>NC_030830.1:7208998-9708998 GCF_001704415.2 Capra hircus | reverse complement strand
TTCAACCTGATGTCATCCCGATGGTAAAGAATCCACTGCCAGTGCAGGAGAGGCTAGAGACCCAGGTTTGATCCCTGGGTTGGGAAGTTCCCTGGAGGAGGAAATGGCAACCCACTCCAGTATTCTTGCCTGGGAAATCCCATGGAAAGAGGAACATGGCAGGCCCCATCCACGGGGTCACAGAGTCAGACAAGACTGAAGGCACCCTCACCACACCATACCTCCATCTTTCAAGACTAGTGGCAGGAGGAGCACTCGCCCCTATTTAACTTTCTTGTACTTGACTACTACCTAGAGAAGCTGATGGCATGGAGGTACCCAGAACCATTTTTGTTTGGGACCTCATCTGAAAAGGCCTATTGTTTCTTTCCTTTGCGCCTTTCCCAAACCACCATATTTGCAACACCCCGTCACGTGCTGGGACTCCGTGGTCCACCTGCTTTGCTGCTAGACTCCGAGGCGCACCTGCAGGTGCGTGCGGGCCAGCTGCAGAGTGGCACGCCCCCATCCAGGACTGCCTGCACCTGCAAAGCGGAGCTGAACAGGGTTCTTGCCGTGCTGTGCAAATTTGGCGTGCAGTCATAGACTCTCGGAGGAGCATCCCTTCTCTGAAAAAAAAAAAAAAAAGATATGCTTTCTACGTGAGAGTACAGTTGGGGGGTACTGTGGAGACTGTACAAATGTGGGATCCCAGAAGGTGGACCGACCTGTGGTTCTTTCAAGTCACCTGTGCCACACCTGGCTCTGGATCACCTTCATTTAGGTTGCCAGTCTAAGTGCACTTATTTCCAAAACGTCTCATCACCTCTAGAGCTTGATCCAAATCTAGTATTAAGAGCCCATGTCCCTCATTGTATCCCACTTCTCAACGTAATCACTTTATCTTGACAAGCAGAGGGCTTCTCTTCAGCCCTGCTGGTAGTCCTTGTAAAGAACTTGATTTTTCTGCTCATCAGGGTATAGAGATAGTCTGCGTTCTACCAGCGTCCTGTATAGAATTTAGAAATTGGATTGCTGATTCACTAAGGGACTGCCTATCTCGCCTGCCTATTACTCTAGAATTGATGTCTCCTGTCCCCCATACTCCCTGTGCATGAACTGTGCATCATTAGAAGTGTGAGGGTGTCCGTTCCCTCATCTTATCCAAGAAAAGCCCAGAAGGTTTATCCTCCAGAGCACACCACTATAACGTGGAATGCCAAGGCCTGCTAGTCCCTGGGGAAACCAAAGGGTCTCGGTGGAACCAAGAGATTAATCAAGACTAAAGCAGAAGATGGTGAAGGGCCTTGGGAAAAGGCGGAAAGTGCTGAATTCCTTGCCTATTTTGTGCTGTTCTTTAAGTAAAAAACTGCTAGAGATGGGTATGACCTGAGGAATGGTAAAGAAGTAAAATCAGGACCACCTGAACCCACGCTGAGCCGCTTTCGGCACCTTCGGTTTGCTGCTGGGTTATAAGTAGTTTGAAGTCCACAGTCAGGAGGCATCAAATCGTTGTCCCCAAAAACTACATGCTGTTTGCTTTTACTGGTTGTGGGGAACCAAAAATATACCGAAGCTGTGAGTTTCTTAAAAAGCAACTCAGAGGCTGATCCCCACGCCTTGTGTTGGTACCACACAGTTTCATGTGCTTTGCAAGTGTCAAGCTTGTGAAACGGGTCCACTGGGCTCCAGCTCCTGGTATTCGGTGGGGCTGGACCCTGGAACAATGCTGCTGCTGTTTCCAAGCTCAAACAGCGCCCGGCCTCCATGGTATCCCTTTAAGGGAAATACTCCTGCCAGCGCTGCGATTTTATTTGCCAGAGGCCAAGTAGCAGTGGCATGTATCGGTTCCATAGCAACATGTCTGTGCAGCCAGAAAAAATATCATGGCCGTGGCAGCCCGTGTGTCCTGAGCAGCATGAACACAGCCCTGTGCCTCCCGCCTTTTTTTTCCATGTTATCCCGGCCCACCTTTCCTCTCCTGTAGAGAGTGTGGACTGGGTCATTGTTACCTGTCTCTGCTATCAACACTTGCCTCCTGTCCCCACCGAGCTGGGGGCTCAATGAGGGGAAGGCGGTGTCTGTAGTAAAATTCTGCAGGTCCCCGAGTGTGCTGGCAGAGAACTGCCCAGCCTGAGTCGGTGAGAGCCTGTTCTTCTAATCAGCCCTCTGGCCAGGAGACGCTGGCAGAGGGGCATGGTGGGCAGAGGGCTTCCTGTACATGGCACTCAGCTGCTCCTGGCTGAAAGTGGACAGGGAAACAGGCCACATTTAACGTGGTCCACAGTGGGGTGAGGAGACCCCTCTCAGGGCAGTGCAAGGGCAGGCCCTGTAGGGCTGCACTCAGCGATCCGTTGCACATGGCGTATCTTCTAGGGGCTTCCACCAGAGGTGCAGTTTCTAAGTGCAGTCTCTCCAGTGTGTGTGTGTGTGGGTGGGGTTTTCACATTTCTTTGATGTTTTCTCATCTCTCAAATCCTCCATGGGGACTTCCCTGACTGTCCAGTGGTTAAGACTCTGTACTTAAAATACAGGGGGTGTGGGTTTAATCCCTGGTCAGGGAACTAGGATGCCACATGCCATGTGTGTGGCCCCCCACAAAAAAGAAAATTCTCTGTGAAACCATTGTGATCACTCTTGGTATTAGCAGATGCTTCCCCCCGCCAAACTCCTGACTCATTTAAAAAATCTTTACCATCTATTTGACATTTGATTTTTGTTTCCTTTTTTGATACATAACACTTTGGGGGCCTGAGCAGTTTTTTTAGGTAAAGAACCTAGGAGCCATCCTTCTTACTGTTCATCTTTTTTTAAATTATTATTTCTCTAATGCTCAGAACTGAGTCTTGTAGATGGTAACTATACCATTAATATTTCTTCATGATAATGTTTTGGTCTCATCCAGTCTCATAAGGAAGCAATGAGGCAAGTCTGTAAATACTTAACGTTTTTCAATTTTTAAGAGAGGAAAGATAAATTCAAAAATTTCGTTTACTGGTGTGGTTTAAAAAAACATGTAGATAGGAAATCATAAGGTAAGACTATCTAAAGATTTCACGTTTCCTCTTCTTCCTCTTTGTGGCTACGGACCATGAACTGTGTACCCTAGGGTTTCACAGTGGCACTGAAGTCATCTCCCTTCTCCCCCAATATTTGCTATTTCTGTTGAATTTGCCTTATTATACCTTTTGAGCTAGACTGCTCAGTCAAACCCCAACCGTGTCTTTGGAGCTATTAAGTAAGAGATTTGAAGGATTTTTCATTAAGATGACAGGTTTGATAGATTCGGATAGTGCTTCCTAATTTAGTTCTGAGGTCTGTTGAGGGAGGAAAGGTTTTTATTGTATGAAAACCTTTATTTTCAAAGAGTACTCATTCCTTCCCAAGTCCTGAGCCAACTGAGAAATAAGACAAGTGTAATAACGCAGATGGAGCCAGGGTGAACCTCTGGGACTGGCAACTGTTAACTGAGAAGTTGTATCTTAGGATGAGAATCTCAAAGAGCTGCTCTGGTCTGGGCTTGGTCAGTCTACCTGCAGGAAAGTTTTGAGCCTGTGGGCCACTGTCTGTGTGAATAAGGAAGGAAAAAGAGAACTTAATTCTCCCCCTCCCACCCCTGTGGTAGTGTAATTCTACCCAATGAAGTTCTGGTTTCCCAAGGAGAGGTGTGGTCCACCCTGGCTTTAGCCCCCAGCCAGGTACCTCACTCCACATCCCTGGGAAAGGAAAAGGATGAAGTAGAAGGCCAGGAGGGTTTAGGGGAAATTCTTCCCATGGAAAAACAAAGGGATGGAGTCTGGTGTTGGCCTCTGGCTCTGCTTTCACCTCTCACTGACTACCCTTCTACAAATGGAGGGAGGGAGTCTGGTGTGTCCCCTGTTTCCCCCTGGCCATCTCAGCCCACTGGGTCTTCTTCCTAGCTCCTTGGTTTGCATATCTCTTAACTGGTTTATTGTTAGTCTCCTCTGTTAGAGGTAGCAAAAGCAGCAATCTTGTCAGTATCATTAACTGCTGTGTCCCAGGACTTAAGGCAATACACGCACAGAGGAGGCATTTGATAAATCGTTGCTGGATGAATATGTGAATAAATGGTTTTCTGCCTCTTCTTACATCTAATTACTTGGATGTCTTTGTGCCTCGTCTTGCCTGGCACTTACCTTATTTATATCCCAAACTCAGGTCAGCTGTCAGTTCTCCATGGAACCTTCCAGCTTCCTTTCTTCCAGGGGAAAGGAGCACTTTGTTTATAGGCAGTCGCCAGGAGTTGTGTACATGTGAGTGTGTGCATGCAGGTCTGCCTTTTCTCTGTGTGTGTGCACGCGCTTTCTGGATCTGGTTCTGCAACACTTCAATTCACTTGTTTAGGTATCAATATTTAATCACGTTTACTGGATTGTAAACTCCATAGAAACTGGGCGACCTCTTATTCATCCCTGTTTCTCTAATACCTGCCATCCAGCGGGTGCTCAGGAAATGATGTTGGCGTTTAGTGTGTGTGCGTGCTCAGTTGTGTCTGACTCTTTACTATCCTGCAGGACTTCGTCCCCGCTAGACTCCTCTGTCCATTGACTTCTCCAGGCATTGTTATTTCCTCCTCCAGGGCATCTTTCCAACCCAGGGATCAAACCCACGTTTCTTGTGTCTTCTGCATTGCCAGGTGGGCTCTTTACCACTGCGCCACCTGGGAACCCCCACCACTGTGTCTTAGTACTTAACTTCCTAAGTACCTTATGCATATTAACATATGTAATTCTCACAACAACCTTACTAGATAGATTTTTTTACTCTCACCTTATAGATAAGGACACTGGGGCATAGAGAGAAGAGGTGACTAGCCTATGGTCTCACAGCTAGTATGTTTCCATAGCTGTTATCATTGCTGGTCCTTAGGACTGTTTAAATGTACAGATGAAGGAATAGGAAGCCCAGACACATATCATTAAACAGGACCACAGACGCTGGGATCAACACAAATAAGAGATGATCACCAAGCCAACCTATGATTAGTTGACAAAGAATCCTGACAAAGGCCCCAGGTGAGTCCCTAAAGCTTTATAGTAGCTATTGTGCTCAATTCCTAATTATCCATGCCAGTGGAATGGCATTAGTTACTGAAAGTAAATAATTGTCATTATATTAGGGGGATTATTTCTTAATGGGAAAATGTTAAATCATCAATTATAAGTTGAACAGTTGCTGTATGCAAGGCTCACTGCTAAATTTAGGGGGATTGGAGGGTGAAGAGGAGAGCCCTGTGAGTAGAAACAAAGGTCACCATGTTTAAGAGGCTCCTGTTAAAGAGGCATGATGGCAGGTAAAGTTAAGGAAATTTAAAAAAATAAAGGGCAATGAGTATAAGGATGATCACAAGGCATTATTACACTATTACACATGATTAATTGCCAAATGGTGATAGTAGAGGAAATGAAAGCCATCGTGTTAGTCAGGACAGGATGGGCTTGTGCTGCAGAGAGTCTATCCTGCACTCTCACTGGCTTAAAGCAGAAGTTCCCTTCTCCCTCATCGAGTGTGCAGTGGATCTGGTGTCTCTGCAAGACCCTATTCTTCACACATAGCTCCCCAATGTGGGCTGCGTGGATCTTTCCAACCTAGAAGCCTTCCTCATGATCACAGAGGAAAGAGAGAACCTGCAGGATTGTAGCAGCGATGAAAGCGTTCCCCTGCAGGGGGGCATGTGCCCCCTGCCATGTCCTAAACACGGCATTCAGTCTTTTATACATAAGCTCCCATCTTTCGAGTCTGCTCATTCATTGTTGGTTTTCTTCCACCCAGCACACAGTAGGTGCCTCATGAATATCTGTAGGGTGAAGGAGTGGGTGAACCTAGGGATGAAGTGTCACTCACCCCTGATCATGTTTGTAACAGGAATGCACGTGCCAGCCCCCAAACCCAGACTTGAAGAAGTTAAGCCTGCCTCAATGATATTGACTCAAAAGAGGATTAATAATAATAATAACAGAGCTAACATTAGTTCGTCATGGTGAGTGGAAAATCATGAAGACCTGGGCAGGTTAGATCCAAGTCAGCTGGGGGGTGGGCTCCACTCCCCAGCCTTCCAGGCTTCAGCCCTGTCTCGGCCACGTCACTGTCTGCAGCCTGACCTCTCTGTTCATGTGTTACCTGGCTGTCCTCCTAGCCTGGTTCCTCCTGAACAAGGTAGAGATGACGATCCTCCTTTAAAAATGAAGACACTGAATTAAGGAGAGGTTAGCTTGTCCGGGATGCTGCTGGAATTCCAGTCCAGGGGTATCTGACTGCACTCCGGCATCTGGCTGTCGAAAGTGTACCTGCTACCCGACCCCATCCTGTTGGCAGACTACAGCATCCTGCTCCAGGTCAGTGCAGAAGGGACATCTGAAGTGAAGTCGCTCAGTCATGTCCGACTCTTTGTAACCCCATGGACTGCAGCCTACCAGGCTCCTCCGTCCATGGGATTTTCCAGGCAAGAGTACTGGAGTGAGTTGCCATTTCCTTCTCCAGAAGGGACATTTGGACAAGGGCAAAACATAGCTGAGCAAGGCATAGCAGCCGAATGTGAACAATGAGTTGGAAGCTCTGGGTGTGAATCCATATGGGCAGTGGTGCACTCAGAGAGAGAAGTGGAAAGATTGTACTGGAAACTTAGGGTGGGGTCATACCATGTGTGTGAGACTAAAGAATGTGCCTTTCAACCACATCTCCGGATGTACTATTTGATCCAGAGAAGCCTGAATGCTGGAGGATCATGAATGCAGTTTCTCACAGATTCTTGAAAATGGTGCTTGTTTGTTTCTGGGTTGGGGGCAGGGACATGTCATGGAGGGGAGAGGGAGGGCTCTGAGTACATACAGTTTCAGCAAGGACAGGGCAGTGCTTGTGGACACAGCCTTAAAGTGGAGGTTGGTAGTCACTGGATGTTTCTCAGCAAGCTGGTGATGGAACCACTCCTGTTTCAGTGAGATTAGCTTTATAACTGTGTTCACAGCGTAGGAGGTGGTGAGGAGAAAACCAGAGACGGGGCCCATGATTGGAAGGTTATTATAGGAAAAGGAGATAAGATTTTGAAAACTTAGGAGCGTTATGAAGGGGCAGATGTGGTTGACTCTACTAGGAAAGAGCTGACGAGGACAGGGTGACTGTTTGTTTGGATGTAAAAAGCAATGGAAGGAGTCAGAGATAATGGACTTTTTGAGCCCAAGTAGCCATTGAAGTTATCCTATGTTATGTATATTTTTGAGCTTATTTTAATGACAATGTCGTTCTGTGAGTTGAGGCTTCTTGGGTAGAATTGGAGGATTGCCTTAGATTAGGATAAGCCCCCTTTGAGTAACTGAGTATTGTCTTGACCCCAACTTTTTCACATCTCTCTTCCTTTGCTGCCCTGCCCTCCCCAAGGTCTTGGATCAGTTCTTAAATCAGCAGCAAAGTCATCAGGTTACAATTTCATCTCCATTCTGGCCCTCTGGTGGAGATAAAATGGCTTAAACATGAGCGAGAAAGTGGAATTTAATGTTGGGGCATCTAGTTGCTGATGAAAGAGGCCTTGTGGTCCATGCTCAGAACCGTGTCTCTCTTTCCTGCTGGTTTGCCTCATTACCAGACATGAGCTCCCACGGCTCTGGGAGGTGCGTGGTAACATTTTGCTGGTCGGTCAAATTTTTGTAAGCTGACAATTCATCTGAGCTTCACCAGGTCACTGCACACCATTTTCTCTTTTTTGGTCTAACAGGAGAGTGCCAGTTTTGATTTGAAGGAAAGGAGAAAGGAGGCTGTTTGATGGGAGAGAGGAGGAACACTTTGCATTCCCCTTTTACTTCCTGGGACTCGTCCTGTCACATTTCATAGGCTCCTGTCTCTAATGGTAGAGGACAGTCTAATGAGAGGAGCAAAGTGCGTGAACTGCACACAATTTAAACTCAGCTCCCAAGAACCAGGCTGGGTGCCAGATTCCTGGGACTCAGGTGTTCATCAGCCCCAGTCTCTTTTCCTTGAATGTAGTCTGGAGAGGTGCTTGCAGGGGAGAAGAAAACTCCTGTTTGCCTTTATTCTCTGCTTTCCACATGGGTCTTGCAAAGCAGGCATCTCCAGCCAGGGATGCAGAAAGTGTGAGAGAGGAGGCGGCCTTCAGGTTGCCATCCCTCTTCCTTGAAGGCCCTTGACCTTTCTGATGCTTCCCTTGCTAGGTAGACCCTCCTGCTTGCTCTTGTTGACATCTGTACCGCCTCTCTATGAAAGCTTTGCCCCTTCTTCAAACTTCAAGGGTCCCAATTGACATGGAGATATCTGGCATTCCTCCTCATTTCAAGCGCTCTTGCCAACCCATAAAATCACCAGTTTGTTGGATTGATTCGTAAGTAATATTCATTTGATATAACAAGATGGTCAGAAGCCTAGAATATGTCTGGGATGGGGGAGGGTGCACATTTAGACAGAAAGGCTGAACTACGTATAGATTATGATGTATTGTGTTTCAGGGAGAAGGTGGAGGTAAGCTTTGCTCCCCATCTTGCAGAGTTTCACTCGTTACTAGAAGATTGTCAACGTCTCAGGTTTCCAGTGATATCTATGTTCTTTTGATGTACTTTGCAGAGAAACTCAAGCAGGAACAGGCTTCAGAATAAGCTAACTAAAGCATCGCGGTCTTTTGATCACTTTCCATTAGCACGAACAATAATCTCTGTCCTGGCAGATTTTGTTTGAAAAGGCGTTCACTGTTGAATGAAGATAAACATGTTGCTGGGTATTTAAGACATCTTCTCAATGCAGGGACTGAAAAATTCATACGTGAGATTAGCTCTGTTGCCAGAAAGGGGATTCTCAATGGCCCAAACATTTCCCTAGCCATTGGCGGAACTTTGGAAATGTGCTTTGCTAAAAAGAACAGATACTGAACAGATATGTCACTTACAAAGCCTTCTGTTTCAGTGGTGAGTCCCAGGGGCCTCTTAACCACATCGTTGCTATGCAATATTTGGTCAAAGGAGATCTACGTTTAAGGAGGACATGTGATCACAGCCACTGACAAATTCCTAGAAGGTGATGCTGGCTGTTCATTGTTCTTTAGGTGGTGGCAGTGGGGTGCGGGAGGACCTGAGCCACTCTTCCGCTCACTGTTGTAATGCATATTCTTCTGTTGCTACTGACTTGGGCTTTGACTCTTTGACTTGCAGGAGGGAGGCCATAACTGCTCTTCTTGGTGTCTGAAAACCTACAGGCAGAAGTTTGAGCAAGCAGATCACAGGCTCAGCCAGAGATGGTGCTCGGCCCATTCTGTTGCTCTTTGCTTACTGACATATTGGGGAAAAAATAGGGCTTGCATTCTAAAGTTGTTTCTGTCTTAAAAGAGAGCCCCTTTTAAATGTTTAGAACTTGGGAGCACCTTTTTTTTTTTTTTTAATAAACAGTATTTGCAGAATGGTGTCCATGGAGTACAGTTTCCTAATTGAGAGAGAACAGTAAACAAAGGCATTGCTTCCGTTTTCATTTACAGTGCGTTCCTTCCCACGGAGTTGAGGGTGTGGGGACCAGATTGCAGACCATCCTTTCCTCACATCCAGCTGTCTCCTGGTTGTGTGATCATCGTAGATGTCACGGCTCCACAGTATCAGAGGCACTGGCGTTTTGTGCAGGAGTTATTTAGGGACACGCAAACCAGTGGGGCTTTCTGAGGAAGGGAGGCTGTGTATAAAAACTCTGGGGGAACCTTTCCTAACAGCCCTGGGTGGCAGAGCTGCTGAGGAGCCGGCTTGGAGGAGGAGAGCATCCCTGTCTCTGTGAGGCCCCGGGGAGAGGCGGGCTCGTGTGTTGTGCTGCCAGCTCACACCTGGCTGCCTCGGGGCGTCCCGTCCTGTAATTAGACCCACCCTGGAGTCTGCCCGGAGATGAGAGGGACCCGGTGCGGAGAAAGGTGGTGGGGCGAGGCCGCGGCCACACTCCGAGCCGCGCAGGTGCAGGGGGCCGGCCGGCCGCGTGGGCCACCCCTCTGTCGGTGGGTTAACGGCTCGGGCAGCGCGGCAGCCTGAGACTGACCCTGTCACTTACCGCTGCTGCTCCCCCTCAGAGGCGATCTTGTTCACTCCAGGCCTCCCCGGCCTCACGTCTCGTATTCCCGCTCCCTGGACACCACTTTTGCAAGCGGGTCTATCAGTTTGAACTTCCGAGATCATGAGATGGCAGTCTGGAGAAGAAAGGGCGTGGCCCAGGCTCTCTTTGTGGCTGGGATTGTTCTGGGAGAGAAAGGGAAGTTTGGAGACACCCCAACAACGGAGAAGGAGCAGCCTGCAGGCAATAGCATCACGAGTTAGCCCCTAGTCCTGCAGCAGACGCCAGGTTATTCACACAGTGCCTTTAAGACAAAGAAGGTTAGGGATCCTTCGTGTCGTGAAAGTTGCTCCCCGCCCGGGGGCGTGGAGGGTGGCCGTGGTTGCCCTGTGAATTCTCCTGCAGGGTAGCTCCTGTTTGAAGTCTGAAGTCGGGCTGATTTGATTCGCATGCGGATGCCCCCTAGTGGCCAGCACGGTGCCCTTGAAGAAAGCCCGTCCCCACGGCCACTGCCTCCCATCCCCCAGGAAACACCTACTCCCCAGGAGCTGAGTACATGCCACATCACGTCTGTATTTCCTTACTATGCTTTGTCTACCAGGTAGGAAAAAATCCAAAGCTTTATTACAGAGCAGAGCAAACTAGTGCTGCTGTTCCACCAAATGAGAACTCTTACATCTGTAGCACACTTGTGTTATAATCTACTTGGAGGCGATAGAAAACTCTTTAAAGTTTTGATGTGAATACTTTTGCAATGTGTTACAGGAGAGTTATAATGTTGGCCAGTGAAAGTCATTCAGTCGTGTCCGACTCTTTAAGACCCCATGGACTATATACAGTCCATGGAATTCTCCAGGCCAGGATACCGGAGTGAGTAGCTGTTCCCTTCTCCAGGGGATCTTCCCAACCCAGGGATTGAACCCAGGTCTCCCACATTGTAGGCAGGTTCTTTACCAGCTGAGCCACCAGGGAAGCATTTGGTCAAATCCTTGGCTGGCTTCCTATTCACAAGTGGTCAAGCTTTATAAAACCACAAAATCTTCTCAGCTGTTGGCTAAGGCAAGATTTGTCTTTCTCACTCAGAAGGTTGATAGTTAACCTTCCACTGACTATGGAGCTTTAATACAGTTTTATATAATGAAAGCCTAATTCGTTCACAGTTATCTTTGGATTGTGTAAGTTTTCTGTTTTTGATCATTTTTTTCCCTAGTCAGTTAAGACAATCAGATATGAAATGAGTGGCTAGCATGAACTTGATCAAATGCATAGGAATCACTTGTTAAAATGCAGGTTCTGGATCCCCTCACCTAGGACTGAGGGTGGGGCACAAGATTCTGGATTTCTAAGAAACTCCTAGGTGATACCAGTGCTGCTGGTCCAAGGACTGAACTCAGGGGAACAAACTAATAGTTGAGAGGAGAAGGAGACGAAAGAGGATGAGATGGTTAAATGGCATCCCTGACTCAATGGGCATGAGCTTGAGCAAACTCGGGGAGATAGTGAAGGATAGGGAAACCTGGCATGCTGTAGTCCATGGGGTCACAAAGAGTCAGACAAGACGTAGTGACTTTACAACAGTCAAGGTGGCAGGTGATACAGGTTGTGTCCTCCAGAATCTTATGAGCTGAAAAGCGACAGGAAAAAGTATACAAGTAATCATGGCATAAAAGGCAATGTAATGAAATGTATAATTAAGATAAAGTGTCCTAGGGGGTTAGAGATGGAAGTGATCATTTCTGATTGGGAAGATCTGGAAATTTTTCATGGAGAAGGTGATTTTTGAAAGTGGACTTGAAGTTTAGGTTAGTCTGCAGCAGGGGTGGGTAGGATGGTGAAGGCCAATGAGTCAAAAAGCACAGATTCTAGGAAACAAAGAGTATGTTCAGGGAAGAAGCAGCCTATTTGCCTGGGATGGGGAAGATGTGAGATACAGTTGGAAAGGTCAACAGATGTGGTGCTATGGACTGTCAGGCAGAGCCAGTCTGGACTTAAATCAGACAACTAGAGATTTTGCAACAAAAAAGTAAATTCATTGAGACTATGGTTTAAAGAGATCAATCCAGCATATGTGTAAAGAATGGAGTAGAGTGGGGAGGGACATCATTTTCCAGACAGGAAGTGATAAGAGAGAGAATGTGATTAAAATTAGCAGCAGGGAGACTATAGAGAATAGACTGGATAGAGAAGGATATCAGGGTTTTAATCCTGGATGATTAGAAACATAGTTGCATAATCACCATACATAGGAAAGTCAAAAGGAGCTCTTGCACATGTTTGAACAGGAAAATGACTTGGATGAATATGCAAAGGCCACTTGCAAGAGGCTGTCCTTGTGTTTTCTATCTAAATTATTAATAGCACCTCAGGCTTCTTACCCTGCTTTGCTTCTTCTCATGATACTTTTTGCTATCTGACATGATTTTCCAAATTTGTGCTAAGTATTGAAAGCCTTGCCCTCAAGGAGCTTACGTGCTTAAGAGATCACATTGAACTGAGGATAGGCAGAGCCAGGGGCGTATGCAAAGGCCTTGAGGTGAGAACTGCTTGGTGCTTTCAAAGAACCTGAACCCGAGTGACCGAAGGCCAGGGTGAGTGAGACGGAGATGAAGTGAGAGCTGGCAAGCCACAGGTAATGAAGAGCCCTGCACTTGACAGGGAGGTTTGATTTTATTTTAAGTACCTGGAAAGTCACATGAGGGCCTCAGTAGACAAGATGGGTTGGAGGATGGGAAGAAAACAGGGAATGGGGGTTGGGGGGAGCCTGAAGCTGACAAGAGAGGAAGTGATCGTGGTTTGGACTTGAATGGTGGCAGCAGTGTTAGAAGTATATGAGTTCAAGATGCATGTCTTCTCAAGGTCAGCTTGTAGGACTTGTAGGTTTTTGATGTGGATGAAGGATAGGGAGGTGGTCTCAGGATAATTCCCAGATTTCTGGCTTGAGCAAGAAAGGAAATGAATGTGTTATTCACAGGGATGGGGAGGCACAGAACAGAGTTTTGAAAATGTTGAGTTTAAGGTATACATTCTTTTTTTTTTTTAAATCATGGTAAAATACTCCTACAGTTTATCATCTTGATTATTTTTAGATGTTCAGCTCAGTAGTATTAAATATCAATGCACACGTGTCGTGCAACCAGTCTCTAGAATTCTTTCCATCTTGTAAAACTGAAACTCTACATCATTAAACAATAACTTCCCACTCTTCTTCCCCCCTGGGACCTGGCAAACACCATTCTACTTCCTGTCTCTATGAAGCTGATTACTATCAATACCTCATGTAAGTGGATTCTAGATACCATATAAGTATTTGTCCTTGTGACTGACTTATTTCACTTACCACAATTTTCCTAAGGTTCATCCATATTGTCGCATATGTCAGAATTTCCTTCTTTTTAAGGCTGAATAATATTCCACTGAATATATATACATTTTGTTTATTCACATTTGAGTGGCTTCCATCTTTTGGTTTTCGTGAATAATGCTGTTATGAACATGGGCGTACAAATATCTGTTCAAGTTCCTGCTTTCAATTCTTTGGGTACACACCCAGAAGTTCAATTGCTGGATTGTGTGGTAATTCTATTTTTAATTTTTTGAGGAACCTCGATACTATTTTCTGCAGTGTCTGCATCATCTTATATTCCCACAAGTGCTGCACAAGGATTCCAATTTCGCCACATCTTTGCCGACACTTGTTATTTTTGGGTTTTGTTAGTAGCTTTCTTAAGGTGGTGAAAATTATTTTTAGTAGATGTCTCAGGTAGGATGTTGTGTCTTTTCAGATATACAGATCAAGAAGAGATTTGGATCTGAGCTATAGGTTCAGATTTAAGCTATCTTCCATCCTTTGCCAACTTGACTTGTAAACATTTTAAGGACTTAGAGATTCAGTTCAAAGAATTAGATTTGTACTTAAACTCACAAGTATGTTTGGAGTCAGAGTAGATTAACTTAAAAACATTTCTTTCTTTCTCTTCTACTTTCATATTATGTAAAATAATTTATTTACAACTTTAATCTACAGGATCATTATCTTTATCATCTTTTGAACCGCTTTATAAGTCATTTGATAAATACTTTTTGAGGGCAGATGATCTTGGTTTCCATTTAAGTCATTTGAGATACAATATGTTTTGAATCTCTGTGAGATGCTGTTGTCACCAGAAATTTTATCCCAAGTCACAAGTACCTGGGTCTATATGTATTGATTACATTTTAAATACCTTCCCAGCCAAAACAAACCACATAACCAAGCTCAGTTAATGTGAACATAGATACAGGAAGGTATGATATTGGGGACCAATACTGTAACAGTATGAGTACCAAACAATATGGAGTTTTTTCTATTCTTCCGGTGAGTATGTATTCACAAACTATACAATTTAACCTCTTACTGTGTTGCTTTAGAAAGCAATCTTTAAAATGCTTTTTAAAATTTATAATGACATATCCAGTGTTTGCAGCTATAAAGTCATACTCCCAAGAATAATTACTAGCTAAATCTGTTTTCTTCCTTTAAAAGAAAAAACAATCTTTTTAGGTGACTTTTGTAAGTATTCAAAAACTAGCTTTGACGGAGGTGGTTTCAAGAGAATATGTTTTCCATAGAGAGTACTTTGTTGTTTAAAATTTAAGAGAGCAACAGAATGATAAGCTTTCTGTGGACGCAGAAATTAAGGGAACTCGATCTTTGGTGCATTCGGAAAAAGCCTTCCCCTTGTATTCAGGGCATACATAGTAAATTATAAACTTGGCTTTGGAGTGTACAGTGTAAAGAAGAGTTTCCACACAGTAGAAGTTCTTAAACACTAAAATCATGATTGAGCCCATTTCCCATAAAAGTTTGTTAAGAAAAATACAAGCTGGATAGTATGGTAGTTCTATTTTTGTTTTTGTTTTTGTTTTTTGAGGAACTTCCATACTGTTTTCTGCAATGGGTGCATCACTTTACATTCCCAGCAACAGTGCACAAGGGTTCCAATTTCTCCACATCCTTGCCAGCGCTTATTTTCTGTGTTTTTGATAGTAGCTGTCTTCAGTACATCTTCAGCCTTTCCTAGACGCATGAGAAAGCTTTCAAGGTTCATTCTGACTTTGCAAAGCTGTGATTGGGTAATGCCTCTTATCGCTTACCCATTTGTCCATCCACTCACTTGTTCATTAATTTCAAGTACTTTCTATAGTGTAGAGAATTTCTAAGTACAGTGTAATAGAAAAGCTTTATTTATTTATTTTTATCAGTTTAGGCAACAGAGGGAAGGGTAGTAACAAACATTAAATCAAAAATATTTGTATTACCTCAAATACTGGACAAATCCATATTGAAAGTTTTTAACCCAATCTCATAGATTTGACTTAAGGAATTTCATTATATTTTAAGACGCAAAGCCCGATGATACGTTTCTGAAGTGCCAATTTGGGTGAGGAAGACAGGGCTCTAAAGAAGCGGCCTTCATGTATAACCTGGAAGGAGTATGTGTATTTGATTGCCAGCGGGTCATTTATCTACTCATCACTCATCCTTTCATTCATTTTTACCTTCATCAACTTAATACAGCATTATCAATACTCATGAGCATGCCCATTACTCATAGCATATGCTATAAGCATAGAAGAGAATTGGGTAAAAGTAAGTACTGCAGAAGACCTCCTTTTACCTTTAAGTTTCAAGCTTTGTATGCTAATGAGGCCCACTGCACTGAGTCACCGCCTTGACTCCACTAAGACAAATACTGTTATTACTCATTTCCCATCTTTGACCTGGGAATTGCAAGAGATTTCCCAACATTAACTTACCAATCCTCCTAACAATTCTGAACAAGACATCAGGATTCTTGAACTCAGCATAAAAATGGGTTCTGTGGAATGGCCTAGCTACTACCATTAAATAAGGAGGGAGGAGGGGAATTAAAGCTAAGTCCTCCGTTTCTAAACTACTCCTTGGTGGCCTGACCTGCACACACACAAAGTCTTACTTTCTGGAAATTAAAAAGGGCGGAAGGGGTGGGCAAACATCAACTTTGCTCTTGTAAAAATATTAAACGAGACCATACTAGAAAAAAATC
Organism: Capra hircus; assembly: GCF_001704415.2. Taxonomy (NCBI): domain Eukaryota; kingdom Metazoa; phylum Chordata; class Mammalia; order Artiodactyla; family Bovidae; genus Capra; species Capra hircus. The sequence goes on along the minus strand of NC_030830.1, from coordinate 9,692,913 downwards.
ATTAGAACCCCAAATGACCATTTTCCTTAAAACACTTTCTCCACTGGATTTGGTTCTTTATAAAATGATGAACTTAAAAATGATACAGCATGCTTGCTATCACCCAAAAGATGAATCACAGCATGTGAATAAATGAAAACAAATCTCTAGCTAAAAGGCCCAACCTCTCTGTTACCCTGGAAATAATAGTTCTCATTTTTCCAGGGCTTCCGATGGTCTTCCAGTCCTGTGTAACCAGTTTATAATAAACTCTGATGCCAAGATTTTTCAGTCATTTCCCTGCCAAAACCATGATGCTCTCAGCCTGGGAGTAGGCACTGTCCCACAGATGAAGCAAAAAGGAGAATCACAAAAAAGATTATTTCTTCCAGGAGGAAATGGGATAGCATTCCTCCCTGGGACAGCATTCATCATGCCTGGGTCTGTGGAGGCTTTTATGAGAAAGCAGAGATTTTTTATAACTCACTTAGTCTGGCAAGGGAAGCAACACTGAAATTCCTTAAATGTCTAAAAGATAGGAGTATAGCAGTTTGTTCTCCATCATCTGAAGTTATCACCAAGACCCTAATTTGCTTTGCCCCTGACCATGCTTTTGGAGTAAGGGCCTCGTGATAACGCCCATGAGTCGGTTATAGTACAATATTTCAGGAAATTTAAGTACTTGGTAAGCAATCAGCTGCAGTTTTGTTAAGGAATGAAGCCTGCTTTTTCAGCAAATCTGGCTCGTGTTCGTATTAAATGCCACCCTCCTCCCCCCTGTTTTGGAAGGGGTACTCTCCAGACCTCATTTCTGACTGCAACTTCCTATTTTAGAAGGCTGTAGGTGCCCTTCTCCCTTCCGATGAAGCCCACAGGCGTTCTTTACCTTATTGACTTTTATAAGATTGGGGATGCCCAGCCTAACCTAATGATAGAAACTCAAAAATAGGACTGATACCAGCACCCCAGGCACACTTGATAGAAGGACCTTTTCCACGCTCTTAACTTCTCGGTAAAAACAAAAAGTCTGATGGCATTGGTGCTGGCTGGTTAAACTTGATACATGATAGGCGTACTGATGAGTCAAGGTTGGCATCTGGGTTACTTACTGATGTGTTTACCGTGTTCGCTGTGAGGACTGGTGGCCCACCCTTGTGTGTTTCAAGGTATCCAGGCTGATCACAGCTGAGAGAGAGAACTATATAGATGGTATCTGGCTGACTTTTGGCCCCTCGCTCAGGGGTCTACATAGCTGATAGGAAGTGGAAAGCAGTAACTGTGATCCAAGTTGGGAAATAGAACGAGAGCTACAGAAGCTACAGAAGTGGAAGCGGGGGAGCTGAACACAGGAAGAGGTGGGCTCTTGCCCTCATCTAGCACCTCAACCAGCCGTGCAAAGTGGTTCATACTTGAACTCTTCCCCTTGAGGACTCTTGGCGAGGTCGGAGAGCTGTTGAATGCTGGTGCAGGAAAGAATTCAGGATTGGCTTAACACAGTTTGAATTTTAATTTGCCCTGTGCAATTTACACATGGTGAACCGGAGGCCAAGCAGTGGAGACTTTTATGGGGTAGCAGTTAGCATGCGGTCTCAGCCTGGAGTGCAGGTCACCCGCTGGCCTCTGTCAGCCACTAAAATGACTTGTCACCCTTTTTAAGTCTTTTCTACTTTGCTTTGCTTTATAGTCTTCTGACTGTAAGATCGGAGATATGATCATGTTCATGCAAGCATTTTAAGCGAAAAGTCTCTCTGTTCAAAAGTAAAATATGTACCAGTTTTCTCTAATTTCTCTGATCCTCTGGTGATAAGATGCATGATAGATGTAATGATTAGTTTCCTGGGGGAATAAAAGAAATGCTATCACTTTTTTTATGAGCTCATGAGGTTATAAAACAAGTCCCAAGTTCAGAGGTATTAAAATATGGAAGATAAAATTGCATGGGTATCACATACAAGCTCTGTGTTAGCCGTAGGCTCTTGGGCCTGGATGCACCTGCTCCTTAAAGGTGTACTTTCCGTGGAGCCCCAGACAGCCCTGGGGTGCAGACTGACTTCTAACAGTTCATGTTAATAGGGATCAGTGAGGGCTGAAGGAAAAAAAATCCAGAATATTCATTTCTAGCAACCTAAACTGGTAGCTGGTAGCTAAGCTGGTAACTAGGAGTTTCACTGACCATATGTCTTAACCACATTGACCACATTTCTCACTAAAGAAGGCCCCAAGTGTGGATGAGAAGGGGTGAGAGATACAGCAGGTGGGGGGCAAAGGGGAAGTGAAGAAGCTGGGTATTCCACACCCGAGATCATTAGAGTACATTATTAAGAGGTTTTTTTTTTTTAAATAACGTATTTATGTATAGAATTTCAGTTTTGCAAAATGAAGCATTCTGAAGATGGATGATGGTAGTGATTATATGCAGTGTGAATGTACCTGATGCCACTGACAGGTTAGACTAAACGTGGAGAGCAAACAGCATGGTGCATAATGTGTGCAGTGAACAGTCGGCATGATGACTTGAGGACATATCGTGTGACTGGTGGGTGGTGAGGTCATAAGTCTGTGAAATAAAGGAGCAAAGTGTAGAGGGTTCTATATGTTGTGTTAAGGAGCTCAGACCCCTCAGACCAATGGCCTAAGGTTTTCTCAAAGACCACTCCCCCGCCCAGACCCCTATAGGGCTGCCTTCAGAAATCCTTGGTGGTGAGGAGGGGATGTGTAGGGAATGGAGAAACCAGTAGGTCACTATGAATAGTCTCAATTTATCTTTTTGCGTTAGATTTCTATATAAAATTTCATTTGAGGGCAGGGTTCTGATTTTAAAAAAGAACACTTTTGAAAATCACTGATGGTGATGAGAAATCCCCCAAAATGATAGAAGTTGGTGACAACTAGTTTTATGTTGTAAAAATCAGTAGTCAGGATTCAGAGTGATGAGCATGTTTTCTCCATGTCTGAACCTCACCTGGTAGCACTTTGCACTTGATATTCAGTAAAATGTTCACTAGGAATGTTTTAGGGATGTGACTTGTGTGCTGTGTCTATAAGGGTGAATTTAAATAACATACTGCCCAGTAACTCAAAAGGAATTTGTAGAAATATAAATGCACTTTCCCCTTATTCTCTTTTTCCTTATTTAAAATTGTACTGGAGTAATTTCTTTTAACTGAGTTTCCTGTCTGTCTTTGAGACATTAGCTTTTATAATTTGATGCCTTGGACCAAGCTGACAATCTGATTCTGTATGTGGGACTGAATTTAGTGGAAAATAATAGTTAATTGTATTTTTTTTAATGCTTACAATGATATTCCGGGCAAGTTTTGTTTCTTTATGGACGATAGCCAGACCCCTACTGTTTTTCAATTTGTTTAAACGCAGCAGCTTATACAACATATGTACATGTTCAGTTGAAGATAAAGGATATCATTATTTTTAGCCGATTACAAAGAAAACCACATTTTCTCTTAAATCTCTTGATATAAAGTAATTTGAACACAATTTCTGCACAAATCATTTTCAAGAGATTGGCTGTCAAGTGTATTTTTTAAAGTAGCACTCTCCTAAGAGCCAATGAGACTTTGCAAATTTAGATATATTCTAAGCCTGGGATGTGGTTGAAAATGTCAGTTTTTAAACAGCGCTTTGAGAAGTAGTTAGCTTAAAAGTGTTGTAATTCAGAGCACACAGAGAATGATTTTGAAGAGTAAAGTCTTGATACACTGCAAAGAAACTTGACAGATTCACTACAATTAAGAGACAAGCAGCTACGACTCCCACTTGTGAAAACTTTTTCTCATCTAGCCAACTTCTGACACTGGCCTAAGAAAACCTCCAGTAAATTCTTATTCCTTTCCAGCTCCAAGTTTATTGTATAGAAACTCTCCCAATTTCCTTATGTAGTAATAACAGATATAGAAGAATAACATTGGAGCCCACTGCCCCTAGTCTAAAGGATAAATAAATTGGATCTGTTAAAAATGATCAGACTGAAATGTATTTTTCTACCGGCCTCTGTGTATGTGCACACACATTCATGCATAGACTCACACATTTGTTTGAGTACAACAGTTAGAAAAAGGAGGAAAAAGTAACTTGAAACTCACTTCTCAGCTTCTCCCACCATAACCAATATGTTTTTATCAATTCTGACTTTTTTTATTGTGGTGGAAAGGTTTGTGAATGTGCCCTGTGCTTTGATAGACAAGACAAAATTATGTTGCTATTGTGTCTTCTCTGCTATAAGAATCTAAATATCTAAGTATTGGTGTTTTTTGCTTGATATTCTTGACTCGTGCGGTTTTCAGCTGCTTGAGCTTTGTAATCATATGTAGGCATGAGATTAAATTCGCAAGCGAACCAAGTGTTAGTTTCCTCCGTGCTTGTTATTTCTATACTGCATTAAAGGTGTTTCATGGCGTGTTGCCAGTCTTATCCTACACTGGGAAAAGAGTTACTGTTCCCCCACCATCTCTGAAAACTTTACCCAGTTATTACAGTTTGGAAGTCATGTCACACCGTCCTGAAGTCAGACATACCCCTGAGGCCCACTTCCCTTGTATGGACACACACACACACACCCACGCACACATCCTCACACACCCATGTGCATACAACAGAGAAAGAGAAGTAAATAGCAGAGGCAGCGCCCGCTGTTCTTTTCAGTGAGTACACATATCCTGCAAGAAGAATATTGGATGCAAGATGTAAAGCTGTGGTTTCCCCTGTGGGCCCTGGTACCGAATGATGTGACCACATCCATAACTTCCACCCCCTTGAAAATTACTGAGAGAGAGGACATAAGGGATACAGACTTTTGGGTTGAATGAATTGAACTGAAATCCCTTCTCTGCCACGTCAGACATTGTGATCTGGGGCTGTTGCTAACGATCATTGAGAATAATAAGGGAGGCCCTCCTTGTCCGTGGCTTTTACAAAGATTAAGTGAGAGCAAATACAGAGAACTGCTTTTGTTAGTTTTAATCTGCAACTATAAAACTTAAAAAAAAATAGATAAATGTATATCCCTAACTGCCTGCAAGCAGTGGGAAGTGGCTGGAAGGGCAGGCTCTGAGACCCAGAGGAGTATGTAGCAACCTCAGGTGCCTGACTGCAGGGCAGTGGCTTCCCCCGGCCTGCACATCAGAATCCTGTTGCCTGGGCTGCACCCCAGATCAGTTAAGTGAAGATGTCTGCTGGGGCTTCCCAGGCAGCAGTATTTTTAGAGCTTCCTAGGTGATCTCAATGTGCAGCCAAGTTTGAGAAACAATGCTTTAGAGGGATTTGAAAGTCTCCAGTTCCACTACTGACTGAACGGACGATGTCCAGACTGCTACAACCTATACTTCATTCTTTTGGCTTAACAAAACAAGAACTTAAACATCATGCTAAAAGAATATTATATCTGTCCCTGATGGCTCAGACAGTTAAGAATCCAGCTGCAGTGCAGTAGACCCGGGTTTGATCCATGGGTCGGGATGATCCCTGGAGAAGGAAATGGCCACTCACTCCAGTATTCTTCATGGATAGAGGAGCCTGGCAGGCTACCGTTCATGAGGTTGCAAAGAGTTAGACATGACTGAGCGACTAACACACAACACAACAAAACAAGGACTTGAACATCATGTTGAAAGAATATTATATCTGACTCAGTGTGAATTTACTTAAGTTCTCTGCAAGGAGCCAATATTAATAGGCAGTTATTGGGGTGGTAACAGGAACAGAGATCTCTAGATCTCTGAATCTAGAGAAGACAGAAGCAGCTCCCTAGAGCCGAAGAAACAGGTGACAAATGGAATGAAAATAATGGAAAACCCAGCGGTTTCAAGCTACTTGTTGCTTTTGGAAATTGGTCCTTGCCAAAGCACCACCCAAGAACTGGTTGACTTCCTGGAAAGCTCAGGATTATGGCCCTAGGGAGTCAAGTTTCTTGAAAACTTGCTATATCTTCAGAATGTGGGTTGGGGAAAACAAGTTTATTCACTTAACCTTCTCTGTAACCAAAAGTCAGTTAAGGAAATTTGCAAAATGACTTTTTTTTTAAAAGAAAAGAAAAAACTTAAAAAGGATGAACTAAAATCACTCCATATTCAAATCTCTGTGACCTTTATTCAACTAATGGTACTGGGAAAGCTGGAAAAACGCATGGGATCCATGCAAAACAATGAAGTTGGACTCAACACCATGTGCAAAAAATTAGTCCTATTTAAGTTGTTAATCCATTTATTTAAAGTATATAACTTAGAATAAAACATAGGGATAGATCTTCATGACTTTGAATTTGATAACGGGTTCTTAGACTAAAAAGACAACATAAAATAAATTGGACTTCATGAAAAAAAGCAAGCTCATGTGAATCAAAGGACACTATGAAGAAAGTCAAAAGACAACCCACAAATGGGAGAAAATACTTGCAAATCATGTATTTGATAAAAGTCTAGTTTCTGGAATAGGTCAAGACCTCTGTGAACTGCATAACCAAAACACAACTCAATTTTAAAATGGACAAAGGACTTGAATAGACATTTCTCCAAAAGCAAAAGTGTTAGTCGCTCAGTTGTGTCTGACTCTTTGCGACCCCATGGACTGTAGCCCACCAGGCTTCTCTGTCCATGGGATTCTCAGGCAAGAATACTAGCGTCAGTAGCCATTCCCTTCTCCAGGGGATTATCCCGACCCAGGGATCGAACTTGGGTCTCCTACATTGCAGGCAGATTCTTTATTGTCTGAGCCATGAGGGCAGCCCCACTTCTCCAAAGAAGAAATACAAATGATCAATAAGCATGTTGAAAAGATGCTCAACATCTTTAGTGGCTAGAGAAATGCAAAGAAAAACCACAATGAGATACCACTTTATGTCCATCAAGATGGCCATAATAAAAAGTTAAGAAAATAACAAATATTGGCAAGGATATAGAGAAATTGGAACCCTCATGCCCTGCTTTAAAATTGTGTAGACACTATGGAAAACAGTTTGGCAGTTTCTCAAAAGGTTACAGAATTACTGTGACCCAGCAGTTCCACTTCTAGGTATATACCCAAGAGAATTGAAAACAGGCATTCAAACAAAAACATGTACAGGAATGTTCGTAGCAGCATTCTTCATAATGACCAGAAAGTGGAAACAACCCAAATGTCCATCAACTGATGAATGGATAAACAAAATATGGTATATACATGCAATGTAGCCAATATTTAGCCAAAAAATGAATTTAGTGCTGATCCATGTAACAACATGGATGAATCCTCAGAATGTTATGCACAATGAAAGAAGCCAGACACCAAAGGCCACGTATTGTATGGTTCTGTTTACATGCAATATCCAGAACAGGCAAATCCGTAGACACAGAAAGCAAGTCAGTGGTTGCCAGGGGCTGGGAGGAGGAGGGAATGGGGAGTGACTGCTTTATGGCTATGGGAGGGTGATGAAAAGCTTTTGGAATTAGATCATGGTGATGGTTGCACAACATCATGAATGTGGTAAAAAACCACTGAATTGTTCACTTTAAAAATGATTAAAATGGCGAATATTATGTGAATTTTACCTCAGTTAAAAACTCTCTCTCTGACCCCATCTGTTCTTCAGTTTTGCACTTTTGATTGTAAACCAGCACCTTGATGGTGGTGATGGTTTAGTTGCTAGGTCATGGCCGACCTCATGAACTGTAGCCCGCCAGGCTCCTCTGTCCCTGACATTTCCCAGGCAACAGTACTGGAGTGGGTTGGCTTTTCCTTCTCCAGGGCATCTTCCTGACTCAGGGATTGAACCCAGGTCTTCTGCCTTGCAGGTGGTTTCTTTACCAACTGAGCTACCAGGGAAGCCCAAATCTGGTAGCCCAAACCTAAGCCCAAGCTTACCTGTTACTGAAGGATCTTTTTCCATCAGTTATCCTTTGTAATTCCACTCTCATCCTACACTTTTCCCCCTCCAGTGTCAGCTTCTGCGGGGACCAGAACACTGGTCTTCACTTCTTACCAGGATCCCATTCATCACTCCTCCTCAAGCTTTGGTCCCCAGCAGATCCAGTGGAGAGACAGCATCCATGTACACAGTTCCTCTGCCAGTTCCACACTCTACCTGGGAAGTTCTGCATCTGCTCATCCCCACCTGGCAGCTCGGGTGCCTCCTGCTTTGCCCATGAGACCTTCCAGTTTCAGAAACTGGAAACTGGGTTTCAGTGGACTCATCCCCCACAGCATCGCCACGGAATGTAAGCTCTTAGGGACAGATGGGAAAACCTGCATAACCTTTCCTAGGCCCTTGGTAACTCCTGCAAGCTCAGTACAGTAAAAGTCACAGGTAGGAAAACGTAAATTTGTATGAGAAGATCTAAGGCTGCTACTCACAGAGCTTAAGTCCTTTTCATTCTGGATAATAGCTCTGATAGCCTTGGAGGTTGATCTCAGAGCTTACAGAGTGGTCTAAAAGTGGAAGGAAGCTGTATTCAACATTCTCTTAATTTCTTTCTCTCCCTTTCCTCCCCTCCCCAGATTCTTTTTCTGCTGGGGTCAGCAGAAATGGGAATCTTTCTCTTTTTTTTTTCTTTCTAGATCAGTATTATTATGATTCCGATTATACTGAAAGACCTGTATGGGAGGAATGCTGCGATCTGAATTAAAAATAGCATTTTCTGTCCTCCCACACACAGCACTTGAGTGCTCTGAATGCCTTTTATAAATGCAGACTTTCTGCCTGGCTAGATAAAAGAAGCTGTCACTTCATTTCCATAACGAAGTCATTCCCAGGAGAATTCCATTGTTTTAGCAATAGAATTTTTGTAAAAGGCCTCTTATTTTGCCTGAAAAAGGTAACAAAAATGAACTTCAGAGAGCTCATTCGACAAAACAATTAAGGAGCGAGAGATTTTTCTCCTCTTTTGATATGTGAGGAGTTCTAAGTGTGAGAATCCCCTGAGCCATGATATTAGGATAAACCCATAAATCTGGCAGGTGAAGGTGGTTGGGAGAATGTCTGTTACTTTTTCTTCTAGTAGGAGTGGGGTGCACCGCTCCCTAGCATGTGGGTTCTAGAGGCAAGTGTCCAAGTGTTGTCAATTCTTTATTTTTTAATATTTGTTATTTATTTTATCTGGCTGTGCCAGGTCTTAGTTATGGCACGCGGGATCTTTAGTTGTGGCATGTGGGATCTAGTTCCCTGACCAGGGATCAAACCCAGGACCCTCCCTGCATTGGGAGCCCAGAGTCTTAGCCACTGGACCACCAGGGAAGTCCCCAGGTGTTGCTACTTCTAAAGAGTTTTAAGTATTTGTTTTTAAAGAGATGTAGGACATTTTGGAGAAGGCAATGGCAACTCACTCCAGTACTCTTGCCTGGAAAATCCCATGGGCGGAGGAGCCTGGTAGGCTACAGTCCATGGGGTCGCAAAGAGTCTAACACGACTCAGTGACTTCACTTTCACTTTTCACTTTCATGCATTGGAGAAGGAAACGGCAACCCACTCCAGGGTTCTTGCCTGGAGAATCCCAGGGACAGCGGAGCCTGGTGGACTGCCATCTCTGGGGTTGCACAGAGTCGGACATGACTGAAGCGACTTAGCAGCAGCAGCAGGACACTTAAGATGCTCATTATATAAGGAAATTCCTTGTAATTTTTCATGAAATGTGATCATCTGGTATAGGGCTCTGAAAGCCAACTGTGGCTGTATCTTGCTGGGGTTGCTGGGGTCCTGTTGCTTAGAAAAGAATAGTTGATATTGCCCTTTATTTGACATTGTAACAAATGGAATTGTTACTGAGTCCAAGCTCCTAGTGCTCCTTAGGCAACTGGCCAATAAATTCAGACATGAGTTGTTGGGGAAGAGGATAGTTATTTTGATATTCAGAGCACTGGCAGGTGGAGAGGATCGTGGACTCCTGTCCCAAAGAAACATCTTGACTGAGTTAGAATTCAGACTTCTTTACACTAAAAAGGGAGGAAGTAAAGTCAAACATTTCCTGGTTTAGGTCAGCCTCTGGAGGGGAGGTGTTAATTTTGACCTTTCTGTAGTCATTCACAGGAGGACCTGGTCTGGCTGTTTCATGTGAGCTAAACAAAAGTATCTTAGCTTAATGCTCATTACCTGGGAGGCAGGATTCTCAGGGATAGCCCGTTAGGTATATTTTAAGCTTATGGGCAACACATCTTTAGTGATTTACTTGTAGTAAAACATAAAGGTTCTTCCTGGATGGACCTAGAGATTGTCATTCTGACGGAAGTAAATCAGAGAAGTGGAAACGTCATACGACCTCAGTTATACGTGGACTCTAAAAAGATGATATAAATGTACTTATTTACACAACAGAAGCAGACTCATAGAGAACAAACTTATGGTTGGCAGGGAAGGGGGAAGGATGGAGGGAAGGGATAGTTAGGGAGTTTGGAATGGACCTACATACACTGCTATATTTAAAGTGGATAACCAACAAAGACCTCCTGTATAACACAGGGAACTCTGCTCCTTGTTATATGACAACCTGGATGGGAGAGGAGTTTGGAAGAGAATAGATAAATATAAATGTGTATGGCTGAATCCCTTTGCTGTCCACCTGAAACTATCACAACATTGCTAACCAGCTATACCCCAATACAAAATGAAAAGTGCTTTAAAAAAATACAAAGATCCTTCCCAGTTACAGAATAGGAGGTACTTCGTTATACAACATTGCTTGTAACTAGTTGAAGCACGCATGTGTCTGTGTGTCATGCTTGCTCCCACCCTCCCTTCCCACCCCCCTCCACGCAACAAATCTTTGCTCCAAATACCATATCAAATCCTCAACTCCATGTTAATAAAAAGAAAAGGATAATTGTGTTTATTGGTACTTTCTCGGCACCAAGTAACCCACATCAAAGTCTACCTGCCTTTGGTGTTTCAACAGGTAATCCCCAGATTTAATGCCCAGTGGCATTTCTGTTCCGTGGTGTCTCGGATGAAACCACTGAAATCTCAGTTTTAAGCTAGCATAGTTTTATTAAGCCTCCTCCAAAAGAAGAGGTTTTCAACAGCGTCTTTGTCAAGAAGTACCTCTGTTCTGATTGCATCAGAGACTTGTGAAAAACAGGTTAATATATAGTCATTGTATCTCTTGGCTTTTAAGAAAATGGACAAAAAGTAGACAAAGGAGGTTGATTTTAATGTAATTATGGAAATTCTATTGATCCAAACATTATGCAAAGTTGGATAGTTAAACTTGCTGATTTTGAATTTGGGGAAATAATTCTGTTTCACAAAAAAGTCTTTGAATAGCCTTTAATCATGTAACAATACCATAACTTTTATTGGTTTATTTTTTACTTTTTATTCTATATTGCTGCTGCTGCTAAGTCGCTTCAGTCATGTCCGACTCTGTGCGACCCCATAGATAGCAGCCCACCAGGCTCCCCCATCCCTGAGATTCTCCAGGCAAGAACACTGGAGTGGGTTGCCATTTCCTTCTCCAATGCATGAAAGTGAAAAGTGAAAGTGAAGTCGCTCAGTCGTGTCCGATTCTTAGCGACCCCATGGACTGCAGCCTACCAGGCTCCTCCACTCATGGGATTTTCCAGGCAAGAGTCCTGAAGTGGGGTGCCATTGCCTTCTCCATTGAGGTATAGCCTATTAACAATGTTGTGATAGTTTCAGGTGAACAGTGAAGGGACTCAGCCATATGTAGACATGTATCCAAAGCATGGTTGGCAGTCCTAGCTGGAACTTTGCTTTTGTGTAAAAACATTTCATTAAATGAAAAGAAAGTCATGGCTTTGATAGAGTGCTTCCAAAATTTTAATACCTGTGATGAATTCTGTTCCTTGTTTCTGTCCAAAAGGATGGGGCTGGAGAGTGTATGCAAATTCTGTCTTGTTATTTTACTGTGACTTACCATTTGGTATTTTGAGAAGTCAGGCCAGATAAAATACTTGACGGTACTATCCTACTACTCTTAATATTATGGTGAGAAGAGAATGAGAGCAACATATTGGAATTTTTTTCTTAAGATTTTTATGGATTTTGTTATTAAAATAGAATTTGTTATTAAATATTAATATTTATTAAATAATATTTGTTATTAAAATAGAGAAGAAACAGAAATGTAAAGCCAGGGGGACTCTTCATAATAGCTACTCAGGGACTGTAACAGCTCACAGTTTACGAACAAAGTGAAGGTGAAAGTTGCTCAGTCATGTCTGACTCTTTGCAACCCCATGGACTATATAGTCCAAGAAATTCTCCAGGCCAGAATACTGGAGTGGGTTGCCTTTCGGTTCTCCAGGGGATCTTCCCAACCCAGGGATCAAACCCAGGCCTCCCTTATTGCAGGCAGATTATTTACCAGCTGAGCCACAAGGGAAGCCCAAGAGTACTGGAATGGGTAGCCTATTCCTTCTCCAGTGGATCTTCCTGACCCAGGAATCTAGCTGGGGTCTCCTGCATTGCTTGCAGATTCTTCACCAGTTAAGATACCAGCGAAGCCCATGGTTTTATAAATGGTTTGTAAGTGATCAAGGCAAGAAACAGCTTCTGTCCCTGCCTGTGCCATTTTTATCAGGTACTTTCGCAGCATGCAGCCAGACGTCTCACTGACTTCTCCAGCAGGTGTGAATAAAACTCTCCTCCTGGGAGAAGGTGTGTGACTCTTGTCAGCCTGAAAGGGACCTGCAACCCAGGGGATGCAGAGCTATAGTACGGTCTTTAAGTTTCTTCATCTAGATTGTTCTGTCTCCCGGGCCACAGTGCCTTCTGTTGGGTCTTAGCAACCCCCTTTGAAAGCAGAATATTAGACAAATAAGGTTGGGGAGGAATTGTCCATAAGGAGCACATGCCATCTTGATCTTTAAAATCCTAATTTCCTGGAGACATCATTCTGCGGCTGTTCAGTACAGATTAGATATTTCTCATATTTTTTTCCTTTACTTCTTGATATGCAGACATACGTTTCTCTGGAAGCATAATTGTATTTCTTAGCAAACTTTGCTTTATACCAGTAAGGAGATATAACCAGCATACAAATACGACACCTGCTAGGTCTGTATGTGTGTGGATAGAGCCTTACCTTTTGTGATAAGCTGTGCTAATCCTAGGAAACAGTGGCGTGGATCAACATGAGTTTTTTGGCTCTTTTTTAAGTTTCATCGTGGGTTTTTTTCCCAGCATGTTTCTCTCTCTGATTATGTGTTCTTTCAGTAGACGCTAATTTTAGTTTTCATTACCTAAGCACAAACCAGTTACTATCAGGGATAATGTCCACAAGTACATGCTAGATATTCACAGACTGCCAGTTTGGAAAAGGATTTTACAGTGGATAAGTCAAACAAATTATTGATTGGTTGATTGAAAAGGATGGCATGATGTGATGAACGGGTCATATTGTTCAGAATACTCTAAGTTTGAGCTACAATCAACTCCCTCTAGTTCTACTTGAAATCTGACTGGACACCTATACTCTCAGGGAAGTTCCGTTGCCGTCCCTGGGGAAGGGGAGCCTTGGGGGTCCCGCACGACCACCACAGATGCTCCTTTGTGAGCAGGGTGCAGACAGAAGCTCTGGACCTGCTAGTCTGAGCTTACCCAGAAGAGGCATTTCTGAACTCTGTAGTCAGAGCTGTTCCTCTTCCTCCCTCAGGATGAAAATACCAACAGAGTCAGCCTTTAGTCCTGAGTTGGAAAAAGAGTCTCTGTGGTGGATTGGCAGAGCAGTTTCCATATCGGTTAATGTCGTGGCTTTTCTCCAAGTCACCAGAAAGGAGCTCACAGAGTGAGGAAACTTGAGGACATGTCAGAGGAAAAGGAAAATGCCACATTCTCAGTTAAGTCACCAAGTATGTGTCAAAGGCTTACCATTGGCAAAGGCATTAACCTACCCCACCTTCTTAGAGCTCACTACAATCTGTCTAGAGAAATGGTGCCTGTTTGAGGATAAAGAAGAAAATGGCTAGTATCCTCAGGAAAAGAAATCAAAACCATAGGAGTTTGCCTCCAAAAACAAACAAACAAAAATACTTCTGATGGAGAAAGTTGTAACACAGGAGGATGTAAAGGAAAAAGTGATGGAAGAAGTAGGCATTGAGTGGGTCTTGGTAGGTATGCCTTGGATTCCCACTTGTAGGTTGTAAGACTGAGACCCTCCCTCTATTGCTGGTGATGGGATGAACATCACTCTTGGCTCCTGGTGTCCATCTCAAGGTTCTTGCCACACGAAGTTTCCCCCTCTCCCTCAGTGTGATCTTTTGTGTTTTGAATCCCATTGCTGGAAAAGCCTGTTCTTTCGAAGGGCTCTCCTGATTAGGTCAGGTCCACCAAGGACGGGCTTTCTGTTTTAAGGTCAGTTGATTTAGGGCCTTAATTGTATTTGCAAAATCCTTCACAGCAGCAGCACCCAGATTTTGTTTGATTAAATAACTAGGAGAGGGTACATGAGCACTAGGGGGCCAGGCAGTCTTGAGGGCTACTTTCGAATTTTGTCTGTCACAGCACAACTAAAACATCCAGGGATGAATCTGACTTTTGACATGGCCAGATCCAAGGGAACTCGCTATCACCAGGCCTCAGACGTCCTGGCTCTCAACCTCGTTCCACACTGCAGAGCTCCATCCTCGTGTGGGCTTCACTGGTGGGAAAAATAGCCCTGTGAGTAGACCATGCTTCCTGATTCCTCTTAGTTCCAGTCAGTCGGAGAGGGGCCTTTGATTCATGCCCATCCCTACCTAGATCCAGTCATCATCACAAGAGGGATATGTATTCTGATTCTCCAAGCCTAGATCACATGCCCGTCTTTGTTTATTTAAAATTTATTGAAGCATAGTTGATTCACAGTGTTAATCTTCTGCTGTATGGCAAAATGACTCAGTTGTACATATATGTATATTCTTTTTATATACATATTCCAGGCCAGAATACTGGAGTGAGCAGCCTTTCCCTTCTCCAGGGGATCTTCCCAACCTAGGGAACGAACCCAGGGCTCCCACAATGCAGGCAGATTCTTTACCACCTGAGCCACCAGGGAAGCGCAAGAATACTGGAGTGGGTAGCATATCCCTTCTCCAGCAGATCTTCTGAACCCAAGGATCAAACCAAGGTCTCCTGCATTGCAGGCGGATTCTTTACCAACTGCGCTATCAGGGAAGTCGAAGAATACTGGAATGGGTAGCCTACCCCTTCTCCAGCACATCTTCCCAACCCAGGAATCTAACTGGGGTCTCCTGCATTGCAGGTGGATTCTTAACTGAGCTATCAGGGATGCCCATAGTTGAGTCACAGTGTTGTAATCTTCTGTTGTATGGCAAAGTGACTCAGTTGTACATATATGTATATTCTTTTTAATCTTCTTTCCCATTATGATTTGATTTATCACAGGATATTGAATGTAGTTTCCTGTGCTATACAATAGAACCTTGTTGTTTGTCTATCCTGTATATGATGGTTTTCATATGCCCATCTCTGGACCCAAGGCATGAGGCTGACCCAGCTCAAATAACAAAGCAAATGAGGTAAAGGTCATATTCTAGAAAGATGCTGTTTAGGAAAAGTTCTAGTCCTAAATAAAATGAAATTTTAGGGAACTCCTTTATCAAGTATTATAAGAGAGTCAATCAGGGAAAGGCCACTACATTTAGAAGACAGGAAAGCATTCCTGACCTTTAAAAGAGAAGTTTACTTTTAAAGTGTTGAAATCAAACTCTATGGTGTTTAAGAGTTACCTGATGAAATACAGCGTGGAGTTTATACTACACTTTAGCATGTTTTATGGTGAAAAGGGGAGAGGTGACGGCCATTTGGGAATGTATCAGAGTCTGGGAATGATTGAGTACGTTTGTAAGCTGTGAAGAAGTTTCTGGTAGAGAGAAGACGGAAGGAGAGACAGAGGGCAGAACTGACCCCAACAGGACCTGAGCCAGTAGGAGACAAAGAGCCCCCAGAAGTTTTCCCAGATTTTAAAGTGGTATGGGATTTTGGGGTGGTTTGGTCATTTGTCACTTGTTTGCAGTAAACAGGTTTCATTCCTTCCAATGTAATCATCTTATAGTGATTAAATATATTAAAAAAAACCCTTAGTCTCTGTCTGGCTATGTAATTTACAGAAAGACTTAGGCTTAGAGTAGTGATTCTCAAATCCTGGTCCTTGGACCAGTAGCATCGGTATTACCTGGGAACTTGGTAAACATGCAAGTTTTCTGGCCTCACCCCAAACCTACTGGATCCGAAATCTGGGGAGTGGGACCCAGAGACACAGTTTCACAAGCTCTCTGTATGTTTCCGATAGCACTTCAAGTTTGAGAACCACTGCCTCAGAGCATGTTCATCTCTCCTTCATATACCACGAGGGTTTCCTTAATGATGGCTTTTGAGAAGCTAGGAAAATGAAGGATAAAGGCTCCTGGTGGGGGGGGGAGGGGACTGCACATCTTGAAAGGAGATGGCAACTGTTCAAAAGCCATTAGTGACTAAAAGTAGAATAGATTTGAAGAACAGAAGAGAGAAGGGTAAGTTATAATTTAATTGTTCTCAGGTTCACGCAGTGCTTTCATTTTGATGACAGGCACATAGGACCTCCCAAGTCCCTCCCTGGAGGACAGAGTGAGAAGGGTTGACATTATAGCTGAGAGTGGTGCTTCCTTTGGCATAAGGATGAAGTTGTAGAACTGGTTTTGGATATAGATCGTTTAATTTAAATCCAGGCTCTCCTGCTCGACACTCTTAGGAGGCTGCAGAAGAAGGGCATGGCAAGGTTTCTTTCATCATGGAGCTTATAAACTTTTTGAGCCTTTCAAGACTTAAATCAATCCAGTGGACTATAAAAAGACAATATAACAGAGTGCTGAATTGAAGAGAACCCACGGTAGAGGCTGTAAGTGCTGTGGGCAGTCAGGAGAAGGAGAAATTGACATTGTGTCATTTTCATCTCTGGACAGAGGATGAAACTGTCAGCCTGGCATAATTTCCCAGGTCTCGTGGCAGAGTTTTGGACAACCTTCTTGCTCATTCTTTTCTTCCCGAATTTGTGAAAGCTTGTCAGAACTACTGAGTCAAAGTGAGGGTTGATCTTTCATGACTTTGAACGTGAGAGATTGTTGACATTTGGGTTTATAGGAAAAATCAAATGTGTAGGAGATACTACATTTTATCTGGTGTCTTTAGTGAAAAGAGACTCAAACAGAAGTTTGGCTTATTTGTTTCAAACAGACTTTCAAACTTAACTGCATTCATGGAAGAACATGAATGAGCCTGTCTGAGGATGCCTTCAGTTTGTAGGATGAAGAAAGCAAATTACTGATTTTCCTTAGTGGAAAAAATTAAGTGGTACCAGTTCAGCGATGGTAGGGAACAAGAAAACAGTTCAGATGAACACAGTATTTCTGAGGCTTTTTATTTCTATACACCATGTGGTTCTGAGATGGTAGGGAACAAGAAGACAGTTCAGACGAACACAGTATTTCTGAGGCTTTTTATTTCTATACACCTTACTGCTTACCTGGGTAAATAAACAGATATCAAACCGAGAACCAAAAGAGGAGGCATGCCTAGAAAGTGGGCAAAAATGCCATTTCAGTCCAGGAAAGAAATAATAAAGATGTTGTAATAGTCAAGAGGAAGCCAGCCAATTTGGAACCTACTAGAAGGTAGTCAGAAGTGTTTTATTTTAAGAAGTTTAAAGAGAATGGTTGAGAACGGTTTACATGTAATGTGATCTGATTTTAGCCCTTTGAGGGGTAGTTCTTAACTCCAGCTGTGGCACGTGGGTATGAAGAGGGAGCTTCACTTTACTTCATTGTGATAATGGGGTTATTTATGATGCATTGCTGCTAAGTCACTTCAGTCGTGTCCGACTATGTGTGAACCCATAGATGGCAACCCACCAGGCTCCCCCGTCCCTGGGATTCTCCAGGCAAGAACACTGGAGTGGGTTGCCATTTCCTTGTCCAATGCATGAAAGTGAAAAGTGAAAGTGAAGTCGCTCAGTCATGTCCGACTCTTAGCGACCCCATGGACTGCAGCCTACCAGGCTCCTTTGTCCATGGGATTTTCCAGGCAAGAGTACTGGAGTGGGGTGCCATTGCCTTCTCCGTATGATGCTTTAGGAAGCTACATTAAGTATAATATCTGTACTGAATGATGTTCCTCTAGCAAAAATTGCTAGCGTTTCTAGCTCTGATGGCCCAGTAGTTGAAAAGAAGAATTGTTTCCTGTTTCAAGGTATTGAGAACGGTTCTGTTGATCATCTTTTGATCAAGGAGACTCATTAGAAATAGCCAGGGGGAGAAGGGATGAAATAACAGAAACTAATAGTACAGGTCTAGTGAGATCACATAATGCAGAGGCTGTTTCCTCTGCCTAGAAATGTGATGCCGGGTAGTTCTTGCTCATCTTTTACTTCCCTGTTTAAGTGTTGCTTTTGTAAGAAAGATCCTCCTTCTAAGTGACATAACCCCTTATAGGGTGTTTGCAAATCACACTGTTTACTTGTCCTTCTTGATGTCTATTTGATTTTTAAATTTTATGCATATGTTAAAAATAATATACTCTGATTTTTTAATATCTGTTCTGCTTGAGGCAATGAGGTCCTTAAAGGCCTGGTCCTTTGTTTTGTTCAACATTATGAACAAAGAACCTGTTGGGTATAGAAAGCACCAAGTAAAAAATGTGTCCCATGAATGAATGAATTAATAAGAAAGCACTTTGTACACGTGAAACTAATTCAATGTTTTATGTCAATTATAACCTTTATTTTAAAAGAAAGAAAGCACTTTGTAAACTGAATTCACTATAAAAGTCATGGTTAATTATTTTCATAGATGACGCCTCCTTTCTTTCTTTAATCCTCACTTTTTTCCCTCCAATTTTTTTACTTCTTTAAAGATCTGCTTGTCAGTGTTTTGCCAGTTCCAAACCTAAGATTTGGTGTTATTCATTCTTACCTTTTTTTTAAGATAAGAGATCACATTTTCCCTCAAAAATATTCTTACCAACCATGCTAATGCTGGGATTCCAGTTTTTGTTCAGTGTGCACTTATGACTTTGAAAGGAAAACATGGCTGGTACTTGTGAATGATTTATTTGGGAAGCAAACATGATTCTAGAGTAGTATTTAACTTCTATTTCTTGTCATCCCCAAAGCCACTCTTGTAAGTCACTCTCTGCAAAAGTACACACGTCAAAATACCTTGAATAATATTGGCCTAGGAGAAGTTGTTCCTGGCCCTGTCTTACAGGAGGTGGGGCGGGGCGGGAAGCAAGAAATCCAGATTTAAGAAATAATTAATGAGATACTGAGAGTAAACTCAATCAGGTCTTTTCTTTAAAAGCAGCAAACAAACAAAAATCACCCAGCTCTTTCCCAGAAGGGCCTCCATGTGCCATTTATTTTTTTTTCTTTTTTAGATCCTCATTTCTTTTCTTTTTTAATTTATTTTTTATTTAAGGATAATTGCTTTACAGAATTTTGTTGTTTTCCGTCAAACCTCAACATGAATCAGCCGTAGGTATACATATGTCCCCTCCCTTTTGAACCTCCCTCCCATCTCCTGCCCCATCCCACCCCTTTAGATTGATACAGCGCCCCTTTTTGAGTTTCTTAAACCATACAGCAAATTCTCATTGTCTATTTTATATATGGTAATGTAAGTTTCCATATTCCTCTTGCCATACATCTGACCCTCTCCTCCCCTCTCCCCATGTCCATAAAGTCTATTCTCTGTCTTTTTCTTCATTGCTGCCCTGAAAATAAATTCTTCAGTGCCACTTTTCTAGATTCCATATATATGTGTTAGAATATGATATTTATCTTTCTTTCTGGCTCACTTTGTATAATAGGTTCTAGGTTCATCCAGCTCATCAGAACTGACTCAAATGAGTTCCTTTTTATGGCCGAGTAATATTCCATTGTGTATATGTACCACAGCTTCTTTATCCATTCATCTGTGGATGGACATCTAGGTTGCTTCCATGTTCTAGCTATTGCAAATTGTGCTGCAGTGAACAATGGGATACATGTGTCTTTTTCGATTTTGGTTTCCTCAGGGTATATGCCTAGGAGTGGGATTCCTGGGTCATATGGTGGTTTTATTCCTAGTTTTTTAAGGAATCTCTGTACTGTCTTCCATAGTGGCTGTGTCAGTTTGCATTCCCACCAACAGTGCAAGAGTGTTCCCTTTGCTCCACACCCTCTCCAGCATTTATTGTTTGTAGACTTTTTGATGGTGTGTGGTGATATCTCATTGTAGTTTTGATTTGCGTTTCTCTAATAATGAGCGATGTTGAGCATCTTTTCATGTGTTTGTTAGCCATCTGTATGTCTTCTTTGGAGAAATGTCAGTTTTGATCTTTTTCCCATTTTTTGATTGGGTTGTTTGTTTTTCTGGCATTAAGTTGTATGAGCCGCTTGTATATTTTGGAAATTAATCCTTTGTCAGTTGTTTCATTTGGTATTATTTTCTCCCATTCTGAGGGTTGTCTTTTCAGCTTGCTTATAGTTTCCTTTGCTGTGCAAAAGCTTTTAAGTTTAATCAGGTCCCATTTGTTTACTTTTGTTTTTATTTCCGTTACTCCAGGAGGTGGGTCATAGAGGATCTTGCTTTGATTTACGTCATTGAGTGTTCTGCCTATGTTTTCCTCTAAGAGTTTTATAGTTTCTGATCTTACATTTAGGACTTTAATCCATTTTGAGTTTATCTTTGTGTGTGATGTTAGGAAGTATTCTAATTTCATTTCTTTACATGTAGCTGTCCAGTTTTCCTAGCACCATTTATTGAAGAGGCTTCAATATTGAAGAGGCTTATTTTTGTACAGCTTTTGCACAGCAAAGGAAACTATAAGCAAGGTGAAAAGACAACCCTCAGAATAGGAGAAAATAATAGCAAGAGAAACAACTGACAAAGGATTAATTTCCAAAATTAATTGTATAGTCTTTCCTCCTTTGTCAAAAATAAGGTACCCATAGGTGCCTGGGTTTATTTCTGGGCTTTCTGTCTTGTTCCATTAATCTATATTTCTGTTTTTGTGCCAGTACCATACTGTCTTGATGACTGTAGCTTTGTAGTTTAATCTGAAGTCAGAAAGGTTGATTCCTCCAGCTCCATTCTTCTTTCTCAAGACTGCTTTGGCTACTCAGGGTCTTCTGTGTTTCCATACGAATTGTGAAATTTTTTGTTGTAGTTCTGTGAAAAACGTCATTGGTAATTTGATAGAGGTTGCATTGAATCTGTAGATAGCATTTGGTAGTATAGTCATTTTCACAATATTGATTCTTCCTACCCAGGAACATGGAATATCTCTCCATCTGTTTTATGTTGTCATTGATTTCTTTCACTAGTGTCTTAAAATTTTCTGTGTACAGGTCTTTAGTCTCTTTAGGTAATTTTATTCCTAGATACTTAATTCTTTTTTTTGCAATGGTGAATGGGATTTATTCCTTAATTTCTCTTTCTGATTTTTCATTGTTAGTATTAGAAATGTAAGTGATTTCTGTGTATTAGTTTTGTATCCTGCAACTTTGCCAAATTCACTGATTAGCTCTATTAATTTTCTGATTCTATCTTTTGAGTTTTCTATGTACGGTATCATGTCATCTACAAACAGTGAGAGCTTTACTTCTTCTTTTCTGATCTGGATTGCTTTTATTTCTTTTTCTTCTCTGATTGCTGTAGCTAGGACTTCCAGAACAACATTGAATAATAGTGGTGAAAGTGGACACCTTTCTTGTTCCTGATCTTAGGGGGAATGCTTTCAGTTTTTCACCACTGAGAATAATGTTTGCTGTAGGCTTATCATATGTGGCCTTTACTACATATGAGGTAGGTTCCTTCTATGCCCATTTTTTTAAAGAGATTTTATTGTAATTGGGTGCTAAATTTTGCCAAAGGCTTTTTCTGCATCTATTGAGATGATCATATGGTTTTTATCTTTCAGTTTCTTAATATGGTGTATCCCTTTGACTGGTTTGCATATATTGAAGAATCCTTGCATTCCTGGAATAAACCCAACTTGATCATGGTGTATGAGATTTTTGAATGTGTTGCTGAATTGTTTGCTAAAATTTCGTTGAGGATTTTTGCATCTATGTTCATCAGTGATATTGGCCTGTAGTTTTCTTTTTGTGTGTTGTCTTTGGTTTTGGTATCAGAGTGATGGTGGCCTTGTAGAATGAGTTTGGAAGTGTTCCTTCCTCTGCAATTTTTGGAAAGA
This sequence comes from Capra hircus, assembly GCF_001704415.2. Lineage (NCBI taxonomy): Eukaryota > Metazoa > Chordata > Mammalia > Artiodactyla > Bovidae > Capra > Capra hircus. The sequence goes on along the minus strand of NC_030830.1, from coordinate 9,670,787 downwards.
GTTTTAGAAGGATAGGCGTTAGTTCTTCTCTAAATGTTTGATAGAATTCTTATGTGAAGCCATCTGGTCCTGGACTTTTTTGGGGGGAGACTTTTGATCACAGCTTCAATTTCAGTGTTTGTAATTGGAGTCATAATTTCTATTTCTTCCTGGTTCAGTCTGGGAAGATTGAACTTTTCTAAGAATCTGTCCATTTCTTCCAGGTTACCCATTTTATTGCCATATAGTCGTTCATAATAGTCTCTTATAATCCTTTGTATTTCTGCATTGTCTCTTGTAACCTCTCCTTTTTCATTTCTAGTTTTGTTGATTTGATTCTTCTCTTTTTTTCTTGATGAGTCTGGCTAAAGGCTTGTCAATTTTGTTTGTCTTCTCAAAGAACCATTTTTTAGTTTTATTCATCTTTTCTATTGTTTCTTTCATTTGCTTTTCATTTATTTCTACTCAGATCTTTATGATTTCTTTCCTTCTACTGCTGCTGCTACTGCTGCTAAGTCGCTTCAGTCGTGTCAACTCTGTGCGACCCCAGAGACGGCAGCCCACCAGGCTCCCCCGTCCCTGGGATTCTCCAGGCAAGAACACTGGAGTGGGTTGCCATTTCCTTCTCCAATGCATGAAAGTGAAGTCGCTCAGTCGTGTCTGACTCTTAGCGACCCCATGGACTGTGGCCCACCAGGCTCCTCCGTCCATGGGATTTTCCAGGCAAGAGTACTGTGGTGGGTGCCAATGCCTTCTCCATTCCTTCTACTAATTTGGGGGTCTTTTTCTTTTTCTAGTTGTTTTAGGTATAAAGTTAGACTGTCTGTTCGATGTTTTTCTTGTTTCTTGAGGTAGGATTTTATTGCTATAAACTCTTAGGACTGCTTTTGCTGCATCCCATAGGTTGTGAGTTGGCATGTTTTCATTGTCATTTGTTTCTAGAAATTTTTTGATTTCCCTTTTGATTTCTTCAGTAACCTGTTGGTTATTTAGAAATGTGTTGTTTAATCTCCATGTGTTTGTGTTTCTCACATTTTTTTTCTTATAATTGGTAGCTAGTCTCATAGCATTGTGGTCAGAGAAGATGCTTGATACAATTTCAATTTCCTTAAATTTACTGAGGTTTGATTTGTGACCCTAGATGTGGTCTATCCTGGAGAATGTTCCATGTGCACTTGAGAAGAAGGTGTTTTCTTCTGCATTTGGATGGAATGTCCTGAAGATATCAATGAGAGCCATCTCATATAATATATCATTTAAGATGTGTTTCCTTACTAATTTTCTGTTTTGATGACCTGTCCACTGGTGTGAGTGGGGGGTTAAAATCTCCTACTCTTACTGTTCTACTGTCAATTTCTCCTTTTATGTCTGCTAGTGTTTGTCTTCTGTATTGAGGTGCTCCTATGTTGGGTGCATAGATATTTGCAACTGTTATGTCTTCCTTTTGGATTGATCCCTTGGTCATTATGTAGTGTCCTTCCTTACCTCTTGTCATCTTTATTTTAAGGTCTATTTTGTCTGATATGAAGATTGCTACTTCAGCTTTCTTTTGCTTCCCATTTGCATGGAATATATTTTTCCATCCTTTCACTTTCAGTCTATATGTGTCTTTAGGTCTGAAGTGGGTTTCTTTTAGACAGCCTATATATGGGTCTTGTTTTTGTATCCATTCAGCCAGGCTGTGTCTTTTGTTTGGAGCGTTTAATCCATTTACATTTAAAGTAATTATTGATATATATGTTCCTACTGCCATTTTTTAAATTGTTTGGGGTTGATTTTGTAGATCTTTTTGCTTCTCTTGTATTTCTTGACTATATAAGTCCCTTTAACATTTGTTATAAAGTTGGTTTGGTGGTACTGACTGAATTCTCTTAACTTTTGCTTGTCTGAAAAGCTTTTTATTTCTCCATCAAGTTTGAATGAGATTATTGCTGGGTACTATAATCTTGGTTGTAGATTTTTCCCTTTCAATACTTTAAATGTATCCTGCCATTCCCTTCTGGCCTGCAGAGTTTCTGTTGAAAGATCAGCTGTTAAGCGTATGGGATTTCCCTTGTATGTTACTTGTTGCTTCTCCCTTGCTGCTTTTAATATTCTTTGTGTTTAGTCTTTGTTAGTTTGATTAGTATGTGTCTTGGCGTGTTTCTCCTTGGGTTTATGCTGTATGGGACTGTGTGCCTCTTGGATTTGATTAACTATTTCCTTTTCCGTGTTGGGGAAATTTTCAACTATAATCTCTTCAAAAATTTTCTCAAACTCTTTGTTTTTCTCTTCTTCTGGGACCCCTATAATTCGAATATTGGTGCATTTGATATTGTCCCAGAGGTCTCTGAGTCTATCTTCGGTTCTTTTCATTCTTTTTTACTTTATTCTGCTCTTCAAATATTATTTTCACCATTTTATCTTCCAGCTCACTGATTCGTTCTTCTGCTTCAGATATTCTGCTATTGATTCCTTCCAGAGTATCTTTAATTTCAGTAATTGTGTTGTTTGTCTCTGTATGTTTATTCTATAATTCTTCTAAGTCTTTGTTAATTGATTCTTGCATTTTCTCCATTTTGTTTTCAAGGTTTTTTGATCATCTTTACTCTCATTATTCTGAATTCTTTTTCAGGTAGTTTGCCTATTTCCTCTTCATTTATTTGGACTTCTGTGTTTCTGGTTTGTTCCTGCCTTTTCATTTTTGTTTTTTTAACTTATTGTGTTTGAGGTCTCCTTTTCCCAGGCTTCAAGGTTGAATTCTTTCTTCCTTTTGGTTTCTGGCCTCTTAAGGTTGATCCATTGGTCTGTGTAAGCTTCGTATAGGGTGAAATTTGTGCCGAGTTTTTGTTTGTTTGTTTTTCCTCTGATGGGCAAGGCTGCTGCTGCTGCTGCTAAGTCTCTTCAGTCGTGTCCTACTCTGTGCGACCCCATAGACGGCAGCCCACCAGGCTCCCCCGTCCCTGGGGTTCTCCAGGCAAGAACACTGGAGTGGGTTGCCATTTCCTTCACCAGTGCATGAAAGTGAAAAGTGACAGTGGCAAGGCTGAGTGAGATAGTGATCCTATCTGCTGATGATTGGGTTTGTATTTTTGTTTTGCTTGTTGTTGAGATGAGGTGTCCTGCACAGGGTGCTGCTGTGGTTGGGTAATGCCCAGTCTTGTATTCAGGTGGTTTCCTTTGTGTGAGTTCTCACTATTTGATACCCCCTAGGGTTAGTTCTCTGGTTGTCTAGGGTCTTGGAGTCAGTGCTCCCACTCCAAAGGTCACGGCTTGATCTTTCTCCAAAGACCAGCCTAGGTCCAATCTACTAAGAGGAATTTCACCTGAAATGAAAAGACCTTTGCTTGAGTTCCAAAAACCAGTGTACAAGAACACAACGGAGATCTCTGACTCAGCAGATACTGGGTATTGCCTGTCACGTGGACAGGCTTCCTTGGATTGCAACAGATGACTAGAGGGTCTGTCCTTGGCAGTGGTCAGCAGAACTCCACACACCACTTCTCTCATGTTATCCCTGGTGGGTGGAAATGGCAGACGGCCAAGTGGAAACTTTCACAGCCCTGCAAACATCAGCACACTAAACACTGCAGACCAGCAGTGCGAGGGAGCTGGATGGTGTGGACCAAATAATCATGTCCCTGGCACATGCCTTCCTTATTAGTTTTGGGCTCCTCTTCCCTTCCTGTTCCAAGGCTTTACTTTCTTTCTCCCTGAGATTCCAGCTCTGTTTCCTGCTCTGTGAACCCCTTGACCGCTAGGTGGAAGAAGAAAGATTTGGATGCTTGGGTGCACAAGCGATGGTTGATTGTGGGTGCCTTGCCAAAGCTGACTTTTATATTCTGGCTCAGAGCTAAGCTACAGCCTTCTGACAGCGAATAATCCTTTGTGTTTACGGGGCGCCTTTCTTCTTGGGAACTTGGAGTGCCTTGCCAAAACGTTCTTATTGATCTTCCCAACAACTTGGTGAGGTATGAAAATGGCAAAAGGTCATAGTCCGGGCACCCGCCTTTTTGCAAGAGCGTCACCTCGGGTGGCTTATTTTGAGGCCATGTTGCAAGTTTGCATCTCAGCTGGGATTGCATCTGAAGTCTCCCAGAATTGGCTTCAACTTTGGGGTGGGGGTGGGGGAAACGCTTGGCTGCACCATGCCGTCTCCTGGGGCAAGAGCAAAAATATCGCATTTCCTTTTTAAGCAAAGTGTACTGGAAAATGGTCTTTGGTGAATTACCCATCAGTCTAATTGATCTTCATTTGTTGCGATAACAAGGGATTTGACGGAGTATTCAGCTTTTTATTTTTTCTTCTGTTCCCACGCTAGATACTTCTCCCTTCTCTGTGAAAGGAAGAAAGAACACACCTAGGCCCAGGAGCACTCCAGCTTCTTGTGGGAAGTCTCCATGGTGAAGTACAAGCTGGGGCTACCTGTGAACTGCACACAGTGAATGTTGTAAGTTAACAAGAGTTGAATCTGCACTGGCTTGCCTTGCAACGGTTTGTGAATCACTGGATGCTTGAGCCAGGGTGCTGAAGACATGTTAGCATTAGCTCTAGGTGATCCTCCAATTAATTTCTTCTTTTTCCTTTTTATTTTTTTAGAGGAGAGGTTCTGTTGTTATTTGCTGTGAACTTGACTTTCTCAGCTTCTATTGGGCACTGCTCATTCTCTCCTGGAATAAAAGGGTGGAAGACAGTGATTATTTCAGCGTAGAGCCAAGTTTATAGCAGCCTCTTTAAACCCGGCTCTGCAGTTCTTTTAGGTTAGTGGGTATAGGGTAAAACCTTTCAGGCTAAGGATTCCCAACCAGGGAATCACACTCTGTCATTATTTTCTTTACATGGAGTTTTTGATTGGAAGGAAATGTTTCAGGCGTTCAAAAATCTGAGGTATGCAAGCTAGTACAGTCAGCTCTTCAGGGTGCTTCTCTTGCTTAAAATTGGCTGATTTATTGGGTTTTGTCAGGCTACTGGGTTGGGATTTTGAGATGAGTGGTTTCTGCATTCAGCTGCTGGTCTCCTTTCATGAGGAGGTATAGGATCCAGTAATTGAAGAGAGCACACTGTGGGCTTCCAGAAGCTTTAGTTCACCACAAAACTTAAGGGTTTGCTCAGCTCTGCTGCTTTCTGGAGATTTTACCTCATTGCTAGACCGTGTTATAAGAAAAAAATGCTTCGAGTTTTGTCCAGGAAAGAATAAAACTACAGGAAATCCAGGCTGGCCTATGAACATATTACCTTCAAATTTTGGAACATGAAGAGCCATCTTTGACTAGGTTTTTTGTGTGTGTGGAAATATCTATCATATATATTTATGCACACACATCTTTATATATTTGTGTGTATTAAATATAAATATATATATACACATATGTATGTGTGTGTATATATATAAATAACTATGCATTAAGTTTTCAGTTTCTTAATAATTTGGTCAGGAAAGTTTTCCAGGCATTTATTACCTTTTTCTTCCAGTTGCATAAACAATTTTGAGAGAGCAAGGAGCAGCGATATGAGGGCATGTATCTGGGAGAAAAAGCATTTACTGTTGAAAAGAAAAATTTCCAGTGAAATTTTACTTCTTGGTTTTCTAAAAATTTGTATTAAATATGAATGTTTATCCATATTTCCCGAGGGTTAAATAGTCATATTAAAATAAGCTTATTGAACTCAAGGACTCCCAGTGCTTCAGGGTAAGTGGGTGATGGGGGATGCTGGTGTTTTCATGGATTCTCATTTTGTACGTATGATCACATTGGTTCTGGTGGAAAGTATAGGGCTCCTAGAATTATTGACCTCAATTCTATTCCTGGTCCTAAGGTCAAGGTCAAGTAAGTTTGCAACCTTGGGCAAGTCACCGACCCCTGCGAAGTGTTGGTTTGTAAGTCTGTGTTGCTCTATGCTGCTTGTTTACTGATGAGTCTCCATCTTAGTTTGGGGTCCCCACAAGCAGCAGAATCTTATTTTAAAAAAAAACTTATTCTAAAAGCTTCTGTCAGTATTAAGGAATAATTTGGGGGGCCCTGTTAGATCTGGGTGCTACTATAGCTGTATGTTTTTCTAGAAAGTATTTCCCAATCAGGTAGCCAACAGAATGCATGTCTGACGATGTTTTTTTAAGCGTCTTTTAACCTAGGAAATAAGTATCTTAGGGAAAAGTGCTGTAGGTTTCAGATTACATTTAAAAGAACAGTGCAGTAACTATAATCAAGATAGCTTTTGTTTCGAATCTGATGGTGTGTGTTTTTGTTTTAAACCGTTGCTTTGAACTGCTCATGTGATACCCTGTCAGACCTCAAACATTAAGTGAGGTTTTCAAAGACATTCTAGAGTGTAAACCTTAAGATGCCACAACTTAAAGTCATTTAAAAATCCTTCTGTAAATGGAATGGGTTGAGCGAGAGGAAGAAAATTCTAAATTCTTTTGAACTCCAAAGGACTTTTTCTTCCAAATTGCATTCGCTTGGGGAGGTGGGGGAAGTCCCAGTTTTCTTAGTAAATTTTGAAGTCAGTAACCCTTTGCAGTCTTGCTCTATTTTTACAGCACTGAGTTAATATTTTGTCCTTATTTTGGTATCCTGGTGTCCCAAGGCCATGCCATTATAATAGAGAAGGCAGGAGATTTTTCAAAGGACGTGAGCTTGCATGTAGATGGAGTATGGTGGAGGGGAGATGAACGTGTTAGTAATAATCATGGCAGCCACTGCAATCAGTGGTGTCGATCCTTAGCAGCTTGTTGTTCCAGACTCACGACCTTTGTCATTCTCTGTTTGTCCCCATCATCCACCTGTCAAATGTCACTGTGGCTCTTGCGGATGGACTTTGCTCCTCAAAGTGTCTCAAACTGGCTCTAAGGTGTGGTATCTTGTACAGAGAGAAGAGGCAAGAAAACTGACCTAGGAATTGGAAGACCTGGATTTTACCCGTGGTGCTGCAATTAACCCTACAGCCTTGACGACCCATTTTATCTTGAGTAATATGAAAAGGTTGAGTGTAATGAGCTCTGATGATTCTTCTAAAGACTCTAACATTGCTTCGAATATCAGCTTTGGATGAGGCGGGCTAGATGGTCACTTTCCCCTGTTTGGCCTCTAAGAGTCAGTGGTCTGGCACAACTTCAGTTTATTGATCCAAGAGCATTTAAAACAGTGAGCACAGTCTTGTGGTTAAAAAAACAAAAAAAGAGTTGTTGTGTGTGTCACCACGACACTACCCTTTGCAGAGGACCCTCCCAGGGACCATGGGACAGTCAAAAGGTGTTCACTTGAGTACTTTTTCTAAGAATGCAGTTTTAGTCATTTAAATTTAGGATCCATACTCATTGGTCTTTTTGAAAATTAAATATGAGCCACTTTTGAAATTTAAGTTTTGAAAAATAATCCACCTCTGTTCTCGAATATTACTTAGTATATAAGCCAGGAGGCCATGATCTAATTCTCTTCTGAGCTGCTCTGCTTTCTTGAGTAAATCTTCTCCAGCTGCCTCTTTAAGCAGCCTTCCCCAACCTATATAAAGCAGCACCCTGTCCCTCTGTGTCCTCTAGCCCAGGGGTCCCCAAACTCCAGGATCTAATGCCTGATAATCTGAGGTGGAGCTGAGGTAATAATAATATGAATAAAGTGCACAGTAAATATTGGAGAAGGAAATGGCAACCCACTCCAGTGTTCTTGCCTAGAGAATCCCAGGGACAGAGCAGCCTGGTGGGCTGCCGTCTGTGGGGTCGCACAGAGTCGGACACGACTGAAGTGACTTAGCAGCAGCTGCACAGTAAATGCAATGTGCTTGAATCGTCCCCAGACCATCTCCCATCCCCTCCTCGGTCTGTGGAAAAATTTTTTTCCACGAACTGGTCCCTGATGCCACCAAGCTTGGGGACTGCTTCTCTAGCCTACTTTTTTTTTTTTCTTTTAAGCACCTTACATTTTATACCTGCATTTGTTAATTGCACCATCTCCTCAACTAGACTGTAAGATCCATGAAAACAGGGATGTTGTTCTTATTATTTTCCTGGTGAATCCATAACGCCTAAATGCAGCTGGTCAATATTTGTTGAGCAACTAAGGACAGAGTGAGCCTTTGCCTGGGTTTCTCCTGTGTGCTCCTAAGCCATTCAGAAAAGAACCCAAAACGGTTCTTACGCTAATGGCTTCAATCTGATAGTAGTTTGGTCAGGCAGAGGGTGACATGCAAAAACTAGCTCGCTGTCTTTTCCTTAGAAGCCGCCGTCAGATGTTTACAATGTATATAAGTCAGTGTGGGAAAGGAAGCTGTTTGTTTTTAAAAAGGCTTCAGGGAACTATCAATAGTGTTTGGGGATTTTCTGATACTTAGATTCTGCCCAATATTTGTGTGTTTCCTCTCCTCTTCCATTTGAGTGGTTTGCTTTATGGGTTGTTTGTGAGCAGCCTGCCCTGGCATTCTGTGAAAGGTGGGGTGTTGTGTTTTATAATCCCATTAGTTTATCACCTTTCATGTTTTCCTTGATTTCCAAAGTGAGAGACGGACTTGGCGTGGCCGGTCTGCCTAGAAACTCACCATTTACTGAGTAGCGTCATTTTCATTTTCTTTCCTTTTGAGAGATGCATACTTTGGAATGAAAGAATAGTGAACTGGTACAAATTGAGTCCATCGAATGTCTCTCTGGTGGGAAGGGAGAAACCAACAATCACTTTCTTAGGGAGGCACTGTCTTCTGTGGCTTTTGAGGATAGCAGGTATCAAGGTTTCTTGAAGTTTTTGTTTATCAACCCCCTTTTCAGGGTGCAGGAGTTACATTATTCCTGGGAAGAAATGGAAAGACTAAAATAAACACCTCTGTGCCTATTTAGACAGCATTATGCTGTCTTTATAAGCTTTGAAAAATGGGAACTGAATTTCTAGTCTCCAGAGTGAGAGAATTACACATACACACTCTAATCAGAGCGATTTGGGAATTTCCCTATGTGTCTGTCAATTTGTACCTTTTAGATTTGCCATCTGTGATACCAATTTTTTTTATGATCTCTAGTGCCTTATCATAGAAAAAAAAACTGAAGTCGATAAAAGGGATCACAAGGGAAGAGATTTTACTATTAGATAAATGAGGGGAAACTCTCATTTTTAAAAATTCTTTGCTTATAATGACCCTACCAGTTGACCTGCATGTTATAAAGGCAAAGAGGCTCTCATATTTCATGCAAGCACTCTGGGTGTTCTTTATGCAGCCTCAAGTCTTCTAGAGTTTTCTCTGCCACCCATTTCTTTCCCTTTCCCAAACCTCCTCCAGTTGCTTCTTCTAGATGGCCTCACCCATGCGTGCCCGTTGCTGCCTTGCAGCGGGTGGTGGTGTTGGGGGCTCTGCATGAGCTGCTGAGCACTGAGAATTGATGTCAGCCCTACTTCCTGAGTTGCTCGGCCGAGGGCAGCCCATCCCAGGCACACCTGTTTTCCTCGACATCCTCTTCCCCACCTGCTCGGCCTACTTGCCTCAGCTGTTTCGGCAGCAAAAACGTTCATGTATCTTCTGCAGTGTTTTGTCCTGTACAGGAACGTGTCCACAGCCTAGTCAGACCGCTTTCTAACAGCGTAGTGCTGAAGTAAAAAGGTTTTATGTTCTATTTACTGTTTCGAATTCACTGACTGGATCCTATTTATGAAAAGACTGGTGTGCTCAGGCCTGTGAGGGAGGCAGGGGTGAGTCATCTGTATTCACTGCCCTCTGGGATTTTCCCTCCCACTGCGCTGGTCAGTGCTGGTCAGCACAGAGTCTGTGTTCCAAAGCGGGTGTGAGTACGATTCCTGAGACTTGGGTTTTCAGAGAAGGAAGGATTCACAGACAGCTGAGCATCTGAATTCAGCCTTGAAACGGGGGTTGGATTTCAACCCCATATGTGTGTGTGTTTTGAGAAGGTGACAGAGCGAGAGAAGATAACACAGGTCTTTTTGTTAACTGCTGCTTCACCTGGGCAGGTGAGACCTCAGAAGCATCTCTCCGTGAGGACTGATGTGCTGTGACCGCTGATCCAGACGTGGAGTGGGGGCTTAGGGCACGTGGGACCCATTCCTCTTCGGGGTCATTTTATGTATTTATAAGCAATAGCTGAAACAAGAATTTGGGTCACTTAAAGAAGCGGTATCTCCCCAACCTGTGTAAAATGTAGTGTTTTCAACTGAACTTCAGGCTGAAACCACACCCAGGACTAAAACTGTTATTTCTCAAGTGGAGTGCCTTTGAAGCGCTCACTGTGGAAGAATCTGTGTACACCGAAGGCAGGGCGAGGATGACTGGATGGGGGTGATGCCCAGGACGGGGAATCTTAAGCCACTGCAAATTCTTCCAGACAGAGATCAAATCTGTCTCCTACTTGGTAACATGGAGACCGATCAGCTCTACCACCTTTGTTATAACTATGTATGAATATGATGGTCATGTATAAATATGACCGATGGATGTCTTTCTCTCCAAGTATATCATATCATAGTAGTATTTTCATTCTTCCCCTAAAAGACTGTTGTTTCTCTTTTGTTTTCTTAGAGGAAAGAGTGAGGCACAGATAGGGACTAAATGACATCGTTTTGTCATAAAGCCAAAACAAAATCTAATGGTTCTTACCAGCAAACATATCAATTCTGGGGACAGATGTATAAAGACAAATGAATAATTTCACTCTTTTAATTTCCCACATTTTTAACTTTTGTGAAACAATCATTTTTTTTTTAAAGAAAATCATTTATCCCTCCCTCCCTCAACATTTCATATTAAATTTCCAGTGCTTAGCTATGTAGGTGGACTTGTAGAGTGAAAGAATGAATCCATCTTCTCTGTGTCCTGAGCATGTTGTTAACCTTTTGCAGACCCCTGAATAAGAATATTATATAATTTTTAAAAAAAAGCCTTTTGCAACAGGTATAAGCTGCTTTTAAGGTGAGATAGTAAAATTAGCTGTTTGACATCTGTGTTGGAGGATGTTAGTGTCTCAGTGTCAGTTCTTCTATTTTTTAAGATATTTATTTGGCTTTGCTGGGTCTTAGTTGCATCCAGCATGATCTTTAGTTGCAGCATGTGGGATCTAGTTCCCCGACCAGGGGTTCAGTGCAGGTTCAACCTGAGCCCCCTGCATTGGGAGCGCAGAGTCTTAGCCAATGGACCACCAGGGAAGTCCCCAGTTTTCTATTTGTGCTTCTGTTCTGAAACTACTTCCTTAAGTAGACTCCCCCAAAGTAGAAACCTTAATGGGATACAAATGGCGACCTCCTTCAGAATCTTTTTATTGCCAAAACTCAGTTAAGTTCTAGTCATGCTCTTTGGACTCTTCAGCATCTTATTCCACCTCTAACTCGCACATCTTATCACACAATACCTTTATCACACGTCTTATGTCCTTCTGGCCACAAGTGTCTAGCATTAGGACCTGTCCATAGTGCCAGCAGAATTCACTGCTTGAGACCCCTGCCCGGGTAGGTGCTGCGCTACATCTTTCATTCTGGACATAAGCCATCCTCACATCGGGACGTCGATGTTTTGCATATTTGGAAATGAAAATGCTCTTGCTAAAATTATTTTCTAAAAATTTTGTATTAGGTGGCTCTTCATTTTTCTTTTTCCCCCCGTAGCCTTTGCAGCTTGCATACAACTGAAAAATTGTAATTCCTCCAGGGCTAACATCCAAGACTTTGATAGGCAGTCTTAATGCCTGGGCCTCCTATGAGTTGCTGCCCATTCTAAGCATCGTAAGACTTACCTTGCAGAACAAAGAGAACTGGACCCAAAGGTCGTCCCCTTCTTCTGACCTGGCAAGCTCTTCTTTCCCAGTGTCCTTTGTCTTTTCCTCTTTGTTCTCCAAGAAAAGGGAGGGAAGAGGTTAGGATGCTATTGTTCAGAACGGGGACAGCTATTGCTTGTACAAACAGACTTCCTTTCCCTTTCTTTGGCAACTTCCGTTGTTCTACCTGTTTCTGGCTCTCCTCCTTCCGCTGTGAGCAACCTTTCTCCCTCGCCCCACTTTCAGGAGACTAATAAATTAAATATACAAGTGTCATTTGGTTCCTGTGAATCTACCAGCTCACATAATTCCGAACAGTCATTCAGCCTCTATCTTCAGTGAGGCTTTGGCCCTTTCTCTGTCACCACCGCATCAAGCACGTGTGTAGATTAAGGGTAGTACGTCAACGTGAGAGCTCTTTGCTGGGTTATGTTAGTCCATCACTCCTTTAGTGGAGCAGATTAGCTGCCAATTGGTATCTTGTTGCTGTCATTGGAGTTTGCAGTCCAGGTCCCCAGCTCTGCTGGCGATCTATTTCTGAGCCCCAGCGATGACGCCAGTTGTCCTGGCAACTGCTGGCTGGCGCATCCGTAAAGGCCAGCAGAGGAATGGCAGTGGACGAGGGTGGCCTCCAGAGGGTTGGAAGGGAGTTGGCAGTCACCTTGCTCAAAGAGGATTTCCTCCATCTGGGCTGGCCTCCAGGAAGAAGATGTCCGTATCATGGGAGTGTCACTTGGGACTGTGAACCACATGGTCTTTCTCGTCCAGATAGCATCCCGTGGAGAATAACAAACTGATTAGCGGCTGATCTAGGCAGAGTGTGGGGACTGCCAGAGCAGGGTGCTAGGTGATCTCAGGATGTTTGATGGTATCTGTTTTTCTTGTGAATCGGGTTAACATTCCTGTTGTTCATCAGCACTGGTGTTCAGAGTTGGGGACATGGGTAGATGTTTGGGCAGAGTCAGAGGTCAAGAGAGGAGGGTTGAAGGGAAACACCACAGTGGATCTTGACTCCTTGTCCTGTTGACAGGTCTGGCCTAAAAACAGTTGAGTGTAACTAGAGCTCTCTGACTGGGCTCCAGTAATTATCTGTATTTGCAGCATTGCAAAGGAGCACCCCTTGTCCTCTTCTCTGTAATTCCTCTCCTCCTCCCTTGATGTCAAGTTGAATTGGCACTAAATGACTTGCCCCTCCCTCCTGATTTGGATCCAAAAGAACACAGAAGCTTTCTATCTTAAAGTCCCTCACTTAGTTGGCCTTGCCTTGATTGAGTCTAAAATTGGGCAGTCAACTCTCTCTCTCTCTCTCTCATACACACACACACACACACACACACACACACACACAGCAAAGGTGGGTCTACCTGCAGAATTTGGGTGCTGAGGAGCAAGGGAATCTGGTGAGAGAGATATCCCCAAAACAGCTGAAACCCACAAATGACATAAAATATTATTAGTACTTAGTATTTGCTGAGATAATAGCACGTACCTGTGTCTTCAGGATGGGGAAGCCAGTTAGGGTGTAACCAGATATTTCTAGCACATTTTACTGTTTGCTGTTTGCATGCTTAGTTTCATCCAGCTCTTTGCAACCCCATGGGGTATAGCCCTCCAGGCTCCTCTGTCCATGGGATTTTCCAGGCAAGAAGATTTGTGTGGATTGCCATTTCCTTCTCCAAGGAATCTTCCTCGACCAGGGATCGAACCTGGGTCTGCTGCATTAGCAGGCAGATTCTTTACCATCTGGGAAGCCCAGCACATTTATATTCAACATATATAAATGCCCCCTTTCATAGCTAGAATAAGGATAAATGTTGAAGATGTGGAACTGAAATTAACAGAAATACTATTTGGAGGAAAAAAGAAACTCCATGGGAGTTGATTGTACTTTCAGAAAATCCTATGTTTCCAAGATGTTTCTTGAATAAATCAGTTTTGTTTAACAAGCATGTGGTGTGCTCAACCAGGTCATTATTTTAAGTTGTTGAAAGGGTTTAATTCTCGAAGACATTGTATGTTTCTCAAACGATAAATACCTCTTAGGTGCATTTTGATACAGTGGAGAAACAAGGTTGATTTTTTTTTTAAAAAGTATCATTGTGTAACTCTTAATTCAATATCTGATGCTAAATAGTCATCATTCTTCATGGTACACAGGCAATGAAATCAGCTCTCTCATATTGATATGAATAATAGATACAGACTGTGAATCACATTAAAGTTGGAAGATTAAAATCCTTCTCTAGGTTGGTTGCTTTTTTAAAAGAAATCTGGAGAAGCAGATGAGAGCCCAATTAGGACTCATGAGCTTTATGCTACTTTTTTTTTTTTTTCACAACCTATCTAGATATACAGTAATTGGAAGCACACCTAGTACAGAAAGACTGGGTTATCTCTCCCTCTTGAATTTGTTGTAAGTCACAGAGCTAGGTGTGAATCTAAATATTAATAACTCAAGGAGAAGATGGGGATGCCCGGGGCTTGGTGCAGAAGCATCAGACTGAGGATGGACACCTGGGTCTTTCCCTTCCACCCCTGTGAGACCCAGGACAAGCCACTTTCTTTCTCTGTGCTCCTATTCCCATTTCTTCCAAAGGAAGGTAGTTCTTTATTCCACTGGACAGCATCAGATTTAAAGGTATTCATCCAACTAAGGACTTTTGGACTCAAAAGTATAGTGTTAGTCACTCAGTTCTGACTCTTTGTGATCCCGTGGACTGTACCGTGCCAGGCTCCTCTGTCCATGGAGTTCTCCAGGCTTGAATACTGAAGTGGGTTGCCATTCCCTTCTCCAGGGGATCTTCCTGACCCATAGATCGAACCCAGGTCTCCTGCATTGCAGGCAGATTCGTTGCCATCTGAGCTACAGGGACGCATACCTGGATTCAAATCCTAGATCTGCTGCCCAATAGCTGTGTGTGTCCCCGAGGAAACTGCTCAACTTCTCTGAGTCTTACTTACCTCATCTGTGAAATAGGGCTGGTCATACCTATGCCGCAGAATTGTTGAGAGAACTGAATGAGATGATGTGTGCTAAATATTAGCCCAGAGATTGCTCCCTAGTAACCATGGCAGCTATAATGCTGTTACAATAATAAATTGCACAGAACAAAATGTATCGTGAGGTGTTGCTGAAACAAACAGGTGAACAGAACAGGTGAACCACTGAAACTTGCTAGCCTCTTGGTTGTGGAGATGTTTCCTCTGTAATGGGAACTGTCATTAACTGTCAGTGTCTTTGCATTGCCAGTGAAGTCGGTTATGTCTTGTCAAAGTCTTCTGCTTCTTTGACAATGTATAGTAGAGTAATTATGATGGTGAAGGTGGTAGCGTTTGTCAGAATTATCCATGTGCATAGTCTAAGGGGCCTTGGTATTTTAGGTAAATTTTTTAGCATTAGTCAAACTGAAAGACACAGTGAGTTTGGAAGAGACACTAGTCTTGTCTCTAAAAAGAGTAGGGAGATTCCCAAAAGCTATTGATATGAGGGGAACTCTGAGAAAGAAAAACTACAGTATTTTGATGTAGCCACCGTGTCTAGGTGGAGATAGGTGAAAATCACCTGGGCTAATTCTTTGACATTAAAGACAGAATAAGTCAGAAGATGGAGGTATACATTCCTGTATCTTCTTCCAGCAAATATTTACCTGGTGTGTGCACTAAGGAAAGCTTCCGTAACAGCTAAAAAAGCTTCCAGTCACTGGAAAGAGAGGTGAGAAGATAAGCGATTCCTATCTTTTAGTGGCACCCAGAGGATGCTATGGATGCAGACCAATGTGGCATCTTCTGGGCTCAGAAGTCTTCACCCCTAGACCTGACGAACTGACAGATGTTAACTCGGAAACAAAGTGGGTATATCATTTGGCATACATATGTAACTAGCCACCCCAACGTTTAATGACTTGAGACATCAAACATGTATTGTGAGCCAGCCGGGCTATTCCATCTAGGCTGGGTAGCTTGACTAGGACTGGTTGGTCCATGATGACCTCCCTCTTATGTCCAGCTGTTGTAAGGCTGGTTGAGGGGCAGGACCATCCACTGGGACAGCTTGTCCCTGCTTCACATGGTCACTCATCCTCCAGGCAGCTCATCTGAGCTTTCATATTGTGGTCTCAGAGAGCAGCGAGAGAGGACAAAGTCCAGCATGCAAGTGCTTTTAAACCTCTCCTTGGAAAATCTTTGCTAATCTCCCTGTGGCCAAAGCAAGTCATCTAATAAGTTCAGATTCAAGGGATAGGGGAAGCATGGGCATTAACTTTGGTTGATTGCATGGGGGACGCCGTGTGCCAAGCTCAGAGATGGGAGAGAATGTGCCATCTTGGAAAAGTGTACAGAGTCCAGAATGTCTAGAGCAAAGCAGGGGAGAAGTGGCAAGGGACGGGCCAGATCACCAAGAGCTGCTTTTCAGGAAGCTCTGCGGAGGAGTTTGAAATCTATCTTAAAGACAGGAGAGGAGTCCTTGAAAGATTTGTGCTAGGATGTGGACATAATCAATTCCATATGTAAAAACATGGGTGATGGCAAATGCCTAAAAGCATTTGTCAGCCTAGACAGTTTGGGGAAGTTTCCAAACTTTCTAATCCCAACCTAGACGTCCCAGGGATTGCTGGAGAAGACAGAAATGCTGCAGCTGAGAGGTGCTTCCAAGTTGACATATGCTGTCTAAACAGAGACCAGAAAAGAGGATGCAGAGCCTCCTGGCAGGTCAGGAAGCTCAGAGGCTCAGGTGATGGGCAGTGTCTCGGTGAAGTCTGCCGGGAGGGCCCGGAACCTGTGAAGGGGGTTGGACCATGCGGGCAGTGTTCATCGCATCTCTTCCTGATGGGATCCTGCCCGGCTTCTGATGGGTTACTGATGGGTTGATTGAAAGACTCATTTTAAAAATGTGTCTTTGCCTGGTAGGTAATGTTACAGTGTCACTCCAGCTGAAGACTCTTCTTGCCAACTGGTTTCCCTGTTACCTCAAAATAGGCAGTATGTTCCAGGGGCTCTCGGACCCCCTAAAAAATCCTTCTCTATCCTTGGATGGGACCAGGGCTCACTCATTAATTTCAAGAACTGACCTTTTAACTATGCTATTCAGTGTCACTCTTTAAAAATACTAAAATAGAAGTGACTGTTTCATTTCACTAAATTCAAGTCACCGAGACCGAGAACTTGTGGTTTTCACCAGGCTGTTTGGGACCCAGTTTGTTGTCACCGAAACTGTGTCATATTGGGCAGGAGTTGGCATGATCCTGTTCAGGCCTGGAGGTTATAGCTCCGATGTGGAAAGTGCTATCTTTTATAGATTGAAAAAAAAAAAAAAAGAGGCAGGGACACCTAAATGTGTATTAAGCAGATAATAATTTGCCATGTTTTCTTTTTAATTTTCCAGTTAAAAGAAAAAGGGGGGAAGTACAGAAGAGCGTGGACAGGGTGGTGCAGGCTGCAGTCGGGGGGGCCTCTGAGTTCTACTCTTTGCCCTTGAGGGACACCTTCCCTGACCGTCACACTGACAGCGAGTGAAAATCAAGGGGAGAGAGGAGGACGAGACAAGGAGGACTGAAAGCCCAGAGCCCAGTCCTCCGGGAGCAGGCAGGCCGCTGTTGAAGCTCAGAGTCCTGTATTTTCTCCACTTAGAGAGTTTCAAAACCAACCTCTGGTGAGGATCCTTAATGGTATTAGCTCTTTATTTTGTGCTCACTGATACAAGTGTTGGGTAACCACCAAAGTCAATTGAGGGGACAGCTTTGCCCCTTTGGGACTGGAGACTTTGCCCTTGTTCTTGGCAGGCCTGATCTCCAGGCACTGCTACTTGAATGGGACACATTTTCAAACAGGAGAGGGTTTCAGAAACTCTGATGCAGGGTCAGAGGCAATAGAGGCATTTGTTTGCTCCTGAGAAACAGCTAGCATTTTAAACGTTTTTAGCAGAATGTCTCAAACGATTATGTAAAGGAAGGGAACCTCAGAATTTAAAATGTCCCAACGGGGTGAGCTTCACTGTTCTGTGAAATAGAAATGAAAATGTGGTGTGTTGGGGAATTCTCTACATGTAATATATAAATATATATAAAATCTATTTATCTGGCTGTGCCGGATCTTTGCTGTGGCATGCGGACTCTTAGCTGCACCCTGTGGGATCCACTGACTAGGCACTGAACCCAGGCCCCCTGCATTGGGAGTGTGGAGTCTTAGCCACTGGACCACCAGGAAAGTCCCACTGGGGAATTCTCGAGTCTACTTACTTGCTTTACTGGAGGATCACTGGACAAACACTGACTGATTGTATCTGATCCTGAGAGGAAGATATGATTACTGTGCTCAGCCTGGTGACGTCACAGAGCCTAGAACGATGCCAGGTGAGGGAGGGAGCCCAGCCGCGTGGATCAAGGAAGGTCCAACTCCTATATTCTTTCAGTACAAGCAGGACCTTCTGGGAGGTTTGTCATAAAATATTAATCAAAATAATATACATCTCTTTACAGATACCTATTCAGTCTGTCCGAGCATGTGCAGCGTATGAAGGAGGAAAATAGAATCTTATTTTGAAAGCGGGGTGAAGATGGCAGTGTGTTTGCTGCCACCTGTGTGTTATTTCACAGGTTTTGTCAGCTTATTTCCTCACCCACCTGTGCTTTCTCCAGTACCTTAAGCAATGTAACAAGGCTAGGAATCCACCAGGGACATGGGTACACAATTAAAATGAACGCTGATCAAAACCACCTCCTGTTATACATTTTTTGAGAAGTTTTAATAATATTGCTGAAGTCTGAACAGGTGGAACTTTCTTTGAAGCTCCTTGATGAATATCCAGAGGTAGTCACTGTCAGCTAAGCGGGTGTGGAGACTGGAATGCCTGATAAGTATTCTGAGTGTCTTACAATGGGAGACAGGCTATCCCGTTCAGAATATGGTTGCTTCTCTCCATTTTAGGTAATCACAGTAGATTCTCTCTCTCTGTCTCTCCCTCTCTCAAACACAAACATACATAGACACCTATTCCCCTGGTATGCTCTACTGAAGGCAGACCAGCTACAGAGGGGCGGGATGACTCCAGAGAGCATGGCAGCCTTCATACAGCTAACTTTCTGGGCCCAGATTCTAGGATAACGGGCATAAGGTTAAAGCCCTTCTGATCCGGTCTCTTATCTCTTACACTGTTCACAAATCTGGATTTGTTGCACCTAACCTCTTCGTTGCAGCCGACTCAGAAATGCAGAGCTCTGAAGCCTATGTATTTACTTATTTCATCTCAATCTTAGATTTGCTGGCCGTACTTCAGTTCACAAAATTGAAGACTCCAAATTAGTTTCCATGATGAAATATGGGGCCAGAGTTGAAAATTGTTCAGCAGAAGCCACATTTGATCTTTGGATAAAACTCCATCCAGGTTCTGCCTTGGGACGTTTTGCATTGCTGGGAGCCTTTTCAGACAGAAGGGAGAGAGACAGGATGAGAAAGCAGAGCTAGGTGTCCGTGAACACCTGTGTCAAAAGATCATAGGTGGCGTGGGGAGAATTTCCAAGTAACACCACTGGATTTCAGCGGTTCCTGCGGACCCTTGGCTTTCACTGTCTGGACTCCCTCCTCTGTGTTGGACCTCATCTTTCTCTCTCCCAGATGCCTCCAATCAGTTCATGCACCTTGACTGAGCTGGGGAGAAACAGTCTGGTAACAACATATTAAGCTGATAGGGACCTCAGCCAGAATAGTCACACTTTACAAAAGCTCAGGGATTCAGGATTGAGATTTTTCAATGGTGGAATTTCAGCTGATTGTGGAGGATCCTTTAGGTGTCATTTTTTCAAACATAATAGGAAGCAAGCACCTGCCCATCTAGTCAATACATGCTATCCATTCTTGTCTTCTGTGCTATAAATTTCCATGTATAATAACTGACAGCAATCTTTATAATACTCTTAAGAACTTTGCATATAAATTTCAAAGCTATGGTATGCTTCACCAACTTTCTTTTGTTCTCAGTTTTTAAAAATTGTGAGTAAAATACACACAACACAATTTACCATCTTAACCGTTTTTGGATTTTTGGTTGTTATGTACATTAAAAAAAATTTTTTAAATGTTTTATTTTGGGGTATACCTGACTAATGTTGTGATAATTGCAGGTGAACAGTGAAGGGACCTGGCCATGCGTATCGTCTTAACCATTTTTAAATGTATAGTGCAGTGGTATTAAGTACATTAGCATTGTCGTGAAACCATCACCACCATCCCAGAATGCTTTTCACCTTGAAAATGGAAACTCTTTACCATCAAACACTAACTGCATTCTCCCTTCTCCTAGCCGCTGGCAAGCACCATTCTGCCTTCTGTCTTCTCTGTACCTCACACAAGTGGAATCCTACAGTGCATGTCTTTTTACGACTAATTTACTTCATCTTGCATAATGCCCTCAAGGTTCATCTATGTTGGGGGCATGTGTCAGAACCTCTTTCCTTTTTAAGGATGGATAACATTCTACTGAACATATAGAATATATATAGTCTACTGAATATATATTAAAATTATTCATCCATTGATGGACCCTTTGGTTGCTTTCAACCTCTTGGCTATTTTGCATAATGCTGCTCTGAACATGGGTGTGCAAATATCTGTTCAGGACACTTCACTACCTTTCTTTTATGTGCTTGCTGGATATAGTTGCTTGAAGAAGCCGTGCACCTACCCTCGATGACTCTTTTTCACTGGATAGAAAAAGATGCCCAGCAGTGTTACCTGAAGTATCTTCTCTGCTAAATCTCACCTGATACCTAAAATGCCATTAATAGCAGTTCAACACTGGTGCCTCATATAATAAAGAATCTGCTTGCAATGCCGGAGACTTGGGTTCGATCACTGGGTGAGGAAGCTCCTCTGGAGACGGGAATGGCAACCCACTCCAGTCTTCTTGCTGGAGAATCCCATGAACTGAGGAGCCTGGTGGCCTACAGTCCATGGGGTTGCAAGGAGTCAGACACAACTGCACAACTAACACATTCATGTATTTGTTCCTCGAGAATTGAGCAAAGCCTTCTACTTGTTTTACTTAAAAATGCAAATAACCCCGGGATAGAAGCTACAGATAAGATTTTTAGCACTTGGTGTGAATTAATCAGATCTTATCTTAGAAGCCTTATCTGTCCCTCTCCCTAGTTCTTAACTGTTGGTTCCCTATCGTGTGTGCTTGCTAAGTCCCTTCAGTTGTGTCCCACTCTTTGTGAACTCATGGATGGTAGCCTGTCAGGCTTCTCTGTCCATGGGATTTCCCAGGCAAGAACACTGAAATGCGTTGCCATTGCCCTTCTCCAGGGGATCTTCCCAACCCAGGGATCAAACCTGTGACTCTTATTTCCCCTGCATTGGCTGCTGCTGCTGCTAAGTTGCTTCAGTCGTGTCCAACGCTGTGCAACCCCATAGACGGCAGCCCACCAGGGTCCCCCGTCCCTGAGATTCTCCAGGCAAGAACACTGGAGTGGGTTGCCATTTCCTTCTCCAGTGCATTAAAGTGAAAAGTGAAAGTGAAGTTGCTCAGTCGTGTCGATTCTTAGTGACCCCATGGACTGTAGCCCACCAGGCTCCTCCATCCATGGGATTTTCCAGGCAAGAGTACTGGAGTGGGGTGTCATTGCCTTCTCCAGCAGGCAGGTTCTTTACCACTGGCACCACCTGGGAAGCCCAATAAATATATTTATTGCCTTGCCTTATTACCTCAATTATAGTCTTGCTTTCTTATACAAGTATCACACTGTTTTAAAATTACTCATTGATATTATTTTGCTTCTCTTGATAGAAGCTTCTTAAGGACAAGATCCTTGTACAATTTATGTTGGTTTTTCAGGCCCTAGCAAATGTTGTCCACAGACACCTCTGCATAAAGATTCATCCATTTATTCACCAGGCCTTTATTGAGTACCCACTCTATGTCTTCAAGTGAATCTTAAAATTCTGCCTTTCTAGTTTTGGGTGGCTGAAGATCAACTCTATCCACCATACAGTTTTGGAAGATTTTAGAAACCTTCAGATCTGCCTTTTACCCTTTTTGGTGCCGAACCTTGAACCAGAGGAGTCATTCAACCTCTCAGTTTTCTATCACAAATCTCCCCAGTTTCTTGTGCTTCTGTTCAAAAGCAGCATCTATCCCAGTAGGTTTACATTCTTCTATTCAAAATTAAGACAGACAAGGAGACTGTGTCCCTATCTCCAAGCAACATCAAGCATGGACATTTTATAAATGCATGCATTCACTTAGCCCACTGTTAATAGTAATCTCCTTAGAATGGGGGCCAGGGTTCTAGTCCTTGGGTTAGTATGCTCTGTGTTAACTAATAACTGTATACCTCACTGTATACTTTGGAGAAGGCAATGGCACCCCACTCCAGGACTCTTGCCTGGAAAATCCCATGGATGGAGGAGCCCAGTGGGCTGCAGTCCATGGGGTCATGAAGAGTCGGACAAGACTGAGCGACTTCACTTTCACTTTCATGCATCGGAGAAGGAAATGGCAACCCACTCCAGTGTTCTTGCCTGGAGAATCCCAGGGACGGGGGAGCCTGGTGGGCTGCCGTCTATGGGGTCGCACAGAGTTGGACACAACTGAAGTGACTTAGCAGCAGCAGTCACTGTATACTAGCAACTCACAGCCCAGGGATAACATGCACTCCCTTAAGGTATGTCCCCCTTGATCAGATGATGGTTATTACCTTGTAAATGAATCTGTCCTAAACGAAATTATGACTTTAGGCTCTAGCCTCAGCATCTGTTAGTTCTCAGCGACGTTACTATCAAAGCTAATAGATTATCATTTGGGTTTATATTGTTGTCATGTTATTCTAACAGTGACATTAAAGGTTAAAGGTGTTTCCTGTAACAGATTTCAAGATGAAATTGTGACTATTGGTACAGTTCCCTATTTGGTAGGTAAACAGAGTTAAAGATTCTTTGGTCACTAGATTGAAACAAATTGGATATCTTTACCAAGAACATATTTATAGGATTCATAGGATTCATTTTATAAGGAACAGAAAAAAACAGGAATAAGTGAAATCTTCAGACTATCTTTTAGTCTTTTTAGATCATAGTTTGGCTTTTTCCTCTGTTAAACATTTGGACAGAGTTGTTAGCAGGTAATAAAGTTTAAAGTCAACTGTTTTTAAGACATATCCCCTTCTGGCGCTCTCATATTCCTACTTTAATGCAGTCAAAATGAAAGTTGCAGAAAAGATAATAGCAATATGCCTAAATACTGAACTACAGTAAATAGCTATAGTGAATTTATGCCCATAGAAAGGAAGAATTTGAAACAGATGGCTTTTGGTTAAAGGTATTTCCTCTAACAGATTTCAAGATGAAATTGTTAGTTTAGCAAAGATGATTAAGTCTTTAGAAACACTGTTGCTGGAGTACCCGTGTTTTAAAAGGATTCCTCCCCACCCTAAGGACCACCACCACCACCACTCCCTCCTCTGTATGTAAAAGCAGCTTTGAAGGATAAGAACAAACAGTGAATCCGACGCTGGTGATTGGCTCGTGCGTCCCTTGGTTTGTGGATGGGGAACCCAGCTCAGCTGTAAAACAACTCAGTCATGCTAATTCCTGGTCGTGTTGCTACATTATCTTCATAAATAATTTGCATCGTGGGGTGTTTCTGCATATCTTGTGCATTTTAATGTTATTTTTAGCCAGGAATTTTTATTTTACAATAACAGTTTTTTGAATAGACTAATCAAGAAGCCTCCTCCAGAGTCAAGGAAACAAGTGCTGAGAATGTGTCAGGGGGGGTCTGTCTCCTTTCCTCCTCAGACAATTCCCTCTGCTGCTGTTCTTGCTGCTCTTGCCGCTCTTGCCATTACTTTTGTAACTTTAGTTCTTTGGAATTTCCATTTTTTTTTTTTTCCTTAGACATCAGAACAGGGCTGTTGAAGTAATTTATGTCATGAGAGGCTGCACTACGGTGCTATGAAGCTAGCGTGGCTTTTGTGTAAGGCACTAGCTATTCTGCCCTTAACAAGGAGAACGTTATTGGAAACTTGAATTATGAGATGGAGTGTTACCTCTTTGCTTTGAAACAATTGTCTCTTACAAGTAATCTCTGCAATACCTTGAAGAGGAGTTAAACTAGAGTAGCAACATAAAAAACCTGCCATGTTGTTGTCATTCAGCCGCGCAGTCGTGTCCAACTCTTTGTGACCCCATGAACTGCAGCACGCCAGGCTTCCCTGTCTTTCTCGGCATCAGGGTCTTTTCTAGTAAGTCAGCTCTTCGCATCAGGTGGCCCAAGTATTGAAACTTCAGCTTCAGCATCAGTCCTTCCAATGAATATTCATGGTTGATTTCCTTCAGGTTATCACCTGTAGATGTTGGCATTTGAATGTTTTCTTCCAGAATCTTTTCTATGGGTATGTGTACAAATAAACAGGCGGTTTTACAAAAACGGAATTGTAGTTGATAGACTTTTCTGAACCTTCTTTTCTCACTCTGCTGTCTGTTGGGAACATCTTTCCTTGTTGATAAATATAGGTCTTTAAAATGTTGATGGCTTCTGAGCTTTCTGGTGCACGGATGTAAGAGTGAAGATTCTCTGACTTCACCAATTGTATGTGCCCTTTTTGTTCCTCTGTCTTTTCTCTTTTCTGCTAGGATCCATCCCATGCCTCTTGCTCTGCTCTTGACTATGGTCAGATGAAAAACCCGAGTGAAGACAAGATCTAGGACCCCTATTTGACAGAGAGCTATGCTCTTGAGTTCTCTGAATCAAGACTTCTGAGAATATTGCTCTTCCATCTTGGCCTCCTCGACACACTCAGCATGTGTTTTCTTGGGAATTTTACTTTCCCTTAGATTCCCAGTATCTTCTGTTGACTTTCCCTCAAGACTGATGACTCATTACCTCACCTGCAGTGGGGTTCCTTTTCTCTTGGGTCTCTCCTTTGGCCTGAATCAAGCAGAGACACTTCTTTTTGACTCCATCACGTCCCTTTCCAGTTGTCTGGAGTGAGCTCACTCACCTTTCAGACCCCATTTTGAATCTCTAGGCAAAGTCCAGCACCTCCAGCCTGATCTGCAGCTCCTCGTCAGCTTGTGGCCTCTGTCTTG
Organism: Capra hircus; assembly: GCF_001704415.2. Lineage (NCBI taxonomy): Eukaryota > Metazoa > Chordata > Mammalia > Artiodactyla > Bovidae > Capra > Capra hircus. The sequence continues at coordinate 9,646,012 of NC_030830.1, read as the reverse complement.
TGGTCCATTGCAATGCTCCGTTGGCCACTCTTCCTAGAGTCTACCGCTAAGCCTTGCCTGTGCCATCACCTCCATCAGAAACACCATGTCCTCCCAGTTCTTGACCCGCAAACCAGTCCCTGCTGGGATTTCAAAACCTGGACAGGAGTCATCTTGATGGCGTCTTCTCTGGTGCCTTCCATAGGGCTCCAGTCAAATCTGGAAAGTCATCTGGAAGGAAGAACCTCAAACCAGTTTTGTTTTTTTAATTAACAGACTTTTTTTTTTTTTCAAGCAGTTTTAGGTTTACAGAAAGTGGATGGGAAAGTACAGAGTGTTCCCACATTCCCTGCCTCGCTCCTGCCCCAAGCCAGTGGCCTCTGTTATTAACCAATAATGATATACTGGTTGTAACTGAAGTCCAAGATTTACAGTTGAGTTCATTCTTTCTGTTGTATTGGCTTGGCCATAAAAGTTATTTGGATTTTTCCATAGTTCTGATACAGTCTATGGGTTTTGACAAATGTAAAATGATGTGGGCTTCACCGGTGGCTCAGTGGTAAAGAATCTACCAGCCAATGCCGGAAATGGGGGCTCAACCCCTAGATCAGGAAGATTCCCCTGGAGGAAGGCATGGCAACCCACTCTGGTATTCTTGCCTAGAGAATCCCATGCCTGGTGGGCCTGGTGGGCTGTAGTCCATGGAGTCGCAAAGAGTTGGACATGACTTAGCGACTAAAACAACAAAATAGCATAATGACATGTATCCACCAGTACAGTATCACACGGAATGTTTCACCACCCTAAAAACTCCCCATTCTCCATCTATTTATGACTCCCTCCCAACCCCCAAACCCTTTTCACGGTCATCCTAGTTGCCTTTTCCATAATGTCAGATAGTTGGACCAATACAGTACATAGTCTTTTTACACTGGCTCCTTTCGCTCAGTAGCATGTATTTAAAGATCCTCCATATCTTTTCATGGCTCAATAACTTACTTCTTTTGATCACTGAATAATATTCCATTGCACAGATTACTGCAATTTATCCATTCACCTACTGAACGAGGTCTAGGTTTCAGCCAAGTTTTGGCAGTTCATAAAGCTGCTATAAACGTTCATGTTCAAGTTTTTATATGGACCTAAGTTTTCAACTCCTTTGGGTAAATACCATGGAGTGTGATTGCTGAATCATATGGTAAGACTATGCTTCATTTTGTAAGAAACTGCCGAAATCTCCTGCACAGTGATTGTACCGTTTTCTGTTCCCTCCAGGAATGAGTGAGAGTTCCCATTGCTTCACGCCCTCACAGCATTTGGTATTCTGGATTTTGGTCATTCTGGCCGGTGTGTTTAGTGATATTTTGTTGTTTTACCTTGAAATTCCCTGAAGACATATGATTTGGAGCATCTTTTCATAATTTATTTGCTCTCTAAAGATCTTTTGTAGGAAGGTGTGTATTTAGGTCTTTTATGTATTTTTTTTTAATTGGATTGTTTTCTAATAGCATCATTTTTCCTGTAGCTCTATTTTTGCTGTTATTTCTAACTCAAGCTGGTTCTTACTGCTCATTAGATTGCTTACTACTGGAAGGCACACTCTCCTTCCTTGATGAACCCATGTATCTCTCAGAGTGGTGTTCACTCTGAGTCCTCCTGAATGTGAGCTTATCTACCTCCTTTTGTATCCAGGCTGCTGCTTTGTTAGCATATCCAAGACAAGAGCAAGAATCAAGAATGTAGCTTGCATAATGTAGATCACAGTGTTTAGGTCGATTTCTGAAGCTGGTGTTAAATTTCAGAAATTCCTTGGCTCCTTTACATTAATTCCTAAATTTTACTCTTTGCTGTAATGATTTAATAGCGTATTTTTAAAATGTTATTTCGGGTGCCTGTTTAGTTTTCCCTGCAGACTACAGAAGTCATTTTAACTTCATCTTTCTGACCTGCTGAAAGCAGTAAATTGACAGCAATAAGTGAGAGGTACAAGCTGCTGTGTATCTGATACGAGGAATTGTATGTTCTATGTGTGCCGTAATAGTTAATGTGGGAGGAAGTCAATATTAATTTCTGAATCACTGACTACATTATATATAATGCAGAGCTTCCCAGCCTATGTGTTACAATGGGCTACAAATACGTCAGCCTTTGGGCATCCTTAAACCCTGAGGATACAAAGCCCCTGGTGGGGGCGGGAGGCTGGGGCCTGACCACTTATGCTGGTATGTTGCTGGCCAGGTGTTAGTTTCTCTGTAAGTTGTGCCGAGAGAGAGAGGGAAGGGAGAGAAAGAAAACATGCAGAGGAGAGAGCCCCAACACTCAACGGCATAATATGAAGCGGGGAAGATAGTGATTTAGAATCCACAAGCATCAGTTCACTGTCAGCTCTCCAATAGCAGAGATTGTGTCTGCTTAGGTCACTGCTCTGTCCTCACACCTAAAACAGAGCTTGTTATATAATAAATGCTCAATAAACATTTATCAATTTAATTCATGAAACACACCTGAATAATAAATTCATCACACGTTGCTTCACCCTCTCTGTTCTTCAATTTCTAGAGCCAGAACCAATTTATTTCTATGTAACAAGTAGAAATTTATATGTAGATAATATGGCCCTTTTTGTGACCTAAAGTGGCACAGTCTACAGCATGGTGCTGGTTAAGGAGGTAGAGGAACCATTGATTCTTTCTTATCTTCTCTTATTTGAATTATTTTTAAGTCTGGACAATGGTGCGGATGATAATTGTGATGATGATAACTATATAATTTGCATACAGCTCATAAAATTTATTGCGTTACATCGATGTAATCCTCAGAGCGACTCTTAGAGAAGTATTTCTTTCTGTTCCCATTTTCATAAATGATGAAACTGGTGCTCAGCAAAGTTAAATGATTGTGAAAGATTGCACAAATGGTACATAACATACATGGAACTTTAGCCCAGACATTTTAACTTTTTACTTCAAATCTCAAGGACTTTTCATCTGTACCAAACATTATAAGGTTTAATCTAGACTCACTTTTAGGGCTTTCCTGGTGGCTCAGACAGTAAAGGACCTGCCTGCATTGAGGGATAAGGGAGACCTGGGTTCGATCCCTGGGTTGGGAAGATCCCCTGGGGGAGGGCATGGCAGCCCACTCCAGCATTCTTGCCTGGAGAATCCCCATGGGCAGAGGAGCCTGGCGGGCTACAGACCATGGGGTCACAAAGAGTCGGATACAACTGAGTGACTAAGCACAACACAGAGACTCACTTTAAAGCCTAGATCACCTTCAATTATCATGTTATTTAATACAAATGATGGTGATAAAGTAAACTTTAGGAATGTTTAAATGAGGTAAACATTTCTAAACCTTTTTTGAAAAATGTAGGCTTAAGCTAGATGCTAGTGAGAGTTTTTCAGGTCTAACTAACTCTTAAAGGTCTGAATTAGTGGAGTTTTAATGTGAATTAATGGTCGCATTTTCAAAGAATAGTGATTAAAGTATAAACCTACCTGCTGTTATAGAACTTGGTGAGGTGAAATGAGATGAGAATAGATGGTGTACTGTGAGAACAAGAAGGATGTGCAGAGGCAGGCTTATGTGGATCCTTTAAATACATTTGATGCCATCCTTTTTGACAAGAAGAAATGCCTTTAAAATTTCACACTGGCAAGAGGAAAAGAAAATCGGCAATCTCTCTTCTTTTTTTACCCTTTCATTTGAATGTTTAGTCACTTTGGTCTACTTCAGTTTTGATTCACAAATGAGTTTTCAGAAGCTGCCCTCCTGTTTTTTTGTGTTTTTTATGAAAGATTTAATTTTTCCTCTGAAAACTGACCCAATCACTGGGACATAAGATGGATACTCCTAAATCTTCTCGTTTTGTCAGCTGAGTTTAATCTTACATTATCTACAAAATTGGGAAAGGTTTTCTCATACAATTCATGAGCAGTTTTGGACATCCCATATTCATCCCTGCATTTAAGTAATTCTCCAAATATTTATTGAATGCCAGCCACAGAATCTTTGGCCTAAAGAAGCTCACAGTCTTGACTCTGGCTCTTGACTCACCAAACACCTTGCTTCTCTTCCACCAAATTCCAGACTTTCTCTGTGGATACAACTGAATGCTGTTTGCAGAATTCTTCCTGCTTGTAGTGAGCAGCCATCTTGCTCATTAGGCACATTATAAAGCTCAAGAGTTTGAGGGAAAAAGCCAAAGGGATCAGTGAGTAGCTTGCTGTTTGGTTTCCTGGAAAGAGGACTGTCCCGGTGATCCTGGAAGAGCTGTTGCCACCGCAGCTCCCTAGGTGTGCTCGCATATTCTATATATTGGGGCAACATCTTCTGTGTCTTACACAAAGAAAGCGAGGCTGAAGATAGAACCCAGGGGCATGAAAACCTTTTTACCTTTTCAACAACCACGTTTCAGTTCGGTTTGTTCCCCTGTTGGCTTTCAGAAGCGGGAAGAAAAGAGAGGGAACTGTTAATTACAAGGGCCACGTTTCTTTCAGCTATACTATTTTCAATGCTATGTAATTTGAAAGCTAAAGTGGCAAGTGCTTGCTTTCAAATGTGGAGAGAAGGTGCCCCCTCATTTTAGGCTTCTCTGATAACTCAGTTGGTAAAGAATCCACCTGCAATGCAGAAGACCCCAGTTCAATTCCTGGGTTGGAAAAATCCACTGGAAAAGAGATGGGCTACCAACTCCAGTATTCTTGGGCTTCCCTTGTGGATCAGCTGGTAAAGAATCCACCTGCAAAGCAGGAGACCTGGGTTTGATTCCTGGGTTGGGAAGATCCCCTGGAGAAGGCAAAGGCTACCCATTCCAGTATTCTGGCCAGGAGAATCTATACAGTCCATGGGGTCACAAAGAGTCACAACTGAGTCACTTTCACTTTGTTTTCATTTAAGGCTTAGAAAATATTGACTTTGATTTAAACAAAAGGAAAAGTCTCCAGGGCCTACTAATGGGGATTGGTATTGTCAAGAAGCAGACTTTTTGTTTTCCTGGTGTTGGCCTTTGGAGGAGTCTGCTCCTCTTTCCCTCCCATTTTTTTATTCCTCTTCTCTGGATCAGGTATGTTCACAGATGACCACTAAGTGGGGCTCAGGGAGGCTAGGATGAGACCCAAGGCTGGATTTCTGACAGAGCTTCTCCATGACCCCCAGGAACAGGATGAGCTGCATCTGTGGCCTGGAAAGTCCATTTCCAAGACGGAATGTTGATCCCTGTTGCTCAAATAGTCTGGTCAGCGTTCCTTGCAAGGTCCCGAGAACAGAGTGGAAGCTATTAACCAAACACTGTGTCTGGGTCTAGGTGAATTTTATATGTTACTTCCTAGAAGATATATAGACATCTTGACAAGGTGGATATTGCTATCTCTGTGTTGCAGATAAGAGAGCCTACACAAAGCGGAAGTGAGTCAGCTCAAAGCTACCCTGCTAATAATAAACATGCTGGTTTTGACCCTAAGTAAGTCTGAGTAATAAAACCCATACCCTGTCCACCACATCATATTCCTTCCCTTGAATCAAAAAGTACCCGGCGGGACAGGTGATGGCAGGGGCCATGAAACCACAGGTAGATGAAATGCTTTCTGCCTCCCTCCTTCTATTCTCTGAAAACCCATTCACATATGCAAATGCGTTGCATCCATGATGGTTCCAGCCCTTCGCCTGCATAACTCTACACCTGAAAAAGATTAAACAGACCACGGAGACATTACTGACATCCAAGTATTTGCTATCATGTGGGAGGAAAGTTATACAAGAACTCCATTTTTTTCCTTTTCTTTCCTGTATTTAGACATTGTAGAGTTACAGCAACAATCACCCACAGGTGCAAATATCATCCTCTACCTTTATTTGATGATTTACAAATATTTTTATTATCTTTTTTCCTTTTCTCTTTTTTGCAGTTGAATCCAAAATATTTATTTTATGACACTGATTTGATATTTTCCATGGTAAAAGTATTCAATAAGGCTTCCCTCATAGCTTAGTTGGTAAAGAATCCTCCTGTAATGCAAGAGACCCCAGTTCGATTCCTGGGTCAGAAAGATCCCCCTGGAGAAGGGATAGGCTACCCACTCCAGTATTCTTGGGCTTCCCTTGTGGCTCAGCTGGTAAAGAATCCGCCTGCAATGCCAGAGACCTGGGTTTGATTCCTTGGGTTGGGAACATCCCCTGGAGAAGGGAAAGGCTACCCATATAATATATAGTATTCAATACATTATATGCAATGATGAATGATTTTAAAAGACAAGTATAGAATTTAATACAATAATAAACAGATCAGCAAACATTATTCTCTTATTCACTTTCCAAATTCTGAGGTTTCCTCCACCCTACCCCCACCAACACCCAGGACCCTCTTTGTCGATTTTTAGTATCAACTCCTTTTTCAAACACAATCTGGTGTGAAACCTCAATATATAAAACTGATAAAGGAAAAGTTTGTTAGTATAATGTTTGTTAAAATTCAATGTATAATGCTGACTTATAAAACCCAGAAAAAAGAACAATGAGACTTTGTGGATGAACACAGAAAATTAAAATCAGTGTTACGGATGACAGCTGCAGGCTTTTCTAACTTCAGTTTCCAATTTATTCCCTTTTGTTGTTGTTGATTTTTTTTTTTAATATTGTTGCACAGTCTTGAGAAAATAATCTTGGTTCCCTAAAAAAGAGTTGCAAGTAATGATAGGGTATTGTATTTTTTTTTTTTTAAGAGCTACCTTGCAATCTCAGGGTATTTTTACATTTAAACTTATCCACTTAGAACTTATTCACTTAAAACAAAAGGAAGAGTAGAAACGGCTTCTTTCAAAGTTGAAATCATTAACGATATGAAACAATTTGCAGTTTTTAATTGGAAAGGCTGCAGTTTGGGGAACCAATGGTCGTTTCCTCAGCTAGTCCAAATCTTCCATTAGAGGCAGAAAATACTTTTCAAATTATAACAATAATAAGATGCTCACTGATGTCTTAAAAAAAAAAAAAAGGAAACCTACAAGCCTGGGTGCCCATCTCTGTCTAGTCAATTCCAGAAGGTACAATTTACCTTGTTTGGCACGGTGAGTCCAATCTTTGAATTTCATGCTGGCATTTTACTATCATACATGATGACCTAGGTCACTGCAATGCCAATACGTCAATTTTGTTCCACCATTTTCTGCCACATACTTATTATGCCAGAATTCAGAGTTTGCTCGAATCAGAGTATAAATAGTCTAGTTATGTCCCTTAAACTGTTTATAAGCTACTGGTGCCACATCTTACCTTTTTTTCTTTTTTTTAATGTTATAGTTTTTTTCTGTAGAAAAAACCAGATCATTTGTGCAGTAGAATTTCCACCGTCTGGCGGCTTTCGATGGCGGCTTTCGATGGCGGCTTTCGATGGCGGCTTTCGATGGCGGCTTTCGATGGCGGCTTTCGATGGCGGCTTTCGATGGCGGCTTTCGATGGCGGCTTTCGATGGCGGCGTTGGGCATGTTCCTTTATTGTCTGTCTTCCTAGGGAACTGCTGGGAAGCCCTGGAGGCAGTGTTTCGTTCGCTTTGTTTTGCCTGACAGCTTCACAGTTGGTCTTGTGTCAGGAGGCCATTGGTTAGTAGTGTATCTTTTTGCAATGAGATCTTTGTTTAAATTCCTAAATTTACAGGCGATTGCAAATGACGCTAGTCTAATTCTGTTATTGTTTGTCCATTTACTACCAGGAACCATTGTTCTAGACGAGAAACTTCCCCTCACCTACTATTTGTTTACTCAGCGCTTCCAGTTTTGTATAAAAAGCGGGATGAATACTTGACTCTTATTTACCGGTCTTGAACATAAAATTTGTTCAGAATTTTCTCCTTAGTCACCATTTTTAAAAGTATTACTGTAAACTCTTGAACTTAAATGATATATATCTGGTGTGGTTCATTCAGTTATAGTTTTTTACCATTAACTGATACTCAAATGGCCTCATTTTGACTATTGCCTGCTAACTCTTAAGTTTGGTTCTTGAGTCCTTTCCATGTAATACTAGTTTTCTGGGTTTTTTTTTTTTTTTGAATTTATATTATATATATATATATTTGTCTTGCTTTCTAATATGACAGGAAGTTCTAGGCTCCTCTTGTACATTTCCTGCCTCAGACCTGGGATCACCTTTTTTGCAAGGAAACCTGCTTCCTATTAAATATTAATGAGCAATGGCATTTGGAGACCACAGTCTTGGGCTCAGGTGTTCTCATTATGACTGAGTTTGTCATTGTTTCTCAGCCTTTTCAGTGGGCACAGGCAGAGTTAGGAAATGAATCAATTTCTCTCTCTCTCTCTCTCTCTCTCTAGATATATATAAATATACAAATTTAAATATATATTTATAAATTTAAATGTGTATATATATATTTTTTAAGGTGAAATACATCATGAGTTTATACTGGTGTGCACTGGTGTGCTAACTCTTCTTGATCTCTTTAGTCTTACTCCAGGATTTTCTATTTTCAAGCGGAAAATAGCAGTTCTCAAGCACACCAACACAATTTACTCATTTTACCCACACTACACTCACCATAATTTCTGAATAAAAATACCAGCGATACCCCAACAATATGTTTACTAAAAACTTTTCACTTTTGTTTTGGTTTTTAGTCCTTTGGGCTTAGGATGTACAGTTACTTCATAATGTGCTGGGGTCACTTGGAACAGTTCCTGTCTGAATGTTTATGCCAGTAACTAGATAGATCTTCCTTAATATAATACCCTTAATGCACCCCTCTCTCTCTCTTGGAGCCCCAAGTTCCTGGCCGCCTTATACCTCTTTCACCTGTTTCACATCATCCTATACCTTTCTCTGAGAGCTGTTTTCACATATAGGCATATGTATTTGTGTGATAATATCATTAATGTCTTTTCTCCCCGAAGAGAAGGCAAGCTCTCCAAGAGTAGGGACCATGCTTGTTTTTCTCATTAAGTCCTTAGCTCCCAGTAGCATAGTGCCTGGCATATAGGAGACACTGCATAAGATTTGGTTTGTTGAATGAAAAAATAGCTGAGATGTATCACGTGATAGACTGAGATCAGATAAGAAGAAAGAATGTTAAAGAGCAGATAGAAAATTATGCTGTGAAGTATAGCATCATAATAAGTGGATGGTTATTGATAATATTGAGTCATCAAAGAAAGGTTAAAATGTATTATTCTTTATTTTAAGAGGCAGTTACCGGGACTTCCCTGGTGGTCCAGTGGTTAAGATTCTGAGCTCCCAACTCAGAGGGCCCAGGTTCGATACCTGGTCAGGGAACTAGATCCCATATGCTGCAACCTGGAGCTCACATGTTATAACTAAGACCTGGTGCAGCCAAATAAATATTTTTTAAAAAATAAATAAAATACAGATACCTAAATATAGCACTGTGAAAGAAACATCTTAGAAAAAGTTCAATGTGGTAAGTGAATTTTTAGAAAGTGAACAGCAGTTAATTTTTGTAAATACTTCATTTCCCAATAATGCAGATAAATGTTTTCATCCCACTGTGAGCACAGTGTCCTGTCCCTTATTTTTGCCAATGAAGGCTAAGGGGACACAGAGCATTTAAATTACAGTGAATAAGAAAGGATTTATTGATTTCCATGCCATCTCTTTTCCTTTATCATATAAGAATTGCCAGAAAGCCTTAAAAATGGGCATCAAGGGAAAAGAAGAAACAGCAAGATTCTTGGATAATCCTCACCAGATAATTAAGATTTAACTGGGTCTGTTTTGATGTGTGCACATGTTTCTGTACACGGAAAAGGATAAACCCACAAATATTATAAATGCCAATTTTTAAAGGCTGTTGGAAAATGCAACCCATAGCATATGGTATCAAATTAATTTGGGGTTTCACTTGTCTCGGTCTGATGTGGGCACACTGAATTATGAGATAATAGTTTGGCATCCGTGCTTGCAGTGCTTTTTGTAAGCTTCTCAATTTCACAAAAATTCCTTGAGGTCAAATGATGTGTGGTGACCCTTGTTTAGCAGATGAGGACAGAGGCGTGGAGCTGATGACTGGCTTGCCTGAGCTTTGGAAATAACTCATCAGTAGAGCCAATGAGACCTAGGTCTGTGGACTGTGGCTGAAGCCTCACCATTTCTGCCTTTACTTTCAGTGTTTTCTTTGCCTCCCTTCTCTTTCATGCCATTGAATGCAACCTGTTTCACCCTGCTGCCCATCACTGTTAGAGGGAGAAAGGAATTTACAACGGGATGGGTTGTGTGTGTGTGAGTAAGGAGCTGCACAGCTGAATTCCATCAAGACATAAAAGTACCTGTAGCCCTGGCAGTATTAAAACATCCCAGTGATGTTTTATCATGGCTCTACCAGGGCTCCACGTGGCAAGGAGGTGCCCAACCTGGAAAGACCTCTCTCTCTGTTTGTAGTGATAGATCGCTCTTGTCTGCCCACCTCTAGAACCTCCTAAGTGTGTTTGGCTTCTCGTAAAGCCAATCATAAAATTTAATTTGAGGTGAAATAGTTGTTTCTCCTGTAGCCTATGTGAAATTTGGGGTGTCAGCTAATTGCGTTCAAGTTACCAGTAAAGAAGCACTTTGAAAGTGTGAATAACCAGTTACCTCTTGGAGGAGCTACTGAACTAAGGACTAATAGCAGTAGGTGCTGACCTCTGACCTCAGCCGCTGCATTCAAAGTACAAAAGATTCTACACTTGATTCCACAAAATGTGTCTGAATGATACTGCTTCCTATTTATGTGATTACTTTTAAAGAATATTTATAGACTGTAAGGAATATTTATAGACTTTGCCAAGATTTCTCCAAACCTTCACCCAGTTCCTAAATCTGACACCCAAACAGGAAAATAATTTGGTACAGAACCCATCATGTATTTGTTGAATTGATGCTGTATATAAATGCTATGTGGGAAAGGACTTCTTTGCACTTCTTTAGAGCACACTATTACTGCTATATATTCACTCTGTGCTGAGAGGTGAGGACTGAGTTCTGTGGTGCGTCAGGAAAGATCAGAACTTTAAGTTCTAAAACATAGCTTTGAGGCATCAGGATACATAGAAACTCAGAATATTTGAACCTCAGCCCAGATGCTGGCAGACTTCCATTCAGATTTTGTCATGAGTAAAATGTGTACTCAGTGACTAGGTTCAAGCCCTTGGTCATTTATAAGCAAATCTTTCTACTTTTCCTAAATCATTGCCAAAAAAAAAAAAAAAATAGGTTAAGCAAATTTTGTGGTGGTGCTTATGCGTGCACAGACATGCATGAGGCCCCTCCAGCTTCCAAACTTGGAAAGCATATTTTAACAGCCCAAGTAGATCTCTGCGTTTGATCTATATCCGAAGCTCTTTTTTCCCCCCCTCTTTTTCACATGCTTTTTAATTATATAGCTGAAATGTTTTACCTATTAAATCTGTTTGGTCTTCAAGCTGTAAACATCACAAGCAGCTAATAAGCTTTAGGAAAGAAAAGGAAATTGACATTTAGTATAGAGGTTCCACAAAACCAATGAAAGGCTATGCAAATGAGCTAGAGCAGACAGATTTGCATATCCTTGTTGGTTTCATGATGATAGTCTCAGCGTGAGCCTGGCTGACTTGCCTTTTTACTCTTGGGATGTGGCATGTACTAGTGGTAGAGCGCCCTACAGGGTCAATTTAACAAGTGTAACATTGTGATTTTCCATGAGGTTTCTCAGAACCACTGAGCAAAATGTGACAATAAATAGTGGCAGAGGAAACCGATTTTTGAAGTAAATGCTTTGGCAGACGGGGCAGGGAGGGACATTCTATCAGTCTTTAACGTTGCCAGGGAAGGATGAGCAAGTTTTGGTACTGGTGTCATTGCATTTTCAAATAAATATATACCCAATTCCTCTGCTCTTTTGTTTTAGTCACTAAGTCGTATCTGACTCTTCTGTGACCCCATGGACTGTAGCCCGCCAGGCACCTCTGTCTGTGAGCTTTCTCAGGCAAGAATACTGTGGTTTGCCGTTTCCTTCTTCAGGGGATTTTCCTGAACCAGGGATCGAACCCTCATCTCCCACATTGCAGGCAGATTCTTTACCACTGAGCTACCTGGGAAGCCTTCCTCTGTTCTTTTGAGAGTGCTACATGCCCAGCACCAAAATTTTTGCTCAGAGACTGGAGAGATTTTGCAAGCCTCTGTTGGCTGTATCAACACCAGAAAAGTAGGCTAAGGAATCTGCTTTTGCCACCATCCTGTTAAAATAAGAGATAGTAGCCTACTGGCCAAGTTGTGTATTTGTTTGATTAATTGTATGTCTTGCCAGACATTGACACGTGGAAGCATAATTGCATGGTGACCAAGAAGGATTTGCTATTGTCAAGACTGGAATTTGAACTATACACTCTGGTGTCCCTTCCCACCTTGGATTCTCACCCGTATGTGAGAGCTGTGAACATTAAATGAGAGAGAAGGCAAATTCTTACCATGCCTGGCTCATAGTAAATGCCTAATAGATACTATCAGAATTTTGAAATACTTTCCAAATTATAATCAGGTTTTCCTTTGTAATATAAAAATTTTAAACCATCAAGGTAACTTTCCAAAGAAGAGAAAGGAAATGAAATCCACCCCTGAAACGGACTTGGAGGAATTTAGAGGGTCTTTTCCAAGTTGTTATAAAACACCTCTGAAGTAAATTTGCCCATTTCTGCCCACACCAATCCTATAACATTCCAGGAATAAAATCTGCACTTGAGTTTAAAAATAAAATGGTGGAACAAACTGAATTAGAAGTCCTTGGCAGACATCCCCCCCCCTTCCCCACCCAGCAGAATGTTCTCTCAATTGGTGGTATTGCAATAAAAAAAGATGTATCTTTTTTAATCTGCCTTTCTTCCTCTTCTCCAACCAGTTATATTTCTTTATCTTAAAAACCCAGTTTGCTTGGATTTGACCTCATCCCTCTGATATCTGCACTCCCACCCCTCACCCCAAATAAACCACATCCGCTCAGACCTTCCTTCCCAAGAAAGCATGGAGCAGAGACGTTCTCTGATGCCGTATATGTGCATGCTGGCCGCGCTAAGCAAGGCCAGAGAAACATGGGAGGGCTCTGCTGTTCTCAGTTGCAAAGACTGCCAAGAAAGAAAAAAAAAACCACCTCAAATGTATTTGCATCTCTCCCGCCTCTTTTTTTCTTCTGTAAATATTCAAACCCTTTTTAAAGAGGCTTTTGATAATGTCTTATCCCAGCAAATGCCATGAACCCTGGATGTACTGAGTACTCCCAAATCCCATTGGAATGACTCAGTAAAGAGAGATAAAGTGCGGTTGGCAGGACTGGGTAGAGAATCTTGTTATTATATACACAGATACACACACAGGCGCGCACATGTACGCCCCAGCCACCCCCACCCCATCATCACCATGAAAGTTCTGTAAAAACTAGTCATCCTCCTCTCCCTCACACAGGCGGTCGCATCTTTGCATCTTTCCCAAAAAGGGAAGGGGGGAAAGCTTTCTTTGGCTGAGCCATATGCAAAAAATTATGGAACATCTGTGTAAGTAACAACATACAACAAGACAAATTATTGGTGGTAAAAGGCAGAGCCCTTGTTTTAAAAACATGTCTGGAGATAGTGTGTATATACAGAATCTTACTTTGTGCTAATTACGCAAAATAGCTGTCAGCTTTGGGGACCACAGGCTGGGCTCCTTGATACCTCGTGGCCTCCGCAGGATATGGCTTTTCTTGTTCTCTCTTTTTCGTTCTGTCTTCCTTCCCTCCTTCCTTTATTCTTTGTGGCTCTTGTCGAACAAACCATATACCTTTATTACAGTAGTTGCTGTGATTTGGAAAGCTATGTCAAAAATGTGGGTGACTTGGGGACTCTCGTCTTAAAATGTACTAGCCCACCCACCCCTCAGCCCTATCCCACCATAACCCCGGATTGGATCGTTCCCATCTAGTGCTGGTCCCAGGAGTGTGGCAATGTGGGTCCAAGCCACTCAGTTTCAGGAATTCTTTTCCTTTTCAGCATTTAACTGTTCCCAGTCTCAACACCCACCATGAAAATAATGTCGTTCCAGGCGAATTTAGTTGCTTTCCTTCTTCTGAGACTCGTGATTTTGCCGGAGTGGCAAGCCTGTCGGGCATGTGTACTTTAACATGTGAGAAACTTGGGGAGTCCCTGGTCAATGGAGAAAAAGGTATTTGGAAGAAGTGGGGGGTGGACATCTCATTATGGGGAAGAAGTATTAGGCAGACTCCACTTTCTTGGGAAGAGAGACAGTTCAGAAGGTGCCGCTCCTCTTCTCAGAAACTCCTAAGGTCTGAGCAATACGGCGAGGAGGGAACAGGGCCAGGGTGACCTCTGTACCCCCTCCCTAGCCCTCCTTCCCTCTCTTTTCCCCATTGGTAGCCCACGTTCCGGCCACCCCTGACTCCCGTCGTAGTTCCAACACTCCCTGTGTATTCACTTCCACGTTCCCTTCATTCTGCCCCCAGCCCATCACAGAATCCTCCCCAGGCTTCCAGACCCAGCTTACACTCCGTCTCCTCCAGGAACACTTCCAACTGCAAAGCCAGCTAGTCTGCCTCTTTGTTGGGCTCCCAGATCCCTTTATTATTTGTACTTCTTTGCTATTTATAATACTTCGCACAGCCTGCCTGCCTCGTGTAGTTCTGTATAACTGTTGTAGCAGAAAAGATAGTGCAGAATGCTGGCTAGTGTGCAGGGACTGGTATCAGCCTGCCTGAGTTCAAATGCCCCTTTACCAGGCCATCTCCTAGTGCTGTGACTGGGCTGAGTACTTAACCTCTCTGTCTGGTTTCCTCATTTGCAGACGTGGCTTACTAATGTGTGTGCTAAGTTGCTTCAGTCGTGTCTGACTCTTTGCGACCCTATGGACTGTAGCCCACCAGGCTCCCCTGTCCATGGGATTCTCCAGGCAAGAATACTAGAGTGTGTTGCCATTTCCTCCCCCAGGGGATCTTCCCGAACCGGGGATCAAACCTGCGTCTTTTATGTCTCCTGCATTGGCAGGTGGGTTCTTTACCACTAGCGCCACCATAGCCCTTCACAAAGGCATTGGGGGGGTTAAATGCATGTACCGTTCTTACAGCACAGTGTAAGCATTTAAATACTAGCAGAAGTAGACCTGATGTCTTCTACATGCCTTTAGCCCTTGTAACTGGACTTTACACGTAGCAAAGACCCAATCTATACATATCACATTGGTTCAGGTACATCTGACCACACGCAAATCTGTTCCATTGAGTCAGCTAAGTAATTCAGAGTGGAGCAAGCCTCCCCTCCCACAGCCCCATCCTTCCAGTCACTGAAAAATCTGCGCAGAGTCAGAGTATCTCAAGCGCCAAGCCCTGTGGGGAACATCTCCAGTCGTCTTTAGGCGTCTGCTTTCTCTTTCGGGTGCAGACACTCAGCAGAGCCCGATGATAAGGCGAGCATCTGTGTGCAGCATTATTTTGCAGAAGCCGAATGAAAGAATGGGAGTTCATCCTGGCTGAATGTTTCCCTCCCAGTTTCTAAGGCTCAGGGCTGTAAACCCTGGTGGGCACTTTGGAAATGGAACCCTGGAAGTTCTTCTCCAGTTTTGGAAGCATTTACAGCAAATCAGGTGGATAAAAGTAGAAAAAACTCAGCAGTGAGAACCACCTGTCCTTAGAGTCTTTGCATATAATATTGTGTGAGGGTGTGCTTATGAGTGTGTTTGTGTGTGTGTTTAACCTTCATGCACAGAGCAAGGTGGTATCTCCACTTGGAACCAGCCAACCCTATGTAACATTTACCTCGGTGGTTCTGATCTCGCCCCACCCCAGGAGGCAGGCGGCAATATCTGGAGACATTTTTGGGTTGTCACAACTTGAGGTGCTGTCAGCGTCTAGTGAGTAGAGACTGGCGATGTTTTTTAGCATCCGTAAAGTACAGGACAGCCCCTTACAGAGACATATCCGAAACAAGATGTCAATACATCTGAGGTTGAGAAGCCTAGTTTACATTTTTTTTTTTGGCTGTACGGCTTGTGAGATATTAGTTCCCCAGTTAAGGATTGAACCCAGGCCCTGGCAATGAAAGCTCTGAGTCCATCAAAGAATTTCTTGAGCAGCCTTGTTTACTTTTTAGCCTCAAAAGAACCATAGGAATTCTTGGTGAGGAGAGAGCCATGGACCTCACTGCAGGCTGTGTGGGGCTCACCTCTGGACCCAGACAGAGCACTTCCACACAGGCCCCTTCCTGGTCTTCCTCCTCAGGAAATCCTAGTCCATGAGGACGGGCTGGTTCTGACTCTATTCTTGGCTGGCAGATCATGTCTGGCCCCTTCATCTCAGTTCCTGCCTTGTGTCTGAGCTGCTTCTGATTCCTCAGTTTTATGTTGAATAGCGCCATGAGATATGAGATGCATCCAGGAGTTAGAGTAAAGTTAAAATGGCAGGAGGGTGCTGGGGGTGTGGGGGTGCTGGGAAGAGAGGAGGGGAGGCAGGAGGGGGCAGGAGAGGAAGAGAAATGCACAAATGGAGACTCGCTTGGTTGGGTGGTCCTGGAGTTCTCAGCTAGAGCTTTGGCTGCCAACGTCGTCATCCTTCTCACACACACACACACGCACACACACACAGACACACACCCCACCACATGCAGGCCAGGTGGCTCCTGCTTACATACATGGCTTGGCACTTTTACTCCTCGGCTGAGACCGTTTCACACATGAACAACACAGCCTCCTCCCAGAGACTTGTCATCCATCTGCTTGCAGAAGGGCTGTCTGTTTCCCTCAGAAAACCGGTCCAATCAACATTTTCCTTTGGCCGGAGTAGCTTACCAGCAGCTCCTCCATAAGGTCCGTAATTGCAATTTCTCATTCTCGTTTGCCTGGCTGGCTTCACCCTTCTGTCCTCTCTCTCTGTGTCGCCCCCGCCCGCCCCCCACCCTCAGCCCTCTCCATGCCGGTTAAGAAGCCCTGTCAGGATGAATGACAGAACCAACTTCCTTCCCCCGCCCCCAGCGGCTCACGACTCCCAACTTTCAGGCAGTGTTGCCTTCGGTCCTCACGAGGTTTGCAGATCGCTCTCCGCACGCATGATCCCCCTTCCAGGGTGACGCAGCGGGTGGGTGCCCGCCTCTCACTCTCTCCAAGCTCTGCCACCATAGCAGTATTGTGGGCAAATATGCCACTGCGTCTTTTCCTTGGGATCTGCTCCAGCCTGTCTTTCCCCATATGCTTGCAGCAGACCATGGTTAATATCAGTCTGTGAGCATCTTGAGGCTAGCTCTGAAGTCTGACTCCAGTGTCATCATGCCGAAACAGTGCACATGCCTCGCTCTAACACGCAGGGTCATCTCTCACTGGCCAACAAGGTATGGGACGTGGACCACTAACTGCACTATCGCAGGCGTGTTTGTGGTTGAGCAAGGGAACGTATGATGGGCATGGGAGAGACCTTCTCCCAAACGACTTCTCATCCTAAATTTTGAAAAAGCAAGTAGCACAAGTAGGGAGGGGTATCGCAAGGACCAAGAAGTAAATTTTATGATGAACTCTTTGATGTTTAGAAGATAAATATTCAAGCCAGAAGCCTTTTGGACCCAGATTATAATGGAAAGGCTTTGTTTAAAAAAAGCTGAAAACTGCTGCTTTGAAGGAAAGGGGAAAAATCTGAAGGATGATTAAGAAGGTAGGAAAAATCTGAAGAACCCAGGGGGTGAGAATGATGCTTTTCTGTGACCTGTAACTAAACTTTGTTTTCCAGTATAATATATTCAGAGCATTAGATAATAAGGGATAATTACTCTTAAAATGCGGCTGTACAAAAAGACATTTTAAACTGATACACTTGAGTGAGGACTGCAAGTGCCTGATGGGTCACTTTGGGTGAACAGCTTGGCACAGTGACGTGGGGTCCTTCTTTTCCTAAATATGAAGTTTGTGAGTTCAGAGAGGTTCTGAGACAGCACCCATAGAGATTTGTTCAATTCTGCTCCATGAGACCCTGAAATCAAGCATATCTGTGTGTTTAAAATAGGAAAGAATTAAAGAGAGCTACTACTTGGAAGCATTTTAGAGGGAAGGGAAAAATAGCTGGAATATTGCTCTGCTTTTGGTTGTTCACTTTTATTCATGGGCACATGGTGAAATTGTCTGCATAGGCACCAGAAATGGCCATTCACAGAAGACCTCAGGCCCACAGTGAAGTGGAGAGTCCCTGCCCAGATCCAGCACCATCAGAAGATTCTGGAAGGTCCTCAGAGGAGACACGGCACCAGGGCTTGGGTGTTCCCAGCCCAACCTGAGCCGCTCTAAATCTTCCCGATGGTTAGTCACAGAGCACCCACACTTCCTAGACCCTAGGACACTTTTCTCCCAACCCCTTGACTCCTAATCCCTTCAGAGATCCCAGGCGATCCTATCAAAGCCATACACAGCAAGATCTTTAAGAGACTTCCATCAACATTGCTCAAACCAGCATTCGAAGTGGGGAGGGAGTAAGAACAATGAGGATAATTCTGGTTTATTCCCCATGAAATGGCCACTTTCTTGGGGGGCATGAGCTGATGTGTGCTTGTGCTTAGAATGCAGGGCAAACCCTGGAAATAAGTCAACTCCATACCAATGTTAAATAGCCAGGATTTGCTGATGTAACAATCAGCAGTCAGGCTCCCAACAGGGTTCAAAAGTCACGTTTCTGCCGCAGTGATTTTCTGCCGCAGTGATTTTCCATATGAGTCATGCGGACAGCTCTCAGCCCACTCCCACACACTTGCACACACACACACACTTATATGCCCCTTTCCTGCCTTTGTTTGAACGCATACCTCTGCTTCGGCTTCTAGGAACAATTATATTGTAGCAACAATTACAGATGGAACTGAAGGTCAGAACCCCCGAGTTCCAGGCTGAGCTCACCACCAACTTTCAGGACTGTTGAGCTCATTCTTGAAAAGATAATAGATCAGAGGCATCCCTAAAACCCTCAGACTTGTGAATTAACAAAGGAATTATATTCAGAGATGGTTGTGTGATTATAAGAATCCTACTCTGCCCCAGCTTTGTCACTAATTGTCCCTTCCTTAAAAATGACTTTGAGTTCCCTCTCCAAAATTTGTTACCTAAATCAGATGTCATGTGACAGTGTTACTCTTTTTATTGAGATATAATTGGCACGTAGAGTAAGTTTAACTCACACATGTTGATTTGATGGGCTTCCTGGTGGCTCAGTCAGTAAAGAATCTGCCTACAATGCAGGAGACCTGGGTTCAGTCCCTGGGTAGGGAAGTTCCCTAGGAAAATGGAATGGCTACCCACTCCAGTATTCTTGCCTGGAGAATTCCATGGATAGAGGAGCCTGGTGGGCTATAGTCCATGGGGTCACCAGCAGTTGGATACGACCGAGTGACTAACACTTCACTTTGTCGATTAGATACATTTATATATTGCAGTCTGATTGCCACCATAATGTTAACTAACACTTCTGTCTCATCACGTAATTATCATTTCTTCTTCATGGTGAGAACTGTTAAGATATACAGAGAGTAGAATGGTGGTTAACAGGGTCTTGGTGGGGGTGGAATTGGGGAGATGTTGTTTAAGATACAAACCTCTATAACTAGAAGATAAATAAATCCTGAAGATCTAATACACAGCATAGTGATTATAGTCAACAGTACTGTGTTATAAAGTTCAAAAATGCTAAGGTAATTTTTGAAGCACTTTACTAAAAATCAAGTATTTTTCAGTAGTAAAACTTAAACATTCTTGGTTTCCCTCTGCCTTAGAAAAATATGAAAAAATGAAAATAAGACCTCATTGGCCCAAGTTCAACAATGGAGAGTGCAGAGATAATACAGATGGAAGAAACATCTCTCTGTGAATAATGGAACTCCCACCCCCTGCCAACCCCTATTGTTGCCCTGCCTTTGTTTGGGTGGCATGTCCCCACATAAGGAGACTTTTTTGGAAGGAAAGAATTCACAACTGGGTCTTTATAATGAAAGATAGGGTGTGCCTGGTTGAGTGAATTCCATATTTGATTTGGCAACTTGTAGGACCTCTTACTTTTACTGTCCCTCATTTTTTAAAAAAATTATATAAATTCAAATATTTATTTTACTATTTGAAAGCCTAATTTTATTAAGTAACTTTTAAAAATTGAAGTACAGTTGATTTGCAGTACTGTGTTAGTTTCAGGAGTACAGCATTGTGATTCATTTCTGGGTTTTTTTTATAGATTATGTTCAATTATAAGTTGTTCTGTTCAGTTGCGCAGTTGTGTCCAATTCTTTGCGACCCCATGGACTGCAGCATGCCAGGCTTCCCTGTCCATCACCAAATCCCAGAGCCTACTCAAACTCATGTGCATCGTGTTGGTGATGCTATCCAACCATCTCATCCTCTGTCATCCCCTTCTCCTCCCACCTTCAATTTTTCCCAGCATCAGGGTCTTTTCCAGTGAGTCAGTTCTTTGCATCAGGTAGCCAAAGTATTGGAGTTTCAGCTTCAGCATCAGTCCTTCCAATGAATATTGAGGTCTGGTTCCCTTTAGGATGGACTGGTTTGATCTCCTTGTAGTCCAAGGGACTCTCAAGAGTCTTCTCCAACACGGCAGTTCAAAAGCATCAATTCTTTGGCACTCAGCTTTCTTTATAGTCACTCTAACATCCATACATGACTACTGGAAAAACCATAGCTTTGACTAGGTGGAGTTTTGTTGGCAAAGTAACGTCTCTGCTTTTTAATAGGCAGTCTAGATTGATCATAGCTTTTCTTCCAAGGAGCAAGCGTCTTTTAATTTCATGGCTGCAGTCACAATCTGCAGTGATTTTGGAGCCCCAAAAAGTAAAGTCTGTCACTATTTCCATTGTTTCCCCATCTATTTCCCATGAAGTGATGGGACCGGATGCCATGATCTTCGTTTTCTAACTTTTTCACTCTCCTCTTTCACTTTCATCAAGAGGCTCTGTAGTTCTTCTTCGCGTTCTGCCATAAGGGTGGTGTCATCTGTCTATCTGAGGTTATTGATATTTCTCCTGGCAGTCTTGATTCCAGCTTGTGCTTCATCCAGCCTGGCGTTTTACATGATGTATTCTGCATATAAATTAAATAAGCAGGGTGTTACTTACAATCAAATGGGCTTCCCTGGTGGCTCAGCTAGTAAAGAATCTGCCTGAAATGTGGGAGACCTGGATTTAATCCCTGGGTTGGGAAGATCCCCTGGAGAAGAGAATGGCTACCCACTCCAGTATTCTGGCCTGGAGAATTCCATGGACTGTATAGTCCGTGGGGTTGCAAAGACTCAGACATGACTGAGCAACTTTCACTTTCATAAGTTATTACAAGACACTGGGGACAATTCCTGTGCTATGTAGTAAATCCTTGTTGGTTATCTGTTTAATATATAGTATTAATAGTTTGTATCTGTTACTCCCATCCTCCTAACTTATCTCTCCCCCCACTTCCTTTCCCCTTTGGTAACCGTAAGTTTGTTTACAGTATCTGTGAGTCTGTTTCTGTTTTGTATACAGATTCATTTGCATTATTTTTCAGATGTCCACCACCAAGTAATGTCATGTAGTTTTTGTCTTTCTCTGCCTGACATATTTTACTCAGTATGACAGTCTCTGGGTCCAATCTATGTGCTGCAAATGGCAGTGTTTCATTCTTTCCTATTGTTGCCCCCCAATTTCTTGGGGAGATTTCACTGTAGAATTAGGAATATGATTCACTGATGCAGAGTTGCCAGCCAGGACTGGAGGGACTTGGAACCCCTCTCTGCTAAATCTCACTTCAAGAATGGGGAGTCTTTTCAAGTCAAAGAGGAAGAATCTCACCCAACAAAGTTATAGCTGTCTCAGACCTTCCATTCATTGAAGGCAAAGGTTTTGAAGGTATCAGAAGATGAGAGAGGAATGTATTGTAAGTGGAGGAGAGCAGTGTGATCTGGACTTCTCCTGGCCCCAATTACTATGCACAACCCCCTCTCCTCACCCATGTGGTGAGCCCACTGAAGCCCCCCTGTTGGCAGAAACATTTGTTCAGTGCACTGCCAAAGGACTGAGTGTCTGATATGTCTTGATGCGTGTATCAGACTAGAGTCTAGGCCCCGCCCATCTCCAGTTTTGTGGCCTCTCTAAGGAGAAGCGCAGGCAGCAAACCCAGGCAGCTCTGCTCCATCTGAGCACAAGCAGGAATATGACTTTGCCATTCATTTTGCACACAGAGGCGAAAAGCAAGCCCTCACGCCCTTCAGAAAATGAATATCCTGCATAAGCACTGCCTTTGCAACAGATGCTGAGGTTTGAATATTAGAAGAAATACATGTGCCATAGCCAAGAAGTGAGCTTAAAAGTCAGTCTTGGCTAAACTTTGTTCTCCCTGTTAATTTCCATAGAAAATTATCAGTTTGGGACATAACTGTGCTTGATTTGAATTTGTCATAGTGTGGTTGTCCTAATCCCTACCTTGGTATGCAAGTATGTGTGTAAACTCATGCCCCTCCCCAGTGCATGTGTGACGCTTTGCACGTGTCTGCTTTGGCCTCCCCCTGGGCCTGTGTATAACTTTATAAAGTAGGAGGCAGCCCAGTGTTTAACTCCATAGGCTTTTCACGTTCAAAATGTTTTTGAAAAATGCTTGTTCAGAGGAAAAGGAAAGACTCCAATGCTCACAAGTCTGAGCATTCGTACATTACTTTCCCTCCCCTTGATCTCAGAGCTGTACTCATCCATTATTTAAAAATTACTGATTTTAGTCATTGTTTCTCCAAGGAGAGGCGGGCAAATGTAACTGTTAGTGCAGTAAATGATTTTGCTTCTTTTCTCTTCTGTGTCCTTGCCACTGTTAAAATGACACTGCTGATTGATATGTGGGAGCCGTGTGCTGTGTTCCATTTTGTTTGAATAATCGCACCCTTAGATGCCTGTGAACTTCTGTCTTCTCACACGGTAGTAGATAAAACCCTAAAACAGCAAGGCCAGAAACAGCAGTTGTTAAAAAGCGCATGCTCCCTTGGCAACTTACGTTGGACAAGCTTAATCCAAAACTGTCCCCTCTCCTAATGTGCTTCTACTCAGTTCCAGCTGGGAACCTGATGGTTTCATGTGTGAATCAAAAAGAGGATGCTGATTCCCATCCAGAGCATTTTTTAATGCCAGCAGCTCGTAAATGTGCGTGTATCACACAGAAATCAGGGTCACACAGGGTGACAATCCGCTATGCAACTACTGAGAGATTATGCGAAATTAGGTGGGTTATGTACACGTTTTCAGTTACTGTGTCTTTGAAATCTTTAATTAAAACACGCAGGAGAAAGGCACACTGTCTGTAACTGTTAGATATTATAAGTTCTGGTTGTAAGGAAATGGCCTTCCAAGTTATTTTTATGGGTCATTCTATTCAGTGCCAACTTAGAGTAGAAAGCCATCTCCCAGCTTCCCAAAAGGAAAGTCTCTTTTCTCACTTTCTGATAATTACTTCAGGTCTGACAGTAAGGACTTGTCACAGTGAATACAGATTAGTCAACTGCGGATTGTTTGGGTCTGCGTTTCAACCACTTGGGGCAGAATAACAAGACCGTTTGGGGCTTCCCTGGTGGCTCAGTGGTAAGGAACCTGCCTGCCAACGCAGGAGACTCGGGTTCGATCCCTGGCATGGGAAGATCCCCTGGAGAAGAAAATGGCAACCCACTCCAGTATTCATGCCTAGGAAATCCCATGGACAGAGGAGCCTGGCAGGTTACAGTCCATGGGGTCACAAAAAAAATCAGATACAACTTCACAACTAAACAACAACAACATCATTTATATCTGTAAATGATCTTCCAGTCCATGCATGCTGTGAAGATACCCTCAGAACACCAGCATAACTCTGAGGCTGTCTTCTTAATTATCTTGGTTGTCTAACAGCTGAGCTGTTGTTAAATAAAACCATGCGAGTCTTTCAATGCATGCCCCGCTCATCCTCAACCTCTTAAGTGATGCAGACAGTAAATGCATTTTAATATTTATTTAGAAAACTGGCATCCTGGGACTGTTTCACCAGACAGCTCATTTGTTTGAAAGTCCCTGGGGACAGTGACAGTCATACTACCATATCTCTAGCCACCTTCATACCACAGAAGCAAAATACAGCATAGACTACTCCAGCTCAACGTTTATAGAAGATCTTGGTGTGGTTGTAATTTCCATTTGATTCAAGTTACTTAGTGAGGATTTACATAATTTGCATTAATGTGCGACTTTCTATCATTATAAGAGTACATTTATGTTGCGGCAGAGTACTTGCCAGTTGTATCCTCCAAGGTGGCTGTGTGTGTGTGTGTGTGTTATAAAAAGTAACTGGTCTCCCAAACCATCCTCCATCCTTGTATCTTTGTACCACGTGTGCTCTGATTATGGCCAAAGACTGTAGGGCTCACCCTTTAGAAGCTCACAGATAATAGAACCAGCACCATGCCCCACACATTCCCTCCACTGTGATAGGAGAGTGGACTTTGCCAAACGCTGGCAGAAAGCCTTGAGATTCCTTCAGATGTGTTACCGGCTCTTCCCCTCCCCCCCAGCCTCACCTCGCCTGCCCTTAGCACCTCAGTGACAGCCTTGGGAATCCACTCACCACACACATCCAACTGTTTCCCATGGGTGCTTTCCCCCTCAAAGCTCTCCATGCACATTTGATCATCATATTTGCTGATTTCTCCAAAGAATGTGGTCCAGCTCTGGTCTCACTCCTCTGAAAATGGCACTCCCAAGACTCAGATCCTCTCCCATGGAGGAAAATATCCCTTCTTATTGCAAATCATTTGGACATGGTGATTCGTTCATTCATCGATTCTAAATATTTTAAAATTTAGAGTGGGAATCATTTTGTAAAGTAATAATGAGTATAATAACATTTACTGAGCATTTCTTATGTGCCAAGCACTGTGCTAAAATATCTGTGAGCATCAGCTCATCAGACGCTCACGACGTCCTCTTAGTCTCATTCATTAGCCGTAGAAATGAGGCTTTGCGGCTGGTTAGGGGCTTAGGGTGGGTAGTAAATGGAGGAGCCAATTCAGGAGGACTAACTAGGCCACCTTCTGTGGACATGTCCCAGGCTGGGGACAGCATGTGATTCCCACATAAATGATGGTGGTTTGTACTCTACTCAGAAACGTCTTGAAATGGCATGTACTGGTCAAGTTCCAGACCATGCCTGATGTCCACATCAGATACCTGGGAAACAAGTAGAAATTTGTAACATGACTTCCGCTAAGTTGTTACCATTAGACCGAGAGTTACTAGTGTTCGGAGGACTGTGTGGTCAAACTGTTCCAGTGTCATGAGTGACTCCTGCTTCTCTGTTTCGTCTTTGATTGAACGTATACCATGCCCTGTATTGCAGTGGATTTCTGCACCTGCTACTTTATTCCAAAGACCAAACATTTCTGGAAGTGCTCTATTGGAGGCAGTCGAGGGGGAAGTTAATGTGTTAATGGAAAAGGGTACCACTCAGTATGACTGCTGCCTGCCCCAACAATTCCATTTTTGTATGACTATAAGAACTTTTAACAGGGAACCAGGGATTCAAAGATTAGAGGAAGAAAATAATAGCACAAGGAACAATATCTACTTTGATAATGACAATAATTTGAGAAATTGCATCTTCTACACATAACCAGTTCAACAGAGAATTATTCATTAGTTTTTTTCAGTTAATGAAAATTTTAAGCACCTGTTATGTGCCGAATATCTTCTGGTGGCTTTAGGACAGTGTTCACTTCTCAGTCTTTTGTTGTACCAGAGTAAATGGATACATATTCCCATGAATCACTTTAGCTCATTACTCTTTCTTTTCAATTATTCATTCATTCATTCATTCATTCACACAGTTTTTAATCTCAAGAGCCCTAAGGTTAAAGATGGAATTAATATGGCGGGCTTCTGAGAAGTTGACTTTTGACCAAGTCTTTAAAGGAAGAATTAAATTCTAAACTGGAGAATAGTATTCTAAACATGGAAGTCCCATGTTCCTCCAATTTGTCTCTTCCTGATAAAAAGCTAAAACTTAGAAATCGCACACCAGTGGCAGCCATTCATCCCATGCTAAACTTGCATAGTCCTGCCCTTCTACAAGAGCCTGTAAATTGTCAAAAAGTACACGTTTATGTAAGTTATTATTACTGAATATAATTCTACCTGAATTGATCATGATTGCTGGTGTACTTCTCAATTATGTTGTATAGAGTTTGATTATCTTGTTCTACTGAACATATACTTATTGGCTCAGATCTCAATGTACAGAGTGCTATTGCATGAATGGCAATATCCTTAAAGTATGAGATGCTGATAATTTATGAGTAACCTTCTCAGGGACAGAGGCATGGATTTGTTCTTTGAACCCAAAGGACATCAGTTGTTCGATAGCTAGCTCCAGTATTCAGAAACTGAAAAGCAGGGTGGACCATTAAAAAGAAAAAAAGTATAACTCCCTCTGTTGATTAAAGTGGGCATATAGTCAAATGCTTTCTTATTCTGATTTCCTTTAGGAACTATGGCTTAGAAATTATTGTTGGTGTTTGCCTTGCCTTCATGACAGAAATTCTTCCCAAAATCCCAGCAGTGTTGTGTCTAAGAACAAAACTGGGGTGGGATTAGTACATTGGGTCCAAAAGTTAATCCAGATGGGATGGACCTTCTCCTTTTTATGGGCAACCTTTTTTTTTTTTTCTCTTGAAGGTATATCCTAGAGAATTAACAATTTGGGATGTGTGAAAGGAACACTAAATGTTCATTTTAGAGGAAGTTGACAAAAAATTAAAATATCAATATCAATAGCAAAATTAAAAATAAATAGTTGCCTGTTGGACCCTAGGATTTATGTAATTGCATATTTACTTATTCACTCATTCATTTATTCATTCAATAAATACTTAGTAAACACCTATACTGTACATGGTACTAAGCCATATTCTACTGAGTATATGATGATAAGTAGGGTTTCTGCTTTCTAGAAACTAAAGCTCTGATAGAGGAGTTCAGATATGTACATGCCATAATATAAGGAGAACAAAATAGGAACCAAGAAAGCAGGACATTGGAAATAGGATGGGATTCGGGGGGTCCGAGCTATTATATGTAGAGAAACTCTTTTAAAATTTAGGTGTGCAAGATAACTTGGAGATTTCTTTAGAAGATAGCGCTCTATTAAATAGAAGTTTATACACTGAGAGGAATAATAATTACAGTTGACATTTATGGAATAGTTAATATGTACCAGGCATTTCACTAAGTGCTTTTTGTGAATTGTCTCATTAAATCCCCACAACAACCCTGTAAGATAGACATTATTCTTTCTGATATTTTACAGATTGCCCTATTGTATGCTCCATGGTTATAGCAAAAGCTTTGTCTCTATTAAATAAAGGCCACACAGGTAGAGGATACAAAGGAAAGTCATTGTATGTAATACAGTATTAATTATTGGGCCAGGAAAATCTCTCTAATTTAGGTTTGGGAGGAGAAAAATCATTTTACATTCATTTAATCTAAATTATGGGATCCTTCTAAAAAATTAAGTTGTGTTACTTTGTGTATACCCCAGACATATAAATTATTGGTTAAAGTTTTTTTTTTCAATTCATAAACACTGTTTTATAGAAATTAGATAGTGGCCATTTGTTATCAGCACACTGGATGCAAAAATGGATGCGAAAGAAAGTCTGGTATTTTCCCCATGAATAAATTAAACATTTATCTACAATCCTATTTACATTATTGACTTTGGTACTGGTCCTGTTTCCCCTCACAGTGTAGAATTCCCCTCACTTATTTGAGAGGAGGGGGGAAAAAAAAACAATTAAAAATATCCTCACTTTATTTTTCCCTGCCTTGAGATAATTCTTGCTTCCAAAAGAGATATGGGAAGAGGAGCTCTCAGAACCCCATTTTGTTCCATACTTAAGGCAGGAAGGCTCTAGATAAGAGCGGAACAAATGAGATTCAAGTATTTATTCTGGCTATAACTAAGGGATTTTTTTCTTCCCCGGGAATAAAAATGTTTAGTGGTTACCAGTGGGGAGAGGGAAGTGGGAAGAGGCAAGATAGAGATGAGGGGTTTAAAAGGTACAAACTACTAGTAAACAAGTAAGCCACAGGGATATACTGAACAGCACAGGGAATATAGCCAATATTTTGTGATAAGTATAAATGGAGAATAACCCTTAAAATTTGTGAATCACTGTGTTGTACACCTGAAACTTACATAATATTGTCAATCAGCTCTACCTCAATTAAAAAATGCATAAAATTGAAAAAAAAAAGTAAGCTGGGGATAAAAAAAACAAAAGAAAAGTTACTTAACTGTACCTTGACTTTGACAGGCAAAGGGTAAATTACGGTTCTCACAGGTGGCCTGAGGCCTCCCCGGTGCTGGAGCAGAGGGAGTCACAACCTGGGCCGGATTCACTCATGGATGCTTTTCTCTGTTGCTTCTGCTTTTCGCGTCCTAAGGAGTCCTATTTCCCACCTACCTAGGGAAAACCAGGACTTAGATGTTGAGAGAATGCCTATGGAATCTACAATTGTACAATAAAAATATTTGTGCCAAAGTGATAGATAATACAATTGACTTGTCACTTTTCTTAGCAGATTTTATTTCTGTGCATAATGAAAGGTAAATGTTAAAGCCCCAGCGCGAATGAGTACATTCCATTGGGGTACACATCAGTGAGGCCTCTACATTAATATCTAATCTCTGTCAAAGTGATCTCCAAAATTCGAATCCAGTTTTTACGTTTATTAGAAATTGTTCTAAGAGGTGCCTTGACAAAGGCATAAAAGAAAAATGAATTACTTATGTTAATACAGAAGGAAGTAAGACAGAGAAAAACAAATATCATGTATTAACATAGATGTGGCTTCTAGAAGAAAGATACAGTGAAACTATTGCAGAGAAGGAATAGATATGCAGAGATAGAGAAAAGATGCGTGGATGGAGAGGGGGAAGAGAAGGGTGGGACGGCTGGGAGATTAGGATTAACACACATACACTCTCTCTCTCTAGTCGCTGAGTCGTGTCCCACTCTTGTGACCCCATGGACTGTAGCCCGCCAGGCTCCTCTGTCCATGGGATTCTCCAGACAAGAATACTGGAGTGGGTTGCCTTTTCTTCTCCAGTGTATACACTACCATGTGTAAAATAGATAGCTAGTGGGGACTTGTGCTGGAAGCTCAAAAAAAAATATTTACTTATGTTAAAATTATATATGCCTATATACCAACTGTTTTGCTGTTTAATATGAATTGGCCATCCTTTTATTCCACATAATCCTTCCTATTTTAAAATTATCATTTTCTGTTGGAGAAATCAAAGCTTAAGGTAATTTGACGATTGATACGATTGATATCCTAGGTAGGAAATTGGGTCCCTGGGAGAGTTATAATAGGAATGAAATGAGGCTCCTGGTAAAATGTCTGAGATAGCTTCACATTATCATTCTAGAACCCAAAGAGCCATACTTTCAGTCCATTGTACTGAACACAAACCCACAGACCTTTAAATGGTACAATTTTGTTAACATTAAGGAGCCAGAAAAACAGACTTATCAGGGAATATTCCCATCCACTAATATGTTTAGTAAAAGTCTGGATAAAAGTCATCATCCTCAAACTGTATATTATTTTCAATAGGATCAGTTTAAGAAGGTGTTACTGTGTTTGGATAGATAAACACAGACTGAATAAAATCACTAAAATGACTAAAGTCTCTGACTAAAACCTCTTCACTGAAGAGGTTCCACAGGATTTAGCTTCTTGTTGTTGTTTAGCTGTGTGTTTTGAAACCAGCTGACGCCTCATAAGCTGATAAAGCCTGGAATAGGAGTTTGAACTCTGAGAAGCAGGTTTGAGTAAGTCTAGACATTTTGTTATCGTCTGTCTAGCATTCGTTTGTGTCGTGGGCGTCACACTCCTGGGATTAGCGTTTCATTATGCAGAAGCTGTTTTATCTTTGGCTTCCTTATAATAGCTTCGCGTGAATTCTGAGTGGAGAGAGAATGAAGGCCAGGGCTTCAGGAACTTCGGAGATCATACCTAAATGAGTTGGTTGGATAAGTATTATAACCTCACTCTCTGATAGTTCAGTTTGTTAGATCTAGTGTCTTGCCACCCCATTTCATGTACAATATACCAAGGAATTGACCAGGATTCCCTGAACAGTGAGATGAGATGGTAGAAATCCATTTCTGTATCAAGTATCCGACACCTGGTATAAATAAATGATAGTTGCGAGTGAGATTGTCTGAGCTGTGGAAATCTAAGGGCCCGTGGGACACCTCTGAGTATATAATCACTGCCTGGTCACATTTTAATTAGCTCCTTGAGGCCCCAGAAAGCAGTTCAATTTTTATCCCCTGAATTAAGCATCTCTTCTATAAACAGCATTTTATTTTCAAAACTCAAAATGAAACAGTGTTTGATTTTCCTGACTCGCTGACTTTTTGAGAATGTGTTTCACTCTTAGAATGCAGAGAGGAATTTGAATTAACTCATTTGCCCAGATAGCCACCTCTTTAATATCTATCTCCTCAGGCTCTATCCTTCCAAAGGACATCATGGCTTCAGGCTAAGTTCAATGTCTTGTAAAAATCAGCATTGTGTCAGGCAGGCTGCTGTGTCAATGAAAAAGCCCAGACCAGTATCACACTTCCAGGCTTTCTCTTTAGACACCGAAATGTCATGTCATGTGGATTAAAAAAAAAAAAAGTGATTAAGAAGCACTAAAGACCAAGACTGCTGATTCAGTCCCCTTATGGACTTGTCAGTCAGTCATTCATTCATTCTTTCACCCACTGACTCACATTCATTCATTAAAAATTTGGTGCATAAGATAAAAGAGCAAGATCGGCTTCCATTACTGGGTTCCTATTTCATGGGCAAGAGCTCACAGTACAAGAGGGTCAGACTAAGAATAAGTGGATGTGATAACCCACGTCTATAACAAAAAGGATGGATTCAGAGTATCACCTTCTACCAAATGAACAAATTCTATTTTGCACCTAAAAGCCAGGTTTTCCTCTGGAAAGGCAGTGTGCTACGTGGTAAGAACAGGGGTTAAAGACCTAGCCAGGCCTGGGTTTGAATCCTGCATCTGTAAAGTACTACTACTACTACTACTAAGTTGCTTCAGTCATATCCAACTCTATGCGACCCCGTAGACGGCAGCCCACCAGGCTGCCCCATCCCTGGGATTCTCCAGGCAAGAACACTGCGGTGGGTTGCCATTTCCTTCTCCAGTGCATGAAAGTGAAGAGTGAAAATGAAGTCGCTCAGTCGTGTCCGACTCTTAGCCACCCCATGGACTGCAGCCCACCAGGCTCCTGCGTCCATGGGATTTCCCAGGCAAGAGTACTGGAGTGGGGTGTCATTGCCTTCTCCACTGTAAATTACTAGCTGTGTCACTTTGAGGATGTTCTTTTGAGCTTCACATCATCTTTAAATGGAGTAATGGTTCCTACTCTGGAGGGCTGTATGAGGAGAATGAAACACGTGGCATGATCACTGGCGCATTTAAGCCATTTCATTAAGTGGCTGTTTCCCTCTCCTCTTCTTTGTTTTCAAGCTCCCCAAGGGACGAGTTGGGAGAACCCTTTTCCTCTTATGAAGAGACACCTCATCGCCCCAATACTTGAGAGCTGTGTAGGACTTTTGGCAGCCCCCAGGGGATAGCACCTACTGCCAGAAGGTCTGGTTCGCTGCATCCCCCACTGGGTGCAGGTTCCGAGTTTTCCACCATCACCCCCAGAGACTGTCTCCCGCTGTGCCCAGCGTTCATCCACTTTGTTGACGCCTGTAGCTCCCAAGAGAGACAGCAGCCCCGCGGAGTGGCCTGGAGAAAAGTACACTCACTAACACTCTCCCCCTCAGGACGCTGTTGTTCCATTGCCAAACGCATGACCTTTCGGGAATTTGGAAATTTACTACTCTGTAGGGGGAGAGAGACAAAGAAATTCAAGCTGAAGCTTTATATCAAGTAAAGGGCTTTTATTATAAGAGCGTTGAATTGGGTTGGGATTTTGCACACCCTTCAAATTTCTTAGGGTGTGGGTGAGGGCATCCTAGGAGATTTAATTAGTTCCTTGAGAGGTGCCGAAGTTTGCGAGACTGAGGCCCATTTTCTTCTATTGTCCGTGGAGGTGGGGGATGCTGGCAATTAAATTTCTGGAAGACGGAGACTGTTGCCATAGATAGAATTGTATGGATATTTGAATACAGTTAAGTACTTGGTAGAGTTTGATTTTGTTGTTTTGTTTTCTGGAAAGGGACAGTGGAACTGGGGTAAGTCAGGGCAGAGAGGAGTGTGGGCAGTGGAGTTAGAATGATCTGATGGTCTTCTTCGATAAGGAAGACTGGGTAACAGTGTCAGTAAACGCTTCAGAGATAAGGACACACGGGCTGCCCAAGGCGGTGTTTTCATCTTAATAGGCTCTCCCGATGAAGACCTGACTTATTTCAAGCTGCGTTTTTCTTACCTTAGAGTGTTTGGAGGCAGGGTCTGGACTGGATGCTAGGGAGCAAGCACAGCAAAAGGGAAGGCTTTTAGAAAGTTCTCTGCTGTTTGGCAGAGTTTGTATTCTGTAGTTCACACTTCCAGGAATCAACATTTACATTAACTTAGGTGATGACGTCTCAGAATAAAGAACCCTCCTGCAATGCAGGAGATCAGCTGCAATGCCGGAGACCCGGGTTCAGTCCCCAAGTCAGGAAGGTCCCCTGGAGAAGGAAATGGCCATCCACTCCAGTATGCTTGCCCAGAAAATTCCATGGACAGAGGAGACCCGGTGAGCTACAGTCCATGGGGTCAGAGACGAGTTGGACTCAGCAACTAAACTACCACCGCTGCCTTGATTTAGCAAACCTGTATTTCATGCATTTAGTTATGTGTTCAACTAATATTTACTATCTCCATATATTAAACTTTGAGAAAAATGAGTTAAAACATATAAGCTGACTTCAAGAAGGCTGACAGCCTACATAGGGAGGGAGGACTCTTGTATGAACAGCTTAAACACAGGGACGATGTGCAATCCTATTATGAATGAAGAGAGATTGGATTCTAGTGGGTGGAGAAATTACTTCCCTCCGAGGAAATCAGAGAAAGGCAGGAGGTATTTCTGAGTCGGGCCTCTGACTCACTAGAAACCGGGTCCGCTCTCTCCACACTGTGGACCAACAACCTCCCTGCTGTGATGACATTCATTTCTCCCCAGGTCAGTTTCCTCATCCTTGAACCTCATCATTGATCCGTATCCCTCCTCTCATCCCCTCCTTGCCTTACCTCACCCACTCCCTAGTGTGTGCTCAGATGCTCAGTCATGTCTGACTCTTTGCAACCCAATGCACTGTATCCCTCCAGGCTCCTTTGTTTCTTAAATCCTGATGCAGTCAGCAAGGGCTCTTTTGTATTTTACCTTCAAGAAGAATCTGGGTGAGGGCTCCTGGATTCCTGCTTGTCTTCATAGGAAAATACCTGGTCCACGTTGCTACAATCGGGTGCGCTAGTTCCGGGTCTCAGCAGTGACCAAACTGTCAAGGGCTTTCACTGAGCGTTATCCATGAGTAGATGTCTCAATCTCCCATTTTCTTATGTGCCTATTAATTTATTACAGATCTACTCTTGACTTTAATTCAGTATCAGTAACATGTGATATTAGTAAGATGAATAGAGACAGCCAGACCTAGAGTCAATAAGACATGAAAACTAGTGATATATAACTATTATTAATTATGCCTGATTTAAGTATTATTGGTTATGCCTGATAGAAGTCATTTTCAAGAGCATAGACTGTGGGTAATATCAGCACATATCCTTTAGACTTTATTTCTAAATACGTCCCATCTTTTAGCATTGGTCATTCTCATTCAAAACAACCACTGATATACTTCAGAGAATACTTCAATTCATTCTGTTCCACAGATGTCGTGTATGACCTGAATATATGTGATTCCGATACACTTGTCGTTCTTTGGAGGTTCCCAATTTAAAGGAAGCTCATGATGAAGGCTTTAGAAAATAAAGAAAAATTTAGCAGAGCAAAGGATTGCACCATTTTAAATCTCTGAATTTTGTGCATGTCGGCTTCTCTGAAAGCAAGGGGCCATATGTTAGAAGGCATCCCCTTACTTGGGTTTAGACAAACCACTGTTTAAACTGTCATCTCCCAAATGTTGCTACATGACCAAAAAAAAAAAAAAAAAAATGCCAGGCAGAGCCTGTGAAGTTAGTCTCAGCTGGAAATCCCAATGCAAGATCAGCAAGGCATGTCTTCCTGCTCCTCACCTTCGTAAATGAGATGCATTATTCAGAGGTCATCTCGGGTTCTCCTCTTCCCTGAAAGGCCTTTCATCACTTGTTTGGTTCTCTAATTGGCTTATGATAGTAGGTCTTAAATCATCTGCTGGATTATAAATTCCTTCAGGGAAGAGACCTCAATTAAGCACACAGTGGATGCACAGTATTTCAAAACAGAAAGTAATAATCAGGAGAGAGAAAGGTGGCTTGGGATTGTCACTTGCCCAGAGTCACAGAAGATAAGAGACACAGCAGAAGATAAGAGAAGCAGCGTTAAGAACCCTTTCGTGTCAAGGTCCTCATAGGTTTTTGATAATTTGACACGCATCCGCCCTCCAGCCAAAGAGCCTGAACCTAAGCTTAGTTCTTGGAGGGTTCCTTGTAAAGCATCCCTGTAGAGCCAGTTTCAGCCTGCTCTTTGCTTTACCTTTGTCATTCAGCAGAAGGAAATGGCAACCCACTCCAGTACTCTTGCCTGGAAAATCTCATGGACGGAGGAGGGTAGTATGCTACAGTCCATGGGGTCGCAAAGAGTCAGACACGACTGAGCGACTTCACTCACTCATTCACTCAGTGTTAGTCCAGGTAGCACTTCCACAGAAGACCAGCAGGGGGAGTCCACTTGCGTGGACCGTCTACAAAACCAACTGTGCTTTAAAAAAAAAAAAAAAAACAAAAGAAACACAAAACCAAACCGCAGACCATGCTATGTGAGGTGAAGGGGCCAAGAAGGGCCTGGCTTCTGCGTGTCTGAGAGCTTTTTAAAATGGTCTTTAAACAACCCTAGACCTCCATCAACCAGCTTTTTAAATTATACAAACTGCAAGTCAGATTCTTAACTAGGTTTAACAAGTAGGTACACAATAACAACAATTACCATGTTTGTTTCTTTTTAAAATTTGCTTTTATTATTGTTCTTTGCATAGAGAAGACAAAAGCGAAGGCAATTCTGGAGAACAGGCAACCTCTCAGGGTACCCATCTCCTGCTGATTTGTAAATGTCGGGGCAAAGTGGAGTTCGTTTTTTGGGAAATAAATGTCAAAGCAAGTCGCAGTCATTTATTCCTTGGCAGGAAATATTGATCTGGTGACATTGTTCGATTATAATAACTGTTTCTATTGTGTTAAGTGACTGGGGTATATTTAACCAATTTCAATGAAAAATGAAGTGCTCTGTGCCATTTGATTGGCTAAACCTTAGAAGCCATGTTTTGTTCTAGCCAGTTCATTTGTTCTGTCACCAATATTTATTAAGCACCTACTGTGTGCCAAACATTCTGCTAAGGGCCAGGGTAAGAAATGGGTTTTGGAATTGGATACCCTCGGGTTCAAATTATTCTACTGCCACTACCAATTAGCTGTGAGAAGTTGAACAAGTTCACTTAACCATACTGTCCTCGTTTTCCTTACGTTAAAGCCACAGAGGTTATTCTGAAAATTAAATGACAAAATGCATGTCTGCCTATCAGAATGCAAGGCCTAAGTTATCATTAACTTTCATTACCATCATCATCATATTCTTTTTTTCTCATCATACTCTTCGTTTTTATCTTCAGGGTACCAATTTGGTGAAAGAAATGTTTAACTCAGCAGCTTAACATTAACACATTTAACAGCAAACTGGATTTAGAAGTGGGAAGGGGGAGCAAATGTGAAAGCCAGCTTTGGTAAAGCCATTATTTAAAATAACGAGAGTTTATTTAAAAATCTAGAACAGACAGTAACTCATATTTCACAAGGCTACACCATCCTAAGGATACATTCGAGGAGTGCGCATTTAAGGTGCCTGTAAGTCAATACCTTCCTCCTCGAACTCCCACCCACCCCCTAGTCTACTTGCCCTCCTCCCTGTTCCAGGGATGTCACCAAGGTTCTCCCAAGCACCTTCCAGCCCTGCTCCTGGCAGGCTTCCGGTGATCCCCTCCTCCCTCCATCCTGCCCTGTGTGTCCATGGTGTGGCCCCCAGACACCCTTCTGGAATATTTCATCAGCTCCTGTTTCTGCCCTTTGATGTCAAAAGGGTTGGTGATTGGCCATCCTTCTGTTCTTTTGCCAAGCAGAGACCGGGAAATGTGTCCCCTCCCTCCTGAGTGTCATAATTTATCTTTATAGACCCTGAAACACGACATTACGACCCCACTGCCCTTCCTACTGCCTTTCCAAGAGGCTGGTTGGTGGTGCTCCCACCGTGATTTCCCTTTTTATCAACGTCACTCTGCCCTCCCCCAGCAGATACACCTCACCCTCTGCTCAGAGTCAGTTCCTTCCTTAGACGCTCAGCCCTGAGAACGTCCAGGAAATGCTGACCTTCAGATACTGTGTCAGTCACTGTTGGGTTTCTGCCATAAGCCTCATCAGACAGGCTGCTATACAGATGCAGAGTCTTTCTACTTATGTCACAGACCACCCAGACTTACCCAGATTCATGGTGGGTGTGCAGCAGCTCATACCCTCCAGCTGGGCTTCTCGCTGCACGAGCCAGTGGTGAGAAGCTACTGAGCTGGGATTTAGAGCATGGGTTTCTAGCTAATTCTTTGACTTGCTAACAGTATAGTACCCTCTGGCATTTTAGTCATCTCCTTGCTTCTCCACTTCTTTAACTAAAACGTGGCTTTTACTAAACACCTTGCAATATCTAATTGAAAGTGACATATAAGTAAATAAGATGTTGTAAATGAAACCATATTCAGTATCCAAAGGGTGATGCAGATGCTTTTGAGGAGCATGTATCGACGTATTCTTAGGACAGACTGACCTAGACGTTGGTTTGCGTGCAATATCACATTCTAGTCATTCCATCCATATTATTTTGCATCATTAAAACATAA
Organism: Capra hircus; assembly: GCF_001704415.2. NCBI lineage: Eukaryota > Metazoa > Chordata > Mammalia > Artiodactyla > Bovidae > Capra > Capra hircus. The sequence continues at coordinate 9,608,900 of NC_030830.1, read as the reverse complement.
TCTTAGAATTAAAAAGAAAAACGTTTTAATAATGTGTTTTTGTCCTTAACCTGAAATTAAAACTTTCAGATAAGGATAGTACCTTTGGAATGTTTTCTTTTAAACCTGAGCCAAGTTAACAGTCATCATTGCTACTTCTTCTGTGACCTTGGCCAAGTCTCATCTTCTGTCTGAGCCACGGCTCCCTGTGAATGACCTCTAACCTCATGCTGTGAACTTGCACCAACCTGATTCCATGTGGCAGATGGTGAAGGAAACAGGACACCTAGTCATACCTTCAAAGATTATGAACGCAGTACACATGTTAAGTTCAAGCTCCATCTTCCTAGTACCTTGAATATAGAAATGGCTCCATTAGGAATGGACTAGGACTTAGTAGGCCTTGCTCGAAGTTTCCTTTAGATTCTTGAAAAGCTGTTTCACTTGGGTTCTTTGGTGTATGATTAATTTAGAGAGAAAACAGATCCAAAAATTCTAGCCACCTCACCATTCCTCCAGGGGTTCCACTTCTTCCATGTCCTGTCATTTTAATTGAAAGAAGGAAACCTCTGGAGGATGAAAAGAAAGAGAAGATGAGGCTGTGGACCATCAGCTTCGTCTGCATTTAAAGTAGAAGAAAACATCCCAAGCACGCTTACAGTCTTGCCCTTCCCGAAACGGACGGCGTGGGGTAAACGCTCCTTCCTGTGCTGGCTGACGCACTGTCATTTCACGGAGTAGCAGGTAGCAGGGTTTAGGCTCCCAAGCCCAGATTGCCCTCTCAGCCCCCTGACACCAGTGCCTTTCCCCGTCTGCTCTCTCTTCTTTCACCTCCGGTAAACCAAACGCTGCCGTTCGAGCGCCGCTTTTATGAATGTTCTGTAAAGGACATCAGCAGACTTTGCACACGGAATGCATGAATATTAGCCAAGACAGAGGGACAGGATGTACTGTCAGTGGTCTGCGGGAGGGGTGGAGGGCAGGAGTTGTGGTTGAAGACTGGGTGTCCTCCAGTCCACCATGGCGACCAGGAGCCTTCTGCTTCAGCCGCCAAGAGGAGCACTTGGCGGGGTTCGCTCTGAGATCGCTTCTCAGCTGGCTTTATTAAACCAGATTGTTTTATTGCTTCCTGCATGACCAGTCTGTTGGATTTCTGTACTCAGCTCCCTGAGAGCACTTTGAATTATAGCTTGGGTGATTTCCACCTACAAGGTTCCTGACATCATAGTGGACGCTGGCGAAATGGTGTCAAACCTGCATAACTGAAATTGAGAGGAGATAGGCTGGGAAATTCAAATAAAGGTGTTTCCGGATTAAAACACAAAATATCATGTGGGTCCGAACTCTCACTGTATAGTCATTTATAGCCCAAGCAAGGACTTTTGGCTTTTATCAGTATGATATAAATAGATGACTCCTTATGAGTAGAGACTGTCTTGAGTCAAAAGTTGACGAGTAAGTTTTGTGTGCCTGCGATGTACTTATTATGGAGCAGATTTATCTTCTGACATGTGTGTAAGGGAATGCTGATGCAAAATTCACATGTGGATCCGACTCTTATTCCAGGGCAGGGTGGGGCAGTAGGTTGGAGTGTGGCTTTCTGTGTCCAGGTGGCAATCGGTATTCCACAAGATCCAAATGTGAAAGGCTTTCTTTGGAGAAGTTAGACAAATCCCAGGCCATCTTCCAAGCCTAGCACGGTGGATGAATGTCTCAGATGTTCAATAAATATTGTTAAATGAAGGAAGAAAATTTCCTAGACTCAGAGTCGGGGACTGGAAAAGTGATCATTATGCATATAAGATAGAGTCTGTGTTTCTTGGCTGGACAGGCGTTCCAACCTGCGCCGGCAGCCCTTTGCTTGTAGTCACACTCGTGGGGCTGAAAGATGAACTGCTTGAGAGGGTCCACTGGCATTTCACAGGATGTGGATCAGAAGACAGCCCACTTGGAACGTGTGTATACACGCATGCGTACGAGTGAGGGGCTGGTGACACAGCTTAATGACAACCCAGGGTCTAGACTGCCCTAGGCGGCCTCTGCCCTCCTCCTGCGAGCTTGGACATTAAAGTCACGTAGGTGACTGAGTGTGAGACACCCAGCGTGTTGAAAGGGCCCCTTGCTCGGTATCTCACATGGCCTGCCGGTTCAGAACTTGCTGTATCTGATTAGGTTCTGGCCCCTAGGGCAGATGTGGGCCACATGGCCTTTCATCACTGGAGGCTTTGGGAGGGCATAGGTGAGGGCAGAGGGCACATTCCTCCCAAAGCATCTTTTTTTTGGAAAAAGGAGAAGCCAAAACGTGCCCAGTTTCAACAAGTTTCACTTTCTCTGATCATTTTTTTTGTTGTTATTTTCCTCTGTCTCTTAAATACTCTTGCTTAAAAGAACTCTCCAAGATTTCCAGGGAATGCCTTTTTAGAGGTCCTGTGGAAGCCAAGAATAATTGGCCTCCTTTTTTGGCCGAGGACTGAAGTCAAGGCAAGTTTTAGTTGTTCCCCCAACCCCCGTGCACACATGGATATTCATGTTACTAACAGTCAGCTGTTCTGAATCCATATCAAGGATGGACGCATTGACCAGCAAAAGCCAGAATTCAGCACAGTATCAATCCCCTAAATGTAAACATCTCTCTAAAATTTCAAGAGTATATAATTTCCGTATTTTTTCCTGTCACTAGATGTTCAGAGTTCCCTCCAGTGTCACTATGTTGTTATATTAATTTTAAGCTTTTTTTCCCCCTAAGATCAATATTTCTTTAACAATATCAGGGAGAGCATTTTTGTTTTTTTTTTTAATATTCATTTCAAGAGCTACACATGATGCCTGGAAATGTCTCGTGCGTCCCTAGCGTAACCAAAAGTGGGGTCTGACTGCTCGCCGCTCAAAAGTCATTAAAGAGCCCAGGTTGGTAGAAAGGAAAGTCTGTGTTGTTTGGGAGGCCTGCACCCAGGGAGGAGGGTGGCCACCTGTCCAGAGGCCAACTCCCCCCACACTGACCATCAGTGGGCCAGAGCTTTTATAGGCGGAGGGAGGGGTCTACACGCAGAAACAGCATACAGTCATCTTGAAATCGGTCATCAGTGGTCTGACCAGCATCATCTTAATTGTTTTAAGTATGGTTAGTCTTCAGTTCCAGCACTGGTTTATGTCTATTTCTTTGTGGCCAATTCTCAGAATTGTGGCAGCTTATATCACGGCTGCAGTCTGGTCATCATATAGTTAACTTGTTTTACCTGGTAGGGGTTTCAGTATCTGCCAAACAGTTCACAGGATAGGGCTCAGAATATCGTCTGTAGCCCTTGAGAAGGAACTGGAAGTCCTCGACTATGCTTAATGACTAAAGTATTATTATTTGGTTTCCTTTTGACTGTTTTCCTTTGTTTCTGCATGTTCTCACTTCTCTGATTACATTTATTCTTTTAATCAGAAAAACTGAAGTTTTCCTGCAGACAGAAGGCAGGCAGTAGGCATGGGAGGCAAGGATCACAGGGTCCTGCTGTGCTACCCCGACACCAGAGACCAGCTGTTCCTGCTGTCTGTACTTCTCTCAGGATCAGGCAAGCTCGAGGGGAGCAGCAGAGAGGGATGAAGAAGTGGTCAGAGGATGGTGCTGAGAAGGAACTCATGAGATATGTGCTATACAAGTGGCTTAGCTTAAGGAGCCTAGCTGCTCTCCCCACCTTAGGAAACAGCAGAAGCACGATCTTTGAGCTGACGAGCCAGGGCCCTGGGCTTCCATCTGCTTGCCTGGCATCATATGAAGCCACATGAAGTGTCTCATGTGTTTAGCTCTACTGTGAAGGCAGTAGTGCCTGTCCGCAGCTGGATGTCTTCTAGGTTTGGGATGTGCCAAAGCTCTGCTTCCCACTAGAGTCCCGTCTTTCTGAGTGTTATACTTGCACGTGTGTGTGTATATATATGTTTATATACAGGCTCACCCATGCACCTGTGTATGCGTATGCATATATAACCAAGATATTCAAAATCCAAAATGTTGTTTTAACAGTTATTAAAAATTCTTTATCAGCAAATCTGAATTCAGCCCAGGGTCAAACCACCTCCTTCATTTGGCTGGCAGGGAAAGGTTCTGGGTATTGTAAAATCTTTCTAGATACCATTTGATGTGGGGTGGAGGAAAGGTCGTTCTCCTTCAAAGCTTAGTGACTTTGAGGCCATGACCTCCTTGTGCACCGATGTCCCCTTTGCTTTCTGCATTGCGGAGACTCTAGCCCCGGGTGGGCAGGAGCCGGCTCTGACATCAGGGATGATGTCTGTTCCTGCTTCACGTCGGTGAGAGCTGGAAGTTGGATTAATGAAAACAGGAGAGGCTTGGGCCCATAGAAATGGTTGAAAGGAGACCCAGCTCTCCAAACTTGTTCTAAAGGTCCATCTAGTCAAGCCTATAGTTTTTCCAGTGGTCATGTATGGATGCGAGAGTTGGACTATGGAGAAAGCTGAGCACCAAAGAATTGATGCTTTTGAACTGGTGTTGGAGAAGACTCTTGAGAGTCCCTTGAACTGCAAGGAGATCCAGCCAGTCCATTCTAAAGGAGATCAGCCCTGGGTGTTCTTTGGAAGGAATAATGCTAAAGCTGAAACTACAGTACTTTGGCCACCTCATGCAGAGTTGACTCATTGGAAAAGACTCTGATGCTGGGAGGGATTGGGGGCAGGAGGAGAAGGGGACGACAGAGGATGAGATGGCTGGATGGCATCACTGACTCGATGGACGTGAGTCTGATTGAACTCCGGGAGTTGGTGATGGACAGGGAGGCCTGGCGTGCTGCGATTCATGGAGTCGCAGAGTCGGACACGACTGAGCGACTGAACTGAACTGAAGCCTTGCAAGCATCGTAGTCCTGATCCTGGGTGGCAAGGGTCTCAGAAGTAGTGTGTTCTGTCTCTCCTCTTCTGTTGTTCTTGGCTCATGGAGCTGTGTGTCTGTTGTCACCCAGAACATTGCTATAAGCCAGTTATCTCTAATTTTTAAAAACCATTTGGGGATTAACAGATATGCACTCCTATGTATGCAATAGATAAACAAGGACCTGCTGTATAGTGAAGTGAAGTCGCTCAGTGATTTCCGACTCTTTGTGACCCCATGGACTGTAGCCTACCAGGCTCCTCTGTCTATAGGATTTCCAGGCAAGAATACTATAGTTGGCTGCCATTTCCTACTCCAGGGGATTTTGCGACCCAGGGATTAAACCCACATCTCCCTCATTGCAGGCAGATTCTTAACTGCTGAGTGCTATACAGCAGGTTTGGAGCAGGAAATGGCAACCTATTCCAGTACCCTTACCTGGAGAATCCCATGGGCTGAGGAGTCTGGCAGGCTACAGTCCATGGGGTTGCAAAGAGTCAGACATGGGTTAGTGACTAAACAGCCGCAACTGTGTAGCACAGGGAACTATATTTAGTATCTTGTAACAGCCTATGTTAATGGGAAAGAAACTGAGAAAGAATCTAGTTTATATAACGGAATCCCTATACTATACAACTGAAACGCTATAAATCAGCTATACTTCAATTTTTTTAAAAGTTAGAAAACCCATAAAAACTCCCTGAGCAGATACACTGTCCCTGTTTTATGGAACTATACTAAAAGGGCAAATGAAAAGAAAGGGAGGCAGTCAGAAGCGTGCACACAAAATAAATTCTAGGGAAATACGCGAGTAGCAAGTGATAGGCCTGGAAACAAACAATGGGTGATTTAGGAAGAGCTTATTTTCTTCAACCACATGGATCAACTGGTGATTGAGAAACTGTAGCAGCCCGAGGTTTCAGAATCAAGTGAGCCCTGGGGCAGAGCTGTTGGCCCCACAGGGGGAAAAGCACTCAGTTAACTCATGAGATTTACACACAGCACTGTCAACCCTCCGTATCCATGGAGGATTGGTTCCATTGGTTCCACCATGAATAACAACCTCCAGGAATGCTCAAGCCCTGGGGTCCACCCCCCCATTATCCACAGGTTCATCCAGATAGCATATAGGTTAGTCGAATGTGAGAACCCAGAGGGCTGTCTGCATATTTGTTGGGGAAAAAATGTGCATATAAGTGGAACCATGCGTTCGAACCCATGTTGTTCAAGGGTCAGTTGTACTTCTGTTGCAGCCACTGAAAGCTGAATAGTCAATACTGATTATTTTCCTCTTTAACTAGAGACTCAAAGGGTTTCTACCAGTGGGCACTTCTGTGCTGTGCTCAGTCACTCAGTTGTGTCTGACTCTTTGTGACCCCATGGACTGTAGCCCCCAGGCTCTCCTGTCCACAGGATTCTCCAGGCCAGAACACTGGAGTGGGTAGCCATGTCCTCCTCCAGGGGATCTTCCCAACCCAGGGATCGAACCCACGTCTCCCACATTGCAGGTGGATTTTTCACCATCTGAGCCGCCAGGGGAGCCCAAGAATACTGAAGTAGGTAGCCTATCCCATCTCCGGGGGATCTTCCCAACTCAGGAATCAAACTGGGGTCTCCTGAATATCAGGTGGATTCTTTACCAGCTGAGTCAACAGGGAAGCCCGGGCACTCCTCCTACTAGAGGCAAAATCTGTAGAGGTTGTTTTTGTTGGTGATGTAACCTTTCTTGACACCGTCTCATCTGCTCCAACGAAGATAAAAGTCTCAGACACAGTTCTCTGTTTCCACTCTTTACAGCTTTGCAACCATACCAATGTCATATCCTAAAAAACAGTCTCACTGGTGGATAAGTAGTTTATACCAACATGTAAAGTGTTAAACTCTTGGCAGGGTGAGTCCCACATCCTCACCAGCTGCTTGACTTTCGGGAGGCATAACTGTCCAAATTATGACAACATGTTTCACATGCCTTGTAAAAAAGAAATTGGTCCCCTGTTCACAAAAGTATGGTATTAATGAAATAAGCTTCCTGTTTAGCTAACTTATTGTTGTCTTGATAACTTAGCAGTTATTTCCCAGTCCTTTTTAGACCAATTCTTATGCTTTTATGGTCTGGCAAAGGTATCTGAGGAAGAGAACACAGAAGTTCACATCATTCTCAGTCCTTCAGCCAAGAATTTTCTTTCCTTTTTCCTTTCTCTGTTTGATACCTTGCTTCTGATGAGACTCAAGGATGAGCTTCTACGTTAGATTCTAGTTAGAAAATCAAATTTCTATAAAGTGTGCATCCAGAGAAGAAAATGCATTCATGTATCCAACATGGTTATTGTTTAGTTGCTGAGTCATGTCAAGTCTTTTGTGACCCTGTGGACTGTAGCCCTCCAAGCTCCTCTGTCCATGGGATTTCCCAGGCAAGAATACTGGAATGGGTTGCCATTTCCTTCACCAGCGGATCTTCCTACCCAGGAACTGAACCCACATCTCCTGCATTGGCAGGTGGATTCTTTACCACTGAGCCACCTGGGAAGCCAACATTAGACAGATAAATAGATGAATATAGATATTGAGCACCTTGACTTTTCAGATGTTTTTCAAAAGTTCGCTTTTGGCTTTTACCTGATTTCTTTTTAAATTTAATGATTTTGCCTTCTGATGTTTTTCTCCACATGGCATGCTCCTTGACTAGTCAAAGGCGGTGTGGGAGATGAGCTGCCTTCTCCTAAAAGGGCTGTAGAATGAACTGGTGTTTGCAGGGAGCCAGGAGGAGCCTCTGCTGGAGGAGAGTTTTCAGAAAAAAGTGTTGGAGAGGAGAGCTGCTTTTTACTAGATCTGCTTCCTTGGAAGGCAGAGTGCAGAGTTAATGCTGAGTGAACAGGAGGACAGACAGCCCTGTGGGCAAGGACTGAAGGAGAAGGGGAAGGGGCACTTCCGCAGTGCTTCTCACACTGGGAGATGTCTAGGAGTCCCCTGGAGTTCTTACTGACATGCACGTACTAGTCCCGTTGACCTGCTGGGGCCTGAAGTCCTGCATCTGTAGGAAGCTCCCTGGAGGTGCTGATGCTGCTGGTCTGTGGACCACACTGTGAGTAGCATCTCTTTAGGTCGTGGGAGAGAAGGGTGGTGAGGGGGCCGGGAAGCCAGGGAACCGGTTGGAAAGATGAAAGATTCTGTTGCAACTGATCATTTCTGCTTCCTGTTAGAGGAGGGAATAGCAACAGTATCAGTCTTGACATCTGAGGCCTGATAAGTGTTTGCTGGAGTGTGAGGTTAGAGGCAAGGGGCTGTCCTGTGCTTTGTAAGATGTTTGCAGCATCCCTAGCCTCTGCCCACTGAATGCTTGGTAGCACCATCTCACCTTCCACCCCATGTTTGTGACAACAGAAACATTTCCAGACATTGCCAAGTGTCCCTTGTTGTTCAATTGTGTCCAACTCTTTGCAACCCCGTGGACTGCAGCACGCCAGACTCCTTTGTGCTCCACTATCTCTTGGAGTTTGCTCATGTCCATTGAGTCAATAATGCTACCTAACCATCTCATCCTCTGCTGCCCTCTTCTGCTTTTGCCTTCAGTCTTTCCCAGCCCCAGGGTCTTTTCCAATGAGTAGGCTCTTAGCATCAGGTGGCCAAAGTATTGGAGCTTCAGCTTCAGTCCTTCTAATGAATATTCAGGGTTGATTTCTTTCAGGATTGACTAGTTTGATCTCCTTGCTGTCCAAAGGACTCTCAAGAGTCCTCTCCTTTGGGGGACAGAATTTTCCCTGGTTGAGATTCAGTGAGTTAGAAGGAGAATTAGGGGCCTTCCCCGTACTTGCACACCTCCTGTCTTCCAGAACCACAAGGCAGAAATGACTTAACTCTGATATACTTAGAAGGCAATGCACTTTTCACTATTTCAGTCTTCAGAAATGCTGAGAAAGTGTTTGCTTTTAATTTGACAGCCTGATTACTTTAAAGTGTCCTCAGCTCAGACCCACACCTCGGCCCCATTTACTTACAGTTTGAGTAAAACAGTAGGGAAATTTCTTTCCAAGAATATGTTGGCTCAGTAACCTAACATCATTTTAAGTCATCACCACACACCCACCAAAATTGTGAGATAAAATGGAAACTCCATCATCTGTTCTCAGGATCCCAGTATTCATGATTCACTTGTGACCTCTAAGAATTTCTCTGTATCCATCTCTGGCCACATTGAACTTTTCTTCCACCGCCTGTAAAATGCTTTCCAACTCCAAGGTCAGTCAATTGACAATCTCAAAAATCCTGACAAGGGGACAGATGGGTTTGCTTTTTTCCCCGTTGTTAGGAGTTTATTTCTGCTTAATGTGTTGAGAAAACATCTCAAGGTTTTAACCCTGGCTCGGTCTTGGGAGAGAAGCACTTTAACAGGCTAGCGCTTCATCTGGCCTCGGGGGGCAGTTGTTAGGGGGTGGGAGGGGGCAAGCAGTGAACATGCCCTGGAGAGCCCAAGGGCACATCTTGTACAATCAGTTAAACTTTCTCTTAAAGCCAAAGAAAACTTAGATCCAAACAGGATTTAGTCTCAAGCTAAAACAAAAATGTACATCATGTCGAAAAGGCTTTTCCAAATGCTACAGTTAATAAGCAATGCTGTGTTTTTACTGGAAAAGCATGTATCTAGCCAGGCATTCTTCACATTTTTCCCAGGATTTAGTCATAAAATCATTTTAAACATATTGCAAGGATAAAATGTGTACATATCTGATAAAGGCAGTGATTTTTTTTTCTTTTCTGCTGTATAGCTCCGTAAGGATGGGAAAAAACAAACTATAGAGAAAAGCATGTATATGTATATATATATGGTGCTTCCCAGGTATCACTAGTGGTAAAGAACCTGCCCGCCAACGCGGGAGACATAAGAAATGTGTGTTCGATCCCTGGGTGGGGAAGATCCGCTGGAGGGGAGGGCATGGCAATCTGCTCCAATATTCTTGCCTGGAGAATCCCATGGACAGAGGAACCTGGTGGGCTACAAAGAGTTGCAAAAAGTCAGACATGACTGAAGCAACTTAGTATATATATGCACATGTGTACACATACTTCTGTATATGTATGTGTATGGAGTAGGTATGTGTGTGCATAAAATAAACTATATAAAACAAACTATACTTGCACACATACATATGCATCCATTTTTACCACTGTGAGAGTCTGGCGTTTTAATTCACTCTTACGATTTTATTTTAAGTGGATACTGCAGATCTTTCCCCTGGATTTGAATAAGTCAGATCCAAAGCATAGAACACTTCCTTATCATGCCCACCTGCCTTGCAGCATCTTTAGGAATTCAAGTTGAACTGTATTTGGGTCTGATTTATGTGGACATAGTAGGGTGGACATCATTCCTGTGTGTGGTCAAGAAGAGAGCAGGGCTATAGGGGGTTGTTATCCATCCATGGAGACATGGGTGCACTGTCCCGGCTGACTGCGTTGCTAATCAAAGGCAGGAGGAAAGTGAATCCAGATGTTGATCATTTGAAAAGGAAAATTCCTATTTTCAAAACAAACTGACAGAAAAGCAGTAATCTGTGGTAGAGACTAAGTAACACTGACTAGACATGGGTTTCTGGGTTTGAGTGCTGGCTGTGCAACGTACTAGATCGTGACCTTGGGTGGGCCACCTGACCTCTTTATTATTTCTCCTTTTTAAACAGGGATAGTGAAAGCCAACCTAAGAGTGGTCACGAGGACTCAGTGAGCTGATCCATCAAATTCTGTGAGCATGGAGAAAGACTGTACAAATGTCAAGTGGCCTTTTTTTTCTTGCAGATATTATTCTTGAGTGAGTTCTTGGTGATGCACACACAGCTACCGTGCTGAGTTGTATTTAATTTTTGTTGCAGATCATGGAAATAGTAAATCAGTCATAGCTTAACTGGAAGCTCTGGACCAGTAATGATCTGGTGGTAGCTAGTTTGCCGGCACATGCCTGGGCCTGTCATGATGGAAAGTCCACTGGCCCGTCTCTTCTCACCTTCAGAATTCTAACTCTAGTCCCATTAAGAAAAAGCTAGAGTGAATGCTATTGGTTGCTTAACAGCAATTCCAAGCTTGGCTCCTGGCTTGGAGATGACAGAGATTCTGACTGGTAGCATTTGGTAATTTCTGTGATGTAAATATTAATACTCCCACAGTGGCCAGTTTCACATCATCAACAGGACATCACCCAGTGAGAGTTCAGGAAAAGGGACACAGTGACTCACCAGTACGTAGTATTTCCACTGTGCAGGTTGATGGAATTAACCTCAACTGTACAGATAATAGTCAAACAGGTAAAATAATGAGGGAGTGATGAGTTTTGAATGTAACTTGTTAACTTGTAAGTTATATGAAATTTAGTGTTTAATCATGGTGGTGGTTGACTGTTTGACACTCGCAGATTTAGCAACCGGCTGGTACAAGCTGGCTCCTGCCTGCCGCTGCTTCCCTTTGGTTACGTTAAAGCACGCTCTTGTACCGTGAGTCAGCAAGTGCAGGATTGTCTTGGAAAACTGGCAGGGAAAGTGCAGCCATAAATGGATTTTAATTTCTGTGGACTTTGGATGAGCCGTCTACTCTAGGTCTCACAGTTTTATACTGTATTTCCCTTCAGCTGACAAAGTGAGTATTGGTTTATGAGAATGATCTATGGGTCTAGTTATTGGGGTTAGAATTTGAAAGTTTCAACTTTTTAATTATTTGAAAGATTAGTGAAGACTTAGCAGGATCTTTTTGTTGGTCATTGAAAGAAGAATCTGGAAACTATTCCCAAGGAGAAAGGGTAATTTTTTTTTTCATCGTTTAAGCTATCCCAAAAGGTTCAGGAGGAAATGACCATTGGGGAACAAAGGGTTGAAATTTTTGCCCATCCATGATGTACATGTTCATCATGAAAAGAGACTTTCAGATGACTTGCACCTTCTTCTTTAATCAGTAGGTGATTTGATGGAGGCCTCATATCTGACCAGCCATGTTGTGACTGTGGAGAATTTGAGAAGCCCGGCTAACACAGAGGAGAGGCAGCCTTACAGTTAACATCAAAAGACCTAAAAGCCTCGGGCTTCCCAGGTGACACAGTGGTAAAGAATCAGCCTGCTAATGCAGGAGACCCAAGAGACATAGGTTTGATTCTCTAGGCCAGAATACTGGAGTGGGTAGCCTTTCCCTTCTCCAGATCTCCCCAACCCAGGGATCCAAGCCAGGTCTCGTGCATTGCAGGCGGATTCCTTACCAGCTGAGTCACAAGGGAAGCCCAAGAAAATGTAGTATTTCAGAGGGGACTGAATTTTGAAATATGCTTTTTTTTTTTCAGTTAACCTACAATAAAGTATATACATTAAAAAAAAAAGCGTATTTCAAAATTCAGTCCCCTCTGAAATACTGCATTTTGTTTACCTGAACAGGACTTAAAACATTAATGCCATAGGCCCACGATTTTTAAACACATGGATCACCTATCATGAATTTGGTAGAGCTGTTTGCAGGCAAATAAAGTGGTCCAGCCATGCATTTTAGAATGAAACAACTCATCATAATTCTCGTATCTGAAAATTTGTAAATCATAGGCTCTGTATGTGTTGGGGAAATATGCACTCTTTTAGTCATTCTAAAAAAAAAAATAGCCTTCATCAAGCAAAAATGTCAGTCTGTTATTGTTTTGCTTATAAATTCACTTAGATCAAGTAAGATTTTGAAGATTCTAGAAAGAAAATGATTCTTACTTCATTTTGGTGCGTTTACATTAAGGGATTTCAGTGGTAATGGCTGTCAAGTTTCTAGTGGGTCAGCACACTGCCTGGAGGGCATTAACTCAGGTCGCCAGACCCCAGCCCTGCACTTCTTCATGCCGTATGTCCACATGAAATCTGAGAGTTGGGATTTCTGATGTTTCCAGGTGATGGTGGTCCTCCTGATCCTGAGGACCACAGGTGGAGAACCACTGACTAGTGATTTTAGAGATAATGAATGGATTGGAAAAGTGTCAAGCAAATCAGTAAGCGTAAAATGACCATTACTAGCTCATCAGGCATTCAGAATTCTGAGGAGGAAGGGAGGGTATTAAGCTGTTCTGCTGCTGCTGCTGCTAAGTCGCTTCAGTCGTGTCCAACTCTGTGCGACCCCATAGACGGCAGCCCACCAGGCTCCGCCGTCCCTGGGATTCTCCAGGCAAGAACACTGGAGTGGGTTGCCATTTCCTTCTCGAATGCATGAAAGTGAAAAGTGAAAGCGAAGTCGCTCAGTCATGTCAGACTTTTCGAGACTCCATGGACTGCAGCCCACCAGGCCCCCCTGTTCATGGGATTTTCCAGGCAAGAGTACTGGAGTGGGGTCCCATTGCCTTCTCCAGAAACACTTTATTTATTATACATGGCAGTTCTCCAGTTCACAGCTGCTGCTAAGCTCAGTTCTAGGGGACTTCTAAGACTGCCCGTTTCTGCATCCTTGGGTGTCAGCTGGGAAGCCCAGGTTTCTGTCTGTGCTCTTAGCTGCCCCCTCTACATGGCATGCCTCTGTTGGTGGCATTGGAATTCCCCCCAAACTGAGCAGATGGACAGAATAGCCATCTGAAAAGGAGAAGGGAGCAGGTTACTGATGACTGCTAGCGAGCGTCGTTTCCACTACCATCCAGGCAGACAGAGCTTCCCACAAGCACTTGATCACCTCTGGAAAGAGGTGCATGTTCCCGTTGGGGGATCGGAGAGTTCTCTGCCACTGAGCTCATCTTCTCCCCCTCCTGACTTCCTCTAAAGCCATCTCTCAGATGTCACTGATCCTGGCAACTGGCTACCAAGTGTTCACTGCAAGAATCAATCCCTAGACTGCTAGGTGGAGGAGGCACGGGGCCACCCCGGGGTGGGCCGAAGCATCAGGAAAGGATGAAGGATGCTGACTTCTCCTCTCTGGGCCACTGGGCCTGGACCACAGAGAAGGAAGGAGATCTGAAAGGGATGCAAGGCTTGGAGGCTGCAGCGAAGCCCCTGGGGTCATTGGCTGCCATGTACACGCTCCTCCCACCATACCTGTGGGTCAAGGTTTGGTTCACAGGATACACTGTTTTTCCAGTACCTTCCAGAGCTAGTATACTTCCTGAAAACTCTTTAGCCAGGGAAGTTGTTCGACTCCAGAGTTCCACTGAGAAAACCTATACTTAAACATAGCCTCTGCAGGAAGGCACAAATTCATGAATCATAGTTATACTTAACTTTCTTCTGTTACAGAGAAACTAATTGTTTTTAATTATTTGACTGTGTTGGGTCTTATAGTTGCAGGCTTCTCTGTGTTGTGTGGGCTCCAGAGTGGGTGGGCTTGGTTGACCTGCCGCCTGTAGGAGCTTAGTTCCCTGACCCAGGATCAAACCTGCGTCCCCTGCATTGGAAGGCAGATTCTTAACCACTGGACCACCCAAGAAGTCCTGAGGAACTTATTTTTAAAACAGGGATCCCAAACCTAGATGATCAGAATCCTTTGGGGAATTTCAAAAACTTCCTTTGCACCTAGCTAGAAAATTCAAGTTCCACAGGTCCTTGGGGCTGTCTGAGCATCTGTGTTTCCTGTGAGGCGTGGCCCTCATCCTGAAGGGCCGTCATGGGTGAGAACTCTGAGCCGTGCTCAGGTTTGATGGTGATGGTGACACTGCCTTATGCGAAATTCAAAGGAAAAGAGCTGCTTTCTTTAGGAAGGGCCAGAATCCATAACTCTGATCATTTTGATTTGAATAGTGTTCTCTTGTTTTTGAAAAGCCTTTATAACGATGGTTTTATTGTTCCTTCCAATGCTCCTGGGAGGGGGAGGACAGGACATGTATTTCTGGCACCATTGTACGTCTGAGATGCCCCTACAGAGGGCAGCCGAAGTGACGCAGGGACCCTGCTGCTTCCTGTCTTGTGCGCTTTCCATGACTCCAGTTTTGTTCTTACTCTTGTGGGTATTTGTTTTTGATACCTTGAGTCTGTCATCTTGCTTTCCACGAATGGATGACGGCCATTAATGCGGATCATCAGGAACATGATCAAAGTGGAGAAGCCAAATTGTACACAGCTGGAGGCTAAGGGACACCCAAGCGTCTCACAGCCCAGGTTCTAAACCAGGGAGCAAGGCCAGACTTCGTCTATTGCACAGCCGGGCTATTGTGGGTATAGGAGAGAAGCAAGCATCAGAAAAGCAGATCGGTCCAGGAGAGCAGGTTATTTGCATGCATACCATACAGAGAAATGTACAAGAAAAATGCATGTGTGGGGTCCAGTGAGCTCCAAGATCCAGGCCACGGAGGTTAATGGAGCTTAGTTAGGAAGGTGATAGAGCAACAGATACTGATGACATAGTAATGAGAACACCAGAGTTCAGAAAATAGGATTTCCATCACCAGCACCTGGGAAGTAAAACCAGAGTTTTGGGGGTTACGGGTCAAGGATCTCATACTTAGAGGACTAACACGAGGGTGGTCCTGAGTCTGCAGGTTGGTACCACGCCCTCTTTGAAGTCCAGGGAGCTCAGGTTAGCCAAGATGTTGCATATACTTTGTTATATCACCTTGAATAAGCCTTGCTTTCCCCAGCTGCAAAATAAAGAGTTGGCAAAATAGTAGTCTGTATACATGCCTCACAGGGAAGAAATCTACCTTTGGTAAATGAATAGCAAGAATGTGGCTTAGGGCAGTGAGTGGGTGACGGGGGTTGACAGACGGTGACCCCTATACAGGGCTTTTCAGCACTGATCCTGGGACACTGGCATTGTTGCAAGGGGCACCTCCTTTCATGCGTGGGGAACAGCTTAAACAGTTAGTTGCAGCCCAGTGAATGCACTGCCAGCCCGTAAGCTCCATGGACTGGTCCCACTCATCTGGAATAGAGCAATGTAGTGCCTGTGATGGTCGTGACCCCGCTGACCCTCTTTAGTGCCACCGTTTTCTTTTTCACGAGAAGGAAGGTGAACAGAAGGGACATCCCACACTTGCATATTATCGGCTGTGTAGTGTTAGGGACAGGATTTCCAATAAACCCAGAAACCATGATTGCTGCCTCCCCTTCACTCATTCGCTAGTTTTACAGCCTCAAGGTGACAAGAAAATTAAGGGCTGTCAAGACAGAAAAGTCCAGTGAACCTGGGAAGCAGCTTTTCAGTCAGTGCTGTGTAGAGTGCTTGCCACTTACAGTTCCTTCTGCAGTCTCTGCTGGCAATGAAAGTCTTTGTGGAGGTTTTCCGTATAGTTGCCACCAAGGGATGCCACCAAGGTCTTTTTAATCTGGGCACACTGGGCTCAGGAAAAGAGAAGGATGATAAATAGTAATTACGTAAATGAAGGTTGTTGCTGTTGTTTAATCGCTCAGTCATGTCTGATTCTTTGTGACCCCCGTGGACTGTAGCCCACCAGGCTCCTCTGTCCATGGGATTTCCCAGGCAAGAATCCTGGAGTGGGTTGCCATTTCCACCTCCAAGAGATTTTCCCAACCCAGGGAGCAAACCCATGTTTCCTGCTTTCCCTGCATTGACACTTTGCAGGAGGAAAATGCTTCCTGCGTTTTCTTTACCACTGTGTCACCTGCGAGGCTCAGATATTATCTCAGTTCAGTGCAGTCGCTCAGTCATGTCCGACTCCTTGCAAACCCATGGACTGCAGCACACCAGGCTTCCCTGTCCATCACCAACTCCCAGAGCTTGCTCAAACTCACGTCCATTGAGTAGGTGATGCCATCCAACCATCTCTTCTGTCGTCCCCTTCTCCTCCTGCCTTCAATTTTTCCCAGCATCAGGGTCTTTGCTGCTGCTGCTGCTGCTGCTAAGTCACTTCAGCCATGTCTGACTCTGTGCAACCCCATAGACAGCAGCCCACCAGGCTCCCCCGTCCCTGAGATTCTCCAGGCAAGAACACTGGAGTGGGTTGCCATTTCCTTCTCCAAGGCATGAAAGTGAAAAGTCAAAGTGAAGTTGCTCAGTCGTGTCCGATTCCTAGCGACCTCATGGACTGCAGCCTACCAGGCTCCTCTGTCCATGGGACTTTCCAGGCAAGAGTTCTGGAGTGGGTTGCCATTGCCTTCTCTGAGGGTCTTTTCTAGCGCTCCTCAAAAGAAAAACCTCTGGATCCTCCATTGTTTCCAGGAATTTCATGTGTTATTTTATGTGAAGAATTGCTTTCAGGCAAGTTCTGTGTTTTGGTAGCAGAGACCTCAGCAAGAAGTGAGTCAAATACGCATGATGAGTAGAGCACCAGCGCTGCTGACCGGATTCTCTCCAGGACTCCAGAGGGTCAGCACTGTCCGGCGACCGACGGTCCCTTTCACCTTGTCTGCAGGTTCTTTGCTTAGGAGGCTTCTTCAGTGGTTCTGGCTCCGCCCCAGCTCCTGGGCGTCATCACACTCTCTTGTGTGTACCCTGATGCTGGGGAAGATTGAAGGCAGGAGGAGAAGGTGGCGACAGAGGATGAGATGGCTGGATGGCATCACCGACTCAATGGACATGAGTTTGGGTAAACTCAAGTTGGCGATGGACAGGGAGGCCTGGTGTGCTGCGGTTCATGGGGTCGCACAGAGTTGAACATGACTGAGCGACTGAACTGAACTGTGTGTACCAGGCTTTGGGTTCTTGCCTGAACTGAGATCCAGGATGGTAGTTGGATGGTTAAGTATGTGTACTTGGGGACCTGAGGAACCTGGGTTCACATCTTGAGCTTCTCCGCTTGCTAGTAAGTTGCATTTTTCTCTCAGAATGAGTTGACTCATCTGGGAATTCAAAAGCAGTGTCCACCAAATTTGTTGTTGTGAAGATTCAGTTGTGTGTGAGACAGCCACCACCAGCATGCAGTGATGCTCAATAAGCGTTGGCTATCAACATTACTATTATACAGTTCAGTTGCTCAGTCGTGTCCGACTCTGTGACCTCATGGACCGCAGCACACCAGGCTTCCTAGATATCCTCAGATAGAAGACTTGGACAGAGGATGTTGGATAACCTGATTCGATATTCCATGCAGAGAGAATTAAATACACAAGGACCCTGGGACAGTGCCATCTATTCTAGAGAATGTTTAAACTGTCAGCGTTTCATAAGGGAGGCGGGCAGGCAGTCCTCAGCGATCAACACCCTCTCGCTCATTATGACACCATTAGTACCCCCGGTCTAGGCTTGACATTCTAGTCTTGTCCCCAAGTTACTGTAGCAATCCAGAATGCCCCCGTTCCTCTTCAGATGTCCCTCCTTGGTTGAGAATGGCTGGCAAAGCACAGTCTGAGCTTGACTCTGAACCAAAGCAACATGGACACCACCCCCACCCAGCGGCCAGTGCAGAGGTCTTCCGTTCTGAGCTTACAAGGGAGGACCTTCTGGTCTCTCTGACTTGTCTCTTTTGTTCTGTACCTCCGGAGGGGCTGGGGCTAAGCTTTCTGCCCTGCAGAGAACAGAGGCAGTTTAGTGCGGTGGAGGGGTGGGGGAGATGACTTTCCTCTGCTTCATCTGTACACACACTTCAGGCAGGATTCTTGGTTCATTTAAGTGCTAGTCCTTGACCAGCATCGAGCCGTTGATCTTCCTAATCAATCTGTAACTCAGGGATTTGCTTGATCCCTTGTTCCAAATGCACTTTACTATGCATCTATTATATGTCAGGCGCTGTTAAACTTGCCGTACTTAAAATGACTAAGATGTGACCCTTGTCCTTAAATAATAGGAAAGTGGAAGTGATATGGGGGGAGGGCGTTCCGTTCCTGTTTGGAGGCATTCAGTCTGTCAGCCTAATGGGTTATGCTAATTGCTCTCTGCGTACCTCTTTTAGTCATGATGGATGTTTCTTTATATTTTATTTTGTCTCCCACCAGGGAGCTGATATCCAGGTGGCCTGAGGCAGCAGGTCAGGGCGTTCTCCCATTTGCTCTCTGGACTTTCTAGAAGATCACAGCATCCCTGCCCATGTGTTGCTTTATCATCCATGTCTCCTTCTTTTATGAAAAAGTTTTAAGCTGGGGGCTCAGTAGGATCTGAAAGGGAACGTTAACGTTCTCAGCATAACTATTCTAACTCTCTGATGTCTCTGCCAATATGTTAAAATGTTCTCAGCCACCTCCAGTCCCGAACTCACATTTTTTGTGGCAAGCGAGCTCTCACCCCTCCCCAGCAGTCTACAGAGCAGCTGCAGATGCAAGGCAGAAACCTTGCTGCAGACATCCACACGAGTGACTGAGCTGACGTGTTGTCATCCCAGGAGGGGCAGGATGGGGGTGGGGGGAAGAGTGATGGATGGGGCCTTTGAGGAGCAGCCTTCACTTAATGATTTTTGCATAGACTCCTGAATTGTGGCTTCTTTGCCAGGAAAAAAATAAAAATCCAGTAATGCAGACTGTTGTAAGAGCCTGGGATGTGTCATTGTGTCTGGGGTTGATGGCTTTTTCTCTAAGACACAGCATTTGTTTCCACCTGGATAAAGGAAACCCTTTATCTTGTGGAAGATGAATAGCCTTCAGGGTGAAGGAGAGGACAGAGACCCTACCCAAGAAAAAGATCGGAGGGGTTGTTGGTGATAATCAGATGAGTGGACTGGAATCCTGCATTGGGAGGGAAAATGTGTTGGAAATGAGCGGGTTGTCAGAGGAATACTTGCATTTATTCTTTGAATAAGTTGCTGACCCTCTTCTTTCACGAAGGCAGAGTAATTCAGGAAAGGCAGATGTGTTGTCAGGTGGAGAAAATGATGCTTGTGTGTCCAGGCCTCCAGTGAGCGCTCAACTGATGTGTCTTCAGCACTCACTGTGTGTAAAGGACTGGAGAGAGCCTTTGATGCAAAGTTAACATCTTTCAACTTTATCCTAGAGTCAAAATGGGGAATTAGAGCTCTGGGGTTAGAAAGCAGCTGTTGCGTCATTTCTCCTGTATCCCTTGTGCGAGTGGCAGTAGCCAAGCCAAAACCCCCTCCTGCTCCTGCGTGTGTGCACGCCCGGCTATCCGGTAATGGTGGTGTGCACTCCGCCTGCACAGCCTCTCTCCCCCGGCCGCTCTTCACCACCCTCAGTGCCCGGCACCAGGCTGGACCTCATGATATTCCAGCAACACTGGAGCAAGATCCTCCCAACCTTTCCCCCGCCTGTGGAACATGGTGTCTTCCCACCATCCTCTGCCCTGTGACCAGAGTGACCCTTTTTTCTTTGTTTGTTTTGACTTTTTTTTTTTTTTTAATGTTTATTGTAGTATAGTCACTTTACAATGTTGTGTTCGTTTCTGCCATACAGCAAAGTGAACCAGCTGTACACTTGTATATATCCCCTCTTTGTCACCACAGAGCCTCAAGTAGGGTTCCCTCTGCTGACCAATAGGTTCTCCTTAGCTATCTATTTTATACGTAGCAGTATCCCAGGGACGGGGGAGCCTGGTGGGCTGCCGTCTCTGGGGTCGCACAGAGTCGGACACGACTGACGCAACTTGGCAGCAGCAGTATATGTATGGGCTTCCCTGGTAGCTCAGCTGGTAAAGAATCCACCTGCAATGCAGGAGAAGTGAAGTCGCTCAGTAGTGTCCAACTCTTTGCGACCCCGTGGACTGTAGCCTACCAGGCTCCTCTGTCCATGGGATTTTCCAGGCAATAGTACTGGAGTGGATTGCCATTTCCAGTTCAATTCCTGGGTCCGGAAGATCCCCTGGAGAAGGATAGGCTACCCACTCCAGTATTCTTGGGCTTCCCTGGTGGCTCAGCTGGTAAAGAATCCACCTGTAATGCAGGAGACCCCAGTTCGATTCCTGGGTTGGGAAGATCCCCTGGAGAAGGGATGGGCTACCCACTCCAGTATTCTTGGGCTTTCTTGGTGGCTCAGACAGTGAAGAGTCCGCCTGCAATGCAGGAGACCTGGGTTCAGTCCTTAGGTCGGGAAGATCCCCGGGAGGAGGGCATGGAAACCTACTCCAGTATTCTTGCCTGGAAAATCCCCATGGACTGAAGAGCCTGATGGGCTACAGTCCGTGGGGTCCCAAAGAGTTGGATGCAACTAAGCACATATACACAGTCTGGGGCCTTTTTAATATGAAAATGACCCTTTTTAGCCTCTCAAAGATTTTTCGTGGCCTCCAGGAGACACCTTGTGTAGGGAGGGGCCCTGCTCTCTTCCTTCCTCCCCTCCTGACACTATGTTCTTGTACCTCCCCCCACGTGCCATGATCCCTCGTGTGACACCGTGTGCCTTTGCACACGCTCCTTCCTCTGTCTAGAGCTGTTCTCCGTGCTTTCATATAAGATAGATAATTCCTGTGTGTTCTTCAAACTCAAGCTTGCTGTCTCCTCCAAGGAGTCCAGCCTCACTGCCCCCTCGTGGTCTTACTGAGCCAGGCTGTGTGTGCTTCCTGTTTACGTGGATTTCTACGGTCTGTCCTCTTGAGAGTGTTTGCATAGTAGGTGCCGTGGACTTGAGAGTAAGAACGATGTCTTTTGGATCTTCTGTTTCATGTGCCTGCAACAGAGGAGGCAGTCCGTGAGCACTCACTCCTGCAGGGAGTGGATGAGGTCTTGGGTCTGAATGCAGGTGGCGTTGACTATGAAGAGACGTCACACATTTGTGTTCCTAGGCACCTGGACCATTTGTTCTCCTATCTCATAGTCAGTTCATCCCAAGGAAGGTCGTACACTAGATTTAGAGAACCTTCCGGGGATTCACTCATATTCAGTTGGTTTTTTTTTTAATCACAATTCTCTTTATATGGGGTCCATGTCCCAAACAGTCAATGAGAGTATTTTTGAAAGCTTCACTTGTCTTGGATGCATGGAGAAAATCAGAAAAGGCAGGTGTATCTGAAGCAGCCTAGATACAACTTTCAGATAATGAAAGAGATGGAATCATGTTGCCATTCAAACAGTGGTATTGTTTGTATTGCTATATAAATAATAAAAATATTGTTACGTAAACAGTAAAAGTGTTACATAAATTACAGTAGGGTCCATGAGTTCCTTGCATTACCTAGAAGGACAAAATAGAATTTAAGACATAGTACAGAGAGAATCCAGTCCACGTATAACCTTGGCATGACCACTTGACCACTGGTATGAAGCGGCGATGGCTAATTTTCTGCTCACAGATTGGCAAAGTTGCCCCAGGTTTTCCTTTTATGCTTTTCAGTTCAGTTCAGTCGCTCAGTCATGTCTGATTCTTTGCAACCCCATGACCCATAGCACGCCAGGCCTCTCTGTCCATCACCAACTCCCAGAGTCTACCAAAATCCATGTCCATCGAGTTGGTGATACCATCCAACCATCTCATCCTCTGTTGTCCCCTTCCTCTCCTGCCCTCAATCCTTCCGAGCATCAGGGTCTTTTCAAATGAGTCAGCTCTTGGCATCAGGTGGCCAAAGTATTGGAGTTTCAGCTTCAACATCATTCCTTCCAATGAACACCCAGGACTGATCTCCTTTAGGATGGACTGGTTGGATCTCCTTGCAGTCCAAGGGACTCTCAAGAGTCTTCTCCAAAGCAGTTATGACCACTGGAAAAACCATAGCCTTGACAAGACGGACCTTTGTTGGCAAAGTAATGTCTCTGCTGTCTAGGTTGGTCATAACTTTCCTTCCAAGGAGTAAGCGTCTTTTAATTTCATGGCTGCAGTCACCATCTGCAGTGATTTTGGAGCCCCCAAAAATAAAGTCTGACACTGTTTCCACTATTTCCCCATCTATTTCCCATGGAGTGATGGGACCAAATGCCATGATCTTCGTTTTCTGAATGTTGAGCTTTAAGCCAACTTTTTCACTCTTCTCTTTCACTTTCATCAAGAGGCTTTCTAGTTCTTCACTTTCTGCCATAAGAGTGATGTCATCTGCATATCTGAGGTTATTAATATTTCTCCCAGCAATCTTGATTCCAGCTTGTGCTTCTTCCAGCCCAGCGTTTCTCATGATGTACTCTGCATAGAAGTTAAGTAAGCAGGGTGACAATATACAGCCTTGACGTACTCCTTTTCCTATTTGGAACCAGTCTGTTGTTCCATGTCCAGTTCTAACTGTTGCTTCCTGACCTGCATATAGGTTTCTCAAGAGGCAGGTCAGGTGGTCTAGTATTCCCATCTGTTTCAGAATTTTCCACAGTTTATTGTGATCCACACAGTCAAGGGTTTTGGCATAGTCAATAAAGCAGAAATAGATGTTTTTCTGGAACTCTCTTGCTTTTCCAATGATCCAGCGGATATTGGCAATTTGATCTCTGGTTCCTCTGCCTTTTATTTTTTTTTAATTTAAATTTATTCAGGTTTTCCCTTTAAATGAAGAATTCCTTTATAGACTCAAGTTCATGATAGTAAACTGAAGTATCCTGTAGTTGTTATTGCATTCAACTTTTCAAAGGCAGCTTACTCTTTTTTTTTTTTGTATACTAGCACACTGGCCTTTACCTCATTAGCCAAAAGACAGTTGACCCAAGTCAAACTAATTTCCTTGAGTATCAAGCCCATCATCCCTGTGGGGCAGGAATGATGGGATCTTAACCATCTCTGCCTCCAGGTTACTAGCTGAATGCCTGGCACTTCAATGTTAAAAGAATATATTGTTCAGGCAAAGCTGTTAGTGGAATGATCTAATGACCATAAATAAGAAAGTGTGTGGGGGCAACTTATATTTCAAGAATTATGTTTTAATAAGTGGTGAATTATTGGGGTATAAATCCAGTATTAATTATCATCAATAATGGAGGAAATATATTGAGCATTTACTGTGCGTAAGCTCTACTGCCTCTCTCATTAAGTGAAAGACTAAATTTTATAGTTCAGAGAAAGAAAAGGATGTATAATTTAAAAGTGCATTTAGTAGCGTAAAGAGCTCGAGTGGAATAAGTTTGGTATGACAGAGTCTTCCCAAGCAGATGCCCTCCCAGTTCTGCTTGCATTAATACGGGGTGCGCCATGTGTAAAAGAAGAAAAAGAACAAATCATCAACATTCACAGTCCTCTCCATCCCACACCTTCTGGGGACTAGTTCCCTGCTTGTCTACTGTGCTCTTTGCTGTGAGATGAGAAAGTTTTGAATGGCTTAACTGAGAGTAGGCCAGACTGCTCCTCGAGAGAAATCCCGTGACCATTGAGGGATGGGTATGAGAACAGCTAGTGTGGGGGCCACTGAGAGACAGTCGGGGGAGGTGAGAGGCCAGATGAGGAGCAGCTACCACGTGAGCTGAAACTTGGGGAAGAGAGGTGTAAAAAGGGTTTTCAGGCAGTCTTTCTGTACGTGGCGCCCTAGAGTGGTTCCACCCTACTCCCCACCCTTCCATCCGTTCCTGTTTCTCCATGCCTCCTCGGAAGACAGGGCCCACCTGAAACCAGCGCTTCCTGGTGTCAGATTTATGTTTCCTTTACGTGTGACACTCCAACAGTAAAGAATCTGCCTGTTAAAAAATGCAAGAGACCCAAGTTCAGTTCCTGGGTCAGGAGGATCCCCTAGGGAAGGGAGTGGCAATCCAGTCCAGTATTCTTGCCTGGAGAATCCCACAGACAGAGGAGCCTGGTGGGCTACAGTCCATGGGTTCGCTAAGAGTCGGACAGGACTGAGCAACTAAAGAAAAACTGCATGTAACACAGGCTGTGGAAGGCCAGCCTTCATCTTTCCCTGGGCTAAGTCACAGACGTTGAAAGTCAGCACTTTCACGGCCATGGATGAAGGGGAAATGGGGAGACAGCTTTAAAAGAGGTTTGCATTTTAAAAAATACATACGTAAGTAATAGTCTAAACATTCCTATCTTCTTAGCCTACCCTATCCCTAGCCTCTTTGCATTATTCGCTTTCTTAGTCAATCCTGTTTCCAGAAAAAGCACGAACTTCTGAGTGAATGCTTAGTTCCTCATTGGGTAAAATTACTAATAATAGTCAATTACCGATAGTGGAGCCTCAATTCAGGCTGTTTGCTCTATTTTGAATAAGCTTCCATTCAGTATGACTCAGTGTTGTAAAGCTGTAAGTGTAGAAGTGTAATCAACATAGAAATGTCAGCAGCTCTTAGACTGAATACATTAATAATGATACCCCATATCGGTCTGGCCGCCGGGAACTTCTGCGGGAGGTTTGGTCCCTACCTAGAGACATTGTGCAGTACATTGTGATATCCAGGGTGGATAAACCTGGCCGATAGAGTTGTCCATTCTGGAAGGGCAACAGCTCAGGTTACTGTATTATATAATGCACCTGTCTTTAGCGTTTGGTAGGAATTCTGTGGTTTGGGTGCGTGGGCACAATATAAGCTGAAAGGACTTCAATGACATTAAATATTATCACATGAAAACTGAATTTCAGTTGCTCCATGATTCAGGTCCTTCCTTCACACACACAGAGCTTCACGCCCCTATATTAGTTTGCCAGGGATGCTCTCACAAAGCCCCACAAACTGAGTGGCTTCAACAACAGAAATGTTTTCTCTCACAGCTCTGGAGACTAGAAATCCAAAATCAAGGTGGTGGCAGGGCCATGCTCCCTCTGCAGGTGCCGGGGAAGAATCCGTCTCAGGCCTCTGTGATCCCTTGACTTGTGAGAGCCTAACTCCGGACTCCCTGTCTGTAAGCACACCAGCTGCTCTGTGTCGGGGGCCCACCCTACTCGGGTCCGGCCCCGTTTTAGCCAATCACATCTGTGACAGCCTTGATTCTCGATACAGTCCCCTTCTGAGATGCTGGGGATCAGGACTTCAACATATGCATTTAAGGGGTCACAATTCAGCCCCTAATGATGCTCCCAAGTGATGGTTTAGAGGGCTCAGGCTGAGTCTAGCGGCCCTTCATTCAACAGAGTCCACTTTTAGGGAGACGAGTGTCAGGCGTTCATTGATTTCAGGTGCCGAGGCCCTCTCGAGCCTGTGATGTGTTCTCACACTCCCCTAAGAGCTATTTATGGCCTACAAGTCTGTGAACATCGGAGTGCGCGTGTGCGGGAAAGACAATCAGCCAGACAGGCTTCTACTCCCACTTAAGAGCCCTCACATGGATCAGTCACCCACCCTGAGCATCGCATTAGATTTGACATCTGAAATGTGTCTGGCGTTTTCAGGTAGAGAAGCCTTTTAAAAAAAAACATCACATGGATGCCAGTTCCTTACTCTCTCCCTACAAGCGCCTGAACACAGAGATTCAGACACCAGGACCTGCTGGGCTATCAGACCGTGATCAAGCCTCTGAATAAGCCTAGAACGAGGGCGCAGTGTCTGCTGCCTCCTACTATTTAAGGAGCATTAAGCTTAATTTCCCGTAGTGTTAGCCCACCTGGCATGCAGGAGACACCCATCGGAAGTTTGTGGACAGATGACAGCCGGGGTCTCTGTCCCCTGGGCTTGGATGGTAAAGGTCCCTGCATTTGTCCCCTCCTCGGCCCCTCTTCTAAGGAGGGGGCAGCCTGATGCCCTGTTCCCAGGGTCGCATCACCCTGTGCACGCAATCCGGGCGTGCCGGGTGCTCATGAGTCAGTGATGGAAGCCTGGAATGCACCCTGAGTGCAGTCAGCGACATCCACAGCCCGACTTGGCAGAAATCCTGCAGCTCTTGCTTGTTTTCCCTTCCTCCCTCTTTCCTTACTTCCTAAGCCAGTTTTTACGTATATCCTTTCAAGCCCCATCTTGAGGGGGTCTTCAGAAATGACCGTATACTTGGGAGCAGTCAGTTGCTGCTGCCTCGTGTCCTCCCAGCATCTTGTGGAGGCCTCTGTGGAGCCTTTTATCAGCCTGCACTATAGTGACCTCTACACACACCTGTCTCCCAGTCAGACTCAGAGTCTCAGCTGCATTTCTGGGGGCGGCGGCGGGCGGGGGCACGGGCAGGGGAGGGAGTCTTTGTTTTCCTAATACCTAGAATAGTGCATGGCTAGCACAAACTAGGTGTTCCGTAGGTAGCCATTGATAAACTGACCAAATGAATGAATGAACCCCTGCTGTGTGTTTGCATCACATTGTGTCGTGGAGGTCTCAAAGAAGCATAATTGGCGGGAGGGCATTCTTCCAAACTGCTTACACTGTGAAAGATAAAACATAGACTTATTGCAAGCAAATAGCACCCTAATACTTTCATAGGTTGCTAGGCAGGCCCAGTAGAAAAATGGAAAGAGCACTGCATGTAGGCTTCAGAGATTCAGAGCTCAGTCTTGGCTCCACAAGTTATGTTTTCTCAGGCCATGCAATGTAACCTATCTGACCCTCAGTTTACTGGTCTGGAAAATGGGCCTGATGCCACTCTTAAAGGATTACTAGGTCGGTATTAAAGGAAATGATATCTGTGAGCTTTGTGAGTGATGAAATGATGTGTAACTATAAGGTATATTGTTGTTGCGACACAAGGCGTCATCTGGGTTAGCACCAGACAGCAGAGAGGGATGGGCAGTAAATGGTCTGAGCTTCAAGTAATGCAGGGGGAGAGGAATTTGACCTGACCTTCCTAAACTAAGGCCATTTTGGATGTGCAGGGGGAGCGGAGTGGCTTTGCAACCCCCATGGACTGTGTAGCCCACCAGGCTTCTCTGTCCATGGAATTCTCCAGACAGGAATGCTGGAGTGGGTAGCCGTTCCCTTCTCCAGGGGATCTTCCTGACCAAGGAATCAAACCTGGATCTCCTGCCTTGCAGCCAGATTCTTGACTGTCTGAGCCACCAAGGAAGCAGTTGACATATTTTGGGGCTTTTGGCAGAAATAGTGATCACGTTGCTTTTTTTATTTGCATTTATAAATATGGTCCATTTTTATTTTATTTAAATATGTGGGGGTTTTATGGTATAATTCTTGAGGATGCTGGAAATAAATTGATAAAAGCACTTGGGTAAGTGAATGAATGAATGAAACCATTTTGAAACTAGCTGGCCAGGTCCCTAGCCTAGATGTCAGGTATTTCTGTGTATCTTTTCCACCTTGCAGGAAAAACTATTCCTTTTTGCACAGTGACTTCTTTGAGTGAGTGTAAGTACAGAATGACAATGCTTTTGAATTGAACAGTTCCAAAGACAGGTTATTTTGAGACCAAAGAGTGGAATTTGGTGTCAATATCTGGTTTTTAAAAAGGAGGGAATTTAGAGTTTGCCATCTATTATTCAAGTGGTAGAAAACATAATGTAAGTGGCATTCTTAAGAAATGTATTTTTGTATCCTTAGTTTTTAAGAAATGAAGGGAAACTGTCTGAAGAGCTGTTGTTTTTTAAATGAAAATGAAAGTAACACACTGGTGTGGCTTACTTGTCTACCTTTGAAGAGGCTCAGTGTGTGGGGGTCTCCCTTCCAAGTCCTGCCTCACCTCCTCAGGCCCCACGTTGGCTGCCCCCTTCCTGTCATTGCAGAGAGAGAGAGAGAGAGAGAGAGAGAGAGAGAGAGAGTGAGTGAGTGTGTGTGTGTGTGTGTGTGTGTGTGTGTGGTTTTTTTGGAAGGGGGCACTGTGGTCAGTTTAACCTATAGTCTATTCAGATTCATGAAAAAATTGGCCGATCGATAATGATGAAGTGAAATCCTGTGGGTAGACAGACTAGTCCAAAGACAATCCCCACAGACCCCAAGTGAATATTCCTTTTCATTTCCCCTAAGCTGTGGGCATGAAAGAAAGGATTTAGTCCAAAGTACCTTGGGGTTTTGTTCAGTCCAGGGTGTAATTTTTTTTTCCCTTTTTTTTTTTTTTTTTTTTGCCTATAGCCATTTCCTTGACATTACTGAAAGGACTTCCACCCCCGCCCCCATGAAGCATGAAAATTGATTGTATCTTGCCAGGAGAGTTCTTCCTAAGTCTTAAGATATTAAAGATTTCATGAGAACCACATGAAGAATATCTTCCTGAATCATTTACATTTTCCCCTTTTGTAGGCTTATGTAACCATGCAGAAAATCTAATAATAAGTGTGCTATTAGTGTTCCATGTACCATCCCGCAGGCAGCCGTGCTGTGGGGGTTAGGAACACCCGTGCCCAGGGTTTGTGCAGATATTTAACTCGCACAGTGTCTGAAGCAAAACCCTGCTGGAAACTCTGTAGCTAATTGGACAGAGAGTCCCATTTTCGTCAGGCTTTTTTTTTTTCTCTCCTTTCCTGTTCTTTTTTTTTTTTTTTCCCTTATAGCAGAAGGAAACATAGAGGCGATGGAATATATTCACAAGGGAGTATATTTTCCAAAGCAAGTAGCTTGAACTGTTTGGATTCTCGAATCAGTGTTGACCTAAGACAGGTGGTGCCCGACCCATATCTGAACAGGGCACAGATGGCTAAGTTGGAGTTAGAGGGAGCCCTTAAGTTTTTAACCATCATAGGAGGGCAAGAAACAGGAAAAGAAACCAAGCTACAAACATTATCAGGGGAATTTTCACAGCATTTATTTATAAATCACAAGGAGTTTGTACTGCCAAGCCTTTTCTCAGGATCCAAAGCTAAATAAAGGGTTCCATCCAGGTTCCCCCAGAAACTGCCGTGATCTTCAGGATGAGAGAATGAGGATGAAAAAAGAATTTTTGAATTCTCTTGTTTTCATAACCAGACGCAGAGGGACATTTGGTGGGCTGGGGGTTAGCATCTGTAGTAGATAAGGGAATTGCAGAATCGTTGACAGCTGTGTCCTCAGAGACACTTTTCCTGCAGATATTTGCTTTGGACCCTAAGCAACAGGGCTGTAGATCTTCAAGTTTAACTATTTGTGCTTGGGGTCAGTGGGGAGAGTAATCTGTTGAAGATGGCTTAGTCGTGGGAATCAGAGAAGTTGAGCCTGGGTGATAATGTATCACTTCCAAATCCTCATGCCTTCCTGCTAATCCCAGAGCTTTCCTTAGTATGCCTTTCTCCTTTGAGTTCTTTTGATGTGGCTTTGGGGTCTGGGCACATCTGGTCTCTGTTTGCAGGGAGCTGGGAACTGTCCTGACCTGATCGAGCCTTTGTCATCCTCTGTCCTCCGCGGCACTTCTGCCAAGTCACCAGGTTGGTAGGGGGAGTAGGCGCCTTCTCTCTACCCGTCTAAGAAGTGTTCTCCAGAAGCAGAATTAAGCAGGGCTCCCTGCTGCCACACAGGCTTTTTGCATTTCTGCAAAAATTCGACATTTGTCAGGGACTCCCGCTAATGCCACTCTCTCCTCTTTGCCTTGGAAAAATAGAAGAAAACACGCAGGTTGCATCAAAGGTATTCTGTGTTGGACAGATGCATTTCTCTTCTTTCAGAGTTTCTGCTTCCATAGTATTCCCATAATATTTGTGTGCTGGGGTTTCCTCCTTTTATCCCATGGCCTAGTTTATGTCCACGTCAGGCAGAGGTGGAAGTGGCTGATCTCTGGGGCATGTTTACCCTCTGACCTCACAGCATCCTTTCAACACCGCTAACCTGGAGGAACATGCCACTGTTGATGCGTCACCGTTTATACCTTTTGAGATGATTTCTCTTTAATTGATGCTCAGTTGGACCTGTGATATTTCATTAAGGTCCAGAGGTGCTCATTAAAACAAGCATTGGAGAACCTGTTAGAGTTGCCTCGTCGCTATGAATCCAAGGAAGGGCTCTGTGGAACTTATTAGAGAAGGCATTTATAGATTGTTAAATTAAAGGATTAGTGTTGTGCTAAACCATTTTCAGGTTAATCAGTTGTGGGAAACCAGATTTGATGTTTAAGCCGACTTGCACTATGGCCTTATAGGAAGAAAAGTTGTTAAGCTACTGTTTCTTCTAATAAACCTTCTAGCTTGCTAATTGACTGTACTCTGCAATTTTGCACTTAACCGAATATAATTTTGTCCTCTAATTTTGTTATGGGTGAGCATTATTTTTTTCCAACTGGGTCATAAATTCTTTTTTAGCAGGGACACTGTCTTCTTTTTTTTTCCTGCTCCCATCCTAACAGGTTCTGGTGCCTTTCTAGGTGCTGAGCAGCTGCTTAGGAATTTGTTTATTGAGTGATCGCTGTATTGTTTGAATGTCACCACAGTGTTATCACATGGTTTATGCCATCGTGATGCACGTGAGGGTTGTGTGTATTTGTAGAAAAACACTGAACGTGCATGTTGATGTGTACTTAGGTTGTTATCCGAAGGAGGGAAAGTGCTACAAAGTTCATAGGGACGTGGAGGGGATAAACAGGTCTAACCTGGGTGTGATGTCATTAACCTGATAAACAAGTGCCTTCCAGACTGCCTCCCAGAATGAGCTGGATTGCTCTACCAGAAATCAGGGTGGAACCCATCAAAAGGTCTATTTGTCATTAACCTTTCTCTAGCTAATAATTGCCTTTCGCTGGTACACATCAATATGCCCAAGAGGCAGATAGAAAAGAAATTAACAGTTGTATAAATGGAAAAACTAAGGCACAAATAAGAAATGTTAGGTTCTTTTTAAGTGGTGGCCGGATCATCTCTAAGTAGAACCATACTGCCAAGCCAGAGTGGAGATACTGATTACAAGCAATGGTTGTAGACTTCCAGGCTAGTTGTTGTTCAGTTGCTAAGTCATGTCCAACTCTTTGTGGCCCCACGGACTGTAGCCCACCAGGCTTCTCTGTCCTCCACTGAGTGAGCCTTAAACAGAGGCGGCTCAGGTGGTAAGATCAGGACTTTCACTTGGGCCTCTTGTCCAGCATCATATCACATGCCGCCTTCCTGCCATAGAAAGCCCTCATCTCTACCTTCTCCACTCCACCCTAGCCACATGTTCAGGGTCTTAGATGTTAGTAAGACTACGATGAAGGAGTCAGTGAGTTGCATACATGGGCCCCCAATGCCTCAGAAATAACCATTTCCATCACCAATCGGAGTTTACCCTCTCCAGATGGACAGGCTTGGAGCTAAATGTGTGGTGGATGGAGAGGAGTTACTGCATTTCTGTGCTGAGGGGATTTCCCTCTTTGTGGTGTCTTCCTGGCTCACCCATCTGTCCCTCTTCTGAGCTTCTCTCCTGTTCTCTCTCAGCTTCTTTCCTTCTCTTCTTTCTCTCCATATCCTCTGCTGCCTTTACTTGCCATTCTCTTCATTCTCACTGGTCTGGCCCTGGATCTGAGGAGGCCAGGGACGTGGGCGGATTCAGGCTCCATGCCAACCTTTCTTCCAAAGCATAGTCGTCTTCTTGGTACTCACTGAGATGCTCAACTTTCTGTTTTTCTAATATCCCTCCCGGTTTTATAAAAGAGAAGTAGGTCAGATTTGCAAAATGCCATGACTGGTTGATGTTAAGAAAATGTGATTTAAGGAAATGTGTATCAACAACATAATGGAGAGATAACTGGCTATTGACTCTAGCCTGCCCGGGGTTTAATCAGTCATTTTATTAAAGAAATTTTGAAAAATCACTTGGTCCAGTAGAAAAGGGAGTCAAAGAAATGTGTGCATTTCTAGGACATCTTTAGACACCTGAGGTTAAACCAAATTAAAACATTTCTGTCAATTCAGTTTAAATATTGGTGTTTTGAAGAATAGATCAGCATATTGCATTTCTTTTGCTATCAAGTTTTCTTTTACTTGATCAGCTAAAACTGGGATTAGTGTTAATTAGAAATACTAACATCTTCAAAAATCATAAGTTTTCTTGGTACAGTAAATCCCCACTTGTTCACATGTGCTTAGAAAAAGTCAAAAACATAAAAAGTATAACTACATCATTTTTAGTTCCTGTATTAGCTCATATTTAGCATATAGAGATGCTTGTGGTGGTGGTTTTGTCACTCAGTCGTGTCTGACTCTTGCAACCCCATGGACTGTAGCCTGCCAGGCTCCTCTGTCCATGGGATTCTCCAGGCAAGACTACTGGAGTGGGTTGCCGTTTCCTTCTCCAACAGATGCTTGAGTGGTACTCATTTTTAATTAATAAAATATTTGTATGCAGTTGGATATTTTTAAAGTGATTATGGTTCCTTCTTGTAAGTAAATTAGGTGTTTAATCTTAGAGCATGATTTACATCATTAATTTGCTTTGCAAAACCATTCTTTCTACGGAATGTGAAGGCAAATTGAGCCTGGGTCTCTCAAATTTACTGTAATTCTCTGATTTCTGAGGCTCTAGAATGTAAGCTCCCAACATCAAGAACTCTGTCTTACCCATCACATCCCCAAGCCTGCCTCCCACAAGGATTCCAGCTGCTTAGGACTCAGTCAGTATTTGCTGATTGATGAAGATTTAGCTCCATTAAATTATATGCCAAAATCACTTACCAAGTGCTTTTGACAATTAGTTGCAATCTGTACTATAAGGTTTTTCCAATTTTATTTTGTCTTTAACTAGTTTTAAAAAATAGTTGATTCCGTCCTATAATTTTTGAATTACAATACAGTGTTAAGGTAGAATTTTAAACCATATATTCAGATTTATTCTAATTTGTTAAATATACATGGGTAAATGTGAGCTTTAAATATACAGAGTATGTATATTTATTACATATATACATACATATACAGGCCAAAAATAATTGGAGTGTAAATAATGGATATATCAGATTGGAGTTATGAACAATTTTTATATTTTTAAAGTTTCTGTATTTCTAAATATGAGCCCATTTTGTTTTTATATCAGACAAGCAAAAATATTTTAGTCTTACATTACAAATATTAGTTTCGGTGATAATCTAGGTATCTGAAAAAAATTGTGATTTCTTTTCTCATGGCTGTCTCAACTTTTCTTAAGACCATCTTTGTGTACTTGTTCTCTTTAGACATTACTCAGTTTTTAATGTTTGCTCTTGAAACTTTATAAAACCAATGGGAAAGCAGTTTGAGTAGCTTCTGTTCTTTCATAGAGCTGTGCCTTTCAGAGCTTTGATGGTTATTAGTGAAGAGAATGGACCCAAATGAAAAACAGTTGCATTTAAAAAGTATGTCTGGCGGGGAGATGGGGGAAAGGGGGAATAGTTAATGTGGAAAGAACAGCTCCTCCTGAACCTGACAGCGGAAGCAGAAGCCCTGCTGTTTTCCATCTGGGTTGCCTGGAGCCTGTCATTTAACCTTCTGCATCCGTGCTCTCTTCTGGACATTATAGTATTGGTAATACCCATCTCGCGCAGGATTCCTGTGAGGAGCAAGTCAGATAATAATGCACGTGGCAGTGCTCTGAATGACAATCACGACATTCTTGTCACCACTGGCATTATTTCCCCATCTAAAAGGGTAGAAGACGTGAGATGCAGAGGTTTTCTTTATCTTGGCATAGAAACTAGGGAAACCCAAGTTTTTTTCTGCTTTGCCCTCCAGCATGACGAGTCAGAAGGTAAATATCAATATTGCTCTTCATAAC
This sequence comes from Capra hircus, assembly GCF_001704415.2. Lineage (NCBI taxonomy): Eukaryota > Metazoa > Chordata > Mammalia > Artiodactyla > Bovidae > Capra > Capra hircus. Next base: position 9,574,917 of record NC_030830.1, on the reverse strand, counting down.
TAAATAGCCTCATAGTTCATGACAGGTGATTTCTTGGTTTCCGTTAGCATTTCAGAGACCATTATACACAGTAGTCATCCTGCATGGAGGCAGGGAAAACTCATTTTCCAAGGCATATAGTCTCCATGAAGGAGTCGGTCTTGGTGGAATGAACTAAAGAAAGGCAGTTTATCTTAAAGGTAAGCTAGCATTTAAGCAGATGCTGGAGATTATCAGACATGCTTGTGGAAGGCAGGGGGTGGGGATTGTAGACTATGAGCTCTTGTACATCTTTAAATGTCTATAATTGCTCAGAAGCCAGGAGTGAAACAGTGATGCACTCTAGTGTTACAGGTTAACCCCACCTGCAGGCATTCACCAAGGAAGTAAAACAGATCACACAGTACCGGATTCTGACTCGGCTACTCCATGGCTCATGCTTCTTCTTTGCAAGGATGCACATTGTAAGGCAGTAACTAGGGGGCAGAAGGACTCTGCTGGATACTGGTTTATTTGTCCTTGGGGACTGGGCAGAGATGTTCCTGGAGATGGAGCAGAATAGGGGGAGCTGCATATTGCCTGTCCCTCTGTCGCCCTTTTCATTTTGAATATTAAAGAGTTTTAGAAGACTGGCAGACAATCTGAAGTTACTGTAATGTAAAGGGGGAAGGCTTCTTTCTGTTTGTCATGACCATAGCGTGATTTCTGGAAGTGAAGGTTGTAAGATGAGGCATGGGGCTGCCCCAGGTAGAGGCATTTAGCTTATCTTTTCTCACTATCTGAATTTAGAGAGTTTAGTCATATCCATTACTTTCAGAGGATTATTCTGTAAATCCGTCTAGGAGTGTGTTTTAAAGCTATGGTATATTGACTATCTTGCATACATATTGAAATGTACTTTTTAACATTCCAGATTCTGACTCATCCCCCAAATTTGAAAATCTTCATTTAGCCGTCTCTAAAATATCAGTGCAAATTAATAGAGTTTTATCAATTTAAGTACTAAGATGCAGATTAAGACATGAGCCAGCTAGTGAATATAACAGGAAAGAAAAATTTCTCAAGTCTATTCATTCCTATGCCTTGTTACATTTTTTATTGTTTAATATCTCATTTCTTGAGTATGTGTGATTTGGGATTAGATGTGCCAATTGGAAAACCTTGGAGGTTCAGAAATTCAAAGATGTGAAATATAAAATGATATTCATTTGACAGATACTGATGGGCATATATAATAGAACCTCCATCATCTATCTTTAGAAGTAGAAGATTAAACAGAAGTGTAATTAATTTGCCGACTCTGCTTCCCTGATTGAGACATTTATCAATGTTGATCTTTAATTATTCGTTTCCTTATGTATGAAATGAAGTCTATTATGACCACTTAGGTCTGTTTGTAATAGGATTAGGTGCAGTTCCACAGCACCACCACCCCTATACACACACACACAGAGGCTAAGAAGATTAGATATTTATTTTTCTCTCACGAAAAAAGAGATTGGGAGGTAGGATTCCGGGGCAGATATGGCAGCTCACCATGAGTGGGGACCCAATCCTATCTTTCTGTTTTGCCAGCCTTAGTGTGCCTCTTATGTGCAAAATGGCTGCTTAAGCTCCAGCCATTACATTTGCATTCCAGGAAGAGGGAAAAGAAAGGCCTAGCCACCTTTTCAAAGATGTTTGCAAGAGGTATCATAACATATTTTTGTTTACTTCATGTCAGCCAGAATTTAGTCTCAGTATACTTAGCAGCAAGGGATAATGAAGATAAGCCTTTCAGGTGGGCAGAAATGTGTGTGGTTCAAAAATCAAGGTTTCTACTTCCTTTTTTAAAACTTTTTATTTTGTATTGGAACGATAGCCAGTTAACAATGTTGTGATAGTTTCAGGTGAACAGCAAAGAGACTCAGTCATACATATACATGTATCCATTCTCCCCCAAACTCCCCTCCCATCCAGGTTGCCATATAACATTGAGCAGAGTTCCACAGGCAGCACAGTAGGCCTCAAGGTTTCTACTTCTGAGAAAAGGGGGGAGAGGGGATATTGGGAAAAACAATGATTAGCCACAAATTTCAAGCTCAGAATGATGTGATTTCATATTTCAGGGAAAATCTGACCTGTTCAGTCAAGGTGAATATATACCAAGTGTATACAATCAGGGTGAATATATACCGAGTGTATACAATCAGGCAGCTCACACTATTGCCGTCATTAGCTCTGCCCCTTCTTTAGACCTGAGATTGTATTTTTAGCCCTAGTTCAGAATCCTTTGGTTGACTGTTCGGTTTTGTGTGTGTGTGTGTGTGTGTCAGAGAGAGAGAGAGAGAGAGAAATGAAATCCTTTCTTTTAATTCATTCTGCTTTAGATTCTGTTCTCACAGAGGTCATTGCAGAGTACTGAGTCGAGTTCCCTGTGTTATACAGTAGGTCCCCATTAGATAGCTAGTTTATAATAGTGCGTGCATGTCAATCCCAATCTCCCAATGTATCCCTTCCCTCTTTCCCCTTGGTAACTATAATTTTGTTTTCTACATCTGTGACTCTGTTTTGTAAATGGGTTCATTTGTACCATTTTTTTAGATTCCACATATAAGTGATATCAAGGATATTTGTCTTTTTATGTCTGACTCACTTCTTTCAATATGACAGTCTCTAGGTCCATCCGTGCTGTTGCGAATGGCATTATTTCATCCATTTTATGGCTGTGTAATATTCCATTGTATATATACACCACATCTCCTTTATCTACTCATCTGTCGATGGCCAATTAGGTGGCTTCCATGTCTTGGCTATTGTAGGATAGTGCTGCAGCGAACATTGGGGTACATGTATCTTTTCAAATTGTGGTTTTCTCCAGATATATATTATACCCAGGGCTGGGATTGCTGGATCATATGGTAGCTATAATTTTAGTTTTTTTAAGGAAACTCCATACTGTTCTCCATAGTGGCTATCCCAGTTTACAATCCCACCAACAGTATAGCAGGGAGAAACAAAATCTGTCCTGCAAGGTGTGATTGGTGTATATACCATTACTCAGCAGTCTAGAGCTGCCCTACCTCCCTCTCCAGGGTTAGAACACATGATGTTCACCCCACACTGTCAACACTTCACATGATTAATAGTGACTGGGAAATGTATGCTTTCCATGAGAGCTGCATGCATCTGCTTAGGTTACTAGTAATTACAGCACTTCTGTATTATGCTCCATGCCTTGTCTGTTAAAACAGGCATGGTGGCCGAGGAGGAAGAGAAGATTCGCCTGGGATAACCAAGGGAGAAAGTCAACAAGAGTTACAACTCTGGTTTGGGCTCTATGCGTAAGATCATTCTTGCAAGTCAAAGAGAAAAAAAGAAATCACACATTTGTACATTTTGTAAAATCAGTCCCCCATTTTAATAGCTAATTAAAACCAGGACTCTTCCATTCTGTGACAGAATCTCCACGGGACGTTTGTGAATATGTCATATGTGAGTTGCTTGGAGGTTTGGGTCTGTTTTATTGAATTGTTCATATTTTTAAGTGTCTCAGATTCTTGATCAACCCACAACATCCTGGAGTCTCTTTTGTTATATTCTGCTTTTGTTAAGTCTGTTTCTGCTCTTGATGGTAGCAAGAGGTCAGCTCGTAGGATGCTAGAGCCTGAGTTTAGCTAAGTGGCAGGTTCTGAATTAATGTGGTGTTGCTGTGTGGTGATGGATAGGGAGGCCTGGCGTGCTGCGATTCATGGGGTCGCAAAGAGTCGGACGCGACTGAGCGACTGAACTGAACTGATAATGTCGTTTCCTAGGAAACAGCCAGTATCCGGCCAACTTCCAGGAGCACAAGTGGTCAAGCCAGTGGAGGTGGTATTAGAACTGTTATTACTGTTGTCTTTTACAGACAGACATGTTATGAAAACTTACCACAAAGGTCCCCTTTCCATAGATCAACAAGGCTTTATAGGTAATAAAAGGTAGACAGCTGAGTTTTGTTTTTTTTTTTAATGTCACTATTGGTCTGACCAAGATTTGGCCACAAAAATAAATTGAATCCCTGATGTTGAGATGAGGTCAGAATAAGTTGAAAGTCAGGGGAACAAATAAGTAAGCAGAAAAGTATTTTGTTTTTCCATTTTGGTGTAGATGGGGATGGTACATATGGGGGACTCTGAATGGACCACCAGAGGCAGGTATATTAGTGGAGATGATTAGTAGCTAGACAACGATGGAAGGAATTCTACTGCAGCGTGGAGAAGCAGCAGGAGGAAGGGAAGGAAATGAAAAGGGAATAGTTCAATATGAGGTCATTACAGGTTGTTTGGACATGGTAGGATCCCATTGTTTTACCCAAACACTGCTTGTAAACAGTTTGCAAGTTTGAATGTACTCTTTGACTGTACAATGTGCTATGAATTGATTTGAATTGAAAAAAAATGAGAAAGAAAATACTTTTTCAAGGGATTTTCTATTTGATTATGTTGTGATTTTCTTTCACTAACAAATCTAGGGAGGTTAAGCCCCTGCAGCGTCATTAGTTGTTTCTCTAGTGCCAAGCAGAAGGAAGACACAGCACTTTGAAAACCAGCAGTGCAGAGTTAGTCCTCCTCGTTCCTCTGGTTTTTTAAAAACTCAGTGCTGGTTTACGACACACCTCTGTGTTTTTGATCCACAACGTGCACAGCCCTAGCTTCACACCATCATCCTGAGAAGATTCAGGCTGTGATTGGCAGTCATGCCCTCTGTCCCCACTTCTGGATGGGAACCTCTTTGCAGGCGACAAGGCACCAGGGCCTCTTCCACCTCCTTTCCCATGACCCTATTCTTCCTGGTCCCTCCCCTGGTTATCGAATAACCTCAGTGAATGGATCACTTTCTAATGCATGGAGGTGGTGGTCTAGTTGCTAAGTCGTGTCCGACTCTTTGCAACCCCATGGACTGTAGTCCGCCAGGCTCCTCTGTCCACAGGATTTCCCAGGTAAGAATACTGGAGTGGGTTGCCATTTTCTTCTCCAAGGGATCTTCCTGGCCCAGCAATTGAACCCACATCTCCTGGACTGCAGGCAGTCTCTTATATTGCAGGTGGATTCTCGACCAACTCAGCCACCAGGGAATCCCTACTCACAGTGGGGTGTAAGTAGAAGGTTCCATTCGTGAACAGTGTGGTTCATGCAGTACCACACTTTCTATTGATTGGGCTATTGTGGGGGGAAACCATGCTTGTCTTACAACCTAAAAATATCCAGAACATTGTCATGAAATCAATTTAAAAGCAGTGCACCCCCTACCCCCACCCCCCATCAAATACAATAAGTTCAACTTGGGGAGTTATTTTTTGCAAAGAAGGTGCTTCTAATAGTCTGACTTCAGTTTTATCAGCTGCCCAAGTGCCAGTGTTGAGTGGAATTAAAATACCAGGAAGTCTTAGGTCATTATTAGAGATCTACCTTTAAGAGACTCTATGGTGGATTTAGTAAACTGGACACTCTTCAGCTCTAAGCTTGGAAATTAAAGCTAGCCCCTGCTGCCAGAATGCATTGTCTCATAATCAAAATGATTTCTAGGGCCTACTTGACGGCAGATACCCCGAGAAACTCCCACTGACATGGCCGGATCAGGTTGTAACTGTATTTCACAGTCACTTAATAGAAAGATTTCACCAGATGTCATGACTGCAACATTTATCCATTAACTCTTGTTCTGGCAGTTATCTCAGCAGGCCCACAAATTATATCATGTCCCCTTTACCTGGGGTGAAATGAAAAGCTTACAAACTCAAGTCATGCCTTCACTCCCCACATCAATCCAAGAAATAAACTAGAATGGAAAGAGGAGTGGCTAAGGGAAAGGGGAAAATGGGGAAGATTTGAGAATGCAGTGAAAACTGGCTAGTTTTAGGTGGTGGAGGTGGAAACATGTCCCTGCCTCTGGTTTTGTTCCATGTTAAAAAAATCTCAGTAGGAACTCAGCTCTCTGTGTTGAGGAAAACAGGTGCCTTCTTTTGTGATTAGACTGACCATCCTGAACAGATCAATTTCTATCAGAGAGCATCAGGTTTTGCTTATTTAAACTTTGGCTTAAGTCCCAATTCATACCTGATTTACTCTTAGTGGAACCTTGAATTGATCCAAAATTTTTGTAAGTTTCAGTGGCACATGGGGCAGCAGAAAAGCCCAGTCAGCAAATATTATGAAACACTCAGGATTATTTACAAGACATGATACTTAGCACATGGGGGGAACTGATTTGTGTAACAAATATTTAGCATGCATCTATCAAGTATGTGTCAGGCACTATGCCAGGGCCTTCAGGTTGGGAAAAAGAAAAACATTTGCTTGCCCTCGAGGATCTTCGAGTCTAGAGGTTTTCTATGTCTTTCCACTTCTAATTCTGAAGCTGAACAGCCAACTGACATCCAGTAAGCATCTGTTTTTCCAGAAAAAAAACTCTGTTAGGGATGAAATAATGTAGTAAGAGAGATGAGAAAAAATAGGCAGAGGTGGGCTGGAAATGGGGGAGATACCGTTACAAAGAAGCTGTTGTTGTTTCAAGATTTATTTATCTGTCTTTGGCTGAGCTGGGTCTTCACGGCTTTGTGGGCTTTTCCCTAGTTGTGCTGCACCAGCTTCTCACTGCAGTGACTTGTCTTGTTGCAGAGCACAGACTCTAGCGTGGTGGGCTTTGATAGTTGCAACATGTGGGCTTAGCTGCTTCACGGCCTGTGGGGGATCTTCCTGGATCAGGGATTGAACCTGTGTCTCCTACATTGGCAGGCAACGTCTTTACCACTGAGCCACCAGGGAAGCCCTGTTGTTGTTCAGTCCCTAAGTCATGTTGGACTCTTTGCAGCCCTGTGGACTGTAGCCCACCAGATTCCTCTGTCCATGGGATTTTCCCGGCAAGAATACTGGAGTGAATTGCTATTTCCTTCTCCAGGGACTCTTGCCAACCCAGGGACCAAAACTCCATCTCCTGCATTGGCAGGCAGATTCTTTACCACTGAGCCCCAGGGAAGCCCAGTCCTACAAAGGAACTACACACATTTATATGATACAGGTCTGTACTTGTACCCATGAATCATCTCACTTAATCAGATATTATAATGGCAACTAGGCAATGCTTACTTAAATGAGACATTCCATATAAAATGCTAGCATATACTAAGTGCTTTATACATCTTAGCTATTATTCCTACTTCTTGTTAACACATTGTAGAGACTCAATAAAACTTGTCTAATGAGTGACTAGGAGATGAAATTAAGCACTGGAATTTAAGCCTGTACATAAACTGAGTATGATATCTATATGAGTAGAGAACCTTGTATAGTATGAGTAAGATTTTCACATTCTATCCTGACAAAGATGATCAGAAATCTTCACATAACTGCACAGGCTTCAAACATGTTTCTCTGTCCAACGTCAGCTTTCATTTTAAAAAAAAAAAAAAAATGACAGCAGCATCTCCAAGGTGCTGCTGGCAGGAAGAGGCATGGGAGAGTGTCCTTCTGTTTCACTCCATAGAGGAAAGGTGATAATGGGAGAGGCAGCAGGCAGGAATGAAGTGATGACGGTGGTGATGGAGGCCGAGGCAGTAAGTGGGAGGGTGCGGACCAGGAGAGTGTGAACCAGCAGACAGGGCTGACAGGTAGGCACTTGAGTGACTTTCCTGGAATATCTCCCAATGCCAGCACCATCCTTTATCCGAAGTGCCCAGACTAGAGCTAGCTTCTTGCTTTAGAAGCATAATGCTCCAGATGATTACAAACATTGGGTTGGCCAAAAGCTTCATTTGGGTTTTTCCATAACATTGCACAGAAAACCCAAGCTCTTTGGCCAACCCAATAGCTTTGTGAGCCAGCCTCCAGTGCTATCTGCTCAGGAGATTTAATTGCCCTGTTTCTCTATCGTTATGAGCTGATTAATGTTGGGGGGATGAGGGGTGAATAGATAAGAACAGCCTCTGTTGTCTCCAATTTGTGTGTTGGTCTGAAGCAAGCTTTAGCAGTTTAGTAGGGCATGAGGAACTGGCAGTCTGCAGGTATGACCAGACACTTGGCCAGCCTATTGAAGGAACAAAGGGCATCCATAGGTCAGATCAGGCAATTCAGGTAAAGGGATCCATGGATTTTCTAGAGTTGCCCAAATTCATCAGGTCATTATGCAGTGTTAATACTGCTTTCTTACCCTTGCGTGCACACAGCCTCAGTAAGGAGAAACACTTTAAATGAATGATTCCTAGGACTCCAGAAACATCAATCATTTAGGATCAGAAGATCCTCACTCGAGATTGGCCTCACAGGAAAATCTAATATAAGGATTCATGCAATGAGTTCAAATTCGACAATGGAATTGTGAGTCTGACATTAAGACAACGGAAGGAATGGAAGAGGAGAACTTTGGGAAGAGAAAGGTCAGTGGAATGTTCAGGGAGTAAAATTTATTATGGAACATTTAAAAAAAACTGCAAATTAACTTTGAGAGTCATTTTGTTTATATCTTAAATGCTGCAATGTCCTTTTAGTTAATTGTTTATACGCATGTTAGGGACCAATTACATGTTTTAATCTACAATCCACCCTTGACCCCCAGAGTGCTGCCCTTGAGACAGTCCATCAGAGATTTCCTCAAGGCTCTGGAAAAGGGGATAAAAGGCATATTTTAAGAGGTGGGTGTGTATGTGCAAACTATGTTTGTTTCAAAGAGATCTTAGATGCTGTAGAAATAATTAGCCATGTGCACGAACCAAAATAATTAATACCAAATGGTACAATATCCTTTCTGAATCCTGTTTCAAAACAGAACTTGAATGAAACATTAAGTTCTCTCTCCTTGGTTTTCCCCCATGTTGCTCCAGATTTTATAATCGTTGCTAGTACCTTCTTGGCTATGAAGTTAATATCCTTGTATAGTGCCATCTTCCTCACTTTTCTTGCCTTTCAGAATGCTTCGTGGTTTCGGGTATTACACAATTTGCTTTCCAGAGAAATATTAACTGTTGAGTATTTTAATTACCCAAAACAAATGCCTGTTATAAATGTACAACAGCATTGAAGAAGCTGCTATCTACATGCATCCTGATCCCTGGGAGTCATTTATTACCTATGCTGAATAGGTAAAGACATTCTCACTTGTTGGATTCAAACTTCTTACCTTGGTGTGTTGGTCCATCACAGATTGACAGGGCTATTCTAGAATCTGGTTTTCGACTTTAAGGAAGGACTCTAGTGATGTGTTGGGATAATGGAGATAGGATTTTGTGTGTGTGTGTGTGTGTGTGTGTGTGGTCTCCACTGTCTTTCTTCAAATGTAAACCTGCAAGATCATGTTACTCATAATTTGCATTACCTCTCACCAAGTTTACCATCAGAGGAGTTGAGATTGGCTAAGGGTCTCCCACTTTTGAGCCCTAGGCTTAAAACTCAGTTGAAGAGGGAGCAAACCACAAGAACAGTATTTTCCAAGAGGTTTACTTCCCTTGAATTGAAGCATAATCATGTTCCCTAGCTCTCGGGGCACTTGTACAAAGCCCATCTGTTTATTTAAGCACTTGCTTGATGATGTGGGAGGCTCAGCCAGAATAATCCCAGGCATGAGGTTTCCAAATGCTGAATATGTTATTCAAGGACATTATTTCCCACTAACATACCTAAATTTAAACTAAGATAATCAATAATGCCAATGTCACCATTGAACCTAAGGGCTAGAGAACACATTTAAGATGTCACTTAGTACATATATCCATTCTCTTCCTTTTAAGGAGGACTATAAAGTATTCTCTTTGAAGTCATCTGCAGTCACACAGTTTAATCCAATGGTCTTTAACCCAGATTCTGAGTCAATATCTTTTGGAAGCTCACCAGTGCTTCTAATGTTCAGCATGGACTCAGCCACCGGGCTAATCAGTGGCCTTCCTTAATTCATGTCTTACTCAGGTTCTTGGCTCCATTTAATATAGTTGATGTCTTAATTTTCTTCCACCTCCTTGACCACTTTTCCTCTCTTGAGCCAAAATTGGGTGTTTGCTCCCCTCTTTTTTTTTTTTAAAACTGTCCTTCTTGGGTATCTCTCTCAGCCTCAACTTCCTTCCTGGGATGTTAATAGTTCTGCCTCCTGCAATCTCTGCTCCCCTAACCTGCTCTCTGTCCTCCCAGGCGAGTAACAGATGTCTGTTCTGGGGCCAGAGGTGCCTGTGGGCAGCAAAGCAGACTGGATTCTGCTCTCAAGACACCTGGAGCAAGCCTGGATCAGGCCAAGGGAAAAAAGCTGTGGACCTGCCTTCTCTTTTATGCAGCCCAGTACAGGCCATTAGATGCTATACACAACCGAGGTCTTCTCTGAAGGAAGGGAGGAGGGGATGTGTGCACACAGGGTATCCAGAGACTCAAGGTGTGCTGAAGTCAGACATGTTACAGCACAGAGGAGCATGCAGCTGGCAGGGCCTGGTGGCTGAGGCTAGCTGTGGTCCTGATCGTAACATGTGAGCTAAACAGCATGGCTGTGGCTGCATGGAGCTTCCTGATTATCAGAGAACTGGGGGCCTGATGTCCATGAGGAGTATTTGTTGTCCCTGTCACAGTCCAAATGACATCAGGGTCCAGCCAGTCTTTCCTCTTGACCTCAAGGCTGGCCCTTGAGCAACTCGGCACTTCTTTCAGGGCTCTGCACCCCCAAAGTCACAGAAAATGATCTCTAAACATCTCAAAAAAAAAACACACCTGCAAACAAAAACCTTGGTTTTGTTTTTCTGGGAAAAGCATGGTTCAATAAAAGCAAATTTCACATGGGCTGACAAATAAAATCGGAGCTCAGTACCTTCATAGATTGTTGGGGAACTTGACATTTCATTTATGTTTTTCTGAAGTTGGGACATTTGTAGGCTTTAGTAGCCAGTGCGTGTCTGGCTTTATAGTGGAGGGGCTGCTGTATGTCAGCCACTGCCCTAGGTACTGGAGTGGCTGGTACTTAAAGGAACATGAACTTAGGCACTGAGTGATGGTTCTCAACCTGAGCTGAAATTCTGGATTCCTGGTCCAAGCTTTATGACATGATGGGCTGGGAGTGTTACCAGCAGGATTTTTATAAAGCTCCCCACACATTCCTAACCTGCTGCCAGTGGATCTGGTGTAGTAAGTTCCCAAACTGAGCGGCTGATCAGAATCGCCAGAGTTTTTTAAAATGCAGATTCTTGGGTCACGGTAGAGATCTGCTGAATCTTGGAAATCGACAGGGAATGTGTGTTTTTAGAGTCACCAGTGTTTCTGATAACCAGCTTGGGGAGTCCGCCCTGCTGTGATGTACTCATGCATGGCTGTGATCTAGAAACATAATGCTTATAACAGTTTTGATTCTTTTATTCTCATAGACAAAGCCATTTTTACTCATTTGGATAATGGCCAAGTGTTTGCAGTGGTTCTTAATGAGAATTTCACAACTCTAAAGCTACCAGTCCACCAACAGCTCTCCCCATTCTCTGAGCTCCTTTCTCCGCCATGTGTCTGTCAGGGAACTTGTTTTCTGCCTTGTTAAAATAATCCCTTTGGAGTGCGGTGTTTTCTTGTGTGCGTGCATGCTCGGTGACTTCAGTTGTGTCCACCTCTTTGCGATCCTACGAACTATAGCCCACCAGGCTCCTCTGTCCCCATCTCGATGCATCTACAGCCCTCCTCTGTTACTGAATCTGTAACTTTCCCATCTCACATCTGCGGAACCACAAAGCCGGCCATCGCGATGTGTCTGGCTTTGGTCATTTCCTCTAAAGATTTCCTACCATCCTGAGATTCATTGACCACAAAGTGGTCCTGACAGTCTGTGTGGGGGAGCTTGTAAATCCATGCATTTAATTAAACGTCTTCCACACTGACCTTGAGGAGAGTTCCAAGACAGCTGTGAAATAGAAAATAAGACCCACCCGTCTGAAGTGTTATTCCTACCTGGCTGCTTGGGACTCGTGTCAGCCTCCAAGGCTGGTCCCTTTCTGCTCACCCATTGAGAGCTCTCTGTGAAGTTCTCTGGAGCTAACACTTTGTATGTCTTACCACATACGTTTAGGATGGGTTCGTTTTTATCGTTTAATTTGGAAACATTATTGATCGACTCGGTCACTGCTTTCCTGTTGGTCTTCACCAGGCTACACACCACCTCATGAGGTAACCCCAGCAAAATGGAAGCTAACTGTATATTTTTCAAACCTACAAAGGGGAGAAAGATCCCAATTTTTGAAATATGCTCTTATGGGGGCGAAAAAAGTGTGCCAGACAAGGAGATCATATGTCTCAAAATGGAAGGGGCGCATTTTTCTACTTAACACAGACATTTTTCTAATGGGAGGCTATTATTTATATTTTTGTTTATTTTAGGAAAAGCCTAACTTATTTTAAAAAATTATCTCTTAGTGAAATAAAGGCCTTCCCCCCCCCCACTTCCCAGTCTAAAGTACACTCTGGAAGAGATCAGGAACAATAGTGGTCCTCTGCACATATCTGGGACTGTGGATAGCCCACACTTTGAAGTCAGGGGATGCTGATGGATAGGAGCTGAAAACACTGAAATGAGGCACGGTTTCCCTTCACTCTGCTGGAATTACATTGTAAGGAAAGCGCATCGACCCTACATTCTCCAGACTGAAGGCAGAACTTGAAAAAAAAAAAATCAATTGGGAAAAATAATAGATTTCCTAGAAAAGAACACAAGCAAAAAACTCAAAATGAAAATCCTTAATGGCAAATAAGTCAACTACTGAATATACTGACAGATTTCTCAAGAGTTCTGACCATTTCCATCATCTTCTCACAGAGGAAAAGAAGTTACTGTGGATATTATTGGTGGTGGTGTTTACTTGCTCAGTCATGTCCAGCTCTTTGCAACCCCATGGACTGTTGCCCGCCACTGTCCATGGGATTTCCCAGACAAGAACACTGGAATGGGTTGCCATTTGCTTCTCCAGGGGATCTTCCTGACCCAGGGATCAAACCTGCATCTCCTGCATTGGCAGGCAGGTTCTTTACCACTGAGCCACAAAGAAAACCCGAATATGCCTGTAGTTCCTATTGAATATAAGGAGCATTTCTTAGCTCACATCTTGCATCATACCCTGTGCTTGGACACTGCACTGAATGCTTAATATACATGATCTCATTTGGTGATCACCCCTGATGGCTCAGAATCCACCTGCCAATGCAGGAGACCAGGATTCAATTCCTGGGTCGGGAAAGTCCCCTGGAGGAGGAAATTGCAACCCACTCCAGTATTTGTGCCTGGAGAATCCCATGGACAGAGGAGCCTGGTGGGCTACAGTCTGTGGGGTTACAAAGAGTTAGACACGACTGAGTGTTTAACACTTTTACTTAATCCTGCAGAGTAGATATTTTAAGATGCAGAAGCAGAGCCCTGGGTTAAGTAACTTGTTGTGACTCAAGGCGCCTACCCTATAGCCATCAGGTATAACATAGATTATCTCCCAGAAGACTAAGGCAAAGCCTAGTCCATTTAGGGAGGAACAAGGCTAAATTCTTTTCTCCATGGTGAGATGGAAAAAAGGGATAGATGGGGGGCTTTTTTCCCTGATGGTTGAGACGTTTTGAAGAAAGATTGACCCTTCTACGGGAGTAGCTGGATAGAGGGGTTAAGTGGCGAGGAGGCTTCAAAATCAGTGCTTCTAGACTTGGGGAAAGGGTGCAGAACTGTGGCACCAGCATGGACACAGAGGGGTTGCTGGCTTGAGAGGGATGATAAAGGGAAGTTGGAGCAGTTACATGGAGGCATCTGTCCCACAGGTAGCTGGAGCTGAAAGCAATATTCAGCAAAGAGAACATATTTGGATTTTTTGTGATAGACATTGCACTTTCTCCCATGAAGGGCTTCCCTTTGGCTCAGACAGTAGAGAATCCTCCGGCAACACAGGAGACCCAGGTTCGGTCCCTAGGTTGGGAAGATCCCCTGGAGAAGGGAATGGCTACCCACTCCAGTATTCTGGCCTGAAGAATCCCATGGACTGAGGAGCCTGGTGGGCTACAGTCCATGGGGTCACAGAGTCGGACACAAAGTTGAGGCATTTATATGAAGGTTCCCAAGAGGCAGTTGGAGCTGAAAGCAACATTAAGGAAAGAGAACATACTTGCATTTCTTGTGATAGATGTTGCACTTTCTCCCGTCCGTCATCTTATTTCATCTCATAGCAATCTTTTGGAAATGTTATCATCATTCCCATATTATAGATGAGGGAAATGGAGGTTCAGAGAGGTGAACTGTCTTTTCAGTTCAGAGAGATTTCAGTTCAGGTTCAGAGAGGTCACAGGGCTAGTGAAGAAAATGAGCTTGGTTGTCAACAGGGCGCTGAGTGACTTTGTTGCATTTCTGCCTGTCCAGTAAACATTTTATTGCCTCTTTCGATTACAGTCATTCGATGCCTGCAGCTTCCAGCAGCATCGCGTGTTGTCTTTCATTTGCTATGAGGGTCTTAAATAAAATAGCTGGCCAATTTTTGTGCATTTATAATGTTGTGGAGATTTTCAATGGGGCCTGGGTATTCTAAAGAGGTTAAATAGGAAAGGGATTGATTTCATTTGTAATGAGTAATTGTGAGTAAAATAGGTACCGTGCTCCACATTCAAAGAAGCCAGAAAGCTTCTATTGATAACTGTGGGGAGAAAGCAGATAATACAAACAACTCCAAATTTTAAACATGAGCGTATTTGAATTTTATTTTTGAATGCAGATGTGATTGATCATTTGTTCTGCAGGCAAGGCTTTAGTCCAGTTAGGGGGAAAAACATCAATGCACTCATATTGATTATTTTCTAGAAGTTTTAGAGACTTACTAATAGTAAACTTTCTAAGCAGCTGAGACTTGAAATTCCTCATTAGCGGAGGTGAGGCAAGGAGTCAGAGATTGTTGCACACATCCTCTTTGCTGCAGTTAACTGGCACCTGTGTTGCCTGAAGTAATCCAGGAAAGAAGTCAAGGGAAGAAAGTGTGCCTTCTCAGTGAAGGAAGTGGGGAGGAGGGTCCTTCTCAAGAGAGAATCATCACTTCAGCCTCCAGTATTTATTGGACACGCAGTGAGTCAGGCCCTGGTCTGAGTTCTTTGAATGTGTGAACTCCCAACAAGTCTATAGGGGCTGATTTGCTGTTGTTTATTCACCAAGTCATGTCCAACTTTTTGCGACCCCATGGGCTGCAGCCTGCCAGGCTCCTCTGTCCAGCGGATTCCCCAGGCAAGAATCCTGGAGTGGGAGTGGGTAGCCATTCCCTTCCCCAGGGCATCTTCCTGACCCAGGGATGGAACACGGGTCTCTTGCATTGGCAGGTGGGTTCTTTACCACTGTGTCACTGGGAAGCCCATGTGGGCTGAGGACTGGTATTCTCACTGTAGAGATGGGGGAACTGAGGCACAGCCGGTGGCTGAAGGAGCCAGGATTCCCACTCCAGCAGCTGGGACCCCAAGCCTGTGCCCTCAGCATCCATAAGGGGAGGTCATTTGATGCCTGGAAGTGGTTCATGGCTGGGGATGACTTTCTTTGGCCTGCTTCAGCCTGCTTGCTGGGCACTGCCTGATCCCATGCCATTTCCCTAACAGCCCCATGAAATAGAGTTCATTATTACCTCCATTTTCTTAAAGAGGAAACCAAAGCTTAGAAAATTGAATATCTTCCTTAAAGTCACCGGTCACCAAATGCCAGAAGTCTCTCCCGGGTCTCTGCAACATCAAAGTCAATCATTGGTTGACTGCCCAGCAGTCAGAGCTGTAGTCTAAAGTGCTGGATGGGATGTCTCTAAGGACAGAGAATTGAGCAAAGCCTGTCTTCTCTTCCGTCTTTGACCGGCTTTTTATCAGAGCCTTCCTTTCATGGCACATCCAAGAAGTCCTGCCTAGAGGAGGGGATTCCCTTCTTCTCAGACCCTAAATTGAATAAAAGAATCTAAAACCCGTCCCTGACATCTGCTGAAAGCTGTCGACTTGACCATGTGCCTCGTTCGTTCGGAGGGCAGCGGCATTCTTCCAGGGCGAGTGTAAACTGTTCTCATTGAATGAATACCTGATTAAGTTAATGGTGCTGAGCCAGGGCGAGGAGGAGCGATTTGGCAGCCGAATTCCTGGCAGCTCATTCAACGTCCTTAATGTTCCACCGGCTTCGTGCTGGGCCGCCTGTGAGCCCCCGGGAGGGGCCGCCGGTAATTACTCAGCGTTTTGATTGAAAACAGCTGCAGGTAGCGCGTCATCCCATTGTCCGTTTCGCTGGTGATTGGAAATGACTAGGGGCATCTTGGTCTCCACTGCGCAGCCTCACTCCGGGGAGTGGGGGTTGGGGATGCGGGGAACAAGGTAGAGAGTAGGTTTCCCACTTGCTCCGCTTTTCAAAATGAACCATTCATCTTTTGAGGGTCAGAACTCAGCCACCCATTCAGTGAGTGTGAGTCAGAGCCCTAATTCTAAAACAAACGTTTATTTCAGGGAGAATTCTTATCTTGGCTGATCCTTACTAGCTACTCTCCCTGTTCTCTCTATGCTTTATTTAAGCTGGTTTCAATAAGATCACTGTCCTTGTAAGCACGTATTCCTTCCCGTAAATCCAAAGAGGATCCTTGGCATTCCCCTGGGATAAATGGGGGACAATCTGGACATAGTTTCGGATCATGGGGTGTGGATTTTTAGAGGTTAAAGAGGCTGCAGCCTCGCTCCGGGAAGTATCTGGGGTTCATAATCTCCCATGAGAATCTGTGCTTAGAAATGGAATCTCTCAGGCCAGATGCTTTTTAGATACACAGTATTTTACGTCCCTCTGTCATGAGTTTCACTTTCCATCCAACACCGCATGATCACGTCCAGAAATTTAGAAGAAGATCCAGAAACACTTTGCCGTTTAGAAGCCAGCAGCGAACAGCAGTAGACAGACACAGGATGAGAACAGTCAGCCGATGAAGAAAGGACAGCAGCCAGAGCGTCCCACAGGGTTATGAAATTCAGTCTGCCTCCAGCACAGGGAACTGACCATCTAGTGAGAAAGATGCACGGAAGTAGGCAAAGAGTGCAGTGAACAGGTTACATAAGTGATGGTGAGCCTCAGAAGAAGGGCTGTGCAACGCTGCAGTGCCTTAAGGGGCTTTGTCGTGGTTTTAGGGGATGATCCCTGTAGATGGTGGGTTTCCCTGGTGGCTCGGATGGTAAACAATCCACCTGCAATGCAGGAGGTCCGGGTTCGATCCCTGGGTCAGGAAGATCCCCTGGAGGAGGGCATGGCAACCCATTCCAGTATTCTTGCCTGGAAAACCCAATGGACAGAGGAGCCTGGTGGGCTACAGTCCACAGGGTGGCAAAGAGCTGGACACGACTGAGCAACTAACACACACACACAGTAGATGGTAGAGATCAGGGGCCGGGGTGGGCGTGGGGTTTAGGGAGAGAGAGGGAGAATGGGGACTTAGTGTTTAATGGGGACAGCGTTTCAGTTTAGGAAAGGGAAAATTCGGGAGATGTCTGACGTCAAGAGCTGCACAACAATGTGAGCGTACTTAGTGTCACTGAAATGTGCAGTTAAATATGATTAAAATAGTATGTTTTGTATTAGGGGACTTTTACCACAATTAAAAAAAAATCAACCAAGGAAGAGGCATATAGGGCAGAGGTCTGGAGGGGGTCCAAACCCGGGGCTTCCAGGCGTCCTCTCCTCGGGCGGGGCGGGGCGTGGAGGGTGTCACCTTCTCCCACCCCCTTCAGTGTGACAGCTCACACGCAGTACAGGCACCCAGCGAGGCTTCCCCAAGCCCTGGTGTCTGGAGACTCACTGATGCTCAGACGCAAACCAAGCACATGGCTGGTCTTTACTCCCAGCTCCTCACGCAGGTTGGGCGAGTACCTTTCGTGCCTCCTCCAGAGGGTGGCACTGTTACTGCCTGTGGCCCAAAGCCGCCATCATAAATGATATTTTAGACTGTCCAGTGGTCAAAGCCCCCAGGCAAACACAGTCCCATAGGCAGGACATTCCAGAGGTCTAAAGGTCACCTCCCAGTAGCCAAAGACAATGATGAGAAGTCTCTCTGGGTGAGATTATCCGCAGGATATACCAGCAGCTCACTGCATAATCTGAGCACTGGGACCCAGATGTTTGTATCAGATGAACCAAGATTTTCATCTTATTTCTGTCATTTATGAGACCTGAGACTCGTGTGTGGACGCTCAGTCGTGTCTGACTGTGCCCCCGTGGACTGTAGCCCATTAGGCTCCTCCATCCATGGGTTTCTCCAGGCAAGAAGACTGGAGTGCCATTTCCTTATCCAGGGGATCTTCCAGACCCAGGGATCAAACCCAGGTCTCCTGCATTGCAGGCAGGTTCTTTACTAACTGCACCACCTGGGAAGCCCTTCATGGAACCTTAGGAGACTCATTTAACATGCGAAGCCTCAGTGTCCTGGTCTTTACACAAAAACAGCCTCAGTGGCTTCTATCATAACCCGCTTTGCCTGGGGACACTGGGTCCCAGGAGGCCTCAGGGCCTTTGTCACTAAGAAGATAGCAGAGTGGTATAGCGTCCCAGAGACGAGAAGACAACCACAGAGGGGACGCTGCCATGGAACCCCCGGAGGTAATGACTTGTTAGTTCATGGTTATCTAGAACGTCCCACTGTCCTTCGACTCAGCCACATCCCAGGGCAGCAGATGCCTCAAGACCCTCTCAGGATGCCTCAGTTCCAGAAAGGCATTTTTCTGACCTGATGGGGATTTTCATGTTCTGTGACTGTCAGTGTGGGAGCCCCCCCACCCCCCGGCGCCCTGGTCGCTGGTGGGATCTGACCAAGCCTCCCCCAGCTCCTGCTGGCCCTTTGCTAGGTGGTGCGTAGCAGAGCTGCTGAGAGCGTGTGTCGGAAGACAGCTGGCAGCCATCCCCGTGGGGTAGGGAGAGAAGGTTCTGCATGTCCCCCCAGGCCTTTGGGGAATTACTCATCTTCGTGTTGTGGAAAATCAGACTGCGTGGAACCAGGAAGCATCATGCTTAACCCTCGAAGAGACATGCCAGACTCCAGTTTCCCGGCTCACCCTTCTGTGGACTCCGTTGGGTATAGGCTGAGCGGCTTTCGTGCTTTGGGGTGTGAATTGGGGGCCTGTGCACTGGGAGCTGTTACCAATATAATCTCTTCTGTCAGCTGAAGACAGAGAATAAATGCTCAAACATCCATGACTTTTTCTTGTGTGAGTCACAAGTGTGAGGGGGGGGGAAAAAAAGACCAGATGCTGGAAAGGATTGAGAGTCTGAGGGTATCGTGTTGATTTGATCATGGAACCAGGAGAGATCAGTCACAGATCAGTGTGGGTGAAAACAAGAGATTCCGCAGGAAGCGTGTGCTGAAGTACAGTTGCGATGGCGACCGTGTACTGACTGTGTACATTATGCCAGGCACCAGGCGTCTTAATTCCTCCCCATTTTATAGGCAGAGATACTCATTACAAGATCACACAGTATTGAGACACTCTCAAAACTGGTCACCCATATAATCTGGAGTAAAATAAGGATGACATTAAAAGAAGGGAAATGGGCAGTAGGCGTGAAGCCAGGGTGTTTTTGCCATTGTTTTTTTTAATTTGAGGGTCTTTAAATTTTTTAATACAATTTTTAAAGGTTACTTTCCATTTAGTTATTACAAAATCCTGGCTCCGTTCCCCATGTTGTACAGTAAACCCTTGAGCCTGTCTTTACACCCACCAGCTGTGTCTCCCCTTTCACCACCCCTATGTTCCCTTTCCTTCTTCCCCACCGCTAACCACGAGTTTGTTCTCCCCACCTGTGAGTCTGTGTCTTTTATGTTGTATTCATCAGTTGGTCGTATTTTCTAGATTCCACATATAAGAAGTATCATTCCGCATTTCTCTTCCTCTGACTTAGTTCACGTAGCATAGTGCCCTCTGAGTCCATCCATGGTGCTGCCAATGGCAAAGTTTCACTCTTTTTCATGGCTGAGTAATATTCCACTATATGTACATACCACATCTTCTTCATCCACTCATCTGTTAAGGGATACTTCGGTTGCTTCCACATCTTAGCAACTGTAAATAATACTGGTATGAATATTAGGGTGTGTGTATCTTTCCAAATTAGTGTTTTTGCTTTTTTGCCCGCAATATATGCCCAGGAGTGGGACTGCGGGATCATACGGTAGTTCTGTTTTTAGTTCTTTGAGGAACCGCCATACTGTTTGTCATAATGCGTGTGAGTGCTCAGCCACTCCGTCATGTCTGACTCTCTGTGACCCCATGGACTCTAGCCTGCCAGGCTCCTCTGTCCATGGGATTTCCCGGCAAGAATACTGGAGCCACTTGCTATTTCCTTCTCCAGGGGTTTGTCATGATGGCTGCACCAATTTGCATTCCCACCAACAGTGCACGAGGGTTTCCTTTTCTCTACACTGTCGCTGGTGTTTGTTACTTGTGGATGAAGCCAGGCTTTGAACTTGTCCTTTACCTCCACCCAGGAGTAGGCTATTCTTCCTACTACTCCTCCTTATTAGTACTAGTAAGAATATTCATGTTACCTTCCTATCAGTAATAATATTTTATCCTGATATTCTAAAGATGCCAGTGGAAGTGAGTCCAGAATGACTTCCATAGTGAGATTTTTCACTGCCGTGCTAATAAGCACATTCAGTTGAGAGTCAAAAATAACTTGTCTTCTAACCCCAGTTCTCACCATGTTACTATGGCCGGTTCTTTGCACCTTGAGGCCACAGTCCCTCTGTCCTTAAAGCGGTTCACTCTGGCGCAGGGTGCAAACTGCTGCGGGGTTGTGGAAAGCACCCAAGGAACTGTTTGCAGCCTTCGGTGGGTAAATGGAGATTTGGGAGTCGCTCCCGGGGTAGCTTACCTGCCACACAGGATGCTTGAGAGCAGAAAGGTATTTGCTCACACATGGAACCAGGGAAGGTCTTGACAGAAAGGCATTTCCAGCTTTTCTTAAAAGCGTCTTTTGGACAGCTCATTTGGGACCACTTTCAATCCAGATGGTGATCCCTCCAAGTGATTATTTTTCCATCTTCAGCCTTTCCAGGAATTCCAGCACGGGCAGGCTGCCAGGGGACACTGGCTGCCCAGATGCTGCAGCGACATCCCACATGAGCCAAGGACAGGCCAGCCCAGCTGCGGGCCTGGGCCCTCCTCTCTCGGCCTGACCTCCTGCAGACAGAGACGTGGACCATATCCCCATACCGTAGGCCCCACCCACAGGACAGATCTCCCTGTTTTCCCAGAGGTGGCAGAACCCGCTAGAAATACTCCCAGTGTCACACTGTTATCACGTGGATACGATACGGGTATGGCAAAAGCCAGCAGCCGAAGAAAGCTTCGCCCAGGCCTGATGAAGCCTGTTGCTCTGTGATGCAGACAGTAGAAGCAGATGCCGGAGCCCGACGCAGGGAGGAGGGAGATGGGGGTTAGCGCCACACCAAGCAGAGGAGTTCACGGGAGGGAAGACAGCAGAGCAGCCGTGTGTCTGGAGCAGTCCCCTCCGCATCTCCATCAGGGAGGTGGCTTTTAATCAGAACAAAGATTCTGAGTCCGTTTGTTGCCTTCAGAGCTTCCCTGAGCCCAGGGAGCCCCCAAATGCAGCTGTGTTCTTGTGGACAGACTGAAATTTTTTAATTAACATATGACATTGAGTGATTGTATTCATTGCCCCCAAGTCCCCATGACTCTAGCCTGCCAGACTCCTCTGTCCATGCCAGAATCCTGGAGAGGGTTGCCATTATTTCCTCTGGGGGAATCTTCCTGACCCAGGGATCAAATCTGGGTCTCCTGCATTGCAGGCAGATTCTTTACCATCTGAGCCACCAGAAAAGCCCCTATAGATAAACAGGCCACCCCAAAACTATTATTCTTGGTTCTGATAGAAGGGGACCGTTTCCTCCTGCCAATCCTCATTCCCCTGAAATCCCAGTGTGGATGGTAGTGGCAGACCAGGGCCTCCCCAGCCCTCTCTAGCGTGTATCACTGATCTGACTGAAGGGTCCTGCACCCTGATACAGACTCTGGTACCAAACTTGCTTTTGGTGACCCTAGAGGGAGAGAGAGAGCTTGTTAACCACATGTTGGTAATCCATGGTTCTCCATGCCTGATCTGTAGGACTTGCCCTCTGTGGGGAGTTTCAGCACTGCTGTGCCCTGGATCACCACTAGGTGGGAGTGTTGAGTTCAGTGCTGGGTGAGGCTGAGGGTCCCTGGCTCCCTTGCCTGGGAAGTCTGAAGATCGCGCTCTCTTCCTTTTTCATTTCAGCCTCTAACCTGGAATGCCACACCCGCTGCAGCCCATGATTAGAGCTAGGAGGGATGCCGTGGTGCCCTTGACATCATCTCCCCTCTCTGATCCCTTTGCATTCTCTTTTCTACATGGGACCATCAGCAAGTGTCTCTAAACTCTGCCTCAATGCTTAGGATGACACGGGGATTCCCTACCTCATGCAGCCCAGCCCATTTGACCAGTTCTGATTAGTTTCTAATGTCTACTGTATACAGTCATCCATCAGTATCTGCGGGGGTTTGGTTCCAGGAGCCCCCGATGCTCAAGTCCCATGGTCAGCCCTCCATAGAAGTGGTTCTGCATTCTGGAATTCAGCCAACCGCAGATTATGTCATACTGCGATATAGGAGACGTGGGTTCGATCCCTGGGTCAGGAAGATCCCCTGGAGGAAGGCATGGCAACCTTCTCCAGTATTCTTGCCTGGAGAATCCCAGGGACAGAGGAGACTGGCGGGCTACAGTCCATGGGGTCGCAAAGAGTCAGATGGGACTGAAGTGACTGAGCACAGCACACAGCAGGTCTTTATTAAAAAAAAAAATCCCCACGTAAATGGACCTGTGCAATTCAGACTCACGTTGTTCAAGGGCAAAGTGTGTATCACTGTAATCTGGAGCTCAGCTCTGTTCTGCTGTCTTTCACGGATGGCCCTTCGTAGATCTGAGCATCACATCTCTGCTCCAGCTTTTTCTATCCTTCCCCAGGCCATACATCTTCAGTTGCTGCAACTGTTACTTACCTGTCTTGGGTCCAGACCTCCCGCTAACCCCATCACTCCATCCTGGGTATGCCCGCCAGTATCCCCTTGCCTCAGGACTTTGTGACCTTACCAATGCTGTATGCTACTGCAGTATTTATTCTGTTACTGAGAATACTGTGCTTTTTAAATGACGCTATACGAGCTCTTGCCTGGAGAATCCCATGGATGGAGGAGCCTGGTGGGCTGCAGTCCATGGGGTCGCTAGGAATCGGACATGACTGAGCGACTTCACCTTCACTTTTCACTTTCATGCATTGGAGAAGGAAATGGCATCCCACTCCAGTGTTCTTGCCTGGAGAATCCCAGGGACAGCGGAGCCTCGTGGGCTGCCGTCTGTGGGGTCGCACAGAGTCAGACACGACTGAAGCAACTTAGCAGCAGCAGTGAAGCAACTTAGCAGCAGCAGCAGCATACCAACTTTTAGGCACCAAACCCAACTGTTGGTTCATATTGAATGGATAGTCAAACAGAAAATTCCTGGGCTGTTTGAAATAAACTATTCTTCAACCAGATCTCTCTAACCCTGCTATTAATTGAGCTATTGAAACCAAGGGTAGGGCATTTATTTATTCTTGTTCATTTTAGTATTTTTGGCTTTGTGCCATCACTTCCAGCTTCTTAGGATATATTTGAATATTAATTGCAGGTAATATATTAAGCCGGGTTCCCGACAGCTCAGTTGGGAAAGAATCCGCCTGCAATGCAGGAGGCCCTGGTTCGATTCCTGGGTCAGGAAGATCCGCTGGAGAAGGAATAGGCTATCCACTCCAGTATTCAGTATAATATAGTAAGCACCCCTTCCAGCCTTCTGTTGCCTCTAAATATGATAACCAAACCACTTAATAAAATGTTGAACAGAATAGAACTGAAAATTCTTGCATACCATTTGCCCCACACTGACACTGAACAGTTAAGGTCTGTGATACAGACTGGAAACTAAGTGTTTGATGAATGACTATGTGATACACTTCCTGTGAGGTATGCTTGTTCAGTCAGCCTTGAAGATGTCTAATGATGCTGTCATCCAGCACACCTTTCTCCATTTTGGAAATTTCAAGCATGTCAGAGTTGGGCCTACTTTTAACATTTAACCTACACAAAGTGCCTTCTGCCTTTGCACTACACAGATCAACCTGTTTAATAATTCAGTAAAGCAAGAGATTTGCATGCCGGGACTTCAGGAATCCTTGCCAAGCCCTAGTGACCCCTCCCATTGGGTCCAGGGGTTCTGTCTTTTAAATGGTCTCATGGTTTTTCCAGAAATGACACAGGCTCACCAGGCTCTATTTCCTCCTCTTTAAAACGAAAACTATGTATCTGTTGTGCATGGACATTACAAGCCAGTCATGGGTTTCACTCAAACTGAGAAACTCACAGGATGGAGGGTGCTGGGCAGAGCAACCCAGTGTATCGCCCTGACCTTGGGATGCATGTTTAGGACTGTATGTATCAGATTCTAGGCGTGTTTTCTATTCAGAGCAGTTAGTTCGTATTTATGGGACTTGGAGTCAGTAGGGATCATCTCATTTTCCTGTCACTTCTGAAACAAGCTGAATCCATGGTAATGGGTAGGGGGGGGTTACAGGGATTTTTGAATGATAGCAAAGACAGAAGTGTCTTCCTTTATTGAAGGTTGCTTTTCCTCCCAGAGATGACTGAATCATAGGTATAATTTACAATAATAGTCTTTTTAAAGTGTGTTTCCTTAGAGTTTTCGAAGACAGAAAGAACCAGAAGAAAAGGAGCATCTGCTACTTAGAACTGTATCAAGTTTAGGTGACCCCAAAGGAAACAGCTGAGTTCTCCCTAAATATTCCTGTATGTGCGTAGTTGTTTCCGACTCTTTTGCAACCCCGTGGACTATAGACCACCAAGCTCCTCTGTCCATGGGATTTCCCAGGCAAGAATGCTGGAGTGGGTTGCCATTCCCTTCTCCAGGGGATCTTTCCGACCCAGGGATGGAACCCAGGTCTCCTGTGTTGCAGGCGGATTCTTTACTGTCTGAGCCGCTAGGGGAATAACCCTGAACATTAGCTGCTTGTCTCCAAGGCGCCATCAGTTCTGTCTGCTCACAGAACCTAGTTTGGTTCCCCAGCACTTGCTCCATTAGAAAGAGGCTGAGATGTCTACTTAGGAGCTTAGGTGTACAGGCTGAGTTTCTCACCCCTTGCTGTGCATGTGAATCATCTGGGGACTTTGTTAAAATGCAGAGACTCTGAATCAGGAGCTTTGGATAGGACCTGAGTCTCTGCATTTCTAAAGCTGCTGGGGGAGCTGGTCTGAGGACCACACTTGGAATAGCAAGGCCATATGCCACTGAGCTAAATTTTAAGATACTGATGGAGAGAGAGATATATAAATGTAGATGTGAAGATGCTTAAGATGACTCTATTCAGAACAGTGATTAACAGGCAAATCATACGTAGTAAACCCTATATAAATTTGTCTTGATCCATCTATTGACCCCTGTTCACTTCCCCTTTCCTAATAATAATGTTTAAACATGATCTGCCTGTGCGGCTCTTTGGTAACTTTGCAGTTATATAATCGTGCTCAGCCCCATGTTTCTGTTGCGACAGGTGCATCCGGAGGCACACGCCTCGTCTGGGGGACTCAGGTGAACGAACCATTGGTGTGTTTCAGCACTGAAAAGGCAATTAGGGACATGAAGCCCATTTGTCTGCAGCTAGAAAGAAGCCCTAAAAGCAGACATCCACTCTCCTTTCTTCTCTTCTTTCCTAGTCTCTCTCGCTCTCTCCCTTTTCCCTCCTGTACTTTCTACCTTCATAGTTTTATCTCTGTTTTTTTTTTTTCATCCCGTGAACCATCATCCAATGTACCAGGGACACAGTGGCGTCCTGTGGTGCCCTCTCGTGGCTCACTGAAAATATAGCTAGACACAGTCCCTACTCTCACAATGACTTCCCCTGCTGAGAGATAAGGACAGCACAGAGAGCCAATGAAGCGCAGAACAGGGACACGTGCCCCAGAATTACAGCGACCCATGCCTGTAGCTGCACTGGTAAATAGGAAACATGGTCCTTCTAAATGTAGGAGGGTGAGCTGAAATTTATATCAGTCTGGCCCCGGGGTTGCTCCAGTTAATCTTTGTATCCTTGACTTAGTGTCAGTTATTATCTGGAAAAGATGTTTATCAATGGACCACTTTTCAGAAGAGTGCATTTGAATTTGTGTGTTAAGGCCGATATGTTTTAGTGGCCCATTAGCAGAAAAACCAGCCATGGAATCTATAATGAGATCTTTAAGGCCAACAAAGCCTCCCAGTGTCTCTCAAAACAAACAAAAAAACAGTGTATATAAACCAAGGCACTGCTAAGAACCAAGTCGGCATTGTTTTTTCAGATTCACTGAAGCTGAGTTCTGTTTTAAAAAGTACCTTCAGAGGAGTTTTCTAGTTTTGTATATGGTGTGTTCCATTGTGCAGCAATTTCACATTTGCATTGCTAATGGACCTCTTTGCAAACGTGTTTGACATTTTGCTTGGCTTTGAAAGGACTTTTATGCTGCTATTTTTTCCTCCCCTAGAGCTGCCTTGGGCTAATTAACCTATTCCCTTACTGGCTGGGCTGCTGTATGCAAATACTCTCATTCTGGATTCTGACACACTACTCTTACATGAACATCCCTAATGAAATCCTGTGGGGTTTTATTGGAGCAGTGCTACTGTGGGGCCAGCAGGGAGCGCATGGAGCAGTTCACGTTGAGTCCATCTCCTAAATCACTTTCCTTTGCTAGTCCCAATGGGAATGCCAGTTTATGTTCTCTTTCTTAGAGTAACTTGAAACCTAGAGATAAAAGATCGGTATCAACACTTTTTAAGCAGTCAAAAGCGTCAACTGTTTTCAATTTTGGTAGTTTAGTTTTATTCTGTCGTTTTGAAAACAGCACTGTCATCTCAGTAGATTTGTATATATTAGGTGTAAATTACATGCCATGAACTTCCTAAGAGAAGGCTATACCTGGGGCTTAATAAAGCCGGAGGTTCGGAGGGTAATGCTGAAAACTGCTGCCTTATTGTGTCTGTTTTAACATCAGACTATAGAAAACAGGTCTGGGTAGGAGAAATGCTAAAACCCAGGACCTGGAATTCCCAGAACCTGATTCAGCAACTTTCCAGGATCACAGCACAAGACTGCTGACAGCCTGTAGGCAGCCCTCACATCTGCCTCCTGTTAGCCTAGTTCCTGTTGGTTCCACTGATGATCTGCCTCTTGCCAGGTGGACATCTGTCTGCCTACACAGGTCTGGTAACAGAGTTCGGTGGTTCCCGAAAGACTGAGATAGGTGTCCATGAAAACTGGCTCCCTACTTGTATGGACAGGTTGAAACACACAGGCCTGATTGGTCTAGCAGAGGCTTCATCTCCAGGGTTCATGGTGGACTGGCCCTTTCCAAGAAGAGGGTGGAGAGTATGGAGAGAGAATTCAAAGAGCACTTGGAAAGGAAGTAAGAGGCAGAGATGAAGCAAGCATGTTGCCCTCATTAAGGACACCCTCAATGCCTGATTATTGCATTTTTAAAAACCAAACCATGTTCCTGTTTTAACTGTCTCATAGATTCCTTTTGGCTGTTACCGTATGAGTAGCTGTACTGGGAGCTGTTTGGAAACGTGTAGAGAACATAATTATTTGGGGCTG
The DNA here is from genome assembly GCF_001704415.2 of Capra hircus. Classification (NCBI taxonomy): domain Eukaryota; kingdom Metazoa; phylum Chordata; class Mammalia; order Artiodactyla; family Bovidae; genus Capra; species Capra hircus. The sequence goes on along the minus strand of NC_030830.1, from coordinate 9,547,262 downwards.
CCTCTGCTCAGTTGGCCTGTATATAGTGTGTTTGTTTATGTCTGTGTGTGTGTGTTAGGCAAGAGAGAATTGTTGTAAATCCAGTATGGACCCAGAGTCACTAGAATCTTTGAGTAGTGCCTATGGCAGAGCTTCCCTGATAGCTCAGCTGGTAAAGAATCTGCCTGCAATGCAGGAGACCCAGGTTCAATTCCTGGGTTGGGAAGATCTCCTGGTGAAGGGAAAGGATACCCACTCCAGTATTCTGGTCTGGAGAATTCCATGGACTATACAGTCGCAGAGTCAGAGAGGGCTGAGCCACTTCCTACTTTCACTATGGCAGAGGAGGACTCAGATAAGCTATGAAATCCGCTGTGGACTTCCCTTCCTAACCTGGTCCTCCCAGTGCCTGGCTCAGAGGAGGGCTGATCGACACTGGTGCCATCCTCCTTGTAGGCTTCATTTGATCCTCCAGAGACTGGGTAAAGATACAGCTGAGGAGTGGGAGGGCCATTTCTGGGAGGGAAACTGAGAAATGCATTGTTTGCCCTCCAAAAAGAAAAAGGGGCGGGGAGGAGAAGGTATTGAGAGAGATATCTTAGAAGACTTACTAAACCCATAAAAAAGGTTTGACTTGCTCCATGGCTTAATGGTCTTCCTGATGTCCTACACAACACGGCCAGCGTTTTACCTGCTCTAATAGTGGGGCTGGCGGCAGGATTTTGGGGGATTCACATCAATCTCGCGGGAGGGTGTTCTTTTCCGGTGTTGATGTTCTGACGCCCTGTTCCCCCACCCCCCACCCCTTTCTCCCTCTTGGTCCCGACCCTCTGCCTTTTCCCAGATTCCAGAGCAGCTGCTGGAGGATCGCACCCACGGGGAGATGATTCCTCATGAAGAGCCTGGATCCCCTACAGAAATCAAATGTGACTTTCCGTTTATCAGACTAAAACCAGAGCCAGTCCGACAGTGAAACGGTCACCGTGGAGGGGGGACGGCGAAAAATGAAATCCAACCAAGAGCGCAGCAACGAATGCCTGCCTCCCAAGAAGCGCGAGATCCCCGCCACCAGCCGGCCGTCCTCGGAGGACAAGGCAGTGCCCAGCGACAACCACCGCGCGGAGAATGCGGCATGGCTCCCCGGCGCCCGGGGCCACGTGGGCGGGCGGCTAGGGCCGGCGGGGCCCCCGGCGGAGCTCGGTTTACAGCAGGGAATAGGTTTACACAAAGCGCTGTCCACGGGGCTGGACTACTCCCCGCCCAGCGCGCCCCGGTCCGTCCCGGCGGTGGCATCCACCACGACGATGCCCGCGGCATACCCGCCGCCCCCGCCATCCGGGGCCCCCGTGTCCCCGGTGCAGTACGCCCACCTGCCGCACACGTTACAGTTCATCGGGTCTTCCCAGTACAGCGGGCCCTACACCGGCTTCATCCCTTCCCAGCTGATCTCGCCCACGGCCAGCCCGGTCACCAGCGCGGTGGCCTCGGCGGTGGGCGCCGCCACGCCTGCCCAGCGCTCCCAGCTGGAGGCCTATAGCAGCCTGCTGGCCGACATGGGCGGGCTGAGCCGAGCCTCCGGACACAAGGCTGAGCCACCACCACCGCCGCCACCTCCGCAGCACCTAGGCCGGACTGCGGGGCTCCTCCCCCCGGGGTCCCCACCGCCCCCCCAGCAGAGCCAGTATGTGCGCATCTCCAGCTCGCCGCAGAACGCCGCACGCCCGGCCTCGCCGCCGACCCTCCCCATCCACCTGCACACGCACCCGACCATGATCCCACACACGCTCACCCTGGGGCCCTCCCCGCAGGTGGTCGTGCAGTACACCGACTCCGGCAGCCACTTTGTCACCCGCGAGGCCACCAAGAAGGCCGAGAGCAGCCGGCTGCAGCAGGCCATGCAGGCCAAGGAGATGCTGAACGGGGAGGTGGAGAAGGGCCGCCGGTATGGGGCGCCCCCTGCGGCCGACCTGGGCCTGGTGAAGGCGGCCGGCAAGGCGGTGCCCCACCCCTACGAGTCCAGGCACGTGGTGGTCCACCCCGGCCCCGCCGACTACAGTGTCCGCGACGCGTCGGGGGTGCGGGCCTCCGTGATGGTCCTGCCCAACAGCAGCACCCCCGCCGCCGACCTCGAGGGGCAGCAGGTCACCCACCGGGAGAACTCGCCGTCCGCCCTCAACGACAAGAGCGGCCTGCACTTGGGGAAGCCCGGGCACCGCTCCTACGCACTGTCCCCGCAGCAGGCACTGGGCCCCGAAGGCGTGAAGGCCGTCGCCACGCTGTCCCCGCATACGGTCATCCAGACCACACATAGCGCCTCGGAGGCCCTCCCGGTCGGGCTGCCGGCCACGGCCTTCTACGCGGGCACGCAGCCGCCGGTCATCGGCTACCTGAGCGGCCAGCAGCAAGCGATCACCTACGCCGGTGGCCTGCCCCCGCACCTGGTCATCCCGGGCACCCAGCCCCTGCTCATCCCCGTGGGCAGCGCCGACCTGGAGGGGTCGGGCGCCGCCTCGGCCATCGTCACGTCGTCGCCCCAGTTTGCTGCAGTGCCTCACACGTTCGTCACCACCGCCCTGGCCAAGAGCGAGAACTTCGGCCCTGAAGCCCTGGTCACCCAGGCCGCCTACCCGGCCATGGTGCAGGCCCAGATCCACTTGCCCGTGGCGCAGTCTGTGGCCTCCCCCGCCGCCGCCGCGCCCCCCACGCTGCCGCCCTACTTCATGAAAGGCTCCATCATCCAGTTGGCCAACGGGGAGCTGAAGAAAGTGGAGGACCTGAAGACAGAGGACTTCATCCAGAGCGCGGAGATCAGCACCGACCTGAAGATCGACTCCAGCACGGTGGAGAGGATCGCGGACAGCCACAGCCCCGGCGTCGCCGTGATCCAGTTTGCCGTCGGGGATCACCGAGCGCAGGTAACGTTGTGGCCGCATCACGGGGGTAGGGGGACACCGCGCCGTGCCGCCGCCCTTACCTCCTGGCACCGTGACTTTCTTCCAAGCAGCAGACCTGTCTGCGGCTGTGGGAGTGATTGAGGGTTTTCTTTCACTTTCACTTTAATGGTTAGGCTTCTCACGTTCCTCCAACCACCATTCTCTAAGAGAATTAAGCCCTAATGCACCCGGAAGCATCCTCTGTTTGTAATGAATTAATTTCTCTGCTTCTCCAATGGGGGCTGGTCAGGTACCATGCTTGGGGTAGTTAAGAAAATCACCACTCGGGTTGTTTTGCTGATGTTGTCCTGTGGTTCACATGAGTAACCCTGATTAGGAAAAGCCATTTTCCACCCCCACCCCTTTTGGTTTTTTTTTTTTTTTTTTTTTTGGTCAGGAAAAGACAGTGCTGCTTCAGGGGAGAATGTTAGTTGCTCAGAGTTGCCATATCCCATTACAACATCAGTGTTTTGTTATTGTTTTTGTTTATTTATTTTGGCTGTGCTGGGTCTTAGTTACAGCACTCAGAATCTGATCTTAGTCGTGGCATGTGAACTCTTAGTTGCAGTGTGGGGGATCTAGCTCCCTGACCAGGGGGTCAAACTCAGGCCACCTCTATCAGGAGCTTGGAGTCTTAGGCGCTAGACCACCAGGGAAGTCCCAACATCCATGTTTTAACATGTAGGTTTTGTTATCATTTAGGTATGGTGAGGCCAACAGAGGAGAATACATCTGGTTATACTCAGATCCCAAGGAGAGGGGATATGCCCGGCTACGTGGGCTGCCATGCCGAAGAGGCCCAGGGGCTGCTACAAGGCACTGGGAGCCAGGAGAATACATGGACAAGAGCCTTTGCTGTCGTTTCAGTGGGAAGGAGTGCGTGAGGCAGGGTAGCAAGCGTAGGTAGGCTAGTTGGAATCATTTAAGCAGGCTCTGGGTACAGGAGCTGTCCCTAGGTGTCTGATAGTGGCCCAGAGAGTGAAAGTCCCATTCACTGAGGAGGAAGCTGGGGTGTGGGTGTTTGCTTTACACGTGAAGAACATTATCCCCAGCAGGGGAGCTGTTGGCTATGTCTAGGAATTAGCTAACGCAGGGAGGGACAGTCCCTCCAGTGTCAGCAAGACCCCAAGATGTCAAAGCATCAGATACAGAGAATAAAAGGCATGGTTCATATAATCTGGAAGGTCAAGGCTGTCCCACGTGATCTCCTGGACTTCTGATAAATAGGAACCCCCAAGGGCCAGATGCAGCCAAGCTGAGTCATGTTAAAACTAGAACCGGGATCAGCTCTTAATTTCCATGAGTTCCTTCAGTCCACTCTTTTCCAGCTTCTTAAATCACTTGAATGCCTTGATTCCACCCATGTGTATGGAAACAGTAGTTTCACTGCCCAGCTTGCTTGAAGTCAGGTTTGGCCCCAAGGCAGGGAACTTCCCAGGCTATAGAGCCTCAGTGCCTCTGGGAATGGGATATGACAGCACCTTCTTCAGTTTGAAATGAGTTGAAAAATGGTCATGGCGTAGCTGGTATTTGGGACAGTCAAAGATAAACAAACTAGTTAATGGTTTGAATTGTTCTTAGAATATTTTTTAAAAGATCAAGTGAGGTGGGGGAGTCTGATTTTCCAAAGCGTCTTCCAGGACTTCTTGTGAATGTCCGGATGTGGGATCTTGCACAATATCAGAGGGCCTGCGTTGCCAGGAGCTTTTAGCCCCGAAGACTTTTCTTTTTAATGGTGAGATGTCGCTGTAAACTTTGGTGAGGCCCAAGAAAAATTTCTCAGGGTTCTGATGCAAAAAAAAAAAAAAAAAAGCAAAAATCAGAATATTTGGAAAAGGGCATCATTATGTAGAACTCCCTGCCCACATCTAAGTTTCTGCTCCCTCTCCACGTCCTACGTGGATTAGGAGTGGGTGGATCCTCGTTGACAAAAGAATGAGCTGACTTACTAGCAAAGTTGTCTTTTAACAGACCCCAAGTGAAGCCTGGGAAATAAACAAGAAGAAAAAGTAAATGTTTTTTTTTTTTTTTCATGATGCTGTTAATCCTTAAAGCACTACTGTGAACAGAGGTAAGCAGAGGAAGAGGGTTTATTTTGAAATGCAACTATCTCCTGCCCAGCACCTCTTTTCAGCTTTCAGTAAAGAACAGCTCTGAGCTGCAGGCTCATCTCCAGGGCTGCAGGAGCCCCCATAGACCGGAGCCTCACAGACCTCTAGGCAGTGCTGAGGGAGGTAGCATCTCTGCGTGCTCCTTGCTGCCCCCCCTCCCCGATCCTCCGCAGAGCGAATGCTTAAATGATCAAGAAATTGGCTTCCGAGTGTGAAGTCTCATTTCCTTCCCATTGCCAGGCCACCGGTCTCTTTGCTGACGGCCAAGGTGCAAATTAGAAGGTAGCGGGTTTGTCAGGGCCTGTTTGCAGGCCTGTGAGGCCGCCCGCTGGGAAGGACTCAAAAGGGTGGCTGGGGTTCCAAGCTGCAGAAACACAAGTGCAGGGCCCGGCACGCCAGCAATGTGTCACTTTACCCAGAAGCCTATCAGAAACAGGCTGACATCATCCCAGCTAAAATACTCCACCAGCTGTGTTTGCCACAAGTGACGGGGGCAGAGTCAGCCGAGAATCAGAGAAAGCGAGGCGGGGAGAGGGGCGGCCAGGGAGAAGGAAGGTCCAGATTTAATTTACACTCTAAGGGCTGAGGGCTTCCCTTCCTCCTCAGGGGGCTCTCTGAGGGGTTTTCTCCCCAGGCCTGGAGATCCCATCTCAGTCTTCTCAAAAATTAGAAATCTCTTAACACTTGCACCCATTAGGGAGGGTGAGAGATGTGCAGAGCACTTTGACTTAATTAGCCAAATCACAGATTTGATTGGGGAAGTTGTGGGAGGAAGGGGGTGGTTTTCTAAAGGACGGATGGCTTTGTGACCCCAGGCGTAAATCCTGCACGGAGGCAGGACCACAGGGACACTTGACTTCATAACCTACCACAGGCGTCCCCGGTGAATGCAGTGTGGCTGGTGGGAGAAGCCCCGAGCTTGGGGTCTGGACAATGGCAGGACAAAAATGGTCTCACTTCTCTCTGAGCAAGGGTTTTTCTCATCACTAAAATGTGAAAATGATTCCTTATACAAGATCATATCTTCAGCATCCTCTTTGTTTTTGTATTCCTTTGCTTTCCTGCCGTTCAGAACAGCCCTTGTAAAATTTACTAGCATCCACTAAACAAAAAAAGTGGGGGGATATACAGGGAAAGTTACCTGACTTTATGCTAATAATCAGCATATAGATCCAGTGAGAAGGAAAGCCACCCTCTATAGAAACAAGGGAATTTTCACTGAGGGATTATTTTCAGGAGCTGAATTCCTAATTATTATTGTGAAAAGAGACCTCCAGCGTGGTGGATCTGAAGCTCCCTGTGAGGCAGTGTAGGAGAAGAATGCTTTTGCATATCCATCCCCATCCCTGTGGTTTTGTTGTTCCCAGAGCTGTATTTCTTGGCCCAGGCAAAGTATCCTTGCATCTCAGTTGCGCCCAGGCTGGTTCTCCTCCAGGAGAATTGAGTGATCTCAGGCATTGTCTGTCAGCCTGCGTGCACCACACGAAGCCTCTCGGTAGCCACCCATGGTCTCCTGAGTCTATGGTGAGCCCAGAAGGGATCCTGAGATGATGATAACGTCCACATGGGAGCCCGTGTGATTCAACTGGAGGGCAGAGCATCGTCTGCTTGGGCGGGAAGCAGGTTAACTGGTCAGAAAATGCAAGACCTGGAGCTGAAAAGACCCGAGGCCGAATCTGTCCTCCACCACCGGAGCTTTGGGACTTGGTGCAAATCACAGACTAGTGCACACATGCTTCATGGTGCAAATGACACATGTGCCTTCCATCCGGCTCGTGTTGTAGTGTGAAGAATGAAAGTGGTTGTAAGAATGAAAGGAAAGTGAAGCCAGGGTGTTAGCCGCTCAGTGGTGTTACTCTTTGCAACCCCATGGACTCTAGCCCGCCAGGCTCCTCTGTCCATGGAATTCTCCAGGCAAGCATACTGGAGTGGGTTGCCATTCCCTTCTCCAGGGTATCTTCTCAACCCAGGGATTGAACCTGGGTCTCCTGCACTGCAGGCGGATTTTTTACCAGTTGAGCCACCAGGGAAGAAAGGAAATTTGCTCAAAAGAACCAGTTCAGTCAGTAGTGGATAGTAGGTCCTCAGCAGTGTTAGTTTCCCTTCCTTGGTTCCGCTTGGGTGGGACTTTGACCCTAAGAAGAGAAAGGTTAGGCCCTGAAAAGTGAATGAGTAAAAGGCTTCATGTTCTTACAAGAGCTTTTGGAAGGAGGAACAGTTTAGAAAAGTCTGGAAGGAAGGCTGAACTTTTCTGGTGAGCCTCATAAGCCATTTATTTCACTCTGCCTGTGTTCTTGCGGCATATTCCCAGGAGAGGTCCAGGAGCATCCCTTGCCATCGTGTTTCTGTGAAGGAAGTACCATGACCTCATGCTGGCCTGTGTGCACGCAACACTGTCTGGTTTTCCTGAGTGTGAGCTGGACTGGAGGGGTCATTTGATGGCTGAGCCCTGCACATGAGTGACCAGTGCAGAAACAGGCTCATGCACCTCTCCTCTGCAGAAAGGATCTGGGCACCATGCCCACTGAGGGACCCCCGGCCCAGGACGGCCCCACTGGGAGAGCCCTGGTCTTCCATCTTTGCAGCCTCCTCAGCCCTCTACCTCATGCTCCCCAGGCTTGACTTTTCTGAAGAGTACACAACATTTTGTCACTACGATTTATCTGTGATGAGGCTGCTTTTTTTTCCCTTCATGCTGGGCTCTGTCTCTCATTAGGGCTGTCTGTCGCCTCCCAGAGTCAGGAGCTGCCTGCTGCCTTTTACCTCCTTGGTGGCAGCTTAATATTCCATGTCATTTTCTTCTCCCAACTCGTGTGTGTGTGTGCATGCACGCACACACCCATACAGCATGTTACAATGACATGCTCACTGTACATCGACTGCTTCTTCCATTCCACTATTTTTTCATATGACCGCTGTGTTTTGTGAGCCATCAGTGTCTGCATTATGCATTTAATGGGTTAGCTGGTGCCTAAAAATAGCCGGAGCCCTCCTGCAGGCAGCACAGACGCCTGTATAGTCCCTAAGCAGCCAAAGCAGACCAACTTGCCAAACATTTCACACATGGGCCTTGGTGGATGTGAACCCTGATGAACCAGAAAATGGGTAGTGGCTGCCCTCGATGCAAAGCTCATTACTGGCCCTGGGGTCCAGTGATTGGTGATAATCCTCCCAGCTCTAATGCCAGAAAGGCTCCAGCAGAGAAGCAATATCAAACATATTTTTCTTTGCCTGTGTTCCCTCCCACTCCCCCCAAAAGAAGAAAAAGGCTCTGCTTTAGCGTGTGTGTGATATAAGTGCCCCCAGCTTGGGGATCTTACATGTGTTACTGAAGCAGATTATCTGGGACCATTGTAGCTTTTTTTTTTTTTAAGTAGACTTTATTGTTGAAAGTAGTTTTAGCAGAAAGTACAGAGTTCCCAGACACCTAGAGTTTCCCGTTATTAAAATCTTCCATTTTAACAGTACACGTGTGACTTGTAATTGATGAGTTAATGTTGATGCATTATTATTATCTAAAGTCCATACTTTTTATTAGGATTTACTCTGCTCTACATGCTGTAGGTTTTGAGAAATGTGTAATGTCACATGTCCAGCCTTCCAGTGTCCGAGAAGATCGTTTCCCCGCCCTAGAGATCCTTCATGCTTCACCTGTGGGTACGCCCCACCCCACCCCTAACCCTGGCAATCACCGATCTGTTTCCATCTCTGTAGTTCTCCCTTTTCTAGAACGTCACGCAGTTGGACTCCTATAGTGTGTCGCCTTTCAGACTTCTATCACTCGGGAACATAAATGTGTAGTACCTTCATGTTGTTCTGTGGCTTTGAAAGCTCATTTCCTTACAGCACTGAATAGTGCATGTTTGTTCTTTAAGGCACGCGTTTTCAGACCCTGGTAGGGAGGAAAGGCAAGTGGGACAGACCCGTGTGCCCCAGAGCTGCCCTGGTAACCTGCAAGTTGGGTCTCTGGGAGCCAAGCAACATTGCGAAAAGAACTCAGCTCATCCGTCATGTGGGGCTTGTGTTTGGAGGCGTCTCTGTGCTGGGATGTGGGTTTAATGAAACAGCTTCCACCAAAGACTGAGTCAGGCTTAGCGTGAACGTGATGAAATGTTTTAAATAGAACACTCACAGACGCTCTTACACTCGACTGAAGAGGTGTGACTGTTTTTATTAATGATTTTTCAACATTGAAGTAAATCGGGCCTCTGTCAGCCCCTCCGGCTTTGCTCCAGTGTTTTCATTCTCTTTTTTTTACTTGGAGAATGTGGTCACGCAAACTAGCCTTCAAGGAGAGCAGACAGACTCTTCTCTATGGCTGAAACGGGACCCAGAACTTCACTTGAATGTCACCAAAAGTGAGAGGTCCTCACTGACACCCACTTCTGAGTCATGTCCTCACTCCTGGATGCAGGCAGAATGTGTACGTTTGCGATAGGCTCGAGAAAAAAGTGCTTTGTAAAACAGATGCCCTTCACATTTGGGAAAACAGGGATTCTCATGAAGGAAAAGGGAGACAAATTTAAACAGCAGATGTTTTGTTTTCTTTATATCTTGCTTTCGGTGATACATACATATGTGTGTGTATAGAGAGAGCACCAATCTACTGTTGAAAAATACAGCCAGACAGCATAGATGTGCGTATATGCATGCACGGTTTAGATATGGTGGTCTTTAAGTAGCTAAAGGTATTTTACTGAACTTACACAAGAGCTAAGAATGATCATAAAAGGCGGTCATTCGCCAAACCAGGAGGCGACACTAAATAATTATCAGCCCAAAGTGAGGATGGTACCTCCCTGTCTTGGTTTCTTCATCGTGAATAGAAGTTGGAGGCGATCATTTTAGAGGAGCTGGTTTAACGGGGCTGGAGAGGGGGAGGGGAGGCGGGGCAGGTTCCTCTTTGGAGCTGTGGGGAGCAGTGGGTGTGTCTGCAGCCATGGGAAGAAGGTGGGAAAGGGCACAGGAGGATGGAAGGTGACCACCCCTAAAAAAGAGAGGTGCTGGATACAAGGCATCCAGGGATGAAAGGCAGAGGGGGCCTCAAGCTGACACCAGGACAAAGGCTATTCATGCTCTCATTTCATCCTCCAGTTTGCTTCAAGTGTTTGGAAAAGGATGTATTTATGTGATGAAAAAAGAGAAACTGGCTGTGCCGCACTGCCAGGAGTTATATAACAGGTTCTGGTCTTGTTATGGTCCTGCCCTCTTGAATATTATTTTCATTGGGGTTTAATCGGAGCCCATTTGAACCTCGACAAGGTCATAAAACGAAATCATGGTTATTAGCGCAGCTGAAAGCGCAGAAAGGAACCTCACGCTTGGGGAGAAAGTAACTGAAAGTAACTGAAGTATGACTCAGTGGGATCAGGGTGAGCGCCGCGTCTGACAGGGGACTGTGGGTGAGGCGGCTGTGGCTCAGCCTGGAACGGCACCTGTGAGAGCTGAGCGAGACCCAGGGAAGCTGCAGCTCCTCTCTGGGCCAGGAGCTTGAGCCTGGTGGAGTCCCGGCTGGCGGTCGCAGGCCCAGGCAGTCTCTCTGTAGCATCTAAACACTGGCCTCTGTTGGCCAGTGGTACGTTGCGGTGTTTTCACTCCTGGAGGGCAAACACAGAACCAGTCTTTCAGATTTGTCCTGAGCACCCATTACAAGCCAGGAGGTGTCCTGCACCCTGGGGATAAATCAGTGAGCAAACCAGGTGGTATCTCAGCACCCCGCCCCCAACCCAGAACATACAGTCTCTCGGGAGTTCCTGGGCCGAGGTGAAATGGAGCAATATGGAAGTAAAGAAAATGACACGTCAAAAGATAACCCGTGCTGTGGGAAAAAATAAAGCAGACTAAAAAGGATGGGGAAAGAAGGACGGAGAATAGTTCAACAGGGTGTTTGGTGACACTCTCTCTGAGAAGGGGAACAGGAGGCGACAGGACACAGCAAAAAGGCTTTCAAGTGGAGGGAATAGCAGACGCATAGACCCAGAGGCATGAGAAAGGACCAACAGAAGACCTAGCGTCACTGCGGTGCAGGAATGAAGGGGTGGGATACAGACCACGCCGCGCTTGTTCACAGGGCTTTTTCTCCCAGTGAGAAGCTGGCTTGGCCAGGACTGTGACCGCGGAGGCAGTGAGAAATAGCCTCATCCTAGCTGTATTTGGAAGAGAGAACCCCTTGGACTTGCTTGTGATTTGGATGCATGCGGTCTGGGAGGAGGAGCCCAGGAAAGTATGATGCCCAGGCTGTTGACTTGAATGCTGGAAGTGCGGGGACGCGGCTCTTGGAGGTGCCTGGAGGAACCCAGGAGGGGCGTATCAGGGGTCCGTTTGGGACATGTTCAGTTAGAGTTGCCAGTATATAGCCAAGCGGACATCGCCAGGTAGCATGGTTGCCAGCATCCAGGCAGGCCCTGGTGAATTTACTGGCTTTGCATGCCTATTCTGGCTCCTCACTGAAGGCAGGAACTAGGTCTTAAACAGTAACTCTCACAGTCTCAGTGTTACATTTTGAACTTGATTCAAACTGCAAAACCTGGGGTGTGAAATAATATTTCTCAGCACCAGAGGGAGCCCCACATGGGCCTCAAGTTCAAGGAATTCAGACTCATTTCTGGTTTAAAGCGACGTCATGTCCCCAAATCCCACCATGTCTGTTTCATATCCACAGTAGTACCTGTTGGCCTTGACAGCATGTTTTGAGGCAGATAATGCTCCTCTGTAAGGGAATTTCAAGCGGGCACACCCAGCCATATACATTCTCACCGAAAAATCTGTCAGTATGATTTCTTCAGTAATTGTTAATGATCAGTTAACCTTTGAGAATGTTTATGTCCTTCTGACAAACCTAGTTACAAAATGAAAATACTTTTGTTATGACTACTTCAGTGTGCTTATTTGAGATATGTGCAAATGAGAGTTTAACTTTCACCTGAGGAAGGGCAAAACCTTACTTTAGTTCACGTATATCCAGACCCCTCAAAAAAAGTGCATTATCTAGATAATTCAGGCTACAGCATTAGGGAGGGAAGAATATTCATGATGGTAAATATTAGCAAGGATAAATAATTAGGAGAAAACTAACATGGGGCCTGAGCCACGCACTCAACTGCTTACCGCGATCAGATGACCTGAATCTTTTGCTCCTAATTTGTATGGACCCAGCTGAAGGGGTGGCATCTTTTCCTGGGATGGCAGAGCTCTCTCTAGGGAGAAGATACAGTGAGCTTTTAGGAGGCAGGGGCCAAAGGCAAGCCTTTGAAATGACAGAGAAGATTTCCTCAAAGCTCTCTAGGTTAAAATAACCCATTATCATCGCCCTTTTCAGCATACCTCTCAAATATTCTCCTCTCTCCTCATCACTTTTCTTTCATGCATTATTAGGTAGGCTGTTCAAGCTATCAGGCACCTCACAGAATTTCATTCTAAGACCTGCTTTTGGAGTTTTGAGAGGATAGAATGATGAAGGGCTTTCTAAATGCCCCCAAATATGGTGTATGTAATGGGGGAGCAGGTTACATCTGTATCATTCCTTATGGAGTCATCAGTAACATTGCTTGTCACAAAGGCTTTGAAGCCATCTTCTTAATGAGTCTGTCGCACTTGGCAACATGTAAAAGTCTTCAGGTAGATTTGCCTTTGGCCCCTTCAGGTAGATTTGTACACAGTAGAAGTTAGTTTCAGAATGTGAACACTGGCTGCTCTGAGGAGTGTGTGTGATTCGGCTGACACAGCAAGATCCTCTTGGTTGGGAGTTGTTGGGCGGACTGTCAGCACAGGTCTACCCAGGAGCAGGACTCACCTAGGAAATGCAGCCAACAGTCCCCACTTGAAGTAGGATTTGTTTCCTCTGCTCTGTGTATGATGTTAATGGCTTCAAGCCATAATGGATTCATGGAGCTAGCTCCAGACTGGTCCTCCCAGTTGGAACTTAGTGGGTATCCCCATCTGATACTGTAACTTGTATACATTTGCATGACGTGACCATAGCTCTGTCATTGAATATCAGCCTCATATATAGGGAGACACTTGATTTGTATAGCAGATGTAAGGCTGACGATATTTCACAGTTTTTTGTCTCATGGAACAAATCCATAACCTTGGGTCATTGGATTCTATTTATTCCAAGTAACATTCACCACTTTTGGGGTAGTGGAAATGTTAAGTTCATCTCTTCTGGTGATACTACAATATCTTTGTTCACAGGGGCAGAGATCAGTAACATAGGAAAAAAGAAAATGGGTTTGGGGGCCACAGAGACTAGGATTAAATCCCAACTCCATCAGGGTATAGTCATGGCATTAGGTCACCGATTCAATCTCTTTGACACTTAGAGTTCCTTAGTTGTAAAATCAGAACAACAGCATTTTCCTCAGTAGTTTATTGTGAGTATCAAACAAAATACTTTTTGTGAAGTATGTACCTAAATGTTTAAGAGGTGTAGGAACTCAAAATTTTTTAAATTCTCTTTTCATTATTCAGATAGTCCATAACAATGAAATTTTCCCCAGATAATATGAACAGTTACATGGGCTCATGCCCACACACTGGAGAAGGAAATGGCATCCCACTCCAGTATTCTTGCCTGGAGAATCCCATGGACAGAGGAGCCAGGCAGGCTACAGTCCATGGGATCGCAAGAGTCAGTCACGACTTAGTGATTAAACCACCACCATGCCTACACACATACTGTAGGAATAGGCTTTCATATAAATTCATCCTAGTTGTCTCTTCTAAAAACAGTTAGGTCTTCTATGGAGCAAATAAAATATATCCTTCAAGAAGTGCATTTAAAACAAGATTAATCACAGTTATAAAAAAAATAGGTTAAATAGAAAAGCCACAATCCATGTAAATTACATGAAAACTTACTACTTTTAAAGTGAGATATTTTAATTATTTCTGTGTTTCTGGATGTATGCCTGTGCATGAAATTCAACAGCATTTTCAATATTATTGTGTTTAGTCAATACAGCCATCTTTCCATGTCTGTGGGTTCCACACCTGTGGAGTCAACCAATCACAGCTTGAAAATATTTATGGAGGAAAAGAATTCTAGAAAGTTCCAAAAAGCAAAACTTGAGTAGTTCCCAGGCAACAATTTACATAGCATTTACATTATAAGTAATGTAGTTGAGTTAACGTATGCAGACAATGTGTGTAGGTTATATGCAAATACTGTGCCCTTTTATATATGGACTTGAGTATCCTTTCAGTCATTGCAGTTTATTGAAATTTATAGTAATACACGGCACATGTGTGTGTGCGCCAGTCGTGTCTGACTCTTTGAGATGCTATGGACTGTAGACCGCTAGGCTCCTCTGTCCATGGGATTCTCTAGGCGAGAATACTGGAGTGGGTTGCCACACCCTCCTCCACGGGATCTTCCTGACACAGGCATTGAACCTGCGTCTCCTGCAGTTCCTGCATCGGCGGGCAGTTTCGTTATCACTAGCGCCACCTGGGAAGCCTGCATGGCACATAAGCAGCCTAGGAAAAACAACAGCTACTGAAAGCATGCTGGGCTTCCCCTGCTTTTGTCTTTCAGACGAAAGAGAGACTGTCTGGAGTGCCTGCGGCTTGACGGTGTAGCTGGGCCAAGCCCGTGAACTGTTTTGTATTCATTGCACCCTCAAACCCCTTGAAGTGGCGCCCGGGTTTCAGGTCCTGGGGAAGCCCTCCCTGTTTTCTCCAGCTCTTATTGGTTCTCCTTCTCCTAAATTCCTAGAATATGCATTCATTTGTCCAACAAATATTTATTTTCCACTACGTGCTGGGTACTCTTTTCGGGGCCAGGGACACAGTGATGAACACATGCCTGCCTGCCTCATGAAGCTAAAATACAGTCTTAACTCTGATGCCTGTTCAGCGCTGCCATCGGTGAGGATAGCATCTGTCCAGTGAGTTAATAAAGCACAGGAACATACTTTGGGCGTGAGTCACATGCAGCGCCCAGCGCCTGAACACTGAGCAGGTGTTTGTCATCCTCAGAGGGGTCCATTGACTTGTTTTAACAGAGACCAGCTACAGAGCAGATAAACAGTAAAACTATATTTTGAATACTGAATGGACTTTGACTCGCTTCGCTATATGGTAAACACAGGGACAGTAGAAAATTAAGAGGCCTATTTACATGTGTTGGTAGAGGCAGATTGGGGAACTGAGTCTGTCTTTTCTTCCGATCAGCTTATGTGCAAATGTATGTTTGTGTACATGTGTATATGCAATAAAACAAGGATAAAACATCTTCATCTTTTCCTTCTTTCCCTTCTCCCTGTCTCTCCCTGTTCCCACAGGTCAGCGTGGAAGTTTTGGTAGAGTATCCTTTTTTTGTGTTTGGACAGGGCTGGTCATCCTGTTGCCCGGAGAGGACCAGCCAGCTCTTTGATTTGCCATGCTCCAAACTCTCCGTTGGGGACGTCTGTATCTCGCTCACCCTCAAGAACCTGAAGAACGGCTCTGTTAAAAAGGGCCAGCCCGTGGATCCAGCCAGTGTCCTGCTGAAGCACTCAAAGACCGACGGCCTCGCTGGCAGTAGACACAGGTATGCCGAGCAGGAAAACGGGATCAGCCAGGGAAGCGCCCAGATGCTCTCTGAGAACGGCGAACTGAAGTTTCCCGAAAAAATAGGATTGCCGGCCGCGCCCTTGCTCACCAAAATAGAACCCAGCAAGCCCGCGGCCACGAGGAAGAGGAGGTGGTCAGCGCCCGAGACCCGCAAACTGGAGAAGTCGGAAGATGAGCCACCTTTGACTCTTCCCAAGCCTTCTCTCATTTCTCAGGAGGTTAAGATTTGCATCGAAGGCCGCTCTAACGTAGGCAAGTAGAAGCTGTGTGGGGAAGGGAAAGCTGGCCCTCCTTTATCATTTGTATCCAGATTACAGATGTACTGTAGGTTAAATAACTCAGTATTTACATGTTATCCTCTTACTTTAGGGTTCTGTTATAACCTTGTCATTAGAGTTACAGCTGGCGTTGGGCAGGCGATCGGTGCATATGCTTTTTCTGGGCGTGTCTCTCGGCAGGTGGGGTGCCAGGGTAGGTCCAGCCCAGGCTCCAGGCAGGTGGTGGGCATCCTGGTTGAGATGAAGGTGGCCCCATGGCACCCGCCTTTTCTGGCATCGTGGATGCATCCACGGGGGCACCGACTTCCACTGGCTTCAGAAGGATGATCTCGGGAAGGGAGCTGCGTCAGGGGGGTGTGTGCGTGCCTGTGTGCCAGGGAGGGTGCCTGGGTGACACTTCTGTGAGGGTGTCTTTCTCTCTGCCTCCCTCTCTCTCGCTCTCAGCACCAGACTGGAGGTCTGGGGGAATGTCCTCAGGAGGTTCCCCTGTGCAGAGTCAGCATCGGGGCCTCCAAGAGAGGTACCAGACAGCAGATGGAAAGCTAACCTTGTAAAAGAACATTTCCCCCCCCCAACTTATTTTACAATAAAAGCAACTTTTAATCATAGAGATAAATATATATATATATATATATTTCCCCCTATGGGGCCTGACTGCACTGATATTTTTTTAAAGAGCAACTGCCACCCATGGGATTTCGTTTCTGCTTTACTAGTGCAGTAGTGATGCCTCCAGGGCGTCATGGTGGGCAGGCGGCCCCTGCTGGCATCGCTCTGCACTGGTTGGGGGGGGGGGCGCTGGGCAGCAGGGGTGGGGGAAAGTGAACACCCCCTCCGGTCTCTGTGCAGTGTTAGGAAAACCAATCAGGTTAATTGCATTGACTTCGCTCCCAAGAGATAAGACACAAACTGCCCTTCAAAAGAGCTGCAGAAGCTCTTTGCTTTGGGTTTGCAAATCTTTTGTCTTTTAACTCTAGTACTGTTTATAGTTCATGACAATGGACAACTCGGGTGCCACTTTTTTCAGATTCCAGTGTGACGTGAGGAAATAAGATTTTGAAGATAAGCATATATATTACTATCTCTTAAGTACTTAAAATGCCGTTCACACTTTATTACCAAGCATCTTGGTCTCTCATTCAACAAGTACTGTATCTCACTTTAAACTCTTTGGGAAGAAAAACAGAAAAGAAAAAAAAAAAACTAAGTTGCTTTCTTTTTTTTTTTTAACACTGTAACTACATTTCAGCTCTGCAGAGTTTCTCACGGAGCAAGATGCTGAAAGTTTCAAAGTGGTTTCAAGGGATGAATGTGAATTATGAACTTGTATGTGACAATGAATGACCACCAAGTACAGCCTGACAGGAGGCACTCTTCACTTTGATGTCTCAGAAAGGAGTAAAAAGCGTATGCAGAGCTGGCAGAGGAACTGAGAGGGAAGGGATGGGAAAAAAAAAAAAAAGAATACTCACTTTTGTCCAGTGTTTTTCTTTTTAAGACGAACTTTTAAAGAACCTTGCGATTTGCACATCTTGAGTTTATAAATTTGTGTGATATTCCTGCAGTTTTTCTCAAATAACATTGTGGGAAAGGCTTGGGGGACTGAACGAGCATAAATAAATGTAGCAAAATTACTTTCTAACCTGCCTAAACTCTAGGCCTTTTATAAGGTAATGTTCCTTTCAAGATTCATTTTTGGTCTTCTTACCGTATCTGTCACATAAAACCAGGTCTTAGCAGGACAACTCTGAGAATTTTCTTCAGATTCATTGAGAGAGTTTTCCATGAAGACATTTATATATGTGAGCAAGTTTGTTTTTTTTTTTTTTAAAGAAAACAAATTGTTGTTGTTGTTATTAATGTTATTTTCAAAATGACTTTCTTTTTCCATCTGAAATCAAGATTTAATGTTTGGTACAAACCCAGAAAGGGTCTTTCACAGTTGAGACCTTTTATCCCCAGAGATCTGAAAAATTGTTTGTGGGGTTTGAGTGTGCGTTTTAAGTGCTTAAAAGTTTTATAAGGAGAGAGAAATTTTTAAATATTCTTACTTGGAATGGCTGCAGAGAATCTGAACAAATACCTGATTTTTCTTTTACCATTGAAAATAGTACTTTTTCCATTTCACAGATTTAAAAATAAATTCTTGTCAGCCCACCTTCTGGCTTTCCAGTATTCCTTCACATTTAGCTCTCAGCAGAACTGACGATTTTTAGAAACCATTTCTGGGGTGTACCAAAACCATTGGAGTAGGTTTTGAACTGCTAGAACCAGTCCTTGACTTTCCTCGGTGTTCATTACCCTCTCAGCATGCTAGCAGAGAGCTGGGTGAGTCCATTTTTGCAGTCATATTGCTTACTTAGTGCTGTATTTTTTTAAATGTCTCTGTTCAGAGAACTTGCTTAATCTTCCATATATTCTGCTCAGGGCACTTGCAATTATTAGGTTTTGTTTTTCTTTTTTTGTTTTGACGGTAAGAGGAATACGGGGCTGCCATACAGACTTTGTCCTCATCAGTACCACTAAGGACAGCGATTCACCCGGACTCAGAGAAACACCCACCACCTTTTGGCTTCTTTTGAGTATTGAACTAACCGGATCCACACCTCCAACACTAAAACAGGAAAACATGCGTGGTTTGGAGCAATAGGAACATCATCGTTGTTTTTTGTGCTTTTGTTTCAGGTATAGGAATTATCAAAGAATCGGTTCTTTCTAAACATTGTCCTGTTTCACCTTCTTGCTTCTTTAGTGTGTGCAATACTTTCCGTGCCAATAGAGTCTGATCAGTGTGCTCTAGACAAAGTGTAGGTAGGCCCCTCTTGGCTTTTTCCTTATTCTCTCCATCCTTTTTCTATGCCGGCCAAAGAAGGGCTGGAAGGAAGGAGCCAGGAAGGGGAGAGCCTCCTGCTGGGCGATTGCCCTGCTCGGGGAAGCCGAGGCCCCAGGGCAGGGAGCTTTTGGGGGAGCCCCGCGTTTCTGTCGCCCTGTCGCAGAAAAGAGCAAACAAAGCAGATCTTCCCCTCCTCACCGCGAGGAATAGTGGCGTGCAGACGGGAAGCAGGCAGACTCACTTCTAAGGCGCACTCTTGAGCCATCGAGCCAGGATCAGCCCCTGTTCCACGGTCCTTTCCTTGAGTAGGTGGGCCCCCACCCACTCAGGTCTGTGTCCTGGAGACTTGGAGCCGTGCATCCTCCAAGCGTGGGCAGGAAGTGTGGTCCACCGCGTGCGCGCCTTCCGAGCCTCGGGCGCAGGCGGCTGCGGAGGGCCCGGGCCTTCTGCGAACAATGGCCACCGCTCCTCTGTGGCAGCTCTCGCCTCCAAATAGGAAGGCCATCCGGAGAACAGGGGCCCTCCTCCCGTTGGCACATGTGGGCGAGCGCCGAGGCCCCCAGAGCAGCCCGGTCACCGCGCCCGCGTAGCCTACCTAACAGTGCCGCGCAGCTTGTGAGGAGCAGCCATGTGCCTCTGTACCGGGTCCACTTTGCAATACTTACCTAACCCATCTTTTGTTCTCCTTACCTGTTTTCCATTTTTAAACTAGTAACAGCAGGCCTTTTGCGTTTACAGTGGAACACAATCACCAAGAAATTAGTCAGGGCGAAAAGAAAAAAAAAAAAATTCACCAACAAACAAGGACCTCTCTTTCTAGGGATTTCTAAATATATAAAATGACTGTTCCTTAGGATGTTTCAACTTCAGAATTATTTCAGTTTGGGCCACATTGGGGGCGGGGCGGGGCGGCTAGAGAGATGGATACCACTTACCTCAAATCTTTTCAAGTGGAAATCCAAAATTGCTTTTTCATTTGGACGTTCAGGATGATTTTCTATGTCCGTCAATTTTGTGTCTTTTCCAACTCACCCCCGTTTGTTTTGGGAGGAATTTCTTCTTTTTTTTTTTTCCCATTGCTGTCCTCAGTCCCATTTTTCACCCTGAATCATGACCCTCTGTGTGTCCTGTTAGGTGAGCGCGTTGGGTTATCTCGCCCACCGGGAAATGGCAGCACCCCTCCTCCTCCCCCCCAAGGAACTCTGCAGAACCTTTCACACCTCTAACTCAGGGACGGGGCTGGCGTGTGTGTGGTACACTGACGTGTCCAGAAGCAGCACTTTGACTGTTCTGGGAGTAGGGTTGTACAACTTCAAGGAATGTTTGGATTCCCTGCATCTTGTGGGTTTCTCCTTAGATACCGCATAGATTGCAATATAATGCTGCATGTTCGAGACGAACAGTAGCTCCTAGAAATCAGAAAATCCACTCTTTGCACATAGGTCGATCTTTACTGAAATACATTGCCAAAATTTACTTTTGTTGTATAGCTTTGGAATTTTTTTTTTTTTAAGGAAACAATTGACAATACCCTTTAACATCTGTGACTACTAAGGAAGCCTGTTTCTTTCATAGAGAAAAAAAAAATATCAAATGCTTTTGAAGACACTAAATGCCATCCTATTTCAGATCTGGGTGAAGAAGCAGAGCTCTGGGGACGGAAAGGCTGGGCTTTTTGAGCTGTGTTGGTTGTCACGGCTACTGTTTGATGAACTGTAAGCAGCTCGACAAACTGTGGTCCGTTTCCTCCTAAAACCCTTTGCACATCCTATCTCCTAGTCACCCATGATAATCCCAGGTGAAAAAAGGGCCAGCAGTCTCCGTGGCCCAATCCCGCTTCTTCAGGGTGATGTGAAAGCAAAGGGGAGGACGCTGTGTGGGCTTTTCAAGTGAAGCGGAAGTCTCTGCTTCCACCTTTGTTTTCAACCCAGAGTTTCCGAAATAGAAAATTTAAGAACACATCCAGTAATAACTATACAGAGAACATACTTTGCTATAAAGCACATGCCTATCTATGCCATTGTGTTAGGTTGGTTTCCTCTTTTTTCCCTCCACGGACAGTGTTGTGTTTCTGTTGATAGGGAAACTCCAAACTGTTTGCACACCTCTACTCCGGAGCTAAGATTTCTTTTACATAGATGACCTCGCTTCAAATAAGTTACCTTACTGATAGATCTTTTCTTGTAGCACTATACCTTGTGGAAATTTTTTTTTTTAATGTACACCTAATTTGAGAAGCTGAAGAAAAAAAAACTTTGAAGCACTCACTTTGAGGAGTACAGGTAATGTTTTACAAAATTGCACAAAAGAAAAATGAATGTCAAAATGATTCATTCAGTGTTTGAAAGATATGGATCTGTTGAAACAATGAGTTTCATACCTTGTTTGTAAAAAAAAAAGCATAAAGGTTGAAAGTTACATGTTTTTTTGTATATAGAAATATGTCATGTCTAAATGATCAGATTTGTATGGTTATGGCCTGAAAGAATTACTACTTAAAAGGCTCTTCAACTATACCTATGCTTCCTCTAGGTTTTTGTTACATAGAACCCTCATCTGAGGGAGAGTAATTCTGTATTTTGCAATTAGAGAATACTGTTCATTCCTATGCCGAAAGTACTTCTCCGAGCTCCCTTCTTAGTTTAAACTCTTAAGCCATTGCAACTCCTTTTTCTCCAGAGATGATGTTTGACATTTTCAGCACTTCCTGTTCCAGTAAACCCAAAGAATATAATTCTGAACAAGAAGTGTTTGTAACAAGGGATCCTGGCTACCACGAAAACGGGGCTCATCACGAGGACACACACACAGAAATGTTCAGCCTTCTCTCCCCACCGACACCTCATTTCAATGGCGGGGGGTGGGGGGTTAAACAAGAATTTCAGTTGAGATGCCTTGTTTCACTTTGGTTTTGATTTTTTTTTTCCTTTACCATTAAGAGGCCAAAATTAACGTGGAGCAACTTCTCAGAAGTCATATTCTGTCCAGAAATCAAACCAGCCAGCAGAAACTGGACAGCTGGCAGGGGAGGGGCGGGATGTTGAGCAGATCCCCCCTCCAATTCTTAAAATTCAGAATCTGAGCCCCTCCCTCACATTACACGCAGTGTTTCTGGTAGCTGACATTCACCTGTACGACGGCGGGAGGGAACAGCGGCTTCAGTTTCTCGTGTCCTCACGACTTGCATACAAATGGTTCAGCTGTATTAAAATTAAGTGCTTTTGGCCAATAGGTAGTAGCTCTCCAGTAACCGTCTCTTAAGAATTTCCGTCACTTTTCTTAGCTGAAAGGACTCCAGTCTTCCACTGCAGATAATTGGAGACTTCACCCAAGTTTTCTTTCCCTTTAGTTTGTTCGTTTGCTGTCTGGGACGGCCGGTGAGCCAGTCTCCTTTTCCATGGCCAGTCTGAAGGCCCCCTTTGGAAGTGCTGTTTGCAGTCATCCTTGCCGAGGTAACAGGAACTGTCCTCTGGAATAAATGGCAAGTCTCAACGGTTACCAAGCTGGGTGTGTAGGTTTCCTCTGGTTCCTAACATGAACCGCCTACTCTTCAATTAATCCAGTTCAGGAGTGGGGTGAATTTCTTTACTGTCAGTGAACATTAAACTTGATACCTGTGTGCATCAGTTCTGTGAATACTGCCCTTTTGGCCTTTTAGGGGAGGTTTGTTTTTTTTTCCTCCTCAGCCTTCACTACTCCCTGTACACCCAAATTAGTGTCAGCTGAAAGGCTCCAGCAGAGCCCTGCCAGCATTTTCTGGTGGCCTTTGGTTAAGACAAGAGTCCTAATTTCTAGCCAGTGGGGTCCTGGCCCCAGGGCCATCTCTGAGAGTCACACCGATGTTTTTCTAGTATCAGCTCACGACCTACCAACCTTCCAATCGTACGCCTCCCACCGGCCAAGGAAAAAGAGACACCAGAACTTTGAGGGCACTATCAGACTGACATGGCCAGTACAGAGGAGAACTAGGGAAGGGATGATGATTTGCACCTTATTGAAAAGAAAAATTTAAGTGCATACATAGTTAAGAGCTTTTATTGTGACAGGAGAACTTTTTTCCATATGCGTGCATACTCTCTGTAATTCCAGTGTAAAATATTGTACTTGCACTAGCTTTTTTAAAACAAATATTAAAAAAAAATGAAAGAATTCCTATTCTATTTTCTAATCGTGGTGTGTCTATTTGTAGGATACACTCGAGTCTGTTTATTGAATTTTATGGTCCCTTTCTTTGATGGTGCTTGCAGGTTTTCTAGGTAGAAATTATTTCATTATTATAATAAAACAATGTTTGATTCAAAATTTGAACAAAATTGTTTTAAATAAATTGTCTGTAAACCAGTACAAGTTTATTGTTTCAGTATACTCGTACTAATAAAATAACCGTGCCAATTGCAAACGTGTCTGTGCCTTGTGTCAGGTCCTGGGAAACCAGGGAGGCAGTGTTGGTCCTTCTTCCTTCTTGACCCGCTGTGATCACTGGGTAGCTTTGTGGTGGCAAGGGTGACATCAGGCTCTGCCTTTCTTACTAATTTTGGGGAGTGGTAAGCGGGTCGGTCATGCTTGAGATGAGAATCAAAGTCAGGTTTCAACATCTGATGTTTCAGCTCGTTCCATTTGTTTCTCTTCTCTGCACACTGCTGTGTTTACAAGAGATTTTTCTTCTCAACAGAATTTGCCATCTTTGTGGGCTCGTAGCATTATCGATATGTTTCTGTAAGCTTTGCTGTACACTGGTTAATGGTCTGAAGGTGGAAAGTTCATTTCTTGGAGTTCATGCCTGTTGGAAACTCAGAGGTTTGCACGGTGCCCGCTCTCAGATGAAGGAGACTTGGCAGTTGCCCCAGAAAGGAATTCCTCCAGGACCCAGGCAGGTAAGGCCCTCTACCTGTATCTGCAAGCGTGGCTGTCCGATCCTCCCAGCCTTCAGGTTCTGCAGTGCTGGAAGAGAACTTTTGGCATCCAGTTCAGTGTTGTTGCTTACCCCAGGCAGGGACGGGTATCTCCCTTCCTGTTAGTCGTCTTGCTTCGGTGTATGGGGACATCTCACCAGGACTCTGCTGTTAGCCCTGCGACATCGAGGTCCTGTTGTACTAAGAATGCTAGCGTGAACGAATGTTGGGTGTGTAAATTAGCAGTGATGCACTGAGCCTTGAAACCCAGACAACAAGGCTGTCCAAGCCCTCATCCTCCAGAACGGTCTGGGCTGACATGGGTCGCTCTGGTACAGCAGTCTGAACCGCCGCCTGCTCTGCTGTTGTAATAGTAGCTGCTAATGGTCCTGACAAGTCTGGGTTCCAAGAGCTGCGAGTCTTACTTGAGCCAGTCCAGTTGATGAGAGGAAAGCCTTTGCTTCACAGGCGGCAACGAGGTTGACCTTAAAACCACCAGGAGCCTACAGTGCACAGGAAGCCCTGTACAATCAGCAGGTCTGAGGGCGTCCAGGGCAGGCTCCCCCACGCCCACTGCTACTGGAGGCAGGGATGAACCTGCAGAGGGTCAGGGAGCCCTAGAAGTGAAACCTCTGCTTCAACATGTTCCTGATGAGGTTCTGGCTTCTGCGATCATGTTTTCGCTTCCCTAAATAAACCAGGTGAGTGAGGAACCTGCCTCACTCCCCTTGGTGGAAACAGAGCGGGTAGTCTGGAAAGTCTTTGCACAAGATGGATAAAGCAGGCACACGTCCTCACGGATAGGACTGGACAGCCCCAAGTCAAGACAGGAGTATGAAGGATGCTGTTCTGGAAGTTTCCTGACTATTTACTGGCAGTCCCTTTTTAACAGCTTTAAGACTTCTCCTCCACTTCTTTCCCTTCTTTTGCCATGAAGGATCTCTTAAAACTAATGAACTCAAGGGCTCGAGTGTAACACACATCAAGCTCAGGTTACAGGGGTTCACACCTCAGACAGCCAGGCAGAAAAGGTGGAGTACCTCCAGCAGCAATGCACATCCCGCCAGAGGTTCAGTACCCTTCAAACCCTCAGGTGTGTGGGCGTTTGTGTTCCTACAAGAATAACTCTGGGTGGATTTAGGAGGAAAAAGTATTACCACAGAGCTCAAGTCGCTGAATTTTTTAACGTATTCTTCTAAGACTGTAAGACTGGACCACGAAGAAGGCTGAGAGCTGAAGAGTTGATGCCTTTGAATCATGATGCTGGAGAAGACTCCTGAGAGTCCCTTGGACAGCAAGGAGCTCAAACTGGTCAATCCTAAAGGAAAACCACCCTGAGTATTCATTGCAAGGACTGATGCTGAAGCTGAAGTTTTCCAATACTTGGGCCACCTTATGCGAAGAGCTGACTCATTGGGAAAGACCCTGATGCTGGGAAAGATTGAGGACAGGAGAAGGGGGTGACAGAGGATGAAACAGCTGGATGGCATCACCAACTCAACGGACATGAATCTGAACAAACTCTGGGACATAGTGAAAGACGGGGAAGCCTGACGTGCTATAGTCCATGGGGTCACAAAGAGTCGGACACAACTGAGCAACCGCATGGACAACAAAGACTATAAACTCAGGCCTGTAAGTCCCTGGAGTGTGGTGGTTTGTTCAGATTCCTCGTACAGTGTCAGTCACCAGGAACGTCAGGCTGCTAATTCGCTCTCACGCAGCAGGAAGGAGTGGCTCCTCTCTCCTCTAGGGCCGTCACTTGTCTCTCCAAAGAAAAATTAACTCCTGTATCTGCTTCTTTAGCCTCATTTAAAAGGAAATGAAGCAAAACATCCTGGGCTGCATACACTTCCCAGTCCTAATACTCAAGTAATGCTTCAAAAGAAGTGGCCGGTCATCATTAATGCATGCGGGTTCACCGTTTAGACAAGTGTCACCGGGCACTGGGGTGGGACTCCCACCAAGCCCATGAGTCTTTTCTCCAAGAAAGTACAAATGTCACCAATGAATGCACAGACCCTTAGCTGCGCCCACAGTCCCTCCTGGAGAGTATTCATCGCTGTGACAAGGGGACGCTAGCTCTGATGCTAAACCAATGTCAAGGCTTCAGCTGCTTTTCACTGGGACTCTACCTGCCAACTTTTTAGTGGATAACCTTGCACTGGAAAGATCCCCTGGAACTTCCTTAAAATAATGTTCTCTAAGAGAGAGGACAGCCTGGAACTGACGGGGAGAGAGATGGAGGAAAACGAACTGAACGAAAACCCAGGACAAGACTAGAAGCAGCATGAGCACAGTGACAGAGGCCCTGTTCCCCAAAGGCATGGGTAAGAGACGTGGCGTCAGTGCGTCCCCGCACCTTGGGGACACCGAGAGGAAACCACGTTCAGCTGTCCAGGTGATTGCTCTCATTCTTCTGCAGCACCTGTGAGCTGGATGGAGCGGGGGCTGGCTGCAGCCCCCTCCCCCCACCCTGCCCACCCAGGTACCTTGACCACCAAGAGCCAATCGTAGGAAGGAAGCAGAAAACCCCCAGCCCCCCAACAACGTGGTCCTGTAAATGCAAACTCCAGCACGCAAGCAAGTCTTTGTAACATTATATTAAAGTGAAACCATTTTCTTAAAAAAAAAAAAAGGCGTGAGTTTTAGTTTTACCAATGAGGTTACACATTTTGGGTAGGTAAGCTCCAACCGCTGACCCACTGAGTGCCCAACTTCTGGGCCCCTAGACCTAGGGGAGCCCTGCAGCCTCCAGGTGATGGGAGGAGGAGGGGGGCCCCCCACACCCCAGGACCTGCTGGAACCTCTGCCCTAACATGAGGAGGGAGATGGAAAAGCAGGCGTGTGTGGACGCCTCCGCCGGCCGGAGGTGGCCTCGTCCACAGGGTTAGCTGAACACGGTGTTGTATTGCTGGGTCACTCGGATGAACGTCGCCCTCCTGCTGAGCTCTTTGAGTTTGGCGGCCCCCACGTAGGTGCAGGTAGACCTCAGTCCCCCGAGAATATCCAGAATAGTGTTCTCGACGTCACCTTTGTAAGGCACTTCCACCGTCTTGCCCTCAGGGGCTCTGGAAGAAAAAGGAGGTGTTTCTTTCAGTCTGGTTCTTTTCCCTGAACTACCCAGCCAGGATCCCCAGCTTTGGCACTTGAACCCACCCCAAGGCACTTGGGCGGCTGCATGCCACCCTCTGATCCGACCCACCCTGGGAGGACCTCGGCCTCGCTGCACACGCCACGTGGGTCAGGCCAGCATCTCAGGTGAACGCACTCCTCCCACCCAAGACACACAACCTGGCTGCTGACTGCCCAGAGTGCCGGGAACACAAAGTCTCCATCAGCAACTCCTGGAAGAGCTGCAGACCCGGCCCGCACCCCACCATCTCCTGCAGGTATGCCACACCCTCCATCGGAAACCAGCCCCCCCTTTCCATCCTCTGCTAATCTGTACACGGGCCTCCAGCTGACCCAGAGTCCTGAACACTGATGGGGTTAGGGGAACAGACCTCCCGGCCACCTCCCACCACGGCCTCTCCTGCTGGCCCGCCCTAACCAATAACAGAACAAGCCCAGAGTGTTCCCTTCCCCCGTACCCCTGCCAGCCCTCCAATCGGCATCAGACAGAGCATCTTCACAGGAGACAATCGAGAGAGGAAGAAGGGACAGAGAAAATGGACGGGTACTGTGAGGTTACATGGAGACCTCCACGAGTGAGGTAAGTGACTCCACTCACACGGCCTCTCTTGGGCACCCCTCAGCTTACCTCCCTGCGTCTGCACAAATCACCACGCCTAGATGTGCTGCGGGGCCTCTGCAAGGTGGACCCAGAGCAGAACTAAGGACCTCTTCAGCACCCAAGGCTTTGGTAAGCATCCTTCATGTTTTCTGAGTGACACTTAGAAATCCAGGTCTGGCTCATGGCACAAACGTTAAACCACATCTGACTGTCCAGCTGAGTCCTTGTCCCACTCTTCCTAAGGCCACCAAGCAACACTGCCAGATTCCGTGTCACACCCCCTTACTGCAGGTTTTGAAGATACCATCTAGACTTGCGTTAGAAGGGGCACTGCAAGAAGGGAATCTCCAGTCCACACAAAACTCTACCCCCCATCCAAGGGTCAGGAAATCTGGAAATTCTAACAATTTACCAAATACCGGAACTTTAGCTGGTCTCTTCACATGAAAAAACAGCATCTCTTGATCAAAAAGTCATTACCTAGAATTTCAAAAGGGTATTAACTCTTGTGCATTGAAATCTACACATGCAAGACTACCCTCAGGTAAGATCTAGCAGTTTAAACCATTGACCAGAACAAGACAAGGATGTCCATTCTCGCCACTTGTTATTCAACCTAGTTTTTGAAGTCCTAGCCTCTGCAATCAGAGAAGAAATAAAAGGTATCCAAACTGGAAAAGAAGTAAAACTGTTTGCAGATGATGATACTATACACAGAAAATCCTAAAGAGGCCACCAGAAAACTACTGGCGCTAATCAATGAATTTGGTAAAGCTGCAAGATACAAAATTAATGCAGAGAAATCTCTTGCATTCCTATACACTAACAATGAAAGATCAGAAAGAGAAATTAAGGAAACAATACCATTTTACCATTGCAACAAAAAATAAAAATACCTTGGAATAAACCTACCTGAAGCAAAGACCTTTCCTTGGGTAAAGGAGAACAGTATGGAGGTTCCTTAAAAAACTAAAAATAGAGCTACCCTATGACCCAGCAATCCCACTCCTGGGCATATACCAGAGAAAACCCTTAATTTAAAAAAGATACAGGCACCTCAGTGCTTATTTACTGCAGCACTGTTTACAATAGCCCAGACATGGAAGCAACCTAAATGTCCATCAGCAGAGGAATGGCTACCGACGTGGTACATATACACAATGGAATGTTACTCAGCCACAAAAAGGAATGAAACTGTACCACACGCAAAAACATGGATAGACCTAGAGACAGTCACACAGAGTGAAGTCAAGTCAGAGAAAAATATGCAATAACATGTATATGTGGAATCTAGAAAAATGGTAGAAAGGAACTTATCTACAAAGCAGAAATAAAATGGGAGGGAAATCTAAATAAAGGGGATATGGGTATACATATGGCTGATTTACTTTGCTGTAAAGCAGAAACTAACACAACATGGTACACAAACAACTATAGTCCAATAAAAATTAAGGAAAAAAAAAACAAAAACACAAACCATTGGCCAGACCAAGGGCTGGCCTAGTGGCTAGTTTACAGCACTGAGTTCATGAAGCCGGTCACTGGTCACACCCAAGATGACTGGTATTGCTGTATTCTCTGACCACAGACCAACATGTGCATATGTGCCAGAAATGATAACCACTTCATTTTTCAATAAACATTTCCATGGCCTCCCCAGGCTTACAGACACCCTCCAGATCCTCAGCATCACTTCTTCTCTAAGTGGCGATGGTACCTTTTGCAAGTCATTTATCATTGACGCCCAAGTCTTCTCATCTGTAAAATGAAGGGCTTGGATGTGTCTCCCAAGGACAGTGTAAGAACTAAATGGGTAATGACTGGGAAGGAACTAGCAAAGCATAAATAACTCTGCCTTAATTAAATACAATGTCAAACTAGGAGAACCAGTCTTCGGAGGAGATCAGATGATGGGGGGGCAGGGTGCGGGTCAGGGGGGTGCAGAGACAGAACACGGATGCAGCCTAGAGGGTTCGCGCTGCCTCTGGATTACGCTTCTCACTCCTTCAGCACTTTCCTTCCGTGTCTAAGATTTGATTGAATCCACTTCCGGAACTGAGTCTTGGTACTCCCGAATCTTCTATTTTCTGTTTTGTCTAAACCCTGCTGGAATCACAGAAGATGGTTTTTTGTTCAGCTCCTTGGTTTCTGTTTGTGCTCTAGCCTGGTCTGGCCTTCCCTACCTGCTTTTCTTAGAAACCCAAAACAGATGCAGTGGCTAGAGGGGAAAAAAGTCCTCCAGGCACAGCATCTGGCTGCCACGCAATCGCAATGGTTCCTCTCCCAGTCCAGCACATGGGAGAAGGTACAGGCCCTTGAACAGTGGTACTGGTATAGCATTAAGCTGCTTGGCAGAGGTTCAGGTCGAAGGGGAGGCAGTAAACCCCTTTCTCTCTCTTCCCCGACACTGTCCAGCCTCCTCCACTAGTCATCACACAGGAGAAAAAGTCCTTTGGAGGCTGCGTGGGACGGGGTGTCCCTCTTGTCCTAAACTGTCTGCAGCTTCCAGGATGAAGGTACGAATGTAGCCCCCAGCTTCTTGTTCCCACCCCGCTGTCCCCATAACTACAACATCTTTTTCTTATTGAGAATCCCCTCAAAAGAGAAAGACTGCAGAGAAAGAGGAGTGAAGTTAGACTACCAGTACCCGAGGAACAGAGCTCTGGTGGGGGACCCCACCCCTCCCACCAGCCTGCCCACCTGAAATATCTCAGTGACTGAATTGTGTACCTTGAGCTTGGCTCAGACTACATAATGCCTCCAAATCCCACATCCTCATGATAAGCTTTTGGGTGTGGAATAAGTGGTAGGAAATGGAGGGTATCGGCCCATGGCAAGGGGCCTGAATTCCCATCCTTCTAAGGATTCAGGAGCCCGTCCACATGGTGCAGCCTGTCATCACTGCCAATTCTGATGAGAAGCAATGGCAGATTCTATGGAGCAGGGCGAGGTGGTGAGCAAACTCTGCCACAATGTTCTTCAAACACGTACACACAATTAAAACGGAAGTGGAACAGATAAGCAGACGTGAGCATCCCTTCCACAGACTGATGTGATTAAATGCCTACAAAAGCTGCCTGTGTCAACTGTCTCAGCCTGCAGGCAGGGGCGAGTCCTGTGGGAGCTGCTGCAGGTGACCCAGGACATTCTTCCCAAAAGGTCTGACCTCCGTGAGGGGGTCTCACCCACCCCATCTCACATGCAGTGGGAGACCCTTCAGCCTGACTCACACCAGGCTCCACAGGGGCTCTCTCAGGACAAGGCTGGGATATTCTGGCCTAGCCCCTTGGAAGCCTAGTGGGTCCCCTCCAGGGCTGGCTGAACAAAAGTCATAACTACTCACACATACCCCTAATTCCATTTCCAGCTCGACCCCAAACACTGCCAATGCTAGTTGGATAAAAATTATGGCTGTTTTGAAAGAGGCCAGGATGGGTTTTCTAATCAAAGATGACATAAATAGATGGAAAGAAACCACGTTCTTGGATTGGAGGAATCAATATTGTCAAAATGATTATACTACCCAATGCAATCTACATATTCAATGCAATCTCTTATCAAATTAGCAATGGCATTTTTCACAGAACAACAACAAAAAATTCTTACAATTTCTATGGAGATACAAAAGACCCCAAATAGCCAAAGTGATCTTGAGAAGAAAAATGAAGCTGGAGGAATCAGGCCCCCTGACTTCAGACTATACTGTATACAGAGCTACAGTTATCTAAACAATATGGTACTGGCACAAAAACAAATGTAGGTAAATGGAGCAGGAAAGCAAGCTCAGAAATAAATCCACACACCTATGGTCAATTAATCTATGACAAAGGAGGCAAGACTACACAATGGAGAAAAGACAGCCTCTGCAATAAATGGGGCTGGGAAAATTGTGGGGAAAAAAGAACATTTTTTAACATCATACACAAAAAAACTCAAAATGGATTTAAGACCTAAATGTAAGACCTGATACTATGAAACTCAGAGGAAAACATAGGTAAAACTCTTTGACATAAATCACAATATCTTTTGATCCATCTCCTAGAGTAATAGAAATAAGAATAAATGGGACCTAATTAAACTCAAAAAAAGTTTCTGCACAGCAAAGGAAACCATAATCGAAATGAAAAGACCACCCACAGAATGGAAGAAAATATTTGCACATGATGGCAACTAGCAAGGGATTACTCTCCAAAATTTACAAGTAGCTCATGTGGCTCAGTCTTAGAGATCACCTCACACCAGTCATAATGGCCATGATCAAAAAATCTACAAAGAGTAAATGGTAGAAAGGGTGTGGAGAAAAGAGAACCCTCCTACACTGTTGGTGGGAATGCAAACTGGTACACCCACTACAGAAACAGTATGGAGACTCCTTAGGAGAGTAAAAACGGAGCTACCGTATGATCCAGCCCCACTCCTGGACATATATCTGGGGAAAAACATGGTTCTAGAGGATGCATGTACCCCTGCGTTCACTGCAGCTCTGTTTACAATAGACAGGACATGGAAGCATCCTAAATGTCCATCGACAGATAAATGGATAAAGAATACATGGTACATATAACATGTACACGATGGAATATTACTCAGCCATTAAAAATGAAATAATGCCATTTCAGCAACATGGATGGACCTACTAAGAAGTCAGAGAAAGACAAATATCATATGATATGGCTTCTATGCACAATCTAAAAAGAATGATACGAATGAATTTATGAATAAACTTACGGTTACCGGGAAGGAAGATGGGGGACAGACTCAGAGTCTGGCACTGATATGTACACACTGCTATGTTTACAGTAGATAACCAACAAGGACCTACTGTATAGCACAGGGAACTCTATTCAGTATTTTGCAGTAACCTATAAGGAAAAAGAATCTGAAAAAAAAAGTATGCGTATGTACAACTGAATCACTTTGCCATACACCTGAAACTAACAATGCTGTCAATCAACTATACTTCAATTAAAAAAATGTAAGCCATACAGTTATTTAATTAAATCTCTTAATTTTAAAAATGTTTCCCAGGCCTTTCCCATGGTACCATAATATAAACAGACTCGTATTCTTGAGACCTACTTCCATCCCCCAGGTCTCCCACACTGCAGGTGGATTCTTTACCAGCTGAGCCACCAGGGAAGCCCAAGAATCCTGGTGTGGGTAGCCTATCCCTTTTACAGGGGATTATCCCAAACCAGGGTCTCCTGCATTGCAGGCAGACTCTCTATCAGCTGAGCTACAAGGGAAGCCACCATAATATAAACCAACTTGTGCTCTTTGAGACCTATTTCCATCCCATTTCTGTAAGAAGCAAGGGAATGTAACCTCACCAGTTATGGCGCTGTGCCCACTCCCCATCCAACCCCCACATACCTATACTCCGCAACCCCTCCCGAGTGTTTCTTCATTGCTGTCTCTGAGCTCATCCCATAGAAGAGCTTGAGCTTCTGTCCGTTCCTCTCGATCACCTCTCCGGCACACTCAGTATGGCCCGAAAACATTCCTCCCAGCATGACAAAATCTGCTCCAGCCCCTGTACCCCAAAGTGGGGACAAAAAGAAGCAGCAGAGAAAAGAGTCAGGGAAAAATCAGCTCCAGAGAGATGCAAGGACTACCAACCCACCCCCCACCCGCCACCCCCCTCACCCCTCCCGCACCCCCCCCCGTCTCTCCTGGCTATAGTGAGAAAAAGCTCGACTTCCTTACTCAGGGGAAAAAAGTTAGGAGCAGACGAGCACCAGACAGTCTGAGCAACACAGCCTATTGAAGCTTGGTGACTGGTACACTTGGCAGTCCTTAATGGTTATTGTTGACTTCCTACGACCATCTTCCACAGGTCTAACTCTCTTAAAATCAGAGAAACTTTAGAAGTGAGCAGCATCTCAGTGTGTTGTCCAATCTCATACGTAATACAATAAGTCCTCTGCCATGTCCCCATTGGGCATCTGGTCTACCAAAAGGTCTCAGCACTCTCACACTCTGTATAGACGGGAAGGGACCTCAGAACAGACAGAACTTCCTGCCCTAGAGCTTGGGCATGGAGGAGCATTTGTGTGTACACATGTGTATGTCTGTGTACATCAAACATATACACACATCTGCCTATAGATATATCCTGTAAAACTCGACTCACATCTCTGTTGTGATAAACATTTGACTTCCAGTGTAAACAACAACGAATATAAACCACTGAATTACATGAAACTTCCAGGACAGGTACAGAGGACACTGGGGTGTTGCAGCGGCCTTTGGAGGTTATGTTGGATCCAAACCAGGAGTGGTAGGACCCGGGCTGGCTCACTGCTCTGTCCTCAGTGTTTATCATAGCACATGGCAGAGGTGGCGCAACTAGCTGTCAGGAAAGTAGAAGGCATACACGGAAGAAATAGAAACAGTCACCGTTCGCCATCCTGACCATCCTACTGAGGGTTTACATTCAGAATCGGGGGATATCAGGGTACAGAAGTGTTACACAGTCAGGATGAAGGACCAGAAGGAGCAAGCACAGACTCCCCTAAAAACTGGCCTTGACCACTTCCAGCTGGTCGCTTAAATATTTTTAAGAGGACTTTGACGTGTGCCTCAAGTGTCCCAGGCCCTTCCATCCAGCATCACAGAAGGCTGGCTCTGCAAGGCTGGACCCTGGGCCTGGCAATCAGGCAAGCAAGACATAGGGCCTCTCGACTTGGCAGCAAGCTTTGACGACTTCCCTGCAGGGTCCCCAACACAAATGCCAGCTCCTCCGTCCCCCTGCCACGATGATAAGGGGTCAGGGACAACTGGTGTCCAGTCAGGCCTCCTGATGACCACAACTCAGGAAGCAGTGCTTTGAAGTGGCTTCCAATCACTTCCCTTTCTGAACGCTCTTGTGTCCTTTCCCAACCAGCATTTTTCCCTAAAGTAGTTCCTCTCTGTCCAAAGGCATGGCTACACTTCCTGGAATGGGGGTGGGGGCAAGCCTTCAGTGCCCGAGTGCAGAGACCACTCTGCACAGGGTGCCCATGTGCACTGTTAGAGGGGAGCTCGAGACATAACACCCTTCAGTGTTCAGTACATCCAGCTGAAAACCCCACAGGAGAAATGTCCTTGGCTGCTGATCCTTATTATAAGAGGTGAGTGAACAGACCAGTGGAGCCGGAATCCCGACTCCGCCCCTGAGTCCGGGACCCTGACTTTGTCACTCGCCTCTGGGGGCCTCCGTCCCCTGCACGTTCTCCAGGGTTGCTACAAAACCTAGCTGCTAAGAACAGCCCCCAGCATTGTCATGAGCAGCATTCGAAAAATAATTTTAAAAATGAACTCATTTTAGATAATTTAGAATTATCTAAATATTTAGAAAAAATAATTTAAAACATGAACCTAAGACAATTTACGGGCTGAACTGAAACAGCAGTAAAGAAGGACAAGAGGGGATGTCACCTCTTACAGGTGAGAGGAGGGGCCCGCAGCATCTCTGAGGGGTGCCCAAGGCAGAAAAGTTCCCTCCAGCGAAAAAGAAAAAAATAAACCAGCAGCAAACCCGGTCCTGTTATCAGGAAAGGAAGGAGGGGCTGCCTCTGGCTGGTACACCTCACAGCTGCGGACCGCAGTTAGCAAAGGTTCAGTGGTGGGCACAGGGCACAGCCTGCAGAGATGCTGCATGGCCCAGTGCCTTCCCAAGAAAACACCTGGCCAGCCGGCACGTGGTCCAGCCCCACCAGACCACAGCTGGAAGCTGCTGCCCCCTAGTGGGAAACAGGCTCCTCAGCATATGGAATGTGAAACTGCGGCTTGGATCTCAGTCCCTCCCTGGGGATATTAACCCTAGGTTAGGCTCCAAACACCCCCTCGCTGAAGTTTGAAGTTTCGTGGGGCATCAGACCTGGTACAGTCCTCTTCCAACGGGTCCCCTGAGCCTTCTCAGTGGTGACTTCTGGGCTCTGACTTTGCCCACTATCTATCCCTGGGCACTCCGCCTGCTCTGACACCAATTAGAACCAAAGGGCCAATCAGAGGCTGAGATCCAGGGAGAGGAAACTCAGGATTGGCCCTGATCCTCTCCCAACGTGTCTGCCCCCTCCTCCGGCACCCCCTCAGGGAGCTCACCGCCCCCCTTCCCTGCACGCTCCCTCCCCTCTACGGCTCTTACCAAAGGCTTTGGCGACATCTCCTGGACACGTGCAGCCTCCGTCCTTCAAAAAGGGGAAGAGCAAAGAGAGGTCAGTGGGAGCTGGGCCAGGCCATTCCCAGCCCCCACCATCTCCCCTGGGAGGGGAATGAGATGGTGTCTGCTGACCTAGCCCCCTCTGGCCACCCTCCCTGCAGACAACCACACAACCAGCAGAGCCCAGGCCCAACACTCCCCTTGTAACCAAGCCAGACTGTGTGGGTAGCTCTGTCAAGTTTACGATTAACCTCCTTCTCTGAACTTTTATTCCTTTTCCTGTTCAAAAACTTGTTCTCCTCAAGGCTGAGGAGTATCAGAAAAAAAGAGAGGAACTGCAACCCAGCAGGACCCCATGGGGCCCTTCCTGGGAGACAGGCCTCCCCCTGTGCTGTGTGCTCAAGCTCCTCTCTGAAGTACCTAGATAACAGTATTTGATGCACAGTTCCTGAGTTGCTTTGCAGATATGAAAGTGAAAAGTGAAAGTGTTAGTTGCTCAGTCATGCCCAACTCTTTGTGACCCCGTGGACTGTAGCCTGCCAGGCTCCTCTTGGCCATGGAATTCTCCAGGCAAGAATATTGGAGTGGGCTGCCATTCTCTTCTTCAGGGGATCTTCCTGACCCAGGGATTGACCCCAGGTCCCTTGCATTGCAGGTAGATTCTTTACTATCTGAGCCACCAGAGAAGCCCCTATTTGATGCACAGTTCTTGAGTTGCTTTGCAGATATGAAAACCCACCACCAAACAGATGTTAACTACTCTATTAATATTTGATGACCATGAGCACATAGCCCCAGACTAGGACCAATAACATGAACCCCTGTGACATCACCCTATTCCCTCACCATCAACCAATGCGATAATTGTGCACAAGCTGATCATGTGACCCTGCAATCTCCCCCCCACACCCGAACCTGGCTTTTAAAAGTGCTTTGCCAAAACCCTTCCAGGAGCTTAGGTTTTTTTTAGGGCATGAGCCACTGTCTCTTTGCATGGCCCTGCAATTAACCCTTCTCTGCTCCAAACTCCAATGTTTCCGTTTGTTTGGCCTCTGCACTGGGCACCCCAACTTGTGCTAATACCCTCACCATTGCACCTGCCATTCCCAGGCCCCGTCAGTCATGTTTCAGGCCAGCACACACACCCCCCGCCCCCCACCACCTGCCCCCGCTCCGCCACCGGGCATCAGTACTCCGCTTAGGATGCAGGAACCACTGAGCAGGCAGGATCGGGGGGCCGGACCTCACCTCCACCAGCCCCCGTACAACATGCCTGGCCACTGGCCATCCCCACGGAACTAGCATTCAGTCATCACCCCTCCCCGCTGCCCGGCATGAAGTGAGATTTATTTAGCACAAGAGCACTGGTATTTTATGAGCCACAAAGGACACCGAATCTGCTCCTTTATATTTCGAGCCTTCTGTCTCCCTGTCACTTCCGTGTAAGGTCTCCAGTTTCCTTCAAGTCAAACACAGGCTCCCGAAACCCACTTGACCCACAGAGCGCCCTGACTGGTTCAGCGCCTGTCACCGTGGGCTGCTGGCACAGTTTGGCCGTGGGGGTTATGTTTCAACACCAGGGACCCAGTATAAAACAACAGGACACAGACCTACTGGGTTTTCTTACAAGTATGAGAGGCACAAAATAACCAGGCTGCTACCTGCTGTTGGCAGTGTGGCCTGTGTGAGGTCCAAGGAGGAAAAGGCCAGCCACGGGGCCTGGGGTAGCCGCCCACCCAACAGAGAAAGGCAAGGAAGCAGTGGCCCTGGGAAGCCAGGTCAGTCCTCAGGTGAGACGTGACAGAGCCCAGGGCTGGTCTTGGAGGGAAGTGCCTGTCCCTAGGAGAGGGGACGCACTCTGGGAAGAATGCAGAAGACGCAGGCCACCCGAGCTACCCATGTGGTGATGGCAGGAAGGTGGAGGGCATCTCCATAGAACTGAGAGGAACCACCTTACAAACAGCGTCTCTGACTGAGGACGTGGGTCCCTATGACTCAGTTCTCCTTTTCTGGTCTGCTTTTAAGCCTGTCCTTCCAGGAGCTAGACCTCAAACACTCAGTTCAGTTGCTCAGGCGTGTCCAGCTCTTTGCAACCCCATGGACTGCAGCACGCCGGGCCTCCCTGTTCATCAACAACTCCCAGAGCCTACTCAAACTCATGTCCATTGCGTCAGTGATGCCATCCAACCATCTCATCCTCTGTCATCCCCTTCTCCCGCCTTCAATCTTTCCCAGCATCAAGGTCTTTTCCAGTGAGTCAGTTATTCGTATCAGGTGGCAAAAATATTGAAGTTTCAGCTTCAGCATCAGTCCTTCCAATGAATATTCAGGACTGATTTCCTTTAGGATTGCCTGGTTGAATCTCAAACACTGCTTCATTGCAATTCTGATCAAAAGGCAGGGGTAGGGGTTCAGTCTCTTGTTTTTATGAATATTTACTGACTGCAATTACCTCCTCCATCAAGTGCATCATTCATGTCTGGCTTTCCTGACCCAGGAGGACCATGGGGTCACAAGCAAGGATTTATTTCAGAAGCAGGCTCTCCATAGAAGGGCCAAAGCCCTTCATGTGAATACAGTCACACACACGGCCGTCTGTCTTGTTGCTGCTTCAAATTTCCCGCATATTTTTACTTT
The DNA here is from genome assembly GCF_001704415.2 of Capra hircus. Taxonomy (NCBI): domain Eukaryota; kingdom Metazoa; phylum Chordata; class Mammalia; order Artiodactyla; family Bovidae; genus Capra; species Capra hircus. The sequence goes on along the minus strand of NC_030830.1, from coordinate 9,509,163 downwards.
CTCTTTCAAAGGTGCAACCCCTCTATGCCCTTCACTTGACTTGCCAATTATTTTTAAATTGCTTTATCTTTTTATCAAAACCAGTTCTCCACAATAGGGTTTCAAACTTATAACCTCGAAAGAATAAATAGGGACTGGCCCTGGCAGTCTAGTGGTTAAGATGCCCAAGCTTCCACTGCAGGAAGCATGGGTTCAATCCCTGGGTGGGGAACTAATATCCCATATGCCATGCAGTATGGCCAGAAATAAAGAAGATTAAATACACTCATGCTCCCAATACGAACCCTAGCTTGGTCTGACTTAAAACCAAAAAATGTGTGCATACCTCCACATACACACAAGCGTGTTCTTAAGTCTTTATCTCACTTGTGAATAGTTCGTGACTGCTTGTGCAGGCTCTGAAAATGTCACACCTGTGTAGTCAGTGATGAGGCCTGACTCAGAAAGCCTGCGCTCTAGGGACCCCCAGAAAGCAAGCTCTTCTCCTCCCAGGATGTCCACAGATGTCAAGATGTCCACAGTTAACAGGACTTTATGATGTGCTTGGGAGACGAAACCATACGTAGCGCTTCATCTCCTCGCTGTGCCAGGGTGGGATTTAGGAAACAGACAACGCATGGCCAAAAGGCAGGAGTACAGTTTAACCCAGTGCAACCGAACGTCACACAACACCTTAGGGCAAAGGAGTCTGCCCCCGACTACATTTACAGGTAATCTCCAAAGGAGGTTCAAAGCATCCTTTCATGTTCTCAGGAGGCAGAGACATGCATTTACTTTCATACATAAACACACACAGCTGCAGGAGTTTTTATTTTTAATGCAAATATTTCAAGGGTTACTTGTTTTGTTTTCCAAGAGTGTTGAAGTCTTTAGTAGAAAAGGTATCACATGACATGAGTGGTGATTCGATCTGTGAACTGTCAGCATGACCTCTTCTTCAAAATACCTGCCCAGCCCTAAAAGAAGGGGCAGTGGAAACAAGCATGCGTGCACAGAGGGGACTGAATCGAGCACCAACTATGAACAAGGGGTTCTTACAAATTTCATTTTTCTATTCAAACACCACAAGTACCAGAAGTTGATACTTTGTAGGTTGGGGAAACTCAAAGAGGGAGGCTCAGAAAGGTGGAGTGACTTGTCCAAGGTCACACAGCTATAATAATGGATGAATGAGATTAGAACCCGAGTTAAGAGTAACCTCTAACAATGTCTAGAAGCATACATATCAAAACATTAGCAGCGGTTATCTTAAGATGGCATTTCTATAGAAGCAAAAACAGAGAAATGGGACCTAATCAGGCTTCTAAGCTTTTGCACAGCAAAGGAAACCATCATCATAATAAAAAGACAACCTACGGACTGGGAGAAAATATTTGCAAATGACATAACTGACAAGAGCTTAATTTTCTAAATATACAAACAGTTCATACAACTCAAAAACAAACGACCCCATCAAAAAATGGGCAAAAGGCCTAAGTAGATATTTCTCCAAAGGAGATGTACTGATAGTCAACAGGGACATGAAAAGACACTCATCACCTCTAGTTATTAGAGAAATGCAATCAAAATTACAATGAGGTACCCCTCGTACCAGTCAGAATGGACATCATTAAAAAGTCTACAAATGACAAATGATAGAGAGGGTGTGAAGAAAAGAACTCTCCTACACTGTTGGTGAGAATCTAAATTGGTACAGTCACTATGGACGAGGATGGAGTATGGAGGTTCCTCAAAACACTAAAAATAGAGCTGCCATGTGACCCAGCTATCCCACTCCTGGGCATATATCCAGATCAAACTCTAATTTGAAGAGAAACAGGCACCCCTGTGTTCATAGCAGCACTCTTCACAATGGCCAAGACATGGAAAGAACCTAAACTGTCCACTGACACATGAATGGATAAAGCTCTCTCTACACACACGCGTGCACACACACAGAGGAATATTACGCGGCCTTAAAAAGAATGAAACCATGCCACTTGCAGCAACATGGACGGACCTACAGATTATCACACCAAATGAAGCAAGTCAAAAAGAGAGACAGGGGCTTCCCTGGTGGCTCAGTGGCAAAGCAGGGGCATGGGCTCAATCCCGGATCCAGGAGATCCCACATGCTGTGGAGCAACTAAGCCTGTGCGCCTGTGCCCTAGAGCCCAGGAGCCGCAACTCCTGAGCCTGTGCACCCTGGAGCCCACGCTCTGCAACAAGAGAAGACACTGCACTGAGAAGCCTGCACACCGCAGCTAGAGACTAGCCGCTGCTTGCCACAACTAGAGAAAAGCCCACGCAGCAACAAAGACCTGGCACAGCCAAAAACAGAGTATGTTTTTCAAAAGACAAATACAGTACCACTTATACATGAAATCTAAAATATGACACAAACGACCTTATCTACAAAACAGAAACAGACTCACAGACATAGAGAACCAGACATCTTGTGCTTGCCAAGAGGGAGGGGTTGAAGGGAGGATAGATTGGGCGTTTGGGATTAGCAGATGCTGCCTATTATATATAAAATGGGTAAACAACAGTGTCCTACTGTATGGCGCAGGGAACTATATTCAATATTCTGTAATACACCATAATGGAAAAGTATATATATGTGTGTGTGTAACTGAATCACTTTGCAGCACGGTAGAAATTAACACACTGTATATCAACTATACTTTAATAATTTTTTTAAAAGATGGCATTTCTTGTAATCTTTATTTCCTCTATATTTCTAACTTTTACTAGGCTAAACGTATTTGGTTGAGGGATTTTTCAAGCATCAAAAAAATGAAAATTTTTGAATGACTTTGTTTAGTTCAGTTCAGTTCAGGCGCTCAGTCGTGTCCGACTCTTTGCGACCACATGAATCGCAGCATGCCAGGCCTCCCTGTCCATCACCATCTCCCGGAGTTCACTCAGACTCGCATCCATTGAGCCCGTGATGCCATCCGGCCATTTCATCCTCAGTCATCCCCTTCTCCTCCTGCCCCCAATCCCTCCTAGCATCAGAGTCTTTTCCAATGAGTCAACTCTTCGCATGAGGTGGCCAAAGTACTGGAGTTTCAGCTTTAGCATCATTCCTTCCAAAAAAATCCCAGGGCTGATCTCCTTCAGAATGGACTGGTTGGATCTCCTTGCAGTCCAGGGGACTCTCAAGAGTCTTCTCCAGCACCACAGTTCAAAAGCATCAATTCTTCGGCGCTCAGCCTTCTTCACAGTCCAACTCTCACATCCATACATGACTACTGGAAAAACCATAGCCTTGACTAGACGGACCTTCGTCAGCAAAGTAATATCTCTGCTTTTCCATATGCTGTCTAGGTTGGTCATAACTTTTCTTCCAAGGAGTAAGTGTCGTTTAATTTCATGGCTGCAATCACCATCTGCAGTGATTTTGGAGCCCCCAAAAATAAAGTCTGACATTGTTTCTCCATCTATTTCCCATGGAGTGATGGGACCGGATGCCATGATCTTCGTTTTCTGAATGTTGAGCTTTAAGCCAACTTTTTCACTCTCCTCTTTTACTTTCATCAAGAAGCTTTTTAGTTGCTCTTCACTTTCTGCCATAAGGGTGGTGTCATCTGCATACCTGAGGTTATTGAGATTTCTCCTGGCAATCTTGATTCCAGCCTGTGCTTCTTCCAGCCCAGCGTTTCTCGTGATGTACTCTGCATATAAGTTAAATAAGCAGGGTGACAATATACAGCCTTGACACACTCCTTTTCCTATTTGGAACCAGTCTGTTGTTCCATGTCCAGTTCTAACTGTTGCTTCCTGGCCTGCATACAGATTTCTTAAGAGGTAGGTTAGGTGGTCTGGTATTCTCATCTCTTTCAGAATTTTCCACAGTTTATTGTGATCCACACAGTCAAAGGCTTTGGCGTAGTCAATAAAGCAGAAATTGATGTTTTTCTGGAACTCTCTTGCTTTTTTCATGATCCAGCGGATGTTGGCAATTTGATATCTGGTTCCTCTGCCTTTTGTAAAACCAGCTTGAACATCAGGAAGTTCACGGTTCACGTATTGCTGAAGCCTAGCTTGGAGAATTTTGAGCATTACTTTACTAGCGTGTGAGATGAGTGCAAGTGTGCGGTAGTTTGAGCATTCTTTGGCATTGCCTTTCTTTGGGATTGGAATGAAAACTGACCTTTTCCAGTCCTGTGGCCACTGCTGAGTTTTCCAAATTTGCTGGCATATTGAGTGACAGCACCATCTTTCAGGATTTGAAATAGCTCAACTGGAATTCCATCACCTCCACTAGCTTTGTTCGTAGTGATGCTTTCTAAGGCCCACTTGACTTCACATTCCAAGATGTCTGGTTCTAGATAAGTGATCACACCATCGTGATTATCCAGGTCGTGAAGATCCTTTTTGTACAGTTCTTCTGTGTATTCTTGCCATCTCTTCTTAATCTTCTGCTTCTGTTAGGTCCGTATCATTTCTGTCCTTTATCGAGCCGATCTTTGCACGAAACGTTCCCTTGATATCTCTAATTTTCTTGAAGAGATCTCTAGTCTTTCCCATTCTGTTGTTTTCCTCTATTTCTTTGCATTGATCGCTGAAGAAGGCTTTCTTATCTCTTTTGCTATTTTTTGGAACTCTGCATTCAGATGCCTATATCTTTCCTTTTCTCCTTTGCTTTTCGCTTCTCTTCTTTTCACAGCTATTTGTAAGGCCTCCCCAGACAGCCATTTTGCTTTTTTGCATTTCTTTTCCATGAGGATGGTCTTGATCCCTGTCTCCTGTACAATGTCATGAACCTCATTCCATAGTTCATCAGGCACTCTATCTATCAGATCTAGGCCCTTAAATCTATTTCTCACTTCCACTGTATAATCATAAGGGATTTGATTTAGGTCATACCTGAATGGTCTAGCAGTTTTCCCTACTTTCAATTTAAGTCTGAATTTGGTAATAAGGAGTTCATGATCTGAGCCACAGTCAGCTCCTGGTCTTATTTTTGTTGACTGTATAGAGCTTCTCCATCTTTTGCTGCAGAGAATATAATCAATCGGTGTTGACCATCTGGTAACGTCCATGTGTAGAGTCTTCTCTTGTGTTGTTGGAAGAGGGTGTTTGCTATGACCAGTGCATTATCTTGGCAAAACTCTCATTAGCCTTTGCTCTGCTTCATTCCACATTCCAAGGCCAAATTTGCCTGTTACTCCGTTTCTTGACTTCCTACTTTTGCATTCCAGTCCCCTATAATGAAAAGGACATCTTTTTTGGGTGTTAGTTCTACAAGGTCTTATAGGTCTTCATAGCACCATTCAACTTCAGCTTCTTCAGCGTTACTGGTTGAGGCATAGACTTGGATTACTGTAATACTGAATGGTTTGCCTTGGAAACGAACAGAGATTATTCTGTCGTTTTTGAGATTGCATCCAAGCACTGCATTTCGGACTCTTCTGTTGACCATGATGGCAACTCCTTTTCTTCTGAGGGATTTCTGCCCGCAGTAGTAGATATAATGGTCATCTGAGTTAAATTCACCCATTCCAGTCCATTTTAGTTCGCTGATTCCTAAAATGTCGACGTTCACTCTTGCCATCTCCTGTTTGACCACTTCCAATTTGCCTTGATTCATGGACCTGATATTCCAGGTTCCTATGCAATATTGCTCTTTACAGCATCGGACTTTGTTTCTATCACCAGTCACATCCACAGCTGGGTATTGTTTTTGCTTTGGCTCCATCCCTTCTTTTCAAATAACGGTCTGACCATTCCTAAACTAACCATTCCTAAGCTAATGCATTAAATCAACAAAATAAATCTGGCGGATCAATGGATCCCTCTTTGCGGAAGGTCAGTGAAGTGGATGAGAGCCCTACTGACTGGGTGGAGACAAGCAGGGGGTTGGGGGTTACTCTGAATCAGCCCCACCTCCATCATTCTCTCCTCAGACTGGAGAAGCATGCTCTCTCAGTCTTTATCAAATACAATGGGTAAAATTTTGGCCCTGAGTAGAGAGACAACAGTGATTCCAGCCAACCTCATCACAGGGCTTTTTTTTTTTAGGCCCTGCCTGGGAAGCACTACAGAGTCCAGACTATTTTGGGTTTGGACAGTGAACTCATCTGGTTCTTCAAATCCCTCCCCTTCCTCAGGGTTCATCAGGTACTGACTCTGATCTCTTCACTGGAACACAAGCTTGGGAGCCCTGAGGGGAAAGGCTGAGCTATAAGTGCAGATTAAGCTGAAGCTCCCCACAAAGCACGGGTGGGAAAGGGGCAGACCGGGAATGCTGGGCCAACCCTGCATTCTTGTTGATTTCAGCAAGCCCTCACCCTCTGAGTCTCCACATTTTCTAAATGAGGGTGATCAAGGGAAGGCTTGGAACACAGGAGACAAACAGGCCTCGGTTTCAGAGCTGGCTTTGCCCTCCACCAGCAGTGTGATGCTGAGCAAGTCACTAAGGTCTCAAAGCTTCGGTCTCCTCACCAGGTGTGATAATGTTATATGCCAACTTTACTGAGCTGTGGAGTGGCCTTTGGTCAAAAATTGTCCTGGGTGTTTCTGAGAGGGTGTTTCGGCAATAAGAGTGTGTGTGTGTTAAGTCACTTCAGCTGTGTCCAACTCTTGGCAATCCTATGGACTGTAGCCCACCAGGCTCCTCTGTCCATGGGGTTCTCCAGGTAAGAATACTGGAGTGGGTTGCCATACCCTCCTCCAGGGGAGCTTCCCAATCCAGGGATTAAACCCATGGCTCTTACACTGGCAGGCAGATTCTTTACCAGTGGCACCACCTGGAAAGCCCTTTGTGGATGAGATTAATATGCAAATCAGTAGCATAAAGCAGATTGCTCTCCCACATGTGGGTGGGCCTCACCTAATCACTTGAAGGCTTGAATAGCACAAAAAGGCTGAGACTTCCCCAAGGGAACAGGATTCTTCCTCAATGACTGCCTTAGAACTGCGACACTGACTCCAGCTGAAACACTGGCTCTCCCTGGTTCTCAGGTCTTCGAACTCAAGATTGGAACCACACGATCAGCTCTCCTAGGCCTCCAGCTTGCCAATTCACCCTACAGATCTTGCGATTCTTTTCAGTCCCATCATCACACGAACCAATTTATTTCCTTATAATAAATCTACTTCTATCTAAACACACAGGTGCACACACACACACATACCCTACTGGTTCTGTTTCTCTGGAGAACCCTGACTAACACACCTGTCCAAAGAAGATAACAGCAGTATACTCAATACCTAGACCATTCCAGGGATAGAGATTATAGGTATACTGTGCCCAGAAGATAGATGTTCAATACCTGACAGCCATTACGACCTCTAAAGCTGTTTCTACCTTTAAAATGCTCTCCTTTGTGTCACGTTCCCAGCAGATGACAAGACAAAATGAACTGGTCACACCTTACTCTTCACTTATCCCAGGGGGTGTCTTGGATTTCTCAGCCCTCTGCCTCTCAGAAGCCCATATGGATCACAATAAATGGAAACCCAGCTCAAGTCCAGCCGTTTGGCCATGGCCAACCCCCTGCTGTGGCTTCCTTCTGAACTTCAGTAGCAAACACGTGCAAATTCAGCAATGAGAGTGTAAAATGAGGCAGCTGGACAAAGTGGCAGGATCCAAACAACTGACAGGTTTCCACTGGGTTTAGGTCTCTTCGCAAGTGGGAGAAACCTGTGTGCGAAGCTCCATTAGGCAAACGGTCAGCAAGTAAAACAGCTGCTCTGAACCACAAGATGCTCAGCTAATCAGAAGGAATGAGCTGAAGTCAGGGGTCCAGAACCTATGTAAGTCTGTGAACTTCACGGGGTCTCTGCTGGCTACAAATTGAACTTCTAGCCCTATCTAGGAAAGCTCTGGCCACCCATGGAAAAATAGGAACCTCAGAGCATCAGGACCACCAGCCTGGGCTGTCACTGTCCCTGACAAACTCAGAAAAGCTGTTTTGTGGTTGTCAAAAGACGGCTCTGGCACATGGACCCAGCCTGTGTGTGCCAAGCCTTGACTCTAGAAGCCAGTGCCTCTCAAGCTTGAGAACAGACCCAGATTACTCGGAGGGCTTGTTAATTTCACCTTCAGGGCTTCCCATTCACTAGGTCTGAGATGAGGCCTGAGAATTTCTCACAAAGTTCTCAGTTGATACTGGCACTGCTGGTCTGTCCACACACTTAGTGGACACACACTTAGGCTGACATAAGCTATAAAGTAGAGGGTGCTGGGTAAGGAGATCCGAGGTTGATTTTCAGAGTCATCTGTGGTACAAGCAGAGCCTCCACCCCTACTCTCCCCGAAGTCCTATAAACTAAGCCAGTGTGAAATTTCCAGAAAGACAAGTATGGGATCTCAGAGTAAGTCCATAGTAAAACTTCATTAATTTGACCTCTACTGACTTAAAAATGGTGGCCTTTGAAGGAATACATATAAGGTCTAAATTGTTACTAAGACTCCTGATGGTGAACGGAGAATTATGACTAATTACCTATGGTGCTCTAGGACACAATCTATGAGCAGTCTAATTCAACAGGATTGAGGGAATGTAAACTGATATATGCACTATAGAGAACAGTATGGGAATGCCTCAAAAATCTAAAAATAGAGCTACCATATCATCCAGCAATCCCATTCCTGGACACATACCCAGAGAAAACCATAATTCAAAAAGATACATGCGCCCCAATGTTCATTTCAGCACTATTTACAATAGCAGGACATGGAAGCAACCTACATGTCCATCGACAGATGAATGGATAAAGAAGACGTGCTACACATGCACAGTCACACACACAGTGGAATATTGCTCGGCCATAAAATGGAATGAAACTGTGCCATTTGCAGAGACACAGATGGACCTGTATACAGAATGAAGTAAGTCAGAAGGGAAAATCAAATATCACATCTTAACACATATATGTGGAATCTAGAAAAATGGTACAGATGAACTTATTCGCAAAGCAGAAACAGTCACAGACGTAGAGAACAAACGTAGGGATACCAAGGGGGAAAGAAGAAGGTGGAATGGATTGCGAAATTGGAATTGACATTTATACACTATTATGCATAAAATAGATAAGCAGTGAGAACCACAAGGAACCCTACTCAATGCTCTGTGCTGACCTATGTGGGAAGGAAGAGGGGATATATGTATCCACATGGCTATGCTGTACAATAGAAACAACATCGTAAAGCAAGTATACTTCAATAAAAACTTTTTTTTTAATTAAAGAGAATGGGGGCCAGGAACGTGTACAGTGAAAAGCTTCCCTGGTGACCGTCACACAACTAGCCCAAGAGGCGGCTATGGTGAGCATTCAAGAACCACACTGGAGGACAGCACTGTTTGGTAACTCCAATGATATCTCTCCCTAAATCAACTCACTCCATAAATGTAGGATGGTGGCTCTATGTCAGCCTTTTATGCACAAGTTGTTCAATAAATGGGTCTTAATTTGTTCACTAGGGCAAAAGCTAAAAGAGAAACATACTGAGTTGAAGACCTTAGAACTGTTGTGCATGTATGCTAAGTCGTTTCAGTCATGTCTGACTCTGTGTGACCCTATGGACTATACCCACCAGGCGAGAATACTGGAGTGGGTTGCCATGCTCTTCTCCAAGGGATCTTCCCAACCGAGGGATCGAAGCTGCATCTCCTATGCCTCCTGCATTGGCAGGCAGGTTCTTTACCACTAACACCACCTGGGAAAGAACTCTGTCAGCACCCGATAAATCTTCGGTCATTTATTCCAGCCCCAAGCACACAGTAGATGCTCAATGAATATGAACTAACTGAATGGATGGATGGATGGAAAGCCTGGATGAGAAACCAGAAGGAGCACAGGAAGTGAGTGTGGGACCATGAATCAAAGACCTAGATCTTCATTTCGGTTTACCAAGTCATGTGGGGGGAAGCACTGGCGGCAAGGCTCAGATGCTGCAATAAAATCTGAAAGAGATTGTGTGCTCATAGGGATTTTTAAAGTATATTATTATACCCTCAATACCGAAATCTGATTGATTATATTCTTTGCAGCTGAAAATGGGAGAGGCTGTATACAGTCAGCAAAAACAAGACTGGGAGCTGACTGTGGCTCAGGTCACAAATTTCCTATTGCAAAATCCAGACTTAAATTGAAGACAGTAGAGAAAACCACTATTCTGGTATGACCTAAATCAAATCCCTTATGATTATACAGTGGAAGTGACAAAGAGATTCAAGGGATTAGATCTGATAGAGTGCCTGAAGAACTATGGATAGAGGTTCATAACACTGTATGGGAGGCGGTGATCAAAAACATTCCTAAGAAAAAGAAATGCAAAAAAGCAAAATGGTTGTCTGAGGAGGCTTTACAAATGGCTGAGAAAAGAAGAGAAGGGAAAGGCAAAGGAGAAAAGGAAAGATACACCCATTTGAATGAAGAGTTCCAAAGAACAGCAAGAAGAGATAAGAAAGCCTTAAGTGAACAATGCAAAGAAATAGAGGAAAACAATAGAATGGGAAAGATTAGAGATTTCTTCAAGCAAATTAGAGATACAAAAGGAACATTCCATGCAAAGATGGGCACAATAAAGGACAGAAATAGTATGGACCTAACAGAAGCAGAAGATATTAAGAAGAGGTGGCAAGAATGAAGAAGAACTATACAAAAAAGGTCTTCATGACTCAGATAACCATGGTGTTGTGATCACTCATCCAGAGCCAGACATCCTGGAGTCTGAAGTCAAGTGGGTCTTTGGGAGCATTACTATGAACAAAGCTAACAGAGATGATGGAATTCCAGCTGAACTATTTCAAAGCCTAAAAGACGATGCTGTGAAAGGGCTGCACTCAATATGCTAGCAAATTTGGAAAACTCAGCAGTGGCCACAGGACTGGAAAAGGTCAGTTTTCATTCTAATCCCAAAGAAAGGCAATGCCAAGGAATGTTCAAGCTACCACACAATTGCATTCATCTCACACGCTAGCAAAGAACTGCTCAAAATTCTCCAAGCTAGGCTTCTTCAACATTCTGTGAATTGAGAACTTCCAGATGTGCAACCTGGATTTAGAAAAGGCAGAGGAACCAGTGATCAAATTGCTAACATCCACTGGACCATGGAAAAAGCAAGAGAATTACAGAAAAACATCTGCTTCATTGACTACGCTAAAGTCTTTGACTGTGTGGATCACAACAAACTGTAGAAAATTCTTCAAGAGATGGGACTACCAGGCCACCTTACCTACCTCCTGAGAAATCTATATGCAGGTCAAGAAGCAACAGTTAGAACCAGACATGCAACAACAGACTGTTTCAAATGGTGAAAGGAGTACGTCAAGAGTGTATATTGTCACCCTGCTTATTTAACTTTTATGTAGAGTAAAATCATGCAAAATGCTAGGCTGAATGAAGCACAAGCTTGAATCAAAATTGCTGAGAGAAATATCAATAACCTCAGATAAGCAGATGACACCAATCTTATGGCAGAAATCGAAGAGGAACTCAAGAACCTCTTGTTGAAAGTGAAAGAGGAGAGTAAAAAAGCTGATTTAAAACTCAACATTCAAAAGACAAAGATTATGGCATCCAGTCCCATCACTTCATGGCAAATAGATGGGGAAACAATGGAAACAGTGACAGACTTTATTTTGGGGGCTCCAAAATCACTGCAGATGGTGATTCCAGCCACGAAATTTAAAAGACACTTGCTCCTTGGAAGAAAAGTTATGACCAACCTAGACAGTGTATTAAAAAGCAGAGACATTACTTTGCCAACAAGGGTCCATCTAGTCAAAGCTATGGTTTTTCCAGTAGTCATGTGTGGATGTGAGAGTTGGACTATAAAGAAAGCTGAGTGCCAAAGAATTGATGCTTTTGAACTGTGGTGTTGGAGAAGACTCTTGAGAGTTCGTTGGACAGTAAGGAGATCCAACCAGTCCATCCTGAAGGAAATCAGTCCTGAATATTCATTGGAAGGACTGAAGCTGAAACTTCAGTTGGCCACCTGATACAAAGAGACAACTCACTGGAAAAGTCCCTGATGCTGGGAAAGATTGAGGGCAGGAAGAGAAAGAGGCAACAGAGGATGAGATAGATGGATGGATGGCATCATTGACTCAATGAACATGAGTTTCAGCAACTCCAGGGGACAGTGAAGGACAGGGAGGCCTGGCGTGCTGTAGCCCATGGGGTAGCAAAGAGTCGGACACAACTGAGCAATTGAACAACAATAAATTATGTCCTCAAAGCAGGTCTAGAAATCAAATCTCAGTAGTTTCAATGCTGAACCAAAACCAGTAACAGATCATTCCACCAGAATGTTAATTTACTATATCCATTTTTTTTTAAACCAAAACAGCCTGTCAATTATTTAATGTGAGAGCTTGGCTTAGCAACTGAACAAGTGAAAAGGACTGAAGATTTAATTTACTATATTTAATATAAGTCCGTTGTTATAGCACTGCTAAAAACATGCCAAAAGTTCAGAATTTAGATATATGTTATTAAATATATATAATTCAAATGTTTATAGGATATATATGGGCTTCCTTTGAGGCTCAGCTGGTAAAGAATCTGCCTGCAATGTGGGAGACCTGGGTTCATTCCCTGAGTTGGGAAGATACCCTGGAGACAGCGAAGGCTACCCACTCCACTATTCTGGCCTGGAGAATTCCATGGGCTATACAGACCATGGGGTTGCGAAGAGTAGGACACGACTGAGAGACTTTCACTTTCAGGATATACATATATAACCCCCATAAACTGAAGCCATAGCTCTGTCCAAGTCCATCCAAATATATCTGACAAGTTCTGCCCTGTTCTGAGCATCTCCCCTAGAAGGAGACACATGTGATGACTACTTGAATGATGGACATGTCGATAAAGGTAGAGAAGAATGACGGATAAACTGAGGGTTAAATTGACACACCTTCGATCTGTAACATTTAGTCGCTGAGTACTGGGGTGTTTTCCTTCCAGGAGCTCCATAACAGTATTGTTAGATCACTGACTCTCTTCACCTCCATCCATATACCCCTCCAGTTGCATAATCTAACTTCTGCCCCCAGCATCGTACCAAACTTGCACTCACTAGAGAAACCGGTGACCAGCCGGAGCACTGAAAGCACTGCAGATGTGAGTAGCTAAGGTGAGGTCACCTTGGAGTAGGGTGGGCTCTAGTCCCATATAACTGATGTTCTTATAAAAAGAAGTCTGGACACAAAGGCAGATGTGCATGCAGGGAGGATGCCTGTGAAAACCAGAGCTCTGGTGCCCCTAGCTGAGCAACTACCAGAAGCTCTGGAGGCTGGAACAGGGGTTCCCCTGGAGGCTTCGTGGCCCTACTGACACCTTGATCTTGGACCTCTGACCTCCAGAAGAGTGAGACAATATACTTCTCTTATTTGTTCAGTTCAGTCACTCAGTCGTGTCTGACTCTTTGCGACCCCATGGACTGCAGCACACCAGGCCTCCCTGTCCATCACCAACTCCCAGAGTTTACTCAAACTCATGTCCACTGCATTGGTGATGCCATCCAACCATCTCATCCTCTGCCTTCTCCTCCTCCTGCCTTCAGTCTTTCCCAGAATCAGGGTTTTGTCCAATGAGTCAGTGTTTTGCATCAGGTGGCCAAACTATTGGAGTTTCAGCTTCAGCAACAGTCCTTCCAATGAATATTCAGGACTGATTTCCTTTAGGATGGACTGGTTGGATCTCCTTACTGTCCAACAAACTCTCAAGAGTCTTCTCCAACACCACAGTTCAAAAGCATCAATTCTTCGGTGCTCAGCTTTCTTTATAGTCCAACTCTCACATCCATACACAACTACTGGAAAAACCATAGCTTTGACTAGATGGACCTTTGTTGGCAAAGTAATGTCTCTGCTTTTTAATATGCTGTCTAGATTTGTCATAACTCTTCTTCCAAGGAGCAAGTATCTTTTAATTTATGGCTGCAGTCACCATCTGTAGTGATTTTGGAGCCCAAAAAAAAAAAAGTCTGTCACTGTTTCCATTGTTTCCCCATCTATTTGCCATGAAGTGATGGGACCAGATGCCATGATCTCTTGTTTTCTGAATGTTGAGTTTTAAGCCAACTTTTTCACTCTTTTCTTTCACCTTCATCAAGAGGCTCTTTGGTTCTTCCTCACTTTTGGCCATAAGGGTGGTGTCATCTGCCTATCTGAGGTTATTGATACGTCTGCCTGTAATCTTGAGTCCAGCTTGTGCTTCATCCAGTAAGGGGCACTTTGTTACAGCGAGCCCTAGCAAGCAAACACGTGACCCTCTCATTTTCTCAAAGCTCCCCATGTATCCCGTCACGATAAGCACCACCTCCAGCTATTACTGACTACAGAGTAGTTACTGGCCAAGGAGCCGCCCCCTTCTCCACAGTCCCTAGGGAGTAGGGCCTGTATCTCTGTCACGTGTCACCGTCAGCAAACGCTGCGAGCGTGGTCCCCAGCTGGCTCCCGAGACCGCAGGGTCACCAACGAGGTGAAAGGCGGCAGGGGACAAGGGCCTCCCGGAAACGTCCCCCCCACAGCCCCCTCCCCCAGCCCCGCCGGGACACTTACGGAGATGATGTGCCCCTTCAGGCCGTGGGCCGAGTCTGCGCACTCGATCACAGCGCTCAGCTGGGGGTAGCCCACCCCCGTCTTGGTGCGGGTGGTGCACACGGAACCTGGATGGAGGAGGAGGGGGACCCCAGAGAGAGACGGTTAGGGCTGAGCAGACAACGAGCCTCCTCTCCCATCACACAGCCATGCCCCCATTTCCTGGGGTGGAGGGGGGCGGGGCAGGGCGGCCCCCGCAGCTCAGCCGAGGTGGTTATAACAGCCGTCATGGCCACTCGTCCTTTCCGGGCCCATATCACCCTCATCCGCTCAGGTCCAGGGCACAGCTCCCTACACCGGTCACCGTCAACTCTCCACGCTATCAGCTCCCTCTTACCGACTTCCCAACCTCCAACTCCACTCCTTCCCACCTTCCCTCACTTCCCACACAACCACAAGGGACCTTCAGATGCCTCCCATGGTCTTGAGCCTCCTTGACCTTCAACGTCTGTCAAATGACTCACTTCTCTAAGCCTCAGTGCCTCGCTCAAGAGGTGGAAATGAAAGCATTGACCTCATGGGGCTGTGATGGAGATGAAATGGCTTGAGGGATGAAGACTGCCTGGCCTCCAGTAAGCCGCTGAGCAAAGGGAGCCAGTGCTCAGGGCATGCTTGCAGCTGCCCTGACTTGGCTCTGGCCTCTACACACGCCAGCCTCCTGGTCCAGCCTCCCTCTGACCTGGCTCTGGCCTCTACACATGCCAGCCTCCTGGTCCAGCCTCCCTCTGACCCGGCTCTGGCCTCTACACATGCCAGCCTCCCGGTCCAGCCTCCCTCTGACCCGGCTCTGGCCTCTACACACTCCAGCCTCCCTCTGACCTGGTTCTGGCCTCTACACACTCCAGCCTCCTGTTCCAGGCTCCCTCTGACCCAGCTCTGGCCTCTGCACAAGCCAGCCTCCTGGTCCAGCCTCCCTCTGACCCGGCTCTGGCCTCTACACATGCCAGCCTCCCGGTCCAGCCTCCCTCTGACCCGGCTCTGGCCTCTACACACTCCAGCCTCCCTCTGACCTGGTTCTGGCCTCTACACACTCCAGCCTCCTGTTCCAGCCTCCCTCTGACCCAGCTCTGGCCTCTGCACAAGCCAGCCTCCTGGTCCAGCCTCCCTCTGACCCAGCTCTGGCCTCTACACACACCAGCCTCCCGGTCCTCACCCTCTCCTGGTCCATCTCTCACCCTGTCCAGCCCGGCCTCTGAGGTGAGCTGCCACTGCAGAACTCAAACCAGCCGCCTCGATGCCTTCATCCCCGCTGACCTCTGCCCTCCCCATGGTCAACTCCAGCCCTAGTTCACTATCTGCAGTGCATTAGCTCAGTCAGGTCCAGGCCAAATCAGACGGGCCTCTCCAGCACATCTCCCTGCTCAAGCCTCCCCTTCCCTCCCAGCAGACCAGCGCCTGCTCCGAGGCCACCCAGCTCAAGCTCTGCACTGCCTACCTGCCCACCCCCTCTTCTCTCGGCCCGCCCCACTCGGCACCCCTCAGCCTTGCTGACCTTTCCATTCCTCCCACCTCGGGGATCCCCTGTACGTGATGTTCTGTCTCCCGAGCACTCCCCTCTGCACCAACCCCCTGGTCTGGCCAACCCTTTCTCATCTTCCAGGCTTCATCTTCCATGTCACTGCCTCAGGAACGTTGTTCGTCACAGCAGCTCGTTTCAAAAAGAGCATTTAAGTCATTATTTGTGTAAGAACCGAGGATCTGTTTTCTCCGCTGGAGGGTAAGCTCCGTGGATATTCATTGTTGTCAATCCAGAGCTAAGAACAGAGCTTTGTGCATAATAAGGCCGCTATAAATAGTCACTGAAAGCATGCATGAACTCAAGAATGAATGAGTCACGTCCCTGTCTCCACCGCTTCACCACTCACTCTCACTCCGTCCCTCCTGCCTGTCTGGAGGTGTCGCCTATGGGCCCATGCAAAAGCTGGGCATGAACTCCTCCACTCCCATCAGACTCATGCAAAGCCTCTGCCTCCTCTCCTTTTCCCCACCATCACCAGCAGCTTCCCAGCTGCCCACAAACTTCTCCCAACAGGTCGAGAGCCAAGGCTATGTATACTTTGAGGCCTGGGTCCGGCAGAGTCACCGGGACCAGGGGAGCAGCCTTCTCCCGCATCCAGTTGCAGGGAGGAGCCGTCTCCTTCTGTCCATCCTTACAACACGGCCACTCGCTCCCTGGGGGCTGTGGTGCTTCCCTCCCGACCAAGGCACCCCTGCCCCAGACACGCACTGTGCGAGGCACAACTGGAGCTTTACAACCTCTGGTTCTGGTTCAGAATCGGCCTTTCTCCTTTCCCACTCCACTGCCAGATCCTGGCGGGCAGGGACTCAGCTGCAGTGGCCTGGAGCTCTGCATGGGTGGGGGACAAGGCGCGGGAGTGGTCCTGATGAACCCCCAGGTTGATAGGAGAAACTGGGTACCCACTTCTTCCCAGCCCCAGTGGCCGTGGGGCACATTTTTAATGCTTTTTTCCCCCAGGTCCCAGGAGTTGTTCTGTGATGAACCTTATTTAATGCTTTCACCTGGGCTTCCCTGGTGGAGCTCAGTAGTAAAGAATCCACCTGCCAAGGCAGTAGACACAAGCTTGATCCCCGGTCCAGGAAGATCCCACGTGCCAGGGAGCAACCAAGCCCACGTGACACAACTACTGAGCCTGTGCTCTCGAGCCTGGCAGCCCTTACTACTGAGCCCACGCGCCTGGAGCCTGGGCTCCGTAACAGAAGCCCCACAATGAGAAGCCCCTGCACCACAGCTCGAGAGCAGCCTCCGTCTACCAAACCTCGAGAAAAGCCTGCACAGTGGTAAACACCCAGCACAGCCAAAAATAAACAGATAAAATTATTTAAAGAAAAAAAGTGCTTAGGGCCATTTACAAGCCTACAGGGCTCTCCTTCCCTAAGAGTCCCTTCCTGCCCATCCTGGTCCCTCAAGGCTGACGACTGTGCCAGGTCACAACATAACCATGGTTTCTGCCTCCCTCTCAGACTATGGTTTGCTTCCTTTTTTGGTAGTGTCTTCTGAGAGTGTGGTATTTGTTTAAAAAAAAAAAAAAAAACTTTGCTGTTTTTTTATTCCCAAATGAAAATGTATATCTCTTTTCCTTCTCTCCCATTTTAGTGTTTGGTTAATCATGGATGTGCAAGGAGGAATTTTTAATATGAAGAAATTAAAAATATGGAAGCTCATGCACCTGTCTGGCCAAAAGGGAAGGTCAGCATCAAGTGGCCCTGAGAGGAATAGGTCTACCCAGAAGAGGGTAGAAAGGTGCCACCTTATTCCTCCACTCAGAATGCCACTGGTGGTCCTGGGAGAGAAGGCCTGGGAGGATGCAGCAAAATCTGAGATGGATATGTATCAGCTGAAGAGCCAAAGGTGATAACTGCCTGGACCATGAGTCTTGGGGTCCCTCAAACATTCACATAAACTGGAGTCATTCACGTCCATTAACTGTCCCTGTGAGCTCTTCATACCTCACCTTCCTCTTCAAGGTGAAGCTCTCATTCTTTTCTTCCACAGGAATATTCTGAAACCAAGACCTTATTTGAATCGAACCATATTCAAGTTCCTTCAGAACTTCCCAGAGGCATCAGAAAGTAGCTCAGTGATATTTCTAATCAGGAGACTCTTCTGATCAGAAGCTCAACAATACTTCCAAAAGAAATGTGCTTTAAACCTGTGGCTGGATCATCCTGAGGTCCCTTCTGGGCATCTCTGGTCCCCCCAAGCGCTAGACCCCAATCCTCCCCAACAGCACACTCTCAGCTATGCTCCCAGCAAGTCTTACCTGGTCCAACTCCCACTTTGATGATATCTGCTCCAGAAAGAATAAGCTCTTCCACCATCTCTCCCGTCACCACGTTCCCTGCCTGGGATAGAAAGAATATAGCTTATGATCATGAACTACTCCGGGAGGAACTTGGTGAGTGACGGAGGAGCCCCACTCCTAAACACAAGGAGGAGCCGGTTCTGAAGCCATCAGGCAGCCAAGGGGACAAAAGTAAAAAACGGAGAAGAAAAGGGCCCAATCCCTGAATCAACTTTCAGCCAATTGGTGGCTTGGGGTTTTCTCCAGGTTTCCTTTCTTCTCAATTAACTATGATGGTGTGATCATTCACCGAGAGCCAGACGTCCTAGAGTGTGACATCAACTGGGCATCAACTTAGGAAGCATCACCACCAACCACCAAGCAAGGGGAGGTGATGGAATTCCAGCTGAGCTATTTTAAATCCTAAAAGATGCTGCTGCTAAAGTGCTGCACTCAGTATGCCAGCAAATTTGGAAACAACCCTAAATAACAACAATTAACAAGAACACAGAATTGGACACCCCAGGCTACCGCTGGGTGAGCAGACAGCATGAGGAATTTACAGAACTACATGACTTCAGAACTCCAAGAGACCTTGGTCTTTCTAGGTCAGGCAAGACAAACTCTTACAGAGAACCCAAACATATAAAATAAGCAATGAAACACTCTCTCAGCTGATTAAAATGTTAATTGTGGTTCACAGTTTGTAAAACCCCTGAAGAACTTCTATGGAACCAATAGAACCCAGAATTAGGGAACTACTGGTCACCTCACAGTTGGGAAAATACCTGGATATCCCATCCTAAAGGAAATCAGTCCTGAATATTCATTGGAAGGACTGATGCTGAAGCTGGAACTCCAAAACTTTGGCTACCTGATACCAAGAACTGACTCATTTGAAAAGACCCTGATGCTGGGAAAGATTGAAGGCGGGAGAAGGGGACAACAGAAGATGAGATGCTTGGATGGTATCACTGACTTGATGGACATGAGTTTGAGCAAGCTCCAGGAGTTGGTGATGGGCAGGGAGGCCTGGCATGCTGCAGTCCATGGGGTTGCAAAGAGTCAGACATGACTGAACGACTGGGTTGAACTAAACCCATCATAGGGTCAGTGGTTCCCACTGAGATATGAAAAGGCAGATGAACCCTAGGCACCTTGGGGACTGGTACATACTTCATTTCAGAACAACATGAAACTGTGGTCCTAAGAATAAACCCATAAGCCAGGAAGTGGTAGAAACTAAAAACCAGAAGGATGCATCTGGTTTGAAAACAGTGCATGTTCTTTCACTGCAGGAGCCTGGGAACATAAAAATAGCCCTTTTTATTACAACTCACTGGCCTGTGGATTCTTCAGTTAGTACATAGAATACTTGGCAGGATGCCTGTCTGAATTTTCACAGCTGTGCAAAGTCTTATTTTGGGTAGTGCATCCCTAACTCATACAACTTGTTTTTTGGCATTGAAGCCCCCAAAGTGTCTTTTCATTGAATTAATTCCAAGGGGAATTTTTCTTTCTCCACCTAGACGAAGTGACTTTTAACTTTGTATAAAAGGATCTTCAAAAGGGGTGATGAGGATGGCTCAAAGTTACTTTAATCCCAACAGCATTTGACAATGGAAAATGTTAGCCCAGAGAAAGGATAGGAACATATGAGAATACAGTACATGGCGTTTCACGTCACAGAGGAAAGGAACAATATTCCAATAGACGGAAATATTGAAATTTGGGGGGAAGGGATCTTTTGGAAACAGATATGGATTATCACTCATACCTTGCACCAAAATAAGCTTCAGATAAATTGAAAGTTGTCTCCTCCCAGATTTGGAGGAAAATTTTGAATACTTGTAATACACATACAAGTGAAAAAACATAAAGACAGATCTGTCTACATGAAAGTTAAAAACCTGCATAAACACACACTCATGCATATAATCAACAAAACTAATAAACAGCCTGGTGGAGAAAAAGATTCACAATTATGAAGAAGACTAACATTATGAGAGCTTTTCCAAATCTACAAGAAAAATGCAAGTACTGCATAGAATAACTTCTGAAGGACATGAACTAATGAGAGAAATAAAAGTGGGCAATAAACACAGGGAAAGTGTTTAACCTTCACCAGCAATCAAATTTCAATGAAGATATCAGCAAGGTACCACTTTTCACTTAACAAATTGTCAGTGATTATAAAAACTAAATGCTGAAAACAGACACTCATTCTCTGCCAGTGGAATGCCTACTCCAGTACAAGTTTTCCTAGAAAATAATCTGCCCATATACAGAAATGAAAAGTATATATATCCTTTGATCCAATAACTTCCAGGATTTTCTCTCAAGGCAATAATTATGGATGAGGTCAAAGATTTAACTACAAACATGTATTATTGTTAACAGTGCAAAACTGCAAATATATTTCCCCAAATGGGAATGGTTCGACAATCTCTGGCCAACCCATGTGATGTTTATAAGATTGGTTTGATGCCATGGGAAAATGCTTAAATGCTTTCAGTATAATGTTAGGAGAAACAGAAGGAAATAGTAAGATCTCAGTTTTGTTAAACAAGTATATCTATAGATGGAAATGTATACCAAAATGCTGATAAAACATGTCCTGGTGAGGGAATATTCTGACTCTTATCAGTAATTCCTTACAATTTCTTGGATTTGACAGTAGAAACTGCATTACTTTTACAATTGAAAGTTATAGTTTCTGTTTTCTTAGGGTTTTTATTTTCTTCTAAGTATACAACTCTGAACCTGGAAAAGAACTTAGTAGGAACCCAAGAAGGGCTTCCCTGGTGGCTCAGTGGTAAAGAATCTGCCTGCAGTGCAGGAGCTGCAGAAGACACAGGTTTGGTCCCTGGGTTGGGAAGATTGCCCTGGAAGAAGGCATGGCAACCGACTGCAGTACTCTTCCCTGGAGAATCCCATGGACAGAGGAGCATGGCAGATACAGTGCATAGGGTCGCAAAGAGTCAGACACAACTGAAGTGGCTTAGCACACACACAGGAACCCAAGAAACAGCACCCCAAGCCCTCATTCTTCCTCCCTGGTTGACTTGCTAAAAATTCAAAATAGATTTTACAAATAAAAATTAATTAGAAGTTAAAAATAAAACACCTAAAGAAGCTACTCGAAGCTCCCTACAAGGTTTCACTTTCATTGTGGATTTTTCTCTCCATTCTGGTACTGCCTACAGACCAGTTTAAAAGGGTTCACTTTATACCAAATAAGTCAATTCAAATCACCTCAGATGGACATAGCAAGTATAACCATGTGAGGTGAAGATAAGGTTAAAAGTGTGGAGGGAGCTGATGCCATTAAGAGCCCAGGGGCTCCCCAGGTGTCCCCATCCCCTCCGAGCTGCCTTCAGGGCTCCTGAACCAGAAGCGGGCACCACAAAGAGGACTGAGTGTGGAAAAACCCAGACTGATGACAAAAAGCCTCCAGCCCGAGGACCACAGAACAAGGATGCTGATGACTAGGCGAGGACGGTGAGTGTTCCCTTGCAGGAACAAACACCAATCCAAGTTTGAAACCAAGATGGGCAAACACAAAAGCTGAAAGAAGTCAAGTTCAGAAATGCGAGAGGCCCCAGGAGTGTGGTTAGGCTCTGGGGGAAGCCCAGCCCACAGCGCAGGCAGCAGCGGGCTCGGGGTGGGATGCGCTGGGGTGGGGGGGCGGGGTAGTTGGCCGGGGGTAATTAGTGAGCAGTCGGCTTATCTTGGCCAGAAACAGCTCCTGTGGGGAGTGGATACCAGAGGCTCAGAAGTTGGCAGTACGTCCGGCCTGGTCATGACGGGGGCAGCCAGGACAAATAGAAGCTGCAGACCCTAGCTGGGTCCCAGAGCAGACAGGCGGAGGTTTCTGTGAGGCCCCCCTCGCCCCAGGGAGGCCAAGCACTGTCTGGGCACCACCTCCTGCTCCTCCGAGTCCAGGGCAGGTGGGAGGACCCAGAGAACACACAAAAGGAACAACACGAACATTTCACGCACTTGTGTACCGTTTAAGAAAGGCCTCTAGGGGCCTCCCTGGTGGCTCAGTGGTTAAGAAGCCCCTGCCAACACAGGAGACGTGGCTTCCATCCCTGGTCCAGGAAGATCCCACAGGCTGAGAACTGACTAAGCTTCTGTGCCACAAGTGCTGTAGCCTGAGCACCCTAGAGCTCAGCTCTGCTATAGGAGAAGCCACCACAATGAGATGTCCGCCAGCCACAGCTAGAGAAAAGCCCGCGCAGCAACCAAGACCCAGCACAGCCAAAAATTAAATTAGAAAAAAAAAAAAAAAAAGAAACCTTTTAAAAATAAATTAAAAAGTCCTCTGGGCAAAAACCAACCCCAATTCTTCCAGTTCTCCTTTGGACCCAGACATCTATGGTAAGATAACTTCAGAAAGCTGGGGCTGACCGAAGGCCCTCCCACTCACTGGGTAATTTGAAGAAAATCATATCCACTCCAAGTCTCCATTTATCCTGCTATAAAGCGGGGCTGATCAGACCCACCTGTCCTTGTCACCGGAAGGTTTACAAAGGAACTTCACCAATATCCATCTCCAGAACTTCTTCATCATCCCAAACTGAAATTTTGTACCCATTAAACAGTAAGTTTCTACCCAGTTTTTACTGGCTCTTCGGAAGTCTTTTGCCAAGAAAAATCCTTTCTGTAGAATGAGAAAATGTGGAAAGCTCAGCAGCAGCCACAGGACTGGAAAAGGTCAGCTTTCATTCCAATCCCAAAGAAGGGCAATGCCAAGGAATGTTCAAACTACTGCACAATTGCACTCATCTCACATTCTAGCAAGGTAACGCTTAAAATCCTTCAAGTTAGGTTTCAGTAGTATCTGAACTGAGAACTTACAGATGTACGAGCTGGATTTAGAAAAGGCAGAGGAACCAGAGATCAAATTGCCAATATCTGCTGGATTATAGAAAAAGCAAGAGAATTCGAGAAAAATATCTACTTCTGCTTCATCGACTATGCTAAAGCCTTTGTGTGGATCACAACAAACTGTGGAAAATTCTTAAAAAGAGATGGGAATACCAGACCAACTTACCTGTCTCCTGTGAAACCTGCATGCAGGTCAAGAAGTAACAGTTAGAACCAGACATTGAACAACAGACTGGTTCCAAATTGGGGAAGTCAAGTCAAGGGGAGGTACATCGAGGCTATATATTGTCACCCTGCTTATTTAGCTCACATGCAGAGTACATCATGAGAAATGCCAGGCTGGATGAAGCACAAGCTGGAATCAAGATTGTCGGGAGAAATATCAATAACCTCAATAACATCAGATATGCAGTGGAGAAGGAAATGGCAACCCACTCCAGTATTCTTGCCTGGAGAATCCCATGGACAGAGCAGCCTGATAGGCTACAGTCCACGGGGTCGCAAAGAGTCAGACACGACTGAGTGACTTCACTTCACTTCAGATGAGATGGTTGGATGCAGATGACACCACCCTAATGGTAGAAAGAGAAGAGGAACTAAAGAGCCTCTTGATGAAAGTGAAAGAGGAGAGTGAAAAAGCTGGCTTAAAGCTCAACATGCAGAAAACTAAGATCATGGCATCCGGTCCCATCACTTCATGGCAGATAGATGGGGAAACAATGGAAACAGTGACAGACTTTATTTTCTTGGGCTCCAAAATCACTGCAGATGGTGACTGCAGTCTTGCAATTAAAAGACGCTCGCTCCTGGGAAGAAAAGCTATGGCAAACCTAGACAGCATATTAAAAATCAGAGACATCATTCTGCCTACAAAGGTCCGTCTAGTCAAAGCTATGGTTTTTCCAGTAGTCATGTACGGATGTGAGAGTTGGATCATAAAGAATACTGAGTGCAGAAGAAATGATGCTTTTGAATGGTGGTGCTGGAGAAGACTCTTGAGAGTCCCTTGGACTGCAAGATCAGACAAGTCAATTCTAAAGGAAATCAACCCTGAATATTCAATGGAAGGACTGATGTTGATGCTGAAGCTTCAATACTTTGGCCACCTGATGCAAACAGCTGACTCATTGGACAAGACCCTGATGCTGGGAAAGGCTGAGGGCAGAAGGAGAAGGCGATGACAGAGGATGAGATGGTTGGATGGCATCATCAGCTCGATGAACATGAGTTTGAGCAAACTCCAAGAGACAGCAAAGAACAGGGAAGCCTGGCGTGCTGCAGTCCATGGGGTCACAAAGAGTCGGATAGGACTGAGCAACTGAACAACAAGCCAACAGCAGCAGACTGAATCTGGCCTGAGGGCCAACTCCTAACAGAAAGTGCTAGAACATTAATACCGGAGACTTCCCCCATGCACCCAAGGATATCCCTCTATTTACCGGGCATTCCAGGGAATAGGAGATGCCACCAAGGCAATAACCACCTTTCACATGAAAAACACAAGCAACCAAATTTACTGCGTGACTCTCAAAGGCACACATCAGCCGAATCTTGGGGGCCCTTCCTAGCTTCTGCCGCAGTTTCAGTTGACGCTGGTTCCAAAGAGAGGATGAACCAGAAAATCTAGGCTAACTTGGCCTGAGAGGGTGTCTGCGCTTCAGGGAGATAAATTAGGGTGCCCACAGCTGCCACCTTCAAGAACACTGAAGAGCATCACCCGCCCCCATCCTCTCACCTCCCCAGGAAGAGGCATAGAGCAGGTAGGGCCTCCATGTGACTCAGAACCTTATCTGACCATGAAATGCTGGAGAAAGGATCCAGACAGGTGCCTGAGCCAGTGGCCACACACAGAAAGGCCAAGGACGTGCCCACAGCTTCCCAGGGTTTGCCAACAGTGGCTGACTTGACATTCCCCAGGGGAGCAGAGCTAGTCTTCTCTGAACAGATTAGGTGTCACAAGCCTGTGTCCTCAGGGCCAGATCAGAAAGAGCCACCAGCACAAAAGCACTTCCCGGACCCAACCTGGGTTTCACAGGCGGCTCTCGTGGTAAAGAATCTGCCTGCCAACGCAGGAGACACGGGACACTGTGGGTTTAATCCCTAGGTTGGGAAGAGTCCCTGGAGGAGGAAATGGCAACCCACTCCAGTGTTCTTGCCTGGAAAATTGAATGGACAGAGGAGCCTGGTGGGCTACAGTCCATAGGGTTGGACACGACTAAACATACACAAGAGACCCCACACAGGAACCTCTCGGTCACAAGGAGCCTGAGCTGGTAGGGGGTCTGGCTGCAGCAGGGTGTAATGGGGGGGGGAGCCTGGAAAGGGGGATTCCAGACCCTGGGGACACACTCTTTAGCTCAGTCCCACCTCTCACTGGCTGCGTGAACATCAAAAAGTTTCTTGACCCCTCTAAGCTGAAGCCTCCCAACTAAAGTAGGTGCTCTTAGCCTTACTTGAGCACCAGTTATCATAAAAGACAAATGCCTGGTCGTTGCTAGCGCCTCTTTCCACAGTCTCTGGAATCCACCCAAGAACACACCATTCCCATTCCTCTCGGAAAGCCACCAGGCAGAGGCCCAGAGGACTTGTCACACTCTAACACCCAGCACCTTCACAAGACCCTTTTCTGCCAGTGACGTTCTCTAAACATCCCTGCTTCCTCCCTCCTGACCTGCAGCGGTGCTTTCCTTAGGTGAAAGGTAAGAAGCAAAGGGTCCACGTGAATCCCAGATGTGCTGGGCAATGGGAGCAGCAAGCCTGGAACTGGGGCTCTGCCAAGACGCTTCTGAGCTGCCCTTCCGTTCACTGCAGAGTAACCATCAGGACAGCACTCAGCATCCCCCGAGTTATCTACCTTTCAGTTCCCCATCAGTGGACAAGCGCATCCTCACAATGCCTCCAAATACCATGAGAAAAATTATCTTCCTAAAGACCAACGGTGTTAAGAATACTGGAGGTTTCCACGTGAACCTGAGGAGTCAATGTAGGTAAAGCAGCCGGGGGAGAAAGGCTAGAGCCTCCTGCTCATCCCTGGGGAGACCAATGCCAACACTGGGAATACGCCCCCTGGGCAGTCGGCAGGCGCTGCAGAGGAATGCTGAAAAGCATCACCCCGCACCCCCCACCCACCCCGCCTCCCCGGGGAAGAGGCACAAAGCAGGTGGGGCCTCTGTGTGGCTCAGCACCCCTGGGTGCCCAGGGGGCGTGGGAACTCAGTGTCACTTTCCCTCTCCCCGCCTCACCCCTACCCCAGCAGCCCCTGGGCACTGCACTAGGCCTGGCGCCCTTTCCCTGCCCTGCCAGCCCGCCTCCTTCCTGTACCGCCCATCTCCCCTGCTCCTCTCCCTGGAGCTGGAAGCCAGGCTCCACAACAGGCAGCCCGCTCAGCCCTAGGTACAGCCAGCTGTGAGCTAAAACTCACCAGCAACTGTAGGCAGGGTGCACTGGAAGCTCTGGGGCGCTGGGGCATTACTGCTCTCACTATCCTTATTTCAAAAAGTGGCTCATGTTGTCTCCTTCTTCTTAAAACCAATATACACCCCCTCATCCCACCCCCATTTCTTTTCTCCATCAGCCTTCCACCTCTGGTTCAGTTCCCAGCGCACATGCTCAGTCACTCAGTGGTACTTGCCCACCTGCCACTGGGTGACTACTGCACCCTTCCCATCAGCCCATCTGATCCCCATGATGATGCTCCAACCATTTTTATCTTGACCAGCTTTTCACAGGGGAGAAGAATGAGCTTCAGAAGGTAGGTGATGTCCCCAACGTGGTTCAGCCGAATCATGTTGCTCATGTGGCCACACTGACATCCGGGACCCTCAGTGATGTTAATGCTGGTACAACCAGCATCGAAGCAGAGCAAGAGGTCAAGAGCAAGGGAGGCGCCTGGAAAACGGGATTAAGATTCACCCCAGGAACGGTATATGACCCCACAGCTTCCATGAAACAATGTGGGCCATCGCAATGGACTACAGAGGCAAAGACCCAGAAAATATGCAGTAGAATCTCCATTTATATGAGGTTCAAAAATAGGCAAATTCAGTGGTGTCCTTTAGGAATGCATTGGTAGATGGCAAAATCAGGGACACTCGAGGAAGGAAAAGAGCACCAGGAAGGGTGGGGCTTTTGTCTGAGGTGGGAAGAGGGGCCGCAGAGTACAGGTATGCTGAAGGGCCCCTGCTTTTATGACTGTTTATTAAACACCCGTGTTTTGTGCACTTGTTTTTATGTATGTCATATTTCACAACAGAATACATCAATTATCCAAAACAAAAAAGTAGAGCCACTAGGTTGCTTCATTCAAAAAGTGTAATTTCTGGTCCCTAACTACAGGAGGTGAACTAGAATGATCTGGAAAGATCTAGATCCCACTACCTCAGATCAGAGGAAACATCAACAGCAACCCAGAAGTACTCACCAGAAGGAATCAATGAAGGCCTCCTCCTGCTCAAATATTTGTCCTGCTCTTCCTACCATCCCAGTCATCGCTGCACAGAGTTTGTGTTTAACACCAAATGTTTGCAGGGCTCCCAGGTCCCAGCTGAGGGGAGAGGGCGTCTGCCCTCCCGGGAGGCCAGCTTTCTCATTCCTCTGTTGCCACAGGTGACTAGGGGCAGAGGAGCCAGCTGGGGCCTCAGGACTAGATATATACGCCTTGCTGGGTGATGACAGGAGCCTGAGGAAGCTGCCCAGCTCAGGACTGAGAAATAGGAAACTGGTCACGTGTATGGCCCAGTGGAAGGAGGGAGCTTCATCAGTAAAGTTAGCAAGGATGGGGCATGTTTGCAGGTCTCCAGGGGCAGAGCCTGGACTCTGAATTCTGACCGCCCTGACCTCAAACCCCAGCTCCACCACGCCACAGGGTGTGCCACACTCACAAGGGTGTGAGCCTGTGAAAATCCCAAAGTCGAAGGATCAGGAATAAGGATTTCTCATCTGCAATAAACTTGGGACAACAGTTCCTACTCTTCACAGAGATGATGTAAAGAAAAAGAACAGAAGGAAGCCTCCTGAAACATGGGAGTGAAAGTGTTTGTCACTCAGTCGTGTCTGACTCTTTGCAACCCCATGGACCGTGGTCTGCCAGGCTTCTCTGTCCATGGGATTCTCCAGGCAAGAAAACTGGAGTTCATTGTCATTCCCTTCTCAAGGGATTGAACTTCCATCTCCTGCATTGCAGGTGAAATCTCTACCTTCTGAAAGACATGAGAGGAACTCAACAAATGGTGTTTCTTCATCAAAACACAACAATGCTGGCAGCACTATGATGAGGGTGAAATGAATCTTGCTGTTCCCCCGCCCCCCAGCTTCAAACATGGTACAGCTGGTTGACCTTGGAACAATACTTGATGCTTTCTTCTCACTTGATTGGAAAGCATAAAAATACTTATCTCAAAAATTTGGTGGGGGCGGGGGGGGGCAGGGTGCTGCCCTGGTGGCTCAGTGGTAAAGAATCCACCTGCCAATACGGGAGACACAGGTTCAATCCCTGGTCCAGGAAGATCCCACATGCTATGGAGCAACTAAGGCCGAGCGCCACAACTACTGAGCCTTTGCTCTGGAGCCCGAGAGCTGCAACTACTGAGCCCACATTCCCTAGAGCCCGTGCTCCACAAGAAAAGAAGCCACCACAGTGAGAAGCTCGTGCAACGCAACTAGAGAGTAGCTCCCACTGGCAGCAACTACAGCAAAGTCTGAGCAGCAGCAAAGACCCAGCACACCCAGAACTAAATAAAAATATATTTTTAAAATGTTTTGGAAATCCTTCACAGGTGATTTAGCTTTGTCAACAGAAATACCTTCCTTAAAATGATGAAATGTGAAGATAAATTAAAAATTTGTAAAAGGAAGACATAGAGAACAGACTTGTGCTTGTCAGGGTAGAAGAGGGGCTAAGGAAGGATGGTTTGGGAGTTTGGGATTAGCAGATGCAAACTATATGTACAGAGTGGATAAACAACAAGCTTCTACGGTATAGCGCAGGGAACTATATTCAACATCTCATGATATACCATAACAAGAAAGACTATGAAAAAATGTATATATGCACATATGTATAACTAAAGCACTTTGTTGTAGAGCAGAAATTAACACAACATTGTAAATCCACTATACAATAAAATAAATTTTAGAAAAGAACTGGGTTCAAAAAAACTTATAAAAGGAGAGTTAGGTAAATTATCTAGTGGTCAATCAATAATCACCATGTTAATTAAGACCAATAAAGATACATAATTACAATATAGATTTTCCAGAAGCCCAAATTTAACCCTAAAGCTTCTAGTTCATTCTTCTATAAATCTGTGTCCCAACGATAACAGATATACATTCTCACCAGTAATGGTGTTAAAAATTAGTAACAATAACCCCCTCAAAAGGTAGGAAAGTTCAAAGATAAAGATCCTAGATAAAACAATACACCAATTGATTTGCAAATAGCTGACTATTGTGAAATGTTCATATTGTGGATTTCAACTCTCACAGCAGACTTTACTAGCAAGGAGAGCGGCGCAGAGATGACAAATATGATAAAGAGAAAGCCAACTGTGTTGTTTTTATTTTTTTAATAGACTCTGTTAAGCAGTGACATACACCTTGGTTTAAAGGTCTCACATGGTACAAAACACTTGATGATATTTAGCAGAGACAAGGAGCCAACACCCTACGGCGTTGATCTGGATTTTACTTTTTATAGTGGAGCCACTTTCCAGATCTTTGCAGCTGCTGCCCGTGCTTTTCCCACTGATTCTCAACTATTCTTCTAGAAAGAAGGCACCAAAAGCTCCCAAGAGAACACAGCTCTCCCAACACACCCTGTAACTCTTCTCTGCTTCCCCATCTAGAGGGTCATCCCATCACACTTACCATGATGGTATGTTCTGGAAATCTGGACCGGACCAGCTTCACGAACTCCACAAAGTGTTCCGAGTACCCATTGGCCACATCCAGGCAAATAAACTTAACCTGCGGCACAGCTTCCAGGATGTTGCTCATCTTTTCCAGATCATTCTTCCCACTGCCCGAACTCACGGCTACATGCTGTATCAAATAAACCAAGAGGCGTAAGACAGGAACGGTAAGTGGCATTCAGAGGCCAGACCCTGCCTCCATCCACCCTCCAGTTCTGGGGACAGTATCGTGCCCGTCTGAGGTTCACCCTGATCATACACACAGCGAACCAGCTCAAGAAACCTGCGGCAGCAGAGGCAAAGGAGATTCTCATGGTCAGTTATCGAAACTGACCGTTGTCTTTTCCAACACTAAACTGCATATAAACGCTAAACTGCATATAAACACTAAACTGAGCCCTGCGCCTTGGCCACACAATCTCATCCATGGCTTTTGTTTAATTTCCTCAAGCTTTCCACGTGGCCATCAAACCAATCGATCTTAAAGGAAATCAACCTTGAATACTCATTGGAAGGACTGATGCTGAAGCTTCAATACTTTGGCCACCTGATGTGAAGAGCCAGTCTTGGGAAAGACCCTGATGCTGGCAAAGACTGAAGGCAGAAGGAGAAGGGGATGGCAGAGGATGAGATAGTTGGATAGCATCATCGAGTCAATGGACATGAACCAGGGTAAACTCTGGGAGATGGTGAGGGACAGGGAAGGCTGGCATGCTGTAGTCCATGAGGTTACAAAGAGTCGGACACGACTTGGCAACTGAACAGCAACGCCACATGGGACGCAGAACCATGGAGTGACTGGTGCAATTTCTCCTCTTGGAGCAGAGGAGAGGCAAGGAGAAACAGGGTGGCCAGTCTGCTCGGGTTCCTCATGCCAAAGCTGTGGCTGTTACCCTGAGCATCCCACTGAGATGGGGGTCGGGGAAGAGAGAGGGAAAGATGTCTAAAACCTCCCTGATAAAACTCCTTCCTGTTCTCATTTTTACTCCCAATACAACAATATCACAACATGCGAACTGTGCTCTCGCAGTGCAGGAGGTCCAAGGTCAATCCCTGGTCAGGGGAACTAGATCCCACACGATGCAACTAAGATCCAGTGCAGCCAAATAACTAAATATTTAAAAAGAGAGAGAGAAGAAAAATGACATACAAATGTTAACGTCTCCAACAAAAAAGACAAAATGTCCCAAAGCACAAGAATGAACGCAACTGAAAGGATCCTTCCTGTCTGTGCTGGGACGTGTTTCCATCTGATGCCGCCACCTCCTCCTCCGTGATACCCTCTCCCCCAACCTTCCTCAGCACCCGTGCCTCCAACCCACCCCTCTGCAGCTCTCAAAATCTGCTCTGTGGGTTTTAGCAGTTTATGCCTCGTTAAAACTAGCCCGTGGGACTGTGCCCAGAGTTAGCGTCTCACCTTCTATGACATGCGTATTTTTTATAAATTTAAAATTTGCAAATTCAATATTTTAACTCACACCTCTAAACTATAAGCTGCCGGCGAGCAGCACATCTTACTATCCTTTGCTACTCTCCCCAAGCCGCAAATCACAACGGTGTAGCTACACTCCGCAGACTGAGTGTAAACCTACTGGTAATGTGATACATACTGACTCCCACCTTCACTCCCCAGGACAGTCAAACTGGTGCCCCAGGTCCACAGGTTCTTTCCCTCCCACTCAGCTCTGCTATCTTTCTAATCTTTATTTCTGTTCAAGTTTGGCAGGTGGAACTGGAGACTGGTTACGTTTCTCTCAGTACCCTTTTTAATGAGCTTTAACTTCGGTGGCAGTGGGGTAGTAAGCGGAACGATCGCCCTTGGTAATGAAAGCCACGGTTCTGATTCACAGTGCGCTGCTGGAAACTTACGCTCCCCAAACTTCCTCCAGAGGAGAGGGGGAGAAGGTGAAACAGAGATAATCCATTAGAATAAATTATGCCAAAAAGAAAAGACTCAAGTGTGAGCCAGAACTGTTTTACCTCTGAAACCACCTCCTCGCCAATCAAAACCCACACACAGCCATGGCACAGCAAAGAAAAATGGCCAGAAACTAGTCTAACTTCAAAATCAGTACAATATGAAGTCACTTTCCAATCCAGATGATCTGATCGTGGAGGAAATCACCTCCAGTGTAGAGATGTCTCTTTGGCATGGACGCAGGACCACCAAGGGTGCCAGGATCAACACGCAGGATCAAAGACTGGCGTGTTCTACTGGGGCCTTTATTACTTTCAAACCGCCTTTGTTTGTTCTCAGTAACACCTTTATTGAGATCTAGTCACACACACTTCCTCTATTTAAAGTGCACAATTTAGTGGGGTTTAGTATATTCAGAGCTGTGCAACCGTCACCACAATCAATTCTAGAACATTTCATCAACTCCCAAGAGAAATCTCCACACCCTTTAGCCCTCACTCTCAACTAATCCACTTTCGTCTCTACAGGTTTCCCTTGTCTCAACATTTCATGTAAATAGAATCATATACAAGGCTTTTTGTGTCTGGCTTTTTCACTTAGCAAACTGCTTTTGAAACAAGAGTGAAGCGGGTAGGGTACGACCTTTAAAAGAATGACACAGACCAAGGACACAACGTAAACGGTCACCGTTGTTGTTCAGTTACTAATTCGACTTAGCACGTCACAGTGATGGTGAGCAAAAAGGACGTGTGCTTATCTTCTGCGAGAACATCAAAATCACAACTAGCTGCTGAGCAACCATGGACAGGAGGATGCTGGAACCCATCAACATCAACTGATCAGAATCGAATGCGTTCAAGATGGAGGACGAGCAGATTTCCACTAGAAACTGAGCCTCAGTACATGCTCACCGTGACACATCGGCAAGCTAAACGACACACCCACCAGCACCATGACAGTTCCAAGGCCACCCATCAAGGACCAAAGAGTTGGCAGAGGCCCGGTTCCTGGAAATCTCCACCCCCTCACCAAAAAGGTTGGAATAATCCTCCCACTCATTACCCTATGAAATTACCCAAGCCATAGAAGCTAGTGAAAGTGCAAAGTTGAAAGTGTTAAGTCACTCAGCTCAGTCGAGTCTGATTCTTTGCGACCCCATGGACTGTAGTCCGCCAGGCTCCTCTGTCCATGGAATTTCTCCAGGGAAGAATACGAGAGTGGGTTGCCATGCCCCTCTCCAGGGGATCTTCCTGACCCAGGGATCAAACTTGGGTCTCCCACATTGCAGGCAAATTCTTTACCAACTGAGACACCAGGGAAGTGCCCCATAAAAGCTAACCACACCACATTTCAAACTTCCCAGGTGATGCTAGTGCTAAAAGAAACTGCCTGCCAACGCAGCAGATGTAAGAGAGGTGGGTTCAGTCTCTGCGTCGGGAAGATCCCCTTGAGAAAGGCAAGACAACCCACTCCTGTGTCCTTTCCCGGAGAATCCCATGGACAGGGGAGCCGGTCAGGCTACAGTCCAGAGACTTGCAAAGAGTCAGACAAAACCGAGGCAACTGAGCACTAGTGCCACCTTTCAAGGCTACTCTTGCCTTCTGAGATGGCCCACACCCTGTGGCATGTGTTCCTTTCAAATAAATCCGCTTCTTACCTATCTCTCTGGGCTTCCCAGGTGGCATGAGTGGTAAAGGACCTGCCCGCCAATGCAGGAGACATAAGAGAAGTGGGTTTGATCCCTGGATCAGGAAGATCTCCTGGAGAAGGGCATGGCAACTCACCTCAGTATTCTTGCCTGGAAATCCCTATGGACAGAAGAGCCTGGTGGGCTACAGTCCATGGGGTCACAAAGAGTCAGACCCAACTGAAGCCACTTGGCAGGCAGCACACCTATCACTCTGTCTCTCGCTGAATTCTTTCTGCGATGAAACATCAAGAACTTGAGCTTCATTAGGTCCTGAAACCCCAGGGTGTGAGATCAGTTGAAAGACCGTGGGTTTGCTTGGGTTTGAGTCCCAGCTGTGTGTGTCCAAGTCCCAGTTTGAGGTGAACAGTTTCATTTCCAAGGTTCATCCATGTTGTAGCATGAATCAATACTTTATTGCCCTTCTTAGCTGAATATTCCACCCTATGTGTATACTAGGTTTTGTTTGTTCATCAGCTGATGGGCACTTGGGTTGTCTCCACCATTTGGCTCCATGAAGAGTGCTACTGTGAATATCTGTGTGGGCTTCCCTGGTGGTTCAGATGGTAAAGAATCTGCCTGCAATGCGGGAGACATGAGAGACCAGGGTTTGATCCCTGGGTTGGGATGATCCGCTGGAGGAGGGCATGGCAATCCACTCCAGTATTCTTGCCTGGAGCATCCTCAGGGACAGAGGACCCTAGTGGTCTGTAGTCCATGGGCAATATCCGTGTATAAGATTTTGTGTGAACATATATTTTTATATCTATTGGGTCTATTCTAGGAATAGAATTGTTAGGTGATACGGTAACTCCTATGCTGAACCTTCTGAGAAACTGCTGAACTGTCTTCCAAAGCAGCGGCACCATGTTACATTCCCACCAGCATGGCAGAGGGTTCCAACTGCTGCACCAACACTTTGTACTATCTGCCTTTCTCACTAAAGTCATCCTGGAGAGCATACTGTTTATTCTGCTCCATCATATTCAGCTCCAATTATAACTTATTATAATTAGATGTTTCTGTCTAGATAAAAGGCATGTTTGGAATGGACTCAATCCCTGGCAGGATTGACCTTGCTGGGACCTCCGCAAGCTCTCATGACAAAACACTTCACTTTCCAATGGAAAAAAATATGTTCCTTATAGGTAAATCATCATATTTTTAAAAAGGAGTACAGAACAGGTTTCCTTGGCAAATTCCTAGCAACAATCAAGGGCTGGGGATTCACTATTGCCTTCCCCAATTTCTCTCTGGGACTGTGTGTCTGTTGTTATTGTTCAGTTGCTAAGTCGACTACAGGGCACCAGGCTTCCCTGTCTTTCACTATCTCCTGGGAGTCTGTGTGTCTATCTGCTGCCAACTCAAATCCTTTTGACTATCCTTTCCTTTCCTGGGCAACAAAGGTCATTTATAACCAGGGTAGAGTCTTACCTGAGGCATTCTGGGTGATTAGCTGCAAAGAGCTTCCAGTCATCCAGGGTATAATGCTTGTGAATCGCTGTAAACATGGAGTGCTAGGAAACAAAACAGCAAGGCACCTTTAGGACGAGAAGCCAAGGGAACCCTGCCCCACCTTCCTCCATGGCGAGGGTAAACCACCAAGACAAAACCATCCAGTGTTCCAGCCATTCACGCTTCACTTGCTTTGAATCTGCTCCGAGGAGCCCCAAACAGAGGAAGGTGTAACCAGGGAAATCACAGGACCGTGTTTTCCATTCTAATCTCATCAGCCAACACAGCATTCAAGATTTAGGAGGCAATGGCAGGAGGCAGGGGTGGGAGAGGATGAGGGAGGGTTCTGAGAGCCCTGGTCCAGCCCACATGTGACAGGCCTAAAGCAGCACAGAGGGCTGGTCTCCTGCTAGTCAGCAGCACAGCCCAAAGGCAAAGTGATGCTTCTTTTTCTTGTTCAGTGGCTATGTTGTGTCTGACTCTTTGCAGCCCCATGGACTGCATCATGCCAGGCATTCCTGTCTACTCTCTCCCAAAGTTCGCTCAAACTCATGTCCATTGAGTTGGTGATGCCATCCAACCATCTCATCCTCCTCTGTTGCCCCCTTCTGCCCTCAATCTTTCCCAGCATCAGGGTCTTTTCCAATGAGTCAGCTCTTCACAGCAGGTGGCCAAAGTATTGGAGCTTAGTGATGCTTAGTCAACCCAAAAGAAACTCAGCTTCTACCTGAAAGCTTCTCTTTGTGTTCATGACCTAAACATTTCCTGCTAAAAGCTAAACCCATCGGGCAGCTGGTATTCTTGAGGGAAGGAAGTACATAAATCCTAATTCTAAAACTATGACCATCAACCCAGCAAGGGTTTACTGAACATTTATTTTGCACAAGAACTTCACGTACGTTATTTCACGTACTTCTCAGAACTTTGTACAACAGCAGTAACTTCGTGGGCAAAGATGGGACTTAAGAAACTTACATTTAAGAAATTTAACAACTGCTTGGCCAAAAAGGGGGCAAAGGACAGATTCAAACTCAAATCTGAATGTAGAACCCAGGCTCCTCCTCCTCCTATATAGGGGCCTCACTCCAAACTTCTCTTAGTCTCTCCCCCATTGAAAAATTCTCTGACTTTACTGATGCAAGGAACTAACTCAGCATTCTAGAAATGGAAAATTCATAGGACCCACACATGATTAGTTATTTCAATGAACACTGTCTCATTTATGGAAAGTCTTTCCTGTGCAAATGGGAAGAGCCTAGCAAGTTCTGTTTCTCATGAAACAGTAATCTGATATGTGAATTAATCAGGGCTATTAATCGCTCCCTGATTCCATGCACTTTTACACAAATACATAATTCATGAAGAGCAATGGCTGATCACAGCAGAGTGAGGGAAAGATAGGGAGAAAAAAACCCCACAAATTTCTTTTCCAATTAAATTGTTAGCCTCCGGCCCAAAGCTCAATGGGGGCTGAGGGCGGACAGACGATGCAACTGATCCTGGCCTCAGACCTCAGGCAGACCACCCCCTTCACTATTTGGTGAGTTCATAATTTGTTGAAAATCTTCCTTCTAATCACTGGCTAATAATGAATCCCAGCACCTCCTGAGGTTAGACGTGCTGCCCACAGCAAGAAGCTCTTTCGACTAATTGGATTTATCTTTTCACTTGGCAGGCATTGTCTACAGAAATAGATGCACAGACTCTGAGCATCAGAAGCACACATTTCACATCGATGATGAGTTAAGATGCACTGAACCTTGAATCCAAATGCAGACACAGATGTGTGAGATGAAGGTTCTGCCCACAGTAACTTTGCCTTTATTTTCCCAAGCCCAGGATACTAGTCCCTTTACAGGCAGAAAGACAGCAGCCGGCTCCAGGGACCTTGAGCTTATATCAGTACTATGATCTGCCAGTGTAAGTTGGGAGGCAGGTCCCTGACGCTGGAGTCAGTCTGGGTTTGCATCTCAGCTCTTTGTCTATTTGCCTAAACGCCTTGGGCCAAGTGACCTCTCCTGTCTGTCTCTGGTGGAGTTGTGACCACCTCATCCACATTCCATCCAGTGCTTGGCACCTACGGTTTCTATATTGTGATATAATAAATGCTACAGAGCAAAGTGATTCTGTCTTTTTAAAGGTGCTGTCGCTCTTCTACTAAATGTGACACTTCTCTAACACTGTAATATGGCAGGACATCCAACTTCGTTTTGTATCTCTAATTTCCAAAACTATCACAGGCATTTTCAAGGAAGAAATGGATGCAGGTCTGAAACTGAGCGGGGTCCTGTGAGGCTCCTGGGCACAGCTTTTCAGTGTCCCCCGTTGCTTTGATTATAGGAAACAGCCTTCACTCAGCCTCCATGACCTTCCCTGAGTTCCAATGGGCAGATTCAAACAGTTACTGATTAGGCAAGGGAGGGGAGACCAGCAAGCAACAACAGTGAGGAGCAGCCTGGGAGCAAGGTCCTGTTTCCCCATCAAAGGATACACACGACTATATCTTTGAGCTATTTTGCGGATACCGAAACACCTCCCAGGTGGCAGAAGTTAATGATTAAGGATGGTATGCTGCCCACCCTCCTAGTGGCTCAGACGGTAAAGAATCCGCCTGTCAGTGCAGGAAACACGGGTTCGATCCCTGGGTTGGGAAGACCCCTAGAGAAGGGAATGGCAACCCACTCTAGTATTCTTGCCTTGAGAACGTCATGGACAGAGGAGCCTGGTGGGCTACCGTCCAGGGGCCACCAAAGAGTCAGACACGACTGAGTGACTGACACTACTTCTCATGGTGCCCACAAGCCTGTAGACCGCAGACAGCTAGACCTGAAGGTTGAAAACACTGACTCCTACTTACCTTACCACCGACCCATCAGAAGAATGTCTGAGAGCTGATCACACCCTCTTTGAACAATTACTACAAAACTTGTCACTATCATCCCCAAGTGCAGACACACAGTTTTGAATTCATTAGTCCATCGTGTCCCCCTTTGCCTGGCAAAGCAATGAGTATGTTAGTCGCTCAGTCATGTCCGACTCTTTGTGACCCCGTGGACTATATATAGCCCCCAGGCTCCTCTGTCCATGGGATTCTCCAGGCAAAAATACTAGAGTGGATTGCCATTTCCTTCTCTAGGGGATCTTCCTGACCCAGGGATTGAACCCAAGTCTCCTCCATTGCAGGTAGATTCAATGGCAAAGCAATAAAGCTATCCTTTTCTACTTCACCCAAAACTCCCCATCAAGGGATACACACGACGATATCTTTGAGCTATATTGCAGATACCGAAACACCCTCCAGGTGGGAGAAGTTAATGATTAAAGATGGTCTCTGAGATTTGATTGGCACCAATGTACAAAGAAGCTGAGCTCTGGGCATCAGATCTAGACCATCTCATTGAATGTGAAGTCCAGACTCTACCCACCTTCTGATGGAAGAGAGAAAAAGAAGGGCTTCCAACAACAATCAGACTCAGAACCAATTAGTTTGGCCAAAGTGAATGACCTGAGATGTCTCACTTTTCTCCTCTCCCCTATGTATGACAACCTGTCCAGTGTGAGCACCAGAAGGAAAAAGCCCACTGTCCTACCTGTGACATCACCACTGCCATCTCAAACGTCCCCACGGTGTCCATGTTGGCCACAATGATAGGAATCCCCGAGTAGGTCTGCTTCGAGTTCCGAAATGTGAAGGTTCGCTCAAGGTCCACCTATTGCAAGAGGGAAAAGAAGTCCTTGGTTCTTTATGCGATTGGGGCAGAATTTCTAGAGTTTGCAGTGAATGAAAAGACACAAAGGAAGTGTATGTCCCCGGGTCCTCTTAGGGGTTGGGCCAGGGGTTCCAAATACAAGCGAGTCCCTGAGGAAATGGAATCATGGGTTGTTATCCCAGTGCAAAAATAAAACCCAGCTCCTTTTGATCCTCAAGAAACCAGGACAAGGCACCGCATGTTCTGCCATCAAGCCTAGCCTCCAAATTGGAAGCTCTCTCCTTCCCACCCCCCTCCACCTTCTGTCCCCAGCCTGCTTCATGCCAGCCTCAAACACCACACACAAGTCACTGTTCTCCACTTCTGGAGGGACAGTTCCCCTTCTGGGAAAATCCACTCCAGTCTTCCCTGCCATTCAAGACCCTCCCTTTAATTCCCACCTTTGGAGAGAACCAGGCACGTCACCTTCACCCGGTAGTCAGCAACCCCCATTACTCCCCTTGCCTTCAACCTTCTCCACTGTTTCATGACTACAAGCATCTTTCAAAGATAGCCACGACTGTGCACATAACCACTGGTTTCTGATTTGCAAACGCAGCTCCAATTCTACCCTAATTCCAGCTTCAGGGTATTTATGACTAACTCAAGTGATCGAGAATCCAGAACGAGAGCTAAGCCAGGAAGGCGGGCTCAGCAAAAGCAGTGAGTAGGGCCAGGTGTTCGCCAAGAGCTGCTGCTGCTAAGTCACTTCAGTCATGTCCGACTCTGTGTGACCCCATAGACGGCAGCCCACCAGGCTCCCCCTGTCCCTGGGATTCTCCAGGCAAGAACACTGGAGTGGGTTGCCATTTCCTTCTCCAATGCATGAAAGTGAAAAGTGAAAGGGAAGTCGCTCAGTCGTGTCCGACTCTTCGCAACCCCATGGACTTCAGCCTACCAGGCTCCTCCGTCCATGGGATTTTCCAGGCAAGAGTCCTGGAGTGCGGTGCCATTGTCTTCTCCACGCCAAGAGCTAGCAGAATTTAAATCATGGCCTCAACGTGGGCCAGATCTCTGGCTGCCATACAAAGGCAGCCACGTATGTGCCCAGATGCAGTGCTCATCCTATGCCTGCTCTTATCTAAGTGCTCTGCTCTTATCTAAGGACCCCCCAGCACACACACACACACCACCATAGGCTCCACTTCCCAGGCTGGTTTCTGGCTGGGTTTGGCCAATGGGGTCACTGGTGGGGCAAGGGAGGAGACAGGCCTGGGTCCAAGCAGAGTAGTTCTGCAGACCCCCTCGGCCATGGCCTGCCAGGTTGTGGTTCTAGCTCACAGAGTGATCCCAGGCCTTGGGACCCTCCCCTTTGGAAGTGGTTTCTCTGCAGCCTATCTCTGGGGTCCCTCATATCCCCTCTGGCATCTCCGCTGAGCCATGCTGCCTCATATTAAATTTCCTGTTTTAAATATTCAGTCCTGTTTCCTCAGTTGGACCCTGTGGGACACAGCCCGCACGGAAGCAAGGGGGCGCTTCCCCAAGGAGAACTGGCAGCACAAACCCAGGTGTGAATCTTAAGCTGCCGCAAGAATCTGGACCTACATTAATCCTGGCTTACTAAGGACCATGGCAATAATCATTTCCTACCAGTGTTTATCTAGAGCCTTTTATTTTTCGTTGGAAGTAACTTTCTATTTTTTTTATTTTTTAATAAAAATTGCTTTACACTGTTGTGTTGGCTTCTGCCATACATTGTGAATCAGTCATAATTATATTGTCCCTCCCCTCATCCATCCCATCCTTCTGGGTCATCGCACAGCGCCAGGCTTAGCTCTGTGTTATACAGCAATTTCCCACTAGCTATCTGTTTTACACACGGCAGTGTACACATGGCTTCCCTGCTAGCTCAGTTGGTAAAGAATCCACCTGCAGTGCAGGAGACTGGTTTGATTCCTGTGATGGGAAAATCTGCTGGAGAAGGGATAGGCTACCCACTCCAGTATTCTTGGGCTTATCTTGTGGCTCAGCTGGTAGAGAATCTGCCTGGAATGCGGCAGACCTGGGTTCAATCCCTGGGTTGGGAAGATCTCCTGGAGAAGGAAATGGCAACCTGCTCCAATATTCTTGCCTGGAGAATCCCATGGGCAGAGGAGCCCAGTGGGCTGCAATCTACAGGGTTGCAAGAGTTGGACACAACTTAGCGACTAAACCACCATCACCACCACCACCACCACCACCACCACCACCACCACCACCACCACCACCACCACCACCAGTGTATACATGTCAATGCTATTTTCTTTTTTTTTTAATTTAAATTTATTTTAATTGGAGGCTAATTACTTTGCAATATTATATTGGTTTTCATCAACATGAATCCACCATGGGTGTACACGTGTTCCCCATCCTGAACCCCCCTCCCACCTCCCTCCCCATCCCATCCCTCTGCTTCATCCCAGTGCAA
This sequence comes from Capra hircus, assembly GCF_001704415.2. Taxonomy (NCBI): domain Eukaryota; kingdom Metazoa; phylum Chordata; class Mammalia; order Artiodactyla; family Bovidae; genus Capra; species Capra hircus. Next base: position 9,467,794 of record NC_030830.1, on the reverse strand, counting down.
CAGCCCCAAGCATCCTGTATCGAACCTGGACTGGCGATTCATTTTTTATATGATATTATACATGTTTCAATGCCATTCTCCCAAATCATCCCACCCTCGCCCTCTCCCACAGAGTCCAAAAGACTGTTCTATACATGTGTCTCTTTTGTTCTCTCGCATACAGGGTTATCATTACCGTCTTTCTAAATTCCATATGTATGCATTAGTATACTGTGTTGGTGTTTTTCTTTCTGGCTTACTTCACTCTGTATAATAGGCTCCAGTTTCATCCACCTCATTAGAACTGATTCAAATGTATTCTTTTTAATGGCTGAGTAATACTCCATCGTGTATATGTACCACAGCTTTCTTATCCATTCGTCTGCCGACAGACATCTAGGTTGCTTCCATGTCTTGGCTATTATAAACAGTGCTGCGATGAACACTGGGGTACAGGTGTCTCTTTCCATTCTGGTTTCCTCGGTGTGTATGCCCAGCAGTGGGATTGCTGGGTCATAAGGCAGTTCTATTTCCAGTTTTTTTAAGGAATCTCCACACTGTTCTCCATAGTAGCTGTACCAGTTTCCGTCAATGCTACTTTCTCAGTTCACCCCACACCCTCTCCTTCAGCCGCTGTGTCCCCAAGTCCCTTCTCTGCGTCTGTGTCTCCATTCCTGTCCTGCAGATAGGTTCCTCAGTACCTGAGTCAGCTGTAGTGAGGTGGATAAACCTAGAGCCTGTTACAGAGTGAAGTGAGTCAGAAAAACAAATACCGCATAGTAACACATACACATGGGATCTAGTAAAAAAAACAGTACCGATGAACCTATTTGTAGGAAGTAACTCTCGCTTTGCCATCAGCATGTCAAGACACCAGGGGATACCTAGGTCTTTTGGCCTTTTCGCATCTCCTGTTCCTCCACACACAGAAAGCTTCCTGAGCCAATGAGGTCATCAACATGACGACATCGGCCTTAAACAGCATCAGCGAGGGGAAAAGAGATGCTGTGACTGCGGGGGCACTGGTGGGAGGCGCTCATCCCTTTCCCCCACTTCCTTTATGACCATGCTTGGTTCTACTTCAGTGAAGCAAGTTCAGTCTGCATCCTGAAAGATAACTGATGGGAACTATTAATGGCACCCTTCTGGGCTGCTAATGGCCCTCTAACATTTTGGCTTCGTAGGCTCAGGACAATCAGGATTTCTTGGTCTCGAATTACTAATACTCCTTCCAAGAAGCATGGGAAGAGCAGCTACACTCTGCACCTGGCTGAGCTCACAATGGTATTTTTTTTTTTCTTGGCACTCCAAAAACCTATAGGCGGTAAGCAAAAAACTGTTCTCCGTGGAAAAGGTCAGCCTTGACAATGAACTCTTCCCCTCATGTCTAGTCTCTTCCACATGGCAGAGTCTATGCAATCCTTAATTCTAGGAATGAGAAATAAAATATCTGCTCCGACCTTATGTACACAGACAGAAAGACACACAAACACACACCCCAAAACAGACCAGTTGTTTGCTGAGAGAAATATTTTAAATATCCTAGCCACCAGAAACTAAACTTGGCATTTAATCTGCCACAGCTGGTCAAGGCACCAAATATAGCACCTCCAAACCCCCTCTCTGCTAAGCCTGATTTGAAAGGGCACATAAAGTAATAAGCCACCCCTCCTCCACCTCAAAAATACACGTTTCAACTGCTCTTGCTTCCCTAGTGGCTCAGACAGTAAAGAATCTGCCTGCAAGGCAGGAGACCCAGGTTCAATCCCTGGGTCAGGAACATCCCCTGGAGAAGGGAACGGCAACCCACTCCAGAATTCTTGCCTGGAGAAGCCCATGGACAGAGGAGCCTGGTGGGCTATAGCCCATGCAGTCACAAAGAGTCAGACACGACTGGGCAAACAACACACTTTCACTTTTATCACAGTCAGTCCTACAGCCCATTGTTTGAGGGCCCAAAAGTACAACCAGAAGCCCATCTACCACGTGTCCACATATCTCAATGTCAGGAGCAACGTATAAGGAGCTGCTGCACAAATTTTGCTCTGTCCTCCTTCCTGGACAACAGTTTCATTAAGGGCCTGGAAAGCACTAGAACATGGCGTCATGGGAGCCAGTCCTGGCCATCTCCTCTCACACACATCCTTATGTGCACACAGGGACACTTCAGTCTACCTGCTAACCTCCATGTCCACACGCCTATCCCTCAAACAGCAGTGACCTGGCCACTCTCTGAGATAGAGAGGCGAGCATCTGAGCAGCATGGCTGGCCGCTAGAAAACACACCTGGGGAAGGCTCCCCACCCCCCACCCACCTGCCCCCTGCCCTCTTGCCCTGTGCAGGCCCTGGAATCAGTTCAAAGTCATCTGGGCAGGAAATCCAGGATCCTGAGTATCTAGAGCACGGTCCAGAGGGAAAGGCCCAGCCTTCAGCTCTGTCCAATGAGAAGGGACAAAAATGGGGTCTGAGGCAGGGGCCTCTTTTGCCTAAATCTATGGATGGTGCTGATTAAAGCAGTTCTCTGTGTTACTTGGTACTGGTCTCACGTGTGGACTATAAGTGCAGGGCAATGCCTTTCCCCACTGTGGTCCGAGTGGCTCAAAAGGGTGCAAATAATTAATGTCTGGCTAAGGGTAAGGATGGGATCGTGTTTTGGCTCCCAGTCTTTCAGGGCAATGTGTGGTGGCCCCAGCCCGGCCCTCTGAACATGCCTGGTCCCCTGGATGTTTCACCATCAGTTGTCAGGATTCATGGAAGCATGTGCAGTCACATATCACCACAAAACGACAGTGCTCCACTGTGCAAAGGCTCCAGTGGCCAGCCCCCGGCACCTATGTGCACATCAGAATCACGCATGATGATTCCCAAAACACACACACTCAATCCGCCCCGACCTCATAAATCAGAACCTTTGTGATGGAGACACTGTATTTAGGAGTGTCTTCCTAGGTGATTCTGATGCATTCATGAAAAGCAAGCCTAGTCAAACCCTCCAGTGTTACAGAGCAACATTTACAGAGGCTGTTACAGTTGGAACTGTCTCTCCTCCAAAAGGCATTGAAATACCAACCAGTTCAGTACCTGTGAACATGACCTTTTTGGAGATAAGGTCTTTGTGGGTAATCAAGGTAAGATGAGATCATTAAGGTAGGTCCCACTCCAGTATGACTAGTGTTCTTATAAAAAGTGGGACTTTGGACAGAGACACACAGCAAGGGAGAATGCTGATTGATGGGGAAGGCAGAGATTGAACAATGCTTGCAGCCAAGGAATAACCAGGCTGTGCTTCAACAATCTGAAGGAAGGGGAGAGGCAAGGAAGATTCTCCCTCATAGCTCTCAGCAGGAACCCACCCTGCTGAAATCTTGACCCGGAGCTTCCAGAACTGAGAGACAATAAATCCCTGTTGTGTGAGTCAGTCGGTCTGCGGTACTTCGTTACAGTGGCCCCAGAAAACACAGAGCCCAGGTAATAACACAACTGGCTCAGAGCCTGGAAGAACCCAGGTCTCCTTTCTTCCAGCCAACATCCTCTCTACTCTGCCATGGTCTTGCTCCTCTCAGGCCAGCCTGCTGTCCATTGAAGCTGGACCAGAACTCACCGGAGCTGGTCCATTTCTCACCAGACCTCTGGTGAGAAAAAGACTACGGAGCATTTAGGAGACTGATCACTCATTGGGTTATGTCTTGTCTGTCCCAGCCCAAGGGACCAGTTTTCCACTGCAAACTCCTTCACTGTCCAACTTCCAACATTATGGTTGTGCCGTTAGGTTTGTGGTTTTCTTTAAACATCTTACTAGCTTAAGGACAAGGATGGGACTCTAGAGCAAGGAATGGGTCCAAAAGAAGAAAATTCTCAGGCAGTCAGGGATGAGGTCACCCCCTCAGTGTGGCAGAGGTCTTGCCCAACCAACATGTCCCTTCCTCTGAAAACACTACCTAAATGCAGGCCTGTGGCCTCTATTCCTGCGGCCCGAGGACTTGTGGAAACAGGAGCACAGACAATGGAGGGACAGCTGACAATGGCTGTTGACGTGGTACAACCACAGGAAGGCCACCTGGGCTGTCTCCACTTGTACCCTCAGCCTCCGGGAGCTGATCTCAGGTTCATTTCCTGTGACACCTGTGGCAATGCCCTGGCAGGAGCACTAACCTTGAGTGTGAGGGCACCCTGCCTTTCTCTCCATCTCCTGCTCACTTGCCTGGTGGATCCAGCAGCTGGTCCAGCTCTGAGCGAAGCTGCTGCAGCGATGCATCTTGTCAACAGTCACCAGGCGCCCCTCCCAGCCAGACAGCTATCACGGGGGCTGTTTGCTCTCCCAGCTCCACTCACAGCTGCTCTAGGGCTGGGCTCAAAGTCCGGCCGTTTACCATTTAGTTTCAAATTTACATTCAGATATCCCTGTGCCTGGGGGCATGCACTTCAGGATGATACCTGGTCGTACGATGCAAAGTTTTCCTCTGCCTATGGGAAACTTCAGGCATCCACAGCCCACTGAGCACACCTTGAGAGGGGGTTAGAGGGGGTTAGAGGTCCTCCTAGATCCCTCAATATCAATGAAGCAGGCAGCCAGGTGATGGGGGTAGCCAACAGGCAGCTATACCATGATGGTATCCAAATGGGCTTCCCTGGTGGCTCAGATGGCAAAGAGTCTGCCTGCAATGCAGAAAACCTGGGTTTGATCCCTGGGTTAGAAAGATCCCTTGGAGAAGGAAATGGTAACCCACCCCAGTATTCTTGCCTGGAGAATCCCATGGACAGTGGAGCCTGGCAGGCTACAGTCCGTGGGGTTGCAAAGAGTAGGGCACAACTGAGCAACTTCGCTTCCTGCTGCTGCTAAGTCACTTCAGTCGTGTCCGACTCTGTGCGACCCCACAGACAGCAACACACCAGGCTCCGCCGTCCCTGGGATTCTCCAGGCAAGAACACTGGAGTGGGTTGCCATTTCCTTCTCCAGCGCACGAAAGTGAAGTCACTCAGTCATGTCCGACTCTTAGCAACCCTTCTCCGACTGCAGCCTACCAGGCTCCTCTGTCCATGGAATTTTCCAGGCAAGAGTACTGGAGTGGGGTGCCATTTACTTCCTAGGTCCCTCAATATCAACGAAATGGGCAGTCCGGTGATGGGGGTGGCCAGCAGGCAGCTAAGCCATGATAGGAGCCAAATGGAAAGGCAACACCAGTTAATTCAGGTTCCCAGGAAGGGAGCTGGTAAACTCCCACAAACGTGGAAATCTGAAAACACTTCTCAAGGGCACCGAGATCTCACTGCTGTGTGTGCATGTCGATAGCAACGTATCATGGGAAGCTGAGACATTAACAGCTTCAGTTAGCCCAAATTATGAAACCAGATGACTCAAGACAACGTCATACTATTCCCTGGAAAAGAGTAATTCATTCTAGTGCAGAAGAAGGGGGTGACAGAGGATGAGATGGTTGGATGGCATCATCGACTCAAGGGACATGAGTTTGAGCAAACTCTGGGAGATAGTGAAGGACAGGGAAGCTTGGTGTATTGCAGTCCGTGGGGCTGCAAAGAGTCAGACACGACTAAGCAACTGAACAACAACAACAAACATAAATTCTGAATGTTTTACCTTTACAAGAGGTTTCCTGCTTCAGAAAATACACATAATACATCCTTGCTTTAAATATATGATTTTTCTCAAAATGACTTTTTCTTTACTAAGTGAACCCAATATTTAGATTATTGCTGCCACCAAATTATTAGTCTGCCCCAAATCCCCATATCTCATCTCAGTGTGGACTCAGGTACCAGCTACTGCTGAGACTTCAGGAGTCTGGGCCCTGCCATCCAAGCTGTTCATTGTTCTTCCAAGTGACACAGTGAAGGGCAGGAAGAGAGTTGACCAATCCAGAGTGACATTCCCCACCTCTTCCAGTCTGGGCTCCAGCTGCCAGCCCTCCAGCTTGAGAAGGTGAGTTGATTAGTTCTGATTCTGATTCTGATTATTGGCTAAAGCAGGAGGCTTGTAGTTAATTCAAACAAGCCCTCAGCTGGCAGCACCAGGCACTGCAGTCAGGAGTCCCAGCCGCACAGGCTGGCAGGCAGGCAGCCCAGATCCTCGCAAGGGGATTTATTTATGGTCCTGGAAGGGGGTGGGGGGGCCGGTGGAGAAACCTCTGCTGGCTCAGCCTCCCCCTGTTTACATCTGCAACCCCTGCCTCCAGACACAGCAGTTTCCTCACCTTCCTCTCCAGCTCGAAGCCCCAAGCAAAGCCATCATCACACATATACACATCTCCAGGGGATTCTGCCTATCTGTGCAACTAGTTTATCCTTCAAGACTTGACCTTCCTCCTGCCCCCACCCTCTAGCTCTTTCCAGTCTGGTCTCCACCTGTTCCTCGGGCTTTGCTCTCATTATTAAGGCAGAATGGGCAAAACTGCCCCCACCCCTGCCCCCCAGCGGTCCCATTAGCCCCCACACCTGCACCCCAGTGTTTCCAGCTTCTGGAAGACTGGGTTGGACTCCAGCTGTCCAGTAAGGGGGTGCCGCCAGGCACAGGTCCCCAGCCTGTGCCTCCCAGAAGTCACTGAAACGCAGAAAGTAAACCCTGAACTTTTGCCCCGGAGTTTCCCTGTGTTTCAGACCTCCTAAAATAAATTCCATGGCTGGACCTGATACTAAAGCAGTCAGAGTTCTCCGCAGAGAGAAGTTGCCAAAAAAATCCCCGTCCCTGTACACCTGGGCTCTGCTGCGTCCTTTTCACCCTATATGCACCCCTCAACCGGCCCCTGTCGTCGCCGTCACTTTTTCTGAATCAGCTGATCACTTGGTCTTCGCTCCTCTGGGGTTTAGTTCCGCTGTCCCTTTCCCCTCGCCGCCCCAACCGGACGCATTGAAGATTTTAGGCCAGAGTCGGACCCCTTAAGGACACCTCGGACCTCTTACAGACATCTCCTGTCCTGGCAGGAGACCAGCTGGTTTTCCCTCTCTCCGGTGGTGAGAAGAGCAGAGGGGGTCGGCGTCCCACCCACCCCTAGACACACTGAAAAGCAGGCGCGGTGGGCGCACAGTACAGCGGCTCTCACCCACCTCCCCCGCGCCACCCCGGAAAAAAACAAACAATCCCACACCAATGCGGCTTTCCAAGGGCCCCACCTCGGCTCGACTCTTGAGGCTGCTTCGCTTGGGTCGGAGCAGGACATCTTTGAAGTCCAGCTTGAGGTCCGCATCTATGCGGGGCATGGTGCGGGCAGCGCACTCGGGCCAGCGCGGCTGGAGCCCGCAGATCCTTCCTGCAGTACAGGCGGCGCGGGACACGAGCAGCGGGGTTTGCGGGGAGCCGGGAAGGTTAGGGCGGGCGGGGCGGGGCTCCGGCGGACGGGGCGGGGCCTCCGGTGGGAGGGGAGGGGCTCCGGCGGACGGGGGCGGTGCCGCGGGAGCGCGAGGGTGGAAGGCTGTGCCGCGGCGGCTGCTCCGCCCGCGCGCACGCGGCCCCCTTAAGGCCTCGGGCCGCCCCCAGCCGCTCTCGGCCCCGCCCCGCGCCCCGGAGGCCCCGCCCCCAACGGCGGCGGCCGAGGTGAAGAGCAGAGCCGGGAACTGACGCGGTGGCGACAGACCAGATGGACGCTAAGAAGTCCGCTCGTGTGACACTTCTGGCCGCTGCCCGCCCCTGTTTACGGGCTTGCTCATTGCGGTGACCAAAGTGTGTGGGGAGGGGGAGGAGGAGTGCACACCGTCTCGTCTGTCACCGAGGTCCCCTGTAGGGAGGAGACTTGGCCTGTGACCCCCTCACCCACGGAAAAGTCCACTCCTTGAAAGGCTTCCCTTCTTTCATTTCAAGCCCCGTGTGCCCGTCAGGTGCTGAGTCACACCTCTCACATGCCAAAAACGAAGAAACCCCTGGGAAGTTGGAGAGAACTGGGAAAAGAGAGTGGGCAGGTGACTCTATTTAGCCGTGGTGGACTTGTTGAGACAATCTTTGCGTTCCCTTTGGATTTCAAGAATTTGTATTAATATAAAAGCGTAACGTCTGTAGTCGGCGGAGATTCTGAGATTCGAGGGACCTTAGTCCTTCTGAGAATGAGTGATGTCAGTTTATTTTTAGTTCACTTGTTGACCACGCTGAGCCGTCATTATGCATTAGGAATGTGCTTAAGTGCCCGCCCTGCACCTGCTCATTCACTTGCACAACAACCCAATGAAGAAGGAGCCGGTTTGCAGATAAGGAACTTGAGGACATATAAAGGAAATAACTTGCCCAAGGTTACAATAAAGTTAAATATAAATCCTCGGTCCTTAAAACTTACTACAACCTTAGGTAAAGCTGCTTTTGTCTTGGGACCTCTCTCTGCCTGGGTTCAAAACCTGATCCCACCACATTCTAGCTGGATGACCTTGGGGGAGCCACTTAATAATTTATCTAAACCTGTTTTCTCATAAGTTAAAAGATGAAGAAAACATTTAACGCTATTCTCTCCCACGTTTGGGAGAAAATTAAATTGTGTGTGTGGGTTTCCCGTAATTAATACATGGGAACTGTTTATTTGGAGTCACATGTAGCATCATGTGCTTTTTGCTTTGCATCCTCAAGCTAGATTGCTAACTGCACAAAAGCAACTTTCATTTTCTTTCAGTTGTCTGCAGGCTTGACCTGTTCTCAGGGAACTCATATTTGATACAGCTGACCATAAAGAAATATCACAATGTTCATTTAACACAAATGTCTGCACATGATAAAGTTCTCAGCCCGTCCCACTTGCTCTCAACACCTTTGCACCATAGGAAGTTCCTGAAGTTTCCTGGAAGGAAATGAAAGTTATCAGGGAGAGAGTGAAAGTCACCACAATTAGCTGGGCAGGCTAAGTATTTATAACCCTTATGGAATCATTTGTTGGGAGCCAGCCAGATGGGCTGCTTATTTTCAAAGTCTCAAGTTAATTCTGATCTTGATTCTGATCTTAAGTTCCTAACTAAAAACAAGGTAAAATGTAATTATTTATGGTATGGTTATTTGAAAATGATACTCCCAACAGGGAAGAGAAACTGAACTTACGAAGGATCTACCTGGGGTTACAATAACAGGGGTGAATGTGGGCTTTATAGTTGTTCTTACCTACCACATCTTACTCAGACGGTAAAGCATGTGCCTACAATGCAGGAGACCTGGGTTCGATCCCTGGGTCGGGAAGATCCCTTGGAGAAGGAAATGGCAACCCACTCCAGTATTCTTGCCTGGAAAATCCCATGGACGGAGGAGCCTGGTAGGTTACAGTCCATGGGGTCACAAAGAGTCGGACACAACTGAGCAACTTCACTTTCACATCTTAAAGGAGAAGCCTCCTTTGGGTGACCTTGCTCATTATTAACCAGGAAGGTACCTCTCCTCTTGGTCTCTTGCCCACTCCCTTTCTATAGGATAGAGACAGAAGCCCACCTTGTGCATTCCATTTCCTTTCCTTCTGGAATGTTCCATCATACCTTTCCTCTTCCCAGGCACAAAATCATGTTCCAGGGGTCTTAGCTAAGAACTCAGAAGGGCAGAGGAACAATTATTTCTTCTCTAAAATTTGTTATTTTAAGTTACAGTCTAACCAAGTCTGTATGCAGAGTTGAAATAGGAGAACATAAGGTTCAACCTATTTATAATTTAAATGTAATAGACTCACAAGTTATTTAAATACAGGGAAAGATTTGACTTAATTGAAGCACTAAAAGGAAAATGAATATATTGAATTTAAATATGTGGTTAACATGTTTATATAAATTTAATTACATTTATGAACAGGACTAAACACTTTCAAAGGCTTCTTGATGGTAAAATGTACTAACTTTAGAAAAAGATGATTAGGAACCTAACTTTGAAAAGTTAAAGAAATTTGAGGTTTTAAAAGTGCAACTTTCGGGGGGAGGTAGGTTTAGCAGTTGTCTTATTGCTGTATAACAAATTATCAAAAAAAATTAAGCAGTTTTAAAAATATGATTTCTATAGGTCAGAAGTTTGCGTCTGGCTTAGTCAGTTTCTTTACTTCAAGGTTTTATCAGACTACAATCCAGGTGTTAGCCAGAACTGTGATCTCATAAGAACCTCAACTGGGGAAAGACCCGCTTTCAAACTTTCTCAGATCGTTGTGAGAATGCATTTCCTGCAGCTGCGAAATGGAGGATTTCACTCTTTCAGAGGTCTCTCTCTGTTCCTGCTCATACCCAGCCACTCAGTCATGTCCAACTCTTTGTGACCCCATGGACTGTAGCCTGCCAGCTCCTGTCCGTGAGATTCTCCAGGCAAGAATACTGGAGTGGATTGCCATTTCGCTTCCATGGGATTTTCCCTACCCAGGGATGGAACCCACTTCTCTTGTGTCTCCTATACTGGCAGGTGGATTCTTTACCAGTAGCTCCACTTGGGAAGCCCCTCTGCTCCTAGTGGCTGCTTGCAGATCCTTGCCATATAGGTTTCTCCAACATGCCTGCGTATTTCCTAAAAGTGTGCTTCTTCAAAGCTGGCAATAGAATTTGAGTTTACTAGCCGGATGGGGAGAAGGCAATGGCACCCCACTCCAGTACTCTTGCCTGGAAAATCCCAGGGATGGAGGAGCCTGGCAGGCTGCAGTTCATGGGGTCATCAAGAGTTGGACACAACTGAACGACTTCACTTTCACTTTTCACTTTCATGCATTGGAGAAGGAAATGGCAACTCCTGTGTTCTTGCCTGGAGAATCCCAGGGAGGTGGAGCCTGGTGGGCTGCCGTCTATGGGGTCGCACAGAGTTGGACACGACTGAAGCGACTTAGCAGCAGCAGCAGCCAGATGGAGTCCTGTCTGTGTGTGTGCGTGTGTGCTAAGCTGCTTCAGTTGTGTCTGACTCTTTGCAACCCTATGGACTATAGACCATCGTGACAGCTCCTCTGTCCATGGGGTTCTCCAGGCAAGAATACTGGAGTGGGTTGCCATGCCCTCCTCCAGGGGATCCTCCTGACCCAGGGATTGAACCCGTGTCTCTTATGTCCCCTACATTGGCAGGTTGGTTCTTTACCACTAGAGCCAGCTGGGAAGCCCAGAGTCCTGTTCAACAAAATGTAATCGCTAGAGTAATGTCTCATTACTTTGCTATATTCTGTTAGAAAGAAGCTCAGGTCCTGTCCACACTCAACAAAGGGGACATTAAAAGGGCATGAGTTCTGGGAGGTGAGGGGCACAGAGGGAACTCTAGGGCCTGTCTGTCATTGCTGTTTTTCTACCTCTCCCCCCGTTCCAGGATTCAAACCAGAATTTTGAGCTGTATTTCATTTAGTTTTTGGCACCAAGAGCATCCTTAGTCTCCTCCAATCTGTGACAGTTTCCCAGGTTTTCCTTATCATTCATGACCTTGACACTTCTGAAGAGAATTGGTCCTAGATTTTCTCCCTCAGTTTGGGTTTACCTGATGTTTTCTTAATATAAGACTTGGGTTAGGATGTGTATGTGTGTGTGAAGAATACAACAGACATGAAGCACTCATCTCACTGTATTATGTCAGGGGCTCATGATATTAATGTGATTTGTTACTGGTGATGTGGAAGTTAATGACTTTGATAAGGTTGTGTCTGCCAGGTTTCTGTACTAAAAAGTGATCCTTTTCTATTCTCCATGTTCTTTTCAAAGCAAGTTACTAAGCCAGTCTACACTCAGGCAGAGGGGATTTAGCTCCACCTCTTGGAGGGAAGAGTGTCAAAAAATTCATGATGTATGTTAATGTGCTGTGTTCACTCATGTCTGACTCTTTGCGACCCCCTGGACTGGGACCCATCAGGCTCCTCTGTCCATGGGATTTCCCAGGTGAGAATGCTGGCGTGAGCTGCCATTTCCTTCTCCAGAGAATCTTTCTGACACAGGGATCAAACTCGTGTTTCTTGCATCTCCTGCATTTGCAGCTGCATTCTTTACCACTAGCACCACCTGGGAAGTCCTTCATACTGCTCAGTAATTAGTAAATCAATTTGGGGAGATATTTTGAGGCTGTACAACTATCCTATTTCTCACTGAAGCTTCTATTAATTTTAGCATTCATGATTGAAAAATTTTATTATTTGCTTTTCTTCTCCTCTACTAATATGAAAGTTATATTCTCCGTTTCTGTTATGTTTTTTAAAAGTCTTTATTAAATGTGTTACAGTATTGCTTCTGTTTCATGTTTTGGCTGTGAAGCATGTGGGATCTCAGCTCCCCAATGAGGGATGGAACCCACACCCCCTGCACTGGAAGTCAAAGTCTTAACCACTGGACCACAGGAAGTCTCTGTTTCTATTTTTTTATTCAGTTCCTAGGAAAGTCCTGTGGACAGAGGAGCCTGGTAGGCTGCAGTCCATGGGGTCGCGAAGAGTTGGACACGACTGAGCGACATCACTTTCACTTTTCACTTTCATGCATTGGAGAAGGAAATGGCAACCCACTCCAGTGATCTTGCTTGGAGAATCCCAGGGACGGGGGAGCCTGGTGGGCTGCCGCCTATGGGGTCATACAGAGTCGAACATGACTGAAGTGACTTAGCAGCAGCAGCAGAAGTTATAACGTGTCATATGTTTTTGCCTTTTCATACTGTCTTAAAACTCAAGATTCAAAAAACTAAGATCATAGCATCCAGTCCCATCACTTCATGGCAAATAGATGGGGAAACAATGGAAACAGTAACAGGCTTTATTTTCTTGGGCTCCAAAATCACTGCAAGTGGTGAATGTAGTCATGAAATTAAAAGACGTTTGCTCCTTGGAAGAAAAGCTATGACCAACCTAGACAGCATATTAAAAAGCAGAGACATTACTTTGCTGACAAAGGTCTGTCTAGTCAAAGCTATGGTTTTTCCAGTGGTCACGTATGGATGTGAGAACTGTAAACAAAGCTGAGTGCCGAAGAACTGATGCTTTTGAACTGTGGTGTTGGAGAAGACGCTCGACAGTCCCTTGGACTGCAAGGAGCTCAAACCAGTTAATCCTAAAGGGAATCAGTCCTGAATATTTATTGGAAAGACTGATATCGAAGCTGAAATTCCAATATTTTGGCCATCTGTTGTGAAAAACTGACTCATTGGAAAAGACCCTGATGCTGGAAAAGAGGGCAGGAAGAGAAGGGGACAACAGACGATGAGATGGTTGGATGGCACCACTGACTCGACGGACATGTTTGACAAGCTCCGAGAGTTGGTGATGGACAGGAAATCCTGGCATGCTGCAGTCCATGGGGTCACAAAAAGTCGGACACGACTGAGTGACTGAATTGAACTGAATAACGTGTATTTGGTTTATTAAGTTCTTAAATTATTAAAATCTTTACCCCATCCCCAAATAGTACAAAGATTGCAAAACCCTCCAAGTCCATTCATCACATTCATGACTTACATGCTATTTTTAGCACAATATTTTGAGTCTCTTTGTTATTAATATTTATTTATTTTACCCCAGTAGATAATGTCATTGCTGTTGCTATTTTTAAGTCACTAATTAGTTTCACCCATGTTACCACTTTAATCTTTTTGATCTCAGTTCTGCTAGCTGGGATGGCTGTCTAATTCTGAAGACTGTTCTTTAGGATTCTTTTTTTATTTTTAGTGAGGTTTTCCTTGTGATGAACTCTCAGTTTTTGTATATCTGGACATGTCTTTATTTTGTCCTCATTTTTGAATAATATTTTTCCCAGGTATAGAATTCTAGATTGCTAGTTACTTTCATCAGCACACTGGTAATCTTTCTCTGAGAAGTGCCTTTTGGTGTCCATTATTGCTGTGAAGTCAGTTGTAAATCTGCCTGTACATCCTTTAATGGAGACAGTACTGTATTGAAGCTATGATGGCTCGGGCATTTCCCCCTTTTGCTTTGTTGTTTCTTCTATTCTGCTCAACAGTCAACAGCTCTCTTTACACACAGCTGGGCAGTGGGGAGAAGCTGGGAGCTGAATGTAGATCCCCTTCATCCTAACACTGAAGATTTAGGGTTCCCCTTTGGGGGTCCCCATTTGGTGAGGGCAGGGTCTTCTATCAGACCCTCTTCCTTGCATGAGACCTGAGCTCTGACAGTTCACTTTCCCCGACACAGATACTGAACCGAAGCAGAGGTGAGGGGTGTCAGCAGATCCTCCAATAATGTGTTTACCTCTCCAGTTACTGATATCTGGCCGAACACTGGCCCATGAGCTTCCCAGTGTGTTCAATTCTACCGTGCTGAACAGGCTTCAGGTTGTTGTGAAGTCTGATGTTTTTCACTATTTTTAGGGTGGGGGGGTTGATCTGTATGACCTAGTCCATCATTAACCAGCAATTAGAACCTGACAATGGTCGCTCAATCACTAAAGTTTAAGGTTTCCCTTATGGCTCAGTGGTAAAGAATCTGCCTTCCAGTACAGGAGACAGGTTCAATCCCTGGTGTGGGAAGATCCCACATACTGCCACAACTTCTGAGCTTGTGCCCTAGAGCCTGGGAGCCGCAGCTTCTGAAGCTGGCATGCCCTGGAGCCTGTGCTCATCAATAAGAGAAGGCCCTGCAATGAGAAGCTTGCACACCACAACGAAGAGCAGCCCCCGCTGCAACTAGAGAAAGCCCACTGTAGTGACAAAGACTCAGCACATCCAGAAATAAATTCTTTTTAAAAAGCACTATGGTTTATGGATTAACAGTGACTGGACCAGCTGTCCTTTGTCAGACACAAGTTTGAAGGAAAGTCGCATTTGGTAAAGTATGGCCACGGTCCTTTCCATTTCTCAAGTGATTACTCTCCACCTGCCCTTCTGCTAAACCCTTGCGGTGCATTGTCTCCTTGGATTATGGAAACAAAGCTATGAAATACAGTCTGTTCTTATTCCCATTTAACGGTTGAAGAAACAAAGTAAAATAGAGCTGTTCAAACTAGGACCTGGCTGACTTCAGACTTCCCCTAGGCAAACAATCTTACCTATAGAAAAACAAAAATCCTTGTTGAATTGGATAGAGTTCAGTTCAGTTTAGTCAGTCAGTCATGTCTGACTCTTTGTGACTCCATGAACTGCAGCACGCCAGACCTCTCTGTCCATCACCAACTCCTGGGGCCCGCCCAAACTCATGTCCATTGAGTCGGTGATGCCATCCAACCATCTCATCCTCTGTCATCCCCTTCTCCTCCTGCCCTCAATCTTTCCCAGCATCAGGGTCTTTTCCAGTGAGTCAGCTCTTCACATCAGGTGGCCAAAGTGTTGGAGTTTCAGCTTTAACATCAGTCCTTCCAATGAACACCCAGGACTGATCTCCTTTAGGATGGACTGGTTGGAGTTCCTGGCAGTCCAAGGGACTCTCAAGAGTCTTCTCCAACACCACAGTTCAAAAGCATCAATTCTTTGGTGCTCGGCTTTCTTCACAGTCCAACTCTCACACCCATACATGACCACTGGAAAAACCATAGCCTTGACTAGATGGACCTTTGTTGACAAAGTAATGTCTCTGCTTTTGAATATGCTGTCTAGGTTGGTCATAACTTTCCTTCCAAGGAGTAAGCGTCTCTTAATTTCATGGCTGCAATCACCATCTGCAGTGATTTTGGAACCCAGAAAAATAAAGTCAGCCACTGTTTCTCCATCTATTTTCCGTGAAGTGATGGGACCGGATGCCATGATCTTTGTTTTCTGCATGTTGAGCTTTAAGCCAACCTTTTCACTCTCCTCTTTCACGTTCATCAAGAGGCTTTTTAGTTCCTCTTCACTTTCTGCCATAAGGGTGGTGTTATCTGCATATCTGAGGTTATTGAGATTTCTCCCGGCAATCTTGATTCCAGCTGTGCTTCTTCCAGCCCAGCGTTTCTCATGATGTACTCTGCATATAAGTTAAATAAGCAGGGTGACAATATACATCGTTGATGTACTCCTTTTCCTATTTGGAACCAGTCTGTTGTTCCATGTCCAGTTCTAACTGTTGCTTCCTGACCTGCATACAGGTTTCTCAAGAGAGACCCCATTAATTAAAAATATACCTTGGAGACATTACTTCCCACCTATTAGGATGGATATTATTTTTAAAATATAAAGTATTGGCAAAGATGCAGAGAAATTGGAACACTTCGTTCTTGCTGGTGGGAATGTAAAATGGTGAGGTTGCAGTGGAAAACAACTGGGCAGTTCCTCAAAAAGCTAAACACAGAATTACCATATGATCCAGCAATTCCAGCTCAGGGTATATACCCCAAGCACTGAAAGTAGGGACTCAAACAGACACTTGAACGTCAGTGTTCACAGTAGCATTATTCACAGTACCCAAAAGATGGAAATATGTAACTTGTCCATGGATGAGTGAATAAACAAAATGAAGTATATTCATACAATGAAATAGTATCCAACCTTTTAAAAAGAATGAAATTCTGATCCATTCTTTCACATAAATGAACCTTGAATATATTATGCTAAGTGAAATAAGTGCACCTCAAAAGGAAAACTATTGTACGGTCACACTTATAGGAGGAATCTAGAGTACACAAATTCACAGACACAGAAAGCAGAATGGAGGTTACCAGGGGCTGGGAGGAGGGGGATTAGGGTTTGATAGGTACATACAGAGTTTCTGCTTGGGTGATGAAAATTTCCTGGAGATAGTGGTGATGGTTGCATGACATTATAAACTTTCATAACGTTGCCAAATTGCACATTTTAACACGGTTACAATGGTAAATGTTGTGTTTATCACAGTAAAAAGTCACCAAAATGTAAATACAGTAAACCATGTTTTGTTTTTTTAAAAGTAGTTTGTTGATATAAAATATTTCATTCCCCCAACCCCACCATATTTTACCTTAATTCAGGACTTCTAAAGCAATGTCATTTGGGGTTATGGAAAAACATGGTCCCAATCCTAAAACCATTTACCGAGAAATGTTCTATGTGGGTTTTCCAAATTCCGGTTGGAACTCAATTAACGTATACTCAATTCTCAATGGATTTGAAATGGCACACACACAAAAAGTCTACTCAAAAGGATATATAGATCAGGGTATTAAGGAGAGAGGAAAATTGTATTAGGAGAATAATAAAAGCCAGTGTAAATTCATCACATAGAAATGCATTACATGGTCCTAAAGCTAAAAAAAGGCCTCCAGATATGGCATTCTGATTCCTAGGGTCAAAATGTGGCTACAGTATTCAATGCCCATAAATATGAAAACAAAGTCTCAGATTCTTCCTGTTGCTGAACTGAGATTTAAAAGGCATTTTTCTCATGGGTCTCTGCTAAGAGAACATTGAGTGATGGAAATGTGAGAATTTCCCATGATTTTTTTATTATGACATTTGCGTGTTTAAGTAAACCCACAGCAATAATTCAAGGTAAGCAATTCTGTAGGTAAAAGATTATGTTATATAACTCAACAAACATTTCTTGAATCGCTAAGCTGTTTGCATAAATATGACAAATTCTCAACCTATCCTCAAAGATTTCATCCCAGAACCAGGGTAGAAACTGACTAAGAAAGAGCCAGTGCTATTTACAGGGCTTGCAAACTTGCTGTCTCACCTAAACTTCACCTGTCTGGTTTAACTAGCACAGTGCTTTTGTGTGGTTTTTTTTTTGTTTGTTTGTTTGTTTTGCTTTTATTTATTTTCTTTCTTTCAATTGAAAGTGCATGCTGTTTACAGATGATACATTTTCTGACTCAGAGCAGATCCCACGAATTTCCACCATATCACCCCCAGCCTGATTTATGTATTTATTTTGTTTACCTGACCTTTGCAGACATTTATTTGCAATGTTCAAATGACTTCACACCTGTTAATTATTACTGTAAAAAAAATACACCCTGGCTTTTACTGTTATTACTCAGCTGATTAGGGTTGTTCTGCTTCATCACCTCGAGGATTTCACCGAGGTTTGCGTGATACAAAGCCAACAGTCAATCAGTGACCTTTCAGCATCACGTTTGGTTTGAGATTTTTTTTATTTCAGTGTTGCAGACCTTAGGATCTCATAGGAGATACGCTTTTCTCTTTCTCATTGACCATTACTATAAGAAGCTGGGCTTAAATAAAAGAGTCCAACTTCCCCCCTCTCCCATGGCCTCTGTCCTCATTAGCTACGCGTTTGTGATGATAATGACAATCTCATTCCACATCTACTGATTCACTGAATTCACAAGACACCATTCTCCAAAGCTGCTAAGAAACTTTAAACAAAAGGCCATCTAATTTGATTTCTACTTCTAGAATGTGTCTCTGGGGTTTGTAACAGAACCCAGGAGCACGAGAGAGCTATTTTAGGCAGAACCGTGCCTTGGAGGGAGAGCAAACAGAATGACAAAGGTTCTAAGTATGTAACACAAGTATGTAACACATCTTTTGTACACCGTGTTAAATATTTTAGGATCTCTTCAAATAAAAGGTGCTGCTAAGTCTCTTGGTGGGGAGGACTTTCAGCTGAGTTGCATGGAGACTGGACGATTGTATTAGCTCAGTTTTTTTCAATGCTGTGCCCTAGGTGAATACCCAGGCCCTCCTCATTTTTAAAACGTTGTTTAGTGTTCTCGCCAGCTTTGATGAAAGGAGACAATCACCTAATTTCTAACATCTGCTATCAGCTGGCTACCAAGATGGCTACCTTATTGTCTCCAGGACTAGGTGGCCTGGGACATCAGTAGGAAGAATTAAGCTTCTCCTACAGCTGAGAAGCTGATAACTAGTTTGCTTTTTTCCCCTTTTGTTGTTGTCAGACACTCAATCGTGTCTAACTTTTTGCACCTCCTTGAACTGCATCATGCCAGACTTCCCTGTCCTTTACTGTCTCCTGGAGTTTGCTCAAGCTCATGTCCATTGAGTTGATGATGCCATCCAACCATCTCATCCTCTGTTGCCCCCTTCTCCTCCTGTTCTCAGTCTTTCCAAGCATCAGGGTCTTTCCCAATGAGTCAGTTCTTCACATTCAGTTCAGTTCGTTCAATCACTCAGTCTTGTCCAACTCTTTGCAACCCCATGAGTCACAGCAAGCCAGGACTCCCTTTCTATCACCAACTCCCAGAGTTCACTCAAACCCATGTCCATTGAGTCGGTGATGCCATCCAACCATCTCATCCTCTGTCATCCCCTTCTCCTCCTGCCCTCAATCTTTCCCAGCATCAGGGTCTTTTCCAGTGAGTCAGCTCTTCACATCAGGTGGCCAAAGTATTGGAGTTTCAGCTTCAACATCAGTCCTTCCAATGAACACCCAGGACTGATCTCCTTTAGGATGGACTGGTTGGAGCTCCTTGCAGTCCAAGGGACTCTCAAGAGTCTTCTCCAACACCACAGTTCAAAAGAATCAATTCTTCGGTGCTCAGCCTTCTTCACAGTCCAACTCTCACATCCATACTTGACCACTGGAGAAACCATAGCCTTGACTAGACAGACCTTTGTTGGCAAAGTAATGTCTCTGCTTTTGAATATGCTGTCTAGGTTGGTCATAACTTTCCTTCCAAGGAGTAAGCGTCTCTTAATTTCATGGCTACAACCACCATCTGCAGTGATTTTGGAACCCCCAAAAATAAAGTCTGACACTGTTTCCACTGTTTCCCCATCTCAGCAGTGGCCACAGGACTGGAAAAGGTCAGTTTTCATTCCAATCCCAAAGAAAGGCAATAACAAAGAATGCTCAAACTACCGCATACTTGTACTCATCTCACACGCTAGTAAAGTAATGCTCAAAATTCTCAAGCCAGGCTTCAGCAATACATGAACCATGAACTTCCAGATGTTCAAGCTGGTTTTAGAAAAGGCAGAGGAACCAGAGATCAAACTGCCAACATCTGCTGGATCATCGAAAAAGCAAGAGAGTTCCAGAAAAACATCTATTTCCACTTTATTGACTATGCCAAAGCCTTTGATTGTGTGGATCACAATAAACTGTGGAAAATTCTGAAAGACATGGGAATACCAGACCATCTGACTGGCCTCTTGTGAAACCTATATGCAGGTCAGGAAGCAACATTTAGAACTGGACATGGAACAACAGACTGGTTCCAAATAGGAAAAGGAGTACATCAAGGCTTTATATTGTCACCCTGCTTATTCAACTTATATGCAGAGTACATCATGAGAAACGCTGGGCTGGAAGAAGCACAAGCTGGAATCAAGATCACCAGGAGAAATATCAATAACCTCAGATATGCAGATGACACCACCCTTATGGCAGAAAGTGAAGAGGAACTAAAAAGCCTCTTGATGAACGTGAAAGAGGAGAGTGAAAAAGTTGGCTTAAAGCTCAACATTCAGAAAACTAAGTTCTTTGCATTAGGTGGTCAAAATATTGGAGCTTCAGCTTCACCATTGTCCTTCCGATGAATATTCAGGGTTGATTTCCTTCAGGATTGACTGGTTTGATCTCCTTGCTGTGCTAGGGATTTTTTTTATTCCCTTGAAGTTATGAAAATTTGTAGAAAAACAATGGAGGGAGAGCAATCAAGGGGGAGCATTTCAGCACTCTTCTCATAGCACCCCCATCATACTTTTGATTTATTATAACTTTTATCTTTTTTTTTTTCTTGGTCATGTGGGATCTCAGCTCCCTGACCAGGAATTGAACCCACACCTCCTGCATTCGAAGCACTGAGTTTTACCACTGGACCACCATGGGTGTCCCATTATATTTTTTAAAGGGAAGGGGTCCTCTTTGAGAACAGAGAGCAGTAAGAAACCAAGCACTGAATGATTCTGGGCTCCCTAAGCAGCAAAATTTTATTTCTTCCAGTACCAGAGGGAGCAAACTCAAATCAAATCTATTCTGGCTCTTCCCATAACCTTTTGGGTATCTAAATAATTAGGTTCTCTGGACTTTCCAAAACCAAGAGTTGACTTTCTTCCCTGTGTTTTTCTTGTCCTTGCAGGGCAGCAGTTGTTAAACAGGGTGGCAAGAAAAACAACCTCACACTCAGACCACAAAAAGCTAACTATCCACACAGCACCTGGCTTCTGTAGACGTTTAATGAGACCACAATGTTCCCTCCTCCTGTGTTAATGAATGAAGTGAAGACCTCGGCTCTCAGCTTCAGGCTGGTTTACATGCAGAATGTACAAAACGAGGTGACAGCCACTCTTTTCTTCTACTTGGCTGTTGACCCTTAGCCTTTTCTTCCTGAGCTGAGCTGCCTTTATTTTGCTTCTACTGATTCATAAAATCTCTTTTCCCCTACCTATTACTCCTCAAGAGCTAAAAAGACCCCATTTTCAAGAATCAGTAAGATCTCCAAAAAATCAGAGTCTCTTCTCCTGGACATATTAGATTATTGTGTATTGTTGGGTGTGTTCATATAGCTAACGTAATATTGGACATAATGTAGTTTGGCATGGAACAGCCCAGAGCAATGCTAACTCAAGTTTCTCATTCTTCATCCAAACTGAATTCAATTTACACCAGGGGTCACACACACACACGTGTGTGGCAGGGGCAGGCAGGAAATATAAAAAAGTTACTGGTCCTGGTATAAGTCGTCATTTCTTGCCACTTCTCTTAAGCCTGGACAAGAATAGAAATAAGATTGAGGGGATTCTAGGGTCCCTGTCAGTGTTTTTGGACAACAGCTGGTAAAGAATCTCCTGCAACACGGGAGACCTGGGTTCGATCCCTGGGTTGGGAAGATACCCTGGAGAAGGGAAAGTCCACCCACTTCAGCATTCTGGCCTGAAGAATTCCATGGACTATACAGTCCATGGGGTCGCAAAGAGTCGGACACGACTGCGCAACTTTCACTTTCACTTTTCAATGCTTTTGAAGAGAGTGGAAATGAGAAGACAAAAGAGCGTTTATCCACAGAACAAGTGGTTCTCCTGTGGGAACAATTTTGCTTTCCCAGGGGATATTTGGCAATGTCTAGAGACCTTTGTGGTTGTCACAGCTAGGAAGGTGGGATGCTAGTGGCATCTAGTAGGTAGAGGCCCAGGGTGCTGCTTAATACTCTTCAACGTATAGGACAACCCCCATCACAAAGAATTACCCAACGTAAAATTTCATTAGTGCTGAGGTTTAGACACCCTGCCCTGGATAGATACAGATTGTGGCCTTCAATTTCTTTTCCCACATGTCCCTCCAAAACTATTCTCTATCATATGTTTTAAATATTTATCTATTTGGCTGAACCAGGTCTTATTTGCAGCTCGTGGGATCTTCAATCTTCATTGCAGTACATGGAATCTTTAGTTGTGGCTTGTGGTATTCTAATCCCCTGACCAGAGATTGAACCTGGCCCTCCCCTGCCTGTATTAGAGTCTTAGCAACTGAACCACCAGGGAAGTCCCTCTCTTGCATATTTTTAACTGAAATCTAAAACTTTTCATTGTAAGTTTAGTTGAAAAAGATGTAACTCCTAGCTTATTTCAAGTGTAAACATTATATTATTTTAAAACATATCAAATGAAAACAACACTGGGACTACTTAGGGTTTATCGTTATTCACTTGCAAAATACATGAAAAAAACCTCTGCTTTTAGTGTTGAAAATTCATATTGTTCCATTTTGTCCTTGACTTCCTATTTCCATTCCATGTTCCCCACAGGATTTTATCCTAGTATAACCCATTTCAAGCTTCATGAAATGAACTGAATTGGGATAAAAGGCTTCTCTCAATCACCCCATTATGCTTCTCAATCAGAAAAATCTATATCTGCCACCACAATTTACATTTTATTATTTCCTGTGATTGTAATGATCTAATCACCCGTGTTTTCTTATGGGTTGAGTTATAACCTTTATTTGACACCACTGATCAGTTCAGTTCAGTTCAGTCACTTAGTCATGTCCAACTCTTTGCAACCCCATGAATTGCACCACGCCAGGCCTCCCTGTCCATCATCAACTCCCGGAGTCTACCCAAACCCATGTCCATTGAGTCAGTGATGCCATCCAACCATCTCATCCTCTGTCGTCCCCTTCTCCTCCCGCCCTCAATCTTTCCCAGCATCAGGGTTTTTTCCAGTGAGTTAGCTCTTCACATCAGGTGGCCAAAGTACTGGAGTTTCAGCTTCAACATCAGTCCTTCTATTGAACACCCAGAACTAATCTCCTTTAGGATGGACTGGTTGGAGCTTCTTGCAGTTCAAGGGACTCTCAAGAGTCTTCTCCAACACCACAGTTCAAAAGCATCAATTCTTCGGTGCTCAGCTTTCTTCACAGTCCAACTCTCACATTCATACATGACCACTGGAAAACCATAGCCTTGACTAAATGGACCTTTGTTGGCAAAGTAATGTCTCTGCTTTTGAAAATGCTGTCTAGGTTGGTCATAACTTTCCTTCCAAGGAGTAAGTGTCTTTTAATTTCATGACTGCAATCACCATCTGCAGTGATTTTGGAACCCAGAAAAATAAAGTCAGCCACTGTTTCCAGTGTTTCCCCATCTATTTGCCATGAAGCAATGGGACCAGATGTCATGATCTTAGTTTTCTGAATGTTGAGCTTTCAGCCAACTTTTTCACTCTCCTCTTTCACTTTCATCAAGAGGCTCTTTAGTTCTTCTTCACTTTCTGCCATAAGGGTGGTGTCATCTGCCTAGCTGAGGTTATTGATATTTCTCCTGGCAATCTTGATTCCTTCTTGTGCTTCCTCCAGCCCAGTGTTTCTCATGATATACTCACCACTGATCAAAACTACCTAAATAAATTATGTATATAAGTAATTTTAAGCATCAAAAGTAAAATAACATTAAGATATACTTTTTATTAAAACCATCAGTCTGGACATTTCTCCAAAGGAGACATATAGATGGCCAACAGGCACAGGAAAAAATGTTCAATGTTGCTAATTATTCAGTTCAGTCGCTCAGTCGTGTCTGACTCTTTTCGACCCCATGAATCGCAGCACACCAGGCCTCCCTGTCCATCACCAACTCCTGGAGTTCATTCAGACTCACATCTCTCAAGTCAGTGATGCCATCAAGCCATCTCATCCTCTGTCGTCCCCTTCTCCTCCTGCCTCCAATCCCTCCCAGCATCAGAGTCTTTTCCAATGATTCAACTCTTCGCATGAGGTGGCCAAAGTACTAGAATTTCAGCTTTAGCATCATTCCCTCCAAAGAAATCCCAGGGCTGATCTCCTTCAGAATGGACTGGTTGGATCTCCTTGCAGTCCAAGGGACTCTCAAGAGTCTTCTCCAACACCACAGTTCAAAAGCATCAATTCTTCAGCGCTCAGCTCTCTTCACAGTCCAACTCTCACATACTTACATGACCACTGGAAAAACCATAGCCTTGACTAGACGGACCTTTGTTGGCAAAGTAATTTTTCTGCTTTTGAATATGCTATCTAGGTTGGCCATAACTCTTCTTCCAAGGAGTAAGCGTCTTTTAATTTAGAGACATGTAAATCAAAACTACAATGAGATACCACCTCACATCAGTCAGAATGGCCATCATCAAAAAATCAGCAAACAAATGACTTCCCTAGTGGTCCAGTGGTTAAGTCTCTGCACTTCCAGTTGAGAGGCTTGATCCCTGGGTCAGGAGCTAAGATCCTCCCAAAAGATACGTTGAAGTCCCAACTCCCAGAATTTATGACTGTGACCTTTTTTCCCTTGGTTATAGGATCGTTGCTGATATAATCAGGTTAAACTGAGGTCATTAGGCCCTAATCCAGTGGAGCTGGTGAACTTAGAAGAGAGAGAAACAGGGAAAATGTAGGGTGAGGATGGCTGCAGAGACTCGAATGATACATCTCCAAGCCCAAGAAGGCTGAGCGCTGATCTTGTCCTTAGACATGAGGAGTGAAGCTTGAGACACTGGAGGAGGCCAAGGCAACCCACTCCAGTATTCTTACCTGGAGAATCCCATGGACAGAGGAGCCTGGAAGGCTATAGTCCAGAGAGTTACAAAGAGTTGGACAGGACTGAAGCAACTTAGCACCAGCCTCCAGCACTGAGAGAATACATTCCGGCTGTGTTTAGCCACCGTGTGTGTGGCACTTTGCCACGGTAACCCTAGCAAACGAATACAGATTCTTGAAGACAACACACATGGAGAGGAGGGGGAAGGAGGATGGGGTCAGCACACGGGGCCCTGAGCCCAAGAGCCTCCTTCACGTCTGCACTGGAGGTGGCTTGCTGGCCTCACCCTGGCCCCAGGAGCACATTATGAAGTGAAGATGATAAGAATCCTAACTCACATTAGCTCCCGGCAGGAGGAACTGCATCGGGGCACCCACAGCACTCTTTAAAATCCCTGGAGGACAGGTGACCTATGGTCATGACCGGAGGGCGTCCTCCAAGCGCTAGAGGAACCGGGGGACTATGGCTCCTCTCATGTTATCTGCATGAGCAGTTGAATTGTGGCTCCCTGTTCAACAAGATCATTGGAAGGGTGACTGAAAGCAAATTTACTTAACCTTTGCTTTGAGATTTCAGTTTTTTCCTTTCTTCCTTGCCAGGGCTCTGAGGGTGGTACAGGTTACATGGTTGACATTCGCATGCATGTTGGAAAACCTGTCTATTTAGAATGAGAACCTTGGGCTGAGCCTACGTTAAGAGAAATTCCCTAACAAGGAAATTGCCTAGTGAGAGTATTTCTGGAGCAATTTTTTGCTGTAATAATAGCATTGCCTTCCTGCAGGGGAGAGCCTCGGGCCATGTAGACTGAAGTGTTGTATCACAACTAAGACATGGGAATATCACATTGACCAAGGAAGTTTAAAAGAGTCAGTTGCCAGGTTGGGTGGGCAGGTATGATAACGTCACAGTTGGGTGCTATGCTGGGTGGGACTGGGCTCCCTGAATGACACTGGGCACAAATAGGCCAAAGCACATGATAAGTTAATAACTGGAAAAATCAGACACAAACAAGTGTTTTTAATCTATTCCCTTGCCCTCTCTGTGCCCAAACATGCTGCTGAGTGTTACTCATTGTCTCAGGCAGAGAGGAGGACATGGGGCCGTGGAAAATCCATCTGGTCATAGTCAGAATTTATGACCACATGGAGGAAGAAGCCCACTGAAGCACAGGCACCCTTCTAGGGCCTGGAGGTAGGCACCGGATCAGGAAATGGCAAAGGTGCCGAGGCGGAGGGCTGATGCTCTGTGGGGGAAGTGCCTTTAGCAGCTGCCTCAACCCAAGCTTTTCCCTCTTAAGTCATAGTGATCTGATTGCCCTACACAACTTTCCTGAACACTAAGGAATTGTTATCAACAAAAATCCTTTAACTAAAGTAAACAAAGTTCTCAGCCAGGAAATCCCATGGACAGAAGGAGCCTGGTGGGCTATAGTCCGCGTGTGCCAAAGGTGCTCGTGTGCTTAGACACTCAGTCGTGTCCGACTCTTTTCAACCCCGTGGACTGTAGTCTGCCAGGTTCTTCTGTCCATGGGATTCTCCAGGCAAGAATACTGGAGTGGGTGGCTGTTTCCTTCTCCAGGGGATCTTCCCAGGGATTGAACCCTTGTACCCTGCATTGCAGGGGATTCTTTACTATCTGGGCCACCAGGGAAGTCTTGGCCACAGTCCCTGGGGTGGCAAAAGAGTCGGACACGACTTAGCAACTAAATAACAACAATGAAGTTATCTAAGACGTTTCAATACTGAAAATGACTTTGGAAGATTTCACCTTGAAACCATATATTGAAATCAGTTACACAAACACATATTTCAAGTTATAGTCAAAAGGCAAAATACCAAATATGCAAACACCTTCTTAACATACAAGTGTTGACACTATGTTCCAATTCTCTTAAGCATTTCTATATTTAACTCTGAATCTCCCGAGGTTGGAAAACACTTATTTGTTCAAGGAAGATGGTTTCACTACCAGTTAACCCAAGTGCTATACTGCGAGACATACAGCTGAAGGTCCCAGATTCTCATCTGGAACCATGACGAAATGGGCATGGCTCTTGCTATTCATATATGATTCCATAACAACAAGACAGCAGTTGTCACTCACCCACTTCCTTGGGTTTAAATTATGCACCTGACCTAATTCTTTTGAGGAGTAGGCAGGAGGCCCCAGCTCCACCTCACTGGTAAACTTTTAGATAAGTGAACTTTTTTTTTCCTATAACCCTGGAGACCTTGAACATGATGGGACCCTACCATGTTTAAAGATCTCCAGGCCTCACAGAACCTCCTAGTTTTTCATATTTAAAAATGAGATGATATAACCCTTTCAGATATTGAAACATTATCAATTAAATTTTGTATATTTAGGTGTTTTTCCACTCACTGGAAGTTATTACATGAAGCTAACTAACTGATATTCTCTATCAGCCAGACAATGCTTTTTAATACTCAATTTTCCACATTCTGTATTCTTCATTGATTTAATAAATGAGCCAATAACAGCAACAAGGCCTAATAAAAATGCGTCTATTCACCTGCTTATACAAATTTTTAAAATCCTGTTAATTCTCACTTTTTGCATCTCACTCTGGACCCCATGACTTTCCAAATTTTACTGTATATCAGAGGGCATAGTCATTATTCTCTTTTTGAAGCTTAAATCATGTCAGCTTTGGCAAGTGAGACCTTTTCAACACGTTTTGTTGTCTAACATATGATCTCTATTCTGGGCAACTTTTAAAATTTTTGAACTTGATGGAATCCTGAAATGTTTTTATAAACTTCCTGCCTCTTAAGGTCATGCCACTCTTACAGATATTACCAATGGTAGCGAGCTGACTTTTGGATTTCTCTCACAGCTTTATCTGATTGATGAATCCCAGCTTTCAAGGTCACTCTGCTGACAGGATGGACACACCTAGGTTTGAAACCCAGCATTGCCACTTGTCAACTGTTTCTGGGTAAGTTTTTCATCTGTTCTGAGCCTGTTTGCTCATGTAAACACTTAGATAATACTGATACCCAGTTCAATGAGATAAGTAAGATAATGTATATATATTCTTTATCACTGTGCTTGGAACATATAATTTAATAAATAGTAGCTGTAATAATGTCATTTTAAATATTATTTTATGTAGAAATGAACTCAGACTAATTAATGAGTAACGTGGATTTGTGTGTACATGTTAAAGACTAAACATATATTGCAACCTAAGTGTCCATCAACAGATGAATGGATAAGGAAGATGTGGTGTATATCTGTACAATGGAATACTACTCAGCCATTAAAAATAATGAAATAACACCATTTGCAGCAAAATGGATGGACCAAGAGACTATCATACTAAGTAAGCCAGACAAAGACAAATGTGGGTTCTAAAAAAAAAGACACAAATGGACTTCTTTACAAAACAGACTCAGAAACATAGAAAGCAAACTGATGGTTACCAAGGGGGAGGAGGGGAGGGATGAATTAGGAATCTGGAATTAAAATATGTATACAACTATATACATATAATAGATAACCATCAAAGACCTACTGTATACATACAGCACAGGGATTATACTCAGTATCTTATAATAACCTATAATGGGAGAGAATATAAAAAAAGAATATACAGACACACATATATATGCATACACGCACATATATATATATAGGAATCACTTGGCTGTACACCTGAAACTCACACAGCATTGTCAATCAACTATATGTCAATAACATTTTCTAAAATAAATTGGAATAAAAAAATGACTGACCATAGACCTTCACATACATTTCACTCTTCCCCCATCTTGGGTGTTGCCACCCCCGCTCCTGAGAAGTGTTTGCCATCCTTGAAGAAACTCTAGCAGGAGATGTTACCTCGCGTTGAAACTCCACAGCCTCTGCAAGAAGCCGAGAGTTTCAGAGTGTCTGGTCTCTTTCTGTAGTGACCTTTCCCAGGAGGAGGAAGAGCCGTGGAAGCCTGCGAGGCCTGTGAGCTGGGAGGGGAGCTGGGCGCTGGGAGCTGGGGGAGGGCGGTTTGGGGCGCTCAGTAGAGAAGCAGCAGAGGCTCGAGTCAGGGGCTCTTATTCTCCGTTTGGCCCTCTTTCTATTCTCCGTTTTCTCTCACCTCTCTCTTTGCGTTAGTCAGATGCTGTCTCCTTCAAATCCATAACATATCATCCTCCCTTGTTGCCCTGGAAACAGCTCCTCTTTTCCGGCCAAGAGGGTTTTATTGATCTCTCTGCCTTCTTTCAACCTCTTTTTAAAAATAAAAATGGCATCAACGAAAATCCTGCATCCTAAGAAGTCTTCCTTGAAAAATGCAAACACATACAAATATGCCTATTTACTTTTTCTTTAGGAATGAACCAAACTCTTCCTTTTTTATCCTTTTTGTTGGTGCACTGTCTCCTCTGTTTCTGATCAAATTCAAGGCCACCTGTAATTCTTGTTTGTGATACCTAGTGTGTTGATGGAACGTATTTTTTCAGTTGTCATGTTGTTGGTGTTGTTTAGTCGCTAAGTCATGTCCATCCAACTCCTTATGACCCCATGGACTGTAGCCCACAAGGTTCCTCCGTCCATGGGATTTCCCAGGCAAGAGTACTGGAGTGGGTTGCCATTTCCTTCTCCAGAGGATCTTCCCAACCCAGGGATCGAACCCATGTCTCCCTTATTGGCAGGTGGGTTTTCTTTTTTTTTAACCACTGAGCCACCTGGGACACCGGTTCTTTAGTGCATTTATACTAATGTTTAAAGTAATTTGGGGCATGTGCTCCATCTCTGACCAACAACTTCATATAGAAACTTAATACAGAAACCCGACCACACACAACTTTGCCATGTGATAGAAAGAATTCCACATTTCAGGTGGTGAGTTGCCGGGGTCCAGCCCCGGTGGATCCAGGGTAATTCGAAGGTGGGGACGGAGTCGGCGTCCTGGAGAAAACTTATTTAATTACAGATATAGAGGGAGATTAGAAACAGATAGTGTAGTAGAAAAAGAGGCTGAATTCAGCTAGGAAAACGGGGAGCGAGAAAGAGACGACACGGGGGAATCAGTCTTTCCAGAAACTGATCTGATTTCTTTATTTTTCAGGTTTGCTTATATACCTTTTTGTTATACATAGGGATGAATACAGAGTCACGCGGGGGTCAGCAGACCTGACCCTTGTCACAATCAGGTGCTTCATATAAAATTATACAAAGGTCTTATGAGTTTCATCATCTTTTAGCCATGAGGTCTGCTGACATCTTATGGCTCTTTCTGATACTGGTCAGTTAACCAGAAAACTTATTTTTCCAGGGGTGATTTTTTCTTAAATCAGGTGCCACCCTCCAAATAAAGTTGCATTCCTATAGGGTGAGGGTGTAGTGAATTACAATCAAGAAAGGAATTTACTTAACCTAAGGTTTAACATGATTTATCTTAAAGGTTAATATTTATTTCTCCTATATGCTAGTTATATTCATTATAAGGGCAGGAATATGGAGATTTAGCAGCAAATATTGGCTCAACAAATGTAAACCCTTCACCAATGTTCCCCTTAAGATCTCTTTTGTCTTAAGATAGTGATAAAGTTACATTTTTGCATAGCAAGGACACAGTGATTTATAACAAAGTACAGCGGTCTATAATAGAGAAAATTCTTTAACTCAAAAGTCTAGTATTGCTAACATCAAAAAACGACTATATTTCCTTTTCTATATTCCAAATACATTGATTAATATATTCCCAGGTGCCTAAGGATATGGAGGCCTGATGGCAATCATTGACTCATCAATGAAAAAAGCCCTACGCTAATACTGCAAACTCTCTGTGCTGTTTATGGTTGAGAGGTTGTCACACAAGCTAGTCTGTCAGCAGAGAGGTTTGACCTGAGACATCCTTGTCACACCCAGGGCAGGGAATTAGCAGTAATTATTGGCACGACAAATGAAAAAACCCTTCACCAATATAATTCCTAATCAACCCACTATACTATACTAATGATCTTCTAACTTCTCAGAAGAGTCTGTATTTAGAAAGTTTTAAAACATCTCATGCCTCTCACAGTTGGGAGGCTGTAAACAATCACATGTGGCTGGATGAGCCTGATCAGGCAGGCCAGAGAACCTTCAGAGTTCGTAAGTTGAAACACTCTTATCACGCCCAGGAATTTTTATTAACTGGAGCTGCAGGTTAACTCCTTCTCTGAGAGAAATGGTTATGGGGGAGAGCTCCCCATAAAGTACTCTGGTTTTGGGGGTAGATGCTCGGGAACAGGGGGTTTCCTGAGGCTTGATCACGCCTTTGCGTATGCCAAGCTTCCTTCCTCATGACCTTTGCCATGGGTGGAGTTCCTCACGCTGGCCCCCAACACTGAGTGACCCATCTTAAGTAATATCTCATATAGTAAAATTCTGGTACAAGTAAGCCTATTTTAAGGCCCAACATATAACAACCTACGCTTTGAGAAGACCTAGAATACTTCTATTTCACATGTGAAAGTGTTATTAGAAATCACCAAAGCCTCAGTTTCTTGCAGGACAATTCATTCAACTGAGAAAGGAAATCAACTCTATAGCCAAAGCTGCTTCCCATTTTAAAAAAGGAAATAGAAAATTCCTCACAAACAGGACAGACTGGTAAAAACTGATGTGCACACGTCTCCATGTCCATCACTGGTGTTGCCAAGGACGCCTGCACAAACCGTGGGCTCTGCCGTGGGCTCTGCCGTGGGTCAGTGGCAGTGGACTGGGGCCCTTCTCGTGGACATCTGCCCAACTTGTCCTCTTCAGCATTTCTGCGGTTGGGGGAGGGGTGAAGGGAGTGCTCCCTTTATGCCATGACCTCACATGTAGCATCTGCGCCCCACCTCTGTTCAGGAATGACAACCGAGTCCAGGATGGGGTTCTCTGTGGGTGGTGAGTCTGTGGGTTCACACACAGGAGGCTGATCCTTCCTGCTGTCCCTTCCTGCTGGGTCCTGACCCTAATGCTGAAAAGTTCCAGCTCTTCTTTCCTGTCTCCTAGCTCCACCCATCCTGGCTTTTTGTTCTCACTTGGGTAACTCATCACTGTCTTTCTTCCTTCCCCTTTCCCCAGCCCTTGTGTTTTCTAGGTTCAGGGATAGGAAAGCTGTCTCTCTAGGATGGCATCCTACTCTTTGTCTCCCTCTTAGTTCACCTGCTTCTTTGAATCTTGGTTTCTGCTGAGGAGCAGGTTAGGAGAGGGTTCTTGAAATCAATAAAGGAAAAATACAGACACAAGACAAACATAGTACTTCAAAATGTACATGTACTGGCTCAGTCGCTTCAGTCGTGTCGTCTCTGTGACTTTATGGACTGTAGCCTGCCAGGCTCCTCTGTCTGTGGAATTTTCCAGGCAAGAATACTGGAGTGGGTTGTCATGCCCTCCTCCAGGGGATCTTCCCAACCCAGGGATTGAACCAGTGTCTCCTGCATTGCAGGAAGATTCTTTACCGTCTGAGCCACCGGGGAAGTTCTCATGCTTCAAAATACCACCTGCCAAATGATTTTTAGAAATTTTACTATTTTAGAGCTGAAAAAGGTAACCAATTATTAGTCTAGTTCTTGCATGTATTTATGGGGAAACTGAGGCCCTGAGATGTTCAAGGATTTGCTCAAAGTCACCTCGTTAGTGGTAGAGGCAATGCCATGGTCCATACCTCCTTGTCTTCAGGCCAGTATTGTTTCCAGAAGACTGTGTTGCCCCTTAGGGAAGAACTCAATTACTATATTAAACCCTAGATTAGGATTTCTAATCAACCCTAGATCATTTGTACTGGATTTCAGTTTTAATGAAAATGGTACAATCTTGTTACCTGTACCAGAAGAACTTGAATAACTAAAATCAAGCATTCTTCTCAAAGAATTCAGAATGGAATATTTCTTGGTTATTTGTTGTCAAACTGAAGAAATGGCCTAGAGGAGGTGCTCCCTCTAAGTCAACGTGTAATGAAGCAATGCATCATTAACCAATCAAAGAGTGTCGCTCCTGGATGAAAAACTGCTAACCGGACACTCAACTTTTCTGCAGACGGCAAGAGATACTGAGAAGGCTTATCCTTAGGGTACAATGAGTGTTTTCTGCCGCGCTTTGGTGTTCATTATTTCTTCCTGGTCTTGGGTACTGGAAGTCTCTTCCAGTTAACTTAAATCTTCGTGCGTCACATCCTGTCTGAACCTCAGGGTTTCTGGAAGAAAACAGGATTCAAGAAGCCAGGCATCCAATCTTCCTGCGTCATTTACTATCCGCGTCTCCTTTGCTCCGGACAAAGGGCACTGTGTCAGTGTGCCGTATTGACCACTAGAGGGCACTTTGACACTTGTTTTTGACTCTACAGTTCTTCAGCCTCCCGAATCGCAAACATTCGTACCTGTTGTGTTCACACATGAGTAGTATTTCCTAGCAGCTCTAACGAAATGCTCTCCCTGTCCAAGATAACAGTCTGTGTGATTCTTAACAAATATTAGTTGATGATGGGGATAGTTGCAAGGGATTCTAGTTAATTAAGAGGAAATTGGTAAGTGTTACCTTCTAGTGGTGGGAAGAATTCTAAATGCAGGAATTAGGGGAAAAACACTCGGAAGAGACGGTGCCTGCCTTTGGTTGCCTGCCTTAGCAGGAAAGCACCCGGAATAATACTATGATTTACCAAACAGTGCAGACCAGGGGTAAGCTCTGTCTAACACAGGCATATGACTGGCAGTCGTCAGAGTTCAATTTTCTCATACTGTTCTCTCAAGGTCTTTTAAGCTCAGTATATTATATTATCCATGATATATTAAATCTTCATTTGCCCTTTTTTTGTGTTTCCTGAGAGATTTAATCATTATGCCAGTAACATGTTTTCTAGTTGCGACTTTATACTGTATCTACTCGCCCCCACATGATTTCTGCTTGGATGGGGAGAACCAAAAGACAGTTCCTGAGATGGTATCACTGTTCCCTTCAACGGAAAGGTCAACCCATTGTACTTTTTATGAGATGGTAACTGTTTTGGGAGGAACCGGCTTTTGCATGTAGGAAAGTCCAGGAACTCCCAAATGAGGACAGTCAAAGAGCTGAAAACCCCTGATAGAAAGATACCCTTTGGCCCGAAGCATGGGTTTTATTCACTAAAGATGCTTCTTATGACATTAAAATGCAAATTCAAACACTGCCTGTAAAATCTGACACCAGCATATGGTTTCAGAATTCTTCATTCCATTTGCAAGCTCATGTCCCATAAAAGATGGTTTAGTCTTTGAAACTGGCTCCATTGGCATGCATAGCAGTGTTAGAACTTGTTCAAATGTTAATGCAAGCAATTGCTGTTAATTTCCTGTTTACCCTAATACAAAAATGTGAGACTATTCATTCAGCCAGCATTTATTCTCCTCCAAGATTCATCTCCCACCCAGCTCTATCATTCCTACAGAAACGCTTTCCATTCCCTGCATTTCTCCCATGCTTCCACTATTTTTGTTTATTTACCACTGGGTTTTAAAAAATAAACCAATATCATAAAACTTTATATTGATTAACACCAACATTTAATCTAAACAGAATAATAATTATTCTCTACTTCAACCTGTTTCTTTGTTGCATTTTTATAGGAAAGATTTTTAAAAATTACTTATTTATTCAGCTTGGGTCTTAGTTACAGCATGCGGAATCTTTAGTTGTGGCATGTGGGATCTAGTTCCCTGGCCAGGGATCAAACCTGGGCTCCCTGCATTGGGAGCAAGGAGTCTTAGCCGCTGCAGCTCCGGAACTGGCAGGTGGATTCTTTACCACTGAGCCACCTGGGAAGCCTATAGTCTGACTTTAATATGCATAAAATGCACCATTTTGAAGTGCAGGTGATGTGAGGTCCATGGAGGTACTCAGGAGGTGATGAATGAAGGGCGTGCAGAGTGGAGTTTGGGAGAGTGGGCAGCCCTATGATGACGTCCTAAAGGATAGAGAAATAAGGGAGTGTGCCGAGGTGAAAAGGAAAGTCATGGGAGCGTGTGATCCCTCCATGCTAGGACGGACATGGAGAAAGCAGAAGGTCCCTCAGGTGGAAGAAGTCAGTGAAGGGGTCTTTAGCCTCGTAAGAGTTTAAATCCAATTGCAGAGCAAAGCATATTCATGCACAAAGCAACTGGGGGTCCTTCTGCGTAAATGTGTTGGTGAATCTCAGGGTAGAGACAGAGTCCACCACTTAGCTGATCAGGTTTACCTTATGTCTACTCACAATTGGCACAGTTATGGGCTCTCCTCCTTGGAGCCATGGGTCATACTATCCTTCCATCCTAAATGCCACCCCTAGAACCCTCCCACCTTTTGTTGCTCACCTCCATCCTCTATGAAATATTCCCCAGTGATCCTGCCCACAGTGAGTGCTCTCTTCTTATTGTGTCTTTAAGGAAATCTCACCATACAGAAGTGATTGCATATCTGCTGGCAGTCAGATCACCAGCTGCCAGGATCATCTTGGTCTTGCAGCCTACCTCATAACCCTGCCCCACCTGTAACTGTTGCCAGCTTGCATTATCAACATATCTTTCCAAGTGATCATTTAAAGGATCATCACCATGTCTATTGGTCTGCTAGGGCTACTAAGACCAAATGCCATAAGTGGCTTAAACAATAGATACGTATTTTTCTCCCAGTCTGGAGGCTGAATGTCCCAGATCAAGGTGCTGTGGGAGTTGGGTTTTGGTGAGGTCTTGCAGGTGGCTGCCTTATGGCCAAGTTCTCACATGACCTTTCCTCTGAATGCGTGTGGGGAGAGACAGAGAAAGCAGAAAGATCTCAGGTATCTCTTCCTCTTCTTACAAGGACATCAGTCCAATCAGGTTAGGATTCCATCCTTGTGACCTCATTTAAACTTAACTGCCTCCCTAAAAGCCCTGTCTCCAAATACTATCACACTGGGGTGTAGGGCTTCAACATACACATTTGCTGAGGATACAATTCACCCATAACACCAGGAAAGGACTGGGGAGCCCTGACACAGGAAAAAAAAAAAGATCTAGAAAGTAATACCTGACTTCTATGCAGAGTACATCATGTTAAATGTCGGGCTGGATGAAACACAAGCTGGAATGAAGATTGCTGGGAGAAATATCAACAACCTCAGATACACAGATGACACCACACTAACGGCAGAAAGTGAAGAAGTACTAAAGAGCCTCTTGATGAAAGTGAAAGAGGAGAGTGAAAAAGTTGGCTGAAAGCTCAACATTCAGAAAACTAAGATCATGGCATCCAGTCCCATCATTTCATGGCAAATAGATGGGGAGACAGTGGAAACAGTGGCTGACTTTATTTTGGGGGGCTCCAAAATCACTGCAGATAGTGATTGCAGCCATGAAATTAAAAGACGCTTACTCCTTGGAAGGAAAGTTATGACCAACCTAGACAGCATATTCAAAAGCAGAGACATTACTTTGTCAACAAAGGTCCATCTAGTCAAGGCTATGGTTTTCCCAGTAGTCATGTATGGATGTGAGAGTTGGACTGTGAAGAAAGCTGAGCACCAAAGAATTGATGCTTTGAACTGTGGTGTTGGAGAAGACTCTTGAGAGTCCCTTGGACTGCAAGGAGATCCAACCAGTCCATCCTAAAGGAGATCAGTTCTGGGTGTTCATTGGAAGGACTGATGTTGAAGCTGAAACTCCAATACTTTGGCCACCTGATGCAAAGACCTGATTCATTTGGAAAGACCCTGATGTTGGGAAAGATTGAAGGCAGGAGAAAAAGGGGACAACCGAGGATGGAATGGTTGAATGGCATCACTGACTTGATGGACATGAGTTTGAGCAAGCTCTGGGAGTTGGTGATGGAAAAGGAGTCCTGGCTTGCTGCAGTCCATGGGGTCACAAAGAGTCAGACATGGCTGAATGACTGAACTGAACTGTTATTTCCATGGACAGTGATAAATAATCACCTGCAATGCAGGAGACGCAAGAGACATAGGTTCAGTCCCTGGGTCAGGAAGATCCCCTAGAGGAGGAAGTGGCAACGCACTCCAGTATTCTTGCCTGGAGAATCTCACGGACATAGGAGCCTGGTAGGTTACAGTACATAGCATCTCAAAGAGTCAGACATGACCGAAGTGACTGTGACCACAAGGAAGGTAAAAAACTGTCTTAAGGAAATAATTACATGCACACACGCACATAGAACAGGTCTTCTCCAAACATTTTCCACACATACCATGGTAATTTTGATAGCAATAGTAATGCTATCCAATTCCTTGTATTTTTAGACTGTCATTTAAAAGGTTTTAGCAAAAGTTTTAAGTTGTTGCCAAAGATTAAATGTCTGGTCTGATGTATTGGGAACACTGAAATTTTAAAATAAAAGTAAGAACATTGCTCATTTACTATTTTTTTTAAAAAGTTCTTTTTTTAATGAACATAAATTGTAAATTGCTCCTATTTCTCCTTGAAATTGTATCTCAATTCCACTTCCCCAAATAATTACATCCTATTGTAATAATACATTTTATACTTCAGAGTCATTTACTGATCACCCTGTTATATTTTTCTTCAACAAAACAGATAAAATCAGTTTTTAAAAAATTTCTGTGACTAATGGTTAAAGTGTTAAACAGTAACCTGGATTGAGTTATTATTAAGTTATTATTCTTACACAACGGATCATAACAATCTACAACTTTAGTATGTTTTGAAAAGGATACCTACATGTAAAAAGTAAAATGTTATTAGAAATTCATCTATTAATGAGATGTGTGTTTCCTCCACTTAGTGCATATATCAATGAATGAATATTACTTGCTTTTAGAGCTCTCAGACACAGTTAAACATTAATTCTATTTCTATTATTTTATAACTAAGTGTAAACACTGAATAACTAGCTCATAAAAATAGTTGAACGAGAATTGGTATACTTCTGTTACAGCAAATTGCTTGTTCTTTGAAAACAGAATTATATGCTAAGAATCATATGATGTTCTCTTTCCCTCCTCCTCCTCCTCTCTCTCATATGCTAGGTTCTCTCCAAAGCATGATACATGAGTTATTTTATGTAGTCTCCTAGCAACTCTATGAAGTATGGCCTTTTATTATTCCCATTTTACAAATGAAGAAATTGAGGAGGAGATTGACTCTCCAAGTCACAAGGTTAATAGGTGGCAGAACATGAATTCAAAGCCAGGCAGCATGACCCTGGAGCCTGCCCTCCCAGCCACGACCCATCACAGCAGGTGGCACCACGAAGTCCAGTTCTGTCCCAGCACTTGAAGCACATATTTGCCGGCTGGTTCTCTAATGAAGGCAAAAACCCCAGAAATAGGAAAGCTCCATAAACGTTGTTCAAAAGTTCATTCAACCCATCTTCAGTCTCCTGGAGATCTGCTACCCAGCAGCTCCTGAACAAAAGACCTAGCTGCCTGGCCGGTGATCTTTAGACTGCTAGCTAGCTGGAGGGATTGCTGTGATGTAAGAGCCTTTCACAGTATTTTCAGGGATTGTCAGGCAGTGTTTTTCACCCTTTCTGTCCCAGCAAAGTACAGACTGGCTCTGACTCTCCGTCCTGGACAGCCTTCTTCCTAAATCCAGGGCTTCAAATGCCCATAGAGTTGGTCTAACGCAGCCTTGTTGCCTCCTGCTGAGGTCACTAGGTTTCAGTTTCTCTGCCAGGCCCCACTGAAATGCTGTCAATTAATTCAACCTTGTGTTAGGATCTCGAGGTATTGGATGGAGGTCAGCTGCATATATCTCTATTTATTTTCATTGGATTCTAGTAGTTACCCCATGGGCAGTGTGAATGTACTGGGGCTGCAGTTGCCTACTGTTTAAGAAAACGGGGATTGGAGCTGTTGGCAGAGGTCCTGTGGGCATTAGGGAGGGAGGGGATGAAGGGTGGGTGGAGTCATGTTTGGAAGAAAGAGGAACCAATGGAAAAGCTGTTTTTTGTTTTTTACTGTGCCCAACTGGCCAATGAAATGATCCCACCTGGGTAACTGGCTGTGTAGGCCTGGAGTCTGGCTAGCAACAGCCCTGGACATCTGGCCACACTGCAGCCTGTCTCTGGGGCAGCTGATTTTGGGCTTCACGGCTATTACCCAGAGTCAGGAGTAATGTCTTTCATTCTGAGACGTCTAAACCCCACAACCACAGGCCTGTGTTCCTCCAGGGCAGAGGGCAAATGCAATTACATCTGTGACCAATTTACACAGCTGGGAGCTCAGTCTCCTGACAGAAACATTTATTTGAGATTCAAGTCTCCAGGGAGCTAGGGAACCAGACAGGAAGTGAGGTCCAGCAACCCTTTGTTGCTTGCTAGTCTGAGCCTTGAAAACAAAACACAACAGAAAACATCAACTTCGGCTTTTACAAGCCAAAAGTGAGAC
Organism: Capra hircus; assembly: GCF_001704415.2. NCBI lineage: Eukaryota > Metazoa > Chordata > Mammalia > Artiodactyla > Bovidae > Capra > Capra hircus. Next base: position 9,428,750 of record NC_030830.1, on the reverse strand, counting down.
CACTCTACAAACCAGGAGGATTTTCATAGGGGACAAAAAGAAGAATTAAATAAGGCTTGGCTTCCACTGAGTAAAGAAGGCTCATCCACACGAGTGTGGGCAGGCATCATTGAATCCACTGAAGGGCCAAACAGAACAAAGAGTCAAAGGAAGGACACATTTTTTTTCCTTTCTTCTGGGCTAAGACGTACATCCTCTCCTGCCCTTGGACCTCAAGCTTTGGGTTTTCAAGCCTTCTGTCTCTGGGACTTATGCCAGTGGCCCCCTTGTTCTCAGGGCTTCCTGGCCCCAGGCTGAATTAACTACCAGATTTCCTGGTTCTCCAGCCTGCAGATGGCAGATTCTAGGACTTCTGGCCTCCATAACTAAGTGAGCCAATTCCTATAATAAATTTCATCTTACATAAATAGACCTTTATATATTCCATTGTTTCTGTTTTCTTCAGAACCTTTCCTAATACATCTAGCAATGGACATTTGGGTTGCTTTCACTTTTAACTGTTATGAACAATGTAGCTTTGAATATTAGTGTATAAATGTTTATGTGGACATACCTTTTTTTTTCAAACACTGTGTCTACCTGATGTTCTTACCCCTCAAGCTGCTCTTTCTAAGGTCTTGGGACAGTTGAGCCTCCTATATTTGGCTATTTTATTTACTTTTTAAAAAATATTTATTTTTATGTATTTATTTGGCTGAACAGGGTCTTAGTTGTGACATGCAGGCTCTTTAGTTGTGGAATGTGGAATCTGGTTTCCTTACCAGGGATTGAACCTGTGCCCCCTGCATTGGGAGCAGAGTCTTATCCACTGGACCACCAGGGAATTCCCTGGACATACATTCTCATTTCTCCTGAGGATATATATGGGAGTGGAGTTGCTGGATCATGTGATAACTCTGTTTAACTATTTAAGGACCTGACTGTTTCCCAAAGCAGTTGTCCCATTTTATGTTCTGATGACCAGTAGTATATGAGGGTTCCATTTTTTTCTACATTCTCCACAACACTTGCTATTTTCTGTTGTTTTTTTTTTTTTTCTTAAATTGCAGCCATCTTAGTGGGTGCTAATTGGTATCTAACTATAGTTTTGATTTGCATTTCCTGACTGCTAATTAAGTACAGCATCATCTGCTTGTTGGATATTTTTATATCTTCTTTGGAGAAATGTCTATTCAGATATTTTGTCCATTTTTCAAATAAGTTGTCATTTTGTTGTTGAGTTGCAATAGTTCTTTGTATATTATAGATATGAGTCCCTTATCATATATACTATTTGCAAAAACTCTCTCTCATTCTGTGGGTTTGTTTTCACCTTCTGGATGATATCCTCTGGAATACAAAAGTTTTAAAATTTAATTATGCCCTGTTAATCTTTTCTATAGTGGCTTATGCTTTTAGTATTATATCCAAGAATCCACTGCCTACCCCAAGGTCACAAAAGTTTACTCTTATGTTTTTCTCTAAAAGTTTTAGTTTTAGCTATTGCATAGGTTTTGATCCATTCTGGTTTGTATATGGTGTTTGAGAGGGTCCAAATTCTGGTTTTAAATTTATTTTTGTGTATGTCTATTCCATTCTAAGGGAGATCAGCCCTGGGTGTTCTTTGGAAGGAATGATGCTAAAGCTGAAACTCCAGTACTTTGGCCACCTCATGCAAAGAGTTGACTCATTGGAAAAGACTCTGATGCTGGGAGGGATTAGGGGCAGGAGGAGAAGGGGACGACAGAGGGTGAGATGGCTGGATGGCAGCACCAACTCAATGGACGTGAGTTTGAGTGAACTCTGGGAGTTGGTGGTGGACAGGGAGGCCTGGTATGCTGTGATTCATGGGGTCACAAAGAGTTGGACATGACTGAGTGACTGAACTGAACTGATGTCTATCCACTGTCCCCACACCATATGCTGAAAAATTCTTCTTTCCCCATTAAATGGTCTTGTATCTTGGTTGAAAGTCAACTTACTATAAATGTGAGAGTTATTATTTATTTCTTAAATCTGTTTTATTGATCTATACATCTGTCCTTATACCAGTACCACACTGTATTGATTACTGTAGCTTTGTAATAAGTGTTGAAATTGGGAAGTATGATTCCTTCAACTTTGTTCTTTTTTTCAGGATGATTTTGGTTGCTCTGGATACCTACAATTTCTATTTAAATATGAATTTTATGGTTAGCTTGTCAATTTCTGAAAACAAGTCAGCTGGGATTTTTATAGAAATTGCATTGAATCTATAGATCAATTTGGGTAGTATGACCATCTTAACAACGCTAAGGCTTTTGACTCACGAACATAGGGTATCTTTTTACATCTTATTTGTTTCAATGATGTTTGTAGTTTTCAGAGTATACTGGTTCTATCCTTTTTGGCAGGTTAAATTTACTCCTAAGTATTTTACTACTTTAATGCTATAAGTGAAATTAATTTCTTCATTTTATTTTTAGTTTACTCATTGCTCCTGCATAAAGATACAATTGATTTTTGCATAACCTTGATATACTCATTTATTAATCCTAATGGTTCTTTAGTGGATTCCTTAGGATTTTCTATCACCAGGATTAGGTCATCTGAAAATATAGTTTAACATCTTCCTCTCCAATCTGGATTTCTTTGTTTCATTCTTACCTAATTGCTCTGGCCAAGGTCTTTTGTATCCCAGCTGTCCAAGCAGCTGGATTTCTGTTATCAGCCATCACAGAGGATGAATTAAATGCTCCAGCTCCTTCAACCAGTCAGTTAATGCTTAATATTTAGCCTACTACCCAAATCGAAAGATACGCACTCCTCAGGGTATATTTCAGTAGAGAAAAACAAGCCTCTTGCACTAATCAGACACATGCTCGTTCAGTTTATTACTGTGTTCCTAGATGGGATGTTGGGACACCAGAAAAGAAAGAGAAGAGGGACAGCTTTGGACATGGAGCCCTTTTTGGAGGGCCAGTTGGACCATAAGGAAGGCTGAGTGCCAAAGAACTGATGCTTTCAAAATGTGGTGCTGGAGAATAAGACTCTTAAGAGTTCCTTGGATAGCAGGGAGATCAAACCAGTCAATCCTAAAGGAAATCAACCCTGAATATTCATTGGAAGGACTGATGGTGAAGCTGAAGCTCCAGTATTTTGGTCACCTGATGGGAAGAGCTGACTCACTGGAAAAGACCCTGATGCTGGGAAAGATTGAGGGCAGGAGGAGAAGGGGATGACAGAGAATGAGATGGTTGGATGGCATCACTGACTCAATGGGCATTAGTTTGAGCAAACTCTTGGAGATAGTGAAGGACAGGGAATCCTAGCGTGCTGCGGTCCATGGAGTAGCAAAGAGTCTCAGACATTACTGAGTGGCTGAACAATAACATGTGGAGCTCACAGAGGAAGAGACTGGGATTCACACACATACATGGAACTGCAGCCATGGCCTGGACAAACCTCCCAGCTTTAGCCATCTGCATTGCCCACAGCAGGTCAGAACAGAAAATAGAATCACTGCTTTTTCAGGCTGCTAACCAAGTAGGCTCTTTTCTTCTCAGACTTGGAGTCAACAAACTCTGTAAGCCATCCTAATTAATGAGGAAAGTGCCAAGCTGGGCATGTTTTTCTATTGCTTTCAAGCATTCTGTGCTCCTAACACTTCCCTGATTGGCTGGGCTCAGGAAGATAGCCAAAGAGAGCTGAGATTGTATATCTTTGCGGGGGGTGGGGGGTGGGGGGGCTGTTTGCTGTGAGGTGGTCACAGATACTTCTCCCTCGCTGGAGGCAACATCTCGTCCCCCACAACTTCAGCAACAAGATGAAATCAGCGTTCTGGTTCGTGGGCAAACTGTGCAGAGCAGGCTTTGTGGGGGAGCCTGCAAAGGTGGAAGAGCTATTCAAAGGTTGCCAGAGCCCGAGAATAAACTGGCTTTGATGCAGCTTATGGATACAATCCAGTTTTTAGCAAAATCCATGCCCAACCTCCCTGAAGTGCCCCATTGAGAAAACGGCTTGAAAATAGGTTGAATGACATGGGGAGCAACATCGGTAGAATAGCTTTAATGAGCCAAAAAATGTGGTTTCAAATGCCCCTCTGAGTACCGCTGCCCGACTTTGCCAGCAGATGTAAAATCTGTGCACTGGGGCACACTCAGAGAGCCACGACGCGGCGCTTATGCAAACTCTAAGCCAGTCAATTGCATTCCTGTTCAAGTCCAGAAAATTTAGTCATGTGGAGAAAGATATGTCTGAGCTGAAGGGCAATTGTTTGTGGTCCTGAATGCACCGTAGGGGTGGGGGCAGGGTGCATGCCGAAGGAAATCTCTCGGATCTCCTGCAGAGAGAGTTTTTGGCTGTGCTTTGCCTTTGGCTCCCAGAAAGCGGGGCGAGGAGTTGTTTACGGTACAGTCAGATCCTGATTATTCAGGGGCTGATTATCCATTTCATGGATTCACTGGCCTTGGGCTTCTCCTCCTTTTAAAGGGTTTTCTGACTTTTAGGGATGTTGCTGTTCAGCTGAGGCCAAAGAGTAGAAAGAAAGAAAAAGAGACTAAAAATATTTTTACCATATGTGAGCAATTCCTGTAAGCGATCTGATCAGGAAAAGGGAGCAAATTGTGTGGTTAAAATAGAATCTGGGGCTTGCTGGGGGGGATTTCCTTTCCTGTTCTCTGTATGTGGCATCTTGGGCCCCTACCGCTGTTGAGACTCCATAGCAGATTTGCTGGGGAAAGCTCTGGAAGACAATGCTCATGAAGTGAGGATGGGCGAGAGCAGCCAGCCAGGCTCACAGTAAGGAATGTTGACTGCAGAGTCAAGCAAGGCAACGGACCCTGAAGAAACATCTGGGCTCTGACTACGCTTGGCCTGCAGCTGCTTATGTCTTCAAGTGCGCGTGTGCTGTTGTGTCTGACTCTTTGCGATGCTATGGACTGTAGGCCGCCAGGCTCCTCTGTTTATGAGATTTTCCAGGGAAGAATACTGGAGTGGGTGGCCATTCCCTCCTCCAGGGGATCTTCCTGACCCAGGATTGAACGCGTGTCTCCTGTATCTCCTGCACTGCTGGAGGATACAGGCTCCATCCAATTCCTTGACACCAAATGATCAAGCACTTGGTAACAATGACTTGAGGGGGGTCAGTAACCAAGGCCCAGAGGCCAGAAGTAGAATTACAGATCTGTGAGGACATCTGGTGAAGCCAAACACCAAGAAAGTCAAGGAAGTGGAAAATGAAGATATTACTCCACAGGAGCCTTAACCACTGGGGAGGAAAGTAGGTTGACCTTTCATAGAATTAATGGTGGAAGAGTCTTATGACTTAAGAAATACCTTCCTTTAATAAAGGTTTCTTAGAAGGAACTAACTTTTATGTTAATATACTGAAGGCATATTACATTGGACTGTAATCTCTTCATTAACCTCTCTCACTTTCCTTTATGAGTGACCATTTATATTTTTAATGTATATGATATGTGTAATGAAATGATTGCAATTATACTTTAAATTTTAATTGGGATTTTAAAATAATTCAAACTGAGCTTTTCAAAGACTTCTTCCCTGCTCTGTCACTCTTGCCCCTTCTTCTAATCTCGCCACTTAATTCAAAACACAAATTTTTATTGCAATTGAAACAGAACAGGGATTATCTTTCAGTCTTAAGTCTTTGACATTGATCTTGGTTTTTTTCCCCTTGTTATCAAACTTAAGAAAGCTCCAGACTTTTGGTTCAAATGTTTATTATTTTTACTGGTGAAGTTGACAGAACCCACCAAAGACAAGGTGTATTGTAAACTAGAATAACTGGTCCTAAGAGCTTTCTCCACCTCTCACTACTAGGATGCTGCAGGAAAAAGCTAGTTTGACAACAATAATAATCTTTAAGTTTCTTTAGTCCTAGTTGACTTTGAGATTCAAATAAAATTTATGGACCTTCTTCCCAGAAAATTCTTAACGAACACAAAAACACAGATTCCCTAAAGCTTTTCTATGGAAATAGAACAGATTGGTTGAAGTCTCCTGATGCAAAACTGTGGTTCTACAGCTGCATCTTTGGAGATGAGCTTTAAGTGGGAGCATACTCAGTTGCTCAGTCATGTCTGACTTTTTGTGAACCCATGGACTGAAGCCTGCCAGGCTCCTCTGTCCATGGGATTGTCCAGGCAAGAATACTGGAGCACGTTGCCATTTCCTACTCCAGGGACTCTTCCTGACCCAAGGATCAGACCCACATCTTCTGCATTTCTGGCATTGGCAGGTGGATTCTTGACTGCTAAGCCACCAAGGAAGCTCTGAACTTTAAGGAGCATTTAGAAATTTTTTTCTTTATAATTGAAATAAAGAAATGAAGTCTTGCCAAAAAAATTAGGAAAGGAAGATAGTTGGGGAATTCAAAGGAAACCGAGGTGCCAAAAATGAAAATAAGCAAATATAGGAAAAAAGGCAACGAGAAGATTATGGGAAACCTCCTGTGGCAACATTACCTGGGAGTTCATTCTGCCCTGACCTCAGCAGTACCCAGGGAAGGGAAGATCGTGGGGTAAAATGATCTGCAAAATTGCTTTTTGGAAGCTGACAGTTTGAAGCAAGCATGTGAGAGGACAGCTGGGAGAGGGAAGTCTGAATTCAAAAGACCCCAGCAGGAGATGCCCTGTGACAGAATCAGACTTGACAGGCAGAGGCATCTACTTCTGCTGCCATCTCTAAACAGAGATCTCAGACGACATATAGTATGCTCTTGAGATGCCACCGTGTGTCAAAGGAAGAGAAGGCATATGGTCAAGCCACAAGGGAGAGCCTGCCATGAGTGGTCGAGGTGACTCAGGCTTCTTTGCTATTCCTAATGAAACAAGGGCAGCTCTCTCCTGCCATGGTTGATTGAAGGTGCATTGCGAGTGTCTACTTCCTTCAGACAAACTGTACTTTGAGGTCTTTCCACAGAGCTAGCCAATGGTCTAGCAATAATCTATGTTAAAGGGGTTTGGCAAAAACATGTCTAGTCAAGCAATTTGAAACTGATAGGTTTGTGTCGAGGAGTCTGTTACTGGATGCTTCCTAAAACAGCAGCAAATGAATCAAGAGCTCCTAACAGTTATGCTTTGCTTCAAGTACAGTGTGTTGCTATAGCGGTAGAGATAAAACTCACAGAAACAATGTTATGAGTTTTCAATGACAATATTATTTCGTATTTCTGTGCAGTTAATACTTGTCTTGATCAGGAATAGAAAATGTTATGCCTGGAATACTCAGACAGATAAGGAAATTATATCCATGAACTAGAACAGGAGATCATATTTCTAAAATTAGCCAAATATAAACTGGGAAGGAATGAAAAATAATCAATTAAAAATTTTATAAATAGATATTAACTTAAATAAAAATTATCAGTAAACATTTTAAATACTGGGAGATTTTGAAAAAGTGAAATTACTGCATCTCAAGGACTGAGGATGTAATTTAAGTGGTAGACACAAATATACTAAGTAAAAAACAGGAAAGACTGAAAATAAGATTTAACTCTAGAGGCTAGGAAAACAATAACAGAATAAACCTGGAGTTGGTTGTTGCTTTCTTAGTAGAACAAAGAAATAATGAAGGAGAGTATATGAAGGGAAATGTTTCTATCACCATGTGATGCCATTTAAACAAAAGGAGTGTATTTCATCCTTTTTGCTGGCTGGAATGTTGAGGTGAACAGTGAGACCTGGATACAGTATCTGGCTAATGAAAGTGAAAGGCGCTCAGTCATGTCTGACTCTTTGCAACCCCTTGGACACATGGCCAGAATACTGGAGCGGGTAGCTTTTCTCTTCTCTAGGGAATCTTCCCAACCCAGGAATCGAACCTGGATCTCCTGCATTGCAGGTGGATTCTTTACCAACTGAACTATCAAGAAAAACCCTGGATACAGTATCTGAGAACCTGGGATAGAAGCCACAAATTGAGGATGGTGGAAACCACAGAGTCCGTCTTATCCTGACACCATGAAGTCTCAAGATTTACCTAGAATGCTGAAACTGTGAGGAGAGAGAAAATACATTTCTATCATTGTTAAACCACTGTTCTTTTAGCCATTGCACATTTCATATGCATAAAGGTATATACAAAATAATAAAAATATGAAGATTCAATTTAGCAATACATAAATCTTAGGAAGGATGGGTGCACTGTTGTTTTTTTTTTCTTTTTAAAATTTTATTTTTTGGCACTGCAGCATGCTGGATCTTAATTCCCCAACCAGGAATTGAGAGAAATTCCCTGTGCCCTCTGCAGTGGAAGCATGGAATTGTAACCACTGGACCACCAGGGAAGTCCCCATTTTATTTTTATTCTTTAAACTGTACCATTGATGTGAATTTTTAGTGTCCTCAAGGATGGCTTTTGTATGCCAACAGAATGGTTTTGACAGATACTAAAATAGAAAAGTAGATACTGAAATAGAAAAGTAGATGCTGTATATAGAAAAGTAAGAGATCAAGATACAGATGTTCAGTGTGAAAGCGAAAGTTGCTCAGTCAAGTCCAACTCTTTGAATACTGGAGTGGGTGGCCTTTCCCTTCTCCAGGGTAACTTCCCAACTCAGGGATCAAACCCAGGTCTCTCGCATTGCAGGTAGATTCTTTACCAGCTGAACCACAAGGGAAGCCCAAGAATAGTGGAGTGGGTAGTCTATCCTTTCTCTAGCGGATCTTCCCAACCCAGGAATCAAACCAGGATTTCCTGCATTGCAGGTGGATTCTTTACCAAGTGAGCTGTCAGGGAAGCCATGATATTTAATTATGATTGTGTAACACAGGTATAGGTATACACGAATAGTTCAATGAAACAGAATAGAAACCTAGAAACAAAAGACAATCCTATGTGGAAAATGTATTTGTCAGAGTTAATATTACATATCAGTGGGGAAAAGGATCGCCTATTGAATAAACAGCTGAAGCTGAAGCTCCAGTTCTTCAGCCACCTGATGCAGAAGAGAGATGGTTGGATAACATCACCGTCTCAATGGACGTGACTGAGCAAACTCTGGGAGACAGTGAAGGACAGGGAAGCTTGGCGTGTGTGCTGCAGTCCAATGGGTCTCGAAGAGTCAGACATGACTTAGCAACTGAACAACAAATTAAATAAATGGTTGTGGAAAAACGGGTAGAAAAAAACTTGGGACTCCATCCAACATTAAACGTAAAATAGATCCCTGGTGCAATAAATATATAATGGTAAACAAGCAAAAGTTTATACTTATTAAGAAAATAGGGAATTCCCTGGCAGTTCAGCGGTTAGGACTCCAAGCTTTCATTGCTAGGGTTCAATCCCTGGTTAAGGAGCTAAGATCCTGTAAGCCTCAAGGTACAGCCAAAAGGGAAAAAAGAAAGAAAGAAAAAGAGCATCTTTATGTTCTGTAAATACAAAATGATTTTTTAAAGCAATGTATCAGACAAGCACAAACTACAGAGAAAAAGAAATGTTCAAATACATTAAAATTAAAAATTTCTACACAGTAAAAGACCAAGAGCAAAGGTCAAAACAAACTTAGAATGGGAGAGGGTATTTGCAATAAATACAAATATATAACAAGAATTATATAAATAATATACAACAAAAATCAACTTGAGAAAGAAGAATTATCCAGTGGAAACATAGGCAAAGGATATAATTAAGCAGCTCACTGAAGGGGAAATCCAATTGGCTAATACATATACAGAAAGGAATTTCAGCCTCCCTAATAATCAGGGAAATGTAAATTAGAGGAGATGGACAAAAAAATGAAACCTTCTTATAATTCTATGTGATGGCAAGGATATAGTTCCTTCACCTAATTATCAAGAGTATCTCAGAAGAAGAATAGTTTGCCAACTGTAGTTTGCAAACTCAACTCTTAACTTTCACTTTAAGTATGAGGAGGCTTTTGGATCCATCTGACAAACAACGGTGTTTAAAAGGGTCTTGTCACTGGCCCCGGTTCTTAATGCTGTTCTAGAGTCAGCTTTGCCCTATGGCTTGGCACCTTTCAAGGAGGGCTGTCAGCAGTATTTGAGGCTCAAGCTTCATAATTCACATTCACAGGGGGAAAAGGAACTCTTTGTCATCATGGAATAAAGGGTCTTCCTTGAAATCTGATAAAGCCAATGTGGATCACTTGCCATCACTGGATCCTGTAACCATCCCAGACTTGAAGATAGGAAATGGGTTTCCTGAAATTAACTTAGATGTCTGGAAAATGGAAGCGTTAGTCATTCAGTCGTGTCTGACTCTTTTGCGACCCCCTGGATGGTAGTCTGCCAGGCTCCTCTGTCCATGGAATTCTCAAGGCAAGAATACTGGAGTGGGTAGCCATTTCTTTCTGACCTGGGGATCAAGCCCCTGTCTCCTGCATTGCGGGCAGATTCTTTACTGTCTGAGTCATCAGGGAAGCCCTAGATGTCTAGAGTTGGGTCAATTCCCAAGAACATTGCTGTGGCTGAGGAGTGGATGGGGTAATATGAAGTCCATTGCACTTCCTGTGAGTACAGGTCTCCCAAATACTAAAGATATAGACCTACCAACCCCAAGAAACAGCAACAGAAGGTGACATCAATTTCGAATACAATTACATGACGCTTTACATGAGGTTTCATTAAACTGTTTTAGTTATTCCTCAAGGCAGTACAGTGGGGAATCTCTGAGGAGAGTGAGAAGTTGAGCTTTGCAAGCATCTCGCCTTGAGAGGCAAAACCTTGGCATGGTCAAAGCTCACGGCGCCAAACAGCACTCAGGGCTGCTGTTTTTCCTTTCACAGGTGACATTGACAGGAGAAACAAAGCTTGTACTGCAAGCTTTGTTCATTTTTATGCACTGCTGGAATTTGAGATCCTTAAATTGCCTGGAGTGGGACCACAACCATAACTGCCAGCAAAAATATCATTGCAGTAATCAGAAGCTCTATAACTATTCTGATTCTAAACTTGACGTCTGTCTTATGCTTGTTCCAGAACTCTAGCGCTCAGTCTATACCTAACAGCTCAGCTTCAGAGTTCTGAATGACTCCTCATCCATGGCTCAGTCCACCACACTAGAGTTTACTAAAATATGTTGTGTGGAACACAATCCTATAAAAGGATATAAAAAACTTATGTGGACCAAGTTAAGTTAGGAAACTTTACACATTATATCCTCTTGAAGAATGACATTCACATCTCTAAGATTCTGAGCAGTGAAGAAATCTGTTTAATTTGGTATTTTCTAATCTAATTGCTCACTTGGTAAAGAATCTGACTGCAGTGCAAGAGATCTGGGTTTGATCCCTGGGTCGAGAAGATCCCCTGGAGTAGGCAATGGCAACCCACTCCAAAATTCTGGCCTGGTGAATCCCATGGACAGAGGAGCCCGGTGGGCTATATAGTCCACGGGGTCACAAAGAGTCGGACATGACTGAGTGACTAACATACAGGCACACAATCTAATAGCAGAATCTATTACATGAAGGACATTTATTAACATTTTCAGAACTAATGTTACAAAGAATGTACTTTAAGAAACATTGCATTATATCATGCTGGTGGTGTTATTGTTCAGTTGCTAAGTTGTGTCCAACTGTTTGTGACCCCATGGACTGCAGGATGCCAAGCTCCTCTGTCTTCCACTACCTCCTGGAGTTTGCTAAAATTCATTCCATTAGGTTGGTGATGCTATCCAACCATCTCATCCTCTGCTGCCCCTTTCTCCTTTTGCCTTCATTCTTTCCCAGCATCAGGGTCTTCTTCAGTGAGTCAGCTCTTTGCATCAAGTGACCAAAGTATTGAAGTTTCAGCCTCAGTATCAGTCCTTCCAATGAATATTCAGGGTTGATTCTTTTAGAATTGACTGGTTTGATCACCTTGCAGTCCACGGAACTCTCAAGAATCTTCTCCAGCACTACACTTTGAAAGCATAAATTCTTCAGCGCTCGGCCTCCTTTATGGTCCAATTTTCACACCCGGACATGACACTGGAAAAACCATACCTTTGACTAGACAGACCTTTGTCAGCAAAGTAATGTCTCTGCTTTTTAATACGTTGTCTAGGTTTGTCATAACTTTCCTTCCAAGGAGCAAGCATCTCTTAATTTCATGGCTGCATTTTATCATCTAACAAAATAAACAACAAACTTTCAATTTTAGATGTATGAGGCAACTTAGAAAACATGCTTTTGACATGGAGTAGTCCAACCCTATGCAAAAGCAGAGAAGCTAGTATGATAAATTTCATGTGCATATCACCTAACTCAGCACTTGTTAGCTATCCTTCATACCACCACTCATTTCCCCAACCACTCATGATTATCTTGAAGCAAATCCTAGACACATGATTTCATCTGAGAACACTTCAGTATGTATCTCTAAAGACAAGGAATCTCTTTTTTAAACACAATTTCAATTATTAGCACACCCTGAAAATGGCAACTCTAATCCTTAATTTCACTGTTCTTTTTTTCTTGATTGTCTATAAATGTTCTAACACTTCTGTGTTTAGCATGTTTTGTTGTGTTTTGTTTTACAGTTTGTTTGAAATAAGATCCAAAAAGGTCCACATTTACTATTGGTTTATAATTGTTTAAGTCTATTTTAGTAAAGATTCTCCCTCTTTACACTTCATGCATGCGTGCTAAGTCACTTCAGTCAAGTCCCACTCTTTGTGACCACGTGGACTGTAGTTGCCAGACTCCTCTGTTCATGGGACTCTCCAGACAAGAGTACTAGGGTGGGTTGCCATGCCCTCCTCCAGGTGATCTTCCCAACCCAGGGATCGAATCCAAGCCTCCTACATCTCCTGCATTGGGAGACAGGTTCTTTACCACTAATGCCACCTTTATACTTCTGCTTTTGTTATTGTTTAAAACAAAACTGGTCCCTTTGTCTAAAGTTTTCCCTAGTCCAGATGACATCCCCATGGTGTCTCTTAGTATATTCCTCTGTCCTCTGTATTTCCTATAAGGCACAGCAGCTTACACAGATTCTGGTTTGATTTCTTTGGCAACACTCTTATATAGGTGAGTGACACGCAATGTTCCTTTTTTGATGTTATCAGCCATGGTTGATCATTGCCTAAAAACATTAACTCATTAGGTGTTTCGATTCGTGATGTTTCTATCATCCCTTCTTCATTTATTATCTAGATTACTTCTGCAAAAATAAACACCCTCTTGTTAAATACTTGGTTACACTGAGATACAATTTCTATAGACAGGGCAAGAAAAAAAATCCAATTCTTTCTACTTTTAAATTTTCAAAATATTGTATTGGTTTCCATGAGCCATTAAAGAATTATCAGTGTGTTACCGTTTTCTTATTATTGTGGACCACTGTATACCCTGGAGAAGGGAATGGATACCCACTCCAGTATTCTTACCTGGAGAATTCCATAGACAGAGGAGCCTGGTGGGCTATAGTCTGTGGGATCATAGAGTTGGATACAACTGAGTGATTAACACTTATGTATTTATATAAACATATTCTATGTGTTAAATTTTTTTTAAATTATCACATTACTGATGCTCAAATTTGTCCCTTTTTGCACAAAGTTCCCGAGTCTTTTTCACACAGTCCATACAGCTTTTGATCTGTTTCTGGTATTTTGGTATGACAAGATATACCAGGTTCTTGTACATTTCCAGCACCAGACCTGGAATGAATCATTTTTTTAAGGTGCTCTGGTTTTGTTTTGTTTCTGTTTTTGAACTGGGAAATGTATTTATAAAACGCAGTATAAATATGATTTTTTGGAGCTTAATGAAGATAAAATTATATCAATAGTATCAATTTTAAAAATATAGGGCTTCCCAGGTGGCACTAGTGGTAAAGAATCTACATGCCAACACAGGAGATGTAAGAGACATGGGTTCGATTCCTGGGTGAGGAAGATCCCCTGGAGGAGGGCATGGCAACCCACTCCAGTATTCTTGCCTGGAGAATCCCATAGAGGAGCCTGGTGGGCTACAGTCCATAGGGTCACAAAGAGTTGGAGACAGCTGAAGCAACTTAGCACACATGCACATAGGTCTCTTGGTCCTTCAGTGAAGTATTTCATATAACAAAAGAGAAAAGCATTTATTTTGAACTTGACTGATGCACTCTCCAAATCTGTTTTTTCATTTGTCAAATGCAGACTATGATAATCCTTACTCATATGTTTACAGATTAAACAAGTCAATACACGTGTAGTTGTTAGAGTAGTGCCAGTGATAGTGAGTACTTAATAAACATTAATTATGATCTGACACTTAGCGTTAGTTTTGTACTCAGATAACATATGGTGATTTATTTTAAGATCAAATTATTATTCTTTGACAACTCACAGTTCCCTTTGACTATCCAACACCCCAAATTCCCCTGACCTACTTTAAGGAGTTACATTCCCAGGCAGCAGGGTTCAATTAAGGAAGCCGGGAGAAAAAGCAACCAACTCCACAGTTATTTTTTGCTTCTTCGAAGGCCATCTGCTGCTATGACCCATTTCGCACCATGGAAATTCATCAGCTGAGTGCAATTTCCCTTTAATCAGTGGCCCACTAAATGGAATTATGTTGCTATCTTTAAATTTGAAATGATCAGAAATGGGTTAAAAAATGCCCATTCATCAGTCAAGATTCTGCAGTTAATTGTGAAAACAGAGGGTCCACCACGTACTAGGATTTTGACAGAGAAGTGGGAAATGGGTTTGTTTTCCTTCACTCCTCGGCCCATGGGCACATAGCAAACAGACAGTTTCAAATCTTTCCCTCTGAATTTTTTATTTATTTATTTTTGCCTTGATGCTTCAGTGAATGGGTAAACAAATTATCTTCACAAACCTGGTCCTTTCAAGACTGGACTGATTTCTTTAAGGGGAATTGGTCAGTTGATCTTTGAAGAAACTTTATGAAAATCCAACATTAAAAATAAATTCAGGACAACAAAATGTTTTCAAAATAATATACAGATGTCTTAGTTATTCTAAAAAGTATCAGTGTGTTATTGGACAGGATAATGTACCCAAAATTGCTTTGCAGAATATTATTAAGACAATGGATGAAATTCACATAATATGGTAGATTAAAGTATTATGTCAATATTAAATTTCCTGAATTCGATAGCTGCTTTGGTCTCAGAAAATACACACTGAACTAGTAAAGGGGCATGACGTCTGCAGAGTTCTCTCAAATGGTTCAGAGAGGATTAACATATGTTTGTGTGCAGAGAGGGGGAGGGAGCATGCAGGACACACAGCACAAATGTGGCGCACGCTGAAAATGGGTAAAAACTCAAGAACTCGGATGACAGGTACAGGAGAGTTCTTGATATGATCCTTGACACTCTTCTGTAAATTTAAAGTTATTTCAGAATAAAATATTTAAAATTAGTTCATTAAAAAATGAGATAATGTACATCAAGTACATAGCTCAATGTCTACTACATGGTCATATTAATATTAAATCTGCAGAACTTGGATATGCATCTTTGTGCTGCCAAGTTGTACTACAAGAGGTTTTGAAATTAAACAAAATGGTACTTTTTCCATCAAGATGAACTTTAAAACAAAAAATAGAGCTACCATGTGATCCAGCAATCCCACTCCTGGGCATATATCTAGAGAAAACCATGGTTCAAAAGGATACATGCACGCAAGTGTTCACTGTAATGCTGTTTACAATAACCAAGACATGGAAGCAACCTAAATGTCCATTCACAGATGAATGGATAAAGAAGATGTGGCATGTATATATGTATAAATACACACAATGGAATATTACTCAGCCATTAACAAGAATGAAATAATGCCAGTTGCAGCAACGTGGATGGACCTGGAGATTTTCGCACTAAGTGAAGTAGGTCAGACAGAGAAAGACAAATATCATATATCACTTCTATGCAGAATCAAAAAGTGATACAAATGAACTTATTTACAAAACAGAAATAGAGTCAGAAGTGTAGAAAACAAATTCATGTTTACCTAAGGGGAAAGGTAAGAGACACTTGTATGAGAGTCAAGAAGCGAGAGTTAGAACCCGGTATGGAACAAATGATTGGTTCAAGATGGAGAAAGGAGTATGACAGGGCTGCATGCTGTCACCCTGCTTGTTTAACCTATATGCTGAGCACATCACGAGAAATGCCAGACTGGATGAGTTACAAGTCAGAATCAAGACAGGCGGGAGAAACATCAACAACCTCAGATATGCAGATGACATCACTCTAATGGCAGAAAGTGAAGAGGAACTAAAGAACCTCTTGATGAGGGTGAAGGAAGAGAGTGAAAGAGCCAGCTTAAGACTAAATATTAAAAAAAAAAAACTGAGATCATGGCATCCGGCCCCATTACTGCATGGCAAATAGAAGGGGAAAATGTGGAAGTAGTAACAGATTTCCTCTTTTTGGGCTCCAAAATCACTGTGGACAGTGACTGCAGCCATGAAATCAGAAGACAATTGCTTCTTGGCAGGAAAGCAATGACAAACCTAGACAGTGTGATGAAAAGCAGAGACATTACTCTGCTGACAAAGGCTATGGTCAAGGCTATGGTCTTCCCAGTGGTCAGCAATGGCTGTGAGAACTGGACCATAAAGAAGGCAGAATGCCAAAGAATTGATGCCTTTGAAATATGGTGCTGGAGAAGACTCCTGAGAGTCCCTTGGATAGCAAGGAGATCAAACCAGTCAATCTAAATGGAGATCAACCCTGAATATTCACTGGAAGGACTGATGCTGAAGCTCCAGTATTTTGGTCATCTGGTATACACAGATGACTCATTGGAAAAGTCTCTGATGCTGGGAAAGATCGAGGGCAGAAGGAGAAGAGGGCATCAGAGGATGAGACAGCTAGGCAGCATCACTGGCTTAATGAACACAAACTTGGGCAAACTTCAGGAGATGGTGAGGGACAGGGAGGCTTGGAGTGTTGCAGTCCATGGGGTCACAAAGAGTCAGACACGACTGGGTGACTGAACAACAAGTGGAATGGTGTGTGCATGTTCAGTCACTCAGTTGTGTCCGACTCTTTGTGAGTCTCTTCATGGACTGTAGCCTGCCAGGCTCCTCTGTCCATGGAACTTTCCAGGCAAGAATACTGGAGTGGGTTGCCATTTCTTACTCCAAGGGGAAAGGTGGGAAAAAAAACAGGAGCTTAGGATTAACAAACTATTGTACATAAAATAGATAATCAGCAAGGACCTACTATATAGCACAGGGAACTCACTCAATATTCTGTAATAACCTAAATGGGAAAAGAATTTGATAAAGAATATATATAGGTATAGCTGAATCTCTTTTCTGTACACCTGAAACTAACACAACATTGTAGATCAACTACAGTCTAATATAAAACAATTTTTAAAAACTCGGGGGTGGAGTATGGCAATGGAAGTATATTCTATGTTCCAAATGATATCAGCTTTTACAGAGAGCCTTCAGTGTGCCAGCTGGTGGGCTCCTAATTCATACTCCTCAGCTCATCAGTTCCTAACAGATCCATGAAGGTCTTGTTATAGAATTTTACATGGAAGCTGAATAACATGTTCAAGGTCCCACAGCTGGTAAAAACCTGGGACTTCATCCAGACCTAGATCACCAACTTCAGAGCACATGCAGTTTCCATGAAGTCACAGGAAAGAGCATGGGCTAGAGAAGACGAGGCCCAGAATTTGTCGCTGATCGACAGGATGCCGACGATCAGCAGTACTTGCTCGTGTGTGCTTGGGTTGCTTAATGGAAAGGTAGGTAAAGGGCTCAGACCTGTGGCTGACTCCTGGTCAGTTCAGTTCAGTTGCTCAGTCATGTCGGACTCTTTGTGACCCCATGAATCGCAGCACGCCAGGCCTCCCTGTCCAACACCAACTCGCGGAGTTTACTCAAACTCATGTCCATCAAGTCGGTGATGCTATCCAACCGTCTCATCCTCTCTCATCCCCTTCTCCTCCTGCCCCTAATCCCTCCCAGCATCAGAGTAAGAGTCAGCTCTTTGCATCAGGTGGCCAAAATATTGGAGTTTCAGCTTCAGCATCAGTCCTTCCAATGAACACCCAGGGCTGATCTCCTTTAGAATGGACTGGTTGGATCTCCTTGCAGTCCAAGGGACTCTCAAGAGTCTTCTCCAACACCACAGTTCAAAAGCATCAATTCTTCGGCGCTCAGCTTTCTTCACAGTCCAACGCTCACATCCATACATGACCACTGGAAAAACCATAGCCTTGACTAGACAGACTTGTTGGCAAAGTAGTGTCACTGCTTTTTAATATACTGTCTAGGTTTGTCATAACTTTCCTTCCAAGGAGTAAGCGTCTTTTAATTTCATGGCTGCAATCACCATCTGCAGTGATTTTGGAGCCCCCAAAAGTAAAGTCAGCCACTGTTTCCACTGTTTCTCCATCTATTGCCCATGAAGTGTTGGGACTGGATGCCATGATCTTAGTTTTCTGAATGTTGAGCTTTAAGCCAAACTTTTCACTCTTCTCTTTCACTTTCATCAAGAGGCTCTTTAGTTCTTCTTCACTTTCTGCCATAAGGGTGGTGTCATCTGCATATCTGAGGTTATTGATATTTCTCCTGGCAATCTTGATTCCAGCTTGTGATTCTTCCAGCCCAGCGTTTCTCATGATGTACTCTGTATATAAGTTAAATAAGCAGGGTGACAATATACAGCCTTGACGCACTCCCTTTCCTGTTTGGAACCAGTCTGTTGTTCCATATCCAGTTCTAACTGTTGCTTCCTGACCTGCATATAGGTTTCTCAGGAGGCAGGTCAGGTAGTCTGGTATGCCCATCTCTTTCAGAATTTTCCACAGTTTATTGTGATCCACACAGTCAAAGGCTTTGGCATAGTCAATAAAGCAGAAATAGATGTTTTTCTGGAACTCTCTTGCTTTGTCCATGATCCAGTGTGTGTTGGCAGTTTGATCTCTGGTTCCTCCGCCTTTTCTAAAACCAGCTTGAACATCTGGAAGTGCATGGTTCACGAATCGCTGAAGCCTGTCTTGAGAATTTTGAGCATTACTTTACTAGCGTGTGAGATGAGTGCAATTGTGTGGTAGTTTGAGCATTCTTTTGCATTGCCTTTCTTTGGGATTGAAATGAAAACTGACCTTTTCCAGTCCTGTGGCCACTGCTGAGTTTTCCAAATTTGCTGGCATATTGAGTGCAGCCCTTTCACAGCATCATCTTTCAGGATTTGAAATAGCTCAACTGGAATTCCATCACCTCTGCTAGCTTTGTTCATAGTGATGCTTTCTAAGGCCCACTTGACTTCACATTTCAGGATGTCTGGCTCTAGGTGAGTGATCACACCATCATGATTATCTTGGTTGTGAAGATCTTTTTTGTACAGTTCTTCTGTGTATTCTTGCCACCTCTTTTTAATATTTTCTGCTTCTGTAGGGCCATACCATTTCTGTCCTTAATCGAGCCCATCTTTGCATGAAATGTTCCCTTGGTATCTTTCATTTTCTTGAAGATATCTCTAGCCTTTCCCTTCCTGTTGTTTTCCTCTTTTTCTTTGCATTGATCACTGAGGAAGTCTTTCTTATCTCTCCTTGCTATTCTTTGGAACTCTGCATTCAGATGATTATATCTTTTCTTTTCCCCTTTGCTTCTCACTTCTCTTCTCTTCACAGCTATTTGTAAGGCCTCCCCAGACAGTCATTTTGCTTTTTTGCATTTCTTTTCCATGGGGATGGTCTTGATCCCTGTCTCCTGTACAATGTCACGAACCTCTGTCCATAGTTCATCAGGCACTCTATCTATCAGATCTAGTCCCTTTAATCTATTTCTCACTTCTACTGCATAATCATAAGGGATTTGATTTAGGTCATACCTGAGTGGTCTAGTTGTTTTCCCTACTTTCTTCAATTTAAGTCTGAATTTGGCAATAAGGAGTTCATGATCTGAGCCACAGTCAGCTCCTGGTCTTGTTTTTGTTGACTGTATAGAGCTTCTCCATCTTTGGCTGCAAAGATTATAACCAATCTGGTTTTGGTGTTGACCATCTGGTGATGTCCATGTATAAAGTCTTCTCTTGTGTTGTTGGAAGAGGGTATTTGCTATGACCAGTGTGTTCTCTTGGCAAAACTCTTATTAGCCTTTGCCCTGCTTCATTCCATACTCCAAGGCCAAATTTATCTGTTACTCCAGGTGTTTCTTGACTTCCTACTTTTGAATTCCAGTCCCCTATAATGAAAAGGACATCTTTTTTGGGTGTTAGTTCTAAAAGGTATTGTAGGTCTTCATAGAACCGTTCAACTTCAGCTTCTTCAGCGTTATTGGTTGGGGCATAGACTTGGATCACTGTGATACTGAATGTTTGCCTTGGAAATGAACAGAGATCATTCTATCATTTTTGAGATTGCATCCAAGTACTGCATTTCGGACTCTTTTGTTGACCATGATGGCTACTCCATTTCTTCTAAGGGATTCCTGCCCACAGTAGTAGATAGAAGGGTCATCTGAGTTAAATTCACCCATTCCAGTCCATTTTAGTTCGCTGATTCCTAGAATGTCGACGTTCACTCTTGCCATCTCCTGTTTGACTACTTCTAATTTGCCTTGATTCATGGACCTAACATTCCAGGTTCCTATGCAATATTTCTCTTTACAGCATTGGACCTTGCTTCTATCACCAGTCACATCCACAACTGGGTATTGTTTTTGCTTTGGCCCCATCCCTTCATTCTTTCTGGAGTTATTTCTCCACTGATGTCCAGTAGCATATTGGGCACCTACCAACCTGGGGAGTTCCTCTTTCAGTATCCTATCATTTTGCTTTTTCGTACTGTTCATGGGGTTCTCAAGGCAAGAATACTGAAGTGGTTTGCCATTCCCTTCTCCAGTGGACCACATTCTGTCAGACCTCTCCACCATGACCCGCCCATCTTGGGTGGCCCCCATGGCATGGTTTAGTTTCATTGAGTTAGACAAGGCTGTGGTCCATGTCATCAGATTGACTAGTTTTCTGTGATTATGGTCTCAGTGTGTCTGCCCTCTGATGCCCTCTCGCAACACCTACCATCTTATTTGGGTTTCTCTTACCTTGGACGTGGGGTATCTCTTCAGGGCTGCTTCAGCAAAGCACAGCTGCTGCTCCTTACCTTGGACTAGGGGTATCTCCTCACGGCCACCCCTCCTGACCTTGAACGTGGAGTAGCTCCTCTCGGCCCTCCTGTGCCCGTGCAGCCACCACTCCTTGGACATGGGGTTGCTCCTCTAGGCCCCCTGGTCAATTAGTGCTCCACAAATATCAACTTATTATTAGTCTTGTGAAAAGACATTTAAACACTGGATGGTAACATTGTCAGATGGCTTTGCACCTTATAGAACATTCATTTCCAAAGAGTTTTGGTTTGTGACTAAATATTGATAGAGAGTTCTCTGTGTGGTTCTCTCTACTGTCACTGAATATTTCTACCATTTTGCTTTTTCTAGCTTCAGAAATTCCACCATATGCCAGCATTGTGGGTTTGGGTGAGTCACTTAATCTTTCTTGCCTCTGTTTCTTCATCTGTAAAGGGGAATAATAACCCTACAATATCATAGGGTTTGTATGACTCTGTCATACCTGGCTTCCTTTGTGAGATTCGCCCACGCTGATGTTTGGTGTTATAATGTGTTCATTCTTACTCCTGTACAGCACATCAGTAAATGGATATGACGATTCATTTGTCCATTCTACTCTTCGTGACTGTGTAGCTTCCGTTATACACAGTGCTCTGGTCAACATTCCTCTACACTTCTTCTGGGGAACATGTGTAAACATTTCCGGTGGGCATATACCAAGGGTGGTATGAATGCATCACGAGGCATACATATGTTCAGATTTAGAAGACAGGGACAAACAGGTTTTCAAGGTGGCGGCATCAGTTTACACTTCTACCAGGAGTGTAGTTCCCTGCTTTTGCTTGTTCCCTGCTTTTGCCAAAACTTGATATTTTTCTTGTATATAAGGTTTTTTTTTTTAATTTCTGTGGGATAGATTGTCAGAAGTGAGATTACTAAGTCAAAGTGTGTATGTGTTTTTAACTTTAACAGATATGGCCAGACAGTTTTCCAAAAGGTCTGCATAATTGCACATTTTCACCAAGAATATAAAAGAATACTCTTCTCCCTACATCTCTATCAACAATAAACACTATTCCTCTTTTTAATTTTCGCCATTCTGATGGGTATAAAATAAAATGTTATTTTAACTTATACTCCATACTATTAATGTTTATATGTTTGCGGCCTCTGGATTTGACCTTCTATTGATTGTCTTTCTGATAGAGGGAAGGATATTGAATTTGTGACTGATCAGAAAGATTAAAGACTTCCCGGGTGGAGCTAGTGGTAAAGAACTTGTCTGCCAATGCAGGAGACATACGAGATGCAGGTTCGATTCCCAGGTGGGAAAGATCTCCTGGAGGAGGACATGGCAACCCACTCCAGCATTCTTGCCTAGAGAATTCCATGGACAGAAGAGCCCGGTGGGCTACAGTCCATGGGGTTGCACAAAGTTGGACAAAACTGAAGCAACTTAGCATGCAAGAAACTAATAGTGTTATCCCATTAAAAAACAAAAACCCACGCACAAAAAAATCCTCTCTGTGAAGTTGTAAATTCTCTATCTCTGCATGTGTCCAGGATGAGGCTGCTTGTTCGCATGTCAGAAATGTGTTGGGTGGATTCTTCTGTTGAGTTGGAGACAGCCTTGGAAATGTGGTTCCAAAAGCAGACCATGAGGAAAATCAAATTAGAAGCTTTAAAATGTAGATTCCCAGTATCCTGCCTTGAAGACTTTGCTGAAGAAGACCTGGGAGAGGCCCAGGAATCTTTATTTTTACAACACTAACCAAGTGATTCTGATTAACCTGTATACTGACCACTTTTGGGAAATACTGGACTAGAAGACGTCTATCTTTGAATTTCAAAGTGATCGATTTTACCAGCTGCTATTGGCAG
Organism: Capra hircus; assembly: GCF_001704415.2. Taxonomy (NCBI): domain Eukaryota; kingdom Metazoa; phylum Chordata; class Mammalia; order Artiodactyla; family Bovidae; genus Capra; species Capra hircus. Next base: position 9,405,880 of record NC_030830.1, on the reverse strand, counting down.
CTCAGTGGTAAAGAATTCAGGGGATGCAGTTTTGACCCCTGATCTGGGAAAATCCCCTGGAGATGGAAATGGCAACTCACTCCAGTATTCTTGCCCAGAGAGCCCCACAGCACATAGTAGAGTCTCAATAAATCCATCTCAGATAGATAAATGAACGAAAGAAATCAGAACTAGGAGCTAAGAATTGGAAATAAGGAATACTGAAGTGAAAGGACAAAAAAGAAAAAAAGTGCACAAATCTGACTGATCTGGTTCTAAGAATATGGAAAACCAGAAGACCTCAAACAGGCTCCTTATATCATAGTTCTATGGTTAGGTGGCATCACCAACTCAATGGACATGAGTTTGGGTAAACTCCAGGAGTTGGTGATGGACAGGGAGGCCTGGCATCATGGGGTCGCGAAGAGTCGGACATGACTGAGAGACTGAACTGAACTGAAACAATGGCATATAGTTAGGCAATGAATGGAGAGAATATTCTCCAGAATTCTTCATATAAAACCACTGTATAGGTCTGGAAGAAATACTTTAATAAGCCCTTTGAGGTAGTAGGTGAGAGCCCCAAGGAATCTGGGATGGGCATGTTGGCCAGTGTAAGAGGAGGGATTTCTTGATAACTCCAGGATGGTGAGGAGAGGAGAAAAGGGAGTGTGGGGAGTGTAGAGGAGCCCGGATTTGCCTGAATGCCCCTGTACTGTGACTGAAGGACGTCTGCAAAACAACCAGGGCTGCTTGCTGTGGTTGAACTCCTGCTGAAATGAGAAGAGACAGCTTGGCAAGCTGTTTAGGAGTCAGCAGGCCTAGAGGTAGCTCTAATGGTAAAGAATCCGCCTACCAATGTAGGAGACACAGGAGTCGTGGGTTCCATCCCTGGGTTGGGAAGATCCCCTGGAGGAGGGCATGGCAACTCACTCCAGTATTTTTGCCTGGAGAATCTCATGGCCAAGGAAGCCTGGGGGGCTACGGTCCATGGGGTGGCAGAGAGTCAGACATGACTGAAGTGACTTAGCACACACACACAGGCCTGGAGGTGGTGAGACTGTTGAGGCTGAGAGACAGAAGGGAACAGGATGCAAGATTTGCAGACATTATGAGGTGGGTTTTGCGTTATCTCAGGCCATAGAAGTAGGAGTTTGATGAGGTTATCAGACCTCAGGGGGCAGGGAGACTGCTGACATCTTGATTACATGAGTGGGTCCAAGAAATTACATTCTTAGAGGAAAGTTGAGCAAGTCTGTCGATAGCTGGGTCGTTCCCTGTGCCAGGCGTGGGGCTAATTTTTTTTTTTTTTTAGGGTTTTGTCTTTATCTTTTTAACTTTTTATTTTCTTTTATTTAAATGAATTTTAAAAATTGGGGTATAATTGCTTTATAGTTTGGGGTTAGTTTCTTCCATATAACAAAGTGAATCAGCTTTGCATATACACATACCCCGTCTGTTCTGGATTTCCAAAAAAAAAAGCATGAGCAGAATTTCAACAGGTAGAGGGTTTAAGTGGGGGCATTTCAAGTCTGGAACAGTGAGAGTAAAGAGATGGGGATGAGAAGTGGCGTGTGGTCTGAGGAGCAAGTAGGGCAGATCTGTTGGGTGGAGCAGAAGGACCATAACTTCCTTCCTTCTTCTGTTTCTTGACTCCAGGAGTCTAACCATCAACTTACCCCTACTTCTCAGAAGAGCCCAACCACAATGGTTGCCAAGCTCTGGCCAACACATACCAGTGGCTGCACTGATTGTTCACTTTGTGCCTGACCTAGACCTGTGCCTTTATTTTCAGTTCATTTCACCCATGTCTTTCAAGCTAAGCTTAAGTTCTTGGATTTGTTACCTCTGGAGCTTGAGGAGGAGAATGGATCAAAACACTCTCTGGAACACCAGAAGGCTTATAATAATTGACTGAGGGCTTCTACCACATAAAATTCACCATTCCTTCATTCATCAAATATTTACTGACCTTATTTATTGGGTCTGAATGTTCTTAATTTATATAGAGGGCAGTGTATTAACTGTGGTTCACAGTTTACATGAAGAGCCAGAGAGATTGCCATACCCTAACTAAATGCCCCAGGCCTTTGGGGCTTCACTGGTTCTTGAGTTTCCTGATATTCTAAGACTATTAGTTCAGGGACACCCTTCCCTCTTCTCATATTGTACAAGGATCTCAAGCCTGCAGACTCTGACATCACTTCTACCAAGCAAAGGTAAAGCATGTTGTCTTAAGTGCTGTGGAAATTCTACTGGAGACGATGAGCAGAGTATCAAAGTGGGTCTCCTGTCTGAGCTTTGAGCTTTCTTTCTGCCATCTGCACCAGATAAGCAATTGTTCCTTTGAGCTTCTTGATGATGCCAGGATTCAGTAACTGCTGCCAAAGTCCCAAATCAAGCTGGCAGGTTGAGGTTGAAGGAATAACTCTTTCCTCTGCAGGGAGAGGTCACAGCATGCTTCCTACTTGAGGCTAGAGAACTCCATTTTCCTCTCCTAGATCTCTGAGCACCAATGGCTGTCATGGAAAGCTTAAAGTTGGGCCTTGAGCCTCGCTTGTTTCCTTGCAATTTTATTTGAACTGAGTAGTGAAATCTGCTCAAAGTCCGTACTGCTGGAACACAAGATTTTGGTTTTATGAACTCAGATGGTCCATGTTTCTGGAAAAGATTCCACCCAAAAGCAAAACGAATAGACAATTCTGTAACACGTACATTGCTTTCAAAAGCCTCATTATTTTAAAGCATTTCCCCCAAGATTCCTCTGATGTAGCTCTATTTTGAAATTCTTTGGTTGTGTAGAAATACACATAAATAAAATTGAAAAAATTTTCAAATTGCTAAATTTTAGATGTAATTTTTCATTGTTTCCAATATAGTTCCCTCTCCATTGCTATAATAAGGAAGACTCTGTCATTCTTACTTGGAAGTCTGGGCTCTCCATTTTTGGATTTTTCAGTGCTTTCTCCATCCTCATTGTAACCTTGGGCGTATTTTCTGAGAGACATTTGCTTGGCCGAGAGCTTCACAATGGCAGAATTTTGTTGCATGAATAAATGAATGATACATGTTTTTCCCCCAAGTATGAATCTGCCATTATTCTAAACATTTCAATTCATTTCTGTTCAGCTAAATTCCAAGTTAATTTTTATTAACCAGTTAAAGAATGGGAAACTTGGCAGAGTGACCATACTTTAACTCCACAGGTATCCAGACCTGGTTTGGGAAGATTTTGCCAGAAGAGCAGCCTAGGGGTCACTATTACCTGTCAAGCATATAGACTTTGAGCTACAGGAAGAATGGGACAGCCTTCAAGTTGAGAATGCTTGTTGTTGTTGTTCAGTCACCTAGTCGTGTCCAACTTTTTATGATCCCATGGACTGCAGCACGCTAGTCCTCCCTGTCCTTCACCATCTCCCAAAACTTGCTCAAACTCATGTCCACTGAGTCAGTGACGCCATCCAACCATCTCACCATCTATCATCCCCTTCTCCTTCTGCCTTCACCCTTTCCCAGCATCAGGGTATTTTCTAATGAGTCAGCTTTTTGAATTCAGGTAGCCAAAGTATTGGAGTTTCAGCTTCAGCATCAATCCTTCCAATGACGATTCAGGATTGATTTCCTTTAGGATGGACTGGTTTGATCTCTTTGCAGTGCAAGGGACTCTCAAGAGTCTTCTCCAGCACCACAGTCCAAAAGCATCAATTCTTTGGCGCTCAGCCTTCTTTTCTGTCCTGCTCTCACATCCATACTTGACTACTGGAAAAACCATAGCTTTGACTGTATGTACAAAACATTGTTCTTTTGTATCAATTTTTTGACTTAAAGAATTTATAACTCGTGGTGTCTTGGTGTGAAAGTGAAAAGAGAGACTGGTCTTCTAGAAAGGACAGTTAGATGCTAAAATGGAAAACCCATCAGCGAGTCCAGTCTTTCAGTGGTGCAGGAACATGTGAACGTAGCACATCCAAGCACACCCCCTACCAAGTGACATTAGCCTTTATATGTTCAAGACCAGGTCATCGCACAAACAGGAGGTTAGCACAGGCTCAAACAAGCATAATTAAAATTCCACAGGAAAGCTAGACCTCACTGACCCAGAACCATAGGCAGGGAGAGGATCGGGAGAGAGTTGTATTCTGCAGTCGGTATAACAGGACAAGAGTCGGGAGCAATGTCCACAGTAAGACGACACCCTGGATTCCCCTGAATCTCTCCATTAACAACGCGCATCTTTGTCTCTGCATGTGTAAACAGTGTTTCTGATTGCACATTCTCAAGGGATGTCTGGGGACTGGTTCAGTTTAAAGTGCTAGGAAAGCAAAAGTTGAAAACACCAAATTCCTTAAGCCGGGTGTACCACAGAGCCCATGAACCCGATACTTCAAGTCATACCTAGCAATCCCCCAAAATGGTTATAATTAGCTATAATAATCCTGACCACCAATCACCATCAAGATAGAAGAGCAAACACTCCATTTGAAACCCTAGAGGAATGTGAGAGCTCCATATAATAAAGTCCCAGGTACTTTTTAAGAATTCTTATTTCTGCTTCCTCCTACTCTCAAGCCTTCCAAAAAAAAAAAAAAAAGAATCAAATTTCTCAGGCATTTCTGTTTGGAACCACTTTACTAGACGTAAGCCTCTGTAAGTTTTAGTTCAAGGACCTCAACTTTCGCAGTGTAATTTAAATAGATTCTGAGTCGTACTTTTCTTACCAAAAAACACTGCCTGGAGAGCTCTTAGAGGGTGAAAAGCAGTTATTCTAGTCAGAGTGTATCCACCAGGACAGTGGATGCTTTGAGCCCCAACTCTCTCCTAGTTTTCCCCTTCTAACTTCCCCTAAAGGTTGAAAAGTTTCCCTTTCAACGAAACAACCTACCCTCGGTTCAGCTCCTTGACTTACTCACGGTTGAGGAGACCCCTCTGAGAATCGCTCTTTGCATAACACTGGTCTTTCTGTCATTGCTCTGCTGCTGCTGCTGCTAAGTCGCTTCAGTCGTGCCCAACTCTGTGCAACCCCATAGATGGCCTCCCACCAGGCTCCCCCGTCCCTGGGATTCTCCAGGCAAGAACACTGGGGTGGGTTGCCATTTCCTTCTCTAATGCATGAAAGTGAAAAGTGAAAGTGAAGTCGCTCAGTTGTGCCCAACTCTCAGCGACCTCATGGACTGCAGCCTACCAGGCTCCTCCATCCATGGGATTTTCCAGGCAAGAGTACTGGAGTGGGGTGCCGTTGCATTGCTCTAGTCTGCACTTAAGTGAAGTTGCTCAGTCATATCCAGCTCTTTGCAACCCCATGGACTGTAGCCTACCAGGCTCCTCCATCCGTGGGATTTTCCAGGCAATACTGGGTTGCCATTTCCTTCTCCAGGGGATCTTCCTGACCCAGCGATCGAATCCAGGTCTCCTGCATTGTAGGCAGATGCTTAACCGTCTGAGCCACCAGGAAAGTTCTACACTTAGAACCACCACATTCTAACTCAAGAGACTCCCACCTTCACAGGATTCCAACTTAGTCCAACACCTTTCTCACCCAACTGAGATTTCATTGGACACCATCTGACACTTTTCCCCCTGTTGCCCCGTATTTGTCACAAACATATAACATGCCCAAACTCTTCCCATGGCATTTTCCTTACCATTCCCATTTTAATTACTTTTAAAGGGATGCCTCAAACCTGCTGTCTGTTGTTTTTCTAAATTGCTTATTTCTAAAGTACACTAATTGTTTTCATGGCCAACTCTGGTTGCTTTCATCTAAGGAGGTCTGAATGGTTTCCCTGTAAATGAAAGAAGGATGCTGAGCTCCCGTCTGAGAATCCTGGGCCCCAAGTTAGTTAATTACTAGCAGAGCATCTCAGGGAACTGTATTGTTCTTGTATTTCAAAGGAGCACATTGGGTGGAAGGCAATTTCTTGAGTGGAAAGATGAATGCTTTGAGATCCCTGGAGCCAACTCTGCCTCTGGCATCACTATAAAAGGAGAGAGCTTCTAACCACAGAAGACCATTTGATACCCCCACTACAGTCCCAGATGCAAAATTGGGCAAACCTGGCAAAAGCATACACTTTCCAGTTACTTGCAATGAAAACCATCTGCTGGCAGTTCATTTTGACGTCATCCAATTGGGAAGTAAACTCCTTTTTGAAGTCTAACTTATTAATTTTGCTCACTAACCTCATGGCATCCGGTCCCATCACTTCATGGCAAATAGATGGGGAAACAGTGGAAACAGTGGCTGAGTTTATTTTTCTGGGCTCCAAAATCACTGCAGATGGTGATTGCAGCCATGAAATTAAAAGATGCTTACTTCTTGGAAGGAAAGTTATGACCAACCTAGACAGCATATTAAAAAGCAGAGACATTACTTTGTCAACAAAGGTCTGTCTAGTCAAGGCTATGGTTTTTCCAGTGGTCATCTATGGATGTGAGAGTTGGACTATAAAGAAAGCTGAGCACAGAAAAACTGATACTTTGAACTGTGGTGTTGGAGAAGACTCTTGAGAGTCCCTCGGACTGCAAGGAGATCCAACCTGTCCATCCTAAAGATCAGTCCTGGGTGTTCACTGGAAGGACTGATGTTGAAGCTGAAACTCCAATACTTTGGCCACCTGATGTGAAGAGCTGACTCACTGGAAAGGACCCTTATGCTGGGAAAGATTGAGGGCAGGAGGAGAAGGGGACGACAGAGGAGATTGTTGGATGGCATCACCGACTCAATGGACGTGGGTTTAAGTGGGCTCTGGGAGTTGGTGATGGACAGGGAGGCCTGGCGTGCTGCGGTTCATGGGGTTGCAAAGAGTTGGACACGACTGAGCGACTGAACTAAACTGAACTGAACCTCAAGTCACTTTGGATGTTGAACAGTTATTCATTATACCACACACCGCACCCAGAAGACATGAGGAATTCTGTGTGCTCTCCCCTTTTTCACACTATAAGTAGCCCATCCATAGGCATAGCTTCAATCAACTCCACTTACAGTAGGATGCTCTGGGCAAGAGGCTGGACCACTAGGTGGTACCCTAATGATGTGGCCTGCTGATGGTCATGGATTTTTACTGTATTTTTAAAATGAAATATCTTATATGAATAATTCTATTTAAGCTGATAACAACCTAATTTTGGACAAAATTTGACATTTAGACACTAACTCCCATTTTATGATTTCGATGTCACAATTTACAACTTTTAAAAATTCTATTTCCATTAACCAGTTGTATTATAGTTTTAGTTATTTTTAATACTTTTGTCCTTTAACTTTCATTCTGGTGTTATAAATTATCTATTCACCACCATTATGACATTAGTATAATCAGGACTTTATATATTTACCTTTACAGATGAGTTATATCTTTGTTTTGTTTTCCTGCTACTAAATAGTGTCTTCGTTTCAGCTTGAAGAACTCCCTTTAACAATTTCTTGAAGGCTAGTCGAAGGGTGATGAACTTGTCTTCAGCTTTTGTTTGTCTAGAAAACTCTTTATCTCTCCTTCAGTCATGAAGCAAAACCTTGTCTGATAATGTATTCCTGATCGGCAAGTTTTTTTTTTTCTTTCTTTCAGGATTTTGAATATATCATACTACTCCCTTCTGGCCTGTAAAGTTGCTGATGAAAAATCTGCTGATAGTCTTATGAGGATTCCCATGTATATGAATAAGTCGCTTTTTTCTTGCTACTTTTAAAAGTCTTTCCCTGGCTTTAGCTTTTGACAATTTAATTATAAAATGTATAGGTGTGAGTCTAGAAGAAGTCAATTCCAGAACCTCCACCAGAAGGTCTGTCTGGCGTGTGAAAGGTCTTGGTATACAATGACTCACAACCAAACTTTCCGCTGGTGTGCCATAGAGATGAAGTCAACCCAAACCCAGAGTAGATCTAAGGTGGTTTCAGAGTCATCAGCACACTGGCTGTGTAGGCACAAGATGAACTGAGACTCTTACTGAGAGGCAAAGTCTGAATCGTAGAAGACGTATTTCTTTTCAAGTAGTATGAGACCCTTCCATATTCCTTTTCCTTTTCTTTCCCTCAAGTGTCTCAGATGGGAGATTTTGATCTGTTCCACAAATATTAAAATAAAAATGATTATTTTTTCAAGGAAATAAAATCATGGACTGCATATTAAATTTGCTTCTTCTGATTGTGCTTAAATACACCAAGAATGAACCAGGAGTCCAGCTTCAAGAACGTGAAAGGTTGGATTCTCACATATTCCTTTCTCTTTGCCCCTTACATCATCCTTCCCAGGAAGCAAGAGGATGGTATTAATGGCTGCCTCTCTGTAGCACGTGAGGAACATATGTTCTTCAAAATGTAGTTGCTGGTACAGGAAGTGGCAGCTTAAACTAAGGCAGGAATATTCTTGAAACAACCTCTTTCTCCAGATGGTCTTCCCCACTCCATGACCTACTTTATGTTCAGGAGGCTGGAAACTCTCTCTTTTCTGAGGATCATCTGTTTCTCCCAGGGATCTAATACTTTGTCAGTTCAACATGGTAATGAAAAAACCGTAATATGCACGGGACTTTACAGTCACTTCAATAACATTTTCCCTTTGTTTATGCAGTTCAGCCCAATGACCTCTAGGTGGTGGTAAAGGTTCCAACCAGTTTTTCTGACCAAATTGAATGGCTGTCCTCATATTGCTCTACTGCCGCGGCTGCTGCGAAGCCGCTTCAGTTGTGTCCGACTCTGTGCGACCCCACAGACGGCAGCTCACCAGGCTCCCCCATCCCTGGGATTCTCCAGGCAAGAACACTGGAGTGGGTTGCCATTTCCTTCTCCAATGCATGAAAGTGAAAAGTGAAAGTAAAGTCGCTCAGTCATGCCTGACTCTTAGCGACCCCATGGACTGCAGCCTACCAGGCTCCTCCGTCCATGGGATTTTCCAGGCAAGAGTACTGGAGTGGGGTGCCATTGCCTTCTCCGCTCTACAGGGTCTTAAAAAGTTAATTGACAGGACTTGGAGGAAGTGGACTGCTCTCTCGTGGTTTCAGTATCACATTTATTCCCCCTGATTCTCAGCAGAATGTGTTTTTACTGCACATTTACATTTACTAAATGCCTACTAACAATTTTCTGGTATGTTGCTCATTTGTGTCGCTGCAACAAAACGAGCATGGACTTTGGAACTGGCATGCTGGAGTTGGACTCCTGGTTAGGCTGCCTACTAACCTACTGACCTCAGGCAAGTTGCTCTTGGACATAGGATTCCTTGGCTGAAAAATGGCATTCTCACCACAGTCTAATTCCATACTGTTGTATGAAGAATCGAGTGCTTAAGAGGCATTCAATTTTGTTTTTATTTCCTTTTGCTGATGAGGAATTAGAGGATGTTATAGGTTCCATATGTATGTTTTATACAACCAATCTACAGCTCTAATGAGATGACATAAACTAAATGGTAGTTGCACCCATTACAGTAAACTCGATTCCAACATATTTCTACTTTCATGGAAATAAACTTGGGTTAGTTCCCTTCTCCTCTATTTGCTTGAAGGGTGCAACTTTACATATCCTCAGGTTTGGGCTGGCTCCTTCTCAGAGATGGTCCTTTGGAGAGTTAACTGGCAACCCCCCCCCCCAACCCGCCCCTGAAGAAAACCAGGTATAGCTACGCCAATTCAAGCCATAAGATTTTGATATTGCCATTTGTTATATGAAAGATTCATTTGCCTAGGAAAATTAGCTGAAAGCTTTAAACATCTATTTTAAGTTGTTTTTATGGCAATATGTCAACTAGAGTATTTTTTCTTTCCAGCTCATGTATAACTTTTGAAGATTCCAAAAAGTAGGCATGAGGTATGAATTCAACTTTTGAGAGGTAAAGGTGCCCAGAGTAGGAAAGGTCATACATAGCAGAGGCAGAATTTGATTTCAGGTTTCTAAGATTCCAGATCACATACAGCATTCACCGTTGTACTGTGTGAGGCGTTGACGCAGTACAAAAGTAGCCAGGGCTTTGATTACAAAGGTCTTGGAATCCCCAGCACAATAGGGCAGGCTATGGTGGGGATCATACCCCTCACTGAATCAATTGCCCTGAACTAGCAAATCTTAGTAGAAACCCATTTCTTTTATCTCCCCTATTCTAATTCAAGAGATGCTCTCTCTTTTAGAAGAAACACCATGAGGGCTGATTCCTTGACCAGCTACTATTTTCCTTCAACTAACCAAGAATCTTTCATCCCAAGTGCAGCCCAGTGGGAAGGGAGGGAAGAGACAACGGGTATCGAGGAAGGTGGGGAGGAAGAGTACAGTCCCCTGGGGTTGAGGGGGTGGGCACAGAAGCCCCAGGTGGGGCTCCTTGGAGAGGATGTAGTTAAGCCTGCTTTGCAGTGAGCATAACTAAAGGCTATGCCTAGTGCTCTAGAAAAGCTCCTCTTCCAGGCAGACTCTGCTTTAGAAGGAAGAAAAAAATCATTCCCTGGAGTTTTAGAGAACTGAACTGATGATAATCAGTCTGTAATGGAACAGGAAACCTTGGGTGTTTGGACAGCAGTCCTAATTTTTTGAGGTCAGTGTTCTATCAGGTCAGGGAGTGTAGACCAGGTATCTGGATTAAATCTCAAGCTGGGAAGGAGCTCGGCATTTCCTTCTCAACAGTGCTGGTCCACTGCTTTCCCATGAAACCGTTTGGAGATTGGGGTCAGATGGGACAGGAAGGGAAAGGAAAAGAGAGGCATGAAGTCTTGAAGGAGCCTGTTGTGCTGTTTTAAGATCAACATGGCAGGTTGCTTGTGTTAAGTTTGTGTGATGTAGCTAAAATGGACTCAGGTGGCAACATACTAAATATTTCAACTTTTCTTCTTTTTTTCTTCCCCTTGTGGCTGGATGGATGGCAAGCAGGAGAGGGGTGGAGTGAGTTAAAACAGATTATTTTGAAAAACCAAATGCTGCCATAAAGAAGAGTACACTTTGTGTAGACAAATGCTGATTGCTTGAAACTCAGGACCTGGGTGCTTCTGTTTAAAACTCTGGAAAATAAATAGATTTGTTTATGTTCTGGGATTTACTGCTCTCCTTTCAACCCTCCAGACAAATTACGAGGTGACCTGGTAGACCAGTGGGGTCTGTGGGAAAAAAGTGAAACACCTTTTCAAAACTGAAAGTGGCTCAGTTGTGTCTCTTTGCGACCCCATGGACTTCTCCAGGCCAGAACACTGGAGTGGGTAGCCTTTCCCTTCTCCAGGGGATCTTCCCCACCCAGGAATCAAACTGGGGTCTCCTGTATTGCAGGCAGATTTTTTACCAGCTGAGATACCAGGGAAGCCCTGCCTTTTTGCAAAGGAGAACGTATTCAGTGCAATCTATTGTCCTTGAGTTTAAGCTCAAAAGCTTTACTTCACTGAATCCAAGTTAAAAAAGAAGAAACAGGTATGGGGGGAGTGGGGGTGGGGGGAGTGGGGGTGGGGGGTAGGGGTGGGGAGTCTACAAGGGGAGGGAGTAAAACATTCAACAATGGCAGGATGTAGACAACAAAATCTAGACTGTAGAAAAATTCCAGCTAGTCCAGACTGTGAAGAAATGATCAGGTTTCTCTTAGGAAAAAAAAAAAAGTTGTGCACAATGCAAGAGAGGTACAAAGAGAGAATTTTGTACATCAAAGGGACAGGAGACATGTCAAACAATGGCAAAGTATAGATTTTATTCTGATCCAGATTAAAATAAATGAGTTAAATAATTCAAAAAACACTTATGAGGCAATGGGCAAAAGTGAGCGCTGACTGGATATGTGATCGTATTAAGGCATTACTGTCCGTGTGTGAGATGTGATAGCAGGATAGTGGTTATGCTTTGAAAAAGAGCCCCACTCTTTCTAGAGGAGATTAGAGTCTTGGATTTGCTTCAGAATACTGGGGCAGGTGGAGAGGCAGGGAGGCATCCAGGGAGTGATTGAAAGTGTATGTTCAATGAGATTGGCCTTAAGGGCACATCTGTTGAGGTTGGGGGTTCTTTATAGGTATGACTTCCAAAAGGACAAGAGAGCTTTATCTCTATGTTAGGCAGGATAACAGCACAATCAAAACATACATATTTTTGTATGTATTTGAAATATCCATAATAAACTATTAATGGCAAAAACTCGTTATATCATGCTATGATCTTTTGAACACTAGAGCCATCCTCTCTAAAAGCCTGATGGTATTGGGTAGGTATCCCCAAAGACTAAGAGAACGTTCCCCTTCTAACGTCATTTTTGTGTTAACTCAAGCAAATTCCCTGTCTTGCTCTGGATTCAAACCACAAACAGTCCTTTTTAAAATTCTACTCACAGAATATATGATAAAAAAAGGAACTGAATGGAATCTGAATGCAAAGGAAAGGGAACTGAACTACAGTAAGGACGTTCTAGGGCCAAGGTTAAGATCCCCAGGGGACTGAAGCGCACAGCTGGCCCGGGCAGCCGGCCATGCCCCAGGCCCCGCAGCTGTCTGGACAACAGCCGTCGTGGGTGATGTCTAGGCTCACCTCGTATTTGTATCTTTTCCCTTGTGTACGTTGATAGAGCACAAAACTCAGGGTAGTTTTGCTTCCTAGTTAAAATAATGAACGTTGCAATGGATTTTGTCCCAGGTTTCCTAAACAAGCACCATATACTTAAATGGCTCTTAGGGCTAAAGTGGCTTGCGTGTCTTTGAAATGCATTTGAGGAATTGGGCCTGGTTCCTCTTTATGGACATCTTGAAAAAGACGCAGTTGTATCTTCTGGATAGTGACTCTAGCTGCTTCCAAAAGAATAAGAAAGAGAGCTTTATCTCTATGTTGGACAGGATAGAAGGACAATCAAAACTAAGGGTCTTGGAAAATACTAACTCAGAGATCACGGTTAAGGACTGACTGTTTTCTAGGACAGACTGTGGGCAACAAGAGCCAATGACAAACAGGAATGCGAAAAGTGTGTCGTAACCTGAAGCCACCCGACTGGCCTCAAGGCAGGTTCCCACATTCTCCTGACCATGAGCTAGCAAGGCCTGGAGGGGGGACTGTTTCTGTTTTACTTTGCAGGTTTGACCCAACAAATTCCCAGAATGAAAAAAGAAAGGAGCAGCAGAAAAGGATCAGAGCAAAGAAAAGAGCGCTGTTGATCAGCAAATTCTTGTAAAAGGAAGGCAGTGAATCTGTCCCTCCTGGGACTCTGATTCTGCGTCTTGATTTTCTTCCAAACAAACCACTTCCCCATTTCATTCCACCCACCGTTCATCTTCACCATAACAAGCCTAAATATACTTCTGAGCGAAAAAGCAAACTGCACAGTGAGCTGACACTAGCAGGTACTTTGAAAAGTCTGATAGAGAATTGGAGAATATGATTCTACACTTTTCCAGGCTTTTTTGAGATATACTGCACATATAAAGTTGTATCTGTTTAAGGCATACCACACAATGATTTGATACCTCTGTATATTGCAAAGTAGTCACCACAGGAAGGCTAGTTAACAAACATTGCTTCACATGGTGGCCAATTGTCTTTTCTTGTGATGAGAACTTTTAAGATGTATCCTCTAAATAACTTTCAAAAATACAAAACAGTATTATTAATTGTAGTCAACAAACTGTACTTTACATCCCTAGAACTTATTTACTTTATGATTGGAAGTTTGTACCTTGTGACCATCTGCGTCCATTTCTCTCACCCCAGTCTCCTGCCTCTGCAATCATTAATCTGTTATCTGCTTTGATTCGTTTTTTGCTTTTATTTTTTAAGATCCCATATGCAATCAATGCCATTTATTTTGCTTTTCTGTCTGGCTTATTTCACTTAGCACTTTGCTCTCAAGGTCCATCCATGCTGTTGCAAATGGTAGGAGTTCCTTCTTTGTCATGGCTCACACACACACACACACACAATGGAATATTGCCGCAATGAATATGGAAATACAGATACTGCTTTGAGATTTTGTTTTAATTTCCTTTGGATATATAACCAGAAGTGGAATTGCTGTATCATATGGTAGTTTTGTCTTGTCTTTAATTTTTGGAGGAACTTCCTACTGTTATCCATAGTAGCTACACTAATTTGCATTCCTTTTCTCTACATCCTTATCAACATTTATCATTTGTCTTTCTAATGATGGCTATTCTAAGAGGTGTCAGGTGATATCTCATTGTGGCTTTGATTTGCATTTCCCTGATGATTAGTGATGAGCACCTCTGCATGTACCTGTTGGTCTAATTCTGTATTTTTTTGGCAGCAGGAGAAAAGGCACACCTATATTATATTTTCAGAGAAGGCAATGACACCCCACTCCAGTACGCTTGCCTGGAAAATCCCATTGATGAAGAAGCCTGGTAGGCGGAAATCCAGGGGGTCGCTAAGAGTCGGGCACGACTGAGCGACTTCACTTTCACTTTTCACTTTCATGCATTGGAGAAGGAAATGGCAATCCTCTCCAGTGTTTTTGCCTGGAGAATCCCAGGGACAGAGGAGCCTAGTGGGCTGCTGTCTATGGGGTCGCACAGAGTCAGACATGACTGAAGCAACTTAACAGCAGCATATTATATTTTAAGCTCCTTTAACCTTAAAAAAAATACACTTTTAACTTTAGAATAGTTTTCGCTTTACAGAAAAATTGTGATGATGGTACAGAAAGTTGCCTTGTACATCACACTCATATTCTTTTATTATTAACATCTTACATTTTTATAGCACATTTGCCACAATTAGTGAAGCAATAATATTGTTATTGAATAGAGCCCATAATTTACGTGTTTTCTCAGTTTTTACCTAATGTCTTTTTTCTGTTCCAATAACCCACCTAGGTCATATTTAACCTTCAGTACTCCTTAAGTACCTCTTGCTATGTTTCTGATGACTTTGACAGTTTTGAGGAGTGTTGGTCAGGAATTTTGTAGACTGTCCCACAGTTAGGATTCAACTGATGCTTTACTTATGTTTAGACTGGGGTTATGGGTTTGGGGGAGGCAGCTCTGAATATCAGATGGTTGTTTCTTTAACTCTCTTCAAAACCAAACTGTTTTACACAGCAAGAAACTTACCCTGAGCAGCTGCTGATCTGTGCCCTGAACATTTATTATTATTTGCCTTCCAGCACTTTTTTGCTGTTTACTTAGCTAAAGAATAAAAGCATTTTTAGAAATTGGGGATGTGCTTGGTGATAGCTGCTAAAAAAAAAAAAGGGTGTGTATAGAACTCAGTTCTAATTATAGTTTCTGTGCAGGGAGAGGTAAAACCTTAAAGTAGCATTGGATTATTTTAGTCACAAACATGAATGGTATATAAATTCTCTTTCCTTGTCAAATATTGGATATGGATTTTTTTCCGAGATAATTTGTGTCATTTTCCATTTTTAATTTTAATTGCTACAGGAATCAGGTTTTATCTTTAACACTGTTTCCCAGTGCTGTTTTTGTATCTTCCAGATTTGGAAAGACAATACTAATAAGTAAACTAGATTGCATCAAAAAGAAAACTGCAGACCAATATCACTTATGAATATCATAGGAAAAAATCTTAAATGAAATATTAAAACACACAATATATCATTAAAAATATATAACAAGCAACTGGGATTTATTCTGAGAAGCAGGGGTGATTCATTATTAGAAAATTCAATAATATAATTCTTTATCTTAAGAGACCTAAAAAGAAAGATTATATATAATCATCTCCACAGAGGTAGATAAGGCATCTGATTATGTGAAATTTCACTCCTGTTTAAAGTACTCAGTAGAATAGAAATTGGTGACTACTTCCTTTTTATGATCGAAAGCCAAAATTCTAGTACTGTGGTAACACTAAAAACTTTTCAGTAACATGATTAACTAGACAAAGATGCATTATCTTTACTACTGTGTTACAGTGGGATGGAGATACCAGCCTATACAATCAGATAAGAAAAAGCAATTAGAAGGGTGAAAAATGGAAAGGAAGAGGCAAAACTCTCTGCAGGTGATATGATTTTACATATGTGCAAATTCCAAAGATCCACTGAAAAACTACCCTAAACAATAAAAATAGAGTTTAAGCTTATAAAATTAACATTTAAAACCAATAACCTCTTCATATGCTAATTAAATCCAATATAAGACACAATGGAAGAGAGAACACTATTTTTGACACTAAAAAGACAAAAAGAACTAGACATGAACCTACACTTAGAACTCATGTCAGGTCATCTATAAAACACTGCTCAGGATATAAAAGAAGACCTGAAAAAGGCACACGATGGTCTTGGGTGGGAAGACTCAACAGCATAAACATGCTAGTTTTCACTAAGTTAGTTTGTAAATTTAATGTAATCCCAATAAAGTTAACAGTAGGGCTTTCCCCTGGAACAAGACAACTTGATTATAAATTCATCTGGAAGGGAAAAAAACAAAAAACAAAAAAACAAAAACAAGAATAGTAGGCAAACCTCACAATGCAGAGCATGGGGTTAGCCCTTCCAGAAATAATATATTATGAAGCTTCTGTCTTAAAGCAATGTGATATTGCACGAGAATGGACAGATAGACCAGTGGAAAAGAATAGAAAATATAGAAATAGACCTAATTACATACACAAATGTAGGATGTAATGAGGGTGGCCTCTCAAATCAGAGAAAAGTTGGATTTTTTATTGGTGGTCCTGGGATAATTGAATGACCATTTAGAAAAAGATAATATCCTTTTCACACCACATATCTGGATATATTCCAACTGAATCAAAGATCTAAATGTAAAAAGTGAAACCATACAGGTACTAGAAGCAAAAATGAATAAATTCCTTTATAGCTTTGCTTTAGTTCAGTTCCGTAGCTCAGTCATGTCCAACTCTTTGCAACCCCATGAATTGCACCACGCCAGGCCTCCCTGTCCATCACCAACTCCTAGAGTTTACCCAAACTCATGTCCATCAAGTTGGTGATGCCATCCAACCATCATATCCTCTGTCATCCCCTTCTCCTCCTGCCCTCAATCTTTCCTAACATCAGGGTCTTTTCAAATGAGTCAGCTCTTCGCGTCAGGTGGCCAAAATATTGGAGTTTCAGCTTCAACATCAGTCCTTCCAGTGAACACCCAGGACCGATTTCCTTTAGGATGGACTGGTTGGATCTCCTTGCAGTCCAAGGGACTCTCAAGAGTCTTCTCCAACACCACAGTTCAAAAGTATCAATTCTTCTGTGCTCAGCTTTCTTTATACTCCAACTCTCAAATCCATACATGACCACTGGAAAAACCATAGCCTTGACTAGACGGACCTTTGTTGACAAAGTAGTGTCTCTGCTTTTTAATATGCTGTCTAGGTTGGTCATAACTTTCCTTCCAAGGAGTAAGCGTCTTTTGATTTCATGGCTGCAATCACCATCTGCTGTGATTTTGGAGCCCCAAAAAGTAAAGTCAGCCACTGTTTCCATTGTTTCCCCATCTATTTGCCATGAAGTGATGGGACCAGATGCCATGATCTTCATTTTCTGAATGTGGAGCTTTCAGCCAACTTTTTCACTGTCCTCTTTCACTTTCATCAAGAGGCTGTTTAGTTCTTCTTCACTTTCTGCCATAAGGATGGTGTCATTTGCATATCTGAGGTGATTGATATTTCTCCCGGCAATCTTGATTCCAGCTTGTGCTTCCTCCAGCCCAGTGTTTCTCATGATGTACTCTGCATATAAGTTAAATAAGCAGGGTGATAGTATACAGCCTTGACATACTCCTTTTCCTGTTTGGAACCAGTCTGTTGTTCCATGTCCAGTTCTAACTATTGCTTCCTGACCTGCATACAGGTTTCTCAAGAGGCAGGTTAGGCGGTCTGGTATTCCCATCTCTTCCAGAATTTTCCATAGCTTATTGTGATCCACACAGTCAAAGGCTTTAGCATAGTCAATAAAGCAGAAATAGATGTTTCTCTGGAACTCTCTTGCTTTTTTGATGATCCAGCGAATTTTGGCAATTTGATCTCTGGTCCTCTGCCTTTTCTAAAACCAGCTTGAATATCTGGAAGTGCATGGTTCACAAATTGCTGAAGCCTGGCTTGGAGAATGTTGAGCATTACTTTACTAGCATGTGAGATGAGTGCAATTGTGCGGTAGTTTGAGCATTCTTTGGCATTGCCTTTCTTTGGGATTGAAATGAAAACTGACCTTTTCCAGTCCTGTGGCCACTGCTGAGTTTTCCAAATTTGCTGACATTGGGGGGTGGAGAAATTTTCCTTTGCTATGATTCAGAATCCAGAGCAATTAAAATTATTTTTTACTTCTTAAAAAATACAAATTTGCATAGTGAAAAAGATGACTTTGGTAAAATAAAATGGAAAATGACAAACTGGGGAAAATATCAGCAACTGAAATCACAAAATGTAATCAATACCTTCCAGCCAGAGACCACCAAGCACACACCTACAGATGAATGAGTTAGGATTTAAGCCCCCTATAACAATGGTGACTGTGTGCCAGGGGCCACCACAGTGGGATTCAGGAAGACTGTCTTGAAAATGACTTTTTGTAGGAGTTGGGCTTTGGTAAGACATCATTGGAGAACATTCAAGAAAGTGGAGCTTTGCTCTGCATTGGATCCTGTCAGGAAACAGTAGCAAATCTATTATTGAATATCTTATTAAATGTTATCTCTAGGGCAGGAGAAATTAACCAAGGCTAAAGCCATAATTGGTAGAGAAGCAGCAGTTACCCGTGTTAGCCAGTATAGGAAGATGACCGTGGGTTTTGGGTTTTGTTTTGTTTTCTGTGGTTTACACAGGAATCGTGTTTTTGTCTGTCCTTAGACAAGATTCTCAAATGGTGTTTTGTTTTGGTTTGCTTTGTCTATCATGGTTGCAAAGTGACCCTATCTGATGCTAGTGTTCTTTGTGATTTTTATATCCAATGGGGGAACACCCATCTAGCCATCAGTACCAGGCAAACTCCTGGTAGCTCTGAGGTCCAGCTGTGGCAGGCCACTTCTCAAATGTCAGGGACTGCTTCTCTTTCTTACAGAACTAATACCTCTAAAGTCTTCTCTGTATCGTTACAATTTTAGTATAGGTGCTGCCTAGGTGAGAACGCTTGCTCCTTGGAAGAAAAGCTATGACAAATCTAGACAGCATATTAAAAAGCAGAGACATCACTTTGCCGACAAAGGTCTGTATAGTCAAAGCTATGGCTTTTCTAGATGTTAGACTTGGACCATAAAGAAAGCTGAGCACTGAAGAACTGATGCTTTCAAATTGTGGTGCTGGAGAAGACTCTTGAGAGTCCCTTGGACAGCAAGGAGATCAAGCTAGTCAATTCTAAAGGAAATCAATATTCATTGGAAGGACTGATGCTGAAGCTGATGCTCCAGTACCTTGGCCATCTGATGCAAACAGCTGACTCACTGGAAAAGACCCTGATGCTGGGAAAGGTTGAGGGCAAGGGAAGAAGGGGGCGATAGAAGATGAGATGGTTGGATGGCATCACTGACTTGAACGGACATGAGTTTGAGCAAACTCTGGGAGACAGTGAAGGACAGGGAAGCCTGGTTTGGTGCAGTCCAAGGGGTTGCAAACATTTGGACACAACTGAGCAACTGAACAACAAAAATCTCTGGAGAGTCATCTCACATGCATTTATGTGGGAAGGTGCAGCAACATTAAAGAAGGCATATTATATGTTACTTTCAGTTGTCAATTATTCTTCAATATTCATATGCTTTTGAGGTAAACACTTTAAAAAGTGATGACTAAAAGGCCAGTTTTCTAAAGGGAAGATAAGGGTGTTTTAGAATCAGACCAGGCACATTTATTAAGCATTCATTCATTTATTCATTAAAAAATATATATATTTAAAGCACCTACTATGTTTCTAATTGTGCTACCAGATTCTATCCTAAGGTTACCCAAAGGACAAGGTAGCCACTTACAAGGAAAGGCATTGTGTTAGAATACGCTCAGTTTTGCCTTCATTAAATTAAATTAAAAACCCGTTGTTATTTAAACATTTATATAATTACAGGCAGTCATTATCCTGGTTGTTTTTCAAAGGCCAAGTCTGACTCAGTGAGCCTTTGATTACTGACAGAAGGCACTGCAGCAATATGAAACATCTCTGCAGAACAAAGCACACTGAAGAAGCTATTACACAGGAGGGTTAGCTCAGGAGAAAGGAACAGAGAAACAGCTCGCAGTACAAAGCTCTTTATCTCGGTTTCCAAAGTGCAGTGGTTTAACATTTTAAAAGGCTGCTTTGGGGAACATCTTCTCCTGAAGGTTTCTTTCACACATTTACAGTCAGGAAGTACAATAGAACCATGAACCTCTTTCACTCTCCGGCGAGGGTTTTCCTGCTTTTACTTATGTATTAGATTAAAATAGTGTTTTACTTCCCTTCAAGCCTGAAGACACGATTACATTTGAGTCTAGATAGTCTGTTTCAAAATGTGAATGGTTAACCAGGAGATAATGAGACCTGACTTTTACCCAGGCAGTCATGACTGTTGTTGAGTATTGGCATCTGCTGTCCATAAAGTTCCCCGCGGTAAAATGAGCAGGAGAGGTCTGTAAATAGCAACACTGTTCCCTCCTCCCCACCCCCTGCTGACCCCTGCACTGACAAACATTTAGTGGTGGTTTTTCCTGGTCAGAAACAGCTGCCTTAAGAGATTTGAATATTTATTTCTTCATTTATTTTTCTCCTGAGTTTTCTGAACTTTTTATCCCTTAAAAGAATAGAGCAAACAGAAGTAGACAAGTTCAGAACCTCTTTAGACATGTCTCTGGTTTAGTTAGTTGACAATCCAAACCCCAAAGGAAGACATGTCCCCGGTATTGGGTATCTTGCCAGCATGTCTGAATCCTGCTTCCTATTTCATGAAAATGCTAGGGTTGTACCAACTTGTCGTTACACGGTTTACAAAGCAAAGTGATCCCAAAGATAAAGCCATTAAAAGAGTATTGGCCACTTACATTTCTGATACTGAAAAAGTAATGAGATGGATTTCTTGCGTGTGTTCTATGGGAACAAAGCGTTATTATTTCAGAGCTGCAAAGAGGCTCTGGATGATCCAGGCTCCTTACTTTGCTGTCATGGGACCAGAGAATATCACATCACTAGACTTTAGTCTTTCTATTCCTTGCTGCGAGATACTTTTAATAGAGACAAAAGAAGGCATTATCGAAAGAGTGTCCAAAAAACAAGAAATCTCTTAAAATCAGGCCTTAGTTCAAATGGCACCTCTTTAGAGAGGCCATCACTCCATTCCTTACTCAGTCTCATTAATCTGAAAAGAACTGGGTTCACGAGCTTATGGTTGTGTTACATTCTACTGTCTCCAAAACTAGAATGTAAGCTCCAACGGTGCTGGGGTTCTGTCTATTCACTGTTATATACTCAGCACCCAGAACTGTGGTTGGTACCCCCGGTGGTGCACAAAAATAACTGCTGAATGAATGGACAAAAAATGAATGAATGAAATGAAATCCAGCTGCCATCAGAGGTAAGAAGGAATAAACACCAAGAGATGAAAAGGCTATATGATATCATACTGCAATAACAAAATATAATAAACTGAGTTGACATTTTGAGAATCTTCATACAAATTTCATCCTGCCTCCTTCCACATGAAGGCTAAGATCGTAGGTATTGTAATTCCAGCATTCCCAAATCTTTAGTATTAGGGTCAGACTTCTGGCATCTAATTAATTAATTTATACATTCTAGATATTTTATAATAATTAAAAAATAATTTTTATTACTTTATGGCTGTACCACATGGCATGTGGGATCTTCGTTTTCCAACCAGGGATCAAACCTGTGACCCCTGTACTGGAAGCATGAAGTCTTAACCAGTGGACCACCCGGGGAGTCTGGATGATATTTTAAATATTAGAATAAAATGTGCGAGAGGTGTCAGCAAGCAGAAGGTGAAGTAACTAGAACTAGATAATTCACATCATAAACATTCAGACCTTGGTGGTCCTGAATTGCCTGAATTATATTGGGGTCTCAAGATGCTGCCAGCGTCAAGGTCCTTTCCTATGTGTTCCAAAACAGCCAAAATTCATGCACATCATTTGTCATCTAGTAGTGACTATAAACATTCAACTCTGTTTTATTAAAAAAATTTAAGTTATTGAGCATCTACTCAGCAAATTATTACACTAGGCATATTACACTAGGGTCACAGGTTTGACCCCTGGTTGGAAAATGAAGATCCCACGTGCTGTGTGGTACAGCCATAAAGTAATAAAAATTATTTTTTGAATTATTATAAAGTATCTAGACTGTATAAATTAATTAGTTAGATGCCAGGAGTCTGATCCTAATAGTAAAGATTTGGGAATGTTGGAATTACAATCCCTACGATCTTAGCCTTCATGTGGAAGGAGGTAGGATGAAATTTGTATGAAGATTCTCAAAATGTCGACTCAGTTTATTATATTTTGTTATTGCTGTATGAGACCATATAGCCTTTTCATCTCTTGGTGTTTATTCCTTCTTACCTCTGAGAGATATATGAAATAGTTCTGATGAAATAGTTCTGAGTTCTGATGAAAAATGTCGGCTGCTTGCTTGGCACACTGCCTGAAAGATGCCAGCAGCAGATAATTTTTTATCTTGCAATTGTGGGGCTGGAAGGATAGGGGAGGAGCCCTTTCTGTTGGATTAATAAGGCAATCATCAAATCTGAGTTAATAAAGGACAAAGGTGTCGAATCTGGAAGAGTTCAATAGGAATAAAAATGTTTCCTGGATGATAAACATTTTCAACCAAGAGAAGAATATGAAAAACAAAAATAATAAGGTGATGAATAAAGTGGTTTTAAAAAAAGACATCAAGGATTTAAAGATTGCTTTCTTCACATTATTTCTTAAACAGTACTTTCAGTGGCCCACCTTGATTTTATGTAAAGTTGAGAAAAGAGGGAAAGGAAGAATATAGAATTTTTAGATGAAAATAAATGCTAACGAATGATGAAGCTTTAGACAGAAGACAATAAAAAGTCCTCAGAAAGCCTCACTGAGAGCAGACTCAGTCAGAAACTGCATGTGAAGGGCTGAAAATGCTCTATCCAACAGGAAAGGGCCTAGAAAAAGAAGAAGAAAAAGATCATCATAGAAATAAAGACAAATTTCAACAGCTTTAAAGGCGCTATTGGATTTAGTTTCTAGCATTTGTCATTGGTTGAATTAAGTTACAAGTGGCTCCCAGGTAGCAAAAGCCAACTTGTAATCAAAGAGACAATTCTGCAACAAAACAAACAAGGTATCTTGGCGATGGTGTAACAGACACCTGACGTGTGTTTATTGTTGGATACAACCCACAGGAGAACTCCTGACCCATTTCTAGCAGCATGGCACCAGTGTATTAATCATGATGTTTTTGGCTGTAGATAATAGGAAAACCAAATAAAGCAGCTTTAACAATAAGTAAAAAAAATGTATTACTTTCCACAGTGGTTAAGTCAGGGGGTGGTAGGGGTGAGCTGGGTCTTCAGGAGCCGTGAACTCAGCTGCTCAGTGCTGTCAGGTTGACCAAGATTCTTTCCATCTGTCTGATTTGCCATCCTTTGCCTGTGTGCTAGTTCTCCTCATCTTCACAAGATTGCAGTAGCAGCTCCAAGCATCACATCCTCACACAACTGAAAGTCACAAAAGAAGAGGGTACCGGAGCACCCTAAACCCCCTTTTTAAAGAAAAGGCAGAACTCAAGCAGAAGCTTCACATAGTACATTGCTAGGAATTATGTCAAATGCCACAGTATTTTCCTTTCTCTATCTGGTGTATTTCACTTAGCATCTTGCTCTCAAGATGTTCATCCATGTTGTCATCCATGTTCATCCGTGTTGAAGAATAGCAGGATATTCTTCTTTTTTATGGTTAAACTCATCTTCTTCATCCATTCATCTGTTGCTGGACACTTAGGCTGCTCCCATGTCTAGGTCATCGTAAATTACGCTGCAGTGAATGTGGAGATGCAAATCTCTCTTTGACATAGTGTTTTCATTCTCAAAGGTCATTCTTCAACCAACCAACGACAAGAGGTATTTGATTACCAGTTGTTTTAGATTAATCAAAATTTATCTCCAAGAGAGGTTGGGAGAGGCCAGCCTCCTCTAAATCCAAGAGATACCTGAACAAAATCAGGGTTTATTAGTAAGGGAAGCCTGGCGTGCTGCAGTCTGTGGGGCCTCAAAGAGTCAGACACGACTGAGCGACTGAACAACAAAGTTAGTAAGGAAGCAGGCTGTGGGAGAAAGGTTATTGGGTAGGCAGCAATGGTGTCTGTCATCACCTCTCCTCCTTTACACACAGTAACAGTCATTCTTTGCGACATACAGTTCAATGGGTTTTCACAAATGCATCGAGTTGTGTAACCAGCACCATGACAATCAAGGTATAGAAAGTGAAAGTGAAGTCGGTCAGTCATGTCCAACTCTTTGCAACCCCGTGGACTGTAGCCCACCAGGTTCCTCTGCCCATGGGACTCTCCAGGCAAGAGTACTGGGGTGGGTTGCCATTTCCTTCTCCAGGGGATCTTCCCGACCCAGGGATCGAACCCAGGTCTCCCGCATTGCAGGCAGACTCTAACCTCTGAGCCAGCAGGGAAGCCCTAGGTATAGAAAAGTGTATTACAAAAGTGGGTTGATCAACCAGCATGGACTTGCTATCATGACAGCAGCAAGGAGAGGGAGGAGTCATGGTTCTTCCCACCTTTGTCCTTCATGAACACACTTCCAAGAAGATGACCAGGCAATGTACAAGTCTAATATAAGGAGGTACAAATAGCATGTTATGGGGACTTAAAGAAGGGAGAGACTCCTGGTTCTGGAGCTATAGTCTGTTCTGTCCTTGTGACTATTTCTGATTCCCAGGACACCTTGCTCAGGTAGCCGCTCAGAAGGCCATCTCTGGTTGCTGCCCTGTGCTTGTCCTGGTTAACTTTGCTTGCCAGAACTCACAACCCTCGTTTAATTTTGCCCATCCTTCTTGTCATGTATGGATGTGAGAGTTGGACTATAAAGAAAGCTGAGCACAGAAGAATTGATGCTTTTGAACTGTGGTGTTGAAGAAGACTCTTGGGAGTCCCTTGGACTGCAAGGAGATCCAACCTGTCCATCCTAAAGGAAATTGGTCCTGGGTGTCCATTGGAAGGACTGATGTTGAAGCTGAAACTCCAATACTTTGACCACCTGATGCGAAGAGCTGACTCATTTGAAAAGACCCTGATGCTGGGAAAGATTGAGGGCAGGAGGAGAAGGGGACGACAGAGGATGAGATGGTTGGATGGCATCACCGACTCAATGGACATGGGTTTGGGTGGACTCCGGGAGTTGGTGATGGACAGGGAGGCCTGGCGTGCTGCGGTTCATGGGGTCGCAAAGAGTCGGACACGACTGAGTGACTGAACTGAACTTGTCATCAACCAGTTAGGCAGCTGGGATTAGTTCAAGTACTCTGTCCAGACTCAGGACCTGTTTTCAGTTCAAAGAGGGAAGTGGATCTGCAGAGGGTCTAATTCCAGAGAGGAATGGCTGGTTTCAGGACAATATGATGCTGACTTGGGTTTGCCTTTTGAACTTCAATATGGCAGATAGATGATGCTGGCACAGTATTTTAGAAGAGAAGCATGGAGTGGGTTGCCATTTCCTTCTCCAGGGGGTCTTCCCGACCCAGGGATGAATTTGAACGTAACAAATCATACAGTAAGATGAAGTGATGGTTATAATAAGGACAGCAAACACATTAACTAACATTTACAAACCAAATGACTGCCCAGCAAGAGCAGCTTTTCAGCTCTACTCAACAATACTTACAGTGTTTAGAGTCCTGTGAATGAGCCCAACTGTGGCTAAAACCAGTCATCTAACCCGGCTTGCTTTCATCCAGGGAGCTGGCGCCACTGCTTGTCTCTACTATCCAGGGCCAGCCCTTGTCCATACAGTGCCTTTGTGCAAAGTAGAAAAAGTCTCCTCTTCCTCACAATACTTTCCCATCTACTGGAAAAGCACTGTAATATTCAGTAAACTTTAACAGTCAATATACAAATCCTTGAGGTATGAACTTTGAATGGTGCCCCTTAAGTTACAAGTAGCACAGCTGTAAAGAGAAGCCTTGGGATCTACTTGTTTGGGGCATAAGAATAGGTCTTGTTTCAGAAACATAGCAGGTCTGGATCAGTGGCTTGAAGGATATCTAGAGGTTTATTAATCTATTCATTCAGCTCTAATGGACTGGTTACTATATTCCAGGTGCAGTGCTAAGTGCTATATGAGCATCATCTCATTTAATCTTTGCAGAACAACTGTGAACAGGTATCATTTTTATCCCTGCTTTACATATGACAAAAATCAGAGTTATTGCTTGCCCTAATTCACACCATTAGTGATAAAGGTGATATTTTGATGGAGCTGATATTAAGGTTATCACTCTGCTTCTGACTACATATATTTATATAAAATAATTGTTGGAATTGATGTTGGTAATTCTTATATTCATCTTATCATGTCTCTTTATTTTAATGTATTTCCATTGGATTTCTCAGGAAAAAAAGGAATAGACTCTGTGATTCTTAAGGTGCTGCAGAAGATGAGGGTATAAACACTTTATACTTGCAAATATTAAGGGGAAAAAAAAGCTGTCTTTTCAGACCAGTGACTGAAGAAGACAAGTAACTGTTTCAGCAATAGAGGTGAATTGCATGGGGCTTCTGTGTTGCTTGCTTCAGTGAGGATGGGTGTGATTGTGACCAATTAGGAGGATTAGTTCTTCAAATAGGAAGCATGCTGGCAGCGACTCAAGCATGAGAGCCTGGGCTTTCACAGTGATAATCCTTTCGATCTTAGGAGAGGCGACACGGCAGCTTCCTCCTGAGCACATGCCAAAGAGGAATCTGGTGACCAAAGGCCAGCTTTTCTTTCCTTCTTGGTTTCTGTAGTCATGAGAGTATAGTTTTGGGGCCAATAAAATCCTCTTGCAGAAGTCCTGCTGTCTTGACATCTTCTCTGAGGAAGCTGATTGAAGTGAATGAGGAATGAAAAATTTTGCCCAACAGCTTATTTGGTTCTCTTACATGAAGGATTCTTAATTTAACTGATTTCCTCTTCCTAATTAGATTTTGCAATTAGGGTTGCCCATTAACCTAGAATTTTCCTATAAAAGACTCATCCTCCATTGTGTTTGCCTGCCTCATGGCACCACAGCTGTATAATTGCAGTTAAATCCACATCCTCTCTTCAAAGCAGAAGAGATATACATAGCCAGATCCAGGTGGCTGGCTCTTGAATGCAGTTGGATTTGAGAAGCATGTGCAAAGCACTTTGCCAGCCACTCTGAAGTGATGGAAAGATGGGGGCAATCTGGGACCTCTAGGCTCCTATGATTCATTCATTTATTAACTTAATAAATATTTATTGAGCACCTACTATCTGTTTGGCACTGTTCAGGCAATGGGGATACAGCATTTTAAAAAGCCAATTAAAAAGCCGATAAAGTCCCACTACTTTCTGGTGGTGCAGACAGTGAAGAAATAAATAAGTAAACATATAGCATGCTAGATAATGATAAGTACAAAGGGGGAACTATTGTAATCCAGGCATTTAAGCAACCAAAAGCCCCTGATGCTATGTGTTGATGCACAGTGCTCTCAATTACAATGGAAGAAGAAATTCACTTTAACAGAGGAGGAGAGATTTGTGGAAGATTTTGTGCAAGTGAGGAGATCTAAGCTGGACCTGGAAGAAAGTTTAGGTCAAGTGAATACAGCCACAACGCAAAGAGGCAAGAAGAAAAAGCTTTCAGACATTATGAAACATTTCAGCAAAGGTCCAGGCATGAGAAGACAGGGGATGCAAACCACATTTAGAAGAGCTGAATAGTTTAGTCCAGTCTCAGCACCAGTGGGATAACAGGTGGGACAGGAACGCAGCCTGGAAAAGTATGTAGAGGCCAAGTGATGAAGCATTTTGACTTTCAGGGAGTACAGGTTGAGCTCTGCTGGCAGTGGAGAGAGCCCTGAGCTAATGTGTTTACAGATAGCAATGTGTCAGACAGTGATATATCAGCTAGATGCACTGACCAGGTGCAGGAGATACCTGGGCTGGTGCCTGCCGGGTGGCTGATAACCCAGTAAAATTGAGATCATGTCTGATTCTTTGCGACTCCATGGACTGTAGCCCACCAGGCTCCTCTGATGATAGGATTTCCCAGGCAAGAATACTGGAGTGGGTTGCCATTTTCTTCTCCAGGGAATCTTCCCCACCCAGGGATCGAACCCATGTCTCCTGTATTGGCAAGCAGATTCTTTACCACTGAGCCACCAGGGAAGCACAAGCTGTCTTTGGCTTTCCTTAAAAAACAGGTGACATTATCTTATGACTCAGATGGTTCTGGATAACGAGTTAGACATTTACATTCAAACATGATCTTTCCTTCATTCCTAAGCCATTGATATTCAAGTTTAAGGGCAGTACACTGAGGCCCTGACAGATTCACAGCTTCTTCCTTTTACAGTGTAGTTGAGCAACTAGGGAGCTGAAAAGCTGAGATCTACTGAAAACCTAATGATTTCTTACTTACACCAAGCCTCTGAGATGGCCTGCAACAAAGGGTGTGGCTTGTATCTTCTCTTGACAAACTGCATATACAGTCAGTTCTACATATCTGTGGGTTCCATATTCGTAAGATTCAACCAACTGTGAATCAAAAATATTTATGTGGCAGCCTGGATGGGAAGGGAGTTTGGGGGAAAATGGATATATGTATATGTATGGCTGAGTCCCTTTGCTGTCCACCTGAAACTAACACATTGTTAATTGGCTATACACCAATATAAAATAGAAACTTTAAAATTTTTGAAAAAAAATTCGAGAAAACTCTAAAAAGTAAAATTGAAATTTGTTGTATGCTGACAACTATTTACATGGCTGCTGGGCTGCTAAGTCACTTCAGTCGTGTCCGACTCTGTGTGGCCCCATAGACGGCAGCCCACCAGGCTCCCCCGTCCCTGGGATTCTCCAGGCAAGAACATGGGAGTGGGTTGCCATTTCCTTCTCCAATGCATGAAAGTGAAAAGTGAAAGGGAAGTTGCTCAGTCGTGTCCAACTCTTCACAACCCCATGGACCGCAGCCTACCAGGCTCCTCTGTCCATGGGATTTTCCAGGCAAGAGTACTGGAGAGGGGTGCCATCGCCTTCATATTAGGTTTTATAAGTATCTAGAGAGGATTTGAAGCGCACAGGAAGGTGTGCTTAAAAGTGAAGGTGGCTCAGTTGCGTCCGACTCTTTGCAACCCCATGGACTGTAGCCTGCTGGGCTTCTCTGTCCATGGAATTCTCCAGGCAAGAGTACTGGAATGGGTAGCCATCCCCTTCTCCAGGGGATCTTCCCCACACAGGGATCAAACCCGGGTCTCCTGCATTGCAGGCAGATCCTTTACCATCTGAGTCACCATAACAAACATGAGTATGTGCAGACTTTGGAATCTGCGGAGGGTCCTAGAACCAACTCCTGTGGATACTGAGGGATGGCTGTCGATGGTCAGAGACATATGATAAGGAATTAATTCTACCATTTTCACTCTCCTGACATTGCACTTGAGCCTCATGGTTCGTAAGTAATAAGGAGGAGCCCTAAAGAGAAGAAAGGGCTTCCCAGGTGGCACTGGTGGTAAAGGACCTGCCTGCCAATGCAGGAGCCATAAGACTCAGAGTCAGACATGACTGAAGTGACTTAACACACACGCAAACAGAAGGAACCAGTACTTCCATTTCATAAGCTTATGTCACCATCACCCGCCCCTCAGCTGACTCTCCTTTGCTAACTCAGACAAACAAATATATTTGGTTCACCTGAGTTTAAAGAAAAATATTTTTCATTTCTTTGTTCTTTCTTCTTCCACAGTTTCCTTCCCTAAATTTATGAGCCCCGTTTACTTACTTCCTCTCTTTGTTGCTGTTTATGGTGTAATGATTGCATGAGGGTTTACGTAGACGTTTTTGCCACACTGTGTATGTGATGAGAGTCTTTTTCCATTTTTCCTCAGTCTTGAGGGATATATCCATTTCTCAGGAATGCTTTGTGGAGTTGGCTCTAGTATGCTGGCTTTTTTTCCCCTGGTGGGTGTGGATTTGGAATAGGGGTGACCCTCCGGGGGGTCCACTGTGCTGGTTACAGAAAGAGAATGCAATGCACACATTCTCCCCTCCAACTGGAAGGCCTAATATGCCCAGGCTCTTGTTCTTTCCTCGGGATTAGTGGTGGTAACATGAAGCCAGTAGAGGAGGGCTGGCAAAGAAATGGGTATTAACACTGCTATTTTGAAAGGGAAAAAAGGAGCCAAGATTTAAGTCCTTCAGTTGGTCAAAAAACACAGTGCTGGAAATCCCAGACTCCTAATTCCATTTGATTCTACCTGTATACTTTCTAAAAGTTTTTTTTATTTCCTAGAAAACACAGGATTGTTAAAAAAAATTTTTTTTTCTGTTATGTGGCAGCCTAGATGGGAGTGGGGGTTGGGGGAGAATGGATACATGTATATGTATGGCTGAGTCCCTTCACTATTCACCTCAAAGTATTACAACATTGCTAATTGGCTATACTCCGATACAAAATAAGTTCAAAAGAAAAAAAAACATTGCTTCATGGGATGGAACTAGGCTGCTTCAAAGCATAAGAACCATTAATAGTAAGGATTCTTGCAATCAACAGCTGTACCCTCAAACTTAAGGGGGTAGACAGAATTTGGACTATTAGTCATGCTCATTAAAAAATAAAAACAGAGACACAAAACCATTTATTTGCCCATTAAGTCCCTTCAGATGCGCTGGGAGAGAGCATCTGAGGCCATGTGTGCCTTTGCAGCAGTGTTGGGTGGCGCTTCAGAACTCCCCTGGCCTGCCTCTGGGCATGAATTCCAGTGTGGGTATTGGGGATGGAGGAAAGCTTCCCACGCCACATCAAGAAATTCTCAGATACCAGCAAGAGTGTCCAAGAATCCAACTCAGTTCTCACACTATCTACCCCTAGACAGCGTCAGACCCCGCAAGGTAAGGCTTCAGTCCCACAAGACTGCTCTCCCTAACTTGAGATGCAAGTTGAAAGCCCAGGTTGTTTCCTATGCTTCTAACTGGCTACAAACCAGAGGCTCCCATAACCCCCTCCTCAGGTTTGGTTAATTTGCTAGAGCAGCTCATACAACTCTGAGAAACATTTCACTTACCAGATCACCGGTTTATTATAAAAAAAGAATACATAGCTCAGGAACAAGACAATGGAAAGGGTGCATATGGCCAGGTGTGTGGGAAAGGGTGCCAAGCTTCCATGCCCTCTCTAGGCACTGTGAATCTCCCTTATCTCCACGTTTACCACCAGAAGCTCTCCATTTGGCATTACATCAGCAAGCTTGATCAATTCATTGGCTAGTGGTAATTGATACCATTGATACCAGCTCCAGCTCCCCCAGAGGCTGGAGGATGAGACTGAAAGTTCTGACCCTCTAACCTCAAGGTTGGGGACCTTGGCAAGGTGCGGTTCCAACGTTACCTCATTAACATAACCAAAGACATCTTTATTGCTCTCATCACTGAAGAAATCCCAAGCAAGGGCTTTGGGGAATTTGTGCTAGAAATGGTGACGAAGACCAAATATATACTTTTATTATAAATCACAACATCACACTTTGACTCCTGGCTCTCTGTCTTTCTAGCTCTGTGAACTTGAGAAGTCACTTCCTTTTTCTGGACCTCAGGTTCTCATCTATAAATTAGGCCAAAAAGAGTACCTACTCACAGGCACGTTGTGAGGATGAAACGAGTTGATTCCCCTAAAGCCATTAGTACAGTCTAGCATCACACACTGGACTGCTGCTGACACCTGTGCTAACACCCTCCAAAGAGTCTTAGGTGATACTGTACACAAACTGAGGTTAAATACCAGCGGGGAGACGGGAAGCTTGGTGGTTGCTCCAAAGGATAAACACCTTTCAAGCATCGGGGTGATATGAAGAGGGAAAAGCTTTCCAGAATTAATGACTGAAATGGTGGCGGTGCTCACAGCTCCCACAGACTGGAGGGCAGGGTGTACCTTACATTTACCCCTGCAAAGATGCAGAGCACAGGATGGGGGGCCACTGAGAAACACTTATAACACTGCTTTAAGTTTCCTTTTCCAGCATAATGGGTTGTCTGTATACACTTACTCTTGGCAGAACTTACATAATACCTAAACCCGGGAAAGTCACGGTTATAACTGAGTAGAGATTTGGGCTTGAACAGATAACCTGAGGGTCATTCAGAAGACACTGCCTGACCCTAGAGGTGTCATACACGGCCCCCTTTAAGCATCTTAGAAGTGGTAGCTCCCCTAACTAGAACTAGAGAGTACCCCTAACTCTCTCCCACATACTCCCTCCTGGCCCATATCAGCGGCAGCATCCGGTTTTGAACACAAAGGATATTTGTTCCATGCAGTCATTGTATAAAGCTGGTCTCTTTCTATTACGAATAATCATGAAATTGAGGGTGAAGGAGAAAGGCAACTCCACATTTGAAGCTACAAAAAGGCTGTGATTCGTTTTTAGTCTCTTTATTAAGCAGCCTAGTCTCAGATAATTTGCAGCAAGGTTCTACCCTGGAGCAAGTTTCCTTAGTCATGTTAAATTCATGGGGAAAATCCTCCCAGGATTTAGAACTGAAATATAGACAGCTTTAATAACAGGAACGTTGATGTAAAGAGCGGGTTAAGGCAGTATGTTCTAACCATTTAGGGAAAAAATGGGTAAGATGTTACTAATAAGCTCTGCTATATTTTTATCCTACCATTTTCTTCATCTGAAGGAATACTGAGATGAGCTTTTAAATTCTGAATGATGATCTGACAGATTCCATCTTTAGGGCAAATTATTAGCAAGGGTTTTATTTCTCTATTACTTTTACTCAAAACTCAGAGGACGCACGCTTACTGGAGCCCAGATGAAATAAAATCTACAGACAAGAGTGCCATGAAGAGAACTGTGGAACCCAGCACCTTCTAGGTTACCTTACGTGACCTTGGTGGACACTGGGGAAGAGAGGGCCTGGAGCACCCTCCTGGATGTAGTCCCAACCTAACTGCCCAGCCCCATCACTCACCATCACCTCCAACTATATACCTTGTATGCCAGTTACGCCACACCAGCCACTGGTCCCAAATGTGCCACATGTTTGAACACTCTCCTTCCACCCACACTTCCTATCTTCCAAACTTCCTGGTAAGTTTCAACTTATCTTTTAAGACTGATCTCCAATGTGTCTTTCTTCCAGAAATCAGTTCAACCCCAAGCACAGTCAGTGACATCTTATTCTGCTCTTCCATAGCACCCAGCACCCACTTCACTGTGGCGCTTAGGACAGCAGGATTATCATGAATATTTCAGTGTCAGCTCTCCCTGTGATCCTGAAAGGGCAAGGACTTTCCCTGGGATATCGGAACTCTCCAGCCCAGTGTTTCCCAACAGCAGCGATACTGACATTTCAGGCCAGAAAATCGCCTTGGTGTGGGGGCTGTCCTACGCACTGCAGGATGTTCAGCATCATCCCTGGTCTCCACCCACTAAATGCCAGTAGCATGTCATCCTCAGTGTGGTGACAAAAAACCATCTCTGGAGGCTTCTCAACACCCCCTGGGGGAGAGAGTCAGGCCAGATGAGAACCACAGCTCTGGCCCTAACAGACAGCCTGATATCTACCAAGTGCTTAATACATTTGTCGAGTTAATAAATCAACGTCCAAATTAATGAATAGAAACCGAGCGAACCACAGATAAGGAAGAATCTTACGGTATCTTTGACACACTCACCAAATCAAACTTAAGATCTTTGTTCCCGAAGTCTCTGTATGAACTGGTTCTACTTTCTTTCTATTTCATCTCTCACATCCTCTGTCCCTCACCTGCAGGCGCTTCCAGATCCTCACGCTTTGCTTTCCTTCCCACCAATCCAAATTCTGTACTGACTGCAAGACAGACAACAACTTATCTACTTCAAAAAGCCTCCCCAAGTGCACCTAATCCACAGTGACTCCTTATTTCACCAATGAAAAATTATACACATATGCATATATATGCATACATATATACATACTTCTATGTGCAGTATTTTTGGTCTTATAACTATTATCATCTTTTTGGTTCACACACATGACCAGGAATTTTCCTCTCAACTAGAAGAATGGCTCGCTTGCTTCTGCCTTTGAGATTTTCCTTCCCCTTAGCATTAGCACAAGTTTATGAGCAACAGATGTTTAGCTTGTGCCTGAAGTGAATTTTTTTTCCACAAACCTCTGGCAGGTGTGTTAACTCTGTATAACTGGTGTGGTCTTGACATAGTTTTGCTTTTAAAAGGCATAGGGCTCCGTCTTTAACATCTTGTAGTTTTAAAATTCATTTCAAGGAGATTCTGCAAATATGAATAAAAGTAATTTGCAATGCTGTAGGATTTCTGTGAGAAGGCACTAAATACGATAAAGCAATGAGAAAGGCAACAATGGCTGCATTTTGTCTTAAATTCTGACTGTGCTGACTCCATCTGGGCTTCGTTTCCTGTTGGTTGATAAAACTACCTTTAAAATGCTGACTTCCTGGTTTGTTCTGGGCTCTCTTAACACCTGAGTATCTTCTGCACCATCCTGCTTTAGGCATACTTGCAGCAACTTAAATATGCACTTTCCCCATGTTTGGAAATTGCTCAAACTTCCAGTCTACGGGGCATGTCTTTCTCATATTTTTCTTGAAATATAGTTCATGCCTTGCCCAGCAGCAGGAACCTGTGGGGCTTCTGATCCTTAGTGTTCAATGGCAGGGTTAAGGGGACAACCCCAGAATGTACCCGCCTTGCATCTGAGCTCCACATCTGCAACAGGATCTCTGGAGACCTACTGGAATGGGGTCAGGTGGGGTCTAGCTTCTCCGCTAATTTTTGTAGCCCTTAATAAAAAGATGCAAGAATGCTTTTTTTTTCAACGCCTCATAAACTGTGACTTTTGGCAGAACAGCCACAGCTTCTCCAGAGTTCCAAAGTTGACTCCTCTCTGTTGCACCTTCTGACTCACCCTCTCCAGGGCCCTCTCCTCTATGCCTTCCACACCCTCTCATTTAAAATGCAAAACCCAAGTGCTTCTCTTGAGCCTGCCTCCTCCTATGGTAACATCTTTTTCTTTTTTTAATGTCAAGAACTGCACAGTTCATTATTTTGGGAAAACTGTTCCAGACATAAATATTTAAAATTTTCTAAGCAAGGTGTTTTAACAATAAAAAAATTTTAAGTTGGAAAGAGCCAGTAACTTGGCTCTTAGCTCACATAGAATTCCAAATTAAAGTGGACCCTTCCTAGATTTTGTAGAAAGTGCTTTCTATACGCTTTATAACACTAAAGGAAATAGCATGCTGAAACTTTTTTCAAAGCACACAACCCAGTGAAGCATGAGTGGTATGCTGCTTTTGCATTACTGGAGTGTCAAACAGCAGTGACAGGATAGAAACCTATGGAACAACCTCTCATGTGGCATCGCTGATTCACACTCCCTTATAAAGTCCTGTTTATGTCCTATGGTACCACCTTGACCAACTCCACCTCTCCACCAACGCATGTTGGCCTCACTGTATTCTGCCATGTCTCTATCTCACATTTGTACTCAGCTCACCACAATTTGGCAACCTTGGAGCCTCTCCTCAGTCTCACAATGCACCAATTCTTTCTTGGAACCTGGGACCACTTAACAGTGCCACATCTGTATGGACCTTTCTCGGTCCCCCAGCTCCTTGATTCTGCTGGCCTGTTTGGATGTAGCAGTCCTGTTTGAAGTTGTCTCCAGGTGTGGCTTTCAATCTCTTGATTTTTCCTCATCCCTTTGTCTTTCTCAGACTCCTTCCTAGTCTCACCGTCCACCTTAGATCTGGGTCATTTCAGGGTCCTCTCCAGCTTTCTTCTTTCCTCCTTTTAAGGCTCGCCTATGCATGACTGCTAGAATTGTCACGTCTTCAAATATCAATTAAATGTAATGGCCATCAAATGTTTCTCTTTATCATTTCCATCCTCTGGAAGTTCCAACCCAGGTTTTTATACAAATTAGAATTGGTGTATGACTCGTCTGTCTCACTAAATACTGATCATACTCCTGAAGTCTCTTGATCTGTCTCATTTCCATGTCAACTCTTGTTCAGCCGCTCAGTCACGTCCAACTCTTTGTGACCCCATGGACTGCACCATGCCAGGCTTCCCTGTCTTTCACCATCTCCTGGAGCTTGTTTAAACTCATGTCCATCAAGCTGGTGATGCCATCCAACCATCTCGTCCTCTGTCGTCCCCTTCTCCTCCTGCCTTTAATCTAATGAGTCAGCTCTTTGCATCAGGTGGCCAAAGTACTGGAGCTTCAGCTTCAGCATCAGTCCTTCTAATGAATATTCAGGACTGATTTCCTTTAGGATTGACCAGTTGGATCTCCTTGCAGTTCCAGGGACTCTCAAGAGTCTTCTCCAATACCACAGTTCAAAAGCATCAATTCCTCGATGCTCAGTCTTCTATATGGTCCAACTCTCACATCCACACATGACTACTGAAAAAACCTTAGCTTTGACTCTACGGATCTTTGTCGGCAAAGTAATGTCGATCGATGATCAAAACTGAGTTTTCTGTTCTCTTCCTGCTCTTGTGCGTCCTTTCCTCTGAGGTAGGAGTTCCCTGTGCAAGAACCAGATCTGCCTGCCACCCTCTCATCCTCAAAAGTTCTTGGTTCTGAATGCAGAGGAGAACCAAGTCCAAATGAAGCCCAGAATTCAAGGTCGTCCACTACTGTAACTCTAGCCACATTCCCTTCTGAGCTTCATTTTCTTACCATGTCATTGACAACAGCAGATGGTCCAGACCCCCAAACTGCACTCTAACCCTTTGTGCACCATATGCTTTCTTTACCACCTAGTAAAATTCCTCTATAATGCTGAGGCTCAGCTTACAGGGTTTTTGGCTCCTAAGGAGAACCAACCATCAACTTCTGTGCCTCCATGGCACTTTTCTTATAGCTCTATTAAGTCACCTTGTAATATAGTAGTTTTTATGTTAGTCGTTAAATTTTAGGAGTCCACGGTCTAGAAGAGTGAACAATATCTCATCCACTTGTTGGCCTGTCATCCATCCATCCATTATTCTGGCCAGTATTTTGAGACCATCACCCTTAGGATTCCCTCCAGTGTTAATATTCTATGATTCTGAATATTAATTTCTATATATAGAGAAAACAGTGTAAATTATAGGTTAAGTCCTATATCATTCATGTCATGGTCATTATTAAATTTCCGGTGCTGCGTAATAACCTAGCAGGTGCTCAATAAATGTATTGATTGAACAAATGAGTTAATTCCTAGAAATTGATGGTGGGCTGACTTGTGGAAAACAAATCTTGCTTTTCTTGACTTTTAGAAAATTATTTACTTAAAGTCACTGCACTTGTACTGAACTTCTGCAGCAGCTGAAATTACACAACTGCCACAGATAGTTCTGAGTTCTTTATATTACGTGCACTGTACTCTGCTCCACAACGTACTTCATGAGCACACACTGGCACACGTAGGGCAACGAGGTACTGGCAGAAGCAGGCAAGCTGTCCTATGGAAGGCAGTTGTCATGTCTGCAGCCTGGGGCTGTCTCTGCTGGGACCCAGGATGACACTCACCTGTCCTGACTAGGCCACGCACTGGTGGTACCACCCGGGTTTACATTTTTAACTTTCAACTTTGCCACTCCCTTCCTTCTCCAGTACTTTACAGTCCTTTTCCCAACTTCTCTTCTGCTTGTGCATATGACCCCACTGTCACCTACATTCCAATCCTATAAACCAGAAAACATAGATGAATGAGTAACTGGTAAACATTCTCCTCAGTTAGAGCCAATACTCTGAACATTTTCAAACTTCCCATGAAGGACCACAGTAGATACTAACCAGGATGTTATCTGTGTTCTTTTTAAATGATTAAAAACTGGCTTAAATGACAATCACTATGACGATACAAACACCCATGTTTGCTTTAAAGTCTTTATTATCCTGAATATAAAAGACAGAAGTCCTCTAGGATATAACAGAGTTCTTTATGTGGAAACATTATTTTTTACAAGTGAAAAAATAAATACCTCTTGGAATAAAGGCTTATATGCTAATATGTGCCATAAAAAAGTAGAGTTTTAATATTTGACAAAATGTCTGTGCAAAGAAACAAATGCATAAACACATTACTGCTACATTAAGGCAATATGGAAAGTATACTCAGAAATCTCAGTAAAGTGACAGTGTAGGTTTCTAGCTTTAACGTAGCTAGTATTGCACCCAATAAGGTCACCTAGGTTTCCCAACATCCTAGAAAACCCACAAGCTGACCAGCGTCCAAAATTCCCAAGTGGGAGTGGAAAAACATGATTAAGAATACAGAAACAAACAAACAAAAAACCCGAAACCTCTCTATAACATAGAGGGACAACAAAGAGTTAATACCTAAGCATTTACTACCAAAAAAGAAAAAAAGCATATAATATCTAGGACATCTATGATAAGGCTATAAAAGGCTTGATGGATCAAGCGAAAGCAACCCCACTGGGTGAAGCTGGAGCAGGGTGCATGGGAGAATTCACGAACCACCCCATTTGTATGCCACGAAGCGTCATCTCGGTGAACAATGCTCTCCCTTCCAAGGAACATGCACTCCCTTTTCAATCTTAAAATGTTCCCCCAACTCAAGAGGCCCAAGGAGTGCCAACTACTACATAGAAATCGTCTAACTAAACTGGTAGCATTCTATCACTGAAAGGCTTGGGGATGTGGTAAGAAGAAGGGAGACGGAAGGGACAGGAATCCATCCATGTGGAGTGATCTGCTTTCCACTAGCCAGACTGGTTTAAATCTGACAACTTTGTTGCCCACTTTAAAAAAAAAGTTCCCGAATCGATTTTTAAATCTGCTTGCCTCCCAATCATTTTGAACAAGTTAGAAAAAACAGAAATGACATTAAAACGATGACTATCTCTTTAAGAAAAATTTTCCTATTAAAAATGTCCAGAGCTCCGTGACCCATACAAAAAGAACCAAGTAAATCCTTAAAACAAATTCTTACAAAATTGGCTGCAGGTAGGAAACTTACCTTGGGATACATTAAGGAGACTTAAAACATCATTTTCTAAAAGGTACCCACTTTAGGGTTAGGCTGCCACTTAACTGATGTCAAAGATTTTTCCTGATTCCTTACTTGATCATAAAAAGAAGGAAAGTCCAAGGAATGTATCTGGGTCCCAGAGCTCCTCCTGGTCACCACCCAGCAGGTGCTGATTCTACACATGGTACATTTTGGCGGTGAGAAGTAGTTATATTCTTTCTATTCTTCCTTGTTGGTTTTTCTTCCCCTATACGTTGCATGGCAGATGGGTGTTGGAGTATTTTTTCTCTCCACAATCTATCTCTTTTATAGCTTATACTAGTGCAGTTCATGGAGACATAGCATGTCCTGTAAGTGCACAGCAGATCAGATCACAGTTAGGTTGAGAAGACTGGTGTGTGTTGGCAGGTAGACGTGCTGGATGTGGTCCACCCGTGATCTGCAGACGGGACACGACTGGAAAAGAAGCAGCACTACAGGTTAGGACACCTTCTCGGATCTGTGTCTTCAGTGTTTACCTATGGTACCTGTTACAGTGCATTTTCTAAATATGCTGTGGTCACAATTATTTCTAGCTTTTCCCTGGGAGAGATCTTTGCTTTCTGACCAGTTTGTAAGTTTGCACTTGACAAAGGATTAAAAATAAAGATGATAATACACATATACAATGGAATATTACCCAGCCATTAAAGAGAATGAAATAATGCCATATGCAGCAACATGGATGGGCCTAGAGATTGTTAAGTCAAGCAGAGAAGGATAAATATCATATGACACCACCTATGAAAGTGAAAGTGTAGTTGCAAAGTCGTGTCCGACTCTCTGCAACCCATGGACTGCAGCTCACCAGGGCTCTTCTGTCCATGGAATTCTTTAGGCAAGAATACTGGACTGGGTTGCCATTCCCTTCTCCAGGGGATCTTCCCGGCTCAGGGATCTAACCTGGGTCTCCTGCATTGCAGACGGATTCTTTACCATCTGAGCCACAAGGGAAACCTGACATCCTTTATAGGTAAAATCTCAAAAGAAATGATACAAATGAACTAAGTTATAAAACAGAAAGAGACAGACTTAGACAATGAACTTATGATTGCCAGGGGGAAAGATGGGGAGCAGGGATAGTCAGGGAGTTTGGGATGGACATGTACACAATGTTATATTTTAAATGGATAGCCAACAAGGTAACCTACTGTATAGCATAGGGAACTCAGTTCAATGTTGTGTGGCAGCCTGGATGGGAGGCGAGTTTAGGGGAGAAAGGATGCATGTCTATGTATGGCTGAGTTCCTACACTGTTCACCTGAAACGATTACATTATTAATCGGCTATACCCCATGTATGGATGTGAGAGTTGGACTGTGAAGAAGGCTGAGTGCCGAAGATTTGCTGCTTTTGAACTGTGGTGTTGGAGAAGACTCTTGAGAGTCCCTTGGACTGCAAGGAGATCCAACCAGTCCATTCTGAAGATCAGCCCTGGGATTTCTTTGGAAGGAATGATGCTAAAGCTGAAACTCCAGTACTTTGGCCACCTCAGGCAAAGAGTTGACTCATTGGAAAAGACTCTGATGCTGGGAGGGATTGGGGGCAGGAGGAGAAGGGGACGACAGAAGATGAGATGGCTGATGGCATTACTGACTCGATGGATGTGAGTCTGAGTGAACTCCAGGAGTTGGTGATGGACAGGGAGGCCTGGTGTGCTGCGATTCATGGGGTCGCAAAGAGTCGGACGCAACTGAACTGAACTGATACCCCAACACAAAATAAAAAGTTTTAAAAGTAAGTAAATAAAACTAAAGATTATGAAAAAGTATAAACTGAAGGAAATTAATCAGGTTTTCAGTCAGACTCTAAACACGGCACAGTGAGTGAAATGATTCTGACGGTCTTTTGCTGTGAGATGAGACTATAGTCCCCACATGCGCTGACTATGAAGCCTCGGGCAGGGATGCAGGAGACCCAGAGACCCTTCCAGAGACTGTGTCCTTGGCTAGTTGGCTTGGACAACATCACTGGGTGGATGCCACATGGCCAGGGAGTATGGTTGCTCCAGTCACAGGACAGTCACACACCCCCACCCCCACCCTGGGGCTGGCCTCTCAGCAAGCAGATCCCCTCCTCAATCACAGGGGGAGCCTTAGGTGTGAGGATCAGACAACGTGGACAGAAAAAGGCAAATTCACGACCACTCCTGGGGAAAAAAGTGTATTGTATAGTCTAAGGAAGAATGCAGGCATCCTCTTGGCTCATGTGTAGCCCTAAAAATAGTTCTGAAATTAGCAGCTTCTTAAGGACTAGAAGTTATTTAGGGCTAATTTTACATAAAACCACAGCGACATGTAGCTAACAGTTCTAGGGGATGAAAACAAACTGAAAAAATTTTTGTAAAAGGAAATGCAAGGTGCAAGAAAGGAAAACCTACTATGTAAGAGGTACTTTATTTTGTGTACAAACTTTAAAAGTAGTTTGACTTGCTAACTGAGAGCCAATCCAAGGGGACCTGAGAAACACAGTTGGTAATAAAAGGAAATGAATCATAAATAATCAGGCAACAACCTACTGTGAGTTAACTATCACCCAAAACTCTAAGAATTCTTCCCCAAATAATAAGTAAGTAAAAGACACCATACTCCTAAGTGTCAGGAAGCAGAGAAAACATGAAATGGAAAAGGAGTTCAGCCTTCTTTTGGGAGATCTTGTTGGAAGATCCAGCCCAACGAGATGTCTTACCGTGTAAATCTGATCCTCGTTTCCAGGACTGGAAAGAAGCCTGTAGTTTACTAATTACATTGTCGAGAAAAGTGTGCTAATCTATACTGTTTTCTAAGGGCCACACCTTCCTAGTCACCAAATACAAAGACCTTCCCCAGGTGGACATGGACATTTTCCATCAGTGCCTCCACAAGTCAGCACCTGGCCCGTGGCAGCCAGCTAAGCAGCAGCCCCTCACCTGGAGCCATGTGGACCCTCACCTGGAGCCAGGCAGCCCCCTCACCTGGAGCCAGGCGGCCCCCTCACCTGGAGCTGGGTGGCGCAGCCCTCGCAGCACACGGTGTGGCCGCAGGGGCAGAAGGCCGAGTTGATCTCACCCTCACAGCAGAGCACGCACAGCATGGCCTCCTTGAGTTTGCGCAGCTTCTCCTGGAGGGCGCGGGTCTGCTGGCAGCCGAGGCCCTCGCAGCTGCTACAGCTGGTGCTGCTCTCTGAGGACTTCAGGGGAGAGTTTGGGGGGCTGGGGTCGCTTCTGGGTAGGAGGTCCACCACACCCGCGTTATATAGAGCCCGCCTGGCGTGGTCATATGCCTCCTTGGAGGTTCTTTTAATATCGAAGACATACTTCTTGCCCAGGTTGATGTTTTCATTCAGAAAGAGAGAAGCCAAGTGGCCCTTCAGGTCTCGGCTGTACTGCATCATGACGGCACTGGTCACCGTGTCACACCTACGGACAGAGACGCAACACCCACCTCAGTGCTGACAGGCCTGGGTGTCCCCACGAGCTGGACCTTAAATGCTGCCATGAATAGGGAGGCTCATGTCCGCAGACATTTAACATTCTTGTCTGCATGCATGAAGATAAATCCTTCCAGTCTCGCATGTGTTAAGCATCTCAATGATGCCACCTCTATGCTTCCCAAATGTCTCCTGAGAAAGGACCTCTGGTTGGGCAGCGGTGAACACAGAGGGCACCTCCACCTCCACGGACAGTAGCTACAGTCGAAGGCAGCTTATGGCGAGAAAAGGGACGTTTTTCTTTGTAACCTTGGATTTATGCTAAAAATTTCTACAAATTTTCCATTCTGCTTCACAATGTGTCTATTTTAACATAAAATAGTTCGGTTGCCTGCCAATTACATTTTGTAGCTTTTGATTTTCCAAATATTTGAGTCAAATCACAACACTAAAGCATCCTCAGAAATGAGGGAATCAATATGGTTATCGAGGGATCCTCATTACACACTGAGGATTCAGAGCAGCTACTCTCCCAGG
The DNA here is from genome assembly GCF_001704415.2 of Capra hircus. NCBI lineage: Eukaryota > Metazoa > Chordata > Mammalia > Artiodactyla > Bovidae > Capra > Capra hircus. The sequence continues at coordinate 9,362,835 of NC_030830.1, read as the reverse complement.
GAGGAAAAACAACTTGGGTTATCCTGCAGGGAAAGGGCAAAACACAAGGGCAAAAACAAGCCCTCACTGAACAAGCCCTCACTCAGAGTTACCTTGGTCAGGGGGTGGGGAGAGTGGGGGTGGTGAGGAAAGGGGCTAAGAGATGAGCAGTGGAGCGAGTCTGTGCAGCTCACACTCACACCTTCCACGCCACATGCACATGTTCTGAAAGAAAAGCAGGACAATGTTGAGAAGGACCCCTACTAGGGCAGAAATGAAGGGCTCACAAATAGCCGATTTTTTAAACTCTGTACACGGTTCACTGACACAATGATCCCAGGAATTGTAGGAGGCTTGCTGTCATCTGGAAACCTCAGCCCCGAGGCAGACCCTGGGGTTATGGAGCACAGGGAGGGTACGTGCCTGTAAAACGCGTGTGTCTCTGTGATGGCTCGGTAGAGCCCACTGGCCGCCCTGGTGCTGATCATCTTGAACAAGAGCACGATGCTGTTCCCAGACTCCTTGGTGACGGTCAGGTACACGTTCTTCCCTGACTGGGTGGCCATCTGCACCACGGGGTAAGCGATCCTAAAACGGGGGAAGAGAAAAGTAAGCCAACTCAGGGGAGGTCCGCCACTGCGCAGGCACCTAGTGAGGTTCCCATGGGCCGTGGCCCAGCCATAAAACCAGATGCTCAGATAAGACCATCAGATAAGCACTCTGCTCGCAAGTTATAAAGGTTCATTGAAAAGCACTTGGGGTAAGTGAAGAGGAGCTCTAGAGGGAGTTTTGGGGGACTGTGTGTAGGTGAAATGAGATTTTTATAGCGATGAATGACATTTGAGAAATATTAACTCCGCCACATCAGTACACTTAAGCCTGCATTTAAAAAAAATAATGGAATGGTTATCAAGGCCTGAATAAAATTAATGTACCTACCCCAAATGAAACATGCTATCCCTAAAGGATGACTGTTTACTATCCCTCTCCACTTTCTATTTTCATGATCAGAGCTACAAGAGTATATACACACTTGAAGTGAAGTCGCTCAGTCATGTCCAACTCTTTGCGACCCATAGACTGTAGCGTACCAGGCTCCTCTGTCCATGAGATTTTCCAGGCCACAGTACTGGAGTGGATTGCCATTTCCTTCTCCAGGGGATCTTCCCAACCCAGGTCTCCCGCATTGTAGACAGACGCTTTACCGTCTGAGCCACCCTAAACAAATTTAAGACCTGGGATACCTATTAATTGGGCTGAAGTCATCTTTACAAATGGAGATTCCTTCAGGTCCAACCCCAATGAGGAGCTTCTGCCCCTCGCTGTCCCTCACAGAATGCCATTCAATGCCGTAGTTTTCCATTGCTGACACAATCTGCAAAACTTGGTATTCGGCTGAAGCCTGGCTGGTCCCCTCCAGCTCCTTATGCTTTGCCACAATGCTGTAAGACACCAAAAGGCCAGAGTGTACAGAGAGGTTAACTGATGCAGTCTTCAGAGAGAAATCTATTATTTCTACTAGTGAATTAGACTGACACTGTCATTTACGAATCATAAAAACTTAAAGCTATATATTATTGATGTTTCATTTAATTAGCAACCTTATTGTAAAATACTTTTAAGACACTGTTCAAGATCTCAACTATTAAATATTTAGTAGAAAAAACTACTGGGGATGCCAGATGAGGATAAATTAAAAGAACAGAAAATCTCTAAAAATATATGTAAGAAATTTATACCTAGGAATGGCTCATGTATTTGTCTAAGTTTACTTTCTAAGTTTCACTATAATATAGCATTATATGGGATTGATTAGGTCATTTGGAACTTAAATATGCAGGATTTATTTTATCTATTGGGGTGGAACAGCCTCCAATATAGTCCTTAAAGATCCCCACCCCCTGGTATCCACGCCCCTCTATAACTTCCTTGAGTTATGAAAAAAAGAAAGTGAAGTCACTCAGTCGTGTCTGACTCTTTGCGACCCCATGGACTGTAGCCTACCAGGCTCCTCAGTCCATGGAATTTTCCAGGCAAGAGTACTGGAGTGGGTTGCCATTTCCTTCTCCTGGGGATCTTCCCAACCCAGGAATCGAACCCAGGTCTCCTGCACTGCGGGCAGACGCTTTACCGTCTGAGCCACCAGGAGGCCTTCCTTGAGTATAGGCTGGATTAATGACCTGCTTCTAATGAACAGATTATGGCAAAAGGGATGGGCTGTCACTCAATTCTGAGATTAATTTATAAAGACTCCATCTTGGGTGTTCGCTCTTGCTCTGACCGGACTGCCTGTCTTGGGGGAAGCTAGTCACCATGTTATGGAAAGAGGCCCATGTGGTAAGGGCACAGGCCAGGCAACAACAAGCCACCTGAGCCCAGCTGGAAGCGGATCCTTCCCTCAGCTGGGCCCTCGGAAGAGGGTGAACCCCATGGGCAGCTTGACTGCAGCCTCCTGAGAGATCCGCAGCCAGAGAACCTAGGCAGGCCACGCCAGACTCCTGACCCAGAGAACTGTGAGATGATCTTTCCTGTTTGAAGCCACTAAGTTTTGGAGGGCAACTCATTACCCATGAATAGATAATTAAAACACCTATGTTAGGTCTCTTGATTTAATCCTTTCTGGGATGAAGGAAAGGTCAACATACCCGATAGATGCTCTAAGAGACTTACATTCTTAAAAGGCCAGAGACTTTATAATTTCTGTTACACAGCATTTTGTATAAGGGCATTTATTTGTGTGGATTATATTTTGTGTAAGTTTCTCAGAGAAAAGGATAAGAATCTTTTGAAAACAGTTGGTTAGAGTGGGCAATGGTCTAGTCTCGACCTCACAAATTACCTGTATCTATCATAGTTTGATCTTTCTCCTGGAGATTCTTATAAATCTGCTAGATCCATGACAACAAACAGGAACCTGAAGTGAGGCCTCACCTGTTCAAGGTGGCACTAGAGAGCTCCTTGGCACACAGCTCCTCGTAGCTGTACTTGGCTGTGTTCTGGTTGTAGTCCCCAAACTTTGTCTGGGCCAGGAGGGCGCTGAGTTCCACTGCCTGCTCTGGGGAACACTGGAGGTGGCCTGCCAGGAGGGCTTCCTTTATATGCAAGAAAAAGATATGCCTGCAAAGCAATATGAGAATGAGGTTATGCCGGGGGACTAACATGGTTGTCAGACGCACTGTGTGGCAATTCCATAATCCCTTTTAAGTAAGAAAAACAGAGCAGGGTAGAAAGTTACCTGGGAAATGCTTACACTTACAGACCTTTTATTAAAATTATGAGAAGTAAGGCAAAATAAGTCTAAGGAGTACATACACACATAATAATTATATACACGTTTCTGCATTATACATTTCAAAAGAAATGATCTTAATCAGAAAAATTTTTTCTTGATGTGTAATTGATATCTTATTCAAATGACACTCAAATCTCTCGTTTTCACCTGAACTTCTCTGCTAAGGCTCATACGCAAATGTGCAAGAGCTTACAGACTTCGCCCCTAGGTGTTCTTCAGTATCCCAATTTCACCTTGTTCGGAGCCAAACTGTCTTCCTCTCCAAACCCACTTTTTCTCCCAGTGGAAACCAGAGAGTGATTTGCTATTTTTACCACACACTCAATCTTGATTCTTCATTTTCTTTCTGCCTAATTTCTATCTCTGAAAATTCTTTTAAATCTAGTTCCGTTTTCCCTGTTTTTACTTCCTCTGTCCTACTGTAGCTCTCAACTGTCAGAGAATTTACAATAGCCCCTAGGCTGATCTCTCTTCTAGACTCTGCATGAATCCATCTTCCAAGCTGCTTGCTTCTGATATGGACTTGCCATTCCTCTGTTCAGAATCCTTCAAGACATCCCCATTGTTTGCCAAGGAAGCACACTGTCAGCATGAACCCAGACTTCTCAACGTCTTGCCCCAGATTTCCAGCCATATCAGGTGGCACTAGTGATAAAGGACACGCTTGCCAATGCAGAAGACATCAGAGACGTGGGTTCGATTCCTGGGTCGGGAAGATCCCATGGAGGAGGGCATGGCAATCCACTCCCATACTCTTGCCTGGAGAGTCCACGGACAGAGGAGCCTGGCAGGCTACAGTCGCAGGGTCACAGAGAGTCAGACAGAATTGAAGTGACTGAGCAAACACACGTGCACTCTTGTCATTCGCTCCAGCCACTATGCCCCAGGAAAGGGACAATTCTTTTTTTCTGGAAAAACCAAGCATATTCACACTCCCACATCTCTGGTCTTGCTGTTCCCTCTGTCCTGAAGGCCACTTTTCCTATCCCCTCATCTGGATACCCTTCTGTCTAATTCACACACAAACCATTTAGCTGCATGTAAACTGACTTTCTAAGTGCATCTAACATCAGAGAGTTCTATAAATGTACATAAAACTACACACTGTCTGCAATTAGTTTATAGTCCCATCCTAGTTCCATTCCATCTGACCCTGTCCTAACTGTATGCAACACTGCATTCCACATTTACCAAAAAGTAAGTGAAACTTAGAATCCTTGAAAACTTCAGATGTTGTTACCTGACAATTTGTATTGCCTAAGACTCTGAACAGAGTGTTTAAACTGTCATAGACAGATTGGCCAGGGTTATGAAATTTGTCTCTGGCAAATGCAGAAGTATAACTTTCCCTGATGACTCAATACATCCTTTCCAACATGCTGAAATGCCACACTACTCCCTCAATTAACAAATGAATTGTGATCATCATTGTAAAGCTCTGAACAAGGCTCCTAAACTCAGCTTCCCCCTTCAGCTGGATATCCTTATTCGAGTCCTCAAGTCACTTTTATTTATGTTAGTCTTGTGTCTGACATCCAGGTAGAAGGTATGAGAACAATGCAAGGCAGGAGAACCTGAGGCTAGAAAAAACAAGGAGGGGCACTGCTGAGTGTCTCAAAACTTTGGGCTGACAAGAGCCATTAATCCTCCTTTAAAAAATGCTTAAATTCAACATTTTGTGCCTTCTACAACGATAAAGAAATGTTTAAAATTATCAGACTCTGCCAAACACTGCAGTGTTTTTTTTTTTTTCATTCAAAGCCCCCTATGAAGAAATCACAGTAAGAATGCATAATAGCACTGAGAGAACACAAGCATGGTTTTTATTAAACCAAACATCTGCTTGTCTTTAAAGTATTTCTGACATACTGCTAAACTGAGAAGGGGGTCCCTACTGGGGGAAAGAAATGACTACAAAAATAACTTGTTTTGAAATATCCAAAGACTGAGATCTAGCAGCCCCATAAAATCTTGGTGTTGCGACACTGCTTCAGTCCCCAGAAGGCTTTTTAGACAACCATTCGGTAAACTTCATCTTGGTTTACGTACCTCTGTCTCTGCAGTCATCAGAGGACATGCTAGCAGCAAACAAAAACCTCAGTATATGCTTACATTAAACAAGAAAGCATGTGCTGAAAGATTTTCAAGGGTATCAGCCAAACTAAGTCTTCTCGATTTAATCACTGCTTATGTGAAAGTGTCTTTTAACTGATTTCCTAGGTATTAAGTTAGGGACTAGTATAGCCGGCAAAAGAAGAGGTTCAAAATCAGTCCAATTTCTTTTTCTAAACTATCCATGCCAACTTCTAGACAGACAACTGCCAAAATCAAAGGCAGAAAAGCAATAACAAAATATTAACAGGTGGCCAGCAGCCTGACAGTAACGCTGATCCTTTCTCGGCATGTGAGTTGGAATTTTTAGAAAGGGGGTGGAGGGCAATAGCCTTTTCTATATACTCCACATTCTAGGCTGTACTGCGACTGCTACCCTCTTAAGTACAAAAATCCCCCTCTTTACAGAAACTTTCTGGTAGGGCACTTCATGCATTTTGCCATTTCATGGCAATCAAGCAACCTTTTCAAGTCAACAAGTCCGTCATGCATCGTCTCTGTGCCAAGCCCTATGCTGGAGTTCTGGGGTTCAAGGGTGAATATATGTGATAGTTCCTCTTTTGATGGAACTTACAGTCTTTTGGTGTGAAGGAAAGTATCCTATCAAAATAACTCAGGCTGCAAACTGGCACTTAGGTGACAAGTTTATGCTCTCCAGAAGAGCACGTGGAGCAGCGATAGCAAAGGTCACAGCGGCGGCAGGCCATCAGCAGACTTTATTTAATGTGTTCTTCCCAGATGGAGGATGACAGGGCGTGCAGAACCACTGACAGCAAGGAATCCAGGGATGGCTCAACAGTTAGGGGTGGTTCTGAGTGAAGTATTTTCTTCTATTTTCCCTTGAACTATTTGGCCTGTAACTGACTGGTTCATGGATTTCACCCTCTCCCTTTTCTTAGGCTGGGTTAAAGGTTACCAATATTCTCAAAATAAGTAGATGTGTTCAAAGAAGTCAGACCTGCAGTGAATTGCCATTTTCTTTTTTCCAAAGATCAAAAGTGATTGGCATATCTAATTCAATTTAGGCTACATGCTAGAAGCATAAACAGAAAGAAAGCCTTTGAACAAAATCATGTCTTAAGCAAATGTCTATGAATATATCTTAACAGACAAGCTCATTTTCTAAACATTCCTTTGGCTGCACCTTGAAATTCATGATTCTTCCAGTTTTACTCAGTTACTAAGAAACTGGATACTTTCAGCATAGGATGGGGCTTGGAAGCCCAAAGTGAAAAATTACCAGCTAACTCATGTTTTTGCATTCATGAATTCACACTTACTGCAGCATTAGGGAAGATTAAAAAGAAAGAAAATAGGAATAAATATGAGGATATATATTTTAATTTAAAAAAAGAGCCACACATCCTTAATACGTTTTGTTTAGAAATATGTACTTAGAATTTCCTCTATTTTTAAAATGAATTTCTTTCCACAATTTTAAGCCATAAAATTAGGTCTTTTAAGAACTGTAATCAGAATACTCTCCTCTAAACCGTGCCTTGTCTCATAAAGAAATCATCTAATAATCAAAGCAGAATTTTCTGCAAACCAATCGGGAGTTGTGGATCTGTTCATCACAGACAGTTACTCTCTATTACTGCCCTCCAGTTATCTTGCTGGTTATGTAATTTTGAAAAGCTTTTCATGACACAAATAATAAGACAACTATATCCACATTCACTATTAAACTCCAAATGAAGTAACCAACTAAAACATCTCTAAAATGGCTGAAAGTGAAAGTGTTAGTCGCTCAGTTGTACCTGACGCTCTGCGGATATGGACTGTAGCCCACCAGGCTCCTCTGTCCATGGAATTCTCCAGGCAAGAATACTGGAGTGGGTTGCCATTCCTTTCTCCAGTGGATATTCCAGATCCAGAGATCGAACTCAGGTCTCCTGCATTGCAGGCAAACTACTAAATAGTTATTTTTAAAAACTCTCCGGTCCCAATAACTGAAGTGAATTTCTCCCCAAGAGACTGACTGAACCTGGCTCTCCATTTTAACAGCTGGTTAGTCCCTCACAGAGTGAGACACCCACTGAGGTCACCTGAACGCGAGCCTCAGTTCAATGAGTCATTAAACCACAAGCTCTAACTGCCAGGTTATATTTTAAAATTATCTAACCACAACAGAATTGCTATATGTTTGTTTTATATCTTAAACTCCAGAGCAACAAAAATCAGTTCAAGATGGATCCAGGCCTAAATATAAAAGCCAAAATGGTAATAATTTTAGAACAAAACACAGGAGAGTATCTTCATGACTTGGAAACAGGCAAAGGTTGCTCAGAATGCAGTCAGCAAAAATCATAAAAGAAAAAAGTGCATAAGTGAAACTTAACCAAAATTAAAGACTTCTTCCGGTCAAAATGCATTAAAAAAAAAAAGACCAGCCAAATCACAAGAAAAAGGTACACATATAAAACAAATATCTGATAAAAAACTGGTATATACAAAGAACGTGTGCAGCTCAAAAATAAAGGCAACAACTAAAGTAAAAATGGGCAAATGACCCGAACAGATATTTCACAAAAGATGTTTGAAAGGCCAATAAGCTGATGAGAAAGTGTTATTAATCAATAGAGATGTAGAAGTTAGAACTACAACGCGCTAGCACTGTAAACCCAGCAGAAGGCGGGCAGGAATGTGGAGGAACTGGCCCCCCCACACACTGCTGACAGGAGCACAGAATGGTACAACTGCTTCTGGCAAAGGTCTGGCAGTTACTTGTAAGTTAAACAATTACCTCTCTCTATGACCCAGCTATTTCAATCTTATTTACTCAAGAGAAATGAAAACACATGTCTACAAAAAAAGACTTGTGCTTGAATGTTTATAGCAGCTTTCTTCATGACAGCTGGAAAACAGGTGTTCATCAATGGAGTATGGATAAATAAACAGCAGTGCATAATACAATGGAATACTATTCAGCAATCAACAGCAACAAGTCACTAATGTATACAACAAGACGATGGGTCTCAAAAAATTTATGATGAACAAAAGGAGCCAGACACAGAAGAATACCTACTGTGTGATTCCACTGACAAGAGGTAGAACAGGCGTAACTAATCTATGTCGGAAAAACATACAACCTGGTTGTGGAGTGAGGTGGGTGGAAGTAGGGAAGGAGAGTAGAGAATGACTGCAGAAGGTCATGAGGGAACTTTCTGGAGTGATGGTAATATTCTAAATCTTAAAAAGGGTTTCATTTAAACAGGTACATCTATTTGCCAGAACTCACCAAGTGGAATATTACGATTTATGCATTTCATCATATAAAATTTTATATTGAAAGAGAAAAGAACTATAGGCAAAGACTGAGTTCTAGTTAACAATATGCATAGTGAACTATTTAGGGAGATATCTACAACTTATTTTGAAAGGTATTAAAAAATTGACTGATAGATGGGTAGAGGGACCAATAAGTGGATAAATATGTGATAAAACAAGAATGTCAAACTGTTAATAGCAGAATCTAGGTGTTTTTGGTGTTCAATGTAAAAATCTTCAACTTATCTGTACATTTGAAAATCTTTATAGTTAAGACGTTGCGAACATACTACTAGTAATAGGGTCAAGGTTCAGAATTCAAATGAGGAGCCACAACTAAAATGAACCATCAACTCTAACACATTTCATGGAAAGTTTGCAACTGAAAAAACTGTCACAGCCAGTAATTACCAAGTCAGGTCTCTATTCAGGCTTAAGGAAATCTTTCTCAAAGCCCAAAATGTAAAATGGGAATCACTGATAAATTTGCTTCCTCCTCAGGCTCTAAAGCAGTTAAATGGTAAGGAGGGTACAGGTGAGAGAAATTCCTCACTTCAAATTGATTACAACTCACTCCAGAAAAAGTACCTTGAAGCATTAAATCTCACTTCTAAAAGGTATGATTACTCACTCACTGGAGATAGCTGTCCCTGGGAAAATAACAATCCAGGCAATCGCAGAGTTTAAGAGTGTCAACTACAATCTCTTTCTCAGCAATCTAGATTAGAGGCCTGGAATCAGGGACACAACTCAGAATAAATATACCTGGAACCTAATCCCACTGGTCACCCTGGGTCTGACCCTTGCTGCTGCTGCTAAGTCGCTTCAGTTGTGTCTGACTGTGTGACCCCATAGATGGCAGCCCACCAGGCTCCCCCCATCCCTGGGATTCTCCAGGCAAGAACACTGGAGTGGGTTGCCATTTCCTTCTCCAATGCATGAAAGTGAAAAGCGAAAGTGAAGTCGCTCAGTCGTGTCCGATTCTTCTCAACCCCATGGACTGCAGCCCACCAAGCTCCTCTGTCCATGGGATTTTCCAGGCAAGAGCACTGGAGTGGGTTGCCATTGCTTTCTCCAGGGTCTGACCCTTAGTGCCCTCTAAATAGTCAGATTTTATTTATAATGACATTCAAAATGAAAAATTCATTTTGGCTACAAATCAATTTCTCAATGTTCTCTGATATTTTATATGTATATATAAGTATCAGAAGTTCAAAAAGAGATGAAGGTGCCCAGGTGGGCATCCTGTGGCTAAAATAAACAGAAAACCACACAAACATCCCATATTCTGAGCAGAAAGACTTAATAAATTAGAATTCAGAAATGTAATTAATACTTTCTTTGAAAATAATATACATGTCTGTTTTTAACCTTTTTTACTTTCCTGGGGCCAGTGTTATATTTGGGTGTATCAAAAAAAAAAAAAAAAGAATGTGTTGTTCCACTCTTAGACATGTAATTGATATAAAAAACATAATATTCCTGCAACGCATCCTATGGAATTTACCCACCATGAATCACACAAAGGTAAGTTCTGTAATCAACATTTACCCTCATGACAATGTTTTATAAGATTCTGAACATGATTACAGGCATGGGCTAGGGTCAATGTGATTCAGCTGTGGACTGATTTGAGATTATCACCTCATCTCTGCCTATAGTTTATATGTGGTATTTGCTTTGTGGGTTTCAGTGATGCCATCGTTCCTGAACTTTCACATGTCTAAGTGATTTTTGTTGGGAGATGGGGAAGAACTGAATTTAATAAGTATCAAGGGCCTACAAATTGGCTGAAATTAGATAAAGCTGGCCTGCAGCTTGAAAACTATCTGAACTTCATAAAAGGTCCAGGTGGGTGGCAGTTCATCCTTGATAAGAACAAACAGCTACAATGAACAAATGGCTTTGAAGAGGGGGCGAAGGAAGCAAGCAAACAGAAGAATGCCAAACACTGAGCAAATTATTAATCAAGAAGAACCGCTAGAAACTGTTTAATGATGAGATTTCTTTTAGATCATCTCAAACTTTTCAGGTTATAGAAGCAAACTGGCAAAGCATGTCAATATCTACAAGAAAATGTGTATTATCAGTATCAGTTAACCCCATTTTTACTGACTTCCAAGTTCTTAATTCATTGATTCAGCAAATATTTACGCACCAGCTACTTGTTAGACTCTGGGGATACATGGTTGATCAGCTCCTTCTTAATGGAATTTAGATTATTAGAGTAGCTGATGATAAGCAAATGGTCACAAAAGTAAATGAGTGCTACACATTCGTTAAACGTTGTAGAGGAAAGTGGCATGATGTATTAGGAGAGTTCAGTCTCCTCAGTGGGCCTAGAGAAGGCTTTTCCAAGGAGTGATGAGTGAGCTGGGGCCTGCAATCACACTCATCACTGCTCACAACTTTAAGACCCTAATGGGATGCGACATTCAGGATTACAACATTTCCATGAACATGTACTTTAGCATTCATGGAGTGCTTGTATGGGGATTGTTCTCTGGGATAAAGGATTCAGGTGTTGGTGAATCTTAACTAAGAAGGGTGCCCCCTAGCAAAGAACACAGAGCTCTGCTAAAACGTGGCAAAGTCAGGAGAAACAGAAGGGTTTTATTGGCAGTGGATGGTATAAATACCTACTATCCCTGAAGCATATAATTCTCTAACCTCTGGTTTTGAAAATGTTGACAAAATCTGGTCAGAATTGCTGTGAATAACCAAGAGTCTCTGAAAGGTAAGAATTTCAAAGATCACTGAGATTTCAGATCCATTTTCAGAATATATTAGTCTCACGTTTCGTTTTAATCCACAGAATGGCAAACATCTGCTGAAAATACCTGCTGTCTTCCTCTCTGAAATGTTCCAGCTGAGTCTAAACAAACCTCTCCGGTTACTTTCCAGAATTCCTCATTCAAGAGCAAACAAAATAGTCTGGGTAAAGAATCAAATCTAAAATTAGGCCACATCAGAGACCAGACTAACTCTATTTCCCTGTCTAAGCAGACACTGGAAATGTTTTTTCTATCTTCAGAGAAATGTTATCTAGAAAAAAGCATTAGAAAAGTGATATGAAGAGAAATAGAAGCCAAAGGAAAAAAAAGAAAATCGGCTAGAAGGGATCTTAGAGAAACTCTTTCAGGGTATTCAGCAGGTCTCAAGTCTTAGAAGGCTGTTTACGCCAGTGGTTGGTGGCTGAGCTGAACCTAGAATGCAGGGCTTCCGTGTGGCCCCTAGGACTCTGCTATCAGACAGGCCTTTCCGCCTGTCATTCTCTAGCAGCCTCCCTAATTTGATGCAAAGTAATGTATGAACTGCCCCCCCTTAGGCCAGCTCTACTGTAAGCAGGCTGCTTTAATTGTCCATGGAGGACAGCTTGGGCAGGATATTTCAGCACCATTTAATAAACTGTCCAGACACTTCCAGTATACTAAGTGCACCCTCATGACTTGACTGGGAGATGCTAAAATAACACCTCTCATAACTGGACTGGCAAAGCTGAGCTTACTCACTATGTAAATAGATCTATTTTACTTCCATGGCATTTTATACCAATATTTTATAACAAACGATTAAACATCAAAAACATTAATCACCAGCTTTACTATGTTAACATTAGGGGAAATAAGTGTTCCTGTTCTGTAGTATCTGGCACATAAACACAATGCTAACTATAGCAAAACTGGGCCCAGCACAACTTATGTTCCTAATGAAAAGGTACAAAGCTAATTATAAATCACTTCATCTATAAAGCTGAATGTTATATACAATTTAGGTGGCATTTCCTTAAAATTCTGTTACTTCAGACAATCCCACAGAAAAGTAAAATACTAATATTTTAAAAATCAAAAGTTTAGATCACCTGAATTTTTTGGTATGATTTCAAATGGAATGAAAATCAATTAAAATTACTGAGTCTAACCAGGTATGTGCATTCTTTGAGTGCTATTAGGCTTGAATCTCAAGAGTCAAAGTCAATTGAGTCAATAAAGTAGGAAATTTAATTCCAATTCTAATTCATAAAATGTATTTCTTGCATGAATAAAATGGATTTGATAATAGTTATTAACTCTATTATAAGAAAACACAGGTAAAGACTGTCTGGTAGCAAACTGTAAAATCTGTAAGCATTTATAATACGAATGCACATGTTACACTGTTATGACTGCTATCATTTAATGATGTATTTAGTCTTCCAAGCTTCTGCAGATTAAAAAAATAAATTTGTGTCATCAAAATAGATTTGTAAATGGAGGCCCTGAAATAACTGCAAAATCCGGATAAAACTAAACAATGAAAATTCCAAGAGGTTGTGTTTTATATATATACATATATTTTTTTCTTACTCTATTGCAAGTTATCAAACTGAACTGCAAAGTAGAAGCATTCACAAACCAGCTTTAAGTTAAAAAAGAAAAAGTGCAACCTATCCTGATGTCATACAGACAGCTAAGACATTCTTAAACATGGAATTACTTGAATATTTTGCAAGACATTTTTAGAAGCACTAAGAATTCAATATACTAGCTTCTCTCAGATACAAAATTGAACATTTCCTTCACCCTTTAAAGCTCCATAACAAGGCAAAGCAGAGATTTCAAACTCAAATAAACAGTATTTCAAAATGTGTGTCTAGCCATCCTCTGGTAAACGACCAAAAAAATAAAATGACATGCTAAAAATTGCTAAAGAATATGGCTCACTCATCATTACTCAAAACTGTCACACTCACATTTTTTATGGTCGTGGCAAATTTCCAAGCCAAAGTAGGAAAACACTAAAACTAAGATCCAAAGTTTGCTGTGTTTAAAAGTAGTCATTTTCCATTTTTTAAAAAAGTAAATATACCACTATAAGATTTAGGTCTCCTGCATTTCAGCAATAAATATTAAACACCAGTTTCCTAGCTTAGCTCATCCTTGAGAAAAGTATTACATCTAGTCCAGGGGAGAATCCATTTTCTGTTTGAAAAAGGAAACCACACGCTCCAATTGTCTCGTACTACTGGTAGCTTTCTAGAAGTAGAGAGAGAAATTTAGCAATCTAAACTCAACAATCATGTGTAATGTGTTTGTGGGGTAGCATGTTACTACTGGTGTTAGACCAGTTTTCTTAACTGCATTTGCAAGAAACTGAAAAACTTTAAAAATTTGGAAAAAGAGCTCTTTGCTACACACTGTAATCTGACACTAGGCTGAAGAAGTTGACCAAGTTTAAGTAACCCAAGAGGAACTGTTTCCTGCTTTCTGTTAGAACAGTCTGCAATGACCTACAGTAACACTGCTGAGGCAGAGGTTACTATCGGGCAGTAGATGCTGTTATCAGGAAGTCAGTTGGGTCTTCTTTCTTTCTTTTTAAGAATTTTTTTGAGTTGTGGCGCTGATCTCAAACGTTTGTAAGAATTCATCCCTGCTCTCCCATCGTTTATAAAGACAAGAAAAATACCACAAGAGCTGGAAAATGCACCCCTGGGCAACTATGCTGCTCTCTTTTCACCTCAACAAAAGAACTGTGCTATGGAAAACTTCTAAGTTATGAACCTCTGTATCAAAACAAACCTGCCTGTGAGCATCTCTGGGAAGGTGCAGTGGCTCTCCCTAAAGGGAATCAAAGGTCTATTTGACATTGGTTTATTTTAGCATCATTTTACCTAGTCTGCTCCTGTAAGATGAGATGAGGCTCCACGAAGAACTTGACTCTCAGTTTAAGCCGGTAAGGGGCTAGCCCATCCATCTGCTGGGAGATCCGGTTTCTCAGATTTAGCCATAAACTTTCACCTTTGCTACCCGTAAACTGCAGTCCAAAATAATCAACTTCTATAATTCCCAATCTCCTGCACACCTAAAACAAAAATGAATGCAGCATAGATAAGCAAGCGGTCCATGTGGTCAAAGCAAACCAAGACTCCATCTAAGATTCTTGCATATGTTTTAAAAAAAAAAAAACATATAAAGTTCAACAACGGTGTTACAATTCCTGTTGTAGGCTATAAGAACAAAGTTCTAAGGCTCCAGTGATGCTAAACCACTAGTCGTGGTATAAGAGGCAGGCACAAAAGGAGTTCTCAAAATGCAGCCTTCCAGAAAGCCTGAGGAGGGGAATCCACGGGGTATTTCCCTTCTTATTCCAATCACTGGAATTCCCTCCACCAGCACAATCTGCACAGCTGATTTGGCAGCTTATTATCTGGACAATTTTAACCATCTGGGTTCCAAAAAAATAAACACACTGAGGAAACACGCCACAAGTGTCTGCTAAGCTTTACAGAAGGCTTTCCAAACACATCTCAGGTCGAGGTGGGTTGAAGGCACAGCGTTTCACTTGAGAGCAAATCCTGACGTCTGCCACACCGCTAGGCGCTGTTTGGAACGGTTTTTCACTCCTAAGGAAACGCGTGTGCTGACAGACAACCAAGGAGTTTATGACCCAAACCCACCGTCCCCAGAGAATCGGGAGAGGCAGGGAGGTGAACCGGCCGCTTGAGAAGCAGTGAGAGGCAAGGGGCCCGGCTTGTCTGCCCAGCAACCTGAGGGACCTGCGACCGCCTCCGGCCACCTCATCCCGGGACGCAGGTGGCGCCGCCGGGCCCCGCGGGGACGACAGGCAGCCTCGTGCACACACCACCTGCAGCAGGTGTGCCGGGCCGCTTTCTTCCGGCAGAGTGCCGGGCTGGGGGACCGGGTGGCAGGCCCGCGGCCCGTCGCGCCCCCGCCCCACCCCCACCGACGGGCCACCCCCGCGCGCGCCAGGAAGGGGGCCGCGCGCCCCTACGGCCTCGGGAAGGAGGGGGCGCAGGCCGGGCGCCTGAGGCGCACTCCCCACTGCCGCCGCCGGCACCACCGCGAGGCCCCCCCCGACCCCGGCCTCAGGGGGCCGGCAGGGGCCCCCGGTCCTCACCTGGTTGAGGCAGTCCTCGCCGTTGGCTTTCGCCTCCACCTCCACCTCCATCAGCACTGCGTCCGGCCTCGTCACATAGCACAGCATGGCTGGGGCCGCCGCTGCTGCCACAGCCGCCTTCGTCTTTGGTGTGCGCGGGGCTCAGACTCAGCTCCGGGATCGGCAAGGCTGGCCCCCGGGAGACGGCAGCCCTGCAGACCCCTGCCCTACGCCCCGCAGCCGCCGCGCACCAACCCCCCCCCCCTGCCTCGCCAGCCCGCGCGTCAGCCGGCGTCCCGAGTCCCGCGGCGGCGCCGCACTCCAGCAGCCCGACTGCCTGCGCCGCGACGGGGACTCCTCAGATATAACGGCCCCGCCCCCCTCGGCTGGGCCCCCCCGCCAATCACGGCGGCCCCGCCCCTCCGCCGCCGCCCAGCCAGCCAATAGCGGCGCCCGCTCAGCCGCCGCCCGCCCTCCCAGCGCCGGCGGAGTGTCCCCCCGCCCCCCACGCCGGCCGCCCCGGAGTTGGCGGCTCGCGGGCGCCGGAACGCTGTGAAGAGGAGGGAGGCCCCGGAGCGCAGCCGCTGCGTCTGCCCGCTGGGCGACGCTGCTCCGAGCCCGCGACCGCCTGGAGCTCCCGAGCCTTTCTGACGAGCTTGAATTTACAGTGATTAACCGTCTGCAAGCTGCTGCTATTCTTTAGAAGCCTTGGGTTGCTCCAATAGCACGTTTCAGGGGTGAAGGCAGAGCAGCTCCAAAGCTTGAAAAAACTCTTGTCTCTGGGGTTTGCCACAGTAACTGGTTGGAAGGCAGAATTCTTGTTCATTATTTTAGATCTCGTCGTTGAAAAAAAAAAAAACCAAAATCTGAGTATAAAAGTTTGTACAGTTGTTCTTCAATAAAGCAAGGAGTTTCTCCTCTAGTGCTTTCTCTATGAACCCTCTCCGAAGGCTTCTGTTTACCCGTTGTGCTGAATCAAAACACGGTTCAGGGCACTAAGGCCCTCTCTTAGGTTGCCCATCTTTGTCTCACGCCCTGTCTCATTTGTTCATTAAACATTAATTGAGCACCTGCTCCAGTGCCAGCCCTCTCTCTCAGACAACCAGGTGTTATCCTCAACTTCAGGGTAAGGGACTCATCTCAGAACCTCTATAGAAGCTATTAACGATTTAAAGTCTCCAACTCTTCCCTCATTTACCACTTGTTTTCTTAGCCAACACGTTACTCAGCCTACATCTTTGGTTTCTTTATAGGAGAAGCCAGAGATGTGGCTTTCAGCCTTGGACCCTTGAAAACTGACTTCTCTCTGCAGCTCAGTGTTTCATCAGGCAGATGGAGACTCTAGTGTCTGTCCTGCCTTCCCCCAACGTTGCTGGGAAGAGCAGCAGAGGCAGTTTTCAAGAAAGCATTTGAATGACCCGGTTTATGGTATATGTAAGGAGATCTATATTGCCAGCTCTGTCACCACCTGCTGATGACTTCTGTCATTATCCCTTTCCTGGAGTTCCAATTATTTCTGTCCCGCTGACATTTATTTACAAAGAAATAAGAATATCAGAGGAGAAGACTACTGGTTAGGATCCCACCACAGTCTTTCACTAAAGCCCACGATGGCGAAAACTAAACCACGTCCCAACCTCCAGTGCTGCAGAAGGGCGTGCACATGCATATCTTTCCTTGTGTCTTTTAAGAATACACCTCACAAGACTTCCCTGGTGGTCCAATGGTTAAGAATCTGCTTTGCAATGCAGGGGACATGGGTTCCATCCCTGGTAGGGGAACTAAGATCCCACATGCTGGGGAGCTAAGAAGCCAGTGCACCTCAGCTGCCTAGCCCTGTAAGTACTGAGCCCTAGTGCTAAAACCAGAGAGTCCCTGCTCCACAAGGAAAGATCCCATGTGATGCAAGGAAGATCCCATGTGATGCAAGGAAGATCCCCTGTGCCGTGACTAAGACCAAACACAGCCATATATATATATATATACATATATATATATATATAAATACATCTCAGGATATGCTGCTGAAATAGTCCTGTCTTGTATCAACTCTTGTTCCTGATTCACTTAATTTCAGTTTACTGATCTGGGAAATTTATCTAGGAGACAATATTTGTGTAATTGTCATCTAATCTGTGCTTAATCTGTAGAAATTTTAGAACTGGGAGAAGAGGTGAGGGGCAAGACAGAGGCCAAGTGTACTGGTAAACAGTTTTGCTTATTGAGTGACCACGCTGGCTAAACCAATGCCAGTGAACCAAAAGTTGTCTAACTAAAGCAAAAGAGAATTTAGTGCACAAAATTTGGGGGAGCTCACAGAATCAGTGGGGACAAGGCTTGAAAATGAATGGAAAGGGAGACATATCAATTGGCCAAAAACAAAAATCAAAAACCTAAACCTAAACCCCAAACAACCAAAACCAAATACTCATGCTGTGGAGAAACTACTTTAAAAATAGCATATTTTTGGCTTGCCAGGGATATTTCTTAATACAAACCCGGACCATGGCTTTGACTGTGGGATGGTTGGTAAAGATGTCAGTGGGTTTTGAAATTGAATCATCAGATAAGACTGAAGAGGAGAAGGGTTTCTTAAAACAAAACAAAGCTTAAAATGGGAAAAGCAGCACTTGGGGTGGGGGTAGAAATCATGATAACCAAGAAGAAAAAGAATACTGGCTTCTGTTAGCATGTCCGGGAAATAGGAGACCTTAATCTTTCCCTCTCTTCCTCTCTCTCTCCCTGATTTTTCTCTTTCCTCATTTCTTCCTTGAGTAGAGATATAGAGAGCAGATTAGTTAGGAATGAGAAGGCTAAGTTTGCTGGTGCCTGGGTGAGAAAGCAGATTATGTTCAAAGACCTGGTTAGGGAGTAAAAAGCCCACAGTAGAACTGCTTCCTAGAGGATCCCACCATCTGGCAATGCTATGAAACGTCTGGAGCCGGTTTCAAGCCCCAGCTGGGTCTAACTCCAAAATAAGCCTGCACACCCGGGCCTGGGGGTGGTAACTGTATTGGATTGAGCTGTGACTGGCAGTTCTGGATTAGCCAGGGAAGTGCTACATTTTACTTGTGTCTGCTCTCTTATGCTCTCCATTAGCCGTAACCTCTCAAAGATGGTGTTAAAATTAACCAGCAAAGTAAAAGGATTGGTTGCAAGAAGGTAGATTTTAAAAATGCTAATAGAAACCAAAGCTTAAATGGCTGTTCAAGTACACCCGGCGTCCGCACCTTTTCTTTCTGTCACAGGTACAAAGGCTAAAGACCGAGTACTAGATAAGATTTTTAAGATGCGATACGATGGTAGTCTGGCTTCAAAATATTGCTTCTGGATGAGCACGAGGTTTGATCTGGCTGTCTGGCTACCCCTCCGTGTGCATTCCTTTCTAAACACTGCACACACTGCTGCAGAGATCCTGTGCTGGGTCAAAGGAAAGGCCCTTCTCCCTCTTTACCTCTTGAATGTTTGTTTGTAAGGGCACAGAGGGAAGAACGGTGTGAGCGACTGCCTAAAAAGCTGTCTTCACCCTCTCACACATTGTTCAAGCTAATTATTCTATCAGCAATGCTTCATTGAGCACAAGTGTGTTAAACTGTGTGGAGTGAGCTGAAATCTCTCATTTGAAATGTTAGACTTGTGAAATTCAGGAGTAGTTTAATTTGATGTTGGCCTGCCATCAAAGTAGAGCATCTCATCTCCAAACCTGGCTGTCTGAAGAGCAGAAGGAGAGGAGAAGTTACACCCATATTAGACTCTGGAACATATAAAATGGCATTGTCTTAACTAGCAGGCGGTTTAAATGGTTTTTTCCCTAGTTGTGACAGTAGTTTATGTCTATGGTGTTCTTCTTAGAAAAGACTGAAAAGTACAAGGGAAGAATGAAGTACCTGTATTTTATCAGGCATTTCCAGTTAGTGTTGCTGTTTTACTTTTGTACTTTGCATGCAATGTGCTCTAAATTTTGATTGTTGTATAATCAAATACTGCATATGAAGTTCTGGAGAAAGATCAAGAGACACTTGTGGTGGGGAGTTCCAAATCTAAACCTAGTGTTATGAATATTAGGAAAATTATAAATAATTATAAGTGGCTCAAATGGTAAAGAATCTGCCTGAAATGTGGGAGACCTGGGTTTGATCCCTGGGTGGGGAAGATCCCCTGGAGAAGGGCATGGCTACCCACTCCAGTATTCTTGCCTGGGAAATCCCATGGACAAAGGATCCCGGCAGGCTACAGTCCATGGGGTCGCAAAGAGTTAGATACGATTGAGCGACTGACACTTTCACTTTCATAAACAGAAAAATAACCTCCATGAAAAATTCCAATTACTACTCTTTCTCAGCTTTCTCCTTTTAAAAAATTTTCTGAAATATTCCCCTTTCTTCTGTTTTCCTTCTTACTCCTAGTATACCCTGAATTGCATATATCATTTCGTTGAGAGATGCTTAGAACTGGGAGATAATTTCCAATTTGGCAAGTTTTGTGTAACAACAAAAATTATTTGTTCATTCTTTGGATACATGTCTTTTATTTATGGAGATGATAGATGATTAGGCAACTGCTTCTCAAGTCTGGTGATATGCAAGGGCTGATCCACCCACAAAAAGGTATATAGTCATTCTAATCTTGGTTGAGTTTGCGTAGGTAGATGCTGGGGATGTAGTTGGGAGCCGTGGAACAGAGAACAGATCCAGTGTGCCTGAGGCTCATACTCACAAACCTGCCCTAACTGGTAGGTGTTCCAACCAGCTGATCTGTAATGACACCCCTCTTCCCAGCCTTTCACACCGTGTCTGGACATGCCCTTCTGTGAAAAAAAGAAAAAGGGAGCTAACATGATATATTGTGTGGATGGGTGTGACACAGAACTTGGTGAGGGTAAAAGCGAAAGTGTAAGTCGCTCAGTTGTACCCAACTCTTTGCAACCCGATGGACTATAGCCCACCAGGCTCCTCTGTCCATGGGGGTTTTCCAGGCAAGAGTACTGGAGAGGGTCGCCATGCCCTCCTCCAGGGGATCTTCACACCCCAGGGACTGAACCCAGGTCTCCCACTTTGCAAGAAGATTCTTTACTGTCTGAGCCACCAGGGAAGCCCATTCTTTTCATGACTAAAAATTATTTATTATATACAGACTGCTCAAGGCAAGTGCTAGACTTCAGCATTGTGATAGAGACAGAATAAGCAACATCAAATTTCCAGGTGTTTTGAGAATAATAAAATCCCCTCTTCCTTTTCTAGCTCCAGTCAATAAGAGGTCTTTCTCAGATTACAGTTGTTTTTAACCAGCTTCAAATATACATAGATTTTTTAAAAATCCCATCTAGCTGTGAAAATGGCCACTTGAAAAATGGCAAGTTTTAAATATACGGCAGGATATACAATGAGATAATATGGGCAAAAATACTTAGAAAAAAATAAAAGTGATATTCAAATGTACAGTGGTAAAAATGATAGTATTCCTTTAAATTGCTCACCAATATTCTGTGCCTTTATCATCTATTTGATGTCCTGCTGTGTAAATCAGCTCTCTTAGGGGACAATTCTTGCTGTTGGATGATTGGCAGGATTTGCTGCTCCTGGTGATATATATATAATAGTAAGACTAGTTAGCTCATTTCTTACTATAAATGTAAAATCATGTTTCACCATTAGGATTTTAGTGTATGTCATGAAAAGGAAAACACATATTATCTATAATTAAATGAACTTATTTACAAAACAGAAACAGACCAACAGAGAATGAACTTCTGGTCGCTGAGGGGGTGGTGGTGGTGGGGAAGATGGAGGGAAGGGATAGTTAGGGAGTTTGGAATGGACATGTGCACACTGTTATATTTAAAATGGATAACCACCAAGGACCTACTGTATAGCACATGGAATTCGGCTCAATGTTATATGCAGCCTGTATGGAAGGGGTGTTTGAGGGAGCATGCAGACATGACTGTGTATGCTAAGTCCCTTCACTGTTCACCTGAAACTATGACAACATCATTAATTAGATTTACCCCAATACAAAATAAAAAGCTTTGGGAAAAACACTATCCTAAGTGTTTATGGTGGTGCCTTGCAATATTTATATAATGTTAATAAGACCATGTTAAACATGTTTTAAGATTTAAAAGCTATCTTTCATTACTTAAATTTTTTACTTGACATAATTTTCAACTTACAGGAAAGAATAATACAATGATTTCCAAACAGTTTCACACCAGATCCTCAAATATGGATCACACTGCTTTATTCTTCTGTCTCTTTGTGTGTGTAATCTTTTCCTGAACTATTGGAGGGTAAGTTGCATACACGATGCTATCTTTAACCCTAAATACTTCAAGGATAAGTATTAATTGAAATGAATATCCACATAGTCCCAAATTAGGGTATTATCTTACAGAATCACACACAATTATAATTAGCAAGTTAATATTGATGTGATATGATTATCTAATATCTAGGCCTTATTCATATCTCACCACTTTTTCCATTAGTGTCTTTTATAGCAAAAGAAAAACCCGGGGTTGTTCTTTGCATTCATTTGTCACTCTACCCATTTTTGATCTGAAACACTTCATCAGCTTTTATTTGTCTTTTATGACATTGATATTTTGAAGAGCATAGATCTTGTAGATTATGCCTCAGGTTGAGAATAATAATTTTAAAAGTAAAAGCAAAGATAACACAATGTGACACACTTATTCCAAAGAAGGGTAAAAGGTTTACTGAAGGCCAGACCTCCTTTTTAATGCCCCTCACACACTTTTCGGTTTTCTAAATCAACTGTCGTCATAGATGGGGCTTTCAGACATAGATCTTATTTGAAGGTTATAAAAAGAAAAGACTGATATGTGCCTTTAATTGTCATGATCAAATTCCAATTAGATGGGTTAATAGCTTTGTGAGGGGTTGGCTATCCCTCGCCAGACTCACCTTCATTTCGAGGTCTTTCAAAACTATAATGCCTTCACTGGATGCTGTCATCAAAAGAAATCAAACTATGAAAAAGGGTTCAGTGTTCAGCAGTGCCTCCCTCATCACTGGGACTATTCAGCTCCCGTGGGCTGCTTACCAGTTTCAGTAACCTTTTCACATTTCCTAATAACGAGACCCCAGGCACTGGATGGCATTGTGTCCTGCCCTGCAGCTCTCCCGCTGGCCCTCCTGGTTTCAGCCTTCCTACCCGTCGCTGTGGCAATGGAAAATGAGCGTCCTGTCCACCTGGGAGAAGAAAAAGCATGCAAGCATCAAGGGGCACATAGCAGGCAAGTCCTGTGTGAATGGTTTAGCACATACCTCAGTCCTGTCTAGCCCTTAGGTGCTTAACCTTCAAGGTACTCTCAACTTCTGTCTGCATATTTCACCCCGGGGGAAGATTCTTCTGCAGGCCTCTGAGGGTGACCAACAACTGGGGGCTCAGCATCCACCATACCCAGCAAAAATTAATGGAAAAACAAAGGGCAGACAGAATCTGTCCGGGTGGCAGAGACTTTAGGATCCCCCCTCCCTCCTTCACTGCTGAGTAAAGTGTAAGAAGCACTAGGGAGGGACTTCCCTGGTGGTCCAGTGGTTAAGAATCTGTCTGCCAATGCAGGGGACATGGGTTCAATCCCTGGTCCAGGAGGATTCACGTGCCTCAAGGCCACTAAGCCCATAAGTCACAACCACTGAAGCCTGAATGCTCCAGAGCCCATTCCCCGCAAGAGAAGCCACCACAATGAGAAGCTGCTGCTCTCTGCAACTAGAGAAAAGCCCCCGTGCAGCCATGAAGACTTAGCACTGCCAAAAACATAAATAAATAAATAAAGAACCCAGGGGGTAATATAACTAGAATGCAAAACACATACCAAACCTACGAACTGAAATAACCTGGAAGGAAATATACCAAAGTGTTGGCTGCAATTGTTTCAGTTAGCAAGAATTTTATAAAAAGAGATGTAACAGAACCACCTAATTTTCTTTAGTTTAGAACTTTATATAAATGAGTCACCACTGTTTCTGTTGTCTAAAAATAGTATTAGAAATAGTCTTGTAGTTCCTCAGCATTACTCAAAATATTAATGAGGTATTTTAAACTAACCAAAGAAATGGAACTTTGATATGGAGTTCCACTATGAATACACTGAAGCTCCATTAGTTACACTTCAAAGGATAAATATTTATATTATTCTACCCACTCTGTCAATTCAAGGTACTCATTAACTATTCAGGCTATTTCCCCAAATACTGTTTAGCGGATATGTATGCTTGGACAAGTAGGTTACTGGAAAAGAAGTAGGGAGTTTTTGCAGTCTTTAAATTCTATTAAGCCCATGTTTCTTATTTTTTAAAACTCTGTACATTCTCATTACCTGAACGTCCTTTGAACCTTGTTAATTATAATAATATTATCTCATTGCTCTAGGACAACTATTAAGGCAGACCTTTCCGACTGTGCTTCCTGAAACACCAACATGTAGCTTCAGATACAAAGGAAGCAGCCAATCTAACTCGAGAAACAAGCTGTACCACACCAAAGAGATTTTCATAAGGAAGTGTCTTTATGTGTATATATATATACCAAGTACATATTTTAATATGATAATGTCTGAGATACTTCCAGAGAGAAATAAAGCAATGCTGTCTCTAAAAGCTTATGAACTAAGTTAGGCAGTAGGTCATTTGTTACCAACTTCTAATATTTCCTCTTCCTCCCTGTAAGATCATTCTGCTCTAAGTTTTCATTCAGAGTCCTTTATGCAACATCCACATAGGCAAAATGGAACCATGGTCAGTGAAGATCACCAGCCTTCAGACTGATAGGCTAGAAAATGATACTCATGCGAATTTTAATGCTGACCTTGTAAATCACATCAAAGCCACATCCCAAGGCTCAGTGTTCAGAGCTGTAAAGTTGGGGTAAGACTTGTCATTGGGCACGATGGGTTGTTATATGATTTAAATGAGATCAGTTACATAAAAGCACTATTAATATATGAGGCAAGATATATTTTCCTTTATGCACAATCGGAGATATACTTAATTTTCTGTTTCTTAAAGTCCAAAGGATTAAAGTATATAACATAATGGAAATAAAATTATAAAAACAATGTGCTGTGCAATATCACAAGCCACATGTGTTTTCTTTTAAGAGTCATGTAGAATATGGGATCCTTGCTGCCAGATCTCTGTGTGATGACCATCGAAACGTCAGTGGCTTTCGAAGGAAGCTCTGCCCTTTCCCTTGCTGGTCTGCACAAAAAAGAAATGAAAATTTCCTTTTGGAGGAGAGAATTACATTTCTGATTCGGACCTACAACTACATCTGCCAAACCCGCTCCTTCCTCAGTTTTCCCACCTCAATACACAGTAACTTCACCAACTGAAGCCCAAGAATCATGGGTTCCTCTCTTTTTCACACACTAAGTCGTCCACAAATTCTGGCAGTAATCTACAGTGTATCCTCCATAAAGAGCCACAATGATGCTTTAAAATCAAATCATTCCTCTGCTCATAACTCTCTGATGGTTTCCTGTCTGACTCAGAATAAAAGCCAGAAAGCTGCTAATGGCCCACCCGGTCTGGCCTCCACATTCCCCAGCCCATCTGCTACCACTCCTGGGGGTTGCTCACTGCCCTGCAGCTGCACTGCCCTTCTTGCTGTTCCTGAACTGAACATGCTCGTGCCTCAGGGCCTTTGCACCAGCGATTCCCTCTGCTTAGAAAGCTCTGTCCTGAATATTTCCATGACTTGCTCCATACCTCCTTCCTCTCCTAACTCAAAGCCTTCCATGACTAAACTCCATACCTTCTTTCTTGTTTGCTTTCTTTCATTAAATTTGTTTTTTGCTACATTGGGTCTTCCTTGCTGCTCAGGGGTTTTCTCTAGTTGCAGCGACCTGAGGCTGCTCTGTATTTCCAGTTTGCAGACTTCCCATTATGGTGGGTTTTCTTGTTGAAGAACACAGACTCTAGGGTGTGTGGGCTTCAGTAGTTGTGGCACTTGGGCTTAGTTGCCTTGTGGTGGGTGGGATCCTCCTGAACCAAGGAGCGAACTTGTGTACCCTGTATTGGCAGGCAGATTCTGTGTCACTGGACCCCCTGGGAAGCCCTTTCTTGCTTTCTTGTTGGGCATAGCGCCTCTTGCCATCAAGCATATTTTCTTAATATAATTTGCTTGTTTGTTCTTTCAGTTGCCTGACTCCTCCCTCCTCTCCCTGTCTTCCCTCTAACTGCTCCAGATAGAATGTAAGCTCCCTGGAGCAGGGGCTTTTGTTTTGCTCACTGAAATATCCTCAGCTGTTAGAAAGTACTTGGCGGAGAGGAGATACTCATTAATTTCATGTGTGTTGGGGGCCCTCAAGACCACTCCCAGGTCTGTGATTTTCTGGAATGACTGGCAGCACTCACAGCTGAGACTGCTTACGGAGAAAGGCTACCTGGTGCATTCAATATGAGAAAAAACACAGGGCATGAAGTTTAGGGAAACCAGATACGAGCTTCCCAGGGTCTGCTCCTTGTGGAGTCACACACAACACAATTCAACCAGCAGTGAGTCATGATAGCACATGCACACTGCTGTCTACCAGGAAACTTCATTAGAGACTCGGGGCCAGGGGTTTTTACTGTAAGTTGGTCACATAAGCACAGGCTTTCCTGGTGGCTCAGTGATAAAGAATCCGCCTGCCAATCGAGGAGACGCAGGTTTGATCCCTGAGTGGGGAAGATCCCCTGGAGAAAGAGATGGCAGTCCATGCCAGTACTCTTGCCTGGGAAATTCCATTGAGAGAGGAGCCTGGCAGGCTACAGTCCATGGGATCGCAAGAGAGTTGGACACGACTTAGTGACTAAACAGCAGCAACACATAAGCACTCTCTGCCTGCTGCTGCTAAGTCACTTCAGTCGTGTCCGACTCTGTGTGATCCCATAGACGGCAGCTCACCAGGCTCCATCGTTCCTGGGATTCTCCAGGCAAGAACACTGGAGTGGGTTGCCATTTCCTTCTCCAATGCATGAAAGTGAAAAGTGAAAGTGAAGTCACTGAGTCGTGTCCAACTCTTCGTGACCCCATGGACTGCAGTCCACCAGGCTCCTCCATCCATGGGATTTTCCAGGCAAGAGTACTGGAGTGGGGTGCCATTGCCTTCTCCGACTCTCTTCCTGGCAAGTGCCAAAGACTCAGAACTTCCATTGAGGTCCAGTGGTTAAGACTCCATCCTTCCCATGTAGGGGAGTGGGTTTCATCCCTGGTTGGGGAACTAAGATCCCACATGCTGTGCGGCATGGCAAAAAAATTTAAAATCTCAGACTCCCCAAAGCAAAGCAGGTGTGCAGCATAAGCCAAGTTGTTTGTATAGACAGACTGGGCACCATGAATCATTCTTGTCAGTTCTAGTACTGGTGAGTTGTTGTTTAGTCGCTGCTGTGTGTGACTCTTTCTGGCCCTATGGACTGTAGCCCACCAGGGTCCTCTGTCCATGGGATTTCACAGGCAAGAATACTAGAGTGGGTTGCCATTTCCTTCTCCAGGGGATCTTCCCCACCCAGGGATCGAACCTCCATCTTCTGCATTGGCAGGCAGATTCTTTACTGCTGAGCCACTGGGGAAACCCGGGACTGGTGGGAACCCTCCTGAAATCCAAATTCCCAGACCCAAGCCAAGGGCTAGCCTTGCAAGTTGTCCTTTCTAAAGAGCAGTCTCAGGCTTGCCACATTAACTCTTCCTGAACAGTATGTTATAATGATCTGTTACTTTTTAATTGACCAAACATGGAGCACTTTTGAGCTCAAGAGCAAGATAAGATCCAGTAAAGAAAGTAAAGTTTCTAGTTTTGCAAATTGGAATCCCATTGAATAGATTGTGAGCTTATTTATATTTCTCAACACAGTTTGCATATTTTTAAAGTAGCCTGGCATGGAAAGAGATATGGTTAGAACTTCAAGCATTGCTTGGATCCTATACACTTAAAGATCTGTTTCTGAAGGGGATGAGAAGCAAGCTCTAGATGAAGTGAGCATCTGTGAGATGATGCCTTTAGTGTGTGTGTACTTAGGTCATGTCCGACTCTTTGCGACCGCATGGACTATAGCCTGCCAGGCTCCTCTGTCCATGGGATTCTCCAGTCAACAATACTGGAGTAGGTTGCCATTCTCTTCTCCAGAGGATCTTCCTGAGCCAGGGATCCAGGGTCAGGATGTGTAATAGCTTTAGTGTAGTATCTTTATTTTATTTGATTTTTGCTTTTTGAGTGCTCAATCCTTAGCAAAGTACCTAGCATAAACAAAAAGCTACATAAATATTTGCTTAGTGCATAAATATACTACCATAAATATTTAAAATGGTTCTGTTTTATGGGCATGTAAGTAAAATTAAACTTCTATTTGAGATAATTTGTGACAGATGCTGAATACAATTTGAAGACTGGTTATTATAGCTATTGTGATAGAACAGGTTAAAATATTTTAATTGAATCTTATTTAGGTATGCTGGAATTGTAAATAAATAGTTGGCATGTATTGCTTTTGTTTCCTCAAGCTAAAAGGAGAGGGGGAAACACATGTGCATGCAAACACCCTTAAAAACTGTCTGGAGTTGTGTGAGTTTGGGGAAGGAGACTTGCTTGCAGCAGCCTTCTAAAATGTGAGACTTTCACAGTAATGGTGAGACCGTGGAGAGATTTCTCAGGACAGAATTCCCAAGGAAACTTAAGCCAAATCATTTTGCAAGTTGTAAAGACCAGTGAGAGTAAAGCTGGTTTACTGTGATCTGAAATGAGACAAGTAGAGATTTAAATGTATTTATAGTCTTTATTTGAATATGATATCTTGTGGTTTATGAACTTTGTTCAATAAAGCTTCTTTTTGTAAATATTTTATGTTTTGCCTGATAGATATTTCTAGAGCATTATTTAAGTGAAACCTGGTAACTAGCTTTTTAAATTCTGATGAAAATTAGCATGGTTCTATACATACATAGACATTTTGATTTGGCCAAAACATTCATTTGGGTTTTTCTGTAAGATGTTACTGAAAAACTTGAACAACAGTTTTGGCTAACCCAAATATACTTATGTGCCTACATGCATACATGTGTGTGTATTTTAACATCCCATGATGGTTAAAAATGTTTACTTAATCCTACCTTGTTGAAAAATCCAAATATTATGACAGTTCAGTTCAGTTCAGTCGCTCAGTCGTGTCCGACTCTTTGCGACCTCATGAATTGCAGCACACCAGGCCTCCCTGTCCATCACCAACTCCCGGAGTTCACCCAGACTCACGTCCGTCGAGTCAGTGATGCCACCCAGCCATCTCATCCTCGGTCGTCCCCTTCTCCTCCTGCCCCCAATCCCTCCCAGCATCAGAGTCTTTTCCAATGAGTCAACTCTTCACAATATTATGACAGCAGAGAGTAAAACACTCTTTCCTGAGGGGTAACATTAAACCCCTTCTCATGAAGGTAAACTCCACTCTGGTTCACAGTTGTGGCCTTGTGGCTGATACAGTTATTAATATTTTAATCTTCAAGAGTGAAAAGAAGAAACAGTCTTATGAAAAATGTAATGCAAACACACAAACATGTAATATGAAGAAACACTTAAAAGAGTTCTGCAGGTTTTCACAGAGTGACTATCTCTGAAATATTATTGTGGAAGTTCTCCTATGCAAATATTGATTCAGCAAGTAAAGGAAACTTGGAAGGTGTATTTCTAGATATAAGACTTGAAAATGAATGCTGAATGGTTTTTCTAGGCTATAGCACAACTAGACATTCTTAGTTTTAGCACTGAGTCTGATCTTAGAGGCCCAGACATAATTTTCACCATGCAGACTGGGTCCAGAGATTTAAGCCGTTTGCCCAAGATCACACAACAAATTTGGGGGCCAGCAGAAGAACTCTTGGCTTCCACTCCTAGAATTTTCTCCAGGATATTCTACTGTTTCCTTTAGTCTCTATGGAAAGGAATTCAAACCTTAATTATCTACTATGTATACAATAGCATAGGAAGTTCTAAATTACTGTAGCTTTCATCAGAAAGTGAACTTATGCCTCTTACATAAGTGGGTCAGGCTTTCCTATGTGCTGCCATTTTTAGGTTGTACTCAAAGAGTAAACAGTTGGGGAAACTATATCTTCCTTGAATTTGCCATGGAAACTGGTACTCTCCAAATGTCCACTGAAACTCAGACGACGTGGATGTAAAGGCTGCATTTTGGCAGAAGAATCCTGGAACTCTGGTGGGGGAATCTGTATTTTTCTCAAACAAATACCAATTTGTAACAGACTTCCTTCCCTCCTTTAGTTGGCTGACTTTCCTGAGTTAGCTGAAGCCTGTGACCCTAACATAAACAACTGGTCCAGGCCACTTGAATTTAGAATGGTAGCTTTAATTTACTTGCAAATTCTATATTAAAGCCTAAAGGATGTTAGTGGCATATTGCAATTCTCAATGACTCCATAAACAGAAACTGGTGGCCCCTTCTCTCTGGGGCAGGCCAGTGTGACACAGCAGTTACCCAGTCAGAGCCACAGCTAGGGCTTGTTGCAGGAATGCTGTGTGTTTTCTGAGATGTGCCTGCAGTGATATTTCCCTCTCTCACCCCCTTGCATGCTCAGTGCCCTCCTACAGAGCAGCGAGAAACAGAATCTCTAGTCCACTCTTTGCTGGGGCCCTAATGGCTGGTGGCATTCAAAGTTTGCCTCTGTTTCCCTTGTACCTGGTGAGTACAAGCCCCCTCTTTGAGCACAACCTTAGCAGTGTAGCAGAATGTGAACCTATTTCTAGCTTCAGCTGTAAATGAGAAAATGAGTCTTTTTTTAAGAAAAAAAAAATCTATTTACTTATGTATTTGACTGTGCTGGATCTTAGCTGTGGCTCACAGGGTCCTCCATCTTCACTGAAGCATGCGGGATCTTCGGTTCTGGCATGTGGGATCCAGCTCCCTGACCAGGGATTGAACCCGTGCCCTTGCATTGGGAGTGCAGTGTGTTAGCCACTGGATCACCAGGGAAATCCCTGAAAATGAGCCTTTTATTACAAAAGTTTGGTGTGTTTCGGTGCAAACCTCTGGTTTCATGTTAGAATCAATCTCATTTTTCCTCCTACCCTATCAGCTCAGGCTAGTGTCTTTCCAACAAAAAATACTTATAATCCAATCATGGAGAAGGAAATGGCAACCCACTCCAGTATTCTTGCCTGGAAAACCCATGGACAGAGGAGCCTGGCGGGCTACAGTCCGTGGGGTGTCAAAGAGTCGGACACGACTAAGCAACTAAGCAACAACAAAAAATACTTAATCAACTTGATGTTCATCTAGGAGCAGCAATAAGGCATAAATTAGCATGAATTTTTTTGCTTCTTTAGGAAGAACGAGCACTGATTAAGGACACAATAGGAGTTTTCTCTCATTGGATTTCCTTAAGGGATCCAAAGGAGTCAACAAAGTTCTTCCATCATTGCTGCTGCCACTCATAACCAGTAATTCCCAGTCTGCTGAAGGAAATGAATGCTTACAGATGCTGGAATAAACAGTGGCTGGAATGAGGAGGAAGCTCCTTGTCAGTGATGATATCATCGATCTCTGTTTTCAATTTGCCAGCGATGAACTCAGTCCCTGTTGGGGAAGACTGAGGCATGTACCATCTGCTATGGCAATTCACAAAACCTCTAGTTTGGGACACTCCCAGCATCCACCGATTGAAACAGGATCACAGTGTCATCAGATTCAGAGACCCAGGGCCACGAACACAGGGAAATACTGAACACCAGAAAGGTGCTAACCCCTAGGTAACATATTTGATGCTTTCAAACTGTGGTGCTGGGGAAGACTCTTGACAGTCCCTTGGACAGCAAGGAGATCAAACCAGTCAATCCTAAAGGAAATCAACCCTGAAAGGACTGTTTCTGAAGCTGAAGCTGAAGCTCCAATACTTTAGCCACCTGATGTGAAGAGCCAACTCATTGGGAAAGCCTCTGATACTGGGAAAGATTGAAAGTGAAAGGAGAAGGGGACAGAAGGATGAGATGCTTAGATAGTAACACCAACTCAGTGGTCATGAATCTGAACAAACTCCAGGAAATAGGGGAGGACAGAGGAACCAGGCATCCTGTAGTCCTTGGGATCACAGAGTTGGAGATGACTTAGTGACCGAACAACAACATAGGTAACTAATCTACCATGCGTGTCTCAGACATCTTTAGCAGAGCATCTGTGGGGGTAAAGGCCAGACTATCTAGTCTGTTATTTTCCTTTACAACACAAAATAAAAATAGAAGAGACCACACACTGTGTGTCTATGATCTGCATACTTGTACCACAACAAGTTTTGACTGTAGATACTATTTGGCATTTTAGGCCTGCCAAAATAAGACATTCTTCCACCCTTCCCTGCACTATAATGGAAAATATTATCATGATGAAAACAAATGAATGGAAAAAATTCGTCCTTATACATCACATGTTTGCTTAAAACCAATGAGGAAATAAGATATCACCCAGAACTTACCTTGGAATGTTTTCCCCTCGTTGCCTACTGTTTAACTCCCTAACCATAGTGAAATATCTGACTCAGAAATTTCTCAGTGCCTGGATTTTTAAATGCTTATTTTAAAAATCTTTATACTTTTTCTGCATGTTAAATTTTAATCAGTCCTACTTTAGGATAAAGCTGTACATTTCAATAATATGTTAGACTAAAAGAAGGAGCAGTTCAGCTTTGACAAAACAGCATCAAGTCTCCTAACTTAGAAGGATGTTTATAAAAGGCAAGATAGTCTGTGCTTCTGGTGCATGCGTGCTAAGTTGTTTCAGTCATGTTCAACTCTTTGCAACCCCATGGACTGTAGCCCATCAAGCTCCTCTGTCCATGGATTTCCCAGGCAAGAATACTGGGATGGGTTGCCATTTCCTCCTTCAGGGTATCTTCCTGACCCAGGGATCGAACCTGCATCTCCTGCGTTGCAGGCAATTTCTTTACCACTGAGTGTAGCTGCAGGAAATGAATATTCCCTGCCATACGGCAAGGGAGTAACCACATTCAGCTTGCTCCCTTTCTTCCATGGGAGCAGCCATATTGCTTTGTTACTTAAAGATTGCAGAGCGGGGCTTGGGTTGTCAAGTCTGTGTTGGCATGTATTCCTACCCCAAGGCTACAGCCACAGTGCTTGCTCCATGCCTGGCTCTGTCTGAGGGTTCTATGTGTTATTTAAGACAACAATCCTGCGAGGCTACCCGGATCTCACAGAACAGGAAACTGGAGTTCAGATTCAGTAACTTAGTAACCTGGTCACAGAGCTCACAGATGAGAAGCTGGGACAGGGAATCTGACTCAGCTCTTCCGAAGAAGACCTTAGCAATCCTACTGGAATATTTGACGGTGTGTTACATAGAGACATAAGGAGGTGGTTTCTGAGGGTAGCAGGTGGCACTGTTTTCCTTGCATGTCTGAAATTTAACCCAATGACCCTTAAAAACATTTTCTTTGACTTCATTTTTTAGGGTATTGCAGAGAAAATGGAAAGGTAATAAAGGAAACTAGTTGTTAAATTCAGTAAAAAAAGAAAAAAAAGAATAAAAAGGAGACAGCAGTGGTGATATTTTTGCATATCTTTTTTCTGGTGACATTTTAAATGACACATTACATTTTCTGTGAAATGTAAATGATTTAGCTGGAGCACTTAAAACTAATGAGCCAAGAGGCTCCCTTGTCAGTGAATGCATGTAAAACAAGTAAGTCTAAAACTACATTGAACATTTTGGGGGGCTCTGTGCTTTTGCTGTAGTGAAATGGTCTGGTACCTCTTATGGAACTCCTAGTTTGGCCTTAAAGAGCCATCAACTTGACCGATGCTAAAACACAGGCTTTTGATCCTTGCAGGATGGCCAGTGAAGCCAAGAGGTAGAAGCCATGTGTATAGATATACAGATTGTACACCTATGGGCTTGTCTAAGAAGCAGGCAGCCCTGAACAGTGAGAAGCAGAACCGTGTGTCTCTGAGTGGCCCTGCACATGCTGGGAGACCCCCTGCATATTTAATCAGGCATGGATGTACATAAGTAGATCCTGGACTCTCCAGGCAAGAACACTGGAGTGGGTTGCCATTTCCTTCTCCAATGTATGAAAGTGAAAAGTGAAAGTGAAGTCTCTCAGACATGTCCGACTCCTAGCGACCCCATGGACTGCAGCCTCCCAGGCTCCTCCATCCATGGGATTCTCCAGGCAAGAGTACCAGAGTGGGTTGCCAGTGCCTTCTCCGAGATCCTCCATGTAGGGAAGAGCAAACCACAGCTGTAAGCAAGACTTGTGCACCCGCCACTGGTATCAGCTTGCTGATTTTCCTGTTCATGCTAATAGCCCTGAGATCATGCCTTCTGCCTTCTTACCCAGTCCTTCAAAGTTTGGTTGTGGTCTTTGTTCAGTCACTTTGCCTCTTTTCTGAAGCTGCCGCAGGGCTGTGGAAGATCCTCTAGGACTTTTCTGAGGTCTTAAATGATCTTCAAAATTTGTATAAATCAGCCTCATCTTTTTTTCTGTACAGGAATAACGAAAAAAGCCTTAACAAAATAATTTCTCATCTATCTCAAAATCAGTAGCTGATGTGCAGGACATTCTAGCTCCAGTTGGTACGGACCTCACAGATTACTGAGAAATGTTCTAAGCATGTGTTACAAATTGAGGAGGGTTTGTTAACCCCTTAGTGGTAGCATGTGTGTCAGTTTATTTTCTCAACTGAAATAAAATAAATAAGCCTATTTATACCAAAGGCCAGATTGTTCTTTTTTTTTTTTTGAATATTTTGGAATACTAGCCCCATCTAGTTTTGATGGTAAATTGGATGTAGTTGGGGCTTATCATTCAAGTGTCTCTGAAAGTGGCATAGAAACAGATCACAATGACATGCTTGTGCCTTTGAGGATGGTCAAGATAATTTCACAGGTCTCAGTTCACTGGGGCCAAGACAATCTTTCCCCAGAATCTTTGTAGTCATATCTTCTGGCTGGTTGGTGGACTTCCCAGGTGGCTCAGTGGTAAAGAATCTGACTGCCAAAGCAGGAGACGCAGGTTTAATTCCTGGCTTAGGAAGATCCCCTGGAGTAGGAAATTGGAACCTGCTCCAGTATTCTTGCCTGGAAAATTCCATGGACAAAAGAGCCTGGCAAATTAGTTGGGCTAGTCCATGGGGTTAGCAAAGAGTTGGAGAAGACTGAGCATATATGCACTCCTGGCCCATAAGGCTATGTTGCTGAGAGTCCATTGTCAGCCTGGCAGTCCACACTTTTGCAGAGAAAATACTTGGAATAGAAGTGATGCTGATGATAATAGCGTGTGCCCACCAGGTGTTGGAAGGCAACAGCTGAAAGAGAATCGAAACCTTCTGGGCTGAGCTCCAGAGTTCTTTGAAAGGTAGCCCTCTTGGTCAGCATATAGGAAAGGGCCTCAGGCTGCTAGCAGCCGGTTTTGTTGCAACTGATGATATCTGCTAATAGAGATTTAGGTGGAAGGCTGACTAGTTCTCTTGTGGTACCTAGGTAAGGTGCCTAAACCTATTTACAGTTGTTTTGTCAATTGTACCTTAAATTTAAGAGGGGGGGTGATCACCTGCCCCTCCACTAGATTGTTCTTCTGTCAACCCTAAGAGCCTGCCGCTCCCACTCAAGTTGGTAAGTCCTTAAGACAAATAAGGGTCATTCTCCTTCTAACTCTACACCTTAGATTTAATGCGATCACAAGAAATGTCATTTTGAAGATCTTGGAAACTGATGAAGTCTTTCAGTCTTTTATGTTTTAGGACCATGCGACGTTATATTTGACTGAACAGATTCTTTGTATGGCTTTGTCTGACTTTACAATTACAACTTATAAGGTCATTCTACTAATAATTCCCTTGAGTCAGAAACATCCTCTAACTCAGGGGTCCCCAACCTCTGGGATCTAGTGCCTGGTGATCTGAGGTGGAGCTGACGTAATAATAATAGAAATAAAGTGCACAATAAATGTAATGTGCTTGAATTATCCTGAAAACATCCCCACCACCCTGCTCCATGAAAAAATTGTCTTTCCAGAGACCAGTTCCTGGTGTCCAAAAGGTTGGGGACCATTGCATCTGATGTGTTTACATTTACAAGTTCCTCTTTCTTTCACTGATGCAGTAAGTAATACCAATATGATTAAACACTACTCAATAGGAATATTGACTTCCCTGGTGGCTCAGATGGTAAAGAAACCACCTGCAATGCAGGAGACTGGGTTCGACCCCTGGGTTGGGAAGATCTCTTGGAGGAGGGCATGGCAACCCACTCCATGGGTTGAATCCACTCCATGGAGAATCCCATGGACAGAGGAGCCTGGTGGGCTACAGTCCATGGGGTCACAAAGAGTCAAACACGACTGAGTGACTAAGCATGATGATGAATAGGAATATTAGTTTGAGCAATAGGAATCTGTTAAGGTCACAGATGATAATTTCACATGGTTTAATCAAATTCATTTATTCTACAAGGTGAAAAAAAAAATTTTAATTGTATGGTTAAGGTCAGTTTTTTCCCAGCCTCAGAATACATATAAAGGTGTCTACCTTTGCCTGAAGGCTATGTTTTTTCCAGTAGTCATGTATGGATGTGAGAGTGGGACTGTGAAGAAGGCTGAGCGCCGAAGAATTGCTGCTTTTGAACTGTGGTGTTGGAGAAGACTCTTGATAGTCCCTTGGACTACAAGGAGATCCAACCAATCCATTCTGAAGGAGATCAACCCTGGGATTTCTTTGGAAAGAATGATGCTAAAGCTGAAACTCCAGTACTTTGGCCACCTCATGCAAAGAGTTGACTCATTGGAAAAGACTTTGATGCTGGGAGGGATTGGGAGCAGGAGAAGAAGGGGACGACAGAGGATGAGATGGCTGGATGGCATCACTGACTCGATGGACATGAATCTGAGTGAAATCCGGGAGTTGGTGATGGACAGGGAGGCCTGGCGTGCTGCGATTCATGGGGTCGCAAAGAGTTGGACACGACTGAGCAACTGAACTGAACTGAACTGAACCTTTGCCTGAAAGCAAAGGAAGTGTAAGTTTTTTTTTTAGGGCCATCCACACCCAGGTCAAATTGTGAAATGGACAAAAATGATCCTTCCTGATGGCCATGGTCCCTTAAAGTCCAGCACTCCTCTGACCTTGCGTTGAGCACCGACCTCGCTTCTCCTGGACACACAGACCTTTGGCCTACCTTGGGCTGGTGTTATCGATATCCACTAGACAGCACTGTGGGTGATTTTCCATTCACATCAGCTGCTTCTCACATCTGCCCTGTTGAGGGACTTTGCTCTGTGTTAATGAAATTGATTGCAACACAAATTCAGAAAATCCTGGAAGGAAAACTTTATTTCTATTGAACAAAGTTCTGGTTCCAGGTTCTAGTCAGCTGTATAAAGTGAACAATTCCTATACTAATCTGGACGATTGCTTCTGTTTGCCCAACGTATCTGGCCAGAGTTCATCTAGTGCCTGTGAATTGCCTCACTGTGGAAGCCTCTGCCTGAGCATGTAGCCACAGAAGTCAGTTAAAATGGCCACAGAAGGTTCTGCTAAGTCCACACAGGCCTCTGTATGCCGGGTCGTTGCTCCCTCTTCCGGTTCCTTCTCCTGGGCCGTGGTCCCTCACAGAGGCTCTGGTAGGGCCCCCGGAGGCTGCCTCGCCCGATCAGTCATGGCTACTAGGTTTCTGCTCGTGACATTGCCACCATGGTTGCAGGTGACCTTGGATCCTAATGACCAAGCCAGCAGCCCCAGAACTGGCCTCTGCCTATTTCCAGGGTGCCAAGATCTGATATGGTTACAAAGCTGTGACATCTCTGTCACACTGCTGTCACTCAGATTACTTCAGTAGTGTCTCGCTCCTCAGTCCATGTTGCAAATGTAGAAAGAAACTCAGGGTAGGGAATATAGTATAGTAAGCACTTCAGAAATAACAGCGACACAACGGGAACAGCAGCAACCCTCCTCTTCCCCCATCATAAAGGGACTGAACAGTTTCCAAAATCAATGGACCTAGTTTATTCATGAGAGCTACACTCCCCCTCCCCTAACACGCAGAGTTGGTTTTGTTTCTTTAGTTTAGAGAAGAATTTTAAATAAAGGAAAACTTTATTGTAATAGTCTACACTTGCCTCTGGAACTTTCCATTTCTTATTTTAGAAAATTTGCCATTTCCAAAAATAAGTGCAACTGGAGACTAACGTTAATTTCCTAATCACTTTCCATTTAAGGTAATTTTGAGCTCTCTTTCAGAAACAAGTTATTATGTATAATAAGAAGACACATTGTTTATAATTTTTTCCACTAAAAAGCTCAAAACAGTGTACAGACATGATCTCATTTGGTTTTGTAACAGTCTACAAGATAAGACTGAAACAGACTCTATTTTCTTTTGAGATATTTAGGTAACAGATAATGAAGTAATCAAATTGACACCCCCACACCAAATCACTCTATTGCTTACATATTGGAAACAAGAATCTTCATCTTGACTCCAAACTTCTTAGTTTACATTGGCTAACCAAATTTGCAAGTGGCTGAACATCAAACTACCACGGCAGCCAACTTAAATTACAATAATTCAGTGTAAATAAAGGGGCCATGAGTAATATGTGTGGAGCAGCAAACATTTGTACTCAGTTTGAAAACATCCCCATATTATGTTGAGTACAGGATATATAGAAAAGCTACATTGACATTACAAATTAATTCTTTATCACGTAAGAAGGAGGTCTAGGAGCCACTGCCATGAGGGTTGACGCTCTCTTCCTTTTGTATCTAATAATGGCTTTGTGTTTTGCTAAGTATTTTCTGAGCACCCGCTATAGACTATGGGGCTTCCCTGGTGGCTCAGCAGTAAAGAATCTGCCTGCCGTGCAGAAGATGCAAGAGACTCAGGTTCAATCTTCGGGCTGGGATGATCCCCTGGAGAAGGAAATGACAATCCACTCCAGTATACTTGCCTGAAAAATCCCATAGACAGAGGAGCCTCGTGGGCTACAGTCTGTGGGGCCGCAAAGAGTTAGCCACAGCTGAGCACTCACCATCAGAGGTCTGATACAGACTATAATCCAATCTTGGGCTGCACCTGAATAGTGCTGATGCTAGGCATCACGGTCGTACAACAGAAGTGAGGACTCCCTCTGAGTCACGGGAGTGTTCAAAGGGCTTCTCCACCTGCATATACAGCCTCTGTCTGTGTATAGATAAAGCTCTGAATGTAGCTGACCCGCAGTGTTCATTGAACCGTATGATAGTAGAGCCTGGTGGGGATAGGTACCGAATCTGATAGGCTGCCTGGGTTCAGATTCCAGCTCCACTGACTCCCAGATATAGGGCTTTGAGCAAGTTAATTCCAGGTTTCTCGTCTGCAAAATGGGGAGAGTAATACCTACCTGAGAGGATGAATGTGAGTTATTAAGTACAAAGCAGTTAGAATGACACCCTATACAGAGTAAGTGCTGTGTGTGTGTTAGCCATAGTCTTGTGATTGTTATTATGACTACTGCTATTTATCATTTGGGACAAAGGGCAGTTTCACTAGCAAGTGAGTTATTCTCTCAGATGACACAATGCAAGGATGGTCTGGAGTGAACAGTTTGAGAGAGACCAGGCAAGGTTGCAAAGCAGACAGTAAAGGTATGTGGCAAACGGGGTGATGAAAATAGCAGAGGAGTGTTCCGAGTTCCCCAAGGCAAAGAAAATGAAGGACGAGTTCTTCAAAACAGTGAAGATTTCAACTAAAGCTGACTGGGGCTTCTACATGAGAGGATCCTGGTTCAAAAAAGTAAAAGGTACATATATAGATAGATGGGCTTACAGGGTGTTTCGGTGCTAAAGAACCCGCCTGCCAACGCAGGAGACGCAGAAGACTCCGGTTCAATCCCTGGGTTGGGAAGATCCCCTGAAGGAGTACATGGCAACCCACCCCAGTATTCTTACTGGGATAATCTCATGGACAGAGGAGCCTGACGGGCTACAGTCCATGGGGTCATAGAGTCGGACACGATTGAAGCGCGCGTGCGCACACACACACACTC
This sequence comes from Capra hircus, assembly GCF_001704415.2. NCBI lineage: Eukaryota > Metazoa > Chordata > Mammalia > Artiodactyla > Bovidae > Capra > Capra hircus. The sequence goes on along the minus strand of NC_030830.1, from coordinate 9,323,264 downwards.
ACAGTGTAGATAGTAGTGTTTTGCAGTAAGAAGTCCTTCAAATAACTGAATTATCTTAGATAAATCATTAAAAATGCTGTTTATTTTTCCTTATGGGCACAATGGAAGGTTTCTATATACTTGAAGCATTACAGCTGATAAGCGAAGCTTGGAGATAATTCACATAAAAAACAATACAATTTGAGGCATGCATGTATTTGTCTATACTCAGATTTGAGGAGAAACAACCTTCTGGAGGATTCTATGTCTACTTTCTATTTCATTTTAGCATACCCATGTGAAACAATTACATGTTGTAAGACAGTGGCCATGCAAAGATGACCCCGCCAAAGTGCATACCTTAAGGAATTCACAGTCAAGAGAGAGACAGAAAGGGCATCTGTCAAACAAAAAGCTCACTTCTGTTTAATTCTCCTTGAGGCAATGTGCGGAGGACTGCTTGGAATGGAAGGAATAGGATATAGATAAGCCCTATCAAGTTAGCACTTGACTGTGCACCTTAGGTAAATAAATACTCTGATTTGACTCAGTCCATCAACTCAGCTCACAACAAACTGTGGAAAATTCTTAAAGAGATGGGAATACCAGAACACTTTACCTGCCTCCTAAGAAATCTGTATGCCGGTCAGAAAGCAACAGTGGGAACTGGACATGGAACAACAGACTGGTTCCAAATTGGGAAAGGAGTACATCAAGGCTGTGTATTGTCACCCTGCTTATTTAACTTACATGCAGAGTAAGTACATCATGTGAAATGCTGGGCGGGATGAAGCACAAGCCGGAATCAAGATTGCTGGGAGAAATATCAATAACCTCAGATATGCAGATGACACTACCCTTATGGCAGAAAGTGAAGAACTAAAAAACTCTTGATTAAAGTGAAAGAAGAGAGTGAAAAAGCTGGCTTAAAACTCAACATTCAGAAAACTAAGATCATGGCATCCGGTCCCATCACTTCATGGCAAATAGATGTGGAAACAATGGAAACAGTGACAGACTTTATTTTGGGGGGCTCCAAAATCACTGCATATGGTGACTGCAGCCATGAAATTAAAAGATGCTTGCTTCTTGGAAGAAAAGTTATGACCAACATAGACAGCATATTAAAAAGCAGAGACATTACTTCACCAATAAAGGTCCATCTAGTCAAAGCTATGGTTTTTCTAGTAGTCATGTATGGATGTAAAAGTTGGACTATAAAGAAAGCTGAGCGCCAAAGAATTGATGCTTTTGAACTGTGGTGTTGGAGGAGACTCTTGAGAGTCCCTTGGACTGCAAGGAGATCCAACCAGTCCATCCTAAAGGAGATCAGTCCTGAATATTCATTGGAAGGACTGATGCGGAAGCTGAAACTCCAATACTTTGGCCACCTGATGTGAAGAACTGACTCCTTGGAAAAGACCCTGATGCTGGGAAAGATTGAAGGCAGGAGGAGAAGGGGATGACAGAGGATGAGATGGTTGGATGGCATCACCAAGTCAATGGACTTGAGTTTGAGCAAGCTCTGGGAGTTGGCGATGGACAGGGAAGCCTGGCATGCTGCAGTCCATAGGGTCACAAAGAGTCAGACATGGCTGAAGGACTAAACTGAACTGAGCTGATTAACTTGGTGATCACTGGGCTTATCAGTGACTATGTTTTAGAGTGGGGAAACTGGCAGTTCTGAAAGGGTAGCTCTGTTGGCCTTGATCAGGTAGCTACCAATAGGCAAACCATTGCGACTCCTTTCTGTTCCACCCAGAGCCCTTTGGCATCGTCCCGCCTGTCCCCTCACTGCCATATCAATGCTTCCAGGATATAATCCTTCCCAGCCATGCCAGGTCATCTGGATAGCCTAGATTCAATACACTTGTGCTAACAAAACCATAAAACCATCACTTGACCAGTAATTCAGAAAATGTTTTGGGGTGGGAGTAAGGAAAAGATGGGGCTTCCCAGGTAGCTCAGTGATAAAGAATCTGCCTGTCAAGGCAGGTGCCAGAAGAGATGTGGGTTTGATCCCTGGGTCGAGAAAATTCTCTGGAGTAGGGAATGCCAATCCACTCCAGTATTCTTGCCAGGATAATCCCATGGACAGAGGAGCCTAGAGGGTTACAGTCCATGGGGTGGCGAAGAGTTGGACATGGCTGAGCATGCACGCAAGCAAGGAAAGACAATCAAAGACTGGGGATTGACTATTGTGTCCCAGTGAACATTCATTTGTACTGAATGGTTTTCATAAACACATGTGAGCAAATAGGTAAAACCCAGCCACCTATTTTGGTAATATAAAATTCTTGGTGAAAAAGTAGATAGGATGTTTTGAGTATGCAAATGTCAAGGTGATACCTTAATAGTTTTGTCTTTGATACTCAGAAATAATCCTTGAAGTAAATACAATATCACATCTTTAAATAGGAGGAGGTGAAATCAATGAATTAAAACAGAAAAAGAGAATTTCTGTTTTCTGGATCAGGCACACTCTCAATACCAGGATGGTACAATGTCCTTCTTAACCCTCCTCTCAACTGCTAGCTCTAGTTTTTAAGTTACATTCATTTGCTTCTTGGTTTTATTGCATGCACACATATGTGTGTGTTATCAGTCATGTCCAACTCTTTGCGACCCCATGGACTGCAGCCCACCAGGCTCCTCTGTCCATGGAATTCTCCACGCAAGAATACTGGAGTGGGTTGCCATTTCCTCCTCCAGGGGATCTTTCTGACCCAGGGATCGAAGCTGCATCTCCTTCACTGGCAGGTGTTTTTTTTTTTTTATCCCTTGTGTCACTTGGGAAGTAGGCACCAAGCAATTAAGAAAGTCAACCATCCTAATATAGCCTGCTGCTTGCAGCTCAGTCGTGTCCGACTCTTTGTGACTCTATGTACTATGCCCACCAGGCTCCTCTGTCCATGGGATTATTCAGGCAAGAATACTGGAGTGGGTTGCCATTTCCTCCTCCAACATAGCCTGAATTGTAGGTAAAGAGATTTAATAAAAAAAGGAATTTACTTTTTTTAGAATAGATATTTATTTATAATAAAAATTATAAGCATACAAAGTCACGTCATAAAGGAGGTACAGAAGAAAGGGAGCCTACATCTATGCAAAATTTGAATTTGCGTCTACATAGCACTAAAATCACATAAGCTAAGTGAAATCGGTAATTTGATAATGATCACTATACAGTTAATTGATGTATTGGGCTATTAAGGTAGATTATTCAGGTAAGAAATCCCTTCCAGAGTTAGAATAATTTTGACTGGCTCTCTTCATTGACTCAAGAAACTGATTAATCTAACCAGACCTTTATTTCACATGGGGTTGTTGAAACAAATTTAAACTCTCCAAAGGCATGCCTTCCAGTCTCCATCCTAGTTGGTAGAATAGGCCTGCTGTAAAGCTGTTTTCTGATGCGTCATCCAGTCTGGGAGGAATTGAGAAGAGGTACTTCTATCCGCAGCACACCATTGCTGTGCTGCCTGAAACAAAGGAGCAAGAGAAGGCCACTATTGACTCAGATTTCTCTAACCCCCCTTCTTCTTAGGAGTGCAAACCAATGTCTGTTAATTAAACTAGAGATTATCCCAGTATTTAAGCCATGCTTTTAGAGTACTACAAGACACGTTCAGCTTTTAAAATACCCAGCAACCAGAACAGTGGCAGACACACAGTTGGCATTGGATAAATAGTTACTGAACAAACAGTTAAATGAATGAACGAATGTACAAATATTTAAACCCGCAGTTTTAAATATTTCATTAGAAACACCTTGTATGCTGTGCTAAATCACTACAGTCGTGTCTGATTCTTTACAACGCTATAGACTGTAGACCTCCAGGTTCCTCTGTCCACGAGTCTTTCTGGGCAAGAATACTGGAGTGGGTTGCTGTTTCCTCCTCAAACACCTTAAAATATTTTACTTTCTAGAGCTTTTGTACAAAATGAGTCCATTATATCTGCTATCTTTTGGTTCAGATGGTAAAGAATCTGCCTGCAATGCAACAGATCCAGGTTCAATCCCTGGGTTGGGAAGATCTGCTGGAGAAGGGAATGGCTACCCACTCCAGCATTCTTGCCTGGAGAAATTCCATGAGGTTGCAAAGTCAGACACAACTGAACAACCAACACTTTTACTTTTTTTCAAAAATGCAATACACAGAAAATAAATATAACCATTCTTTTCATTTTTTAAAACTTTCTACAATTAAGTGAAGTGACTGATCAAAGTAAATCCAGAGTAAACAGTCCAAAATAGAATCTGTCTCTTAGGTCAGTATTTCACAATCTACTTCTCCATGGCTCATCAATTTTCAGTTTGCTAAACTAGCAATATAAAAGCCTAAAGAAAAGGCAGAAAGAAAATGCAGGATTTATTTGACCTTCTTCTGTGTTCTCTACTGCAGGAATATCATTGATTCTTGATTAGCTGAGTTTAATTAGGCAATAAATAAATAAATCTCAGGTAATAGTATTTTCATTGTAGTCATCTAATGAAGCTCTTCATCAATATTTGACCAGAGCTGATAATTGTTAAATTGACTTCTTTGTGCCTCATCTCCCAACTCCTAGGGTAATGGGGCAGAAAAAAAGAGAAATGGAGAAGAAAAGCAAAAGCCCAAATAATCTACACAGTAGATAATCATTCCATTAATATTAATAATAGAGGGTCTCTGGGGTTGGTTATAAGAACCTCTCCATGATAGGCTGAAAGGTGGCCCCTAGAAGATATATCATGTCTTAATCAATGGGACCTGTGAACATTATCCTATATGGAAAAAACATTTTGCAAATGTGATTAAATTAAGCATTTCTAGATTGGGAGACTATCCTGGATTATCCAGAAGCCCTAAATGCAGTCACACATACCCTTATAAGAGGGAGACAGAAGGAGTTTTAACACACATAGGAGAAGGTGATATGAAGACAAAGCAGAGAGATTTGGAGATGTTGACCCTGAGGACTGGAGTGAGGCAGCCGCAAGACAAAGAATGTCAGAGCCGCTAAAACTGGAAGAGGCCAGGGAGTCATCTCAGATCCTGGAGCCTCTGGGAGGAGCGAGAGCCCTGCTGATCCTCGGTTCTAGCCCAGCAATACTAACCTCAGACTTCTGGCTTCCAAAGCATGAGAGAATACAGTTCTATTTTTATATGCCACCAAGGTTGTGGTAATTTCCTATAGCAGCCCTAGGAAGCTCATAGAGCCTCTATTTAGTGTTCTAGCCAGCTTCCTAACCTCTTCCCCAGATTCCAAACATTTTTAAAGATATGGCTAGAATCCCATCTCCTCTTGGAACCCTTTCTAGGCATTCCTAGTCCTAATCGATCTCTACTATTAATACACATTTTTTATCTGTATTTTGCATTTACCCCTACTTGCCTGATAGGGTGTGAATGTCCAACAAATGTCCATCCGCAGACCGTGAATTCCTGAGGACCAGGCTGGTGGACTGTGGGCTCTGCCCTTGAGCCCTTTCTCCATCTCAGATCTCACCACCCTCACCCCCTACCCCGGCACCCAACAAAGTGACCTTTTCCCTAGAAGGTTATCAGTAATTGTTGAATTAAATCTAATGGAAGGCTCTAGTCATTCTGAGGCAGAGAGATAACTGAGATGAAGTTATCCCAGGAGGTTTTTGGAGGAGACAGACCTTAATCTGGCCACCCCAGGAGAGGTGAGTTTGTTTTTCTGAACACCCCCCTCCTCAATAACACTTTGCAAACAGGGTAGCCCTCTGGGCTCCTGGAAATGGTAGAGGAGTTCCTGATAAGCTTCCATACTCACAGGGAGCTCTTCACCCTTGTAAACAAGTTCTTTCCATGCATGGAAAAAAAAAAATCTCTTATTAACTTGAACTTCAGCAATCCAAATTTTGAAATAGTGATAATACCCAACATTTGAATAGTGCTTTTCCGTATAAAGAGCAATTTCACAAACCTATTTCATCCTAACACAATCTCTGGAGGTATGGATCCATCCCAAACAGATGAGCATATACAGTCAGAGAGGGTTCATAATTTGTTTCCCACCCAGATCTTTTAATTTTTCCCTCTACTAAATCACACTTGGCTGAAGGGCACCATCAAAGCAGAGTCAAAGATTATTTAGCCGCAGATCCCTCTTATGCATCGATTGCCTCTGAACCAGGGATACCCAAGTTTCAGGATCTGATGCCTGATGACCTGAGATGGAGCTGATGTAGTAAAAGTAGAACGAAAATACACTCTAAATGTGATGTGCTTGAATCACTCTGAAACCATCCCTACCCCATCCGTGGGAAAATTGTCTTCCATGAAACTGGTGCCTGGTGCCACAGAGGTTGAGGACCCCTGCTCTAAGCTTTGACTATAAAGTGGTAAGGTTAAAATCATGCTGTGTTAAGCAAATTAACAGTGTCCACTAGTCAAATTACTTAAGTAAATAAACCTGAGAAGTTTGCTCCTACACAAACAGGATGGTTTTGAAATAAAAATAAACCAGGGGTATTGAAGAATACTCATTAGTCAATGAATTGTGATAATTGCACTTCATCCTTGTTTATTTGCTAAAGCAAGTCCTCAAAGAACCTTTATCAGACACCATTTGATTAACCTAACATGAGTTTACATGTGCTTGAAAGCAAATAAAATTCTATTTCTTTTAAGTGGAGTCAATAACTCAAACTTTTTATTGATTTAGTTTGCTTTCTCATCTAGTTAAGTTTAAAAACTGTGACACTGGATTATATTTTTTTTGTTAGAGTTTGCTCTGAAACAGCAGCATATTGGTACCTTACTTTATCAGAAAAAGTCTAAATCCTCAGGTTTCATAGAAAAATAAAGACTCTCTGCTCCAACAGATCTGAACTGTATAATCACTTTCCTTGTCTAAATAAAATTCAAGGGCCAAAAAACATCACATGCCATGAATTATGAAAGAACGAAATCTTGGTTTTATAAGATTTCAGGACAAAGCAAAGAAGGGCATAGCGTATTGTAAAAGCTGAAATAAAAGCTTTGCTTATGTGAAAGAGGTTTTTTTTTAACGAAGGAAGAGATTTTGTTTTTTTAGAAATCTGTCTTTTCTGGAAGTTTTTGTGAAGCATAAAAATGAAACATAATTCATTGTGCGAATTCACAAAAGGTAGGTGAGCAGAAATGATAGCTCTTCTAGCCTTTGGTTCTCTGGTGTATAGCAGCCCCTCCCTGACCACAGATTGCTCTGCCAGCATTACAACAGGGCAATGATTAAAATCCAGTTTTCTTTAAAGACTTCATTTCTATGGTGAGCATTAAGCTTTGCACACTTTGCACGCTGGGATAACTTTTGTTTTCTTGGAAAGAGACATAAATGTACTCATCTTGCTTTGGGAAATGGTGAAGCCAGGTCTTAATTGTTATCATTTCTGTGGAAGGAAATACTCTTGCTTCTCCTTTTACATAAGAGATGAAAGAGAAAATGGAAAAAAAAAATCTCCTTAGCAATTACTTGGAGTTTGCCCTTGCAGTTTGCAAAAGTTTTTCCAATCACAGTAACAGGCTTTGCATGAGCAAAGGTGAAAACTGGGGTCATTCAGAGTAAGTGACAAGCCGTTCTTGCACCAACAAAAATATGTCAAGAGCCATCTCCCATGGATGCTTTGTTAGTTTAGACAATGCAAAAGTGTCCTGGACACCGAGGGTGTGTGTGTGTGTGTTAGTCACTCAGTCACATCTGACTCTTTGCGACCGCATGGACTGTAGCCCACCAGGCTCCTCTGTTTGTGGAATTCTCCAGAGCATACGCACACAGAGGTAGATGCTAGCATATGAGATCTCAGTCTGGGCTATGCCACTATCTCCCATCGCTGACTCCTTGATCTCCCTGCACATTATCCTTGCAGTACACCCTGGTCCTGAGTTTCCTGTGTACCTGGCTCAGATCTAAGTATTAAGGATACAACAACAAATCATACATGATTCTTTAGCCCAAGGAATTCTGAGCTCATATTTTAGCAGAATGCTGCTGCTGCTGCTAAGTCGCTTCAGTCGTGTCCGACTCTGAGCGACCCAATAGACGGCAGTCCACCAGGCTCCCCCATCCCTGGGATTCTCCAGGCAAGAACGCTGGAGTGGGTTGCCATTTCCTTCTCCAATGCATGAAAGTGAAAAGTGAAAGTGAAGTCGCTCAGTCGTGTCCGACTCTTAGTGACCCCATGGACCACAGCCTACCAGGCTCCTCCATCCATGGGATTTTCCAGGCAAGAGTACTGGAGTGGGGTGCCATTTAGTAGAATCAGTTCAGTTCAGTACAGTCATTCAGTCATGTCCGACTCTTTGCAACCTCATGAATTGCAGCACACCAGGCCTCCCTGTCCATCATCAACTCCCGGAGTTCACTCAAACTTGTGTCCATCGAGTCCGTGATGCCATCCAGCCATCTCATCCTCTGTCGTCCCCTTCTCTTCCTGCCCTCAATCCCTCCCAGCATCACAGTCTTTTCCAATGAGTCAACTCTTCGCATGAGGTGGCCAAAGTGCTGGAGTTCCAGCTTTAGCATCATTCCTTCCAAAGAAATCCCAGGGCTGATCTCCTTCAGAATGGATTGGGTGGATCTCCTTGCAGTCCAAGGGACTCTCAAGAGTAGATCAAAGTAAATAGGTAACTGCCATCCATTGAGGTAAATATAAGCAGAGGATACAAGAAGAGCATGTCAGCTCTGGTTGAACTATTGTGACTGAGCATGTATGCATGCTAAGTCGCTTCAGTTGTATCTGACTCTTTTCCATCCTGTGGACTGTAGCCTTCCAGGCTCCTCTGTCCATGGGATTCTCCAGGCAAGAATACTGGAGTGGGTTACCTTGCCCTCCTCTAGGGGGAATCTTTCTGATCTAGAGATAGAACCCACGTCTCTTATGTCTCCTGCAATGGCAGGCAGGTTCTTTACCACTAGCGCCACCTGGGAAGCTTGAGCAGATAGGCCTTAATTGAGGGTAGGTGTTGGATGTTGGGTGTTAGAAGCTTGAGCAGATAGACCTTAATTGAGGGTGGGTGTTTGGGGCTTCAGAGGTATCACATGAGGAATAGTTGATTCAGTAGTGCCTAGGGAAGGTTTGCTCACCGTAACACCAATCAATCCCCATTTCCCTCCAAGTTATTGCAGTGAGGGGAGGAGGCAGGGGCCAGTGTTGGACTCCAATATATGTAGTCAGTCCCTCAGCCCTTGTGCTGTCCCATCGCTCTCTCCTGAGTCATATTCCAGTCCTGAATCCTGCAACAGAATCCAAGCACCTATCACTTCTCATGGTCTCATGTGCACGTGCGCTCAGTCACTCAGTGCTGTTCGACTCTTTGAACTCATAGACTGTTAACCGCCAGGCTCTTCTGTCCATGGGATTTCCCAGGCAAGAGTGCTGGAGTGGGTTGCTATTTCCTCCTCCAGGGGGTCTTCCCGACCCAGGGATTGAACCTTGGCAGGCGGATTCTTTACTACTGAGCCACATCATTTCACACTGAAGTTCTTTAATTCCTCCTAAGGAAATCTCTTAAGGGGGAAATATATGTGTGTGTGTGTGTGTGTGTGTATATATATATATATATATATATATATATTTGGGCCTCCCTGATGGCTCAGAGGTTAAAGCGTCTGCCTGCAATGCAGGAGACCTGGGTTCAATCCCTGGTTTGGGAAGATCCCCTGGAGAAGAAAATGGCAACCCACTCTGCCGGGAGCCAGCGTGAGGAATTCCACCCGTGACAAGGTCATGCGGCAGCGCTCTGATGGCAAGGCTAATCAGACCTCAGGTTTTCCCCCTGGAATTTTCTGAGATCCACCCCCCAAAAAATAAGAATCTGCCTGCTTTTCCACTTTTCTGACATTCTCTGGAAAAAGTCAATTCAGGGCTTTAGTCTTCTGCATTTGAAAGAGTGTTTCAATCCAAAAACCCCTCTGATGGCTTTCTAGCCTGCCTGCAGGACTCCTACAGCTGCGAATGTGCTTGTTTGAGGCCTCCTGACCGCAGGAGGCACAGGAAGCTTAAAACATCCTAGGAATGTAGGGGCTTCCGAGGAGTCAAAATCATTAGAATAGGACTGATTAAAGGTTTCATTTGTTGAGCCAATACTTGCTGCCAAATTTTCATATCCTTCATTTTTAGATATAGTTGGTATATAGAAAAACAAGTAGTAGACCTGGTATTAGCAACATTAGATCTTTGAGTTAAGCACCTTCTTTGTTATAACCCACTGCACCTTTGTTCTATAGAGATGTAACTTTAATGCTTTAAGGAGATGCAGATTAAAGAAAAACACTTCAGGGGAAACGAAATTAACACTCATTAAGGAAGAGAGACAAAAAGTGTTAACAAGCCTCTTGGCCAGAAGATAATGTAAATCACCTGAGACCTTTTGTATACAAAAAGAGATACAGAAAGAGTCTGGGCTGCTAACGCTACATAATTTTGTATTACCCATTGATCTCTATGTATAATCAAAAGTATAAAAGGCCTTGAAGGACAATAGAAGGAGAGCCAGTCGCTGGACTGGTTTCCCCCGTGTCTCCTCTTTACTGTAATTTCAGGCTGAATTCCCATCTGGGGCGTGGAGGCTCACTATGTCTACTTACTTGTCCAGGCTTTTAAGATCCGTAAGAGAGAGAGCCCAAGGCGGGGCACTCTCCGATATTCAAGTGGGCGCCGGCAGCCTAACATAGATGGTGCAAGCTCCTTGTCTGGAACTTTATTGGTTTTCCACGTAACCCAAGTTATTCAGCCTCTTCCTCCACTTAATTTTCATACTACACTGTTGTTTCTTAATCTAATCTTATATCAATCAATAAACAAGTTTTTCTCACGCCAACGCCGTCCACGCTTCGAATTCCCTGGATCCACCGGGGCTGGACCCCAGCACCACTCCAGTATTCTTGCCTGGAGAATCCCATGGACAGAGGAGCCTGGTGGGCTGCAGTCCATGGGGTTGCAGAGTCGGACACGACTGAATGACTTCACTTTCACTTTCATATATATTTATATATATAGCCATGTGCAGACAGAAGAAACAAGCTTTGAACTCCTAAAAAGCTTCATAAACATAAAGAATGTTTCTTTTCTCTAGCACTTATTAATAGTGTTATCTTATTAAAAATTCTTGATCATGCCACACATGAGAATATTAGAAATCAAACTACTGGAAAAACATAGACTTAGGCACCTGGATACATGTACAGTGATTACAAGGAGAACATTAAATAGTCACATTGAATGTTTTTTAAAAAACACTTAATATGTCGTGATAAGGAGAGGCTTGAATGAAGTCGCTCAGTTGTTTCCGACTCTTTGCGACCCCATAGACTGTAGTCTACCAGGCTCCTCTGTCCATGGGATTTTCCAGGTAATAGTACTGGAGTGGATTGCCATTTCCTTCCTCAGGGGATCTTCCCGACCCAGGGATCAAACCCGGGTCTCCTGCAATGTAGGCAGACGCTTTACCATCTGAGCCACCAGGGAAGTCCTCTTATGACCAAATTATTTCGCCAACGTCATGAAAACATGGAAAATAATATCTAGCTCTCTGTTCCTCTTTAGGAATCCAGAGGACTTCAGTAATTCCTTGGTTGCTCTCAATGCGTGAGTCCTTAGGTGACAAGAGCTTTATTATCTGATCGCTTATCACCCTACTCCCTGTAATGTCTCACAGCTGTAGGGCTAGAAGTAAGTAGAACAAAGCTTCTTGCAATAAATATTTTTGGTTCTGAAAAGACTTTTTCTAGAATTGCTATTTTTAACTGACTTGAATTTTGACTTCTGAGAGATTTCATTATGATGTGAATTTTATCTGCTTCAAAATATTTTCATGTTGTAACTTTCCAAATACTCAGGAATCATGGAAGATGAATAGAAAAAAATTTAAAAGCCCAGTTTTCCCAGTTATAACGGATTGTTCAGCCTAAAACATTTGCCTTGTGTAGACACAGCTGGAATTATCTACCATCATTCTTTGCCTCAAGTAAACCAGAATATATATAAGAATGTGAATTGTAAAAATATCTTTGATTCACAGCTGAATTCACATCATTGTTGATTAGAGCCTGACAATCTGAGATGACTGTCAAAGGAATAAGAATCTGTAACATTACATTTAATGTGACTACATAGCTTTATCCCCTCTAATCTTTATTAATACATCCACATTTTATGTCATATTTTTCACACAGAGCATCAGGAACAGTTACTGTCAGAATGGAGGTTTTAACAGAGGTTCTGTTTTAAGAGTTGAGCTTTTGCCATTTGGTCAAGATTAACTTATGAATCTTTTGACAATATGTTTAAATTTTTTCTTCTTTTAGTTCACTGCATACACAACTAGAAGATTCTGGTGAGTAATGCTTTTTGTGCTCCTCATATACTCAGGGGTTGTTTAAGGTGAAAAGGAAGGAAGACAGAATGTTTTTTCCCATCTGGCCATTGAATTCGTTTTCTTCTCCAGCTACAGACTTCAGAAGCCCTTTGAGCTACACATGGAGTTTCTGTGTAGTTTAAAGGTACCAGATGTTCACTCACTTAGGAAACACAGGGCATGGTGACAGGGAGGCTGGTGCGACAGCTCTGGACAGGCTGGTGCTGAGCGTCAGCTGCCTGGTTCCTGCGCGTCCTTGGCTAAGTTACACACGATCTCTGTATCTTCGTACCAATTTCTTTGCTTTTAAATTAAAAAGGGATCTTAATACAGTAAGACAAAGCAGACAACAAAGCAGGTGTGAACGTAAGTAGCTTATACTCCCTAGAGATAAGGACCCTCTCTCTCAGCTGAAGGGGAGGTGAGCATTGGAGGAGAAATCAAGAGAGCTTAGACTGGTCTCCAGGTCGTACCAAGAAAAAGTCTGAGAGCACAGGAAAAGAGCTCCTATTTGAAGTTTGGGGGATGTGAGAGCAGAAAAAAAACCCTCCCAAGTCCCCCAGAAGCCCCAGAGACCTTGGCTGAAGGACAGAAAGGGACAGGATGAGTGATTACTGACCATCCCAAGATGCCAGCATCTCCCAGATGAGCGGTGGCGCTGCAGCTCATCTCAAAGGTCCCAGGGTCCCCAAGTGGGAGGAAAACATTATTTGGTGCAAGAGTGAGAACATACAGCAATGAGAGGCTGCTTTAGAGTGGGAACAAGGATGAGGTGGGGCAGGTGGCCACTGTCTGAGCAGACCCTCAGCATAAGTGCCTGGGCAACAGTCAGCGTCAGCAGGTTGCTAGGTGAGTTACTCAGAGTTCTCCAGAGAAACAAACCAGGATGTGTATTTATATGTAGAAAGAGATTTATTATAAGATGTTGGCTCATGTGATTATGGAGGCTGAGGAGCCCCATGGTCTACCATCTGCACTCTGGAGGCCCAAGGAGGCTGGCAGTGTAGTTCAAAAGCCAGAGAACCGGAGAGCTAATGGCAGAAACTGCAGCCAGAGATGGAAGCCCTGAGTACCAGGAGTGGGTGGGCAGGAGACAATTGATGTCCCAGCTGCATAGTCAGGCAGAGGGTGAGCCCATCCTCCCATCCTTCCAGTTTTTGTTCTATACAAGCCCCCAAAGGGTTGGAAGAGGCCCACACACACTGGGGGAGTGGGTCATTGTGCTTTATTCATTCTAGCAATTCAAATGCTAATCTCTTCTGAAACATCCCCATGGGCACACTCAGAAACGTTTAACCAGATATCTGGGCATCCTGTGATCCAGCCAATTTAACACAAAATTTACCATCACCCTAGGTTATTATTGGGCTTCCCTGGTGGCTCAGCTGGTAAAGAACCCACCTGCAATGCAGGAGACCTGGGTTCAATCCCGGCGTTGGGAAGATCCCCTGGAGAAGGGGACAGGCTACACACTCCAGTGTTCTGTCCTGGAGAATGCCATGGACTGAATAGTCCATGGGGTCACAAAGAGTCGGACATGGCTGAACGATTTTCGCTTTCACATAGGTCATTATTTGGGGCTTGCCAGGTGGCACTTGGAGGAGGGCATGGCAACCCACTCCAGTATTCTTGCCTGGAGAATCCCATGGATAGAGGAGCCTGGTGGGCTACAGTCCACAAGGTCACAAAGAATCGGACCCAACTGAAGATGACCTAACATGCACACTCTCAATCTTGGGGGCTTCTAAACTTCTCAATGCCTGGACCACATCCCAGTACAATTAATCACAATTTTGAACACATAATGATATCCAGGCATGACTAGGTTTTAAAGTTTCCTGTGTAATTTCCACATGGAGTCAAGGTTGGGAACCATTGATTCAGTTTATTCTGTACACTCTTGCTTCTTACTCTAAGTGGGGTCCACAGACCAGCCCACATCAACATCATCTGGGTGTGTGTTAGAAATGTGGAGTCTCAGGCCCCAGACCTTCTGTACTGTAATCTACAACTAGAAAAACAATCTCAGGGATCACATATACACATTAAATTTAGAGAAGGCTGCTGTTCGGAGAAGGCAATGGCAACCCACTCCAGTACTCTTGCCTGGAGAATCCCATGGATGGAGGAGCCTAGTGGGCTGCCTAGTGGACAGAGGATTCCATGGGGTCGCTAAGAGTGGGACACAACTAGGAGACTTCACTTTCACTTTTCACTTTCATGCACTGGAGAAGGAAATGGCAACCCACTCCCGTGTTCTTGCCTGGAGAATCCCAGGGACGAGGGAGCATGGTGGGCTGCTGTCTATGGGGTCGCAAAGAGTAGGACATGACTGAAGTGACTTAGCAGCAGCGGCAGCAGCAGCTGTTCAGTCAGGGCTGAGAACCAGATGAGATGAGGCTGATCTGCAGTGGAGGATCCCCACAGGGCTTAGATTAGTGACTTCTAGCCATGTGGATGACAGACTTGGGCTTTGCCATATTTCAAAAGCACATTGGTAGATGGTAATGAGCCACCAGGGTTGAGAACTGCTGACTTTGATTAAGAAGCCGACAGCTCCCACCCTACAGACAGATACCTCCAGGAGAGCAAGGGCAGGGGAACAGTGAGAAGAGGATTTCAAGAAGTCACTTAAACAGATTGAGTTCATGTAGAAGCCACTGGATTAAATGTCTGTATCACACAGAATAGGGCTTAGACATGGAACACAGCATCGAGTTTTACATAGATAAAGATATGTTTTTGGAAGCCTGAGTCTGTGACTGTAAAATTACTCTGCATGTAAAATGTTATTACAGTGCTTACACTCAACGGTAATTATTTTAAAGAAGCTAATATATGACCACTAACCCTAACCTAGACAACATATTAAAAAGCAGAGACATTATTTTGTCAACAAAGGTTCGTCTAGTCAAGGCTATGGTTTCTCCAGTAGTCATGGATGGATTTGAGAGTTGGACTACAGAGAAAGCTGAGCACAGAAGAATTGATGCTTTTGAACTGTGGTGTAAGAGAAGACTCTTGAAAGTCCCTTGGACTGCAAGGAGATCCAACCCATTCATCCTAAAGGAAATCAGTCCTGGGTGTTCATTGGAAGGACTGATATTGAAGCTGAAACTCCAATATTTTGGCCACCTGATGTGAAGAGCTGACTCATTTGAGAAGACCCTGATACTGGGAAAGATTGAAGGCAGGAGGAGAAGGGGATGACAGAGAATGAGATGGTTAGATGGCATCACTGACTCAATGGACATGGGTTTGGGTGATCTCCAGGAGTTGGTGACGGACAGGGAGGCCTGGCATGCTGCGGTTTATGGAATTGCAAAGAGTTGGACGTGACTGAGTGACTGAACTGAACTGAACTGATACCTCCTTCGGATTTCTGAATATGAAGATTGGTATCTTGCAACAATTGTAGAAACTCTATCTCTTTGACTATCCCCTCTGTCTCATTCTCTCTTATGAATAAACTGCCAGTCAATGTATATCTGATCTCATTCTGTTCTTTATCTTATTAATCTTTCATATGTTTCCTCTTCTTGTCTCTCTATGCTGCATTTTGAGCAATTTCTTCAAATCCATTTTCTTCTTCACTTTTTTCTTGAATTGGGCCTCTTGTGCCATCAGTAAATCCTTTAAACTTTCCTTTTTAACTGTTATATTTTTACTAATAAAATGAATAGTTTTTCTTTCCCTACCTCTATTATTTTTATCATCTGAAATGGCAACCCACTCCAGTGTTCTTGCCTGGAGAATCCCAGGGACAGAGGAGCCTCATGGGCTACCATCTATGGGGTCGCACAGAGTCGAACATGACTGAAGCGACTTAGCAGCAGCAGCAGTTATACTTTTACTCTCTTTTATAGTTTCAAACAATTAAATCATACTTAATTTTTTGCCTCTGTCCAATATTGAAAAATTTTGCAGCTTTAATTTTGCTGTGTGTTATTTCTGATGACTCTTCCATGTGGTGACTTATAATTTGCGTGTGTGTGTGTGTGTGTGTGTGTGTGTACTTGTGCACATGTATTTGACTGACCATAGGCTCATACTTCATTTGTGTAAATTCTTTGAGGATTGATATATAATTCCTTTTGGCTTATCCAACACGGATTTGTGTTGGCTTTATCTAGACTACTGCAGGCATTACTGACCCGTGACACTTTAACTTACTTCATCGAGGTTTGTAGGACAAGGTGTGTGTGCTCAGCTGCTTCAGTTGTGTCCAACTCTTTGCAACCCTATGAACTGCAGCCCAGCAGCCTCTTCAGTCCATGGGATTCTCCGGGCAAGAATACTAGAGTGGGTTACCATGCCCTCCTCCAGGGGATCTTTCCGACCCAGGGACTGAACCCATGTCTCCTGCATCTCCGGCATTGCAGGCGGATTCTTCACCGTTGAGCTACCCGGGAAGCCCACAGGACAACCTAAGTAGGGTGAATTTGGACAGGAAATCTTCAGAAGAGACAGCTGTTGGCTGTGAATGTTTGGGATTGAGTTGTTCTCCTTTCCACCTAGAGTCATGCTGGAAGCTGCCTTTTTCCTTGCTGTCTCCATCTGTGAGGCAGGTGTATTTCTGGTAGACCTTTACAGTGAACATCATTCTTTGGTGTCCCAGCTTTCTGCGGGGTCTCTTAGTAGATGTCCACCTTGGGTGGGCTCTTGTCTTTGTCTCTCTGTCCCAGCAGCCCCCGACAGCTGTCAAATCAGAAACTTCAAGGGGCCAGAGTCAACCCCTGCCCCCAGGCTGAAAGCCAGTTTCCTAGCCTCCTTCCATCTCCACATTCCTGCTCTTACTGGATGTCTGCTCTCTGTGGATGCCTTCTTTATCACCAGTTCAGTGATGCATTGTCAATGATTTTTAAAAAACTTATTCAGCATGTTTAGTCATTTCAGAGAGAAGGTTGCCTGGAGTAACTTAGCTGCAATATTGCTGGAAACAGAAGAAACTCTTAGTAATTTCTATCCTAGCAGATTTTTTGCAGGTTTTCAAGGCTCAAAATGAAGGAATCTTTCAGAACAGGGAACTCTGTTCAGAGAACTGACATTTAAACTCATATTCCTTGTCACCGTTACTGGAAGTGTTAGAGAGACTGAAATAGACAAAATTTTGTGACGTTCTTGGCTTTTAGAGGAGTGTGGGTCATTTAAATTTCTACAAAACTGCAAATATCTCCATGAGCCAGAGGGGCAGATGAAAGTAGAAGCAGTTATCCTATCTTGATGCTGATTTAGATGTTGACAGAAAGCTGAGTGCATATCACAGGGATGAGAAATCATTTAACTTTGCTGAGGCCTATAATGAAAATTTGAAAAGCTATCTAATAGAGGACAGTCATATCACTCACCCGAAATAACTGCTTCAGTAGAGATCATCTTATGAGACTACTGTCATGCAAATGTGTTTATTTTTCTTTTGGCTGTGCCTCAAGGAATGCTGGACCTTGGCTCCTTGACCTCTTGCGTTGGAAGTGCAGAGTCTTAATCACTGGATGAACAGGGAAGTCCACACAAATGTATTCTTTCAGTCTCTTCATTTCTTGGGCCCAAAGATGACAGGTTATAAACTTTCCAGCTCAGTTACTCAAATAGCCACAGGGAGGTCTGTGGCAGTATGTGAAACAGTCATGTAGCTGGATCAAGAGATGATAATGATAGGTTCCTCAAACAAGGGAAAACACACTCTAGACCTGCGTTAGGTAAAAAGCTATAGTTCAGTTCAGTTCAGTCACTCAGTCATGTCTGACTCTTTGCGACCCCAAGAATCACAGCACGCCAGGCCTCCCTGTCCATCACCAACTCCTGGAGTTCACTCAGATTCATGTCCATTGAGTCAGTGATGCCATCTAGCCATCTCATCCTCGGTTGTCCCCTTCTCCTCCTGCCCCCAATCCCTCCCAGCATCAGAGTCTTTCCCAATGAGTCAACTCTTGCATGAGGTGGCCAGAGTAGTGCAGTTTCAGCTTTAGCATCATTCCCTCCAAAGAAATCCCAGGGTTGATCTCCTTCAGAATGGACTGGTTGGATCTCCTTGCAGTCCAAGGGACTCTCGAGAGTCTTCTCCAACACCACAGTTCAAAAGTATCAATTCTTCAGCACTCAGCCATCTTCACAGTCCAACTCTCACATCCATACATGACTGCTGGAAAAACCATATCCTTGACTAGACGGACCTTAGTCAGAAAAGTAATGTCTCTGCTTTTGAATATGCTATCTAGGTTGGTCATAACTTTTCTTCCAAGGAGTAAGCGTCTTTTAATTTCATGGCTGCAATCACCATCTGCAGTGATTTTGGAGCCCAGAAAAATAAAGTCTGACACTGTATCCACTGTTTCCCCATCTATTTCCCATGAAGTAATGGGACCAGATGCCATGATCTTCGCTTTCTGAATGTTGAGCTTTAAGCCAACTTTTAAACTCTCCTCTTTAACTTTCATCAAGAGGCTTTTTCGTTCCTCTTCACTTTCTGCCATAAGGATGATGTCATCTGCATATCTGAGGTTATTGATATTTCTCCCGGCAATCTTGATTCCAGCTTGTGTTTCTTCCAGCCCAGGGTTCTCATGATGTACTCTGCATAGAAGTTAAATAAGCAGGGTGACAGTATACAGCCTTGATGTACAACTTTTCCTATTTGGGACCAGTCTGTTGTTCCATGTCCAGTTCTAACTGTTGCTTCCTCACCTGCATACAGATTTCTCAAGAGGCAGGTCAGGTGGTCTGGTATTCCCATCTCTTTCAGAATTGTCCACAGTTTATTGTGATCCACACAGTCAAAGGCTTTGGCATAGTCAATAAAGCAGAAATAGATGTTTTTCTGGAACTCTCTTGCTTTGTCCATGATCCAGCGGATGTTGGCAATTTGATCTCTGGTTCCTCTGCCTTTTCAAAACCAGCTTGAACATCAGGAAGTTCACGGTTCACGTATTGCTGAAGCCTGGCTTGGAGAATTCTGAGCATTACTTTACTAGCATGTGAGATGAGTGCAATTGTGTCGTAGTTTGAGCATTCTTTGGCATTGCCTTTCTTTGGAATTGGAATGAAAACTGACCTTTTCTAGTCCTATGGCCACTGCTGAGTTTTCCAAATTTGCTGGCATGTTGAGTGCAGTACTTTCACAGCATCATCTTTCAGGATTTGAAATAGCTCTACTGGAATTCCATCACTTCCACTAGCTTTGTTCGTAGTGATGCTTTCTAAGGCCCGCTTGACTTCACATTCCAGGATGTCTGGCTCTAGATGAGTGATCACATCATCATGATTATCCAGGTTGTGAAGATCTTTTTTGTACAGTTCTTCCATGTATTCTTGCCACCTCTTCTTAATATCTTCTGCTTCTGTTAGCTCCATACCATTTCTGTCCTTTATTGAGCCCATCTTTGCATGAAATGTTCCCTTGGTATCTCTAATTTTCTTGAAGAGATCTCTAGTCTTTCCCATTCTGTTGTTTTCCTCTATTTCTTTGCATTGATCGCTGAAGAAGGCTTTCTTATCTCTTCTTGCGTATTCAGATGCTTATTATCTTTCCTTTCTCCTTTGCTTTTCGCTTCTACAGGTGTCTGCATAAAATCAATGAGTCATCCTGCTTGAAAGCATTCACTTTTTGACTCACATAACTGTGGAGATTTTCAGGGACTGGAGTTTTTCACAAGAGTTGTTACCCAAGTTTAACATTTTTCCTCCAGTTTTTAAAATTATTCATTATATTTAGGAAATAAGGGTAAGGGATACATTTGCTTTAAACCTGATTTGACAAACACCACCTGGACTGGCCTCTACAAAGCAAGCAGAAGGCAAAGAAGCAGGAAGCAACTGGTTAGAAATAACAAACCCATTCCCGGGGCGTTGGCCTGACAAGTCTGGACCATGGCCCAGGTACACACTAACCCTGCCCTGGCTCTCTTCCACTCACCTGCTCTTGGCATCCTTGATGATGTGTTCGATGCTGGCCCATCCTCCGCGTGGTGTTCTAGCGGTGGCTCTACCCCGCTTGGCATACGATGGGGTCCCCTTCCCAAGTGTTCCATTACTGCACTGTCCTCAGGGGAGACAGTTGCTGTGGGTTCCGCCAAGAAAACAAGCAACAAAATTTATCTAGGTTAGCTGTGAAATTATATCATTTCCTTTGATGTTCTGAATTCCTGAACATACTTATCTGATTTTATGATAAGATTTGATACCACAAATATTTTCTTTGAAGACTTTTCAGCCAGTAGAAACAAAGGACAAGCTAAGTTTTGACTCAAGGAACAAACAAAAACAATTTTCAGGGTAATTTTCCTCTTTGCAAAAGGAATGAATCCTACTGAAGCCCAGTCTGCCTCTTGGCTCACATTTGCTCTTTTTAAAAAATTACAGTAAAATATGCAGAACTCACATGTCTAATTTTAACCATTTTTAAGAGTACAATTCACTGCAAGAAGTACATTAACATGGTTGAGCAATCATCGTATCTGCGCAGCTCCAGAGCCCTTCCATCCTCCCAAACTGAAGCTCTGTTCCCATTAAACTATAGCTTCCCATTACCACTTCCCAGCCCCTGGTAACCATCATTGTGCTTTCTGTCTCTGTGAGATTGACTATTCCAGGTACCTCATGTAAATGGAATCATATAATGTTTGTCATTTACTACTTGGCTTCTTTCCCTGAAGAATGTCTTCAGTGTTCATCCATATTGCAGCATGTGTCTGAATTTTACTTCTTTTTAAGACTGAATAATATCCCATTGTATATATGTACCACATTTGTTTATCCATTCATCTGTTGATGCATGTTAGGTTGTTTCTACATTTGGGGCTAATGAGAATAACACTGTTAAAAACACTGATCCAAATATCTGAGTCCCTCCTTCCAGTTCTTTTGGGTAAATGCCCAAAGGTGATATTGGGTCATAAAGTAGTTTCATTTTCTGAGAAAACTCCGTATTGTTTTCCACAACACCTGCATCATTTTATATTCCCACCAGCAATGCATATGCATAAGGGTTCCAGTGTCTCCACATCCTCACCATACTTACGATTCTCTCTTCTTTATACAATGGTCACTGTAGCGAGTGTAAAGCGATACTTCATTATGGCTTAGATTTGCATTTTCCTGATGATTAGTGATATCGTGGCCCTGTATGTTTTTGTTTATGATGTGTCTCTGCATCTGTTTGTCTTTTTTTTTTATTTTAGAGCTCCTTCTACAATGATTTTGTTATAAATATTTTCTTTTGGAATAAGCAAATATCGTGTTCAACACTATAGGCAAAGTTGTTCTAAAGTGTCAAAAGAGTATACAATAGATAACTAAGGAGAACGTATTGTATAGCACAGGGAACTCTACCCAATGCTCTGTGATGACGTAAACGGGAGGGAAATCCAAAAAAGAGGGGATATAGGTATATGTATAGCTGATTCACTTTGTTGTACTGTAGAAACTAACAGAACATTGAAAAGCAATTATATTCCAATAAAATTAATTAAAAAAAAATAAAGTATCAACAGAGGAAAAGATGGAACCGAGAACCACTTAGAGGTAGAGATAAATAGCAAAGACACCTGCATGGCATACTGAGCGTCTTTCCCCTAAAAAAGGGGAAGAGTTAACAGGAGGTTAACAGTGAATATGATATTTCTCACTAGCCTATTAATTAAAATAAGTTTTGATTTTTGCTGATTTGCATTTGTTTTGTAAACTGAACGGCTCCTGTCCTCAGTACTAAGAAGTAGAAGACACTCCGTCTCAGCATGGTCCCAGCATGAACAAGAAAGATCTTGACTCCTAACTCTCTGTTCTAGGACAAAACCGTTCACCACTCTTAGTGTAGTCCACTCACCAGGGGGTGCTTTTGACTTGGTGGGCAGGTATAGCTCCCCTGTTTCTTTCCAGGAGGATTTCATGCACCTCAGTTATTTTTTGACAGTTTCGAGGAGGCATTTCAGCTAAAGGCACATCATTCCATCCCTTTATTTATTTATTTAAATTTAATTTTCATTTTATATTGGGGTATAGTTGGTTCACAGGGGCTTACCAGGTGCCTCAGTGCCTCAAGCAGGGGATGCAGATTCAATTCCTGGGTTGGGAAGATACCCTGGAGGAGGGCATAGCAACCCTCTTCAGGATTCTTGCCTGGAGAATCCCATGGACAGAGGAGCCTGGCAGTTTATAGTTCATGGGGTCTCAAGGAGTCGGACGTAACTTAGTGACTAAGGGACGACGATGAGTTGGCTTACAATGTTGTGTTAGTTTCAGGTTACAGCAAACTGATTCAGTTATAAATAAACATATATCCACTCTTTTTCAGATTCTTTTCCTATGTAGATTACAACAGTATATTGAATAGAGTTCCCTATGCTATATGGTAATTCCCAAAGAAAACATATACCACCCATTTCCTGCCCTTTGATCTTTCTCTTTAAGTATGATCATTAGGGTGGGCCTCCACCTGGTTCAGCAGCAGCAGCAGCCACCTGGTTCAGCCAGCAGGAAAGACGATGAGATGGGCTGACCAGCTTCTGACAGGTAGACAATTAACCCCCAAGCTCAGCTCCAAGATGCACCTGTGTATCACTGTAAAGCGAAGAAGCTCAAACGTGTGTCTGGGCAACATCGCACAGGAGAGATCGAACCACACAGCAAATTTATGACAAGGACAAATGCCTGCATTTAGGCCGTGCTCGGGAAAACTGGTGAGCTGCAGTGTGACGGTGGAGCTGGAGAAATCACTTATTAGTGGAAGAGGGTAGAGTTGGTTAAAAATAGTTTTAGATGTCCAGGGAGCCAGAATTTGGGTGGGAGCTTGACAGATGCCACATGTCAGCTCTTTAGAAGTTGCTTTCAAAGATGTGTTGCAGAACAGAGATTAACTTTCCTATGGCAAGTTAGTTCGAGGAGAAATTTCTAGACAGAACTGTGATTTGTATTAACCTGAAGACAACCCTTACTAACAATTAGATTCTGTTTTGTGGGAACCTCAGCCAGAATTAGAATCTGCCTGACACAATATACAGTTCATTATTTTAAAATAAAATATGATCTGAATTACTCAACATTGTATTTTGAAATAAGTGAAGTTTCTAAATGGATTAAAAACCTAAATGTAAGACCAGATACTATAAAACTCTTAAAGGAAAACATATGCAGAACACTCTTTGACATAAACTGCAGTAATATGGACCCACCTCCTAAAGTAATGAAAATAAAAATAAACAAATGGGGCCTAATTAAACTTAAAGCTTTTGCACAAAAAAGGAAGCCATAAACAAAATGAAAAGAACTCACAGAATGGGAGAAAATATTCACAAACAATACAACTAACAAGGGATTAATCTTCAAAATATACAAACAACTCATGCAGTTCAATATCAAAGAAAACAAACAAGCAACCCAATCCAAAAAATGGGCAGATGATCTAAACAGATGTTTCTCCAAAGAAGGCAAACAGATAACCAAAAAGTTCATGGAGAATGCTCAACACTGTTAACTATTATAGAACAGCAAATCAAAACTACAACGAGGTATCACCTCACACCAGTAAGAATGATTATCATCAAAAAGTCTATAAATAATAAATACTGGAGAGGGTGTGGAGAAAGGGGAACCTTCCGACGCTGTTGATGGGAATGTAAACTGGTGCAGCTACTATGGAGAACAGTATGGAGGTTTCCTTAAAATCTAAAAATAGAGCTACCATGTGATCCAGCAATCCCACTCCTGGGTATATATCTGGAAAAAACCATAATTCAAACAGGTACATGCACCCTAGTGTTCACTGTAACACTATTTACAAGACATGAAAGCAACCTAAATGTCCACCAGCAGAGGAATGGATAAAGATGTGGTACGTACATACAACGGAATATTACTCAACCATAAAAAAAAACAAAATAATATTGTTTGCAACAACATGTGTGGACCTGCAGACTATCATATTACGTGAAGTCAGAGAAAAACAAATATCATATGGTATCACTTATATGTGGAATCTAAAAGAATGATACAAATGAACGTATTTACAAAACAGAAACAGACTCACAGACTTAGAAAACAAATTTAAGGCTGCCAAAGGGAAAAGGTTAGGGGGAGGGATAAATTAGGAGGTTGGGATTAAGATACACACCACTATAAATAAAACAGATAATTAACAAGGACTTGCTATACAGCACAGGGAACTCTACTCAATATTCTGTAATAATCCGTATGGGAAAAGGATACATGCAAATGTACATCTGAAACTAACACAACATTGTAAATCAGCTATGAACATTTGTGTTAGTTGCTTAGTCATGTCCACCTCTTTGAGATTCCACGGACTACAGCCCACCAGGCTCTTCTGTCCATGGAATTCTCCAGGCAAGAATACTGTGGAGGGTTGCCATTGCCTTCTCCAGGAGACCTTCCCAGCCCAGGGATTGAACCTGGGTCTCCTGCATTGCAGGCAGATTGTTTACCCTCTGAGCTGCCAGGGAAGACCTATGCTACTGCTAAGTTGCTTCAGTCGTGTCCGATTCTGTGCGACTCCATAGATGGCAGCCCACCAGGCTCCCCCGTCCCTGGGATTCTCCAGGCAAGAACACTGGAGTGGGTTGCCATTTCCTTCTCCAATGCATGAAAGTGAAAAGTGAAAGTGAAGTCGCTCAGTCGTGTCCGACCCTCAGTGACCCCATGGACTGCAGCCTTCCAGGCTCCTCCATCCATGGGATTTTCTGGGCAAGAGTACTGGACCTATACTCTAATATAAAATAAAAAATTTTTTAAAAAGACGTGAAGTTTAAGCCTGTAATATACACTAACACAGTTTTCAATTTTTACTGTAATTAGTACATTGAAGGCAAATAGTGCTGCTAAGGAGTGTTTTGCTGTCTTGATAAATTAAGTAGCCCATCTAAATCCTTATTCATATTTAAATTGGCTAAGCAATCTGTTTCCTCATAGATGGTACCAAGGTAAAGTTCAGCTCAGTTCTTGTGTGCCTTAGCAGGATTTAAATTACTGAGATTTTACTGTGGAGACTGAATCAGCATGCTGGGTTGAAATTTCTGTTGTGAACATCTAATTATCCCAGTTACAAGGATATTGCCTTTAGAATGTTAAATAACATTCACTTCATGGTTTCTTTGACTTTTGTTCGGCAAAAGATTCAAAATCGACTTCATTATATTGGGGATTTGAAGTTATATTTTAAACAATTCATGATTGACAATTTGCCCACGGGCATCTCTTTTATCTTAAAGTTAGATGTTTCCCTGAGGCCACACAAAAGCGTCAAGTGGTGTAAATAGTATTTCATCACTGTATGTGTCTCTTTTCTTTCTTTTTTTCTCTCCCTTTCCTTCCTCCCTCCCTCCTCCCCACTTTTCTTTCTTTCTTGCCACTTGGCCTTCCAGAATAGGAATTGTAGCTTTTTTGGATACATTCTATAAATGCTGCTTTATAGAACATCTAGCCTAGATACCAGAATTGGGGTGGTAATTGCCAGTTTGGGTCATCTGGTTCAGATCTTAATTATACTTTGATCAGAGCAGATTTCCTAAATAAAGATTCTCTAAATAAAGTCACAGAAATTCTTGAATTGTTTATAATGCAAAACCCACCATATAGCACACAGGATAGACACAGAGCGGCCCTGGTCCTTATGAACCACCCTCCACCATCAACAAGGTGAAAGCCTTTCCCAGGCGTGGCTGAGAAGAACACCTCAGTCCAGGTTCCAATCTTGGTCCTCTCCCCTTGGGTACTCTTCCACAATCCATCCTGGCTCAATTAATTGTACTGCTTGATTCACAAGAAACTGTTCTCTTGGTTATCTGAATAATATTTGTAAGAATTTTTCTGTCTGTCTTTACGCCTCAAAGTGAAACTTTAAGAAAATGAGAGATTTCGCTAAGTGGGTGCTATCAGATAAATTCATGCAAATACTTGGGAGTTGCAACCCCCAACCATGTAAAAACGTTTTAGCAATTGCAAATTGTATAGTATTTCCTCACTGCTGTGGAGGAGTACTGCTGGTAGATAGTTCTAGACTTCTCTTGTCTTTTACTGGGATGGACCTAACTTTAGCAGAGGCTCTGCCTTTAAGGCCAATACTTTGGCCACCTGGAGGGAAGAACCAATTCATTGGAAAAGACCCTGATGAAAGATTGAAGGCAGGAAGAGAAGGGGACGACAGAGGATGAGATGGTTGGATGGCATCACTGACTCAAAGGACATGAGTTTGAGGACAGGGAAGCCTGGCAGGCTACAGTCCATGGGGTCAGAACGAGTTGGACACGACTGAGCAACTGAACAACTGCCTTTAAGCATGCCCCTTCCCTCATTAATTGGGAAACACCACCTAGAATATTTTCCCCTAGATATCCATTTAGTGCACTCTTTTAGCTCCTTCAAGTCTGTTAGAATCTTGTCTTTTCACTGGAACTTCCCACTTAATGCTGCAACCCTCCCTATCTCCCCTGGCCTGTTTATCCTGTGGTTTTTTCTTATATCCATAGCTCTTCCCTCCTTCTAACCTACTCTGTGTGCACGTGGGCTCACTCAGTTATGTCCAACTCTTTGAGACCCCATGGACTATAGCCCCCTAGATGCCTCTGTCCCTGGGATTTTTCCTAGCAAGAATACTGGAGTTGGTGAAGTGAAGTGAAGTCACTCAGTCATGTCTGACTCTTTGCAACCCCATGGACTGTAGCATACCAGGGTTCTCCGTCTATGGAATTTTCCAGGCAAGAGTACTGGAATGGGTTGCCATTTCCTTCTCCAGGGGATCTTTCCGACCTAGGGATTGAACCCAGGTCTCCCGCATTGCAGGCAGACGCTTTATTGTCTGAGCCACTAGGAAGGGAACAACTGGAGTTGGTAGCTATTCCCTTCTCCAGGGGAGCTTCCCCACCCAGGTATCGAACCTATGTCTCCGGTGTCTCCTGCATTGGCAGGCGGGTTCTTTACCACTGAACCACTGGAAGCCTCTAACTTACTATAGCATCAGTTATATTCATTGTGCTCATTGTCAAACTCCTCCCTTACCCTGAAAAACAGCTCTAGGAAGATGAGACTCTTTCTATTTTATTCTCAGGCATAGCTCAAGTGCCCAGGATAGTCTGGGACATAGTAGGTACTCAATAAATATTTTGTTGAATGAATTTAACAAATGAAACGTAGCAAATCATAGTTGCTAATATTTGTGTGTATTTCCTGGTATTTTGAGTGTTGCACTAAGTCTTTTTTACTGCATTACCTTATTGGATTCTTCCAGCTGCTCTGTGATGTTGATATCACTTTTTGCTGTTGTTTAGTCACTCAGTTGTGTCCAACTCGTTTGCGACCCCATGGACTGTGGCCGTTCAGGCTCCTCTGTCCATGGAACTTTCCTGTTAAGAATACTAGAGCAGTTTGCCATTTCCTCCTCCAGAGGATCTTTCTGACGAAGGTATCGAGCCTGCATTTCCTGCATTGGCAGATGGATATATATTTTTTTACCGCTGAGTCACCTGGGAAGCTCTTGGTATCCCTTTACCTGTGGTAAACTTGAAGTTTAGAGATAGAATCATGTATGAAAAATTACTCAGCTAGTCGACAATAGACCAGGGATTGGGGCCAGACATGTTTATTCTGCATCTGGGTCCTTTATTACTCTTCTATAACAACCTATAGCAGGACCAGCTGTGTAATCTGTGGGGCCAACGCAAAAGGAAAATTCAGGGTCCCTTGTTCAAAAACTGTTATGATTTCAAGACTGCAGCAGTGGAGCATTGAGCCAAATGTGAGGCCCAGTGTGGCTGCAGACGCTGTATGTTCCTGAAGCTAGCAGGGGTCTAGCAGGGGTCTAACAGGTGTACACACCCTAGCAGCCAAGGAGGCAGGCACTGCTTTTTTAACCCCTCTGGTGGGTGTCATTCATTCTGTTACTGACCCTTTCTAGCCGGGTCCCAGCTAGGGTCCTGTTGCCCAGTGTCATTTGTGCTAATAGAATGAGACCAGGTTTAGTTCAGAAGCAAAGATCTTTGATCTTTATTCTTCCATCAAAGATTGGAGACGTGTGAGCTCAGAGCAAATGCTCTTTCCATAGGCGGTGGGCGGGGCTGTTTTGTTGGGATCTCATTAGTGGGGAGGGGGCTGCAGCTGTGCTGCTCCTGCCCAGGTTAAGGTGCAGGGCGTCTCTGCACACACCCGCTGCCACCATCTTGTACTGAGGTGTCTGTGCAGCGTGTCTGCACACGGCCCACTGCCACCATCTTGAGTCCCAGTGTCGTGCGCGGCTCTTGAGGTGAGGTTTCCGTTGCTGACAATCGGCAGGAGGAACTCAGGTCTGCAGTGCCGGGTGTGGGACCTCTGCCCATGGCACCCTGTGAGCCAGTGAAACTCACTAAGCACAAGGGAAATGAGAAGAAAAAAAAATTTAGATTCTATTACCCAGGTTCTATTTTAATTTCCTAGGAATTGTTAATGGGCTTTGTCATGACAATTCCAGTTTTAAATTTAGAACCAGAAGGAACATCAGAGATTGGCTCACTGCTATTGTTTGACAGGTGAGGAAACTTGAGTCTCAAAGAAGTGCTGTTTATAAAGGCAAAAACTTTCCTTATAGGAGACTTTAAAGGTAAAGCTAGTGCCCCAAGCAGCCCACCTGGTATTTAAAGAGACCAGAGCAACCGAAAGGAGGCTTAAAGTTTTTTTTTTTTGCTGTAATCAACAGAGAGTCATTGGTAAGATTTCAATTACTGATATTTGTCAGTGACTTTAAAAAAAAAAAAACTAAAGAGAATTTGACGATATCTTTATGATGATGTTGCTCTGGGTTTTCTGAAGGAAAAAAGTAAAGTGCCTCACATTTATAAATATTATTTGTCTGGTGTATTTGTGGGAAAAAAAATTGAGCATACAGATTCAGATCGTTGTCCCAGGTTGACATATCTGCCCCTCCCCCTTCCATATGTTTCCTTACCAGAGTCCTTCTCAGGTTTCAGGGTCTGCTTGAAATTAGACCTCCTCTATCAGACCTTCATTTCAACTCAATCTTCATTAAACTGTACTTTGCCCAAGGCACAATCTACAGATGTGATGCTTAAACTTTTTGGTCTCAGGACCTTAAAAATTATAGAGGAGCCTTAAAAGCCTTCATTGCGGCACCCAGCATCTTCAGCTGGGGCTTGCAGGATCTAGTTCCCTGACTGTTACCTAAAGGAGTGTGGGGTCTGGCTGGTTGCTGCTCACAAGCCAATAAACAAGCCAGTTTGGTGGAAAAGAAAGTTTGCTTCATTTCAGATGCCGGCAACTGTGGCGGGGGTGGGGGTGCGGACATCTGTCCAAAGGCTGACTTCCCCCCACCAGCACCCCGCCCCTGACAGCCAGTGGGGCAAGAGTTTTTATAGCAGGACAGGGTTACTTGCAGAAACAGCATAGTCAGCGCTGACAGTCATCTTCAAATTGGTCAATGGTGGTTTGACCAGAATCATCTTGGTGGCTTCAGGTACAGTTAATCTTCAGTTCCAGGGTCCATTTTTCCCTGTTTCTTTGAGGCCAGTTCTCGGAATTATAGCAGCTTATGTCATGGTACAGTCATCATGTAGTTAACGACTCCCACCCGAAGAAAGTGAATGTGTTTATTAGTCGCTCAGTTGTGTCTGACTCTTTGCAACCCCATGGACTGTAGCCTGCCAGGCTCCTATATCCATGGGATTCTTCAGGCAAGAATACTGGCGTGGTAGCCATTCCCTTCTCCAGGGGATTTTTCCTGATCCAGGGATTGATCCTAGGTCTCCCACACTGCAGGCAGATTCACAGATTCTTTACTGTCTGAGCCATCAGGGAATCTTTAGTATCTATAAGACAGCTCACAGTATATGCCTCAGATTATTATCTATAGTTCTTGAGAAGAAACTAAACAACTAAGATTAATGACTACATTATTATCATTTGGTCTCCTTTGTCTGTTTTCCTTTGTTTTTGTATGTTCTCATTTCTCTGATTAAACTTATTCTTTGACTCAAGTTTTCCACAAGCAAAGGCAAGCAGAGGACACATTGCTGGGGTTGGGGGTAGTGTCAAGGACTTGTTTCATGACCAAGGATCAAACCCAATGCCCCGTCCCCATTGGAACAGCAGCCCCTGGACCACCAGGGAAGTCCCAAACTTACACATTTTTTCTTTTCTTTATAAAAAATTTCTTGGCTGTGCCGAATGTGGGGTCATAGTTCTTTGACCAGGGATTAATTCCCCCTGCAGTGGAAACACAGATTGAACCACCAGGGAAGTCCCTTATTGTGGTTTTGATTTGCATTTCCCTAGTGACAATGGTGTCAAACATCTTTTCATGTGGAAAGTAGTTTTGACCTTGCAGATTCCTACTGTAGATAGTGTCAGGTCTTAGGTTATCCCTGACCTTTCCCATCACTTCATGGGAAATAGATGGGGAAACAGTGGAAACAGTGTCAGACATTTTGGGCTCCAAAATCACTGCAGACGGTGACTGTAGCCATGAAATTAAAAGACGCTTACTCCTTGGAAGAAAAGTTATGACCAACTAGATCGCATATTCAAAAGCAGAGACATTACTTTGCCGACTAAGGTCCATCTAGTCAAGGCTATGGTTTTTCCAGTGGTCATGTATGGATGTGAGAGTTGGACTGTGAAGAAGGCTGAGCACCGAAGAATTGATGCTTTTGAACTGTGGTGTTGGAGAAGACTCTTGAGAGTCCCTTGGACTGCAAAGAGATCCAACCAGTCCATTCTGAAGGAGATCAACCCTGGGATTTCTTTGGAGGGAATGATGCTAAAGCTGAAGCTCCAGTACTTTGGCCACCTCATGCAAGAGTTGACTCATTGGAAAAGACTCTGATGCTGGGAGGGGTTGGGGGCAGGAGGAGAAGGGGACAACCCAGGATGAGATGGCTGGATGGCATCATGGACTCGATGGACATGAGTCTGAGTGAACTCCGGGAGATGGTGATGGTCAAGGAGGCCTGGTGTGCTGCGATTCATGGGGTCACAAAGAGTTGGACACGACTGAGCAACTGAACTGGACTGACCTTTCCCAAGCTTCCCACAGTGTTTATACAGTAAGTAATGTGATTGTCTTAACCTCTATTTGGTGCAACACCTTGTATATTCTTGATTAATTACTTGCTTGCCTAAATTTATTCCTTCTTTTCTTCAAAGAGAAATGTAAATTTATTTAGGAGGATGATGTGCCTCGTTAAAAATCGTCACCTCTTTAGGGGTCTCTTCAGCTAAGAGTGACCATGTGACCCAGGCTTGGTGGTGTAATCAAAGTCTACAGGGAAGGACCTCCAGGAAAGTTTTGGTTTATCTGATAAGAAGGGTAGTTTCAGTTGGGCTATGCCCTTTCCCTTCTTCTCTTCCATTTTCTTCCAGCTTGGGATGTAGATACATTTCTGTATGTGGAGTATGCATCTTGCAACCCTTGGGATGAGAACCCACGGTAAGGACAGATGAGCAAGAAACTAGAAGGTGCCTGGGCCCTTGATGACTTCCTAAAGTCTCTGCCCTAGTCTGCTGATACTTAGGCTTTTGGTTCAGCTTATAAAGCCTGATTTGGTTAAGCCGATATAGTTGGCTTTCGTTACATATGACCCAGAGGGATACTGACATGTTGCAGAAGTGTAAAAAGCCCTGACAGATGAGATTCTAGAACCAAGTCAACCTAAGGAGAGAAAAGAAGACAGAGAAGAAAAGAAGCTGGGTGTGTCACAGACCCTACAGCATGGGGAAACATCTCTAGATAAACTCAGAGCAGAGGCTAAGCTGCCTTTCACGTCTCGTTTACTGCCTGCTCAATGGCACCCCACTCCGGTACTCTTGCCTAGAAAATCCCATGGGTGGAGGAGCCTGGGAGGCTGCAGTCCATGGGGTCGTGAAGAGTCGGACACGACTGAGCGACTTCACTTTCACTTTTCACTTTCATGCATTGGAGAAGGAAATGGCAAACCACTCCAGTGTTCTTGCCTGGAGAATCCCAGGAACGGCGGAGCCTGGTGGGCTGCCGTCTATGGGGTCGCACAGAGTCGGACACGACTGAAGCGGCTTAGCAGCAGTAGCAGCAGCCTGATCATGCAGCCTCCGCCTGTGCCAATGGGCAGCTCTTAGGTGCCCATTAGCTATGAGGGACTTCCCTAGTTTGATTCCTGAGTTGGGAAGATCTGCTGGAGAAGGGATAGGCTACCCACTCCAGTATTCTTGGGCTTCCCTTGTGGCTCAGCTGTTAAAGAATCTGCCTGCAATGCAGGAGACCTGGGTTCAATCCCTGGGTCGGGAAGATCCCCTGGAGAAGGAAATGGCAACCCACTCCAGTACTCTTGCTTGGAAAATTCCATCAACAGAGGAGTATGATGGGCTACAGTCCATGGGGTCGCAAAGAGTCGGACATGAATGAGTGACTTCACTTCGTTTCTTCTCTTAGAAGTTTGGGACATGGTGCTTGGATAGTCAGGCTTCCTTGGGGAATAGTTTTAAACATCATGAATTTGAGGCTAATTGACAAAACACAGTCCCCAAAGGACTAAGCATCTGTCCTTGCAGAATGTGGCTGCCCTAGCAGTGAGAAATGACCTTGACTGTCCTTAAAGGGTAAAGGCAGAATATTGGAAATAAAATCTTTTCGATACATTTTTGAATGATGAGGTTCTCAAAATATCTAACTTCTTTAAATTTCTGGATTTATTGTGTAATAAGACAAATAGGAAATAGAAGGAATATACTTTCATGAAAAACCTAATCATATAAACACTTAGGTCCATGTAGCAAACTTGGGCTGCTTTGTTCATTAATTCTATGCTGTGGATGAATGTTGCCATGTATTTGGTTTCTTTTCAGGTCATTTAAGCTTATTGATTCTTCCTTCTTTAGTGTAGAACTCAACTCTCTAAGGACTGGTTAGAAAAACATTTCCCACTCACACAGTGCCATTTAAAAATGATTATGCTCAGTGTCTTCAGCTTAAAGTTTCCCTTCTTGGCTTCCATATGCTAGCAGTTTGTACACCTCTCTTTTATGCTTAATTTTTTTCGGGCCCATTCCAAGATCTTCAGCCCTTTTGGTAACATTCCTTCTGCCTTCTCTTGGTGGCAAAACAGCAAGAGAGACAAGGGCTACACCAGATGAGCTGCAGAGAGGTTTTTTTTCAGCAACTGAAAGTTTCTGGGGGACATATATTCAACTGTAAGTAATCATGTGTTGTCTTTTGGCTCAAAAGTAAAATGCTAAGTTACGCATTAGTTGTTGCATAAATTTGCATATTGATCTATACAATCCTGACAACTTTAATAGCATCACAGATTAGCAGAGACAGATGCTCACACACACACACACACAGGCTGACATTCAGAGACTCCCACCCAGAGACAAACCAAGCTTGGGAACAAGCTAGGGATGGTTCCATGAGATCAAGGAGGATTGGGAGGGCTCTAAAGGAAAAACAGAGGGCCTGGGAGGACAGAACTTGCACACTGGTTCTCCTCCTTGGCCAGCAGATCACTATAAGTTACCAGCCCTAGTTTCCAACTCTCTTGACCTTTAGACTTGGCCCTGAGGGGAGTGTGGAGAGGGCAGGAGAGATGGCTTATAAAGGCTTGACGTGAATCAGAAGGCCCAGAAGTAGTCTGAGATCCCAAGGAGCATTTGAACTTGTAAGAGGTGGGCTCTTACAGGATGTTTCTCGGTTTGCTTTCGTTCTTTTTTCTAAGGCCTTGAGTGGGACATCCAAAGACAGGACCAAACCTTAGCTGCTTGGACATCTAGAGCCCTTTGCCACTTCACCAATGATCAGGCCTTGAATTAAGATTCCACACTGCATTAATTTGTAAACAGAAGCACTGACCTATTAATTTTCTATGGAAAATGTATGTCATGAAGATCTAGGTATTTGCCACTGAACAGTCTATTCTCTCCTAGGAACCCAGACACCTGAAAAACCTCATTAAACATTAGGACAAAGGGCAAAGAATTCCTTAAGGAATATCTTCCCTGTGCTTCAGGAGGCTGCATTGTGCTACCTCCACAATAATTATATACTTGCCAAGTGGCCTCTGTTCAGTGGTGGAAATATATTTTCAAATTTTTAGTCTCAGCTTCTCATGGTTAGTTATTCCAATCATCTCTTTGTGTGTGTGTGTGTTTATATTGGTCATTGCAAAATCAACAACTTTCAATTGCAATGCACATCTTTTATTTCATAAATATTTAGTGAGCTCTCAATACAGGCTAGATGCTACCAAAGAGGTTAGGTACTGCAGTGGAGACAAAGTAAGGCAAGGGCCAGGCCCTGAACAAGCTCACAATGACAAAAGGAGGATTACACATGACTGTGCCCCAGGAGGGAAGGGGGATTACTTTAGAGAAATATTCAGAAAGTGCTACAAGGATTCAAGGATGAGCCATTAAATCTGTTTGCTGAGATGGAGGGAGGCTGGTTCATCGATGAGGTGGCATTTAAGCTTGCACATGAAGATTGGGTATGATGTTAACAAGCAGAGACATTCAGATGGGGTGGGAGGGAGCAGGGGAGAGAGAAGAGGAAGGGCAGCTGAGATGCAGCCCAGGCGGAACACAGGAGGCGGTACAGGGCACACCCAGCGTTTTGCTCAGATGAGCGCCTCATCCTTAGGCTTGCTGTACAGTGGGGAAATCTGCTGGGGGCCACAAGCTGCACAGCCTTAGTGCCTGGAGCTTCATTCTGTGGGCACAGGGCACACCCAGCTGTTTGCACAATAGAGGCCTGTGACCCATGGTTCTGACGGTTACTTTGGTCTCAGTGTACACAAGGGACCAGAGAGAAAGTTGAGGGTGAGGAGGTCAATGTGGGAGTTTACTGCAGGATTTCAGATCAGAAATAATGAGGTCCTGCCCGAACAGGAAAGCAGCAGCGGAAATAAAGAAGGTGGAGGCAATGCAAGAGGTATTGTGAAGATAAAACCTGTAAGTCTTGGTAATGACCTGGATGCAGTAGTTAGAAGGATGAATCCAAGATGTCTAATAGGAGCTAACATTTATTGAAAGCTGTGATAAGCCCTTTACATGGGTTAACTTTTTGATCCTTCTAATAGTAGATACTATTAGTATCCCCATTTAACAGATATGAAAATTGAGGCATTTCTGGAGATTACATGTCATCTCCAGAATTCTAACCCATGTCTCACCAGCAGTCATTCATCCTGCCTTCTGTGGTGCTCTGTGCCTTCCTACCCCACGTGTGTGTGTGCTATGTGTCTTCAATCGTGTTCGACTCTGTGCATTGGCAGGCAGGTTCTTTACCACTAGCATCACCTGGGAAGCCCTCCTGCCCCACACCTTTCACCATGTATTTCCCAGCTGGATGGTTCTCCTCTGCCCATTCAATAAACACATGCCAACTGAATCCCCTCTTGTCCCGACTCCCAGAAGCAAAGAGAAAGTAACCACAGTCCCTGGAAACAAGTTTGTTTTTGTCACTGAAACAAAATAGGTAGTGGTTTTAAAAAGCAACACAAAACTCTGCCATTGTATTCAATTAAAAAAATTTCATAACAGCAGTTGGTATCATGATTAAGGCTTCCATTTTATTTATGACTTTGTTATGGTAAAACAAAACAAAATAAGTCCTGCCTGAATTATCTTCCATGTGTCAGTAGAAAGGGATTTTTCATATCAGTATTCTTCCTGCAACATGGATAGTTTTTTAATCAATCTGATCTTAATTCAGTGGCTTTGGTCTCTTGGACTTTGGGCTCAGTTCAAACTGTTCTAGGATAATTAAAGATCATCTTCCTTTCTCTAGAATGGCTTATGGGCTCTCTCTAGCTCTATTCAGTTCTCAGGATTAGACTTTTGCTTCAACTGTTCTTTCTGTTTTCTTTTTCATGCTGAAAATTCTTGATTAGAATTCAGGTACTCTGAGGGTAATCATAGTGTCACGTTCTTAAACACATGGTATGCCAGCAGCTTTCAGAGTGACAAAATGCAGGTTTATTGTGTAACTGTGTAATTTATGTAGTTTGTCCTCTGTAAGTAAGGAACTAATTTTGCCAAAAAACAAAATGCTGGCCTTGTTTTTGAAAATTAAAGAGTCTTTATGACTTGCAGGAAGCCTATTTCATTGCCCTAATAATTGCAATAGTCACTGTAGTTATCAGTTAACCACTTCTGTATATTACAAACAAGAGCAGAAATTGAAGAACCAGCTAAACCATGTGAGTGCATGTGTGCACACGTGTGTGAGCATGCTTATGCATATATCTAAGATATCATGTGTGTATGTGTATAAATCTGTATGTGCTGTGCTTAGTTGCTCAGTCGTGTCTGACTCTGTGATCCCATGGATTATAGCCCACCAGGCTCCTCTGTCCATAGGATTCTCCAGGCGAGAATACTGGAGTGGGTTGCCATGCCTTCCTCTAGGGGATCTTCCCAACACAGGGATTAAACCCAGGTCTCCCTCATTGCGGACAGATTCTCTACCATCTGAGCCACCAGGGAAGCCCAAGAATACTGGAATAGGTAGCCTATTCCTTCTCCAGGGAATCTTCCCGACCCAGGAATCAAACCAGGGTCTCCTGCATTGCAGGTGGATTCCTAACCAGATGAGCTGCCAGGGAAGCCCATAAATCTGTGTAATTCTTTATAAATCTGAGCTCCAAGTACCTATATTGTGATAGTGGTAAATGCCTCCTGCTACTGTGTGGTGAGTTATTTGGAAGCTATTTTGCTGAGAAACAAAAGCCTTCATGATATTACGAGGTATCAGTGTGGAAAGGGCTCAGCTCTTCTAAAGGTGGTCTTTTTATTTTACCCCATATCACTGTAAACCAGAGTTCCTGTCATTTGCTTACCACCTGGAATTCTTTTTAAATAAGAAGCCAATCTGAAAGGGCTAATTATTTAAACAAAACAGGGTTTGTGTTGGATGTTTTCTTTCAATCCAAACATCTTGCTCTTTTTTCATCCAGAGGACAGTTTCAGTGTCGATTAGGTTCTTACTGTTTTTTTTTTTCCCACTTATTTGACATAGAAATAAAATGTTGATAGTTTTTGAGGATGAGACACCAAGGGCAGGGAACTAGTTGCATGCTCAGTTGCTCAGTCATATCTGACTCTTTGTGACCCCATGGACTGTGGCCGCCAGTTTCCTCTATCCATAGGATTCTCCAGGCAGGAGTACTGGAAAGGGCTGCCATTTCCTCCTCCAGGGGATCTTCCCCATGCAAGGATCAAACCCTCATCTCCTGTGTTAGTAGGCAGATTCTTTGCTACTGTGCCACCGGGAAGCCAGGGAACCAGTTATTTAGTTAGTGCCAATAATAAGCAGTATATATGGCTTCTTAATGGATTCCTCTTGCCTAAATCCTGCCTAAATAGATTCATTTAGGCTCTAGTATATAATTTTCTTCTATAGCCAGTGGCTCTGGAGCTTCATGTTGTATCATAATCACCTGGAAATTAAAAGAAAAGTGTAATGCCCGGAGAGTCAGACTTAATGGGTGTGAAGGGGCCTAGTGCATCCATATTGCTTAAAAGCTCACCAGATAATTCTGATGATTGGAATATTGAAAACCACAATTCCAGACCCTAGATCACTGGTTTCAAACTCACATTAGATCACCTTGAGAAATTTTTTAAAAATGCTGATGCCGAGGCCCCATTTTGAGACCAAAAATATCAGACTATCTGGGATGGGGTTATAACATGTTGGGTATTTATTAGAAGTTCTTCTGGTGATTACAATGTATTGGCAAGATTGAAAACTGTTCGTCTACACTGGATTATGCCTGTCTTCATGATGTAGATTTTACTAAAGCATCAGTAAGAAAGTACTATAAAGCCTTCTGTTGCATGCTGTGCAGTGTAGCTTCTAGAATATTCCTTTTTATTTAACCTCTTTGCTTTACTCCAAACTTCTTTTGTCAAAGATTCATCTCTCTCTTCTTTCTTTCTCCCTCTCCCGGAAGTACTTTTCCCTTACTAAGCATTTCAAGCCACTTTCTCCCATAGCCATGCCTTTTTTTTCCTCTACACTGCTTCTCAAATCAAACTCAAGAAAACATCTTTTATTCCTCACTCATACATCAGGAGCCTCAAGTTATCCTCCCCAAATTAGGATTAAATTATTTATGTATTACATTTCAGAAAGCTATAAGGCTAGAAGGAAAATGGAACCCTTATACCAGGAGAGATAACTTGTTGATAATGCTAAAAATACCGGGGATGGAAGAGGGTCCCTCATCCATGAAAACCCACCAGGAACAAGCGCAGGAGGGTGGGACTGACTGTCTAAAAGATGCATTTTGCATTCACTCTTTCCTTTCTGTTTTCACTGTCATCCTCAGATCAGGCCCTCTTAATGCTTCCTTCAACAACTCTTAGTATCTTTTTAGCTAGATTCCTATTCCTACATACCTTTGGGCCCTATTCCTGTCATTGCGTTCAGTTCAGTTCAGTTCATTTCAGTCACTCAGTCCTGTCCGACTCTTTGCGACCTCATGAATCGCAGCACACCAGGCCTCCCTGTCCATCGCCAACTCCTGGAGTTCACCCAGACTCATGTCCATCGAGTCAGGGATGCCATCCAGCCATCTCATCCTCTGTCATCCCCTTCTCCTCCTGCCCCCAATCCCTCCCAGCATCAGAGTCTTTTCCAGTGAGTCAACTCTTCGCATGAGGTGGCCAAAGTACTGGAGCTTCAACTTTAGCATCATTCCTTCCAAAGAAATCCCAGGGCTGATCTCCTTCAGAATGGACTGGTTGGATCTCTTTGCAGTCCAAGGGACTCTCAAGAGTCTTCTCCAACACCACAGTTCAAAAGCATCAATTCTTCGGCACTCAGCCTTCTTCACAGTCCAACTCTCACATCCATACATGACCACAGGAAAAACCATAGCCTTGACTAGACGGACCTTAGTCGGCAAAGTAATGTCTCTGCTTTTGAATATACTATCTAGGTTGGTCATAACTTTTCTTCCAAAGAGTAAGCGTCTTTTAATTTCATGGCTGCAATCACCATCTGCAGTGATTTTGGAGCCCCCCAAAATAAAGTCAGCCACTGTTTCCACTGTTTTCCCATCTATTTCCCATGAAGTGATGGGACCAGATGCCATGATCTTCGCTTTCTGAATGTTGAGCTTTAAGCCAACTTTTCCACTCTCCTCTTTCATGTTCATCAAGAGGCTTTTTAGTTCTTCTTCACTTTCTGCCATAAGGGTGGTGTCATCTGCATATCTGAGGTTATTGATATTTCTCCTGGCAATCTTGATTCCAACCTGTGTTTCTTCCAGTCCAGCGTTTCTCATGATGTACTCTGCATATGAGTTAAATAAGCAGGGTGACAATATACAGCCTTGTTGTACTCCTTTTCCTATTTGGAACCAGTCTGTTGTTCCATGTCCAGTTCTAACTGTTGCTTCCTGACCTGCATACAGATTTCTCAAGAGGCAGGTCAGGTGGTCTGGTATTCCCATCTCTTTCAGAATTGTCCACAGTTTATTGTGATCCACACAGTCAAGGGCTTTGGCATTGTCAATAAAGCAGAAAGAGATGTTTTTCTGGAACTCTCTTGCTTTGTCCATGATCCAGCGGATGTTGGCAATTTGATCTCTGGTTCCTCTGCCTTTTCTAAAACCAGCTTGAACATCAGGGAGTTCACGGTTCACATATTGCTGAAGCCTGGCTTGGAGAATTTTGAGCATTACTTTACTAGCATGTGAGATGAGTGCAGTTGTGCGGTAGTTTGAGCATTCTTTGGCATTGCCTTTCTTTGAGATTGGAATGAAAACTGACCTTTTCCAGTCCTGTGGCCACTGCTGAGTTTTCCAAATTTGCGTTAAATGAGTACAAATCCAGTGGGTTTTCCAGGTGCAATTAAACTTTAATAGTAATTCTTAAATGTTGTGGTCATTAATCTCTTTGAGGGTTTGAAAACTGCAATCTCTCTTCTTGAATGCATATTCATATAATTTTGCATAGACTTGCAGAGACTCTTGGAACCTCCAGTATCTCATGGCCCATTGATGGACCTGTGATCCATGGACTCCACACTAAGGATCTCTGCAATAAAGGTCAGTTAGGTTAACTGATTTGAAATGAACTTTGTGTTCAAAAACTTGTATGAAAAAATTCACAGAAAAGGAAGGGTGGGTGATATCAATATCACATTGTGATAAAAATGTGATATACTGTCTGTGACTGTCTATACTTTAGTTCATGTGGCTGCTGCTGCTGCTAAGTCGCTTCAGTCGTGTCCGACTCTGTGAGACCCCATGGACAGCAGCCCACCAGGCTCCCCTGTCCCTGGGACTCTCCAGGCAAGAACACTGGAGTGGTTTGCCATTTCCTTCTCCAATGCATGAAAGTGAAAAGTGAAAGTGAAGTCGCTCAGTCATGTCCGACTCTTAGCGACCCCATGGACTAGAGCCCACCAGGCTCCTCCATCCATGGGATTTTCCAGGCAAGAGTACTGGAGTGGGGTGCCATTGCCTTCTCCGACTTTAGTTCATAAATGTCTGCAAATGTTAAAAACTCAAAGTGGTTGACATAGTTATTTGAGCTTTCTATATTTGGATTGATAGATTTTCCACTTTCTTCTTGATTGTCATAATGATAATTTGACAATGTTATTGTCATATAATGAACAATAATGACTGATATAAAATTTGACATTGCAATTCACTTACCAGTTTACAAAGCACACACACATACATATTCCATTTGATTTACATAAGAAAAATGAGCATCAAAGAAATTAAATGACTTTACTAGAGGTGACGCAGTGAGGAGGTGGTTGAACAGGGGCTGGAACTCTGGAATCCTGGCACTGAGACCAGTGCTGATCATTCTCATCCTGTTGTTTAGTATGTTCTCGCTTCACAGTGTCTGAAGTTTATTCTTTATGATGCAAACTTTCATCACTATTATTCATTCATTTATCCATTCAATAACCTTTATATGAGTGACTTGCACAGGCCAAGAAGTGTACATCATGGCAGATATCAGTGTAAGGAACTAAGTTAAAGTGTGATAATAAGATGCCACAGGGCTTTAAGGCAGGCCTGATCACATCCAGTAAAGAGTCTCAGGGAAAACTTTATGGAGGTGGTGACATTTGGTCTTAGATGCGAATAGTGGAGAGATATTGACAAATAAATCGAGGAGGAGTGCAGCAATCCAGACAATGGGGAAACCATGGGAAAGGCTCAGAGGCAGCAATCCCAGGGGAAGAGATCACATCTGTTGTGACAGAGGTGGT
Source organism: Capra hircus (assembly GCF_001704415.2). Lineage (NCBI taxonomy): Eukaryota > Metazoa > Chordata > Mammalia > Artiodactyla > Bovidae > Capra > Capra hircus. Next base: position 9,281,732 of record NC_030830.1, on the reverse strand, counting down.
CTTTGGAAACCCTGGGCAATAAGGTAGGAGACTAGACTAGATCCTAGAGGTCATACTGAGCAGTGTGCCCTCAATTCAAGGGCACTGGGGGCTGCAGAGGATCAGAACAGGAAGAAATATCTCCTGCCTTTGCTGTAAGACTTGTTTGGTGATAGTCTAAAATATGGTCTAAGTTGAGGAAGATTCTTTTTTTATAGTCTTGTTTTATATTCATTCATTATCTCGTTTACATTTTCATTCTTAAGGATGGAATCTGAATGTTAACATTTAGTCCAGAGTATAAAAAAACTGGAGCCTGTGCCCCTTTACAAAGTCCATTGACAGGCTTCAGGAGGAAGCCTTGAAGAATCTTCTAAAATCTTAATGAATTTAGATTTGAATAATGAATAATGAATCTTCTAAAATCATATGTAATATGTTATATGTTTGTGTATAGATTCCTCTTTTTTTTCCAGACTGAGACGTTTCATATCTACCAGCTTCTCAAAAGGATCTGTGATCCCCAAAAGGACCACTTAATGGAAGTAGAAGAGCAATATTGAATTTGTCCAACATAAAAATAGCACAGAGGCCTGAAGGTGCATGAGTTATTCACTGAAACAGACTGTATTGCTAGTCCTACTGAAAAAAAAAATTTTTTTTCATCAAAAGGGTCAGAAAGCAATGGAGAGATCTAAATATAGTAATTCCTTCATTTGACAGACATTAAAACCAGGGACCCTACTGGATAGTATGTTCCTCAGTACACCGAGATAGTCCTGGAGCTAAGGAAACCCCTTACAGAAATATTTAAGCCATATCTTTTCTTGTATTGGCATCATCAATACATCATATCGGTAAAACTTTGTAATTGGTTCATTCCTTGTTAAAATGGCCATCAGTCCACTAGCCTTATCTCTCTCTGCTCATAGCTAGATGATTGTTGAATGACTATTTAAAAGCTTTTTTTCCTTTAGACATAAGCATGCCTATCCAGCCTGTTTCCAGGTGATACAAATCTCTGTTCTGTAATTGGCATATCCAGTTTTGGGACATGTAAAGTCTTACATTTTGTATTCAAAAACTGAAAACATAATTTCTTCAGGGCTACCTTCAATAGAAAGTGCTAATTATTGTCAAGCAGAGCCTGTTGCCTTGTCTAAGAGATTTAACAAGAAACCAACCTAATTTTACCAAGAAACATCTAGGGCACCAGGGCCTACTCAGTATTATCATAAACATCTACTACCAGAACTCTCAGAGACATATGGGTGCTGGTTCCAATTTTTTAAAAATATATTTTAGGGTTAATGAGAAAAATATCTTCCCACTCCCTCCTTTTTCTCCCCACTACACTGGCCTTCCTTGTAATAAACAACATGCATTGGCAAGGTTGCAAGCAGGAGGGAGGAGAAAGAACTGCCACCTGGGACCAGCACAAAGCTAACTAGTACTCAGGAGGATTTAACCCCAGGCCAGCCTCATTAACACCTGATTGCAACTGACAGCTGCCCTCGCAGAGGAAAGGAGTTAAAAAATACCATTGTGGTCAGACTGTGGCTAATATTAAAGCAATTTCACTAGAGCTAAGTAATGATATGGCACAGGGAGAGAAAAATTGTTAGTTTAAGAGCTGGTAGCAGAATTTTTTTCTTGAAGGAGAAACATCTCTGTATTTAAAATCCACTGATGGTTCATTCTAGCTTGGATGGGGTGGGACGCAGTGGCAGGGCTGGGAGAGTGTTGCTCTCCAAGTGTGGTTGGGATGAGTTTGGCTGAGATAAAGGAACAGCTCCAATGCTTTTGCAGGAACGATGCCCATGAAGTGGAAGTCTCAGAGGGTGAACAGGGAGGAGAGGGAAGAAAGCTCAAACAAAGTCGGGTCCACATGGAGGGAGGTGGGGAGGGGGTTGACCAAAGGGTTTTTTAGAATAAAGCTAGTTTTATTAATATTTAGTTTTAAGAAATCAGTTGTATAATCACCTTGCTCACTGTTCTTACTCATGTCCCTCAATTGACTACCTAATTGCTTTTTATACATAGTGTTTTGGGGAATTCACATGGGCATAAACAATAAAAGTGTCAGTCAGTCACGTCCAGCTCTTCGTGACCTCATGTACTGTAGCCCAAAGGCTCCTCTGTCTTTGGAATTCTCCAGGCGAGAATACTGGAGTGAGTTGCCATTCTCTTCAACAGGGGATCTTCCTGACCCAGGGATGGAACCCAGGTCTCCTGCACTGCAGGCAGGTTCTTTACCGTCTGAGCCACCGTATTCATATATGAATAAATAGTCATATATTTATTCTCATATTTTCTCCTTCCCTACATTGAAGCAGATAGCAGCCTTTGCAGTGATTGGACTCAGAGATTTGGGGACAGCAGATGATTGTAAGGCCTCCCTGGTGGCTCAGACAGTAAAGAATCTTCCTGCAATGCAAAGTCAGTGGCTCTTCCTATCTTTAGGTGAGCTAAAGCCATTAGAAATGAGTGAGAGAGAAGACCAGAGGCCAGCCGTGGACTCACAGTTATAGAGGACCTGGGCCCAGCTGGCAGCAGGACCAGAGCAGGCATGTAGAAAAATACACAGTAGATTTGGGGGTGAGTAGATAAGAGCATGATGGTTTCAAGGTGACAGAATTTGTCCAAATTAATCAGGCAAGTGATATCTCAGGCCTTAAACCCTGGAAAAAGATCTGGGCTGGAGACTGAGGCTCATGCCCATATTGTTCAGTGTTTCTCAAGTTGTGACTCAAGAGCCATCTGTGTACAGTTGTACCTCCCTTCCCCAAGTCCTCTGGGATTGGGACCTCAAATCCCATTTTAATCCTGCTTCTCAAATAATTATCAAGCACACTGAAGTTTGATCATCACGGGGTGGTGGTTTAGTCACTCAGCCATGTTCTTTGCGACCCCATGACTGTAGCCTGCCAGGCTCCTGTGACCATGGGATTTCCAAGGCAAGAATACCGGAGTGGGTTGCCATTTCCTTCTCCAGGGGATCTTCCCAACCCAGGAATCGAACCTGGGTCTCCTGCAATGCAGGTGGATTCTTTACCAACTGAGCTACGAAATGATCACATGGTAAGATGCTAATTGATGCAATCGGATAGGGCAGTAGAATTCCGAGAAGATGGCTGAAGGAAAGGGCTAAAAAGAAACCAAGTAGGAAAATGAATGAAGTTTTCCATTAGATTGGCAATAAGCTTGTCTCTGAGGACCTGGGTAAATGCTGTTCAAGTAAGATGAATATGGGAGCTATCAAGTTTATGTGGATTACTTACAGGCAGGTGTGTGTGTGTGTGTGTGTGTGTGTGTGTGTGTGTGTGTGTGTGTGTGTGTGTGTGTGTGTGTGTGTTCAAGTAAGATGAATATGGAGCTATCAGTTTATGTGGTTATTACAGGCAGGTGTGTGTGTGTGTGTGTGTGTGTGTGTGTGTGTGTGTGTGTGTGTTGTGTGTGTGTGTGTGTGTGTGTGTGTGTGTGTGTGTGTGTGTGTGTGTGTGTGTGTGTGTGTGTGTGTGTGTGTGTGTGTGTGTGTGTGTGTGTGTGTGTATTAGCCAGGCCATCCTGCTGAGTTGAGATACCTGGTTTTTAAGTCCCAAGGGTCATGTAATCATCAGCAAGCTATTACTTGTCTGTCCCTTTCTGACTCTTTAAACCAACCTACAATACTTCTTTAAGCCATCACTGAAGCCTCAGAAAAGCACCAGCTGATCTTTGCATTCTCTCCCTGCCTTCTGACCCCTCAAGGCGCCAGTATAGTTTTGACCCTTGGCTTTGCCCTCTCACAGTCCTTTGGGACACATTTTCCTTTTGTACCTTTGACTTTATACCTTGAATAGTGATAAACTCCTGAGTGTGTCATGGGGACCTTCTCTTATCTGACCTTTGGTTGTAAGCAATCAGCCCCTCCCCTTTGCAGATCTCTTCATCTGGAAAATGATGGCTTTCAAGTAGATTTCCATAAAATTAAGCATCTTGCTGGAGAGTTTGTTTTCAAATGAAGCATGTTTCTCCTGGATATTAGGAGTTCATCTACATTTTCATTTAAAAACATTGGAAGGATTTATTGCTGCAATCAAACATGAAATCAGGCTAAATGTCCAGAATTTAATGTTTACTTCCAGGATTCTGAGATCAAGCCCACACTAAGGATTTTAGAAACACATTTGTCTCCCCCAATCCTGGGCTTAGTTCTTAAAGTACTCTTTTTTTATGCTATGTTAGAAAACAAATTCTAGGGTTGTAGAATAATGACACTAGACTGTTTTAGACTTGTTTGGAACGTATTTAGACAAAACACATTCATTAGCTATTCCATTTTCTTGTATAATATTTTTATAAAGTAATGCTAACTTTTAAAATGACAAAGTTCAATTTTTGGAAAAATAAAAGAAAAAATATTGTCATTTGTAGTTCTAATTCACTTTCAGCAGTTTGATATGCTTCCTTTTAGTATATGAGTGTGTACACATATGTGTGCACATGTGTGCATATACATACACACCCACCCACTAGTTGAAAATGCATATAGGCTCTTGTATAACCCCCTTTTCACTCAGTGTAACAGTCAGCACATCCTCACACCATTCAGTATTCTTTGCAAACACAATTTTTATTGACTGCAAAGGTTTGTGTTTGGTGGTCTTTGTGGGATGATATGTGTCCTCTTACACTTACACTTCAAGGCTGTATATTGTCACCCTGCTTATTTCACTTCTGTGCAGAGTACATCATGAGAAACACTGGGCTGGAAGAAGCACAAGCTGGAATCAAGATTGCCGGGAGAAATGGCAATAACCTCAGATATGCAGATGACACCACCCTTATGGCAGAAAGTGAAGAGGAACTAAAAAGACTCTTGATGAAAGTGAAAGAGGAGAGTGAAAAAGTTGGCTTAAAGCTCAACATTCAGAAAATGAAGATTATGGCATCTGGTCCCATCACTTCATGGGAATTAGATGGGGAAACAGTGGATACAGTGTCAGACTTTATTTTTTGGGGCTCCAAAATCATTGCAGATGGTGATTGCAGCCATGAAATTAAAAGACCTTGCTCCTTGGAAGAAAAGTTATGACCAACCTAGATAGCATATTGAAAAGCAGAGACAGTACTTTGCCAACAAAGGTCCATCTAGTCAAAGCTATGGTTTTTCCTGTGGTCATGTATGGATGTGAGAGTTGGACTGTGAAGAAAGCTGAGCACCGAAGAATTGATGCTTTTGAACTGTGGTGTTGGAGAAGACTCTTGAGAGTCCCTTGGACTGCAAGGAGATCCAACCAGCCCATTCTAAAGGAGATCAGTCCTGGGATTTCTTTGGAAGGACTGATGCTAAAGCTGAAACTCCGGTACTTTGGCCACCTCATGCGAAGAGTTGACTTATTGGAAAAGACTCTGATGCTGGGAGGGATTGGGGGCAGGAGGAGAAGGGGACGACCAAGGATGAGATGGCATCACCAACTTGATGGATGTGAGTTTGAGTGAACTCCGGGAGTTGGTGATGGACAGGGAGGCCTGGCGTGCTGCAATTCATGGGGTCGCAAAGAGTCGGACACGACTGAGCGACTGAACTGAACTGAACACTTATTTTTGAGGAGATTGAAAGGCCATTTTTACAAAAGGACATGTTTCCTACCCCTTCAGACTCAAAAGCTTCTTTGTATACTCCATGTACAATCCTAATCCATTCATCTATCTTATTCATGAGCATAAGCTCAGGTTTTTCTCCAGATTCACAGAAAACATTCTTTCCTCTCATAAGCTTCTCACCTATTAGACTTGGCATCCATTCCAACCTCTTCTTGTTATCGCAGGACACAGAAAACTAAACATGACATTTCCCAGATTCGCTTGCGGCTAGTGTTCTAGATAGGAAACTGGCTCTGACAGTGAGCCTGGGGTGTAGGTGGGAGGTCCTGCTGTTGGAATGGGATTCCTGAATGTACTGAGGTTGGTTAGATCCCAGAGCAACAGAGGCCAAGTTAACCACAAGAGCCTAGCTGGCTGTGGTCATAGGAAGCAGAGCCAGGGAGGTGATCAAAATGGTTTTCCCTTCAGAGATCTTTGGTAGTAGATAACAGGTCATTTATCTAGTATTGAAATATATGGGCAACTTTCTAAGGCCTGATTTGTATACTTCATGAAACTTTAGGTAGGCCTGGTGACTGTTCAAATCCCCAGCAAAGTTTTCCCTATCTGAGCCACTTCACATTCTCTAAACCCCTAACTGTAGGAAAGACTGCATTCCTTTAAAAAAGCTCCCACATGGGAATTCCCTGGTTATCCATTGGTTAGGGCTCCACACTTCCATTGCCTGGGCCTGGGTTAGATCCCTGGTTGGGGAACTAAGATCCCACAGGCTGCACAGCATGGCTGAAAATAAGAGCTCTGCCATGACCTACCAAGGTGCTTGTGCAACAGGGAAAGTGGGATACCAGATTTGAAAGTAATTTTAGATATTGTCTTTGAGTAGAATCCCATGAGTGTGAGCTCATTACTTTTCTTCTTGCAGTAAGAGGAGTTTCTTGGTTGGAAGCAATGTTGTAGGGCACCACAAGCATCTCAGTGTACAGAGTTTCTTGGAGACCCTGGCAACAGGCCCACTGGTCAGACTGGGAAATGCGAGATTTTAGTGACATAAGAGAGTTTTCATTAGCGATCCTGAGTTTATTTTTCTAGTTCCTGAATGCTTAATCTGGGAATTCAAAACAATTCCACATTTATTCTTTGACTTCTGGGATGAGGGCTACTAGGGAAAGAAGAGCTACGTGGGAGCCCCACTCCAAAGCAATACCACATCCTAGGAGTTACAGAATTAATGACCCTATCAAGGACCTGGAAAATAAGTGGAAATTGATTGCAATCATTTCCCTATTTAGCCTCCTCTACTATTTGGCCTGAGCAGATGTGCTGGAGGTTAAGGAGGAGAGCTGGATTTTAGGAAACTTAACTGGTAGTGGCTCTAACTGCAGTTGCTGTTACAGATGTGATCTGTTTTTATGGAGCAAATCTACATAATCCCTGGAGCTTCATATGCAGATGTCAATCTGGCAAACACTTTTTTCCCAACCAATAAGCAGACACCACTCAACACAGTTTGCTTTAATCCAGCAGCTATATACCTTTATAACATCCCTTTGGCTGCCTTAATCTAATATGTAAAGATCTTGATAACTTCATCATCCCATAGGACAGTCTGTTCCACTATACTGATTAGACCATGCTGATGGAGCCAAAAGAACCACATACCCCAAATATCTTGACAAAACACATATGTGCCAGAGAATGAGTGATAAATCTCATGAAAATTCGGAGACCTCAGTGAATGTCAGTGAAGATTCTGGGGATTTGTGAGACATTCAAGATATCTCCTTCAAGGTGAAAAATAATCTGCAGCATGTTACATTCTCTGACATTGAGAAAGAGGCACAATGCTCCAGCCTCTTGCCAAGTAACCCTTCAAGTTTCTGGTCTTGAGTGTGACTCAAAGTCAGAGAGGTTCTGTAACTGGTACTGGTTCAGATTGAAATTCAAGCAGCTCTTCTACCTGGGCATCATGGCCTAATGGTCCAAAGGTAGTCTTGCTTCTGAACAGGGAACTCATTTTACTGCAGAAGATAGGCAATAAGCACATACATGTGGGGTTCACTGATTTTACTGTGAACCTTTTCACCCAGGAAAAGCTGACCTTAAAAATGGTAGGGTGGCCTTTAGAAGATCCAGCTATGGCGGAAGCTGCAAACCAACACTTTCACAGTTTGGAGGGCTGTCTCCCAAGATGCTCCATATACTTTGAAAGAGCAATTAATATTTGGTGCTGTCCACTCATAACCAGACTTCATGAGTGCAGAACCAAGGCAAGGAAGTAGGAGAGTTCTCCCTCACTAAAGGATCTTTGCAGGATCTATGTTTAATTGAAGGATCATTGCTTTACAATATTGTGCTGGTTTCTGCCATACATCAACATGAATCAGCCATAGGTATACATATGTCCCCTCCTTCTTGAACCTCCCTCCCATCTCCCACCCCATCCCAGCCCTCTAGGTTGTTACAGAGCCATGGTTTGCGTTCCCTGAGTCATACAGCAAATTCCCACTGGCCATCTATTTTACATATGGTAGTATATATGTTTCCATGCTGCTGCTGCTGCTAAGTCGCTTCAGTCTTGTCCGACTCTGTGCGACCCCATAGACTGCAACCCACCAGGCTCCCCCGCCCCTGGGATTCTCCAGCCAAGAACACTGGAGTGGGTTGGCATTTCCTTCTCCAGTGCGTGAAAGTGAAAAGTGAAAGCGAAGTCGCTCAGTTGTGTCCGACTCTTAGCAACCCCATGGACTGTAGCCCACCAGGCTCCTCCATCCATGGGATTTTCCAGGCAAGAGTACTCTCTCCATTTATCCCACACTCCCCATCCTCCTGCCATACATAAAGATAAATTAAAAATGGATCAAAGACCTAAATGTAAGACCAGAATCTGTAAAACTCTTAGAGGAAAACATAGGCAGAATGCTGTATGACATAAATCACAGCAAGATCCTCTATGACCCACCTCCTAGAATAAAGGAAATAAAAACACAGAGACAACATTTTCTTTTATTTCCCATAATTTTTCAGACACCATCAGTGCCCTCACATCCCCTTGGCCTGCTGTGGAGGTTGCTGGCAATAACCACAACCACAGTGCCGGAAATTAATGACCCAGGAGCTCTGGATAAATAACTTGGCTTCCTCACTCGTCAGTGGGATAATTCTGAGATATGTTCCACAGTTCCTCCACTGCCTTGCAGTGGGATTTGGGTTTTATGTCAAACCTAAGAAATCTTTTTTCACTTTGCATATATTTAAAACATACTCTTGTGTTTTGTTCACATGCTATTACTGTTTCATTTCACTTTTACATCTTTGATAGGTGTGAAATTTTTATAGTATAAGATGTTGGAGAAATATAATAAATTTTTCAGATGACTATCCAGTTATCACAGCACCATTTATTAAGTTATCCATCATTTCCTCAATGATCTGAATCACTACCTTTATCATAGTCTAAATTCCTGTGTGGATTCTGGCCTGTTTCTGTGCTTTCTGGTCTGTCTGATTTGTCTATCAATTCATGTGATAGTACTTTTAGAAATTATTGTAACTTTTAAATGTGTTGCAATGTCTGTAAAGACAAATGACTTTCCAGTTCTCTCACTTTTCAAAATGTTCTTGGCTATTGTTATTTATTAGCTTTCCATTTTTTTTTTTGAGTCATTTTGATTGGTTGCCTCCCAGAAATCTAGTAGGTGTTCTCTTTGGATGTCAATTAACTCAGTAAGATTCTTTTTCTTTTCTTTTGTGTTCTATTTGGATATAACTTACATATACTAAGTCCATTCCTTTTGGAAAGGATTCATTCATGAGAATGAAATAAGACAACTAGGTTCTTTGGTTCCTAATTTTGCCAAATATCTCTCTGCCATAATTTTCATATTTTTGGTAAATAATAAAGGTCCAAGAAACTTAGAAATGTGTGGAGCCAGAAGATCACATATTAGAACGGAAGTTAGTAGCTGTGTCAATTTCCAGGTGGTTAGCCTTTCCCTCTCTTGTTGTTTAGTCGTTTAGTCATGACCAACTCTTTGTGACCCCATGGACTGTAGCCCACCAAGCTCCTCTTTCCATGGGATTTTCCAGGCAAGAATACTGGAGTGGGTTGCCATTTCATTCTCCAGGGATCTTCCCAACTCAGGGGTAAAACCTGTGTCTCCTGCATTATCAGGTGGATTCTTTACCACTAAGCCATGCGGGAAGCCCCTCTTATCCTTAGTATTCCCATTTATTAAATGGGGATAATAGTAATAACTTCTAAGAGTTATTATAAAGTTAAATGAGATAAAGTCAATTAAATTAGCACAGGGCCTCTGGGGAAATAGCATCCATGGCTCCAGTTCTTTATTTCTTCACCTATTCAGATTCTTTCCTCTGAGTGCCCTGCCTCCTGCTCTGCACCTGGATCCAGCCATACAACTTACTTTGGCCAATAGGACGTTAGCAGCATGATGAAAGCAGAGGCTTGTAAAGTACCTGGACATTGGGACTTGCTCCTGACACACAGGAGGTGCTTAAAAGTTGTTTACATAGTAGCCCTTTGGTTATCAAAGTTTATTTTTATTTAAATCACCAAGATAGGTTTCCATCTATCTACTCTTCCCTGGCTTTATAGCTTACTCTTTAAAGTGCCTGTCAAATGTAATGTGCTTATTTAGCAATTTAACATATTTCAAATTGCTTCTATACTGTATCTTGTCCTTTTAATGGCATAGGATTTTAGTTATATTTAGTATACAGGTTGTTTGCATTTCATTTGGGCTTCTGGTGGGGGGTGTAGAAGAGAAACAAGGTCCAGAGCCCTCCCCTCAATAACACAAATTCAAAGGATAAGAACAAATTTAATGATATGTGGTATATATAGAGGTGTTGAGAAGAAACTGGGGATTCAAGGAGTTGGAGTCAAGTAGGTTAAGTCTGTGATATTTTAAGCATGTTGTTAAGACATGGAAAAAAATAGGATAGAAAAAATAAGTAATAATCTATTTGCTTCACTTCTAAAGTGGCCTCACAGATGGTGTTTGGGCTATAAAATGAATATTGTACCTTGACCTCTTTATTTGTCTCTTGGGCAAACAGTTTCATGGTTTCTTACATTGTGATGCAGTGAGTGAAGTCAGAGATGAGTCACAGAGTTTTTGTCGTGTGTCTCGAAATAAAGGGTTGGGTGGAGCAGTAGTGTAACATCTGCTCTCACTTTGCTCTCTCTGATCCATTTAGAACTCTCTCAGTTCAGTTCAGTCAGTTCAGTCACTCAGTCGTGTCCAACTCCTTGCGACCCCATGAATCACAGCACGCCAGGCCTCCCTGTCCATCACCAACTCCCAGAGTTTACCCAAACTCATGTCCATCGAGTCGGCGATACCATCCAGCCATCTCATCCTCTGTCATCCCCTTCTCCTCCTGCCCCAATCCCTCCCAGCATCTAGAAGTTCTCAGTTTTGTTTTTTCACCTGAGCCAAAGAAAAGGCCACCCAATTGTCAAAGTTTACCCAGCTTACCCTGAGCTGACCCTGAACACAGGACCGCAGTTTCGTTGGCACTGAGAGTGAAAATCAGGCCCTGACTCCTCCAGCAGCTGCTGATTATCAGCTGGTGCTGGTTTCTGGTTTGACTTTTAACTGGGAAGCCTGAATTACAACTCCCTGATGAATGCCTTCTCAGGGCTCTCTGCCAACTATTATTTCTGAACAGAGCATGTTCATAAGCAAAAGCAAAACCATCGTGCCAGGAGCAACACCAACTGACCTGGTGGCCGTTTGAAGAAACAGGGGAGGAAGAATCCCGCTTTCCGCCAGCCATCCATGTTGCCCCTTGTTTCCTGACACACATGTGCTGGTCTTTCTCATTTACCTCCATCACAGCCTGTACAGTTCAACTTTATGTTCTGGAAAAAAATAAAGGTCTGTGTTTCTGGCCTAATGTACAGAGAGAGAGGCAGCTCCAGGCTGAGATAATTTAAGGACTGACTAAAAGGTCTGGATTCTTGACCAGAGCCTGCATTTCATAGATTCAAGAAGTCTTAGTTCTGGAAGGAACCTTAAAAGAGTCTCTTCTGGATATTTTCAAATGATTTTTTGCTCAGAAATCAGACCAAATCTTAGGTGAATAAACAAATAATTAAAACAAAGAGAAACAGAATTGCTTTCGTTGCAAAGCAGAGTGGTGACCTGTAGATGAGTGCGGAGAAGACCCACGGATCAGCGGCAAGCAGAGTTAGAAAACAACAAATGGGGCCCAGATTTTGTTTTCCAGAGAAAGACAGAGATGAATGACTGGTCTGCAAAGAGATAACATATTTCCCCACCAGCTGAAGGTTGGGCACCCCCGTTAAACCTTTTAACAGAAACCGAAGTGGTGTAAAGTGAAGAAGCGGTTACCTTAGGACATGTCTCGCTAACAGGTGCCAAAAGTAAGAGGAGATAAAGCACAGATGCCCACAAACACAGTTCAAAGCTCTTGTGGCTTGATGCTGAGATGCTGAGCCTGGAGAAGGAGCTTGGCGGGTGTTGTTCCTGCTTGGGAGGTGGAGGGTGGGGTGCATACTACCTCTGTAACAGCTGCTGCAAAACCAAAGCTGAAAGTATTTTCCCTTTTCACCTCTTTGCCTGAAAGTGAAAATCCTCTTTGGATTTCTTTCCTTTAGCAAAAACAGGTGCTAATGTAGGCCTTTTGTAAAAGTAAAGTGGTGTATAGTGAACTTTGAAAAGTGGAGGATACCTGTAGCGAGGAGGGCGTGATAGAACAGCAACTAGAACTTGAATATTCTGACTTTCAGTGCAGTGCTCTTTCAAGAATTCTAAAGAATCAGTGGGAAATTTGGTGCCCAGTGTTATCAAAACGAGCACTACCAATGGGAGCATGTAAAAAGATAATATGTGAATTCTGGAACGTAACAGCACTATAATGGGATCTGAGTCATTTGGCACACTATTTTATAAGAAAATTCTAGAACTTTCCTTTGGTATATTAATAATATAAGTAAAATTTTAAATACAACTTAGAAATTAATTTTTTAAAAAAAATCCCTTGCCCCAATCCCAAGTTCCTCACTGGGGATCACTGCCAACAGATGGATCACCCAGACATTTTTTTTTAATGAACACACATCCACATTTATACCCACATATATGACTATGGTGTTTGTTGTTATTTACATAGAAATAGTGTATATATTGCTCTGGAACTTGAGAAAATAAAGCAGGTAACATCGTTCCAGGTGAGCACACTCTCACTTGTTTTTCAGCTGCTTTGCATGTGCGGTGTGACTGTTGCTGTTTAGTTGCTCAGTCATGTCTCTTTGCTATCCGTGAACTGTAACCCACCACCTCTTCTGTCCGTGGAATTTCCCAGGCAAGAATACTGGAGAGAGTCACCATTTCCTTCCCCAGGGGATCTTCCCGACCCAGGGATGGAACTCATGTCTCCGGCTTGGCAGGCAGGTTCTTTACCACTGAACCATTTGGGAAGCCCTGTGGTGTGGCTGTACCCTGATGCATTTATCCATGCTTCTGCTGGTGAACATTGAGATTGTTTCTAAGACTTCATCATTAGAAAGCTACAATTAAGATTTTTTTAACGTAACAGGCTTTCCACTTTTGTACATTTTTGTGCCAGACAGATCCTTGGGAGAACTGCTATGTCAAAAAGACACTTAAATTTTTGACAAATGTTGCCAAATAACTCTACAGAGAACTGAGGCCAGTTGACTCTCCCAATTTATACTGACAACTGGCAGTACCCTTTGCCAGCAATAACACTAAATATTAATCTTATTAACCTTGCCAATCTGTTAAAGAGGACATCCGCACATCTCTGATTTGTGAGGTTAAGCTTCCTCTGTGCTTATTTGTCATTTGCGCTTTTCTCTGAGGGTTTTTTTCCCCCATACAAATTAGGTTGTTTGCCATTTGCTATTCAGTGCCAGGAGCTTCTCATGCAGTCTTAATACTGACCCTTTGATTATGTAGGTTGCAAGTATTTTCTCCAGGTCTGCTGTTTGTCACATAATTGCGTTGAGGCAGTCTCTTGTCATATAGAGGTTTTAAAATATGAAGTCAAGGGTGCCAATCTTTTCCTTTATAGGGAAGCTCACATTTCTAATAGTCTTCCAATATAAATTATTCGTCCCCTAGTCACTCCTAGAATAACTGCAGCAGTGATACAGTTTTCATTGGAAATAAATCATTCTAAATTTAAAATGCAAATTTAAACTTGCTGCTGATGTCTTTGACTAACAAAATCAATCTTTACAGCGGAAAATAAAATTCTCCTCTTAAATTATATACAGATCAGAGAAATCTCTAGAAGGCTCAGATAAATGGTGAGTATTTCAAATTGGAAACTGTGACATGATTGGAAATCTCATGTTAAAAAGCCCAAGCAGATAGTTAGAAAAATTTCTGCCTCTTAACAGAATGTTCATGTCTCTCAGTACCTATTGTTTTTGTCAGCTCAAGTCTTGCTCCTAGAATTCCAGATATTATAGGTGATTGCTGACATATAAATGATTGTTAAGACTTAATAAGCAATTAACACCTTTGGATGAGCTGTCAGTCATTTGAGGAAGTAGGACTCAGTAAGATTAAATTTTGTTATATGTGATAAAGCTGGTACAGGTTTTATCTTTGCTGCTATGGAAAAATTGAGGTCTTCATGGGCTTTCCTATGCCCTGAAAGCCAGCATTGACTCTAAAGATTCAGGGCACACAAAGGAGATGTATGTTTGTGTGGAGGAGGAAGGGGGTAGTAGGTGGTGGGAGAAAGAGAAGGGAATAGAGATGAAGACTGAGAAAAAGTCTTGAGAAATTATTTGGCACTTGTAGATAATGTTGCATGGTTACTTTTTTATTTCTCTGCTGTACCGTGAGGGTCAGTATCCCGTCTCTAGTGACACATGATAAGTAGTCAGAGATTATTTGCTGCTTATTTTCACATAAAATTTCCTTCTGTATTCCTTGTACTACCAGTAATAGTGGTGAACTTGGTTCTCTGTGGGTGGAACAATAATACTCACTAGGGTGATCAACATTAACAATTATCTTCGAATTTGAGCATTACTGCGCTCGGGTAGTATCCAAAGGTTTGGCCTAAAAATGGAATTGGAAGGAAGGTTTGCTATTTGCGCTTGGACCCCAATGCCCTTTTGAAAACTTAATTCAGAGATTTTGAGAACAGTGAAGGCTTTCTCCCCGTGGAGCTTATCAGTTATGACAGGGATCAGCAGGGACTCTCTCTCCATCTTGTTGCCTCAAGACAGATGGAAATGAAGACTGTATCAGGACTAAAAGTGTTGTCTAAAATCAGGTGAAATAAAGAGGCAGACAAATAAGTAGCATGCTGTCACCTTTCCTTTGCAGTGTATCCCAGAAGGATGCAAGGATGCATACATAAAGATACAAATATATATAATTAGCACGCCGGGGCATTTAGAGTCTTTATGTAAAAAGGATCCAGAAAGCTGAAAAGGGATTCAGTAGGAAATAATAGCTCAATGCTAAGCTGAAATTGATGTGGCAACTCCAGTGAGGTCACAATATTTCAGAGTATTTACTCAGGAGCCAGACCCCCTCTTGCCAGCTTTGACTGTGGCCATGTGTTGGTATCACTTTTTGCTGTTATTTAGTCACTCAGTCATGTCTGACTCATTGCAATCATGGACCGTAGTCTACCAGGCTCCTCTGTCCGTGAGATTTTCCAGGCAAGAATACTGGAGTGGATTGCTATTTCCTTCTGATTATAGGTGTGTGCTTTAGAGCCAAAAATGTCTTGAGTGTCAAAGAATGCCTTCTCTCCAGTAGAGCTCCCAGGGAAGAAAGAGTGTTGGTCCCTAACTTGCAGCTCTGAAGTAGACACCTCAAAAGTCAGATGTCAGGGACTTCCCTGGCAGTCTAGTGGTTAAGACGCCAAGTTTCCAATTCAGTAGTTGCAGGTTTGATCCCTTGTCTGGGGAGCTAAGATCCCACATGCCGCACAAGGCCGAAAACAAAGGTCGGGTGTCTACAGGACACAGGAGAAGACAAACCGATGATTGGTGCTCAGATGGCTTTGCTTTGAGCCCCCTCGTTGCACAAGGCACTGCTGTGGTATGGCTGTGCCTCATACTATTAGCTGTGCTGTGCTGTACTTAGTTGTGTCTGACTCTTTGCGACCCTGTGGATTGTAGCCTGTCAGGCTCCTCTCTCCATGGGATTTTCCGGGCAAGACTACTGGAGTGGTTGCCTCTTCCTACTCCAAGGGATCTTCCCAACCCAGGGATAGAACTCATATCTCTTGCCACATCAATCTCACACTGGCAGGCAAATTCTTTACCACTGCACCACCTGGGTTGCACCCTCTCCACACTATTAGCGCTAAGTGTAAGAAAAACATTCCCTGATTTGCAGTCATTCGGGTCTGCCATCATGGCTTAAATATCCCAGAGACGCAAGAATAAGGGGCAATAACCACAATCCAAAATTTAACACCTTTTATCTAACAGTAATAAACTCCTTGGTATATACAACTTTCAGAAAAATCATAATTATAAAACAATTTAGAATGCAGAGAGACCTATAGAAGATTGTCTTGTATTACAAAAATACTCATTACAGAATTCCTTTAAGTAGCAAGTTATTCCAGCATATCAAAAAAGTACTAACTTACCCAAATTTATTATTATAGCTTTTGTTGATATTCCTGAGCTTATGTGAAATGTTTCTTCATTTTTATTACTAAAGAATAACTCAAATTTCAGATATTTTAATCTAGAATAAATAATGGCAGTGTTCATATATAGTATATATTTACAGTGTTTTATAGCCTCCTTTCCATGCCTGTGGACCAATTTCCAAATAAATATGTGACATAAAGACAAGGCTTCTGGTTACCTCTGACCCAGCCCATTTGTGCTCGCTGCATGACTGACAGATTCATTGCCAAGTATCTGCAGCCCCTCGCAGACATGTCAGGAGAGGTGGCTGTGATCACCTAATTAGAGCAGGATCAAGGAGGGGAAGCCCATGCTGGTCACCCAGGAGTCCTGTGATCAGCCACTATCAAAGTCCCCAGGCTTTCTCTTCTGATGAAAATGTCAACCTCAGGAAGAAGTGTCTGCTATAGCTTCTCAAAACACAGAGGACAGAGAAATTTACAGGAAGGCTTTTAAAACAGTTAAACAAGGATGATCCATTGTGAGCATCACTAAGGATCTTGCATGGGTCTGTGAACTTTTGTATCTGTTCCTCTTCACTTCTCTCACCTCTTTACTCCCAGAGGTCATACCAATCGGTTCTGCTACCACTCCTGCCACCTCTCCCCTATCAAAAGTGTGAACAGACTTCAGAAAACAGTTGCATCGATTTCAGAGTATGCCTACCTTTTCTTTTCCTGCTAGCCTTCCTCAATAGATACTATTAAACTCATTTCTATTCTTCCTTATCTAAACCATTCTCCATTGGTACACGCAGTCAGATAAACCTCATATTGGCATATAAATGGCTCACATTATGATGGAGGATGCATCATGAAACGGCAGCATCCTATTTTCCTGGGAAGGAAAGTGTTCCGGACATACCACAGCAGGTGAGAAGAGGCAGGAAGTCTGACTGCTTGACAAACAATTTGATGAGAAAATTTGTCTTGAAGTGTCTCTTTGGAACTAAGTAAGAAAAGAGGTATCCAAGATTTGAAAGAAATTTATTAAATTTTAATGTATCTGATCATGTATGTTCAATGTTTTCCCAAGCAGAGCTCATTTGAGGCTTTATAGTTTACAGTGTGAAAAATAGACATCATACGTGTTGGATGGCCATTTCATTTTATTGTTTATTGCATTCATGTCATTCACCTATTCATTCATTCAAAGAATGTTCTATCCATGGATCAGGTTTGTTATAGCAACAATACAGAGCAAAAGCAGCAGGAGAAAGGTTTGCATCGTTGGTGTCTGGAAAGCTCAGGTACAAGCTTTTGTGTCATTTCCCTTCTGGGGCTACATTGGCATACTCTCTCATACATTGGCAGTGAAACATAGGGACACATGTGTGGTAGCCCAAGGTCAAGGTCAAGGCACTGGTCAATTAGGTGTCTGGTGAGAATTTCCTGGTTTCAGAAACAACCGTCTTCTCTCTGTGTCCTCACATGGCAGAGGGGCAAGAGAGCTCTCTTGGGTCTCCTTTTTAAGGACGCTAATCCAGATCATTAGGGCTCAACCACATGACCTAATCACCTCCCCAAGGCTCTACTCTTTATTACCATTCCATTAGTGGTTAGGATTTCAGCATATGGATTTGTGGTAGGTGACACAAACAATCAGTCCATAGCCCTGATTCAAGTGTCTGACTATTAGTATTAAAAAATTCTCTCCAAGTGACTATAATATGCAGTTAGAGCTAAGAACCATTGTACAGGGACGGAGGGGCCATTGGCAGTTTTTGCACAGTGGAGAAACATGTTAGAATTGATGCTCCAGGGAGCTGATGCCCAGGAGCCTGGGTGGCCTGGAAGGAGGAGTCTGTTGGGAGTCTCTCTCAATAGTACAGTCATGAGGATGTGATGAAGGTCTGCACTGACATCTGTGTTCAATTTGACCCTAAACTGTGGCGAAGAACACAATTCTCTGCGTTTAGGGTATGTCCTGCACCCTGCTTCCTGAACAGTGACCTGCTCCCTAACCTAAATAGCACGGAAAACCAGGAGTGGGGAAACAACAAGCCTTGAAAATGATCCTTTCTCTACTTAGCAATGCTGATACTATTTTTAGCAACTACTAGTGCTCATTTGGGAAGAATAACTCCACCAATGCCCTGAACTTTTCCAGTATAGATCCAACCTAATCATTAGTTTCCTCCCTCGAAATTTACTCTCAGCCCGAGTGCACAAAAGGAAAATTCCAAGCATACAAGGGCCTTAAAAAAAACTGGCCCTCCAACTCCTGCATTCTCTCTGGCCTCATCTTGGCACACTGCCCTCACCTCCAATCCACACTCCCCTGAAATCCACACTCCAAGTGAAATAACTAATATTCTCCTTTGGGTTTATTTTTTGCCTGCCTGATTTCTATTCATTGTTTATGTCTCTGTTTAGCTATCATTTCTTTCAGGCAGTCTTCTCTGATTCCTTAAAATTTGATCAAGCAACCCTCCAATATTATCTTGTGCTTTTGTAACACTTGGCACATGAACTTTTCTGGATTGACATGAGCTTGTGTCTCCTATGAGGGCAGGGTGTCTTTTCCATATTTTATCCTTGGTCCCTAGCCTAGTGCCTGGCTAACGGTGTGCTGTGCTTAGTTGCTCAGTCATGTCTGACTCTTTGCAACTCCATAGACTGTAGCCCACCAGGCTCTGTCCTTGGGGATTTTCCAGGCAAGAATACTGGTTGCCATGCCCTCCTCCAGGGGCTCTTCCCAACCCAGGGATCAAAGCCAGGTCTCTCACATTGTAGGCAGATTCTTTACCATCTGAGCCACCAGAGAAGCCTGGCTACTGGTAGAAAATGATAAATATTTGTAGAATAAATTAATACAATATACTCTTACTAGTTTTGTTACAACATTCCTATGTACTCTGTAGGGATCACTATCTGAATTTAGAAAAATGATACCTAAGTGGCACTATACAAATTCATCTCAAAAGTGTTCTTCATTCCAGTGGAAATGGATTGTAGAAATGGTGAAATTGTTGCTTACCAGTGAAATTACTGTTCTCCAAAATAAATGGGTTGGCTCAATATTGGGGAGATGTTTTTCTCTTTCATGATTAAGGCCTGTGGTGGTCATCATGAGAGATGTAAGCAGTACAGAGTTCCTCATTTAAAAATTCAAGAGCAAAAGAACATTAAGCAAAATTTCATTATTTTTGCGATAGCAATAGCCTAGAAATCTTGAGGGGGCAAAAAGTCACACACAGTAACATGAAAAGGCAATCTGCTGGGTTTTTTAAAGAAATGACGGAAAAATAATAGTGATGAAAAATGACCACACTATTTCAAATCCTTGGAGAATGACTTTTATCATTCATTATAACTGCTATGCGGCTTGTGCTCATACTTTTTAAACCTAACTAAAATATTTAGCTTTCCAAGGAAAAAGATTCTCTCATTTTCTTCCCTGTACTATACGTTTTCTTTCCTTACTATACCAGAAGAGTATGTGTCAACTGAAAACTGGATTAAAATGAAACATCAAACAGTGATGCATATAACATATGCATGTAACACTGTGGTCATTTACTAAACCATGGACATTATTTTGGAATTTTAAAATTCCTGTTATGAAATGTCATTCTTCCCATGCAGAGGGAGTACATTTTGATATGGAAAAATAAAAAATAATACCTTTTTTATTTATAGGAAAATGCAAAGATTTCTAATAAAATGAACTAAAAACTGATATGCAGTATTTAAGATGATTTATATAGACTTTCAGAGAAGGCAATGGCACCCCACTCCAATACTCTTGCCTGGAAAATCCCATGGACGGAGGAGCCTGGTGGGCTGCAGTCCATGCAGTCGTGAAGAGTCAGACACGACTTCACTTTCACTTTTCACTTTCATGCATTGGAGAAGGAAATGGCAACCCACTCCAGTGTTCTTGCCAGGAGAATCCCAGGGACAGGGGAGCCTGGTGGGCTGCCGTCTATGGGGTCACAGAGAGTCAGACACGACTGAAGCGACTTAGCAGCAGCAGCCAGCAGCATATAGACTTTTATTATAGCACACACATTTTCAGATAAAGTTATTGCTAATACTACATTTTCTTGACTCTTTCAGAATGTAAATAATATTAGACCATATACTTAATAATCACTAAATTATGCATTCAACTAATAGAAATGGGAATCAATTTCTAAAATGTTTCAACAATGTGACTTGATTGTGAGTCCTTTCCTTAAATAAAATATTTTCCTTTTTTTTTTTTGTAACTTCATGAGCTAATAGTTTTAAAGGACACCTAGTCAAGATCAAGATATCTGACCCATTAGACCAGAATACTTGCATCCCATGCAGGATTCATACGTCACGTGAGGACCTGCACATGAACCATCTCTGTGGTTGCATGGTTTCAGTTACACCGGACAGAACTTCTGCACCTCTCTTTGGCGGGTGGTGTAAACATTCCCATCTGATCATACTGTCCTCCAAGTCATCTATGTTTTCACACATGGCTGGATTTCCTTCTGTTTTTAAGGCTGAGCAGTATTCCATTGTATGTACATACCACATTTTCTTTATCCAGTCATAAAACTAGAATTTATTAATACATTTACCTATTCTTTTAAAGCTTTATATAAATGGAAATCTTCATTGTGCTTTATTTTGTGTCTGGCTTTTGGATTGTTTTGTTTCTTTATTTTATATTTGTTAATTATATATTTGTTTCTTAATAATATATTTTGGATGAGTTAGTTGTCAGTCATATGTATTTCAAATACTTTCCTCACTCTATAGCTTGTTTTTTACTCTGTTAATAGTCACTTTTAGAAAGCACATATTCTAATTTTAAAGTATTAAAATTTATTTGTATTGTGTTATGTCTCATTTTAAAAATTAGAGGGATGTTGATTTGACTTTGTAATACACAATTTAAAAAGAATTCCATGGACAGAGGAGCATGGGGGGCTACAGTCCATGGGGTTGCAAAGAGTTGGACACAACTGAGTGACTAACACACATGTACACACACGATATATATTTACAATAATTGTCTTTCAATCCTTCAACAAAATACACCCCTCTGCTTATCTATATCTTTAATATCTCCCAATAACATTTTATAGTTTTTTGAGTAGAAGTCTTACACATCTTTTGAGTCCAAGGCATCAGAATATGAGAGCATTTGACACCTGGATAGGCATCTATAACACTTTGGAAGCAGTTAACATAATTATCAGTAAAAATAATTTTCCTAATTTATTCTTAGTTTTAAAATAAACTAACAATTAAAAATAGTAAACTTAAATCTTAAAAATATTATTCAAACTCTATGAAACATTTCATGCACGAGGTAAAACTCTTCATCGCCAGACAAAAGTGCATATTGCAGTCTGCACTGTTTCACTGTTTTATTAATTTTGAACACAGATTAAAAACTCTGAAAGGTTACACGAAATAACAGATTCAAAGCAACTCAAGTTCTATTTCTTTGTCTTTACTATCACGGGGCCCTCATAGTCTTTATTTTGAACCTACTGCTTAAATCAAGGAGTGGGTGGTTTCCTAAGGGTAGGAAACTCTATGCCCAAAGAGAGCTCAAAAGATTCTGAGAAGGAACGGACTTATTCCCAAAATGAAATACGTCTAGCTGAATATTCATGTAGAGTTCTTATCTTTTTCTCATTCAGTTGTAGAAATTCTGTTTATATGCTGAATATATCACAGATCTTCTACTTTTTCAGTTGCCTTTAACTCTTTTAATTGTATCTTTCAAAGGACATATGCTCCTATTTTTGATGAAGCCCAACTTAGTCCCCTTTTTACAGTTATACTATTGGCATTTAGTTTAAGAAATCTCTGTATCTAGCATCTTCTAAAATTTTTATGGTTGTACTTTTACCTTCAGTTTCATTCAGTTGCTCAGTCATGTCTGACTCTTTGTGACCCCATGGACTGCAGCATGCCAGGCCTCCCTGTCCATCACCAACTCCTGGAGCTTGCCCAAATTCATGTTCATCGAGTCAGTGATGCCATCCAACCATCATCCTCTGTCGTCCCCTTCTCCTCCTGCCTTCAATCTTTCCTAGCTTCAGGGTCTTTTCTAATGAGTCAGTTCTTTGCATCAGGTGGCCAAAGTGTTGGAGCTTCAGCTTCAGCTGAAAAAAACAAAAAACAAAAAAACAAAACTAAACCTCTTACTTTAGTTAACAATCTATTTGGAATGGGTTTTTGTTTGCAACATGAGATAGAGGTCACATTTTTTTTCTGCGTGGACCTCAACTGACCCAGCATTATTTATTGAAAAGATCATCGTTTTTCCTCTCTTTCGTGGGGTCAGCATGGTAAAAAATCAAGTGACCATATACACATGACCTGTTCCAGGACTCTCTTCTGTTCCATTGGGTTGTCTACCATTGTAACAACTCCACACCGTCTCTCATCATTTTACATTAATTTTTTATGTCTGGTAGAGCCAGTTCTTCCACTTTGTACGTCTTTAGGCTTTCCTTGACTGTTTGTGGCCCTCAGCATTCATAAATGATAGTTGCTCTGTCATGCCTGACTCTTTGCAACCCCGTGGACTGTAGCCTGCCAGGCTCCCTCTGTCCATGGAATTTTCCAGACAAGATTACTGAAGTGGGTTGCCATTTCCTTCTCCATCAACATTCATAAATAAACTTTAGAATCAGTGGGTTAGTTTTTTTTTTTTTAATAAAAACAAAAGGAAATGAAACAAGCCTTATAAGGCTTTTGATTGGAATTGTTTTGAATCTTTTTTCTTTTCATGAATTTTCTTTCATGAAGAGAACAAGTGAATTTTACCCCTGGGTTTGGGAAGAAAGACATTTATTTTATTTTTCTAAAATCCTGAGAGCTGTACAGCAATGATAAATAGTAATCCAGTGATCTCTTATTTTAAATATTTATTTTTTAAGCAAAACTGTTTATTCACACAGATAATATCTCAGATTTGAAAGGTTTCTGGTAAACTTCTTAAATGAATTGTTTTCCTAAAACAAATAAGAGGCTTTATTATCTAAGCAGCTGGATATTTCCTATTGCTTTGAATGTGAAGGGAAACCAACCACTCAGGATCTGTTAGAACAAGTCTGATTCCTGGGCAGAGGAAAGAAGATTTGTGTAATAATATGTTTTTAAGTATATATCCTTGATGAAGATTATAGGACAAATCATATAATTTTATAAGTATTAATTATAATGTTTATTTAAATGTTTAAAAAATAATGTTTATATAATCAAGTGATATAATGACAGTGCATAAGAATTACTAAATTGTCAAGAGAACTGGATGTGATTTTGATGAGTCATGAACGCTCTCCAGGCTTCCTGTAAAATAGGACGGTTGAGATGATCTCTGAGGTTCCTTCTAGAACCAACACCCTATTTTTCTACCTATCTTAAATCTCCCTTCATAGTGCTAAAAACCACAGCCTCATTATTATATTATGGGTATATTTTATAATTTGACTTCCAGCCTTTTATTATTTCAAGAAAATTTTAATGTTTTATATTTTAAAATGTCTTTAAGGGAATCATCAAAAAGATCTTCACCAGTATTGAAAACTTCATATGCTATTAAAAAATCACAAAAATATAGTATAGTACAAAATTCCAGTTACAAGAATTCATAAGATCTCATGATCTAAAAGTACAGCACGATGACAATAATTAACAGTACTGTATTGTATATTTGAAATTTACTAAAAGAATGGGTCTTAAAACTTTTCATCACACAAAAAGTTAACTTTCTGAGGTGATGGATGTGTTAACTAACCTAATTGTGCATATCATTGAAATTATATCTATATCTGTATCAAATCAAGTTATCACATTGTACACCTTAAACTTACATAATGGTATATGTTGACTATATCTCAATAAAGCTGGCAGAGGAATAAGGTAACATCCTGAACAGATAACTTTTCTATAAGAAGACATACATATACATAGTCTTGGGGATCACTAGAGTAGAAACAATGATGTGTGAAAATAAGAGGCATCCATGCTTAGACACTCATGGAATTAAGTACACATCAGTGAGATGGAAGTATCCCTAAAACCTTGACCTTCAACTCACTTTCCCAGCAGCTATTTTCTTCCAACTGGGAAACATCACATATATTTAATATGACCCAGTCCATCTCCCCAAATTATTTTTATTTCTATCCTTCTCTAGGTACCTGGACATGGATCCTGTATTCTTTTAGCTTCTCAAGTCAAAGTCTGCTAATATATTAGTTATAAATATGACAAAAGGCTATATACACTCTCAACTAAATTAACCACCCCCCATTATTTAGGTTTCTGAATACAAGGTCAAGAGCAAGATCTAATTCAACTGAAATGAAAATATTAGCTGACTTACAGTTCTGCACTTGGCATAGAAAAATAGAATAAGGCCAATCATCCACCCCTAAATGTAGCGAAAACCAGGTTTTTATTACAACCAAAACACTCTGACTTCATGGAAATGTCAGCTTACTGATTAAAAGACCCACCCACCACCGACATTCCTCACAGTAGTGAGGCTCATCTCTTAACTGGCCAGGGACCTGGTGGGGGTTTGCTCTTAGGAAAACCATGAGGACTCTAACCGAAGAGGAAGCCACAAAGCATAGTTTTCTTCCTCCAAATTTTAAAACCAAATCACCAATTCTCAGTTGAGATGTTTCCTCTAGAAGTCTAATTAAATATCTATAATTGACTTCTGGCTATAGGAGTTCAATATTTTTGGAACTGAGAAAAGAAATGTATGCCTTGTTTATCAGATTATAACGTAAAACCAGAGATGGCAGAAAGGGTGAACTTTATATCACTTTGATTTCACTTCCATGGGATACTCAAGAAGAAAAAATAAAAACAAAAGAAAATAGATGTTTGTGCTCACACTTAAACTTGGGAGAAAAAAACTACTTATGATTAAATGAAATTCAACTAATAATCTGATTATCAAAACCAAGACAAGAGGTGTGTTGATCATTTTACACATTTATTCAGATTTCCTCTATTTTAATATAATCTGGTAGTTGACATGATTAGAAAAGCTTTTAGAAGCAGGAATTACTTTTAATTGTACATTTTTTCTAGTTGCATTACTTAATTTTTTTTTCTTTAAAGAAGGGTCTTATTACATATAAGAATTGAATGGGCCTAGCAGCATATCCCCAAATCTCTCATTTCAAGGCCATTTAGTTTTCAGTTATGAACAGCAAAATTTTAGTTGAAACAAAATCCTGTTACTTATTTTTTGCCTTACAATGTGAACAATTATGAGACTGTGGATTTAGAGCCTTACAGAAATCAGGGTATGTAAAAAAGTGAGTCATATATTATATAAAACTCATTTCATATGTATTATAGTTATAATATTAAAACTAATTTATACAACTAATATGTATAAAAGTAAAAGTGTTAGTTGTTCAGTCCTTTCTGGCTCTTCGTGACTCCATGGACTGTAGCTCACGAGGCTCCTCTGTCCATGGAGTTCTCCAGGCAAGAGTACTGGAGTGGTAGCCATTCTCTTCTCCAGAGGATCTTCCCCCACCAAGGGACTGAACCTGCATTGAAGGTGGATTCTTTACTGTCTGAGCCACCAGGGAAGCCCAATATTTATAAAACTAATTTTAAAAACTATATAGTGGCTTAGAGATGGCAAAAGACTTTCACATACATAATATATTATCTGTGTCAGGCAACATTCAAGAACTTCAAGGACTTTTATAAGTATTTCATTTTTCTCCTCTACAAAAACCCTGTCAATAGGCATTTTTATCCTTCTCTGCTGGATGGGTAACCTGAGGCTCAGAGAGATGAAGCAAAATCTCCAAGTCTCCCAGCTGGTGCATAGCAGATCTGGATCTCAAACCAAGGGGCATATCTCCAGGGGCATATCTTAAACTCTGCATTTTCTTCCTCGTTTTTTTCCGCCTTTCTTTAGGGGATATGATGGAAGAACTTGAAACAAATTTTTTGCGGACAGATAATTGTTTTCTCTGCCTTAAGACAGAGCAAAATGGAAGGCAGGGTGTAAGTGAAGAGAAACTTCTCTGGTGGTTCAGTGGTTAAGACTGCTTCCATTGCATGATACAGGAATTTGAGTCCTGATTGGGAACTAAGGTCCTGCATGCCACATGGCATGGCCAAAAAAAAAAAAAAAAAAGAGAGAGAGAGAGAGAGGAGGTGGAGAGATAGGGAGAGTAGAGCAGGAAACGTAGGAAAGAGAAGGAAAGTACTCTGTGGTGTAATATTATTCTGGATGCACTCAGATCTTTTCTAGCTTCGAGCTAGTCTTTTTCAGTAAACACATTTTTTAAAATATTTGATCATGAGATCGGTTTTCTCTAAAGGTCTGACGTGAAATTTGGAAATTAGCATTTGAAACCAGGAGAAAATGACATTAATGTTATTTACGAGCTTTCTGAAACATTACGTTCAAATTTCTACTGATTAGCTGGTAAGGATAAAAGAGAGGTCAAGTGCATTGATGGAAGGCAATTCTGCGTGTGCACGTGTTCGTGTGTGTGTCTTGTGTGTGTGAGTGTGATGCATGCATGTGTGTGGTGTATGTGAGAACGTATGTATAGTATGTACATATCTGGTGTGTTGGGGTTACTTGGGTCAGAGGGAAGGAAGTGGTCAGTTAATGCCTGTAGGAAGTGGATAGTGGTGACACCAGATTGCAAAAGCTGGGCCATTCAGTTGAGGAGGACAAAAGACAGGCAGGGGAGAGAACCAGTAAGGTCAGGAGTGGGCAGCCTGGGTGCCTCCTCTTCCCAGGGAGAAATGGTCTCATACAGGCCTGAGAGGGAAGCCAGCTGCAGGAGCCCCACTGATCTGGTGATTACCAGGGGAGACAGAGGTCACAGCTTGTCCTCACAGCTTATGTCCACTAGCCTGTCAGAAGTACACATGCTCTTGATAGTTAGAGGGCCCTGGGGCTGCGTCTTAGAGTCTAGTCAAGTACAAGCTATTTGTAGTAGAAAGCATGGCCACAGGAGCCATTCTGTGCCAGTCCGGTTATCCACTCTGTGTATCCACTCTGCAAGGCAGGTTCACTATTCTTTATGATAAGTGAGAAAGCAAGTCTCAAAGAAGCTGAATGACGTGGCCACGGCCATGGAGCTGTTCTTAGCAGGGCAGGAGTGAGAGAGCCCCCAACTTATTTTCTTTCTCTCCCCGCTCACTCAGAACTCACTGCAGAAGTTTGCGAATGAGAATCCTATCCAAATCGGGCCTCCCCCAAAGCATAGGTTGTGAGAGCACCTGTCAGTGTAAACAGAAGAGAGACTTAAATATCCCATTTCTAGAAAGGCATTTTGCTGGATCAGAGCTGACTGCTCTACCTGGTTCTTCTATGACCTGGGTGAGACATCAGCAAGCAGGTGGGGAAAGGAATGGGGGAAAGTGGAGAGAGAGATCAAGTGAGGCCTCTTGCAGCCCCTCAAATTAAGTTGTGCTGGTGGTTGGTTCTGAAGGGAAATATATCAGAAAGGATGCTGGCTCTCAGGAGGGCTCTGGGTACCCACAGGTGGGCAAGGCAGGGCTGCATATGCTGAGGACTCCAGCCTGGGGCAGCCCATCCAAGCTGGACTACAGGAGCCAATTTATAAGAGAGGCCACTGAGCCAGTGGCCCTCTTTAAGGCTCACACTGAAAATGTTGGCCACAGCTCTATCTGACCTCCCACGTAAGTTTTTTAAGGTATCTCTTCTCAACAATCACTGGGGTATAGTGGAGAATTATCCAGAGGAAAGAATGAGGAGCAGTAGCGAACTCTGAAGGTGCCAAATGCTCCTTTGAGACAAAGAGAACATCTGTAATTCTGACTCAGCTGTATCTCCAGGTGAGGTTCTATAAGCCTGTTGCAGGCATGTCTTCCATGACCAGCACTGACCAAACTGTATTCTAGGCCGTCACTATTCAAAGTGTGGCCCTCAGACTAGCAGTTTCACCTTCACCTGGGAGCTTGTTAAAGTGCAACATCTCAGCCCCATCCTAGAACCTTCATTTTAACTGAACCAGAATCTTCATTTTAACAAACTCCCCAGTCTCATGTCTACATCTTAAAGTTTGAGATGCCCTCTTGGTGTGATGGGTTCAGTTGTGTCCAACTCCGTGCGAGCCCACAGACTGTAGCTCGTCAGATTCCTGTGTCCATGGGATTGTCCCAGCAAGAGTATTAGAGTGGGTTGCCATTCCTGTCTCCAGGGATCTTCCCGACCCAGGGATCAAACCCTGGTCTTCTGCATTGCAGGCAGATTATTTACCATCTGAGCTACCAGGGAAGCCCCTAAAGTTTGAGAAGCATGGGTTTATTTGTCACTGATGTTAGTTAGGATTCAGGAAAGAAAAAAAAAATAGTTACCTATGTTGTCTCAGAAAAGTAATCTCTCAAATTTTCTCTGACCCAGTGCTTTCCAAATGTATTTAACACAGAACTCTCGTTTTTAAATGAAAGAGGTATCAACATCTCATAAGACACTACTGTTGGTTCCTTACAGAGATACCCAACTAGCTGTTGATGGGGTGGGAGCAGTTGGTGAAGAACCTGATTGAAATCAACTCTTAAACAGAAGTGAGGGAAGTTTATTGGAGCTTCTAGATGCCATTTCAGAAATGAACTAAAAGATAGACTATAGAAAAGGATTAGACGATGAAGGTGAAACACATGACTGTGAATCTGCCACTGAACAGCTGCGTGATGTTACCGAAGGGTTTTAATTTCTGTGAGTGATCGTTTATCCTTTGTGAAATAGGGATACTCATAGAGCCTACTTCAACTGTGATGTTTGGAAAATGCTTATGAGAGATTAGCACACAGTAATTGCCCAATAAATTTCGGTTCTTTTTGATGTTAACTATTCTTCATATCCAGAGAGTAAAATGGAAAGAACATTGTAAGACTATATAATTTAGAATTTCCCTATGTTTTTAGTTTCTGTTTTCCCAGGTCTGCTTCCTAAAGGGATTGGCAACAAAACAAAATGTACACGGTTTGTGTATTAGTCTTCAGGTACAGCAAGAACGTGGGCTATTTGTGGAAGCTGCTACCCTGTAGGCAGGCAGTCTTGGGAGAAAGAGAACACAAAGGGACAGATAGGCTGCTTGTCACACCAGGAGGTGAGGAAAGCAGGCCAAGGCCCCGAATCCACTGCAGGGAGGAGAGAGGGGCCCTAAAGGGAAGGCTTGAATGTGAGAGGTGGTCCTGGTACAGTAGCACTGGAAAACTCTTTGAAATACCCTGATGCCTTAAAAAAAAAAATACTGCATCTTAAAAATACCTCAGTAAAGAGAACTGAAGCATAATGAGGCATGAATTCTTCTCTAATATAGTTTATAGGTAGTGGGAGTCCCAGCTTCAACTTCAACTTTTTAGAATCTGTTAGATTAAGAAGTAGCTGAGTATTTAGGATGGATTGGTGGGGAGGCCCCATCAGAAGTCTATTAGCATGTAGGGATAAGGAAAGAACTCAATCCAACTCAATAAATTTGATGGGGGAGGACAAATTAAGGGTAGGGGGTTAACAGATACAAACTACTATACATTAAATAGATAAGCAACGAATGCTTACTGTATACCCAATATAGATACAAACTACTATACATTAAATAGATAAGCAACGAATACTTACTGTATACCCAATATAGATACAAACTACTATACGTAAAATAGATAAGCAACGAATACTTACTGTATACCCAATATCTTGTAATAAACTAATGGAATATAATCTGCAAAAAAACAAAAAAGCCACCCTGAGTCACTAGGCTGTATGTATGAAACTAACAAAATATTGTAAATCAACTAAACCTCAATAGAAAAAAAATCCCAGTGTAAGAGGGATCTCCACAGGCCAGGTCCAATGGAGGTTTCAGAGAGATTTGGGGTAAAAACTGAAAATTCTGTCGTGTATCAGGGTGAGAGTTTTTGGTACCTCTCCAAGCGTGTGCCCTCTTCACCTTGCTGCCCACCCTTGAGGGCTTCAGCTCTCTAGCAATGGTGGTGGAAGGGTCCAGTCAGCATGGGCCACGGCCCTCCAAACCCAGCAGAACCCAACAGAAGTCGTACCCATGTTCAGCATCAGCAACTCTCCCTAGTAAATGTGGATCCACCCAGAAAAGGCCAGGGAGTCCTACAGATGCCACATGGCAACAGCTTGGGAGTGTTAGTTGCTCAGTTGTGTCCAACTCTTTGTGACCTCTTGAACCATAGCCAGCCAGGCTCCTCTGTCCATAGGATTCTCCAAGCAAGAACACTGGAGTGGGTTGCCATTTCCTCCTCCAGGGATCTTCCTGACCCAGGGATCCTACCCGGGTCTTCTACATTGCAGGCAGATTTTACCATCTGAGCCACCAGTTCAGCCCAACAGCTTGAGAGCATGTGTGCAATTCCTCTGGGAACGTCTCCCAAGTAGTTGTGGGGAAAACATCGTGGAGAGCTTTGGTTTCCCTGGTGGCTCAGATGGTAAAGAATCTGCCTGCAATGCAGGAGACATGAGTTTGATCCCTGGGTTGGGAAGATCCCCTGGAGAAGGGAGTGGCAACCCACTCCAGTATTCTCGCCTGGAGAATTCCATGGACGGAAGTGCCTAGCGGACTACAGTCCAGAGATCATAAAGAGTCGGACACGACTGAGTGGCTAACACTCCTGCTATTGTTACTTGGTCCTGCAGCAGCAGGGAGCAGTGAAAGCCAGCAACGTATGTGTTCTAACTAATATTTTTAAACAAAGTTACCCTTAGAAAAGGGCTTTCCTGGTAGCTCAGTGATAAAGAATCTGCCTGCCAATGCAGGAGACGTGGGTTCAATCCCTGGGTCAGGAAGATCCCCTGGAGAAGGAAATGACAACCCACTCCAGTATTCTTGCCTAGGAAATCCCATGGACAGAGAAGCCTGGTGGACTACAGTCCATGGGGTTGCAAAAGAATCGGACACAACTTAGCAACTAAATAACAACAACACACCCTTCGAAAACTTGAAAGATGTCTTCATGCCTTATAATAACATAAAATAACACACACATAGGCAACACATTTCTACAAGAGGCTGATTATAAATAAAAAGAAGCCTAGAGGAATAGAACAAAACATCACTTACCCTGCTGAGTCACCTCCCAGTTCATTCGGAGTCCGCCTCAGGGTGCTCCTAGGAGGCCCTAACATCCCTCTCCCTTCATTTTCCCCTTTCTACTCGACTTTTCCCAGTGTCCTGGATCCATCCAACAGGGGACCCTTGTCATGAACATTGAGAAGATTGCATTCCTGGCTCTGTTCTGCTGGATGATGGTGGCTTCTTAGAGTCCCATAAGGTGCTTCAGATTCTTTAGGGTGGCTCATCCACAGCATTGAAACCACCTGGCTTCTTGTTAAAATACAGATTCTGATTCGGTAGGTCTGGGGTATAGGGCCCAAGATTAACTAGTACCCAAGTGATACTAGTAGTGTTGGTCTGTAGTTCATACTTTGAGCAAAACTGATCAAAAAGAGAAGAAAATTTGTTTCTTGCTGACACTGATTATCATTCACAGCATAGCTTCAGATCATCAGGGATGGAACGCCCTCCTTCCTCATGAGTAGGTCAGTGATAGAACCTGTAATTAAGAGTGGTGGGAGAAAGACTATCCTGGCTTTGGCCTGGGCCCCGGCTTCTGCTGTTCTTCTGGGGCTAGATCATCTGAAGCTTGTCTCATTGTAGCTTCCATCAGCCTAATCAAGTTCATTCTAGTCAATATGCAAATTACAAAGATTTATCTTTCTGTGCTTGCAGTTTTTGAGATGGCAATCTTTGAAGTAAAGCCTTTGCCAACTGTATTTCCATTGATTTATTGTTTTTGTTCATAATTGTTATGAGCTGCACAATTTTTTCCATTGCTAAAGGTACAACTCCTCTTAGTGTAAAAACACTCACAAAAAGAGAAGAGAAAGCCTGATATAAAATGACAGCAAACAAAACCCTTTGAATAACCATGTAAGCCCTCCTGTTTTCACGAATCCGGATAGTTTCTGGCCTTTCCTTAGAAGCCTTTTACTCTGTGGGTCTTTTCATGTCTCTCCATAAAAATGTAGAGGTTTTCCTCGTGGCTCAGACAGTAAAGAATCTGTCTGCAGTACAGGAGACAGGGGTTCAATCCCTGGGTCAAGAAGATCCCTTGGAGGGGGGCATGGCAACCCACTGCAGTATTCTTGCCTGGAGAATTCCATGAACAGAGGAGCCTGGCGGGTTACAGTCCATGGGTCCCAAAGAGTCGGACATGACTGAGTGACAAAGCACGTGCTTGCATAAAAATGCTCCTCCCCAAAGTAACTAGTGTTCCACACTCTACTTGCTGCTTTATTAGGCTACTGTCGTTTAACTACGCAATAATACACTTGTTTGATTTATTCACACATAAATTATTTCAACATGGAGCATGTGAAGTGATAGGAAGAACCTCAGATCCTAGGAAATAATATATAGGATTTTTGTCTTTTAACTTGTATATAATCTGTCAGTGAGCTGTGAGCTGAGGAACAGTTAATGACATTTCACTGATAATAGGTGTTTAGAAGCTAACAGAGTGAAAAAAGAGAAGTGGCTTAACTCTGTTAAAGCGCTATTGATTATAGTTATTTAAGCTCAGTTTCTGTGCAGCTCAGTAGTCAATAGGCCTACACTTATATACATGTGAACATCTCATTAAACGTTAGTTTTTAGTGTGTATTTTATTTGATTCACACAGTCAGCCATGTAATACAAGTGCAAGTTATGAGTCTAAAGTAGTGGGTTTCATGCCACAGACCTCATGAGACATATTTCATGTGTCTAATGCCCTAGTTCTTTTGGCAGTCTTTTCAATTATTGATGCCACTTGGATTAATGGTTATTGTCCTGTTTCCCTTAGGAATATGGCCTGAGTGCCCACATCAACATCTTATTTCACCATGTGACTCCACTACTGTTTTGTTTCTTCCTGTCTACAGCCAGTATCTTGGGGCCTTTGTTTAATGGTGGTTCTTTCCCTCTCCCTGGAATGTTCCTGTCCCTGATTCTGGTTCCCTGCTAAGTTATTCTTCAGGACTTTGCTTTAGATGCCCTCCTCGTCTCTCCCTTTCCTCCCTAAGACTAGATTTGATGCTCCCCTTTAGGTTCCTTACACTTGATCATTCCCCCATTAAGATTTTTTCACACTCTATAAACATTAATTGTTTATGCATTTGTGTTCCTTTCTAGACATGAGCTCCTTGGGAGGAAGGAATTAGTTTTAATCATTGTTGTATCCTCTGTGCTTAGCACAGCCCATGGCAGTTAATAAAAGTCAACAAAAATTTGTTGAATAAATAATTGAATGAACAAACCCTTCTCTCCTGTTCAGCCCCCAGAACACTGATTTCTTCCTGTTTCAGAGGAAAATGGCAGGCTGGTTGGAATAGATTATTTTCAAGACTATTTGTGATTAATGTCCAAAGCCATGTTAAAATTTGGCCCCTCATTTTTTTTTTTCTTTATAAATCAACATCAGTCTGGCTGTATCCACAGCCTACATTTCATTGACATAATGAATCCTTCATTATTGTTTCATCATGAGTTTTCTAGTATAAGAGCAAACTAAAATGCTTTGCTTTATTTTAAAATGCCCAGATATATTGGAATACTATGAAGACACATTAGAAATTAATTTTATAATTAAGGAACAGAGTTAGTTCAAAACTAATAGGTCCAGAGTTTCATTTTATTCCCCCAATGCCCTGGTAAGTCATCATAATATTCAGTCTATAGTAGGTTCCCTATAAATGTGAGATTTTTTTTTTTTTTATAACCTCTTCCTTTATCTTCTTCTGCTATACACTCAGCTTCTCCTTTAAGCATTGACCTTCGGGAAAATAGACTTCAAACTCTAAAGAGGATAATAGAACACTGAAATTTAATTCATTTCTGAAAAAGAGTTAGATGCTCCTCCCCTCTTACATGCGCTAAGCCTCAGTCCTTCTTAAGCTTCAGCTCAATTCAACAAGTGGTTACTGTACATCTTTTATGTGCCCAGAACTATATTAGGCTAATCCAGTGCAGCTACTAGGGTGATTATACAAATCTATGATGCTGCCAGTTTTTAAGCAGCTTCAAAGTCTATCTGTAATTACTCCCTTAGGAACTGGTACAAGTATTTCCATAAGCTCATTCATACTACTGGTCTCTGTGCCTTTAAATCTGCTCTAACACCCCATCCCTGATCAGCTCGTTCTTTGTATCCAGGACAGAAAGCACGTTCCATTGGGAATAGACATTCACACAGCCTATACAGTAATTTCTATAATGGAGTAAAAAAGATCCTACAAGGTATGTGTAATATATATATGTGTGTGTGTTTATACATATGTATATATATATAATACATATGTATAAACACTATTAATGACAATTTGCAAAATGTAACCCAATCTTCCCTCATGGCTCAGACAGTAAAGAATCTACCTGAAATGCAGAAGACCTAGGTTCTGTCCCTAGGTCAGGAAGATCCCCTGGAGAAGAGAATGGCAACCCACTCCAGTGTTCTTGGCTGGAGAATCCCATGGACAGAGGATCCTGGTGGGCTACAGTCCATGGGGTTGCAAATAGTTGGACAAGACTGAGCGACTAACACTTTTACTATGAATCAATAAAAAACCAGAGCAGACTCCAAGAAGCCTGAGATGGTGTGTCACACTTCAGTGGAACAGTTACACTCACTTTTATTCTTCTGAAGCCTATTTTGAAAATCAAATATATATTGAAAGTTAAGGTTTTCGCTTAAACTCACACAGCAAATAAATCATCAGGCAAGCCTGCAATTCATTTCTCTTGAGTTCTCCTGCTGCGGTTAGCTATTGTGGAGGTGGCCAGATGGGAATTAACTTCACCAAATATTTTGCAATACTTTTGCACAGTGAGGTGAACTAAGGATACAGTTTTAATATGGATAACAGATTCCTCTGTGGACTTTATAAGCCCTTTAAAGTTATGTAAATACCAGCATCCATTTCCATGGATACAAAATGGGATCAGCTGTAGAAGGGAAAAGAACTTTAGGTTTCTACTTGGAAGACTTGTCCAAGTGTTTGCTGAATTTACACGTTTCAGTTCCTAGTTTAATATGTACTGAAGGAGGTGATGGGGAGTTGGGGGGGGGGATGGTGTACATACAAATTGGCCATTTGTATGAGATGCTTGTACATCTGGGACTGCCTCTTTTGTGTTTGTAGACACATAGGTTATCTTTTGCATGTTGATGGAAATGTGAGCCTGATGGATGTTCCTTTCAAATCGATAGATGATGACTGGCGAACACTGAGCAGCGGGGATTATGGGTCTCAGGACAGGAGTTGACTGATGGGGGAAGCGGGGAATGCGAACCGAAGAAATGAAGGTGTAAGAGGAAATGATAAATTTAACCACAGCAGCAAAACAACAAGAGATATTAAACTCATCTCTAGACCTGGATGGCATCACAGACTCGATGGACGTGAGTCTGAGTGGACTCCGGAAGATGGTGATGAACAGGGAGGCCTGGCGTGCTGCAGTTCATGGGGTCGCAAAGAGTCGGACACGACTGAGCAACTGAACTGAACTGAACTGAGACTGTTATTTGGTTAAAGATAAAGGAGAGAAGTGTCTTCTGGAACTTGACACTGGTAAGGAGAATGGAGATCAGTTCAGTTCAGTTCAGTTGCTCAGTTGTGTCCGACTCTTTGTGACCCCATGGACTGCAGCACGTCAGGCCTGTCTGCCCATCGCCGACTCCTGGAGTTTACTCAAACTCATGTCAGTGATGCCATCCAACCATCTCATCCTCTGTCATCCCCTTCTCCTCCTGCCTTCAATCTTTCCCAGCATCAGAGTCTTTTCAAATGAGGCATCTCTTTGCATCAGGTGGCCAAAGTATTGGAGTTTCAGCTTCAGCATCAGTCCTTCCAATGAATATTCAGGACTGATTTCCTTTAGGATGGACTGGTTGGATCTCCTTGCAGTCCAAGGGACTCTCAAGAGTCTTCTCCAATACCACGGTTCAAAAGCATCAGTTCTTCAGTGCTCAACTTTCTTTATAATCCAACTCTCACATCCATACATGCCCACTGGAAAAACCATAGCTTTGACTAGACAGACCTTTGTTGGCAAAGTAATGTCTCTGCTTTTTAACATGCTGTCTAATGGAGATGCTATAACTAAAAATGCAGGAGAAAAGCAATAGCTCAGGTTTAAGGGGCAGGTGTATGTGTGCTTATTAGATTTGGATAAATTCACTCAAAAAAGATGCTGTCAAGAACTGGAACCAAGACTAGGTACCCAAGCAGCCTGGGGGTGGAATCATTTAGACCAGAATCAGCCAGACTTCTTTGGGATGCCTGACTGGACTGAGTGTGTCTCATCATGGTTCCCCACAAGATGGGTACATGGGAAGCTTGGGAAGACAGGAAATAAGTGTCTGTGCACCTTGCTACAGACACAATGAATTGTAGTTTCTTCACCATAATGGGCACAGAGAGTGGAAGCCCATCACTCCAAAATCACTGCAGATGGTGACTGCAGCCATGAAATTAAAGGATACTTGCTCCTTAAAAGAAAATCTATGACACACCTACACAGTGTATTAAAAAGCAGAGACATCGCTATGCTGACAAAGGTCCATAATAGTCAAAGCTATGTTTTTTCCAAGTCATTTGTGGATGTGAGAGTTAGACCATAAAGAAAGTTGAGCGCCAAAGAAATGATGCTTTTGAACTGTGGTTTTAGAGAAGAATCTTGAGTCCCTTGGACTGCAAGGAGATCAAACCAGTCCATCCTAAAGGATTGACTTCAGGATTCATTGGAAGGACTGATGCTGAAGCTGAATCTTCAGTACTTTGGCCACCTGATGTGAAGAGCTGAGTCATTTGAAAAGACCCTGATGTTGGGAAAGATTGAAGGCAGAAGAAGGGGATGACAGAGGATGAGATGGCTGGATGGCATCCCTGACTCAATGGACGTGAGTTAAGCAAGCTCTGGGAGATGACAAAGGACAGGGGAGCCTGGTGTACTGCAGGCCACGGGGTCACAAAGAGCCGGAAACGACTAAGCAACTGAACAACAACATCCAACTCCTATATTTTCCAGTCACATTCATATTTTGTGCTTTTCATTTGAATTTGTGGATTAAAAGCCTTGGGACATATGAAAAGGTTTTAACCACCTTCAGATAAGTAGGAAAGGCTGCAGGAAGTAAAAGAGAATCAGGTGAATGCTCCGTTGTGTCTGACAATTTTGCAACCCTGTGGACTGTAGCCCGCCAGACTTCTCTGTCTGTGGGATCTCCCAGGCAAGGATACTGGAGTGGGTTCCTTTTCCTACTCCAGGGGATCTTCCAGACCCAAGGATCGAACCCGTGTCTCTTGCACTGGCAGGAAGGTTCTTTACCACTGGTTCTACCTAGTATCAGTTAGGCCTTCATGATATCTCTAGACTCCTAATGTCAGCTGTCAGGTAACATTCCATCCACCTGTCCTTTTTGGCAGAGCTCAAAATTTGGTTTAGAATCTATTTTTACCTCAAGTGACGCAGGGGAGGTTGATCCCAGCCCTAGCCCAGCTCCAGGGGCAAATCCTGACTCATTTAAGCTAACCTCAGGGCTCCTGCTTCTCTTGCCCATGGATCATTTAGGACTGAGCTGTGGTCCACTGTGACCAATACGTTGAGAGAGAAGATGTTTTGGGGGGCTTCTGGGAAAGGTTTCCTCACTCTGAAAAGAGACATTTGGGAATACGCAGTCTCTTCTTCCTTTTGACCTGGTTGTGTCTGCCCAAAGAGGCAGCAGCCAGCTTAATCCATGGGGAGAGTGAGCCTAAGCTCACTGATGATACACCCATGACGATGATACACCCAGGGTGGCAGAATCCAATCAGCATCTTTGATAACCTTTTTTCAAACCGATGAATTTAGTGATCTTGGACATTTTCTTTCGTGGAACACTAAATTTCCTGGTAGTTTAAGCCACTTCCAGTTGGTTTTGTTTCTCTTTCTTGCAAGCAAAAGCGTTTTGATGGAGACACACACTACTGTCTAGAAATGCCTGTGAAGATTGTATTAGTAACATGGGCGCCTGGCAAGGTTAAGTAGGAGGCATGGCTGTTTCCTCCTCTTTCCATTCTAGGTCATTCCTCCAGCCTCTGGAAGTAGTCAGAGGCTTATTTGTACAGCTCCTGACCCATGCCAGAGATTGTTGCCCAGGTTTTTGCTGATGAATCCTGGAAACAAGAACCAGCTTCTATGAGCTCTGTCTTTTCATTTGCCTATTTCTTGTGAAGACCAACCCTTCACTGTCCAACCATCTGGACTCTTAGATGCTAAAGCTCCAGGATCTCCTCAGTCAGTGATCCCTAATGGAGGATTAGTCCCAACATGGTAACAAGGTAACATGGTAACAAGGCAACATGGTAACAAGGTTGTGGTCCCCTCCCCAGTCAGAGGCCACCAGCAGCCAGAACACTCAGGAAAAGGAGATATGCTTTAAAACGCCATGGGAATGTGAGCTCCATGGAAAAGTGAGCTCCATGGATGGGAGCATCTGGGAGAGACCTTGCAGGGTGAAAATGAGTGGAATTCAAAGTCAGGAAGTTTGTAAATGACGAAAGCCCACACTACATGGGATACAACTCAGGGCCCTCATCCTTGAACACAGTTGGTTGTGATGATCCAACCATAGTAGGGTAAACAGCCAATATCTTCCTAGTTTTGGATCTTGCAGGACTAACAGTGTGAGGAGAGCAATACTATTATTTGGGTGTATTATGTAAAAGTAGTACAAATTATAGTAGTTCATATAATGAGCATATTATTTGTGCCTAATTACCATGCCCCCATAGAAACTCCGCATGCACTAAATACAGTGTAAGCTTTACCTGATAGCCTGTGTTCTCAGCTTTCCTAGAGTTACTCCACATCACTGCCATCAGCTAATGTAGTACTTAGTGCTAACTCACAGCCTGATCAGGTGGGAGTGGCCACTGCCTATAATTTGCCTACATGCTTCCTAACATTTCTGTTCATCATGGGTTTTATTTTTGCATCAATTATTTATTTTTTGATCACATCTATGGCATGTGAGATCCTAGTTCCCCGACCAGGGACTGAATCCATGCCCCTTGCGGTGGAAGCACTGGACTCCCTGGGAAGTCCCCCAGGCACTTTTCTAAGGTGCTTTACAAATATTATTTCACAGTAATATTTTGTAAATATCATCTTTATCATAACCCCATGACATAGTGTAGAGAAGGGAATGGCTACCCACTCCAATAGTCTTGCCTGGAGAATTCCATGGACAGAGGAGCCTGACAGGCTACAGTCCATGGGGGTCGCAAAGAGGCAGACACGCCTGAAGCAACTAACACTTTCACAACATAGTGTGGCAGAGACTCTTGCCCTGCTCCTAGGCCCCCATTCCAGTCCGATTACTCCTGCAGTACCAGCAGACAGTCCGTGAGGATGGGCAGTGAGGACTACGTGTCAGATG
This sequence comes from Capra hircus, assembly GCF_001704415.2. Lineage (NCBI taxonomy): Eukaryota > Metazoa > Chordata > Mammalia > Artiodactyla > Bovidae > Capra > Capra hircus. The sequence continues at coordinate 9,242,015 of NC_030830.1, read as the reverse complement.
TAAACATCCTGGTCGCCCCATCCTACCCAGAGCCTCCAAAGGTCCCAGCATGGCTATGCCCCACTGCCCTCAGGAACGACCCCCTCTTTGATGGCTCTTCATGACCTTCTCTCCGTTTCACTTGCCTTTCTCCTTCACTTGTGCCTCCTGGGATCTCATCTGAAATTATCACCTGCACCCTAGTTCTTTCCCCAGGGTCTGCTATAGGACCACCCAAGCTACAACACTGAGTTCTAGTATTGGGTTTACTAAATTGTGTCCGACTCTTTTGTGACCCCATGGACTGTAGCCTGCCAGGCTCCTCTGTCCGTGGAATTGCCCAGGCCAGAATAACTGGAGTGGGTTGCCATTTCCTTCTCCAGGGGCTCTTCCCAACCCAGGGCTCAAATCCGTGTCTTTTGCATCTCCTGCATTGCAGGCTGATTCTTTACCATTGTACCACCTGGGAAGCCCCGAGTTCTGTTATTATCCTTTTTTACAGATGGATAAACTGAGGCTCAGAGTGGTTTAGTAATTTGCTCAATCAAGGTCATCCAGCAAGGAAGTGCTGGAGCTGGCATCTAAATTCAGGCTTTAGAGTCCGTGTTCCTAATCACCGTGCTAGTCTGCCTCTATAAATCATACTTTGTAACTGGTGAACACGTCCACCTTTCACTCACCCGTACTAAAATGTCTACTATCTGGTGGTTTATCCAAAAGATTGCCAACTCATATTACTTCTCCTTAAGCCATGATCTTGCCCAGCTGGAATCTATTTTGCAGCCATCACTGGGACTCCCAAAACATGGCTTGCCTTTGGGTTGGATAGTTTCGGGGAGTCCGAACGTCTGGTCAAGAAGCGTGTTTCTTGCCAGGATCTTCTGAATGAGCCCAGAGGTCAGTGACAGACTCAACTGCTGAGCCTGTGGCTTACTTTTCCCAGCTGCCAATCGAATGACTTGTGACTGTTTCTCCTTTTCCCAACCTTGTTGTGTTTTTTAAGAGGTACGTGATATTACTTTCCCACTAACCAGTACACAACATTGGCTGTGCTTAAAGAAGTGGGTTAGGCCCAAAGAAACTTCTGCCAGAGACGTAACCATGCAGAAGGGAAGCATGACTAGTTCTGTGCAGGCAAAAGAGATCTCCTCCTGTTTCAGATGAGTCAATGGGAACAGCGTGATTAGTTTGGTAGAGTTGTTACGCTAAATGTTTGTTTGGGAATATTTTGTGCGTATGGTAATTTCTGCTGAGCCTAGCATCACAATATTTGCTTTATGCGTTTGCACACAGGTGTCAAAAACACGTTTACCCACATTCACATCAAAGGCACCCATTTGTTAAGCTAGGCAATCAAAAGGATATCTCATTATGCATCATTTATGCCACTCTGCCAATTTGGAACTTTTTTCCCCCTTTCTTTAGGAAACCATAGTAACTCTGAATCACTGAAAGTGTTGATATCTGTTTAACCACACTTTGATAATAGTATCTGCCTTTCCAGTCAATGCTTTTAGAACTGTCTAGAATATACCTGTCTTTGTTCAGGCTGCTATAACAAAGTCAATAGACTGGTTGGTTTATAAACAACAAATAAATTTCTCACAGACCTGGAGCTTTGTAGTCTGTGATTAGGGTGCCAGACTGCTTGGTCTCTTCTGGAGTGCTGACTTGTTTCTTCCTCACATGGCAGAGAGCAGAGAGAGGAAGCCAGTTCTCTCATGACCCTTCTAAGGATGCTAATCCCATTCATGACAGTTAACCTCAGGACTGACTCTAATCCTAATTGCCTCCCAAAGGCCCCACCTGCTAATACCATCCCATTCGGGGGCAGGGTTTCAACATATGCATCTGTGGGGGATGTGAACATTTAAGTCCATAACAATACCACATTACAAAGCAGAGAAAGATGCCACTTGACACTGAATGAAAATATACCAAGAAAGTAGAAAAATCTTCCATGTAGACTTTTCCTTTTCAGCCAGATTCAGGTAGGAACTGTTTACATATTCTAGACTTAGAGATAAGGGATAACTCTTTATATATTCTAGACATGGGGACAAGGTCTTCTGCTAGCATAATGAGTGCTTCTTAATCTAAACTCTATCTTCTCAAGAAGGTTTTCTGCAGGTCACAGAGGTTGAAGTAGGGAACCACACACAACGCACATTAACTCTTGCAATGCCTGAGAACAAAGCTGATCCAAATACGCAGCTAATTGTCCTGCCCTAGCTTAACAATTTCATCAAGGTCATTTACAAAACTCAGTGACTTTCAGTTGTCCCCAAATACCTGGCAATTGCATGCATCGTCTCAGCTTTCAACCATAATTAATTGCTGATGAATCACCAATCCAGACAATGAATCTTACATTGGGAAACCCTCTCTTCATTGCACTTTGGCTAAGAGAGAAAGGATTATCTTGAAAACATAAAGCAAATAAATGACTACCATTTCATAAAAATACCTGGAATTTACGAAACTCTACAGCCTGAGCTTGCTGGGAATCCGTCAGAAGCCAATCTGCTCAGAGAATTTATTGTTTGTTGATCAAAGAACAGTGACTAATGTTCCTCCCCTCGGGAGGTTTTGTTGGAACCATGACAGAGACTAAAAGTCGTTTCCTGAGTGACAATGACTTGAAGTCATTACCTGCCACCCTTACCGGCTTGATCTTGCAGGGAGCCGCCCGGAAAGCGCAAACAAGGTGCGAATCACAAAGCTCCTGAATGTTTGGGGGCTTCCTTTTGGGGACAGTGATCCTCAGTGAAGGGACAGAGGAGAGAAGAGCAGGAGCGCGAGGAGTGTGTCAAATCACTGAGCTCTTCAAGCTGTCAAGGCCCCTGGCCGCTCTTCCTCCCCCAAGGATCCTGACACACTTCACCGTCTGAGCTGAGCAAAGGCTGAAGCTAGCGTCAGTGTGTTTCCACTGCTCTTTACAGCTCCCCTGCTTGTCAATCATCTGTAAGGGCTGAGCTCCCTCAGGTATCGAAGGTGCTTATGGCTCCGGAGTTTCAAAAGGCAGGACCCGCTCACTAGCTTTCCTCCTTCCATTGGTATTCAGACCCACGGAGCTTCCCCAAGTGACCTCTCCCTATTATCTTTCCTTGGCTTTGCTTCCTGCCCCAGTTCTTCCAGCTCTTCTCCTTGCTGCGTTACTCATGGCTTTTATTTCTCACTTAGTAATTTATTCCAGACTTCATTCCTGCTTTTACACCCACTTAACCCAGGTTTTTATCTTGAAAAACGACTGCTGCGAATTGACCAGAAAACGAAAAAGGAGCAAATTATCAGTTTGTTGTTGTTTTTTAAGAGAGTTCCGAAATTATTGCATTTTTAATCTTAACAGCTGTCTCTGAATTTGCCATTAGATGGTGCTTCTCAACTTTGGCGACACATGGGCGCCATCTGGGATGCTTTAAAAAATACTGATGGCTGGACTCAGCCCCTGAGGTTCTGTTTTAAGTGGCCTGGGAGTAAGACTTGGGCACCGGGAGTTTTAAAAACTCCCCTGGTGATCCTTCTGAGCAGTCAGTGTGAGTCTCCACCACGGGCAGCCCTGTCTTTGGATGTTTAAGATCCTTCTATCTCTTCTTTCAGTTTAATTCTCTTCCCTTAAGATTCCCTTGTATATCAGGAAAGCTCTGCTCTAGGGTTTTGTGCAACTACTGCGTACCTGGGCAAGTCCCTCCCTCAGCCTGAGCCTCAGTTCTTGTCAGTGAAAGCTCCAGGCTCCACCCCATGAGGCTGTGACGTGGTACCGCCCGCGCTGCAGACCAGGCTCCCGGGTTAGAACTCCTGGTCTGCACCGCAGTGCGCAGTCAGGGTTCAGGGGGAAACCCAATGAAACCGAACCAACTAATGGTGCCTGTAGTCTTGAAGGGATTCCCTTGCCTGTCACCAATATGCCCCTGCTGTATGCACTGATAAGTCACCTCTTGGGACCCCAGATTGACTATTCCCAGCTCCTAGCTCTCAGAATTTCTGTGCCTCTCTCTGGGTACCAGTCAAGTGTCCAGGACTACCATGTACATTAGCCAAGTTTTGGACTCTATGGCACAGGCCTTGAGGCAGTCCAACAGAATTCTCCCCTCCCCGATCAATGCATGTAGCCATGGAACTGGAGAGGATCCAGAAGATGTGGAGGAAGCCAGCCAGGCAGGGGCAGAAAGTTCCCTTCCTTCCCTCTTAAGAACATTCATTGGTGCCTCTTTTATTAGAAAGAGTGGAAGCATGTGAACAAGTGACTGGAACACATGGATTCCAACCCTGATTATGCAGATGAGAAAACAAAGGCAGGAAAAACACACACAAAGGCAGGTTTACTAGCTAAACCCCCAGTGGTTTTTTCCCAGATGTCACTGTCTTCTCACTGGTAGTAAAGGATGCCCTGATTTATGCAGGTCTTTACTGAGAAGTGGGGCTTCCCTGGTGGCTCAGAGGGTAAAGAATCTTCCTACAATGCAGCAGACCCAGGTTTGATCCCTGGGTCAGGAAGATCCCCTGGAAAAGGGAATGGCTACCCACTCCAGTCTTCTTGCCTGGAGAATTCCATAGACAGAGGAGTTACTGTCTATGGGGTGTCAAAGAGTCAGACATGACTGGTGACTAACACTTATGGAGAAGTAGAGTGTGTTTAAAAGAGAAGGAAAAGAAACCAAAGGGAGATGAGAGCAAAAATGTCACAACCCATGAACTTACATTCCATGACACTCAAAACTCAGTCTGTCCTGAGCCTTTGCCCTTGCTTTCCTCTCCTCTGGAATATTTTTCACCCATCAGTGCATGGTTCATCCTTTCTCTGTGTGTCATCTCCTCACTACCCCCATCACTTTTTACCCCATTGCTCTGCTATTTTTCTCATCACACTGATTGACACAATTATATTATTTTTTTATCTGCTGCATGTTTAATAGACCATGAGCTCCTGAAGGGATGGATTTTGCTTGTCTTTTGTATAGCTCTGCTTCAGTGCCTAGAACAATATCTGGCAAAAAAAAAAAAAAAGAAGCGTAGAGAATGAATAAATGATGAATGAATGAATGAGTAAGTAAATCTTTGGAAAGGAGACATGTCTGTTGTTCCAGGCATGAGATATAGTGGTCCCCATGCCACTGGCTCTACTCACTGCCTCAGGCCCTGGCCTTGCTCTGTTCTGCTCTGTAGTTCTTACCACCTTCTAACTTACTCTGTTATTTGTCTACTATCTATGTTTCCCACTAGAATGCAAACTTCATGGAGAAAGGGACTTTTGTTATTGTCTCTAACATCCCTTGCTTTCTCCCCAAAGCTAGGACAGTACCTGGCAACATAGTAGGAATTCAATAAGTATCAGTTGGTAAATACATGATCACCTCACTCAGAAGATGTAAAATCCACAAATCTTTGGCAAAGGCAACATTTTTCAAGCGTGTCTCCTTTTTTCACTCAGCCTCTATTTTTTCACTCTTTCCCATTCTGAAATCGCTCCCTCACTCCATGGTGGGCAGTGGCCTGTAGACTTCTTCTCCTCCCATCCAAACACAGCAGATCTCCACATCAACCTCTAGCCCTTAGGCTGATTTCTGTCACTTCTTCCTCTGTATCTCTGCTCTTGCTCTTTTCGCCCCCCTTCCCCAATGCCTTTCTATCTACCAAAGGTCTGTGTGTGCCTCAGAGCCAGCTCTTTCCTGAAGCCTTTCTGGCCCACAAGCAGAAGTGCACTTTTCCTTCTCTGGAGTGCTGTGGTACTTGCTGTCCCTTAAGTGGTACTTAGGGCACATTAGAAGAGATGGCAGCTCTTTGAAGATTATGTTGGTAAGATTTTAATCCAAAAATGTGTTCCCAAGACCTGGGGATGGGTCTCAGTGGCAGGGAGTCAGTTTCCCGCTTACTCTCAGGTTGACACAAGAACCTTTAAGCATCACCAACATCTTTCTTTCTACACAATTTAGGCCACTTTCAGCTCTGGGCCACAGAGCTCCTCCTATTCTTATACCCTGGAGAATTTCAATAGCTTTGCCGCAAATGAGGTTAGAAGCACAGATTCCAGAACGTTCCCATCTGCAGCTTTTGTCTGTTCCCTCTAACCCCCTACCTGCACTCCAGCCTCTGAGTCTCTGCGGAGGGAGGGTCTCAGGACCAGAGGACTTTGTTTTCCCCTTTCAAATGCCTCCAGCCTTTTCTTCTTCCTCCAAAAGCTCATATTATCTCTCAGCCTATAGGCAACTCTGGTCTGCTCATAATAAATACCCTCCTTCCTCCAGCCATCAAATTAGCATTTTATGTGTTTACTTCATTTCCTAGTAGACAATGTTAACTATGTCAGCTAGTTAACTATGTCAGCTAGTTAACTATGTCAGCTGTAGGTTTCTACAGATTCGAAAGCCTAAGGCAGGAATTTCTACCTTAAACAGACCATGGAATTAGGGGGTCTTAAAGGAGGCTTTTTAAGACCTCCCCAATGCACTTTCACTCCTGCTTGTCCACCCCCAGTTTTCATGGGAAGCACGAAGCAATCAGGAATGTGAGTGGACTTTTCTATTTTCTCAGGAGAAGTTGTATCAGGAGTGGGAAACAGTGATGAGTGACGAGATTTTGATAGATGGAATATTTTCAGATCTGCTTAGAGATTATTCAAGGCAAGCAGACATTCCTTGTACTTCTTCAGAGGCAAATTTAATATCTCCATAGTGTTACTTTTTCTGTCCTAAAAAGTACATTTTCATCCTTATACGTCATCTATCGATTAGTTACAAGCTGCATGCTCGTGCAAGCATCTTTCGGAGAAAAAACAATATAAACATAGGATGGCTTATGTGATGTCTCATAATTCCCCACCTTGTTAAAAATAGCTAAATTCAATGTTATTCATTTACTTACTGATTAACTTACTCATTCATTAATTCTTTCACTCACTCAATATACATGGAGTCATGACTCTGCGGGCTTCCTGGTGGATCAGTGGTAGAGAATCTGCCAGCCAATGCAGGAGACGCGAGTTTGATGCCTGTGTCAGGAAGATCCTCTGGAGAAGGAAATGGCAACCCACTCCAGTGTTCTTGCCTGGAGAATCCTATGGACGGAGGAGCCTGGTGGGCTCCAGTCCATGGGGTCGCACAGAGTCGGACTCGACTGAGCGACTAAAGAGCAGCAAACAATGCCTGTGCTGAGCACTACCGGGCGGTGAGGATACAGTCGTGACCGTGACCCAGGCCCTGTCATCCTGGGTCTTATGCGGAGATGAAAGGAGTCAGATGGTAAACGAGTAAACATACAAGATAATTCAAGACTAGAATAAATGCCTTCACTTGGCCTTAGGTAAGGGAGTCAAGGAAAGCATCTTGATTTTTGAGCTGAGACCTAGAGAATGATAACAATCAGGCTTTAAAAGAGCTGGGGTACCTTCTTCTAGGTGGAAAGGGCAGCAGGTACAAAGGCCCTGGAGCATGAGAAGGCTCAGTGTATGATCTGAAGGAGGCTGGTGGGACTGGAGCCCGGTGAGCTGGCTGCCCCGGGAGGAGGAAAGGCAGAGCCGAGCAATTGCTTTCTGGTCTCCAGGCCCCTGAGAAGACTTCCTGTTTTCAACAAAACCCTTGAATTTGGAATATTCATTAACCTAGGAGCGCCTGTACTTCAGATGTTCCAGACATCTGAAACTTTCCTGGCAAACAGGAACCTTTACTGGAAAAAAAAAAAAAAAAATCACAAAATTCTGCTTGGGATGTCTACAAATCTTTGCCTCAAGAAACCTCCTTGCAGCCAAAGTAACATTTTTCTCAATATGGGAGACCTGGACTCATTGCTGGTACATTATGGAGTTCTGTAAAGTACAAAGAAGGAATTCAAATTTATAACAAACACAGCTTCTGTCCTTGGATGACATGAACTCTTTAAAATATACCTGGTCTTGAAGGAGTGACGATCATGTTTTCACAAGTAATCTTGAGCTTCAGATAATCACCAAGACGACAGAGCTGCCACACATGTATTAAGAGATAGCCCAGTTTTCTTTCTCTTGTATCCCTTGAATTTTTTATCATGCAATAAAATGTTTGCAAGAAACACTAAAGCAATATAAAATGTGACTCACTGAAAAATGTCCTATATTTCAGATTAACAAGAGAGAATTCTTATAAACTATTGGCATACTGCTACTGCTAAGTCACTTCAGTCGTGTCCGACTCTGTGCGACCCCATAGATGGCAGCCCACCGGGTTCCCCCATCCCTGGGATTCTCCAGGCAAGAACACTGGAGTGGGTTGCCATTTCCTTCTCCAATGCATGAAAGTGAAGTTGCTCAGTCCTATCTGACTCTTATCGACCCCGTGGACTGCAACCTACCAGGCTCCTCCTCCATCTATGGGATTTTCCAGGCAAGAGTACTGGAGTGGGGTGCCGTTGCCTTTTCTGAAACTATTGGCATAGTCCCCAGCAAATTCTTAATTACCATTCAGTTCGGTTCAGTTCAGTTGCTTAGTCATGTCCGACTCTTTGCGACCCCATGAATCACAGCACACCAGGCCTCCCTGTCCATCACCAACTTCCAGAGTTCACTCAGACTCACATCCATTGAGTCAGTGATGCCATCCAGCCATCTCATCCTCTGTCGTTCTCTTCTCCTCCTGCCCCCAATCCCTCCCAGCAGTCTTTTCCAATGAGTCTTTTCCAATGAGTCAACACTTTGCATGAGGTGGCCAAAGTACTGGAGTTTCAGGTTCAGCATCATTCCTTCCAAAGAAATCCCAGGGCTGATCTCCTTCAGAATGGACTGGTTGGATCTCCTTGCAGTTCAAGGGACTCTCAAGAGTCTTCTCCAGCACCACATTTCAAAAGCATCAATTCTTCAGCACTCAGCCTTCTTCACAGTCCAACTCTCACATCCATACATGACCACTGGAAAAACCATAGCCTTGACTGGACGGACCTTTGTTGGCAAAGTAATGTCTCTGCTTTTCAATATGCTATCTAGGTTGGTCATAACTTTCCTTCCAAGGAGTAAGCGTCTTTTAATTTCATGGCTGCAATCACCATCTGCAGTGATTTTGGAGCCCCCCAAAATAAAGTCTGACACTGTTTCCACTGGTTCCCCATCTATTAGTTGTCCTTATTATTGAACAGAAAGGATAAACCCCAGCCTCAATCAAAAGAGTTTAGGTATTCACAGGAACAAAGCCCTCAGGTTTTAACCGGACAAAATCTCAAATCATTTTGTTTAAGAAGGAAACTACAACCTTCGAATTGTATGTAAGCACACTTTTATTTTCGAACCTGAAAATATTCCTGGATTTGTAAAATAAGGCACTGAGAATGCCATCATTGGAATGACTTTGTTTACTTATTCGGTTTCCTCCTGTTCTTGTAGGTCAAAATTTATTATCCTCATGGTTGACTAAGATTTTTTTTTAAGTTCAGTTGGATCAAACTGTCTCACTCCAAATTGTTCTCAACAACAAAAAATCTCAGCTTAATTCAGAATGCAATTTTCAGGCTTAACAAACTTTGTGATGGTGTTTGGCTGAGAGGAAAACTGTGGTACTGTGCCCTGCTTCCTCCCTGACTTCACGACTGCCACTGTGGTGTGGCAGGAACCAACCTTAAACCTGCTCTCATGCCCTGTGGTCTGATGCGTTGGATGCCCTGGGGGCCATCAGAGACTGGAAGTAGAGGCCTGCAGGTAGGATGGCTGGATTAGCAACTTCACGAACCCGTAATTCTTCAGTGGTGTAATAAGCAACTATGTGCTTGTCACGTGTTTAGTTGCTCAGTCGTGTCCAACTCTTTGCGACCCCATGGACTATAGCTGGCCAGGCTCTTCTGTCCATGGGATTCTCCAGGCAAGAATACTGGAGTGGGTAGCCATTCCCTTCTCCAGGGGATCTTCCTGACCCAGGGATTGAAGTTGGGTCTCCTGCATTGCAGACAGACTCTTTAACCACCTGAACCACCAGGAAAGTCCCAATAAGCAGTTATACAACCCAGGAATTCAAACCTGCCATGGGGTGTTGTTGCTGTTATGTTCATCTCCTGTTTGGGTTGGGAGATAAAGGACAGGTGACCCCTTATGAAGGCCAAAACTGTGGTAGGCTTTCCTCCATCATGTCACCACATACCTGTCTCCCTCTCAGGTTCATCGGGGTAGGGGCCCTATGCCCCCATCTTTGTGTCTCCAGAGCTTATCACAGTGTCTGTAGTCAATAAATACACATTGAACGAATGAGCTTCATTTTAAACCATTCCCGCATTTTCAGACCAGCTTGGTTGTCTCACAGAGGGCTGGGTCAGTGACTTAGTGACAGTGTCCTCTTGGATCCCCCAATTACATCGATGTCCCCATCACTGTGACAAGAACAAGCCATTGCCAGGAGGTAGCAGGTCGGGGAAAGCACGAGCCATCCATACCCGTTAACCCAGCCCCGTGCAATCTAGCATAGCTACCTAACACCAGCCCTGCTTGACACTTTTTTTTTCCCCACACCAGGACACACAGAGAAAGGGATGATATTCGTATAGCGAACTGAGATAAACCCTGAGTCTGCTCGAGGCAAAAGAGGCTGGCCTGCAGGTCCCAGTGCCCCCGTTCCCACAGCCTGCAGAGGTCACAGAGCACTGCCTGGCAGCACATCTCACCCATCGGCAGGACCCGTAACCTTGACTGGGACAGCCTGGTGGCCGACGTGCCCTGATGTACTTGTTGCACAAATAGTCATCAGCCAACTAGGGGCCCTAAGTATAAGATCCACTCCCGGCGCCATCTCTCTGTATTTGCTCAGTCTCATCATAATAAGTTGACCACCGGTATACAGACAAGTATGATCAGTTCAGGGTCTTAAAGGACTGGGCATAGCTATGGGCCAGGTTGTACAAAAGACTCTAAAGATATCCACACTACCTTCTGTTTGTATAGTTTATAAAACTTTATAGTTTATAAAAAGTTTTAGTGTATCACACATCAACTAATAACCGGATATAGTTGAGGACCAGCAAACTATAAATGGACTTCCCTGGTAGCTCAATTGGTAAAGAATCCGCCCTCAATGCGGGAGACCTGAGTTCAATCCCTGGGTTGGGAAGAGTCCCCTGGAGAAGGGAAAGGCTACTCACTACAGTATTCTGGCCTGGAGAATTCCATGGACTGTATAGTCCATGGGATCACAAAGAGTCGGACATGACTGAGCGACTTTCACTTTCATAAAGTGTAAATAAATAAATCTCTGAATAAAATCTATCCGTGTTTTTTTGTTTTGTTTTACTGGGTCTTCTTGCTGTGCAGGCTTTTTAGTTGCAGGGAGTGGGGGCTACTATCTAGCTGTGCTCAGGCTTCTCATTGCCGGGCTTCTCCTATTGCAGAATACAGGCTCTAGGTGCTGGGGCTCAGTAGGCATGGCACACGGGCTTCATTCCTGCACAGCATGTGAAATCTTCCCAGACCAGGGATTGAACCCATGTCCCCTGAGTTGGCAGGCAGATTCTTATCCACTGTACCACCAGGGAAGTCCCTACAATGTATCCATAAAGTTCAATCACTAAGGCTCATATCTTTTCCTCTAAAACCCTCAAAGGTTCATTCAGTATCAATTTACTCCTAGTTTACAAATAGCTTTAACTAACTTGAATTGGATTTACCAATCACTGAAAGCAATTATGAGGGAGGAAGTGTCATGTCCACTTAAGCTGGACATAGGACAGCAGTGAGAAGTGACAGCAGGTAGTGAGATAAAATATTGACAAACACAGAAATCTGGGAATAATACAGATATAAAGAGTCCCATGTGTCTAAGCCGATTTTGAGGGCATCATAGACTTCCCAGGTGGAGCTAGTGGTGAAGAACCTGCCTGCCAATGCAGGAGAGGTAAGAGACGTGGGTTTGATCCCAGGATCGGGAAGATCCCTTGGAGGAGGGCATGGCAACCCACTCCAGTATTCTTTCCTGGAGAATCCCATGGACAGAGGAGCCTGGCGGGCTACAGTCTATAGGGCCCCTGAGTTGGACACTACTGAAGCATTGTCTTAACACAGGACCAAATAATAGTTGATATTAAAAACACTTAATTGAAATCCCAAGTCAGGAAGAACAATACATTCTTCACACTGTTTAAGAATGCATAAAACAGTGTGATCTATTTTAGAGAGATTTCCATTTAAAAGTCTTAAAAATTCATTGCTTGAAAATATAGATCCCGAGCTATATGGAAAAGTCAGCCATCAGCTGCTTTCCAAAGGGCTCCAGATAATCAAAATCTTACAGTATATGGTTTTATATTTTGCTCTATTTCTTGACTAGAGTTTTATGTGAAGTGTCTTTCATTTTAATAGCCAATATAGAAAGTGATTTCTATTTTTTCTCTCTTTGTATAAGCCCACTACATTTAGTTGCTATTTATTGAAATAGACCTTGATTGATTTTGAGTGGCCTTCAGCTCAATTATTTTTTCAGTCTCCTCACCCCTGCTCCACATACTGAAGCTGCAGTATCCCAGCTATTTTTAACATCCATTGGGAAGTTATAAGCAGCATTCTGATCTTTGTCTGACATAATTCAGTACTTATCATTGAAACAATGGACTCTTGTATGTCAATTAACTTGGACACAGTTATCTGACAGACAAATCACTTTCCCCTTTGAGAAACATTAAGGCTTCCCAGTATTCCTACTAAAGAGAAGTCAAATATTCAGGTCACTTAAAAACAAAAATTGATGCTTGAATACACAGTTTTGTGGATGGCTTCAAAATGGTTATAGCAGAACTTCAGCAAATTCTATCCAAAAATTCCAATAAGATTTGGGGGCAGAAGAAACTCTCAGTCATTCTTCTTCACTCTAGAAGAGATATCAAGAATGGGAGGAAACTTAATGAACACCTACTATGTGCTGGGTATTGAGGTGTATATTCATTCCCATATTTCCATGCAGAATGTGTGTCTATCCCAGGAAAATCGAAGTTAAGAGAGGTGAGTAACAAGTCTGAATGTCGTAGTCCGTGGATAGAATTATCCCAGAGTAGGAGCCCACAGGCCCAGGAAGACCCTCCACTATGACATTCATGGGTAGTTTATTTTTCCCATGACAAGAAAGTCAAATGCAATGAGAGTGTGAGGTGCCGTAACACAAGTAAGTGAACCTCCAAGACTCCCCGTTGGGTACCATGCCCATGGTTATCCAGAGCCCTGGTGTCAGCTTTTCCTGAGGATACTGTGAAGAGGAGGCAGGATGAGACTGTGTGAGGCTGCAGGAGCCACTGAAGAGCATCACGGCCTGTCTTGGAGATTAACCAGTAAGATTTGGGGGATAATTGGAAGATTGTGAACATCCAGAGCAGGGTCTCCTTGATAAGCTGATTATGGAAGGTGTTTTTTTTTTTTTTTTAGGTTTCTATCCAATTGCTTATCCACAAATAGGAATAATGCCTGAATGGAGGGGGACAGATGACCCCTCGGCTGACCTGGGTACACACGGCATGTATCCTCCCACTGCGCTACCCCCAAGGCCTCTGTCACACATGTCTTTGCTCGAGGACCCTTGAGAAAACGTGGCTGCTCCTGTGCGCCACGGGTCTCTGCGGCTTATCTGAAAGGACCTTAGGCCCGACTCCCCAGGTGTCCCACTCTGTCATCTCTCCTCTCCTCCGTCACAGTGAAACAGGAAACCATGTGGATGCCTACCACCATTCAGAACCTCAAGGGCAATTCAGGTCACCAAATGCCCAAATTGATGCAGGGATCCAAGGCACCCTGCCTTCCAGACTGGGCCAAAGGCAGGAGGGAGCAGACCCAACACCCACCATTGCTTCCCTATTATTCTCCTCCCTGACGTTCTTTGTCTCCTTGTCCCCCCTACAGAATCAAAGCTAAAGAGCTGAGCACACTGATTCTTATGTCATAGGATCAAGCACTTTTTCCAAATCTGTTGCTTATGACAGAAACATTTCAATACCCAGGAGCCAAACACTGAGACACAAAAGTGCTTTTTGACAATGTATTATATCTGCTGGGAGTTTGAAACTCGATTTTGTATCTCAGAGGCTGAAAAGTCTTATTCTAAGTTGTTCTGTTGTAGCATTTCCTCCGTGGAGCTATCAACCCTGAAAACATAACGCTCTCTAATTCTGGAGAGAGGCGTGCGGGATTATCCCATAATCACCCAGCAAAAGATTCTATACCTGAATCCAGTGGCCACGCACCTGAGCCTCCAGCCTGAGCATGCTGCTGAGGGAAGAGGGGAACACAAACCACCTGGGGACACATTTACCCACAAATTCTAGTCCGGCTCCCAAACCCCCTTGCCTGGTAACTTCATTACATCGCTGCTTCTACACTAAGAGGTAAACCCTCCAACCAACATCATCACCTGAGGATCACTGGCCCATAATTATGTAAAGACCATTTTAGCTTTGGGCTTGTGGACCGGAGCTAGGAGCCAGTTTGTGCTTTGTACATTGCCTGAAGGCTTTAGGCAGTGCTTCAAAGGACCGAATTACCTGTTATGCCTCCCTTCTGTCCTTTTAAAAGAGCCTTTGCCTTTTAGATATCAGGAATCAAGCCTCTACCTCCAGTGCACCCAGCTCTAACCATATAATTAAGTGCTTTTCAACAAGATGTTAGGGCTTCTGTGGTGGCTCAACAGGTAAAGAATCTGCCTGCTGACTCCAGAGACATGGGTTCGACCCCTGGTTTGGGAAGATTCCCTGGAGAAGGAAATGGTAACCCATTCCAGTATTCTTGCCTGGGAAATCCCATGGACAGAGGAGCCAGGCAGTCTATTAATACAAAAGCTTTTCAGCAACTGCAGTAGAACCTCCTAGAAAGAGAGCTGGCTCACATACATTGCATCATTCCTTCCTTCATCTGCCGACACAATGAAGTTTGACAGATTTTGCACCACGAGGAAGAGAGGCGCACCATCCTAGGAGTGGATGGTGGAGTGGTTTACTGGAGGGAGCCTTGTTACCATAAAGGCTTTGCTGAGTACCTGTGGATGCATCAGGTTGCTTATCTGCAGACTTTTAAAGTGAAAGAGTAAAACATTGTGTGTTTAAGCCACTGCTCATTTGGATGGTCTGTCTTATGCAGCTAAACCAATTTCTGATAGATCTAAATTATAACTAGGTGGAATTCTGTTTGCGCTTGGGGTCAGGGTGGTGGAGGAGAGTGTCAGAGAGCCATCTGAAATTGTCAACTTACAAGTAGTAACAGTCATGAATGACTCTTGAACTCGGCAACAGCTTCAAGAATCAGGCTAGTGCAGAGAGGTTTTTATTCTGCAGCTGTGGAATGTGTGTTTGATGGTGTCTCCTTCCCTTCTAGCAATGAGAGGGATGGCTATAATATAAAGTGTCTGTCTATTGTGCTTCAAGATGCCAAGTGCCCTTTTCCGGTGACTTGCGGGAATTCACTGTGGTTGCCATAGAGACCAAGTGAATCCAAGTTCAACCAGGATAACTAGGCCTTTCAAAGCGACGTATTCTGAAGAGGAAGCCAATATGTAAGATAGTAAGGTGACTCATCTTTCATTAGTGCAGCAAATCACGCTGAAGCCTTCCTTCAGGATCTTAATGGATGTTATCCCAAGAAGCCCGTATTTGTGAGTGAATCCTGAAATGATTAATTAAGTACATTTTCCCTACCCACCCAGCACCTGTCTTCAAGGAATTCTCTTCCTCTAGAATTTTAAGGAGGAAAATTAAGCCATCAACTTCTTCACCATATCAAATAAATACATATTTTCTAGCCTTCTTTTTTCTTTTTTCCTCTCTCTCTCTCTCCAACATACCTGAGAATTATCCTCTGGACCAGCAAGTGGTGATGGAAATCGCACTGGACTTGAGTTAAGAAACCCAAGCCTGTTCTTGGCTCTGCCCTTAATCAGCTCTATGGCTTTGGGTAGGACTACTCTGAGCCTCAGTTGCTAGATCTGATCTTGAGGAGTAACGTGAGATGACGTTTAAGATTCCTTTCAAACCTAAGAACAAGAAATCCCTCCTGAACTTAATTCTCCTCTCATGGCAAATACCTTAATCAGATTTCTCTGCTTCTGCCTTCCCCAACCTGCATGCAAGCTGGTGTAATAAGTACTCAATACATATTTATTTGATGAGTAAAATGAGTGGATGAATTAATGATCAGTCTGCCTTCAAGACTGGTTTACCTAAGCATTATAGTTTTTGGTTTCTTTTTTTCTTCTCCTTAAATCAGCCAGACTCAGAAATTGATTGCCATTGCTGGAATCAGTATATACTGAAAGTGACTAGGCTTTGGAGCCAAGACCAGGGGCTCTTTGATTTCTGTTGGCCTCCCCAGCCATTCTTGGTCCTTCAGTGGCACAAGCCTTGACAGTCCCAGAAAGTGGAAGGTGCCTCTGTGTCTCTGCCTTTTCCTGAGGCCAAATTATATGAGTAAAAATATAATCCAAGGTCTAGTCCTTAGTAACATCCAAACTGAGTTCAAAGATTTTGAAATCTCCTTCAGGCACTTTTCAAAGTTCATTTCTTGCTCTGTAGCAGACTTTGAATCACTTTTCTTAGTCAAAGGTCAAAAGAGTACAGAGGACTCTAAATTCCTTCACAGCAGTTTCTGGAGAATTCCAAAGAGGAAGGGAAACCACGCTGCAGCGGGAGAAGGAAGCAGACGTGATTGGGTTTAAATTCTAGGTCCCTGGACAAGTATCCTGAGCGCCCTGCCCTCCAGGAGATCTGTTTCCTGTGTTTGCAGAGTCTGGGAGACCAGCACCTAATTGCTAGGTGTGCATAAAGCAAAGTTCACGTATTCCTGATTTCCTCTCCTCCCTAGGCTACGGGCCTCCCGACCTCATGGTTATTGCTGAAATTCAGCCTCTGTTCACTGGTGCCTGGTTAAATTTCAGAGACAGAGTTTTGGGTGAAATATTGATAGAAATATTAATAACTTTATTGCTTTCCCAGGCAAAGGGGGCCCCAGTAGGCTAATGCCCTCAAAACTGTGCATCCCTTCCTGGAGAGGAGTAGTAAGGAGTCTTATAGTGTCCAAAGAGCAGGCTGTGATCAGCTCATGGACATTCTCCTAAGTGGTTGGTGGTGAGCTAAGTGGGAGTCAGCATCATCCACCTTCTGGTTACAACCGGTCTGGGTCTGCGTGCTTGTGGGCGGCATATAGTTCACTTCTTCCATCCCAGTGGGGGCTTCAGTATCTGCAAAACAGCTCAAAGGATTTGGTTCAGGTTATCTCTGGTCCTTGAGGGAGGTCTAAAGGTCCTTGACTTTGTTTACTGGCTGAAGTATTATTTTGTCTTGTTTGACTGTTTTCCTTTCTTTCTGCTTTTCTTCACTTTTCTGATTAAATTTATTCTGTGGCTAAAGTTTTTCTACAGACAAAAGGCAGGCAAAGGACATGGGTGGGGGTAGTCCTGCTCAGTTACATGGTCGCCTCTTGTCCCTGGCATTTGTAAACCTTTCACAATGAGTGGGGATGGGCTAATTTTGTGTGAGCCAGGAGCAGTGTTGTGTAGTATTTCTCTTAATCCATATGGTGCCCGTGTGAAAGCTATTAATGAGCTCCTTTACAGGAGAAGAAACAGGCTCAGAGATTAAGATTCAAGGTACACTGTGCCGATTTGATAAATTTACATATTGCAACATATAGCAGTAGCACCACCTTGCCCTTCTATCATGTCACATAATTATCATTTCTTCTCTGTGGTGGAACAATTAAGATCTTAGCAACCTAGCTGTTTGGAAGTTTAAATCATAGTATGTGCTAAGTCGCTTCAGTTGTGTCCAGCTCTTTGCAACCCCATGGACTGTAGCCCTCCAGGCTCATCTGTCCATGGGATTTTCCAGGCAAGAATACTGGAGTGGGTTGCCATGCCCTTGGTGAGCTGTTGCTAAACTCCTTTCCATAGAGGTTGTACCATTTTGCACTCCCACCTACAATATGTGAAATGGAGGTTTCATCAGTCTGATAGGTGAGAAATATCTCAGTATAATTTTAATATAAATTTCTCTTATTATAAGTCTATTTGAATATCTTGTTTCATATTTTTAAAGATCGTGTCCTGTTCTCATTGGATTATAGGTGCATTTTGCCCATTTTTCTATTAATTTTTCTTTTGTTGTTGATATTTTATTTAGAGAGTAACTTTAACTAATGAGATTTTAGTCCCTTAATGATGTAAGTTGCAAATATTTCTCCCGGTTTGTCATCTGTCTTTTGACTTTTGCCACACAAAAGATTGTATTAATGCTTGGACAAGTTTATTAACCTACTCCTTTATCTCTTCTGAATAGTGAGTCACAGTAGGCCTTTCCAATTGCAAGGTTGGAAATTTACCCGTGTTTCCTTAGGAAAATGAATGGGTTCACTTTTTACGTTAAGATCTCTAATCCTTTTGGAGTTTTCCCTGATATTCTGTGTAGCGTATGGATGCAAATTCATATTTTTCCAAACAGCTTCTCAGTTTTTCAAAAAAATCTTTTGAAAACATCTTTTTCAAAAAAATCCAACTTTCCCCATTTATTTGAGATACCACTGTTTTCATACCGTAAATGTGTTCTCTTTCTGGAATTTTAATTTTGTTCTATTTGTCTTTGTATTCATTTTTATTACATGCTTAATGAGAGGACAATAGTTATCTACATTTTTAGGTAAAATGCTGCCCTTTGCTGATTTGTTTCTTTGTTGTTGCCTTTGTGTGCACAACCTGTTTTATTTTTATTGAAGTCAGGTTTTGAGTATTTGACAAGCAATGAGGACCTACCCCACCTCAAATATCAGTGGTTGGGGAGCAGGGGATGGGAGCAAAGACTCTTTGTCCAAGGTGGGGAAACATACGTCTGTCTCAGGCTTGTTTCTGCATATTGATTGCAGGATCTTCCTCCAAAGCCTGTGATTGTTCTGAAAGCTCTTATGATGTGTCTTCAGGGAGCTAAGGTCCTTTGTTCATCAGAGATTTTTTTTTTTTTTTTCATCAGAGATTTTTAACCAGGACAGGACGCGTGTGCCACAGTTATTCAGGATAATTCTGCTAAGTCCTTTTTATGGACACCCTGACAATAAGGCATCTTTCCATTAGGACTGGTTTTTTAACTTGGCCTCTGGGTTCAGGTTGAACTAATAATCAGATGTGATAGCAGATATGGTGTGTTACTCTTACTCCAAGTGACAGCTAACTTCTTTCAATTATTCTCTTGCTACACATTGAGTTGTATAGCCTTTCAGATTCTTCCTGTTTGGCTGGGCCATATCTCACGAGGATTGACGTGATGTTGGACTACAGTCTGCATGTTGCCTCCATCATGCTTTGTGGTCACAAAGACACACTAATGACACTCGTGAGCATTGCCAACAAGTTCTCTTAGCCACAAGTACTCTTAGCCTCCTCCTCTCTTCCCTCCCCTCTCTCCTCCCAGCCTCTGTGCTTCACTTTCTGCTTCCAGCTCCAGAGATTTCTGAGGGAAGCTCTCTTAGTTTCACCTGAAATCATTTTCTTCAAGGAGCAAAACAGAGGTCCGTGAGGGATGGTGGCTTCCAGAAGGCCAGTCTCTGAGGCAGATATTAACAGATCCTCAAAAATTGCCCCCTCCTCTTCAGCCAAATCCCTCCTCTCAAAGGTCCACAACTGTCTTGCTCATCTCTGTCACGTGTTGACTTGTGTCCCCCCAAAAGATATGTAGGAGCCCTAATCCCATGGGCCCAAGAATGTGACCTTATTTGGAAACAGAGTCACTGCAGAGGTGGTTAGTTACAAGATGAGGTCATACTAGGGTCAAGGGTGGGGGGTTTTATTCCACTATGACTGTTGTCCTTCAAAGAAGGGAACAGAAACACCCAGGGGGAGGACAGTCATGTGAGAACAGAGGCAGAGATTACAGTGCTGTAGCTGGAAACCCCAGGAATGCCAAGGAAGGCCTGCAAACACCTCCAGACCCTTGGAAGAGGGAGGAAGCATTCTCCCCTACAGGTTTCCTTGGGAGCATGGCCCCGCCAGTACTCTGATTTCAGACTTCTGGCCTCCAGAACAGTGAGAGGACAAATTTCTGTTGTTTTAAGCCATCCCGTTATGGTACTTCAGGGTTTTTTTGGCAGCCTTAGGAAATGAATACAATGCTCAAATTTTGTTTAGCCTGCCCTGAAAGGCAGACACAAAGAAAAACGTTGTATGTGCAAGTACCCTTTACTCTATTTTTGTGAAACACAAGTGTTTATTTCTCCAGAGACTCAAGATCAGCTCACAGGAATGAGGTGCTGTTTCTGGGCCTCCATCCCCATAGTGAAATAGGGTCAGCCGAAAGCACCTTCACTCTTGCCAATAGGCAGTGGTACTGGCAGACACGCATCCTCTTCTCCAGCCGGTTGGGCCTATTGGTTGTCTATTTCCCGCCTGGGATTTTCCTCCCCTCCCCTCTCCTCTTGCTAAAGGCCCCACAGATCCTGGAGGCTCAGTTCAAGCTCATTTTTCTCCAGGAAACCTGTCTTGACTGGACCAGGCACTCCTCCTCTGCGTTCCTATCTCCTATCATAATCTCTATCTCTGTGCCTAATGTGTGTGTTCCTGGTATCTCACACAGGTATGGCTCCCTCATTCCAACCTGACAGTGAGTGCCTCAAGGCCAGGGATTATGCTTATGGGCACTTGGTGCACTGCCCTGCCCATTAAGAGAGCCCAGAAAATTCAGTAAATTCAGTAAAGAATAGAATAGGTGTGAAAGTAGATCATTCACCATACATAATCATCAACGCAATGGCAATGAGCCTAAAAGTAAGTAGTGAGGGTTCCAATTGAAAAAGAAGCAATCAAGAAAACATACTTGGGAGGGAAACATCAAAAATTTCCTCTCTCACTATAAGAAGTTTAGGAAGAGCAATGACTAGAGAAAGCTGGCCCACCAGTTAAGATTGATTTCTCTCTTTCCACTCAAATGTTCTATTTCATTTGTACTTACAGCTCCTTCTCTGACCGGGTTTTGGCTCAGGGTTTATTGTTTTGATCATTGTTTTGTATTCTGCTCTTTAAAGGTATCTTGAAATTACGAAATTTTATTGCTAGCAAAGAATTTTAGATTTCTTTGCTTATTCAGAGGTAGAAGAAAGAATTTGGAGCCGGTCATGAGTAAAAAGTCAAATCCTCTGCTTATTAGCTGTGGGATGTTGTGAATTGCTCACCTCTTTGGACTTTGATTTTCTTAGTATAATAATGGGAGAGTAAATGTCTTCCAGGACTGGTTATTGGGAGGATTAACACTATTGTGGATACTGGGGTTCTCAAGGCAAGAATACTAAAGTGGCTTGCCATTCCCTTCTCCAGTGGACCACACTCTGTCAACCTCTCCGCCATGATCCACCTGTCTTGGGTTGCCCTGAAGGCATGGCTGTGTTTCATTGAGTTAGACAAGGCTGTGGTCCTAGTGTGATTAGATTGACTAGTTTTCTGTGAGTATGGTTTCAGTGTGTCTGCCCTCTGATGCCCTCTTGCAACACCTACCATCTTACTTGGGTTTCTCTTACCTTGGGCATGGGGTATCTCTTCACGGCTGCTCCAGCAAAGCACAGCCGCTGCTTCTTACCTTGGATGAGGGGTATCTCCTTGAGAACCCCATGAACAGTATGAAAAGGCAAAATGATAGGATACCAAAAGAGGAACTCCCCAGATCATTAGGTGCCCAATATGCTACTGGACATCAGTGGAGAAATAACTCGAGAAAGAATGAAGGGATGGGGCCAAAGCAAAAACAATACCCAGTTGTGGATGTGACTGGTGATAGAAGCAAGGTCCGATGCTGTAAAGAGCAATATTGCATAGGAACCTGGAATGTCAGGTCCATGAATCAAGGCAAATTGGAAGTGGTCAAACAAGAGATGGCAAGGGTGAACATGGACATTCTAGGAATCAGCGAACTAAAATGGACTGAATGGGTGAATTTAACTCAGGTGACCATTGTATCTACTACTAAGGGCAAGAATCCCTCAGAAGAAATGGAGTAGCCATCATGGTCAACAAAAGAGTCTGAAATGCAGTACTTGGATGCAATCTCAAAAACGACAGAATGATCTCTGTTCGTCTCCAAGGCAAACCATTCAATATCACAGTAATCCAAGCCTATGCCCCAACCAGTAATGCTGAAGAAGCTGAAGTTGAACGGGTCTATGAAGACCTACAAGACCTTTTAGAACCAACACCCAGAACAGATGTCCTTTTCATTATAGGGGACTGGAATGCAAAAGTAGGAAGTCAAGAAACACTTGGAGTAACAAGCAAATTTGGCCTTGGAGTATGGAATGAAGCAGGGCAAAAGCTAATAGAGTTTTGCCAAGAGAACGCACTGGTCACAGCAAACACCCTCTTCCCACAACACAAGAGAAGACTCTATACATGGATATCACCAGATGGTCAACACCGAAACCAGATTGATTATATTCTCTGCAGCCAAAGACGGAGAAGCTCTATACAGTCAACAAAACAAGACCAGGAGCTGACTGTGTTTCAGATCACGAACTCCTTATTGACAAATTCAGACTTAAATTGAAGAAAGTAGGGAAAACCGCTAGACCATTCAGGTATGACCTAAATCAAATCCCTTATGATTATGCAGTAGAAGTGAGAAATAGATTTAAAGGACTAGATCTGATGATAGAGTGCCTGATGAACTATGGACGGAGGTTTGTGACATTGTATAGGAGACAGGGATCAAGACCATCCCCATGGAAAAGAAATGCAAAAAAGCAAAATGGCTGTCTGGGGAGGCCTTACAAATAGCTGTGAAAAGAAGAGAGGCAAAAAGCAAAGGAGAAAAGGAAAGATATAAGCATCTGAATGCAGAGTTCCAAA
This sequence comes from Capra hircus, assembly GCF_001704415.2. Classification (NCBI taxonomy): domain Eukaryota; kingdom Metazoa; phylum Chordata; class Mammalia; order Artiodactyla; family Bovidae; genus Capra; species Capra hircus. The sequence goes on along the minus strand of NC_030830.1, from coordinate 9,219,261 downwards.
GAATAGCAAGAAGAGATAAGAAAGCCTTCTTTAGCGATCAATGCAAAGAAATAGAGGAAAACAACAGAATGGGAAAGATTAGAGATCTCTTCAAGAAAATTAGAGATATCAAGGGAACATTTCATGCAAAGATGGGCTTGATGAAGGACAGAAATGGTATGGACCTAACAGAAGCAGAAGATATTAAGAAGAGGTGGCAAGAATACACGGGAGAACTGTACAAAAAAGATCTTCATGACCCAGATAATCATGATGATGTGATCATTAATCTAGAGCCAGACATCCTGGAAAGTGAAGTCAAGTGGGCCTTAAAAAGCATCACTACGAACAAAGCTAGTGGAGGTGATGGAATTCCAGTTGAGCTGTTTCAAATCCTGAAAGATGATGCTGTGAAAGTGCTGCACTCAATATGCCAGCAAATTTGGAAAACTCAGCAGTGGCCATAGGACTGGAAAAGGTCAGTTTTCATTGCAATCTCAAAGAAAGGCAATGCCAAAGAATGCTCAAACTACCGCACAATTGTTCTCATCTTACATGCCAGTAAAGTAATGCTCAGAATTCTCCAAGCCAGGCTTCAGCAATATGTGAACCGTGAACTCCTTGATGTTCAAGCTGGTTTTAGAAAAGGCAGAGGAACCAGAGATCAAATTGCCAACATCCGCTGGATCATGGAAAAAGCAAGAGAGTTCCAGAAAAACATCTCTTTCTGCTTTATTGACTATGCCAAAGCCTTTGACTGTGTGGCTCACAATAAACTGTGGAAAGTTCTGAGAGAGAGAGGAATACCAGACCACCTAACTTGCCTCTTGAGAAATCTGTATGCAGGTGAGGAAGCAACAGTTAGAACTGGACATGGAACAACAGACTGGTTCCAAATAGGAAAAGGAGTACGTCAAGGCTGTATATTGTCACCCTGCTTATTTAACTTCTATGCAGAGTACATCATGAGAAACGCTGGACTGGAAGAAATACAAGCTGGAATCAAGATTGCTGGGAGAAATATCAATAACCTCAGATATGCAGATGACACCACCCTTATGGCAGAAAGGGAAGAGGAGCTAAAAAGCCTCTTGATGAAAGCGAAAGAGGAGAGTGAAAAAGTTGGCTTAAAGCTCAACATTCAGAAAACGAAGATCATGGCATCCAGTCCCATCACTTCATGGGAAATAGATGGGGAAACAGTGGAAACAGTGGAAACAGTGTCAGACTTTATTTTTGGGGGCTCCAAAATCACTGCAGATGGTGATTGCAGCCATGAAATTAAAAGACGTTTACTCCTTGGAAGGAAAGTTGTGACCAGCCTAGGTAGCATATTCAAAAGCAGAGACATTACTTTGCCGACTAAGGTCCGTCTAGTCAAGGCTATGGTTTTTCCTATGGTCATGTATGGATGTGAGAGTTGGACTGTGAAGAAGGCTGAGCGCTGAAGAATTGATGCTTTTGAACTGTGGTGTTGGAGAAGACTCTTGAGAGTCCCTTGGACTGCAAGGAGATCCAACCAATCCATTCTGAAGGAGATCAACCCCGGGATTTCTTTGGAAGGAATGATGCTAAAGCTGAAACTCCAGTACTTTAGCCACCTCATGGGAAGAGTTGACTCACTGGAAAAGATTCTGATGCTGGGAGGGATTGGGGGCAGGAGGAGAAGGGGACGACCGAGGATGAGATGGCTGGATGGCATCACGGACTCGATGGACATGAGTCTGAGTGATCTCCGGGAGATGGTGATGAACAGGGAGGCCTGGTATGCTGCAATTCATGGGGTCGCAAAGAGTCGGACATGACTGAATGACTGAACTGAACTGAACTGTGGATACTGGGTGGGCATGACAAGGCTGCACTGAAAAACAGTTTTTTCATAGAAACTGGAAAGCTTGTCCTTGGAATAAGTGAGATCAGTGATTTCCAAACTCTGTTTCTTAGAATTCTTAGAGTATGAAGATGAGATACTGCAACCTCCATGCTGGCAGCAGCTGAAGATGAAGGGACTGCCCAGTGAATAGAACTCTAGCCCCCAAGCCCTCCTCAACCAGCAGAGCTCTACTTGGCTCTATTTTATTTATTAGAGCTCTGTGTAGGACTAACTCATTAAAGAAAAAAAGAGTTCAAAAGTTTAAACTCTTAGAGTACCACGATGCTTTTATTCTGTTTACCAAGTCATGCCTGTCTTAATTCTTAAAACTAAATATTGCTATAATTTAGAACAAAGGCCCCAGTATCAAGAGAAATATCAATGAGTCTTTTCAAAACCCCTGTTATTTAGGAAAATTCTCTTCTACAACAGGCACCCAGAAAGTTAACTTGCTATATATATATATATATATATATAGGATAAATATCCAGTAAATACCTAAACTGCTGCTGCTGCTGCTAAGTCGCTTCAGTTGTGTCCGACTCTGTGCAACTCCATAGACGGTAGCCCACCAGGCTCCCCCGTCCCTGGGATTCTCCAGGCAACAACACTGGAGTGGGTTGCCATTTTCTTCTCCAATACATGAAAGTGAGAAGTGAAAGTGAAGTCACTCAGTCGTGTCCAACTCTTAGCAACCCCATGGACTGCAGCCCACCAGGTTCCTCCGTCCATTTTGAAAGAATAAATGAGATAAATGGTAGAAATTTTTGCTATAAAAACATGCTGTTCCATCATCTGTATTTAATTTTTATTCCCTTATCTTAGCCATGCTCCCTGCTATTGGGAGATTAAACCAGAGGTAGTGATTGAAGGTTAGCCAAACAAAACTCAAACTCACAAAGGTCTCATAACTCTGATTAATTAGAACAACAATGTTTAGGAGAAGACAGAATAACAGGGAGGATGACTCACGACTGGGATGATGGTGATATTATGTCAACTGCTGCTGCTGGTTACCACTAATAGATTACCACACTCCAGGCACTTTGCTGAATACTTAGATTGTCACAATACCCACAAAAAGGTATGATTATTTCCATTTTACAGATAGGAAAACTGAGGTCCATAGAGTTCAAGTAATTGCACATTGTTACCTAGCTAGTAAGTAGACTCTGCCCCAGGTTGTCTGATTCAAAGATCAGACTTTTAATAACTATGCTACTCTAATTGTTAGGAAGGTGATAATGGACAAGATAATTCTTCTGACTTTTTAAAAACATTGTCATTTTTAATATTTTTTTAATTTAATTTAATTTTTTTTTTTTTTTTTTTTTGCTGTGTGGCTCTTAGTTCCCTGACCAGAGATTGAACTCATACCCTGGGCAGTGAAAGCTTGAAATCATAACCTTTGGACTGCCAGGGAATTCCCTCTTCTGACTTTTTGGACCTGCAGTTTTTCCATTAGAAAATTTAATTATACCCTCTCTTTCAGTTTTAGGGAAATGTATAAATGCTTTATTAACTGAATAAACTATTTTAAGTCCAGTCCAAAATGACAGATAGCGCATGTGTATTTGCCTACCCTTTCTCCCAATATCCTATTGAATAGTCAATAAAGACATAAAGAATAAATCAGTTAGAATGCTGAAAACAAATAGAATGCCATCAGCAGAAATTTCAATGACTTGGATAAATTTCTGGGAGTCAGAGTGCAGATGGGACCATATTGGTGTACAAAAGCAGAGTAATGCACAAGCTGAAACACGTGAGTGCAGTCTTCAGCCAGGATCCTCATCCTAAGAGGCTCTGAGCTTGGAGCCCCTGGGTAGAGAGAAAAAGCAAGGGCCTGGGCAGTGATCAGGGGAGTTAACCACAGAACAGAGGAAAACCAGAGAAAACAGCTGGGCCTCTCGGGCCCACCCGCCACACTCCACGTACAGAGAAGCTCTTTATCCTCAGCTAGACCACCAAAGACTGCATTCTGGAGAGAGTAAGACCTTCCCGAAGGGGTTGGGGGCTGGGATGGAGGCAGAAAGAAGTACTGTCTAGCCTCAGGGCACTAGAGCCTCCACAGTGGACATAAATCCAGCTCTACTCTGAAGTGGCATTCTACCCCTGGATAAAGCCATTCTCTGTTGTTCAGTTGTGATGGTCCTAGACTTGCTAGTGAATTGCAAGCTTGACTGGCAAATCTATCCACTTACACAGGCTGTAACCAGCTTTCCCTTTCAAAAAATGACCTTCTGAGTAAACACACCTATTAGTGAAACGCGCTCAATCAACCTATATTTATCAATATAGTTCTTAGTATATATGAATCGTCAACAAAGTATCACCAGACATTTGAGGGAAATCAACAAGAGGCAAGATAAAGACTGAGGTGAAGATAGACTGGCTTCTGAGGAAACAGAGAAAAAATAATGGGAGATAACTTATAAAATATCTAATTATCTTAACAGAGATTCAAGAGGCATCCTTAAAAAAAAAAGTACTGGCTACCATGGGGACAAAGTGGATCAATTAGAGAACAAGAAAGTTATTGGAAATTTGAAATGATTATCAGAAGTTTTGAGAACTTAGTGAAAGAGCTAAATAGTGAAATGGAAATGGTTGAAGACCCAATTAGGGACATGAATTTTAAAGTGAAGGCATCTCCCAGAAAGCTAGATGAAATAAAAAATGACATGGATAATATGAGAAAAATTGTTAGTAAAAATAGATTTTTTTAAAGACTCAGTGTTCATTTAAAAGCAGGTCTAAAAACAATGAAAGGAAGGATATAATCAAAGACATAATACAGAAAAGTGCTTTGATCTGAAAAGACTTGGGTCTTGGAAAAAAAAAAAAACTAGCTCAAGACTTTGAATAAAATAAGCCTCAGTTGTACATAGGCACATCTGAAGAAACTGTGGAACAGGTGGGCTAAAGAGAGAATCTGAAAGTTTTCTAGAGAAAAGTGGATAACTACCATATAGAACAAGTATGAGATGGACAACACATCTCTAGCAACACAGAAAGCTAGAAAACAATGCTGTAATGCCTGAAACACAGCAAAAGCAATTTGGAGCCTAGACAATCAAGTGTGAGGGCAAAATTGAGAAGACTACAGATATACAGTGATGCAGAAATTGTATGTTTCATGCATTCTTAAGGAACCCAAGAGAAAGGACAGCATGAGATTCAAAGCATAAGACAGAAATTCAGAGATTACTGAAATGAAATCCCAGTTCAATGATTGTGCAGCAAATCTAGGAAGCAGTGAGCCCCAAAACTCAGAGGACTCTGTGAAGAATGTCTTCAAGAAGAAAGTCAATTTCAATATGAAATATAAAGCAATCATCTTTTCTGCTAATAAGAAAAAAAAATGCCCAATAAGGACTCTGAAAAAAATATTAAATCTGTACAGAAAACCTTTTCTCAGATGTGAAGCAAACTAAAATATGCATCATTTCAAGTAGCTATAGAGAATAAGAAGAGAGCATTGATTTGATTTTAGTGTTTGGAATATTTTTTCTTTGAGTAAGACAATTTAATGAATTACAACTATCTTCATTTTTCCTGTGGGTCCAGTCACCCTCGCTGGTTTTACAATAAGTGATTATTCTGGTTCTTATTGCCACATAACAGTTCACCCCAGAATTTATGGCTTAAAACAGCAGCAGTCATGATCACTCATCATTTCTAGGGGAAAGGAATTTGAGGGTGGCTCAGCTAAGAGATTTGGCTCAAGGCATCTTGTGTGATTGCAGTCAGATGGTGGCCAGGCCCGAGGTCATCCTGAAGGCTCCGTCACTCAGAAGTCTGGTCCCTGAGCTGGAAAGACTAGAGGGCCGAACAGATGAGGACTGGGAAATCTTTGGCATCTCTATGTCCAGGTAGGCTGCCCAGGTGCTTTCTCCAGCATGGCAGCTTCATAGTGGCCAGACTCCTTTCAAATTGGTTCAGGGTTCCAAAGGCATGTGTTCCAAGAAAGAACCAGGCAATCACTCTGTTGCCATTATGACCTGGACTAAGATTTGAGAAATGGTTGTATCCTTTAAAAAAGAACTGGCTGCTACAGAGCATCGCTTCCCCTGGACTCTATTAGGCAATGGAGTCAACAGAAGCCACTGAGGTTCCAGGGAACTGGAGATAGATATAAGAGCCCTGTATATGTGTCTGTATATATTTACACACACATACAAATGTGTATATATATATATGGAGAGTGAGGGAGAAGTCAGTCAGCTATATATGTAAAAAGAGATTTTACTATGAAGAACTGGCTCATGCCAAATTGGGGTTTGGTAAGTCCCAGGATCTGCAGGGTGAGTTAGCAGCCTGGAAACCTAGGAGAATCGATGCTATAATTCTAGTCCAAAGGCTGACAGGCTTGAGATACGGGAAGAGCTGGCATTTCAGTTTGAGTCTAAAGGCAGGAAACAGTTGATGTCCCAGTTTCAAGGGAGTCAAGCAGGAGGAATTCTCCCCTACTTAGGGGAGGGTCAGCCTTTTTGTTCTATTCAGGCCTTCAACTGTTCGGATGGGGCCTACACACAATACGAAGGCAATCTACTTTACGCAATCTACAGATTTAAATGTTAATCTCATCCAAAAACACCCTTGCAGAAACACGCAGAATGTCTGATCGACTATCTGGGCATCCCCTGATCTACTTAGTCACTCAGTCCTGCCCAACTCTTTGCGACCCCACGGACTACAGCCCGCCAGGCTCCTCTGTCCATGGGATTCACCAGGCACGAATTTTGGAGTGGGTTGCCATTCCCTTCTCCAGTAAAATGACCTAATAAAATGACAAATAAAATTAACCATCCCAGCACCAAGCTAAAAGCCACCAAGCTCTGTAGGTAGTAAGAGAGCTTCCTTGTGGTAGGATCACTCAAGGAAATGAAAGCAGTGATAGTGGATGTCGTTAGTTGCACACGATGGTACAAGTGCATCTTACAAACAGTACGCTGAGTGAAGAAGTCAGAAAGGAATTCATATAATGGGATTCCATTTATATCAAGTACAACACAGAAAAAAATCATCTCTAGGGTTAGAAGTCAAGATACGGCTGTGTTTGAGCAGCAAAAGGGGTAGTGATTGGGAGAGGGCTCTTCTGAGGTCCTTGTAATGATTTTACCTTGATCTTCATGGTTGTTCATAGGGGTGTTTGTTATAAATCAATGAATTGTACATTTATGATTTGTAAATTTTTCTGTATGGTTTATACTTCAAAAAAAATTTAACTTTAATAAAAGAGAGTGATTGGGGAGCTGTTTAAACCTTCTAAAAAACATGAGCAAATATTACTTTCCTAATTTAAAAAATAATCAGAAAAGCAAAATTTTCATCAAGTCAGTATCATGGCAATTTTGTAACATGCAACTCAAAACAAGCAAAGCTATTATTCAGTTGAATTTGTTTTCAGTAAAGTACTTATTTAAACAATTCATTATGATAAACAAAAGGCAACAAAAATTTTCAAGTGAATAATGAATCATTTATGAAAGTATTACTGCTTTGCATAAACTCATTAACAAGTGATAGTAAAAAGATTATAAGTATCTGTGAATTGTTGAAATATTTATTATAAAATAAAGTAGTATACATACAGGCTTCACTAAAATACTAGTTTTTCATTGTCGTTCTAGCTACAGCAAATGTTCTTTCTCCAAATTAAACCAAATTAGAAACAAAAGAAAAATTTTGGGGAAACAACATTTAACAGAATTAACTTTAGTCAGCAGATACACTCAGACTGCAAAAATATTGGAAAATGCTTTTTAAATACTTAGGCAGGTCACAATGAAAACCACAAAGTATGATGTGTTTATTTGAAATAAACATTGCATTATTGTGCTATCATATTTTGTTTTGGCCTTTAAACTTTTAAAGGTATTTAGTGCTGGAAACATGTTTTTAGTTTATCAAAACAGTTTTTTTTTAAATTTTTTTTTTATATCAAAACAGTTTTTAAAGACTGAAAGAAAAAAGAAAATGAGCCAAACAAGCCTGGCATGTATGTGGTTCTATTTTTTTTTAAGATTTTTTTTTGATGTGGACCATTTTTAAAGTCTTTATTGAATTTGTTCCAACACTGCTTCTGTTTTGTGTTTTTTATTTTGGCCAAGAGGCATGTGGGATATTAGCTTCCTGATGAGGGATAGAACCCCTGCATTGGAAGGCAAACTCCTAACCACTGGATCACCAAGTAATCCCTGTGATTCATTTTTTTTTTAATTATTTGAAATCATGAGAGGAAAGGCACTATGTCTACAAAATTATTTATTGTAAATATTTTATAGCAAAATTAATGGACATTGTTAAGCACGTAGCAGAAAACTGAAAAAGAGGAATAGGGAATAGGGCTTTAGAAACCTCTTTCTGAAACAAAGACTATCTTTTCTCCGCTCATAGCTTGTAAAAGTGATAACATGGAATGTGTCTTGTGCCATTTCCTATGAATACTCTGAACAACAGACAGCAACAACTTAGTTTCTGATAGAATGGATTTCACAATAGTGTCAGGAGATCCAAAAGGTTAAATCAACATTTGTTCCACAGGGCAAACCTAGAGCTGCCCCATGGACTTGTGGCCAGATGCAAGGTCAAAGGTCAAAACAATTGACCAACAATGGAGGAAGATAAACCTGGGCAGGTTTGTTCTTTGGCTCTCAGGATACAGGTTAAAAAAAATGAAAGACCTGGACTCTGGACCCCTTTATTCTCATGTCATGCTGGAGACGGGAACAGACTAACTCTGTGGATTCAGCCTCGATTCTGTTACAGAGTAAAGGGGAGCCTTGGACATGTTTCCCAGAAGCAACAACTTCCTGAAAGCATCAGAGGGGCACAGATTATAATCTAAGCAGATAAAACTTGGAGCAAATTAATTCAAGGTGGAGTAACTCCCATCTCACTTTCTTCTCAAAGTTCTGGGGTCACACCCGTTCTTCCCCTCTGCTGAGGGGGCCAAACAGCTGCTAGAACCTCAGGTTTTGTCTCCCGGGGTCCTCAGTCATCCCATTACTCAAAACAAGCCAAGAATACGTAAGAATCACATCTGTTTCTCTCCGTAAGTGAGGTCGCTCAGTCGTGTCCGACTCTTTGAGACCCCGTGGACTATAGCCCACCAGACTCCGCTGTCTATGGGATTCTCCAGGCAAGAGTACTGGAGTGGGTTGCCATTTCCTTCTCCAGGGGATCCTCCCGACCCAGGGATCGAACCCAGGTCTCCTGCATTGCAGGCAGATGCTTTAACCTCTGAGCCACCAGGGAAGCCCATAGCCTTTCCTTTAGCTCTCTGGTTAAGTAGAGATGAAGGTGGAATAAACAGAGATAATATTTGACCAATGAGTACCTGATTGATTATTCGCCTCTACCAATGGTCTGATTGGTCAGTGCCCCTGCTTGCTTTTAAATATTTCTCCTGAGAATTGAAAACCTTTTACCTGCTTTCTGTTTTTGAGTAACTGTGAGACAAAACAGTTTACTAGGAAAAAAGAAGAAAAAGTTTATTAAAGTTTTTGAAATGCAAATTATCTAGTTTTTAAGGTAGTTGTTTAGTTGCTAAGTTGTGTCCGACTCCTTTGTGACCGTATGGACCGGGGTCTTCCAGGCTTCTCTGTCCATGGGATTTCCCAGGCAAGAATACTGGAGTGAGTTTCCATGGCCTCCTCCAGGGGATCTTCCTGACCCAGGGATGAACCTGAGTGTCCTACATTGGCAGGTGGGTTCTTTACCACTGAGCCTCCAGGGAAGCGCTCCATCATCTCTTACAGATACAATAAAAAAGAAAAAGATAATTTTTTTCCCTGTGATGAAAACTCAGGATTTACTTTTTAAACAATTTTCATATAGAAAGGACAGCAGTAATTAACTGTAGCCATTATGTTGCAACTATATTCCTAGAACTTATTTATCTTCTAACTAGAAATTTAGGATGGCACTTTTTAAATTTAGTTTCAAGAAAGGTTTTATTTCAGAAGATTAAAACGTTTTATTTAGAAGTTTCACAGAAAAATTGTGAAAATAGAGTTTGCACATATCCTTTATCCAGTTTTGCATGAACCCCTTACATTAACATGACATTTTTGTTGTCATTAATGAATCAATAGTGATATATTAATAGTAACTAAAGTCCATAATTCACTCACATTTCCTTAGTTTTTACCGAATCCCTTTTATTCTGTTCCACGATCCCATCCAGGACACCACATTACACTTAATCATCTTCTCGCCTTCGGCTTCTCTTGGCTGTGAGTTTCTCAAGCTTTTCCTATTTTATATTGACTTTTGAGGAGTACTGGTCATGTATCCTGTGGCTTGTCCCCCAGTTGGGGTACTCTGATGCCTTTCTCGTTATTAGACTGTGCCTACGTGTTTGGGGGAGAAAGATCACAGGGGTGAAGTTCCGTTTTCATCATGTCATGTCCTGGTACTTAGGAGCGACATCCCTTAGCACTGTTGATGTTGACGTGGATCACCTTGCTGGGGTGGTGCTTGTCAGGTTTCTCTGCTGAAAAGTTACTCTTTTTCTTCGTTCCACACACCGCATGTTAGAAGAAAATCAGTATGTGCTGCTGACCCTTAAGAAATAAGAAGTTATACTCCTTTCCTTGAGGGTGAAGTAACTGCATCAGTTAAAAGATGGGGTATATTTAAAAAAAAAAAACATTTTAAGTTTTAATTTTGTATTGGGGTATAGCTGATTAAAAATGTGATTATTTCAGGTGAACAGTCAGTATATATACGTGTCTGTCTGTGTGTGTGTGTGTGTGTGTGTGTGTGTGTGTGTACACACACATATCCATTCTCCCCCCAAACCCCTTCCACCCAGGCTGCCACATAACGTTGAACAGAGTTCCCTGCGCTATCCAGTATGTCCTTGTTGGCTATCCATTTAAAACATAGCAGAGTGTACAGGCAGCCATAAGTTTGTTCTTCAAGTCTCGTTTGTAAGTAAGTTCATTTGCATCATTTTCTTTTAGAGTCTACATACATATAAGGGGTGCCATATGATATTTTTCCTTATCTGTCTGACTTACTTCACTCAGAACAACAATATCTAGGTTGGATGGTGCATATTTTACGTTGTTTGCATCCCCCAGTCAAATGCACGAAATCTGTTCCGAACCCAGCCAGACCTCAGGCCTCAGGGGCTTTTCAATATCCCACTCCTCTGCTAACTAGAACCTGACTTCCCCTGGCTCAGACCCCACAGCTACAGGTCACACTTTCTTTACTGTGGCCCCTCTGTAGCCCCAGTGTTTCTAACACAGGGCATGTTGAAAATTCTGGAATCCCAGAATCAAAATAGAACCTCCAAGAAAATGATTGAGTTATCTCCCTTCCCAAATTCACATGCTGAAGTCCTAAGGCCCAGGACCTCAGAATTTGACCTTATTTTAAAATAAGGCCATTGAAGAGATAATCAGTTAAGGTGAAGTTGTACTGGGGTAAGGGTAAGATAGAGCCTTATTTCAATGTCCTTATAAATGGGAAATTTGGACATATCGGAGGAATACTACAGGCAGAGATTAGGATTATGTGTCTATGGGTCAAGGAATGAACCTAGAGGAGAGGCATGGAACGCACCCTTTCGCAAGTCCTTCAGAGGAATCAGGGCTCTGCTAACATCCGGATTTCAAACTTCTGACCTGCAGAACTTTAAGACAATACATTTTCATTGTTTAAGCCACCCAGACTGTGTTCCTGTTACAACAGCCCTAGGGAGCTAATACACCCTCCAAAGATAACTCTTCTCATCACAAAGAGAGAAAAACTCTGCACAAGACCTATTTAGCTCATCCCAGGACCAAGCTGAATTCTATAAACACTCATCCGTTGCCTATTCCGTGAACACTTACTAAGCGGTCGCACTGTGCTCAGAACTCATAAGACCCTGGGGAGCAGTGGAACCTTCATGACCCAGCCTTTAGGCTGAGGACAGAGACAATGCCGAGACACGGTAGTGTTCTATTTTCCTGCTGATGGCTATACGCATTCCAGATTCCAAATCTATACCTGTGAGCGTGGTCAATATATTTCTCTGCTGTTTAAGCTGAAATATCTTAGAGCAGGTTCCCTGGAAAGCACACTGAGCTTTGTGTACCAGGCCTATTGGGTGGAGAGTGCTCTCAGGAACAAGATGTGTATGGGATGAGGGCAGCAGATCTGGACAGAAGGAGAAGGCAAACAGTGAGGCAGCTGCGCTGAAAGGCTCCACCAATGCTATGGGGAGCCCCCGAGCTGGGACGACCTTCAGAGATGTGCTGACTGGAGGTGAGCCTTTGTACTCCTGCACAGACCACTCAGTAAATAACTGAGCAAGGTAGCCTGCTTCAGGCAGAGGCAGTCCCTGGACAGGGGTTCTTCCAGCTGGAAGAAGACCTGCCTGAGTCCTGATGGGGATTGTGGAGAAGGCAGCCCTTCTCCAGAAGCATTCACTTCAAAGGATATCTGTTTCCAGATGAAAAAGAAAAACCTCTTAACCAACATTTATTGGGCACCTAGGAAAATAAGTAGACAAACCTTATCTAAGTTGGCTTCCTGAATCATGTTTCTGATAGGTCACAAACACAAAGATAGGCAACGCTGGAGATGGAAAATCAGAATGGAGAACATAAGTTCTCCCTAAGATCAAATAGGCAAGTCTCAGGCACTGGGATGATTAACTCCGCGATTTTGCAAAAAGAAGAGCCGGCCTGCTCTGTCTCCTGTTAGGGAAATGGCCCTGGGCTCAGTTGTGCAATAGATGAAGTTGGGCCATCTCATCTTTCTTCAGGCACCTGTCCAAGCACCTGATCCTTTGTAAACTGCGTGGCTTTGCTCAGGAATCTCAGGCTTCTCCTGAGCGTGATGTCCAGAGGCTGAGCAGAACTCTGTTGGCTTGCAGGAATGTCTCCCTGGAGGAATGAACCCCAGGCCTGAAAATTTACGCACACAGAGCTGTTGGTGGTTCCTGCCTCTGATCCATAGGCATTAAGGAAGAGGGTGCCCTGTTTTCTGGTTCCATGGAAACTCACTTACCGTACATCAAGGCAGGCCTCTCCTTCCTACCTGTACTTGTTTCCTAGGATTACCTTAAATAACTACAATCTGGTGGGTTCACACAACAGAAATTGATTCTTTCATAGTTCTGGAAGCCAGAAGTCCGAAAATAAAGTATTGGCAAGGCCATACACTCTCTGAAGGTCCTAGGGGAGGATCTGGTCCATGCCTGTCTCTCTGTTTCTGGTGCAGCTGGCAGCCCTTGACATGCCTTGGCTTACAGACACATCACTGTGGTCCCTGCCTCTGTCTTCACATGGTGCTGCTTCCTGGGTGTCTGTGTCTCCTCTCCTCTTCTTGCAAGGACACCAGTCATATTAGATTGGACTTCTGGTGGCTCAGTGGTAAAGAATCCATCTGCCAAGTAGGAGACTCAGATTTGATCCCTGGGTGGGGAAGATCCCCTGGAGAAGGAAATGGCAACCCACTCCAGTATTCTTGCCTGAGAAATCCCACGGACAGAGGAGCCTGCTGGGCTATAGTCCATGGGGTCCCAAAAGAGTCAGACATAACTTAGTGACTAAACAAAAACAACATATTAGATTAGGACCCAAATACTCCCGTGTGACCTCATCTTATCTTAATTATATCCACAGTAACCCTATTCCCAAATAAGGTCATAGTCACAGGTACCAGGGATTACGACTTCAGCCTATTTTCCAGGAAGGAGGTGGGGGAGGGAAACACAGTTCAAATCATCACACTGTCTAAGGTTATGATGCCTGTTAGTACTTCTAAATACTAATAGAAGAAACCTTGACAGTTTCCGCAAGACCTCTCAACATAACGTGCATCTTTATATTTGGGAGAAAAAAGTGAAATCCTATGGCTGAAACTCTGAGATCTATCATAAGAAATAGGTAATTGGAATAACTTCAGCCCAGAGATGATGGGCAAGATGAGCCAAAGTCATATAAAAGGAAAGGTATTTTGAGGCCTCTGGGGCCTTAGTGGAGTCTATTAAACAGTACGTACCAACTTCACCTACTCTTAGCTAATTACCTCCACTGATGGAACAGATAGTACCACCGATGAGGCCAAAATTTGATCTTAATTCTGAACAACTTGATCCAACCTACAAGCCTAACCCTCAGCGACTTTTTCACAGAGATAACAAGAACAATGGTCCAGGGAAGACCTGTCAGAGACGCCAGTGTGAAACCCATCCCACCCACTGGATAAACCCAACCAAGAATCTTCCGGTGAATTGGGTCACAGAGGCCTCCATAGTGATAAAGGATCCCATCCTATTCTAATCTGTGTAACTTTAAGACAGCTGCACTTTCATTATGTTCTTAAATAGAAATAATGATGAGATACTATAGAACAGGGATCCCTAGTCTCTGGGATCTAATGCCCGATGATCTGTGTCGGAGTTGATATAGTAATGAGAGAAATAAGGGGCTTCCCTCAGTGGCTCAGAGGGTAAAGAGTCTGCCTGCAAAGCAGGAGACCAGGGTTCGATCCCTGGATCAGGAAGACCCCCTGGAGAAGGAAATGGCAACCCACTCCAGTATTCTTACCTGGAGAATCTCCATGGACAGAGGAGCCTGGCGGGCTACAGTCCATGGGGTCACAAAGAGTCGGACACAACTGAACAACTTCACTTTCTGAGTTGGAGTTGATATAATAATAATAGAAATAAAGTGCACAATAAATGTAATGCACTTGAATCATCCCCAAACCATCTCCACCCTCTACCCCGTTCCTTGGAAAATTTGTCTTCCATGAATCTGGTCCCTGGTGCCAGAAAGGTTGGGGACTGCTTCTGTAGAATTCTAACCATCCACTTGTTAAGATGAATCACTGTGAAGTTGGCACCAAAGGTTAATGAGAAGGTGCGGTAAACTGCAAGAAAGGGAAAAGGACTGGCATTTATATTTTGCTGCTAAAAGAGAGAGGTGGGGGCGATTCCCTGGCTGTCCAGTGGTTAGGGCTCTGCCCTTCCACTATAGGGGGCCTGGGTTTGACTCCTAGTCAGGGGAATAAGATACTGCAAGTTGTGCATTGCACTGCTAAGAAAATGTAAAAATAAAGAGAAAAATAAAAAATACAGCTTTAAAAAAAATTTAAGTCATCTGATTTCACATTAATTTCAGGCTCACTTAACTGCTTCCTAAAAAGATCTTTGAAGGAATAAAAGAAAAGTCTCTATCCTAGAGCCCAATAATGACTAGAAATTCCAGTAACCAACCCATCAGTCCTATCAGATCCCATAAACGGTGAGATACTTCTTAGCAATGATGAGGCTCATGACTGTCTTTGAGGAAAAAAAAAAAGACAGTGGAAAGATGTATGGCAGCTGAGCAAGCTATAAGCTTCCTGTTTGGAAACCTCCCACAGCTTAACTAGACTCAGAGTGTAATTCCTTCCCCCATAAAATGGAGATGACCAGACTTTTCCTGGGAGCAGTGGAATGTAATTCCCAGACCATAAATCCCAGTTCGAATACTGCAAAGATCTTGGGCAAAGAAACTACTGAATGTCTTAGAACCTCAGTTCCCTCATCTATAAAATGAAATTATAATAATGTCTATTCTCATAGGGTTGCTGTAAGATTCAAAAGAGATACAATGTGTTTAATGCTTTCTCTTCATCTAGCACAGTAAACACAGGTGTGATGCCTCTGAGATTGTCAAGCAGGATCAGTTAAATCCACAAGTCGATGGGGCCTGAATCACCAGATTTACCATCCATAACCTGAATCATCCATCCTCAGGTTATGGATGAAAATGCGACCCAGCCACAGAGCAGTTCATTCCAGAAATCAGTGAAGTGCGGTGTGACAGGGCAGAAGCAATATAACTCAACACTGGTAAATGTAAACACAAGCTCAGTGAACCAACGAAGGAAGAAGAGGTCATATCATTTGTTCCTGACTTCCCTCCAGTGCCTCAGTTCAAACTTGCTCTTGGAGGGCCGTCTGACTGCGGTGACTCAGGATAGGAGACGGAACTCAGAGAGCGCCAAGGAGAAGTAGAATAGAAGTCTTATCCCTTGTGAGGCCCTGTCTACTGAAATAGTGTTGAGTACAGCTTGGCACTTTTAGGGGATGTTGGAGCTTATGCCAGAAGAAAGCAGAAGAGGAGATTTGTGTGGATCAGGAGGCTGACACTGACATCTGGGGAGCCTTCTTGAAGGAACAGGGTTTGAAATTACCCAGCAGGGCTTCACTTCTCACTGAACTGAAAGGACACATTCCACAGACTGTTTCTGAAGGTTCTTTAACCTTTCATCATAGAGGGGGGCGGAGGGACCTCTGCAGCAGATCAAAACTTTTGAAGGAAATTAACTTGACCGTTTCCTGTTCCTTTTGCCACTCTGAAGTGATGGCTTCTGTTCCTCTGCCCTTTCCTGCTGTTGGCAATCCCTTCACGTACCCACACCCACATAGAAAGTGCTTTACTCTTTTCCCCTAGAGCAGAGGCTGATATTAACCCCTTTCTTGGACCTAAAATGTTTACTTGAAACAGTGGTTCTCGATCTCAGAATGAATCTGTTGAGGAGCTTTAAAAAGTCCTGATGCCCAGGCCACACACCAGACCAATTAAATTGGCATCCTGGGTGGGTGAGGCTCAGACATGGCTAGTGTTTTAAAGCTCTCAGATTATACCCATGTGCAGCTAAGGTTGATATACACCAACTAATGAAATTGTGAATTGAACTGTAGAAAAGTATAGCAGAGAGAGCAGCCAGCTTGTCTGGGTTTAGAGATTGTCCCCTGTGAATTCCTAGAGCTTTCCTGGTGGCTCAGATGGTAAAAAAATCCACCTGCAACATAGGAATCCTGGGTTTGATCCCTGGGTTGGGAAGATCCCCTGGAGGAGGACATGGCAACCAACTCTAGTATTCTTGCCTGGAGATTCCCCATGGACAGAGGAGCCTGGCAGGCTACAGTCCATGGGGTCACAGAGTCAGACATGACTGAGCAACTAAACACAGCAAGTCCTAGGACGAAAGAGTATCTGGGTCTCCCAAACTCCTGAATGTCTGGAGCAGACACCACAGCAGCTGTATTCATCCACTCCAATCTCTGTGACAACATGCCGCAGACTGAGGGGCTGAGACAACACACATTTATTTCCTCACAGCTCTAGAGGCAGAGAGTTCAAGGTCAGGGTGCTGGCATGGTCAGTTTCTGGTGAGAGTGCTCTTACTCATATGTGGATGGCTGCCTTCCTGTCGTGTTCTCATATGGCCTTTCCTCTGGGATTGAGTTAGTGGGTGCGGGGCGGGGGGGACGTGGGAGGGAGAGAGAAGAAAAGAGAGAGAAAGGGAGAGGGCGAACACTAATCTCTTCCTATTGGATCCGGGCCCCTTATGATTCATTTCATCTTTTTTTAAATGTTCATTTTATACTGGAGTAGAGTTGATGTACAATGTTGTGTTAGTTTCAGGTATACAACAAAACGACCCAGTAATTCATTTCATCTTAGTTACTTTCCTAGTGGCCCCATCTGCAGCCACACCTGCAGTTAGACATATTAATTTGGTGGGGGGAGGGCACAAACATTTAGTCCATAATAGTGGCCATGGCCAAAAAAGGCAACGGCACCCCACTCCAGTGCTCTTGCCTGGAAAATCCATGGATGGAGGAGCCTGGTGGGCTGCAGTCCATGGGGTCGCTAAGAGTCGGACACGACTGAGCGACTTCACTTTCACTTTTTACTTTCATGCATTCGAGAAGGAAATGGCAACCCACTCCAGTGTTGTTGCCTGGAGAATCCCAGGGACGGGGGAGCCTGGTGGGCTGCCGTCTATGGGGTTGCACAGAGTCGGACACGGCTGAAGCGATTTAGCAGCAGCAGCAGCAGCCATGGCCCAACAGGGGCTCCAGCAGTTATAGCTCACTCAGATATGATACACCCTTGCTATTCACAATGCAGTTCATGGACCAGCAGTGCCACATCCCCTGGGAGCTTGCTGGAAATGCAAAATGTTGGGTCTCAACCCAGCCAGAGGGACTGAACCAGAGGCTGCATTTTAACAAGATCCCAGGTGCTTAGCATACATGTGCATTAATGCATGTGAAGTGGTGTAATAGACTTTCCTCAATTCTAACAACTCTTCTTTTAGAAATTTTAGCAGATTAGTTTGCAAACAGCTAGCCACACCCACCCACACCCACACCCCCCCCCCACCACACACACACCCACCCCTGCCATACACACCCCATTCCTGATCGCAGAAGGGCCCAGACTTTCTCACCCTGTGGATGATGGGGAGGGAACCTCCTGGATGTTGAGTTGGAGGAGCGAAGATGAGAAAGTCCAGGGTAACTGTATCCCCACCGCCTCATCCCTCTTCTTCCTTTAATGTGCTCACCCTCCTCCCCTTTGACTTTGCCTTTGCCTCCAAGGATTTTTCCTAAGAAAAACAATCAAGATCCATTTTGAGCCAGCAGCAATGAGCACACGTGGGAAATCTTACTTAACCATCCAGTCCAGTCCCACTGGTTGAACAAGAGCCTGGTGCTCATGGGTTCCCTCAGGGCCCAAGAGGATCTGAAAAGGATGGAGCTGAGAGGAGGGTGAAGCTGGTGCAATCACAGCTCTGCCAGCTCCAGGGACTGAACTCTGCTCCTGAGAGAGAGGGAGGCTTGTAAGGTCAGAGTGTGTGTGAGAAATAGAACCAGGCTAAAGAGATCTTTGCTAAGCCAGCATCCTTCTGGGATAGAAAAGGTGGCAAGATGTATAGAAACACCATACAGTGTTGCTCTCAATAATGTTCACCTGTAAGAGTGAAGCTCTGGGCTCATCTTTTTGTTTGTAGTTGAATGTAGACCTGTCAGCTGGGGGCACAGCTCTAGGCTCCAATTAATATCCTTCTGGACCAAGGAAGCAAACAAAGGACTTAGGGTTGGACAGAGCTGGATTAGAATCTTGGCTCTATCATTTAATGACTAGGTGACTTGCTTAGGGTCTCTCTCAGTTTTCTAATTTGGAAAAATGGGCCAACAATATTCACCTAAGTGTTGTTTTGAGGTTAAAATACTTAATAGATGGCCTTCCCAGGTGGCGCTAGTGGTAAAGAACCTGCCTACCAATGCAGGAGAAATAAGAGACATAGGTCTGATCCCTGGGTCGGGAAGATCCCCTGGAGGAGGGTACAGCAACCCACTCCAGTATTCTTGCCTGGAGAATCCCATGGACAGAGGAGCCTGGTGGGCTATAGTCCATGGGCTCACAGAGTCGGACACAACTGAGTGACTAACACTTTCACTTTTTCCATACCTAATAGATATAATTGTTGGGATAAGTGTCAATTCACCACCTAGTATTCTTTGATTTTTACTGCAAAGAGAAACATAACATTCTGGATATCCAAACTGTAGAAATTAATTAATGCTGTTTCTGTGATTTAGTTCTATAAATAAGAGGGGACGAAGTCAGGAGTAGGAGAAGGTCTTTGAACTTCCCCAATTCAAAATCACTCATTTGTGGCCCTCAGTAACTCTTGAGGCAGAAGGTCTCGGATCCTGAAATTTCAGTAATTATCAACATTGGAGAACAAGTCATCTTTGTTTTCATAACTCAACTCAAATCACTATTGATCGCCCCCTTCTCTCCTCCTTCCCTCGTCTCCCTCCTCTGGTGGCTGCCTCAACTGGACTCTCAGAGTGAATTAAGCTCTCTGCTCTGCACCACAAACACATCTTCCTACAATATCGTAGATTTCCCTAGGGAACTCCAACCACATTTCTCTCTAATTAAACCTGTTTGGGGCATAATTTTTTTCTGGCTGCACCAAGCTTGATAGATAAACAATAAGTAAAGACTAAAACCTGCTCCTTATAAACCAATACTAAAACAGATGCCTTAATTATAGGAGACCAAAGAATTTGTCTCCATGTGTAAGATTATTTTGCTTTGTTGGTTCCCAATCCAGAAATAACAGTCGGGCCTCAGGTGTATCTTTTGTGTTTTTTCATCTCAGATGAGCCAAGATGAGAATCATCAGAAAGGGAATTGGGTTTTGCTGCAGACAAGGAAATTAGAGGCAACAGTTAACAGCTTAAGTATCCCAGTGGATTTTGCAAAAATACTACCTTGTCATCTAAACTGGTTCTCAAACTGTACCATGCAGAGAATCACCTAGTTCAGTTCAGTTCAATCGTGTCTGATTCTTTGCAACCCCATGGACTGCAGCACACCAGGACTCCCTGTCCATCACCAACTCCCAGAGTTTACTCAAACTCATATCCATCGAGTTGGTGATGCCATCCAACCATCTCAACCTCTGTCATCCCCCTTCTCCTCCTGCCCTCAATCTTTCGCAGCATCAGGGTCTTTTCAAATGAGTCAGCTCTTCGCATCAGGTGGCCAAAGTATTGGAGTTTCAGCTTCAGCATCAGTCCTTCCAATGAATATTCAGGATTGATTTCCTTGAGGATGGACACCTAGAAGGCTCATTAAAACTGATTGCTGGGGCCCATCTCCACAGTTTCTGATTCAGTAGGTTCATGGTCGGGCCTGGGAATCTGAATTTCTAATTAAGTTCCCCAGTGATGCTGATGCAGCTAGTTTGGGGCCCACATTTTGAGAATCAAAGCAGTGATTCTTACCTCTGGCTTCACATTACAATCACTTGAGGGGGCTTTCAGAAAGTACTGACTGCTTCCCAAGTCCCCGAGATTCTGACTTAAGTGGTCTGGGGATGGGCCTGGGCATCTGGATTTAAGGGGGTGACAGAGGATGAGATGGTTGGATGGCATCACTGACTCAATGGACATGAGTTTGGGCAAACTCAGGGAGATAGCGGTGGACAGGGAAGGCTGGCATGCTGCAGTTCATGAGATTGCAAAGAGTCAGACACGACTGAAGCGACTTAGCACATGTGTGTACGTGTGTGTGTGTGTGTGTGTGTGTGTGTGTGTGTGTGTGTGTGTGTGTACATACTGGGAGGTTTACAAAGTGGAGCAGAAGTGGACTTCTTCTCAGTACCTGTGATTTCAGGGTCATTTTCTCAGGACTGTTTAAACAATTATGACATTTCGAGTCTCAGATGAAGCTGTGTCTTTAGCAACCATGTCATGTATGATCATCTGAAAATGCTCAGCATTGGTGGATTATGGCACCAGGGGGTTACTGTGGCCTAACTTACTAAGCCCTGAAAAGCACTGAGGAGTGAGTGTGGCCTGCTGTTTCAGTGCTGTTTGCACGGACAGTGAAGGTCACCTTTGGCGATGCTGACAGTCTCTCATAAGGCAAAGCCCTTTTCCACTTCTAGGCATGTTTTAAAACTGGTGAGACGCTGTGACTAAAAACACACACACCCACACACACACACACACCCACAACAAAGAACAAATAGAGCTACAGAGAGGCAGGCAGGCAAGATGAAAGATGTAGCCCATAAGATGGTGAGTGATGCTCTTTCAGGGGTGATTTCAGGAATGTTCTGCTTTTACAAGCCACTAATTCCATGTCCAGGGGTGCAAGCTAGGAGTTCTCAGGCTGAGCAACATTTCCACAGTGTAAGAACTGTGTCATGCTCCGCTGGCAAAGGGAAAACTTTCACCCCGTTGTATGTACTACACGTGTGATACTGCGTCTCACTCTATTGTTCCAAATAAAAGGGGCCCTGCCCTTCCTGATGAATGATTCGGGTGATAAGGAGGGCACCCAGGTGAAGGCCTAGGAGCAGGTGCCTGACCTCACTTCTGGGTCCACCCACACCTCAAAACAGCTCCCTCAGGAAGCTCAAGCAGGTGGGGCTGTGGGCAGGCAGTGGAGTAGAGTGTGGAAAAGAGGGCTCTGCCCCCAAGAGTCAGGACACTCACATCCCAAGAACAGCAGGCCAACAGGCAGGGCAGGAGGGCCGAGCAAATTACAGCTTCTTGTGGCTTCTTGCCTTCTAGATCAGAGAAATAAGCATTTCTTTGGAGGAAAGTGGAAAAAATAAAGTTTTAATTGGTGGCTATCCAACTTCCAAAAGGCTAATTTAAAACAAAAACAAAACCTCTTGCCCCCCACCTCTTGCAGTATATTTTAATGTTCCGGTTTTTCTGAGACTTGTGACAACATGATCGAGCGAAAATAGCGATGGACTTGGACACTGAAGACTGAGAAGTAGTTTCTTCAGGCAGTCAGTTGGCCTCTGCTAAGAGCAAATAAGTTTCGTCTTGGCTCAGCAAGCCATGTTCCTCCAGTTGAAGCCAAGCTTGACTGCAAGGAACGCACCAACCCATCAACCGTGCGGTCAGTGTGGGGACCAAGAGAGGGCGCTGCAGCCAGAGCACCCGGTGTCAGCGTCCCCGCCTGCCGCTCTCTGAGGGACCCGGGGCATGCCAGGTAACACCCCGGTGCCTCGATTGTCTAATCTGAAAACAAGGCTAGTCATTCTACCGGCCTCATGGAGGTACTTATGAGGATGAGACAAAAGGGTGCCTAGAAACTGCTTGGGAGAAGGCAATGGCACCCCACTCCGGTACTCTTGCCTGGAAAATCCCATGGATGGAGGAGCCTGGTAGGCTGCAGTCCATGGGGTCGCTAAGAGTCAGACACGACGGGGCGACTTCACTTTCCCTTTTCACTTTCATGCATTGGAGAAGGAAATGACAACCCACTCCAGTGTTCTTGCCTGGAGAATCCCAGGGATTGGGGGGCCTGGTGGGCTGCCGTCTATGGGGTCGCAAAGTCGGACATGACTGAAGCAACTTAGCAGCAGCAGAAACTGCTTACATCAGAGCCCAGCACAGAGATGTGTCCCATAAGTGTTATCTCTTCTTATTCATTAGAATGAGTTGACTCTTTCAGAATAATATAGAGAAGGACCTACATCATGGACCATCTTGAAAGCCATAGAAACAATGATGAGGAATATTGAAATTAGTTGTTGAAAGCAAGGTTTTTCCTAGCAAGGAACTGTGTGAAAATGCATGCCACCCTGGGGTCCCCCTGGCTAACATATAAAATATCATCTGTGTACAACAAAGCCATAGTCTTTTTCCTTCTTTGGCTTCCCCATTGCCACTATTCCCATGATTGCTGGATCATGGAAAAAGGAAGAGGGTTCCAGAAAAACATCTATTTCTGCTTTATTGACATGCCAAAGCCTTTGACTCTGTGGATCACAATAAACTGTGGAAAATTCTGAAAGAGATGGGAATACCAGACCACCTGACCTGCCTCTTGAGAAACCTGTATGTAGGTCACGAAGCAACAGTTAGAACTGGACATGGAACAACAGACTGGTTCCAAATAAAAAAAGGAATACATCAAGGCTGTATATTGTCACCCTGCTTATTTAACTTATATGCAGAGTATATCATGAGAAACGCTGGGCTTGAAGAAGCACAAGCTGGAATCAAGATCACTGGGAGAAATATCAATAACCTCAGATACGCAGATGACACCACCCTTATGGCAGAAAGTGAAGAGGAGCTAAAAAGCCTCTTGATGAAAGTGAAAGAGGAGAGCAAAAAAGTTGGCTTAAAGTTCAACATTCAGAAAACGAAGATCATGACATCTGGTCCCATCACTTCATGGGAAATAGATGGGGAAACAGTGGAAACAGTGTCAGACTTTATTTTTGGGGCTCCAAAATCACTGCAGATGGTGATTGCAGCCATGAAATTAAAAGACGCTTACTCCTTGGAAGGAAAGTTATGACCAACCTAGAAAGCATATTGAAAAGCAGAGACGTTACTTTGCCAACAAAGGTCTGTCTAGTCAAGGCTATGGTTTTTCCAGTGGTCATGTATGGATGTGAAATTTGGACTGTGAAGAAAGCTGAGCACCAAAGAATTGATGCTTTTGAACTGATGCTTTGAATTGATGCTTTTGAACTGATGCTGTGAATTGATGTTTTTTGAACTGATGCTTTGAATTGATGCTTTTTGAATTGATGTTGGAGAAGACTCTTGAGAGTCCCTTGGACTGCAAGGAGATCCAACCAGTCCGTTCTGAAGGAGATCAGCCCTGGGATTTCTTTGGAAGGAATGACGCTAAAGCTGAAACTCCAGTACTTTGGCCACCTCATGCGAAGAGTTGACTCATTGGAAAAGACTCTGATGCTGGGAGGGATTGGGGGCAGGAGGAGAAGGGGACGACCCAGGATGAGATGCTGGATGGCATCACCGACTCGACGGACATCAGTTTGAGTGAACTCCGGGAGTTGGTGATGAACAGGGAGGCCTGGCGTGCTGCGATTCATGGGGTCGCAAAGAGTTGGACTCTACTGAGCGACTGAACTGAACTGAACTGATTGCCACTGACCATGCAGCTTGTAATGCATGTAGAACAGTGCCTGGTGCTTAGAAAACTGTCCAGAAAAGTTAGCAGCTATTGTGGTGCTGGTGGTGGATAATATTAATACTATCCCTACTCTAGATAAGAAATAACACTCGACAGCAAAGAGGGGATTAGATGATAGGAGTGAAAAGTGCTTTGCAAACTAGAAAGTATTTTACAGAACCAAGGTATTATTATCCCTGTGCCCCAGTGAAAGTATTTAATTACACAAACATTTGTGAAGTGTGAACCACAGGCTCTGTTTTGTGCAGAAGCAACTGATGGTGTTACCTTATCTGAACTTTGATGCTAACAAGACTCTCCTGCCGGCTAGTGAAGAATGGCTGGCAGCAGCCTTCCTCACAGCTGAGAGAGTGCAACCTGCATGGGGTTCCCAACAACAATTGAAGTCTCAACAATTAACCATTGTAATGTTCACTGAATCAGGCAGCTGACACGGCCCCGTGCTTTAGAGCCTGTTTCAATATTTGGAAAAGAGAACAAGGAAGCCTGAGCAGCATAAGGATCTGCTTGCTCTCCATCAGTGCAGCCTGGTGCAGGGACGCCCTACCAGGCAGGTCTCTGCAAGTTCCCAGCCCATGCCCTACCCCCAGGGCTGGGCCCCTTCCAGCTCAGCTCTGTGCCGAGCCGACACTTGACACCATGTCAGATGCTCTCTAGGCAGCTCCTTAAGCTGAGTAATGAGACTTAGTTTATTAGAAGCCTTTAATTACCAGCCTAATGTACAAACACATTTCTCTCCAGAGATGTTCATGCAAGCTCAGCTTTTGTTCACTAGGAAAAGCAAGCAGCTTTCTCCTCCTGGCAGACAAGACGTGACTCCAGGGTAAGATTTCACTCCGGTGAAATCCATCCTGCTCCAGCCATGATCCACCCACATTCCTTTTCCCCTAACCAACAACCCATTTAGCAGAGTGTCTGACCCTGTCTGCTGGGTGACTCTCCCCTTGCTTCCCCCTGATTCTGTCTGTATCATGGACAGAAGGGCTGTATTTAGAACCAGTCTCACTTGGATGGATTGATTCATCAGTTCCTTGTTATTAAATCCAAGCAGGCTCCTGACAGTGACGGAAAGCTAGTGAGCTTGCTCTTTCATGCTACAGGATGACCGTTAAGGCCTTATTCACTGTCTAGAAATCTCCAGTCCTCAGCACCCCATAAATCCCCCCAAAGAGAACGTTGTCTATTATTGCACAGAGTGAATACCATCAACGCGAGTCCTGGGCTTCCTCCTCACAACAGCTAATTCCTGATGCACCTCCTCCCTCTGTCCCTTCTTTCCTCTGTCTGAAGCCCTCCCCCCATCTGCACCCCTTTCTCTGCTTAAAACCATCCCAGCATCAGGATGGCATGCATGCATGCATGCTAAATCACTACGTCTTGTCTGACTCTTTGCAACCCTTTGGGATTGTTCCCCTCTGTCCATGGGATTCTCCAGGCAAGATGCCCTCCTCTAGGGGATCTTCCTGACCCAGGGATTGAACCTGCACCCCCTATGTCTCCTGCATTGGCAGTCAGGTTCTTTACCACTAGTGCCTCCTGGGAAGCCCACCCACTCCTATATCTGCACAGCTATTAAAGTACATATGTATCTTCTCTTCTTTGTGTGTGTTCATGCATGCCAAGTTGCATTCAGTTGTGTCCGACTCTTGGCAGCTCTATGGACTGTAGCCTGCCAGGCTCTTCTGTCCACAGGGATTATCCAGGCAAGAATACTGGAGTGAGTTGCCAAGCCCTTCTCCAGCCCAGGGATCGAACCTGAGCCTCTTACGTCTCCTGCGTTGGCAGGTGGGTTCTTTATCACTAGGACCACCTGGGAAGCCCCTCCTCTGCTTTTGCTGTTGGTCAGTCACCCAGTCGTGTCTGACTCTGCAACCCCATGGACTACAGCACGCCAGGCCTCCCTGTCCCTCACCATCTCCTGGAGTTTGCCCAAGTTCATGTCCATTGCACCGGTGATGTCATCCAGCTATCTCATCCTCTGATGCCCTCTTATCCTTCTGCCCTCAATCTTTCGTGGCTTCAGGGACTTTTCCAGTGAGTCATCTGTTCACATCAGATGACCAAAATACTGGAGCTTCAATTTCAGCATCGGTCCTTCCAATGAATATTCAGGGTTGATCTCCCTTAAGATTGACTGGTTTGGTTTCCTTGCTGCCCAAGGGACTTTCAGGAGTCTTCTCCAGCACCACAGTTCAAAGGCATTCTCTTCTTTATCCCTCACTAATTCTCTCCTAACCTCATCTCATTACCATCAAACATGTGCTTCTTTCTTCAACATAAAAGACCCATTGTTTAGATGAAATATGTACCTCAATTTCACATACCTCACTGATGCTTCATCATGGAAAGGTGACTTAGTTTGACTAAGGATATTAAAACGAAAAACAAAAACTCCCTCCCTTGATCCCATATCACCCCTAGGGAAAGTCAGCCCTCTTTTAAAAGACTGCCTATTCCCACAGTATCAATTTCCTTCTCTCTCCCACATCCCCAAGTCCTTTTCATTTGAACCCTATTCCCAACACTGTAATCAAATTCTTGCCAAGATTACCAAAGACCAGATTCAATAGACATCCCAGCCCTCACCTTGCCTGACCTCCTCCAGCATCTGTCACTCTGTAGACACACTTTCCACCCCTGGCTTCTGTGATACTAACACCTCCTGATCTTCCTACCTTTTGGACATCTCCCTCTGATGACCAACTTACATTTCTAACCTTCTTTTTAAAACTGGTATTTCCAAAGTTTCTGTCCTAGGCCCTCCTTTCTTCTCATTTTTCAAATCCTTTCTTGGCAATACTTCTCCGGGTGGTCTCACCCATTACAATCTGTAGGCCAACAAGACACAATTATGAGACTGATTTTCTCCTGAACTCCAGGCCCATGTGCACGCGTGCACGCTTAGTTGCTCAGTGATGTCCAGCTTTTTGTGACCCCATGGACTGTAGGCCTCCAGGCTTCTCTGTCCATGGAATTCTCCAGGCAAGAATACTGGAGTGGGTAGTCATTCTCTACTCCAGGGAATCTTCCCAGCCCAGGGACTGAACCCATGTCTCCTGCATTGCAGGCAGGTTCTTTATCATCTGAGCCACCAGACCCATATACCCGCATGCTATCCATGCATTTACACCTACATAACTTGCAGGTTCTACATGCTCACTGCATCTGTATCTGTTAAATTTTAGTTGCTGCTAGCAGAAGCATTCCACACATTTTAAGCAGAAAGGGGTTTCTACAGGAAATTGCATGCTTTAAAACTTTTGGAAAGACTAGCAAAGTCTCCAGGAGAACCTCCAGGAGAGGTGTCCAGGAATGACACCAGAATAATACTACAGATTTAACCCTCTAGGAGAAGTGCTATCTTTGCCGCAGCAAGAAGCTGAGGAGTTAGAAGCCTGCTGTTCCAAATACGAGCTTATTTCTGCTGCATCTGTCAGGCAGCTGTGGCTGAAATCACTTCATTCAGAGGCTCTTACAGCTGCTGGGTTTGCATTAGCCAGACAGACGCTTTGGGCTCTGCAGCTTCTGCTCTGAATTCAAGACTCACAAGTGGATCTAACGAATTGATGGACCTGAACCATGGATCTTTTGGCTGTCTAAACTGTGAAGTACAGGCTGGGCCACTACAAGCAGTATAGAATAGAGGTCAAGTGATTCAGTCTACTGTGTCCCTCACAAGAGGTCATTGTTTCCCAACAGACTGCTGCTCTCCTGAGGTCCCATATTTCTGTAAATTTACTCCCTCTACCCAGTAGGTCAAGTCTGAAACTGGCAGTAATACCCCTGCCCCACTGTCTTCTGATCCATACCCAATTTATGCCATTCTACCCCAAATATCTTTTAGCTCCACTTACTACTCTCTCTCCCAGGCCTCCATCATCTATCACCTGACCTACTGTAACAGCCTCCTAACCCCCTAACCAGTCTCTCTGCATCCAACTCTGCCTTTTTCTAATGCATTCTCCACAACATAGCCAGAGAAATCATAGTAAAATACATGTATGAACAGGATACCTTGCTCTTTAAAAACCTCAGTGGCTCATTTAACATGTGTCATCTGCTCCAGCTGGTAATCACCATGAAGGCAAGTGCTGAGTCTCACCCACGGCCCTCTGCACCCCCAGAACTTTGCACAGTGCCAAGAACACAGGGCATATTATTTCCTCTATGGCAAAAGATGTTGCCCTTCCTCCAGGCACACAACCTCATCCTCATGGAGTAATTAGCAAGGTTTCTTTCTTCCTGGTCATAAGCAATAACTGAACAAGAGAAAGCACAGTGTTGAACGATATAGTTAGCATTAGTCAGCTAGCTGTGTTAGCAACCTGAGTCTCCTGGCTGTGCGAACTCAGTCTCTCAAGAAACAGTTGCCTCTTAAAGATGCATATACTGTGATTAAAAAAAAAAAAAGTTTGAGGACGGTGGAGGGTCAACTATTCCTTCTCGCCACCCTATTTTCTCATGCCCTAGCACTCACTCTCTTCTATCCTTCTCTTCTTACTCTTTTTGTTCGGATGTTGTCACTCCACTTGGCCTCTCCTCTCTCCCATCCCTCTCATTTAACATCCACTTTCTTGCAGCCTACATTAATGGAAACCTACAGGGCCTTCCTATGGGCCCTGATCCCCTATAAACACAGACTTCCAGGTCAAAACTTGCACTGTATGTCCTGGAATCTTTGTCTCGCGACCCAAGATTTCACTTCGAGCCAGGATTCTACCGGTCCCATACGGCTGTGTGCTATTGTGGCAGTTCCTCTCTGCCAGTGTTTTTTGGGAAGTCTTTTATTAACTTTCCGAAGTTATTCTTGGAATTAGGCTCAGAATGTCCCTGGAGGAACGAACAGGTTACAAACAGGCTTCAGAAGAAAACAGCAACTTTATTCAAGGTGGCCTTACTTTTATGTACATCAAAACAATATCGACACAGTGCCAAGACAGGAAGCACACACACATGCAGACCCCCCAGGACGCTGGAGGGGCAGCAGTGTGAGGGGGGCGGCCCTGGGATGCCCTCCACTCTGGAAACTGTGTTTTCTTCAGTCTCCTGGTGGGATCACTGCCCGTGATTCTCAGTGTTGCATCTCGGGCTTTGGGTTGGATGTTACTCCAGGAAGAGGTGAGAGCAGAAACAGAAGTTGAAGAATGCTGCATGCGGGAGCTGAGCTGTTTCCCTGAACGGCTAGAACAAGATCTCCAGCCCTATCTTTCAGGCTCCCTCCTGCAGGTCCCTGTCCTTGCCTTTGTCTTCACCTTCCTCAGGCCTTGAGTCATCAATGGGCGTCCAAGCAGTGTCAGACCAGACTCTTAAATGCTGCTGAGTTTTACCCACGTTCATCCGGAGGAAGAGAATTTACATCTGTGTCTGATAGCAACCTTGTTTTCTCCATTTCTCTGGACTGTTTTTCTAGAGAATGATAGCCCACATCTACCGGGGCTTCCTAGGAGTCTCAGTGTCTAATCTGCCCACAGTGCTTTCTAATGCCTTATATGAATTCATTTGTGTAAGCCTCCCACCTGTGAGGAGGGGGCTCTGGTCTGTCCTGTTTTACAGATGAGAGAACTGAGTAGGAAGAAAAACTCAGCTGCTCACAGCTGCACAGCCGGAAAGGTCAGAGCTCAGACCTGAACGTGGGTGGTCTTGTGCCAGAGTCCCACCAGCATTCCCCACCCCCAACACCCTCCACCCTGCTTCTTCCCCTGCTTATCAATTCACTCCTCCCTTTTCCTCTGGCAGGGGCCCTGGGAAACCACCTCTTGTCTAAAAAGAGGCTTTCTCTCTCCAACCAGACCACAGACCCATTTCCCATACGTTCTGTTGGGGCTTTTAAGTGGATTAGTCACTAACACCCCTCTCTTCGGTACCCCAATTCAGAATCAGTTGAGAACTACATAGCATCAGATGCATGGAGATCAAAATGTGAGCTTTCTCCTGCTGAATTCCCAGCTGGAGTTTGTGGCTATGTTCAGTGACCGACGGGCCACTGAATGCTCTCAGTCATGCCAGCACCTATCCTACACCCCCGTCTAGACCATGGGACAGCCCACATGGAAGAAAAGGTTGGTCTGCAGAGCAGACGCAATTACCCAGAATTGCTGCCTCACCCCGGACAGGGGCAGAGAGAGAAGAAATCAAGACAATAAATAACCAGGACTAGCCTCTAACTCCAGCAGGATCCAAGCTGCTGAATCAGCCAGGAACCATTTCAAGCCTGTTACTTGGCATTGCACCATTGATAGTTAGTAAATAGACAAGGTCTCCAGTCTGCGGATAGCCAGCAGGCAAAGACAGACAGTATTGACCTGCACATGCAAAGTGAGAACAGGGCACCAGCTGTCATGCGTGAACAAAGGCAGTGACATCCATGCACAGGTTCAGTGAAACCAGCATGAAGCAGGTTGCTGGAAGGCTCATATGGAACGAGCTTCTTTCTGGAGTTGAGACTGAAGGCAGGGGTGGAATCGATTGTGATTTCTGCCCCAACACTCAGTATCCTTTTTTTCACACCTTCTTTTAAAACAGCCTCTACAAGACAGTTGGGAACTCTCTAGTTCTTGAAGAGTGGAGTAAACTATTTTTGAGCATCTGTCTTGAGCAAAGCTCTGTGCAAGCTAGAAGGTTCCTGGGTCCATGTCCTTGGGGCCGGGGGCTCATCCACTTACCGTGCAGCTAACACCAGAGACAAGCCAGGCACCCCAGCCTCGGGCACACAGCTTAGTATTTTATCTCTGTTGTCTCCAATGAATTAGGTGGCATCACCCCCAACTTAAAAGATGAGACTGAAATTCAGAATGATCAGCATGAACCACAAACATTTCTCGAGCATTTACATGCTAAGCAGCTTAGGCTCATCAGGACAGGGAGCTGTGAGGTAATGAAGCAGTTGTGGGAACAGGCCCAGGGAGCCTGACTGCCCGGTTCAAATGCCAGCTGCGCCCCTTGGCAAGGTGTGATGGTGGGTGGATTACCTACTCTCTGTGCTTCAGTTGCACCACTGATAAATGGGTAAATCAGCACCTGGTCCTTTGGGCTGTTCTAGGAGGAAAGGAGGGGAATACGTGTGACACACTCGGCACGGTGCTTATCTCGTGGCGGCCACTCCATGAAGGCTGGTGAGCTCAGGAAGCAGTTGTTTTACAGACAAGGCAACGAAGGCTTCGCCAAGCTCACGATTGCCCAAAGTCAAAGGCAACAGAGGAGGAGCCAGGACACAAACCCAGGTAGTCTGGCTTTAGGAACTGGACAAGGGCCCAGTACACCAGCTGCCTCTCCCACAGTCGACATGCAGAGAGGCGAGGGTCACCCTGCAGTTCCACCATGCCGCCTAGAAATGCTTCTCCAGGGCCCCTCGGATTGTCAGTCCCAGAACCAGGATTAGGACCAACACCGGCTCCACGTTTCACTCCCCACAGCCCCCTCTCCCATCTTGCCTCCCTTTTGCAGCTGGCGTCCTTCCACAAATGAGACTTTGCTAAGCACAGGGAGCCCATGAGGCCCTGCCTTCCAGAGTCCTTGGGGGCCTGCTCTAACTTTCCACAGCTCAGCTTTGATGTTTTTAAACTGCCAACCATTTTGAGTATTATCATATGCAAAACATGGTCTTAAATATTTTCTAATAGAAAGAGAAATGAGAAGTATGAGTTCCCAGAGGAGTTTGTTAGCTAGTGGAGGAGACAGGCAGGTACGCAAAGAGCACAGAGGCATGATCGAGGTTAGGACGACAGGAAGGGCCAGTGCTGTGGCAGGAGCCCACCCCTCCACTGGGTCTCTTGTGCTGCAGAGCCTCCCAGGTGGGGGATGGGGGTGGCGTCCACAGGCAGCTCTTCAGTCCATCCCGTGTACTGAGGAGCCCCAGCATTCTGGGATCAAAGGGGCCCTCTCTCTAAGGCCGCTGAGCCACTTCAAGGACACCAGGGTCACAGAACAATGCCATTTGGCAGATGGCAGAAGCTGCCTGGGGGAAGGAGAAAGTCTGGCTCTGCTGCCAAGCCAGAGACGGAAAACATTTTCTCTGAGTTAGAGAAAGGGAGGAGTGTCCTTTTCTGTTTAGAAGCAGCAGATGGACCCAATATTCCAGTACTTCCTGATCGTTTTGTAGGTCATACACCCTCTCGAGCACAGCGTGAGCTCTGTGGACCCATGCCTCAGAAAAAATGAAACTGAGCTCATGCAATACGTTGCATAGCTTCTGTGGTTTCTCGGACCCTTTGGAATTCCCACTGGGTCCCTGAATCCTAGATTAAAAATCATTCCCAGTAGGTTTTAAAAATTGCTTCAAATTCCTTGCAGCTCCTCTCATCTGGAGGCGACCTCTCAGTCCTCTTAAATCTGGGAAAGCTTTCACTGCATCTTCCAATAAAGTATGGCTTCCAAAGTCAGTTCATGAAAGGCTATGCACCTTCTACCTAGCTCACCTAGGATGCTCCGTTTGAGGGTGCTCCTTCTCAGAACTCAGCTCCAGGCCATGTGGTCAGGCCAGGTGTAGGTGCTGTGAACAGTCCCAGCTAAGCTCAGCTATAATGGGTTGAACTGCATACTTCAAAGGATGTTTCAATCCTAACAATAAGTGCGACCTTGCTTGGAAATAGTCTTTGTGGATGATTCAGTTAAGATGAGATCAGTAGGGTGGAGCCTAATCCAGTCTGCCCCATGTTCATATTAACAGTGGGAATTTGGACACAAAGACGGGTGTGTGAGAGAATGCTGTGTAAATGTGAAAGCAGAGATCACTGTGATGCACCCAGGAGTGCCACAGATGCCCAGGAATGAGGAGAGAAATGAGGAGAGAGGCAGGAAACAGATTCTGCCTTGTAACTTCGGAAAGAACCAGCCCTGCTGACACCCTGACCTTGGACTTCCAGCCTCCAGGACTGTGAGACAATACGTTTCTATTGTCAAAAACATTCTATTAGTGGAACTTTAAACAGCAGCCTCAGAAAACTAACACAGCATCCTTGGAGTCATTCCTCCCTCTGGTCCAGGTGGGAAGTAAAGGGGCCACCTCAGATGTGGGATCCTCCAGCCCCCAGACATTCAAGTCACCTGCAGCCACGCTGGTCTTTCCAGCTGAGGCCACAGACTGCAGACATCAGACGGTAGAGACGTGCCGCTGCTACTGTGTCCTGATTGAGTTTCTGACCCACAGGATACGTGAGTGTAATAAGCAGCCATTGTTTTAGGCCACTAAGTGTGGGGCTGTTTGTAATGAAGCGGTGATTAACTGGAACGCTGTTGAAACCTCTCCTGACCTCGAACCACTCTAAATTATGTCCTCTTCCTTCTTTGTCTGCAAAGAGAACTTGCTTGATGAACTAATTTGAGCTAAATGTCCATGGTAATGGTATCACAGAACCTGAGAATTGGAAGAAAGCTTGAATCTCACATGTAGGGAAAAACAAATTACCCATAGTCCCAACTTCATACAAATCAAACATCCTTCATTTTCCCTTTCAATCCTTGTGCATACATAATTTGCAGATAGCTTATTCAAGATTCATTCAACACAGTTATAATCAGACATAATTTTCTAGTCTGCCTTATTCAACTTGCGATTTATCATAGCATTTTCCATGTTGCTACATAGTCTTTATTCGTTTAATTGGCTGCAAAGAATTTCATAAGTGATTGTACTATAATTTACTCAGTCATTGTCCTTTTGACCAACATAAAAACCTTGATGTGAATCTTCTTTAATTGCAATATTTTAATTGTTCTAAATCAAGGTCAACAAACTGCGGCCTAAGAGCCAGATCCACCTACCCCGCTTTTGTACTGCCTGAAGGCTAATGATAGCTTTTAGGGTTTAAATGGCTGGAAAATTTTTTTAAAAAGGATAGTATTTTATGACACTTCAAAATTACATCAAGTTCAAAATTCAGTGTCCATAAATAAAGTTCATTGGAACAAACAACCCCCGTTCATTGACACATTGCCTGTGGCTGCTTTCATATTAATACAATGGCAGTGCTGAATAATTGAGACACCCTGTATGACCCACAAAGGCTGAAATATTTATTATTTGGCCCTTTACAGAAATCATCTGGGGAAATCTGTTTTAAATATACATCATCATCCCTCTCACCTCCCTCAGCAGTCATACCTATGGTCATTATTTTTACTGTCAAGAATCTCTTTTGCTATCTTTCTAGCTATCATTATTCATTTATTCAACAATAATTTGTTAAAAATCTGCTGTTTGCTAAGTACCTATTCTTGCCAGATGTTGTGGCAAAATATAAATGAGGCAAAATCCTTGCTTTCAAGGAGTTTATAGTCTAAGGAGACATTTAAGACAGAGACACACATCAGAGTATTTCAGATTTGAAAAGTCCTATGAGGCACAAAGAAATGCTATAGGGTCCAGATGTGGGATAATTCCTAACAGCCGGGAATGTGACATTTGAGCTTCAGGGAGGAAAAGGGAATGGCAACCTGGGTAGAAAAACAACTACAGCCTGGGAGACTATTAGCACACGTGTGTGTGTGTGTGTGTGTAAAACAATGTGACTGCAGTAGAGATGCTTTAAAAAGCCACAGTGGAGAATCAGATGGAAGGAGGGAGATTTTAGAGGAGGGGGAGAGGAGGAGGGGAGGAGAGGGAAGAGGCCTGAGTCAAGCTAAGACAGGATAAAATCTGACAAAGAAGAAAACCTATCTAAACCTTCAAGTTTGGAATCACTAATGCTTTTATTTCCCTTTGGCCAAAGGCAGATAAAACAGATAAAAATTTTAAGTTCTTCTCCCAGGCTCTATAAAACTTTGGGAGTTAGAGATGCCAATTAGTTACCCAGGAGAGGCGCCTCTTATGCAGGTCTTTGAGACGAACTGTTACATCCCAGAAGAAAGAAAACTAAATGTGAGAAGTCTGGATGTTTCCAAGAGGGCTTACTGTACACGTCGAAGCAAGAATACTTTGGGGGTTACCAAATGCAGAGCAGGATGGTTACAAATATGCATTTTTTCACAAGGGTCTACATTCAGAAGAGCAAGTAGGGTTTCATTTGTGTACTTTAAACCTTCACATGTAGCTAATTACTTGTTCCAAATGACCTTACTCTTTGGAATTCCATCTTCCTTCTGTGTGAATATCCCCTCCCCGCCTTCATCCCAACTTCCTTTTACTAATCAGAAGGGCTTTTGATATCAAGACTACAGAGAAGATTCCTTATATGAAGCCCAAAGAAATCAAACAGTGATAAATTTAGTGAACTTCTACGAATCTTACCCACTCTTTAAGGCTCAGCTCTTCCAGAATCAACTCTTCCAGAACCATGCTTCTGAAACTTTAAGGTAGACTGAAGAGCTTGTTAACATGTACCCCACATCTGGTGGATTAAGTTTGGAATGGTGCCCGAGACTCTGCATTTCTAACAATTTCTGGTCACACTGATAATGTTGGTTCATGGATACTAGCAAGGGTCTGGATTATTCCAGCCCCCAGTCCATCACCATCTTCTGAATTCCTATGGAACTTACACTCTGTTCTCTAGCATTTCAGTCTTGTCTTGTTTCCATTTCATGAAGGTTAGTTTTAACTTCCCAGATTGTGAACTCCTAGAGGAAAGAATCATATCTGACATGCATCTGTCCCCTCAACATGCTGCACCTGTTGCTTCTCAGAACAGGCGCTCTGCAGCATTTTGAGAATTGGTGAACAAGTCATTTGAGACAGCTCAGAGCAATCTCCCGTAAGAGAACCAGAGCCTCGGGCAAAAGTGCCAATTCAAGGCGTCATCCTCATCCCCACCCCGTTTGTGGTACCTGTGAGAAGCAGGCATTGTTTCAGTACACAGAGCAGGTACAAATGGTCGAGCCTTATACTTGGATGAGCGAGAGATGGAGCCCGGTTTTCATTCCCGTAACTGAATTTAATCCTGTGCAAGCACGCGTGTGTGCTTAGTCACTTCAGGAGGGTCCAACCCTTTGCAGCCCTGTGGACTGTAGCCCACCAGGTTCCTCTGTCCATGAGATTTTCCAGGCAGGAATACTGGAGTGGGTTGCCATGCCCTCCTCCAGGGGATCTTCCAGACCCAAGGATGGAACCTGCGTCTCTTACATCTCCTGCATTGGCAGGCAGTTTCTTTACTGTTAGCGCCACCTGAATTTAATTATAATGTCAATCTTTGCCTTCTGCCTGATTGCATAAAATATTATCTTGACCAAATTTAGGTAAACCCGGGTTTCTTTGACACTGTAGGATTTTCCCTCTGCCTCTGCCTCCCCTTATCAACCTTCCTCATTGGCGTTCATCGCCTCTGTCACCACTGCCATTCGCCGCCTTCATTCCTGCTTTTGACTCCCACTCTGCCCAGGGGTCCTTTTGTGATTTCATAGCCCCCTTGTAAGGCTCAAGTACTTTCAAGGTCTGAAAGCCTGCACCAAGGTCCGGTTTCAAGCACGGAAGTCTGGGGGTGATTAGAACAAAATATTAGCCATGAATCTGAAACAGCACAGGAGGCGGCCTTCTCCTTGCTTTACAGGAGCTTCTTGTTAAAAGAAAAACAGATCATGTGAGCCTAGGTGAGTGAACATGTTTAGCAGTTGACATGGTATTTAAAGGCAGACTGAACAGAATAAATAACAAACTCAAGCTTTAGAGCTCCTCCATTGCACCAGCCCCCTTTCAATCAGGGGTCCCACTGTTCACCCCTTGCAAATTCAATACACACAAATGTTGGTAGCAAAAGATTTTGGTGCCTTTAATCAAAATGCTGGCAATCTGGGAGATGGTGGACTCGGTGTCCCACAAAAATCACATCTGAAGATTCTGCTCAGTCATGGAAGCTTTAAAGGGAGACAGGGAAGTCATCTCAGTTAATCACTAAGATGGAGGGGGGTCAGAGTCGTCGCCACCCCCAGCTGTGTGAAGGCTTGTCGACTCCTCATGATCATCTTCCAGTTGTTACCTTGTCCACAGTTTGGTCACACAGTTTGTTCAGGAGATTATGAAGGGGAAGCTAGGGCAGATATCTGGTTATCTATTAATTACTTATTCTTCATTTATTTGATCTGCGGGAGGAACTGACAAGTTAGGCAAGGTATTGTGTGATTAAAAGATTTGAAAGGTGTGCTTGGGCCAGAG
Organism: Capra hircus; assembly: GCF_001704415.2. Lineage (NCBI taxonomy): Eukaryota > Metazoa > Chordata > Mammalia > Artiodactyla > Bovidae > Capra > Capra hircus. The sequence continues at coordinate 9,182,033 of NC_030830.1, read as the reverse complement.
ATGAGTAAAGTGTAGGGATGCCTGGCTGAACAGTCAGTTACAACATAGCTTTGCTAAAGTGACAAGAAATGGGGTTTCCTGCTGAGGGGGGTTTCCTGCAAGGAACTGCAGACAGGTTCTTTGTCTCGAAAAGGGCCCCTCAGGTTATATAAGCTTTAATTTGCACAGATATGCCCCTGGTGTATTATGGAAGAACTGAGTGCGGTGGTTGCTAGTGATGATATTGGTGAAGAAAGAGGCTCAGTGTGACATGCCAGGTGGACATGGGTCAGAATGCACTGTGTTCCCCTCCGAGCAGGATATTTCTCTTCTCCATCATGCAGGTCTGTGACCAGCCCCATTATTCACTCAGTTTTGGCCTCAGTGCCCACACCCCCGCCCCCAGTCACACTGGCTCCTCCCTTAGTCTCCACCAGTGGAATACATGCCATCTCAGGCGTGTGTTCAGCCCAAGTCCTCTTTCCAGTCCCACCTCCATCCTCAGAGCTCAGGCTGTGTCACACCTAATTCCAAACCAGGGACTGCCAATGGGCTCCCTCCAGCCCCGCTCCTGATCTCCTCCTGGTTCTGTTTCTCCGAAGAACCCTGACCAAAGCAGCATCTAATACACATCTGATATGTGAAAATAAATGAAATATGTGAAAATAGATGAATAAAGCTGCAGTGAAAAAGAGCGATCCTGTACATTCAGGAATGTCGCTGGGCCTCTGACATGCTACACCTACAGCAAAGAGCATGGCCTTGGAGACTGATTCGGTGAGCAATTCTCTGTTTATAAGGAAGGTAAATCCACTCAATCCAGGCAGAATGAAGGGGACTTGTGGGAAGGATACAGAGACCCTCCCTGAATCCAAGGGCAGGAAGCAGAGCAGAGCCTCCAGAAAACAGACATCCCAGGGCAGTGTTTATCTTTCATCTCCCTGGTCCGGAGAGACCAGGCACCCGCTCTTCCTGCCTGTCTTTTCTGCTCTCCCGCGGACGGCCGACTTGCTCTGCAAACGGCACCTCCAAATACAGGCACGCTTGAAGGCACTGGGGGTTAAAGCTTCAACATATGACTTGGGGGGAACACAGGTCAGTACATAACATACCCCTTCTGACAGGGAATCCAAGTGATCTGGTTAATCTGATGTACCTCTTCAAGAAAATGGGACAATATTGCCTCATAGGATTCATATGGAGACTGAACGAGGGGACGGACAGGGACCACAAATGACAGCCGTTCTCCCTACTGTCTTCCCCCAAATGGGCAGGCAGGGCAGCCACGTTCAGAGCTGTCCTTGTTTCCCACGAGATGGCTTTGCTCCTGCCCTCCTCTTCTATCTTGGGTTAATCACGGTCACTGCATATTCTCACCTTACATGGAATAAGTAGGGTTATTTTAAACATCAATTTTATTATCCAGTTATGTTAATGGTGCGTGAAATAACATGTGAAGAGCCCATTAAACATTATGAAAGAGTTTCCATTTCTTAAAAATGAGGGGATAATAAGAGAGGCCCACATAATTCACTGCTGAGGGGGAGAGAGAGGCTGACTTTAATCTTCAAATGCCCTTCTAGGAGGCACAACTTTCCGAACTCGAAACTCAGCATTTCAAAAGAATTTGGGGAACAGCTGACCCTCTTAGGTACAATCCCAGAAGCATGTTTCAACCAAGAAATAATTAACAGTGCGGATAAAAGAGCACAGGAATAAAAATTAGTACCTTGTATCAGAGATGAATTTTGATCCAAAATGAAAATTTTTTTTCTTTCATCAAATTCTGTTCTGCTGCCTGACTCATACATACCTCACTGTAAGACCACAGTCTGTCAGCCCCAGGTATCAATATAACCTGTTTAGAAAAGGCCGAAGGATAAATCCATCAACAACTTCTACCCAGATCCTCGTTCCCACCCACTGCAGACCAATACCGGTACAGCCCTGGGCTCTCAGGAACTCCAGGGAATAATGGATTCTAGTTGCCTCTGCATGAACCTATGATGGCCATTTACTCATTTCTTCAGAAAGTTTTATGTCCTAAAATTATAGATTCCTACTTTGTGCTCCTGGCTTCTAAGAGGACTCCACACTCCCCTGAATTTCCTTCTATCACATGGGTCACCACTGCTCTGGACCTTTGCTCGCTTCTCATCTTCCTGACCCTTTATCATCAGATACCCTAGGACCTGGAATTCAGCTTCTTTCCTTCTCTGTTCACAGTCATTCCCTTGGTGCTTCCATCCAGTCTCACGGTCATAAATATCAGCTATAAACTGACAACTTCAAGATTTAGTGCTGTCTCTCCAGGACTCCAGACTCATATGTCAAGCTGCTTACTGGGATGCCCAACAGGCACCTGAAATGTAACTTTCCCAAAATCAGACTACTGCTGATCTTCTCCCACAAACTTGCCCCATCCACAGTATTCCCCAACGCACTCAGTGTCAACTAAATCCTTCCTGTTGCTCAGGCCAAGGCCAAGAACTTGTGATCCATTCTATTTTTTAAAATCTTTTATTTATTTTTGGCTGCTCTGGGTCTTTGTTGCTGCGTGTAGGCTTTCTCTAGTTGAGGCTAATGGGAGCCACTCTTCACTGTGGTGCATGAGCTTCTCCCTGCTGTGGCTTCTCTTGTTGCGGAGCTCAGGATCTAGAGTTCAGGCTTCAGTAGTTGCAGCACGTGGGCTCAGTAGTTGTAGCTCAACGTGGGTGGGCTACTAAGCACATGGGCTTAGTTGCTCCGTGGCACGTGGAATCTTCCCAGACCAGGGATCAAACCGGTGTCCCCTGCATTGGCAGGCAGATTCTTATCCACTGTACCAGCAGGGAAATCTTTAATCCATTGTTGACTCATTTCTTTGTTTTATACTCAACTCCCAATCCCAGCAGGGAAATCTTTAATCCATTGTTGACTCATTTCTTTGTTTTATACTCAACTCCCAATCCAACAGCAAATCCCGTCAACTCCACCTTTAGAATATAACCCTGGGACTTATTCCTTCTCACCACAGCCCCGTCCCTGACCCAAGCCACCATGCCTCATCTTGACTTTTGCTCTGTCTTTGCTCCCCTATAGACTGCTCTCCACACAGTGGCCAGAGAGATTCTTTTAGAACATTAGCCAGACCACACCACTCCTCTGCTCTGCCCATCAGACTGAGAACAAAGGCTGGAATCTGTAGAATGACCTCAAGGCACTAGGTCTGGGCCCCCCACCATCACTTCCCCCACTTCCTCTGCCCCTCTCCCCTTCCGTCACTGTGCTCCAGTGACACTAACCTCCTCTCTCTTCTTTAGCCCCTGCCAGGGGTGCTCCTTACACAACATCTTCCCATTCTTTACCTGCAAGAGGGCTCGAATCTGCCTGGAACAGGAATACACGGCTGGATTCCCGTCAGTCTCTTACGGACTTGATGCAGTGTCCTCTTCTCTGTGAGGTCTTCACTATTCAATATAATAGTCACTTCCCAACCTGTACTAGACTTTCCCGCATTCCAGCTGTGTTTTCTCCTCTGCCTTTATCACCGTTGGACATACTAGATGTTTCCTTACATGTTGTATTTACCTGCTGTCTGTTACACCGAAATGTAACCGCCACGGGGTCAGGGCTTTGTTTCTTTTGTTCACTTTTGTCCACCCAGATAAACCTACTGTTTGGATCTATGAATAATTGTTGCTGCTGGAAAATTCTCTAGAGAATATCTCATCCAGCTACCTCTATGATAGCTGAGAAAGCTGAAACAAATCCAATAACAACTTGCTCAATATTACATAATTTGTTAATGGTAGAGCTGAGATTACAACAGGTTTCCTGACTCCGAGTCCAGCCCTTCATCAAGTAAAGTATCATCTATTTTCTGTCCCAAATGGATTATAATGTCTGGGGACAGATTATGGCCTCAAATTTCTCTCTAGTCATAGAAACCAACACAGTTGAAAATAATGATAGACTTCAGAAGTAAACTCAAATCAGTAAGAGTATTAGAAGAGACATTCTCCCATGAGCTTTAGAGTACACATGGCTGATTTATTAGTCAGTTTCTAACAGAGAGATGATAATAATATCAATAAGAGTCACCACTACCCGGTGCCCAACAAATAGCAGGTCTATATACACTGCCTCATTTAATTTTTGCAACAACATCTAAGGAAAATATTATTTCATTTCCATTTTACAGATGAGTAAATTGAGGCACAAGGAGGTTAAGCAATTTGTCCAACTCCATACAATTAATAAGCAGAGTTGGGGTTCAAGGTCAAATCTGGCCCTCCATCGGTTTTTAAATAAAGTTTTATGGAAACGTAGTCCTGTCCCTTTGTTTACATATCCTCTGTGGCTGCTTTTGCACAATACAAACAGAGCTGAGTAGTTGCAATAAAGACCCTGTGACCCACAAAGCCTAAAACATTTACTATGTGCTCCTTTACAGAAAAGGTTTGCCAACATCCGGGCTAGCACAATGTGGTGCTCAGAAAAACAGCTGTAAAAGTGAAAGGAAAATTCTGAGGACGTAACACAGCATAGCTATTAGAAATTATCCAAGGCCTGGAGACCAGTGTAAAAGCTTATGAGAAGTTCACCAGGTTTGGGCTATCTCCTCAAGCAGGCTGAACAAACTCCTAAAAGGCCAGACGTGGTTAACAAGTATCCCAAGATAGCAAAACCCTGTGTTCTCTCTGTCTCTCCAAAGACAGGTCAACAGTCTACCTTCCCCCAAGACAAGATCAGCAACAAAACCTTTTCACTCATGGGATTTAGTGTCTAATAAAACAAATCACCTCATGGGGAAAGAGTAACCTGGCCCTTTTGTCTTGGTTTCTTCCTTGAAATTTTAACTCCCAAGTGCTCTAGGGGAGTAGTTCCCAATCACTGGTGTTTGTCTCTGAAGAGCTTTCTCCAGTCTGTCATGAAACAAGGAAAATAAAGCAGGTATTTCATAGCATTCACAATGCATCCTTTATCCTAGACTCTGTGCTCTCCCTTTGGGGTTTGAAGATGTCCCCATCCTGTATGAACTGATAGTGAAAGTGGTTGGTAGCTGGCTTATTTATTTATTCTCTCGTGCCCTCATTTGACCAAAGAAAAAGTTGGCAGCCCAACTTACTTTTTAAAAATTTTCCTGAAAATTTACAAGCCCTAAAGAGTAACCATCTGGGCTGCGTTACTCTGAGAAGCGCTTGTGATAGCTCAGCTTTCCTGCCATCAAGGGTCACTGCTTCTAGGTGATTTACCTCCAGCTAATGCTGGATGGCATCCCTGGCACTCCGCTCCAGGATGGCCACTTGGCTCCCTTCCCTGTGGTCACACTGTCTGCTCATAGCCACAGAAACCAGACTGGAGTCAGCCTAAGCCAAAGAAGGAAAGCATTGGCTCAAAAATTCTAGCTTTTGAAGGGACAGGAAGGGGTTAGCCCCAGGGCTCATATGAGCAAGGGTCTCCAGCCCTGTGGGATTACCTTCTCCATTTCTTGTCTCGTTTTCTCTGTACTCGATCATTATTTCCTCATGAATTCGAGGGCTTTTAGCAGCTCCAGGCTTCCCTCTCTACAGCTTTGGAAGTACAGCAAAAATGCCAGGTTTTGGTCAGCTCTGGTTGAAGAGCCCCAGAGGGACACTGTGCTCAGCTTACTGTGGATTACATGCCCACCCCAATAAAAGGATGATTGAGTGCCAGATAGCCTCGAAGCTCCCTCCGTGCCTCCCTAAGGTCTCTAAGGTCTTTACTCAAAAGCTCCTTTTTTAGTGAGGCCATCCCTGGCTACTCCACCTAAAATTGTGCTCCTCATCACCTGGTTCAGTTCTGTTCAGTTGCTCAGTCATGTCCGACTTTTTGCGATCCTGTGGACGGCTTCCCTGTCCATCACAAACTCCCAAAGCTTGCCCAAACTCATGTCTGTCAAGTCGGTAATGCCATCCAACCATCTCATCCTCTGTCATCCCCTTCTCCTCCCACCTTCAATCTTTCCCAGCATCAGGGTCTTTTCCAATGAGCCAGTTCTTCACCTCAGGTGGCCAAAGTATTGGAGCTTCAGCTTCAACATCACCCCTTCCAATGAATATTCAGGACTGATTTCCTTTAGGATTGACTGGTTGGATATCCTTGCTGTCCAAGTGACTCTCAAGAGTCTTCTCCAACACCGCAATTCAAAAGCATCAATTCTGTGGTGCTCAGTCTTCTTTCTGGTCCAACTCTCACATCCATACATGACTACTGGAAAGACCATACCTTTGACTACACAGAGCTTTGCTGGCAAAGTAATGTCTCTGTTATTTAATATGCTATCTAGGTTGGTCATAGCTTTTCTTCCAAGGAGCAAGCATCTTTTAATTTCATGGCTGCAGTCACCATCTGCAGTGATTTTGGAGCCCAAGGAAATAAAGTCTGTCACTGTTTCCATTGTTTCCCCATCTATTTACCATAAAGTGTTGGGACCAGATGCCATTATCTTAGTTTTCTGAATGTTGAGTTTTAAGCCAGCTTTTTCACTCTCTTCTTTCTCTATCTACTTGCAATGAAGTGATGGGACTCGATGCCATGATCTTCATTTCTTGAATGCTGAGTTTTAAGCCAGCTCTTTCATTCTCCTTTTTCACTTTCATCAAGAAGCTCTTTAGTTCCTCTTTGCTTTCTGCCATAAGGTGGTGTCATCTGCATATCTGAGGTTATTGATATTTCTGCGTGCAATCTTGATTCCAGTTTGTGCTTCATCTAGTCTGGCATTTTGCATGATATACTCTTCATATGAGTTAAATGAGCAGGGTGACGATATATATCCTTGATGTACTCCTTTCCCAATTTGGAACCAATCTGTTGTTCCATGCCCAGTTCTAACTGTTGCTTCCTGACTGGCATACAGATTTCTCAGGAGGCAGGTAAAGTGGTCTGGTATTCGCATCTCTTTAAGAATTTTCCAGTTTATAGTGATCCACACAGTCAAAGGCTTTAGCGTGGTCAATGAAACAGAAGTAAATGTTTTTCTGGAATTCTCTTGCTTTTTCTATGATCCAACAGATATTGGCAATTTGATCTCTGGTTCCTCTGCCTTTTCTAAACCCAGCTTGAACATCCAGTCACCCAAACTTCCCGAAATTTCTCTTTTTCCCTTATCCTGCTCTATAATTTTCATTAGTGTGTATCACCTCCTAATATATAATTTACTAATTTGTTTATTGTCTGGCTCCTCCCACTATAATGCAAGTTCCATGAACAAGGATCATTGTCTGTTTTGTTTATTACTATGTCCCATTGTCTACAATAGTGCCTGGCACACAAGGACTCAATGAATATTTGCTTTTGTTTGTTGATTGTTAATCTTCCTTTTATTGTTGTTATTTAATTGCTAAGTCATGTCCAACTCTTTTGCCACCCTATGGACTGTAGCCCGCCAGGCTCCTCTGTGTGTGGGATTCCCCAGGCAAGAATACTGGAGTGGGTTGCTGTGCCCTCCTCCAGGGGATCTTACTGACCCAGGGGTTGAACTCGTGTCTCCTACATTGCAGGCAGATTTGTTTACCTCTGTGCCACATGGGAAGCCCAATCTCCCCTTACTAGACTATAATCTTCTCATAGGGTGGGAATCTTGAAATCTGTTTTGTTTTAATCGACAAGTTCCAGTGCCTAGAATAGTGCCTGATACCTAGAGGACCCTCCCTGAATATTTGTTGACTTGAATCAGAGAATCATTGTGTCTGTGCAGACAGCCAATCATAACTTTCTGTCTCCACTGGCCACCCAGCTTCACTGATTCACGTCTGAGAAGTGGAGTTCCATTGTGCTCAATAAATATCCACTGTGCTTTCCTAACTTGGAGTGAGGTGAACTTGAATTGACACTCTAATGCTGCAGAAGGTTATAGCTGTGTACAAAGCAATAAAATATGGCTGTCCATATGAATCATAGTACAATGAGGATGGATACAATTGAGCCAGAGTTGACAAGTGAACTTGACATAAAACACCAGGCTTTAAAGCAGTTCTTCGATCTTTTGGGCACTTCCTATAACTTCCTGCTTCCTGGCATTTCCTGCCGGGATCCTTCTGCACTTGTCTCAACCTTGTATTTCAAGCAAAGTGCAGGTTTCAATTGATAAGCACTATTAGAGCCATGCTAATACTACTCTGGATATGTGTTAGCTGTCATCCTTTATGTTTTAGACATTACAATTTTGTTCAATTCTTTAATATCTCCATATGCAAACCTTCTATTAAACCAAACCTTTGATCTCCCCCTACTCTGAATGTCTTCCTATGACCTGTTACCATGGAGATGATCACATATGCCTCATATAATTAAGTTTCATTTTTCCCTTTTCTGCTGGTAAGTTTTCATCTTAGCTTAGGTGAATTTAGAACACTGTGCTTAAGGACTCAGGTGTTTTAAGTCAACAACAAAATTAAATTTCTCTCGATGAATTAACTAGACTCCTCCTAATTCAATATTCAGTTAATTTGAAAGTAGAAGAGACCATCTCTAACAAGCTGGAATCCAAAGTCACAAAGAGATCAGAGTTTCTATTTCAGTTCAATTATCTGAAACTTAAAACTGCCTTATTAGAGTCAAGATGACAAAAAAATACATATTTTAAAAATAACAGTTATTCCCTGGAAATAGAATCTGGAGAACATTAGATGGCTGCTATAACAGCTCTTATGTATGTATATGTATGTTAGTCACTCAGTCATGTCCGACTCTTTGTGACCCCATGGACTGTAGCCCACAGGGTCCTCTGTCCACAGAATTCTCCAGGAAAGAATACTGGGGCAGGTTGCCATTCCCTTCTCCAGGGGATCTTCCCGGCCCAGGGATCCAACTTGGATCTCCTGCCTTGCATGCAGATTCTTCACCATTTGAGCCACCAGGAAAGCCTCTTAAACATAGCCAAACAACTCAAAATATCTATCTTTCTCTTTATGAGCAGAGTTTCCAGATAAAATACAATATTTAGAACATACTCTTACTTAAAAATTAATTGTAGTTTATCTGAAATTCAAATTTAACTGAGCATTCTGCATCTTTATTTGCTAAATATGGCAACTCTATTTATGAGACACAGTTGGCCATCAAATACTCCATACGCCATCCAAATTTTTCCTAGTTACCAGGAAAAACTAAAGAATCCCTGTTTTCTATTAGTAAAAGAGGGAGAGATGTCACTCAGGAATCTATGGGTCTGTGGGGGCATCAAATACCCTGCTCAGATCATGGGTGTTTGTTCAACACAAGACAGAACCGCTAACGCTTGGTGTAGCAACTAAAGACTCTCTATCCAGTTTCATGCAGAATGGGAGTGAGGAAAATAGTTATAATTAAGGTCTAATGGACAAGTGGTCCTTTCATGATATGGGGCTGTTTTCTAATGCACATTGTAACTCTTTCAATGTTGGTAAAGGAAATGCTACAACATTCTCTTGGGTTTGTGCTTCTGGAGTAGAGTCCAGAGAAAGAGTTCTAGCCCCTACACTCTAACTCGCTGGATAGACTTGGGAACATTACTGGCATTTTGTGGCTCTCTTTGAGCCTCCTTGTACAGTTTCTCCTACGAAATGGGAAAGATACTGGCCCAGTCAAACTTGTGTTGCTGTTGTTCTCAAATAAGATTATCAGATGATAGTATAATTTATATGACAATTACAAACGGTACAAGCATCACACAAGGTCTTACCGTTATTACTGCCCCTTTATGAGGCTTCTCCGGTGGCTCAGCTGTAAAGAATCCACCTGCAATGCTGGAAACCTGGGTTCAATCCCTGGGTCAGGAAGATCCCCTGGAGGAGAGCATGGCAACTCACTCCAGCAATTTTGTCTGGAAAATCCCATAGACTGAGGAGCCTGGTGGGCTAGAGTCCACCAGGGGTCGCAGAGAGCTGGACGTGACTGAGTGACTGGGCATGCGCTTATGCCCCTTTGTGGTTCCCGAGGCTGTTGAGTCCTGCGTGTAACAGGGAAGACCAGTTAGGATGGGAGTGGGGGTGGGCCACCTGTTGGAACTGAAAGGCCCCATTGATTTAACATTCAGCTCTTCCCGGTGGGAGCTGGGACACACTGGTCTTGAGCAAGACATACATATTATATTTGTAGCAAAACAATTATAATGTCACAGGAACAACAGCCCAGCTGCTCTGGGACAGCGCTCCAGGGTGGCCATGGGACTGACAGGTGCCATCCTCCCCAGAAAAGCCCATTTGGGAAGTCACCGAAGTGCACCTCGGCAGGGCCTGTGGAGGTAATTACAATCCGTGCTGTGAAACCAGATCCCTTTTCAATGGATGAAGTCGCTGATTCTCTTCTGAAGCCAGGAAACAATAGGTTATTGCCCTTCACATAACCAACAGCCTAACCAGTACCCTGGCTCAGAGGTCCCCAGCCTCCAGGATTTAACGCCTGATGATCTGAGGTGGAGCTGGTGTCATAATAATAGAAATAAAGTGCACAATAGATGTACTGTGCTGGAATCACCCCGAAACCATCACCCCCTCAGTCTGTGGAAAATCGTCTTCCACGAAACCAGTCCCTGGTGCCAAAAACAAATGGCTCCTGAAACAGGGGGTGGGGCAGGGGAGAGAACTGGTCTGTTTCAAGGTTTTATAAGGTAATTGCTCCGTGTGCACAAAGGACCTGAAAGGAGGCCAAGAAAGAGAAGGCGTCCCAGCTGAAACTTGGGAGTCTTTGTGGCCTTTGTCATTTGGGGCCGGGGTACTGGCTAGGATCCTCGTAAAACTGAATCTTGGTAGGAGACAAGAAAAACAGCTCAGCCAGCCCCTCAGAACCCACTGCTTCCATGCCATCTGCCTGCAATAGTGTTCCCCTGCTTTCCTTCCTAATTTCTCTTTCTTTATCCACCTTTAGTCACAATGGGGAGCTAGAAAAATATATAGTCACATGTTATCACACTTTGTGTGAAATCTTGTTCCTTCACTTATAAGATACAACATTTACTAGCTCTCCTTTGAAAAAAACAAAAAACAAAAACCTCTACCTAAGAGAATTAGCTTGTTTTTATTTCTGCATGGTCTTTATCTATTTTAATTTTCCCCTATGGGTCTGTAGCTCTCAAGAAAATGATTCCCTACCTTCGCCCTAAATAGTGTATTTTATAATTCAAATTCAAAATAAGTACATTTCCCTCTCAATTATAATTATTTTTAAAATTCCACTTTGATAGTTACAAGCAATCTATAAAATAGCCTTTTCTATAAAATGCTGCTATAAATATGGGTGTGCAAATATCTGATTGACACTATATTTTCAATTCTTTTGGGTATATATTCAAAAGTAGAATTGCTGAATTATATGGCAATTCTACTCTTAAAATTTTGAGAAAATGCCATACTATTTTCCACAGGGGCTGCATCATTTTATAGCTCCACTAACAGAGCACAAGGGTGCCATTTCTCCACATCCTCACCAACACCTGCTATTTCTTGTTGTGATTTGTAGCCATCCTAATGGATATGAGGTGGTATCTTATTTTGGCTTTGATTTGAACGTCCTTTATGATCAAAGATACTGAGCATCTTTTTAGGAATTTGTTAGCCATTTGTATATCTTCTTTGAAGAAATGTCAGTCAAGTCCTTGGAGAAGGCAATGGCAACTCATTCCAGTACTCTTGCCTGGAAAATCCCATGGACAGAGGAGCCTGGTAGGCTGCAGTCCATGGGGTCACTAAGGGTCGGACACAACTGAGCGACTTCACTTTCATTTTTCACTTCCAAGCATTGGAGAAGGAAATGGCAACCCACTCCAGTGTTCTCGCCTGGAGAATCCCAGGGACGGGCGAGCCTGGTGGGCTGCCGTCTATGGGGTTGCACAGAGTCAGACACGACTGAAGCGACTCAGCAGCAGCAGCAGCAGCAGTCAAGTCCTTTGCCATTTGTTATGTCCGGCGTTTTGTTGTTGCTGTTGAAATATAGTTCTTTTTATATTCTGGCTATTAGCTCCTTATCAGAAATATAATTTACATTTACTCCCATTTTAAAGATTGCCTTTTCGCTTTGTTGATTGTGTCTTTCACGTACAGAAGTTATCAATTTTGATGTATGTGCATCTGACATAAGAAATTTCAGGTTTAGTCCTTCCAAGATATTTCTGAAATATCTTTTAACCATAAATGATCAATTCCTAGGATTATATTCCCCATAGGATGTATAATCTATATATATGCTTTCAAAGAGGAAATTCTTGGAAACTAGGAAAAGCCCAACTATTTTTCCAAAGTTCTTTCCATATACACAGTTGGCAGCTACACCCTTAAGCTCAAGACATTATTCCCAGTTAATATGAAAACTTACCCCAAAGGTATAATACTTTAACGTTGTTATTAGTCAGCATAAATAAGGCACTGTAGTGTGTGTTTTATTCACAAGGGAGAAGGAAGGAAGCATGGCATGAACAATCAAGAAGCTGAGAAAGAAATAAAATATAAGACCATCAGGATGGAAACTGATAGAAAGACCTCCCACTGACACAGTGCTTACAGCATGCCAGGCACTGTTCTAGGTGCTTTGCAAGCTTTAACTTGAGATGTGTGCACGTGTTTCTCTTTTATAAATGGGAAAAAGGACACATGAGTTTCAGGAGATTACCTAAGGTAATACGTGACTGAGCCAGGGAACACGACCCTCTGGATGCAGCCCTTGGGCCCACCTCCGCCGCTGCTCACTGGAGACCACTCTGGTGTCTCTAGGGCTGAGATTACTTCTCTCTCGGAAATGATCTTCTGCACACAAATGGAAGACATCCAAACCAAGAGCCGCAGGCCCTCGTGTAAGTAACAGTTAATTCACCTCCTGTCTTCTCTTCCTAGGGCCAGGTTTCCTCTGTCTCACTCTGCTTCTATCTGATTCTCTCAGAGAGGTCAGCACACCATGGCTCTGATGGAAGTGCTTAGAGAGAGCTGACTCTACTGAGAGCCCACCAGGCAACAAGCATGTGCATTCTTACTCACGTCATTCTCCCCACCTCCCTGCAAGGCCTGCCTTCACCTTCACAGCAGAGAGAAGTGAGGCTCAGAAATGTGCGACGACTTGCCCCAAATCTCACAGTCAGTGGATGGAGGGAGTGGGATTTGAACTCAGAACTTTGATCACCTGCCTCCTGCCTCCTCCTGGGAGCCTTGAGGCTCTCTGTCTTTCTGAGGGTCCCTGTCTGCTGAAGAGCAGCCCAGCGTGCTCTTCCAAAGGCCAGACACCTCTGTCTTATCCCTCTCACTCAGCTCTTTATTCATCTTCAGAGCTCACATTACGGACTTCTTCCCTGCAGGTGCTCAGGGCTCTCGCTGTCAGAGATGAAAAGTAACCTTCTCTGCCATGGATGTGTGTCTCACATGAAAGCTGGCGTCACAGCGCAGCTTGCTGCCCTGTGGTCCAGCCCTGCTGGCAACCTCCACCCTTGCTTCTCCTCACTCCCTAACTCCACAGGCAAGTCTGCTGGTAGATGTCCCCCACTGCTGTGCACACACCCACACATACATGCACACACACACACACACACACACACCACATGCACATGTAAACACACACTTCTCACACAGTACACATACATACTCCCACACACACATACACCTCACACTGCACATAAACACACAATGCATTTACACCTTTACACCTCAGAGATGCACAGACCTCATATACTACACACATATCCATATCCCTCATCACACACACACACATCTGATACCACACATACTACATAACTGCACACAAACCACAAGCACACATCCAAGTATACTTAATACACACACCCCACATACAGACCTTAAAACACACATATAAGCAGATACATATATACCTCACTTACTGTATACACACACACACACACACACACACACACACATACACTCACACCCCCCGCATACAGCCACCCCGCATAAATGTAGGAAAGGAAAATTTTTTTTCTATATACTCATAGGTTCTGGGGCTGACATCTATGAATTAAACTGACAAAAGACAAGTTAGCAAGAAAAAATGGTTTATTACATATGTATACAGAGGCCTTCATAGAAAAATAGTGAAGCAGTGAGACCCAAGGGCTTTATATATCACTTTAACAAAGAGCAATAAATTTGTGTAGAGGTGACAAGACAAAGAGAGAGGGGTTTAGACTTTAGGGCAGTAAATGGCAGCAAGGTAAATACTAGGGAAAACTAATGGAAGATGAGGGTCAGTCAGCAAGGGCCTCTTTATGAGACTCATCTCAACGCTGCCTCCTGATAAGACTCACTCTCGCCTTCCTGGGGTGGGAGCGGGGCGGGGAGCCACCTTCACGAAGGGAATTTCATGCTCTGCTTTCTGGCAGAGAGGTTTTCTTGTGGCTCCTGTTCTTGATTGCCTTTAGCTCGAAATAATCCTTATGCCACAATGGCATATTTTGGGGGTAATATAGGCTGCTCCCCTTTATACATCTCAAAGACATACGCATAAACACATACACCTCACATACTGCAACACATACAGTGGTTCTCCATATCTCTAGGTTCCACGTGCATGGATTCAACCAGCCACAGATCAAAAATATTTGGGGAAAAAAAAAAAAGAATTCTAGAAAGTTCCAAAATGGAAAACTTAAATTTGTTGCACACTAGCAATTATTTGCATGGTATTTACATTGTATTTACAGCTATTTAAATACCATTTACATTGTGTTAGGTATTATAAGTAATCTGGAGATGATTTAAGGTATATGGGAGGATGTATATAGGTTATATGCAAATACTATGACATCTTATATGAGAGAACTGAACTTCCTCAGATTTGGGTACCCATGGTGGGAGTGTCCTAGAATGAATCCCCTGATGATACCAAGGAATAACTGTACATACCTACCTCATACACTGACATGCTACACACCTCACACCACACTCAAGCACACCCCCCCACACACACATGTTATACACATATCCACATACATACCTCAGTGAAAAAGTGAAAGTGTTAGTCACTGAGTCGTGTTTGACTCTTTGCAACCTATGGACTGTAGTCTACCAGGCTCCTCTGTCCATGGAATTCTCCAGGCAAGAACACTGGAGTGGGTTGCCATTCCTTTCTCCAGGGGAATCTTCCTGACCCAGGCATCAAACCTGGGTCTCTTACATTGCTGGCAGGTTCTTTACTGTCTGAGCCACCAGGGAAAACTCTCACACCTCAGAGACACACACATAAAACCATATGCCGCACATAATAAATACACGCACACATACCTCACACAGCTCCTACACACGTATACTGCCCTTGCTGCACACACACACCACACACACCATGTGCATGCTCTGCCCACAGACTCCCCCTTCATCCTTTGAGATCCACTTCCCTTGGAAGCCTGTCCAGTTCCACCAGCCCGAGGCTGGATCCAGAGACCCTCTGGGGGTCCCCTGCCTGACCCGTCATCTCTCCATTGTCACTGTCTGTCTTCTCCAGCAGAAGATGGATTTCTGAAGGCTCGACAAGTGTTAACTCACATTTCTACCCTCTTCCCCCACCCATGCACCAGCACAGCTCTCAGAATCTTGGCAGATACTTCTGGAACGAAAATTTGCTCTTCCTCTGATAAGAGGCCAGTGGATTAGTAAGCCAGCATCGCCTACTAATTCCAGACTGTCTGTCTGGGTCCCAATATTAATCACTATAAGCTGATGCTTAACCTCGGGACAGTTTGCTAACCAGTGACGTAGAGATGTCAACAGCAGCTAGCTCCCACTTACCGGGAAGACTCAGGGAGGTTTTAGAACGAGGAGACGTAGATAATACGGCATATATTAGCTCTAAACAAATAACATTATCAATCAATACACCGGGGATGGAAAGCCACACAGCTCTGCTAGAAAGAGCCAACCCCAATATCTGGTCTGACCAGGCAAGATGCTGATTCTGCCACCTTCCTGGGCCCCTTCTCTTATCTCAAGCAGACAGGTGTTCCCAGGCACAGTGGATTCAAGAAAAGCGGCTCTCAATCCAGTCTAACCAGGCTGGGCATCTCTGCTCCCAGGTGCGTTAATAAACAGACCTGCCATCTAGCTCAGATCCCCCAGAACACGTGTGCTCCTGTTTGTAACTATAGCCTTTGTTCTAAACCCACGCCATTGCCTGCTTAATGTTTCTGACAGATTGGTTCTTTCTATTAGGTGACTTTCTGAATAAATGAAAAACATTTCCCTGTGGCCTGCCTGTCACAGTTTTCTTTTTTTTCTGTCCTTTAATTGGGAACACTTTCCGACCTCACCAAGGCCTGTCTGCCTCCTAGTGAGGTAAAGATTTGATTTCTTCCCTATTAAAATTTCCTTCTGAGTCAACATGGGTATATTGGGGTTAAAAAAAAAATCTAGCTAAGGGGAGGGGTGAGAGCAGAAAAACATACAATTCTGTGAGTTAAAAGAAGGCGAGTGGTTCAGGGCTGTTAGGATGCTGGCAGGAGCCGGGCTGGGTAGGAAATGCTGACGGGCCTCCCGACAGGTCTGCACGGGCTCCTCAGAGCCCAGTGTTCAAGATCCCTGCGTGGCAATTTCATCCCCTGCAAATGCTGTGCATTACAGTGCATTAGAGAAACGGAGAACTGTCATGATTTTCTTGCTGAAAGACTTAGGTGGGAAAGGGGGTGGGGTGGCCTGCATGAGTGCGGTTCCACTTGAACTTGCTAGAAATAGATTTCACACCTGCTTCCTGTTCCTGAACGTGCTGCTTTCTGCATTTCAGGCCACCATGGGCACAACCCAGCATCCCTGATTCAATGACATTGCTCGCTAGTTCATAGAACCTGAAAGATTGGGGTTGGGCAGGATCATTTCTGGGGGCCACTCACATTCCATCAAGGGTTACAAAGCTACCAGGGGAAGGTGCCTGGGGCTCAGGGCCCCCTGGTTAATGCTTCCAGAGGTGCTCTGTGCACATCAAACCCTTGGATTGCTGTGCTTTGTGAAATGCACACAAGCAACAAGGTATGCTGGGCACCACGGATGACACAAGTGTCACTCTATTGGCTTCTCATATCAGCTGACATCGTCCAGATCTTTCTGATGGGGGAGCTGAGCTGTGGGCTGGTTCAGGTCACTGCTCTCAGGTCAGTTAGTTAACCATGGATTTATAAGACTCCTGTGTGACCTAGGCAGTCTGCAAGGGCTGCTGTGACAAGCTGCCACAAACTAGGTGGCTTGAAACAACAGACGTTTATTCTCTTGGAGTCCCAGGAACCAGAGATCTGAAATCAAGCCATGAGCTGAGTCGATTCCTACAGAGGGCTCTGAGCGAAGATCTGGCCAGCTCTCTGTCTTCTGTGAAATGAAAAATATTGCTGCTGTATCAAAACACAAAGGCTGTGGTGGCCACCAGTCACTACCATCACCCTGGATGGTGAGCCCTGAGGGGATGCAGGATGGAGAAAAGCAGGATACGGACCCTAGATAGTTACGATGCGCTTGCAAGGAATGATTTTGAAGAGCCCAAAATCCTGCATCTTCCCATTCATATTAAAGTGCTTAAATTCATTAACTTGAGATATCTGGTTTTCTTCAATTAACAGTAATATTTTGAAGTTTCACTACCTGGTCTTTGTTGCAAAAACTATGCTGGCCCCTCCCTTACCTCTTCAGAGCAGTCTCTTAGAGCTATCTGAGAGGCTGTATTCTGCATTTCTGTCCTCAGTTTTGTCCAACAAATAAAAAATAATTCTCAGCTTTTAGGTTGTGCATTTTTTTCCGTTCGGCACTTCCTGCGGTTGTCAGTAGCCCCTGGCATTGCTCAGCTTTGGCAGCAGAATTCCAGTCTCTTTCCATTTCACATGGCGTGTCTTCCCTGAGTGTATCCCCTGGGCGTGTGCAAATTTCCCTCCTTTTGTGAAGACAACAACCACTGCATTTAAGGCTCACCTTAAAATTTTTCTTGGTTACCTTCCTATAACCAGCCTCCTCCACAACTATCCTTGGTCAAAGGTGGTGCTGCCTACATGCTAAGTTGCTTCAGTCATGTACAACTCTGTGCAACCCCGTGGGTCAGGTTCCTCTGTCCGTGGGATCCTCCAGGCAAGAATACTGGTGTGAGTTGCCATGCCCTCCTCCAGAGGATCTTCCTGACCCTATTTATTTAACCCCAAATTCTAAGCCACCTCTGAGAGTTAATCTCTTTTCTGTGGGTGTCTCCCATGTATACAGCAGGGATGCATGATAATAAGCTTCTGTTGATTGATTCTCTTGTGAATCTGTCTTTGATTA
Organism: Capra hircus; assembly: GCF_001704415.2. Lineage (NCBI taxonomy): Eukaryota > Metazoa > Chordata > Mammalia > Artiodactyla > Bovidae > Capra > Capra hircus. Next base: position 9,163,854 of record NC_030830.1, on the reverse strand, counting down.
CAGGAGCCCCAGCTGAGAACTTAGGATGGTCAACGGAAAGCCATGTTTTCCTCCCCTACAACCTCATTGCAACTGAATTAATGGATTCTTCAAAGACCTTATTTCCAAATAAGGTCTTATTCACAGATTCCAGATGGGCATGAATTTTGGAGGACATTATGCAACCCAGTACAGTAACCTTAACCCCGTTTATCCTTTACCAGCCTCAGTTTCTTCATCTGTACCTCAATGGGTTCCTGGAAGAATGAAATGAGGAGACCCATGTAAAGGGCTTTGCCCTGGCTTCGGCAGTCCATGGATGTTGGTTACCCTTGCTGCTAGCACGTCTTCATCAACACTATTGTTGCTGAACCAGGATCACTTGTGGCCTGGTGTGCAGCAAGCCAAAACCCTGAGACACTGAGGTTTGAGCCAAAGAGAAAGTCTGTGCAAAGCATTCAGCAAAGAGAGGTGAGAACAAACCTCAAATCCACCTCCCCAGAGGCACGGGGCGAGGGGCCTTTATGGGATAAAGAATGAAAAAGCATGACGGTCCCAACAGAGGCCTGGGAACAGGAGGAGCGTGGGGAAGGGGATTGAAGAAAGGTACAGCGATTGTTCTGCTCAGGTTTAACAAGCTACAGGGCTCCCCATGTTCAAAAGATCTCTGAGTGGACACTCACACATGCCCAGTTGAAGGGGCATGGTTCTCTCCAGTCTTAACCAGCTTGGCTCAAACTAGACACAACTGATTCCCAAGTTCCTGGCAAACACCTTGGAAGACCACCTCACTGTTGAAGCTATGTGTTGCTCGGAGGACATCCAAGCCTTCAGTGGCAATAATTAAAGCAGTCTTCATTAGTGAAGGCAAGTTACAGGTGAAATGGATTCAACTAATGATTACCCACGGTTTCACCATCCTCAACATCATTACCTTCATCTTGTTCAGCCACTGGGGTTACAGGAGCTGTGAGAGACACAAAGAGGAACAGCACACAGCCTCTGCTCTCAAGGGGTCTAGGGTTCTAGCTACGGGTGCTGCCCTGAGGTAACTTACCTACTAAAGTGCTAAGCATGATGGTGTCTAACAGGACGGCCAAGGAAGAGGAGACCAGAGTGGAAGGGGTCTGAACAGACACGTGCCCAGTTGACACCCATGAGAGTGAAGTTTTCAAAGAGTCTTGGGGCAGCTGGGCCACCCCCCCCCCAACCCCGAGCCTCAGTCCACTGCCCAGTGGGGCACCTCTTCATTCCTGCACCATGGAAACAGGTCGAGGGCACACAGTCACATGGTGGTCACCCACATGCTTTATTACTGATGGAGTATGGACTGACTCAGGAGAAGGCAATGGCACCCCACTCCAGTACTCTTGCCTGGAAAATCCCATGGATGGAGGAGCCTGGTAGGCTGCAGTCCATGGGGTTGCTAAGAGTTGGACACGACTGAGCGACTTCACTTTCACCTTTCACTTTCATGCATTGGAGAAGGAAATGGCAACCCACTCCAGTGTTCTTGCCTGGAGAATCCCAGGGATGGGGGAGCCTGGTGGGCTGCCATCTATGGGGTCGCACAGAGTCAGACACGACTGAAGCGACTTAGCAGCAGCAGCAGCATGGACTGACTCTGAGAGGCACTAACTTCTCCCTTGGAAAAGTGCATCTCTGACTGCATTTCGGTGAGAAGTCTGAGATCTGGGACTCGAGGGGGCTCTCAAGGCACCTCTTTTACTTACCTTACAGGTTCAAAGAACATCAGTCCCACCGTGAGTGGGCCCCATCTCTCTGTTGACTGAAAAGTACGCACAACCTAAAAATTGAGAATTACCTTTTATTCAGTGGCCTTTCTGAGGACTTGCGCCCAGGAGGTAGCCTCTCAGATAGCTCCAAGGGACTGCTCCAAAGAGGTAAGGGAGAAGTCAGGATACTTGGAGTTTTGCAGCAAAAACCAGGTAGTCAGAACATCAGAAGATTACTGTTAAAGAAATCAGATATCTCAAGATGATATGGAGGAAGATGCAATAGTCTGGGCACATGGATGTGAGTCCTTTGTTAGGCACCTTCACTGTTTAGGGCCAGTGTCCTGGTGTTTTTCCATCCTGAATCCTCAGGGTACACAGTTGGGGGCTGCAGTGGCTGGTGGCTTGATGGCCACAGGCTCCTTTGATAATTGGTACGGCAGGAGGCATATTTGGTCCAGACCTTCTGAATTCACAGTACCTGTGCTACACTGGCTGTGATGGGAAGCCTGTAAAGCTTGTTATCAGAATGCTTCTCCCACCCCTGGAAACACGAGCTGTTGATGCAGATCTCAGCAATGCGAGAGTCCAAGGGTCGAGAATGTGTATGGCTAAAACCACACTTCGGAGCACTCAGCGGTTCTTGAATTAACAGTGCAATTGACCCTCCTCTGCTCCAGCACTTCCATGCGGAGAGACCTTGGAAAACTAGCCCCATTGTCAGCTCATGAGAGTGTGCTTCTGAAGTGTTCTGCTGAGGCAACTGGCTTTCTTTCATCTGCTGGGGGCCTTGCCTTTCATGTGAGTATTATAAATAAGATGAATCTTGCTCATCAATGAGCAAGGGCAAGAAGGCAAAATTATTCCTCTAATAATAGATTCCCTGGGCTGAAATAATCTGATTGGCTTTCTTTGATAGGAAAGATAAAATTGATTCATGTAAATGTATTTCCCTTTGAAGAGTACTCCAATGCGCTGACTTGGGGCAAAACATGATATATTTGGTGGTTGGGTAGCAGCTGTTATATCCTTAAATCTCAAATGTGATTTGGGTGCTGGGACTTTATAGTACAAAAGAGGGCCACATTCATAGAGCAGGCCACCAAAGCTTTCATACGTCCAATATATCTTAACTGAACCTAATAATCTTAGCTCCAATTCTTGGTCCTCTAAGAAGAGGTCAAATGTATAATAATAATAATATAGCCAGAATTTTCTGGAAGGGTTTGGGTATTAACTCCTTGCCACTGAATGGAAGATCATAGATCCTGATGTTTATGTTAAAAACATGACGATAATCTTTTGTGTTGATGAGTTGGTTGGAGGTGAAGAAGAGGGAGAGTGTGTCCTTAAAATTCCAAGGTACAGAGGAAGCCCTTGACAATTCTTTAGAAAAATAAAGGACTTCTTCCTACCTTACCTTATCTTCTGCGCCTTTCACCTACTTCCTGGTGAAAATAATCATTGCAACAATCATTGTGGTGATAGCATCAGGGATAATAACATCGAGGGTGACAGTTAACATTTACAGAGAGTTCTGTATGTGTCAGAAACAGTGCTAACGGCTTTACAGATATCTTGTCATTGAACCCTGCCAACGATGTGATGACGTCATACAGCACTGCTAGTGACCCCATTTTACAGATGAAGAACTGAGGCCCAAGGTCACACAATTGGAATTCAAGCTCAGCAGTCAGTTCAGGGCCTCACCACCTCCCCCCACCTCCGCTTCAGAAGTATCCCTGCCTTTTGCATTCTTCTTATGCTGGTGAATCTCTTAAAACATCTGGACAGAAGAGGGTTAAATGCAGTCTATGGGAGAAACTGGACGAGGCTGGGAGAGTGAGGACTCGCAGGAGAGGGGTTGCTCCTGCAGGTAGAGGTGGACGTTATGCTACAGAAGCTGTTGACAGTCAAGAGGTCACCTTCTGGGCGGGCAGGTGATGTCAGAGTACAGAGTCAGAAAAGTGGACTAACCAGAACAAGCTCTTTAAGACATTCAGAAAGGCAGGAAGCCACAGAGACCTCTGTCTGCTGACGGGAAAGGTCAGCCTCTGACCAAAGGATTCAGACAGTCCCTGATCTTTGCGAGTGCAAAGTCTTCTGGAAACCTAGATGCTCGCAGTGGGCTACAGTCTAAGTCAGACCACAGAACTTAGGCATCACTGCTGAGTCTCCTGGTTATTGGACCAGAAGTCCTTGAATCGTCCCTGAATTTGGGCTACCCAGGGCTTTTCTGCCAAATTTCTCCCCTGCGTTCTTGGTGAACTCACGGATTCCCAAGGCCTACCTCAAGCAAGTGCAGCTTGGGAATCTCTGTTTTTATAAGCATCCTGGTGATCCTTGTGACCAAGGAAATCTAGAGAACAATGAAGGAGGCTATTTGGAGCCTGGGGGCCACACCTGCAAGTCGAGATGAGGGAGGCTTAGCTGTGGGGAGGGGAGAGCGTGGGATCACACGGCTAGGCAGGAAATCATCTTTTAGGGTCACCAGTGTGTCCCAGTTTGCCCAGGACTGAGAGGGTTGCTGCGACATGGGACTTTCAGTTTTAAAACTGGGACAGTTCCAGGAAAACCCTGTTTTTATCGTAAAGCCACACTCCCTGCTTGCCATAAGCCTCACATGACCCCGGAATTCCAAAACTGTCTATTCTCCTTTCCCAGTAGAATCTGGCTTTCCTGGGCTTTAGAAGGAAAGCCTTGCTGAATCAAGTATTGCACACTGAATTATGTATGACTGGTAGCTCCACTGGCCTCCCAGAGGTATTTGCATTTTTTAAAAAGGGGGACTATATTTTATTTTGCCTTCTGCATTTCTGTTGCAGTTGAAATTACCGAGCATTTTCAAAAATCAACAGTAAAACTTGTAGTTGCATTTCAGAAAAATGATACAATTTCTTTTAAGTTTCCTAGAGAACAGATAAATTTACACCTCTCTCTCAAAAGCAGTGTGCATTCCACTCATCAAAGTTAGATATGAATTCTTACTGTCTTGTCAAAGCAATTTTTCATCTCTTTCCTTTCCCTAAATTCAGTACTATGACTTTAAGGAAAAAAATCTTTCCGTACATGTCTGAAGTCATTTGCTTGGAGCTTACTAAGAGAAATTAGAAAAGCAAGGTGAATAACTAAACCAAATATTATATGGTGAATTAATGCAAATACCAGAGCAGAAAAATATTTACTTTACAGAAAAATAATTATAATATTAATAAAATACAAATGGGACCCAAACCTCTGAGTTGACACTTGCTGGGTGCGTGCCTCTGAGGCCATCAAGGAAGGCGTCTCAGACATGACATTTCCCCAGAGCCACAAGTCTCCAGAACAGAAAGCATAAGTTGACTTGGAAGGGAAGACCTTGAACCCTGAGTCCAGATAGAAGAGAGAGAATAAGAGTCTTTCTCTATCACTGTTGCTGAAGCTTAGTTCCAGGTGAAAAGAGAACAGTAGCCCCAGAAGGAAGGCAGGGATAGCACAGTAGTCTCATGCATAGATGCCACGCCGCATTCATGCTGCCACATTCAAATTCCAGCTGTGCCACGTTAGCTGTGCGACCTTGGGCAAGCTACTTACCCTCTTGTAGCCTAAGGTGCAAAGGTGATTGTGAGAATTCATAAACTAATATACATAAAGAACTGCCACTGATCAGTGCTCTGTTAAGAGTCTTCTTATATTAGGAAGGATAATGATAACAAGTACTAAATAAGCCATAGAGATCTAACTCAGAAGGTAATGAATAGAGACAATAGTAGAGTACTATCATTATGTAATGTGACAAATATCAAGATGCTGGCAATCATATTACAACATATAAGTGTATTAAAGTAACAGCCTGTATACCTTACTCTTATACGATGTTACATGTCAAACTTATTCGGTTAAAACAGACAAAAAGGATAACGGTAGAAAAATCCACATCTGTTATCTTGAACACATTGGTTAATTTTAAAAATTGCTCTGAGCACAAGCTGTGTGACATTGCCAGATGCAGTCTGCCAAGTGGTTCCACTGGGTACCCAGGGTGGTGGTTGTCTGAATGAACTGCCACATTTTAAAAAATCGGAAACTCTCACATAAAAATACACATTTCCAGCTGTTTTGAAAAAGCAGAAGGATCTGGCCATGCTGCGTGCACATCTGTGTGACCACCCTCAGCCAGGGCTGAGTGGAAAATGTGCCTACTAACTTGTCGGGGACCCCACAACCGGATTTAGTGTAGGCAATGGAATTTGCAAGGCTTATTCTAAGGCGGGGATCAGCAAACCTTACTAGGGGACTTCCCTGGTGGTCCAGGTTCAATCCCTGATCAGAAAACTAGATCCTACATGCTGCAACTAACATTCTGCAGAGCCAAATAAATAATAAGGAAATAAATATTTTTAAAATAAAGTTTTATTGAAATATAGCTACAATCATTCATTCACATACTGCCTATTGCTGCTTTTACATTATAATGGCAGAGTTGAGTCGTTGGAACAGAAAGTATATGTCTCACGAAGTCTAAAAATATTACTCTCTAGCCCCTTATGGAAAAATGTTTGCTAAACCCCATTTCTCAGGTATTATCTTTCTGTAGAGAGTTTGCTTAAAGATGGCTTATTTTTACATTTTTGAAAATCGTGTATTCAGAATTTTTAAACATATTATTGTTGTTTAGCTGCTGCTGCTGCTAAGTCGCTTCAGTCGTGTCCGATTCTGTGCGACCCCATAGACGGCAGCCCATGGGGCTCTGCCGTCCCTGGGATTCTCCAGGCAAGAACACTGGAGTGGGTTGCCATTTCCTTCTCGAACGCATGAAAGTGAAAAGTGAAAGTGAAGTCACTCAGTTGTGTCCAACTCTTTGTAACCCCATGGACTGCAGCCTACCAGGCTCCTCCGCCCTTGGGATTTTCCAGGCAAGAGTACTGGAGTGGGGTGCCATTGCCTTCTCCGTTGTTGTTTAGAGGGAAAGTGAGTTCATCGAAGCCGTTGCCTTGAATCACAGACAAGCTGAAACACCTGGAAGTTTGATCCAAGTGACTGTAGTTCCCTTGCTTCCCCTGTGCCTCTTCCCCCATTGTGCCTAAACTGCAGGAACAGTTCTTAAACTACATGATAAAGATGAGGCAATATAGCTTATATGACACCATATTTAAAAGCAGCACTTAGATTTTGTTATCAGTTATAGAAATCTTTTCCTAGGTCAAGTGAAATGTCCATTTCCTCTGGCTTCACCTGAGTCACTGGGATCAAAAGCAGGCCCCAAATACTGAACTCCCCTCCAGTTACAGTTCTATTTGTGTAGTGTCTTTTTAAGAAACAAAATGAGTCCCACTAATGGTCTCTAAAACCTCTTCCAACTCTTAACATTCTATGATTCGACCATCTGAAAATCAGGAGCTACCCCCACTAGGTGTTTGCCGTGTGCCAGCTCTGGTGCCGAGCAGCTGGGAAGCATCAATCCTTTCAGTCTCCCCAGGTTCCTCATCAGGAAAAGGGCATAGTCACAGTACCTCCCTAGTAAGCGAGGATTAAATGGAGAGACACCTTACACATGTACAGTACAAACTGACCTGTAGGAAAGTCTGTCTACTATTATTTTTATTTTGTTCCTGACCACTCAAAATGCACTATATGACCTCACTAAAGTGTACCGTTTCTTGAGAGTTCTATGCTCTAAAAATTTCTTGACCCTTCATCCCTTCCTAAGTGTTTCCTCTTTCCTCACTGGAATGATCAAAAAAAACCTGAATTTTAGCTCTCAACCACTATTAGAGTGCATTCATGATCTATGTATTTAGGCAAGTAGTTTTTGAAGGGAGGTATTTCCCACAGAGCATTCAGTATTCTGAATTCAACAGTGGGTTCAGAAGCCAATTGTGTTGCACAACCCCCAAATCTCATTTTCCAAGCCTACTCTTCAGTGTCTTTCCTTACAACCTGTATTTGAACTATCCATCTTGAACTAAATTGCCATATGACGTGATAATTAAAACTTCACATCTGCAGCTTTCTGCAATATAAAATAAACCACACATATTTGTGTATAATTAAACCAATCAGGCGTATTAGGAACACATGTTTACTGATTCAAACTGCAGCATGATAAACCAAGACTGTAGCACTTGTCTTATTCTTTCCGGGAGGGGAGACATTTCATAAACTCATGGACAGTTTTCAAGTGGCCCGTGTAAGTGCCCAGAAGCTCTTGTCAGCCCCATATCTGACAAGATATTTAGGATAATCATTTCTTCCTCTGGTTCCCAACTTTGTACACTGAAATCACCCGGAACACTTTGTAGATACTAATGCCTTGGTTACACCCCTATAGCTTCTGACTTAATGGGTCTGGGTAGAGCCTCACCAGCTTCTCTGGTGGCTCAGCAGTAAAGAATCCGCCTGCCAATGCAGGAGGCGCAGTTTGATCCCTGTGTTGGGAAGATCCCCTGGAGAAGGAAATGGCAACCCACTCCAGTATTTTTGCCTGGGAAATCCCATGGACAGATGAGCCTGGCGGGCTACAGTCCATGGGGTTGCAAAGAGTCAGACACGACTGCGCTACTAAACAACAACAGCCTGGTCATCAGAACTTTTAAGGTTCCTCTGGTGATTCTAATTGCAACAAAATGTGAGAACCATTGATCTATAACATTATCAAATGAACAGGTTGTTTAATTGATCATAGTTTCATTCTTTTATATGCATAGTACACCTTGCCCTCTACAGATGTACAGAAATGCCTCGAAATGTTCAACAATTGTAAGCTGCATACTGAGCTGTATCCAGGGAGCTCTGCATTTCCAGAACATTCTGTGCTCTGGTATGTATTGGAGTGTTGCATAATTACACAACTCAGTAATGGGTAAAGAAATACTCCACTAGACATTAGTAGGGGTTAGAAGAAAGAAGAGGTTCAGAAACACAGAAATAAATAAACATTAAGTAGTTCTTTACTGTGGGATTTCCCAGAAACTTTAATATAACTAACGTGCATGTAAATGTTCAGGAGCATTTCCCAAGCTCATCTGATCACAGAATGCTTCCATCACCCTGTCCACTTCTCAGATGTGCCTCATAACATCTTCCAGAACATCCTGATGAATACTTTGACAAGCTTAGGTTCAAAGGGTTTTGTGTTCTGGCAACAGGCGAGGAGGGGGTTGCTGAAGGAAGCACAGGACACAGAGCTGACACGTAACTCTGCACTGGGAACAAGGGCCCAGCTCCCGGGAAGCTGACCTTTGCAGTCCAAGGGTCCTTTTTCACTCTGGCTTATAGAGGCTGGTGACGAGGCCCTTGGTTGCTCAACTCTCCCTATGCCTGGATGAGCCATGTCTTTGTCTTCCAGTCCCCGTGGGTCATAAAGAAGTTCTGACACGTGGGAACTATAAGTTAGTGGCACTCTGTAGGGAGAGAGAATGCGGGTCAATGCCAGGGGGTGGCTCAGAGGTTAAAGCGTCTGCCTGCAATGCGGGAGACCCAGGTTCGATCCCTGGGTCGGGAAGATCCCCTGCAGAAGGAAATGGCAACCCACTCCAGTACTCTTGCCTGGAGAATCCCATGGAGGGAGGAGCCTGGTAGGCTACAGTCCATGGAGTCGCAAAGAGTCGGACACGACTGAGCGACAAACTACTAATAACTACTAGTGTTCTTTCCCCCAGGGCAGAGGAAAGCAGAGGAGGATGAAAGACACAGTCTAGCACATACCTAACAGTTCTGTTCTTCTGACCTCTACCATCTGGCGGCGTGAACCTGGGCCAACCTTCTCATCTATAAGACAGGGATACATAATAGCTGAGTGTTCTCATGGAGATTAAATATGACCATGTAAGTGAAAGCAGTGTATGAACCATAATGGCCTTTGCAGATGATGAAAATTACTTTTATTATCATGGTCATTATCATCTGTAGGATTCTCTCCCTGAGTCTATCTGAATAATAACCCAGGGGGAATTTGATTGGAAAATCTATAGCCATGCAAAATTGTCTCACTAGTTTTTTTTTTTTTAACTTTTTATTTCATATTGGAGTAAAGCCGATTAATGATGTTGTGATGGTTTCCGGTGTAGAACAAAGGAATTCAGCATAAATACACATGTCTCCATTCTCCCCCAAACTCACCTCCATCCAGGCTGCCACATAACACTGAGCAGAGTTCTCTGTGCTATACAGTAGGTCCTTGTTGGTTATCCATTTAAAATATAGCATGTTTCACTAGATTTTAATAAATATCGCAAAGCAGGAGAGAGAGGTACTGCTAACGTCTTTAGAAGAATTCTGTTTTGCTTATTCTCCTGAAACCTTGAAAATGAACTTAAATTCACTTCATTCCACTATTTAATAGTCGGTTGTCTCCTACCACCGCTTCAAATGCATCTTGTTAGCAGACGGTTCCTTTGTGAGAGCACTTTAATGACTGATTGAGTGAAAAACACCTGCATCTTTCTCCAAGGTGGTGGCTTTGCACAGGGTGGAGCTGAACTGAAGCAGCAATGATGAGTGGGCAGAATATGAGCAGCAGTTTAGGTTTTTCAGGTTTTTCCCATCGCCCCAATTCTATTTTTGCAGACATAACTGTGAGCATAGCTGGGAGGTAGTTTTCATCCACCTTAACCAAACCTGGAGAATCCTAGAACCCCTGAAGCTGGAGCCTAGCTACACTTGTGGTTCTTTTCACTAATAGTCCTTCCTGATGGACTGTTTCTCATCCGATTCACTCCACGTGCCAGTTTGCCAGGGTGCACACTTTGTCCTCTAACTGGCCCAGTAGATCCTCTGTTCTTCCTTTTATTGTGCTAATTGTACTGAATCTGTTTGTTTTGTTTCCCACCAAGCGGCGCCCCTCCCTTCCCCTCCACCCATCCTGTGTGGAAATCCTCCCTGTCTTTCTAAGGTGCCTCCTTCGAGCCACTTGATGCCAAGCCCTGGACAACCGTTGTCTTTAAGGAGCGCCCCCACCCCCCACCCCACCACCACGGAGACAACTCCTTTGAGTTGTTCTTTCTGCTTAGACCACCCCACATAGTGTTTGGTCTAACATGTCCCTGCTTGCTTGGAGGGATAGAAATATGCATATGCCCTGAATGGCTTGACTCCTAATAAACAAGAGAATTACATCTTTCTACTTTATAAAACCTGAGTACCCCTGACTTCTTCCAAGCTCATCACAATAATCAAAGCAGCAGGAAACTTCTATGCAAGTATATGTACTGGGCTTTCACAGGCGCAATCTCATTAGACCTCCCTCCCCCTCGTCTCTGTGGAGCCTCACTAAGAGGGAAGTAGGTGGCTGAGCAATCTTCTTATTCAGAGTCAACAGGAAGCAGGCAAGGGTGAAGCTACATTTTTAGTGAAGGGGCTAGGAACCTTTTTTTTTTTTTTTCTCTTTGTGTTTTATTATTTTTGTTGGTCTCGATCACAGATGAAATTTTCACTGCTAATTCCTTAGAACTGAATCCATTCCTCTGGGATTCAGCGCAGTGAAAATAAATTTCAAGCCATAGAGCTAGGAAATGATAACAACAACAAGAAAAAGGGGGCAGGAGGGACCTGGGGACAGCCCACAGGATCAGTTCAGTTCTCAGCTGCTGTTGGGCTTTACAAAGCTTGGCTCATCGTAACCTGTTCAACATAGTCCTTCAGGACCTTCAGTTCTTCTGAATTCATTTTGTCAGTGAGAGGTATGCCAGAAAAGAACCACCGCTGACTGCCTGGTTCCACTCCTGCTGAATGTAGCTGCCTCCACACGGTGCTTTCTCTTGGAGTAAAGAGAAACTTGTTTTAGGGGCTTATTACAAGCTCTATTCTCTATCAAATGTAAGAGAATCTATTATAAAATGTAAACAGGAGCATTATAGCTTGGAATTTTCTAGAAAGTAGGCATGACTGTGCCCACACAGCCAAGTATGACCTGCCCAGGGAACCCTCTCTGCTCAGCCTCCACCCCCAATATCACCATAGAGTCTCTCTTCCCTTCATGGATATCTCTAATGGGAGACCCCATCAGAACTCCTCTTTTAAAGAAACATCCAGTCTTGTCCCTTCTCATCCCCTTTTCCTACTTTACTTTCCCTTTTATTACTACCTATCTTTGCCAGTGTCCTCTTATTAGAATGTAAGTTCCTCAAGAGCAGTGATTTTTTTTTTCTGCTTTATTCATATACATCTGTGCATGGCATCCATAGGCACTCAAATATCTGTCAAATGAACAAATCAATGAATGACCACATAGAACTGACAATTACTAAGAACAGTGATTTTTCTCTTTTTTCTGCTTCTTTTAGTAAACCTTCAATACCTGTAAAGGGTAGGAAAGATTGTAATTCAAAAACATTATTGTATTGTATTGTATTTTTGATTGTATTCAAAAACAAAGATTCTTTGAATCATAGATCAGGGCAAGTTTAAAGAATAAGGGCAATAAAGTCATTTACTTTGCAATAACAACATTAAGGTGAACTGCTGGTAAGTCAAGAGCTATTCAACCTTGATGATAAACAATTTGAAAATGTAAATGAACAACAGCAAAGCGAAAAGAAAGAAAAAATATGTCCCAGCAGCCTAGCCTCACTGAAGGAGCCCGAGAAGGAAGCTTAAGCTGTACAAACTGATACCCAACTTTAGAAAAATGACCCAGAGAGTATAGAATGAACTGACAGTAGGTTCTTAATAACTAACCTGCTCTCTGGGAGACTTGTTACTTTTTTTTCTTTTAAAGTAGTCCTCTTTCTGGATATTGTTGTTGTTGTTCAATTGCTAAGTCGTGTCTGACTCTTTGCGACCCCATGGACTGCAGCACACCAGGCTTCCCTGTCCTTCACCATTTCCCGGAGTTTGCTCAAACTCATGTCCATTGAGTGGGTGATACCATCCAACTATCTCATCCTCTGAATATTATTGAATTCAATTTTTAAATATTATTAAGGCTTGCAATAAAACTTGTCAGGCTCTGTGCTTGGCCCTGGGATATCACTATGCCCAAGTCAGACCCAGACCCATGGGCCCTAGAACTGAGACTCTGGTGCAAAATAGAGATAAATATAGAGACCATTACCACCCAGTGTGGTAAGGAAAGCAGCATATGTTACAGTGTTGGCATCTATCTGGTTCTTAAGGTGGTTGGTAGGTGCGTAGGTATTCATTTTTATGACTATGTTTCATAACTTACATATGTGTACACATATGTATTTGTTATTTTGCATGTACCAAATTTTACATAATTTAAAAGGTGACATTTAGAGGATGTGGAGGCAGACAGGGTGCACCTCATCATAACCTAGTGGGTGCCATATGAAAGGTGTAACCAGAATAATGAGTAAGAATGAGCCAGAGAAGGGGAGACAGGCAAAGGAGAGAGGTCTCAGACAGGAGGAGCACGGAGGAGAGGCCTGGATGAGGTGAGGAAGGGCAGGACCTGTCTGAGAAAGGCAGAGTAGTCTAGTGTGGCTGAGTGATGGTGGCCCCGAGCACCGGCCCAGATGCTAAGGATTTTGTGAGCCAGTCCAAGAAACAGAACTTTATCCCAAAAGACAATGAAGAGTCATGGAAGGGTTTTGTCCTGAGCTGAGTTACAGGATTAGATCCACGTTTGAGAAACATCATGCAAGCTGCAGGGTGTTTAGTGAACTGAAGGGAGCAAGACTGGAAACAGGAAAACCGTTTGAGACACACTTGTTTGCTTACACATTTTACAAAGACCAGAAAGTTTGAAAATGTGCAACACTGGTAAGAGTGCAGAGAGGCAGAGAATGTAAATCAACATGGCGTCCTTAGAGGGCAGTTGGTCAATATCTATGATAATAAACAATTCATATACCTTTGACCTAACAGTTCTAGTGCTACAAATAAATCTGGCAGATAAATTTGCACACCTGATAAGAGATGTATGTGTGAGATGTTCACTGAAGTACCCATAGTATACAGGATAGCTCCTTTTAAAAGTGAGTTAGATGGTGCTGTGTAGGCATGAAAAGATCTCTTACGTATGTAAATGAGTAAAGCAAGATCTCAAATATTGGGCATGATAGTCTTCCGTGCACATAAAATAACATATGTATACACGGATGCATCTGTGATTTTGTTGATGCATAGGAAAATATTTGGCAGGATAAATTGGTTGCCTCTGAAGAGATAGCCTGAAGATCTGGTAGAGGAGAAAATTTACTTTTTATCAATTTTAATTTTGTTTTTGTATGGTAAGGACAGTTAACATGATATCTACTCTCTCAATAAATATTTAAGTGTACAAAACATTATTATTGACTACAGGTACTTTCTTTCTTTTTAATTGCTGAGTATAAATATATATATTTATAAATATAAATATATATATGTCCACACACACACATATATAAATCTTACATCTTCTTAATCTGTTCATCTGTTAATGGACACTTAGTTTGCTTTCATATCTTGGCAGTTATCAATGATGCTGCTGTGAACATGGGGATACATATATTTTTTCAAATTATGTAGTGTTTTTTTCGCTTTTTTGAATATATACCCAGTCGTGAAATTGCTTGGTCATGTGGTAGTTCTATTTTTAGTTTCCTGGGAAACCTCCATACTGTTTTCCATAGTGGCTGCACCAACTTATATTCCCACCCACAGTGTCCAAGGCTTCCCTTTTCTCTACATCCTCACCAGCGTTAGTTGTGTTCTTTTTGATGACAGTCATTCTGTACAGCAGATCTTTAGAACTTACCTTCCTTAACTGAAACTTTGTGTCCACTAATTAATGTTTAATTAAAACATTACACACATGATGGAAAGATCATGCCATGTAAAGCTGTATAGGCATATGTGTACGTATTATATTTTAATTGAACATTATGGGGTTTTGTGCAATTGTGTTTAAGATGGATTTTCTAGTACCTGGTAAAAGATTATGTAACCTGTCATTCCTCAGCCAAGACCTGGTCAATCCTTGCTACTCCCAGAGGTCCAGTAAGAAGATGTTTTCAAGGTGGCTTCTACAACTAAGTATTTCCTAAAGAGAGAACAAAAATGGCCCATGGGCCCTAGAAGGCCCTTTTGGAGGCCTGACCCATAGGAGGTGCCTCCTGCTTTGAAAACAGAGTAATGAGGAATCTAACCATAACCTAGTATATCTTTCCATTCCAAACAAAGTCTTGGGTCAAGCTTTCATCCCGTCAGACCATCTCCTGCTCTCCTGCTTATCTAAACCTTCCTCCAGGCAGCTGCTAAGGCCCTCTGCCCCAGACAGGCCATGGGACGGCTAGAAATCAGGCCTTGGGAAGGCAGCCTGGAGGGGGCCTCCTGTTAGACAGAGGCCACCCAGCCCACCTTTCCCTCCTATTCTGGCCCGCCCTCCCCTCTGTGCAACCTCAGCAGAGGAGCATGTCTTCTTTCCAGGCCGATGATGCTCAGAGGGAGGAACCAGGCCTGGAGAAACGGATTCTTTCCCAACACTCACATGCAGCATGCATCAGAGACCCTTTTCACTTAATTTAGAGGCAGGGGCACCACCCTCAAGGATTCCCAAGCACTTTCCCAGCAGGTGTGCTCAGGTTCATGCTGGTGAAAAAAGGTTTCTTGGAGGTTAGGCGGGGGGTGAAATCTAGCCCGTCCACTTATATTTCTATTCCCCATCCCTTCGACCTATTTATAAAGAGCTCTTCATTTATAATGTGATGTTTACTTCGGAATACTCCAGGGAACTTCTGCTCCATCTTCCAGCCTCCAAGACCCTGAATAATTGATTTTAAAAGTAGCTCACGGCATACTTGCTCCATGAGGGGGAAAGAGAGTGTAATGTAGAAAGGCAGTTTAAATGGGCAGAAAGACAGGTGAACAATCTTTTTTGTGTTCTAAAAACCTCAAACAAATGTATATGTACATGTAATGGCTGACGATGAGCTAGCAAATTGACTCCGCATCACATGAGATCCAGCGCAAATCAGAACAGGCACGTGGTAAGGCGGAAGAGTGCCGTTACTGCCCTCAGCCAGCTTCCTCTCTGACCACTCCTTTCATTTGTTAATATTGAGAAATAAATAGGCTATTCTTAAAGGAAAACAAAAAGTGCCTTGCAAACTTCAGCTTGAAAAATTCATTTAAACATAATGTCCTCTCACCAAAGATAAAGGTAACTATATAACATAAATTAACTATATAACATGTATTAACTATATAGCATATATTAATTTTATAACATACATTAATTAGCTGGGTTGTGGCAATCATTTCACAATGTATCAAATTTCAAAACATCATAAAGTATATCTCAAATATATGCAATTATTTATCAATTAGACCTCAATAAAGTTGGACAAATACATTTTAAAAAATAATGTCTTCTGTAGTAATTGCATTCAATTATAACATCCATAGCAAAACAGAAGTTTTGATCTTAAACATGGAAAACTGATACTTTTTTTTGGATTGTCTTGTAAATCCAAGCACAGGCTATAAAATGCTCAGAGAGAACTCACGCTTCAGTTTGAGACATGTCAGTGTAAAGTTTTCTTCCTAAGAAACCTCTGGGAAATGTTATATACAACCTGTACCATTAAAGCACCTTCCTGCTTTACTGCACATTGGTTCCTAGGTAATCACTTCATTTGTACTTAAATCATTGCAGAGGCCAAGGCCACGGAGAAGTGGGACATAAGATGGACACGTTTTGGTAGTTGGAGGGCACAGCAGGAAGCATTTCCAGCTGGGTGCTGCCGGAGTGGTATATGATGATGGAGGACCCTGGCCTCTAAGGCAATTGTTTCAAGTGCTGGGAAGGGAGGAGTTTTAGTTTCCTAAGGCTGCTCTAACAAGGAACCAAAAATTGGTTGGCTTAACCAAACGGAAATGTGTCATCTCAGTTCTGGAGGCTTAAAGTCCAAAAGCAAGGTTGTGCTTTCCCTGATGTCTCTGGAGGAGACTCCATCCCAGCCTCCTCTGGCTTTCAGTGTTTCGGGCGATTCTCGGTTTTTCTTCGCTTGTAGCTGCATCACCCCAGTCACATGGCCTTCTTTCCCCTGAACATCTCTGTCTCTGTGTCCAACTTTCACTTTTTTATAAGGACACCAGTCATCTTGGATTACAGCCCACCCCAGTGACCTCATTTTAAGTTGATTACCTCCATAAACACCCTGTCCCCAAACAAGGTCAGATTCTGAGATATTGGAGATTAGGACATCAGCACATCTTCTTCCGAGGAACACAGTTCAATTTATAGCAAGAGGGGCTTGGAAGACCCCTCGGTGGATGGGGAGAAGGGGCGGTACAAGACAGAAGTGGGGCTGGGAGGCTGTCAGCTCTACCCTGAATCCACTTCTCAGTGATACACAGAGTTGCCTGGATCCCTTCTATCAGGGAAGAAAAACAAAACAAAAACGTGGCCTTCTGAGCCACACAGACCACCACAGAGCCCCATTCTCTGCCTCTAGACTATTGTACAGAGGTGTCTCCAGCACACGGGGCAGACAGTTTAAAGCACAAAGCAAAACAGATTTCTTTCTGTCATTAAGAGAGCTCTCTGGAAAGAGATACCTTTCCTGTGATAAACACAGAGGTGAACACATGCTCTCAGGAGCAATGGCTCAGTGGCTGGCTGGCGGTCGGCCAGAATAAGCACACATCTGCTCACACTCAGCGGGGTACCCTGGGTGGGCAATATTTAAAGTAAAATACAGCAGCTCTAGTGAAGTTTCCGCAGTGGTCACTGGATAAATTGGTGTTTTGATAAACTGGTGATTTTGTTGAGGTGGAGAGAAAGACATGGGTGAGAGAAGGGTGAAATTGAGAAAAAGAACATTTTAATTGATGTAAAAAGTGGAAGCTGTGAGCTTGCCAGTCAGAGCAGTCATGATTTGAGTCTGGAAAACCATTTTAAGTTGGACTCCAATTTTTAGGGCATGGGAAGACCTGACCTTATAATCCCATAAATTTGAAAGTGGTTATAGACATTCACTTCTCAGATAGCTTAAAATCATAGCCTCTTCTTTTAAGGGGCATGTGATGTTTTTAAGGAAGTTACATGGGCCTAAAACTGACAAGGGACTTTTAGGACACATTCATTTTTTATTGACAGTCCACCTAAATGTGTAGTTGTGACAGGATGTTAAAAACCATCAGCTGAGCATGTGTCCCTTCCCTTATAAGTGGATTTTCCCATTCGTGGGTAAAACCACGAAGATGCCACACCCAAGGTTCCATTGCTAAAGGGTTGATGGTTTCCAGTTTGTTCGTACAAGTAGCAGTAAACCAGCTGACTCTTTAGAGTTCAGAAGAGTCATCTTACCATCTGTAGGATATTTGAGGGGAAAAGCCTGATTCTAATGTTCAATTACTCTAAGGGACACACTTCTCCTCTGTGAGTAGGATCCCATTGGCAGGAATCTGTCACAGGGCCTCACACAGATGCTGCAGGATGGAAATCAGTCTAATTGTGTGCCCCAGAGGGGAAAACTCAGATATTGGTAGTCTGCCATGGTAGGCAAGGTTGGACAAAAATAAAAAGAAGGCAAGGGCTTTGATAGAAACACAACCTCAAGCCCTAGGTTTCATCTCTCCTTTCCTTCCAACAGAAGGACATCAATGTCATAGGTCCTTATTTGTAGAGAGAACCTGCCCCCCATGAGGTGTATGGTGTAGACACATGGAAGAGAGGAAATATCCCTTTTTCCTTCAGAATAGTCTTTGCCCTGTGACTAATTAGACATACTGTGCGTGTGTATGTGTTAGTCACTCAGTCATGTCTGATTGTGACCCCATCGACTATAGCCCACCAGGGCTCCTCAGTCTATGGAAGTCTCCAGGCAAGAATACCGGAGTGGGTAGTCATGCCCTTCTCCAGGAGATCTTCCCTACCTATGGATTGAACTCAGGTCTCCTGCATTGAAGGCAGACTCCTTACCATGTGAGCCACCAGGGAACATAAGACGCAATGGGAAATGAAACCAGGGAAGAAGAGAAGTAAGGGGAAATGAAACAATCAGTGGAGAAAGTTATCTGAACCATGTAAATATCTCTATGTATATCTCACCTGAACTGCTACGTAAAAATAACTATGCATTTTTCCTTCCGTGTCCTCAAAGACTTGGTTGGTGATGTGGGTTTCCCTAGAAGTATGAAGACAGCTCATGCAAGCCCTGAGGAGAAAAATCTGTTTAACTATCTCTTTTAGGGTTTTTTGACTATTCTGCAAATATTCTGATCATGAGCTGACAAGCTATAAGGCCAGGAGCGTCTGAGGCCACCTGGGGAGAGCAGAGACAGGAATACCCTGCTGAGCTGAGAATGACAGTCACCCAGAGGTCAAGCAAATTCAATTTTAAAGAGTGCTTGAAAGGGGCAGAAGAGGTGACGGGGGAGGAAGCAGAATATGATGAGGCAATAATTGGAGAGAATAACGGAGGACTCTCAGCTGTTTTACATAACCCTCTCTAAACCTGTACATTATCAAAGGTTCTCGTATAAGTCCCAGAACCTCGGTCTGCCTAAAGGATGCCAGTAAAGGAGGAGAAGTTTGCAGACACACCCGACTTCCCTTTTTTACATCTTTTTGTCTCCCAGGCTTCCTCCTCTGACTCCCAGATGCCTGGGGTCCTTCTGCTGTCTACTGACTCCTCCAGCAGTTGCCCCATTTCCCCCTGCGCTTACATAGCAAACTGGAATTTTGCTCCTTGATTTAACTTGTGAATGATTGAGAGTTCTAGTAACTTAATTTATTAACCTTCCCACTGTGTTTTGCACTTTATAAAGACACATGAATCAGTTCTTAGTAATACGCTTCAAGGGTCAGTGAAAGTGTTAGTCGCTCCGTTGTGTCCAACTTTTTTGAGACCTGGTGGACTACAGTCAATGGAATTCTCCAGGCAAGAATACTGGAATGGTTTGCCAATCCTTTCTCCAAGGGATCTTCCTGACTCAGGAATTGAACCCAGGTCTCCTGCATTGCAGGCATATTCTTTACTATCTGAGCCCCTCAAGGGTCAGAAGTGGGAAGATATTCTTGTTCTGCCTATTATATTATGGGGTGGTCCTATATCAGGTCTATAACATTCCTCTGAAATAACTGATCTAGTAACTATTTGATCTAGTTAAAGGCCTAGACTTTTCTTAATACCATAAATCTGGGTTTAAAGCAATCACGGGATTGTGTGTTGAATTTTTCCAGTGCAGGGTGTCACATTTTAATTTCCTCACAATTTGATCCTAGAATAATAGAGCCATAGGGTTTTGTTTTAGTTTTGTTTTGTTTTTCTCATTTGTTACAGTTTTGAACCATGACCTATGATGTGAACAGTTTCTTTCCAAAGCACCGCATGACTCAAGGGCTGAGAGCAGGCCAAATATGTAGGACTAGTGGGTATGTTTGGGGAAAAGTTAAGTATAAATGAAAAACTCTTTGATGGGCTGTATTTGTGGCTGTTTGTCACTGTGCTGATTATGACATTATTGCTACTCTCTGCTGCTTATGACATAAAACAACAATTTCAACTTGCTCACAGTGTTTTCAAGTCAGGAATTTGGGAAAGCCCTGCTGAGACAGAGCATTTCTGCTCCATATGCATCAGCTGGGATGGCTCGGCGGGCTGAAGGGTCCACTCCAGGGCAACTTCTTCACCTGACTGGCAGGTCAGAGCTGGCTCTAGCCTGGGACCTCAACGGCGGCTCCCAGCCTTGGCTCCCTGGCACGTTGGCCTCTCCACGGAGCTGCTTAGGCTTCCTGACAGCATGGTGGCTGGGTTCCAAGACTGAGTGTTCCCAGAGGCCAAGGAGAAAGCCAATGGGCTCCTGCTGACCGAGACATGGAAATCACGTGGCACAATTTCCACTGCATTCAACTGGTCAAATCACTGCCAATCACTGAGTCCAACCCAGATTCAAGAGGAGGGAAATGGGACTCCAGTGCTGAATGATACAGGAGCAAAGAACATGTGGCCATCTTTAAATACCCACAGACCTTCTCAGAAAATAACTATCCTAAAAGGCTATAAAATAGTATTAACTGTGTTATTAAACCTAACATCATATTTCCTCCTCCTCCCTAAATACAATCTCTTGTCCACTGGCCACTCTACCACCGGAAACATTAATATTACTTAGTCTTCAGGTTCAAGGTCTCTTTGGGTGCTCACCCAGGCCTGTATTCCTACGGCTGGACCAGACTGTCTATTCACTTTTCCCGTAATCCAGCTCAGAACTGCCAAATGGGTTTTAGTGCTTTTAACTCTTATTAGCAGCTTAACCTTAAAGAAAAGAACAGGAAAACTTCTCTAAACTTCTCTATTTCTTTAACAAATCCTTACAAAATGCCTGTTAGGTCCAGAGCACTGTGCCATGTTCTCAAATGTGGAAGAGAAAAAGGAAAGATTTGCTGTTCTCACAGTTGCTTCCAGTCTCACTGGGGAGATGTGCGTGTTCAGAATTAACAGAGAGGAGAAGAAAGCAAGTCTTGGAAATGCTGAATATGGGTTGAGCACGGAAACAGACAACTTTGTGTTTTTGACTCAAAACCAGTATTTGTGTGTAGAGGAGTGGCAATCCAGGGTAATGGAGGTGGTCCCCATCAGCAGAAAGTAGACATAGGAACATAAAACCTGGACTCAAGTGGTGTACCAAGAGAGCAACACTAGGGTGAAGTGTTAAAGCGCAGGCTCTCCACCAGACTTCCTGACTCTGCTAGCTGTGTGACTTTGGGCAAGTTACTTAACCTCTCTGTGCCTCAGAATCCTTACTTGTTCAGTTCAGTCGCTCAGTCATGTCCAGCTCTTTGTGACCCCATGGACTGCAGCACCCCAGGCCTCCCGTCTTGTCCATCACCAACTCCTGGAGTTTACTCAAACTCACGTCCATTAAGTCGGTGATACCATCCAACCATCTCATCCTCTGTCATCCCCTTCTCCTCCTGCCTTCAATCTTTCCCAGCATCAGGGTCTTTTCCAATTAGTCAGTTCTTTGCATCAGGTGATCAAAGTATTATAGTTTCAGCTTTAGCATCAGTCCTTCCAATGAACACCCAGGACTGATTTCCTTTAGGATGGACTAGTTGGATCTCCTTGCAGTCCAAGGGACTCTCAAGAGTCTTCTCCAACACCACAGTTTTAAAGCATCAATTCTTCAGTGCTCAGCTTTCTTTATAGTGCAACTCTCAAATCCATACATGACTACTAGAAAAACCATAGCTTTGACTAGATGGACTTTTGTTGGCAAAGTAATGTCTCTTCTTTTTAATATGCTTTCCAGGTTGGTCATAGCTTTTCTTCCAAGGAGCAAGCGTCTTTTAATTTCATGGCTGCAGTCAGTCACCATCTGCAGTGATTTTGGAGCCCAAGAAAATAAAGTCTGTCATTGTTTCCATTGTTTCCCCATCTATTTGCCATGAAGTGATGGGACCAGATGCCATGATCTCTGTTTTCTGAATGTTGAGTTTTAAGCCAACTTTTTCACTCTCCTCTTTAACTTTCATCAAGAGGCTCTTTAGTTCTTCTTCGACTTCTGCCATTAGTGTGGTGTCATCTGCATATCTGAGGTTACTGATATTTCTCCCAGCAATCTTGATTCCAGCTTGTGCTTCATCCAGCCCAGCGTTTCTCATGATGTACTCTGCATATAAGTTAAATAAGCAGGGTGACAATATACAGCCTTGACGTACTTCTTTCTTGATTTGGAACCAGTTGTTCCATGTCTAGTTCTAACTGTTGCTTCCTGATCTGCCTACAGAATTCTCAGGAGGCAGTAAGGTGGTCTGGTATTCCCAGCTCTTTAAGAATTTTCCAGTTTGTTGTGATTCACACAGTCAAAGGCTTTGGCATAGTCAATAAAGCAGAAAGAGATGTTTTTCTGGAACTCTCTTGCTTTTTTGATGATCCAACAGATATTGGCAATTTGATCTCTGGTTCCTCTGCCTTTTCTAAATCCAGCTTGAACATCTGGAAGTTCACATACTGTTGAGGCCTGGCTTGGAGAATTTTGTGCATTACTTTACTAGCGTGTGACAGGAATAATGACTGTACCTAATGCATAGGATGCTTAAGAGAATTTAGTAAGTTAAGATTTATAAAGCCCTGAGAATGGTGCCCAGCATGCAATAAATACTACATGAGTATTTGTTATACAAGTATTATAAGCCCCCAATAGGTTTCCCTGGTGGCTCAGTGGTAGTGAATCCACCTGCCAATACAGGAGACATGGGTTTGATCCCCGGATGGGGAAGATCCCCTGGAGACAGGAATGGCGACCCACTCCAGTGTTCTTGCTTGGGAAATCTCATGGGCAGGGGAGCCTGGAGGGCTACAGTCCATGGGGTCACAAAGAGTCGGAAACGACTTGATGTGTTACTGAGACCCAATAGTTTTTACTCATCAACAGTTGCAGAAAGCTCATTCTTAATGCAAAGGACACTTATAATTTGGGAGAGAGAACAACTGAATATACCTGTAAATGCAAATATAGAAGCATAATATTGGCTATGTTGTAAATACCCATGGGTATCTTCATGTAATTGAGTTGAATGGAAGGTTATGGTGTTCTTTCTCTGGAGAAGGGCTTTGAGGTTTGGGTAGAATTTGATTATTAATTATTAAATATCACTTAACCAATACATGTGCAGTTCTGGGCTTATGGTTTGAGTGACATGGCTGAGACATACACAATGACACCGCTGTGAGTGAAAATGACAAGGTCCATGCTTGTAAACTCCTGGCGTTTACTTCCTGGTGGTGAAATAAAGACGCAGGGTGTGACACAGCACGCACAAAGCACACACAGAGGAACAAGCAAGATGCGAGTGTCGGGGAACAGGAGACAGAACAGAGCAGGTGGCCTGTTCAGTGTAGCACTGGACAGACAAGTAGAAAGCCATCTGGGCTCCGGAGAAGAGGTAGATGGAAATGGCCTGAGCCAGAGTGTGCAGCCCCTAGAGCTCCCTGCAAACAGTTTCTATCTAATGCATGGTGCTACCTGATACCTCAGATCCCAGCTAAGACAAGATGAGTTAGGTCAGGCAGAGACTATGGCAAGAGTCTTGCTTTCACATAACTTTCTGATTTCAACAGCTGTCAAGCATTAAAACAAGGCCAGTTTCAGAATGTAAAATACAAAAATCAATTGTATTTCTATATAGCAACAAAGAATAATATGATAATTGTGTTAAGACAACAGTTCTATTTGCAATAAAATCAAAAGGAATAATATAGTTGGGAATAAATTTAACAAAAGAAGTACAAAGCTTCTACTTTGAAAACTACAAAACGTTGTTGAAAGGAATTCAGAAAGGCTAAATTAAATAGAAAGATACCCCCATGTTCATGGATTAGAAGAATTAATGTTGTTAAAAATGATAGTATTAATATAGTTAAAAATGATAGCTCCATCCCCAAATGGATCTACATATTAACACAGTTCCTGTCAAAATCCCCACTGTCTTCTTTGCAGAAATTGATGAGCTGACCTTAAAATTCATATAGAAATT
Source organism: Capra hircus (assembly GCF_001704415.2). Classification (NCBI taxonomy): domain Eukaryota; kingdom Metazoa; phylum Chordata; class Mammalia; order Artiodactyla; family Bovidae; genus Capra; species Capra hircus. The sequence continues at coordinate 9,139,722 of NC_030830.1, read as the reverse complement.
TGATGGACCTTGAACAGCCAAAACAACTTTGAAATAAACTTTGAAAGCACAAAGTTGGAGAACTCACTTCCTCCTTTCAAACCTATTGTAGTGCTATAGTAATCAAAACTGTGATAGCATTAAAAGGATAGACAGATAGATCAATAGAATAGAACTGAAAATCCAGAAGTAAATTCTCATCTTGTCAGTTGGTTTTCTTCAAGAGTGCCAAGGCAATTCAAAGGGGACAGAATAGGTTTTCAACAAATGGTGCTCAGATGACTGGCTATCCATTTGCAAAAGAGTGAAGTTGAACTGATTCCTCACAGTTGACAGTCAGTAACTCAAAATGGATTATAGACCTAATATAAGAGCTAAAATCAAAAAACTCTTAGAAGAAAATAGAAAAAATTTAATGACCTTCTGTGAGGCAAAGCATGAACAAAAGAAAAATGATTAGACTATCAAAATTAAATACCTTTATACTTCATGAACTAATGCAATGTTTTAGCCAAACAAAAGGAGGGGAAGAGGCTGACAGACAACTTTAAAAAAGTCTCATGAGGTGACTTACTGTGTTTTCTTAGGGAAGCGTGAAAAGGAATTAGAGGAAGACTTGTTTTATTTGTGTCAGAACTGAACGCAGTTACTGTACAAAGCTTGTAAAGCTTCAGCTGCTTTGTCTAGAAGTGCTTTTTAGCTTTTAGGTGTTTCTAGTATTTCCCCAAGCTGCTCACCTGAGCTTGCAGAAGACTTAAGAGTTGCATTGCAAAAATGGAAGCCATAGCAGTCTCCCACAGCTTTTCATTAGGGCGGGCATCTACATCTGGGCCGTAAAACGGCAATAGCAAAAGTTGAAGGGACTCTTTTGTGAGGCTATGATCCAGTTTATCTCCTAGGCTTCTGCTTTTATATTTCCACATATCATTTTTATAGTTCTTCAGGTTTATGGCATTTTTATATAACTTATTTCACCTAATTACCGTAATAACTATAGAAGATAGATATTATTAACCCTCACTTTATGGCTATGAAGAAACTGAAGCTCAGAGAGTTTGTAAGTTATGCAGAGAGAAAAAGCAATCTCTGGCCAGTCTTTCTAAATACAGTGAAAAAAAAAAAAAAGAAATTGTGATAATAGTGATGGCGTGATTGTTGTTGTTCGGTCATTCCGTCATTTCTATGTGACCCCATGGACTGCAGAGTGCCAGCCTTCCCTGTCTTTCACCATCTCCTGGAACTTGCTCAAACTCATGTCTCTTGAGTCAGTGATGCCATCAGATTTTCAAATGTTGCCTGTGTAACAGTAGCATGTGATTAAACCATTGGCTAACATTAATAATGCTTTATAACCATATCATTGTATTGGCTACAATATGGGAAAGAAGACAGAAATTCAAAATGGAACAAAAAATCACTTCTTGAAATTAGTGCCAACACGAGTGATGTGACTGAGACAACAAGATATTAGAGAGTGTAAATTCAAAAGCAAACCACTATTTTCAAGTTAAATCAAGTAAAAGAGAGTTTTCCTAAATGTTCTCTAAACACCCACAATTTGACTATGATACAAGGAAGTACATTAACATTTGTATTTATGATCAATCTGTGGATTAATGCGTTCTGGAACATTTTGATTGTTTGGTGGATTGGTTACTAACTTTGTATGTTGACACATCCTCTCTATAAGCATACAGATTATGTGAAAAGTACTAACTACACATTCTGAGGTTGTATACCAAGTTCAAATCTAGCTCAAGAGTTTCCTTGATATTCAAGGCTAAGTTAAAGGATAACCATTTCTAAGATATTCTTCATCTTGATATTATGTATTATTGTATCAATGTTTTTGAATCCCTCATTTTTTAAATTACACTCAGCTAATGTTACATGTGATCAGATTGGCTAGTTTTCTGTGATTATGGTTTCAGTGTGTCTGCCCTCTGATGCCCTCTCGCAACACCCACCAAAAACAATACTCAGCTGTAGATGTGACTGGTGATAGAAGCAAGGTCCAATGCTGTAAAGAGCAATATTGCATAGGAACCTGGAATGTCAGGTCCATGAATCAAGGCAAATTGGAAGTGGTCAAACAGGAGATGGCAAGAGTGAACGCCAACATTCTAGGAATCAGTGAACTAAAATGGACTGGAATGGGTGAATTTAACTCAGATGACCATTCTATCTACTACTGTGGGCAGGAATCCCTTAGAAGAGATGGAGTAGCCATCATGGCAACAGAAGAGTCCGAAATGCAGCACTTGGATACAATCTCAAAACAACAGAATGATCTCTGTTCGTTTCCAAGGCAAACCATTCAATATCACAGTAATCCAAGTCTATGCCCCAACCAGTAATGCTGAAGAAGCTGAAGTTGAACGGGTCTATGAAGACCTACAAGACCTTTTAGAACCAACACCCAAAACAGATGTCCTTTTCATTATAGGGGACTGGAATGCAAAAGTAGGAAGTCAAGAAACACCTGGAGTAACAAGCAAATTTGGCCTTGGAGTATGGAATGAAGCAGGGCAAAAGCTAATAGAGTTTTGCCAAGAGAACGCACTGGTCATAGCAAACACCCTGTTCCAACAACACAAGAGAAGACTCTATACATGGACATCAGCAGATGGTCAACACTGAAATCAGATTGATTATACTCTTTGCAATCAAAGATGCAGAAGCTCTGTACAGTCAGCAAAAACAAGACCAGGAGCTGACTGTGGCTCAGATCATGAACTCCTTATTGCCAAATTCAGACTTAAATTGAAGAAAGTAGGGAAAACCACTAGACCATTCAGGTATGACCTAAATCAAATCCCTTATGATTATACAGTGGAAGTGAGAAATAGATTGAAGGGCCTAGATCTGATAGATAGAGTGCCTGATGAACTATGGACGGAGGTTCGTGACATTGTACAGGAGACAGGGATCAAGACCATCCCCATGGAAAAGAAATGCAAAAAAGCAAAATGGCTGTCTGGGGAGGCCTTACAAATAGCTGTGAAAAGAAGAGAAGCAAAAAGCAAAGGAGAAAAGGAAAGATACAAGCATCTGAATGCAGAGTTCCAAAGATTAGTAAGAAGAGATAAGAAAGCCTTCCTCAAAGATCAGTGCAAAGAAATCGAGGAAAACAACAGAATAGGAAAGACTAGAGATCTTTTCAAGAAAATTAGAGATACCAAGGGAACATTTCATGCAAAGATGGGCTCGATAAAGGACAGAAATGGTATGGACCTAACAGAAGCAGAAGATATTAAGAAGCGGTGGCAAGAATACACAGAAGAATTGTACAAAAAGGATCTTCATGACCCGGATAATCATGATGGTGTGATCACTCACCTAGAGCCAGACATCCTGGAATGTGAAGTCAAGTGGGCCTTAGAAAGCATCACTACGAACAAAGCTGGTGGAGGTGATGGAATTCCAGTAGAGCTATTTCAAGTCCTGAAAGATGATGCTGTGAAAGGGCTGCACTCAATATGCCAGCAAATTTGGAAAGCTCAGCAGTGGCCATAGGACTGGAAAAGATCAGTTTTTATTCCAATCCCAAAGAAAGGCAATGCCAAAGAATGCTCAAACTACCGCACAATTGCACTCATCTCACATGCTAGTAAAGTAATGCTCAAAATTCTCCAAGCCAGACTTCAGCAATACATGAACCGTGAACTTCCAGATGTTCAAGCTGGTTTTAGAAAAGGCAGAGGAACCAATCAAATTGCCAACATCCACTGAATCATCAAAAAAGCAAGAGAGTTCCAGAAAAACATCTATTTCTGCTTTATTGACTGTGCCAAAGTTTTTGACTGTGTGGATCACAATAAACTGTGGAAAATTCTGAAAGAGATGGGAATACCAGACCGCCCAACCTGCCTCTTGAGAAACCTGTATGCAGGTCAGGAAGCAAAAGTTAGAACTGGACATGGAACAACAGACTGGTTCCAAATAGGAAAAGGAGTACATATATTGTCACCCTGCTTATTTAACTTATATGCAGAGTACATCATGAGAAACGCTGGGCTGGAAGAAGCACAAGCTGGAATCAAGATTGCTGGGAGAAATATCAATAACCTCTGATACGCAGATGACACCATCTGCGCAGAAAGTGAAGAGGAACTAAAAAGCCTCTTGATGAAAGTGAAAGATGAGTGAAAAGGTTGGCTTAAAGCTCAACATTCAGAAAACAAAGATCATGGCATCTGGTCCCATCACTTCATGGGAAATAGATGGGGAAACAGTGGAAACAGTGTCAGACTTTCTTTTTTTGGGCCCCAGAATCACTGCAGATGGTGATTGCAGCCATGAAATTAAAAGCTGCTTACTCCTTGGAAGGAAAGCTATGACCAACCTAGATAGCATGTTAAAAAGCAGAGACATTACTTTGCCAACTAAGGTCTGTCTAGTCAAGGCTGTGGTTTTTCCAGTGGTCATGTATGGATGTGAGAGTTGAACTGTGAAGAAAGCTGAGCACTGAAGAATTGATGCTTTTGAACTGTGGTGTTGGAGAAGACTCTTGAGAGTCTCTTGGACTGCAAGAAGATCCAATCAGTCCATCCTAAAGGAGCTCAGTCCTGGGTGTTCATTGGAAGGAGTGATGCTAAAGCCTAAGCTCCAGTACTTTGGCCACCTCATGTGAAGAGTTGACTCTTTGGGGAAGACCCTGATGCTGGGAGGGATTGGTGGCAGGAGGAGAAGGGGACAGCAGAGGATGAGATGGCTGGATGGCATCACCAACTTGATGGACATGAGTTTGAGTGAACTCCGGTAGTTGGTGATGGACAGGGAGGCCTGGCGTGCTGCAATTCATGGGGTCGCAAAGAGTCGGACACAACTGAGTGACTGAACTGAACTGAACTGAACTGACTGAATGTTACATATGTGAACTTACAATAAATTCACTGGCACCAGAAATCCTTCCTTCTCACTGTCCTCCACCCTCAACCAGACACTTCTGGAATGTCCTTTTGATCAGCTGTTCTCAGGAGGGGCTGAAGGGTTTGAGATTCCAGAAGAGAGACTAAGCATCATCCCTAATCTAGTCATTAATCATTAATTGCTTTAATAGTTTAAAATTTATGCAAAGACAGTTCATCCGTAATTATGCATGTATTATACCTTTGGGCATATGAAATGTAAGACAATTTTCTATAATTTTTAAGGGCAAGGTAACAGATGACTTTTCAGACTCTTTTCCAGAGGCTATCAACAAATAGGTTTTTTCTTTTTTCTTCAAGGAAATAATTTTCAAACTTATTTCCCTTAGGAGGTACCCCAGGGACCTCAGAGGGTGTTAGAGGTGGTGAAAGAAGGTATTATGTTTAATCCTTCAACTCACTTCACACAGAGTATTATACTGTTTCTAATAGTGATATTCTTCACAAAGTTTGGGGTTTACCATGACCAGAACACAGATAGAAAACCATTGCTTTAAGACAACTTATAAGGTGTCTGTCTCAAGATATATAGGAAGGTATGTTGAAATTCTCAGAAGCCATGTCAAAAACAAGTTTAAGTCATTTCAACTTTAAAAAAAATTATGCAGCTGTTCTATTTTAGGATGAATATGGTGATTCCCAAAATGAAAAGCAGTAATAGTTCAAGTAAGTTGAGCATGGTTATTACAAGGAACTCACTTGAGACACCTTTGTTTCTGTGTGTTTGTGTCTATATATGTTGGGCCACCTGAGTCCCCATAACTAATCCTTCCTTGTCCTCAAGTGAAGTTACAGGAATGCTGATGGTATTTCATACCTTCCCTTATGTTGCTTCAAAGAATTTCTCCACCCTACTTCTTTGTCAGTTTGAACCAGTTGACTTGGTTTGCCTGACTTCATGGCAGTTCACTGGCTTGTGGGAGCATCCCAACCTCTCTGCCTGTCTGCTCTGACCTTGCTATTTCAGACTGTGATTATTAGATTCCCAGGTTGCCCTCACTCAAGACTGCATTCAGATCTCTTTCACCAAACTCTTCTTCCCAAGCTTCAATTCTCAAACCCTTATCCTATATGAGGTTATCAAGGAAAGAGCTCAGAGTAGACTTATTCCACCAAAATGGAAGCACCTTTCACTCTAGATTTTAATCCTGAGCAAAACATTATGAATCAAAGAACAGCACGTCTTTAAAGGAACGTAGACGAGATGGTGATTCAGTCCCGTGATTTTTCCTACCCTCTCCCCAAATCTCGGCTTTTTTAAAGAAATGACCTCTAGAAAAGAATTTACCACCTTCCTAAGATTCAATAATCATTCTTCTACTCCCTGGTAGGAAATTCATCAAATTCATTTATATTTTAAAATTAGCTTTTAAAGTAGAAAACACATCTTTTTGCCACATCCTTGGAGGCTAGTTGTTAAGACTATGAAATTTTAAAAATTGAATCAACTATAGAGTCACAGGTCAGTTTATATCAGAAAATGAAATCATAGGCCAGTTCTAAGATTCAACCTGTATAGAATGGGGAAAATACTATTAACTCCCCTCTGGGGTTGGTCTGGAGTCTTAAATGGGTTTCTCTGTGTAAAGTGATTGGAACAGTCTGATGCATAGGAAACACTAAGTAAAGTACTTTGTTCTGTGTGGTTATTGGTTGGCGGTATTATTAGGAACAGGGCTTTGAGTGTTCTGCTCACCCAGTATGACCATACACTTTCAACCAGGTTGCTGAAAAATCACTAGCTAGGAAAGTGATGAATCATTTCCAGTTACAATCCAAATCAGCAGTTTCCTTTGTTCCCAGGACTCTGTTCCCTGGCACCACTCTTAAAGCTGCCAGCTTTTGTTTCTTTGCAAGAAAGAAACGAAAAAGAATTTTGAAATGCTTTTCTATTTCACCATTCCTGCTCCATCCCATGAGAGCCCAAACAAAGTACATCACATGTACATGACATGGAAATTTTATTTTCCAGGAACAATTTTGGTTACATTTTGACATAGCACTTAGACTTACTAGACAAAGTCTCTCTTATTTACTTAACAAGTCCTTAAAATACTTCCAAACTTTATTTAGCTATGAGGCCTGATCAAATGCCCTCCTTTTTAAGATTTAATCTATTTCATTTAGCTCCAATTTATAAAGAACTCTTCAGGCATTTTTACTAAACATTTTCATGGTAATATTTAGAGTCTATTACTATTATTTAGCAACAAAGGAAGACATTCCTCCTTAGAAAATGAAGCACACCAGCCATCCACTGCTAACTCCCTTGCATTTATCTCATGGATGTTTTTTTTTAATTAGAACTTGAGAGAGAACTCGGTGGATATGAGTCAGTGTAATGAAGTAGAAAGAATACAACATTTGTAGTTAGAAGACTGGGTTTTCAATCCCAGCTCTGTTACACATCAGTTGTGTGGCCCTGGGCATATAAATCCTTTGACCTTTCTGAGTTTTTCCTTATCGATTAAATGGAAATGACAATTCCTGCTTTTCACTTCCTCCCACAGGTATTTTCAGGCACGAAGGTGGCCTGCTATGTAGAACTGGGACAATCCGAACTTGCCCCGCCAGCCTTGCTCTCAAGTCTCCTGACTTCTCCAGCTGGGTCTCCACCGGCCCCCCCGCACGCTCAGAGGTTTCATAGCACCCTTACCTACATGTCGCCCTCTTGATTCAGGAGGGAAATATGCAGAATAAATTACCATTTATTCTTATTCACTGATGATTCCAGAGAAGTAATTCTGGGAGACCCCTCCGGGCTTAATAAAATTTGAAAACAGAAAAGTCTTCCAAACATGATTATCTTCTAACCGTAATTCACTTAGGAAAAACTCCGATGTCCCCACTGAGTCCTGTTATCAGTCAGGTCACTCGGTCATTCAACAGAATGTCACTGCAAAAGTCATTTTTAAAGATTTCTCTCTCTCACGCACACACACAGTCTACATCCTGTTGGTAACTGTTAATGGTTGGATAATGAAGTTCTTTTAAAATTCTCAACCATTCCTTGTAAATAAGCTCTGGTAAAGCCAAATTTTAATAACACTTTTATTCATTCAGATCATACCTGCTTCATGTTGTAAGGCTTTATGAAGAGTCAGAAATTATTTGGGTAGTCAGATATGCAAGATATATAGCTATAGATATATACACACATTTAATTTAGTAATTTGAAATTATTTACCTAAAGTTGATTACGCAAATAATGATCACATCTCTGTGCCATTACTTTATAGACCCAAACTAAGTCATTGAGACCAAACACACTTTAAAAAATTTTGGATGAATTTTTCTATCTGTAAAACTGAAAAGACCCATGAGATGCACTATTTTTTCAACAAATTATTTGTAGCCTGTTGTGATCAATGAAAGACATATTTAGCTGTTTCTCTACTCCTAACCAAGGGCAGTCACACAGCTGCCTAAGCAAATGCGTTTTCCCACATGTTCTCAGGATTGGCCCCCATGGTGGCCTTTTCTATTTAATTTTTAAAAATTAAAATTAAAATTAATTTAATAATAAATAAATTAAATTTTTAATTTAAAATTAAATAATGCATTTCTACTTATATCTTGATGGCACAGTAAACATGAAGCCCTGAGTGCTCCTGGGGAGCAGAGAAAGCCTCTGGAGACCTGGAGCCTGAATCCATGCACCAAAGCGGGGAGGGGGGTCTTGAAATTCTCAGGAAATGTGAGGACCAGGTATAAGCTCCCCCCTTGCCCACTCCCTCCTCCTGGAGCATTGCCATCTAGATTGAAAATAGGTTAAGGCAAATGTCAAGGAAAGTCTACAAATGGGCTACATGTGGAGCGGTCCCATGTTGCCATGGTAATGGGAAGACAAGGAGGGGGTGTTAAAAGCTACTATTTTTAATTCTTAGACTGTTCCAGTACGATTGTCAGAGTCATCTCTGTGTCCCCTTCCACCTCCCTTACAGCCCTCCCAAAGTGCTGGGGCCTATTTACCCGTTGCCGAAGGTGAGTCGGTGGATTCTCCATCAGCCGTCTGAAAACTGAAAGATCAACCCATTGTTCCTTATACCCGACCCCTAGCTACCAATCTGATTTCTTCCCTGACTTAGCTGATGTGATTGATTCTTTTTTTTTTTTTTTTGCAATGGCCAGACACAGGGTGGAACCTACTCACTTATGCTATCAGGAATAAAATTAATTATTTGGTAAGCAAATGGTTAAATGTATGGATTGGTGGCACCACTTTGCTGAAGGAGAGCATCATTGTTGTCTATCCTTTCATATCCATACAGACCACGTTCTACAAACCTCCGCGTTTGGTGGGTGGGACTACTGGTTCACTCCCCCTTCCTACTTTCTCACTATTGTAAGTAGCTCTGTATCACCATAAATGAATTGGTTATCAGTGTATTACCCCTTCACTACGAATGAACTCTTCAGTACCTAATGCTGCTGCTGCTGCTGCCACCAAGTCGCTCAGTCGTGTCCGACTCTGTGCGACCCGAAGACGGCAGCCCACCAGGCTCCCCCGGCCCTGGGATTCTCCAGGCAAGAACACTGGAGTGGGTTGCCATGTCCTTCTCCAGTGCTTGAAAGTGAAGTCGCTGAGTCGTGTCTAACTCCTAGCGACCCCGTGGACTGCAGCCTACCAGGCTCCTCTGTCCATGGGATTTTCCAGACAAGAGTGCTGGAGTGGGTCTCCATTGCCTTCAGTACCTGCTGCCTACTCTGCCATAATTTGGCCACCTGATGCGAAGAATTGACTCATTGGAGAAGACCCTGAAGCTGGGAAAGATTGAAGGCGGAAGAAGGGGACGGCAGAGGATGAGTTGGTTGGATGGCATCACCGACTCGATGGACATGAGTTTGAGCAAGCTCCGGGAGTTGGTGATGGACAGGAAAGCCTGGTGTGCTGCAGTCCATGGGGTCGCAAAGAGTGAGTGACTGAGTGACTGAACTGCCATAATGAACTGGACCCCAAGCTTTTCTTCTTTACATTGAATGTAAAGTTTTATCAGTAGAGGGCGCTACAGGGACACCGCTGCAGAAAGGCGGGTTCTCTTCCCGGATTTGGCTACTGCCCTTTGTCTTTTCAGGGACTTCCCTGGTGGCTCAAATGGTAAAGAGTCTGCCTGTAATATGAGACTGGAGTTTCATCCCTGGGTGAAAGGAAGGAAGATCTCCTGGAAAAGGGCATGGCAACCCACTCCAGTGGGTTTTTTCTTGCCTGGAACATCCCATGGATGGAGGAGCCTGGAGGGCTACAGTCCCTGGGGTTGCAAATAGTCAGACACTACTGAGTAACACTTTGTTTCTTGTTTTTTTTTTTTAAAACGTTTCTTTTTTCTTGTCCAGTTTTATTGAGATATAATTGTTGTACAGCACTTTAAAAGGTGTACAGCATAATGCCTTTACTTATGGACATCATGAAATAATTAGCACAGTAAGTTTAGTGAACATCCATCTCATACAGATACAAAATGAAAAACAAAACCCAACATTTTCTTATGATGAGAACTCTTAGGTTTACTCTCTTAACAACTTTCATATATAACATACATCAGTGTTAACTATATTTATCATATTATATATTATATCCCCTGGAGTAGGAAATGGCAACCTTCTCCAGCATTCCTACCCAAGAAAATCCCATGGTCAGAGGAGCCCGGCAGGCCACAGTCAGTGGGGGTCACAGAGAGTCAGATATGAATGACTAAACACACACATATATACACATTTTTTTATCTTATAACTGGAATTTTGTACTTTTCGCTGCCTTCATCCTATTTCCCCCACACCCTAATTATGATCTCTTTTTCTGTGAGTTTGTTTTTTATTCATTTTTAATTGAAGGATAATTGCTTTACAATATTGTGTTGGTTTCTGCCATGCATCAACATCAATCAGCCATAGGTATACATATGTCCCCTCTCTCTTGGCCCTCCCTCCTACCTCCCACCCCATCCCAGCCCTCTAAGTTGTCACAGAGTCCTGGTTTGAGTTCCCTGAGTCATACAGCAAATTCCCACTGGCTATCCATTTTACACGTGATACTGTGTATGTTTCCACACTACTCTCTCCATTCATCCCCTCCTCTCCCTCCCCTGCCCATGTCTATAAGTCTGTTCTCTATGTCTGCATCTCCACTGCTTCCCTGCAGTGGTTCATCAGTACCATCTTTCTAGATTAAATATATATGCAGTATATACGATACTTGTTTTTCTCTTTCTGATTTACTTCACTCTGTATAATAGGCTCTAGGTTCATCCACCTCATTAGAACTTACTCAAATGAGCTTCTTTCTATGGCTGAGTAATATTCCATTGTATATATGTACCACAGCTTCTTTATCCATTCATTTGTTGATGGGCATCTAGGTTGCTTCCATGTCTTAGCTAATGTAAATAGTGCTGCAATGAACATTGGGGTACATGTGTCCTTTTCAATTACAGCTTTCTCATGGTATATGCCCAGTAGTGGGACTGTTGGGGAATATGGTAATTTTATTCCTAGTTTTAAGGAATCTCCATATTGTCTTCCATAGAGGCTGTATCAATTTACTTTCCCACCAACAGTGCAAGAGAATTCCTTTTTCTCCACACCCTCTCCAGCATTTATTGTTTGTAGATTTTTTGATGATGGTCATTCTGACCAGTGTGAAGTGACACTTCATTCTAGTTTTGATTCGCATTGCTCTAATAATGAACGAAAAAACTCTGATGCTGGGAGGGATAGAGGGCAGGAGGAGAAGGGGACGACAGAGGATGAGATGGCTGGATGGCATCACTGACTCGATGGACGTGAGTCTGAGTGAACTCCGGGAGTTGGTGATGGACAGGGAGGCCTGGTGTGCTGCGATTCATGGGGTCGCAAAGAGTCAGACACGACTGAGCGACTGAACTGAATTGAACTGAATAATGAGCGATGTTGAGCATCTTTTCATGTGTTTATTAGCCATCTGTGTATCTTCTCAGAAGAAATGTCTGTTTAGATCTCCTGCCCACTTTTGTTTTTTTTCTGGTATCGAGTTATATGCACTTTACTCTTTGTGTTCCCACTGCCTGGTCTATTAGTGGGACATGTGTGCAGGGACGACTGGTGGTGTCTGCCACAGCAACATGTCTACAGACCCTCAAGGACTTTGCAGCCCTTCCTGGGCCTGGTGACCACCTTTCCATGGCCTTCCCAGTGCGGACACCCAGCAATCCAGGCCTTACACACAGTGGTACCTCAACTCTCTCTGCATCTGCCCACATTGCTGTACACCTGCCCAAATTACCTGCATCCCAGAAGGATGTTTCCTACTTGTCTGGCGCTTAAGGATGAGCTCTAGAACTGGCAACCCAGCAAAATCCTCCTCTGGGTCTCAACTTCACCTTCTGAGCCTCAGGCTCAGGGAGGGTACCCTCCCAAGTGTGTGCTTCCCTGGATACTCTCTCTAAGCCCTATGATACACTTTAGAGTTATCTTTATGGTTATGCTATCACAGCTTAATAATTCTTTACATTCGATCTCCCCTGCTTACATTACCGTGTGATTTCTGTCTCCTGATTAGAACCCAACTGATATACCCTTTTCCCAAATGACCATCAGTTTGATCACCAGCCTCAACCTCACTTCCTTTCTGGATTCTTTCTGCACCCACGAAGCCTCCAGGGAACTGGTCAGAAAGAGTTCAATTGATCTCTAAGTGAATGTTTCTACTTAATTGTTTTGCAACTTTTCAAAACGTGATGCCCTTCTTCTCTTTGTGAATAATGACTTCTTCAGATAAAGTGGACAAAAACAAATTGGTTAAAAACAACACTCCTCCTTGAAAGACATGCTGTTTCAGTCCCCAAGAAACTCTTCTTTAATCAACTATACTTTCATTTAAAAGAAAGAAAGGAAGAAAGGAACTTTTTTTTTCTAGAAGGATGTGTGTGTGTGTGTGTGTGTGTGCTAGCGCGCGCACGTGCGTGCACATGTGTGCACGTGCGTGCTCAGTTGTGTCTGATTCTCCGTAACCCCATGGACTGTAGCCCGCCAGGCTCCTAATATCCATGGAATTTTCCAAGCAAGAATACTGGAGTGGGTTGCCATTTCTTCCTCCAGGGGATCTTCCCGACCCAGGCATCCAACCTGAGTCTCTTGAGCCTCCTGCTTTGGCAGATGGATTCTTTACCTCTAGGTCACCTGGGAAGCCCAGAATGATATATAGAGCCAATTTATGGTAACTTTTTTGCCACCGTTCATGTTGAGGAACTCCAGCTAAATACATAGACTCTATTAGTCTAAACTAACTAAATAATCGTGGGCTTTTTTTTAATGAGAAGGGTTTGTTGAGTGCCAGGTGAGTAATTGTGTCTTCCATTACCTGAAGACCTTGTGAGTTGTGAGTGTAGAGGCTAAAAGAAGTCATCTTGCTTTTGGTGGCCCTTTCCACACACAGCCTCCACTTTTGACTGATTATTATACATTCATGAATTGATACACAGAAAGTATTGATCAGCTTTCCGGTTAGCAAGCTCTTTCCAAAGCAACTCTAAATTTGATGAATTCATTTTCTTTTGTGACTCTGAAAGCTATTTGATTTTCAGAGCATTTTCCTACCTAATGGCATAAAGATTGAAACTGAATTTTTTAGTAATGAGATTTAATTAGAAGAAACTTTTAAATAAAATGGATGATAAGAGCTTTTTACAGAAAGAAAAATCATTTTGAAAATAAACTGTTCCCACCAGATCTTGCTGTGAATGGCATGTTGCTCTTGGGAACAGAGTAAGATGATTCAGAGCAAAATCACCCTGGAATCATTAAGGACAGGTTAGGAACAAGCTTCGTAATGGAAGCAACAATTGTCTTGGAAGATGCAGTCAATGAAAGTTTTTGCCTTGTAAAATGGATAGCTTTTAAAAAAAAATGGAAGAAAAAATGTTCATTAGATTTAGGCTTTGAATCTCTGCTTAGGGAAGTCGTTTATATAATGGAGTCATGATCACTTATATAGATAACAAAATATCAGGAAAAAAATACCTCCTCATACCCCTCCTTTCATTGTGAACAAAGCACTCCCATTAAAGACCCATTCCTTTGGAACTTTAGGGGTTTAGGATGTCAGAATTGCTTATTAAAATGCAGCTGTTTCTAATAGGAGTGACCCTTAAAGTTTCTATGAGCCAGCTTTATCAGAGAGAAGTCTATGGAGTTGCTTTGTAATCATGACGGGCCCACAAGTATGGACACAAGCTAGATTCCTGGTGAGGGTTAGAGGCACCCAGCTACACATTGTTCTTCAGTACTTTGCTGTTTCTATGCTCACTGACATATATTGTCTTGTTCAGGAAGAACTGCTCAAAACATACAGTCTATCCATTCTCCCAGGCAGGCAAGCCAGGTCATCAAAGTGGAAGATACCATTCTGTGCAATCTCAACACGTTGTGTTTTTCTGATTGTGTTGTGTATTTAGTCACTCAGTCGTGTCCGATTCTTTTAGGCCCTTTCGACTGTAGCCCACCAGGCTCCTCTGTCCATGGGATTTTTCAGGCAGGAATACTGGAGTGGGTTGCCATTACCTTTTTCAGGGTATCTTCCTGACCCAGGGATCGAACCTGAGTTTCCTGCATCTCTGCATTGCAGGTGAATTCTTTACCTGTTGAGCCATCGGGGAGGCCTTCTGATAGTGTTTACTTAAGTGCAATGCCATCAAAAACCAATACAACAAACAGTCCTATGAAGCTCATCACTGGATTTACTGTAAGATCATTGTCACAGATTTTGGCATTATCACATCCACTGTCTTTATTCCATGAAAAAATTTCCTGACTGGTCTGGGTACAAATGCTATTTGGCAGTTCTTTGGACAACTGCTTCCTTTTTTCTATTATGGACACTGTGAAGCATTTCATAGACAAGATTTCCTTTTTTAAAAAATTCCACTCATTTTATTTTTCATTTGTCTTCAATGTGTTTCCACCTTTGTTTTCCTTTCATTCTTTATCTGTGTTTTTAATTTATGCTACAGTGGTGAATAGTATATGAGTAAGTATGTACATCTGTGTGTGACATATACGGGTATGTGCATGTGCGTGTTAAATAGAGCCTTATTATAAGCTACTTTAAATAATTTCCAGAGCAGTTCAGTTCAGTTTAGTCGCTCAGTCGTGTTCAATTCTTTGCGATCCCATGAACCACAATACACCAGGCCTCTCTATCCATCACCAACTGCCGGAGTCTATCCAAACCCATGTCCATTGAGTCGGTGATGCCATCCAACCATCTCATCCTCTGTCAACCCCTTCTCCTTCTGCCCTCAATCTTTCCCAGCATCAGGGTATTTTCAAATGAGTCAGCTCTTTGCATCAAGGTATATTCAAAACACATACATAACTGGTTTCATTTAACTCTCACGCAACCCTATAAGATGAATTATGCTTCTCATTTTTAAAATGAATAAACCTCAAAGCTGTAAAATATCAATACCTTATCAATGTCATGGGTCTTCCCTGGTGGCTTAGATGGTAAAGAATCTGCCTGCAATGTAGGAGACCTAGATTCTACCCCTGGGTCAGGAAGATCCCCCGGAGTAGGAATGGCAACCCACTCCAGTATTCTTGCCTGGAGAATTCCATGGACAGAGGAGCCTGGTGGGTTGCAGTCCATGGGGCTGCAAAGAGGCAGACACAACTGAGCAACTAACATCATATCAATGTCATGAAACAGAGCTAGTCTGAAACACATTTTCTTTTTCGTTTTTAATTCAAAACCCCATGCTTCCTTCCCATACTTAGTATGTTGAAGGAGAAAAAGATACTAAAAAAGATAGTAGAAATTCACAGTTTTCCCTAGAGTCACTTCCCATATCCACTGTACATAGAGAACACTTAAATGAATGCAGCTAAACTATTCTGACTCTTAGAGTAAAATATTCCAAAATCAATCATTCTATTGGACCCATCCTAAATGGGCCAGTAAGCCCGTCAGCCTGTATTCAGCAGAACCCAACTTTACCCAGACATTCAAGGAATCTCCCTCAGTACTTGTGATTAAGTTGGTTTCGTAATCTCTCCTTTAAACCCTGCACACAGAGGTTTGGGAATTGCATTTATGTATGTTGAAGTTGATTAGTTGACATGACCTCTTTCTTTTCAACAAATAAAACATGAAACTTCAATCTCCAAAGCTCTTTGCACATTTATTTTTAATGAGTAATGTGCCCTGATCAGACAAGCAAATCACAAGTTCATCCAGAGAAGCCTGGAATCCAAACAAGATGCTAGATAAAGCCTGTGTGCAAAAAACTATCTGAGTGAATATTTCTCTAGTTATTAAGATCAGTTAAAGGTACTTGTTATCTTAAGAAATATATGGAAACATGAAGGATACCAACCATATTTTAATTTCATCTTTATCTCTGTGGATATGGGATTTGGTTACAGGGAAGGGGGAAAGCTTAATAAAAATGTTTCTGGCCTTGTGATTATTTAATTCTTATTTTCAAGGCTCAAATTCCCATATGCTAGATATCTAATTAGTGTTATATATTTCTAAGTTAACAGGACAGGCTATTAACTTATGACAAAATTGCTCCTAGAGGGTAGGGGGATGGGTAGAGTCTAAAATGCAGTTCAGTTAAATAAAGGGCGCTCTGCCCGCATTGCCCCCTGGAAGAGGGTTGAACTTGGATGCATAGCCTGAGGTAGAAAGTATCTTAAAGGTCATCTAGCTCAAGTCTTCTCAGTAACTTTCCCCAAATGCCCTCTTAATTCTGTTCAAATGCCTCCGGTATTGGACAACTCCCCATTTCTTCCACTTTTAAGACCTTCCTACCGTCCAAGACTTCTGATCACAACACAGGCAGAGCTGTTGCCTAGGATTAAACACTTGGCAGCAGGGTACTTTCCCGTAAAAATCTCTGAAGGATCTTTCCATCATTGTTGTGAACCAACCGGGAATAATCCAATCAATCAAATATCTCCATCAGAAAGGTCATTTACTGTAGGACAACAGACTAATCTGAAGAATGGATGGACACGGACTCTAAGTTGTCTTTGGGGTCCTGGGGTCTCCACACGGGGAAGGGAATGACTATACAGTTCAGCAAGCAGTCCCATATGTTTCTGTATGTTTTTATAGGAAATTGCAAGCACCACACCCCCAGCAAACAGTCCCTGTGGCCTCTCCGTGAGCCTCTCTAACAATGGCAGCTCTCTCTCCCTCCTGTTTCTTCTGCTCCACTTCCTTTTTTGGAACCTCAGATGCACAATTTGAATTAATCGTAATCCCCGGTTCTTGATATACTCTCATCACGAGTTCAAACACGGCTTCCTCTGAAATTTTAAAATTTATTTATTCAACTTATTAATAATATAATGAACATTCATAAACCTACAATCAACACAAAAACTACAGTATTGACATTAATTGGTATCATAATATATGTTGCCTATATGTACCTCTTTCTTCCCATCCCCTAGCCTTCCTTCACCCAAGAATAACCACTAGATTGTTGAGCATCCTTTTGTTTTTACATATCTATAGCCCATCACATGCCTACGTGTTCCCAACATCTATTGCTTAGTTTTACCTTTTAACTCTATAAAAAGGATACCATACTGTAGTTAATATTCTAGACTTACTTTTTTCAGTGAATATTGAATTTCTCAGGCTTATCCATACAGCTGCTCAGAGTTCATTTGGCTTTGCTTCTGTATAATATTCCACTGTGTACATACACCTTACTTTTTATTCTCCTGTCAGTGGGCATTTAGGTTGTTTCTAGGATTTTGCTCTCACAAATAGTGCTTCTCTGTCTATAATTATACGTATGCAGAATCCAGCAGCATTACTGGATTATATGTTATTTTTCAAATTTCTGAGGCCATACCAACCTGTTTTCCAGAGCAGTCATAACGATTTACACCCCTGCCAACAATGTATAAGAAATTTTGTTGGTCTATGCCCTCCAATATTTGTGTCATCAGAATTCTTAGTTTTTACCAATCAAATGTGTATAAAATTATATCTCACTGTAGATTTGACTTGCATTTCTCTAATCATTAGTAAAATTAAATATCTACATGTCTTTATTGGCAACACATGTTTCTTCTTTCATAAAATGCCTGTTTACTTCTTTCGTCAATTTTCTTACAGGATTGTTTATTTAATGATATGTAGATATTCTTTCGGAGAAGGCACTGGCGAACCACTCCAGTACTCTTGCCTGGAAACTCCCATGGATGGAGGAGCCTGGTGGGATGTAGTCCATGGGGTCGCTAAGAGTCACACACGACTGAGCGACTTCACTTTCACTTTTCATTTTCATGCATTGGAGAAGGAAATGGCAACCCACTCCAGTGTTCTTGCCTGGAGAATCCCAGGGACGGGCGAGCCTGGGGGGCTGCCGTCTATGGGTCGCACAGAGTCGGACACGACTGAAGCGACTTAGCAGCAGCAGCAGCAGCAGACATTCTTAACATAATCTTGACATTAATACTTTCTCAATTATATGTGTTAAAATCTTCTCACAGATTTTAAGTATTTTCTTTATGAAATATTTTGACAAATTGATATTCTGATTTTTAATATAGTCAAATCAATCTTTTCTTTTCTATTCATAGCCTTTTTTGTCTTGTTTAAAACTCCTACCCTCTCCCAAGTCATAATGAGACTGCTGTAGAGAGCCACCCAGTTCCCTGTTCAAACATGAAAGACTTTACTGGAGGGACTTCTCTCCCAAACCCATGTCACCTTCCTGGGGCAACCTGGGTCCCCTGACTGAAGCAGAGGTCTTATACAGGCTGAGCCCTTTTACTCAAACACAGAATGGCTCTCATAGACCATCCTATGTCTGAGTCTCTCTGTAGGATTAGTTAAGGGTTCTGGTGAGACTGCAGGCCTGCTCTCCTCCCTTTTCACAATCCTGTTTCCTTCCCTTCCACAATATTGATCCCAAGAACACTCCCTAGTAACCTCCTGTAGCTAATCTCTGAGTCTGCCTCCCAGGAAGCCCACCTGCAACAAGGGATCAAAAGATAAACACCTGGTTTTCACTCTTCCTCACAAATCCTCAGGTTAGCTATTGTACCTATTAGAATTGTCTTATTTGGAAGCATAACCAACCCCTCAGTAATCTTGGGTCCTCACTTCTACTCTTTGAAGCCAAACAGAACAAATCTATTCCCTGTTCCTCGCAGCATCTTAAATTAGAATAGGATGACCTTCTGTGCCCACTAAAACTTTTTTCCTCTTGGCAAAAAAGCCCGGTTTCCTTCCACTGGTCCTCAAAGGACAGGGTCTCCAGCCTTGCCTCCCTCCCTGTTCACCCCTCCAGTTCATTCGTATCTCTTTGCTTACTACTGGATATATTGAAAGAGCTCTTTGATGTACACCATAGGCAGTATCAGAAACCCAGGATCAGTCAAACCCCAGTACTGACTTTGTACATGACCTTTGTATAGAAGGGATTTGGAACACTGAGAAGTTGAAGCCCAAGAATAAGAATCACCCCACGGCTGAAAAGGATCCTGTCAGGTCAGCTCATTCACTCCGCTTGCTGACACCTCAATCTGCTCTATCTGGGGTAAGGAATCACCTTTTCTATTGGTTCCATTTTGTACCCAACCAAAGACTTTCCTGGTGGCTCAGACAGTAAAGTGTCTTGCTTACAATGTGGGAGACCTGGGTTCGATCCCTGGGTTGGGAAGATCCTCTGGAGAAGGAAATGGAAACCCACTCCAGGACTCTTGCCTGGAACACCCCATGGACAGAGGAGCATGGTGGGCTACAGTCCACCGGGTCACAAAGAGTCGGACACAACTGAGTGACTTCACTTCACTTTCACAAAATGGTTTACTGTCCCTCCTCCTTGTTATCCCCAATTTTTAATAAATCTTCTCCAAAAATTAAGGGAAAGAAAAAGGCACATTTCCTCTTCAGTAGTAGCCCAAGGTAAAGCCTCTTCTTTATGGATACCTTTGTAAGGAGAGCTAAAACATGACCTGTCTCCCCAGTGGGCATTGGGAAGACAGCTGAGGTCTTGAATGGTGGACTTAGAGGGGAAAGCATTGGTGCTCACTGCAGATGATGCTGTCTTTGCCCTTTTCCAAGGTCTTGCCTATATCTCTCTCCTACCTGGGGGTCTTTCTCCCTCTTGTCATCTTATAGCCAAGGTCTGCAGGAGCTTCTGCTCTGCTTCTTCCCAAATGTTCCAGCTTGCAAGATAGCTGATTTTCTTCTCTCTTTCTCTAAAGTTTCAAGCAATTCCCACTGAGGGCTCACCAAAATGCTAGCCAGGCAAGCAAGTACATGTGGCCATGAAAGTCACTTTCCACCTGAACGTTTGTGAAGTTTTCACGTTTAAAAAAAAAGAAGGGGCTTTTTCTCTGATTATTAAAGAAATGCATGTCCATGGGGAATTTCCTGGGGGTCCAGCGGTTAGAGCTCTGTGCTTCCTCTGCAGGGGACATGGGCTCCACTCTTAGTCAGGGAAATAAGATCCTGCAAACCATGCGGGGCAGCCAAAAAAATTAATTTACTAAAATTTTTTGAGAAGGAAATACAGAAAATCATAATACATACAGAAAAAAATCCCATCCCACTAAAACAACTACTAACACTCTGGTGTGCATCCTTTCATTCTGGTTTCTCTGTAAATATATTTTTTTCTTTTAAATTTTCTAAATTGGGATAATATTATTTTGCAACTCACTATTTTCACTTAATATGGCCAGAATATTTTTTCATATCATTAAGTGCTCTAGTGGAGAAGGCAATGGCAACCCACTCCAGTACTCTTGCCTGGAAAATCCCATGGATGGAGGAGCCTGGTGGGCTATAGTCCATGGGGTCATGAAGAGTCAGACACGATTGAGCGACTTCACTTTCACTTTTCACTTTTCACTTTCATGCATTGGAGAAGGAAATGGCAACCCACTCCAGTGTTCTTGCCTGGAGAATCCCGGGGACGGGGAAGCCTGGTGGGCTGCTGTCTATGGGGTCTCACAGAGTCGGGCACGACTGAAGTGACTTAGCAGTAGCAGCAAGTGCTCTAGACTACCAGTTTTAACACCTACATTGCATTCTATCACATGGACACTATGTACTTTATTTTGCCAGTCCCCATTGTTAGATTTTTGGTTATCTTTCAGTATGATTATTTTAAGTAATTCTGCAATAAATTAACCCTTTAAATAAATTTTTGACATACACTCATATTTATTTCCTTAGAATAAATTCTTAAAAGTGAAATTTAAGACCTCAGATAAACATTTCCAAATTATCCTTCAATTTACTCTATTCGATGACCAGCAGTATTTTTAAGATGCCTACTTCCCCACACCCTCAATATCACTAGGTGTTACTATAAAGAATAAAATACTTTCCAATTTGGTTGAAAGCAAGGGGCTATTTCTCTCCATGGTGTTTATATTATATCTCGTTTCTTTTCTTTACTTACTGGTAGAGTTAACCTGTTTAATAAAAGATGGTCATTGACCATTGGTATTTCATATTTTCACGTCCTTTTTTCCAGTCAGTCCATTTTTCTCTCTCCTTGATCTGAATGTTCTCTGTATGCATTACGCATGGACCCTTTGTCTTCCACCTGCGTTGCAGTTTTTCCTATTTCTGAGGAGGAGATTACCTGGTCTTCTTCATCTAAATGTCTCTCTAATGGATAAAATTGGAAGCAGTGTGAAACAGTGATATGGAATTTTTCATCAAGCATAAAGGAGAGGGGTGTTTCCCAGAACTCCTGAAGGTCCCCGTGCAGGTAATAAGGGCAAGTAAAAGAAGACAGCTCTTTGCTTGAGCACGTAAATGACCAGAGCCTTGTGGAGCCACGTACCCCAGGGATGCTGGAAAATGAGGGTAGCCTCTTTTCAGCCCCGCTGTGACAGGTCCTGTAGTGGTTCTCACCACAACTGTCAATGTGACAAAGGCCTGGGGGCTTTCCTGTCTCCTAAAAATCAGTTTCATATCAATTAGTATGTTTAGTGTGTCACCAGGGACAAGATGAAGAAACAGTACTTCCCCCTGAGATAAACACTTCCATTTAGAGCTCATTAACAAACCGGAGTTCAGAAAGCTGTAATCATAATTTAAGCAACAAAGACACACTTCCAGGTCAAAGCCTGGGGGAGCGGGTCCATTTCTGTTGCTTGTTAAGGACCTTATTAGGGCTTTAAGACAGATTTAAAATCTTTGCCTCAGCGAGACTTCCGAGCTCATTTAAACTCCCAGCATGCCATCAAGGCTGGTATGAACTTTTCCATGTTTAGGATTTATTTCCGACAAGAGAGACATAAACGCATCATACTTTGTGAATGGGTTCTCTGAGAATTAACAAAGAACAGTAACAGGAATGGGGAGGAAGATCCCCAGGGGGCTGGCTGTGAATGGCCGTCCGGAAGCCTGGAAGAAGGAAAGAAACTATGTTGTTGGTGTCCTATTTTTCGATTCTTAGATGTAAATATTTTTATACTCTGACCTCTGCTGCTCAGTTGTGGTACATCCTTTGAACAAGGACATTCAGTGACACACAGTGCATCCTAGTATGTCCTCCCTCCACTGCTGTGCTGGGCTTGGTCGCTTAGCCGTGTCCGACGCTTGTGACCCCATGGACTGTAGCCCGCCAGGCTCCTCTGTCCATGAGATTTCCCAGGCAAGAATCCTGGAGTGGGCAGCCTCTCCCTTCTCCAGGGGATCTTCCCGACCCAGAAATCAAAGCAGGGTCTCAGGCATTGCAGGCGGATTCTTTACCATCTGAGCCACCAGGGAAGCCCCTCTCTCGACTACCCAACTTCAACCAGAATCTCTGAGGCCAATCAATGACACGTGTGACATTTCCTGACGCCAGTGAAGTGATGTCATATTAAACTTAGCTGTTGAATCTGAAGTAAGAGAAAAATGGTGTGATAAAGACTCTGTTTTCATTTCTTTGGCTTTTTATAGTAGTCAGGGCAATCAATGCTAGTAGGTGTAACAAGAAGAAGAGAAGTCACTCAGTCGTGTCTGACTCTTTGTGACACCATGGATTGTAGCCCACCTGGCTCCTCGGTCCATGGAATTTTCCAGGCATGAATAAAACAATCCCCAAATCTCTCCTGCATCACAGTCCAAAGGAGGCCAGGCAGCACTCCTGGAAGGCTGTCCTGCAAGCGGTTAACGTAAGAAACCAAAGTCCCTTCCATCCTGTGGTGCTGCCATTAAAACATAGTGGGTACCAGTCGTGGAAGGTAGTTCTGGAGCAGGGAGAGAGAATATGGAAGAAGTGGAAGGAGGCACAGGGGGTCCTATGCATACTGTCCAAAACCAAGTCACATGGCCCTTACCTAACTATAAAAGAGGCTGGGAAGATACACTCCTATGTGCTCAGAGAGAAGGAAATGAAATGAGATGTGGTAACCATGACATTGTGGCTCCCACATCTCTGTTGGTTTTTCCTGTATGAGTGATACAAACAGCTAAAAGACCCCTCTAGCCTAAAACATTCTACACCTTCAGTTCTGTTGGATATATGGAATCTCCACATCAATATACCTTTCTTTAAGACTTCAAAGAGTAGGTAGGAGTCTAAGTACACACCACGGACAGAGTCACCTTGTATTTATTTCTGGCTGGGCTGCGGCTTGGTTGCTGCTCAGGCTTTTCTCTAATTGCGGCGAGTGGGGGCTACTCACGGTTCCAGCCCATGGTCTCCTCACTATGGTGGCTTCTTGTTGTGGGGTGTGGGCTGTAGGTCGTGCAGGTTTCAACTGTTGCAGAGTATGGGCTCACTAGTTGCAATTCCCAGGTTCTAGAGCACAGACCCAATAGTTGTGGCACACCCGCTAAGTTGTTCCACGGCATGTGGGATCTTCCCCGACCAGGGATCGAACCCATGTCTCCTACATTGCCACGCGGACTCTTTACCACTGAGCCACCGAGAAAGCCCCAGAGTCATCTTTTAAGGCAAGGATCCCCAATCTCCGGATCTAATGCCTGATGATCTGGGGTGGGGCTGATGTAATAAGAATAGAAACAAAGTGCACAATAAATGTAATGGGCTTGAATCATCCCCAAACCACCGCCCTGCTCCTTGCCGCACACCGTGCCCCCCAGATTTGTGAAAAAATTGTCCTCCACAGAACCAGTCCCTGGTACCAAAAAGGTTGGCTGTTTGAAGGAGTATAACTCAACATTCCTTCCTGTGGGCAGGATGTTCTCAGCATCTTAGGGAAGCGCAGTCAGCTACTTCTCACCTACCCGTGGAGATTAGACCCGCGGGCTCTGCGTAGGTGATCCATACAGACTGGCGTGAGCAACTCAGACACCTCAGAGCGGGCTGGTGCAAACAATTCAAAGAGAGATGATTCACACCAAACTGCTCGAAAACAGCCTGATCTAACATTCTCTTTTGTGAATCATAGATCTGAGGCGAACAAAGAGGAATCAGGCCTTCAACTCCGGGTTGCTGCCTTGAAATGCAACTGACAATTTTCCCTATTGCTAGACAAGGAGAATGTGGACCCTTGGAAACCATATGTCACTGAAATAAACCTCATTTCATAGTCTGAGTCTATCATTTGGCTCATAAGAGGTCCCTGGGAAAAACCCAAATGGGGCCTGAACATTTCTGGCACAAAATGGGAAACAACTGAAACCACAACTCTTAACCAAGGCGAGTTAAGGAAGGATGGCAGTGGTCAAGGGCATCTGAAATTCTACAGTTCCGAAATCCTGTCAGGTCTCCCGACCCTAAGGGGTAGGAAGTGGTCCTTAATTAAGTCTTGGTTCTGCTCCCTGGGAACGGGTGCCAAGCCCACTGTTCTCCAGGACTCTTGACTCTACTGTCTGGAGTTCCTTCATTTTCACTATGTTTCTCAGCTACATAAAAGACAGCATTATAGAATATGCCCTCCTTGAAAGGTGACCAACCATCCCAGTTTGACCAGGACTGAGGATTTCTTTGGAAGGAATGATGCTAAAGCTGAAACTCCGGTACTTTGGCCACCTCATGCGAAGAGTTGACTCATTGGAAAAGACTCTGATGCTGGGAGGGATTGGGGGCAGGAGGAGAAGGGGACGACCGAGGATGAGATGGCTGGATAGCATCACTTACTCGATGGACTTGAGTCTGAGTGAACTCCAGGAGTTGGTGATGGACAGGGAGGCCTGGCGTGCTGCGTTTTATGGGGCCGCAAAGAGTGGGACAGGACTGAGCGACTGAACTGAACTGAACTGAAGGTTTTTCTGGGCTGTAGGAAATTCAATAGCAAAACCAAGGAAGTCTCAGGCAAACGAGGATGAGTTGGTAACTCCACCTTCTTAGCAGCTGGACAGCTTTCTCAAGCCTGCTTCCTCCCTGTACAAAGTTGGAGGCCCAAGATCTTTTTACATCTTGAAAAATCAGCTTATTTTAAACCAGTCTATGGTGCTTTGGACAAGATATTCACTCGAAGCTTTGTTGGCTTTTTGTATTTGATTTTAGACAACTCTTTGTGACAAAAGTCATAGTCACAATTTTTTTGAGTTATCCAATTTACTTATTAATAGTTACTTTGATATATCAGGCTTCTGTGGGACCATTGCGTTCTACTGCAGGAGGAAAAAAAAATCTATTGGGCACCTCTTTAATCTTTTCAATGACTTTTAAAAGCTTGATTTTCCCTTTCCCTGGAGGCTGAATCTTAGTAGGTTTTTCATACTCAAAGAACTTCTCAATGTTCTCTTTTACTGATTGGAGATGAAATAGTTTTGCTCGTCAGCCCTGAAATTCCCAAAATTCTTGAGCTCTGTATATTTCCTTTCTGTTCTGCTTGCAGATCAGTTCTTTTCAGATCTCATCTCTTCTTGTATTATTTTATGACATATAAGTTGTATAATTACAAACAGCTCACACCATCAATATTCTGTCTCAGAACCTCTTTACCCTCTTCACAAGCTCTTTTGGGACATTTTTTGTCTTTCAGATTTTTATAGGTGAGAGTTTTGCCAAATATTTTGCCACTGCATAACATGGGTCATCATTTTTCCAGTTTCTGTTATTGTTTCCTTGTGTGTGCTTAGTCACCCAGTCGTGTCCAACCCTTTGTGACCCCATGGACTGTAGCCCAGCAGGCTTTGCTGTCCATGGAATTTTCCAGGCAAGAATACTGGAGGGGGCTTGCTATTTCCTACCTGTTTCCTTGCCATGTGCTAATGCAGCTCAAAGCCACTGCCACATATATTTTAGGCAATACTCTACTTCTGGTACTGATTTCTATCCTAGAGCGGTTTCACTATAATATTTCTTCATATCCAAAGATGCCAAGATCTCAGTAGCTAAAGTAATAAAAAGTTCATTCCACACTCACATATTTGTAGGTAACCTACAGTTGAACAGATGTAATCTGGACTAAACTAAGCAAGGCTGGACTACAGTCGTAGAGTCAGCTTTCCATCACTTCTGGGTTCATCTTTGATCTGAACATCCTGAATATCAAATCTTGCCACCATTCCTGCTGAGCTTCAAGGTAATAGATCACATTTGGATGTGGGCCTTGACTTACAGCTCCCCTCAGCTTGGAGAGTCATCTTATTTTTACTATTATAAAAATTATTATTATTCTACAAATTTGTTTTAAATGTCTGTAAGGTGTTTGTTGGTGAAGGCAACGGCACCCCACTTCAGTACTCTTGCCTGGGAAATCCCATGGATGGAGGAGCCTGGTAGGTAGGCTGCAGTCCATGGGGTCTCTACGAGTCAGACACAACTGAGCGACTTCACTTTCACTTTTCACTTTCATGCACTGGAGAAGGAAATGGCAACCCACTCCAGTGTTCTTGCCTGGAGAATCCCAGGGATGGGGGAGTCTGGTGGGCTCCCGTCTCTGGGGTTGCACAGAGTCGGACACAACTGAAGCGACTTAGCAGCAAGGTGCTTGTGGTGCAGTACTATTTAGGACAAATACTACTTTAACCCGTTGAGACTTGTAATGAGAAAACTGATAAGACTGGCTCCAACACACATTTACCGAGTGCTTATTATGTTTATAAGAGCTATGTTGAGTAGAAAACTTGTCACTGTTTCAACAATAGCTATACTAATGTAGCACCTACCACATAGTGTTCTGAGTACTTTCTCAGTATAATAGGAATACAGTCTACATGACAGCCCTCTCACACAGGAGCTGTGTTAGTCCCATTTTACAGAAAAGAAATGGTTGCCCAGAAAAAATGAAGTACTTTGCAAAAGCTTGCACTTCTAGTAAGGGGCAGAGCAAGGATTGGAACCAAGGCAGCTTGCCATCAAAGCCCATACTCTTAATACTGCACCAGACTAGCTTCCTGTTGCCTGTAACCCAGTCAGGGAGACTGAAAAATCATGCAAAAACTAACAGAAGTGATGAAGGAGAAAGTGATTCTCCTGTAAAGCCTAGAGACAACCATCATCAGAACTAGTGACTCATGTAGTGAAGCCACAAGGTAATGGGACACAGGAAAAGTAAATTTTAAAGGCAAGGATGCACCTGGAAATGGTTAGAGCATAGGCTAACTAGGAGAGGGCTTCAAAAAGAGCAGGGGCAACTGCAGTGTAATGATTGGGAATGCTCTGTGAAACCAAGGAGGGAAGGTACAAAGATGCAAGATGATTTTAAAATCCCAGTATTTAATTAATATGGCCTTCCAGCTTAGCATGATCTGTGATGACCTAGAGGGGTAGGATGACCTAGAGGGAGGGGAACTCAAGAGGGAGGTGATATACATATGATTATGCCTCACTTGCTTTGTTGTATGGCAAAAACCAACACAACATTGTAAATCAATTTTCCTCCAATTAATAAATAAAGGTAATCAATAAAACTGAATAAATAAATAAATATGGCTCTACCCAGCCCTGCCATATTTAGACGATCTCAGTGAGGTCTAACTCTGCCAACTCAAAATTAGTCTTACTAATTCAGATAAATCTTCCCTGGGGACGTTACTGACACAGGAAAATTCATAGCACATGGTTTCTCTGGTCTGATTTTAAGTGAAAGTGAAGTTGCTCAGTCGTGTTCGCCTCTTTACGACCCCGTGGACTGTAGCCTGGCTCCGTCCAGGCTCCTCTGTCCATGAGATTCTCCAGGCAAGAATATTGGAGTGGGTTGCCATTTCCTTCTCCAGGGGATCTTCCCGATCCACGGATCAAATCCAGGTCTCCCACATTGCAGGCAGACGCTTTAACCTCTCAGCCACCAGGGAAGCCCTAACTGCAGGTGAAAAGCTATTACAGTGACCCTATGAGCTAATGTGAATGACTGCTTCAGTCTCACCTTATCTCCTGGAGGGGTTTGGAATGGCGGGGTTTTGTTTTTGTGTTTTTGACCACTGCTAATGAGACGATGTGCATGAAAAGCACTATAGAAATGATGTCTCACTGACTAAATGTTAGTTCTCATTGTTAGATCTCAGGCAGATGACAGCTTTAGTTTCAAACATTACTATGGCTGAAGCGGATGCTGAAATAGCTCAGAAAGTGTTAACTACTCCAGTTCCTGAATAAAACCAAGGGTCTGAGGATCAGACAGATGAAGTGGGCTTACACAGGACAAGGTCAGGGACATCCAGTGTCAAGGTCTCCACAGAAACCATGAAATCGCTCAATCATTTGACAAATATTTACTGAGGGCCTGCCTGAGCCAGGCACCCATCTATGTGATGGGCATTCAGGGTTACACACAATGGACAAGACCCTCACCCAGGAGCAAGGACCCTAAAACCAAACTGCTTACATTCACGTCTTGATTTTGCCACTTACGAGCTGGATAACCTTGAGGAAGTTTCTGTGCCTCCATTTTCTCATCTAAGAAAAGTGAATAAAGGTCATCATGAGGGTTAAATGAGTTAATATTGCTAAAACACTTAGCATAGAAGCAGGCTTGTAGTAATTAATATAATGCTTGTTACATAGATGGGACTGTTCATATTTAGTGACTCAGGATAGAAAATAAGTCAATAAGGTAGGTGGCATGATGATGTAGTGGGTGGCAGGGTCTGGGGCCAGAATGCTTCAGGTTGTGAAGCAGGAGTGAGCTTGGGGTGTTCTACTAACAGAGGAAGCAAGGCTGGGTCACATGAAGCAGATGGGAGCTGGGGAAAATAGGAGATAGAAGAAAAGATGAGAGATGGGGTGGGGGAAGTCAGAGACAGGCAGAGATCAGGTCGTGTGGAGCTGTGTGTGAGCAGCCAGGGTGAAGACTTTAAAGTTTATTTAAAGAGAAATTAAAAGTTTTTGAGCAGGGAAGGAATAGAATGTGATGTGTGTGTCTAGGAAAGCCCCCTGGCTGCTGTGTGGAGACCATGGGATGTACAAGTGGGAGCAGAGGCCAGGTAGACAGCTGTTGCCCTTGTCCAGGTGAGATATGATGCTGACATGGACAGGGGTGCACATGGTGGAGATGGAGAGAACAGAACAGATCTGGGATATGTTTTGGAAGTAGAATGGGCAGGCTGTGCTGTGCTTAGCTGCTCAGTCGTGTCTGACTCTTTGTGAACCCATGGACTGTAGCCCGCCAGGCTCCTGTGTCCATGGAATTCTTCAGGCAAGAAGACTAGAGTGGGTTGCCATGCCGTCCTCCAGAGGATCTTTCTGAACCAGGGATCAAACCTAGGTCTCCCATATTGCAGGCAGATTCTTCACCATCTGAGCCACCAGGGAACCCAGAATGGGCAGGACATGATGGTAAACAGGATGTAAAAGGTGATTTAAAAAAAAGAAGAAGAAGAAAATAGTCTGTTGAACAACTGAGTGGACAGAAGTACCAGGTGGAAAGTTGAGAGGATGCAGTCTGTGGGGCGGGAGCGCTCAGTGCCCAGGAACGTGGGGCAGATGGTGAGGAATCCATTGTCCCAGCTCTAGGTCTTCCAATCACTGTGACTTTGAGCACAAGTTCAACTCCCATTCTCACTCCCTTGATCAATGACATGAGGATGTTAATATCTTCCCTGATCACCTCTCAGGGAGTTTGTAAGGATCAGATTAGATAATAGAAGTAAAAGGCTTTGAGTGAAAGTCACTCTGTCATGTCCGACTCTTTGTGACCCCATGGACTATACAGTCCATGTTAAAAGGCTCTGAAACCCATAGCTAATGAAGTGAAAGCTGCTCAGTGGCGTGCGACTGCGAGTCCATGGGCTACACAGTCCATGGGATTCTCCCGGCCAGAATACTGGAATGGGTAGCCTTTCCCTTCTCCAGGGGAATCTTCCCAACCCAGGGATTGAACCCAGGTCTCACGCATTGCGAGCAGATTCTTTACCAGCTGACCTACAAGGGAAGCCCAAGAATACTGGAGTGGGTAGCCAATCCCTTCTCCAGGGGATCTTCCTGACCCAGGAATTGAACCGGGGTCTTCTGCATTGCAGGCAGATTCTTTACCAACTGAGCTATCAGGGAAGCCCTCAAAACCCATAAGTCACCAAATAAATGTTGGGTATTATTATCATCACTGTCAAAACCTCTGGGGCTGAGCGTCTGAGTCACTGAATATACTAAGTGTTTGACAGAATTCTACTAAAACATTAAAGGATAACTTTTGAAAGGCCTGGCCAATCTGCTTGCTTCCCCTTAACCCAGTCATAGAAAGAAGCTGAATATCCAGCCATGTCCCACCTGTATCATTGCTTCTGTCTCCTCCTTATAACCAGTATAACCAGTATAACCCAGTGGCACTGGCAACATTCTGATCGTGAACTCAATGGCTGTATTCTGGATCTAATGCACTCTGACACTGTTGGAAGGAATTTCGTTTTAGATTTTTAAGTGGGAGAAAATTCACAACGTCTAGATGTCACTTCCAAGGTTAGTGAGGCTAGTCTGAAAGAGCTCTGAAGCAGGGGAAAATCAATCCTTTCTGGTGTTCATGGATGGAGTAATAATCCGTAACTGACATTAAGCTCAGAGCCTCCTTACAGTTTACCAAATTTGCAGAGAAACCAGACCCTTGAATTTCATTATGTGCAACAGTGGTATCTTTGTCCAAATCTATTTTTTCATTGTAGAAAAATTTACTATACTAAAAGAATATAAGTGATCTTAAAATACAAGAAGAGAATCTTGGTTGGTTAAATTATGATATCTACCGACAATGAACTGCATATGCTTTGAAAACGATTATACATATTGCACATATTAATATAGTTATGTTAATAACAAACTATTAAGTGAAAAGTTGGGTTATAGGTTTTGTATATGATATATAACCTCATTATGTTTTTAGAACATGTATTTATATATGTATATACATGATTCTTTTTAAGTTTTGGAATAATTTCAAATGTACAGAAAAATTACTGATATAATACAAAAACTTTTTCCTGAGCCATTTCAGAGTACATTGCTGGTATGAGAGGCCTTCAAGTGAACCACTCTGAAAGCTTCTTTCAGTCCCTGGAATTGAAGAACAGTGTTGTGGGGGTGTCTAGCGCTTGATGCCTGATTGGGAAGGGAGGTGGCTGGTGTGTAAATAGCTTGCATTTCCAAACTGGAGAGCTCAGGACAGCTGAGATCCTATGGGGCAGAGATGGCCGCTGCAGAAGGAAGCCAGACTGGATCACTTGGAGAGGAGCCCCCTCCCAGGAGGGTGCCTGGGGAGGCCAGGTGACCACTAGAGACAGTAGGCCTGCAGAAAGTGGGGACAAGGGCAGCTCATCCGCTGCCAGCAGAGGAGGTAAGAGGAGGTAAGAGATTCCTGGAGATAGAAGAAGCCCCCAAAAGAACAGCCCAAGTCCCCATAGGAGGGAAATCAGCATTCGGATTCTAAGCCACCCAGGGACCCAACATCACACTACCATCGTACGAGGCAAATATGAGCCCTCGTGCTGCTTACCTCTTCCTTCCCCAGCCTGCAGCCCAGGAACCAGATCCTGCAGGGGAGACAGGGGATGAGGAGGAGGGTGGAGCAGCTGGTCATGCCTCTGCCCCCATCCACGTTGTCTTCTAACCCTGAGCAGGTCCTGGATGGAAGAGGAGCTTAATTCTACCGGACTTTGCAGAAACTGGACTTCTTTCTTGTATGTGACCAGTGTACTTCATATGGTTATGAGAAATGGTTGGGAAAGTTCTAGGACCCACCCAAGATTGTACTCAGGAGCAGGGAAGAGTCAGCTGAGGAAACCCACTGAAAGAGGCACCAGTGGAAAACAATATGGCAGTTTCTTACGTGTACTCTGTTGAGCTTGTCCGATAAATTGGATACTTAATAGAAAATATTTAGTTTGAGCATGAAATATACCTCTAAATATTATTTGGTATCCTCATTTTAATAAGTACTTTTTCCAGCTTTAAGGGAAGGGAAGGGAAGGTGAAGTCGCTCAGTCGTGTCCGACTCTTTGCGACCCCATGGACTGTAACCTACTAGGCTTCTCCATCCATGGGATTCTCCAGGCAAGAATACTGGAGTGGATTGCCATTTCCTTCTCCAGGGGATCTTCCCAACCCAGGGATCGAACCTGGGGCTCCCGCATTGGAGGCAGACGCTTTAACCTCTGAGCCACCAGGGAATTAGGTATAATATTGTGTAAGTTTAAAGTGTACAGTGTGGTGACTGGACACTACATTTTTTTGCCTGTTAAAAATCTATTGATAACTTAGTAGTTTTCAAAACTTAGCCCTATAACCCTCTACTATATATCCCATTTAATTATTGTGTTTGTGTGTTTTAAGAATCTTGGTTGCAAAATAATTTCTCTAAGAAGTAAAAATGAATACTGCTCTCATAAAATGTCCCAGCAAAGACATTGTAAGTGTTATTCCCATGGTAATTAACATGCATGCATACTCAGTTGGTTCACTCATGTCTGACTCTTTGTGACCCTGTGGCCTGTAGCCCACCAGGCTGTCTTGAGATTCTCCAGGCAAGAATACCGGAGTGGGTTGCTGTGCCCTCCTCCAGGGATCTTCCTGATCCAGGGATCAAACGCACGTCTCCTATATTGCAGGCGAATTCTCTACCACTGAGACACTGGGGAAGCCCACTTCTCTAGCATACTTCCAGAAAAAGAGTAGATTATACATAAATTCTGACACAACCCATTATCTCACTGAATTAAGCTTGAAAAAAGAGGATATGACATTCTGTTCCTGTAGCATTCCATTTTATGCTTTCAGGACACCTTATCAATGTTGAATTGGAAACAAATAAGTGCCCGAGGCATTTATTTGAATGTTACCTGAATTGTTGAGGTCTCAAATGCCAAAGCTCAATTTCTTAACTTATAATCTTGAAAATTACTTGCTGTTTCTAGAATTACAGAAATTCCATTTTCCCAGCTGCTGCTTTATCATTTTATTTTATCCTTCTGGTTGTCCTAGAAACAGTACTAGAATTATTCATTTTCAGAAAACATTTTTTTTGTTGTTGTTTGCATGGCAAGTTCCTCCCATTATTTTGGAAAATAAATAAATTGAATGTTCTTTGAAAATAAATACTTTGAAGAACTTGGGGAAAATTAAAAGAAAATTATGAAACCTAAGTTCAAAAAGGAAACCAGGGGTTTGTGAGAGTTGGCTAAATTCTATGCTGACCTGGGTTTCTGACATTGTCCTCTGTTGGACTGTGTGACTTGAAGAGCTGGTTTGCTTTTTGTAGTCAGTACTTAGCTATGGAGGTCACAAAAGTCCCCCCACTGGCGTGTGCGCCTGTGAGCCATCCAGGAGGGCTGCAGCGTACCTGGAGGGAGGTGGCAGTGGCTGGACAGGCAGAGGCGACTGCGGGGAGGTGATAGCTCTCCTGAGGTCCCCAGATAAGAGAGGAAGAGACACACTTATGTGTAGAGACCAGGAGGAGAGGCCGTTGCGAGCTTCTGCTGTGTTCCATAGCTGTCCCTCCTACAAAATACGAAGCCCACTCCCCTCTTGACATCTCCTATCCAAGGAAAAGCAAGCAATGAAATCATCAGTTTGATAACATTATCTTGATGCCATCAAAATGCCTTCAGGATGGGAGCCAATTGGCAGGTCTTAGTTTTATTCAATCTCTTCTGCTTCAGGTTTCAGTGCAATTTCAGGGAGTTTCATTAGCTGCAGGAGAACCTCTTGCCTTGTCTGCAAACACTCCTTTACTTCTTTTTTTCTTTTGGCCATGCTGCATGTTATGCACGATCTTAGTTCCCCAACTAGGGATCTAATCTACACCCCCTTCAGTGGAAGCTAAGATTCTTAACCACTGCACTGACAGGGAAGTTTCTCCTTTAATTTAAAGATAATAATAATTTAGCTATTTATCTCATTGTATATAGCCCTTAGATTTCAGAAGGCCATGATTTGGTCTTCAATATACCCAATTAGGTCCTATGTTCCTTTAAGGCAGGAAGCTCTATTTTACTTGCAGTGCTCTGTATGGGGGGGGCAACAATCCAGTGGCAACATCAGCAAGAACGCCTGGGGCTCTCTGCTAGAAATGTTCCAAGATTTCAGATTTCTGAGATTGAAGAGTGTGAAATGTATCTTGGAAACAAGGCAATAAATGATGTGTTTGGACAGAAATCTCTAGGATAGAAAATAAGAGGAAACTGCTGGCTTGATTTTGCAATAAAATTACCAGCAGACTGGAGAGCAAAAGGGCATATGTTCCCAGAAAATACCATGATTGTCGCAAAACTGACCAAGGTGTATTGTGGGTATTAGGCGACCCAATGTTCTAAGTCATCGGCTGCTGCTGCTAAGTCGCTTCAGTCGTGTCCGACTCTCAGCGACTCCATGGACTGCAGCCTACCAGGCTCCTCCGCCCATGGGATTTTCCAGGCAAGAGTACTGGAATGGGGTGCCATTGCCTTCTCCTTATTCTAAGTCATCTAGGCAAAACAAACACCAGTCAGACAGAAGCAAAGGAATGAAAAATGTTAGGTAAAGAAGGGTGGAGGGAGAAACTCCAGTAAAACCTAGGGCTCCAGATGCTGTCTTCAGGACCCACAGGAGAGATCCTTGCTGTGACAGTTAATTTTATGTGTCAAATTGTCTGGACCACAGGTGCCCAAATATTTGGTCAAATATTATTGAGTATTTCTGTGAGGGTGTTTCTGGATGAGATTAACATTTGAACAGGCAGACTGGGTGGAGTTGATTGCCACCACCTCCCCCCCCCGCATGTAGGTGGGCCTCATCTAATCAGTTGAAGGTGTTATTGTTGTTGTTCAGTCGATCAGTTGTGTCTGACTCTCTGCCACCCCATGGGCTGCAGTGTGCCAGGCTTCCCTGTCCTTCACTGTCTCCCGGAGCTTGCTCAAACTTATGTCCATTGAATCAGTGATACCATCCAACCATCTCAGCCTCTGTCGTCCCCTTCTCCTCCTGCCTTCAATCTTTCCCAGCATCAGGGTCTTTTTTAATGAGTTGGCTCATCACATCAGGTGGCCACTGTCGGAGCTTCAGCTTCAGCATCAGTCCTTCCAGTGAACATTCAGGACTGATTTCCTTTAGGACTGACTGGTTGGATCTCCAGTTAAGACTTAAATAAGACCAAAAGATTAGGAAAGAATTCCTCCTGCCTTAAGCCGGAACCTGTTTTTCCTGCCCTCAGACTTGAACTGTCTTCCTGAATCTTGAACCTTACCAGCCTTCCGATCAAAAATACACCATAGATACTCCTAGTTCTCAAGCCTTCAGACTCAGACTGTAACTTACATCATCAGTTCTCCTGGGTCTCCTGCTTGCCAGCTACAGATCTTGGGTCTTAGCAGCCCCCATAATCACATAAGCCGGTTCTTTACAATAAACGTGTGTGTGTATACACTATTGGTTCTATTTTCCTGGAGATATATTCTAGTGAATACAGTATTTTGAAGTTTTAAAAATTTTCTGTGCAAAGGGCTTATGTTTCCCAAGAATTTCATTTCAGAACAGTAAAGAGAGTCAATATAAAGCTTTGTTCTAGGAAGGCAGTCTGATAAGGTAGGGAACTATTTGGCTGCCGGATGGCCATGGTACACATCCTTCAGGGCAAAGCACACAGGCACGATTTTTCTCAGCTTAAGCTTTTGACAGAAGTTGAGCAGCCATAGAAGGGACACCCACCAGGGACCTGCCTGACAGTCAGCCAAGGAGCTAGACCCCGACAGTGAACCTGGCCTTGCATAAACTAGAAGCCTCGCTCCCTTATGTTTGTGCTTGCAAATAGAAAAATTGCAAAGAGACAGAAAAGTGAGATTCCAGAAAGTTTCATTTGAGGGTTTGTTTCTAGTCTTTGTGAGAAGAAATTTCACGGATGTGCCTTCCTTCTTTTTTATAGCATTGCAAGAAGTGTGTGATAGCTCTGATAGTAAGTACAGGAATTACCTTTTTCTGAACCAGCTTGACAAAGAAACATCTATGGTTTCAGAAGCTATTATAAAGTTTTACAGTGGTACAAAATGAATCATATTCAGTTAGACAATTAATGAATCTTCTTTACTGAAAAGAAGAAATTTTCACTATTAATTGGTCCAGAAAATATAGGACATATGTTACCTTAAAATGCTGAACAAAAGATACAAATGGAACCAACTTTCATTCATTCACTCAGCTACCATTTATTGAATGCATTATATCTGTGAGGATAAAAATAGTAAAAGGCAATATTCACCCTCAAGGAGGCTATAGTTTAATGGGAAAGCAGTTAACATGCAGTTTACCATTAAAATAGTCAACATGCATGCTGTGTAGTACGCATGCTGGGGTCAGGGAAGGAATGGGCCAGGCGACAGATGCACTTGTTAAGAGCCGGGCGTGAGGGGAGCCATTACAGGAAAAACTGCTATTGTGCAGGCATATACAATCAAAATCCTCCATGGAGCAAGGTCATTATAAAAGAAGGTGAAAGATATAATCTTACCTGGTAATACAATAGCAGAGCTAGAGAACAGCTCATGAATAGGCAGAAAGTGCTGCCTACGTACATTCTGCTTGAAAGAAGCTATCTTTTCTGTAGAATAACAGTATCAAGCCAGAGCAAGGTTGTAGGGACCTTGGGATTCTAAGCAGGGCAGAGGACACTGCAGAAACGGAAACTTCTTCCGTTGGAGGGGACCCTCCTTTGTATGACGTGGGAGGGCAGCCACGTCTCCCGCCCTTCTTCCCACCGTGGCAGTGAGTGTGGACACCTGACCTGGGGCAGCTCATCCGATGCGCTAGCCCCAGATCTGATCCTCGGCAAGGCAAGCACAGCGCCAGCGTGCATTCTGCCCTCAGGGACAGCGTTCCCTGCGGACTTTCGCTGCTGCTCTCTCCAATGGCAGCATCTTAACTAACCTGTTTCTATGGCCTGAATTTCAAGCTGTTCAGCTTCTGTTGGTTCCTAACTGCAGTCTGACCTTGTTCTTTGCTTTCTAACCTTGTTCTTCAGTTTTCCCATCGATTTGAGCATGTCTCCATGTTCTTGGAAAGTGTGTGTGAAGACGAATAATTTTTTAGACAGGAGGAGAACAGGTGAAGGGAAGCCAAGTAATTAATGAACAGAAAGTCCTTCTCAGCCTTCATGATGGGCACAATTGATGGGCAATTGTAGGAAAAAAGACATGAAGGAGGCAGTGAGAAGTAGAATCAATGGGAGCCAATTTAAAAGACAAAACCGGGATGAAGAACCAATTAGAATCCCACAGAAGATATTGACAGAGGAATGTCGGGGAGGAGAAAGTACAGTGACAACATGAGGCCATTGAGCATAAAGAAAGCTAGCAAGGGGGGAACAGCAGAAGAAAACTCTTAGAAAAATACAAAACCCCATCAACTAAGGCAGAAAAGGTAATAACAAAGCTCAATCTTGGATAAATCTAGACCAGACCATCAAGAAAAAGGTAGAAGACTATGTTTGTAGGACTCAGATATGTTCATAGAAAAAGAATAAGGAAGAAGGAAATATTAGAGTTATCCAACTAAACTTTATAGGTTTATCTTGAAAAACATTATTCCACTGTAAATGTAATATCAGAATACAGAGAAATGAGCAAAAATTATTAAAAAAAATAATCCCCCCCCCAAAATTATCCATCATCCTACTAAGCCTAATACAACCCTATCAGTATGTTGGCATGTGGTTTATTTCCAGTTACATAGAATTTTTTAAAAAATTGGTAGCCATTCTGTATCCTGATTTTATATTTTCTCTTATTATATAAGCAAATTTCTCTGCTGGCTCAAAGGCTTAGAAAATATAAATTTTAATAGCTTCCTAAGTCTATAAAGGAGATAACCTTGATTTCCTTGGTTTTAGATGGGGTGTGTGGGTATGTGTACACCACTTATTCTGTGGCTACTATGAAATAGGACTGCTGCTGCTAAGTCACTTCAGTCGTGTCCGACTCTGTGCGACGCCATAGACGGCAGCCCACCAGGCTCCTCCATCCCTGGGATTCTCCAGGCAAGGAAATAGGACTATATATGCATTTTCTTTAATCCCCAAACAATCCCAAATAGCAAATATATGATCACCGTTACAAGTTTGATGAAGTTCAATGCAGTTCAGTGATCTACCAACAAGTAATGATAAAGTAAGGTCTATACTCAATTTTGCCCAATTCCAAGTCAGTGCTTTTCCACTATACCGTGGCTCCTCCCAGTCAGTTGTTGACAATTTTTAAAACTCTGAATAATGTTGTAATTAATATATTTGTGTTGATAGTTTCCCCCTTAGTTTGGATTGATTTGTTATAGAAGAGCTACCCAAAATCAGAATTACTAGGTCACAAGAATATTTTTACATCTCCATACATATTGCCAAATGGATTTCCAAAAGATTGAATGTCCTTTATGGTGTTGTCAATAAGGAGTAAGAGTATTTTAATAGACTTTTGCAAGCACTGATCCTTTTCTCTAACTTAATATAATTTTCTTTATTTTCTGGCATAGGCTTTTAAATAAAACTGAGTAAAGAAAAATGACAAATTATTCATGCAAGGATATGTGACTTTTTAGTTTAAAAATTATTTCAGTATGATAGATAACATGTCAAGAGGCCAGGTCAGTAACTTTTCCCCATTCTTTCCTGCCACCAGAACTCCA
The DNA here is from genome assembly GCF_001704415.2 of Capra hircus. Lineage (NCBI taxonomy): Eukaryota > Metazoa > Chordata > Mammalia > Artiodactyla > Bovidae > Capra > Capra hircus. The sequence goes on along the minus strand of NC_030830.1, from coordinate 9,100,874 downwards.
GTGTTCATTAAGAAATCACATTCCTCTATAAGACCTCTGGGAAGTCAATGTATGGCAAAACCGATACAGTATTGTAAAGTAAAATAAAGTAAAACTTAAAATTAAAAAAAAATAAAATTACTAGCTAAAAAAAAAAAAAAACCTCTGGGAAGGCTGGCCCCATCTCATCTCTATAGGGATAAAGCTTAATTAGTTTAAGCCAATCATGATAATTTTATTCCCTTATTGGGGATAGTCTTAGGAAGTGACATATGACCCTATTCTGGCCAGTAAGCAAGAATTGATTCCTGGGGACAGTTTCTTTACCATTGTCCCCATTTCTGCCTCTGGACGTAGGCCAAAGTGAGGATAGGATGCATGGAACTACTATAGTTATTTGAAACCATGAAGGGACCTAGGTGACTTACTGAAATTGGCAAGTGGAAAGAACATGGGTCCTGTCCTGGTGCCCCTTAACTCACAATCATCATGATACCCCTCCATACAGACCACTTGATTTTTTAAATAACAGATCCTATTTAAGCCCAGTGGGTCTGAGTTTTCTGACTCTTTGCTGTTCCTTGAAGCAGACAATATCCCATTTGATACAAGGATCAGATACTAGGAGTTGAAGACCTTGATGTATATCTCCAGTGTCAGTTTGGTCCCATCCACGAAGACTGTAGTGGAAACCAGCAGTGATCCAAGAGGTCCGATAGGGCAATGCAAGGAGACAGTGTGCAATGAATTTATTCTCTTTAGGAAACTTTAACTTGTAAAAGTGAAGTGGAAGTCACCCTAGCTGGTGAACCTGGGTCAAAAAAAGATAAGGCCAGGCATGATTTCCTTCTTCAAAATCACGGGAGTCCATGGTGTCCTTCCAAGGTTTGAAATCCATGATGCCCCGAAGAGTAATTTACATGATAAATGACAAGAGGCCAGAAATGGGGCTCATATACAGTCAAGGTCCTGTGAAGTTCAGGTTGCCAGCTCTGGAATTGACTGTCAGCTTAGGAAAGGCACTTCCTTTCTTGGTGCTTCAGTTTCTAAGTAACAATTTATATTCATTTTAGCTCCAAAGTTAAGTGACAAGTTCTACAAGTTTTGAGAGGGACAAAGTAGATGATCATGCAGAATTTGCATCTATTTATTACTCTCTCAAAATTTATTTATTTCTAATTGAAGGATAATTGCTTTATGATATTGTGTTGGTTTCTGCCCTGTATCAACATGAATCAGTCATAGGTGTACATATGTCCCCTCCCTCTTGAAACCCTTATTCTTACTATAATTATCACTAATACTGGAAAAAATGTGAGTTACGATGGTACAGAGTGGATGCTCTGTGATCACAGAGATCTGGGTTTAAATACCGTTTAGTGGTGTGATGTTGGGTATCACTTAACCTTTCTAAACCTTGGTTTCCTCTCCTGTTATATGAGGACAATAATAATGACTCCCTTAAAGGGCTGTTGTGATGATTAAATGAGCTAATGCCTGTGAGAAAAGCTTAACCTATGGTAGACACTCAGTAGACTGCTACCTATTGTCATTAGTAGTAACAATAATAACTAACATTTATGTGGTAGACTACAATTCATGAGCCAGGATTAGTAGTTGGGTCTCCTACTTTGATTTTTGTGTTCTCTCTAACACAGCTCACAGCCTTCCTGGATAAAACTGGGTCTCAGATTCCTAAAACACAGAGAAAATGAGAAGAAAATATGTACAAAGAGAGTTATGTTGTCTAACTATGCATAAAACCGTAAGAATAGATACACTATTATGGCACCAAACCATACCCTCTTCCATAAAGCTGCCTGTATTTGCTACTCTGCTATCTCAGATGATCCTCAGCCCTGTAGAATGAGTGTGCGTGTGTGTTAGTTGTTCAGTGACGTCTGACTCTTTGTGACCCCACGGACTGTAGCCCACCAGGCTTCTCTGTCCATGGGATTCTCCAGGCAAGATTACTGGAGTGGATTGCTGTTCCCTTCCCCAGAGGATCTTCCTGACTGAGGGATCAAACTCTGGTCTCCTGCATTGCAGACAGAGTCTTTACCATTTAAGCTACAGGGAACTAGTAGGAAGTTAATAGCTTCCTATTCTCTGCCCAAGCCAAAATATTAATATTTTCCTCCTTCTGTGAAATGTTGGCAATGAGCCTTGAGAGGACCAAGGACAGTTCACAGGCTAGATGGTTAGGTGATGGAGTCAGTTCACTTCTCTCTAGGAAGAGAAACAAAGGGGGAAATCTATACCCAAGCAGAGCCCTCTCCTGAATTCAAAGTCAGTTTTCAAGTGTGCAGTCTTCTCAGGGTAAAGAAGAGTACACAAAAGTTATCTGAAAATAGAAAAGGAAGCCATTAAAAATCCAGCAGCATATTTAGTGTTGAAGGATAACCAAACAAGAAAGACAGACTTAAAGCGCCAGGAGCAGAGTAGTGCTGGTCTCTATGGAACAGACTAACCGACTCTACCTCACCATAGAATTTCTACTGCCTTAGGAAAGAAATATCTGTTATATCTGTGGCTCAGATGGTAAAGAATCCACCTGCAGTGTGGGAGACCTGGGTTCAATCCCTGGGTTGGGAAGATCCCCTGGAGAAGGGAACAGCTACCCACTCCAGTATTCTGGTCTGGAGAATTCCATGGACTGTATAGTCCATGGGGTCACAAAGAGTCGGACACGACTGTATAGTCCATGGGGTCACAAAGAGTCGGACACGACTGAGTGACTTTCTCTTTCAGACAAGTACAGTCAGACCATCTCTATTGTTGTTCAGTTGCTAAGTCATGTCCGACTCCTTGTGACCCCATGGACTGCAGCTCTCTAGGCTTCCCTGTCCTTCACTGCCTCCTGGAGTTTGCTGAAATGCATGTCCATTGAGTCAGTGAAGCTATCCAGCCATTTCTATTGAGTCTGAATTTTTTATTGTTGTTGTTTATTGTTATAGAACAGTGATCAGCATAGCATATCAATATATTCTGGCTACTGTTCAGATAAGGAAATATTGAGAACAGTAGTGACGGTATATTTGATTCCACTTGAAGTTGTTATAAAGGTCGTAATAACCTTTCAGATGGGTAAGAATAGAAAGCTTAAGAGACAAAGACATAATCAAAAGGAATATAGTGAGAGTGGACCCTTTCCTCTGCTTCTTTTCAGAAACCTTGAGCTCTTCACACGTAAAGGGGCAGGTGCAAAGTCGCCCAGGAGAGGCTTTAAGATGAAAACCGGGGCTCAGAGAAACAAAGTTCCCAAATCAGAAACTAACACAATTAAAGGGAAATCTGAAATAACAAACCCTGTTCTCAAAACTCATAAATGTAAGAGACAAAATTCCTAGACACTCCTACCCCTACTTGAGATCAGAAAGTGAAGTTGCTCAGTCATGTCTGACTCTTTGCAACCCCATGGACTGTAGCCTACCAGGCTCCTCTGTCCTTGGGATTTTCTAGGTAAGAATTCTGGAGCGGGTTGCCATTTCCTTCTGCAGGAGATCTTCCCAACCCAGGGACTGAACACAGGTCTCCCGCATTGTAGGCAGATGTTTTACCGTCTGAGCCACCAGGGAAGTCAGAAGTTGAGATCAGAAGGGGATGCTTAATAAGCAGAGTCTCAAAAATCCCCTGATAAGATCTAGAAATTCCAGCATCCCAGAGGGATATACAGCTCATGTCAAAGAGGACAGGCAGAGGGAGTCAGGGTCATGAGATATTAACAGTAATAATGAAGACCTCTTAGAGTTTATGTTCGAAAATTTAAAGACAAACAACATTTAACTAACGGGAAATTTAGATATATAGCATTAAGGAAAAAGAGATCATTTTTACCAAGAAGAGGAGGAAATGAAATATCGTTTAGGTGAACAGAAGAAGGAAACAAAGAGCTCTCTTTAAAAAAAAAAAAAAGTCAACGTGTATTTTTAATTTTAGAAATCTTTTTGAATTAAGTTTGATTAAGACCCTAATGCTGGGAAAGACTGAAGGCAGGAGGAGAAGTGGGTGACAGAGGTTGAGATGGTTGGATAGCATCACTGACTCAATGAACATGAGTTTAAACAAGCTCCGGGAGTTGGTGTAGAACAGGGAAGCCTGGCATGCTGCAGTCCATGGGGTTGCAGAGAGTCAGTCATGACTGAGAGAATGAACAAGAAAGTGAGCAGTGGATGACTGGCCAGAATGGAAATATGTCGTAACTGGAAAATATGGGCAGTAAGCAAAAGTTGATGGAAAAGTTATTAGAAAGTTCTGGATTTCCAAAGAGACCGTGTTCCAAATCCACTTCCTAGACCACAAGATCTAGGGTGTGTCAACAGCTTGGTTCTTCTTCCCACACAGCACTAAGAGTGTAAAAACACACCTCACTGGTTGAGATTTTGAAATGATGAAGAAACAGGAATGGGGGTGGGATGGAGATTTAGGCCAGAATGGAAATGAACGCCTGTGCCAATCAATGGCAACCCACTCCAGTGTTCTTGCCTGGAGAATCCTGTGGACAGAGGAGCCTGGTGGGCTACTATCCATGGGGTCGCACAGAGTCGGACATGACTGAAGCGACTTAGCAGCAGCAGCAGCAGCTAATCCAGAATGCAAGAGCAGGGGTGTTGCTGGAATCAGTGGATGGTTTAAGCATCCCACATCAAAACAGAAACTGCCAAGCAAGCGTGGTCTGAAGCTATGAATGGAGATTTGGGGGATTTTCTGAATTCTGGAAAAAGAAAGGTTTGAAGCCAAAGAACATAAGCATCTCTCTAAAAAATGTTATTGTCAGAACTTCAAGAAGTTTTTGTATATCCTAATCACTACTAAAAAAAAACATGTTTCTTTTTTCTTTTTTAAATTAATTTATTTTTATTGAAGGATAATTGCTTTGCAGAATTTTCTTGTTTTCTGTCAAACTTCAATATGAATCAGCCATACATATACCACCCACCCACCCCGCTTTTGAAACTCCCTCCCATCTCCTCACCTATCACACCCCTCCAGGTTGATAGAGAGCCCCTGCTTGAGTTTCCTTTTACAGGAAGAAATGCATTCTAAGCTCCAGTTGGATGGAGGGTGGTAGTAACCAAATCAGGAACTGTGGAAAACCATGATGAAACATAAAGTGGCCTTGGAAATACTCGGTCCAACTCCAGTGTGTTAAAGGAGAGAAAGTTAGTAGAGCTATGCAATTACCCTGGTGGCTCAGATGCTAAAGAGTCTGCCTGTGATACAGGAAACGTGGGTTCAGTCCCTGGGTGAGGAAGATCCCCTAGAGAAGGGAATGGCAACCAACTCTAGTGTTCTTGCTTGGGAAATCCCACGGACAAAGGAGCCTGGGGGCTACAGTCCATGGGGTTGCAAAGAGTACGACGGGACTGAGCAACTAACACGCGTGCATGTACACACACACACACACGCCCACCCAGGTGGCGCAGTTGGTAAAGAATCCACCTGCCAGTGCAGGAGACACAAGAGATACGGGTTTGAACGCTGGGTCAGGGACGTCCCCTGGGGTAGGACATGGCAACCCACTTCAGTACTCTTGCCCGGGAAATCCCATGGACAGAGGCGCCTGGTGGGCTACAGTCCCTGGGTCACAAAGTGAAGTGAAGCGAAGTCACTCTTTGTGACCCCGTGGACTGTAGCCCACCAGGCTCCTCTGTCCATGGGATTCTCCAGGCAAGAGTACTGGAGTGGGTTGCCATTTCCTTCTCCAGGGGATCTTCCCGACCCAGGGATCGAACCCAGGTCTCCCGCATTGCAGGCAGACGCTTTAACCTCTGAGCCACCAGTCAGACACAACTGAGCGTGTGCATGCACACAGCTAGTGACTAGAATGCAGGGCTCGATGAGAGACCAGATAAGCAAATTCATCAGAGGAAGTCCTCTCCAGCCTCCCCTGTCCCCTACCCAGGGAGAATTACCTGCTTGTCCCCTCCACCCTCTTGTCCACTACAGTATTTACTAAGCTGCAGCCAAGTAAACCACCATGACACCTCCCTTTCTCTCTCACCCACACTCCCCACTGGCCTTCAGGATGAAGCCTACATTTCATTTGTCCCTTTTACCCTTAACATAAAAGACAGTATTGACCCTCATAGTTAAGATTCAGTAAGTATTTATGGAATGAGCTAATGAGCTCCAAAAATGTAGATGGCAGGGTGGATATACACGTCAGAGGAGGTACCTCGGGTGCCTTCAGGATTCCAGATCAGAAAAAGTGATAGTCTGGGGATGTCTGTCCTGGTTAGACCATTCAGAGTCTCTGAGCACACACTGACCACACAGTTTACCTGGGGAAAGGTAGCTGGGTTAATGAAGGTTCTGGAAGCTTGTAAATATAGTGAGAAGTCATGCAGGGAATTAGAGGTATTTAGCCTAAAGAAAGAGATGTTTCAGCAAGTGGTTTTCAAGCTATGTTGGTATTTTTACAGAGACGCCCAAGGAGCTGCCAAGAATAGGGAGCGGAGAGGGGGTGGGTAGAACAACAAGCTTGAGCCCAGCTTCAGAAGGAGGAGTCTTGCTTTCATCTGCTTTACATACGGGACGGTAGTATGAGATTCACAGCGAGGGGTTATGCACAGTGGGGAGGCTCACTGCCCAGGGTACCATGATGGAGCAGGACGAGGTAGGGGGCTTTAAATATAAGGAAGAAGATGTAGACTTGTTCTCTATATCCCTAGCACTGGGAACTAGGAACCCAATGATCGCAGGTCACACAATGAAAGTAACACCCAGGGATCAGACCTGATTGTAAGCACCTGCCTGTATTGTGGCCCTATGTTGTCCTTTGGCCCAGGTGAGTCTTCAGGCCTGGCGGGCATATGTCCCAGTCCCGCCTGCTCCAGGCTCTGGAAAAGGGATTAAGAGAGCCTGCGGTCAGCAGCACAGAGTTTGGCTGCTGAGCAGATCTTGCTGCCAGTTCCACTCTGACCCTTAAGTTGGACTCTTCTTGTTAGGTCTGATTCTTCACAAGCCAAGCCCCCAAATCATAGGCTAGCTTCTGCATTGTTCCCACATACGCAAGCTTTATGAATTTTCCAGAGCTACAACCACTTCTCAGAAAACAAAGATTTTGTTCCTGAATATTAAAAAAAATTTTTTTTAATTTATTTGGCTACCCCGGGTCTTAGCTGCAGCACTCAGGATGTTCAATCTTCGTTGCGGCAGGCAGGATCTAGTTCCCTGATCAGGAGGGATGGAACCCAGGCCTCCTGCAGTGGGAGCGAGGGGTCTTAGTCCCTGGACCATGAGGGAAGCCCCTTGTTTCTGGACCTTAATCCTCACCACCAGGTCTCTTTCACCATAGCCCTCCAGCCAGCTCTGTCCCCTCCTTACTGCCTGTGATGTGATGCCCTCTGGATAGTGCTCCATCACCCCCTGGCACTTCCACATGCAGCCCCTAGAGCCTGTTCTCCTTGACACCCCTGACTTCCTTGCCCGACCTGGAGCCCCGCCCACCAGCTGCTGCTTGGCAACTCTGACCCTCCATGTTTGCATCTGGATTTCCCCCCAGTGCCCAGAACTGGATGCCGAGCACACAGCTATCTTCTTTCAGGAGACTGTGGCTACCATTATGGCTTCTTCTCCATAGAACGACAGCTCCGTGAGGGAGCTGCTTTGTTCCCGAGTGTAACCCAAGTGCCTAAAACAGTGCCTGGCATGTGACAAGTTCTTAACAGATAACAGATGCTGGGTTTGTTTTATCCCTTGGGCCCTAATCCTTCCACATTTTATGCCATTGACCAAACTCTGCCACTAGCCTTATCTGCCTTGGAAAACCCCAACTCCCTGGGGATAGAAAATTGATATTCATTCTTGCTTAGAATATTTCAACAGGGAGTGGGGGAAGGTGGCTGACCTCGATAGTTTCCAAGCTTCCTTAGAGTTTATCAGGAAGAGATTCCATATGATAGTATCACTCTACTCTTGATTCAGAAAGAAAATCAACTCCCAGGTCATTATTTGTGCCCTAAATTGGCTGCAATAGCCATCAGCCCTCCTCATCCCACCGCTGCCTGCTGTCCCTTCTAGGCAGCCATGCCCCAGTGGATATCACTCTCAGGCAGCCATGTGTCTCACCCCACACTCTGAACCCTGGCCACAGAGGACGGGACTGGGGGTGGCATGTGGCCCAGAGACAGGGCATTTGTAGGCCGACCAGCAACCCAGGACGTGGTCCAGTATGCTAACTCAGTGGACATGAGTTTGAGCAAACTCCAGGAGACAGGGAAGGACAGGGAAGCCTGACGCACTGCGGTCCACAGGGTCGCAGAGCTGGACACGACTTAGTGACTAAACAACAATGATGGTAACTGGGCCGGGTTAGTCAGGGTCTTCCTGGGCAACGTGAGCTGAAAGAACAGGGCAGATGACAGAATCTGAGGCTGAGGGAATATTCTGGGGTAGGGTAGCGGTCATGATGCATCATTCTCAGGGCTAAGTTTTAAGGAAGCAAGAACTGGAAAGGGTCAGGAATAAAACATAGAAAGCAGAGAATGGGGCAGGGGGGTGGGGTGGGGACAAACAGACTCTCCAAGGGGCCGAGTCAGGCCCAGAGCCACCAGGTGCCCCGCTGGCTTCCTGAACCCCCACCCCCACCCCACCTTGGGCCCTGCACATCCTGATGGGTGGGCTTCTGAGCACAGGTCTTCCTGGGATAAATATCCTCTTGTCTGAGATGCACGGAAATCTTACCACTAAAAGACACTAATGAAAGCACGCTCTGGTTGGGGGATGCCTTTATTTCCTCTTGCTGTTGTTACAAATTACCCTCAACTAAGTGACCTAAAGTAAAACACACAAACTCATGACCCCGAATCGGCTTTTGCTGGGCTAAAATCAAGATGTTGGAAGGGCTGCGGTCCCTCAGGGCCTGTAGGGGAGCCTTTGCTTTCTGGCCTCCAATTCCTAGAGGCCATCTGCATCCCTTGCTTGTGACCTCAACCAGCAGCTGCATCACCCACCCTCTCCTTCCATCCTTACTTCTTTCTCTGACTCTCCTACCTCCCTCTTCCCCTATGAGAACCCTGACCATTTCCTTAGACCTTCCCCTGGGTGGTCCAAGATAATCTCCCCACCTCAAGGTCCTCAACCTGAATTATATTTGCAAAATTCCCTTTGCCATATGAGGTGATGGAGTCACATGTCCTGGGGAGTAGGACATGGACTCCGATAGGGGGAGCCATGATTCTGCCCACTGCAGGGAACAGGAGGTAATCTCCTTAGGACTGCAAAGTAAACCAAGCCCTCAAAATACCCACAGAGTCATAAGTCAGCTCCAGAGGGCTGCTTACATTCTAAACGCATGAAAACAGGAGGGAATGGACCTGGCAAACAGGCAAAGTCCCCTCACATAAGCATCTGACCGGGAGGAAAGCACCCTCCATATTCTCAATGCTGGTTTCCATTATCTTACACAAACACAGGGGTTCCAGGGAGTGTGGATTTAATCTGAAAAGGAGGTGTGAGTCTCAGCCTCATTGGAAGCATGTCTGATTAGCATTGCAGTCAATGACGAGCAGTCCGGGGTGAGGCCGGCTAGAATGGTAGAAGATACCGGTATAACCCACCTTGGATATGGCCCTTCCTCATTACAGACATTTATTTAGCTACATTTCACTCAAAAGAGCCTGTTGACAGCCCAGATGCACATGGCTGGGTAATTATAGGGCTGTAAGAAATGACGTGATGGGAAGAGAGGAGAATAAATGGTAAGAAAGTAATGCCTGGTAGCAGCTTTGACTGACAGCACAGAGCTGTCCCGTCACGCCTGAGTGTGACAAGGGGAGAAAGCGAAAAGAAAGAGGCTAAGCCTGCCCTGTTCTAGCTGTTTCTTTTCAGTCCCTTGTTCCTTCTTCTTGTCTGTTGTGAAAAAGAACCTCAGGTGCCTTCTTTAGTATTTAGCTGGAAAGGAGCCTTCGAGACCTGAGGTTTCATGGAAACTCGGTGTTTAGTTTAAAATGCAGAGATAAAAAAATAAAAAGAAAACACCTTCATTGAATTCAGTTTTTCAAAAAATACACAGGCCCTCAGCAGCCAAGCATAGTATCTTTGGAATCCAGCATACCAGATGTGGTCCGTACCCATCCCCATTGCTGGGTGGTAGACCCAAATAGATAATGATGCAAGGATTCCACCCCAGTTTGTAAAGAAAATTGAATCAGCACCATTCAAAGATGTTTATTCTTATCAATTTGATACCAAATCAAGTTTCAGACGTGACCTGAGGGTTATGGGGCTTCCTCTAAGGCTTCCAGCCTCAAATATCTACAGCTGGGGAAATACAGATCTCTTGCTGCTGTTTAATCTCTAAGTCATGGCTGACTCTTTGCAACCCCATGGATTGTAGCCTGCTAAGCTCCTCTGTCCATGGAATTCTCCAGGCAAGAATACTGGAGTGGGTTGCCATTTCCTCCTCCAGGGGATCTTCCGGACTCAGGGATCGAACCCACGCCTCCTGCACTGGTAGGTTCATTCGTTACCACTGAGCCCCCTGGGAAGCCCAGATCTCTTAAGGGTACACAATTTTTAGTCAGAGTGCAGTAAGCTTTCTATTTGGACATTTTTATGTTACTGGGATCCAAATGCTAACAGAGAACTAGTCAAAAATAGGGAAATAATTCGTATCTTCAGTATTTCCCAGATCACCAATAATCTGCAGAGGCTAAGGGCAAAGTGCTAAGTGCCAGGCAGACTATATACATATTCCTTTGTTTTCCTTTTGTCTGAGCTCTCTGCTACTCCAAGGCCCCATCTGTAAGTGCTCTTTTCCCCAATTAATTTGGATTACGAAATGATGAGAAAATATGATGTGTAACAAATGAGATTAGGAAGAAGAGGGAAGAAAGAGTGAAAGGGTATTACCTCTTACCTGTTGAAATAACCCAAGGCAGTTTCTCAAGTAAAGAACAGCTTGCTTGACCCATCGGAGCCTAGAGCTGGGTTTCTCCTTGGTAGTATGTGCTTTCCACAGACTCGTGTAGGAAGAAGCCAGAAGGGAGTAAGCATACCCTCTGCTCCGAAATGAATTTATTCCCACAAGGAGGCCATATGAGCTAGAGGAATGACTGACTACACAGAGCACAGCCCTAAATAAGAGTGTGGTGGGATGGAGATTCTATAAATGCAACTGGATGGAAATAGCAATTCCTAGGAACAGGGAGGCTCAGAAAGCCTGGAAGAGGAGATATTTCTGCTCTTCAATATGATTTCAAATTTTGTGTCTTCAGCAAAACACCAGAGGCACAGCCCTTATGGGCCCAGAGGGAGATAAATGAAATGTCCTCTAGAAAACCAAAGCTGGACTATTTTGAGGCCAGAAGTATCTTAACTACCATGCTCTGAGAACTACAAAACCATGACAGCAATAAAAATTATAGAGCAGGAAGGAAAGGGAGGCAGAGCAATGATTCCCCCCAAAGATTTCCGTATCCTACTCCCCATAATCTAAGAATGCACTCAGTTACATAGCAAAGTGGAATTAGGGTTGCAGGTGGAATTAAGACTGCTAATCAGGGGACCTTGAGATGGGAAGATTGCCTTGGATTTTCTGGGTCGACCCAGTGTAATTGCAGAGGTCTTCAAGTGGAAGAGAAAGACAGAAAAGAAGGTGAGACTGATACCATGTGAGAAGGACTTGACTTGCCAATGCTGGTTTGTAGGGTGATGAAGGGGCCATGAGCTGAGGAGCACAGGCAGACTCTAGAAGTTGGAGAAGGCAAGGAAGCAATTCTTCTTGGAGCCTCCAGACAAGATGCAGTCATGTGGACACCTTGATCTTAACCCAGTGAAACCAATCTCAGGCGGACTTCTGACCTCCAGAACTGTAAAATGATAAATCTGTGTTGTCTTAAGCCCATAAGTTTATGTCCATCGGAGACCTATATGCCATCCAAGTGAGTAGGGGAACATTATGGATGTCTGTACTGGTCCTGATGAGGACTAGATATACAGTATATACCTCATGCTCCCCTTAGGGAAATGAAATCCTTGGGAACCCCAAGCAGTTGTCAGCAGTTGTTAGAGGGACTTCTGCATAGAAGTCTTCCGACCTTCAATGAGATACAGGCGCCTCCAAGGACTGCATGCTAGCGTCAGAAAGACTTTCCTGGCATCGTGGCCTCTGCTCTGAGAAAGATCTCAGGTGTGCTCCTAGTTTTGTTTCAAAGTTAGAATCTTCATTTGAAAGTCGTGTTGTGGCAGATACTATTTAAAGCAAATCCAAAGGTCTTTCTCCTATCCTTCCTTGCAGAAAGACCCCTGTTTTGTTTAGATATCCATCTACTCCTCCCTCAGGAGATTCAGAGTCCAGTGGTGACTGGGCTAAGCCTATCACCATGCTCTCCTTTGCCGGTGACCTTGTTACCATGGGCATGAGATACAGTTCCAGCTAATGGGCTGTGAAGACAGCTCTGTTTGAAGGCTTCTGGGAACAGTTTTCCTCGAACTTGAAAAGAAACGTCACAAAAGAGAAGAGCTTCTTTTTGTCTCTGGATCTTTTGTGATGAGGAGGTGATTTTTGGATTACAAGCCACCGTCTCCAGACCGTGAAGATGTGAGGCTGAGAGCAAAGCCATATGTCAAAGTTAGCAGGGTGGAAGGACAGAGAGAACCAGGGTCCCTGATGATGCCAAGGAGCACCTGAATTAACCAGTCTCAGAGCTGCTATAAATCCCTTCGAGTTTCTGTTGGTTGCAACTGAAAGTATCCCACCTGATGAACAGATGGCTAATTAACATCCTTAAACATGAAAGTTAATGAAAAAAAGATGTCAACTTCAGGATTTTTTAAAAAGTAAGCAAAAGAAAAGAACAGATAATTGCCAAATGAAGAAAAACAAATAGGCAGTAAACACTTGAAGATGCATTCCGATTTACTAATAACTAACTAACTGGCAGTAAAAAGAACCAGATACTGTGTTTTTGCCTCTAAACTGGCAAAATCCTTTTTTCAATGATTGCATATAATATTGTTGATGGCTTAGGGATGTACACACTTCCCTTGGAACTTTTGGTCACTTGGCACACAGGATCTTAGTTCCCCGACCAGGGATCAGCAGCTTGCCAAGGTCCCTTTAGCCTGACAGACTATGAGTAAGTTGTTCAGACACAAAGCACCTCCTCTCCCTTCTCTTTCCTGGATGTCAACACCTCACATGGATTCCGGATGGTCCCTAATGAGCTGGGCCTCTTGGAATCAGAAGCCTGTTGAGAAACAAGAGAACCTTGGGGGCCAACCAACAGGTCCTTGGACTTTACTCTGAATTCTTGCTCTGTTTCATCTCTTGTCTCAGCCCATATTCACCGTCTCTCCATCTGGCTCTCTCCCTACGGTGTTACCAACATTCTCCTCCTGCTTGGCCTTCCATGTAGTCCCATGGCCAAGACCTACTTCATTTCCCCCTTTCTCTCACCCACCCTCCCTCCCTCCCTCCCTTTACACACAAGGACATGCAAGCACACATGAACACACCACACATACACATGTATACCTATGCATATGTACACGTGTACACACACACACACACACCAGTGTTTTCGGTGCTCAGTCTCAATTAATGAAAATGGCTTGCCTTTTGAACTATTTGTTTGTCTCAATTGTTGCCTTCACATTCTACCTTCTGGTTCTCCTCTTTTTCAAAATTCTTTTGTTTCAGATATCAGTAAAATGTCCACAGGGTACCAGCTGTATGTTGCAGAGCCACTGACTGAGAACACACATATACACAGAGGGATTCCCAGAATCTTTGCAAAACTCCCATCACCAGGGCACAGGGTCAGGACCTCTGCTGTCAGCCAGAATAGTATCATTCTGTCTCTACTCTGCACAGAGCCATGCAGGGCACAAGAACTATTTTGTGAGGGTGATTTGATCAGCTGCCAAGGGTGTCCAAGGCTGTAATTGTGGTATTACATTACCAGCTCAGTCCCCAAGGGACCCTGGAGCTGGTGTTCATCCACACTGCTCTGATCATTCTTTTTGTTCAATAACAATTCCTTTAAAACAGCCTCTGTAAATTGGGAGAGAGGGTTGGATGATCACAGGGTCACTGCATAATCTCTGCTTAGGGGACACACCCCTCTATGACCATCTCACATTCCAGAAATGCCCTCCTGCAGTCCAGTTCCTTCGCACCCCAGAACTCTGCCCTGAGACCCACTCTTTCCAGCTGTGCTTCTGACCTTCTGCCTCCTTCTGGCTGGACCCCTCCCTTTTAAAATGGCCACATCCAGCCCCCTAAACCCCAGTCTGTGGGGGTCATTATTGTGCTGCAAAAGGGCTCAGTGCCCAGAAACTTAATTAATATCCAACTTCGAGTGCCATCGATGGCCTCAGACACTGGCCCCAGGCCGAACCCAGTGAATTTGGACTCTGGGACTGTGATAGCCCCTGGAATCTAGCCTGGCTTTGACAGGGGCTGGAGACACTGCTTCTCAAGAAAGGAAGTCCTGAGCCAGGTTGATCTGTCCAACCTCTTCCCACCCCCACCCCCAGATCTCCGCCCCACCCCCCACCCCGACCATCTCCAGCTCAATTATAAGAAGTGACTCTGGAGTCAGAAACACCCAGCTTCCAATGCAAGCATTTGCTACTTACCAGCAGTACAAGGTCGGGCAAATACTTAACCTCTATTGCCTCACCTGCCTCATCTAAGAAAGGCAAATAACAAACCAGTTTTGCAAGGTTGTCAGGAGGATTTAAAGAAACAGACACAAATATGGCATTTGATACACAGCAGACCATCAAAAATTTAATATAATATGTGAAAGTGTTAGTCGCTCAGTCATATCTGACTCTTTGCGACCCCATGGACTGTAGCCCACCAGGATCCTCTGTTCGTGGAATTCTCCAGGCAAGAATACTGGAGTGGGTTGCCATTCCCTTCTCCAAGGGATCTTCCTGACCCAGGAATTGAACCTGGATCTCCTGCATTGAAGGCAGAATCTTTTACCGTCTGAGCCTCCAGGGAAGCCCATATGGTATAAAGAAGATCCCTAGTGGCCTAGAAGTTAGGACTCCATTCTTTCACTGCCATGGCTGGGATTCAATCCCTGACTGCAGAACTGAGGCTCTACAAGCTGCAAGGTGCAGCCAAAAGAATAAAAATAAAAAATAAATAAAATATCACCATTATTTTATCCAGTCCTCTCCTGGTTTTCCCCAGGTCTGTAGACACTAACCATATTTCCACTCACCTACCAGATACAAAAAACTGGCAACCACCACAGCACTTTCCTGCAGGTCATTGCAAGACTGGTAAGTTGTGGGTCAGCTGGGGCTTCTCAGGTGGTGCAGTGGTAGAGAATCCTCCTGCCAACGCAGGAGATGCAAGAGACGCGAGTTCTGTCTCAGGGTCAGGAAGATTCCCTGGAGTAGGAAATGGCAACCCGCTCCAGTATTCTTGCCTGGAAAATTCTATGGACAGAGGAGCCCGGCAGGCTACAGTGCATGAGATCGCAAAGAGTTGGACACAGCTGAGCAATTGAGCACACACACATATCCACACACACAATTCCCAGACACACGGAGCCTCCCTCCTCTCCTGGAACGAGCTCAGACTTTAGACCTGCCTGTGGTCTATTCCTATAATTTCTCAGTTTGAACTTCTATCAAGTATTCTTTCTGATGTCTGCCTTTGCAAGCCACACCCATCCAGTGGTATGCTGGAGCTGGTTGGTACTGGCTAACAGGAATTAGTTATTTAACTCTTCAAGAATTTTGCTAGTTAATTGAAACCAGCTACGGCAAGAATATTTACACCCTGGAAGTTGGCAACCATTACAAATAAATCCTGCGGCACCTCCCTATCCAGAGCTGGTTTGTGAGCCCACCCTGTACCCACCACTCATCCTGGGCATGATTTGTCTGTGCCAACTCCGCTTAACTATGCCCCTCCCAGCAGCCCATTTCCTGTTACTGAGACCTCACCCAAGGGAGTGTGTCTGGTCTCCAGGTCCTTGTGACCCCAGTAGGGCATGAACTGAACCCCGGATGTGGTACCATTTAGTAGAATCGCACAAACTCTGGGCATCCCACGGGACTCACTGCTTTGTTTACCATCAAGTTCTCACATATCTGAGACAGCTCCTGTCAAAACAGAGGCAACAGACCATTTCACACATTAATTATCTCAGATGCAAACCTAATGGGAAGATTTCAGAGGTTCTCCTATTGAATAAACAAGCCCTGTCAATGTTCTATAAAAAAAGATTCTGGAAAGAGTCTAATTGACAGTCCCCTGGTAGCATTTTAATTGAGATGATGCTATGTGACAGAATGAATTCCATCCATGACTTCCCGTTGGCTCTCGTGCGACCTTTTCCCCCATTTCTTGACAGGTTCGTCTTTCGGAGCATCTTGTGGAGAATGTGAAAAACATCCCCTTTCTTCTCTGTCATGCTGAAATCTGAATCTCATGAATTTATTTTCCTTAAAATAACAGGTGCTGCATATTCTGATCACTTCTTCAATTATGTCTGGTTTAACACTCCTCTTCGAAATAGCTCTGCACGTTCTTCCTCTCCTCCGACTCTTTCTAGCCTTGATCCATCCGTGGAAGATTATTACTTTGAACATTAAGTTGACCATAGCCAGGCAAACATCAAAGAGATCACAGGTGTGTCATTTCCGTGGATGTACGTTCAGCCTATAGTTTCTTTCCTTAATTTATGCTTGACACCACCTTTAATGCTTTTAAGCCAATAGTCACAGACTTCAGATGGCTCAGAAGAGTAACAAGTACACACCTATCCGTCCACATGTTAGTCTGGTCACCCACGTGTGCGTAGCCTATTCTGTTCTCAGTCCTCTTGAGGTTCCTCCCCTCAAGGGATTTGGCAGTTCATCTAGCAGGAGAGAGAGATAAGTAAAAACATACAATAGGAAAAAAAAAGACATAATAGGATCTGACACTATCTGAGCAGTAATATAGGTATGAACAAAGTAAAGAGGTAAGATGAAGTGATGACCAAGTCAGTTGGAGAATATTAGTTTCCTGTGGTTGCTGTGACAAATTATCACAAATTAAGTGGCTTAAAACAAGACAGATTTATTCTCTTATTGTTCCAGAGATCACAAGTCTGAAATGAGGCTTATAGAGCTAAAATCGAAGTGTTGGCAGGGCTGTTTCCTGTTGAGAGTCCAGGGGAAGAAGCCCATCCTTTAACTCTTCCGACTTCTAGAGGCTGTATATATTCTTGCCTCCACTCTCTGGTTCCATCTCCACTCTGCTTTCTCCTCTTCTGATCTCTGCTTCCTTTTATAAGTGTGATTGTATTGCCCCCAACCCCAGATAATTCAAGATAATCTTTTCATCTCAAGATCCTTATTTTAACCACAATTGCAAGTCCCTTTTATATGTAAGATAATGAACTCCTGAGTTCTGGAATTCCAGTACCAACGTTCAGCCTACCCCAAGTAGGGTGAATGCCAAAGAATTGATGCTTTTGAACTGTGGTGTTGGAGAAGACTCTTGAGAGTCCCTTGGACTGCAAGGAGATCCAACCAGTCCATCCTAAAGGAGATTAGTCCTTTGGAAGGAATTATGCTGAAGCTGAAGCTCCAATACTCTGGCCACCTGATGAGAAGAACTGACTCATTGGAAAAGACCCTGATGCTGGGAAAGGTTGAAGGCAGGAGGAGAAGGGGACGACAGAGGCTGAGATGGTTGGATGGCATCACTGACTCGATGGACATGAGTATGAGCAAGCTCCAGGAGTTGGTGATGGACAGGGAGGCCTTTTGTGCTGCAGTCCCTGGGGTCGCAAAGAGTCGGACATGACTGAGCACCTGAACTGAACTGAGGTAGGATGAGGGGAGTGGAGTCCAGTGAAATGTCTTCCCAGATGTCAAGCAAAAGATGGTGGAGCCATTTGCTGTGTCTTGACCAGGTCATACCTATCTGCCTCCTCCAAATCTGACCCACCCTTCAGCTGCTGCTGCTCCCATTGCTGCCCTCCTTACCTCTGGAGGTGGCTTCAGCCTCTATTCAGCTCCTCCAAGGTCATAGGGGCCTGTGATGCAGCCAACCCAATGCTCTATAGCTTGGATAACAATCTTCCTTAGCAGTGGACCACCCACCACCACCATCCTCAGGTTCTAAAAAGAATTACAAAGGATTTCCCAATTTTACTTTAGAAAAAAGTAACTTTTAAAAAAGCTATCTGTTATTGTTGAAGTGAAAGTCATTCAGTCATGTCTGACTCTTTGCGACCCCATGGACTATGCAGTCCATGGAATTTTCCAGGCCAGAATACTGAAGTGGGTAGCCTTTCCCTTCTCCAGGGGATCTTCCCAATTCAGGGATTGAACCCAGGTCTCCTGCATTGCAGGCAGATTCTTTACCAACTGAGCTATCAGGGAATTGTATGTAACAAATGATCCTAAGTGATGTACATGAATTGGTGGTTTAGTTGCTAAGTTATGTCCAATTCTTGGTACCTTATCGACTGTAGCCTGCCAGGAATCCATGGGATTCTCCAGGCAAGAAACTGCAGTGGGATGCCATTTCCTTCTCCAGCGGATCTTCCCAACCCAGGAATCGAACCTGGGTCTCTGTATTGCAAGGATATTCTTTACTGACTGAGCTACAATGTACACATATTATCTCCTTTAATCCTTAAAACTAACCACTATGGCAAATACTAGCTTTATCCCCAGGCCCAAGGTGAGGAAACTAAGGCTTAGTGAGAGGCCATTTATCCATGCCACTCTTACCACATAGCTGGAACTATAGTTCAAAAATAAATCCAGCTCCCTCTGGTTCTAAGGCGCCTGTTCTAACCACAACTCTCTTCTATGCCGAAGGCTTCCCAGGTGGTGCAGTGGTAAAGAATTCACCTGCCAGTGCAGGAGATGCAAGAGACATGGGTTTGACCCCTGGGCTGGGGAGGTCCCCTGGCAACCCACTCCAGTATGCTTGCTTGGGAAATCCCATGGACAGAGGAGGCTGGCGGGCTACAGTCCATGGAGTTGCAAAGGGTCAGACACAACTGAGGGCACACACATACACACACACATCCGTTCTATGCCAAAGGCAGCTGAGTCCCCATTTAGAGACTTCTTCACTAAGGGATTAGATGCAATAAAATGGAAAAGATATGAGCAGGGGTCCTAGAACTTGGACACATATAAATTTATAAAATTAGACCAGTTGGTTCATTTCCATATGCCTCAGTTTCTCATCCATAAATTGAAGATTAAAAATATTACCCATTTGAGAGTGGATTTTTGTGTTTTTTTTCCCCAGTATGTCTGGTATGGAGCCTTAGATTCTACCATCTGAACAGGGCTTCCAGATGATTCTTGGGAATCACTCTTTGAACAGCTCTGAGCTACATGTCCTCTCTGAAGAGGTAGGTCTTATAGTTGAATTGGGGTCAACCAATAACCACCAGAATAATAAGTCTTCAAGAACAAAGAAAAGCATTATTAGTTAAAAATTGCTCTGGTAGGACTCTGAATGATTGTACAGCTTATTTCCTTTTATTAACATTTTTACTGAGATATAATTGATATATAACAGTATATGTTTCACATGTATAACATAATGAATTGATATTTGTATGTATTGTGAAATACTAACCACAATAAGGCTAGTTAATCACACAATAGTGTATATTTGAAAGCTGCTAAGAGAGCAGATCTTAAGAGTTCTCACAAGTGAAGGAAATGTAGCTATGTGTGCTGAGATAGTTTAATGATTATATTAGATAATATTAGTAAAAGTTATATACCTGGAAGACAGTGGATCAACACAGCTGCATTATTTAACTGAGAGTTCTATTATTGAGAGTAGAGATTAGATAGACGCTTCTTCATGAGCACTGGAGCAGGGG
Organism: Capra hircus; assembly: GCF_001704415.2. NCBI lineage: Eukaryota > Metazoa > Chordata > Mammalia > Artiodactyla > Bovidae > Capra > Capra hircus. The sequence continues at coordinate 9,081,066 of NC_030830.1, read as the reverse complement.
AAGGTATTCTTCGATGTAGAACCATCACGGGAGGTTGATATAAGCATCTTTGTGCACAATCTATTGTTGTTCTTTTTTGCTCAGTCGTGTCTGACTCTTTTTTGACCCTGTGGACGGTCCCCCACCAGGCTCCTCTGTCCCTGGGATTTCCCAGGCAAGAACACTGGAATGAGTTACCATTTCTTTCTCCAGGGGAATCTTCCCCACTCAGGGATCGAACCCACATCTCCTGCATTGGCAGGTGGGTTCTTTACCACTAAGCACACAATCTAAGTTCCAATGAAAGTGAAGGAACTTTGTTATTAAGTGTTCTCTCTCAGCTCTTAACTCCCTGCTACAGTTGGCTCAGCCATGCTGGGATGAGACTGCTCATCGTTTGCCAGTTGCCTTCCCGTTAGGTGTCAGCAGTTAGGGGGCTGGATAAAGCCTAGAAGTTGGGGGAGGTAGAGGGGCCTGCTGCGGTTCCCATGTGCACCCCACCCCCCATCACAGCATGCACAGGTCAGTTCTGGTCACAGGTGATTCCAACTGCCAGCTTCTTTTCACTCTCCCAGAACCTGGCTGGTAGAGCCCACACCCCTTCCAGCTCCCAGCTTCAGGGGCTCCTCCAGCCCCTGGGGTACCGGCAGCAGTCAGACAGTGGCCTCCTCAGAGTCTGTCACCCTTGGGGACCCCTATAGAACTTCTCAGTTTTGGAGACCCCAGCCTCTCCCTTCTGATCTTGCAGCCCTGGAGTTTCCAGGAAGCCTCTGCTTCCTGCAGTGACCGCCTCTGTGCTAATTCTCACATCGCTGTTCCCTTTCTGTGTTTCCTGGCCTTCAACAGCTGTTTAATCAATTCCCTGGAGGAATCGCTCTCTGGTAGAGTAACTCATGTGGATTCTGTTTCTCGACTAGACCCTGCATGATAGTACATACACACACACACACAAAAAAAAAAACACACACACACACTTGTGCACCAACACTGTTTGTGGGGATTTGTGTATACATGTATAGACACACAGAGAAGGGGATGACAGAGAACGAGATGGCTGGATGGCATCACCGACTCAATGGACAAGAGTTTGAGCAGGCTCCAGGAGGTGGCGAAGGACAGGAAGCCTGGAGTGCTGCAGTCCATGGGGTCGCAAAGAGTGGAACATGACTGAGCAGCTAAACAACAATAATACACACATGTTTGCACGTGCCTTTCGTGTGCAAATGTGTGCACTTTCCTCAATTTGTCCCAGCTGCAGCTGCTCCCTGGGCCCTCATTAATGCTCTGTCCTTTCTAGATTCTAAAATGTATTGGAAAGAATCAAGTGATAGAGTTCTAGACGATGGAACATCTTTTCCTTCTTATAAACACAAGCTTCTGTAGTCAAAAACATACAGGCCAAGTCTTTTTTCACAGCAAGCATTCACGCTAGCAGGCTTCCCTGGTGGCTCAGACAGTAAAGAATCTACCTGCAATGCGGGAGACCGCGGTTCGATCCTTGGGTTGGGAAGATCCCCTGGAGGAGGGCAGGGCAACCCACTCCAGTGTTCCTGCCTGCAGAATCCCATGGACAGAGGAGCCTGGAGGGCTGCAGTCCATGGGGTCGCAAGGAGTCAGACACGACTGAGCGACTAAGCCCAGCACATTCACAGTAGCAACATGTGTTAAAGACTTACTGGCTCCAACAGGAAATTTTAAACAACTTGATGACAGGAAAATTCCCTATTGAAATGTTCACTGCTTCCTTCATTTATTCAACCTCTATCGCTTTCCACTCAGTATCTAGTTCTCTCTTAGACCCTTCAATTATAGAAAAGGATGAGACAAAGTCAGAGCCGTCGTGGGGGAGGGACAGGGAATGAGGGATGGGACGATTGTGTGTGCTCAGACCAGGGGCAGGGGAGACCAATGACCGCAGTAGATAGAATAGAGGCTATGTGCGAGGGCTCTGGGCTCCAACTGCTGCTGCTGCTGATAAGTCGCTTCAGTCATGTCCGACTCTGTGCAACCCCAGAGACGGCAGCCCACCAGGCTCCCCCGTCCCTGGGATTCTCCAGGCAAGAACACTGGAGTGGGTTGCCATTTCCTTCTCCAATGCAGGAAAGTGAAAAGTGAACGTGAAGTCGCTCAGTCGTGTCCGACTCTTTCAGACCCCATGGACTGCAGCCTACCAGGCTCCTCCGTCCATGGGGTTTTCCAGGCAAGAGTACTAGAGTGGGGTGCCATTGCCTTCTCCAACTGCCTGGTTTCAAAACCTGCCTCCACCACTTTACTGGCCAGATGACCTTGGATAACCTTTCCTTCTTTCACAAAATAGGGATAATAAAAAATACTTCTTAAAAGGGTTACTAGGAAGATTAGACAGGAAAACAACTCGCGCTTGTTCACCTGAAACTATCACAACATTGTTAACTGGCAATACCCCAATACAAAATAAAAAATTAAAAAGAAAAGAATGCTTCAACCTAAATATGTATTATTAATATTCTATCCTTATTTTGACTAGATGGACCTTTGTTGGCAAAGTAATGTCTCTGCTTTTGAATATGCCATCTAGGCTGGTCATAACTTTCCTTCCAAGGAGTAAGCGTCTTTTAATTTCATGGCTGCAGTCACCATCTGCAGTGATTTTGGAGCCCAGAAAAATAAAGTCTGACACTGTTTCCACTGTTTCTCCATCTATTTCCCATGAAGTGATGGGACCAGATGCCATGATCTTTGTTTTCTGAATGTTGAGCCTTAAGCCAACTTTTTCACTCTCCTCTTTCACGTTCATCAAGAGGCTTTTTAGTTTCTCTTCACTTTCTGCCATAAAGGTGGTGTCATCTGCATATCTGAGGTTATTGATATTTCTCCCGGCAATCTTGATTCCAGCTTGTGTTTCTTCCAGTCCAGCATTTCTCATGATGTACTCTGCACAGAAGTTAAATAAGCAGGGTGACAATATACAGCCTTGATGTACTCCTTTTCCTATTTGGAACCAGTCTGTTGTTCCATGTCCAGTTCTAACTGTTGCTTCCTGACCTGCATAGAGGTTTCTCAAGAGGCAGGTTAGGTGGTCTGGTATTCCCATCTCTTTCAGAATTTTCCACAGTTGATTGTGATCCACACAGTCAAAGGCTTTGGCATAGTCAATAAAACAGAAATAGATGTTTTTCTTGCTTTTCTGATGATCCAGTGGATGTTGGCAATTTGATCTCTGGTTCCTCTGCCTTTTCTAAAACCAGCTTCAACATCAGGAAGTTCACGGTTCATGTATTGCTGAAGCCTGGCTTGGAGAATGTTGAGCATTACTTTACTAGCATGTGAGATGAGTGCAATTGTGTGGTAGTCTGAGCACTCTTTGGCATTGCCTTTCTTTGGGACTGGAATGAAAACTGACCTTTTCCAGTCCTGTGGCCACTGTTGAGTTTTCCAAATTTGCTGGCATATTGAGTGCAGCACTTTCATAGCATCATCTTTCAGGATTTGAAATAGCTCAACTGGAATTCCATCACCTCCACTAGCTTTGTTCAGAGTGACGCTTTCTAAAGCGCACTTGACTTCACATTCCAGGATGTCTGACTCATCACACCATCGTGATTATCTTGGTCATGAAGATCTTTTTTGTACAGTTCTTCTGTGTATTCTTGTCACGGCTATGGTTTTACTAGTGGTCATGTATGGATGTGAGAGTTGGACTGTGAAGAAAGCTGAGTGCCGAAGAATTGATGCTTTTGAACTGTGGTTGGAGAAGACTCTTGAGAGTCCCTTGGACTGCAAGGAGATCCAACCAGTCCATCCTAAAGGAAATCAGTCCTGGGTGTTCACTGGAAGGACTGATGCTAAAGCTGAAACTCCGATACTTTGGCCACCTCATGTGAAGAGCTGACTCATTGGAAAAGACCGTGATGCTGGGAGGGATTAGGGGCAGGAGGAGAAGGGGATGACAGAGGATGAGATGGCTGGGTGGCATCACTGACTCAATGGACATGAGTTTGGGTAAACTCTGGGAGTTGGTGATGGACAGGGAGACCTTGTGTGCTGTGATTCATGGGGTCACAAAGAGTTGGACATGACTAAGCGACTGACCTGAACTGATCCTTTTTTTGGATATCTTATAAGAAAAAATGCTTGAAACAATTGATGAGAACATGTTCCAGTAATAACCCTCATAAGACTCATAAGACTGAAATATAATTGCTAACACAATGAAAGTCTTATCTATGTGGAATAAAGTCCACTTGAAGTTAAAAAAATAAATAAATAAACAGCATTTGACACAGGGCAGGCATGTGGTTAAGTGCTAGTTGCTATTCCTATCAATACCACCATTAGAGATTTGCTTGGAGGGCTCCTTTGCCCTGAAAATCTGACTTGTTAATCTGCCAGGGGACCCTAGTGGGGCTGAAAGGTAGATCCCAGTTGCCCATTCCCCAGTGACATCGTCCTGGGAAAATCACATAGCTTGTCTGATCTTCTGTTTCTTCACGTGCAAAATGATGCCAACAGTGCCTGCGTTGCAGGGTGTGGCTCACAGCGATGAAGCAAGGCAAACGCAAAAGCACTCACTCCTCTGACAAAGACTATGGGGACCTACTATGTGCCAGACCTATGATCGCTATGGGCCAGGAACAAAACATAGTTGCTGTCCTCAAAGAGCTTACCTTCTAAGGAGACAGATGAGAAATACCCCGGCAAGTCCCTGTACATAATTCCATGAAGAAAAATAAAGGAGGGAAAGGGCAGAGAGTTCAGGGCTGGGGGTAAGCAGGGTGGTCTCTGTAGAGGTGACGTCTGGCAGGGGCAGGAAGGAAATGCAGGAGAAGGCTGTACAGAGATTTGGGGAGGAAGAATCCCGTTTAGGGGCAAAAACAGGACGAAGTCTCTGGGTGGAAATAGGGGTGTTCGAGGAGCAGGGAGAGATGGTATCACCAGAGCATGGTGAGTGTGGGAGAGAGAGAAGAACCAGGCAGGGCCTCGGAGGTATAAGAACGCTGGATTTCAGGCTAGTTTTTAGGGGAAGGCATTGGAGAGTTGGGACTTCCCTGGTGGCTCAGATGGTAAAGAAACTGCCTGCAATGCAGGAGACCTGGGTTTGATCCCTGGGTCAGGAAGACCCCCTGGAAAAGGAAATGGCAACTCATTCCAGTATTCTTTCCTGGAAAATCCCATGGACAGATAGCCTGTCGGGCTACAGTCCATGGGGTCTCGAAGACTTGGACATGACTGAATGACTAACACACACGTAGTAGAGGGTTGAAGTCAGAGGAAGCACCGTGATCTGAGTTTTCTTTTTCTCAACAATTACTCCAGCTGCCCTGTGCACAGCAGCAGGTGGGGGGAGAGAGCAGATGCAGGGAGTCCAATGGGGAAGCCGTGGTGTTTGGAACAAGGGATGCTGGTGGCCTGGGCTAGGGTGGGAGCACAGAGGTGAGAGGGGATTGAATTAAGGATGTATCAGAATCCTTAAAAGGATTTGCCAATAGATTGCAATGGAGACGAGTAGGAGCAGAGCATGTCGAGGTGAGGGGTTGGACAAAATTGGCTCAGATTTAGCCATATAAGCAGGGTGCCTGTTACGCGTTCATGCTCAAGGATTGTATGGGCAGTTGGATATACACGGCTGGCCCTACCTTCTGCCCCTCTATGCTTCCCTTCCACCATTATGGGATTATTTATTAGAGTTAAGCCCGTGACCTAAGTAGATGCATTAAATCACCATTTTGTCATTTGATATGAATCTAGTTAATTTATTGTTCAGCAGTTTGCTGAAGGAATGAGAATTTTTCTGGTGCATACGAGCCTCTACCTGGCCCTCAAGAGAGGTCAGGGAGTCCCAAAAAAACAGAAGGAGTACAGAAGGGGGAGGCAAAGCAGTGCTGGAAAGGATTTTCTCCTGCACGGCAGGGCTGGCCCTGTGTATATAACCTGTGCTGCCTTGGAATTTCACGCAAGAATTATGAACATGCTGAGTACCTCTTTCGGGTCATTTACTTCCCTCTATCAATTATGAGCCAAGGCAGACACAGTCTGAATTTCAGCCAAATCACCATCACTTTTTCCACCCCACACCCACTGAAATTCTCATCATCATTGTTATCGGTGACTGCTGGAGCTTCCATCTTTCCAGGGAGGGAGACAAAGAAGCAGCCATGTCTTGAAAATAACCTTTCCAATTACCTTTCTCCTCTCTCCCGATGAGACTGGCAGACTCATGGATCCCATCGCTGTCTCTCAGAAGCAATCTCTGCAGAGCAAGAGACAGACAGTAACTCTCCTCCCCATCACCTTAGCATCCCTGGCTTGCTGCTCAGCACGGGTTTTTGGGGTTCTTTATCATCTTAATTGCATCTTGCATGCCCACCTTTCCGTTCGAGGAGCTGTGGGTATTAATCACTTCCGAGTCACTGTGGGTAACGCTGAGCACTTTATCTTTTGCTCTGTCACCAGCAGAGGGACACGGGAGGTCACAGGCAGGCAAATGGCTTCCTTCTTGATCACAACCTTCCTAAAATCCTCACTACTCACCATGTTGGCAGAAAAAAAAACTTCAAGCCTTTTCCTCTGGGTAGGCATTCTTCACTCTAGTGAGTTGCCTCCAACCTCCAATTCATCAATGTCCATTGCAAAATTACCAACCATGTGTTGTGTTATTAACCCTTTGCAAGCACCATCCACTGAGGTGAATGAGAACACGCTGCAGAGTGGTGGTTTCAAAATTCCTAGCAGCGTTAGCATCCCCCGGACCTCATTATAAATGCACATTCTCAGACCCCACCCAGACCGTCGAAACAGTCAGGACCAATAGGGATGGGACCCAGCAAGGTGCTTTATCCAGTGTTCCACGTGGTGGGGCTAGTGGTAAAGAACCCAGTTGCCAACGCGGAGGACACAGGTTTGATCCCTGGATGGGGAAGATCCGCTGGTACAGGAAATGGCAGCCCACTCCAGTATTCTTGCCTAGAAAATCCCATGGACAGAGGAGCCTGGCAGGCTGCTGCTCATGAGGTCGCAAAGAGCCCAACACAACTTAGTGACCCAGTTTCTAAGTGACACATGTAATGAGACCATTGTCACTGAAACAAGTAAAGGAGAAAAGGAAAGATATAAGCATCTGAATGCAGAGTTCCAAAGAATAGCAAGAAGAGATAAGAAAGCCTTCTTCAGCAATCAATGCAAAGAAATAGAGGAAAAGAACAGAATGGGAAAGATGAGAGGTCTCTTCAAGAAAATTAGAGATACCAAGGGAACATTTCATGCAAAGATGGGCTCGATAAAGGACAGAAATGGTATGGACCTAACAGAAGCAGAAGATATTAAGAAGAGGTGGCAAGAATACACGGAAGAACTGTACAAAAAAGATCTTCATGACCCAGATAATCATGATGATGTGATCACTAATCTAGAGCCAGACATCTTGGAAAGTGAAGTCAAGTGGGCCTTAGAAAGCATCACTGTGAACAAAGCTAGTGGAGGTGATGGAATTCCAGTTGAGCTATTTCAAATCCTGAAAGATGATGCTGTGAAAGTGCTGCACTCATTATGCCAGCAAATTTGGAAAACTCAACAGTGGCCACAGGACTGGAAAAGGTCAGTTTTCATTCCAATCTCAAAGAAAGGCAATGCCAAAGAATGCTCAGACTACCACACAATTGCACTCATCTCACATGCTAGTAAAGTAATGCTCAACATTCTCCAAGCCAGGCTTCAGCAATATGTGAACCGTGAACTCCCTGATGTTGAAGCTGGTTTTAGAAAAGGCAGAGGAACCAGAGATCAAATTGCCAACATCTGCTGGATCACCAGAAAAGCAAGAGAGTTCCAGAAAAACATCAATTTCTGTTTTATTGACTATGCCAAAGCCTTTGACTGTGTGGATCACAATAAAGTGTGGAAAATTCTGAAAGAGATGGGAATACCAGACCACCTAACCTGCCTCTTGAGAAACCTCTATGCAGGTCGGGAAGCAACAGTTAGAATTGGACATGGAACAACAGACTGGTTCCAAATAGGAAAAGGAGTACGTCAAGGCTGTATATTGTCACCCTGCTTATTTAACTTCTATGCAGAGTACATCATGAGAAACGCTTGACTGGAAGAAACACAAGCTGGAATCAAGATTGCCGGGAGAAATCTCAATAACCTCAGATATGCAGATGACACCACCTTTATGGTAGAAAGTGAAGAGGAACTAAAAAGCCTCTTGATGAAAGTGAAAGAGGAGAGTGAAAAAGTTGGCTTAAAGCTCAACATTCAGAAAACGAAGATCATGGCATCCGGTCCCATCACTTCATGGCAAATAGATGGGGAAACAGTGGAAACAGTGTCAGACTTTATTTTTGGGGGCTCCAAAATCACTGCAGATGGTGACTGCAGCCATGAAATTAAAAGACGCTTACTCCTTGGAAGAAAAATTATGACCAACCTAGACAGTGTGTTCAAAAGCAGAGACATTACTTTGCCAACTAAGGTCCGTCTAGTCAAGGCTATGGGTTTTCCTGTGGTCATGTATGGCTGTGAGAGTTGGACTGTGAAGAAGGCTGAAAGCCAAAGAATTGATGCTTTTGAGCTGTGGTGTTGGAGAAGACTCTTGAGAGTCCCTTGGACTGCAAGGAGATCCAACCAGTCCATTCTGAGGGAGATCAACCCTGGGATTTCTTTGGAAGGAATGATGCTAAAGCTGAAACTCCAGTACCTTGGCCACCTCATGTGAAGAGTTGACTCATTGGAAAAGACTCTGATGCTGGGAGGGATTGGGGGCAGGAGGAGAAGGGCACGACAGAGGATGAGATGGCTGGATGGCATCACGGACTCGAGGGATGTGAGTCTGAGTGAACTCCGGGAGTTGGTGATGAACAGGGAGGCCTGGTGTGCTGCGATTCATGGGGTCACAGAGTCGGACACTACTGAGCGACTGAACTGAACTGAACTGAACAGCAACAGCTCTTCTCCCTCACTAACTGTCCCACAGAAAACGGCCTGGAAAGGTCAGCCTTAGGTTTCCTTAATGCGTTAATGTTAACTTTTCCATAGTCATGTGCAAAACAAATACACACTCTATGAAGATTTTTGCCAATTCTGACAGAGGATTACATGGTTGGATAGCATCACCGAGTTGATGGACATGAGTCTGAGGAGGCTCTGGGAGTTGGTGATGGACAGGGAGGCCTGGCATGCTGCAGTCCATGGGATTGCAAAGAGTTGAACACAACTGAGAGACTGAACTGAACTGAACTGAAGACCATCTCCAGAGACCAAGCATTGTAGTGTCCAAGAGTCACGGAGAAGGAAGCCTCAGGGGTGCAGATGTGCTCAGAAACGGCCTAGCTGCTGGGTCCACACACTGCTCATGCTCGCTAGTATGCTTTCAGAACTTGACCTAGGATTCTGTCAGCAGCACTCGAAGACTACTTAGGGCTTCCCTCATAGCTCAGTCGGCAAAGAATCTGCCTGCAGTGCAGGAGACCCGGGTTCTATCCCTGGGTAGTCAGGAAGATCTCCTGGAGAAGGAAATGGCAATCCCCTCCAGTATTCTTGCCTGGGAAACCCCATGGACATAGGAGTCTGGTGGGCTGCAGTCCATGGGGTCACAAAGAATCAGGCATGATTGAGCAACTGACACTTCATTAAGACAGCTTAGTGTGGCCTAGTGTACACACCCCTTCTCCCAGTTATTTGATCAACCACTGATCTAAGTGCTGCTGTGAAGGGATTTTTAAAAAAAATATTTATTAATTTGGCTCTTCTGGGTCTTAGTTGCAGCATATGGGATCTAACTCCCTGACCAGGTATCAAACCTGTCCCCCTCTCCCTGCATTGGGAGTTTGATGACTTAGCCACTGGACCACCAGGAAAGGCCCCTGTGAAGGAATTTTGCAGATGCAATTAGATCCCAAGTCAGTTGACCCTAGGAAAAGGAGATTACCTTCAGTGGGCCTGACCTTATCACGTGATCCCTTCAGTGTGATGGAACTACTCTTGGCAAAAGAAGTTTCCATCGTGAAGGATGTTCTCCATGCCTAGCTTTGGAAATGGAGGAGACTACAAGACAAGGACTTCTCAGGTGGCTCAGTGGTGAAGAATTTGCCTGCCAGTTAAGGAGATGTGGATTTGATCCCCGGGTCAGGAAGACCGCCTGGAGGAGGAAGTAGAAACCCACTACAGTATTCTTGCATGGACAGAGGAGCCCGGCAGACCGCAGTCCATGGGGTTTCAGAGTCAGACACAACTAAGCGGGCATGAGCACCAGGCAAGGAAGGCACTTGGCCCCTGGCTGAGCACTAGCAAGGAAGCAGAGTTTCAGTCCTACAGCTACAAGGAGCTGAATCCTGCAAAAACCTGAATGAGCTTTGAAAGCGGATTCTTCCTTAGACAAGCCTCCTACTGAGATCACAGCCTAGCCAACAGTGTGATTTCAGTCTTGTGAAACCCTGAACAGAGAACCCAGGCCTTCCTTGCCCAAACTCCTGACCAGCGAAGCTGTGAGTTAATGAATGGGTGTTGCTTTAAATTGCTAAATGTGTGGCAATTTCTTACACAGCACCAGGAAACAAACAGATGCTAATAGGTAATAGCCCCATCCTTTACCCTAAATGATTGTTATCGTTGTTGTTTAGTCACTAAGTCGTGTCCGACTCTTCGTGAGTCCTACCCTAAAAGGTATTTCTGCCGTCCCCGTATACCCCATGCTTTATTTTCTTGGGCTCCAAAATCACAGCAGATGGTGACTACAGCAGTGAAATTAAAAGACACTTGCTCCTTGGAAGAAAAGTTATGACCAATCTAGACAGCATATTAAAAAGCAGAGACAATACTTCCCCAACAAAGGTCCATCTAGTCAAAGCTATGTTTTTTCTAGAAGTCATGTATGGATGTGAGAGTTGGACTATAAAGAAAGCTGAGTGCTAAAGAATTGAGCTTTTGAACTGTAGTGTCAGAGAAGACTCTTGAGAGTCCCTTGGACTGCAAGGAGATCCAACCAGTCCGTTCTAAAGGAAATCAGTTCTGAAAGTTCATTGGAAGGACTGATGCTGAAGCTGAAGCTCCAACTCTTTGGCCACCTGATGGGAAGAGCTGACACACTGGAAAAGACCCTGAGGCTGGGAAAGATTGAGGGCAGGAGGAGAAGAGGACGACAGAGGATGAGATGGTTGGATGGCATCACTGACTCAGTGGAGATGAGTTTGGGTAGACTCTGGGAGTTGGTGATGGACAGGGAGGCCTGGCGTGCTGCAGTCCATTGGGTCGCAAAGAGTTGGACACGACTGAGCGCCTGAACTGATATCCCAAGCCTGCTCCTCACTCCCATTTCCATTCTTAACCCTGCCAGAGAAGGTTCTGGAAATATGAAATATAACAGCTCTCTTTAGAGTAGACGGCAAGTAAACGTGAGGCTAGGAAGAGGCTGGCCAGTCCGCTCTGTGACAGACAGGATCACCCTGCAGTCCCTGCCTTCCCCCTGCGTGTGGCTATCATGTGCTTTCTGCAAACAATCCATTATTTTTATGCTCACTATCATCTAGCGCATAGCCTCTTACCCTCACTCCAAAACTGGCTGGTACTCGGTGCCCTGAAATATCACAGATGGTGCCGACTGCCTCGTGGCCCTTTTCGTTGGTTGTAATAGACAGCCTGGCCTTGCTGCACTGCAACATCCAGACAGGCCCTATCCTTCAAACTCCTCCCTGTTGGAATTTCCACACTGTCAGAAAGCGAGAGTCATTTATGGTCTCTCTTGCCAGACTCTCTGTAGGACAAGACTGCATCGATAGGCTAAATGTGCAGCAGGAATATCCAGCTCAAGGCTGAGGAATTTCCCTGCAGGGGAGATTACAGGGAAAGTGTGGGTGTCTTTTTTTTTTTAACTTTCTGATCTTGGCAATTAACATTTAATGTAATTCATCACCATGAATCACTGGGGGAGGCTCTCCTACAGCACTCATTAGCTTATTAAAATGAGCACAACTGTCCTGGCTGATCTTAATTATAGAATGATGACCAAACTAGCAATAATAATACATCTGATATCCATTTCATCCTGTCTCCTGTAATATTTCAGCTTGCCCTCCTCTGAGTCTGTGCGGTCGGGATAAGAACTTAAAACTAAAAGGGAAACCTGCCATGCCAGCCTCAGGAACACCTTTCTCTCAGTTCAGGATGCCTCCCACTTGGGATGTTCTGCTCTGTGCTGGAGGGAGCAGGAAGGGGTGAGCATTCTTCCCTATAAACCCTGGCCCAGCACTTCGCCGCTTCAACCTACTAATACTTCTGAGAGTCAATGTAGCCTAGTAAGTCATTCCCAAATTTTGCCGCATACCAGAAAGAGTTGAGGATCTTTAAACACCACTGATGTCTGGCTCTCATCCTAGACACTCTAATTTCCTCAGTCTGGGGTGTCACTTGGGAGTCTGGAGTGTTTTCAAAGCTCCCCAGGTGATCCCAATGTGCAGCCAAATATGGGAACCACTGGCCTCATAGTCAAGGCACACTTCTTGTCAAGACTTTACCACCAACAGCAGGACAACTTTGAGCAGTCACGTCTTCTTTCTATACCTCAGTTTTCTAATTTGTAAAATGGACATAAACACGGCACCTACCTCCAGGTATTATGAAAGTATGCATACTGATGGTTTACTCCAGCTCCTGGGACTTAATAAGAAGGCAGGGTATGTTAACTATTGACATTCTAATTGTTGAACTCATTATTATTTCTCTTGGCCTCTCTGGAGATCATGGAACCAAAGATTCTTATGCTGGCAAGGACTCGAGTGTCAACTACGTTCAGGAACTGCTCTTCAAAAGTCCTGAGCAGGTGACCATCCAGTTTGGCTTGCTAGCGCTTTCTCCACCCAATGGGGCTCATCCTGATAGTTCAGTTTCCACAATTTGAGGGCATGGTGGGGGAAAACTGGGAGTTCAAGTTGGAAAAAGAGGTCATAGCATAAAGTTTCATTCATTCAGCAAGCATTTGTTGAACATCTACACCAAGTACTGTGCTGGGACCACTGAAGGAAAGACATAAACTCATGGTCCCTTCAGCACGAATTGCCAGCTCTTGGTCACCCCGGAGCCAGTTAAAGCTGAGAAACCCAGATGATCCACTGGGGAATTAACTCTTTTGCCATTGCTTTTCTGTTTGCTTGGAATCCCTCAGAGCCATGGTGGGCATTCAGCTCTTCACCATCCTGCCTTACTCCTCGCATTCCCTCACCCCTGCCTTTGATCACTTGCTTCCAGCTCCTACCCTGTGGCTCTGTTTTGTGTTCTCAGATGAGCTGTGCGATTCAAATACCTCAACTGTTATGCCTCTTTCTGCACCGTTTCTCTGCTTCCTCCTATCTTTCGGTATGACTTGTTCATCATCAGCACGCAATACACATCAGTCCTTTCAAAACGACCCTATGGATGCTTGTCTAGGATTTTATCCCCTTATAAGCCAATAATCAATATTTAAGAGGAGTTTGTTTGTTGTTTAGTCTCTAAGTCATGTCCGACTGACTCTCTTGCAACCCCGTGGACTGTAGCCCACCAGGCTCCTCTGTCCATGGGGTGTTCCAGGCAAGATTACTGGAGAGGGTGGCCATTTCCTTCTCCAGGGGATCTTCCTGACCCAGGAATCAAACCCACATCTCCTGCATTGCAGGCAGATTCTTTACCATTGAGCCACCAGGAAATAGGTCTATCATTCCATTTTTCTGTTCCCCTTCCCAACAAAATGCCCCTGAAGTTGTCTATACTTCTGTCTTCACTTATTTCTTGATATTTTCTCCTAAATCCTCCATTCTCAGGCTTCCACCCCTAGCACCCTGTTGAACTCCCACTCATCCACGCTGCTGGTGGGAGCCTGCCATTCTGCTGGGCAGTCCTGACTCTAACCACCCGCAGTTAGTGCAGACCCTACAGGTTAAGGGCTCAGTACTTCGAAAGACTGCTGCGGGTCCAGGGCTTCCCAGGCCTCCTGCACTGCTGACCGATTAGCCATGCATTCGAGGGTTCCTACAACCTGCACATTTGATAATTCACTAGAAGGATTCATAAAACTCTGGAAAGTACTACACTTATGATTGTAGTTTTATATAAAGGATACAAATCAGAACAAGCCAAATGAAGGAATACATAGAGTGAGGTCTGGGAGTGTCCTGAACACAGAGCTTGTGTGCCCCTCTCTGTGGAATTACAGCATGTCACCTTGCCAGTACATTGGTGTGTCCACCAACCAGAAAGTTCCAGCCAGCTTCAGTAATAGGCATGACTGACTGGATCATTGGCCTCATGTTTAAATGCAACCTCCAGCCTCTCTCTATTCACCCAAGGTTGGAAAATTAGGCTGATATCACAGGGCTCAAAGCCCCAACTCTCTAATCACAGGGCTCATCTTTCTGGCCTGGGTGACCCCCATCCTGAGTCATCTCATTAGCATAAGCTTTCTAGGAGTCACCTCTTCAGCATAAATGATCTAGGTGCACCATGAATAATCAGATGGCATCACTGACTCAACGGACATGAGTTTGAGCCAACTCTGAGAGACGGTGAAGGACAGGGAACCCTGGTGTGCTTCAGTCCATGGGGTCGCAGAGTCAGACACAACTGAGCAACTGAACAACAACCGTGAATAACTGAGACATTCCTCTCAGTTGGATAAGGAACCCAGGACAAAGGCAAGCCAACTTTCATTATATGGAGACCTCCATGTTGCAGATCCAAGAGCAGAGGTGTGCTTCTTAGCAGTGTTGGATGGTTGATCACTTCTTTCTTGAGAGTGTTCTCAATGAGCTCCTCCCACCTCCCAGGTAGGTTGTCCTCCTACCTGGCTGGCCACGCCTCCTCTTTCACTGGAGGCTACTTCCCTTCTTGGCCTCTAAGTCTAGAGCACCCACACCCAGACATCTTCCCTAGCTGTCCCTTCTCTCACACAGCCCCAGGCCCGTAATGAGTAAAGCTACACTGAGCCACAGCTACACCTTGCCTCCTGGAGCCTGTGTCACTGTGGCGAGCCCCAGAAACCCCAAGCCCTGTTCCACCGGAGATCTGCACAGACCAACATCTCACACACAGGTGCCACTCCCGGAGCAAGTGGACCTGGGCCCCAAGCCCCAGGTTCTGTGCCAGTTCTATGGGCACATCTATCTCAGCCTGCTGACTCCACTGCAGCTCAGAGTACCAGTATGTCTGACCTGGGACAAAGAATGCCCTTGGCTAGGCCTCATTCCCATAGACAAAAAGGAGAGAACAGGCAGATCCCAGTGTCTTTGTCTCCAAGATCCCTAGTAACCCTAGCGATCACCGTCACCTGCAGGACCTTCACAGACTTGGCTGCAGAAGAAGGGGCACACCTGGTTGATGTTGATTGCGGTGGGCACAGCCACGTGGAGCCTATACCACTGCGCCCTCCCAGGAATCCCTGACGCTGTCCCCACCAGCTTGTCCCCTCATAGCCACTGTCAAGGGAAATTCTTTCTGAGAAGAAAAAAGTCCGGGAAGACTGGGAGAGGTGACGGCTCCTTTACCTTACTACTCTGGTTAGTAGTAAACCTCCAAGGCAACAGGCCATGCTCAGTAATTCAGCCCCTATTTACCCTAAATAACTGAAGCAGAACCAGACACAGAACTGTATCAGCAGCCACTCGACAGGCCCTCTCACTGCATCTGCTGTTGTTGTTGGTTTAGTCACTAAATTGCGTCCGATTCTTTGCAACCCTATGGACTATAGCCCCGTCATGCTCCTCTGTTCTTGGGATTCTCCAGGCAAGAATCCTGGAGTGGAGTGCCTTGCATCTGTACCTATTTTTAGCTCCTTTCAGATACATGTACAACTGCAGATTACTAGCAGGCCCAGGGAAAACTGAGAGGCCACCCAGAGCCCAGATCGAAAGAGAATCCAACGTGACTTGTTTAAAACCAGTGCAACAGCAAACAACTTGTGGCTTTCATTCCTGTGGCATCTCCAAATTGTTTTGGAATTGATCAAAAACACTTGGAAGATGTAAACACTGGGAAAGTAAAAGCTATGGATTTGCCCAACTGGCCAGTCTCCTGTAGACCCAACTAAGCTGTTTAAATGCTTGTGCTGGCTGCAATTTGGGGCTTCTGTTCCTCCGGCTGGGGGGCTGAATCAGAACTTAAAGTATGCCTTGACCTTGACTCAAAGGTGTGCATTCCTAGTTCATTGCCTTGGTCCTTGAGCTTATCCAGAGGGTGAGATTTTTCAGATCTGGGAGCTTGTCTCACCATCTTTGACCCTCTTGCAATTCTTACTGCTCGGCCTCATTTATAATAGGAGCCCCGTAAACATGGGCTGGTTCACTGCCACGCTTGCTGAAATGTGACTGGGCTTCTGGGAGCATGACACATCGTCATATGGGAGTAGAATTTTTAATGAATAGTGTATAGGTTAGGCAAAAGGAGTCCATAGCAAGCAAATAGAATGTTCTGGAAGAAATTTTACTTTATAGCACCAAGGAAGATTTCAAATAATAAGAAAAGCCAGGTGTCTTGCTATTGTTAGTAGAGTTGTTGTGACTGATACCTACATTGGTCTCTTTCACTTGGTTCAGGAGAGAGTCCAGCCATGGAAGAATCATGCACAAATCCCTGGGGGCTCAGCAGGCATGACAGTGACCCAGAAGACTGCCCAGGCTGCAGGAGATGCTGGCAGATACTCTGCATGCTGGAAATGAAGCACGTGTGCATGCTAAGTCACTTCAGTCGTGTCCAACTCTTTGCAATCCTATACACTGTAGCCCACCAGGCTTCTCTGTCCATGGGATTTCCCAGGCAAGAATACTGGAGTGGGTTGCCATTCCCTCCTCCAGGGGATCTTCCTGATCCCGGGATCAAACCTGTGCCTCCTGCAGCTCCTACATTGCAGGCAGATTCTTTACCACTGAGCCACCAGGGAAGCCCGCTGGAAATGATGTTGCTATAAACTGTGCTGTGAGCCACACACAGAAGCAATTTGTAAACAGTTGCTTACAAAGTTTGAGGACATTGAGGACAAGCCTGAACCACCAGAAAGCATGGAAACCCACATCATCCTCTCAATGCCTCCAACTGATGATGGGGTGTCCTGCGGGACAGAAGCTAGACCCTTTGTCACAGAGCTAAACCGCCACCTGACCCAGAGGTGTTGTTGTTGTTGTTGTTGTTGTTGTTTGAGAAGCTGAGGGAAGGTGGGGAAGCTGCAGGTCAGTCTCTGTCCTACACCAACACGTGCGGGCAGATGAGTGATCATGTGCTCGAGCTGCTAAGCGCAAAGGCAGAGTGGATGCCTCTGGTCTTGTGTATAACGTCTCTGTGGGCCACCTAACCTGGAACTATGCAGGGAGGGGGAGTGTGGGAGGCACAGAGCAGACGGACCACGGTGACACACAACAAAACCTCACACTTTCTGAGAGCAGCTCCTCCCTGCAGGGCTAGGAGGGTCTTTGGCAGAAGTAACCTGCCCCTGCCCATCCCCTTCTTCCACAGTCCCCTTCCCATCCTGTTCCTTCCGTGCTGCTTTCCGAAGCCCATAAAGCTCGAAGTGCTTGATGATTGGATGTTTCAGAAACTGTTAGGATCAAGAAGGGTCCAGCAACTCCCTAACCCGGCTGTGAGGACCACTGCTCTTCAGTGGGCTGGAAACCTGGGGTGCAGACCCCTGACTCAGTGCTCCTGACACCCTCTACATAGACTGAAATAAGTCTGGACTGGTTTCTGGTTCTACCCTTCGGCCCCAAAATGAGAGCCAGGCAGATGGTAACGATCATTTTACCTTCTCGTATTTGGAGCCACGTCTACCCAACATTGAAGAATCTTCTGGAAATGTGGAGATTTTTTTTTTCTCTTCTTCCCAGAAGAGGGTAAGTGTCTTATTATCACAAATGAAACCTTACCAGATTCAGAGAAAGGGCTGAACCACACCTTAGAATCTAAATCCAGATTCTTTACACATTTTCCATGGATACAAATCTTGGTTGTTCACCACTACTCATTGATGATAATCAAAAGATAGACGAGACTAATTTCTAAGGGGAGGATTGGTCCTTAAGGAGAAATACCTGTTTCCATGGTGACATCCGATTAAGTTATAGTTTGGAACAGGGAACTGAAAAAAGGAGTTGACTCGAGATTCTGCATTTTAAATCCATATCATCAGTGAGAGTGTTGAGGGATTTGAACGCCTCCAGAATAACTTCACATGTTGGGAAGGATGAGTCACTTGTCATTTCACCAGGACCATTCTGCGCTCAGGCAGGCAGCTTTGTATCCAGCCTACCAGGGAGAGCCGAGGAGATAGACGTGAGTTTTGTTACTGCCCCTGAACTGGGAAAGAAGACTTGTCTTTGTCCATAGAACGTGAGCTTCTCTGAAGCATGCCTTAAGAATTAGTTATTCAACATGTGGATTTTCCTCTCCTGGAGTCAATTAAACACTCATTAGAAAAATGGTTCACAACCTTGGCTGTAAGTTAGAATAACCTGGATAGCTTCTTAAATAATACTGATGCCAGAGTCCCACCCCTGGAGATTCTGATTCAGTCCAGTTGGACTTGGGCCCGGGTGAGGGTATGTTTTCAAAGATCTGCAATGAGTCTAATGTGCATCGAAGGTCTAGCGTCTCCCTTCTGGTTAAATAGTTTCCACAGTGGCTGGAGAGGAGGCAGGTCTCCACTGCTCAGACTTCCATTTAATGAGTGTTTGTTATGGAGCAGACTGAGAAATGAATTAAATTACCTGATTTAACCTGTCAGCAACCCGTGGGGCAGATGTTATTATGATCTCCATTTTGCAAATGAGAAAACTGAAGCGTAGAAAGGTTAAATTGTTGCCAGAATCTGCAAAGCTACAAAGCATAGAGCTGGCTTCAAACTCCAGCCTGGTGTCCACCAAGCCCATGCTGTTAGTCACCATCATAATACCCTCCCCATCACTGGGTAGCCCACCAGTCACTAAGAAAACGCCCAGCTGTCCAATTGTCTCCACTTTACAGAAGGGGCAGAAGCAAGGAGTAGAAATAAAGAGCATCTCGTAGGCTGTGTGTTTAGAGGTCTGATAATCTGCCAAGAGAGTCTCAGTCCTGGTAGAGAAAGTCAAGGAGAGCAGGTGCAACAACTTTCTTTTCTAGATAAGGAAACATGAGTCCAGAAAGAGTGATTTCCTAAGTTCATAAGCAGGTTGACTTCAGAGTCCCATTTCCTCATTCTAAGTGAAGTCGCTTTCTCCTGCACCCCCTAGTTTCCTATTTACTAGGTAGTAGAGAAGAGAGCAAACTTCCCAGATGGCACACTGGTAAAGAACCTGCCTGCCAATGCAGGAGACACAAGAGAAGCAAGTTCGATCCCTGGTTCAGGAAGATGCCCTGGAGAAGGGAATGACAACCCACTCCAGTATTCTTGCCTGGAGAATCCCACAGACAGAGGAGCCTGGAGGGTGGCAGGGGGTCCATGGGGTGGCAAAGAGTCAGACACGACTGAGTGACTCAACACACAGAGGATGGAGCAAGGGGACCGGCAGACTCAACTCACAGACTGAAACGAGCTAATGTGTTCACAGAGGCTAATGTGAGTGTCATAGGCGGGGAGCAAGAGGAGGAGGAGCTTGCTTCTGTCTGGTGAGATTGGGGGAAACCTCACAGAGGAAGTGGTTTTTAACTTGAAGCAAAATCAGCTAGGCTTCCATCTTGCTGAGCTGAAAGAAAGAACATTCCTTAGGGTGGAAAGAGCACATGCAAAGGCAGGAAGAGGGGAGATTTGTTGACCATCAGGTGTCCTGAATTGTCTTAAGCAGAGGAGGCCTGTGAGAAGAAGCAGCAAGAGACAAGGAAGTGGGAGCCAGGGCCCCATCCGAGGGGGCTGGACCCTAATCCAGAGACAGAGGGACCATGGCTACTGTGTCCAGTGGAGGGGCTGTGCTTCCAAAGGACACAGCCCAGACTGAAGGGGATGGTCAGAAACAGGTCATAGAATCCATCCTCTCACAAGGCAGCAGAGGCCTGACCCACTGCCAAGGTCGTGGGAAAGGAGAGTGTCTGGAGATGGGGTGGGGGGTGGCGCAGAGAGCTCCAGCAGAGAGGCGAACCAGAGCAAGGGCAGTGAGGACTGTGGGAGACGAAATCCACCTTCTCCATGAGGGGGTAGGGTGGTGCTTACACAGGACTCCACTCCGTAAAACAAAAACTGGAGAAAAAGAAAAGGTGGGATGATAAAGTCCTTCTGGTCATTTTACAAAAAACTCTTGCAGGAGAGGAAAACCTGTCGGAAAGGAGACTGGGGTTGGGGGCTGGGGTTTGAGGTGGGCTGCAGGGCAAGAGGAAAGGAGGGGTTAGAGGTCGAGGGGAGGGGCGTGGGTGAGGGGGAGAAGGCGGGCCTTGGAGGAAAGACTCCAGAGTCTGCCCCTCGGCCTGGTGGGACTGGTGACCAAAGTGGTCTCAATGGGACAGCACGTGGTGAGGAACAAAGTCTAGAGGGATATTAGGAGCTTAACTGCACTCAATCAGATACTCTTGAATGTAGCACAGTAGGCGGCATCAGATGAGATCGTGAAAAGAGGATTCCATTCAGGTGGTTCACCTGCAGAGACTTGAAAGAGGGTGTGAGCAGAACTAAAGAGACCAACCCCAAGAGACCAGCCACAGCTGAAGCCGCCCACCCCTGGGCCTGAGCAGAGGGTAGTGAAGGTGGGACTGCGGCCCCAGAGAGGGTGGTCACATGGTCATCAATGCGGGGCCAGCACGGGGATGGACAGAGAAGAAACACCCCAACTTCTCTCCCACTGCGGGCTCCTGGGTAGTTCTCACTGACTGATCACAACAGAGCATGGAGCACGAGGCAGCCCAGGTGATGTGATTGTTTGGGACCACAGCCCTCCCAGGTGCAGAGCAAGGCAGGGAAGGGATTTGAGGGCAGAGCAAATGGAGATGAACTAACACACACAGCTTGCAAACAGCTTTGCCCCCAAATCCATCAGAACACGCTGGTGTCGCTGGTGTGAGATAGACACTGCTCTTCTCTCCGTGCGGGTGAGTGACGGGTGAGCTTTGGGGAGGCTGAGGGGTTAGGAGGGGCTCTGGACTCTGCACAGCTTTGCTACTGCACCTCACCAGCTTCTTTTCCCCAAATGTCTGAAAACCAGCATCTTTGGAGTCCCATCTGAGTGCTATGCACTGTAAACCCACAAGAGGTGAGCATGAACTTTCCGTGGTGGCAGACTTTGCCCTCGTATGCCCATATTTTCCATAAACTAAAATCTGCTGTAGTATTTTTGTCATAAGTGTGAGAGGAAGTTTGGGAGATGCGGTTTGGCAGGTGAATTGTGGAAATTCCCAGATATTTGGTATCTGAAGATAAGAGTGAAATTATTGGATCACTCATAAAGCCTTTTGTCACACCCAGTGCCAGAAAATTTTTAATGTACAGCTTTGGGAGCAGGAGAAAGGACTTGCAGAGAAGGACTAGTGATAAATGTAAAGCCATGTAGGATTAGGAAAGGTACTGGCAGATGAGATGACTTGTTGCAAACCTGGGGACCTGGGGAAAGTGTGAATTTTTATTACTTTTTTATTTTTAGTTGCGCTTCCTTGCTGTGAGTGGGTTTTCTCTGGTTATGGCGAGTGGGGGCTACTCTTTAGGTGCAGGGCACAGGCTTCTCTTTGAAGTGACTTCTCTTGTTGCAGAGCGCGGGCTCTCGGGTGCTCGGGCTTCACTAATTGTAGCAAAGTAGGCTCAGTAGTTGCGGCTCACAGGTTTAGTTGTTCCTTGGCATGCGGGATCTTCCCAGACCAGGGACCAAACCAGTGTCTCCTGCATTGATTGACAGGAGGATTTTTTATCACTGAGCCACCAACAAGGCCCAATGTGAGTTATTTGCATAATGACAGAAGGCATCCCCGTGCACTGTCCCAGGTGCCCAGCCCCAGGAGATCAGTGCCCTCGTGACAGCCTCGAGCCTCTGCAGGCCTGACACAACACTCACAGGCCTGCAGCCCTTCATCCTAGCTTGATAGACTGCTAAGCGAACATCACTCAGTCGTGTCCGACTTCTTGTGACGCTAGGGACTATACAGTCCATGGACTCCAGGACTGGAGTGGGCTGCCTTTCCTTTCTCCAGGGGATCTTCTCAACCCAGGGATCAAATCCAGGTCTCCCACATTGCAGGCGGATTCTTTACCAGCTGAGCCACAATCCTAGTTTGACAGGATGCTAAGATTCCATCAAATCAAAATTGCATCATCAATTTAAAGGCAGCTTATTTTGAGGAGAAAAAGACATTACCGAATCATATGTTCACATCAATTTTCAGAAACACAAAATTGGAAAAACCTTCCATCAGACTTCAAATCTTCCAGCTTCCAGGGTGTCAGCTAGAAGTCGTTTTCTTGATGACAGTAATTCTCATGAAAGTACCAATGAGTCTGAATTCACTTAAGGAGAATTTTTCTCTTCCGAAGAGTATCCTGCTAACCTAAATGACTCTCTCATTTGTGCAACAGGGAAAAGGAGATAGTTTTGACCCAGAAAAAAATATCTTCAGATGTCTTATTTCCAAAGACTACCACTGGACTTTTCAGCTCAAGAACTCAAAGGAGTGTCTCTGAGTCATCAGTTGTTTTTCAAGAGGGTCAGCTAAGGAAACAGTAGAAAGAAATAGGGATCGATCCCTATTTCCAACCGAAGATCAGCGAGGCCTCTCAAAGTCACCTCCTTACAGGAAACACCTGTGGTTTTTGGCCAAGTGACCCTGATGACAGGAGGTATAAGTTCTCGTCAACATAAAATATCCCACCACCTGTAAACCAAGACGAAGGCTTACATGTGACCACTGCTAAGGAGAGGGGTGTACAATGCAGGACAGACGATTAGGAGATTTGCCTTGCCAAGAAGGCCAGGGAAGTCTTTTTTTTTTTTTCTTTTTAACTGAAGTATAGTTGATTTACAACGTCATGTTAATTTGTGCTGGACAGCAAAGTGAGTAATTTATATACTTATATACAAGGGAAGACCTGGGGGTTCCATCACTGTCTGTGGGATGGGTGGGGACTCTTGTTGGTTATTTCCTCACTGAGTTTGGGAAAACCCTGCAATGGCTTCAGACAGTTTTCACATGAAAAAAAGATTCTTCATGGGCTTCATGACTCAAGAACTGTATCTCCTTTCCAAGCTGATCAAGAACAAAAAGTGGCCCTTCGTTAAACTGCTACAGTGAATGGTGTCTTAATAAAAATAGGTGGATTTCCTCTCCTCCCATGAGTCCCTGTACTCTGTTATGCATTTAACTTATCTTCACAAGAGTTCAGAAATGCACTTTCAGATACAACTTCATGGTGCATTTGGGGAAACTGAGGCACGGGGTTGCTAAATGACTGCTGAACTATGTTTTGGCCACCCAGGAGGCAATTGATCCCTTCTCACCATCACAAAAGACTCTCCACTGACAGAGTCAGTCCAGGTTCGATGCATGATACAGGATGCTTGGGGCTGGTGCACTGGAATGACCCAGAGGGGTGGGATGGGATGGGTAGGGAGGTGGGAGGGGGGTTCAGGATAGGGAACACATGTACACCCATGGCGGATTCATGTCAATGTATGGCAAAACCAATACAATATTGTAAAGTAATTAGCCTCCAATTAAAATAAATAATTTTTAAAAATAAATTTAAAAATATTTTTAAATAAATTTTAAAAAAAATGGTGAGTCTGTAGCTGAGGAAGAAAGAGGATGCAGGCCTCATTTTCCGGGTTTTGTGTTTCTTACCTTGTAAATCAGTGGTTCCCAAATCAGGTAGTGGTTAAATCCGCTGAGTTCCCCTTTCTGTCCTGCCTCAGACCCGCTGCATCCAAATCACCAGAGGGTGAGAACAGGATATCGTTAGCTGCATCACTCCCCTTTTTCTGATGTTCAGTCACAATTGGGTCCCCCAGCTCGGGGTGTCCTGGGGGAGCTTCACCTGGCTGCCTCCAGGCACTCTGCCTCCTGGTACCAGGTGCTGTCTGGACACATTTGGTCTTTGGTTGGGCTTCCCTGGTGGTTCAGTGGTAAAGAATCTGCCCGCAATGCAGGAGACGTGGGTTTAATCCCTGGGTCAGGAAGAAACCCTGGAGAAGGAAATGGCAACCCATTCCAACATTCTTGCCTGGGAAATCCCATGGACAGGGGAGCCTGGCGGGCTACCATCCATAGGGTCACAAAAGAGTTAGGCACAACTGAGCAACTAAACAACAATGACATCCAGGCCCAAGCTGTCTCCTGGAGGATGAAGCTGCGCCTTTCTGTGAGTTTCCCTGCTCACAAAGATTAGCGGTCATTTCTTACACCAGGGTGCGTTCCCTGTGTCCTAGCCTCCGATCAGCATAGAGAATGGAGCATGGAGTCAGACGGTTGTGTGAACTGGGGCAAGCCTTTGCTTCCTCCCAGGGCTTGAGCCTCGGCTTTTTCACCTGTATAAAGGATGGGGGTGGGGGTGGGCAGTGGAATGGCAATGCAAAAGGAGAATTACTGAAGGAGCCAAGTGGTATCTGATAAATACCTGACGCGGTTTTCAACAGATGGCAGTCCTCTTTCCCCCCATTTCTGTCATGTGGATTCTGGGAATCTCTGCTCCTCCTTTTTGTTAGAACAAAGATGTGGTAAATTATTCTGTGTACATTTAAGTTTCTTACCTTTTTTTTATAATTTTTAGCTCTTTAAGTTAAAAGTTCAGTTTTTAATTTTTGCATTTTACCATTTAACTATCTGAGAATTCCCCAGAGATCCAGTAGTTAAGACTCCACACTTCTAATGCAGGGGAATGGGTTTGATCTCTAGTCAGGGACTAAGATCCCACATGCCATGAGGCATGGCCAAAAAAAAAATTCTTTTAATTAAAAAAATTTTTTTTTTTTTTACTATCTGACTCTCCCATGTTGGCTGAGGAGAATCTTTAACTGTAGTTCTTGTTAAATAAACAGCTTTCTACAGCTACTCACATGATTCTTACCCAACAGTTACCCAGGTGGAAAGTAGTTTGATTGTAAATCTACTACATTTTTGAGTATCAGTTTGGAGATTGTCTGAGACCATTGTCCACTGCTTTTGTTCATGAGGCTGTATCTGCGTCATTGCTTTAGTAGCTACTAATAGTCACAAAGTTTCTGGCCGTATCTAGGTCTGGGCTCTTTTTTTTTATTTAACTTTCTTCCTGCAGGACTCCACAGACATCTCTGCTTTGCAGCCAACTATCTCAAACACAACCTCCAAATTTGATGAGGTAACATCTCAACAGGCAGCGATGTGATTTTATACTGTATATGATACAGAAGGCTTGTCTTCCCAGATACCAGATATAGAAATTCAGAGCTCGGGAGGCTGTAGTGTGACCAGCCATCCCTGTTTGCCTGGGATTGCAGTGTTCACTGGACCTGGGCGTTTCAGTTTTGAAACCAAGAATGTCCTGGGCAAATTGGGACAACTTGGCCTCCCTGGCAGGGAAGGGATGGGCACAAGAGAGGCCCTTCCCATCCTCTCTCAGCAACTGGAAGGAGGCGGAGTTCCCTTCGACTGGTCATCCACCCCCACCGATGGATAAAGCAGCCCAGGTCAGACGTGCTCCTCGGCAGTCGGGCACACCTGCACGCCTCATGCTAGACTCCAGCCTCTAGCAAAGTCCTGGCTCTTTGAAATCTGAAACTTGTTGAGGGAATAGCAAACAGAGCAGCTGGGACTTCCCGCTTCTGGAATCCTGAGAATTTGCTCAGAATTATCTTTCCCTCAGTTATTATTGGAGAATCCCAGAGACAGAGGAGCCTCGTCTACGGGGCCGCACAGTCAGACACGACTGAAGCGACTTAGGAGCAGCAGCAACAGCAGATATTATACTCGGGGCCAGTCTTGTGGCAGGCAGAGAGTGGGAAAGTCGATCGACTCTGCCGCCTGCTAGCAGTGTAGCCTGGACAAGTCCTCTCTGAATGTCTGTTTCCTCACCTACACTTTGGTGATGACAACATCTTCAGAGAGCCGTGGAGAGTGTCCTGCAGGTAACACACGGGCACTAACAATGGCACTGGATTTATGCCCATTTCTCTCCCCCTCTTCATGAGACATGTACTTAGGGATGCTGTGATAACACCCTCTGAACGTTCCTCCGTGAGTTTAAGATTCTAATGCTCACTGCTAGAATTGCAGAGCATCGAGTTGGGAAAACATTTTTCAATTCTGTTCTTCTTTTCTCCAAAATGAGTGTTATTAATGACCCATGAGCCTATGAGTTATAAAAATCCAGATTCTCCAATCTAGCCATTTGATGGATAAAGAAACCAAGGCCCAGAGTGCCTGGGTGGGTGATAGACCTGCTACACAGCAGATAGAAGCCGGCCCTCTAACTTTCAATCTCCTGATCCAGCAGCTCCTCCATCGCACTCTCTCTATTCTTTTTCTCAAGGATTTGGTCTCTGGCAATGGAAAGAGTTGGGAGAACACGAATATGAGCTTTGGGAAGTTATTACCAAGATATTAACATTGTGCTTAGTCACTCATTTGTGTCTGACTCTTTGTGACCCCATGGACTGTAGCCCGCCAGGCTCTTCTGATCATGGGATTCTCCAGGCAAGAATACAGTAGTGGGTTGCCATTCCCTTCTCCAGGGGATCTTCCCAACCTAGGGATGGAACCTGTATCTCCTGCATTGGCAGGCAGATTCTTTACCACTAGTGCTACCTGGAAAGCCCATTACTGAAATTTGATTAAAGGGAGCAAGAGCTGGTTTTACTGGAAGGAAGTGGGAAGGCCAGTGGGGGATAGACAAGAAGACAGGGTTTAGAAACACTATCTCAAAAAAAAAAAAAAAAAAAAAACAGTAAACTTTACCCAACTAGTCAGCATCAGGGTGACCCCAATCAAGAGACTATGCTTGACTGCTTGATGATAGTGACCCAAACTTGGCTATTTTTTTAAGGGGTCCAATTCTAGCTACTGTGACAGTTACTAAGACATAGAGTTCCCTGATGTGGAATTGTGGAAACAGCAGCCCCATCATAAAATGGGGGCTGGCACCAGCTTTCCCAAGCTGTCAGATGAGTCTCTTTCGTATCTAGGGCACAGGAAATAGCAGGTTCACCCCGTTTCATTATATCTGTGATTCTGCAGTACTTTTGCTAGACCTTGGGGCTGCTCTGTAATTCAGGCTTGTGTCTTAGGATGGCTCTCCCCTTGATAAATCGTGCTGGTGATGTGAAATCACTTTGTAAAGTGGGAAGGAAGGAAATGAGTAATCGAAAAACTGTACCCAATTTGCTCAGCCTAAGAATCTGACAGTGCAAAAGGTAGAAAGTGCTTCTGGCCAAGCATGGACTGTGAAATGAATCAGAAAATAGAGGAACTGTCTTATAGTCACTCTTTCGCAGCTCACGAGTAACCCTGAGGGCTGCTGAGTAACCCCATCATTTTGCCCAAGAGGGAACTATTAACTACAATTTCAAGTTACTTTAACTGTAGATTTTTTGTGTGTGTCCTAAACTATAGATAAGAATTGGGATTCAGACTTAATTCCCTGCTCCTTACAAACCTGTGAATAAAAATGAGCCTGTTTATCAGTTCCTCAGAAAGTTGAAGATTTAGCTAGATTTAGTAATACCCCATGACAAAAACAAAATCTTTCCCAGAATAACAGAAGCAGTGTAGAGAGTGTATTCTAAAAAGTGTGTTCAATTATACATTAGATTAAAATGGAAAGTAAATTATAGGTGAAATTGCACATAACAAAGATTTCTGAGCTCTGTCCCTGACCCACTTATTAAGAACCATATTTGGGAGGTCAGAATTTCATTAAGCTAAAAGAAGTTAATGATCTCTTGAAATTTGTCAAAATGGGCTTGACACTTAGTAAAATAATGATAATAGTAAAAACTTGAAGTGGAGTGTTAGTTCAGTCGTGTCCGACTCTTTGCGACCCCATGGACTGTAGCCTGCCAGGCTCCTCTGTCTATGGAATTCTCCAGGCAAGAATACTGGAGTGGGTAGCCATTCCCTTCTCAAGGGGAATCTTCCTGACTCTGGGATCGAAACTGGGTCTCCTGCACTGCAGGCAGATTCTTTACTGGTGAGCCACCAGGGAAGCTGTAAATATTTATCTTGTGTCAAGGGAGAAACCAATCACTTCCCATGTATTTTATAGCTGACACAAAAATCAGCATTCAACAAATGTTTGGTATTGTCATAGTTATCACATTTAACCATTACAATCTTATGAGTTATGTACCCTTATTGTTCCCATTTTGTATATAAGCAAACTGAGATCCCAAGACATAAGTAATTTGTCCAAGCTCCTATAGCTGCTAGACATGAGTAGTAGTTCATTTCCATCTAACTGGAAGGCCATGCTTTGACTGCTATGCTCTAATATCCCATTGCTGTCCACACTGCCCTTATTTAAGGTCTTTGTCCATGCAGCAAAATCAGTGATGCAACTAAAAATAAGAATCACGTAGATGACATATGTGAATTCTTAGCATATATATGGGTAAGAGTGTGGACTTGGGACCCAGTCCAGCTACTTACCAGCTATGTGGTCTTCCACAAGTTACTAAGCTTTCTGGGTCTTGGGTTCCTGTCTATAAAGTGGGGATAATAATACTTCCCACATAGGTTTGTTGGAGAGAAAGATTAACACCAGATAATACCTCTGTAAATGCCGTGCATGCAAGCCCAGTTGCATCCAACTCTTTGCAACCTCATGGACTGTGTAGCTCACCAGGTTCTTCTGTCCACGGAATTTTCCAGATAAGAATACTGCAGTGGTTTGTCATTTTCTACCCCAAGAAACCGTCCCAACCCAGGGATTGAACCTTTGTCTCTTGCGTCTCCTGCATTTCTTTACCACTGTGCTATCTTGGAAGCCCTTCTATAAATGTTGCCTATTATTATTACTAAATGAACCTATTATCTTAAATGTAAGTAGGCTCTCAATGACAGTACTTGCCCACACAATTCCTTTTACACAATTTTAACTCAGTATTTTGTAAAAAGTGTAATAAAGTCTTGAAATGTTTTTCCACCTTAGGGAGACACCATCAGTCTAACAGCTGTAAAATCTAGGAGATGGAGCTTGCCCCGGCCATGTGAGTGATGGTTCCAGAGTGCCTTAGAACAGGGGTCCCCATCTCCAGGTCCCCATCCTGTCAGATCAGGGGCAGCAATGGATTAGAAATAAAGTGCACAATAAATATAATGTGAATCATCGAAATCATGGTCCACCTGGTCTGTGGAAAAATTGTCTTCTACGAAAGCAGTCCCTGGTGCCAAAAATGTTGCAGACTGCTGCGCAAGGAATGGAGGGTTGATTGTATCAAGTACTTTTTTCCCTTTGGGATTTGCAGACACTGATGATTGTGTGGAGATGACTATAATGATCAGAGTTGTCCTCACATGGAGCCCGTGTGAACCTGTCAATTCAGGCACGGCCACATGCCTACTGTTCCCAGGTCTATCAGCTTCCTGCCTTCATTGGTGAAACCCGAGACTCCCCAAGCAGGCTTTCCCGCCAGGAAGTATGAACTCCACATCTGTCATTCCACCATTATAGCTTCATCTCTAGCTCTCAAAGGCCTTTCTTCTGAAGAATCCACTAATAGAATTTCAATATGCCTGGAAGGTTCCAAGCTTTAGTGGAACCTGCTCAGAGTGCCAAATCAGTTGACACCTTCTGCAAGTGTCCAGTGAAAAGTAAAACACTTCTAAGAATTGGACCCGGGAAGGCGAGGGAACAGGCAGTGAAGCCCCACCAAGAGCCTCTGCTCTGGTGTGTGTCCCCAGGCCCCTCAAGGCATGAACAGTATCTCTTGCCTATAAAGAGACAGCCAATCATTGAATTAGCTGTTTGTGACTTTGTCTGTAAGATTATATGGAAAAGCTTCTGAGATCAGTAAATTCCAAGTCTTTAAGTATTTGTTTTCATTGAGGATCCCAGGAATTATCTAAGGCTTTCCAGAACAAATGAAGGGCTTGATTATTAACATTCAAAAGACAAAGATCATGGCATCCGGTCTCATCACTTCATGGCAGATAGATGGGGAAAAAAATGGAAACAGTGACAGACTTTATTTTCTTGGGCTCCAAAATCATTGCAGATGGTTACTGCAGCTGTGAAATTAAAAGACGCTTGCTCCTTGGAAGAAAAGCTATGACCAATCTAGACAGCATATTAAAAAGCGGAGATATTACTTTGCCAACAAAGATCGATCTAGTCAGAGCTATGGTTTTTCCAGTAGTCATGTATGGATGTGAGAGCTGAACCATTAAGAAACCCAAGTGCTGGAGAATTGATGCTTTTGAATTGTGGTGTTGGAGAAGACTCTTGAGAGTCCCTTGAACTGCAAGGAGATCAAACCAGTCCATCCAAAAGGAAATCAGTCATGAATATTCAATGGAAGGACTGAAGCTGAAATTCCATTACTTTGGCCACCTGATACGAAGAACTGATTCACTGGAAAAGACCCTGATGCTGGGAAAGATTGAAGGCAGGAGGAGAAGGGGATAACAGAGGATGAGATGGTTGGATGGCATCACCAACTTGATAGATGTGAGTCTGAGCAAGCTTTGGGAGTTGGTGATAGACAGGGAAGCCTGGCATGCTGCAGCCCATGGAGTTGCAAAGAGTCATACAGGACTGAGCAACTGAACTGAAATTGATTATTCTTTATCATTAAACAATTAGTGATTCATATACATAAGTCTAATTAAAAATGAACTACTCTGTTTAATGATTGCTGCAAAGGAGATAAAACTGCTCTAGTTGTTCTAAACATTTAACCTCCATCTAGGGGGAAGTACAGCTTTTACCAGGGATTGGACCGTCAGGATCTTTCTCAGTGAATGCAGGTCCCTCTCAGGCAGATTAAGGACAGTGCCTTCAGATGCTCTTCAATTATCTTTAAAATGAAGAAGAGAGGAAATGAAGTTAGTACCTAGGACCACAAAGGACATGTTCTCTCCATTTCTTTGTTATTCAAATGAAAAACTTTCTTTATTCAAAAGAAGCATTTAAGATTCATATTTAAATGTTAATTTTGAAAATCAGAATTGTTTTATCATCTCCTGTATTGTATTTGCTTACCCCTCCCCCAAAAGTATATTCAGTTCAGTTCAGTCGCTCAGTCGTGTCCAACTCTTTGCGACCCCATGAATCACAGCACGCCAGGCCTCCCTGTCCATCACCAACTCCCGGAGTTCACTCAAACTCATGTCCATCGAGTTGGTGATGCCATCCAACCATTTCATCCTCTGCCATCCCCTATTCCTCCAATCCCTCCCAGCATCAGAGTCTTTTCCAGTGAGTCAACTCTTCTCATCAGGTGGCCAAACTGGAGTTTCAGCTTTAGCATCATTCCTTCCAAAGAAATCCCAGGGTTGATCTCCTTCAGAATGAACTGGTTGGGTCTCCTTGCAGTCCAAGGGACTCTCAAGAGTCTTCTCCAACACCACAGTTCAAAAGCATCAATTCTTCAGCGCTCAGCTTTCTTCACAGTCCAACTCTCACAGCCATACATGACCACAGGAAAAACCATAGCCTTGACTAGACGGACCTTAGTTGGCAAAGTAATGTCTCTGCTTTTCAATATGCTATCTAAGTTGGTCATAACTTTTCTTCCAAGGAGTAAGCATTTTTTAATTTCATGGCTGCAATCACCATCTGCAGTGATTTTGGAGCCACCCAAAATAAAGTCTGACCCTGTTTCCACTGTTTCCCCATCTATTTGCCATGAAGTGATGGGACCAGATGCCATGATCTTTGTTTTCTGAATGTTGAGCTTTAAGCCAACTTTTTCACTCTCCTCTTTCACTTTCATCAAGAGGTTTTTTAGTTCCTCTTCACTTTCTGCCATAAGGGTGGTGTCATCAGCATATCTGAGGTTATTGATATTTCTCCCGGCAATCTTGATTCCAGCTTGTGCTTCTTCCAGCCCAGCGTTTCTCATGATGTATTCTGCATAGAAGTTAAATAAGCAGGGTGACAATATACAGCCTTGATGTACTCCTTTTCCCATTCGGAACCAGTCTGTTGTTCCATGTCCAGTTCTAACTGTTGCTTCCTGACCTGCATAGAGGTTTCTCAAGAGGCAGGTCAGGTGGTCTGGTATTCCCATCTCTTTCAGAATTGTCCACAGTTTATTGTGATCCACACAGTCAAAGGCTTTGGCATAGTCAATAAAGCAGAAATAGATGTTTTTCTGTAACTCTCTTGCTTTTTCCATGATGCAGTGGATGTTGGCAATTTGATCTCTGGTTCCTCTGCCTTTTCTAAAACCAGCTTGAACATCTGGAATTTCACAGTTCACATATTGCTGAAGCCTGGCTTGGAGAATGTTGAGCATTACTTTACTAGCGTGTGAGATGAATGCAACTGTGCGGTAGTTTGAGCATTCTTTGGCATTGCCTTTCTTTGAGATTGGAATGAAAACTGATATTTTCCAGTCCTGTGGCCACTGCTGAGTTTTCCAAATTTGCTGGCATATTGAGTGCAGCCCTTTCACAGCATCATCTTTTAGGATTTGAAATAGCTCCACTGGAATTCCATCACCTCCACTAGCTTTGTTCGTAGTGATGCTTTCTAAGGCCCACTTGACTTCACATTCCAGGATGTCTGGCTCTAGGTGAGTGATCACACCATCGTGATTCTCTGGGTCATGAAGATCTTTTTTGTACAGTTCTTCTATGTATTCTTGCCACCTCTTCTTAATATCTTCTGCTTCTGCTAGGTCCATACCATTTCTGTCCTTTATCGAGCCCATCTTTGCATGAAATGTTCCCTTGATATCTCTAATTTTCTTGAAGAGATCTCTCGTCTTTCCCATTCTGTTGTTTTCCTCGATTTCTTTGCATTGATCTCTGAGGAAGGCTTTCTTATCTCTTCTTGCTATTCTATGGAACTCTGCATTCAGATGCTTATATCTTTCCTTTTCTCCTTTGCTTTTTGCTTTTCTTCTTTTCACAGCTATTTGTAAGGCCTCCCCAGACAGCCATTTTGCTTTTTTGCATTTCTTTTCCATGGGGATGGTCTTGATCCCTGTCTCCTGTACAATGTCACGAACCTCCGTCCATAGTTCATCAGGCACTCTATCTATCAGATCTAGGCCCTTAAATCTATTTCTCACTTCCACTGTATAATCATAAGGGATTTGATTAGGTCATACCTGAACGGTCTAGTCGTTTTCCCTACTTTCTTCAATCTAAGTCTGAATTTGGTAATAAGGAGTTCATGATCTGAGCCACAGTCAGCTCCTGGTCTTGTTTTTGCTGACTCTATAGAGCTTCTCCATTTTTGGCTGCAAAGAATATAATCAATCTGATTTCAGTGTTGACCATCTGGTGATGTCCATGTGTAGAGTCTTCTCTTGTCTTGTTGAAAGAGGGTATTTGCTATGACCAGTGTGTTCTCTTGGTATAACTCTTATTAGCCTTTGCCCTGCTTCATTCCGTATTCCAAGGCCAAATTTGCCTGTTACTCCAGGTATTTCTTGACTTCCTACTTTTGCATTCCAGTCCCCTATAATGAAAAGGACATCTTTTTGGGGTGTTAGTTCTAAAAAGTCTTGTAGGTCTTCATAGAACCATTCAACTTCAGCTTCTTCAGTGTTACTGCTTGGGGCATAGACTTGGATTACTGTGATATTGAATGGTTTGCCTTGGAAACGAACAAAGATCATTCTGTCATTTTTAAGATTGCATCCAAGTACTGCATTTCAGACTCTTTTGTTGACCATGATGGCTACTCCATTTCTTCTAAGGGATTCCTGCCCACAGTAGTAGATATAGTGGTCATCTGAGTTAAATTCACCCATTCCAGTCCATTTTAGTTCGCTGATTCCTAGAATGTTGACGTTCACTCTTGCCATCTCGTTTGACCACTTGCAATTAGCCTTGATTCATGGACCTAGCATTCCAGTTTCCTATGCAATATTGCTCTTTACAGCATCGGATCTTGCTTCTATCACCAGTCACATCCACAACTGGGTATTGTTTTTGCTTTGGCTCCATCCCTTCATTCTTTCTGGAGTTATTTCTCCACTGATCTCCAGTAGCATATTGGGCACCTACCTCTTTCAATATCCTATCATTTTGCCTTTCATACTGTTCATGGGATTCTCAAGGTATATTTACTCATTTTTAAATCCCAAGTGCCATACTTAGCTTTCACAAAAAACTTAGTCTTTGGGGCTTTGGGAGTTTTGTTTTGTTTTAAACTGAAGAAAAAACTGATTACAGAATCGTTATGCTGATACCTTCAAACACCCCTGCTCCGTGTCCTGCCCCGAAAGCCACATTTTGACTTTTCAGGTCTGTCCTGCCTGTTCAGTTCTCTGGTTGTGAAGAGATGATGATAGTGATAATGCATAAAGGGTGGGGGCAGAGAGGACCTCTTTCAGACGTCTTTCTTTCCTCTCTTGTCCTAATATAGAATCTAGGAATTATTAGCTAAGACCAAGGACTCAGCTTTTTCCAAATTCCTGAGTTCTAGGCCCTCTTCTCCCTGCTGGGGACCCCAGCAGAGGCAGGACGTGAGCGTGTGCTGACTCCGAGGCCCCCAAATGCACCCGGAGGTCCCCTCTCCTGCTAGAGAAGCAGCAGTCCTGGTGAGAGAGAGCCAGAGATTGGCCTCAAATCTCATCTAAGCCCTTAGTTTTTTACAGGACTTGGGAATGTTATTGTTTCTTGAACCTCTGTTTCCCCACTTACAAAAGCATGGTTTAAAATAGATTTGTAATGAGTATTGAAAGAGACCACATTTCAAAGCAAATGGTGGAAGATATTTAGCCAATGTTAATTTCCTTTCTCTGATCTAACTATTGATTATGAGTTTCTAACTCCCTCTATAAACCATCCTCCTCTTCAGAATTTTAATCTAGTCTTGTCTTCGGCAGTGTCCCCAAAGAAGTTATGCTTTGTGAAATCTCAGGACAGAATGCTAAGTTAAAAATCTTTGTAGCTGCTAGCAAGTCTGACTTAAGGCACACACAGAAAACAACAAATATTTGAGTAGTGGCCCTCCACGAAGATAGGTGTTTGCCTTTATCCCAAAAACCTGTGAATGAGACCTTATGCAGGGAGGAGGGGATGCAATGAAGTTAAGGATCTTGAGATGAGATCTTCCTCTATTATCCAGATAAGTGTTCTTATAAAAGTGAGACTTAGGAGGAGAACATGGATGAAAAAGGAGGAGGCAATGTGATCACGGAGACAGAGGGTGGAGTGTTGGGGCCACTAATCAAGGGATGCTGACAGTCCCCAGAAACCGGAAGAGGCAGAGAGTGAATTCTCCTCTAGAGTTCCCAGAGGGAGCAGAGCTCTGCGTGTTTAGAACTTCTAGCCTTCAAAGTAGAAGTAAGAGTATAAATTTCTGTTGTTTTTAGTCACCAAATTTGTGGTGCCTTGATACAGTAGCCACAGGAACCTAATACAAGGCACTGCTATTATTAATAAATACAGATTTCCTTCCTCTCAGTTTTGTTGTAAATCTAAAATTGCTCTAAAAAGTAAAGCCTGAAATATATGTGTGTATATATATGTATATACGTGTTGTGCATATACATATATTTTTTATTTTGTTTTAAACCATTGCCTTTTTTACTTTGATACAGAGAAGTTAGAAACGTCCCTTCTCTTGACATTTTTCTAACAGCAACCTTTATTAAAACAGTGGCAATCAAGAGTAGAAGGAAGAGTTTCTCAGGACATTGAAGTCATTCTGCTTGTAATCACCAAAAATGTGCCATGAGTGCTGTGGAAAAATAAGAGGAACCACTTTTTAAAAAAGCATTTGCCTTTATACTTGTGCATGTCAACACTGATGGTACTGGGGAGCCAAGAACACCAATACGCTTGGCATTATTTACACTGGGAGACTTTCAGTCCCTGCAACCTGCAACCGCCCCAAATCCAGTAAACAAGGATAACAAAGATGCTTGGTGACTCTATCACTCTTCCTGAAGCACTTGCAATGCTGATGATCTTCAACACTTTATTGACAAAAGGGAAATATTGGCTCGGTTCTCTGTTCCTTAAAAAGTCCATGTATCACCATTTGCTATCTCCAGGTTTGACTCATGCAGGATATTATGTTCTTTTCATGAGTACAGAATAAGCCAAGGTCCTCTCAGGGGTATAGGTGTGTGTTCAGGAAGAAAAGTTTACAAGATTTCTCTTCTTAACTCTAATCATTGAAAATTAGCTTTCTCATTAAAAAAAAAAAATTTTCCCTTTTTCCTAGGGGTGTAGTACGACTGGAAGATCAGAGCACATTATGAACAAAATATCAAATTGAATGTAAAAGTGGATTAAAGGTGATTTAGAACTTTGAGGAGCAGCAGGGAAGCTATGATACCTGCGATATTATTAAGATTGGAGTTTGGGTGATTATGTTTACGTCTCAGTTCAAATGAGGTTAATGGGCTTTCAGATTATCACTGGGGGAGGGCAGACAGAACCAGCATCTTTCATGTGATGAGGCTGAGTTCCTTGGATTGTTCTGCAAATCCTTTAGTAAGTATGTGACCTTTTACTTAAACCAGTACTCCCTTTCTCTCCGCATTTATTTCACTTGTTTGGTACATTCTATTGCTCTCTTCCGCAAGAGTAAAGAAAGCATTGAATAGAATCGAATTTTGAGTGCTCATTTGACTTTGTTCAGAAAGATATTATATAGGCATTTCCAGCTTTAAATACAAGCCTAATAGGATTTGCTGATTTTTTTTTTTTGCACATGAAGTATTAGAGATGCCTCCGAGATTTGAGGACAAAGAAACTGGAAAGTGAACTTACATTTTACTAAGATGGGAAGATGCAAAATAGGCTTGAAGAGGCAGGTGTCAAGGGTTGGCTTCTGAACATGTTTAGGTTTGAGATGTCTATTATATACTCAAGAGGAGCTATTGATTACACTATGGCATAGATAGACTAGACCAGGCCAGAGATGAGAGCTGGTATCATGGGTGAGAGAGCTCCTCGGTGAAGGCCTTAGGGATGCTGGGCTAGGGGTAATGGGTTGCTTTATCCTACAACCTTTTAGTTTTTAACCCAAATGTACTTTGTGAACATCCAAGAGAAGGATTTAAAGTTTATCAAACTTCTTTAGGTTATTTATCAAATTTACCACACATTTTAGGGAGCTTCCAGTCACACTATTATTCTGTAGAATGCCCTTTGCAGAATACTTTTGAAGACAGCAAATGTTAGTTTTATCATAGAACTCTCTCTACCTTGCAGCAAGATGGCATGCAAAAACAGTAAGAGTTTGGAATGGATATCCTTTAATGCAAAATGGTTTCAGGACAACTCAAGTGCACTACATTTATTGTGCACTTAATTTTTATTATTATTATTACATCAGCTCCACCTCGGAGCATCAGGCATTAGATCCTGGAGGCTGGGGACCCCTACTGTAATCAGTACCTGATTACTTATGTGCTTCTTTGCCTTCTCCCTTGTGAATTACTACAACCCCATTCTTACTTGGAAAGCAGATTCTTTGGGGCTTGTTTATATGAATTGAACCCTAGATCTTGATCAGCTTACCCCTTGGGTGAACTAATAAAGTTAGGTTTCTAAACCTGCAGGGCAAAGGGCTCAATCTCACAGAGTCCAGGCTGAAATAGTTCAGCTTGCCTTTATCCCTTGCTTTTCCTCAACTCTGTGGGCCCTATAGATTCAGACTGCCACCTCTTATACTCTTCTTGATCGGTGTTAGCCTAGAACCTCTTGTGCTATGCCCACCACAGTTCTCTTCTCTGACGATCCTGTGCTTTCCTATAACGTAAACCACATACAGGCCAATAACCGAATCTACGTCTTCTGCTCCCAGCTTTCTCTTGAATCCTAGGATTGCACTTTTGCATCGGCAGGCAAGTTTTTTTTTTACCACTAACACCACCTACAAGCACCTAGGATGGTATTTCTGACTGCTGTTAGCATCTCTATTGTGGTATCCTAGAAGCATCTCCAACTCAGTGTTTCTCCAACTGAGATCAACCTTCTCCTCATCTAAAACCTGGTAGACCACAAAAGGGAGTTTCTAGTGGCACTTCTTATGATATGAGTGTTTTCCTTTAATTTGCTTGTTTGCTTCCTGAGAGCTCACCCATTCGCAAGGCACCTGAAAAATTCAGAAGGTGAGACCAAAAGACCATTTGACTACTTCCCTCTAAAGCATTCTTCTGGGACTTCTGGTGGTCCAGTGGTTAAGACTCCACAGTTTCAATGCAGGGAGTACTGGTTCAGTCCTTGGTTAGGGAACTAAGATCCCACAAGCTGTGTGGTATGATCAGAAAAAAAAACAAAAAAAATGCATTCTTCATCGCCAGTCCCTTGCCAGTATCTCAAACCAGATCGCACATTTTGACTCCCTCCTCAGGGTGAGTTCCTTCTTTTTAAAGGGCAACACCCAGCAAGTAAATTGCTTATAAATCTTAGCATGAAGCCAAAGAATCATCCAGTTTCTCCATGCAATCATTGTCTGTCTGAAGAGGCTCATCAAACTCCCATAACCCATGACATTAGCACCCTATGGCCCAGGAAGCTCATAAAACTCCCATAGCCCATGACATCAGTGCCCTATGTCTCACCTACCCCACCACAACCTTCAGTGTGCCCCTGAGTAGGTGGGAACTCAGAGCCCAAGTCCCCTCTTTTGCTCCTGCTGCTAAGTCGCGTCAGTCATGTCTAACTCTGTGCGATCCCATAGACGGCAGCCCACCAGGCTCCTCTGTCCCTGGGATTCTCCAGGCAAGAACACTGGAGTGGGTTGCCATTTCCTGCTCCAGTGCATGAAAGTGAAAAGTGAAAGTGAAGTCGCTCAGTCATGTCCGACTCTTAGCAACGCCATGGACTGCAGCCTACCAGGCTCCTCCATCCAGGATTCCCCAGGCAAGAGTGCTGGAGTGGGGTGCCATTGCCTCCTCCTCTTTTGCTCCAGGAATATACAATTCTGATTATCCTAACACTTGTCATGTTATATTGTAATTATCAGAAGCAGAAAGAAACCAATATTTACTGATAACTAGTATGACCCAAATTTTGTAGCAGATGATTTACATTCATGATACTATTTAATCTTCACGTCTACCCTTTGAGAAGGGAATAATTATCTGTATCTTACACATAAGGAAATAGAGAAGTGATGTGTCTATCACAAGATCTCATGGCTAACAAGGGCCTCCCCCTCGCCTGCCCCCGTCGACTATGAGCTCCTCCTTGGCACTGACTGTCTGTAATTCATCTCAGTGTCTCCACTGCATCTGTCACACTTTAGTAGGGGCTCAAAGAATATTTTTCCAAATGAAGGAGGGAAGGAGAAAGAAAAAGGAAAGGCCCTAGATTTCACCTTACACTTTGTAAGCATTTAATAAACGTTTATGAATGAATACCAAGGTTTGAGAGAAGCCCTCCAAGCTTTCCCCTGAGGCAGTCGAGTGATCTGATTGGCAGGACTCAATTTATCAGCCTCCCCCAGGCAAGCTTGTGAAACAGAGCAAGAATGATGAGGCTGGAGCTAATGTAATTTCAGATGAATCCATTAGAGTCCCTGTACTGCTAGAAACTGGGACGTAGAATTAAAGAGCCCTTTATAATTTATACTCAAACACAAATGGGATGTGGAAAGTGGAATCTTTGCTTTATATTCTGATTCCTTTTTCTATGGCCTTGGAAGCAGTTATCAAATGAAGAGAGTTTCAATAAGGGTAGAACGCTGAGGTGATTTAGGAATGATCCCACCCCAGCCTGAGAGCTACATGAGCTGATTTACTGAGCTGTCTTCCAGTCTTTCAATTTTATGATTCTATTATTTGTGGAACAGGAGGCAGGAGAGAGGAGAAAGCCAGACTTGGGGAGTGCCTATCTGGTGAGACTGTCAGGTCCGAGGGAGCGGAGAGAGAGGCTGAAATAGCAGAGTCTGTTTCATCGTGGCCCTGCACCTTGTCCCTGAGACGGCGTAATAAACAAACTGCTGGTTATGAATATGTCAATGTTTCCATAGCCTCTGTACACAAGAGGGGTCAGCTGGAAAAGTATGAACTCTGTGTCCATAGCATTCTGCTTATTTATCATTTACAAAAAGATAGAGGATAGTTCAGGGATTTCTTCTTGGAGAAAAAATGGAGAGAGAGTGAGAGGGCATTTATCTCATCTCTAGGAAGAAATCAGGGAGAACAGAAAGTTAAAGACTGCCAGGCAATTCTCCATCTCTCCAAACCTCAGGGGTTTTATGACCATAGGATTTTAGAGCCAGAAGAGATCTTCCAGGCAGCTGATTATTCTGTGGAGGAGGGAGCTGGGGGCGACCAGGTGGCAGCCGGCATCAATGAGAGGTCACAGGTCACACTCAGGCCACCTGCAGCCGGCCTGGCCCTGCGCTGCCCCTCAGGCAGGAGAGCCTGTCTGTCGGGCAGTTCTCAGTTCATCCTATCCTGTCTCAGCTCTACCCGCATCTCAGATTCAGTGCCCTCCACAAAATAAGCATAGCGATGCCTACTCTTTACAGACTTGTTAACTTATCCAATGAGATAACACATGTGGAAGGAAAATGTTTTGTAAACTTTAAGAATCAAATGAGATAGCAGATGTTAGATGAGAATGTTTTGCAAATGGTAACCTTGGGATGGTACTATTAATCTCAGTGGAAATATAAGCATCATCAATAGTTTTGACATTAAAAAGTATCTACCCCATTATACAGTATCAGTGTAAATAATAGTAACAGATTTCCAGTCTTTGTTCATGACTTTTCAATTGACATCCTTTTTAACCTTCTAATAACAATTCCTCTTTTAATAAGTTCTTTCATCTCATTAGACAAAGTAATATATGCTCATTATAGACTATTTTAAAATACCTAAAGACTTAAAGGAAAAAATGTTACCCATTGTCCTAAAACCCAAAGATAGTCACCATTAATCTTTTGATATATTTTCTTCCAGTTTTTCACCATGCATATTTTAGTTATCATCACATTGATTGGAATATTTTCTTCCCCAATTTTTTCATTTAACATTACAAGTTAGATATTTTTCCATGTTACTAAAAAGCATTTATGTGTTTTAATGGTTGTATAATATTTTATGCTATGAATATAAAATAGTCTATTTAATCATTCCTTATATGAACTATTAGGTTGCTTCCTTTGAAAAAATATTATATAGAACGCCACAATTAACTATACAAATAAATCTTTTATGGATCTCAATCTATAAAAAGTATCTTAATATAGTTTAGTAGAAATAGGAATCTTGAGAAGAGGAATCTTTAAAGTTTAAATACATTTGTTGAATTGCTTTCAAGATTTTTATCAATTTACCTTTGCCCATCAGGGATTCAGTAATAAATTACCACAAGTTAGGTAGCTTGAGGAGAAGGAAACGCCACCCCACTCCAGTACTCTTGCCTGGAAAATCCCATGGACAGAGGAGCCTGGTAGACTGCAGTCCATGGGGTCGGTGAGTGACTTAACTTTCACTTTTTACTTTCATGCGTTGGAGAAGGAAGGGGCAACCCACTCCAGTGTTCTTGCCTAGAGAATCCCAGGGACAGGGGAGCCTGGTGGGCTGCCGTCTAGGGGGTCGCACAGAGTCAGACACGACTGAAGTGACTTAGCAGCAGCAGCAGGTGGCTTAAAATAACAGAAATTTAGTCTCTCACAGTTCTGGGAACCAGAGTCGGAAATCAAGGTTCTGACAGCACCATCTTTCCTCCGGAGGTTTCAAGGAAGCACATAGCTTGGCCTCTCCTAGTTTCTGGTGGGTGCCAGCAATTCTTGGTGTTCCTTGGTTTATGGCAGCATAATTCCAATCTCAGCCTCATCACATGGCCTTCCTCCCCGTGTTCTGTGTCTCCAAATCTCTGTTTCCTGGTAAGGACACCAGTCTTTGGATGTAGGACCACTTTAATTCAATGCAACCTCCTCTTAACATGATTGTGTCTACAAAGACCCTGATCCCATTCACAGGTTCTTGGCTATCAGGACCTCAACATGTCTTTTGATTTTAGGAGGATTTTTGTTTGCTCGTATTTTTTTTGACTGCATTGGGTCTTCCTTGGTGTCCTTGGGCAGGGGCTACTCTCTGCTCAGGCTTCTCCTTGTGGCAGCTTCCCTTCTTGGAGCACAGGCTCTAGGGCGCCTGGGCTTCTAAATAGTTGTAGCACACGGGCTCAGTAGTTGTAGAACACAGTTTAGTTGTCCCACAGCATCTGGACTCTTCCTGGACCAGGAACTGAACTCATTTCCTCTATACTGGTAGGCAGATTCCCAATCACTAGACACCAGGGAAGTCCTTAGTATATCATTTGAGAGGACACAATTCAATCTACAGCCAGTGTATATGAGAGTTCCCCATTTCCTTCTGTGGTCCCCAGCAATATCACTTCACATTTTAATTGTATCATGTACAACCTCAAAGAGCCAACTCATTGGGAAAGACCCTGATGCTAAGAAAGATTAAAGGCAGGAGAAGAGGGTGACAGAGGCTGAGATGGTTGGATGGCATCACCGACTCAGTGAACATGAGTTTGAGCAAACTCGGGGAGATGGTGAGGGACAGGGAGGCCTGGCGTGCTGCAGTCCATGGGGTCACAAAGAGTTGGACATCACTTAGCAACTGAACAATAGCGATAACTGCCTCAAAGCAGAAATAGATTTCCATAAAGATCTTCACTAGTGTTGAGCATGGTAGAATGATTACTTTTCAGGGGTTTTTTAGGCTCTTCTTTTTTACATAACCAAGCTTGATATTTATTTATGTAAATTTTGGGAGCAGCACGGATCTGCTTTTGATGTCAAGTGTAGCCATCTTTGCTGTGGGCCCAGGCCTCCCCCCTGCCAGAGTCTCAGGAAGGGAGCTTTTGTCAGGAACTCTCCTGAAGAGGGGGAAGTTTATGAGCTTGGGATCAGACAAATCTGGGTTCAAATCCAAGCTCTGACACTTAGCCCTGCATCACCTTGAACACGTACTTTATCTCTCTACTTTCTCTGTTAAATAAAGATAGAAGACATGGAAGGGTCAGGCACTTAGCCCAGCACATGGTAACTACTCAGTACCTGTTATCCATGGTTATTCATGTTGATTATGGGTGTTGTCATTGATACTATTATCATCACCCTGCGGTTGATCCTTCTTAGTTTTCATGTAATAGTGTTCTGGGTGTCTGTCTGGGCACTATTCCTGGAGCTCAAATACTTTTGGTCTCTGACTCTGACTCTCCACTACCCAATCATTTATTGTCTGGATTCCTAAAATGCTCCTTGCTTGCCTGAATCCTACTCTGATGTCCTCAATTCCCTTGTAGGTCCTTGCTTTCCACCACCAGATCATCCTGTTGTGTCAGAGAACAGCTTCTAGTCCAGAAAGTTTGGTTTCCCCCTGGTGCCCCATCATATTTCAGCCCTTTAGACCTGACCTGACATCTGGAACTTGCTCTGTATATGAGTCCTCTTGCCCAGTCTAACATCAGATATGGCATGGCATCTCCCTTTAGCCAGCCTTCTCTTCCGTCCGTATGGTATATTGTGACTTTTCAACATGTGATGACCATAGCTGGACCACTGCTTTCTCTGAGGCCATCCAATCTCTTCTGTTCAAAGTCCTGGTTTCAAGAATTAACCTGACCTTGATTTAGAATTGATATTCCTGGCCACACTTCTCCAGCTTCTCCAGCCTACCTTGCCAGATAAAGGATATCCATTCCATTCAGATCTCATTACCCTATACGGTGATTCTTGGAATAAAAACCATATGACATTTCTCCCAAATTTATTAGCTTTCTGTTCCTCAAGTATTTTATATTCAACAGGATCAATCATGGAGAATGGAATGGGAAGAAAGAGGACAGTCTATGCTAAAGTGGTCTGGGGCCACAGTATAATGCACACATCTTCTCCCACTTCTAATCGGGTGGCAAATTACTTATCCCACTTAATAAGGTAAGGGAATTATAAAACCCATCTATACCTATTTTATCTTGTCTATTTATGTTACTTTGGGGCACCTGCTTACAGTAACCACAGTCAAATCCGTTAAAGATGACTTTTATCTCTTAATGTCAGAGCCATCTGCTTGATCTCCCTTGGTGGATTTTCACGGTGTTATTCACAGCGAGGCCATGCCCTTCAAGATAGATCAATGGGTCCTCCATGACCTGGAATTGCATAGTAAAATACCACACTTTAAATGATGTTGCATACAAGCAGACTTAGTCAAAAGAGTCAGAAATAGCCTCTTCGCCCTGTGGCAATAGGAAAGAAGTTCTCCTAAATATTACAGAATATCTTCAAGCTGGCAGACACAAGTGCTTCTTTGTCTTCTCTGGTGTCTCATAGGAATCAAATCTCTTAATTCAAGAAAATAGAGGGATTTCCCTGGCAGTCAGTAGTTAAGATTTCATGCTTCTAATGCAAGGGGCTCAGGTTCAATCCCTGGTCAGGAACTAAGATCCTGCATGCTGTGCAGTGTGGCCAGAACAAAAAGACAGTGTCAATAAATGGTAAAAATGCCAACACTTTGGTTCTGATCAAGGCAAATCTCTAGAAGCAAGAGAAAA
This sequence comes from Capra hircus, assembly GCF_001704415.2. NCBI lineage: Eukaryota > Metazoa > Chordata > Mammalia > Artiodactyla > Bovidae > Capra > Capra hircus. The sequence goes on along the minus strand of NC_030830.1, from coordinate 9,036,579 downwards.
GGTCTACACAGGGTCTGATCCAGTTTCTCTAGCTGTACTGCTCATTTCCATGATTTGCAACTCATAGCTGTCTATGGTATATTCAGTTCAGTTCAGTTGCTCAGTCGTGTCCTACTCTTTGCGACCCCATGAATCGCAGCATGCCAGGCCTCCCTGTCCATCACCAACTCCTGGAGTTCACTCAGACTCACATCCATCGAGTCAGTGATGCCATCCAGCCATCTCATCCTCTGTCGTCCCCTTTGCCTCCTGCCCCCAGTCCCTCCCAGCATCAGAGTCTTTTCCAATGAGTCAACTCTTCACATGAGGTGGCCATAGTACTGGAGTTTCAGCTTCAGCATCATTCCCTCCAAAGAAATCCCAGGGCTGATCTCCTTCAGAATGGGCTGGTTGGATCTCCTTGCAGTCCAAGGGACTCTCAAGAGTCTTCTCCAACACCATAGTTCAAAAGCATACGTGCCTACATATCAACCCACTCCAGTTTTCTTGCCTAGGAAATTCCGTGGACAGAGGAGCCTGGTGGACTACAGTCCATAGGATCTCAAGAGTCGGACACAACTTAGTTACAAAGCAGTAACATATACTGGCTTACATACTTGTGTATGCCTACTGAAAACCTCTAATGTGACATCCCCCTACTCAGATTCACAAACTCGCAATGGTGCTTTTCAAGGATTTGACCTTACATTTTATCAGGTAGAGTGGTGACACAACTCTAGGAATGAGAGAACCTTTGCTCTGGGCCCTTGGAGTCACTCAGCCTTTTTAATTATGAGAGAGCCTTGGGAACTTCTTGGGGGTAGCAACCACTATCTAAGGGGCTGCATCCAACATGGTGCTGAGTTCAAGCTCAGGTTAAGAAAGAGACTCCAGGGTGGAATTCTAGAAAACTGGGAGCTTGTCTCTCATCATGATTGTTGCTTAATTCTTAAAGAATAGCACCTCATGGGAAATCAGATGCCATGGAGTCTCACATGACTGAAAAAACCATAAGCAGATGAAGGAATGTAAGGAGGTAGAGAATGAAGTTAGAATCTCCTTAGATCTGACTGAGGTTAAGTTAGGATTTGATCATTTAAAGAATATTTACTTTTATTGCCCTAAAGAAAATGGATTTGTGCTGAAGTACAAGCAATCAAGAGAAGTCTTATTCACAGCATCTACCTGCTGCTTGACATAAATGAAGTAATTGCTCCAATCAGGGAGGAACAGGAGAGATTGGTAATAAAGTGAAAGATGCTGAGCTCTTTACTCTCTTCAAAGAATGAGGATCTTGGAGCTGAGCTCCATGGCAAAGTCCAGCTATGATTCAATTTTAGAGAAGGCCTGAGGCTAGGAGTTAGGTCTCTGATTCAGGGTTGCAGCCCTTATAACAAAGGAAATTTCATTCCCTCCTTGACAGCTGATGGCCTCACAAGTCAGCCACCCTTCACGCCACTCTCTTGAGGCTGTCTGGACCGGACCCCAGGGATCTCACTGGCCTCTTGGCTCCATCACATGCTGGAATGTTGCTCTTCTCAATACCAGGAGATAACTTACTGTCATTTTCTAGAAAGTGGAAAAAACTGTTTTTTCATGCTCCTTGGTCTCTCAGCAAGGGTGACAAAATGAAACATGTTTTACTCTGCTTCTGAGTAAGTAAAAGCGTATTGGCCTACAATTCATAACTAAATTTTTTTGGCATCATATCCACCCTCCTGGGAATCAAGGCCTGTTTTATTCTCTCCTTTCCTTGAAACCCATGTCCATTCCTTCATTCTTGAGGATGTTCTTTATGTCAGAGAGCTATTGTCAGGGTTTATCTTTATCTTCATATTGTCCAGTAGGATTGTGCATTGCCTTATCTATCCTGTGTGTGAGACTTTGAAAACTGTGCCACCTGTCCTAGTATTTAGGCCCTACTCATTCATTTGGTCTTTTAACCAACATTTCTTCAGCTCCCCCTCATGGTTCCATGGATTACGGACTCAGCGGTACAGATACACAACTGACACCCTCAAAAAGCTCAGATTTGTACAGAAAGGGTGAGGATAGGAAAGTTTAAAATAAATCAGAAACATTAACCACCAGATATGCAATATAATTTCAGGAGTCTCAAAAACCATATGAGAGCCTTAATTAAAGCCCCCAAATTCCTATATGTTCTCAAAAATACTTAATATTATGAAAATAAAGAAAATTCCCTAAAATAGGCATTCAGAAGGAAAAAAAGAAAAGATTGCCCAAAGAGAAATAACAGACTCCACAGTAACAGAAGATAATGGTGCCTCATTCATAGAGGTTTTTTTTTGTCTTTCTCAATATAATATTTAGGCTATTCAAAATAAAATTTGTGACAGGAAAAGCCTATAACCCAAGAATTCTATATGGAGTTTAAAAAAAAAAAAAAAGATTGCCAGATTTAGCAGGTAAAAGCACAGGACACTCAGATTTGAATTTCAGATAAACAGTATGTTTTTAGTATAAGTATTTGGGGATACATTCATACTAAAATATGTTTATTGTTTACCTGAAAGTCAAATTTAACTGGGTGTCCTGTATTTTATCTGTCAACCCCAATATAAAAAATCTTTTATGCGTCAGATAGTTCAGACATGAATAAGCTAGAAGATTTAGCACCCTATATTTTCTAAAACAATTACTTGAGATATTCATAGAATTTTAAAATTTGAATAAGAAAATCATGATTTAAGGGGGCTAAGGACTATACATAAAATAGATAACTGATGAGAACATACTGGATAGCACAGCGAACTTAATGCACTGTGATGGTATGAATGGGAAGGAAGTCCAAAGGGGAGGGGATATATGTATATATTTGGCTGATTCATTTTGCTGTACAGTAGAAACAACATTGTAAAGCAACTATATTTCTATAAAAATTAATAAAAAGAAAAGAGGACTAAGGACTAGCAGTGAGCACCAGTTGTTAAATTTTAAAAAATTGGGTATAAATATAGTTAAAATTCTAGGAGAAGCTACATATTGTTAAAAAGTAATGATTTAAAACTGATACAGTACTAGTCATTTGAAGTCTATAATCTTGGCATTACCAAGAACATGGATTGAGTCAATGGCCAGGAACAAATTCTAAGCATATTAAAAGCACAGTTCACACAGGGGAGCAAGGTTAGAAAGACGAATGGCAACATGCTTGTTGATTTTACAGAGTGGGGCTGTTTGCATGATGTCATTCAAACATGATCTCATTTGGGTCTCACATGACCCTGGGAGAGTTGGCAGAATTAGTAAGGTCAGCGAGCATGTTTCTCATCTATACCACAGGGAAAAACAAGGCTGAGGGAGCTTTAACATATCACCCCATACCTAGCCACTAGCAACTGACAGGATCTTATCTCCAATTTCAGAGGGTGATTCCAGACTAACTCAAATCCAGTTTTTAAGCTACTCCCACTCTATAAATATTTATTGATTAATATTTTTCTGTCAGTTCAGCTGTTTATTGAGTTTTGTGTGCTCAATCATATTCTTTGAGGTATGTAGGAATGGTCTGAAATATGATCTTTGTTTTCTAGATTTAAAACCTACTTAGGAACCAAACATACATGGGACAGCCTTCAGGAGAGGACTAAGTTTCCAAATCAGAATACTATGAAATAGTACTAACAGAATGCTTTTAATTTTTAAAATCTGTACATTTTTGGTTATGCTTAGGGAAAAATGTCTGGAATGTTGTAATACTGGGAAGCTTTATTTTCTTCTCTGTAATTTTCTATATTTCCAAGTTTTCTACAATGAATAGAAAATACTGCAGACATCAAGAGAAGGTATCTCATTTTGTTGAGTTCAAATTAGATATTTTACAGAAGAACAGAACTTGGAAATCTAGCCTTCTAAAAAGGTTGTAATTCTAGACCTGCATCATCTGATATTGGCTGTTGAATACCTGAAATTCGCTTAGTCCAAGTTTCCATATGGCGTGAATTTAAATTACACGTCATATTTTGAAGACAGTGCAAACAACTGAAAATGATGTCTCAATAATTTTTATATTGATTACATGTTGACATGATAGTATTGAGTTTTTTTGATATATTGAGTTAAGCAAAATACAGTATTGGGTCAAATAAAATTAATTTCACTTGTTTCTTTTACTTTTTAAAATACGGTCACTTTAAACATTTTAAAACGAGTGGCTTGCATTTGCTACCCAGAGTGTGTTTCCATTAGACAGACAGTACTGCTATAGACGGATAGAATACCTGCATACAGGCTACATGGGAATCAGATTTTCTAGGTAATGTCATCAGGGTACCTACACAGCCCAGGGAATTTCTAACTGGACACATTAGCCAAAAAATATGTGAGTTAATTTTACTTAAAATTTGGGAGAAATCTCAGTAAAAAGAATCAGTGCATCCTCAGGGTCAGGAATCACTGAGTAGGGTACTTTGGGTTTGTGTTTTGTTTTTAAATCTTCCTCTACACAGTATATTATTTCCCAGTAAGTTTTGAATTTTTAAAACTACAAAGCAGACTCTAATTTCTACAGTTTGTGAAACAGATTCTGCCTACAATTTACAGGGAATTCAGAGGCAGGTGACAGATGGGTGTTCGGGAGAAGTTCGTGGAGAAAGGGGTACACACATGGAGTCTGGAAGGAGGGTGAGTTTTACACAAGCAGATGGGAGAACAAGGCTCTCAGATCATCCTGCTAGTGTCCCAGCAGGGGGACACACCCCGAGCACTAACGCCTGGGGCTGAGAGCAGAAACATATTGCTCACACAGGCCTCAATTTCCTCATCTGGAAAGTAAGGATAATAATGCCCACCTCAGTGTGGTTGCTCAGGATGAAATGTGAGACTCTCTATAAGGCGCTCAGCACAACAAAGCACTCAATTGAGTGGTCATTATCACTACTATGATTATTACTAACAGAAACTATTGCAGTGTTGGTTGGAGGGTGGACCAGGCTATAAAAAGATTTGAAACCCATGCAGAGGAGTTACAGAAAATTAAGTGTGCAGGGTGGACTAGAGAGGCAAGAACTGGACTCCAAGAGGTCAGTTGTGAGGCTGATGTGATGCAGGTGAGAAATGGTATCTTTCATTTCCTGGAGCTGCTGTAACAAGTTACGATAAACTGTGTGGCTAAGAAGGTCAGTAAGGCGCTGCCTCATAGTTCTGGAGGCTAAAATCAAGGTGTCCGCAGGGCCAGATTCCCTCCAGAGGCTTTAGGGGAGGATGGTTCCTGGCCTCTTTCAGCCACTGGTACCTCCAGCTTTGGCTTGTGGCTACATCATTTCAAACGTCAAGGCCAACACCTTCAACTCCCCCTCTGTTGTCTTCACATTGTCTCCTCTTCTCTGTGCATGCGTGTGTCCTAAGTAGCTTCAGTCATGTCCAGCTCTTTGAGAGTCCATGGACTCTAGCCCACCAGGCTCCTCTGTCCATGGGATGCTCCAGGCAAGAATACTGGAGTGGGTTGCCATGCCCTCCTCCAGGGCAGCTTCCCAACCCAACGATCAAACCCTCATCTCTTACGCTTCCTGCATTGGCAGGCGGGTTCTTTACCACCAGCACCACCCGGGAAGCCTCTCCATTCTGTGTCATCTCTCAGATCTCCCTCTGCCTCCCTTTCACAGGGATGCATGTCATTGCATTGAGTGCCCACCTAGATAATCCAACACCATCTCCTCATCTCAAGGGCCTTGCCTGGATCACATCTTTGCCATTGAAGGTGGTATTTACATGTCTGTCTTTTAAAGTCAGCTACCTATCACAGGAAGGGGGTATTCAACTATGGCTATTTGGCAAGGATAATAATGCCCACATCAGTGTGGTTGTTGCTGGATGAAATGCAATACTGTCTATAAAGCGCTCAGCACAACAAAGCACTCAGTTGAGTGGTCATTATCACTACTATCATTATTACTAACAGAAACTAAAGTTGTGCTGGTTGGAGAGAGGACTCGATTACGGAAAGTTTTGAAACACGTGCAAAGGACTTAGGAAAATTAAGTGTGAGGGTGGACTAGAGAGGCAAGAACTGGACTCCAAGAAGTCAGTTTATGAGGCTGATGTGGCTTTACTGGTACGGATTTGGCTTTAGTGGTACAACCTAGCAGAATGTAAGCCCTGAGAGTGAGACAGAAAAGGAGAGAGATTATGAGAAACATTTTACAGGCAAAATGGATAGGCCTGTTTATGAAAGTTGAAGTTCAGTGGACACCGTGTAAAGAGAGACATCACCAACAGTAGGAAAGACACAAGGGCTTACTCTCCAGGTGATCCAAGGTTGAGGCTATTTCCCAGTGTGTTCTTCATCCCAGGCCCTGATGCCACTGGACTAGCATGGGTCCCTGCCTGGGAGACATTGACATGAATTCCCTTGTCAGGCTTTAGACCCAGTGAGGGTCCTAGAGGGAGGCAGCCACCAGCTGCAGTGTGTCAGAACAGACTGTTTACCAAACTCCTGCAAACATCACTAAACCAAGGGGAGACTGCTGTAAATTAGGAGAAAATAGGTTCTTTCAAGACAGTTACTGCCCTCGCCAGAAACTAATAGAGGATTGCTCTTCAGTACCTCCGTGAGCCCAATCAGGAGGTCGATGGGTCCTGATTATCATGTGAGGCCTATTCAGCTGTAAACATGTAAAAAGAATGCACTCTAGGGAATCCGGACCTGCAAGAATGGTTGTCGTACCCCATTGCCCTGGTTTAACAAGAAACAAAGGCAATATGCGTCTGTGTTTCTCCTTTCAGGCACGAAGACTGAAAAGGAGATTATTTCATGATGACCTTTCCCCAATATTTATTAGACATCAGTACAGGGTTCAGTGATCTAGCAAATCAGCTTATGGTATTTTCAATGAGAAAATGATATAAATGCTCATTAAAAGTGCACGATTTGACCCAAAGGCCAGAAAATTGAGAACTAAGGTCAGCAGAGGAATTTAGACTCCCATTCTTTGCACAGGTGAGTAAACATGATGAGGACCCTATGCTTAATCAGAAACGTCTCTGGTGAGCATTATGGAGAAAGAGAAGCGCACGCGCAGTCATCCAGTCCAGTCCAGCCGCTCAGTCGTGACCGACTCTTTGCAACCCCATGAATCGCAGCACGCCAGGCCTCCTTGTCCATCACCAACCCCCACAGTTTACTCAGACTCACATCCATCGAGTCCATGATGCCATCCAGCCATCTCATCCTTTGTCATCCCCTTCTCCTCCTGCCCCCAATCCCTCAGCATCAGAGTCTTTTCCAATGAGTCAACTCTTCACATGAGGTGGCCAAAGTACTGGAGTTTCAGCTTCAGCATCATTCCCTCCAAAGAAATCCCAGGGTTGAACTCCTTCAGAATGGACTGGTTGGATCTCCTTGCAGTCCAAGGGATTCTCAAGAGTCTTCTCCAACACCTCAGTTCAAAAGCATCAATTCTTCAGCTCTCAGCTTTCTTCACAGTCCAACTCTCACAGCCATACATGACCACTAGAAAAACCATAGCCTTGACTAGACGGACCTTTGTTGGCAAAGTAATGTCTCTGCTTTTGAATATGCTATCAAGGTTGGTCATAACTTTTCTTCCAAGGAGTAAGCATCTTTTAATTTCATGGCTGCAGTCACCATCTGTAGTGATTTTGGAGCCCACAAAAATAAAGTCTGACACTGTTTCCACTATTTCCCCCATCTATTTGCCATGAAGTTATGGGACCAGATGCCATGATCTTCATTTTCTGAATGTTGAGCTTTAAGCCAACTTTTTCACTTTCCTCTTTCACTTTCATCAAGAGGTTTTTTAGTTCCTCTTCACTTTCTGCCATAAGGGTGGTGTCATCTGCATATCTGAGGTTATTGATATTTCTCCCGGCAATCTTGATTCCAGCTTGTGCTTCTTCCAGTCCAGCGTTTCTCATGATGTATTCTGCATATAAGTTAAATAAGCAAGGTGACAATATACAGCCTTGAGTCTGTTGTTCCATGTCCAGTTCTAACTGTTGCTTCCTGACCTGCATATAGGTTTCTCAAGAGGCAGGTCAGGTGGTCTGGTATTCCCATCTCTTTCAGAATTGTCCACAGTTTATTGTGATCCACACAGTCAAAGGCTTTGGCGTAGTCAATAAAGCAGAAATAGATGTTTTTCTGGAACTCTCTTGCTTTTTCCATGATCCAGCAGGTGTTGGCAATTTGATCTCTGGTTCCTCTGCCTTTTCTAAAACCAGCTTGAACATCTGGAATTTCACGGTTCACGTATTGCTGTATACTTATTGCAAAAGTGGACCTTGTCTGTTATAATCGTGAGGTTAGTAATAACAGGTTGTGGTGACGCCGTGCCTCATTCCCCTCACCCCTGCCCCCACATGATCAGTGTGAATTTGTTTATTTTTGCTGTTATGTAGAAGAAAGCTCAAAATTCAGTGGACTCACCACCAAAGAGCTACAAAGTCCTGTTCTGTACAACACCCACTAAAATGTCACATGGCTTCAGAAAAACAACTCCTTTCCTTCCAGGAGTTAACAATTTAACAATCCTCAATTCCTCATTGCCTCGGCAAAAATTATTTCCATTTCATTACATTCATTTGTTACAGATGCTTACATTTGATTTCTCCAGAGACTAGGAATGAAAGACTTCAGAAAATGCTTCGACCTATATTTTCTGAATCCCTGTCTTTAGCAAATCCCAGACTTCCCCCTTTACAGCCAAACACTTCATTAGTTTTGCTTTTCTCTTCTTAAGAAATGTGTAATAAATCCCAGGAATCAGGACTAATACGTAGCCAAACATTTTCATGAAATGCCCTCAGATTAATCCACTTGCCCAGGCAAACAGCAACTCCACCTACCTGCCTTTAGACACCCTGGAACCAGCCTTCACTCTAAGCATCGCCACCATCTACTCCCAATAAATCTCATCTTGACTAACAGAAACCTGTCAATGGACAGAAGTTGTTGTTCAGTTGCCCAGTTGTGTCCAACTCTTTGCGACCCCATGGACTGCAGGATGCCAGGCCTCCCTGTCCTTCACCATCTCCTGGAGTTTGCTCAAACTCACGTCCATTGAATCAGTGATGCCATCCAACCATCTCATCCTCTGTTGTCCCCTTCGCCTCCTGCCTTCAATGCTTCCCAGCACCAGGGTTTTCCCAGTGAGTCTGCTCTTCACATCAAGTGGCCAAAGAATTGGAGCTTCAGCTCCATCATCAGTCCTTCCAATGAATACTCAGGACTAATTTCCTTTAGGATGGACTGGTTTGATCTCTTTGCAGTCCAAGGGACTCTCAAGAGTCTTCTCCAACACCACAATTCATCAATTCTTTGGCACTCAGCCTTCTTTATGGTCCAACTCACACATCCATACATGACTACCTTAGTCAGCAAAGTACCATCTGCTTTTTAATAATTCTAACCTACATAGAAGAGGCTATCTAGGTTTGTCATAGCTTTTCTTCCAAGAAGCAAGCATCTTTTAATTTCATGGCTGCAGTTACCATCCATAGTGATTTTGGAGCCCAAGAAAATTAAGTCTGTCACTGTTTCCATTGCTTCCCCATCTATTTGCCATGAAGTGATGGGACCGGATGCCATGATCTTTGTTTTTTGAATATTGAGTTTTAAGCCCGTTTCCTCAGTCTCCTCTTTGACCCTCATCAAAAGACTCTTTAGTTCCTCTCTGCTTTCTGCATAGGGTGGTGTCATCTGCATATCTGAGGTTATTGATATTTCTCCCTGCAATCTCGATTCCAGCTTGTCCTTCATCTAGTCCAGCATTTCGCATGATGTCCTCTGAATATAAGTTTGATAAGCAGGATGACAACATACAGCCTTGAAGTTCTCCTTTCCCAGTTTGGAACCAGTCTGTTGTTCCATGTATGGCTCTAACTATGCATTAGGTGCAATCACTTTTCCTATGTTGCAAGTAAGAATTATGAGGCATGGAGGGATTAAGTAATTTGCCAAAGTCATACAGTTAGCAGAGTCACCCACTCTGTTTTGAGAGGCTGGAAGCAACTGTGAGGACAGAAAGTTTCATCTCTCTCTACCTCCATGTCCCAAAAGACAGTACAGTGCTCTGGACATAGTAGGAATTTTATAAGTTATTTGTTAAAGAATTATGTTTAGAGATTTTTTTTGTTCTTTTCTTTGAAGCTAAACTGTTCATAAGAGTTAAAAATGCTAAAACTTGTCTGTCACTTCTGAGCTTGCCTGTCACTTTTCTGAGCTGGGAAAAGTAAATAGACAGTCCAGTCTGGCTGGACTGGGCATCTTACAGGCCTGGGTGAGCACCCAGAGAGCCCTGGAATCTGGAGACTAAGCAGTCTTATCGTTTTCCTAATTGTGTGTGCCAACGCCTAGCAATCCTTATGTATCTTTTCAGTCATATACACATGTAAATATTTGCCATGGTTAAACCTTGAGTGACGCACTCGTTACGGGCCCTTTCCCCAGCTTACTCTGCAGCAGTGGTACAGAGTAGGAACTCAGGGAGGTGCTGAGGCTCCAAACACCTCGCAGGGCCAACCTGCAGCTTTGGGTCAGAGCTGGACATGTACAACGTGAAGGAAGGTGAAGCTGCATTGTGCGGACAGGTGTGCATTCTCAGCCCACCTGGCAGGGGTGATGATGGCTGACGAGGTTTTCTTTTTTAAAACTATATCCAGCTTTGTGGCCCCCACCTCCCGACCTGGGAAACCATCCAGAAGCGGTTGCTACTGGGACACCTGCTGTCACTACCACCTCCCATTGTATGAAACAGGAATCCTGAAGCTCTCAGAAATGGGACGAGGTCTGGCCCTTACTCCAGAGTGGTTGCTGTCCCTTCTCTTCACCTGATTTCCTAGTGGCAGTGTTGAACTTGTCTTCTGTGGAGCATAGCCATCACAAGGAAGCCTCTCTACATTCTGGTTTGCCTGGGTGAAGAGGCTTCAAAGTCAGGAAATCCAGGTGAGTTTCAAGGAGCCGTGTACGGCATCACCAGAGGTCCTGACACCTTGAGGGGATCAGGGGGCAGGTACCGTCTCCTCCACTCACCTTCCATCCTCTAAGCCTCAGAGCACCCAGTCCTCCCTGGTCCAGCTACTTCTCTACTCACTCTTTACCTCCTGCACGTTTCAAACTAACAGGCTCTTTACTCCCCGCTACGTTTAGAGAATCTATTCAAACTAACAGTCTGTTTATTCTGCCCCCACCCCCGGGTTTAGAGAAACCCTCAAGGGCATGTTACCTTACACTTCTCTCATGATAAATCTGTAAATATCTCTTTTTAATTTTTAATCTGTGGGATTAAGAACCAGGATAACTTTGGGAAGAAAGATGGAGAAATTGAAGGAGTCACAAGGTGGAGTTTTAGGGTGCAGACAATGTTATTTCTTGATCCAGGTGATAATTATACAACTGAGTTCAGTATTATCATTTATTGAGCTGTACTTTTATGATTTGTGTGCTTATCTCTCTTTGATATACTTCAGCCTTTAAACATTTAAGACAGTCTAAATACTATCAAAGTGGTGTACAGTAAAAAAAAAGTCCGTTTCCCACACTTATCTCCCATCCCCCACTTCCTCTCCTCAGGGGAATAACCCTATTTAGGAAAGGGCTCTGGTAGTCATCAGTGCTGTTCTTCATCTCCTCCTTCAGGGAACCTGGGCCCGTTGCCCTCCTGGCATTTCCCGGCCCTCCTGTGGTTGGACAGGATTGTGTGACTAGTTCTGGCCAGTGAGTTGTAAGCAGAAGTTATGTGTGTCGCTTCTGGACCAGGGCATTCAGTCTCCAGTAAAAGGTCCTCTGGACATCTCCTTTCCTCCTACCCCAGGGACATGCTGTTTTTTGGTTAGTGTTCTCCTTCAGCTTTGTTCTCAGATGGATTATGACAAAAAGCCAATTCCCAATGGACACAGGCAAGAGGCATGAGCAAGGAATGTGTGTGATGTTGAAGCCATTGAGACGGGGGGATAGTTTGGTACTGTGCTGATTCATAGTGAGACCTCCTCTGTGTGTGCGTGTGTGTGTGCACATGCACGTGTGTGCCCTGCATGTGTGTGTCTCTCAAGAGGACACCAAGAAAAAAAAGTTGAAATAAAAATATGTGGGAAAGTATGAGTATAGTTGATGTATCTGTTAAGATATTTTCAGCTCCAGGTAAAGAAATCCAAAGTGAAAGTTGCCTACTCAATAAGACTATTGCTGATAAAATAGAGGTGTGGTGATTCCAGGATTGATTTAGCTCAGCTGCTCAACTGTGTCATCAAAATTCTTCCTTTTGATGATTCTTTCCCCTCTGCCTTCCTCAGTGTTTGGGCCACCTCCTCTCTTGGTACAAGATGGATGACAACAGCAGATTCTGGTCTCGCTTTTTCTCAATCTCTCATAATCTATCTCTCTCACACACACAAATACACACAAATATCCAGATGCAAATAAGAGACGATTGAACAAAATGTTCAGATTGAAAAAGGAAACAAGCCTTCAGTATATTATGATCACTTGAGTACTTCTCTGATGGTAATTTCACAGCTCTTTTAGTAGTTTGATATATTTATTATTGGGCTTCCCTGGTGACTCAGATGGTAAAGAATCTGCCTGCAGTGCAGGAGACCTAGGTTTGATCCCTGGGTTGGGACGATCCCCTGGAGAAGGAAATGGCTAGAGCTTTTAACACAACACAAAGCGTTCTTTTGTTAGTAGACCACAAAATCAGGTAGGACCTGTGACAGTCAAGAATAAAGTGATAGAATAACATTTGGCTAGTCTCCTTAATTTGGACTGGTCTCCTTAACTTGAAGAAGTTAAGGAGAGTAAAACACACAGTAATCCTTTTAAAATTAATTTATCAGTTTGAAATACCTTTATCATCTTCTTAATTACCATGACCAATAATAAAGGGTCAATGACTAGCTACAGAGTAACTGATCAATGAGAAAAGAAGTCATCATCCTAAATATTCACTAACAAGTTTCTAAGAGACCTGAATTATGCAAACTGTCTCTGTAAAAACGTCCTGTAAAAGAAAACTACAACTGCATAGGAAATATTTAACTGATGCTTATTGCCATTAGCACATTTCCTACTGATTAGATATATAACACTGGATTTTAAAAACGTTTTTACAGAGCTTGTACTTCATTAGGGCACTTTATATAATCTTATTTTTTAAGAAAATAGATCTTGGAACAGTACCATGTAGGCTGAACATCTAGTTTGTAGCCTTGGGGTTGCACAAGCATCGTTCAGTGTGAATCCCCAGCACCTGTTGTTAATGGGTTAAGGAGGCTCTGCGTCCCACAGGAAACGGAAAGAAACAAGGACACGAGCGTTCATTAAGTGCTGCTGTATGCGCTTGTCTCATAGTTATTTACACATTATTTTATCCAACCCTGCTTTGTTGTGTTGTCATCTCCATCTTTCCAGGTGAGGGACCTGAGACATAGAAGTTATGTGACTTAAAATATGTAGGCACCAGGAGCTGGACGACAGACAGCAGACAAGAGAGTCCAGGTGACTGTGGGATTGGTGTTGTACACAGCTGCCTTTTAGGGGGTCACAACTCTCTGCTGTGCTTGAAAGCCTTGACATTTAGAAAATAGGTTTTCCATAAATCCACCCTTTATAAGGCAGTGTCTCAAAAGGCACCTACAGGAACAAATGGCCTGTCCTGTTTGGGGAGTGGGTATATAATAAATGCTAACTGGCATTACTTACAGGAGTGAAATTAATAATGGCCTTGGATCTGATTAGGAAAATAAAGTCAGAGCTTCTGTGTCCTGTGGCTATAGACTGAGCAGCCCAGCCTGGGAGCCCCACGCTGACTTAGGCCAGCTTGAGAAAGAATGGTCTGCCCCTCTGTCACCAAAAAAGCATTCATTAGCCAAGTAAAGTAACTCCACATAGTACATTGTCATCTAGTGAATAAATGAGCACTGTAAACCAACAAAAGCATTTCCTGAGTGAGCCAGCCATTGTACTAGGCACCCATACTACTGAGGCTAAGATTTCTTGTCTCATGGAGCAGACATGAGCTGTGGCTATTTGTCGTCCTGCGTCGTCCAGCTCCTGGTGCCTACGCTTTTTAAGTTGCATAACTTCTATGTCTCAGGTCCCTCACCTGGAAAAATGGAGGCGACAACACCGCAAAGCAGGGTTACATGAAATAATGTATAAATAACCGTTGCACAAGCACATATAGTAACACTCAATGTTACAGACAAAGGTAACAACTATGAAACGGCCTCTTACAGTGGGGAAGGTGGTGACTTTTTTCCTTGCTGTTTTAACTTTTTATTTTGAAATAATTTGAGACAAAAGTCTCGCAAAAATGGTAGAGATAGCCTTGACCTTGCTTGCGCTTGACCCTGCTTCCTTTAATGTTAACGAATTTCAACCTATCATATACTATGAAAACCAGGAAGCTGACATATTCTTTTGGCGGGGCGCTATTTTTTTCTCCTTTGACCGTCCCGCATGCCATGTGGGATCTTAGTTCCCTGATTCACAACCCCCCAACTCCTCCACCCCTTTATCCCCCCACTCCCCCACCCCTACCTCCCCATCCCCCTGACCCCTACCTCCCCATCCCCCCACCCCCCGCATTAAACTATTTCAGAAGATATTAATGCAGCTGTTAAATACCTCATACCCACCTCAACCAGTCCTATGGAGGAAGGAAGAGGAAAGGGTAAGATGTGGGTGAATGTGTGGGGGCCAGGGGTTAAGCATGGGGACCTGGGAGTGCAGGGGGAGAAGCAGATGCCCTCAGTATCAAAATCAAAGTAAAGAGACCTCCCGCACCACCCCTACACACCCCCTACCCCTGCCTCCACCCCCCACGTTGGCCTTAAAGTGAATGAAATTGTGGGCCCATTTGTATCCCAATAAAACTGGAAAAACGCCTATCCAGGCCAATGCCAATTTTCTGTTACTGCCTCTGGGGCTAGCTGTCTTCCTAAGCAGACTACTCGAGATCTATTTCCAGTGAGCTTGCCACAGTGCCTAGTTCCTGTATAACATTTCTGGAATCCAAAGCAGTAATTTAGGAAACACCATAAAAAGCATCCCGAGGCTTTAACCAATGAAAGTCCTGTAATCTGACAGCTCTGCTTTACATGGGAAATGTGGGCTGCTGCCGTTCTTAAAGCGGCTCCCCAGCAGTGTCCAGCGTCTCTATGCTCTGGCCAGGAAGGGTCTGTGCCCCTCCCCCTCTGCTGGATCCCTGCACAGAGGCACACAGCAAACGCAGACGTTCACTGGGGGCCCTTGAAGGCCCTTTATTTATCATGTAGAAGTCCACGAGTGCCTGAGGGCTGCCCATCACTGGGCAACCATCCCCCTTCAGGCTGTTTTTCATTTCCAATTAAAAATCTCCTCACTGTGCTGAAGGTTTTCATTTCTCCATGTAAATTCTGTTTTTGCTCCCGCTTCTCTCCAAAGCCCTACCTTTTAAATGATTTGCTCCCACCACATATGAACATGTGTTGACTTCTAACCCTCAGAATAGTCCTTGAAAATTATTTCTGTCACTTAGAGGATCCCAGAGGCATTGTGGTAGTAGAATCAACCCAGGATCTTGAGACAGAAAACCTGGTTCACGTCCTCACTTTTTCCCTCACTGCCTTTGTGACCGTGGACGACTCATTCAAGCTCTTTGGAATTCTCGTCTGTCAAAGTGGGTACAGTTCCTCCTGTTTAGCTCACAGCTTGATTATATGGAAGAAATGGAAGGAAGTGAGAGTGGTTTATAAGCTATAAATCTGCTGTGCTAATAATAGCAAGCCTTTCTCAATGTTTATTATATGCAAGGCATGGAGTTTTGGGTGCTTATCTCATTGAATTCTCACAATAACTTCACAGGATAAATATTATTGCCATTTTACAGATGGCTATACTGAGGCAGAACACTCAAGTATCTTCCCAGGCATCATACTGGTAGTAAACGGTGGCCTTGGGATTTGAACCCAGGCCATCTGGCAACAAAGCCTACCCCTTTACCACAGTGCTGAGTTACTTCCCAGTACAGTTACTATATTAACATCATGGTTAGAATGTGAGGTTAAAGATGCTTCTATCCTCACTGGGGTAAAAGGCAGTGCTATCACCACGGGCTCTCCTGCAGTCCTCTCCTTCTGAACCCTTCACTGCAGAACGCTTTGCGAAGTTCACTTGGAGGAGTCAAAACTACTGGCTGCTTCAGAGGTCTTTTCTATGCCTCCCTGTGATGTTTCAGGGGATATATCTGGCTAATAGTATATCCCGAATTGCATGCTAGTGAGGCAGGCCATAATGGAGTCCTGCTTTTCTAAGACAGATAACAAGGCAGAAGCAGCTGATCACATTTATGACTGCGAAACCTCAGACATTCTGCTGGTAACTGGGTATAGCATGGGATTCCTTGAATGTCAGTCGAGTACAGACACGTTTTTAAGGAAAAGTATTCTCCTGGATCACGAAGACCAGCTCCACAGACCCCTAGTTTGAGAAATGCCAACGTGTGGGAAATGGCAACCCACTCCAGTATTCTTGCCTGGAATATCCCTTGGACAGAGCACCCTATCGGGCTACAGTCCATGGGGTCACACCGAGTCTGACACAACTGAGCAATGAAAGCACGACCACTAGAAAGAGCACCGCCAAACCTGCACCTGGGAAACCCAGGCCCTCCTGCCATCGCCTCTACCGGTCCAGGCTGTTGTCAACGAGATCAGCCAGATCTGCGCTCACAGAGGCCACAAAGCCCAAATGGCTGGACAAGCGGCCCGATGGGTGAGTGCCCAGAGAGGGTAAGGGGTCACAGTGAGCAGCAGCTTGTCTTCCACGCACTGTGGCCATGAAGGACTGCCAGCGCCCTCTCTCCCCAGCTCCTGAGTTTTGAAGCCTGATGTTCATGGTGGTGGTTTAGTTGCTAAGTGGTGTCTGACTCTTGTGACCCCACAGACTAGCTCGCCAGGCTTCTTTGTCCATGGGATTCTCCACGTAAGAATACTGGAATGGGTTGCCATTTCCTTCTCCAGGGGATCTTCCCAGCCCAGGGATCAAACCCAGGTCTCCTGCACTGCAGGCAGATTCTTTACAAGCTGAGCCACCAAGGAAGCCATGCCTTTATGCAAAAATCTATTGACACTAAGTGTTGAAAATGAATACAACAATGCTTAAAGCACCAGGATAACCAGACAAAAAAACAGCTCTGGGGCCAGAGCCATGGCTAGAAAACCACCAGGTTGAGACCCTGGTCAAGGTCAAAAGTTCTCCAGCATTGTCCCACAAAGAGTTCCATCGAGCCTTCATGAGGCTCTGTGGAATTTGGGGGTGCAGGGCAGGGGGAACTCTTCCCCCATTTCAACCAGAACAGCTCTGTCTGCTCTTTTAGTGACATCCCACTGACTTGTTTTAAGAAATGCTCTCAGCGCTAATGACTGGCAGAGTGGATACTTAAGGGCACTTCCTGCTCCAACATCTGCATGTCTGCAACTCTAGTGGTCAATGTAGATATAAAAAAGTCTTTATGGTGTGCTTTTTAAGGAAGAAATTATTCAGTGGGTCCAGAGAGCTGAAGTGAGGAGGTGTCAGCCTTCTCAAGGCAGCAACTCACGGCTCCTGGACTCGCAATTTTGATGGTTTCAGTTTTAGCAGGCACCCCGCTTGCATCTTTGCATTTCATCAAGACTGGAGCACAAAATAGAGGTTCTGTAGAGAAAGAAAAGCCTCGCTCAAAAAGAAATAGCAAGCTCCACCGGCCAGCCTGTTTCAGTCCCACTTGAGTTCTTTGAGCTTATTTAGCAGCAAATGGTAATGGTGTTACTTTTCCGGAAATGGCTCTCTAAAAGGCAATTCGTCTTGCAGTGCAGTCTCTCCATAGTAAAGCTCATCTTAGGCCTTTCACTGTCTGTGTGTTTTTCTTGCGGAGAAAGAGGCTGTCGTGTTCAGGAATGCACACAGCCGAGGAGCCAGAAGTGACACAATAACAGAGTTTGGGAGCCTCCCCTGAAAACGTGTGAGCGAGTTTTTGCTGTATTCAACAGTTGAAAGGATGTAGGGTGTTGACAGTCCTGGCAGACCCAACAGATGAAAACTGCTGCTTGGTTGTGGCGGGGAACCAGCGTGTGTGGTAGGAGGGTGGTTACAGACTTGTCTACCTTCATTCTCTCAGGGATAATTTAAGAGGTTCAATATTATTTTATCATGTTATCAAACCCCTAACCTAAGTGTGGGGGAGGGAATGGCAATGCAGAAGACATAGGTTTGATCCCTGGGTTGGGAAGATTCCCTGGAGAAGGAAATGGCAACCCACTCCAGTACTCTTGCCTGGAGAATCCCACAGACAGAGGAGTCTAGCGGGCTCCAGTCCATGGGGTCACACAGAGTCCGACACAACATTTTTTAGTGACTAAACAACAGCAACAAGGAAACCAACAGGAATGTAAGAGAATAAAAATAAAGGAAAGATAAATGAAGGTAAAAGGAGAAAATCTCTTGATCACTGCCACGTGATTTAGCTTAGTAAGTTTCTCAAAGGGAAAGAGCTGGAAGGTTCATCATAGGGAATGGTGCACCCCTGAGAGCCAGCCATCCCCTGGTGCTTCGTTTGAACAGGACTTTACATGGGAAGAGGGGGAGGAAAAAGGAAAGGGTACGTGATGTTTTCCACACCTGCCTATGCCTCTAATCCTCAGCTCTGCAAACCTGGAAACGTCAGTCGGTGTGGTTTCCAGGGGTCCCTTCACTTCCACAGCAACTTCTCTGAGAGGGAAGGTGAGCTGACTGCCTGTGTCATCTTTCAGTTTGATCAGTCAGTCCCGTGTCTGGCACAAGGTGGACGCCACTCCAGCATTGAGCCGATTTTCTCTCATACTTCAGGGTCTGTGGTGGCACAGACATCTCCAGCTGCCCTGGAGGTCAGACTCGATGGTGGTGTTTTTTTCCAGAGGCGCGCATATGGATCTGGTAACAGAGACATTTACAGTCACGTGCTTGATAATTTTCTGTACGGAAATACTCTCCGACAATGTGGCATGCTTTTCATCCTCAAAGCCTTTGAGACTCTGTTGTGCTTCTAAATGAGATCAGTGGCTTAACCTTTCTTTGCTTTTGATGCAAACTCATAATTATGGGCGGTCTGCAGAGCGGGAAGTTCGCCTCCCTTTTCTGTCCTCACTGGGATGACATGAAGGCAGGTCTTGTGATGAGTATGCTATTAGGGTGTCAGCTCTGAAGTGCACGTGTGAGAAACATTTAGTGGCAGCTCTAACTCAACCCTCATCTCTTCTGAGTTCCTAGATGTATGTATTTTAAATGTAAACCTGAGCACAGAAGGTGCTGAGGAAAGCACCGTTATTTAGATGTTCGTTGACAGGCCCCATATATTAGATGTTCTCTTGCCATTTCACACAAATTGATGTTTTGACAGGTGCCTTTTTATTTAGTTGGCAGGACTTACTTTACTGTTTTCCTCTTCAGCCCTCTTTGAACTTCCTCTAGCAGATACAAATACCAGGCTGGTGCTGGCCAGAAGTGATAATCAACAGACAAAATGAACAAGTTCTAGAAAAGACCCTAGCCATTCTTGTACATGCTATTTTACGGTATTTTATTTTGTAACATGGTTTAAATTTACTTTCTTCTTTCCTCTGGGGAATTACTGATTCCTAACCTTGAAATGGAGATTCAAATAAGGACAAAGAGTCGATGAGGTTTCCCAGGTGGTACTAGTGGTCAAGAGCCTGCCCGGCAATGCAGAAGACATAGGAGATGCAGGTTCGATCCTTGGGTCGGGAGATCCCCTGGAGGAAGGCATGGCAACCCTCTCCAGAATTCTTGCCTCGAGCGTCCCAAGGACAGAGGAGCCTGGTGGGCTACAGTCCGTATAGTCGCACAGAGTTGGACATGACTGAAGCGACTTAGCACACATGCAAGGAGTTGATGACTATCCATTTCAGTAGAAGAGGGACATCCATCCTTTCTCTAATAGCTCCGTGGGCTTCAGGATGTGTTATCTAGCAGCCTCTCCAGAGAATCACAACATTCACTCTCTCTAGGATGTAATACCCTGAGGAGCACTCTTTTTTCCTTCTCATTTAAGGAGATGAAAGTCATGGAAGAATAGTTATTTTGTCAATTCTTGGTCTCCTCAATTTGTTTAAGACAAGGAGAATAGGTACATTCCATTAGTAATATCTCTGGGGACTAAAGTTTTCTAAGTTTCCTTTTTAGGGGAGAATTTAAAGAGTCTAGTGCCCCCAACCCCCACTTTTCTAAGCTTTTCTTTTGCAAGAAGAAGCTTTTCTTTTGTTGTCATTTGCATTCTGCCGCTCAGGGACTTAATTTCTCTATTTGAAGCTGGACCCTGAATTCCTAAGCTAGAAGGCCCCACCTCTGCCCTCATTTGCTCCCGCCATCTTGAAGATGTTGGGATGTGGTCATGCCTGTGGAACTTGACAGGCTTCAAAGCTCTCAGAGCTTGTGAGTTTCACATGTTTTCCCCTATCAGTCGACCTCAGCCTTTGCTCAGATTCTTTTGACAGGGTGGTAGGCGCTTTGTCTGTGTTTGGTCCTTCTCCCCTGGTTAGTTCACTCAGAAGTGGGAGACGCTCTTCAGTTGAGAACACAGATAACTCCTCCCTTGGAAGCCATTATATACTGTCCTTACAAATGTATGTCACTCTTCCCTGGGAACTGCTAATAGAAGAGTTAGAAGGAACTTGATAATATGACATTTTCTGTGTCTGGAATGAGGAAACCATCAGAGATGGAGCTTATCTTCATAGGAATCAGTGCACAGATCGTCCTGTGTGGTCCAGACCACTCTCTGTGGAGGAAGGAAGTCAGGGCTTCCTTAGCTGTGGAGACCCCCTTGGCTAAGGTCCCTCCCCTTCCCACGTGCCTTGACTGAGGGACCTGGGACTATAAACGCTGGGCCGTCTCAGCCCAACTCGGGATGACTCTGAAGGGCCCTCTAGCTCCTGGACTCTCAGTAGCTGAGCCTGCCTGAGGCCTGCACCACAGTCAGTTTTTCCCTCAGCCCACAGCTGCATTCTCCCAAGGACAGCTCCTGAGGTACATCCGACTCCCTAAACTCTGGGGAGCCCTGTCTGTGACAGAGAGTGATGTCACTGATTGGACAGAGGAAGGCCAATCCTTGTGGAATTTTGTCTTCTCTGTCATCGTCAGATGCTAGTCTGTCACAACTAACAATTCTAACAACTCTACTGAGATAACATGGAGATGAAATTGGACTAAGCATAAGCTAATTGAAAGGAAGAAAATCTGTAGTTTTTACTCCATTAACAGTAGAGTCAATGGTATTAAATCACCAGGCATTAAATTTCATTTGCTGTTTAATCCTCACAGAAATTCTGTGAGGTGGAAATTATCCTCATTTCATTTTGTGAATGAGGAAATGTGCTTGGAGATGTGAAATAACCTGAAAATATGCGAAGGCCAAAATAGATCTGGAACTCCAGTCTATCTGACTCCAAAACTTGAATTCTCATCCTTGCCTGGAATGTCCCTCCGTCATCCCTGCTTACCCCTTTGCGGCCCATCGAAAATGCTGCTGTTCTCACCTTAGAGTTAACTCAAATAATGCCTTTAAAGTATAAATTTTGAAAACTGTCTATGAAAGATATTGTTCTCAAACAACGCTATATTCTACTGTACTCTTGTGGGTTTATTTTATAGTTTAGGACAACATCTAATTAAGGTACCAAATGAATCTCTGCATATAACATGAAGGTCTAATCCAGTTGAATCCTGTAAAATCCATTGAACAGACAGGATGAAACTCCTCCAGCCTTTATTCTGTCTCGGTACCACTACTGTTTCCTAGTATTAACCAGCAAGCCATATATAAGTGTCAAGCAGCATACTTGTTCTCAGAACTGTTTTATAAACACATAGCTCAGTTTTTGGACCCTTCTATCTGGCTCCCTCTTTGTCCCTTCTTTATTGACTTTCCTTCATTATTTAGGTGTTTGCTTCACCTTTTAACACGCTGTGTATGTTCCTCTCAGCTGTTTTAAATCCTTTTTAGAAAGTCGGTTCCATCTTCTTTATTATTTCACGTCATCTTTTCCCTGGTCTCTTCTCCTGTGATAATGGTACCAGAGCCATAACTTCTTAATCTTCTAGAAACTGTACAGATACCTAAGTCAACATGGCAGAGGAATAATTATGTGCTTTTATTGCACATTTGCTAATATTAAGGAGGCAGTGTTACACAGAAGAGCAAGTGTAGGGCTTCAGAGATACATATATGTGATAATCCGATATATGATAAAACTGCCATTTCATTTAAGTGGAAATATTATTATTTAATTAATATTATTAATTTAATTAATTAATTAAATTATTAATTAATATTATTTAAATATTATTTAATAATTGATGGTGATATAAATAGTTATCCAACAGAAATAAAGTAAAATTGGGCTGCTGTCTTATATAGTATATAAAAATTGTCAGATGACTAGAAGGCATAAATGTAGAATTTTTTTTTAATTCCACAAGAAAATCTGAGAAGCATCATGTAAACAAGGCTGGAGAAATAGACATACAAAATAAAAAATAGATATTTTATTTCATATAGATTTAAAGCTATTTTATAGCTAAAAAACATAAGGTCAGTAACAAATGATAAGCTTAGGAGACTGCTTGCAATGCACAAAATGTGTGGGAGTTAATTATACTCTGCAAAAACCTCTTTAAAATTGGAAGAAAGAGACAACAACAATAAACTAAAAAGGATTCAAACAGATCATTCATAGAGGGCAAGTTCAAATAGTCAACAACGTATGGAAAGGTCAAATTCACTAACCATTGAGAAGAGGCAAATGAAAGTAATAATAAGGCACGTTTTACACCCAACAGAATGGCACATATTTTTAAGTATTATAACACCTATTGCTGGCAAAAATTCTGATAGAAGAGTGAATTGTTTCAGCTTTTGGGGAAATCAGTCTGACAGCATCTATTATGTTTCAATATACACAAGCACCTGTTTTGAATATTTATGGGGAAAAAAATAGAAAACCTCATATTTAATGAAAAAACATTGAAAGCACTCCCTTTGAAATTAAAAAAGGACAAACAAGGATTTTTGATAATACTTCTCTAGTTGAACATTATATAATAGGTGCTAGCCAGGATAGTGAGACAGGTAAAATAAGAGGAAGTTTTAAGAACTGTTGGAGAAGACTGTCAATTTGTGGATAAAAAATCGTATGTCTAAAAAATTTGAAAGAATCCTCAAAGAAATTATAAAAATTAGAGTTTAGCAAGTTTTCTTGATACAAAATTAATATATACAATCATATTTCTGAACATTAGCTATCAAATAGTTTAAGAATAAATAATTTTTTAAATTTATAATAATACCAAAGATACTAGATGTCAAGGAAATATCTATCAGAAAATACGCAGGCTATTATGGAAAAAACTAAATTTTTTGAACAAACTTAAAAACTGCATATGTAGAGGGGCACGCTATTTTCATGGTATGTAATACTCATGCCATTTCTTCCCAGTTTAATAGTTTTGGTGTGATCTTAGTCAAAATTCCAACAATTTTTTTTTCATAGAACTTGGCAAGTTGATTCTAAAATTTATATAAAAAGTACAAAAGGCCAAGAATAGTTAAAACCCTCTTGAAGAATAACAAGGTGAGTGGCTAGTTTTTCCAGATGTACAAGTTTTTATAAACCTATATTAACCAAGAGAGTATAAATAGTGTTGAGATGTTATTGCTGTTCATTTGTTCAGTCGTGTTTTTGTGGACTGTAGCCCACCAGGCTCCTTGATGGAATTTCCTAGGCAAGAACACTGGAGTGGGTTGCCATTCCCTTCTCCAGAGGATCTTCCTGACCCAGGGATTGAATTTGTGTCTCTTGCATCACCTGCGTTGGCAAGCAGATTCTCTACCACTGTGCCACAGGGAAAGCTTCAATATGGGCGTGTGTGTGTACATGCGCACGCGCGCATGCATGCTCAGTTGCCGAGTTGTGTCCAACTCTTTGCAATCCTGTGGACAGTAGCCTTCTAGGCTCCTCTGTCCATGGGATTTTCCAGGCAAGAATACTGGAATAGGTGTGAAGTTGCTCAGTCGTGTCTGACTCTTTGCGATCCTATGGACTGTAGCCTACCAGGCTCCTCCATCCACAGAATTTTCCAGGCAAGAGTACTGGAGTGGGTTGCCATTTCCTTCTGCAGGAGATCTTCCCAACCCAGGGATCGAACCCAGATCTTCCGCATTGCAGGCAGACACTTTATCATCCGAGCTAATAAACAGACTAATGAAATAGAATAGAGTCTAGAAATAGAAGCATGCACTAGAATTCAGTATCAAGTTACAGTTTCTCTCAAAAGAATTATTACTTGCCCAGAGAGATGTGGCTTTGTTTAAAACTCAATGGTCCTCCACTGAAGTTCTCCTAACAGATATTCTGAAGAATCCATACAATGTATTTTCTGGCACTAGCATTTTGAGCACCTTGGATCTTCTGAAAATAAGGCCCAAAGGGGAAACTATCTGGACCAATTCCTTGACAAGGTGGAAAGATTTGTTCTGGGCCCCAATTCAAAGATAGCAGCTTTTCTAGCCACCCAATAAGTGAGCAGCACAACACATTTGTATCAGCTAGGAATTGTATTAGGGACAACTGTTATGTTCAAGCATAACAGTTTAACCATATGAGGGGAGGGCGGTGTTATTTTTGTCAGAGTAAGAAGTATGGAGGTAGACAGCCCAGGACTGGTGCAGCAACTATCCAGTAACAGCAGTGTTTCAGGATCCTTCTGTCTTTTGGCTCCACTGTCCTCTACTTGCAACATATGCCTCAGGCTCATGGTCACAGATTGGCTCCCATAACTCCAGATAGGAAGAGGTAGGGAAACAGAGGTGGTACATTTCCCAGAAATCTACTAGCCAGTTAGCCATACTCTGATATTTGGTGATTCTTAGCTACAAGGGAATCTGAATATTTTTCAGTGGACACATTGCTGCTGCTGCTGCTGCTGCTAAGTTGCTTCAGTCGTGTCCGACTCTGTGCGACCCCATAGACAGCAGCCCACCAGGCTCCACCATCCCTGGGACTCTCCAGGCAAGAACACTGGAGTGGGTTGCCATTTCGTTCTCCAATGCATGAAAGTGGAAAGTGAAAGTGAAGTCGCTCAGTAAGTGTCTGACTCTTTGTGACCCCATGGACTGCAGCCTACCAGGCTCCTCTACTCAAACAGAATTAGAGTGCCCTCAAAAACAGAGAAATCCATATTTGTAGAGAATTAGTAATATTTGCCTCAGCATCTGGATGTGGTGCATGCGATTTCTAAAATTTTAAGAAGGCCTATAAAGCCTTGGGGCTTCCCTGGTGGCTCAGACGGTAAAGAACCCACCTGCTACAGTGCAGGAGACCTGGGTTCAATCTCTGCATGGGGAAGATCCTCTGGAGGAGGGCATGGCAACCCACTCCAGGATTTTTGCCTCGAAAATTCCATGGACAGAGGAGCCTGGCGGACTATAGCGTATGGGGTCGCAAAGAGTTGGACACGACGGAGTGACTCAGCACTTAAAGCCTTACTTATGCTTCTCTTTCTTAGTGGCAAGAAGTGCAATGGACAGTTGCTTGTCTTTTCTTTTGTAGGAAAATTTCCCAGCATTCCCCAGTTCCCCAGTGTGCTCATTCACTCATGTTCGCTCACTCTCTCTCTCTACCCTCCTCTCCCTGCCCTCCAGCACACCTGCAAACTCATGGAACTGTAACAGGATAACAAGCCCCATAACTCCATGTGATTTAGTCTACCCGTTTGACACACAGAACATACCAAGGCACCTAGACTACATGTTACTTCCTGTTTCCAACTTTATCCATATGATGTCATTATTATCATGAGCCAGCTCCACGGTCTGTGGACTGAATCTGATATAAACCCAGAGTACTGGCATAACCTTGAGGCCCCATGATGAAGCACATTGCTGACTCTGACAAATGAAAGCAAATCTCTTACGCTGTCCCTTACTATAGGGAGAGAGGGAAGAAGCAAAGGGTACTCAGTGGGGATTTCAGGGTTATCTGAGCAAGCCAGCTTACACTGCAAAGGCTGGCCTAGGTTAAAAACTAGTGAGAATGACTGTTCAGGTTTGGATGAAATTATCTTAACTTGGCTTTATTATTCTGCAGGAATACAAAAAAGAACAAAATTTTAGAGTTTCCAAAAAGTTTGATAGTCTCAGTAGACTCCATGGATAAGGATTTTGATCTACCATTTGTGCTGTTTTGCTCTTGTAGAGGCATGGAAGAACACATTAGCATTCAAGGGTCGATTTCCTCACGATGTAAGGAGATTCTCATGGTTCACAGGTACACAGTCCTGCATGCTGCTGTTGCATTAGGTAATTGGGTCTTCTCATGAGTTCAGTCCAGCATCCCCTGCATGGCCTACATGAATCTAAGTCTTCCCCCTAAAACTGTCCTTATTTCCCCAATCAGTGCTCTGACTTAAGACTAGCTAAGGGTATGGCTCTAATTCTTTTTCATGCAGAAAGCTTCAGGATCAAACCATACATTGGACATTTGGCTCTCTGCCCACTTCAGTAGCTAGTGATAAATTCTTCTGACAAAGCCACGGAAGCCTCTGGTTTTCAGCGTGCGCTTTGAAGTGAGAATTTGGAAATTTGAGCGTGTCTTTCTTTTTATTTAACCTGTCAATTATCATTAGAAGGTGCCACCACCTCATCCCATAGTCCTTGAGTTCCCTGTAACTTTCACATTCAGTAGCATTGACCTCTCAGTTCCCTTGAAACTTTGCCTTCAGTGGAAATTCAGTGTAGGTGTACCTAGGTGATGATTTGATTAAACACTTCACTAGATCATGACCAGAATCTTTAAGAATATGAGCTGGATTTTTGTTGCCTTCAATTTCAAAGCCAGATAACACTTCCATATTTCTGCATACATCCCATATTTCTCTGGAACATTCATAGCTCTTAGTTGCAAAGACTAGAATCCAGCTCCGTCTGACTGAAGCATAAAATTAATATACTGAAGGATAGTGGGTGGCTCACAGAATCTCTAGAAAGGTTAAAGAGTCAGATTTGCAGTGAGGCAGCCAGGAAATGCACTGTTGAGCAGGAATAGGATCACTTGCATAGTCAATAAACTAATTGGGCTGTGGGCTCTACTAACTCTCTAGGACCGCTGCACTAGGACTTGTCTTTCTGTCGCCTCTGACCCTGAGAGACAATGCAGAGTTTCTTACGGCTCCCCCAACTTCCTGACTTCATCTCAGAAGTGGATGCTATGACTCATACTTAATTCTCGCAGGGGAGACTGGGAAAGC
This sequence comes from Capra hircus, assembly GCF_001704415.2. Taxonomy (NCBI): domain Eukaryota; kingdom Metazoa; phylum Chordata; class Mammalia; order Artiodactyla; family Bovidae; genus Capra; species Capra hircus. Next base: position 9,009,302 of record NC_030830.1, on the reverse strand, counting down.
AAGTATCTGATATTTCGACTTCTATAGCGAAAGGTGTTGGAGAAGGTGATGGCACCCCACTCCAGTACTCTTGCCTGGAAAATCCCATGGACGGAGGAGCCTGGTAGGCTGCAGTCCATGGCGTTGCCAAGAGTCAGACACGACTGATTGACTTCCCTTTCAATTTTCACTTTCATGTGTTGGAGAAGGAAATGGCAACCCACTCCAGTGTTCTTGCCTGGAGAATCCCAGAGACAGAGGAGACTGGTGGGCTGCTGTCTATGGGGTCACACAGAGTCAGACACAACTGACGCGACTTAGCAGCAGCAGCAGCAGCGAAAGGTGTGTTCTGCCTTTCACTAACACAAGATAAGACAATCCAAACATGAGACAAGGTTTCAGACATTGAACAGATGAAAAACTGATGTTCCCATTACCTTTTAATAAACCAGAAGAAGGAGAAATAGACCTCTTTCCCTTTGTCTTCAGTAGGGAGACAAGACCACACAGAGCAAGAAGACAAATACGGCACAGATGCTGGAGGTCACTGAGACACTTTCATGATGGCCTGTTTCCTGGGTCTCATGTTGAATTACAACATTTTGATGTCTCCCCCCATTAGTGTCAACTGCCAAGTCACCCCTTCTCTTCACCAGGGATTTGTCCTAACCCAAGAGCTTACTTGGCCACTTTCATCCCTTTGGGTTCCATCTATTAACTATTAATGCTTGGTCATCATTTAAAACGAATTTTTTCCAATAGAAAAAAAGTACTTGCCTGCTAAGTAAATCTCACCAAAAGGGCAGGTAAATTGGGAAGGCCCCATTCTGGCCTTTTCTAGGTGGTCAGATATGGCAGCATATGCCCTCTTCTCTGGTTGAGCGGAAGCAATAACAGTGTACTCAGTCTCATTAAATTTCAGGCCTAACAGCAAATAACAGTGCACGCTCCAAATGGGCTGCTTAATCTTGTCAGTGTAGCAAGAGCCTTGGCAACTTTCTTTTTAATCTCAGCACTCTAAAGCTATTTATATACTGGCATTGGAAAACATATTATTTGCAGAAATGCCTCCGGATCCTATGTGATTTATACGGGGACAGAAGATGTTTTCAAAGAACCATATTTCTCTAGTATTTTTTGCGACAAAGACTGTACAGCAATGATCTGCCAGGTTGTGTGGGTGTAAAAACAGCCTCCATTAACTAATCTTTAGTTCTACTTTGCCTGTTTAAATATCTATTCAAGTTTTCCAGTCTGCCCATATTTAGATTTTGGAATTCAGTCATGATTAATTTGCAAGCTTTAAGAATACAATAGAGCGCCGAGGAGTCCCTTTCTCAATCCTCTCCTCCTCTCCTTTGGGTTTTACTGGAATCATGCCAGAGTCAGTGCCCTTTGGAACACTTACTTTAGCTAATCTGGAAATATACCAATTATAGGGATAATAATGTAAGTCTCTTGCTTCTCTTCCACAGGTTTCTGTGTTAGTTCAGGTCCTTCTAGAAGCAGATGCAAAGACAAGATTAGACATACAAGAAGCTTGTCAAGGGAAATGCCAGTGAGAGAAAATGTAGGTGGGGGGAAGCTGAAGGAGGTGACAGGAGCTGGGGATGATGCGAGGAAAGTGGGAAGGGGAAGCTGGATAGGCAATCTTAGCTAACCCCACAGGTTCAAGAACGTTCCTACCAGCCTGATGAACAGCCTTTGAGCTGAAGTCCCCATCAGAGGAGTCCGCCTCCCACCCCACCTTGCATAAGCAGCCCCTGCACACTCAGACGTTGGCCAGGAGCATCCTGCCGGGTGCTGGGAGCAGGGGTTTCCCATGTCGCACGCTCCCGGCAGCAGACCTGGGCGGTGCATCTTCCTGGCTGTGATAGCTGCCGCGGTTTTCTTAACAAGAATAAAAGGTGGTAGCTTTTAAATTATTCTCTTTAAAGCTCCAGTGTCCTAAAGTGGGCCATCAGTCTACACAGGGAGGGACCAGAAGTCAGGAACCACTTAGAGGCCCCAGGCCTTCTCCACCCAGGAGGCTGTCTACTCTTGTAAGCATTGATAAGAATTCCTTAGGAGGAAAGTGACTCCAGCACTTCCTGTGCGGTGTGCCTGCTCAGTCGCTCAGTCTTGTCCAACTGTTTGCACCCCATGGACTCCGGGAGTAGCCCCAGGCTCCTTTGTCCATGGAATTTTCCAGGCAAGAGTACTAGAGAGGGTTCCCCTTCCCTACTCCAGGGATCAAACCTGAGTCTCTTGTGTCTCCTGCGTTGCAGGCAGACTCTTTACCACTAGCGCCCCCTGGGAGCCTCCACTGCTTTCTGTGCTCTGTGCTTAGTCGCTCAGCCATGTCCCACTCTGCGACCCCATGGACGGTAGCCCACCAGGCTACTCTGTCCATGGAGATTCTTCAGGCAAGAATACTGGAGCAGGTTGCCATTCCCTCCTCCAGGGGAATCGTCCCAACCCAAGGATCAACCCCAGGTTTCCCACATTGCAGGTGGATTCTTTACCATCAGAGCCACCAGGCAATTCTAAACAGTTTCAAAACAGTTCAGGGAATGCTACTGGTGGGGAGGTTCCCCTTTGAGCCCAAACGCTTGATTTGTGGATCACTGAAGGAAAGAAAAGATCATCTCTCCTTAATACTTAATTCCCCAGACCGTGTTCTTCTTCACATTGACCTTTCTGTTTGCTGTTCCTTATACCTGCAATGCCTTTCTCTCTCTTTCTACTTAGAAAATCCTTCATCTTTCATGGCCTGTATCAACTGCCATCTCCTCTCTGAAGTTTTCCCCAACTTCCTGAGGCACAGAAAGCCCTTCCTACCCCTGTGTTCCCATGGAGCTCTGTGTCTTGATTACAATATTTGTTACATTTTATAATAATTTATTTATACGATGGTGTCCTCCACATGGTAAAGTTTTTATATTTACTCTTTCACTGAAGAGGGAAACATTGCCTTTTTCCATAAATTTACTGATAAATTTTCTTGTTTTACAACCGTGACTAAAACCTCTAACTGCTTAAGAGAAAGTCATCTACCCTCTAAATACTTTGAATTTCCACTTCATGTTTTTAGAAGGAATAAAACCGTGACCAAAGCAAAACAAACAAAAAAAGAAACTTGGCATTATGGACTTCCCTGGTGGTGCAGTGGCTAAGATTCCATGCTCCCAGTGCAGGGGGCCTGGGTTCAATTCCTGCTTAGGGAGCTAGGTACCACGTTCTGCAACAAATATCCCATGTGCCACAACTAAGATCTGGTGCAGCCAAATTCAAAAAATTTTAAAACCTTGGCAACCAAAAGGTGGCTCTAAACAGATCATCAATATTAGATCAACTTCGTGGAACTATAAAAAGCAAACATAAAAAGAAAAACTTATCTATGATTAATTTACCTACTTATTCCACAAACACTGACTGAGAACCTACTGTGTGCCAGGCAGTGTTGCAGGTACTAGCACAGCTAAAGACGATGATGTAAATAAACAGAGTGAAGTGGTGGGAGTGACCCAGAGGCTACACCAGGTAGGTGATCAGGAGAGGAGCTTCCTCTGATCTGTTAGGACCTAGAGAGAAAGTGAAGTTGCTCAGTCATGTCCGACTCTTTTGGACCCCATGGACTGTAGCCCACCAAGCTCCTCCATCCATGGAATTTTCCAGGCAAGAGTACTGGAGTGGGTTGCCATTTCCTTCTCCAGGGGATCTTCCTGACCCGGGGATCAAACCCAGGTCTCCTGCATTGCAGGCAGAGGCATTTACTGTCTGAGCCACTAGGGAAGCCAAGGACCCAGAGGGACATGGACAACTGCAGGGGGATGACACGCCCTGCAGAGACAACAGTGGGTGTAAAGGGCCCGAGATGGAAACCCGCCAAAGCCAGGGTGATGAGATCTTGGTGAGCCAGGCAATTCATGATGGGAGAGAAGTGGTCAGAGAGGCCAGCCGGAGGGAGGTAGGTAGGTAGGCAGGGTCTTGAAGAACAATATGCATATTTTGAATTTTTTCTTATGTGGGACAGGATGTCACTAGAGGATTGTAAGCAGGCAAACAATATAATCTGATTTATATTTTTAAAAGATCACTATGGATATAGTGTATAAAATGGATTGTAAGAGGTCAGTCTTAATGGGTTAAGAGTAGTGAGCAGTCATTGGAGAAGCTGAGAAGAGCTAAAAAGAGATTTGGACGAGGGGGCAGCCGAGGAAAGCAGGGTTAAAATGTGCAAATGAATGCTGTATATGGACTCGAGCACATGTGTGTGCCCTTGCATAGACACAGAAATATAAACAATGTAATGAAAGCAAGGAAAAAATTAATTCTGTGACCTTGGACCTCTATAATAGCATCCCAGTTATGCTCATTCGGGAAACAATTAAATGTGGCTTGTAAACCCACTTCTACCCATGCCCTTTGCTTTCCCTTCCCCAGTTTACAGGAAGTGATTAAACTAAAGAGACATGGGAATTTCTGGAAGGGCCTGGAAGGACACAGCTCATAGAAACAGCAAGTCTGCTTTGTAAGGCTGCTTTTCTTCTTTATTGTCCAAGTCCGCATCCACGAATTAGAGGGGATATATAATCGTGTCCCCTGAGCAAACGCACTCATTAGAATGTTCTGACGGAATTAATGAGGAGGCGGGGGGTTGAGTGTTTAATTAGCTGACCATCTGTTCCGCTAAACCATCTCTTACCTTGACGGAGCCCAGGTTCTTAAGCGAGCTCCCTCTCTCCAGCGTAGACCTCCCGCATCTTTCACCACAGTGCTGCGGAGCTGGGGAGCTGACAGACACGCCTAACTGCACCTGCACCCTGCTGGAAATCACCAGGAGCACTCCATCAGCTGAAGGAGGGGGTCAGCTCCTCCCACGCAGGCCAGCCCCACTGCGTCTCTTGCATCTTAGCTCGGGGCCCTGCCCCTTGCTTGACCAAAACTGAGGTGGGGGACCTGCTGTTCCCAACTGGTGCCTTGGCTCCTGCTCTCCCCTTGGTCTGTGTGGCAAGCCTCTCCTTACACGTGTATTCATGGAGCCTGAGTGCAGGCCTCACCCTCAAAAAAGCCTCCTGGCACATCCTTCCTTGTTGCCCTTTTGTGCCCTCAGTTCAGTTCAGTTGAGTTCAGTTGCTCAGTTGTGTCCGACTCTTTGCGACCCTTGTGGTTCTTAAAGTCTGGTCCAAGGAACCCTGGAAGGGAGCGAGTTGCCTACATTATCATGGGAGGTCCACAAGGTCAAAACTACATTTTTTTCTTTTTTCTTTAATATAAATTTATTTATTTTAATTGGAAGCTAATTACTTTACAGTATTGTAGTGTAGCGGTTTCGCCATACATTGACATGAATCTGCTGCGGGTGTACATCTTTTTTTTTTTTTCATAATAATACCAGTATGTTAATTGCCTTTCCCACCATGTTGATATTGGTGATGATAGTGCAAAAGCAATGGTAAGCAAAACCACCACTGGCATCTTAACATAAAGCAGTGACACCAAGTTACACTGGTCATCATTGTAATTCTCCATCTTCACCACCACACACTGCCAACAACACAGTAAGTTGCGCTTACTGTCCTTGATGAGTCAGTAAAAAATACTGATTTTATTAAATCTTAGCCATTGCATACACAACTTTTTAGCATTCTATATGATGAAATGAGAAGTGCAACTAAAACATTTCAGCTGCAGATTGACTTACAAGGGTTGTAACAAGAAAAAGCACCTTTGTTTGAGTTGCAAGCTGAGCTAGCCAGTTTTTTAGTTTAGTTTTTTTTTTTTTTTCATAGAACACAACTTTTATTTGAAAGAATGACTGACAGACAAACTAGGATTATCAGACTCGGGTATCTGACAGATATTTTCTAATGTCTAACAAGGGAGCCTGTTACTTCAAGGAAAACAACTGAAAGTGCTTTTTGCCAATGATAAAATTCATGCTTTCCAGCAAAATTCTGAAGTTTTGGAAAGCATGTATCTGCCAGTGATAAGAGCTTGACAGCTTCGTGGTACTTATAGACTTTTCTGATGAAATTGGTGGAATTACTAAAGAATTATGTTTTATGAATATATTGTATAATAAAATGTGTTAGCATTTGGAAGATCTGCATGACCAAGTGAACCAATATTTTTCAAATGACCAATGCAAGATGTTACAAAGTCATGTGTGGGTGAAATCTATTCACAGTTCAAGATAACCAAATGCATTTTAATGTAACAAAGTAAGAATGTCTTTTGTTATCACCCAAATGGATCTGTAGAATAAATGCAATATCAGTCAAAATCCCACTAGGCTTTATTTTTGTAAAACTTGACTGACTCTAAAATTTACATGGAAATGCAAGGCAACTAGAGTAGCCAAAGCAATTTTAAAAAGAAAGAGTTGAAGAGCTTTCTACTTGATTTCAAGACTTATGATTAAGCTATAATAATGAAGATAGTGTGATATAAAGAGAGAGAAAAAGATCAATGGAACAGAACAGAAGCTCTAGAAATAATTCTATACATCTGTGGCCAAAATATTTTTTAACAAAGATTCCAAGGTAATACAATGGGGGTAAAGATAATCTTTTCAGTAAATGATTTTGGAACAATTGGATAGTCATTAAAAAAAAGAAAAGAACCTCAATCTTTATCTCATAATATATACAAAAATTAACTCAAACTTAATTTGAATACATATCCTTGTCTTAAATGTAAGAATCAACATTACAAAACTTCTAAAGGAATACATAGAAGAATTTAGCAACTCTGGGCTTGGCAAAGATTTTTTAAATAAGAGTAGAAAAGTACAAACTGTTAAAGTCAATATCCAAAGTTAAAGTTTTTGCTTTTCAAAATGCCATGAAAATGAAAGAGCAAGCCATAGATTAGGGGAAAAACATTTGCAAAACATATTTGAAAAGACTGATTTCTAGAATTTATAAATATATAAATAGCTATATAAATAGCTCTTACAGCAATAAGAAGACAAGTTACCTGATAAAAAATTGACAAACGGTTTGTACAGACATATTACTGAAAAAGATCTACAAAAGAAAATAAATGAAAAGGTGCTCAACATAATCATTATGGAAATGAAAATTGAAATCACAGTGCTATCATACATCTGGTAGAATGGCTAAAGTTAAAAAGACTGCCAATACCAAGTATTAGAGGGTATATAAAACATTGAATCTTCATAAATTGTTAATGGAAGTGGTAAATGGTGTAGCAGCTGTGGAAAACAGCTTGACAATTTTATAAAAAGCTGTACATATACTGTACGAACCAGGCATCTTACTCCTAGGTATTTTCACTAGAGAAATGAAAATATATGTTCACACAAAGAGTTGAACAAGAAGATTCCTAGCAGAGTTATTTATAATAGCCAAAACCTTGGAGGGGGAGAAATAAATGTCCATCAGCAGGGGAAAGGATAAACAATGTGTGTCATTTTCAAATAATGGAATATTACATAGCAACAAAAAGGAACAAACTACTGATACACACTACAGTATGGATACATTTCAACATAATTATGCCGAGTGAAAGAAGCTAAGCAAAAAAGACTATGTACTTTCTAGTCCCACTCAGATACAAATCTAGACCTGTACTGTCAAATGTCATAGCCACAAACCATATATGTCTGCTGAGCACATGAAGTATTAGTGGTTCAAACTGTGAGGCTCTCTATATATGAAATACATACCAGATTTTGAAGACTTCACATGAAAAAAACAATATAAAGTATCTTAGTCTGTTCGTGCTATTGTAACAAAAATACAATAGCCTGCTGCTGCTGCTAAGTTGCTTCAGTCGTGTCCAACTCTATGCGACCCCATAGACGGCAGCCCACCAGGCTCCGCTGTCCCTGGGATTCTCCAGGCAAGAAGACTGAAGTGGGTTGCCATTTCCTTCTCCAATGCATGAAAGTTAAAAGCGAAAGTGAAGTCGATCAGTTGTGCCCAACTCTTAGCAACCCCATGGACTGCAGCCTACCAGGCTCCTCCGTCCATGGGATTTTCCAGGCAAGAGTACTGGAGTGGGGTGCCATCCTAGGTGGCGTATAAACAATAGAAATTCATTTCTCACAGATCTGGAGACTGGAAAGTCCAGGATGAAGGTGCCTGCAGGTTCAATGTCTGGTAAAGGCCTGCTTCATAGATGGCCATCTCCTTCCTGTGCCCTCACACGGTGAAAAGGACAATGAGCTCTCTGGGGTCTCTTAAAGGGCCTTAATCCTGTTCATGAGGGCTCCACTCTCATGATGTAAGACCTCCCAAAGGTGCCAGCTTCAGATACCATCACACTGGGGATTAGGTTTCACCATATGAGTTTTGGAAGGAACATACACACTCAGTCTTTGACAAGACCTCAGTGATTTTATGTCGATTACCTGACAAGATGGTAATATTTTGATATACTACGTTAAATATGCTACTAGAAAATATTCAGTTGTATATGTGGCTCACATTTTTCTGTTTGGTTTTTAATCGCTAAGTTGTTTCCAACTCTTTGAGACCCCATGAACTATAGCTCATCAGGTTTCTCTGTCCATGGGATTTCCCAGGCAAAAATACTGGAGTAGGTTGCCATTCCCTTCTCCAGATCATCTTCCTGACCCAGGGGTTGAATCCCTGTCTCCTTCATTGCAGGCGGATTCTATGAATCTGGACACATCCACCTGGGGATGCTAGTTGGGAAGATCCCCTGAAGAAGGAAATGGCAACCTTCTCAGTATTCTTGCCTGGAACATTCTAAGGACAGAGGAGCCTGGTGGGCTACAGTTCACGGGGTCAGAAAGAATCAGACATGACTGAGCAACTGAACACATACAGCAGATTTTTTAAATCAGTCAGGAAGCAGATTAAATACGTATATTTCTGAATTCGTTTCTATATAGCCCTGTCAGTTGAGCATTAGGAAAAGTCTCTGAGCTAGACACAAAGAAGTAATTTTTTTTATCTGCAGGAAGTAATCAGCAACCTGCCTTGGGTGTTTCATGAGGATAACATTGACTCCACTCTTCCTATTTTAAAAGCTGTATTCTTAGGATCCAGAAAGAAGACAGAAATCAGACAAGTTATTTTAACAGACAAAATGCAATGGAAAGAATTACTAGCCAGATACTGGAGAACCAAAAAGCAAAAAGAGTCAGGTATCATGGCAATGGCCCCCACAGGACTCAGCAACTAACCCTGGGACTGACTGAGGAGTTAAAGAAAAAGGTCAGAATGATTTAAACCCAGAAGCTTGCAGAGTGTGTCCCTCAGACTAGAATTCAGATCTTGGAGGAGGGGTAGTTGTTGAGATAACACAAAACTTTAGGAGAGGGTCCACAGGGAGCTGCGACCCAGACCCGTGAAGGAAGGAGGGGGATTCCCTGTTGACGGAGGTCATGTCTCCAAAAGCGCATGATGAGGCTGGTTCTCCAAGGTTTAGAAAACCAGTAAACTAGAATCATCTGGATTCAATTGCTGCTTCTGGAAGGAGCTGCTGCTGCGGGGGTGAAGTAGGGTTGCAACGGTGCCCCTGACAGAAGCAGGAACCAAACAGGACAGGGAGCATCTCCTCTTCCTCTCCAGCCTCATCGTCTCCCTCTATTGCCCACTGGCAGAGTCTAAAGGAGCCAGCCAGTAAAGGACAAAGCAGTTTGTAGATCACAGCATCACAAAGCAGGAACAGTTCACAGAGAGTAAACTGGTGGTTGCCAGAGCAGTGGAGGTGGGCGTGGGAGGCTGGGCAAAAGAGGTGGAGGGGATTAAGAGATGCAAACTCCCAAATATACAGCATAAGGAATATAGTCAATAATACTACAGTGATTTTGTATAGTGACAGATTGCTACTGGACTTTGTCACGGTGAGCATTTTAGAATGTACTCAATGGTGTCACTGTCATACTTTGTTGCACATATGAAACTAATACATCAACTACACGTCAATAAAAGAATGGAAGTGTGAGTTTAAAGCTAAGACACTAGCTTAATAACACAATGCTGCTGCTAAGTCGCTTCAGTCGTGTCCGACTCTGTGCGACCCCATAGATGGCAGCCCACCAGGCTCCTCCGTCCCTGGGATTCTCCAGGCAAGAACACTGGAGTGGATTGCCACTTCCTTCTCCAATGCATGAAAGTGAAAAGTGAAAGAGAAGTCGCTCAGTCGTGTCCGACTCTTAATGACCCCATGGACTGCAGCTTTCCAGGCTCCTCCATCCATGGGATTTTCCAGGCAAGAGTACTGGAGTGGGGTGCCATTGCCTTCTCCGTAATAACACAATAGTAGCAATTAAATTCTGTTTTTCTCAAAATAATTCCTATTTGAGTGGAATTCATAAATATACATATATATGAGATATAGTCACATTTATTTCTTGGCTGTGTCCCTCCCTCCTGTCATGCGTATCTCCATAAAAATGACCCTTTTATGTTTATCCTCAAATCATTTGGAATGTCACTCATGAAACACATTTGTCAAATTAGCTATTAATTAAACGAAAACAGAAGACTTGTATACTACTGGATTCAAATTTTTAAGCTTCTCAGGGTGAAATCTTATCTAGGAAATTGACAAAGGCATGGGTTACTTATTCAGAAGTAACTTTAAGATGTTCAGTCTTTGGGTCCAAATTTAATGGTAGCTAGAAATGATGACTGTTGTGGGCCATGATGTAAGATATAATAGATTAATTCTGAAATGATTTTTTATTAATATACGAGAAGAGATACCACTATAGATGCCACTAAGAATTCCACTATTCCATATGAGTTCTATAGAGGAGGGCATAGCTACCCACTCTAGTATTCTTGCCTGGAAAATGCTATGGACAGAGGAGCATAGTGGGCTACAGTCCACAGGGTCATGAAGAGTCAGACCCGACTGAAGCGACTTCGCACACACACATACGAGTTCTATGTAAAGGAATAAGGGAAAAGAAACTCATAGGGTCTACACATTGTTGATTTGATTGACTTCAAAATAAAAAGCTCCAAAGGTTTAAAAATACAAGATAGGGCCTTTTCCTTTTCTTAATACTCAATAAGAACATTAGACTGCATTTCAAATCGGAATGCAAAAATAGCAAAACTTTATAAAGTCATCATTTACTTAATGTGAGAGAGTCACACCCAGCAAAAAGCTTCCTAAAAGTCCAACAAAGTCCCGCCAGTAAAGGGTTTCTCTGTGGGGAGACCCGGTTTAGTGGGTCCCCAGATCTCAGCCCTTTAAGTCCAACCTGACATCTTTATTTTAGGATATGGATTCCTGCTTTACCCCATTTCCACCTCAAAATTCTGAACAGTAGGGGATGGCAAGGCAGGAGGGAGATCCAAATTCAGAAACGTAAAGCTCTTAAGCAATATAAGCTCATCAATTAATGTTCTGTAAACATTCCTTTCTCAGTAAAATTACTTTAAACAGTGCTGTAGTCAATGGCCATCACCAGAAAATGTCAGAGGGTTTGAAACACTTGGCTTCTCCTCCCTTTGTAATCAGCCAACTTCATTATGCTTTCTGCTTAGTAATTATAGATCTTATTAACAGAGATGGGTTTAATAACATAAAAATAATAGGCATTACAAATTGCATGTTCTCCCAAGAGACAAGAGATTTATGTCACTTCATATACCAATATGAAAACATGACTTTTGTTTAACCCATGTACTGACATTCTCTCAATACAGTGAAATGATACAATTTAATAGGAACATAGGCTGCACAAATCCTTTCTGAGAAAATGCTGTTTTATCCCTGCTTTAAGGAACTGAAAATGGTGTATCATATTCATGCATTTAATATTTCTTTCTCCCTACGCAAGAGTCAATTCATGTATAACCAACATAGAAATATGCTGCCATCTTGGAATTTCTTGAAATACCTTTTTGGTTTTTGTTATAATGGTAATAGTGCTCACTGTAGAAAAATTGGAACCACAGAGAAAAGCATAAAGAATCCCACCACCTAAAAATTACCACTTGATAGTATTTTGGTTTATTTAATTCCTATAGCTTTATATTTTGCATAGCTGAGATAATTTTGTACCCTTTGTACACTGCTTTTCTCATTTAACATAACCTTGTGAGCGTTTTCTTTTCATAGAGATCTTGGTAAGCACACTTTTAGTGAGTCTGTCTTCCACAATAACTGCTCAGTAAGTTACTTCATCATTTCTCTGTTGAGGAAGGTGTGGATGATTTACTTTTTCTCTGTTATCAGAAATACTTGATAAATAATCAGGCACATTTATCCTGTGAACTGGGACCCAGACTTTTGAGGAGGGAAGGGTGTTTCCTGTTGACTGAGGCCATTTCTCTTAAGAGTTTTTAAGGAAATAGTCCTGGCAAAATTATAAGGTCAAAGACTATAAAATTTAGAGGCCTTAGTATATACTAACAAATTGCTTTCCAGAAATATTCCCAAGTTACACTCTACTAGCAAAGTTCAAGAAGGCCCACTTCACTATGTCTTTGGCAACACTGGGTATTAATATTTTTTTAAGGTGAAATGACTTCTCAGCAATCATCTGTATTTGAACGTTTTACTCCCGAAGCATTTTAACTCAATGCAAGGTGCACAAACATAAATTTTTTGTAGGAGACCTCCTGCTAAATTGGCAAATCCTCCTATTCTGAATACATAGGAAAAATACATCATTTATCACTTTAAACTTGAAGGTTTTCTTTCTCTGACTGAAAAAAAAAAATCACTGTTTGGGAGTTTCCTGGTTAAGATTCCAGGCTTTCACCTGCGTGGCCCAGATTCAGTCCTCGGTCGGAGAACTAAGATCACGCGAGACACACAGAATGGCCAAAACAGAAATTTTTTTTTAAAGGAACTGTTTATTTCACATTAAATCATATCTTAAACCTTTGGATAAGGACAGTTGGTCCTTTTTATAAGTCAAAAAGACTTCAGTATATTAGTGAATATAGAAGTATATACTCAGAGATGCCAAAAAAAAATCATGATTCATAGTTTTGCAGAAATGTACTTATCCACTGGGAGGAATAATTTTAATATCAGAGGAAAGACTTCTGTGAATATACAATTAAGGAAAATAATTTGCTTTTTGCACGTCCGTGGCAATGATGGCCTCTTTCAATCAGGCTTTTTCCTCATTGATTTCTCCTACATGTCTCCCGTGCTTTGAAGCTACACCTTAACATTAGCAGAGAATTGACTTTTCTTCTTAACTCTCTAGTTACAAACATCATCTCATTAGCTCACAAGTCTGCTTCTTACCAGGCTGAAGTTTATTTTTAAGAAGTATTTCAACATTAAAATGATGTCAAGTTTCAAGAATTTAAATACACCCTAGTGAAAGAGTTTGGATAAGAAGGCAATGGCCAACAGAAGCTAAGACAATTTCTGGCCAAAGTTTACCCAGTGGGATGCAGAAGGCCTGGCACAGTGCTCCACTTTACCCCATGTGTACTTGATTAATAATAACATTTCCTAAGGACATGGGGTGTGTATACTCTATGCTGCTCTCTACATTCCCGTTTTATAGATGAAACTAAAGCTCAGAGAGGCTAAGAATCTAAGCCTAAGTTTAGAGCCTAAGTCTGTCTCATTCCAGAGTCTAAACATGCTTTTATTTTCTTTGTAGTTTTAATAAAATGTGTGTCTGTGTATGCCCAGTCATGTCTGATTCTGCGACCCCATGGACTGTAAGCAGGCTCCTCTGCCCATGGCATTTTCCTGGCAAGAATACCAGAGTGGGTTACCATTTCCTTCTATAGGGGATCCTCCAGATTCAGGGATGGCGCCAGTTGGTTACCACTGGCACCAACTGGGAAGCCCACAAACAGTGCATAGAAATATGTACCATCAGGAAATAAGCACAACTGCCCTGTCGGTCTATCTTAGAAGCCCCCTATGTACTACTCCTTAAGGCATCTCCCCCAATTCCCAAAAAGCTACTCTCCTGAATTTTGTCACTAAATTGCTTTCTTTTCTTCTAATAATTTTATATGTCTATATCCCTAAACACTATATTTTTGTTTTGTTTGCTTTTATTTTATCTATTTGGAAACCATGAATAATATCAATCTCAGAAAAATTTCTTTGTCATGGATTAATCATAGACTTCTTACTATATCCATAGTTCTAGAATTTTAAAATCAGAGTAAGTAGAAGGCCTAGATTCATACTTTTAAGGTAGGATCACCAGATTTAGCAAATAAAAGTATAAATAACAATTCAGCATGCATAACACACGCAATGTCTGTGACATACTCGGCTTCCCTGTTGACTCAGACAGTAAAGAATCTGTATTATGGGAGACCTGGGTTCAATCCCTTGGTCTGGAAGATCCCCTGGAGAAGGGAATGGCTACCCACTCCAGTATTCTTGCCTGGAGAATTCCATGGACAGAGACTGGTGGGCTATAGTCCATGGGGTTACAAAGAGTTGGACGTGACTGAGCGACTAACACTTTCACTTTCATATTTTAAAGATATTTATTTCTTATCTGAAACTCATTTAACAGGGCATCTTGTATTTCATCTTGCAACTCCATTTTAAGAGGACTTATATCAGTCTCAGCAGCTGAATACCAAGTGCTTGCAACCCTGGTTGGTGAGGGTGAGGTAGTCAGCCCTGTTTTAGTGGCTCCCACAACATGGTGGGAATTACACGGATTCTTAACTTAGAAGACACAGGCCCTAATTTCTACTCTATAGGTTCTAATGGTGTGTGAGTTCTGTTGGCATTGAATTTGAACAAGTCCCTTAAACTTCCTGAGCTTTGATTTTTTCATCTGCGTGAAAGGCTTCCTTTAAAAAGTTAAATTCTCATCTATTATAAGAGAAATTCAGACTCTAACACTTAGACTTGATAAACCAACAACCAATAGCATAAGCACATTCCTTAGAGGTATGTGGGGGACCTGGTCATTTAGAATTCCGAATGATCACCTCTGGGTTGCAGAACGAGGGGTGAGTGTCGGGAGGGGTAGAGAGGGAGAGCTGCTGCTTATGATCAGATCAAACATTTCGTGTTTTTAACATCCACCTTCCTTTGGAAATTTTATAATTGTTAAAGTAGAAATCGAATGGGAAAAAAACTGAGACTGAGTTTTAAGATAATGAAATTGTGATGATCATAAGTCCTCTGTCGTAGAACCGAGGGACACAACGAGAATGTATGTGTAAGAAGTATAATCTCAAAGCTGATATCATGCCTGTCTCTCTAGAGAAAGGAAAGGACCGCTGACACCGTGCTGTCCCTGAAGAAACTGACTAATAGCAGGAGAATATCCCTGGCATCTCTTGATAGATCACTCAACCTTGACTGGCCAGCGTCTCCTGGTTAATCTTTCTGGTTCAATGCTCAGAAGAATACAGCACCCCTGAAGGACTTTTTAAGGACTTTTTATGCCAATGATGATTTCAAGTTACAGAATTTTATTCCAAAGGAAAAAAAAAAAAAAAAACTCCTCCTAGGCTTCTGATGCAGGGCAGTGTCTTGAAGAAGATAAGGTGCCCCTCCCAACTTTGTCTCTATAATAATGTAGGCTTTTGCTGCAGTTCAAACGGGGAACGAACTGTGGGACTGGTGACAGAAATGACCAGGTGTTAAGCAGCTTAAGAGAGCAGCAGCGCCTTCTGGGGACACTCAGGGGAGATGCCGCGATGTGACTGGTACTGCATCCCAGGAAAGGACTTCCTCAGGCTGAGGTCTGCCCTCTAGTGGCTGCAGATGCTAATTTCTCTCCGCTTGTTTCCCGCAGGAGGGAGAACTTTGAGCGCCAAGTAGCTGAAGAAGTTAACTAGGGAAATGGAAACAAGAAACAGGTCAGACAGCACAGGTCGTTGAGACGTGGGTGAGAGACTGGGTTTCCACTTCTGTGGATGCCCCTCCTCTAAGCTAGTGCTTCTCTAGAAATTAGAAACATAAGGCTAATAACAGAAAGCAAACATGCATTTGAGTTAAAGGACTGACTTTCATTCTAATATTTTCGTTCTGCCGAATTTGGAGCGCGTCAGCAAATGATGATAGTAAATGGTAATTTAGCGTCCCCCGTCATCTCCTAAATGGTTTAGAAATTTTTACTCATTTGTTACACCTCTCCTTCCAGGGACCAATGTTCCAACCCACCTTTCAAATTCATAGTCACAGAATGATTTTCAGTTGGAATAGATAAACACTATCCTCATCTACCAGGAAAATTAGGTTTTCTCTCCATGATACTGATTTAAGACCTAAGCAGGATCTGTTCCTGTAATTCAGGGCTTTGCACATAACAGGAATTCAGTAGAGAATGCTGGAAAGAACGAACGTCTTAGGGGATAAGCAGGGCCTGGAACCCAGCTATTCTGCCACTTAATACAGTGTCCCCTTCACCACACCAGGATAGTACGATTTCTGGTGAGACGTAGGCAATCCACTTGATTGAAACACTGGTAGGTTTTCATAACAGGAAGGGGTTTGTCAGGGCCAGGAATAGTGGGAGAGACAGACCTTAAATAATTACCTAAATAATTATCTTCTTACAGTTACCTGTGTTAGGAGGAAAAAGTACAAGGCATTGTTAGAGTAAATGACTGGTGACTGGACCAATAGGAAAGGCCTCTCTGAAGAGGTGACCCTTGAGCTGAGCCTGAAGAGGGGTGGGGGGATGGGGGTGGGGGGTGGGATGTGTGTGTGTGTGTGTGTGTGTGTGTGTGTGTGTGTGTGTGATGTCTGACTCTTTGTGACCCCATGGACTGCAGCCCACCAGGCTCCTCTGTTTCTGGGGATCTTCCAGGCAAGAATACTGGAGTGGGTTACCATGCCTTCCTCCAGGGGATCTTCCCAACCCAGGGATAGAACCTAGGTTTCCCACATTGCAGGTGGATTCTTTACCATCTGAGCCACCAGTGAAGCCCGAAGGATGATTAGTACTCAACAGACATAGACGCGTGTGCTATGGATTTAGAGCCAGGAAAGAAGGGGATCGGTTAAAGTTGTGCTCCAGCCAGAGGAACCATCCCAGCGAGATCTGTGCACTTTGCCCCCTACCCTCAGACCCTTTTTTTTTTTTCTGAATGTGGCCTTTGTCCTTGCTTGAAATTCCCCACCTGGAGGCCATCTGCTCTTCTCTCAGTATTCAGTTCAAGCCTCTTCCCCTTTGAAGCTTTTGCAGACTCTAGGGAACGTTAGACACTCTGGCCGTATGCCTTGCTCATTCCTGGCACGTCATAGGAATTTGTGAAATCTTCACAGAGTATCTAGTAAATAAGTATAACAGCACATTATTCAGTAACTTTTTGTAAATATTTAGCCCATCTGCAGACTCTGAGCCCCCTGGAAGCATCCCTCCAGTGCGGGATCTGCAGTCCTTTTTAATGTTGGTTAAGTGAATGTATGAGGCTAAGGTACTGGGGCTGGGATAACAGAAACCTTGGAACTGAAGTTTCAGTGTCAAGTGAGCTGAAATCATGGAAGGCCTTAACTGTTGTTTGCAGGAGGCTGGACCTGGTATCGGATGTGGGGAGACACTGAGAGTGTCTGAGCAAGACCCTGGCTGTTTAGACTTATGCTTTATGAAGGTAACTGTCAGCAGACCGCACGCAGGTGAATGTGGGGAGAAATTGGAGAGATGGAAGCCAGGAGGTGGGAAGTCCGCTAGATGAGTGGGAGTAGAAAGGGACAGGAGGGAGGAGCCCCGGGAAGGGAGAAATGGCCACATCAGGACCTGAGAACTGATTTCCTGTGGGAGAGTCACTCTGGAGCCTCCACCACGAGAGGCAGTTTATAATGTGTCCCAGGAGTTCTCCAGAGGAACACAAGTTTTCTAGTTAGGTAATTAAGAAATAGTATGTTCTCTAGAGAATAGCTGAATGCCCTAGGTAATTTCTCCAATTTCGATTTAGCAAAAGGGTGAAGTAGTTATGCCATATATATATTATATTATTATGATATATATAATATATATGTGTACATATATATATATATATATATATATGAAGAGGTTATTGCCCACTAGATAACCATGTAATAACATCCCAGCAATATCAGTAGCCTAAATGACTTCTGGAAGCTTCATCATAGCATCTCCTAGCTTCTGGCTTCCCTTTGATCACTAGAGTCAATGTTTCATTTTTATTGCTCATCCCCCTGCAGCTTTAATTACCAGTATGGTTGAAAATGCTGTGGGTTTATTTGTTCATTGAAAGTAAATAAAAGGAAAGGAAAATGGAAGCATACAGAAAGCTTACACAGTTTATTACAAATTTTACACCAGAAGTCAGGAAATAGAAAATTTAAGAGTCTCAAGGCATGTGAATATTAATTTATCTGCTCTGCATATGTTTTAAAAGATGTTTCACATCTAATCCTGAATCCAAACTATCATCCACAATGTGGGTAGGTTAACATTAGCATAATTTATCTTTTGATTTTTTTTTAACTTCCTGAACAATCCTTATGAGTGAGTAGGTGGCTCAGATGGTAAAGAACCTGCCCACAATGCGGGTGACCCGGGTTCAATCCCTGGGTCAGAAAGATCCCCAGGAGAAGGGAATGGCAACCCACTCCAGTTTTCTTGCCTGGGAAATCCCACAGACAGAGGAGCCAGGCAGACTACAGTCCATGGGGTCTCAAAGAGGTGGATGCAACTGAGCGACTTCACTTTCTGTTCTCTATACCCCTAAACATTTATGAGGACCCACTGTATGTCAGGTGCTGTACTTCTTTAAATATCTAAAACTTTAATTTTGCAAAACTCCTGCAAGACGCTGTACTATTACCTCCATTTTGCAGTTGATGGAACAGGCTCAGAGTGGCTCAGTGACTTGCCTGAGACCACACAGTTCTGGACACTGTTGGGAATTCAAATCTGCTTGACTCCAAGCCTCCCCACCCTGCTGCCTCTAAGACTGAACCACAGCAGATTGACTTTAATATAGCAACACAACTCTAAGAAAATGCTGATATGAGATGACGTGTTAGTCGCTCAGTCGCGTCCGACTCTTTTCAACCCCTTGGACTATAGCCCACCAGGCTCCTCTGTCCATGGGATTTCCAAGGCAAGAATACTAGAGTGGGTAAACATTCCGTTCTCCAGGGGATCTTCCCATCCCAGGAATCCAACCGGGTCTCCAGCATTCCAGGCGGATTCTTTACCATCTGAGCCACCAGGGAAGCCCTGAAAATTTGAAAATTTGTCCTAAGTGGGCAAGAAGAATTAAAGCTGTCTTTTATGCTATCCTGTGGTCAAAGCAGAGAACAAGCTTCCGTAAGCTTAACAGCTTCAACGAGCACAGTAAAACCACCACCAAGGACCCCTGGCTTTGGAATCATTTCCTCTTTCTAATATAACTGTTTCTCAGAAGGTTATGGCCCTGTGTCAAATGTCACTGGACATTATGTTGCAGGAAAATGGGGCACGAGAAAACGGTCATGTCCCAGGTCTCAGGTGTGTGCCTGGAACAGGTTGCTGGCTGAGGGGTCTTGGCTTTGCGCAGGGAGGACTTTAAGCATCAGCCATAGTAAAGAGAGAGCAAGTTTACTTAGATTACACCTTCCATGGACAGAATGTGGGCCATCCCAGAAGGTGAGAAAACTGAAACATAGGCTGGTTAGTTTTCTTGGGCTGCTTATTTCACAGGCTACCAAGTGGGTGGATTATCTCAACTGTTTTGGGAAAAGGGCAAGGATTTCTAGGAATTGGGCCACTGTCTACCTTTGGCCTTTTAATGGTTGGCCTCCAAACTGTCCTGGCGCCTCTGGGTGTGTCATTTAGCTAATGCATTATAATGAGTGTATAATGAGTTTCAACTTTCTACTGGAAGTCGAATCTTATGCCATCTGGGGCCCAGTGGTTCTAACCAGTTTATGTCACATCCTCAACAGCTCTGTCTTCAAAGGTCGTGCCCTTCCCTCTTCCCTCCCGTCTCAACACAATGGTGACAATATTTCAAGCTTCAGTGAAATGTTTCATAAGAATTGTTGCACTTTACAAATAAACCTTTTCCTCTGTGTTCATGATGATAAACTTGTGCAGAGCAATTCTCCAAAGCATTTAAAGGTAATTGATTACTTGTTAATATTTACAACCACCCTACAAGTGGTTTGGAGATGAATGCTGATATTTGTATTTTCTTTTCCTGTGATGACTAACATTTCAAAAAGTTAAGAAGTCCTAACTGGACCCTGAAATTAAACGCTGGTCTCTGGCTCCAAGCCCAGTGTACTTTTTTGGCCTTGAAGATGATCATTTACTAATAAATCTAAGAAAATAATAAGAATAGATATTAGATATTAAGATATATATCTAAGAATATCTAAGATTATTAGATTCTAGATATATATTAGATTATATATCTAGATATTAGATCTATATAATATCTAGATATTATAATATTATAGATATTAGATTCTATATATATATTATAGATTCTAGATATACATTAGATTATAT
Source organism: Capra hircus (assembly GCF_001704415.2). NCBI lineage: Eukaryota > Metazoa > Chordata > Mammalia > Artiodactyla > Bovidae > Capra > Capra hircus. The sequence continues at coordinate 8,988,955 of NC_030830.1, read as the reverse complement.
ATCTAGATATTATATCTAGATATTATATATTATATATAGATATATTAGATATAGATATTATATAATAGATATTATATATTAGATATAGATATTAATATATTATATATAGATATTAGATATATAAGATTATATATCTAGATATTATATATTATATAATATATCTAGATATTAGACAATATAATATCATATCTAGATATTATATTATAATATAATTATAATAATATCTAATATTATTAGATTCTAGATATATATCTAAGAATATCTAAGATTATCTAAGATACATATCTAAGAATAGATATCAGATATAGATATTAAGACTTCAGGCTAAACTTGCTACCCTATCTTCCTCTCTACCTCTGAAGTTATAAGGAAGGGAACTCGTGGCTTCTTGTCCTCCTATGTATGTCTCGGGGCCGGACACAGACTGTCACCCGTTGTGTCATTCAGGCCCTCACGACAGCACCTGTGGCTGGTGTTCTTATCTCCATTTTACAGGCAGGAAAACAGAATCTCAAAGACATTAAGGAAATTTCCCAGCCTTACTCCCCTGAAGAATCTCAGCTCCAGGGTTTAAACCCAGGTCAAGCCAAGCCTGTGCTTATCCCACCCTTTCTGTCCCACCTCTCTTACTCCTTAAAAAAAAAAAAAAATTCTGACATCCATCAGGGAATTTTAGAAACAGGCATGAGAAAATACGAATAGTTAAAAATTCACAGATTACTGCCAATTCTTATTGTAGTATTCCTGCCAGATCTTTAATTAGAAAAGCAAGACTGTTACATTGTCAGACTGGCTTGTTTGAGTCCCCATCTCCACACGCCTCCGCTCTGCTGGAGGTGAACACTGCCGAAAGGTGGATGTCCCGACACACCCAGCAGTGTGTTCATGTGTGATCAGGATTTGCTTTCATATATGGGCTCCTGTTTGAAGAGGACGTTCCAAACATCATAATTTTACATTTTAAATAGGAAATCCATAATACCACTAGGAAGCAACATCATCTTTTCTTTTTTTGGTCATGAAAGTTCAGGATGAATGTTTTGATTCATCTAACAGACTAACATCTCTCATTTCTTTCCCCAGAGCATACCTGCATTATGACAGACACAAATGTGCCGGGAGAATGCTAAATGGCTTTGCTCCTTTTTAAAGGAACATAGATACAAAGCTGATCAGGAAAGGTTAGCAGGCAACTGCTGGCATCAAAAAGAGAGGGAAAGAATCAGAATCCAATCTCCTTCTCTTGTCAAGTATTCTTGACAAGCATTTCTTGTCAAGCATTTTGTATCTGACTTTGTAACACACAGAAGCAGCCTTTATTGTTAAAAAGTATCTTTCAAAGGTAGCCTTGGGATATTATCTTCCCTGTAGATTCTGTCAAATTTGTTGCTTTAAAACTCAGTAGATCCCAACCGAATTGAAATGATAAAGGACAACCAAGTTTTAAGCAATTACATTATCTGACACTCACGTGTGCCATTTTTTTTTTAAAACCTGCTATTAGAAACTGTAAATAAACTCAGGCTGTGGTACATTAACAAAATACTGGGAAGTACAGGCTGTCTCTAATTTTTAAAGTAGGTAACTTACATGTAAAACTCACATAAGTATTTACTGTGTCATCTTCTCCACTTTCATATCCCTCGGGATCCCCAGTGACAATGCTGTGATATACAATAAAGTGGGTTCAGGAGCAGAAGAAAGGAAACAGTATCGTGAAGAGAAGCTATAGTGTTGGGGAGCTGACTCCAGGATGGTGAGCTGGAAAATCATGGCCTTGGGAGTCAGAGGGGCTGGATTTAAAAATCAGCCTTACCACTTAACACCATATCACCTTAAACAAGTCATGTAACTTCTCTGAGCCTTAGTTTCTGAATCTATTAAATAAGGACAGTAATACACACCATGTGAGATTCTTGAAAGAATTAAATGAGATAATACGTGCAGCCATAACTGAAGCCTTCACCCACGTGATTCAGTTCTGGAAGAAACAGAATTTAAAGGATAAACATCATGGGAAAGTAATTCCAATTTTATTCATTTCTCCAGCATTAAAGACAGTCCGGTCATAACCAGTTGCAGTATTTCTCATAGCTGCCTGATTTTTCTACCTGATTCACTTACGTCCTTGGCATCTGGAGTTTCTCATTTCCTACCAAAGAACATTCTCCACCCTGCCTTGCTTTTTCTGTCACTCCCACTCCACCTCCCATCTCTTTCCCAGACTTTATTATGAAAGTGACTTAACTTCTTTTGAAAAGACCCTTCTCTTTAACTCCAGTCTCTCCAATTTTGTGTTGCTCTGGTCATTCTGCATCACAAGTATTGAGAAACCATTCTGAAAAAGAAAGACCAGTGGTTTGGTTTGGGAGATCAGGTTGGCAGATAAGAAGGTTTAAATGAAGCAGGAAATTATGGGCTTTTTCCTCGTCAATATGGGAGAGTGATGTGGTAGAAAATCGGCCAGCATTCCAAGCTGATAATTTTCACCTGTAATTTATGTAAAGAAAGAGGCACAGGGTGTGCTCCTCAGTTGTGTCTGATGCTTTGAGACCCTGTGGCCTGTAGCCCACCAGGCTCCTCTGTCCATAGGATTTCCCAGACAAGAATACTGGAGTGGTTGCCATTTCCTTCTCCACGGGATCTTCCCAACCCAGGGATCAAACCCACATCTCCTGCATTGGCAGACAGGTTCTTTACCACTGAGCCACCAGGGAAGCCCAGCACAGGGTCTGGCACAAAGTAAAATCGCAACACTAGTTTGTCCTCTTCTATTCAACTGGGATGCAAGGAAGAGCTAGAGGCTGGCCAGCTGTCTGTCTGTCTGTCTCCATATGGTCTCTCTATGTGACTGACTTGGCCTTCCTCCCAGCATGACTGTCTCGGGGGGAGGGGGGTCAGACCCAGGTAGAAGCTACAAACCCCTTTATGAAGCAGCCTCAGAATTTACATAGGCACCAAGCTTGCAAGCTAAAAGAAGCAAGTCTTAAGACCAGCCCAGATTCAAGGGGAAGAAACTGCACAAGGGCATGGAAACTCGGATGCGTGGTGGATTGGGGGCCATGTTTGGAGCCCACCTAGAACATAGCCCACTCAACTCCCCAAAACAGTTTTTCCACATTTTGGAAATTTAGAAATATTCTGTTTCACACTACAGTTAACTTTCACTGAGGAATGGAGAATTTGGATTAGATTGGCAGCCTCTTATATTAAGCAAGCAAAGTTCAGTGTGAAGACACCCAGTCCCTTCCTTCTTGGAGAGACAGTGTGGCCCTAAAGTCGGGCTGTTGAATTCGACTCTTGACTCCACCCTACACTCTAGTTTGAGCTGGTTTTGCATCCTAGTGTTTCCAGCCTGTAACTATGACAAGACACTCTGATAAGGGAACACCTTAAGCTCACTGAGGAATTGTAGACAGTTGACAGTAGTTTCAAAAAGCATAAGGAGCATAGTTTTTAATGTGGACATAGTGAATAAATGGAAGTTTACTGGCAAGCGAATTTATGGGCAAATGAAACTTGCACTTGTTTGGATTTTTTATTTTATTTTTTTCTGTTTTGGCTATGCTGGGTCTTAGATGAGGCACGAGGAAACCTTCATTGCTGCATGCAGGATCTAGTTACCTGACCAGGGATCGAACCTAGGCCACCTGCATTGGGAGCACGGAGTCTTAGCCACCTGACCACCAGGGAAGTCCCACATTTATCTGGACTTGTGGCATCTCCAATCTTTTTGTCTTTGGCTTCACTGGGATATGAATGCAAAATGGCACCCAACTTGCCTTTAAATTTTTCAATTCACTTTATTATATTAGTATGAATTCAACCAATAACATATTCTTTTGAGTGCACAAATATAACCAAAGCTTTGCAGACAAACGCAATAAAATCTGCTAAGTAATTCTGGGAGGCAGGGCCGGGGGAGTGAATAGAATCTGGGGAGACTGGTTTCTGAAATGCCTGAGAGGCAGTGGAAGACCCTGCTCACCAAATGTTGACAGGGAGGAGACAGACAGGTTTCACTAGTCTTTCAGCCAACATTTAGAAATCAAATAACAGAAACATCAAAGGGATCCAGAGACTTCCTAGGTTTGGCCACGGGTGGGATATTAGGGGAGCTTCCCTGGTGGCTCAGCTGGTAAAGAATCCGCCTGCAATGAGGGAGACCTGGGTTCGATCCCTGGGTTGGGAAGATCCCCTGGAGGATGGCAGGGCAACTCTCTCCAGTATTCCTGCCTGGAGAATCCCCATGGACAGAGGAGGCTGGTGGGCTACAATCCATGGGGTCATAGAGAGTCGGACATGACTAAGCAAGCACGCCCACTCAGGTTCATGATACAGATAGAGCATGTGAAGGGCAAGAGAGCTGTGTTAGTCAGGGTTCTTTGTGTCAAGTGTCTGAAATCAACTCTGGCCAACTTGAACAGAAGGGATCTTTCAGCAGGATACAGGGCTGATTCCGAACAGATAGGCCCAGTCACCTCCAGAAGGCCTCGCTAGCAGAGATTACTACATGGTCTTGTCTGAACATCCCCACGAGAAAGGATGAACCAGCCCAACCAATTTCAGTCTTTTCACCACTAAGGAGAATGACACCAACAATCCTGGCATGGGTTAGTTTGCTCGGCCACTGGCAGGAGAAAAGATGACCACTATTTAAACATATCCCATTATGAATATGCCCAGTGGGAGAAAGGTGATTCTTCCAAATGATTGGTTTTGCCCCACGAAAGTAAAAGGGTGGTAGACTGCTGAAAGTAACACATATCTATTACAAAAGTCAACATTAACTCGCCAGAAGAATAATACCTGTAGTGAAATGAGGGGTCTTGTCTTAGAATAATCAGGCAGGTGGTTGGAGGGCAGGGTGTGGGCTGGGCAGTAGCGTGCTGCTGTGCTGCCAAAAATGGCTTGTTTTGCCCCAAGAGGCTAAAAGGCAGTTGAGAAAGAGGAATAATTACAGTCTGAGACAACCTTTGAGAATAATCTATAATTTTCTTGTACCCTGCTTTATCCTGCAGACTCTCACGGCCAGGTGAAGTCCCAGACACAGTGCAAAAATCCCGGACACTCTTTTCCAAAGACCTAAGCACTCTTAGAAAGGAAAGGGCCACTAGAAAATCCAATGTTAGTTTAAAGAATTAATTCTGCTTGCTTTTCTGTTCATCTCAGTGAGGGTTTGAGTAAAGAGGTGGAGAAGGAGGTTGGTGATTTGGATGCACCAGCTAAGTCAGGCTGACCTAGGTCAAGTGCAAGAGCTTGGGGCAAATGAAGGTTCAGAGACCTGGGGAAGAGGAGCCCTGAGGTGGAGGAGGGCCATTAGGATTGACCCTCCTCAACACACGTATAACGGTTCCCCACTCCCCAACCAGAATTTGGGCTCCGATTGTCATTCAGCCACCCTAAGGGTTAAACCAGCAACCTGTAGAAGAGGCCTCGAGCTAAATGACCGTTTGTAACTTTGCAGTTGGGGGAAGATGCATCTTGGGTTTCTAAACACTGACATAAACCTTAGGAGCACGGCTTTTTCAGCCGGGGTGTTGTCTATAACGCATCATTTAGACTCTGTGATTTTTTGTTGGTGGGATTTATTCTGAGCGACCTGAGGAGTTCCAACATGAAGCAAACATTCATTTCTCATGCATGTAATTTGGTTAAGCCCTTAATGAGGCACAATGGCCTTTATCATGTCTGCCTCGCCTCTTTATTTAGTCTGGCTGATTAACTAACTGGCTCAAACCCCCTGCCTCTGTGGAGTACAGATAAACAAGGGCTTAACTGACTCAAGGGGTGCCTTACTGTCTCCCGAGGGGCCGTGAGAGATGTGGGGTGTTCCTCTGAGGTGGTCCCGTCAGAGGGCTGTCTGCCAGGGAGCTGGAGGCTAAGGGGAAAAGAGGGGAGTCAGACTGCCCAGGTCAGAGCACTGCTGGGGACAGGGGGTGGGCGGGGGGCCTCCGGGTCTCCGCAGAGGATCCTGCCTGTGCCCTGTTAAATAGAGCATCCTTCCCTTTTCCCTTAGTTTGTCCGCCAGCTCCCTGCCCCACCCCCCAGGAGAACCTAAAAGCCGAAGAGGGCAGAGGAACAAAAGTGAAAGCCCAGCCCAGTCCTCATCCACTTGCCCATCTTTCTTTCCTCGGAGGGTCCAGAGAGCCTGGGCCAGGCCTGTGCCTGGAGGGGAGGACCGGAGGGTGGAGAGTTAAGCTGGACTGGACTGTGTATGTGTGTTTGTGCGTGTGTCTGTATCATAAAAGTTTCAAGAAAGCCACACCCATGACACCTTTACAAGGTAAGAAAATGAGACTGTGTGCCTCCTTCAGTTAATTTATCTTATTGCTTTATTAATTTTTTAAAAAACTGTAAAAGGGGAGAATACAGCCTGATATATTTTGGCCTTAAATCATCCACATGACTAATTATGAGGTTCACTAAGAACAGTCAGAACACTGACATGAAAAAAGAAAAAAATAACATTGACACAGTACTTGGAAATTCAGCCAAAAATGACTCCAGTTTTGCAGAGTGATAATTTTTTAAGGTCCAGTTTATGACAATCTTTGTGTGCCTCAATGTTTTTGTATTGGCAAACATTGTAGATTTTGAAAATAAGCATGAAGAGCTGTTTTTGGAAGCTGGCATCTATGCACCTAGCCGTGTCAGCTCATCTGTACACATCATCCTAGCTCAGAACCCCAGAACAGTACTGCTGTGAAGAAGCTTGGTAGCTTCCAGACCACCAGCCTCCGGGCCGAGAGAGCAAGGGTGCTGTGGGCTCACCATCTGGCATTACAGCGACTTAGGTCAAGAGAACCGTAGATAGCGTCGACTGTTTGCCGTCGACTCTTCACAAATTGGCTGCTAATAGGAGAGTTCTCCAGAGTCATCTGTCTGTCAAATGAACTCTAGGCTAAAGTCACGACCTAGAATTGTGCCTCTAATGTACCATCTAAAAATAAACCAGCTAATTTTACTGCTCAGCAAAACAGAAGACATAGAACTGAAGTATCCATGGGCAGTAAGTCTAAAATCCAGACTTTCCCCCTCGACCCCATAAGACTGCAATATAGTGCAGGGAACTCTACTGCAACCCACTCATTTCTCCGTGTCTTTAAATTGTGTGTGTGTGTGTGTGTGTGTGTGTGTGTGTGTGTGTGTATAGTTTAAGAATGCTGGAAATTTCAGTTTTGTGAAAAATGAACAAAAAACACTTTGATATGCTATTTTAATAGCTGGAACTTAAGTTTTCAACAGGATTTATATATATATATACACACACACATATATATATATATATATATATTTTTTTTTTTTTTTGGCTACCTGATGCAAAGAACTGACTCACTGGAAAAGACCCTGATGCTGGGAAAGATTGAAGGCGGGAGGAGAAGGGGATGACAGAGGATGAGATGGCTGGATGGCATCACCAACTCGATGGACATGAGTTTGAGTAAACTCTGGGAGTTGCTGATGGACAGGGAAGCCTGGTGTGCTGCGGTTCATGGGGTCGCAAAGAGTCGGACACAACTGAGCGACCGAACTGAACTGATACATGCATACATATATATAGATATATAAGTATGTTATAATCTTATTTACTTGTTTTTGGCTGTGCTGGGTGTCCGTTGCTGAGCGGGCTTTTCTCTAGCTGTGGCCACAGGGGGCTCCCCTCTAGTTCTGGTACACGGGCTTCTCCTGGCGGTGGCTTCTCTTGTTGCAGAGCACGGGCCCGAGGGCACGGGGACTTCAGTAGTTGTGGCTCCTGGGCTTTGGAGCGCAGGCTCAATAGTCATGCTGCACAGGCTTAGTTGCTCCGCGGCATTCGGATCTTCCCAAACCCATGTCTCCTGCTTTGGCAGGTGAATTCTTTACCACTGAGCCACCAGGGAAGCCCTCAAAAGGATATATTTAACATCAACCATTGTCATTTAGCATTTTTACTAAAAGTAGTTGATAAAGCACTTTATGTATAGAGTTTATTGACAAGAAGTCTATCACAAATATTTGTTTTCTTCTCCCACCAAAAAAAAAAATAATAATAATAACAACTATAAGGTCAAAATTCCAAAGGAAAATTGGCCAGTTTTCCAAAAAGTTTCAGAAAGTGAGTAGCGCCCACCCCCCAGCCCTCCAGTCCATGCTTTCTGGTGTTCACTGACGTGGGTGAGTTCTGATTGGGAAGAGCAGTGATGTGTCTGAACTCCCAGAGGGTGGAGGTGAAGGCCAAGCGGAGGCAGGACCAGGGGAGTTTATTGACCTTGAATATCCGTGGGTTTCTGAGGACACATAGCTGCCACTGATCCTCACTTCTGCTTCCATTTCAGCCCCAAGCTATTTTTAGGGCAAAGATCTTGAGACTTTATATCGAAGGCTAAATTTAGTGATGGTGAAATAGGGAGTTAATGGAAACTCTCTCCCCACTCAAAACACATCATCAGGTTTGGGTAAAATGCTAATAGCACTTAAGGACGTGACAGTGAAGAGAAAAAAAAAAAAGAGGACCGTTTTGAAGATTGGATCCAATCCTTGGCCGATTTCCATTTGGCCTGGGGGAGAAGCTCCCGGATCTGATTTGATTTAGGGCTGCGTGAATGAAGATGCAATAAGGTATTGCAAACATTTAGTGGCGATGCCCTGGATTAAAAGATGAAGACAGGATGGTTTATGGTTCCCCAAGGGTAGACAAGGCACTTCAAAAAATCATCCTCGGGACCCACGTCTCCCAGACTGTACCTCACAGGAGTACAAGCAAGGGGTGGGGGCCCTAACCCGTTTCTGACTTACTATCTCCTTCAAGATGCCAGAATATTCTGCTTCACCAGCTTGAGATAAAATTATTGTTCGAATTAGCCTCCAACTCGCCTATCACTTGAATGGTTTTTCTTCTCTCTGTAGGGTCCCTCCCCCATAATAAATCCCAAACCCCAGAGATTGTCTTAATTCAAAGAGCCAGATTAGCTTTATCTTGGCTGGAGTCAAAATTCACCTTCAACCCCAGGAGGTTAGAGGAAAACTCCTAATTATTAGGTATTGGTTATTTCCTGCTAAAGGCAGCTGGACTCCCAACGAGATCGGCTTTGTGACTCAGACCTCTGTTCACACACAGATGCACACATTCACACATGCATGCATGCAACCTCCACTTCGCCCAAAGTAGCCTTTTTTTGATAGAATTCAAGCTGCACTGGGGGCCCAGGTGACCAGCACAAACCTGTCTGCCCCAACCTCCCCCACTCCCTTTTCCTCCAAGGTAATCTCCCTGAGGTCCCTCTAGCCTGAAGTTTTCCTGTCGTCTGACCTCAGTGAGACAGCTCACCCTCCCTGAGATATTTTATATGTTGGGTGACTTCAAAGAGGAAGGGGTTAGACACTCAACTGTATCTGCACAGATTTTATGCAAATTTGTGAACCTCTTCCCCACAAGGTTTAAGATCCACCCACCAAAGCGTATTATACCCTTCCTCTGTAAACAAGTGATGCCTGTTTGCATTGACCTACATAAAATAAGGGGTCGTGCAAATGATTCTTCCAGAAGACCTGCTCAAGATGACTTGCTATCTCCACCATTCGGACCTTGCTGTGTGCTCCTCCCAGTAAAATGATACAGACCCTTGCGAAGTGTGACCCGCCCCTCCTGAAAATCCTTTCTTAGAGAGTGCTGCTGCTGCTGCTGCTGCTGCTGCTAAGTCACTTCAGTCGTGTCCAACTCTGTGTGACCCCAAAGATGGCAGCCCACCAGGCTCCCCTATCCCTGGGATTCTCCAGGCAAGAATACTGGAGTGGGTTGCCATTTCCTTCTCCAATGCATGAAAGTGAAAAGTGAAAGGGAAGTCGCTCAGTCGTGTCCGACTTCTCAGTGTGAAGTGGGTAAAAGTCAGATGGGGCTTTGGAAAGGCTGTTTCTGGGGATTTCCCTGGCGGTCCAGTGGTTAAGAATCTGCCTCCCAACACAGGGGTCGCAGATTCCATTCCCAGTCAGAGAACTAAGATCCCATGAGCTGCGGGGCAACCAAGCCCGCCCACCAGCAACTGCTGAACCCTTGCCCCACAACAAAAGACCCCGCGTGTCACAGGGACGATCTCACGTGCTGCAGCTAGGACCCCACGAAAGGCTGTTTCTACCGGCAAACCCTGGTGGGCTCTGTGTGCCCTGCTCAGACCCCCATGTCGTGGAGCGGACTCGAGATGCTGTCTGTCCTCCTGCACTTCAGATGGGCAGTGCCTTAGTCCTCTGTGTTTGAGGAAGTGAGGCTGGTAATGACCTGGGGTGACTCACTGTGAATGAACACAGAAGCAGAGCATGTCGGCTTGGCCAATGGGGAGGACGGGTTCCCCAACCTGAGCCTTCCTCCCCTCCTTCAGGCCTGCCTGGAGTCCTCCCAGGTCTCTGATTCACATTTACCCTGGGAATCCTCTTATTCCCACAAAAGGGAGTCTCTATCGTGGATCCCAGGCAGGGGCTGTGTAACCCTCTCCCATTCCTCTCCAGAGGGCAGAGGGCAAGGGGGCCTGGCCTGGGCAGGTCCCCCCGCTCCCTTACTCTGCTCCTGACCCAGGCGGGCTCTCTGTCTCCTCTGCCCCCTCCCTCTCGTGTCTTGCCAGTCTGTGAAGCCAGGCCAGCTGGGCTCAGCCCTGTTGGGAGAGCTGTAGGCATCACAGAGCCAGGTGCCGATGTCAGGAGCCTCCTGGGCAGGCTGGGCCAGATGCCAAACTTCACCAACCAGCCAGGTGCACCTTCCAGGAGTTAGTTTGCACCAATGTGCCCAGACTGAAATGTCTTGTGGTGGGGGAAGCCTCAACAACAGGCCCCGTCTTGTGACTCTTTCTTCTGAAGCAAAGTCAAGGCGAGTGACCCTTCACCTGTCTGTCATCACCACATGTAAACACTGACCGCCTCCACTCTAGACTAGGAACTCTTCACCTGTTGGGAGGTGCCTTACTGTCCGTCATTTCCTCATCTGTAAAATGGGCAAAATAATGCATGTAGCGTGCTTAGAATCCTGCCTCAGTGAGGCCTCTGTGGGTAACAGCCATCCTTGTTGTCACATTAAGGTGACACGCTGGGCACGGGCAGGGCCTCAGCAGTCACTTGCTGAGTAGACGATGTTATAGAAAACCCCGAAGACTCAGCCTCACAGAACTGAGGGCAGCATGGTAGGAAGCAGTGGGCAATCAGGAGAAGGAACCCCCAAACCCATCGGATGCTCAGCCTGAGAGCCCAGTGTTTCCTTCTTCACGGTTGGCCAAGGACCAGTCACAGCCCCATCTACTGTGACCCAACTTGCAGGGTCAGCCGGTATCAAACATGGGCAAGAATTGCTTTTGGTCTTTTTTTTTTCCCTAGAAGGAGATTATGAGGGGCTGTTTCTTAGACCTATAAAAGGGGGAAATAAGCCTATAATCGCTAAGTTAGAGACAAAGTACCCAGTGTCCCTGATAATGAAGCTTGTGTTGCTTCAATTCAGAGGTTTTGAATGAGGCTCTTGTTAGGAGTACTTTTCCTCCTGTGACATTTCCACTGTTTAAAAGAGTTGAGGCTTCATGAGAAGTTCTCCATCGGTGAGCTCACTGTAGCTTGGTGCCGTGTTCCCTGGCTGGGGACGGCCAGGTGACGAGCAGCGGCTGATTAGGATTGCATAAAGCACAGTGATTAGACTCACTTCAGGAACAGAACTCCAATCATGGAGGAACAAACCATTCAGTGTACGCCCCGGGCTTTTCATTGGCATGTACGACGGTTTATTAAGACAACAAATACATCTGTTTACTTACATTTCTGTATATAAATGGAGATTATACAGTAGTTACAGCAGAGAAGGCCCGTGTTTTTGTCCATGAGAACTCTGGAGAACTCCCCCCTTCCCCTCACTGAGATTCTCAGCACATCATAAAGGCAGTGTTTGCAAACTTATCACTTACTATGCGTAAACCTCTGAACTGAAGCGATACCAGCTTCACTGGGGCTTCCCAGGTGGCGCTAGTGATAAAGAACCTGCCTGCCAATGCAGGAGATGATGTAAGAGGCTTGGGTTCAATCTCTGGGCCAAGAAGGTCTCCGGGAGGAGAGGATGGCAATCCACTCCAGTATTCTTGTCTGGAGAATCCCATGGACGGAGGAGCCTGGCGGGCTACAGTCCATAGGACCGCAAAGAGTCGGGCAGGACTGAAGCAGCTTAGTATGCAGGCACGCACTCAAGTTTCATTACCAGGTACGTTGGATACTTTGTCTCTAATTTAGTTATTATAAGCTTGTTTCCACCTTTCCTAGGTCTAAGAAACAATCCTCTATTAGGGGGAAAAAGAGGCTGAAAACAATCCTTGCCCCTGTTCTATACTGTTGACCCTGCAGCCTGGGTCACAGTAGACTGGGCTATGAGTGGTCCTTGGGCTACAGGCAGACAAAGAAAGCATGAGGCTGCCTGGTACAAAGAGCTTTGCTTATCTGAGGCATTTTCTGTTAAAAGCAGAACTGGAGAAATGATCTTGAACCTTCCTCTGGTCACCCAGGGAGGGGCCCAGTTGGCAGCTATGCCAGAGAGGGAGAGGCATAAAGAGAGGGCACCAAGCTGAAGTCACCAGGTGGCAGGTGTCCTGCGGTAGAGCAAGGCAGAGAAAGAGTGAAAAACGAGAGTGGAGGGGTCAGAGAAATAAATGGGGCTGGAAGACTCGCCAAGAGAGGGGACAGGGGCCATTTTTTCTCTGAAATGACAGCTACTAAGAGCTGCTCAGGACACTAGAACATTTGTGGTTTCCTCAAAGACAGCAGGAACCTTCCAGTTCCAGGAGCCGAGTCTCAGAACACGGGCAGTTCCTGAGGTTCTCTTCCTTTACCGTGCAGCATTCTTACCGCACGGCTGAGGGGCAGCATGCCCCAGGGTAGCTCGAGCAAACCCGTTCTCCATCCACCTGGGCAGAGCCTCAGCCTCCCCCATGAGGCGCCTGGACTCACTCTCTCCTTCATACACAGCTTCAGGGTCAGCCCCCAGCCAGCCCTGTGGCTTGTGCCCCAAATGTTGCAAATGAAGTGATGGGGCAGGTGCCTGTTTGAAGGAGAGGCAGAGTGAGGATGGAATTCAGCCTGGAATCCTGGAGTCAGGGAGGTCAGGGGACTCTGAGGTCACAGCTGCTGTTCCAGCCAGAGCTTCTGCTGCCGTTCCCTACAGGCAGCTCAGGTTTCAGCGCTCAGCTCGATTGTCCTCAAAGATAGAATCCACAGGGAAGTCTGTTAACACTGTGGCTGAGGAGGTGTGGCCTCAGACCAGCTAAACCAGCATCTCCAGAGATTGGGTACAGAGACTGGGCACTGACATTTTTTAAATGCTCCCCAAGTGATTCTCAAAAGCAGCCAGGGTTGAGAATCCTCCACTTACCTGCATTTAAAGGGCTCTCTCTAGTTTCCTGTTAGAATCAGTTTCACCCTATCAGTTTCCACTGACATGGGCAATTCCTGTAGACACAGAGGACTCCTAGGGATTGGGGCCTCCTATTTGCCCTTTTCCTCAGTGCTTTTCAATTATTGAGATTCCCCTCCCCCCACCTATATTAAGCTGATCCTTAACTATAGATAATAGCTGTCTCAATCATTTTTTTGTAAGTAGTTCTTATTTTAAAGTTTCAATTTGAATTAAATTCTCCCACTCGATGAGATTTCTGTTCTATAGTGGTTCAGAAGATGTAATTTCTGAGATGTAGTTTCTCCAGGGAAAACCACTTATTTGTCGACAGTATAGAATGTGTTCTCCTCTATTCGTGTAGACCCCTCCCTACACTTGGATGAATGGAGTTACTTGGTTATTAATGAATATTTCATATCATATAGATTCCTGCTGCTGCTCCGACTCTGTGCATCCCCATAGATGGCAGCCCACCAGGCTCCCCGGTCCCTGGGGTTCTCCAGGCAAGAACACTGGAGTGGGTTGCCATTTCCTTCTCCAATGCATGAAAGTGAAAAGTGAAAGGGAAGTCGCTCAGTCACGTCCGACTGTTCATGACCCCATGGACTACAGCCTACCAGGCTCCTCCATCCATGGGATGTTCCAGGCAAGATTCTTACATAGACAAAAAATAAAAGAAGTTTCCTCCTCTAACGTACTGTGAGCAGGAAAGATGGGCTTAGGCGCCTGATGACGTTTATTTACAGTGAGATTTCAAAACAAATTGATGCAGCTGAGCTGTCCTTCACTTTGCTTTCAATGTGGCTCATGGTGAAAATGCTCATGCCCTACTTTGCTGGGAGTCTTGCTCCACACAGTACTTGCCTTGTTGGTTTGTGATCTCCCTCCTTCAAACTTTGATTCCCTCCCACACAGTCCCTCTTCTTTTACGTTCACCTGGGCTCTAATCTTCGCTCTCCTGTCGGAACTCCCTTCCTCCACCTCTGGTTCCTGTTTTCTTTTTCAACATGCCATGAGAATGTTACCTTCTAGCTTTATTTAGTTTACTTTATTCTTAGAACAACTAATTGTTTCACAAGAAAATTTACTGTTTTTGTTTTCTTTTGGCATCTTTAAATTCTTAGAAACTAAAGATGTCAAAAATCTTGTTTTTTATTATAAGTAAGTCGATAACAGCACATTATAGGTATCTTTATAAACCTAAGTTAGATACCTTTACAAATCTAACTTAGATTCTTATAACTCAAATGGCATTAGTGCCTTTCCCATTACTCTGAAAGATCTCTGCCAATAAAGTGGTATGAAGTCTGCTGGGTAAAGCATCTTTTCTTTAGTTCCAGTTCCACCAAATCTTCATTTATCACTTTGTCTATAGTAAGAATCCATTGAGACTAGGAAGCCCCTTTCCTTTGCCGTGTCCTAGAGCTGTGCTTCTCATATTTAAATGAATATGGATCACGTGGGGATCTTGTTAAACCTCAGATTCTGGTTCAGTAGGTCTGGGTGGGGCCTGCGATTCCGAGTTGGCTATGAGCTCCCAGGGGTTGCTGTTGCTGCTGGTCCAGGGAAGCCTTGCCACAGGGAGTTCCTTAAGCAGCTTTGGTGCTCGCCCCAAACATTTTACCACCACAACTTTCTCCATGCTTAGCTATCATCTTCTCAAATCAACTCTCAACCAATTGCTGAAATAGGATTAAGCCAATGGCCCCCTGGGCTTCTCTGGTGGCTCAGTGGTAAAGAATCTGCCTACAACGCAGGAGACCCCAGGTTGATCCCTGGGTCAGGAAAACCCCCTGAAGAAGGGAATGGCTACCCACTCCAGTATTCTTGCCTGGAGAATTCCATGGACAGAGGAGCCTGGTGGGCTGCATTCCATGGGGTCACAAAGATTCGAACACGACTGAGTGACTAACACACAACAGCCTCCAATATTGATGTTGGTTCTCTGTACTTGAAAATTTTGTTTTTTCATTTTGCCAGTCTTCCTTGTTTCTGACCACTGTTTCTTAAATTGACACAGCTTGTCACATGCTTCAACTCAGGTCCTTAATCATTCCTATAAAACAACTCGTGTCATAGTTGTCATTTCCTACTTTCATTAATTTTTTTATTTACTTTTGTTTCCTTATAACTCTTTTTAGCACTTTTAAAACTTCTGTTTTGAGGTTAATCAGATATGATAGGATTAAGAATGTTCATAAAACATCTCAAAATGAAGGACTAACCATGCAGTGGTCAAGACAAAAATGACTGGGCACGCGTAAAGCTATTTTCTAGTGACAGGCAGACTCTTTTGGATCTGATTTGGTGCCTTATTGAAATCTGTAAAACTTAGTAAATTGAAAGCTTATGAGCAGAGGAGTTTATTTAAATTGAATAAAATGAAAACTATGTATTGTTCCTCAGTACCAGTGGTTTCCCCATCTACTAGATACTGAGGAATCTGTCTCTATAGCCCGGATCATTCAATCGCTTACTCTATACCAGGTATTATTTCTGGGTGGTGGAGACTCAGTAAACAGCATCCCTCTCTATTACTTGTCTCAACTAACTAAGAAAGAAGACAGTCAGCATAAAGCACCCATCCCTTTCATTTCTGGTAAGGCTGATGAAGCACAAGACATATGTTCATGGACAAGCAAAACTCCTATTATAGAACCTCAGGATAAGACTTGTCTCCCCAGTCACAGAAAGGACAGGTCACCACAGTCTCCTTGCCCGGCAGCCTGTCCTTATGGAGAAGAATGGCTGTTCTTTACTGGATGTTTGCACCCAAGAAAAAGAGAGGAAGGTGCCAGGTCCCTAATTCCCTAAACCACTAATCAGAATAGTCACCACGGCTCCGCCAGGAAAAGCCTATCCTCACACAGCCCCTCTCATTTGCCTCATTCAATCTCAGCCCCTAGTAGATCCTGTCTTTAAAATGTTGATATTTTGTTCATCACAATTTTTTTTCGTTATTTAAAACTTTCTGAATGTTGCATTTAAATATTATTTATCTTGATTTATTAAGGTTTTTAGTTCCCCCTTAAGTTTTACACCTGCCTTACCCACCTCACCCTAGTCTCAGACCCCGTTTTAAAATAAATGTGTGAGCAAATAAACAACTTCTTCCTTTTAAAATATCTATTTATTTTTGGCTGTGCTGGGTCTTCACTGTTGAGCGAGCCAGAGCTGTCTCTAGTTGTGACGAGCAAGGGCTACTCTCTGGTGGTGGCCCATGGACTTCCCATCGCAGTGGCTCCTGCTGTGAAGCATGGGATCTAGGGCTCAAGGGCTTCGGTAGTTCTGGCATACAGACTCAGTTTCCCGGCAGCATGTGGGATCTTCCGGGACGAGGGATTGAACTAGTGTCCCTTACATTGCAAGGCAGATTCTTAACCACTGGACCACCAGGGAAGCCCCAGATAACTTTTTCTTAATTAAGCAATTACTAAATAAAGTGTCAGATAGTGTTATGTACTACGTTGGGAAAAAGGATGTATAGGCAGTGATTGGGCCAGTAACTGGAATGATCAGAAAAGATCTACATTAGAGGATGATATTTAAGCTGACATCGAATGCCACAAAAGAGCCAGTGGTGGGATAGTTTGGAGAAAACATGTGAAAAGGCCTAAGAAATGAACCTAGGATTTTCAGGGAACACACTACACACCAAAGATTCAGTTCAGTTCAGTTCAGTTACTCAGTCGTGTCTGACTCTTTGCGACCCCATGAACCGCAGCACGCCAGGCCTCCCTATCCATCACCAACTACCGGAGTTCACTCAGATTCTCGTCCATCAATCAGTGATGCCATCCAGCCATCTCATCCTCTGTCATCCCCTTCTCCTCCTGCCCCCAATCCCTCCCAACATCAAAGTCTTTTCCAATGACTCAGCTCTTGGCATGAGGTGGCCAAAGTACTGGAGTTTCTTAGTGTGGCTTAAGTGTCAAGGAATGACAGGTGAGTAGTACTTTAGGTAGAAGGTCAGGAAGGGTTCAAATTTTCAGACTTTGTAAGCCCAGTGAGGAGTTCGACTTTTTTCCTAAAAGCACAGAAGGATTTAAAGTAGGAAAGCAACATGATCTGATTGCTCTTTTAAAATAATTCTCTTTGGCTGTTGTGTCAAGAATGGGTTACGGGGGTGTTCATGGTGAAAGAGGAGAATCAGATCCTTCAGTATTCCTGGTGAAAGATGATGGTGTCTTGGACCAGGGTGATTTTAGTGAAGACAGAGAAAGAGGAGCAGGTTCTAGCAATACTTTAGAAGTAGAGTTGAATGGACTTGATGAATTAATATTCAGCAGATGGGGAAAAGAACTGAGTAATTTCGGGTGGCTTAACTTGAGCTACCAGGTGGATGGTGGTGCCACTTAATGAAATGGAAGAGGCTAGGATTAGGTTCGAAAGTGAGCTTGCAATCACATTTTCAATTTTTGGTGTTTTGGGTTTGGAGATGGTTGTTGGATATAGGTGGAGTTAATTGGTGTGAACTGAAGGAGGGGGAGGGAGGACTGGGCTGAAGATAGAGATCTCGGGCCCGTGCCTTGATAGAATTTACCGCATTGTAATGGATAGAAAAACCCAGGCAGAGAGCATACAAGAAGGGGGGGAGGCTGCAGATGCAGCCTCTGGAGAAGCAGTTAAAACAGGAGGAGGAGGAACGGACTGAGAGCGTGCAAGTATGGAGTCTTAAGACTGGGATAAGGAATGGCATGAGAACCACCAAGAGGGCGAGAAAAAAATCAGAGGAGTAACAAGTGGAAGCCACGGGTGACACGACAAAGGCCGCCGCCTTCGGTGCGAAGGCCCGAAAGCCTGCTGGGCCAGGCTGACCAGAAGAATGGAAAGTCAGGCGGTCGGAACAGTCGCCACTTTCTCATCGAAAACACCGAAGCTCTGAGTGGTTAACTTTCATCATCCAAGGTCAGAGCCAGCGGGCTCAGATCCTGGAACCAGTGCCCAGAAGAGTGTCCGCGACAGGTCCACTCCCTCAAGGAACCGCTGAATGTAAAGCATTCTTTGACGCGGCCGCGTCTGTTTTAAAGAGGAAAGGCAGCGGGCCTACCTCGGGCGAGAACAAGGCGTCAGAGCGGCGGGCAGTCTCCGCCGGCGGGGAAGGACCGCCCCCTTTTCCCGCAGCCCGAGCCGGCGCGCCCCACTGCGGCTGCGCGGGCCGCGTGGGGCGGGGCGGGAACGCGGAAGTGGCCGCGCCGCGGGGACGAGCAAGGGCGGGGGGCGGGGCAGGCCGCGGGGGCGAGCAAGAGCGGGGCGGGAACGCGGAAAGGTCGCGCCGCACGGGCGAGCAAGGGCGGGATTGGGGGCGGGGCCGGCGCGCGGGGTCGGGGCGGGGACGCGGAAGGGCCGCGCCGCGGGGACGAGCAAGGGCGGGGGGCGGGGCCGGCCGGGCCGCGGGGCGTGAGGTGACAGGTGAGGGGGGCGGCGGTGGCCTGAGCAGTGGAGACGCGGCGGCGATGCTGGAGACCCTGCGCGAGCGGCTGCTGAGCGTGCAGCAGGATTTCACCTCCGGGTGGGTACACGGTGGGGGACGGAAAGGGGCCCGCACGGCCGGGCCGGGGAGCCGGGACGCCGCCTCCGCGCACCCGGGGTCTCATCTCGCGCCCGCCACTCCCCTCACCCAACCCCGGGCCTCCCATCCGCGCCCGGGCGGGGACAGTAGCCAACTTTCCGGCGTCGGCCCGGCCGCACGAAGTAACTTCGGCTCCGCCGGGCAGGCTCAGACCCGCGCGCCGGGGCGGGGAGCGGGTCCGGAAGGCTGCGGGCGGCCGAGGGTCGGGCGACCCTTCCCCAGCAGATCCGGCCGGCCCGAGAGGGGTCGGGTGAGAGGCGAGCGCGCCCCCGCCCCCACGAGGGACGGCGACCCTGCGCCCCCTCCCACGCCGCCGAGACCCCTGCCGGCTCGGGCCGCCTCCCCCTCCAGACGGCCGCGGCCCGGCGGGCGTTTTGTCCGCCCCCGCGCGCGGAGGCTGAGCGCCTTTTCTTCCCCTTTTGATTTCTCTCTCTACCTCGGGTTCAGCGCCTCAGTGAAGAAACTCTCGGGCCAGAGAAACGCCAGAACTGGCGATCCTGTTCATGCCCTGGTGGTGACACGCACGCGGACCTAGCGGTTCCTGAACTTTGCTTGGAATCTCCTGGCAACCATCCCGGTGCGTGCCCGGGTGGCAAAGGCTACCAGCTACACCAGGCTGAGGATGGGGGTTCGAAAGACCACCCCCGCCCAGGTGATTCCAGTTTGGCGTAGACTCTAACGCCAGGGGCCCTGGGATCTTACCTCTATCTACCATTTAAGCCAACGCGTTTCTGCAAGTTTCTCTGCCTCACTCTCTGCGACCAGTAAAACAACGGGGATGATGAAGATGGTTCTCATCTCACAGGGTTATTGTGAGGATGAATGAACTAACGTGTAAAACGCACTCACGTTGCGTCACTGTTGTTATTAGTGCTTAATTCAACTTTTCCATTTCTTCCCAAAGGGTGTCACTTTGATAAAGGATGAGTCTGTCCCCTTTAGATTACGGATCCGTTGACGAAAGCTCTCCCTATGAGGGCCTCTCCGTCATGGTTTACGTTTCTGATGAGAAAGATGTTAGCTACAGTTGTGTCTTAGTGGACAAAAATGTTTATATGGTTTACCTCTTAGGTGCTGAGTAGTAACATTGGAGAAGGAAATGGCAACCCACTCCAGTGTTCTTGCCTGGAGAATCCCAGGGACGGGGGAGCCTGGTGGGCTGCAGTCTGTGGGGTCGCACACGACTGAAGCGACTTAGCAGCAGCAGCAGTAACAGACAGGCGAATACTTGAGCACTTACATGTAAAGCATTTTTGGTGGTCTTGGTTTGGGGTCCTTAGGAATGGTAATTGTAGATGTCCTAGGAGTCATTGATTGACCCTGTGCTTGATTGGTTGCATGCTTGATTCCCCGCCCCCCCTTTTAAATTTAAAAACTTATTTTCAGAATGTGAATTATTGAAACGTTGGGGTGTAATGCTTCAGTGGTAGCAGGAGAACAGTACGTTGCAGATAAGCCCATCTGGTACAGCCCTCCTGTCATTACCTCAAGAAATTCCGTGATGAGTAACAGTCTATCTTCTGAGAGTTACAGCTACTGAAGCTTTACAGGTCAGGTGGTTGCCTCTGAACCCATTCGTTCTTTGAACTTTGCTTGAGAAGGTTCAACTCACCTAGGAATATGGATTCTCCCAGACCATCCTGGGAGATCTGGAAAACCTCAGTTGAGGGTTGAGTTACAGATAAGGGTGGAGGGGATCTGGTTAGAACGCCTTCTTGAAAACTGAATTTACCTGACGCATGACGGAAACTGGGGCCAGTTTGGGATAGGAAATCCTGAGAGGGCTTCCATTCCGTGAAGGCCCTTCATGGGCTTCCTTGTACAGGTCACTCTGAGCCGACAAGCCATTGGACCAGCAGTGTGTGCCGTGAGCCTGTCACCTGGCAGAGAAATCACTCCTGCTCAAGGTGAAATTAAACACAGCAGTACATGTATATTGCATGAAGGCACTGAGGGATTCAGAGATGAAAGCAACGTGGCCCTTGCCTCTCAAAACCACCAGACTGGACCTAGCATTCCTTTAGAACACTTGCTGTTGGTGCCCATAGATGCCAGAGCAGCTGGCTTACAAAATAACTGGAACGTCTACCATTAGGGTTGCCCTCAGAACTCAGTAGGGGAAAGGTGGGTGCTTCCCTGAGCCCTTTCACTGTGGAGCTTCACGGTAGCCCAGAGCAACAGCCTGTCTTCAGAGACTTTTCTGCTAATTTTTAGTTTCTGGAAATTCATATAACTGGAGCTGAAAAATAGGCAGTTTACTGTTTTTCAAGTATAATAGGAATATTCTTTATCAGGCTTACAAGAGAATGCCACTGCTACTGCTGCTAAGTCGCTTCAGTTGTGTCCAACTCTGTACGACCCCATAGATGGCAGCCCACCGGGCTCCCCCGTCCTTGGGATGCTCCAGGCAAGAACACTGGAGTGGGTTGCCATTTCCTTCTCCAATGCATGGAAGTGAAGTCTCTCAGTCGTGCCCAATTTCCCGACCCCATGGACTGCAGCCCACCAGGCTCCTCCATCCATGGGATTTTCCAGGCAAGAGTACTGGAGTGGGTTGCCATTGCCTTCTCCGGGAGAATGCCACATTAGTGGTTAAAGCATGTGTGAACACTGAATTTCAACCTTCCATTCAAACTTAGGAAAAAGTCAGCTTCAAGGGACTGTAGGTTGTCCATGGACTCAAGATCTTTTTTCATCAAATTTTATTCATCATGATAGTTACGTCAAAGTCAAAATAGCCTAGAAATTATGTTGCTTTCCTTCTGGGCTAACTGGGCGGTTATCTGGTGCAGGGGCTGAGGGACAGACGGGACTGGCTCCCAGCTTCACTGTCTGCCCCTCACCTACGTGCATCCTCACCTGGGTTTATGTCCCCCGGAGCTCTGGGAGCCTTTTGGAGAGTTCACAGAGAACCTCTGCTGTTTAAGGACTGGCTTGAACTCTGAGGGAAACTTTTGGACACACTGCAGCACTTTCTTCAAATTTGCTCTGGTCTTTGATTTTTAAAAAAAAAACCTTCAGAGCAGTTATGACCCACAGCCTGAGGATTGATGTATTCAGGCATGCAAACCCCTTCAGGAAAGTGAAAATCAGATTTACCAAGGGTTTACAGCTGCCTGTCACTGGCTGGCATTTCCTGTCTGTAATGCTCTGGGTGCTTTTGGATAGGGAGGAATAGCAGTTCACAGTTGTTACTTGTTGCAACTAGACAGTGGGTGTTTCCTTCTCTCTGGTCTGAGCCCCATCTGCCCTGACCTCGGGCCCTACCCGCTGTGCTCATTTCTCTTCTCCTCTCCGGTAGTATCATAACGTCAAAGGAGAGCATCCAACAGTCCAGTTCACGGTGTGGTAAAATGGTGAGGTTTAATGCTGGCTCTTCCTTGACTGAGTGAGTGATGTTGCTCAGTCGTGTCCAGCTCTTTGCGACCCCATGGACTATAGCCTACCACACTCCTCCGTCCATGGGATTTTCCAGGCAAGAGTACTGGAGTGGGTTGCCATTTCCTTCTCCAGAGGATCTTCCTGACCCAGGGATTGAATCTGGGTCTTCCGCAGTGTAGGCAGACGCTTTACCGTCTGAGCTACCAGGGAAGTCCAATCAACTTCCTTGATTACTTACCTTTTAATATAAACAGGGAAAAAAACCTTAATATTCAATTTGACTTATTACTGAGTTCCTACCAAGTGTCAGACACTAGTCTAGGAAGTCAAAGTCTTATCATAGAAGTTTTTTTCATTTTATTAAAAAAAAAAAGATAGAGGAGGCCACATGCCCAGTTTTGCCTGCTCTTTGCCAGTGTCTGTGTGTTTAGCCAGATCCTGGAGCTACAAGCTTGACAAAAACTGTGTCTGCTCTCCAAATGCCCTAGCCTGGCGGTAACACAAAGCAAAGCAGAAGGAAGTGAACGTGGAAGATACAGGTGATATGGATTGTGAGCTCAGAGGAGTCATTAGTTGAGATGCTTCAAAGAAGAGCTGACTTCTAGACTGGCCTGGAAGAATGAGGAGAGATGAGGCTAGATTTGGCTGAGGGATTTCAGAGATGAAACTCTTGTGGGAGAGGAACCTGGAATGGAAGGTTAGTGTCTGATAATAGAGCATCATCAGTACTTTGCAAATTAATTCATTTAGAAAATATTTATTGAGCACTTACTTGTTGATGGGGCTTCCCTAGTAGCTGACATGCTATAGCACTATGCCTGCAATGCAGGAGATCCAGGCTCAGTCACTGAGTTGGGAAGACCTGTTGCAGAAGGCAATGGCTACCCCCTCCAGCATTCTTGCCTGGAGAATTCCATGGACAGAGGGACCTGGTGGGCTGGAGTCCATGGGGTCACAAAGATTCAGATGCAAGTAAGCAGCTAACACTTAACACCTGTTGGTGAGTCCTGGGGTTACAGCAGAGAATGCACACCAGACAGCAAATAGTGGCCCTGCCCACACTCGACTGGCTGCTGCTGCTAAGTAACTTCAGTCGTGTCCGACTCTGTGTGACCCCATAGACAGCAGCCCACCAAGCTCCCCTGTCCCTGGGATTCTCCAGGCAAGAACACTGGAGTGGGTTGCCATTTCCTTCTCCAATGCAGGAAAGTGAAAAGTGAAAGTGAAAGTGAAGTCGCTCAGTCGTGTCTGACTCTGAGCGACTCCATGGACTGCAGCCCCCCAGGATAGTGATGTCGTTTACCAACAGAGACGTTGAGGAGCTTTGAGAGAGAAGGAGCAGTTGACAGGGAGTGTGTCTCGAAGTCCAAGAGGCAGCAGGAAATTCAGGAAACACTGAGGAAAGAGGTCAGGACCGACTGGGTGCATTCTAGGGTGATTAGGATAGAGACAGCGTACAGTTCTCGCCCCTTCCTGAGTCTGTGACTTTTGCGTGAGTCTCTCAGCCACCAGAGCTTTGGGGTCCTGTGCACTTTTAGGTGTGATTGATGCTTTTGTGTTTCCCGATTTTGAGTTAAAAAAAAAAAGTTAATGGGGAAAATATAATAGATTGGATTTGTATTCATAAATAGAATTTAAATTCAAAATAATAGAGGCGTGAAAATGTTATAGGACAAAATATGCTAATTAATACATGTTGTGGTGTTTTAAAGCAGTCACCCTGGCCTTTCATAATAGCTGATGGGCTTAGATGAGTAGGACATTGAAGTGCAAATAAGTGGAATGCCATCGAGGTCCCCCATCCCATCGAGTCAGGCCCAGAAAGCCATTTCCTGCTCAGCAGTCATTGCCGAGCTCCACCTTTCATTCTGTGAAACTACTTTTTAAGCTTTTTGTCAGAGGTTTTGCTAGTTATCTCCATTTCTCAAGAAGATGTCTCCATCTTAGTATTTTCCGTAAAGCTTAAAGAAAATAAATGTGCTATGGTCAAACAAAGGTCAGTCTTTGAAACAATCTCAAAATATTGTAGTGTGATGATGAATTTGAAAGCAAGTGTTTCGGACTCTGAAGCGCACGTTGGTTGCTTTGAGTGGGAAACAATTGAGAGGTGGCTCACTTCGAAGTCTGTGTGTGAACACACTCAAGCTGTGGCAAGCCTGTCTCCCTGAGGCTGTGCTGTGTTGGGAAGAAGGCTAGGAACAGAGGAGAAGCCTTTTATGGGAACTGGTGGATTGGGGGATCTGTTTTATTTTACCTTGGCCCTGTAATGTACATAGCTGCTTTCTTGATGGTTACCAGTTTTACTATACTTGGTGATCATTTTTATTATACTTTTTGTTTGAATTGCCTCTGTAATTTACAGTTACAGCCTGCTGCCAGAGTCATATTCGGAATTTCCTTTAATTCTTGTGGCAAATCATAATGGTCAGTATAATACTTCTATTTTATGGTTTAGGAAACTGGGGAATTGCACTCAGACCAGTATTTCCTTCTCAGCTTGGCAAGACACTGTGGGACTTGATTAATGGGTTGTTTCCAGCCCAGAATCACTGTGAGAAACTTAAGAGTTCTCCCCAGATAAAAATGGTAAGCTCCTGTCAGTTGAATTCTGGGTTTGGAGTATGTACTTCAGAAAGGACCTTTTTGCTTTTGGGAAGATTACTTGTTACATTTTCAACTTAAAAAGTGTTACATTGACTATTTTTATCCTTTCCTTAACTTTTCACTGTTTCCAACTTTCTTCTTGCTACTTTGTTTTCTCCAGCAGTTTCTATTCTGAATGTGGCATATTGATGATTTACATGGAAAAGCTGTGATAAGAAAAGATGAATGTCTACAAGACTGTTTTTTGTTATGAAAACTTTGAAAAACTTTTAAATCTATTATTTGGCTGTGCTGGGTGTTGCTATGCGAGCTCTTCTCTAGTTGCGGCAAGCAGAGGCTACTCTCAAGTTGCACGGGCTTCTCATTGAGGTGGCTTCTCTTGTGGCTCCCGGGCTCTAGAGCGCAGGCTCAGTAGTTGCGGTGCGTGGACTGAGTTGTTGCGGCTGCCAGGCTCTAGAGCGCAGGCTCAGTAGTTGTGGCGCATGGATGTAGTTGTCCCATAGCATGTGGGATCTTTACAGACCAGGAATCAAACCCATGCCTCCAGCATTGACAGGCGGATTCTTAACCACTGAGTGTCCAGGGGAACCCCCAAACTTTTTTTTAAACAATGTTTTAAACATTTACAAAAATATGTACAGTGAGCCCCATATATACATTATTCATTTAAAACAGTTAATTATTATCACATTTACTCAGTCTCTCCCTTATTTATAGAGTATGAGCTTTCCTGGTGGCTCAGATGGCAAAGAATCCACCTGCAGTTCAGAAGACCTGGGTTCAATCCCTGGGTTGAGAAGATCCCCTAGAGGAGGGCATGGCAGCCCACTCCAGTATTCTTGCCTGGAGAATCCTGTGGACAGAGGAGCCTGGTGGGCTACAGTCCATGGAATCTCAAAGACTCGGACATGACTGAGTGACTAACACTGTTTATAGAGTAAACCTCAGACTTAGTTCTCACCTCTCTCATAAATCAATTTTCATCTTTAAAAAAATACATTATATAAATACAATGCCAATATCATACCTAACAAAATTAATACTAATTCTATGATATTATCAATTATCCAGTCCAAAATCAAATTTCCTGGTTCTTAAAAGTATCTTTTTACAGTTGATTTGTTCAAATCCAGATCAAATAAGTTCCACACATTATAGTTGGTTAAAAACCAATTTTTAAAGCAGATGGTTGTTAAGGAGCCACCTGGGGAAGCTTACTCACCCTTCCAATAATTTTAGTTTCAGCTCCCTGTAAGCTTCCTCTTTTCTGTTTCACTCCAAACCAATTTTTTTTTTTCTTTTGGGGAAGTGTGGAGGAGAATCCCAAATTTGATACATTACAATTGAGAATTTACAGTTTTTTTCAGACATAAATATTTGAAATACTAACCTAGAGATTTTCTCGGTTGTACAATGAATGGTCCAAAGATGGTCTTAGCAGTTTGCTTCAATATGCTTGTTACCATATGAATTGTCCCAAATCACTGGAAATAATCCTAGAGTCATTTTGACTATAATGCACTGCTGTGTCCATTTGTTCTAATACAATTCTACCTGAGATGTCACAACCAAGTGCCTTTCTCGGATTTTGGAGTGGAAATGGTTGAATGGCTGTCAAAATAACTTTCTTGAGCTGTTGCTTAATCTTAGTCTAAACTGGATTTACTGGTTTCCAAGCTAAGCTCGAAATTTTTTATTGTTTTTCTAGGACAGGTAAGACTTTCTAAATTCAGCTCATCTGGAGAGATGTCTACACATAGTTTTGTATTAGAGAGATTGCTAAGTCTTTTTTTTTTAACATTGTAGAGGAATTGATCTCATCAATATTTTAGTTTTTGAAAAAGCATAGAATAATTTTAAAAGTCTTGGTGTGAAATTGATACTACAACTTGTTGAAAAATGGGGGCCACTCTCTTTTTTCTGATGTTTCCAGAATAGTGAGGCTTCTTTAGTCCAGTCATATTTAGGAAATGTTTCTAGAAAAGGGATTTGGGGCAAGAAAAATATAAAATGGCATTTGATATTGGAAGTCCCTTTCTGGTTTTGAGCTAGGCACCGTCGACCAAAAAGTTGGACGACTCTGTCAGGCGTACATGTACAGCTGTGCACAGCAGAGGGTTGGGCATTCTAGGAGAGTCAGCTGGTGGGCTGGGACAGGGCAACTCAGCTGGTGGGCTGGGACAGGGCAACTCAGCTGGTGTGCTGGGACAGGGCAACTCAGCTGGCACGCTAGGACAGCTTCTGGCAGGTTGCAGTAGAGCATCGTAAAGAGGCAGCTCCTGTGTCCGCTTTACGAAGGCTTTGTGGGGCTAGCTGGGGTACTGTGGCCTACGCTTCAGACTGTTTAGAAGTGAATATTTGTAGAAGTAATCAGATTAAGAAGAACATGTCCAGATGTCTTCATTGTATGCGGGAATATCTCGTAATTGAGTTCTCACTTTTTGACTGTTATATGATAGAGTCCAAGTCAAAAGTAGGTAAAAATGGGCTGGTGAAGTTTAAAAAAAGACACAAATTATATATATATATACACACACACATATATATAATACAAAGTTTATGACCTTCAGGTTTTACATATAGAAAAGCTTATTTAATTTTCTTACATATGCATTTTTAGCCCATTTAGTTTTTCCAGCCAATAATTTAAAAAAGCAAATAGAAGGGGAGTAGAGCGACTTCACTTTCACATTTCACTTTCATGCGTTGGAGAAGGAAATGGCAACCCGCTCCACTGTTCTTGCCTGGAGAATCCCAGGGACTGTGGAGCCTGATTGGCTGCCATTTATGGGGTCGCACAGAGTCGGAAATGACTGAAGCGACTTAGCAGCAGCAGCAGCAGGCTTCCCAGGTGGCACTAGTGGTTAAAAAAAAAAAAAAAAAAAAAAAACCCTGCCTGCCAATGCAGGAGACATATAAGATGCGGGTTCGATCACTGGGATGGAAAGATCCCCTGGAGGAGGACACGGCAACCCACTCCAGTATTCTTGTCTGGAGAATCCCATGGACAGAGGAGCCCGGCAGGTTACAGTCCATAGGGTCGCAAAGAGTCACTGAAACGACTTAGCACTCACACAGGCTGCTATAGTTGAATAGCTAGCAGAAGCAGTTAAATTGTAGCTGATACGATGACCAGTGGTAGAGACAGAAAATTTAAATTTTTAAAAAACTGCTATAGGATCCTGAACAGACTCCCCAAACCACTGTAGATTGGTTTCAGGTTGGCAAATGACGAGGCATTCCTAGCTCAGAAACATCTAAGGAATGTACTGTTTTGTTGTGAAATGCAGTCAGTGGTGTTCATGATAATGACCCTAAATTATCAGAAAATGTACCAACTCCTCTTTAATGAAAGAGGTTTGTAATGTATTTTAGAAACTTTTTATCAATAGCTAAAATTGCTCAGAATGTTGGCACTTAGAGAGTGCTTAGTATAGTATCACTTTAAAATGTGTTGGTTAGACAAAGAAAACAGACTTATGGACATAGAGGGGGCTGGGTGGAGTTGGGGGGAGAAGAGGGTGGGACAAATGGAGAGAGTAGCGTGGAAACACACTCTGGGATATGTAGAATAGCTAGCCACGGGGAATTTGCTGTATGACTCGGAGAACTCAAACCACGGCCTCTGTAATGACCTAGAGGGCTGGGATGGGGTGGGAGGTTGGAGGGAGGTTCAGGAGGGAGGGGACATGTGTATACTTACGGCTGATTCATGTTGATGTATAGAAGAAACCAGCATGATGCTCTAAAGCAATGATCCTTCAAGTAAAAATAAATTTTGTAAAATGTGCTGCTTAGATAGTATTATTACTGATCAAGTTCACATATGGGGGCCACTGTCTTTTTTCTGATGTTTCCAGAGTAGTGATGCTTCTTTAGTCCAGTCATATTTAGGAAATGTTTCTAGAAAAGGGATTTGGGGCAAGAAAAATATAAAAATATTTGCTGTGAATTTTCCACTTGTGTCTTATGTACAGTATACAAATATTTGTTGTCTTAATTCTTTCTTGAAAAAGTATTGACTTCCAACCAGAAATTTTACCAGCTATGAAATTTGCATTTGAAAATTTCTTAAACTGTAAAAATGTGATATTTTATACTGGTTGAATTATAGGCTGAAGACTTTAAGTGACAAGTCAAGAGAAGCTAAAGTAAAAAACAAACCCAGGTAAGCATGTGCTGTTTTAATTTACTATGACTTAAATTTCATACAATATTTGGTTATAGTCATGATAGCATAATTAATGTATTACATCTGTTTCGTGCATCTGACTAAACAGTTTATTGATTCTTTCTAAATTTTCTAACCCTGGAAATTTTTCTGATAAAATTGTAAAATGGTTGAAAAAGTGACAGGTAATTGTTTTACTCTATGACAGTCGGTGATTATTTGATCACAATTAATCATTTTTATTTGTATATTAAGAGCAAAGTAAAAGTTCTCCATTGTTGAGAAGCAAATTATTAATGAAACAGTACTTGGCAAGTGAGCCTCTTCAGCTGTGTTGTCTGTTTTATATGAAAACACTAGTATTGTGCAGTGCTTTGTTCATTTTTTAAAATAAATAATGCACACTACTAAATTTCACTTTAAGACTAGCAGTGGGGACTTCCCTGGTGATGCAGTGATTTAAACTCCACGCTGACAGTGCAGGGAGCACAGGTTGCATCCCTGGTGAGGGAACTAAGATCCTGCGTGCCATTTGGCACAGCCAAAATTTTTTTTAAAAACCTAGAGATACGGAGCTTTAAAGAAATTTTCTTGTTAGCTAGAATTCTGTTAAAGTGTTTATTGTATTATAGTGTGCTAAAAATCTGCAGGGCAAAGTGATGGCTAATAGTATGTTGCAGTATATTAACTCTGGAATAGGGGCTTTCCCAGTGGCTCAGTGGTAAAGAACCCACCTGTCAGGGCAGGAGACACAGGTTTGATCCCTGGCTCAGGAAGATCCCCTGGAGAGGGAAATGGCAACCCACTCCAGTATTCTTGTCTGGGAAATCCCATGGACAGAGGAGCCTGGTGGGCTACAGTCCATAGGGTTGCCAGGGAGTCGGACACAACTTAGTGACTAAGCAACAACTTTAGAATAATAGTATGTTTTTCTAAAAGTTTAGATCAGTTGTCATTAACGATTTAAAAATATTCCACATTATGATTGACAGCATCAAAATTATTGTGTGTAACTTTTTGTAAGTTGGCCTAAAGCAGCATCAGTTTTTAATAAAAATAAGTGTTTCTTTTGGCAGGACTGTCCCATGTTTGCCGAAGTACTCTGCTGGACTAGAATTACTTAGCAGGTAAGTGTTTTCATTTAAATAAAAAGGGTATGCTTCTGTTATCTAAAAGTGTTTTATAATTCTAGAGATAGACACCTTAAAACAACTAAATTTTTACCTTAACATAGAGATTGTGTCCCTCAGGGGCTTTTACATTTATTTCACTGATTAATACAAAAGCCATTCAGATTTTGAGCATATTGATCACTATTATATATACTAACCGATAGCTTTATCATGTGCTTGTATTATGTTTGTGGTTTCTTTGTTGCAAGAAAATTGACTCTGGATTTGAGTCCTCAATAATTTTCTTACTTTGATTCTTAATTTTATACCATTTCTTCTCCAATCCATTTCTGTTGATGTGCAAGTACATGATTTTCTTAGATGACATCAAAAGCATAAGTGACAAAGGGAAAAAGGATGAATTGGACTTTATCAAAATTAAAACCTTTTGCTCTTTAAAGAATACTATCAAGAAAGTGAAAGAACAATCCATAGAAGGGGAGAAAATATTTGCAAATTACACATCTTTTGAGGTACTTGTATCTAGACTATAAGTAACCTTTATAACTCAACAGTAAAAAGACAAACAACCCAGTGAAGAAATAGGCAAATGATTTGAATAGACATTTCTGTAAAAAAGATGGGCAAATGGTGAATAAGCGCATGAAAAAATTCTCAACGTCGTTAGTCACAAGGGGAAGGGCAAACCACAACCGCAGTGAGATACCACTCATACCCACTAGCATGCCTATAATCCAAAAGACAAACAACAAGTGTTGGCAAAGATGTGGAGAAGTTAGAACCCTTATGCTCTTCTGGTGGGAGTGTAAAATGGCACAGCTGCTGTGAAAAACAGTTTGTTAGTTTTCTCAAAAAGTTAAGAGTAGAATTACCATGTGATCCAGCAAATTCACACCAAAAGAATTGAAAACTTACATTTATGTCAAAATTTGCACACAAATGTGCATAATAGGAGTATCTTTCATTCAGGCTCCCCTGTCCATGGGGATTCTCCAGGCTAGGATACTGGAATGGGTTCCATGCCCTCCTCCAGGGGATCTTCCCCACCCAGGGATCGAACCCAGGTCTCTCGCATTGCAGGTGGATTCTTTACCACGTGAACCACAGGGGAAGCCCAGTATCATTCATAAAGCAATATCATTCATAATAGCCAAAAAGTAGAAACAGCACAAATACTCATCAAAGGATGAATGAATAATTTGGTGTCTCCACACAATGGAACATTATTCAGCCACAAAATGGAATGAAGTGCTGAGGCACACTACATCTTGCACATCTTGAATAAAACTTAAAAACATTGCGCTAAATGCGAGGATGGAACAAAAAAGGCACATAGTGTATGGTTCTATTGATATGCTATGTCCGGAACAGGCAGAAGGATAGTGTTTGCCAAGATTTGGAGAAGAGAGGGGAATGAGTAATGACTGCTAATGGATATGGGGTTTCTTTTCAGGATGATGAAATGTTTTGGAATCCGTGGTGATAGTTGCCCCAACTCTGTGAATATGCTGTGAATTATGCACTTTAAAAGCATGAATGTTATGCTTTAAATTAAAACTCAGCTGTTATGAAAATAAGTGTATGGTTTGCATGTGTTATCATCTGCAGTTCTGTATCTAGTGACGTGGCATCTAATGGCCAAGCGGTAGCCGTGTGTGCAGCAGAGGGTACGCTCCTTCGCCTTATCTGCGTGTGTCATGGCACAATCAGCTATGCCTGCCCGTTGCTTTCCGTTTTCTAGCTTTATATTCAGTTTCTTTTTATGCTTGCTGAATCTGGGCATTTTTTTTTTCCTTCTCTAGGTGCTTAATTTGACATTAATTTCCTGCTTGTTTTTTTTGTTGAGTGAGGAAGACAAGTGACTTTGAAAGGAGGTAGAATACAAATCAATCCGTGATATACTGTTTGCATGTTATCTTTATACTTTTTTAATCTAGTGATTTAATTGAAACAGCTTCATTGAAAGTTGCTTATTTCAGATGTGTAGACTTCTCTGTGTAGTAGTTTTGGGGTACTTTTGGGGACTTTATCTGAAAAATTTACAGCCATATCTATAATGTGTCTGTTCATTGCACTGAAACAGTATTTTCTCTCTGAAACTAGTGCTGAGTGGAGGAGAGACCATTTTAAATATCGAAATCATAAAATTTTTTTAGATTGTTAAAATACTGTGTAAATACGATAACATAAAATTTTGCCATCTTAACCATTTTTAAGTGTACAGCACACTAATGTCAACCGCATTCACACTGTTGTACATCCAGTCTCCAAGAGGCTTTTCATCTTGCAGACCTCTGCCACTGGCAACCATTGTTCTCTTTCTATAAATCTGACTACTTTAGGTACCATTTGTAGGTGGAATCATGCAGCGCTTGTCTTCTTGTGATTGGCTTATTTCACTTAATATATTTTCGAGTCTTATTGAGATTTAATTGGCATACACCTCTATGTAAGCTTAAGTTATTGCCGCATAATGATTTGACTTACTTCATGAGACAATTGCCACGAGTGAATTTAGTGAGCATTCACCGTCTCATATAGATAAAAAAGAAAAAGAAAAAAATGTTTTTCTTGTGATAAGAACTCAGAATTTATTCTAGCAACTTTCATATATAATGTTCAGTATTGTTAATTATATTAATAATGTACACTACATTCCTGGTACTCTTTTATCTTACAAACTAGAAGTTTGTACCTTTTCACTGCCTTCATTCAATTCCCTGTCCCTCCACCTGTGGTAACCACAAATCTAATCTCTTTCTCTATTTGTTTGCTTGCTTGTGTTTGAAGTATAATTGACCTACAATACTTTGTTAGTTCCTGGTACACAACACAGTGATTTGATATGTACATTACACAGTGATCACCGCTGTCATCACCACTAATTCAAAGGAAGTTCCTTCCTTTTTCAGGCTGAATAATATCCTATTGTATGAATATGCCATATTTTGCTTATACCTTCATCCATTAATAGGCACAAGTTGCTTTGATTTTTTAGCTGTTGTGAATAATGCTGCTATGAACATGGGTGTGCAAGTATCTCTTTATGACCCAGCTTTCAGTTTTTTGGTGGTGTATCCTCAGAAGAGGAAATGCTGAATCAGATGGTGATTGTACGTTAATTTTTTGAAGAACCAATATACTGCTGAGCAGCTGCACTATTTTATATTCCCGTGTGTGTGTTAGTCGCTCAGTCGTGTCTGACTGTTTGCCACCCCGTGGACTGCAGCCTGCCAGGCTCCTCTGTCCACGGGATTCTCAAGCAAGAATACTGCGGTGGGCTGCCATTTCCTTCTCCAGGGGATCTTCCCAACCCAGGGATAGAATCCATGTCTCCTGCATTGCAGGCAGATTCTTTACCATCTGAGCCACTAGGGCAGTGCACATTTTTCCAGTTGCCATTTCTCCATATTCTCACCAAATCTTGTTTTGGGGCTTGCCGAGTTTTTTTTGTTTCCATTCTCATTGGTGTGAAGTGGTGTCTCATGGTGGTTTTGATTCAGTCCATCCTAAAGGAGATCAGTCCTGGGTGTTCATTGGAGGGACTGATGTTGAAGCTGAAACACCTGATACTTTGGCCACCTGATGCGGAGAGCTGACTCATTGGAAAAGACCCTGATGCTGGGAAAGATTGAGGGCAGGAGGAGAAGGGGACAACAGAGGATGAAATGGTTAGATGGCATCACCAACACAATGGACATGGGTTTGGGTGAACTCCAGGAGTTGGTGATGGACAAGGAGCCCTGGCATGCTGCGATTAATGGGGTCGCAAAGAGTAGGGCGCGACTGAACTGAATGATGATGATGGTGAGCTTCTCATGTGCTTATTGGCCATTTATATATCTTCTTTGGAGAAATATCTATTCAAGTCCTTTGCCTGTTTTTGGATAGAGTTTTTTTTTTTACTGTCGAGTGTTGGGCGTTTTCTATTAATTCTGGATTTTAATCATTTGTCAAATATGTGATTTGTATTTATTTTCTTCCATTTTATTGGTTGCCTTTTATTTGTTGATTGTATTCTTTGATGCACAAAAGTGTCTAATTTTGATTAAGTCCAATTTGTTTATTTTCTTTGTTGCCTATGCCTTTGGTGTTATATCCAAGAAATCATTACCAAATGTGATGGCAAGAAGCTCATGTTTTCTTCTAAAAATTTTATAGTTTTGGGTCTTATGTTTGGATTTTTTGATCCATTTTTGTTTAATTTTTGTATATGGTGTTAAGAGTCCAGCTTCATTCTTTTGCCTGTGGATATGCAGTTTTCCCAGCACCAGCATATTTGTTGAAAAGACTATCCTTTCCGCATTTAATGATCTTGGCACACTTGTCAAAAGTTATTTGACCATACATGCAAGGGTTTATTTCTGGGTTCTATTTCATTGGCCTATATGTCTCCCATTATGCCAGTACCATACTTTTGATTATTATAGCTTTCTAGTATGTTTTGAAATTAAGAAGTGTGTGTCTTCCAACTTTGTTCTTCTTTTTAAGATTATTTTGGCTTTTCAGGATCCCTTGATATTCCCCTATGAGTTTTATGATGAATTTATGAAAATATCCTGTTTCTCTTCATATTTTCACCCACTAATTTTAGCATCTGTTACAGTTCTTGCCTGAAATAATTCATTGTGTTTACCAAATGGTGATTTTCTATTTTTCTCATTTTTTTTTCTATCATTATTTATTGGAATTCTACTGTAAGGAAGAGGTTTTCCCCCGTCTGCCCCATTTATTTATTTGTTTGTTTATTTAAATCACTATAAGCTCATGGCTGTTGGTTTTCATCTATGAGCTCTAACCCATTTCTACCATTATTTTTTCTACCAAATCTGGTGTCCCAGATTTGGCAGTTAGAAGCCCCTTCAAGTTAATGTCTGTGTGTATGCAGAATGTCTCCATTACTTTTTGAGCGTTTCCTTTCTGAGACCACAGGTTGTATTTTAGATAGGATTTTTTTAATGTGTGGCTTTTATTTTGAATTATTATTATTATTATTTTTTGCCTTTCTTAGGTATGAAGATACATGGGCTGCGCTCCACAGGAGGGCCAAGGAATGTGCAAGTGCTGGAGAGGTAAAGAATCAGCTCGTCTTATACTTACAGGGAAAATATACTTTTGCAGTCTTAAATGCTTATTTTTAAGAAATTAAATTTATAATTGTGTTAAAATGTTTGACAGGATATCTTAAAGTGAATTTTGTAGTTGATTATGAAACACCCTAAATAAAGCACTTTTTTGTAATTTCTCAGTCAAGTAATTTAGTTAGCTTAGAGAGTTTATAACTTTTATTCTAGAGTCGCAAGTGACTCTTCGGTTCATCGAGGTATAATGCTTTGAATTTGAGGTCTGGTACCTTTGCATTTTATGTAAATTATGTCATTTCTTTCTACTCACTATTTAAGAATTCCTTTGGTGGGGACAACAGTTTAACTTTGCTCAGTCTACTTAAAATCATTAGTTTGCTTATTAGCAAATAAATATAAAAATCTCAGGAGTCAACCTTAATTTCTTAGAGAAACAACCTATTTTCTAGCTCTACAGAGTGTGTAATGAATAAAAGTGATTTATAATTAAAATTATTTGGTATATATACTTAAAGCTTTTTTAGCCAAGATCAAATATTCTGCTACTGATGTCAGTCAAACTTTCTTTCTTTCTAAAAACACATCTGTGATTCTGACTTTTAATTAATTTAAACTGACTTTACCATTTACCTGAATTAGTGAAGCTGTAATAGTTACATAGAACATGGTAATACACATGATAAAATTTAGGCATTAGTGTTTCTCTTAGAAATTACTGGAGAAGAAAATGGCAACCCACTCCAGTATTCTTGCCTGGAGAATCCCATGGACAGAGGAGCTTGGTGGGCTAGAGTCCATGGGTCGCAAAGAGTCGGACATGACTAAGCAACTTCACTTTCACTTTCACTTTAGAAATTACGGAAAAGGAAGACTATAGGCTTCTGTCAGTAGGCAGACTGAATACTGTGAAAAGTCCTGTAAGTGTAAAACCCTTAAATGCTGGATAGATTTTTTTTTTTTTAATTTAAATGCAGTAAGCTTACAAAAATTAAGGGAAGTCCTAAAGGGCCAAAACAAGCAAACAAAAACAGCAGGGAACTGAAATGAGAGTGGTTGAAAAAAAAAAACGTGGAAGCAGGGTTCAAATAGTAAAACAAATGTCTTAGTAAGAGATTTATTGGGATAGGAGATTTTTGTCTATGGGGAACTGAGTCTGAGACTCCTAGACTCCTAGACTCTAGATACTCTTGGTGAAAGGATAATTTAGGACATTTTTAAAAAGAAAGAAAAGAAAAGCTACCTGTTGGCAAAAGGAGGCAATAAATTCTTTAAAGTACACCTGGAGCACCTAAAAACTGACCATGTACTGGGCCACAAAGCAGTTCTCACAAGTTTCATGTAAATCAAGTCATACAGAATATTCTGTGATTCTGGTGCAAATGACCCTGAAAGTTGGTATAGGAAAAGAACTTTGAAAAATCCGTCTGTTTGCAAATTAAATATGTATATTATGCATCATTTATGGTTCAATAATTACTACATGTGTATTGTGTAAGTTGTCAAAAACTACTTAGAGGGAAATTTTATAGATGAAACATAGACTGAAAGTCAATGAGCTAATGTAACTTAAGAATCAGAGAACAGAATAAATCATGAAGGAAGAATGAAAGAGATGACAAAGATGAGAGAAGTAAATGAAATAGAATGTAAAAATACAATAGACGCTAGACAAAGTCACAAGTTCTTAGAAGACTAATAAAATATGGTAAGTAAGTAAGTAAAGTCGCTCAGTCGTGTCCGACTCTTTGCGACCCCATGGACTGTAGCCTACCATGCTCCTCCGTTCATGGGATTTTCCAGGCAAGAGTACTGGAGTGGGTTGCCATTTCCTTCTCCAGAGGATCTTCCCAACCCAGGGATCAAACCTGGGTCTCCCGCATTGTAGGCAGACGCTTTACCATCTAAGCCAATAAAATATGGTAGCTATCTGATTATATTGATTAAGAATAAAAGGACGAATAGTTTTAAGAATTAAAGAATATAACTATAGCTATAGCAGAAAGTGAAAAGATAAGAGTTTGTGAACAACTCTAGGACACATTTGAAAACAGAGGCAAAATGGCAAAATACTAGACATTTTTACTAAAGTTTTGGTTGCTCAGTTGTGTCCAACTCTGTGACCCCATGGACTGTAGACCGCCCTCCAGGCTCCTCTGTCCGTGGAATTCCCCAGGCAAGAATACTAGAGTGGGTAGCCATTCTCTTCTTCAGGGGATCCTCCCAACCCAGGAATCGAACCCAGGTCTCCTGCCTTGCAGGCAGATTCTTTATTTTGTGACTCATGGGGAAAGCCCAGAAACTTTTACTAAAACTAATTCTAAAAGCAGTACAAATCCTGAATAATCTTATAGCCACTAAAGAAACTGTTAATAATTAATCTTTTCACTAGGAAAGCACCAGGCCCACCAAGTTATATAGGAGAGTTCTATGAGACTTTCAGAGAATCCACCATCTCAATGTTAGACAGACTCGTGCAGCAAGTGAAACAAGAGGAAGCTGCCCTGCCATTGCATGAGGCTAGAATCAGTCATGCAATGGGCATGATCCTGAACCCCAACAAGCAAAGTATGAGAAAGTGAAATTGGAGTCCAGTCCCATTCATGAGTACAGACACAAAAACTATAAACAGAATAGAGATATGAGCTCTCACTTAACTTCAGCAGCCTGTTTCTGGAAATCAGATGTTCTGTGCGCTCTATCCAGGAACCTACTTGACACGCTCTAAATTGGAAAAGTCATTATGTGCTACATATCAACCCCAAGCCCTCCACCAGCTTTCTTAAATATTTCTGTTTAAAACCAGCAAAACATCTATAGATGGTAGCAGTTTGTTAGGACATCAGGTGCTTCAGACACAGCCTTCCGCCTCCAAGCTTGTGATGTGCACTGGTTGACACCCAGCTGCCTCGTGTGCAGTGTTGTGGCCCCTCAATCCCCACAGTGTGCAGGGCCTGCCTCTCCTTCATGATGGGCTCCTCGTGCTGTCTTTGATTCTCGTATTCTGACAGTGTTGTCTGAAATTTAATTTGAGAATCTTCTCACACATTGTTTTAAAATCTATATCAAGCTTAAATGTAAAGCTTTCCTATATAAATATGAGCCAGAACTTTGTGTTTACTTTGTAAATGTTGGATGATAACAAGTAGCGTTCTGTCTGGGAAACAACCTGCTATATATGGCTGTGTTGACAAACTAAATCCAGCCTTGCATTAAAAAAAAAAAAAAAAACAGGTTTATTCCAGGATTGAAAGGTTGGCTTAACATTAGAAAATCTTTTATATGCAGTTGACTATGTTAATAAATTAAGAGAAAAATATATGATCATCAGATGCAGAAAATACATTCGATAAAATTAATTCAGAGTAAAACATTTTAGCAAGTTTTTAATAGATGGTAACTTTTGTCCTCTGCTGCTGCTGCTAAGTCATTTCAGTCGTGTCTGACTCTGTGCAACCCCATAGACGGCAACCTACCAGGCTCCTCTGTCCCTGGGATTCTCCAGGCAAGAACACTGGAGTGGGTTGCCATTTCCTTCTCTAATGCATGAAAGTGAAAAGTGAAAGTGAAGTCGCTCAGTCGTGTCCGACTCGTTGCTACTCCATGAACTGCAGCCTACCAGGCTCCTCCATCCATGGGATTTTCCAGGCAAGAGTACTGGAGTGGGAACTCTTGTCCTTATAGCTACCAAAACCTGCAGTATTTGACTTGTAGTACTTTGATTTCATAGTCAATCATCTTACTAAATCGTCTTATTCTGATAATTTGCATCTGGGATGGGAGTTTTGTGAAGATGGAAGGGAAGAAACAGAAACCTACCAGTCTTTTCAATTCTTCATCTTTTTGTAGTGGGTAGGACTTCCAATATAGTGTTGAATAAAAGCTGAAGATCTTGGTTCAGATTTTGGCTCCATCAGATTTAAATGTGAAAGGGAAAACTACATTTTTTAGACAATAGTGGACAAGCTAAGATCTCAGGGCAGAGAAAGGTTTCTTTAACAAGGCATAATAAACACCAACCATAAAGTAAAATATTGATAATTTTTATCAAATCTTCTGTTCATCAAGCAGTACCATGAAAAAGTTATGCAGTTCACAAAACAGAGGGCTAGGGTTCAAAAAATATGAAAAACCTCTGCACACTAATAAAAAAAGGGAACAGTAAGCCATTAAAAAGTGCACGAGAGGTATGACCAGACATTACCCTGAACAAAAAGCATGAGTGGCCAGTAAATGTGAAAACATGTTTAAAATCAATTAGAAGGCAAGGAAATACAAATTAAAACCTCAGATTTACACTCATTAGATTATCAAGCATTTAAGGAGCCTTGAATTTTCTGTGCAGACAGTCATTATTCACTGATGACAGTTTTCCCTTCCCCAGCAGCATGATGGGGAACAGCTAGAACTAGGGGGCGTAAATCGATTGGCACAGTGACATTAGAAAAATGAGCTGGCGTGAAGTAAAAATTGAAATTCCACAAAGCTTTTGAAACCACAGTTCTCCTAGGGAGATTTCTGTAGCATTGTGTCCCCCGCTTTGCCCTGTGATGTTTTGGTATGGTATCATCTGTTCATTAAGTGTGACAAATAGATGAGAGGCCCTGAAGTCAGAGGTGGCTAGGCTGGAGGAGGTCCAGCTCAGTTGAGCCACTGGGCGGTGGGGAAGGAGGGTGCAGTGAGGAGCTCAATACCTGGGACGCGTTGGAACCTAATTTGCGAAAATTGCCTGTGTGCACCAGGTTTGTTCCAGAATGTTTATAGCAGGTTCTGTTGAAACTTTAGACAGTCCCAAAGTCTCCCTGTAGAGTAATTTTTATTTATGGGATCAGGGACTTCCCTGGTAGTCCAGTGGCTGACCCCACGCTCCCAGTGCAGGGGGCCCAGGTTCCATCCCTGTTCAGGGAAATGCTGCAAAAAGATCAAATGCTATGCAGCAGTGAAAGTTAGTGAACCATTATACCTCCGTGTATCAATCTGGATGAATCCCACAATGTTCAGTGAAGACTGTATCCTATAGAGGAGCTTTAACAAAGATGGTTCTTTTGATTGTAAGAAGCATTTCATATTAAAATATGTTGGAGAAAGAATTTCCTGGGGGTTCTGTTGCTGAATGTATTATATGGGGGGGAATACATAATATTTTCATAGTTGTATACTTTTTTATTGTAAGATCCCTATCTTATCAAAAGTGCCACTATTGGCTTCCAGAAATATAGTTCTCAGATTGAAAAATGAAAATTTATTGTAAATCTCTCTGATGTATTGTTGAGACATCTGTAAATTTCTTAAATGTATATCTTTAAGAAACTGTTCTATTGTGTATTTTGTCAGGCCATGCTCATGTGTCTTTAGTGGCCTTTAGTCAATGTCAATCTGCCAGGGCAAATATACTTAGGGATAATTCAGTCTTCTTTGACAAGTTATTTTATACTTAACTACTATAAAGCTAATTCTTATTTATAGTCTTAAAATTTAGAGCAATGTTGCTTTAGCAAACAGTTTGTTCAATGTAACTTTGTTGTCTAGACTTTTTCTACAAGATTTTTTTTTTTACAAGTTCTTTGATTTGTTTTTCCCTCAGTAGGTAAATAAACACATAAATTGATAGTGACTTAGGGGTTAGATTCTGAGGGTAACTTTCTAAAGTTAGACTTCCAGTGCATTATTTGCTTATGCTTTTTATTGTTGTGAAACACTTGCTTGCCTTCAGATTGAACTCTTTTAAGACTCATGCTTTAACAACTTGGTATGTAAGCTGGTTAAATCAGGCATGCTTCGTTCTCTTTGGATTCCAGCTTGGATCTCTTCTGCTTGTGGTGGGGAGTGGACTGAACTGGTTGTGGGAATGCCTGGTTTCTGCAGTAATACGTTTTGGCCTTGGGCAGATAAACGGAGTCTCTCTGTTTCTAGCTGACTCACATAAAATGGTATAACACCATTTACCCTGCTTAGCAAACAGAGTTGTTTCAAAATCACATGAACTAAGTGAAAGTGAAAGTCGCTCAGTCGTGTCCGACTCTTTGCCACTGCATGGACTCATCCATGGAATTCTCCAGGCCAGGATACTGGAGTGGGTAGTCTTTCCCTTAGCCAGGGGATCTTCACAGCCCAGGGATCAAACCCAGGTCTCCCTCATTGCAGGCGGGTTCTTTACCAACTGAGCTATCAGGAAAGCATTCCCCCAAAATGCTGAACTGTTTTTTAACAAATATAAAAGGTTTTATATTGTTTTATTACCCCAATATTACCCATTTTGAAAATCACTTGGGTCCCAGCCTTTTCTTTGTTCTCCCTAACTTCAGTGGCTACCAGAAGGACTTTTGCGATGATTTGTAACTTTGGGAACAAGCCCAAACTGTGGGTTTGTCTTGCTACTTAAACTTGATTTTCTGGTGTTAAATCTGGATTTATTCAGAACTGTTTACTTAGAGGAGAAAAATTGGCCTTCTGAAGATGGCTCCTTCCTTGTTAAGTAAAGCTAAAGTACAGTTTCTCAGAACCTTTTCTTTCACTCCTTTTTACTTTTCTTCCTTTTGTGTCCCTGCATACACAGTCCCTAGAAGATTGATTAAGGGTGTGGGCTTAAGTGTCAGATTAATGGGATTCAATCTAGGTCCTGTGTGGCTCTTGAGAAAGTGACTTGTCTTCATTGCACCTCAGTTTCTTCTTCTGTAAAATGAATGTAATAATATTGCTCTGTTTACAAGGTTGCTCTGTTTTTAATGTAAATTGCTTAACACAGGACCTGGCACATAGAAAATGCTCAAAATGCTTTCCTCTTGTTACATAATTGTTGATAATGATTTTGAAAAATCCATTCAATATCCCATTCTTTTAAATTAAAGTAATATTTGAATGTATTTTGATAGATTCTTCTTATGTACACTTCTTATATTCTATATACAGAATATGATTTTGAATTTTGTGGAAGGCATGAACTATACTGTACTTAAGTTTTAATATTTATGTTTCATTTTACTTTTCAGTAATAAATATTAATATCTGAAAATCGTTTATTCTGGATCTTTCAAATTATTAACACAATTAACCACTGCAATTAAGATTTAACAAACTTTTTAAAAGATATGTCATAAACCAGGAAAAATACCTTTTATCATCACCAGCCCTGTGATACAGGAAATTATTTTTTCTTTTATTAGTGTTTAAAAACTGAGGCTTAGAGAATTTGTGAGACCTACTCCAAACTAAAGCACAG
This sequence comes from Capra hircus, assembly GCF_001704415.2. Taxonomy (NCBI): domain Eukaryota; kingdom Metazoa; phylum Chordata; class Mammalia; order Artiodactyla; family Bovidae; genus Capra; species Capra hircus. Next base: position 8,946,407 of record NC_030830.1, on the reverse strand, counting down.
TTTGTTTTGTTTTTTTTTTCCTTTTTTGTTCACCACAGTATCTTCAGTGCCTGAAACAGAGCCAGGCAAAGAGCAGGTGTTCAGTAGGAGCTTGTTGGATATTACAGATGAATCCTATGGGCACGGGTTCTTATTTCAAGCCCTAATTTTCTTACTATTGCATCACAGAGAAGCTGTATTAGCCACATTAATCTGTTAGCAATGCTCAGTACTTTTTAAACTGCTCTCTGGGATCTTTATAAAGCTGGCTGGCACAGGCATTTTTAAGCATGCAGAATTGATGATCGTGCCCCTGGAGGAGCACTTGGTGTTGCCTCTCCAGCTCAGCTGAGGCTTGTGTGTGAGACAGTGTGTGTTACTCCTCCGACGTGGACTGACTGACAATGGGGAGAGGGGTGAGGTGGGGGTAAAGTGAGGAAACAGGGCAGCTTTCTGATCTCTCTGTTGTTTTTATTTCAATGTTATGAATTCCTGGAATATTAAAATGTAGAAGCTAAAACAGTCTGGCGCCATATGCAAATGATTTTGTATCTTATTTTGCTGTTTTTATTCCTCTGAAAGGTCTTTCCTTAGTGAGATTCAGTAAAAATCAGTTATATTTGTGTTTCAACTCTTGAAGAATCTTCATCATGGGTTGTGTAAGTTGTCCCTTTTTAATATAACTTAATTGTGAACTCTTTTATATTAAAACTTTATATTTTACAGATAAAGTTCAGATATACTTCCTTTTGTTATATAATGAATTTTGCAGTCTTTATTGTACAAAATGCGGAATCTTCCACACTTCTTCTTCATCACTAGTGATGTTTTCAAAAAATGACCTCTCTATGCTCCTTCCAAATCTTATCCTAGGCCCTTGCCCCTCTCACCGTGTTAGAACCAAAACAAAACTGTCTGGGAGAAACTGCTGTCTATCATTTTCTTTAAGTCTTCTGGAAAAGAAGTCAGAATTCTTTTAGGCTAGCCTAGCATCTCACATCCCTGCTATTAGGAACCTTTCACTTCTGAATTTGTTAGTATAAATCCTTTTCTCCTTTTTTTCTGAAATTGTTCAGTTGCCTCAGGGATTCCTTCGTATACAAGTACCATTTATCTTTATTCAGTGAACATTCCTGTTTAAATGGAAACTGAATCATGGTATATTCTAAATGCATTAGGGAACTTTTCTTTCAAAAGAAGTCCTTTTGTAAGGCAAATAATTACCCATTCATTATGTCTGGGGTTTGTTTTTGTTTGTTTTCTTTTCAGTTGTTAGTGGCTGTTTTCGGTTTTATTTCTTCTAGATTTGAATTGTGCAAATACATGGTTTACTTAAAAACAGGGTGTAGTTAGAAGTGACTTCTAAGGTCGTGGCTGAACTTTCTCTTTCCCGGGTTAAGATGCACCGATACAACCCGTAATTTGAGGTTTTTCTGCACTGGATATTAAGGTGGTTCTTTTCTAAGAAAGAAAACAACGCCAGTCTCCTCAGAGTATTGTGTTGTCTGTACCCCAGTGGAAGGGTTTTTAAAGATAACATGGGCTGGCTCTCATTATGCCGGTCTGAGCTCTGTGTCTGCAGTCCCGTGGGCCTGACCCTCCCCTTCCGTGTTGCAGCGGGTGGACAGCGAGGTGGTCATGCTCTCCGCGCACTGGGAGAAGAAGCAGGCGAGCCTCCGGGACCTGCAGCAGCAGCTTCAGCAGCTTCCAGGCCTCATCGCAGACTTAGAGTCCCTGACGGCAAGTCTGAGTAAGTTACCCGTTAGCCTCTAGACGCTGCTTCTAGGAAGGAAAATAATTTGGCGTGAGTCCAAAGCTTTCTATGAATACATTAATCTTATTGGTTAACAGGATTTGGAGGGAAATAGTTCTAATTAATTTCATATTCTGATTAACTGATGATTTGACAAAAAAACGATGATTTAAAATGTGGAAATGATTTTTAAAATACACCACTACCTTTTTCTGCCTCTGTTCTGCTCAGAAAACATACTCTTGTTGATTCTTAAAGTGACTCGGGGTTGTTTTTCTGACTTTAAGTCTCTGTTTAAAAGTGTAAACGTAGGAAATGAAAGGGGTTATGGTGGCTTTGTTATGACTAAAGGCTGTACTCTGGAAGTTGTTGCTTTTAATACTGGGTTTGCTCAGAGCTTCATGTCTTGAAATACGCTCTTTTTTTCTCCTTAAACTGATAAAATATTAAACAGATACAATTAAATGAGGGTACCTGTTAGGCTAACTTTATACCTTGTGGAAGATTATATATTAATTTTTTGTTTTTATTGAGAAGAGTCATGCTGATATTTGTTTCTTGGGCTTATATTCAGAAAATTGACTTTTATGCTAGACAGGGCCACATCATAGTATAACATTGTGGCTTATTATTTTCTAACCAAGCTTAAGATCTTAGTGAAGTAAGAGGTAGGGACTACCTACATAGGAGATGACTTTCTTGAGCTAATAACCTGAGTCTTAATAGCTAAGAAGGTGTAAAGCTACTCCACCATCTCTTCTGTTTTTCAGTACTACATTTTTAAAAGCAAAACAAAGCTGATTTACAAAGCAAGTAATTAACAAAGCATAAAACTTGTGTGTGTGAATAAAATGAACCCCACTGGTATTTGGAATGCCGCTAACGTTTGTGAAGTGAAGTCCCTCAGTCGTGTCCGACTCTTTGCGACCCCGTGGACTGTAGCCTACCAAGCTCTTCTGTCCATGGGGTTTTCCAGGCAGTAGTACTGGAGTGGATTGCCATTTCCTTCTCCAGAGTATCTTCCCGACCCAGGGATCAAACCCGGGTTTCCCGCATTGTAGACAGACGCTTTACCATCTGAGCCACCAGGGAAGCTAACGTTCGTAGCGCCTACTATATGTCGGAGATGGTTAGGTGCTTTACAGACATTATTTACAATCCTCACAAGATCCCTGCAGAAGTAGCTTTTGTTATCCCACTTTACAGCTTAGGCAAATTGGGCTTGGAAGGGGTGGAGACTTGCTCAGGGTCACACACAGTAAGGTGTGCATCCAGGATCCCAGCCGCAGTGATGACGTACTCCATGGAGGATGAGGCATTTGGAGTGGCACCTGTCAGCAGACCCCATGACTCACGTTCCTGAAGCCCTGGAATCAGTGTTCTGTTATTTCTGAAAGCAGGGTAGGGGAAAAGAGACTCTGGGTTTAGGAGGAAGGCCCTCTGGCCTTATTTCCCTCTTGTAGGTATAGGAATGGTCCTTCTCAAGCCTTTGGTAACTGACAGGAAAAGCCTCCAAGACACTGGGGGAATATTCCTTTTAGCCACTTTCTGTTCAGCATCTCTTCCCGTATCTCTTTGAGTCTTTGTTTTTCAATGGTTGTGTATTTCTTTGCAGAGACATCCACCTATGATACTATCCCGCTTTCCTTTCCAGCCAAGAGTAAATTCTGTTTATAAATGTTATTTGTTTGATGCCACTCTGCTGATTAAATGCATTTGGCCTCAGTTCTAATTATTCTCATAGTTAATTCTACTTAAGATAGAATATAGTGTATTTTCCTTCTCAGTTAGGATTCTACTATCCTGAAGAAGTGATGTTTAGTGATGTGATACTGTCTTCAGAAACTGCATTTTGACTTTTTATTTTTTTTATTTTTTATTTATTATTATTTTTTTCATTTTGACTTTTTAAATGAATGCAATGGGTTTCCCAAATGCTCACTTGAGTTCTGTCTTGACTAATCTGAGAACATCGACCACCAAAGACAAATTAAAACTAAATTAAAGCAAATTAAATTAAAGCAGAAGTATCAGTCTTGACAGTCACTTCCAAATAATTTAATTCTTATTTTTCATTGAAGTATAGTTGACCTGCAGTATTATATTAGTTTCAGGTGTACAACATAGTGTACACTTATGAACGCTGTGTGTACATTGTATCTTATAGTGCTTGACCCCAGTTCAATTCCTGGGTCAGGAAGATCCTCTGGAGAAGGGATAGGCTATTCACTCCAGTATTCTTGGGCTTCCCTGGTGGCTCAGCTGGTAAAGAATCCTCCTGCAGTGCTGGAGACCTGGATTCAATCCCTGGCTTGGGAGGATTCCCTGGAGAAGGGAAAGGCTACCCACTCCAGCATTCTGGCCTGGAGAATTCCATGGACTGTCTATCCCATGGGGTTACAAAGAGTCTGACACGACTGAGCAACTTTCCCTTTTTTTCACCCTTTATATACATTATGAATTGATCACCATTTTAAGTCTAGTAGCCATCTGCCACCACACACAGGTACTCTAATATTAGTGGCATTCCTTTCACTGTAAATTGCGCCCCATAAGCTGCTCTGTAATTGGGAGTTTGTGCCTCTGAGCCTCCTCAGCCGCTTCACCCAGCTGCCCCACCGCCCTCCCCTCTGGCGACCACCGCTTTGTTCTCTGTGCCCCCAGGCCAACATACAGAGTGGGCAGCCTTTCCCTTCTCCAGGGGACCTTCCCAACCCAGGGATGGAACCCAGGTCTCCCGTGTTGCGGGCGGATTCTTTACCAGCTGAGCCACCAGGGAAGCCCAAGAATACTGGAGTGGGCTGCCTTTCCCTTCTCCAGCGATCTTCATGACTTGGGATTCAACCCGGGGTCTCCTGCACTGCAGGCAGATTCTTTACCAGCTGAACCGCCAGGGGAGCCCTGATAGCTTCCCTTTTGCGGGGTAGCCTCAGAATGCTCCTTGTCATTACCTAATTACTTTAATATAGTACTGCAAGGCTTAGTCAAGCAATAATGAAAAATAAAAATTACTTAGAAGAAAATAGTAACTAAGCTATATGTAGTCACAGGATTCTCTTAACTTCGCTGAACTTTTTACCCTTTCTCTGTCAAATCTAATACCATATCCATTCAGTCCCTGTATTTCCTAGGCCACTTAACTCTTTTAGTCTTGCCTTGCTCTCTAGAGGGTCTGCCCTTATTAAAGAATAAGGGATTAATATGATGTGAGCAATTTGAACCTTTGATGATGCTTTTAGCTGTGTTATCCTGTGGCTTAATAAATATGGCTCCTGATTACATGCTCTCTCAGGAATTAAGTAAGAACAGATAATCCACTCATGTTGTTTTTTTAATGGGATGTGATCCATCCAACTTACAAAGCCTGTGTAATAGATAATCACTGGTGAGGCTTGTCATTTAAAAAAAAAGAGATAATAAATAAAGGTATACCGGGAATTGGGAAAGAAGGGCTGTGAACTGACTTTCAGATCTGGGTTTGGACCACAGTTCCCCAGCTTCCTAACTGAGACTCCATGCAGGTTTCCTGACTTCTCTAAGCTTTAGTTTCTTTGCTTTTAGGATTAAAGATGAGAGAACCTGCTTCACAGGGTAGCTGGAGGGCCCGTAGTGAGGGGAGGGTGCCTGGTACGTCTTAGGCGTCTGTGGGTCCCGTGTGCCATTTGTGGGCTGAGGGGACACAGCAGTGGACAAGACCAGACAGCTGCCGCCAGGATGCTCACTTTCTCCTGGGAGTCTCTCTGGCCTTTGCAGATTTACAAAACCATTGACTTTGACAGGAGGATTTGGATGGATGCTACACAATTTAGCTTGTCCTACACTGGAAAAGGTCAGTTTTCATTCCAATCCCAAAGAAAGGCAATGCCAAAGAATGCTCAAACTACCGCACAATTGCACTCATCTCACACGCTAGTAAGGTAATGCTCAAAATTCTCCAAGCCAGGCTTCAGCAATACGTGAACCGTGAACTTCTTATGTTCAAGCTGGTTTTAGAAAAGGCAGAGGAACAAGAGATCAAATTGCCAACATCTGCTGGATCATGGAAAAAGCAAGAGAGTTCCAGAAAAACATCTATTTCTGCTTTATTGACTATGCCAAAGCCTTTGACTGTGTGGATCACAATAAACTGTGGAAAATTCTGAAAGAGATGGGAATACCAGACCACATGACCTGCCCAGATTTGAGAAATCTGTATGCAGGTCAGGAAGCAACAGTTAGAACTGGACATGGAACAACAGACTGGTTCCAAATAGGAAAAGGAGTACGTCAAGGCTGTATATTGTCACCCTGCTTATTTAACTTCTATGCAGAGTACATCATGAGAAATGCTGGGCTGGAAGAAACACAAGCTGGAATCAAGATTGCTGGGAGAAATATCAATAACCTCAGATATGCAGATGACACCACCCTTATGGCAGAAAGTGAAGAGGAACTAAAAAGCCTCTTGATGAAAGTGAAAGAGGAGAGTGAAAAAGTTGGCTTAAAGCTCAACATTCAGAAAACGAAGATCATGGCATCTGGTCCCATCACTTCATGGGAAATAGATGGGGAAACAGTGGAAACAGTGTTAGACTTTATTTTGGGGGCTCTAAAATCACTGCAGATGGTGATTGCAGCCATGAAATTAAAAGATGCTTACTTCTTGGAAGGAAAGTTATGACCAACCTTGATAGCGTATTCAAAAACAGAGACATTGCTTTGCCAACAAAGGTCCATCTAGTCAAGGCTATGGTTTTTTTAGTGGTCATGTATGGCTGTGAGAGTTGGACTGTGAAGAAAGCTGAGTGCCAAAGAATAGATGCTTTTGAACTGTGGTGTTGGAGAAGACTCTTGAGAGTCCCTTGGACTGCAAGGAGATCCAACCAGTCCATCCTAAAGGAGACCAGTCCTGGGTGTTCATTAGAAGGACTGATGCTGAGGCTGAAATTCTGATACTTTGGCCACCTGATGCAAAGAGTTGACTTGTTGGAAAAGACCCTGATACTGGGAGAGATTGGGGGCAGGAGGAGAAGGGGACGACAGAGTATGAGATGACTGGATGGCATCACTGACTCGATGCACATGAGTTTGAGTGAACTCCGGGAGTTGATGCTGGACAGGGAGGCCTGGTGTGCTGTAGTTCATGGGGTCACAAAGATTCGGACACGACTGAGCAACTGAACTGAACTGAACACAGTAGTTAAGAGTACAAAACCCTGGTGTGAAATGTGAGAAGAACAGTGTAGTATTCTGTATATTGAAAAATAGTGTATAAGGATAGAATGGAATATTGTCCTCCAGATTCTGTACGCTTTCTTGGTTTAGCGCTAAGTCATGTCCGACTCTTGCCACCCGGTGGACTGTAGCCCGCCAGTCTCCTCTGTCCATGGGATTTTCCAGGCAAGAATACTGGAGTGGGTTGCCATTTCCTCCTCCAGCGGATCTTCCAGGTTTGATCCCTGGGTCTTCTGCACTGCAGACGCTCTCCTGTGTTGCCGGTGGATTCTGTACCGACTGACCCACCAACGCTTTCTTGTTGTTCAGCTGCACAATGTACTCTGCATGTAAGTTAAACAAGCAGGGTGACAACAGACAGCCTTGACGTACTCCTTTCCCAGTTTTGAACCAGTCCATTGTTCCATATTGGGTTCTAACTGTTGTTTCTTGACCTGAATACAGGTTTCTCAGGAGGCAGGTAAGGTGGTTTGGTATTCCCATCTCTTTAAGCATTTCCCAATTTGTTGTGATCCACACAGTCAAAGGCTTTAGTGTAGTCAATGAAGTAGAGATAGAAGTGTTTCTGGAATTCTCCTACTTTTTCTGTGATCCAATGGATGTTGGCAATTTGATCTCTGGTTCCTCTGCCTTTTTAAAAATCCAGCTTGTACATCTGGAAGTTTTTGGTTCACATACTGTTGAAGCCTAGGTTGAAGGATTTTGAGCATTACTTTGCTAGCCTGTGAAATGAGTACAACTGTACAGTAGTTAGAACATTCTTTGGCATTGCGCTTCTTTGGGATTAGAATGAAAACTGACCTTTTCTAGTCCTCGGGCCACTGTTGAGTTTTCCAAATTTGCTGGGATCTTGAGTGCAGCGCTTTTACAGAATCACCTTTTAGGATATGAAATAGTTCAGCTGGAATTCCATCACACGCACTAGCTTTGTTCATAGTAATGCTTCCTAATGCCTACTTGACTTCACACTCCAGGATGTCTGGCTCTAGGTGAGTGACCACACCATTGTGGTTATCCAGGTCACTAATTGGACTGACTGCGACTCAGAGCATGAGCTCCTATTGCAAAATTCAGACTTAAACTGAAGAAAGTATGGCTTAGTGGTTTTCCCTACAACACTTGTTCTGTGCGTTTTCCTGTGATACTGGTTAAGATGTTTGGAACATATTTATTGAGTTCTTCTGAACTTCCACTAGAGGGTAGTCTAATCCTATTCCTATTTTAAAAGTCTAAACTGTCAAGAGCTTTTCTGAATTCTGTTGTTTAGTTTATTGTATGAGCTACTTAAAAAGACACCTTCATCTAGAACAGAAGATTCTGTTAATTCTTAGATAACACAGTTCTGTAAGAGAATGACAGCCTTGTACTGAGCTTGCTTGCCTCTTCATTTCAATCTGACCTGACCAGATATATTACCGTTCTGCTTTCTCTGAACAGAATTTGAGAGTGCATCTAGCTAGGAGACTATCACAGTTTTTACGGTTTCATGAAACAGATTATCTTATGGTCCAGGTTACGTTCTGAGATTAGACCCTTCAAGGGGCATATTAGCTCTCTTTCGACACGGTTTAGTATATACTGCGCAGATCTCATTTGTTCCATGATGGATTTTTAATGCACTCTTCAAAGTTCCTTGTTACCACACCATCATTACCCTATCACATGAAGAGTGACAAAAGCATTAGAAGACTCTTGTGGTCGTTTAGTACCTGGCCTCCTGTGACCTATGGGTTTGCAAAGATTTCTTTGTTCCCTGAGGCTAATTATTTTTGCTAGAAAATACTCATTAAATGTGAAGTTATGAATTTTAATGTGCTGCTCCACTCTTCATATGTCAGTGGTCACGCTACACATAGTATGCATCTGAAAATGGCACAAAGGAAAATTCCAGACAGCACGGCTCTTCCTCTGGGGCGGTCTCCACACGAGGGTCCGTGACGCTGTTTCCTGCACAGCTGTCAGGCTCTCCCAGATGGCCCTTCCCAGTAAGATTCCACCCATCCTCCCCACCGATCGCTAACTGAGACATATACTGTTGTTATAGTGAGCGAGATGGTGAGGCCGGAACTTCTTGTGAAGGTACTTTTGTGTCCGTGGAGGCCTGCTAGTGTCTTATGCACGCGCGTTCTAAGTCTAGTTACCAGATTTACTCACATCTGTGACTGTTTCCTAGCAGATGAGCCGGGTATGATGGGGAGATTAAATCTCTGCCTGTTTAAATTCAATATAAAATATTCAGAGTACATACCATATATATGCTTATTATTTAAACAGATTTTTGTAAAGTTTTTCATACAAAAAGGGAAGAAAATTCATGTTCATCAGTACAGTTCTTATATATTTTATTACTGACCTCAAGCCTGATAAGAGTTAAAATGGAGAAGTTCCATGGCTGCTTCTGCTTTAACTCACTGGGGCCTAACTTAATATACTGATAACAGTGTTTTCAAAGTTCTCTGCCCATGTTTAATTTGCTCATTGACAAAATTTAGCATAACCTCCTCATATGTAAATTAGATGAATATGAATCATAGATTTGCTTTCTTGGTTATTATTTTTTGTTTTAGAGTGATAGAATCATTGTATCTCCAGAAATCCTTCTTAATTGAATTCAGCAGACCAGGTGTTTTGTTGTTGTTCAGGCGCTAATTTGTGTCCAACTCGTTGTGACCCCATGGACTGCAGCACATCAGGCTTCCCTGTCCTTCACCATCTCCTGAGTTTGCTCAAACTCATGTCCATTGAGTTGATGACGCCATCCATTCATCTCATCCTGTGTCGCCCCCCTTCTGCTACCCTCAATTTTCCCAGCATCAGAGTCTTTTCCAGTGAGTCAGCTCTTTGCATCAGGTGACCAAAGTATGGAGCTTCAGCTTCAGCATCAGTCCTTCCAGTGAATACTCAGGATTGATTTCCATTAGGACTGACTGCTTGGATCTCCTTGCAGCCAAGGGACTCTCAAGAGTCTTCTCCAGCACCACAGTTCAAAAGCATCAGTTCTGCGGTGCTCAGCCTTCATTCTAGTCCAACTCTCAGATCCATACATGACTACTGAAAAGACCATAACTTTGGCTAAATGGACCTTTTTTTGGCAAAGTAATGTTTCTGCTTTTTAATATACTGTCTAGATTTGTTCTGGCTTTTCTTCCAAGGAGCAAGCATCTTTTAATTTTGTGGCTGTAGTCACCGTCTGCAGTGACTCCAAGAAACTGAAATCTGTCACTGCTTCCACTTTGTCCCCATCTATTTGCCATGAAGTGATGGGACTGGATGTTGCAAAGATATAGTCTTTACCCTTAAGGTATTTACAGAATGCTGAGAAATATGAGAGTGCAAAATAGTGGTATAATGTCAGAGTATGAGTCCTGGGCAGGGTTCATAGGTCAGTGGAAGCACAGATGAGGGAGAGAGAGCTCTGACATGAACCTGCCAGGGAGATGTGGGGTTGGGGAGCGGGGGAAGCCAAGACCGCTCAGGACAAGCAGGCACATGCGGGACCCTCCTTGGAGTGATGAGTGGTCGTGAAGAAAGGTGGTGGTGAGGCCAAAAGAGTAGTCTCTGAGCAGGGAGAGCTCCCTGAATGCTCGGGTAGGGAGTTAAACTGTAAGTCCTCAGGAGCCTTTGAAACTTCTAAAGGGGAGAACTGGGAGCTGGGCAGGAGCCCTAACGTGACCCCGGACTCTCCCAAGCACTTTAAGTCTCAGGTTGCCGTCCCGCTCCAGGACACACTGCTGGCCTATACGTCAAAGCCTCTCTGTTACCCAGCCCCCTGTATGCTGAGGATAACATGCATGATGCTAAAGGAACCAAGTAGCTTAGAGCTAAATGGATTCCGTATTAAATGTAATTATTCTAGTTCTTATCACTAATCAAAGTGAAATAGCCTTTAAATAATCCTGTTAGCTATGATCGTCTTGTAAGACCCTGTCAAACTAGTTCTAACAGAGTGAGCGGAACACTCCTTCTTTAGGGCCAGTAGCACAAGCTCCCAGGCTGAGGCTCCCACTCGTTTTTCCATTTAATAACAAAAAATAATCTGTACAGCAACTGATACATTAACACCATTTTTCCTGTTTTCCTTTCCAAATATATACTCCTCAGGTACCACTGATGACATTTCTGAAAATCTTAGATGTAATTTTTCATTGATTAAAACTTAGATTTTTACTGTTTCAGGTTAGGCTTTCCATAGTCACAGGTAGTAGCTGTTGTATGCGACCCCTGAAGATAGATTCAAAACTGTTATGAACTGCATTATCAGTCTTTTCCAGACTTACACTGATCTACAGTGATGTATCAATTATGATAAAAGTCATTACCTAAAATGTTCTTGAAGAGGAGTGCTAAACTACTTACAACGTTTTAACTTTCTAGTAAAATTTAATTTTTCCTCCTAAATCCATATATTTTTAAGCCCTAAACCCTACCAAGTACAAAAGCACAAATATTTAGTAGAGTTAAAATTTAGGATATTAAAAAATGTGGGGAGTTCCCTGGTAGTCCAGTGATTAAGACTCTGCCTTCCAATGCAGGGGGTGCAGGTTTGATCTTTGTTTGGGGAACCGGGTGGAGGGAACTTCACTTTCCCCCCAAGTTTAAGGGCTTTCTTTGTGGCTCAGCTGGTACGGAATCAACCTGCAGTGCAGGAGACCTGGGTTGGGAAGATCCCCTGGAGAAGGGAAAGGCTCCCCACTCCAGTATCCTGGCCTGGAGAATTCCATGGACTGTATAGTCCATGGGATTGTAGAGTCGGACACGACTGAGTGACTTTCACTGGGGAACTAAGGTCCCACATGCCATACCATGTGGCTAAAAAAAAATTTTTTTAATGTGTATGTTTCAGGATTCAATGTCTGTGGGTCAAACAAATTCATTTAAAACAGGCAAAATTTGCATCTTAGTAAACCTAAAACTGCAAGTTGAAATTCTGGAAAAGAAAAAGTGAAAGTGTTGGTCGCTCGGTCATGTCCGACTCTCTGCGATCCCATGGACCGTGGCCCACCAGGCTCCTCTGTCCATGGAATTTGAAACTTGCTCCTTATGTTGGTACTACAGAAACTAACTTAGAAAGTCACATGGCAGTCTAGCGGCTAAGGGAAGGAATTAGACCCAGCGCCCTTTAATCTTAGCTGTTTGATGAAGCTGAGGCTGCAAAGCAGCACAGCCAGCTTGCTCCCCCTGCCCCGATCCCAATGACACACATTCTTGCCGAGTCTCACACTCACCCGTCTGTGGCAGATGCCTCTCCTTTGGTTTTCACAGGCCCTTACCCTCTGTCAGGCTGTGTTGTCTCTGAAACATGCCTCCCCGCCACTTTGAGCTCTCTGAGCACACGGTTTCCCTTTTTCATCTTTGTGTCCCAGTGTCTGGGACGTGTGGTGAGTGCCTGGTAGACGGCCATCATGCTGTCTGAGGTCTAAAACTTTTGACCCCTAAAACTTTTCTGTTGTCTAAGAAAACAACCGATCCTCACCCCTGCAGCCGTGAAATCTTGGTTTACTTAAGCACCTATCAACTGGAAATCATTGTGTGAAAGAGAGACTCAGTTTTGATCCCTGACTGCTCATCACTAGCTAGGTGACCTTGGGCAGGGTACTGAAGTAATCTCTGCAGGCTGTGACTTCAGTGTTCTAAATGAAGGATTTGACAGAGAGGATCTCCGTCTGCCGAGTTCTGTGGCCTAGAGGCAATGTAGAGTGGTTGAAGGCAGTGAACAGTGAGCGATGCTTCCTGAGTGCATGCTCAGTGCCTTGGAGATTTATGTCTATCATGTTCAAGGCAAAACAATGCGAAAGTAACAAATCTCAAATATTAAATTATGTTTGGCATAATTTGTGTTAATTATATTTTTATATATTCTTATTATTTGGAAATTGATTATTCATGTGTGGTATATGCAATCATTAAGATATCAACATCAGATTAATCAAAATACTCTGTTTCCCTATCCTGGTTAATGATGTGTAAAGTATTTTGGGAAGTTGTGTCTTAAAAATGTTCGAGATATAAAAATATACTCAAAAATAATTTGAAATATATTTTAATGTTGGTACATTTTATTTTGCTTCAAGAAAGTTTAATAAAAATTTTAAATAAATGCAAAATAATCTCAACAGTTCAAACTTTTAACTTTTAGACACTTTTTCTTTTCTCCATGATCAAGGGTTCTGATTTTTGACGTTTATTTCCTTTTTTGACCTTGTATACTTTCAGCTCATTTAGAGGCTAGTTTTGAGGAGGTAGAAAACCACCTGCTGAATCTGGAGGATTTATGTGGACAGTGTGAATTAGAGAGACACAAACATATGCAGTCCCAACAACTGGAAAATTACAAGAAAAATAAGAGGTGAGTTTGGGGAACTGGCCCTGATATTCATGTGCAATCTCAAAGTTTCCCACAGTACCTTACATGCCACTCTTTATAAGTTTGGAGTGATAAATGACAGGGGTTTCAGGTGAAGCTCTTTAATAAGCTTTCCAAAACATGTTTTGCTTGGTTTTGTTTTGTTTTGTTGGTATCACTACCTGTTGCCGTTTTATGGAGATGAGTTCTGAAAAGCTGAGCATGGGATAAACAGTGGAGGGAGCAGTGCAACAGACAGAACGTCCGAAAGAGGAGAACCCCTGACCTCGTGTCCTCCGAGCGGCAGATCCTGGGTGGCCCTTTCCCTTTGCTTCCTTTTCTTGTCTTCCTTTAGAGCAGGAGGAAAAGGAACCTGAGTGCTGGCTGTGGAGAGGGGCTCAGCTTTGTCACTTCCTGTCTGTGAGACCTTCGGGAAGTTATCGAATCTCTTAGCCTCAACGTGTGTAGCTCACAGTGATGATAGCAGTGTCCCCGCTTCCTGGATGGTGGTGAGGAGTCCGTGAGGCGGCCCTTACCAGACGCGCTGTGTGCCCTGCCATAGCGGTTATCATGGCCACTGTTTTCACTGGGCGAACCAGAGCTGGAGATGGGGAGTAAGATTTGGAACACTGAAATTTTACTTGTCATTCTTCACTCCCACCCAGTGACTTAGATATAGTAGATATATTAGTACATTATAGTTTATATGTTACAAAATGAAAAGGAAGTGTATGGAGAACAGCCTCATCTGTAATTTAAGTAAAAGCCAGAGTGTACTGGGCAAGTCTAACGTGTCATGTAACGGAAATATCATTTTAGGTCTGCGGCGGTGTCATAGAAAGAGAGCACTGTTGATAGAGTAGGAAGACCCCAGTCCTGGCTCCATCTGCTACTAATTTTGTGCTCTTGGGCAAGCCATTCGCTTTCCTCTATCCTGTTGTAAAACTTTTCTTGACTAGCATTTGAAAGACTTCTTAAAAGATTACATCGTTCGTTAGGCCTCTTTCTGATGCCTCTCAGACCCCTGGCAGTCAAACTTGTCTCCCCTGGGCAGAGAATTGGAGAGGTCATCTGAGAAGCTGACCAGCCTGTGAGAAAGGAGCTGCAGGGATGGACACTGGGGAGTCTCTGATGAAACAGTTGGGTCTGCACCCTAGTGCCCCTGATGATGGGCCCCACCCCTCTCTACATGCTTCTCATCAGCCTGGTGGTGCCTCACTCTTGAGTATGAATGCACAGCTAAGGAGTAATACCCAATTGAAGAAAGGTTCCAAGATGAGCAGGGCCAAAATAAATTAAAAATAGTAATTATTTTTAAAGACCCACAGAGGAATGAGACACTATGATGGGAGCAGAAGAAAACTTAAGAACAAAAACTAGTTAATAACCTCAGGTGTATCTTACAGGAGACCATTTTGCATTTATGAGGCACAAAGAGGATGCTCTAGAGAAGGGATAATTAGAGAACAAGACAGCTCTTGGGCATCAAATACATGATTGCAGAAGTAGAAGGCTTTAAGGGAAGCGTTAAAAGATGATGTTAGGACTCCCCCGGTGGTACAATGGAAAAGAATCCACCTGTCAATGGAGGGACGCGGGTTCAATCCCTGGTACCGGAAGATTCCACATGCCATGGAGCAACTAAGCCGGTGTCACAACTGCTGAGCCCGCACTCAGAACTGGGGAGTCCCACTGCTGAAGCCTAGAGCCTGAGCCGCCCCGGTGAGAAGCCCGCACCCTGAAGCAAAGCGTGGTCCCCTTCTCGCGACAGCTAGAGAAAACCTGCACCCCACAGCGAAGACCCAGTACAGTCAAGAATAATTTAAAAATAAAGTTGTTTTAAAAGAACAAAAGATAATGTTAAACCTTTACATGCGAGAACAAAAAGACTTAGAAAAGCTGAGAATGCTTAGAAAATTAGAGTTAATTTTTAAGTCCTTTATACTAGGAGCTTGAGAAAGAAAGGGAAGAGAAAAAGAGGAGACAAATTCACTAAAGAAGTAATACAAGAAAATTGTTCAGAACTGAAGGATATGACTGAGTTGGAAAGGGTCCACCAAGGACATAATGAGTAGGGAGAGCCATCTTCAGTATGTACTTTTGTACATTTCACTACAATCAGAATAAAAAATCACGAAAGCCTTCATGTAGGTCCTAAGGAACTGCAACTTTTCAGCAGCAACCCTGTAAGTAGAAAATGATTTTTATTGTATATTTACTTACCCTGGTTCAATTCCTGGATCAGGCAGATATGCTGGAGAAGGGATAGGCTACCCACTCCAGTATTCTTGGGCTTCCCTTGTGGCTCAGCAGGTAAAGACTCCGCTTGCAAGGGGAGAGACCTGGGTTTGATTCCTGGGTTGGGAAGATCCTCTGGAAAAGGGAACGGCTACCCACTCCAGTATTCTGGCCTGGAGAATTCCATGGACTGTATAGTCCATGGGATTGCAAGGAGCTGGATATGACTGAGCAACTTTCCCTTTCACTTTATTTACTTAGCCAAAGTTTCACCCAGTGTGAAGAAATAGTAACTTTCAGGCATACAAGGGCTCCAGTTTAGCTCATGTGCAGACTTTATCAGGAGGTGGCTGGAAGATATGCTCTACAAATGAGGGACTAAACCAGTAAGAAGGAAGACAGAGTGTGGAAGAGAGACGAGCTGCTCTTAGCACATCTGTCCAGTTCAGGAGAGAAACAGAATTCCTAGGATGAGGGTGAAGAAAAGCTTCAGCAGGTCTGGAGAGCAGCCCAAACGGAAGCAGGAGGAGCCCCCAGAGGATTCCAGGAGCAATGTTTTCCAGCGAAGACTGTCTAGTGTGCTTGAGCATGTTGAGCTGGGTTTATAAGCTCTGATTGGAGAGTTTTATTATGTATTAGTGATAGGAATGTTTTCTAAAAAACTAAGCAAATAAGGTGACTGTTAACACTAAGAAAATGCAGTTTTACAAGAAAAGAAAGAATGCATGGCTCAATTATAGATTATATATATATATATTCTGATAATAATTAAATGTGGCATATGGATTCAAGCCAAAATTGTAGGTTATTGGGAAGATGCAGTGGAGGTGTGTTTGTGTGGAGGGATGGGAGAGGTTTAAGGAAGCTAGTCCTCAGCTTCCACAGCAGGAAATCAGTAAGCAATATTTAAAATGGGAAAAAATGAATAAATATCAGTGTTGACATGTTATTTAGAAAAAATGAAGGTAAATACTGGAAGAACTGACTGTAGCTGCTTTCAAAAAAGCAGGACAGGGACTTCCCTTATAGTCCAGTGGTTAAGAGTCTGCTCTTCCAGTGCAAGGGGCATGAGCTTGACCCCTGGTCTGGGAACTAACAGAGAAGGCAGTGGCACCCCACTCCAGTACTCTTGCCTGGAAAATCCCATGGACAGAGGAGCCTGGTAGGCTGCAGTCCATGGGGTCATTAAGAGTCGGACACGACTGAGCGACTTCTCTTTCACTTTTCACTTTCATGCATTGGAGAAGGAAGTGGCAACCCACTCCAGTGTTCTTGCCTGGAGAGTCCCAGGGACGGGGGAGCCTGGTGGGCTGCCGTCTCTGGGGTCGCACAGAGTCGGACACGACTGAAGTGACTTAGCAGCAGCAGCAGCTGGGAACTAAGACCTTGCATGCTGCCTGATGTGGTTTAAAAAAAAAACGGGACAGAAAGATGGGGAGCACTGAGTGAGGCACTAATCTGCTTCATCATGAATCCTTGTGGGTACTATTTGACTTAAGGAATATACATGTACTATTTTGATAAACATAATTTTTTTGTTTTTTGTTAGCTGCAGCACTTCCTGATGTATTTTGCAGAAACAGAGAACTGAAAAGATAACCTCTGATAAAAGTCCATGATCAAATAAGTTCCAGAAACACTTTACCCTGAATTTGCCTCATTTAACTTTGTAGTACATGTACGTATAGTAATGTATTACACGTAGTACATGTCAGTGTATTAAGGGTTCTGAGAATTCTTATGATAGAGAAATAGGTTTGACTCACTGCTTCACAACCTACTTGCTTACAGAACCAGTTTGTGTGTAATGTATATTAAAATTCTGTGAGTTGGTATCCTATAGTATACCATTGAAAAAATTTTCCAAAACCCCAAATTAAACATCTGTGGTCCACGGAAAGAGTCCCTTAGAAATAAACCTCTTTCCTCTTTAACAAGCAGCCCTACAAACTAAACTAGTGATTTTTCTTGTCTGGCTCTGGAGGAGATAACATATAATACAAGGGTTGGCTATATGATGTGAGGGCATTACAGTGTTCGCCCACTACATAGCTTCCCAGAAAATCTGGATCGGACAACTTGATGAGGCTGGAGAGAGCAGGGGACGGAAAGGTAAGGTCCCCTTCACCTCCAGCGCTGGTCGTGTCCATAGTGCACTGTTTCATCACACTCCCATCAGGGACTGGGACTGGGCGCGCAGCAGCTGTGGGAGTTGGGACAGAGGGTGAATTATTAGTACAGGAACTCATGTAACTGCCTAAGGGCCAAGGTTAGGGCCAGGTCCGTTTCTGACTGTTGCATTGGAACAAACAGAATCCATCCCAGGTGTTAGTGCATCTGTAGTTGAGAGTGGATATATGATATTTCATCATGTATTTGATAAGCATTCTTGGCACAGAGGATAAATTCCCGCCCCCTGTGAAAGGAGGAACGTGACCCATCCCAACAGTTATGAGGGTTACATGGCAGATTCTCAGTGTGGGCAGAGGGAAAGAGCTTTAGAACCCTCCTGGGGTACATCCACCCTTGAAAAACATTTGAATAGGTGGTTTACCCTAAGTGGACTTCCCTGGTGGCTCAGTGGTAAAGAATCTGCCCACAGTGCATGAGACACAGCAGGAAGTGTGGGTTCAATCCTGGGTTAGGAAGATCCCCTGGAGAAGGAAATGGCTACCACTCTGGTGTTCTCACCTGGAGAATCCCATGGACAGAGGAGCCTGGGGGGCTACAGTCCATGGTGTTGGATATGGCTGAGCACCCGCCTGCATTGCCCTAAGTGTTTCTGCATGGAAGGAGGATATCCTACTTTAGCTGATTGTCTAATGAACATGACATATAAGTGGCTGTATAGTTGTGGGGGAAAATACCCATAAATAGCTTTTGTAATAACTCTTCTGCATATAAAGTGATATTAGTATGACTGATTGCTTTTATGGGCAGGAGTAGACACTGCCTTGATCAGTAGTAAAACATCAGAGAGTGGATAAACCATGGCTGTAGGGAGAGACAAGTACTGGTACCAGCAGTAGTTGGGTCGTCAGATGGTTCAAAAGACGAGCTAGCCATTACAAGTGTAACTGCTGGATGCCTTGTGTAGGTTTTCATAACCAATAGGAAATATATTTTTCACCAAGTAAGAAGCATTAATATTGACTATATGAGCCAAAATAAAGAACATAAGACCATTTCCATGGGTTTGTCTAAGCTAGCAGTGACAGAAATGGACTTGAGATGTGGAAGTAAGCTTGCATTTGACTTCCCAGGTGGCTCAGATGGTAAAGAATCTGCCTGTAATGCAGGAGACCTGGGTTCGATCTCCTGGAGAAGAGAATGGCTACCCACTCCAGTATTCTTGCCTAGAGAATTCTGTGGACAGAGGAGCCTAGTGAGCTACAGTCCATGGAGTCTCAAAGAGTTGGACGTGATTGAGCGAGTAACATTTGCATTTGTAGTCACGGATGTAGGGAGAAATAGACGGTAAATGTGCACATGATTTTTAAAAAAGGATAATTTCAGACAATTGTATTGAAGAAAATAAAGCAGGGTTATATGACAACGGTAGGGAGGGAGGGCCCTTCCTGGAGGACACATGAGGACTGAGGCCTGAGTAAGGAGGCAAGCGCACGGGGATGGAGTGGACACCCTCCCCTGCAGAGTAGCAGCAGGTAAGGTTAGGAGAGTGAAGAAGAGGCGCTAAATGGAAAGGTAGAATTCAGACCTCCCTAAGTTTGTGATCTTTTCAGTACCACCATAATATTCCTTAGAATGATTGTTGAGATTCTTTCATAATAATTACATTAAAATCATACATAAGCTAGTGAGGTAATTAAAATACTTTTTACTTCCAGAGTTCTAGATCCTTTGTTTTCCCCTTCAGTTTGTAGCATACCGTCAGAATTTCTCTGAAAATAGCTGCATCTTAAAGAACAGTGTGATTTTAGTAAGTTAGCTTAATTATAAATGACTCATAATTTTAACACAGCCTTCCACTGGACTTAAAATCTGCTGTGGGGCATACTGAACTCTAGAAGCATTTTTCACTAATTCATTTAGGCTTTGAAACTTAATTGTCATCCCTTATAAACTGTCTCTTGTGAGTGGGGGGCATGGCTTCGGTTGATATGATTTAGCGTCCAGGCATATTCTGAAAAAGTCATTGTTCCTTTTCCTTTATGTATTACAGCTAAAGCTAAGGAACTATGCTCTTCTTTGTGTTGATGTGGACTGTAGACTTAAGTTTTGTTGCTGCTGTTTTTTAGTCCCTCAGTCCTGTCTGACTCTTTGCAACCCCATGGACTGCAGCACACCAGGCTTCCCTGTCCTTCACCATCATCTGGAGCTTGCTCAAACTCATGTCCATTGAGTTGGTGATGCTATCCAACCTTCTCATCTTCTGTCATTCCCTTCTCCTCTTGCTTTCAATCTTCCCCAGCACCAGGGTTTTTTCCGATGAGTTGGCTCTTGGCATCAAATGGCCAAAGTATGGAAGCTTCAGCATCAGTCCTTTCAATGAATATTCAGGGTTTATTTCCTTTAGGATTGACTGGTTTGATCTCCTCAGTCCAAGGAACTCTCAAGAGTCTTCTCTAACACCACAGTTTAAATGCATCAGTTCTTCAGCGCTCAGCCTTCTTTATGATCGAGCTCTCACATTCATACATGACTATTGAGAAAACCATAGCTTTGACTAGCTGGACTATTGTCAGCAAAGTAATGTCTCTGCTTTTTAAAACGCTGTATAGGTTAGTCAGCTTGTCTTCCAAGGAACAAGTGTCTTTTAATTTCATGGCTGCAGTCATCATCTGCAGAGATTTTGGAGCCCAAGAAAATAAAGTCTGTCACTGTTTCCATTGTTTCCCCATCTATTTGCCATGAAGTGATGGGACTGGATGCCATGATCTTAGTTTTTTGAATGTTGAGTTTTAAGCCAGCTTTTTCACTTTCCTCTTTCACTTTCCTCAAGAGGCTCTTTATTTATTTTTTTATTTTATTTTTTTCAAGAGGCTCTTTAGTTCCTCTTCACTTTCTGCCATAACGGTGGTGTCATCTGCATATCTGAGGTTATGTAGACTAAGTTTAGAAAAGAGGCTCTTTAGTTCCTCTTTGCTTTCTGCCATACGGGTGGTGTCATCTGCACATCTGAAATTACGCAGACTAAGTTTAGAAAAATCTTTAAGGCAAAGAATGATAGATTTGAGATGTTAATGGCATGTCTTTAGTAGTATTTGACCAGCTTAAATTCTAGAGAATAACCCACCAAACTCCTGAGCGTCAAGAAATGACTGTCCACTGGACAGGTCATGATCATGGGTATTCCTGTTCTTCCATTTCAGAGAGTTGAGAGGATTGTGCTGGGCAGACTTGCCACAGGCCTGGCTTTGCTGAGAATAGGACAAGGAGGAACCAGTGGCATTCTCCAAGGTGAAGGTGACTCTGGAACCAGAAGAGGAGGTCTGGTGGAGACGGGCAGGAAGGCAGTAACTAACTAGCCCCTGAGGTTCTGTGTGGAGGGTGGTTTGGGTGCTGCATGGGAAATAGATGAGCAGAGTGTCCCCTCAGGCAGTGCTTTTATGTAAAGGGTCCTCCCCAGGTGGAAGAGCATGGAACCAGACTGACTCTCCCCCTGACCCAGCCAAAAACCAGACGCAATAAGTGAAATAACACTCATTGGGACACTTTACATTGGGCAGAGAGAAGTGATCCTTGATCAGTAGGAGACAAGCCCGGTGGTGGCTCCAGCATTCTGCCAGGAGTTTCCAGGCTGCGTGCAGGAAGGAAAACCAGGTAGAGTCTGGCAGACCCTCTGAGTTGAAGAGTGGAGCTGAGTGTCTGGAATCCCAAGACTGCTGGAGTTTACAGGGCTCAGAACCAGAGAGCAGGAATACTGAGAATCTGCAGAGGGCTCCCCGGAAAGTTCAGCAGGGGACCGGTCATTCACATGAGCAAACGACCCAGGGAGGTGCAGGAGGAGGGGACCAACACCCAGTAGGATTAGTTAGCAGTGCCCATCAGCCAGAGACTGAGAATTCCTGGGGAAATTCCTCGTGAAAGCTTCCTTCAACAGTTAGCCCTTGACTGAGCCCCGTTCCAGACCTGCTTAACTAATCATAAAAGCAAGCATCAAAGAGATCAAGCTGTTTCCAAATAAATTAACCATATCCCAGCAAGAATGTTTCTAGAACTACAAAAATAGCTAGTAGTCAACAAGGTCGATCATTCTAACAGGTTGCTTGTGAATGGACAAGATGCATGACACACCAAAGTTCAACTGAGGTTGCCAGAGAAAGATGGTCTACAGGTTGTGTCATATTAAGACTTCTCTGGAGATCAAATCCATGATGCACTTTAAATATTTAACCTGTATTTCTCTTCTTAACTCTTTAGGTAACTATGCCCATTGACAAATCAGTCCTTATTTTCCTGGCCTCTTGAAGCTGTCTTTAACACTGGCATCCTAAGTTTTCTTCTCTACTGCCATTGTAGATGCTGTAGTTTGGTTATTCTCTTGGGTTCTGTTATTGGTTGTTGCTTCCTCTCATTCTGCGTAATAAAGATGTCTTATTCTGTAACGTACCCCCTCCGCAGGATCTGTGTAAGGAGCAGATGACAACAGGGCTTCTAAAAGTTTTGAGAAAATTACCTCAAGCACTTGGGCCAGGTCTTCTCGCCCTTGAGAGTAAAAGTCTCTCAGTCGTGTCTAACTCTTTGTGACCCCATGGACAATTCTCCAGGCCAGAATACTCGAGTGGGTAGCCTTTTCCTTCTCCGGGGATCTTCCCAACACAGGGATCGAACCCAGATCTCCTGCATTGTGGGCAGATTCTTTACCATCTGAGCGACAAGGGAAGCCCAAGAACTTTATCCAACTTCTCAGCCACAAACTTACCAAGCCAGGAAGGGTATACATCTTCAGGACTACAGAATGCTTAAAAGATTACAAAAGATTAGATAAGAGTGGATAGTAGCTGGTCTTTCAGGAGAGAAATCTTTAAGATCTTTCCCAGGCATCAGTCATAACAAAGGGACACTCTTCTACTGTGTTTAATGCAAAAAGTATTGCTGGTCAATAAAAAAAAATGCCCCTAAATATTTTCAGATGTGGAAAAAAAGAGTTGATCTTGCACCTTACATTTTGAATGGTATTTTGCCATCTAGAATCATTGTGTTAGGTTTTTAACATGGGTTTGTCCTGGGGAAGCAGTTTAGTGTTTAAAGAAAGTATCCTTCCATCTCTGAGATGATTGTGTTTATGGAGACATTTATCCAGGGCTCCAATCTGTTAAGTGTGCATCTGTGGGTCTGATTTAGTTGACTTCTATACATGCACAGATTTAATATACTTCTTGCAACATTCCATGGATTTATTTGTTAATATGATGCTTTTTTTTTGTTTTTATTCTGCCCTCATAACTCAACCCCTGTGGATAAAATGATAAAATAGCAGCTTCACCCTTTGGAAATATTATTAGATTTTGAGTCTAGTGTTATTTGTTGAATGTTTTAGTTTCAGGGTTTGTCATGCTAAATTTTGTGATAGGATTTGCTGAACTGAGTAAAATTTAAAATATAGTAAAAACCTAAAAGGAGGTATTTCAATTCTTCCTACTTAATTGATCTTCTGAAAATATTATTAAACTTTGGAAACGAAGAGACTCAGAGTTTTGAAATTGCAAAAGGCAAACAAGTTGTTATCATATCAGATGAATTACTGCATGGCCAAGCTTTTATTTTTTGATAGAGTAAAATCCTCCCTAGTTAGAATAAGGGCTTCTTTTAAGAAGAGGTGTGTTTAGTCCTTCTGCAGCCAGAGTCCTTGGTAACCTGGCCTGCTGAGTGTGTGTCATGTGTGACCCTGTGCACACGTGTGGTCAGGGCAGATGACGCATCACCTTTGCACTGCAGGATTTCGGCAGTGTGATTGCAGAGATGGCGTGTGTGCTAAGTCACTTCCGTTGTGTCTGACTCTTGGCGACCCTATGTTCTATAACCTGCCAGGCTCCTCTGTCCATGGGATTCTCCAGGCAAGAATACTGGAGTGGGTTGCCATGCCCTCCTCCAGGGGATCTTCCCGCCCCAGGGATCGAACCTGCATCTCTTACGTTTCCTGCATTGGCAGTGGGTTCTTTACCACTAATGCCAACTGGGAAGCCCCATAGGGATGACACCTGTATGGAAATCATGGTGTTACAAGGCAGTGTAGGAGGTGTTATTGCACTGACGGACGTGAGTCCCGTAGGAGGTGAGATGAGAGGAGACGGCCATGTGGGTGTGATGGATGTCTTCATGGAAAAGACTAACTTGGATACTGTTTTATATTGGTTATTACCATTAACCATTTCTGATAGAGTTTGGAGAGTGACCAGAACTTAAAACTCCTGCTCACCTGTGCCTTTTCACTTGGGTGAGCCGAGAAGGTGACATTAATGGTCAAGAGCAAAGTGTCTGCGGTGTTCTCATCAGTGTTACCTGTCCTCCTCACTTACACTTTCCCTCAAGACTCAGTTCAGCCCTGGCTTCTCCAGGAAGCCTTTCCTCTTGGTCCTTGGTGTGTGAGTCATCCCCTCCTCTGTATTCCTAGAGAATCCTCAGCATGGCTGGCATTAGCAGAGTGCTATCTATGACACCAGTTTCTGACTGTTGCTTTACTTCTGTATCCCTCACTAAATTTCCTTGAGGTTGTGGAGCGTATATAGCTCAACCCTAGCATTATTCCTACTGCTATTGCTAACACTATTGCTAGTGTCTAAGGCACAATACATTTTGTTGTTGTTGTTGAGTGAATGATCAAACTCAGAGGTTACATTCAGTACAAGAAAATGAGTATTTATCCAAGGCGTGACATTTATCATCATGACAGCAGTAGTGATGGACAGAAATGGATGGATTCGGGACATGTTTTGAGATAGAGTTAACAGGTTGTATTGATGGATTGGATGTGGCGAAGGAGGGAGATGGATCTACCAAAGCTTGAGGAGTGGTGACGGCCTGAGTGAGGTGAGGGAGACTGGGAAGAACAGGCTGTTTTGCAAGTGTTGCTGGGACACCTGCTTCACTTCCGAGCGGTATCAGATGGGCAGTTGCATATGAGTCTAGAGCTCCAAGAAGAGATAAAGACAGGAAGTACAAATCGAGAGCCTGTGGATGGCATTTAAGGGCATGGAGCTGGATGAATTGCCTTGTGAGAGCAAGTAAGTTAAGAAGGGGGCCAGGATTAAACTGGCAGAGCTCTGGCGTCTTGTGGTCTGGAGGGGGCAGGGAAGTAGCAGAAGGAACTGGAAGAGGAGGAGGAAAACTCGAGAAAATGCTCTCAAGAAATCGCCAGCGGAGTCAATTGCTGCTGAGGGATTCGGATGAAAAGTGAGAGCGAACATCGCCTTTGGCAGCAGGGTGGTTGTCGGTGGTCTCGCTGTGCAGAGCTGGGGTCTGGAAGCCAAGCTGGAGTGGGTTCAGGACTGAGTGGGAAGTGGGGGAACTAAGTCCTTGAGTGGGTTACAGGGGTTGGGAGTCATGGCTCAACATCGCCAGCCTTAGGTTCCAACCTCCCAGATTATTTCGTATGTTCCAAATGGAACTCACACATTGCCCTCCAAAATCTGTTCCTCTTCCTGTTTTCTGCTGATGAATTCCCTTTGCTTCCAGTGATGCAGACAGGAACCCTCATGGTTATATGTACTTCTCCCCAGGGGTCAACTGCCATGGTCTGTTGACTCTTCTCCCCAGCGTTTTCGAATTGGACCCCCTCCCTTCATTGCCCTGGAGGAGGAAATGGCAACCCACTCCAGTATTCTTGCATGGAGAATCCCATGGACCGAGGAGCCTGGTGGGCTGCAGTTCATGGGGTCGCAAAGGAGCTGAATATGACTGAGCACGCTTTGTTGCTGGTGCCACTGCACTTGCTCTTTCCAGGCACTAGTTAGATCTTCTTCAAACTCCTGCTTCATTCTCCCCGCTGTCAGTACGTCTATCCGTCACAGCTAGAACATTCTTCCTGAAGCATGGCTTTGCTCGTGATATTCTCCTGCTAAAAATAAAAGCAGATCCTTTCAGCCTGGCACTCAGAAGCCTCTGCCTCTTCAACCTTGTCTCCCACTACTTTCTCTTCATTCAGCCTGCTGTCCTGATGGGCTTGCTCTTTCCTGAAGATAACCTGCACCATTCAGCTTCCACACCTTCACTTTGACCCTGACTGCCTTCCCTCCCTTCTCTTATACCTTCTGTATTGCTGGATGCTGTTGCCTCTGGCATTATGGAGTCTGCCCTAAAAATTACAACACTTCTTGCTTTTCTTTATCAGTCTTTAAACTTATAAAATTCTTTCGTCATAGTGATCTTTACCTTAAACCACAGTCACCTGTACCACCCCAACCTCCACTGTCCTTGATTAAGGAATAGGGTACAGGACTCTCTTACTTTCTAAAAGAAAGTCACTTGGAAGTTTCTTGAATTGCCATGGGTCAGGATATTCTGCAAATAAGGGCCTAGAAAGAGGCACCCTGCTCACCTTTACTCTTTTCTCATAGCAACTTCCCATTGTTTTGATGAGGCAGCCAGCAGGTTGGAAGGTGGGCACAGTAACTCCAATGAAAGCTCTTAGGGCAATGACTCATTACTGGGCTTCCCTTGTGGCTCAGCTGGTAAAGAATCTGCCTGCAATGAGGGAGACCTGGGTTCGATCCTTGGGTTGCAAAGATCCCCTGGCGAAGGGAAAGGCTACCCACTCCAGTATTCTGGCCTGGAGAATTCCATGGACTGTGTAGTCCATGGGGTCACAAAGAGTCAGACGCGACTGAGCGACTTTCACTTCACTGACTCATTACTAACACAGACACTGGATTCTTGGCTCCATGGTTGTTATTTGGGGTAGCAGTAGGGAAGAGCAGTGTCTGTGAAATCATTCTTCCCAGTTTCACCTTTTTTTAAAACAGGAGGTGCCTTTTTGAAATTTCACTGCTTCGTGTTCCAAAAGAAGGAAAGCAGAGGCTCTCTGAAGACTGTAATCAGAGAAGAGAGAATTAGTGTTCAGAATACTGAACTGAGGGACTTCCCTGGTGGTCCAGTGGCTAAGCCTCGGCATTTCTAATGCAGGGAGCCCAGGTTCGATCCCTGGTCAGGGAACTAGATTCCACAGGCCACTTCTAAGCGTTCCCATGCTGCAACTAAGATTGGCACAGGCAAATAAATATTTAAAAAAAAATAAGAATACTGAGCCAGGTGTTCTGTCATCCTGTCCACCCCTTGGTGGCCATGGGGAGTGGCTCACACAAGGGCATCTGGAGGGATACGTGAAGGTGCCCCCTCAGGATGCTGTCTTCGGCACGTGCTGCCTTTCTCTTCGGCCTTTTCAGCATTCATCCCATTTGTTGTTGTTCAGTTGCTAAGTCACATCTGACTCTTTTGCGACCCCATGAACTGTAGCCTGCCAAACTCCTCTGTCCGTGGGGTTTCCCAGGGAAGAATATTGCAGTGGGTTGCCACTTCCTTCTCCAGGCATCTTCATCTCATTCAGTTCAGTTCAGTCGCTCAGTCGTGTCCGACTCTTGGCGACCCCATGAATCGCAGCACGCCAGGCCTCCCTGTCCATCACCATCTCCCGGAGTTCACTCAGACTCGCGTCCATTGAGTCAGTGATGCCATCCAGCCATCTCATCCTCGGTCATCCCCTTCTCCTCCTGCCCCCAATCCCTCCCAGCATCAGAGTCTTTTCCAATGAGTCAACTCTTCTCATGAGGTGGCCAAAGTACTGGAATGTAAAATAGGTTTCAGGCAGGTTTACTTTCTACCTAATCTTTTAAGAATGAAGCTGGGCTATTGGCCAAAGGGAGATGATTGCACCCTTATTAAAGACAGGATTGAAAGTAACTTTTTTACTCCTTAGTTAATGAACTCTGGCGCTGGAGTAATGTTATCATGAGTTAGTATTTTTAGGGGAAAAAAAAAAAAGGAGTGATATGACCACGTGATTTAAGAACCTCCACTCGGCTGTTTCAAGAACACTGGCTTTTCAGCGGGCAGCTTGCCAGTCCTTCCTGGCCAGCTGTTCATGGTAGTCAACTGTTTCGGAACATGAGCGGTATTGTAATTAGCAATGAGGAATTCTGATTTGAGAATCCAGAATAGCTCTAGATTTTGCAAATAAAAGACAAACATCTCATGTTTTAAGTGGGATAAGCCTTTACAAATAAATTTGCCTCCTCAAAATTACTTTTAATTAGTACTGATAGTGAGAAAAATATAATCATAAAATTATTAAGGAAAACCTGAAAAAAACTTGCTTTTGACTTCTTTGTCAAAAATGTTTTACAACTGTTCATCTATCTTCCGTGGCTGTACATCTCCCCAGGAGACTTTGTGTTTCAGCATTCCTAAGTGACACGAAATCACACACCAGAGTGTTTCCTGGAGGCTTGGCCCTTTTGTGACAGGATGGTCTGTGGACTTCAACCCTTTGATATATGATTTCCCCTTTCATTTAGAAAAGGAAATAACTGCTCCTCTTTTGAATGATTTTTAATTAAAGATTTTTTAAAAATCTATTATTTATCCATGAAAGGAAAAGTAAGTTGCTTTTATAAACTGGTAGTTAAATATATTAGATGGTTCATGGCTGGCATTAAAATACTCTGCTGTTTTTTTGTTTTGTTTAAGTGTTTCAGTGTTTTAATAGTTTAAATTTTGGTAGAACTTTTTTGAACCATTAGTAGAGTAATAGCAGAAAAACTGAGAATAGTAGCTTTAGGCTAATTGTATTGGTAATTTCAAAGAGTAATGGACTCCATGTGAACATCCAGAAATACCACTCTCAGCAATTAAAGTACTTAATATTTTATTATAATCTAAGAGCAGTTTCCATTGGGAGTAGATTAATAAATGTATGTTTTCTTTGTTTTTCCTACAGGAAGGAACTTGAAACCTTCAAAGGTAATTTTGTGTTTAATTCTTCACTTTAAAGTAGATGAGAGTTAATTGATGTCAGATGTTTTCTCTTGATGATAATGAAAGAATGCATTCCTTTTTCTTTAAATCAGACAGTTTACGTCAGAAAATGCAAGTTTGCTTAATACCGTTTTTGTCAATTTATTTAATCACGGTGGTTTTGATATCAGCTGTAACACATGTACCAAGTGAGATTTTCTGCTAATGGCATCATAAATAGTATGTTAGGATGACATAATGCGGACTTAGAGGTTGTTGCGAATCATAATTGGAGAAGATTCTGGTTTCTGTTGCGTAGAGAGAGTCTGGGCCTCACGGAGAGATGATGGTGATAGAGGTGGCCTGCAGGCAACCCAGAGTCCCCTGAACTGCCTGCAAGGTTTTCAGTGCTGGTCCTGCTCAGCCACCGTCTTGTAACTTTGGATAAGTCTCTTTACCTTTTTCAAGCTTATCTGTAAAATCGTAAGCTTTGCTGAGCTATATTCTGAGACACTAAAAGTGCCTAGCATTGCTTTTTAATTCTAGGGAACTTTTGCAAGTGAGTGTGAGAAATAATTCTTGGTCGTGCTGACTCTTGGAAACACTCATGAAAAATAGGGAAAACCACAGACTTTCAGAAGCTCAAAGCCCTTCCAGCTTGCCACTTTTCAATTACGCTTTAGAGGTTGAGTAGTGAAATTTCTATTCTCAGAGAATTTCAGTAACTGAGAAGACTCTGAATTGTTGTTTATTATGTTTCATTTATAAACTAGTATTGACTTTTTGAGTTACTGGTTAAAGATTTTCCAGAACATTATTTACAGTTGAATTGTTTATCTCTGTGATCTGTTTGGATGTTTCAGAGAAAACAACTAATACTTGAGATAAAAGGTATAAAGGCTTATTCCTGCTACATCTGTTATTAAACCATCTTGACTTGGCTGGGTTTCTGTTTGGCTGCAGTTATAGTGAATTATTTAGTTCACCAGTTTGTTGAGGGCCATGTTAAATGATCATGATCTGATGTATTATCATGGTTATCATTATTCTTAATCAATTTGTGAACCACACTCATGTACAGTATTTTTCATCACTGGTTTAAAATAAGATTTGAAATCCCCATAAAGTGTTATTTTCTCTCTCCTCCTTTCTTTTAGTCTACTAGCATCTTCTTATACTGTATTGGGGGAAGAAAAAAAAATCAAGTTAATATTAAAAGACAGGCAGAGAGCCAGATTATGCAACATGTCAACTTTGCTTGCATCTCAGTACTGAGGCTTTTTTTTTTCCATTTTGTATGACAGCATTCCAGAAAAAGAGACCAGCAGTTTGCAAGAGGATAGACAGTGTTGTGTATACCTGATAGAATAATTCAATTCATGCAGAAATATCTTGTTTTTACATATATCCCTAATTATGTACAGCATTGAACAGCACATCCAACCCACCCACAGGCCAGTTAAAGCTCTCAGTTAGAACAAACCCTAAATGGATTATTGTATCATATCTAGTTTTTTAAAGAACTAATATTCATTAAAAATTCTTTCCTCTTGAATATTTTGCTAATACTTCAAAAGCATGTGTAGCTTACAATAAAAAAATATAATTATTCTTCCAAGACATTACTGGAGAAGAGAATTCATTCAAAGATATAATAACTTGTTATTTTTTGAACATTGCTTTTGCCTTTGTTTTTCCTTTTTACATTTCAGGAAAACAGAAAGCATCGCTTCCTCCAACTGTTTTATTCAAGTTGTAGTTATATTTAGAAGCTTTTTGCTAAGTTGGGGAAGGACTAACTTTTTGGGGCAAAATTAGTAACCCTCAAGGTTAGTAACATAGATCAGTGTGATCCACCGAGTTCTGGATTCTTCCTTCTGTACTCCATTGAGATTAATGGGTTCATCTTTATCTTGCACTTGAGATATATCTAGCAAATCTCTACAGTATTATTGAAACAGTTCATTATTTGTTTTGTTTTTTTAATATTGGCAGCAGGAAGGTCTTTTCTTTTCTCCCCAATATTGCCTTTCTTTAAACTCTTTAGTGTTAGTCACTTGAATATTATACAATATGAAAAGGGTAAGATCTTTAAAGTCTTAATTTTTTAATTTTCAGTGAGAAGGAACCCCATTATTATAACTACATGTAGGGTAAATAAATTGGGGTGCATGTATATTTTTACATTAGTTTTCTCCAGATATATGCCCAGGAATGGGATTGCTGGATCATATAGTAGTTCTATTTTATTTTTTTAAGGACCTAGTGGTTATACCAATTTACATTCCCACCAACAGTGGGGATCTTTTCTCCATACCTTCTCCAGGATTTAATATGCAGTTTAATTAAATATCAGCATTTAATATGCAGTTTAATTAAATACCAGATAAAGTGATGAAACCTCCGTTTTAAGGAGGCTGTTTTTAAGAAAATTAAGTTGCCTGCTTTGGAAGACCTAATACAGGTAAATAGCTTTTTAAAAAATTACTGTAAAATGTTAAATTAGAAATTAGAAAAGACTTGGGGGAAAATAATAAAAATTCTTAAAGAGTCCATACACAAATTGTTTTTCACATCTTAAATTCCCGTTCTGCTTTTAAAAATAGGCTGGAAATGTTATCCAGTGCTGAATAGGTGGCTTATACGAGGATTTTTTTCAACCAGTGGACCTATACTCAAAGAACTCAGGAGAAAAGTATGGTTATATTCTAAGTTAAAGTGTCTGTATCTGTGTTTTTAAAAAGCCTCCGCTTTGGCTGCTCTGGGTCGTCACTGCCGTGCCCAGGCTGTCTGCAGGGGCAGCGAGTGAGGCTGCCGTCCAGTCATCGTGCGCGGGCTTCTCATTGCGGCAGTTTCTCTGGGTGCAGAGCTTCGGCTCTAGGATGCTTGGGCTCAGCAGTTGCCCCACAGCCTGTGGGGTTTTCCCAGACCAGGGACTGAACTGACGCCCCCCGGCCCACCAGGGAAGCACTTGCATGTGTGTGTGTTTTTAATGATTGCCTATGTTAACTGCTTTATTAAAAATTAGATGAGCAGCATGGGATCTAGTTGTGTTGTATAAGAGGACATCTACTGTAATCTCCTCTTTACTATAGCACTGCCCAGCCATGTCAGAAATGTGACTGACAGTGTGAAAACATGTCAGGATGTAGTGGTTATCACTGTCACAGTGAGTGGGTCACCAGAGAATGTGGGGCGAGGTGGCTAAGACCAGCCTGAGGGAGTGTGATCCCACTTAAGGCTTTGTCCTGGGAAGCAAAGCCAATCAAGGATACAGGGCCAGTGAAAGTGAAGTCGCTCAGTCGTGTCCGACTCTTAGTGACCCCATGGACTGCAGCCCACCAGGCTCCTCCGTACATGGGATTTTCCAGGCAAGAGTACTGGAGTGGGGTGCCATTGCAGTAAAGCCAATGAAGGGTACAGGGCCAGAGCACTCATCAAAACTGTCCAAGACAGCTCTGTGACAGGAAGGTCCAGAGAGGAGAAGGCTTAAAGGAGAAGTGGTCATCAGTGCTAGAAGTAACGTAGGGAGGTTGAGCAGAATGGGGAAATCCCACTGGAGTTGACAGTGAATAGATAAGTGGTGAAGGGAGACTCCAGAGTGCAAATCAGAAGCACGTGAGGCATTTAGGAAAGAAATGAAAAGGTCACTTGAGATCGAATCAGGGTCAAGGTCAGGGAAGAAGGTGAAGTTGAAGATGTTAAGGACTTGATTAAGATCTAGAGAAGATGGAGAAAAAATACCCAGATAGGTTGTCCTTGGAGAGGATCCAAGGATATCTCTTTTTCTGAGACTTTAGAGAAGGAAAGGATGGCAGGTCATAGGGGAAAAAATCTGTGGAAGGAAAGACTGTCTGAACTTGCAAGGCTAGGCTCAGAAGTAGAAATATAAACCAAAACAAATAATGCTTTGCTTAACACAAAGCTGGGAATTAAAGAGCATATACGGTGGGTCAGCAGAGCACGGTAATCTTGGGTGCTAATGAGATCATGACTAAAATGATTGGCGATGGAATTCAGGCCAGAAAGGAGAGGCCGGAAGAGACCAGTCAAATGAGCAAGATACGAGGTACCAGGGATGGTGTTCCCCTTAAAGATGGGAAACACTTGGATAGTTGAGTATATGGTTGACCACGCTTCTTGTGGTCAAATAAAGAATTTCAGTTTGACATCGTTGAGATAGAGCAGTTCCCAGTGATGATCATGGCTAAATTTGAGTGAAAAAAAAGGCATAAAATGACGATGTCATCTGACTTGGGGAATTCTGAGGCCATTAGGAGTCGTGCTTATTTGGGTGACTCAGATATGAATTATCCATACCAGTGGCTCAGTAGCCACAGCAGGTCATGAATTTAGATGTGACAGATAGATGGAGAACTTGGGTAGAACATGTTGGGTTAATTCAAGAGTTAGCTTAACACGTAAGGCAAAACTCTTCTGCTGCCATTTGGCAATATTTAGGCAGTGGAGACCCAGGTTGGGTAACACCGCTGTCCTCTGTCCTCAAGGGGCTAAAGCACCGTGGCAAAGCTTCTAGGATAGAAAGGCAAATATATGATTCTAATACAATGACAAAAATATTAAAATAGAAATAAGCACACCATGGTGGGAGTAATCAGTCTTTTAGAGAGAGGCACTCGAATGCTGAGCTGGCAGAAACCGATAATAAGGACATTCCAGGAAGAGGAAAGAACAACTGCAAAGATGCTGGGACGTTTAGCTTATTTCAAGAGCACAAGTTAAAATTTAACTTCTTGTTCAATGAGGAGACTGCAGTTAGTTAGTGCTGAAGCATCTGGTGCGTGGGTACAGTAGTGAGCGGTGAAGTTGAGACGTGGGCAGGGCATACATGCCACACAGCTCGTATGTCACGCAGAGGAGCTTTGGCTTTTTCCTTTGGACTAGTGGTCTCCAAAGAGGCCCATGAGTATGCAGAGTAATGTCAGTGGAGAAGAAAACTGGAACCCCTGTTTCTTTTTTTATGTCATCCTTTTATAATTCAATTTTTGTGCATATTCTGTAAGAAACAAGGATAGGTATTGATGTATACGTTAGTTCAGTTCAGTCGCTCAGTCGTGTCCAACTCTCTGCAACCCCATGAATCGCAGCACGCCAGGCCTCCCTGTACATAAATATACATATTTGGGGGTGCATGTTAAACACTTTTGTTCATGGCAAGACTGCTCAGCAATCACTCTTGTAGCTGAGAGAGACGAGGTAGGGATGGGAGAACCAGAAGTTTCAATTTAGGGTAGCAAGAGGCAGTCTGCATTATAGAGCAGGTTTTCTGGGATCATAGGTTTTCTGAAGACAGATTGGAAAAGAGCAGTCTAGAGCAAGAAGGGTTCGTTGAGAAACTGCTACATCTACTTGAATGAAGGCAGTGGTAGAATGGAGAGAAAGGCCCAGATTCAAGAATCAAGAATTTCATCACTCTTGTGAGAAGTCTAGGATGACTGGAATTCTGGCTAGGACATGTGGGTGGATTTTTCTTTTACCAGGAAATGTAATACGGGCAGAAGAGCAGATTTGGGAGGGAATCATAGTGGATTCTGTTGGTTTGGGAGGAAGAGGTACAGCATCAGTTGATTAATAATAATAATTAATCAGTTTATTAATGCAAGCAAGTTCCCAGTAACCCCACAAAAGTGCAGTTTGATATCTGATAGAGAAATGCTTTTTAAAATGTTTTATTGAGATTTGACTTTCATATCACAAATTTCATTCATTTTTAAGTGTACGATTCAGTGAATCTTAGTAAATTTATAGAATTGTGCAGCCATCATCAGAATACAGTTTTAGAACATTTTCATCACCCGTAACCGTTCCTTTCTGCCTCTCTGCATTCAGTACCCTTTTGTGTTCCCAGCCCCAGGCAGTCATTAATCAGTTTCTATCTCCATAGACTTTCCTTTTCTGGACCTTTCATACGAATGCAGTCATGCGATGTGTTGTATTTTTGCTTCTGGATTCTTTTAGTCATGTTAAATTTTTGGAGTTCATCCATGTTGTGCCATATATCAGTAGACAGTTCTTTTTATTGCTGAGTTAATGTCCCATTGTATGAATTTATTGCAGTTCGTTTATCCTTTCACTGGTTTATGGACATTTGGATTGTCTCCAGTTTGGAACTGTTGTGAATAGTGCTGCTATAGACTTTCATATGCAAGTCTGTGTGTAGACGTATCTTTTCATTTTTCTTGGATATATAACTAAGACTGGAGTTTCTGGATCATATGATATGGTTGTGTTGTGTGTGTTAGTTGCTCAGTCATGTCAGATTCTTTGTGACCCCATGGTGTGTAGCCTGCCAGGCTCCTCTGTCCATGGGGATTTTCCAGGCAAGAATACTGGAGTGGGTTGCCATGCCCTCCTCCAGGGGATCTTCCCAATCCAGGGATGGAACCCAGGTCTCTTGCACTGCAAGCAGATTCTTTACTGTCTTATCCACCAGGGAAGCCCTATGATAAGGTTATACTTTTTAAGAAACTGCCAAGCTGTTCTCTGCAGCGGTGGTACCAGTTACATTCCCACCAGCTGTCTAGGGGTTGTGGTTTCTCCTCACCCTTGTTAACACTTGATATCCTTGACTCTTGTGTCTAGCTCTGTGATCCGTTTTGGGTCAGTTTTTGTGTCTGTGTAATGTAAAAGTCCAAGTTTTTTTTTGCTTTTGTTTTTCACATATATCCAATTGTCTCTGAACTATTTTTTGAAAAGATTTTTCCTCCCATTCCATTGAACTGCTTTGGCACTGTCGCAGGAAACCAGTGGCCATAAATGTAAAGAAGAGTGTATTTCTGGACTTTCAGTTTTGTTCCTTATTGTCAGTACCACACTGCCTGAATTATTGTAGCTTTTGTAATAAGTTTTGAAATCGAGAAGTATAAAACTTCAAACTTTGTTCTTTTACAAAATCATTTTGGCTATTTTAGGTCCTTTGCATTTCTGTATAAATTTTAGGATCATTTTGTCTGTTTCTACCAAAGGGGGAAAAAAAAAAAAAGCAGCCTGCTGGGATTTTGATAGGGATTGTTTTGAATTTCTAGTTCAGTTAGGGGAGAATCACTCTCTTCATAATATTGTGTCTTCCAATCCATGAACATGGATGCATCTTCATATGTTTGTAGCTTTGATTTTCCTGAGCTGTGTTCTGTTATTTTCAATGTGCAAAGTCTCACTTCTTTTGTTAAGTTTACTCATAAATATTTTATTCTTGCTGAGTGAATTCAGTCTTGAGCATATTAAATCTGAGATGTCATTACAGATGGAAGTGTCCAGTGGGTTGCTGGACGTCAGGAGAGAGACGTGAGCTGGAATTGGGAGCAGCCTGACCCGGGTGGGGGTGGGGAGCCTTGGGTCTGGGTGCAGTTGCTCGGTGAGACCAGGCAGAGGAAAACAAAGGAGAGGGGGGTAGAAGTCTAGGAAGCGCTAGAATTCACCTGACGGGCTTAAGAAGAGAGCTAGCTCCCCTCGTCGGGGGCGGGGTCCAGTCAGCTGCAGAGGTGGGGATGCGTGTCTCGGGGCGTGTCTCAGGGAGCGCCAAGCAGTGCCACGTTGTTACAGAGAGGACAGAAGGGAAGATGGTCTGAGAAGGGGCATGTGGTCTGTCAACTAAAGTTCACTGGTGACGGTCCTGGGAGCGATTTCAGCAGCACGGAGGTTCCCGTGTGGGCTGGGAGGAGAACCCAGCTGGCGGAGGACAGGGGGCCAGGGGGAGGTTCTGTCGCATTCCCCGTGTGACCCGGGTGCCTGGCACGTTGGTACTGACTAAACATTTGAGTGAATGGGGGAGTAGAGCGGGGCTTTCGAAATCACAGGCTTAGAGGAGAAAAGAGAGGAGAGGCTGGAGGGGAGGAGGGTTTATTGATTTCTGAGAAACTTGAGTGCCTTTGTGTGAAAGGGGGGAGAAAAGAGGCTGCAGACGGGGAGGGGCTGAGGGCACAGAGTGGCTGACAGTGAAGCTGTGGTGCAGAGGACCACGGCGAGGGGGCTCAGAGCACACGACTTCGAAACAGGAAGAGACTGTCGACAAGTATCTGTAACTATTGGAATTGTGAGGATTTGAGATACTTATTAAAAATACATAGCACCTTCCAAGCTACCAGTGAGTGTGGCTGAATTTGAAGGAACCTTTAGGCTAAAGCTGTGCTGAAAGTGAATTGGGGGGAGTTTAAAGATACCTTTGTGTTGGGAGGCAAGCTGTATTCTTCGCCTTTATCTTAATGCTTGCGGAGCACTGGGTCTCTTCTCTCGTCTGGTATGTTGTCACTAAGGCGTCTTTGTGCCTCTGTGACGGACTCAGACGGGTTTAGTGTGTTTTCAGCCTCTCCCCTACCTTCTGAGCAGCACTTGGTATGGCCCCAGATCCGTGCATACATCTTTGCACACCAGAGCCCTGAGAGCTTGCATTTGGCTTGTACAGAGGCAGTAGATTCTGATACATGTCTGCCGAAGTCATCAGCAGAAAACTAACAGGCTTAATAGAATTTCTCTGGAAAAACCTGCTTCTGGCTCCAGCCTCACTTCCTTTGTTCTGCTCCCAGAAGATGCACAGCAGGGGAGCTGCCTGGTAAACTGGAGGTTTCACTTGACCAGCCTGAGCTTCTGCTCAGTTCTACTTGCTCAGTGCCCACATCCATGTCATCTCCAGGATTCACCGAAAATAGTCAGAGGAATCCCTGTAGGTGGAACTTTACTTTATGCTTTTTTCCTTCACTGCTTTCCTTTAAAATGTTTACCTCCATGCTTGGGTACATCGCAGTGTTTGCGTGGTGTGCCGGTGATTCATCACTAAAAAGCAGAAATAAAATTTCAACTCGATTGAAACCTCTAACTAGTAACGTGTTAATGAAAGCATTATTTGTTTCTTTATATTACAAAGAAGGGATAGTCACTATAAATTAATACTTAAAACAAGTGGAAAATGTTTCCTGGCAATCTGGGACTTTGCTCTTATAATTTTGTGTCTTAGCCCCATCGGGTGAAATTCACCAGTCGTCTTTATGAGGCAGCACCTTTATAATTGAAAGATAAATATAAAATGCCAGGCATTAGAGTAATGAGTCCATTTCTGACATACAGCTCCGTAAAACCAACTCAGCTTCTCTCGCTGCTGGTATGTGCATTTCCCAAGAAGTGGCTACTGTAGTTAAACATGTGAGCCATAGCCAACACGATGTGAAGTTAAAGTTCCTTGCATGCCGCTGCGTTGGGCTCAACTAAAATGGCTGATTTTCCAAATGGGTTTGGGAAAGGTAATAATGCTTCATACAGATTAAAACCTCTATGTTATTTTCCTAATTTTACAGAACTTTGGTGTTTCTTGTCATGTGTTGGTAATGGTTTTGTGATATTTTATTTTAATAAATAGCACATGTAAGGATATTAAACTTGTGGAATTTACTGCAAAAATTATACCTTAAAAATTAACTGGTAGCTTTTTTTTTTTCAGTTGAGTAATTTGTTATTCTACCCATGGAGATTACTGAAGAATAATTTTTAATAATTATTGCATTTTTAAAAACTCCATATTATGCCTCTAAGGTGGCACATGTTATGACATGTTATGTATCATTCCCTGTCAGATGGATCCCACTTGTTTCTAAAGGGAAAAAAATGAAAGAAATAACATGTCGTCTGAGCTTTTCCTTACTTTATTGTGATTTTTCTGTTCCTGAGATTACATGTTAAAGTTGAACTTGAATTAAAAGGTAACTTCCTTCTCCCTTTCTTAAGTCTGTCTTGCATGTAGTGTGGCAGACTCTTTAAGCTCAGGGTAGACACACTAATCAAAGCAAAATCATAGCTCAGAAATTCATTCTAACACTGGTGCATTCATGAAACTCTACCCTGAGGTGTTCCTGCATTCCCGGTCATTATTTGTTAAGTGTTCAGGGATAAACTGGTAAGAATAGAGTGAGAACCTTAGGGCTTATTTTTTTAAGTATTTATCAGTAATATATGATAAATGACACTTTCTCCTCTTCCCTCAGTTACACTGTCTTAACATGGTGGTTGTGAGTAAATATTTGAATGTAGATATAATCTGGTATTAAATTTTTTTTTAAATTCTTTAAGAAATTACTCCCTGAAAATCTTGACTTCTTGGTGAATATTGGCTAGATCTTTTTTTTTCCTGCTTCCTTTTCTGCTTCCTTTTTTTCCACATGTCAATATGTGTTAGTGTATTAAAAAGATGATTTATATTATGTAGCTTAGTATTTTAGTAAAGTTAGTATCTATATCCTACGGTACAGAAATATTCATATTCTGCCTGTCGATTTTGTCTCTAAGTCAGTTTATTTTTAAGACCTAGTTGATTCTTTATTCTAGTAACTGTCATAAGATGTTACACTGTGGCATGACCTAGAACTCTCAAAGATGACATTTTATATTGAAGAAGATTGTAATTCTAACAGCTTAGGTAGATATTAAACTGCAAAAAAGTAGAGCCTTGATCAGGGTTGTGGTGCTTAAATGTTACCTTTCTGCGCTTTCTTATAATGAGTATATAGCACTCTTCTGTAAACAATAATTATAGCAATAGAGTCTTTTTAGAAATGTATCAGGACAACTTTCCGTTGTATATCATGTGTGTTTGGTATCATGAATAAATACAGCTGTTCTGTTTCATTACCTTTTTGCTGGAACACTGTATAAAGTTGACAGCAAAAATTATACCTTTCAGAAAAACTAGATTCCAGTAAAACTAAACTCCAGCACCACGAAAGAAGAGGTAAATGAAGATTTTACCTGTCAGGCTCAAAAAGAGAGTTTATGTGTTGAATTCATATGAAGCCTTATGATTTTCTCTTAGTTTTTTGAAGGTTCGTGCTGGAAAATAACCTAAAGGGCCTTGTAGCTCTGCTGTTTAAACTGTTTGGGCAGGTGATGGAGTTAGCACTTTCGCAGAAGACTGGTCCATAGCTAATGATTTTTATGGATTGCCAGGGCCAATCAAGTGGCTGGCTGAGCCCTACAGGAGAGCCATCTAGTCACCAAGGAAAGTCAGCCGTGGCTTTCCTTGGAGAGATGTGCTCATGCCATAAACAGAAATAGATGCTGGTGAGTTGTTTTGTTCATGCTTCTGGCCACTTTCAGGTGGGATTTCAGTGCGCTTAATGGTCTTGAGTGAGGATGTTACATACTAAGGATATCAAATTGTTGACATATGTATTACAGATATTTAAAATCTCAGCTTGGTTATTTGCCTTTTAATTTTGTTTGCTTTTTTCTTACACATGGAAGTTTCATATTTCTATGTATTCAGACAGGTATTTTAAAATGACATCCTCCATTGTTTTTATGCCTAAACAGATCTCTCCCAATCCAAAGAAATAAATGTTAACTTGTAATCTCTTCTGGTTTTTATTCTAGCTTAATTATCATTTGCTGATTTTACTCTAACAAATCTGGAACTTATATTGACGTATAGCGTGAAGTAAGCATCAGTTTTTTGCCGTAGAAGTAATCAATTTTTCTAGTACTATGAAATCATCCTTTGCAGTCCTCAGCCTCTTAGTGCCAAATTTTGTTGGCTACACTTAAAAATTTTTATTTGTTGATTTTTGGTTGTGTTGGGTCTTCATTGCTGCACGGATTTCTTTCTCATTGCAGCGCGCAGGGGCTACTCTCTAGTTGCAGTGAGCAGGCGTCTCATCACGCTGGCTTTTCTTGCTGCTGAGCACAGGCTCCAGGGCACACAGCCTTAAGTAGCTGCGGCTCCCAGCAGTTGCGGTGCATGAGCTTAGATGCTCTGTGGCATGTGGAATCCTCCCGGACCAGGGAGCGAACCTGTGTCTCCTGCATTGGCAGGCGGACTCTTTACCACTGAGCCAGTGGACCTTTCTCTGGCACCTTCTCCCTCTTTCTTCCTGCGTCATCTGCTGAATCATTCCAGCACTTACTCTGAACTGTAAACTGCTTATTTGGCATTGGAGTATATAGCCAATTAACAATGTCGTGGTAGCGTCAGGTGAACAACAGAGGGACTCAGCCATAAATATACGTGTATTCGTTCTCTCCCAAACCCCTCTCCCATGCAGGCTGGCGTGTAACATTGAGCAGAGCTCAGTGTGTGCTGCACAGATGAAGAGGTCCTTGTTGGTTATCCGTTTTAAAACATAGCACTACATGCATGACGCTCCCAAAGTCCCTAACTGTCCCTTCACCCAGGCAACCGCAAGTTTATTTTCTAAGTCTGTGAGTCTCTGTTTTGTAAGTTCATTTGTATCATTTCTTCTTAGATCCCACACATAAGGGATGTCATACAGTGTTTCCTGTTCTCTGTCTGACTTAACTTCACCCAGTATAACACTCTCGAGGTCCATCCACGTTGCTGCAAATGGCATTATTTCATTCTTTTTAATGGCTGAGTAATATTCCATTATGTATGTTACCACGTCTTCTTTATCCTCCCCGCTGTCAGTGGGCATTTAGGCTGCTTCCGTGTCCCGGCTGCTGTAAACGGTCCCGCGCTTACTCTGATGGTCCCCAGGCTTCACTCTTATTTTTCCATCTCCTTTGCCTCATTGTCCTGCCTCCCCCACCCACCCCAGGTGGAAAGAACCTCTGGGCTGCATCCTCGGGCTTTTCACTCACCATTCTGTGGTCTCATCTGTTCCAAGGCTTTAAATACCATCTGATGCTCATGACTCCCTGATGAAATGGCTCCTCACCTGCCTCTCCCCTTAATTCTAGACTGAAATAGCCAACTACCAGCTCAGATCTCTACAGCTGTGCCTATAGGAACCCTCAACCCAGCACGGCAGAGCCTGGTCTCTACACCCATCTTTCCACCTTCCTGGCCGCTCCGTCATCCCAGTGACACCACCATTCATTCTTCCTGGGGCTCTGACCACGACAGACACACGACCGAAAAATAAGATGCTGCTTATCTCGCGCTTGCTCTCTCACCTCACATCCGATTCTTCAATAAATCCAAACAGCCCAAACTGGATCCCAGATCTGACCGGATCTTCCTGTCTCTACCAGCAGGTCCAGGCTGCCTCAGTCCTGTGCAGAAGCTCCGGTGGCATCCTCGCCCAGTCCCTGCCACTCCTGTCTCCCTCCCTCCCCACCCAGTATCGCCTTCTTGCCCCAGATGCCCTGCAGCCTCTCGTCGCACTGACAACAGTGCCCTTCTCTCTGCTCGCTCAGCCCACTGTTTGCCCCCACCCCTGACCTCACCTCCTCCCGCTCTTTCCCGGCTCCTCCGTCCAGCCCCGCCAGCCACCCACTCTTCCTCCCGGGGGCCCAGCACGCCCCCTGTGCCTGGGGCTTCTCCTGAGGCCTCTGCCTGCTCTGCTCCTCCTCCAGACAGAGTCCTGGCTCCCGTCTTTCCGCTACCTTCTCAAAGGTATCCGTGTTTTCAGTTGTGCATTCTTCTCTCTCTCCCTTTACCTGGCTTTCTTTTATGACATACCTTTCTTTTCTTTCTCTTCCATGGAAACCTGATATTCACTTACCTGGCCCTTCTCTGCTGCGCACCATGCGCAGAGACAGGGACTGACCCAGGACTCGGCGAGTGTTCACTGGCTCGATGGAGTCCCAGGGCAGCATCCTGTCCCCTTGCCTTCTGGCTTGGATTCCTTTTAACTCTGTCTTCTAAACACTGCGGAGCCATCTAACTAGCCATCTAAAAATTCAGATATTCAGGTAGAATTCCCATCAGTCACATCATGAGACCTCGAATTGGCCCCTGATTCTTCCAGCACCGCTTCCTAGCTTTAGTCACGAGAGCGTCATAGTCACAGACTTTGTCACACCCACATATCGGCTGTACCGCTTCTGACTTTCTTTCTCTAAGTCAATTCATTTTAAAGAGAGATTTTAAAATACACTTCTTAGGGAATTCCCTGGCAGTCCAGGGGTTAGGACTCAGCACTTTCACTGCCAGGGGCCAGGGTTTTCGAGCCCTGATCAAGGAACTAAGATCCCACAAGCCATGTGGCACAGCCAACAACAAAAACGTTTTTAGTAAAATACTCTTCTTACTATAAATGGAAAACGAGTATCACTTGACACAA
Source organism: Capra hircus (assembly GCF_001704415.2). Taxonomy (NCBI): domain Eukaryota; kingdom Metazoa; phylum Chordata; class Mammalia; order Artiodactyla; family Bovidae; genus Capra; species Capra hircus. The sequence continues at coordinate 8,903,941 of NC_030830.1, read as the reverse complement.
ACAGAAACTGCGCAAGTAAATACATAACTGTTAAAAGACTTCTGCCACCACAGATGATTCTGCATGCACTATTCTGGAAAACTGAGCTTCAGGATTAAGTGCAGGCTCTTTAACGGAGTCAATAAAATTCTTCCCAAAAGTCGATGCTTGCCTCTCCGGCTTCGTCACAGTTTGTTTGTTTGTTTTTGGTACTGAAAACTTTGAGGATGTATTATTACTTGCTGGTTTATCTTGAACCAGACAGTTTTTTGAAAAGTGTTTTTCTCACTGATCTGTTAAGAAAGAAAAAAGAAAACAGCACTTCAAAAAGAAACACTGTCACACTGAAAGCAATTTTGCCGAGAGGCAAACCTTGATGGCCAATCGTTCCCCGCCTTCCTGCCCCGGTCCTCTTGGCAGGAGCATTTCTTCACTGCTACTTTTGCCAGTTCCACCGTTTGCACTTTTGTGAGACCAACGTGAAAACGCCAGTCCCAGCCGGAAAACGGCAACGTGGGATCTAGGAGGAGCTCTCCTGTGGGCTCTTGCCCGCACGCGTGCCTTTGGAGAGTGGCGGCCGCTTTGCAGGGTGAGCAGACTCCGGGTTTCTCTTTCACTCTTTCGATCTTCTCGTATTCAGTCTTCTCACATTTCCCGTGCAGCGTCAGTAATTACTGTGAGAGGCTGCTGTATTCTATCTAAAGAGCAAGTGCATTTTCTCACAACTAGGGTAAGAAAGCTTATATTACAGTGTCTGCCCCCTTTTCTTTTCTCTCTCTCTCTCTCTTTTTTTTTTTTTTTTACAAATTTCACACTGGAAAAGCCCAAAGAAGTGTTAGAGTCCATGAAAGTCAGATGGAGCTATGCCTTTAAATCGCTAATTTGGTTGGTGTAGAGTCAAGGGTGAAGATATTACTGTTTTCTAGAGTAAAATGGTTCTGTTAGGTTGGCAAAATTTTGTGCTTTGTATTAGGGGAGAACACATAGCGGAAAACTGTGTTTGTAGAATAAACCAGTTTTAAATGATGTGTTCAGAAAAATGAGTACTTAGAGCCCCATGGTGGAGAGCCCTCGACTGAGATCAGAACCCCCTCTCCTCTTTCTGGGCTGCCATCGCTAGGTGTCATCGCTAACTGGCAAACGGAATTGCATGTTCTCATGTCCAAGTATCTCCTTAGAGTGGCTGCTCTCCTCCTGCTCCCTGACATGCATCTTTTGAGCATTTGGGTGGAATGCTTGCTGAGGGCCGTGCTCCCTATGCTAGAGGATGCTTATTTCTGTGCTCATTGGAGAGCGCGACTGGGCTTCCCCCGTAGCGCAGGGGTAAAGAACCTGCCTAGTGCAGGAGACACAGGTTCGATCCCTGAGTCAGGAAGATCCCCTGAAGAAGGCAATGGCAACCCACTCCCAATATTCTTGCCTGGAGAATCCCATGGACAGAGGAGCCTGGCGGGCTGCAGTCCAGGGGTTTGCAAAGAGTCGGACACAACTGAGCATTGATACGTTGGAGAGCATGACAGTGGATTCACTTCTAATAATTTTTGGTGAAAGCACTATGCTCCGAGCAGAATGAGATCCACAGTATGAGACACCCCATGTTGTACGAGTGATGTATTTGCATCTTCCCTCGGGTCTTGGGACCTGGACACCTGCCTCCCCTCACCTACTTAATTTCCTCTGTCTCAGGGGCCTTGGGTTCCCCCACACAACCCCTCAGGGCTGGAAGTGATGCTGGTTCCCTTAGTGAACACCCGTGCTTGTTGTTCTTGCCATCTACTCTCTGCATACCTGGGATGTGCCCACCAAGGAAGAGCCCGCCAGTGCTGGCATCCCCCGCCGCTGATGCAGCGCCTGGCACCCACCAGGCCCTCGGCCCGTGCTCGCGGGAGGGAGGGAGGGGGACAGCCATCCGTTTATGCACCATCTCTGTCTTCTCTAACTCTGTTTTTGTGATGAGGCGGTCTGCGTGGGTTCTGCCTTGGAGTTTGTGCTCAGATTCTGGAGAACGGTGGGCTTCTCCTGAGACAAGCTCACTTTGAAGTGCTTAACCACGTGGGTTTGTCATCTTTCTGTTGTGAAAACATTTTTAGCAATAGCGACAGACTCTCTCTTATGCTTTAGAATGATGCTGAGAACTTGCATTAACTGCGTACAGGAGAAGAAACTGTTTACAGAGTGACTGTTCTGTTTTTTCACTTTTAAGAATTTTGCAAAGTTGACTTTTTTTGGATGAGTGTTTTTGTGATTTCTGTTTTCATTTCTTCTGGGTGAACTATCTAGGACGGTGATTGCTTTCTCATGGTCAGTATATGTTTACTTTTTAAAAAACTGCCACACTCTTTTGAAAGTGGCTCTTCTGTTTTTCAATCCCACCGTCAAATATATGAGAGTTTCCATTGCTCCACATCCTTATCAACACTTATTTTTATCCACTTTTTAAATTTTAGCCATTTTAGTGAGTATGTAATATGGCAGGGTTTTGGGGGGCAGTTTTAGTTTGCACTTCCTTATTACTAATAATATTCAACATCTTTTAACGTGCTTATTTGCCATTAGGATGTCTTCTTTGATAAAATGACTCTTCAGATCTTTTAATTTCAATATTTATTTATTTGTTTGGGGTTTGGATTTTTTATTGAAATATAGTTGACTTACAGTGTTGTGTTAGTTTCAAGTATACAGCAATGTAATTCAGTTGTGCATATCTACATATTGTCCCTAAGTCGTGTCCGACTCTTTGCGGCCTCATGGATTGTACCCCGGCAGGATCCTCTGTCCTCCACTATCTCCTGGAGCTTGCTCAGATTCATGTCCATTGACTTGGTGTTGCTGTATAACCATCTCATCCTCTGTCATCCCCTTCTTCTTTTGCCTCCAATCTTTCCCAGCGTCAGGGTCTTTTCCAATGGGTAGGCCTCAAGTGACCAAAGTATTAGAGCTTCAGCTTCAGCCTCAGTCCTTGCAGTGAGTATTCAGGGTTGATTTCCCTTAGGGTTGACTGGTTTGATCTACTTGCAGTCCACGGGACTCTCAAGAGTCTTCTCCAGCACTACAATTCTACATAAATATATATTCGTTTTTTACATTCTGTTCCATTATAGGTTATTACAAGATAGTTAACATCATTTCCTCCAAAGTTGACTCTTTATGATGACTTATATTAAAAGCTCATTAGCATTGACTAGCTCAGACATGTTATTGATTTGATAAACCAAAATTCTTGAATTTATAAAAACCTTTGCTTTCGTTTTCTCTTATTCTGTACCATGTATCAGACATTTCCTATATGGTAGCAGGATGGAAACTTTGGGTATTGAAACTAGACTATAAAATAAATATACCTGGAAAAAAATAGTCAAAGTTAAAAACAAACAAATAAAAACTGGTAACTTTGCTCCAGAGAGGATATACAAAGCTGAATCCTTAAAGCACACATTCTAGTTTAGCCCAGGTTGCGTGTTCCTCTTGGGCACGGGAGCCGGTGATTAAGAGCACAGAATCTGGAGCCGCTCAGCGTGCTCCCTGGGCATGTTATGTAGCCTCTCTGAGCCTCCATTTCCTCTTTGAAAGATGAAGATGAGAGCAGGACCTACATCCTTGAATTGCTGTAAGGACTAACTGAGTTGGTACATGTACAGGGCTTTCAGCACTGCCTGGCATTTACATAAGAGTTAGCTGCTGTTACTGCAGAGATGAGGCAGATAGAATAAGTGACCTGTTTTCCATTATTTGCTCTCTGTGTGTTGTACTTAAAAGGCTCAGTGATACAGAAGGGAAGAATCAAGTCCAACTCTCTGGGTTACAGAGCTGAGTTTCTGTACGTTATAAATACAGGAGGGGTTGTCAGCAGTTCAGCACACGGGCTGGGTTTTTGCATCCTTTTATCACTTACAGCTGCATATCCTTGGCGAAGTGACTTAACCTCTGAGTCTGTTTGCTTACCTGTAAAATGGGAATAATAGTGGTACCTATCTCATCGGGCTTTTATGAGAATAAGTGAAATAATAATAGTACCAGCCATATAATAAATTTGGAATGATGTTAAGCTCTAATTATGAGTTCATACTAATCATAATTCTTATTGATGGGACTCGTAGCTCTCCATTTTTGATTAGCCATGGGCTGTCTCTCTAAATGAAAACAGTGGCAGAGCTCTGTAGATTAAGGTAATTGTTCATATATAAATATGAGTTGGCTATTTTTATCATAAGTGTATCTTCAGGACTAAAACTTTGGTTTCAGAAACAGTTTAACAAATGTGTGTTAGTAAGATTAAACTAGAGTATTAAAATAGTTTTTAGAAAAATGTCTTGAAATTACAATAGAAAACTAACAGAATATTTTGAGTTCTAAAACGAGCTACTAACTTTTGAGATTTATAGATTTATTCTCTCATCCCTCATTTATTCTGCTCCTGTCGAGTCCAAGTGCAGGATGTAAAGATGAATAGGACTTCATGTCTGCTCCCATCAGGAAGTTCACAGCGTAGCCGGGAGACAGTGAGCAGCTGCAGGACCAGGAGTGAACTGTGGGGTCAGCGCCGGCTGGTGTGGGGTTCTGGGGGCACCTGCCAGACATGGAAGGGCACCCAGAGGAAGGCCGTCAGACTTCCTTGCAATCACGTGGCGCTAAGCTTATGGCATTCTGGGCACCTGTCTTGTGAGTACGCACTGATCTGGAAAAGGATCCCACGTGGCTACTGAAACCCCGGGAGCAGTACTTGGCAGGGAAACTAGGAGAGAGACAGTGGAGGGAACAAGGGGAGGGACGCTTCTTCACGGGTCAGTGGCTTACAGTCTTTAAAGAGATTACAGTGAGGTTTAATATGACAGGTAATAGACCTCATCAGTCTCTTAATTTAGATTGACAGTTCTTTGAATAAATTTGAACTGGGACTAGCTGAAATCCTTCATTTGATCAAGTAGACAGTTAAAAGAATTATTATGCTTCCCCACCCCCTTTTTGTTATGGAAGTTATCAGACATATACAGAATAGAGCATGGTGAAAGTCCACGTCCCCATCGCCCTGCTTCAGCGCCAACACACAGCCCATCCTTTGAAAACAAATTCCCTTACATGGTATAATTTCTTCCATTAGTATCTCAATGTATACCTCTAAAAAATAAGACTTAGCTACAACACGATTATCATACCTAAAGTAGTTATAACTTCTTAGTACCATTAAGATAGAGAGGTTGTAATGTTAGTTTTTTAGGTTAATAAGTGAAATAGAAGTTTCACTTATTAATAGAATAGTTTAAGTCATATATCTCTGTATGTACATATATCTCTGTAATACCTAGTTTACTAATTTCTAGGTTACTAAAAGTATGCTTTTGAATTATTCTTTATTTGCATATTGTCTCATTCAGTTCACAAACTGCCTTAGTTCACATTAAAATGTTATTATTTTATGCAGAAACTTTAACCCTCTTTAAGTGGAAATTTCTAAAAGTCTGTGAGCATAGTCAGCTTATGTAAAGTACTCCAAGGAAGAACACAGTGATCACTTTATAGAGTGTTTACTTCACAGACAGAATCAGCATGTCTCAGGGACCTGTTGAAAGGGGAAAGAATTTGTAAACTTTTTTGTCTGCCAGTGAGCCCCCTGGTTTAGAGGGTGGAGTTTTGGTGCTTGCCCAGAGAGGAAGCAGTGGGCAGGTGCAAACATAGGGCTTGGTTATGGCAGGGAGTCCACGGTCCTCACGCAGCTGATGAAATGGCATGTTTGCAGGCTCCTCTGCTTCGTCCTCCTTTTGTTCTCTTGGGCAATGAGATTAGGCTAATGAGCAGGTTTCTGCTGTTTTTATAATAATTTTTCAAAAGTTGGCCATAAACGTCACACAAAAATTCCAGTAGTGTCCCCTATTTGGTATTTCAAGTTGCTGCATGTGCTACCCTGTGAAATATAGCTAAACACCTGCGGGTCCTTGTTTAGCAGCAAAGGAGGAGCAACTGTTTCCACCTTAAAAATGTTATTAACTCTATTGCTACAAATATGTAGAATTGATTTTTTAATGAAGAGAAAAGGATATTTTGGTTATCAATACTCTATTCAGTCATCAAATAAAAATGTGAGACAGCCAAAGAAAGCATTCTGTACATCACAATGCATTTTTGAATGGAGCTGGTTTTTGCAGAAAAGTGATTTAAATCCTTGTTTCAGTAAGCCTTTATTTGAAAATAGGAAATCCATTTTCATGGGAGTGTCTCTCGGCAAGGCGTGAGGTGTGTTTTTCTTTTGGCTTCTGCATCAGCTTCAAATTTTAGTTTATTCCCACGAGATTATTGTTAGTAAATCAGGAATTGATTTAGTCAATCTCTAAGTCAGAGTAGGTCACAATACCAAAATATAATTTGATGAAAGTATGCAATGTAGGAGACCCGGGTTCCATCTCTGGGTCAGGAAGATTCCCTGGAGAAGGGAATCTTACCTTGGAGAAGGCTTACCCACACCAGAATTCTTGCCTAGAGAATTCCATGGACAGAGGAGCCTGGCCAGCTACAGTCCATGGGGTCACAAAGAGCCACTAACACCTTCACTTTGGGGCTTCGCAGGTGGTGCTAGTGGTAAAGAACCTGCCTACCAATGCAGATTAGACATAAGAGATGTGAGTACTATCCCTGGGTCAGGAAGATCCCCTGGAGTAGGGCATGGCAATCCACTCCAGTATTCTTGCCTGGAGAATCCCATGGACAGAGGAGCCTGGCAGGCTGCAGTCCATAGGGTCGCACAGAGTTGGACACAACTGAAGCGATTTAGCTGCATGCATGGAAAGAGTATATAGCCCATGTGTTTTACTTTTAGATTTTTTAATTAAAAAAATAATTATTTGAATTTAAATTACCTTTGTGTTCAGATATATCTTATGGAAAGTGAAATCAGGCTCTTTGGAGATGATATAGCTGGTTTGGCTTTCTGTTTCTGATTAACTGTCTGTTTAAAGCTTCAAAGTAAAACCAAATCGATCATTTGCATATCAGTATCTATGAAGGTTATCCAAATAAAAATAAGGTTTTTGAAAGATAAATTTCTGCTATAATCAGTGTTTGCTGATTCAACAAAGACTTGTGCCTGTTTCTTTGCTAAGCTTGGGAAAGTTGAAGTTGAAAAGAATTTTACTTTCAAGGAGCCGATAGTCTAGTAGGAAGAGATAGAAAAATAGTAAGACAGGGTGTACAAATGTATTTGGAACAGAAGGGAATCCCTAAGTTGTCTCAAGGCTGTTGGGAAACATACTTGGAAGCCTAGGTTAATGGTTGTTTTATTCTGTAAACCTTAACAAAAAGTAAATACTAGAATTCACTTGTTGATTGCCCGCTATGTGCTTGGCACTCTGCTTGCCAGTAGGTTCACATGTATCAGTATGTACATGTTCATATAATAAGTGTATGCACACATGTGTTCATACACAATATACATACATATGTACAGACAGACACATCAGAGATGGGAGAGAGGCCCTTGTGGAGGGGGGTCCAGCAGGAAGAGACAGGCAGTTTACAAGCAATGACCGTCATTATCACAGGGACACAGTTTAGACTGGTGAGGTGGGTGGAAAGGATGACTATCATCTGAGCCAGAAGAATGAGAAAGAGAAAACCAACATGAATAAAGGAGGGGGAAGAAATTTCTAGCAGCAGGAACCATGTGTTCAGCGGTTACGGGGAAGTAAAGAACTTGGCAGGTGTGAAGATTGCCGGAGGCTGGAGCCACCGCAGAAGCCAGACCCCAGAGCATCTTACAGAGAATTCGAAAGAGCTTGGATGTCATTCGTACTGCAAGGGAAGGCCGACAGAGTAAGTAGCGGGTGTGCGTATCCGGGGAAAGGAGTGACATCGGATTCATAACTTAAAATGATGACTCTTAGTGAGAATGTGGGGAAGTGACTGTTGTTTTCTGGTTAGGCACATGGGAAGGGTTAAGTTAAGAAGCAGAGGCCAGATACAAGGATGAGGGATGGGACTAGGATGAAGACTGTGGGGGTGGAAGAGACAAAAGTGGATTCCCGGGATATTTTGGAAGCAGAAACAGAATTTGGAGTAACTAGATCTTGGAGAGAGTGGGCAGCTTTGTCATCTTCTCAGAAATAGGAAGACTAAAATAGGTCTTTTGGAACTGGCAACACGCAGACCATTGGTCCCCACGAGGAGAGCTGCTTTGGTGGCGTGAAGGGGACGTGAGCCATGTTGGACACGTCTCGTTAATTCTCAAAGCAGCCTTAGCGGCCTTGTCCCTGTTTTACGAATTTGAAAGGTTTGAAAGTAACTTTCCAGAATTCATTTCAGTTCAGTCACTCAGTCGTGTCCGACTCTTTGCGACCCCATGAATCACAGCACGCCAGGCCTCCCTGTCCATCACCATCTCCTGGAGTTCACTCAGACTCACGTCCATCGAGTCAGTGATGCCATCCAGCCATCTCATCCTCAGTCATCCCCTTCTCCTCCTGCCCCCAATCCCTCCCAGCATCAGAGTCTTTTCCAATGAGTCAATTCTTCTCATGAGGTGGCCAAAGTACTGGAGTTTCCGCTTCAGCATCATTCCTTCCAAAGAAATCCCAGGGTTGATCTCCTTCAGAATGGACTGGTTGGATCGCCTTGCCATCCAAGGGACTCTCAAGAGTCTTCTCCAACACCACAGTTCAAAAGCATCAATTCTTCGGCACTCAGCCTTCTTCACAGTCCAACTCTCACATCCATACATGACCACAGGAAAAACCATAGCCTTGACTAGACGGACCTTAGTCGGCAAAGTCATGTCTCTGCTTTTGAATATGCTATCTATGTTGGTCATAACTTTTCTTCCAAAAAGTAAGCGTCTTTTAATTTCATGGCTGCAGTCACCATCTGCAGTGATTTTGGAGCCCAAAAAGATAAAGTCTGACACCCTTTCCACTGTTTCCCCATCTATTTCCCATGAAGTGATGGGACCGGATGCCATGATATTCATTTTCTGAATGTTTAGCTTTAAGCCAACTTTTTCACTCTCCTCTTTCACTTTCATCAAGAGGTTTTTTAGCTCCTCTTCACTTTCTGCCATAGGGTGGTGTCATCTGCATATCTGAGGTTATTGATATTTCTCCCAGCAATCTTGATTCCAGCATGTGCTTCTTCCAGTCCAGCATTTCTCATGATGTACTCTGCATAGAAGTTAAATAAGCAGGGTGACAATATACAGCCTTGACGTACTCCTTTTCCCATTTGGAACCAGTCTATGTCCAGTTCTAAATGTTGCTTCCTGACCTGCATACAGATTTCTCAAGAGGCAGGTTAGGTGGTCTGGTATTCCCATCTCTTTCAGAATTTTCCGCAGTTTATTGTGATCCACACAGTCAAAGGCTTTGGCATAGACAATAAATCAGAAATAGATGTTTTTCTGGAACTCTCTTGCTTTTTCCATGATCCAGCAGATGTTGGCAATTTGATCTCTGGTTCCTCTGCCTTTTCTAAAACCAGCTCGAACATCAGGGAGTTAACGGTTCACATATTGCTGAAGCCTGGCTTGGAGAATGTTGAGCATTACTTTACTAGCATGTGAGATGAGTGCAATTGTGCAGTAGTTTGAGCATTCTTTGGCATTGCCTCTCTTTGGAATTGGAATGAAAACGGACCTTTTCCAGTCCTATGGCCACTGCTGAGTTTTCCAAATTTGCTGGCATATTGAGTGCAGCCCTTTCACAGCATCATCTTTCAGGGTTTGAAACAGCTCAACTGGAATTCCATCACCTCCACTGGCTTTGTTCGTAGTGATGCTTTCCAAGGCCCACCTGACTTCACTTTCCAAGATGTCTGGCTCTAGATTAGTGATCACACCATCATGATTATCTGGGTCGTGAAGATCATTTTTGTACAGTTCTTCCGTGTATTCTTGCCACCTCTTCTTAATATCTTCTGCTTCTGTTAGGTCCAGACCATATCTGTCCTTTATCGAGCCCATCTTTGCATGAAATGTTCCCTTGATATCTCTAATTTTCTTGAAGAGATCTCTAGTCTTTCCCATTCTCTTGTTTTCCTCGATTTCTTTGCATTGATTGCTGAAGAAGGCTTTCTTATCTCTTCTTGCTATTCTTTGGAACTCTGCATTCATATGCTTATATCTTTCCTTTTCTCTTTTGCTTTTCGCCTCTCTTCTTTTCACAGCTATTTGTAGGGCCTCCCCAGACAGCCATTTTGCTTTTTTGCATTTCTTTTCCATGGGGATGGTCTTGGTCCCTGTCTCCTGTACAATGTCACGAACCTCAGTCCGTAGTTCATCAGGCACTCTATCTATCAGATCCAGGCCCTTAAATCTATTTCTCACTTCCACTGTATAATTATAAAGGATTTGATTTAGGTCATACCTGAATGGTCTAGCGGTTTTTCCTACTTTCTTCAAATTAAGTCTGAATTTGGCAATAAGGAGTTCATGATCTGAGCCACAGTCAGCTCCTGGTCTTATTTTTGTTGACTGTATAGAGCTTCTCCATCTTTGGCTGCAAAGAATATAATCAATCTGATTTCGGTGTTGACCATCTGGTGATGTCCATGTGTAGAGTCTTCTCTTGTGTTGTTGGAAGAGGGTGTTTGCTATGACCAGTGCATTTTCTTGGCAAAACTCTCTTAGTCTTTGCCCTGCTTCATTCCACATTCCAAGGCCAAATTTGCCTGTTACTCCAGGTGTTTCTTGACTTCCTACTTTTGCATTCCAGTCCCCTATAATGAAAAGGACATCTTTTGGGGGTGTTAGTTCTAAAATTACCCATCTAGTAAGTGGTGAAGCAGGTGTTTGGACACTGTCCTCTTGCGCTTGAAGGCTGTGCTCCGTCCACTCTGCTCCGCTGCCTCGTGGAGGACATGTATGTTCCCTGTCAGATCATTTTGATTTGAACATGTCCACTGACTAACGATGTTGAGCAGCTTCTCATGCGTTTATTAGCTATTCGTGTTTCTCTGATTAAATGACGACTGAAATATTTTGCCCATTTCTTAACTAGGTTATCTTATTGAGTTGAAAGAGTTCTGTATTTTGGATACAAGCTCCTTATCAGATATGTGGTTTGCCAATATTCCAGTTTGTGGTTGTTCATTCCCTTATTTATTTCTTTTGAAGCATTAAAGTTTTTAATTTTGGTGAAGTCTCTTTTATTGAAAAAAAAAAACTGTAATGAATTGTGCTTTTGTTGTCATATCTAAGAATTCTTTGCCAGACTCGAGGCCATGAGACTTTATTCTCTTCTAGAAGTTTTATCATATAGTGGCTTTCATTTAATTGTGGAGGTCATGGAATCCTTCTGTGAGGAAGTGGTACTTAGGCTGAGGTCTGGAAGCTGAGTAGGAACTAAAAGGGGAGGGGAGAGATCCCAGCAAGAGGAAGTAGCATGTGCAGAGCTGAGGTCTGAGATGGTGTCAAGTTTGAGGAGGTAGAGGAAGGAGACCGTTCGGGCTAGGGGCAGGGAGTGGTGCGTGTGAGACTGGAGAGGTGATGGTCGTTCAGGCCATGTGAAGCAGGTGTGTCCAGAGGCTTTCTGACATGACCGTGTTTGCTATGCAGAATAATCACTCTGGCTACTGTGCAGGAAAGGATTGGAAGAGGACTGTTGAAGATCTGACTGACCCGCTAGGAGGCTCTTGAACAGCTAGTGAGAAATGGTGGTAGCTTGGACCCAGGGGAAGTGGGAAAATTAGGACTATTAGGGACACTCGTGGGCTTACCTGCCTTAAACTCTGCATGGTTGAGCTTCCCAACCAGGAGGTTATAATAAAGCACGAGTAAGCCAGTGTCTGTGGCTTCTACTCTGTTCCCTAGCAGACACCTCTTCTGGGTTCTGTTTGTTGGGTTTTCTTTACCAGAAGGAGATAGTCCTAATAACCCACACACGGCAATTTAGTTTGAACATTTTCACTGTTTTCCTTCTACTTCACAAGGTTTTGGAAAAAAATTAAAAGCAGGTTATTCATTCCTATGTCCATTTCATGTTAAAAAAAAAAAAGTAAGTACTTATTAAACGCTACACACACATAAGATCAAGTCCCTTTGTTGTAGAAAAGTGGCTTATAGTCTAGCATTGAGTAGTCTCAGATGGACCCTCCTGTACTGTTAATTCAGGGAGTTATCAGGGGAAATGTGGCTGAGTCTGATGAATATGAGAGAACAATCACAGTGCCACAAACTGTGAGCTCTAACCCGCAATTCAACAAAAGATGATTGTGAGACGTTTTCAGGGACTATAGCATCAACTTGAACTCTGAGCTTTAATTTTAGTTCTAAAATACGAAATGTGGAAGAATCTTTTCTTTGATTTTTCCAGAGTGTCCTTTAATTGACTCAGTGAATTAATAGAAGCAAATTACTATTTCTCAAAGGGATTACAAAAAAATCAAATTCACTTAATCTTTCAAAATACAACAGAAAGCACTGGGATTTCTAGCCTGATGGTAAGAAGTATCTTATTCAGAAAACTAAAACATAGATTTTTTCCTACATGCTTCCATTCTGTCTGTGAAATTGATACCTGTTAACAAATTTCCTCTTCTACAATTTCCTGAAGTGTACAGAAAACCCAAAGCTTCTCTTGACTTCAGTTATAGAGAAAGAGAGGTAATGAAATGCTGCTATAAAGAAGGAAAGACAGTGTGATGCTGAAATCCCTTTGCCAGGTCATTTTAGCTTCTTAAGGGCATACGTGGTAAGTGTAGGACCTTTTAGACCCTCAAAATTTAGCAATTCTAGAAAATTTGAAAATATTTCATCTCATGTGCATACCCATGACGGTAAATGGGAAAGAATTAGGATTAAGAAGGGGCTTAAAAAAACAGCAAACAAACAAAAAACGTCGTAAGAAATGAACTATCAGATTCTGGGACACGTAGGTTTTTATAAGCAAACTTAAGTCCTGGCAAAGCTGTCTGAGCGGAAAAGGCAGAGCTACCTGTTGCCAAGAGCGTCGTCATTAACTGCCTTGACCATGGAGGATCAGAGTCCCCCTGTGTACAAGGGAAGGCAGGTGTAGGACAGAGAAAGGCCTGGGCAGTGTGAGGCAAAGTGCTGATCGGATCACTTCTGTCCCTCTGAGGCGCTGTGTGGTTCTGTCTCACCCAAACTGAGAACAGAATGTACATGTATCTGTATGGTGCCGTCACACATAACATGAAGTTTGTGTTTTTAAGGGTTTAAAAATCTTATGTCTCTATCCAAGGCCTTAGTTCATATGCTAATGTATTCAAAGAATACGGAAACCCAGGGCTGCTCCACTATTTCATATAGTCAATTCAGTTTGTATTACTATACCTTCAGGCAGACTTTTTCATAAGATAGCAAGCTTTGGAGGCTTTTTTGGTTGGTTGGTTGGTTTTTCTCCTCTGCTTATGAAAAAATAAAGTGATAACCTGAAATAAGTTCTGTTTTTGTTTAAACTTCTTTCTGGAGTGGGTGTTTCCCGAGTGCTGTGCCTTCTTACTCCTGTCTTGTAATTAGTCATCCATTTGCTATTTTCACAATCATTCTTAAGTTCCTGCTTTGTACCTAGAACAGGGGAAGTTCCCTAAGAAAACAGTATTTCTATGCAGTGGATTGGTGGGCAAGGCTTCATTCTAAGGAATATCGCCATTACCTGGAAAGTTCACGGAAAGGACCCTGTCATGTCATCCCAGCTTCAGAACCCTCCAGGTCTTGTTTTAGGAGTGGTAGCTCAGCTTATGGACTTTTCTTGAAAAAGAATAGGCTTCTTATAGATTGTGCTGCTGTGTTAAGTACTTATCATCGAGTACATATGAGGGAATTCCCATAATCTCATGTATATGTTGAACTCTTCATCAAAAGGATAAATATCCTTACGGTTGTATGCTTCTGAATAAACTCAATTCTCTTTCAGTTTCTCGGCCCACTCTCAGTTGTCAGCCCCAAGGGAAAGTTCACTGCATCATTTTGTAAATATGAATTTTAAGGAGTGGCTCAGAGGCTGTATTTTATTGATCATTTAGGGGTGGCATTATTTTTGGAATGCCTGTCTGCACCCAGCCTGTGGAATCTAGTTCCATAACCAGGGATCGAACCTAGGCCCCCTGCGTCGGGAGCGTGGAGCCCTAGCCGCTAAACCACCAGGGAAATCTCTGGAATGCCATTTTTAATGGTTTACAGGATTCTCGGCCAACTTTTCCGTAGTCCTTGGGTAATGGCATTTCTGTATTAAAGTGAATCTTGTTAAGCTCAGGTGTTTTTGAATGTGTGCTGCACTGGTTTTATGGGCTGATCTGATGTCACTGTCCACTGCCAGCCCCCGAGAGCCAGCTGCAGGCACTCCTGGCTCACACTCTTGGCCTTGCTGGCGATGCATGTCTCTTCTTAGCACACATGATGAGATGCCAGTCTTTCCCTTCAGCCACAGCACTCTTTCCTGGGCTACTGTGTCTTTCTCCTGCGTGACTGTGCCTTGAACACCCGGCCTGCTGTGACTGCCTTCCATGCCTCTGCCAGCAAGCAGCCAGTGGGAAGCCTGCTTACCATCCACCTGTGCATGTGCCCCTTTTTCCTGCCAGGGTGGTTCCCAGGTCATTCACCACTCAGCCAGGCACTGAGGGCACCAGGTTGAACATGAAGGGGAAACTGTCTCCTCCATCTCTTAGGTTTAGTACCTACACCATGAGCATCAGCCTGACAAAGGACAGATATTTTTTAAATGTGATGGTAGTATTTTAATTTGTATGTGTGCATGGAGGCCTGCGTAGAAAAGAAGTGAAGACCCAGAACAGCAGTTATACCCAGGGGTTTATATACCATTTTAACAAAGGGTGTGATAAACTCAGTTCAGGGAACATGAGTGTGTGCAGACCTCGTGGGAGACAGGGATCGCTGAGTGAGGTTTGCTGCGCAGACTCCAGTGGCTGCCTTATCTGTTGATGCCTGGTAGGGAAAATGGGGAGCCTGCTTTACAAGTGGAAATTTACACTAAATGCTTCCTTTGCACCCTGCACCCTGCTTTCAGAGAGGGGAAGGCCAAAGAGCTTCTCTCACTTCCGCTGTTTCTATATTGCCTTTAGCCGTAGCTGGAAATAATCCCCCTGCCAGGGTGGTGTATTTGGGGGTGGTATACCCACAGCCCTTTAAAAGACATTGTGTCTGCCCTCGAGGAACCTAGTGTCCGGTGTGGGAGACAGAGGCAAGCGAAACTCATGCCTCAGAGCAGGAGGGAGCAGGAAAGAGTGCCTGAAAAGGCCCTGTGTTTGTCAGGGGGGCTGCAGTTGAGCTGAAACCCAGAGGTTGGCTGTGGAGCACCTCTGAGCCAGGGGCCCTGCAGGTCACAGACAGGGCAGGGGAGAGCACGTGGTTGGTTGGAGCCCTAGGATGTTGACCATAAGTCCTGTGTAAGTGGGGAGGCAGTTTCTCAGCCATACCTCCTCAGTAGGGGTCTAGTTTCCAGGCTGTTCTGACAGTAGTCCTCACTGTCCATAACATAGTTGAAGAGAAAGCAGGAAGAGCAGAGCATAAGCTAACCTCTGAACACAGTTTTGAATCAAGACAGTGTGTCTTTGACACTTCGTACTTGTCTCTTTCACTTTCTGGTCCCTCCTTCTGCTGGGTGTTTATTTCCCTTGTGGCCTCCCTCCTGAGGCCACCATCCCGGCTGCCCTGCCACTCCCCTTTCTTCATGATCATCTGTCTTTCTACCCATTTCCCCCCCATCTGCATGAGCCATTAATCTGAGAGAAGCATTAGGAAGAGAGCAAACATAAGACACTAATTCACATTAAATTTTGAATGTTGAAAATTTCTAAACACTCCTAAACATAATAGTCTCAACTCTATAAAAGAGAAATGTTAAATATGTGACTCTAATGGTGAAATTTTAGGAAGCAGTTTGAAAGGAAAAGCAGGCTGCCCCGTGTGCTGAGCCCCTTCTTCATGCAGCCTCTGCCTCCCCTTCTGGACTCTGGGGTCTCGAGGCCCATCCCTCGCCATTGCTCCTGGCTGTGCCACCAGCCTGTCTGGGAAGCAGGGAATCCATGTCTCAGCCCCACCCTGGTAGCTGGCTGTGCTGTGCTTAGGCGCTCCGCTGTGTCCGACTCTGTGCCACCCCATGGACTGTAGCCGGCAAGGCTCCTCTATCCATGGGATTCTCCGGGCAAGAGTACTGGAGTGGGTTGCCATGCCCTCCTCCAGGGAATCTTCCTAACCCAGGGACTGAACCCAGGTCTCCTGCACTGCAGGAGACCCAGCTGAGCTTCCAGGCATGGAGGGGCTTAGAGTGGAGGGAGGGAGGGGACCGAGGTAGCCATCCCTAGGACTAATCTATTCGTTAAGTCACTCATTCATAAGCCTCCAACAGCTCATAACTGAAAGTGATAAATCCCCATTTCTAAAGTATTTTCTGGAAATAATGAGGTATGATGGGCTTTCAAGCGTGCTGAGATTTGTCACTGACCCTTACAGGGCAGAATGTTTCCACCTTGGGGCACAGGAACCTTTATAAGAGGCTGGTATCCAAAAGCATGTTGAGCTTTGGGTCTCGTGTGGTAACTATTTATAGTTGAAATATATGCACTCTTCTGTTGTAAATATTGTGGGAAATAAAATTCAGAGTCCTTTCAAAAGTATTCCTGAATTCATAATAGATTTCTGTTGTCATGCATTCTCTCAGTAAATTGGCAATAAAAGTGCACCCACTCTTAAACTTGAAAAGGTTCAAAACCATGGTTCTAGATTATAATTTTTCAACTACTTAATTTGAAATGAAGGCAGCGCAAGTGAAAACATGTCTGAAGGTAATTGTTTTGACTATTACTGAGTGTTCTTCAGTGTTATTTAGCCTAAAGAACCTAACATCTGAATTATTCTATCAGCCTAGAGAATCCTTATGCTAATGTGTAACATCACACTGAACCTGATCTGAATCTCCCAGCATTGCACCAGTGGAGTGCAGGGAAATGCCTGTCCATCCAGTGGGTCCCCTCCCCTGCGGACAGGACAGCTCCTAAGGGGGAGGCGGGGTCAGCCCCATGGGAGCCGGATTCCGGTGTTCTGACCTGGGCTGTCAGGGGACAGGAGATGAAGAGCAGTTCCTCAACTTTGCTTTTTCCTTGTGTCCTATTAAAATGAAGATGTTCTGTTAGCTAGCTGTACAACACTGGGAGCTCAACCTGGTGCTCTGTGACACCCAAGGGGTGGGAGGGAGCGCCAAGAAGGAGGGGACATATGTATACTTATGGATGATTCATACTGTTGTATGGCAGAAACCAGCACAATATTGCAAAGCGGTTATCCTCCAATTAAAAGTAAATTTTAAAAAACGCTGGTAGGAAAGGTAACACAAGCTACTGAGGGCGGAAATGAGCTTCGTTATGTAGATAACCCTTTTATTCTAAAAAAAAAAAATGTGTTTATTTACTTGACTGCACTGTGTCTTAGTTGTGGCACGGTGGGACATAGTTCCCTGACCAGGAATCAAACCCAGACCCCCTGCATTGGGAGTGCAGAGTCTTAGCCTCTGGACCACCAAGGAAGGACCTCTCTTACTCTTTTGGGTTATGTCCTTACTGTGCATCTTCAGAAGTGGTACCCTTAGGTGAAAGTATAGATTTTTAAAATCAGACTGCTTTTTACGAGTCTTCTTAACAATTCATTTCATGCAAACACTGGTAATGAAAGCGTCTCACCTCACTCTTGTCAGAATTGTTTTTATATTGGCCAGTATGCAGTTGGATAAAAACAGTATTTCATCTTTGATAAAATACTGTGCTGAGCAGTTTTTTTCTGTGAATTGTCTTTTTTCTGCTGAAAAGATTTTATTGAGGTCTGATTTTTCTAGTAGGTTGTCATTGTTGTTTATGGTAAGAATGACGGCCTTTTGCCACTTGCGGCAGCTTTCTCCTCAGTCTGTTGTTTCCCTTTTCATTGTATTTTTTTAAACATCCAAGAACGTTTACTGTTCATGTGACTCAGGATCTGTGGATTTCTTCAATACTGTGTAAGGTCCCTTACTTGTAACTTTAAAGATTTAATTCGGTTTTCTTTTAATTTTTCCATGTCGTTTTTGGTATTCAGTTATTTAGTTCATCTCGTATGCCCTTAAATTGATTTTATAAATAACGAGCTAATTTTCACAATGTCACTTATTGCAGAATGCCTTACTTCCTCATTTGTTCCAAATATATCCTGAATTATATTTGTTTAGCATATGATCAACTCTCTCTTGGGGGTTTTCCATTCCAATAATCAGCCCATCTCTTTTTGTTTTTCATAATGTTTAGATTGTTGTTTTGTGAAGTGTTTTAAAATCTGGTGGGACCTACCTAAGCTTCCCCTCAGCCCCTCCTTTTAAAAAATACATGATTAAGTTTCGATGCCAGAATTACTATGAAAAATCCATCAACTAGCTTTTGATTCTTTTCCATACCCATGGACTTTGAAAACTTGAAATAATTTGTTTGTCCATTAGATTTTGATATTTAACAGTTTCACTTCTTGTGCTAATGTCTGTAACCTGTAATTTTAAATCAGATTATTCATTTCATTGATGCTTCAAAATGTGTTAGCCTGTATTTGGGCATGATAGTTAGTATGGGGAGGAAAAAAGTTTTCCCTTTATCCTCTTAGGGTCCTTGGCTGAGTCTGAAAATTAAAACGGCAACATCAGCAGGAGGAAAGTATAGAGATTAATGTTAAATTTAACATGACTTGGGGGCCTTCATAAGGAAATGAAGACCTGAAGAAACAGTTAGACTTGAGTGTTTTTGAGCCAGGTTTGATGAAGAGTGGACGTTCGGGGAGAAGTGTTGTTGGGACAGAGGCTCTGAGTGACCTGGAGGAGACTTCGCCTGCATGTTGGAGTCTTCTCTGTGACTTGGGGGTAAGGATGCTCCTCTCCTGTAGGTATGGGAAGGGAACACCCCCCCATGAGGACCTTATGACCTGCTTCAAGGGCATGAGCAGGGGGGGTCAGAGCGAGCGCCCGCTTCTATTTCCTCAAAGTCCATACGCCAAGTCCTGAACCCCAACCTGTCACGTATTTTTCATCTCTTCTGCCTGCGTTGCCATACCCTTTGTCATATCTCACTGCGTGCATGCTCTTCTTCTTAATCTTTATTTGTCAGAGTTTATCATTTTAAACACAGATGTAATATGACGCTGTGTACGTGAATGTCTAATGGAGATGATGTCTCTGCAAACGGAGAGGACGAGGACCCGCCGCCCCTAGGTCAGACCTGGGTTCAGGACAACGAGCAGAGGGTCACATTTTTTGTCTCCTGTTGTATGAAGCTCCAGGGCCTGTATGAAGAGCCAGGGCCTGGTAAGGGATTCCACAGAATGAGAAAATAGCATTCTCTGATTCTGAAGGTGCTTGTCTCATCAGGGAAGAAGACTGATGAGAAGTCATGGTTGTTTATATGTTTATGCTGCTAGAGACTTTCCTTTTTAGATGACTTTGTAAATATTTGGAGTTTAGGAGAGGACATTTCTGTCATTTCCATGAATTGTGGCAGCTTCCCCATCTTATGTTTACTCTTTTCTGTTGTATAAATAGTTGTACAGAGTACACAATCTGAATAGCGTGGATGCACAGAAGTAGTTCATCAAGAGCTGTGGTTCCCTGAGTCTGGTCCTTGGACCAGCAGCAGCAGCATCGCCCTGGAATTGGTTAGAAATGTAAATTCTCTGACCCGACCAGGTACTGAGTCAGGAAGTCAGTGCTGGAACGCAGTCATCCAGCGGCCTCTGCCACCAGCCCTTGAATTGATTTTGATGACACTACAGGCCTACTATCTCCATCACGCCTTTGAATGAACTCTGTAATAGTTGATTCGATACTTAGACACAAGCAGCTGGTTTGTACTTTGTCTAGAGTGTTTAATTGTACTAACAACAACAACAAACTGTGGAGTTTGGAAGGATTCCTATAGCAATATAAACCTTTCCCACCCCCCAATAATTATTAAGTAGGTCACAACTCTTAAGTAAAATGAAGGAATCTGTCAGATAGGACTTTAAAATTCTAGGAAATTGTTAATAGTTGAATCTGATTTTCTTGAAATGTCACTGTCTTAAAAGGTCCTAAATTCCTTACTGCTAATCTGATTTTCAAAAAAAGAAAGATAGGATTTGGGAGACTTCTTCCTGTCCCAATCAAAAGTAAGTAAAAATAGAATTATACTCTTTAAGAGCTGGAAGTGACTTTCTTATGGATATCATCCAACCCTATCCCCTTTCTAACAGATGGGAAATTGGAGGCCTGGAGGGGTGACCAGCGGAGAGCAGTAGCCAGGCTAGGGTCTTCTAAGCTGCCTTGTTCCTGCACTAAAGATAAGGTACAGTTGAGCATTTCTAGCTTCCTGCTTTGAGCAGACCTGGAACATGCTGTCTCTGCAGTGTCCATTTTGCTAATACTCTAGACAGTGGTCATTTCCTTCAGGGTAATTGATTGAATTGTTTTAGGTGTTCCAGAAGTTTAGATACTAGAATAGTGTCTGTTTCCTGTGACATGGGTTTAGGAAACAGCTGCTGCAGTAGCTGCCCTGAAGGACTGAACTTTGTGACGTCTCCTTACAAACTGCCATGACTTGTCTGAGTTACTCTGTCTGAAAAACCAGTCATTATTCTAAACTACTACATTTGAGGTAAGAGTTATCCTTTATTAGTTGCATGTAAAAGAAATGTGCCATTTGGTTCTTGATAAATGTGTGTGCATACATGCACATACTTGGGTGTGTTGGAGGGAGGGTGAAGAAAAGTTCTGTAAAGTCATTTCACTTGCTTTTTAAAAATATGTTGACTTTAACATACACAGAATTTTTTTCCCAAAAGACTTATTTTGAGGAATAAGGGAAGAGCTCTTATAATACTTTTGAATGCGCATAGAAATAATATATGGTATAAAATAACTGTTAATCTGTCTTGGAAGCTAATTATTGATGAAGGCTAGACAGAAAACTCTTAAAAACTGTAGAAACATAGGGCAGAGAAGTTGGTATTTTAAATGAATATTTAAAACCTACCGTTCTAGGACAGTATTAGTTAAAGCTCTATTTGTCCAATCTGAGACAATTTGCATTCATTTAAGGTGAGGCAGAAGGTTGGGGAGACTTTAAAAATAGTTGAGTGTGCCTTATTGTGAAAACTTATTTGAGATAGAAATAAAAGTTAACTGTTAAATGGTAAAAATACAGAAGAGGTGGGGTTTTAAAACTGGAAGGAAATCATGTATATTTTTGTCTTCATCTAACAAGCCCCCAGTTCCTGTGTAGAATTTTTCTAAAACCAAATGTTTTTCTATTGAAATAGTAGCCATTATTGAAAGTAATTAAGAGGAAGTTAAGCCTTGTTTCTGACAGACACCTACTCTGGGGAGAAGGAGAAGGGAAGGAAATGATTCCCTGAGCACCAAATGCTGGTGAGGATGTCAAGGCAAGAGGTCACCCGGACACTGGGGATGGGAGCCACTCTGCAAAAGTTTGGCAGTTCCTCTCAAAACCAAAAGGTGCACTCACTCGCCATATGACCCAAAAATTACAGTCCTGGGTGTTTATCTCAAATGACTTATTTTCATCCGGAAACTAGTACACAAACATTCATCGCAACTTCACTCATAATATCCAGGTGTCCTTCGGTGGGTGACTAGTCCAACTTAACTGTGGTCCCCCCCAACCATGGACACAGCTCAGCAGCAAAAAGGAACAAGTTATGAACATGAGCAACTGCTGAGGTGAATCAGGGAAATTCCAGCTGAAGAAAGCCGACCTCAGAAGACTATATATACCACATGATTTCATTTACGTAACCTTTATGAGATGATCATAGATTTGGACTTGGGTGGGGGGAGGGTGTGATTACAGAGGGCAGCAGGAGGAGCCTTGTGGTAATAGTAACATCCTGATTGTGGTTATTCGTGAGCCTGCGTAGAGCTCCCCCGCCCCGTACACTCACATGCGCGCACATATGACTGGTGAGGTCTGAACAAGCTCTGCAGGGCGTACCAGAGCTGCAGTGGCCGCGAGGCTGCCTGCAGCCCTTGGAATTATGGTTTCCTCTGGGTTGTGTGCCCAGGAGGGAGTTGCTGGGTCACCTGGTGGTTCTATTGTTGGTTTTCTTTAAGGGACCTCCGTACAGTTTTCCATAGCGCCTGCACCAACTCCCATTCCCTTTCTCCGACACCCTCTCCAGCATTTACTGTTTGTAGACTTCTTGATGAGGGCCGTTTTGACTGGTGTGAGGTAGTTCTGATCTGCATTGCTCATTGTAGTTTTGATTTGCGTTGCTCTAATAATGAGCGATGTTGAACATCTTTTTTATGTGCCTCTTGGCCATCTATATGTCTTCTTTGGAGAAATGGCTATTCAGGTCTTCTGCTCATTTTTTTCATTGGGCTGTTAGTTTGATATTGAGCTGTATGAGCTGTTTGTATATTCTGAAAATTAATCTCTTGTCAGTTGCTTCCAGGGGTTAAAACTGCACTTCTAATGCAGGGGCACTGGTTTGATCTCTGGTAGGGGAAATAAGATCCTGAACGCCTGCTGTGCAATGCAATGGGAAAAAAAAAAGGATTTTAATTTTATTCTTAGTCTTAATTATTTATATTGAATGAAAAATGTTCTCAATCTTAAAAATAAGTAGCGATTGCCAGAATTTTCCATAACTCATATTAAATTTTATCATTTTCTCTTTTAACATTTCTGTATTAAAGAGACTCTCCCTTTTACCAGAGAGGTTTGTCCTGGTTTTCCTTGTATCATCCATTTCCTTCTTCCCAGCAGCCCTGGGCTTTTTCAGTCATTAACACCTCACTGTCTTTTATTACTTATCAGCTCTGTTAAATGGACTTAGTCGTGGAATAAGTTGAAATTGTTCCTGAAATGAACCTGATGGATTTTTTATATTTGATATATTTTGTGCTACCCTTCCCTGGTGGCTCAGAGGTTAAAGCATCTGCCTGCAATGCGGGTTCGATCCCTGGGTTGGGAAGATCCCCTGGAGAAGGAAATGGCAACCCACTCCAATATTCTTGCCTGGAGAATCCCACGGACGGAGGAGCTTGGTGGGCTCCAGTCCATGGGGTCGCAAAGAGTCGGACACGACTGAGCGACTTCACTTTCACTTTATGCCCCATTGAAACCTATAATTGAGAATTGATTATATCTTTGCTGGTAATGGAATTTTTTTTCTTGTTTTGAGAAATTATCCGTTTGAAATTGATAGTGGAGGCTAGAATGGAAGTTGCAGTCAGATAAAGCTTGAGCAATGACCTGGAGGTGAAATCAAAGGAGACCCGGGCCTGGGCTGATAATGGAATTAAACGATTACGCCTGACTCCTGGTAGAAAAACGGCAGCATCTTTTAATGTTTGGGTTTTTTTTTTTTTTCTTTTTAATCTTTAGGCTAGTTGTTGAAGTTCTTTAAATCTTTGTCAAGTTTTCCCGAGTATAATAAATGACATCTTAGATGTGAACAAGCGGTCATTTTTCCTTGTAGAAAATGTTCTATAATTTATGTCTTCCAATAGTCATTCTCCCAAATTCAGGTGATATTAAACCTCCAGATTTGAAATACTCCCTGGTGTTCTTCCATCCTTTCTCCACTCCCAAATGTAGTTGTTTCTTGGCAAAAGCTGAACTGATAATTCCAGAACAAACAGCACAGCAGAACACGTCTGCTCAGGCACCTAGCTGGGGGTGAGTCCTTAGCCGCTTAGCAGGACGGTCATCTGTAGCATCTGCTGTGTGCTTTCGTCGTGACTGTCCTGAGTGCAAGGCTGGTGTAAATGTACTTAGTTCTCAGTGAATCTGGCTTAGAATTCAGCAAAGTGGGAAATGACAAAGGGAGCTTGGAGATGTTTCAAATAACTAGGAACATGTCTTAAAACTTAAAACAGTGGTTATTTTAAGTCATTTTAAGTTTGCTAATCCAACCATCCCCTACCTTTTGTGAGGGCTGGAACGTGATTAGATTTCATTCCAACATAGAAGAGTTATGATAAAAACTACAGGACTTATCATTCAGAAACACGAGAGAATTGGACTTTTGAGGCAGAAGTCTTGAGAAGAAAGTTTTCAAGTTACGTAATTATACATCTATAGAAAATCTTAAGATAAAAAAGATACTCTTTAATGAAAACCCCTTTGATGATTTCTGCATTGATCTTTGTTTCTGAGCTGCCTGTTTTGGAAATTTTTTTTAAGAGTTATTGAACTTCGTTTGAAGTGTTTGAAGCATACTTAATCTATTCGAGGGTTGACTTATTCTAATGCACTTGGCAGTCTTCAAGCATTTGAGCAGATAGGGTGATGGCTGAAGTGAAATAAATGAAAAGACATCCTCTTGAATTCCCTTTTCCCTCTTACAAGTACACTCTCAATTCCTTGCACATTTAATTAAGGGCACTGATAGGTGACTTGTTCTGAAGAGTCTGCACAGGGCTGAGAGAGCTGGGGTGACTCCATGAGTATGGGATGCCGTACTCATCCAGGTTCTGGTACTATTTCCTATCATGTCCTGTTCCTAATAGTAATGCTGGTCATAACATTAGCCATCAGCTCTTGGTCAATACTGTGTGCCTGGTGGTTCTCATGTTACCTCCTATTTAATCCTGCCAACACCCGTATGAAATAAGTTTCTCTCTCCCTGAGGCCCAGCAAGGCCCAGTTAGTTGTAGCTGGTACTAGACATCCTTGCTTGGGTTTCTTGGGAAGCAGAGCCTGAGACGAGGATTTTGCTACAAGTGGTTTGGGAGGTGATCCAGGGATGTAGGGGTGAGAGGGCCAGGAGGAAATGTTGACAGAGGGATGCATTGCTGGCCACCACTGCAGCCCCACCAAGATCCCGGAGACATGTTCAGAATGCCTCCAGAGTTGCCCACCCAGCGGCTGGGAGGCAGGATACGCATGCCCTGACTGCTGCCTCCGTTCCCAGAAACTCCTGTGCTAGGCCAGCTTATAGGCCCCCTGAGCTTGAGAACTTGAAACATGTGAGATGAACCTCGAGTGAAGATCTCGTGGGTGTACGGATGAGCTCACAGAGAAACCAGAGGTGGGCTAAAGTGGGGTGGTGTAGTGTGCAGAAGCATCTGCTAAAAGGGGAAGGGCCCGAGCCAGCCCCGTGCTCTTTCCAAACCATCTCCCTGTGGGGAGAGAGGTTTGGGGGCAGGAGGCGCACATCAAGGTGAGGGTAAATTCCGGGAGTGTGCAGTGACTGTCAGTGAGGGACTGCACATCGTCGCCTTTCCCTGTGAGTACAGTCGGGAAGATTCACCTTCCTATTAGTACTGGTTCGCATTCATTGCATATATGGTCAGGATACAGGAATATCCAGAGTATTCTAAATGTTGACGACTGATTAGGGGTTAAAAATATACAGCATTACCAAGTTTTCACAGTCTCTGCATAGAGGATCATGTTGTACCTGGGGGCTATGGCACACAGTGCTGAGTATTTATGGAGGGAATGATTAAGGTCCATCCTGTGGGGCCTCACAGACCACTGTTCACTGCAAATTCTGGTCTTGCTTTTTGGTTAAAATCACTTGGTAACACCATGTACTTTCTTGAAGAGTTTTTTTATATAACTGACATATAACATTGTAGGAGTTGAACGCACGTCATGCTGATTTGACACACTGTGTTGCACCATGAGGACCAGTGTGGAGTCCGCTCACACCTCCATTCTGCTCAGACGAGTTAGCACAAGGCTCTGCAAGCTTAGCCCCCTCAGCCAAGAGGCTGGTTCACGGCCAGGCGCTCTTCTTGCAGACCCTGGTGGCCACGTGCTTGCTGTGACCCATGCTTGCTGGGCATCTCTTGTGTGCCGGGCCAAGCTGGGTGAGGTCAAGGCAGATGCGCAGGTGGCCTCATCAATGAGATTGACCCTCCAAGTGGGTATTTACATCCGTTCCTGAACCCTGACTCCGATCTCTCTGCGTCCTCAGCTGAACTCGATGCAGAGCACTCCCAGAAGGTCCTGGAGATGGAGCAGACCCAGCAGCTGAAGCTGAAGGAGCGGCAGAAGTTTTTCGAGGAAGCCTTCCAGGAGGACATGGAGCAGTACCTCTCCACGGGCTACCTGCAGGTCATGGAGAGGCGAGGCAAGTCGGGGAGCCCCTAGAGGGGTGCACACGGGGTGCTGCCCCGGAGTGGGGCTGCGGTGAGGCCGCAGGGGCTTTTGTTACACCAGAACCTAAACTGGATGCGACCTGCCATTCTTGTCTTGCTGTTGTATTTGCCTCTCCAGGTAGTTCTAGGCTTTCATTGAAGGTAAAATCTGGGATACGTGTTTTTTTGTTTTTTTTTTAAAAGCAAAGAGACAAATAGTAGCCATAAATCTGTAGCACAGACTAATCCCTATTACCATGTGAAAGTAAGTGAAAGTGAAGTCGCTCAGTCATGTCTTTGCGACCCCATGGACTGTAGCCTATCAGGCGCCTCCATCCATGGGATTTTCCAGGCAAGAGTGCTGGAGTGGTCGCCATTTCCCTCTCCAGGGGATCTTCCTGACCCAGGGATTGAACCCAGGTCTCCCGCATCGCAGGCAGACGCTTTACCGTCTGAGCCGCCAGAGAAGCCCTTTGAGGGTGGTGTTTTTGTGTGTATCTAATCTTCCTTCATGCTGCATGGGGATCCTTCCCCAACATTATGAAAAAGCCTTTCCAAGAGTTTAAGAGTGGCATCTGCACGGTCGGGACGCAGCCTAGCTGTTTCCTAATTGGACATTTAAGATCCCTGGCCTCTGTAAGGGGCTTCTCCAGTGGCTCGGCTGGTACAGAATCCACCTGCCATGCAGGAGACCCTGGTTCAATCCCTGGGTTGAGAAGATCCGCTGGAGACGAGATGGGCTACCCACTCCAGTATTCTTGAGCTTCCTGGTGGCTCAGCTGGTAAAGAATCTGCTTGCAATGCAGGAGACTTGGGTTCAATCCCTGGGTTAGGAAGATCCCCTGGAGAAGAGAATGGCTAAAAAAAAAAAAAAATCGGAGCTGTGCTATACATCTAGATGTGCGAATGCTCATGTCCGTGGAGGGGCCGGCTCCAGAGCAGCGGGCAGTGTGGATAAGTGTCCTGGGCTTCCTGGCCTTGCAAACCCCTGTGCGCTAAGTAACTTCACTCCTGTCCACTCTTTGTGACCCCGTGGACTGTAGCCCGCCAGGCTCCTCTAGGTCTATGGAACTCTCCAGGTAAGAATACTGGAGGGTTACCATGTCCTCTTCCAGGGGATCTTCCCAACCCAGGGATCAAACCCATGTCTCTTATGTCTCCTGCCCTGGCAGGCGATTCTTTGCCACTGGCGCCACCGGGGAAGCCCCTCGGAAAGCCCTGCTCCCTCCCAGATGCGTCTGCGCGCAGCCTTCCTCTTCTTGCCTGGCCCTGTTCTCCATACCCTGCCCCCTCACTGAAGCCCCCAATTAATGTTACCCTCACTCCGGCCCCCATCATTCAGCTCTGTGCCCCTGCAGGAGAGGTTAAGAATGAGGAAGGAAAAGCATGTAGAGAAGACACTCACGTTATGAATGTGTCAGAGGCACTGGAGGCTGTGGTGTGGACATAAATTGAGGGGAGCAGTGCCGTTTGGGTGCTGATGGGTTCACTGAGCTGTGCCAGGTCTTAGTCGCGGCATGTGGGATCTAGTTCCTTGACCAGGGATCAAACCCAGGCCCCCTGCACTGGGAACATGGTCTTCAGCCACTGTATCACCAGGGAAGCCCAACAGTGCAGATAAAGCATGGTCCGCCTGCCCCGAGTCCCGCCGTCATCTTCATCTGTTCCCTGTGGCGTGTCCTCAGGAGCAGGCACGGGTGAGGGACGCCAGCCTGGGCTCCCGGGATGCTGTGCCTCCACCTCAGACTGGCACCTTATGCACAACAGGCTCTCGCGCCGTTCTGGAGCTTATTTGGTTCTGGTGAGGGCTCTGGGGTCTCTTCTCAGGAGGGCAGTGATTCCCATCCCGAGGGCCCCACCCTCAGCACCTCATCTCAAATAATCACCTCCCTGCAAGGTGTGTGTGGCAAAGTCACTCAGTCGTGTCCAAATCTTTGTGACCCCCCATGGACTGCGGCCCACCAGGCTCCTCTGTCCATGGAATTCTGCAGGCCAGAGTACTGGAATGGGTAGCCATTCCCTTCTCCAGGGGATCTTCCCACCCAGGGATCAAACCCAGGTCTCCTGCATTGCAGGCAGGTTCTTTACCAGCTGAGCCACCTCCCAAAGGGGTTAGGGCCTCAAGGTATGAATCTGGGAGGGAGGGCACACACTCAGTCCATAAGGGACAAACACCACAGATCTGAGCATAATGAGACAGCAGGCCGCAAGGGGAGGGGAGCTACGAGCAGCTGCGTGCCGCCACTCAGCTGAGCTCAGCACTTTCAGGGCACCCGCAGCAGAGGCAGAGACCTTGAAAGTCCTGTCAGGAGCTCGCAGCTTGGGTCCACAGCTTGAGACCCGCTTCTTTAGGGTATGTCGCTAGGCAAGTGATTACCTGGCCATATGGCGAGCGTCTATCCAGCCATAGTGGGTGCCTTCACAGTGCTCCCCAGGATACCCACGTGTTTACGCTTGCCCTGTAAGCTCTGTCAACACTTAGTTGTGTCAGATACTTAAACTTTTGCCACTCTATTTTGGTTTTAATTTGCATTTCCTTGACTGTCCATCTTTCTACTGGTTGTCTACCTAAAGAGTCTTACCAGACTTTTCTGATTATATCTGTGGGTATTCTAATGTGGCCTTTGCAAAACGCGTTTATTCTTAATGTGACCAGCTGAGCCCACTTTTGTTTAGGAAGCCCTTCCCTCCATGTTATAAGAACATCATGCTGTTTTATTCCAGAAGTTCAACTGGTTTCCATTTGGCGCCTCAAGCCACTGCCAGCTGGTCCGTGTCCATCGAGAAGGAAGGCTCTCACTGCAGTTCTTCACAGCAGTGACTGTCTCCGCACCATTCTCTCCTCCACTCACTGTGTTTCTGAGGCCTCAGTACATTCCTGTTTCTGAGGCCCTTTTCTGTCCCACTCTTCCACTTATCTGGCCTGTGTTGGGTGTAATTTACTTCTGACACTGTCAGGGACCCATGCTTTCCTGGGGGAAGAGCTCAACTATTTTTCTCTTATGGTTCTAGAGGTTTGCTTTGCTTTTGTGAATTTCCGATGGATTTGTTTAGATTCTAATCTTCAGATCCACATACCTTACAGTCTTTGCAGTCCTTGGGGTCAGGTTTGTATTTTGCATCTCTCAGGTTTTTAACTTGTGCCTTTAATCTTTCTTCTTGGTATATTCTCCTGGGTTTTTTAATTTTTTTTCCATCAAGATTTATTTGACTTGTGAAGTTGTTTAGAAGTGTTTTTTAAATACTAAATCTTATTGTGGCTAGAAAAGGAGGTTTCTTCTTTGATTCGACTGACACTATGGCCTTTTAGAGCATTCTCTTACATGTTGTGTGTGTAGTTAACAAGATTCTAGGTGACGGGCATGAGGATCTGTAGGTGTATGTTTCAGACGACTTGTAAATTGGCCTGTTCAGATGTTTCCTATTAATCTTTTGGATTACTTAATTATCAGAGGTACATTAAACCTTCCTTTCCCCCTCAATTACGGACTCCTTACATTTTCCTTGTCATGCTTCCATATTTTACTTTAAAAATCACGAAATATATAGTCACCCAAATTTTGAATTACCTTCCTGGTGAATCAAATTAAAAAAATTATTAAATGCTATGCTTTACCCCAATATTACTTTTCTTTCCCCTTCAAATCTATTTTGTTTGATAGTAATACAGCCATATCAGCTTTCTCCTTTAATTATTTGCTTGCTGACTTCCTATTTTTCCTTACATTTTAAATGTTTCTAATATTTTAAGAGTGTCTCCTATAAACAGAATGTAACTAGACCTTTATCACCAGTGAAACATTTTCCATCTTCAGGAAACTAGAAAGCACCTAATGAGACGGTGATGAAGTGGCCACAGCAAATGGTAAAGGAACCAGGTTTGCCACAGAACAAATTATCAAATTGGCTTCGTTACTACCTTTTCTGGTGCTTTCTACTCTCCTGAAAATGTTTCCTATGCTTTTCAGTCCAGTGTTTTTTTTTCTCCCCTTTGTAAGAGGACAGCCAGAGAAAGAAAAAAACTGCTTTCAAAACTGAAGAAAAAAAGCCCAGAGCCACCAAGGCCTCCCCAGCCCCAGAGAAGACCTGTGTGCCCCTTCCCCTTCCAGCAGTGCCCCCACCTTCTCCAGGAGGCAGCCCCAAGGGGAGCAGGCTCGCCTGCCAGGCCAGCCTTGCAGGAGCCCTTGGATGGCACCGCCCGGTGTCCCTGTGACTTCTGGCAGCCAAGGGTGGTGCGGATGGCAGGTGCCACCCACTCTGCTACCTCGGGTGGCCGTCTCCGCTGTCCCAGGGGTCACCCCCACCCCCACCCCCAGCCTTTTACCTGTGCCAGCAGGGCACTGCGGGCCCAGAGACGAGTAGATTCCTACCTTCCCACGGGACAGAGCTCTCACCTCGTGCCCCGTCCCACCGGCATCATCAGGTCCTGGCTGGAGTAAATGCCCTGAGTTAGGCGTTTCCTATTCAGAGCTTTATGTTTACTCACACTGAAGACACTGTCTTCACTGAACATCCCTCCCTCCTGGAACCCGCCACTTCCGCTGGTCTGGCCTCTCCGGAGCGCAGGCTCAGGGGGCATTTCACACATCTCCTAATTTAAGAGATGGTCTTTAGTCTGCCTCCTGCTGCTGAGAAGCCGCCAGCATTTCCTCCTCTTTCCTGATCTGCCTTTTCTCTCTGATGCCCATCATTTCACTGCAGCTCAGGTGACGGTTTATCTGCCTTGCTTGGAACGTATTTTGTTCCTTAGTCTGGAATGTCAGACCTTGCAGCAAGTCTAGATCAGCCGCTTAGAATACTGCTCATCCCGTCTCCACTTGGATTTTGAACTGGGAAACTTCTGCACTTTTTCATACTTCCACTTGTTTATTTCTTTGCTATGTAGTGGAGAACTTATCCAGTCTTCTCGTTTACTAGCAAAACTTTTAACTTGTGCCACAGTTTTAAATTTCGGTGATTTTTCCTATTTGGAAGTTATCTGGCTCTTTTCAAACGCCTGTCATGATTTCTGACAGTGTTCCTTATCTGATTCTAATCTTTGTTTCTCAGGGATGTGTGTGCTGTTAAAGTTCTAGACTGGACTGGCTTTTGTGTGGAGTTTATATTCCTGTTGAGACCCAGGTTAAAGATGGGTCCACATCCAGAAATTTCTATCTGCTTGTGACAGGCACCATCTACTTAAGCTACCTGGCTTGTAGTTTTCTGGACCGCAGAACTCCAGACCCTGGACACACCCCTCACCAGGCTCAGACTCCTTGCCCTGTAGCGTCTTTATGCTGGTGGGCTGAGTTATTTTCTTAGTTTGTGCTTTCACCGCAGGAAGCTCTTAGTTCCAACTCACCGGCTTGCAGCAGACCCTACCTTGATCTGTTGTTAAGATGGAAGACCTGAGAAATGTCCTAAGGGCAGGGAAGGTGCCCAATGGAACTGTAATAAAGTTAGAGGCGACCACCGTCAGGTGTCTGGCAGGAATGTCAGCCTCTTTTGAGTTGCAGCTGTCTAATGCAGAAAGGGTGGCCTTCAGCACATGCAAGCACGCGGCTGGGCATGAAAAGAGGACCTTCTGTGGAAGGTCTAAGAGGTGACAGTAACCATGGTTAAGCCAGGATGGATTTAAAGACCACCAAACTGGGACATGTCACTACTACATTACTCCAGAATCAATTTGGAAGGTAGAAGGTATTTTACACCCAGAAAACACCACCTGCTAATACCTAATGCAGTGGAAGTTCACCCAGGGCAAACCTAACCTCCTCTCGTGGCGGTCCCCACAGAGCCCATGGGCAGCATGTCGTCCATGGAGGTGAACGTGGACATGCTGGAGCAGATGGATCTGATGGATATCTCTGACCAGGAGGCCCTGGACGTCTTCCTGAATTCTGGTGGCGAGGAGAACACCCTGCTGTCCCCTATCTCAGGTAGGGGTGAAAAGCCTGCAGACATAATCATAATCACTCTAAGCACCGTGATTTCCCTCTGGCTTGGTGAGACACCGTGTGCTAAGCTGTTCCACTCTCCCCCAGAGTCTGGCGTCACAGACGTGGACACACGACACACTGGCGGTCGCAGCCGTGGATTTCTCAAAGGTTCTCAGTGCTTTTCCCAGATACCTTCAGCAAACAGGGCATTTTTCTTAAAATTGCATTTTAATTTTTTCCTCTGTCTGCAAAGTCTGACTTGGGTTTCTGTGGTTAAAAGCACTAGATTTTGGGGAGGTGGAGGTCTGTGTGGCTCCCCACCCTCCCTATTCAGTAGATGGTATTTGATGCTGGGGGCAAGGCCAAGGCGTGTGTTCAGCCGTCAGCTTACGTTTTAAAAGCTAGTGGCGATCCTGGGGGCATATTCTCTCCATTTAATAACTTACCATAATCTCACGTTCATTTAGATCTTTACTGGTGCTCCGGCACTGTACCTGGCCTCTCTGTAAATTTCAGACCATTCCTCCTGGGTGGGTGGGCTTTGAGGCTGTCGCCATGGAGAACATGTTTCTTCCATACTCCGAAAGATGGGAAGGCCAGCCCCTCACAGCACCTGCCTCCTACCTGGTGGTCCCACACCACGGGCTCCATGTCCTCAGTCAGGCCTGGGGGCTTCCCCTTGACCTGTGTTTCCAACAGAGCAGCTCCTTCCTCCCCTCCCCAGTGGCAGGAAAAGACTCCTATCACCTGTGTGAGGTTTTGGTTCCTGTAAGAGGCTCCACAAGCGTTTTTCTCGTAAGGTCCATTTCCTTGAAATCAGTTCAGAGGCTATAAAGAGATAAACCTGGCTTGTCAAGGTCATGAGCAACGCAAGTCACACCTGCAGAACTTGCCATTGGGTCTTGAGCAATCACCGGAGGCTGTGGGAAGGGTTCAGGATCTTTCCACCTGTCACAGGTGGCAAGAAGGGTCAGCTGGAGCCCCAGGTGGCCTCGGGGAGCCACCACGCTCAGCACCTTCTACAGGAGCTTCCTGCACGTCACAGGAACAGAGAAATTCCGCCCCCTGGATTCGCTGCAAGTTCAAATGCTCGTCGTGGCCAACAACGCTGAGATGCAGGACTTCCGTGATGGGCTCTCCTCTGCTCTCTCCCCCAGGGCCTGAGGCAAGCCCCGGTCAGGATGCAGTCACTCTCGAGGTGCCCAGTCCCTCCCAGTCCCCAGCCACACCACCTTCCTCATCCTCACCTGGTACCGACCCGGCCTCCCGAGACTCCAGTGAAGGCGGGGAGTCACCCGTGGTCCAGTCTGACGAGGAGGGCGTGGAGGTGGACACCGCCCTTGCCACCTTACACACCGACAGCGACTCCTAAGCCTGGGCGCCTGTGCGCCGACCACCTTGAAGGACGATGCAGCGTGCACAGAGACCCGTGGTGAAGGTGGGTGGACTGGGGGGGCTCTTGGTTTTTACACAATTGACGTGAGGCAAGTGACTGCAACAGCTAACAATAAAGTCTGAGAACTTTAAACGTAGCCAGTTTGTACAGAAAGGCTGCTAAATACACACGCCCTGCAGGTGGGGCCAGGGAGCTTGGCATCCACAGCAGCTCGGCGCTGGCGAGCTAAGCCCCTTGCAGGTAGGAAATCGGGCCTCTTCTCAGCTCTAACAGAGTTCGGGCAGAATGGTCAAGTCCAACAACAGTCCCTAGTTTATTTAATAGCACAGCACACCTGGCAGGGAGGGAGAAAGGAAACATGGGCCCAGTCCCCACGCCGTTTCACTCCTCACCAGACCCCGGTCACAGAGCGGTGTGTTTCCCCCACCACCACTCACCACTGTCAGAAAATGAGATTTTAAAACTCTGTGTTCACACCACTCCCTGGCCAAGGGGATGGACCCTTAGCCCTCTGATCAGAAAAGAGCTGATTTCATTCACTCATCTTCCACAAGACAAACAGGTGTCCAAAAAACTTTGTTTTATTATTAAACCTTGTAGTACAAACCTGAAAAGTAAACAAAAAACTGGCAATAAACAACATGAAAAGTCTTCCCTCCCAAGGGAGGGTGCAGAGCAGCGCTAATAAATTAAAACGTCAGACCGCAAGCCGTAGGCGGAAGTTCACTGTCCAAAAGAGGGCCAGCACACAGCAAGGCCATGGAGCAGACAAGCACACTGGGAACCACGACTCTGCTCATGTCACTGTTAAACACGCCAACACAGTTCAGTCTTCGGCAACGACAACCGACAGAGAGTACCACAGGACGCTGCTGACGGCCCCGCCGGCCAGCTCAGTGCAACACGGCAGCTGCGGGATCGCTGAGTCCAATCACGAAACAAAGAACAGCTTGTGAAAACAGTTTCCCTTTTTTATTCCACACATACTGTACACACAACCGGAGAAGGGCAACAGCTACTCCATTATTATTTTTGTTGTTGTTGTTCAGTGATGTAAGCAGCACTTATAAATGTTACAAGAAAAACCCTGTAAGCATCCAGTCCACCCGATGAAGAAACGGAAGTGTAAGGCTTTTCTTCATCTGTCCTCGCGCCCTCCCCTCCCCCACCCAGAAAAAGGCTCAAGTATTTGAAACAATTTACAGGCGTATGTACAAAAGGGACGGGTTTTTTTTTTTTTTCCTTTTTTTCTTTCTTTTTGTTACAACATGAAGAGAAAAAATAGACCAGATGAGCGCAGATGCATTTTCACATTCAAAAAGAACCGCAGACCTCCGAGTGGCTCTAGATGTGATCACCAACGAAACGAGTTTAAAAAGAAAAATTAATGCTGACCTGTGAAGGTGTAAAACAAACAGGTGAGATGAAGATGGAATGTCAGAAAGATTGCACATCCATGACAAAGAAGCACTTCCGGCTTCAATCACTTTTTTTTTCCTTTTTTTTTTTTCTTAAGGATGCTATTGAAGGGTTTTTTGATAAAGTAGCCAACAGCACCAAAAAAGAACAGAATGGATTTCCTAATGAAATCAGGCACAGGTTTCCCTCACGTGACCCCTCCAAGGCAGGCAGTCTTTCTTCTCTTCCCCTTTCTCCTTAAACAGATGCATAGTGAAGTGCTGGTAAAGGGCGCCCAGTGGCTCCGACCTCCTCATTTTGCCTATGGTTAGGAAACAACGTCCGCCTTCAGCTGCCATGACCGCCCCAAGAAACAAAATGGGGATTCTCCGGTTTTACACTTACAAACTCATCCTGCACGTGACAGAAGAGAAGACAGCCAAGTAAAGCCATTTCTTTCAAGTTTTGTGTGTGTGTGTGTGTCTATCCCTTTTCCTCTCTAGAAAAAAATCTGCTCACATGACTGATGGTTTTAAAATTTGTTCTCCAAACTTCACCCTCTTCAAAAATGGGTTAAAAAGCCTTTTTTCCCCCAACAATTACAAAAGAAAAAACAAACAAACAAAAAAACAAACACAAACAAAAAAATCAAACAGAAAGGCTTTTGTCAGCCACAAGGGGCGATACAAATTAATACAGCCCCTCAAGGGTTTTAAAACAGTGAATATACGGCAGTTTCAAAAATCTGACTGCAGTATCTAGGTATTCTAAGTACAAAAAAAAGTTCAACAGTTTAATGCTAAAACAAAATTAGTTCTCTAAAACCAGAAGAAAATCTTCTTTAGAGCTAGTGCAAAGACAGCTTGTATCCTACAGCAAGTACTCCAAACTAGAATATAATAATTACAAAATAACGTCTATCCCTCGCCCACGGCGCTGGCGTCTTCAGGAGGATGCGAGCCTGGAGGGCGGCACGTCCACCGTGGCTCTCTTGCGGGGCCCTCTTTTTGGTGTGGGTTTACTGAGACAGTTCTCAATGCTGCCGTTTTTACCAGATACCTTGCCACAGATCTGATTGACCAGGCTGATAATCTGTTCCTGTTTTGGGTTGAAAAAGGAGACACAGAATTAGCAGGTGGAAGAGCGCCATCCCCAGGCCATCAGCTTCATCAAACGGCAGCGGCGGTGCCCAGGGGTGGCGAGGGCCAGGGTGGCCTGTGGTTGGGACGATACTTCCTGAGACGGAAGCCCCTAACCAGGCACCTAAATTAAACTTTCCTTCTCTGGGGGAAACCTGCCTTTTCTCATGTGGAATCCAGAGAGGCGCACAGAGCCTCCCACCCCTTCCCCCCCCACCGCCTTCAGGGAGCCCAGGAGCACCGCCCCTGCCATGGCAGTCAAGTGGGAACAGTTTCTGCAGCCCCATAACCAACACACCCTGGGACAGGTTGCTGAAGGCTGTGTTCCTATCGAGGTCCCTCACCCCCTAAACAACACAGCAGAGGGCTTCCTGCAGCCGCCCCTGTGCACCTCCAGGGGCCTAGAGGCCTCCGGGACTATCGGGGACGCGGGGTGGGGGGCAGCTGGGAAGTGAGGAAAGACTCGCGCACCCTGGATGGGGATGGGTCTGAGCTGCTTGTTTCTCTGGCTACACTGAAACCTATTTGACCTACTCGTGCACATAAACACAAACACTTGTCCACAAATGCTTGTTATTCCCTCCGCAACAAAGGGAAGAAAGAGCGAACAGGACAGGAGAACCAGTTATCTGTTTGGCATCAAAAACCCATGTATAACTGTTAACACAACTCAACTTACAGCCATCCAGGTTTACAAGGAGCCACAGGGAAGACTATCCGAATGGCTGTGTCCTGACATACATTCCAGAGCACCTGTGTGAGCCAAGGGTGGGTGGACAGAACAGGAAGCCACGGGGACAGGAGGCCACTCCATCATTCAAGCTTGAGGGTCAGCCTAGTCCTGGCTCAGGCTGGGTGCTGCACACCACTTAAATCACTTACAATACACACGCTAACCAAGAATGAGCAGGCGAGCTTTCAAGATCAGCTACCTTGGCTAAAGCCGCCTTGGCAGCAAGGCTGTGTAGCCAGAGGTCATACCTTTGCTTGTGTGACCAGAAGGCTGGGCAGCAGGGACCTGAGTGCTGGGTGCCAGGGCTCAGAACAAGGGCTCTGGTCTCATGAGCAACTTCTGGAATCCAACCCAGAGCTGGAAATTCCCCAATTAAAATATTAATAATATAGTTCAGCTCAATAGGGAACTGATTTGTGATTTTCATTTACTAGAATAAATTTAGGCCACTGGCAAAGTGGGAGGCTTATAAAAACCCTTCTCTTCCCTACTCATGAGAACCAATGATTAAGCTTCAGACTGACAGACCCTACAGATGTGATTCTTTTCCAGGATTCTGGTCACATCAAAACACCAAGCTCCAAAATGGGCCGGAGGTGGAAACTAACCCACGTCTTGTCGAGCTTCAGAATCATCTAAGATGCACCCTGCGCGCTGCCAGAGATGCTCTGACTCAGACATGAGGGTTTATTTTTAACCGTGTTCTGACATTTGCTGTTCAAGTGAAGAAGCAGGGAGGGCAAAGTGGTTACTGCCTTTGCTGAGCATACTCTTTAAAGACAAAGAAGATACAGAGAGATCTATTTCCAGCTTTCTAATCTTGTAATTTAGCCAAAGGCTTCTTATCAAATCTGACCACAGCCTGAGCCCATGAGGGCGCCCCCAGAACCTCCTGAATCAGGCCTGGCTGGGCATCTGGCCTGGCTCACCTAGGGCTCTGACGTGTTCTATGGGATGCGCCTCCCTGGGGCGGGGGGTAGCTAGCAGGTTCCGCGCTGAAGGCGGGGCTCACAGCTGGACAGGAGCGGCAAAGGGGTCCCGGCAGCAGTCTCCCAAGGTGACCCCAAGAAGGGCTCTGGGTCAGTGCAGAGTAAATACTGCAGGGCCGTGTGCCCCGGAGCTACACATGTACATCACCCGAAACCACAATCGCAGGGCAGCCTGGAAGCACGTGGACAGCCGACGGGGGGGGCCACGTGCCAGCCACTCTGGGGGCAGAGATCCGGGTGCTCCTCGCAGCTGAAGGCAGCACCCGGCCCTTACCCAATGAAGGGTAGAAACCGGCCACACAGACGGCACATTGTACCTACCTCTGGGGACGACGGGTTTTTAGAAAGGGTGCAACTAGGACTTACTCAGAAGGTGAAAGCTTTAGGAGCAAAAAGACTCTGGCTCTGCCAAGGCCCCCAGGTGACGACAAGGGCCCGGGCGCTCCAGGACCACCCCAGGACCACCCCCTCGGGCTCTGCCTGCAGCTCAGTGGGTGGCCGTGGGCCCCACGGTTCACCATACCCCAAACCACAGCAGCACCCCAGCCGCTGCACGGAGGGACCCCGATGTGGGCAGAAGCACATGGACATCCTCACGGTGTGTCCCAGACACTCCTGGAGCCCCAGCAGGAAGGCGACTCGGGCCAAGTCCTGCGCTCTCCCCCTGGATCTGCCCCGACCAGAGGGGACGGCACAGCCCTCAGCAAACAGTGGGGCGCCCACGTGTCAACACACACTGCTGGTGAACGGCCGGCTGGGGGCGCTGCGGGTGGGTGTGCCGAGACGTGAGGGGCATGGACGAGGATGCCAGTCCCCCAGCCCCAGCTGCCGGCCTCTCCAGGCCAGGGCAGCCCCGTCTCGGCCCACCGAGCTGCTTCCCCACCACATCAAGCCCCATCGGGCCAGAGGTGCCTGGAAGCAGGCTGGATGCGGGGCCACGCGGGCGGGCGGTCGCCCTGCGGAGGCACTGACCTCGTCGTAGCGGTACATAAGCTTCAGGCCGCGGCAGGACTTCTGCTTCTCCACGTGGCGCAGCGCGCACTCGAGGCAGAAGACCACGTTCTCGTTCTCCTGCACGACCTGTGTGGGGCGAGAGGCAGTGCGGCTGAGGCATGCGAGGTAGGCAAGGGCGCCCCAAGGAGGGCGGCAGGCTCTCAAGAGCAGAGCAGGGGAGCCCACTGCCTGGGCTGGAGGCATCTGTGGCCCAGAAACACAGGATGCTGCTGCAAAAGCAACTGAACGTCACGGCATCACAAGCTGGAGCTGCGGCCCGGCGGCCTCGGCCCTCTGGCTTCTCCGCGCTTTCCTGGCCCGAGTCGGAGCGTGGCAGCCGGGGCTGCGGGGTTTGAGGGCTCCTGAGACTATTGGTTCAAAACCTCCCGCAGGATAAAAGATGCCAGGAGGGTCACCCTGAACATTCGTGACAGTATCTCCTGCTCCTGAGCGGCTCGGGCAGCCCAGCCAGTCGCGCCTCCCGAGGAGCCGGCCTCTGTCCACGCTCCAGCCTGCACGGCTCCCGATCCCAGGGACCCAGCTGCACCTGGCCTGAGCTGCTCTGCGTGCCGCCCCCACCCTGGCCTGGCCTGGCCTCCCTCTGTGTGACCAACGGGGAGACACTGCCTTAACACACCAGAGACAAGAGCATCACAGGCTCTTTCAGAAGGACTCTGGGAAAGACCTGTTTCCTGTCTTTGAGGTTTCTAAGCAGAGACAAGAAACCAAGCTGCAGGTGTAAGGAAATGATGCTTATTGGCAGAAACACATGACTCAAAGCTGAGGATGGAACCACACAAAAACACAAAACAGTGAACAGAAATGCACAAATCCCTTAGTAAATAACCTAAGTAATGAAAAGCACGTACAAATAAAACCTGAACTTTAACCCGTGAATTCAGGGTATGTGCTTTCTAAATAACAGGCTAAGAAATACTGGTGACCACTCTGAAAGTCAGCTTTCTGAGGGACAATGCCATCCTCGGAACCCACGGGAAGGGACAAGGGCCACACAAGGTCATAGTAGTCACCCAGGCTCATGGGAAACCTACAATGATGGTTTCCCACGAGTATAACCCCATTCCAATGCAAGACGAACAAACCCAGAACTATGCAGCTTTCATGAGTGATGTCCACAAAACATTTCTAAAATCTGGTGAAACTCTTATGGCTTGTTTGTTTTAAAGACAGCGTGGTTCTAATTTGTATTTTTTAAAAAGCCTCTGGGAAAACAAAACTAATAGAATACATACATAAAATGGGACACATGGTTGTCATGCACTGAATTATCCCCTCCCCAAATGCAGATGTCCTAACCCTCAGTAACTCAGGAGGTCCTGAGCAGGAGCATCGGAGACAGAAGCAGGGAAAATGAGGTTGTAGGGTGGATTCTGGTCCCGTATGACTTACATTCTTTCAAAGACAAGAAGAGATTAAGACAGCAGCACTCACAGGAAAGGCCCCGTGAGCACCACGGGGAAGTGGATGTCTACATGCCAAGGAGACGCCTCAGGGAGAACCAACTTGCTGACACCTTGACCTGGGACTCCCAGCCTCTACAACTATGAGACGTTTCTGCTGTTCACGGCAGCCCTGGCTAACTACAACACCAGCTACAGAGACCTGTGCGGGGGCCAACTGCCTGAGGGAGGCAGGAGGGGGCTGGGCTGGGTGTAGGAGCGTGAGGCGTGTAACTCAGCCCTGGGCTGGGTCAGACAAGCCCGTCGTGGAGGCTGCGGGACAGCCAAGAGAGAAGGCAGAAGGGCTGGACTGCGCTGGTTTCCAGCCACGACCAGGGACGGAAAGCTGGGAATAGGAAGTGCTGCTTTACCAGACAGACTTCAGAGTCCTTGGGGCAATCAGAGCAACCGCGCAG
The DNA here is from genome assembly GCF_001704415.2 of Capra hircus. Lineage (NCBI taxonomy): Eukaryota > Metazoa > Chordata > Mammalia > Artiodactyla > Bovidae > Capra > Capra hircus. The sequence goes on along the minus strand of NC_030830.1, from coordinate 8,863,475 downwards.
CTGAACAGAAGCTTCAAGAGGCCAGGAAAGCTAAGGAGAGGCCAGGAAAGCCAGGGAGCTGCATCCCCACAGTCAGCCCGCGGGGAGGCCGGGTGGGGCAGCCGCGTCCCCACAGTCAGCCCGCGGGGAGGCCGGGCAGGGGCAGCCGAGTCCCCACAGTCAGCCCGCGGGGAGGCCGGGCAGGGGCAGCCGAGTGCCCAGTCAGCCCGCGGGGAGGCCGGGCGGGGCAGCCACGTCCCCACAGTCAGCCCGCGGGGAGGCCGGGCAGGGGCAGCCGAGTGCCCACAGTCAGCCCGCGGGGAGGCCGGGCGGGGCGCGCGTGGGGCTCACCATGGACAGGTAGCACAGGTGCTGGCACACCTGGCATCGCCGCTCTGAGGTCTCCAGCTGCAGCCACTTCCGAGGCTTCTTCTTGCCGTCGGGCGCGGCGCTGCTGCCGTCGTGGCTGCCGTAGCGGGCGGAGGAGTGGAGGCCAGCCTCGAAGAGCTGCCGCCGCTGCCGCAGCTCCGTATCCCTGCCAGGACACCGGGGGTCAGCTGGCCCACAGGGGCTGGGGTCCTCAGTTGGGCACCCAAGTCAAAAGGCCAGACCTGCCCCAAGGCCTCTTGGACGGCCGCACTCTGCCTGCTGTGACCGCGGGGCACACGGCCAAGCGCAGAAGAGCCACCACTTGCAGCCTTCAGCCTCTGGCCGAGCCCCAGGAACAGGAGGCCAGTGCTTCCCCACAAAGGACGGACCGCACCCTCACCATGCCTGGCTGAGCCTAGATGGGCCGGCCTAGAACTGTCTCGTGTTACCTGAGCTCGTCCAGAAGGGCTGAGATGGTACTGAGAGTGGAACCGTTTTCCTTTTTTGCTTCCGCTTGTGCGATCTGGTAGAGTAACTTCTCCATCGAGAATGGCTTAGCTATATGGCGACGCTTCATCTCCTGAAAGAGGCAGTCACATCCCTTCAGGGCAGATTTTCATTTCTAGGCAGCTATCAAGGGTTTCCTTTACTGGGGAGGCAGTGCTATCTGAATTTTCAAATTCTGAATTCCATTTGGATGAAAAGCAATGCAAAAGACACACGATGATCTTGTCTCCCCCGAGGAAGACCGCAGACCCCAGGTCCTCCGCCAGCCAAAGGCAGGGTTCGCCTTTCACACCTCTGCAGCGACGGCCCAGGACTGAGCAAGAGAACTCAGCAACTTACAGGAGGCTAGCCAGCCTGGAGCCATTCTCCCTCCCCAGATGAGCTTCTCAGCCGCCTTAGGCTGTATCTACAAACAAGACCCCCACTGGGGGACGCCAGGCCACATGCGGAGTGGCCACCCGCCTACCTTGGCCGTCTCGAAGCCCATGCTCGTCCACTGGGTGGTGGCGAAGTGCACGGTCTCGGAGACGCTGTAGCCACAGCAGACTTTGGACACGAAGGATCCCGGGAAGCAGACGACGAACTGGCCACTCTGCTGCACCGTCCTGTGCACCTTGATTCCCTCCCTGCACAGCACCTCCGGGGAGATCTGCGGAGACGTGGGGCTGAGCCACCTGCCTCCTGCCCCGCTTTCCGTGAGGACCGCCTGCGGCAGCGGCCCACCACACCGGCCCTCCAGACGGGCGTCGGGGCTTAAGCCTGCTCCCCACACGGAATATGTCCTGTATTACAGATTCTCTGTTTCTCTTTTAGAAAATAAAAGAGACGTGACCCCTAAGTGAAGGAAGAGGAAGCTCTAAACTGATAAAGGCCCAGGAGCAACGCCTGAGATAAGGGCACGGCAGCGGTGATCGGGGACCCTCACAAGCAGAGCCCTGAATCCCCACCGCACGGCGGCTATGGGCTTGGGAGAGAGAAGACCCCGACAAGGGCCGCAGAGGCCAGAGAAGACCCGAGATCAGGCTGTCAGAACACAGCAGGACTCAACAGGCTCTGAGAGCCAGGCCAGCCGCCTCTGCGCTCAGCCCTCAGTGATCCTGCCCAGCGTGCCAGGTGCCCGGCCCGACCCCAGTCGCCACTTACAAACCCACCAGGCCCGAAACCGAGTCAAAGGGCCCCACGTCCTGGGCAATGAGAGGAGCGTGCTTTAGTTGTGTTTCCATAAAAGAGGAGTTTTTTACGATGGCTCCCTGGATTGGTTGTTCACAGTCCTCTAGTTCTGCGGGGCAGGTCAGCCGAGGGGTGAGGAAATGAAACCGCCGCGCGGCCCCCACCCATGGCCCCCGCCGCCCTAGCCTGTGGCCCCGCCGCCCCAGCCCGCAGCCCCTACCATGACGTTGCTCTCGAGCATCTGCAGGCCGGGGGTGCCGTTGGCTTGCAGCAGAGTGTGCACCACATCCTCCAGCTTGTGTTCCTCCTCAGCAGGAATGCAATACCTGGGCGGTTTGGAATCAGGGCGGAGGCTGCTGACAAGGCCCCTCCCCAGGGAGCCCGCCCTCCATACTCCCCCAGAGAGAGGGGTCCACAGCTGCCTGGAGACCGGCCTCAGCTGCAGGAAGGGAGGTGGGCATGTGCCCAGTGGCCCTGGGTCTCTCTGGGCAGCTCTGCCACTTATGCCCCGTGACAAGCATGCCCACCTGCATGCAGGTCCGACCTACGCCCAAGCCATGCAGCCTTCAGACCAAAACCAGACATTTAAAGCCCCTATAAATCAGATCCAGACATGTCCGCAGCTTCAACAGCCTCTTGTGAGCCTCCAGAGCAAGGACTTATTGCTGGGCTGGTACCTGACCCTTCTCTCCAGCAGACGGAGGACGGGGCGGGACCAGGGCTCAGAGTGGAACCCACCCACACCAAGGGCCTGTGCAAGGTAGAGGGAGCGGCCCTGCAGGGTGGGACTCAGACAACACGGCCCCCGCTGACTGGGGCCAAAGAGCCCAGCGGGGCCGGTGGGAGAGGACGCAGCCTCAGCTCAGCTCGAAGAACCAGGACCCTCAGTGCGGGCCGGGGAGCAGGAGGGAGGGAGTGACGACTCGGGTCCCAGGAGGACCCCTGGGGACACACCTGTCGCCTACAGCGCTCGAGACACTGGTGGCAGCGGTCTGCACAGAGGCAGGCTCCCCCTGGCCTCCTGCTCTGGGACTCTCAGCCCTGCCGTCCACAGGCTAGAGGGGACAGCTGACCACCCCCTGCCCTCCCCACAGCTACGTGCAGGGCTTCAGGCTGCCCGTCCCCACCTCCCCTAGGCCGGGTGGGGAGGGCACCCGTGATGAGCGGTCCACGGGGCGGGGGTCCTCACTACTACTAACCTAGTCAAGGTTCTTGGAGAGGCTTGTTGTCTCAACACCAACATATTCTATTGCTGATCTGACTTAGGTCCAGAGTTTCTAACCTCGCTCACACGTTTTAAGAAAAACCACACCGTAAAGTCCTCTGATCCTTTCCGGCAACCTGTCCCTGCAGCACAGAGGTTCCAGAGCCTTAAGTCCCCTGCCTCTCACTCAGCAGTCACTCAGCACGCAGGCCGCAGCCTCTCACCCTGTCTCCCTGCAGGGCCGAGGCCACGTGGCCCCACTTTCTGATGAAGGACCAGGGGCACAGGGCGGGGGGCTCACACCCCGAGTCTATGCGGCTCTTCGACCCTCCATGCTGCCTGAGACCCTGGCCCCACCACGGGAAACCCAGCAGAGGGCCTGCCTGCTCCGATACCGACGGCCCGTTGCCCCGAGGTAGCCCAAAGGCAGGAGGAGCCGTGATGAGACTGTTGCCGACACCAGCTCCTTGGAGTAAGAACATCGGCTCTAGGACTTTAATATAGGAGCTAATCACCCTACTAGGACAATAAACTGAATAAGTGTGGGATGGATGCGATGCCGGTAGCCTGTCAGACAACAAGACATCTGATCATTTGCAGTGATTTCCCATCTGCCGCCATCAACAAAGGCGCTGAAGAGCCAGCTCGGAGAGGGACTGAGGAGCCTGACAGTGAAGGATCACGCCGGGGAACCAGACCAACTCCTAATCCCCAACGGCAGAGCTCCACCTCCGGGAGACCACTCTCTGTGCAGAGAGTGGGCCGGGAGGCGCTGAGGACGCCCGCTCACGTGAGCCCATGCAGCCGCCACGCCTGGCCCGCTTCCTGCTCTATCTCTCCTCGTTTCTGACGCCAGTAGGACACGAACTCCTGGCCATCAACAACCCCGAGGGGGACACTTCAGAGAGGGACAGCCCCGTATGAGCCCGCAACTGCAACGGACAATGGCCAGGAAGAGATTCGCGGCCGTGCTCATCACCGGAGCAAACTACAACGTTCTCCACCAGCTCGCCTCCCAAGCGCGCTCCTCAGACTCTGACAGGGAGCACAGGACGCGCTCGCACGAGCCCGCCTGCCCCGGTGAGTGAGAGGGGGGCGAGCCGGCACACTCACCAAATGCAGTCAGCACCCGTGTGTAAGTAGTCGATGTAGGGGAGGTGGTTTTGGTCTCGAGACCAGCATGAGGTAGAAAAGACCATGCCGATATTCAGCCAGGGAATTGTCACTCCTGGAACAAAGGGGACAGGGAGGCACGGAGAGCCGTGAGTTAGGGCGACGGCGACAGACATCGAATCGCCTCCCCAGCCAGAAAAAGGAGGAAATGCGATCAGAACCAGGCCAACTCAATGAGAAGGCGCGTGCTCCTTCCTGCTTCTGATATAGGAACCAAGATCCAAAGACACAGTTACAAAGCAATAGTGAGGAAACACCCTGACTAGTGACTGAGGGCAGGAGGGACACGCCTACCACGGTGGCCCGTGGGGCCTCAAGGCCAGGGGCCCAGGAAGGGGACCGTGTCTAAAGCAGCCCCTCCGCCAGGGGACGGCCCTCAGTGCACCAACAGGACGCCTGGTTTCGCTCCTACCGGGTGAGGCAGGAGCCCCAGAGGGTCAGAGGTCAGCTCTGAAAGCTCCCAGGTGGAAAGCGGAGGTGTCTCCCCAGCTTCCAGATCGGCATTTGGTTTACCTTTCCACGTTTTTATCGACTCCAACTACACCCGACTCCTCTCCCTTCTCGAACAATCCCTGAGGTCTCTGCACACCCTGCACACCGTGGTCCCCAGCCCTCCAACCCGCAGCCGGCTTACCAGGCACAGCACCGAGGTGACGCAGGATGGAGCCTGTGTTATTGGGGAGGACGGTGAGGTTCCATCCGTGTCTGCAGGGGAAAGCACAGGGGCGTCACGAACCGGCACGAACCAGTGCGGACAGACGCCGTCCGGCCCACAGGACCCAGGCAGGAGCGTCCAACGGTACCTTGAAAACGGTTCTGACTTCCCCACCGGGAAGCCGCTGCCGTGGGTGTTGGTGTCCACCTTGCCGCAGTGCACGGCCACGTGGCAGTCCTTCTCCTCCACGAGCCGCCAGTACTCTTGCTGCGGGGAGAGGGGCATCAGCACCGTGCTGCCCGGGGCTGCAGAGCCCCGCCGCCGCCTGCGACCTAGGGGCCGTGGCCTCCCAGGTGGCCGGGGCTGCAGGCAGTAACCGCACGCCCAGCGTCACGGGGTCAGGTCCATGACCGACAGATGGATCAACACAAGGTACGGTGTCGTCCGAATACAACTCGGCCTCAGAGAGGGGAATTCTGACGCGCGACAACACAGGAATCCTAAGGACATGACGCTAAGTGGAGAAGCCAGTCTCAGAAGGACAAGTACTGATTCCGTTCCCGTGAGGCACTCGGGACGAAGTCAGACAGAAAAAGAGAACGGAGGGGCTGGCATGGACTCGGTGATTCACAGGAGCTGACTTCCAGTCTGGGAGGATGGACAATCTGCAAACGGGTGGTGGAGTGGGTCATACGATGACATTCAAAGGATTTTGGTGCCGCTGAACTGCACCTAAAAACGGCTTGAGTGGCACATGTCACGCGTACGTCACCGCAATCAAGGATCACTTCCGTGAAAGGGAGGGAGAAAGTGACTCAGAAAGGAAGGGGAGACGCCCCCCCCCACCACTGCAGGTGTGGTCACAGTGCCCCCAGACAGGCGTCTGGGCAGACACGCTACTCAGCCCCAAACAAGGGAAGTGACCATCCTACCCCCGAGGCTGCCACTCAAGCTAATGAAACAGACGGGGGAAGGGTGGGCACGACCTGAAAAATTGCAGGGCAAACGCCAGGTCGGGACGGGCTTTGCTAACAGGAGAGAGGGTTCCGTCTTCAACCATCAGTGCAAAAGCTCAGCAACGCCCTCCCCGCCTCAGCCAACCCCGCTTCCTGGAGCCTCTCCAGGGAGCACCCAGGGTCAGCCCCCACCACGCTGCGTGTGCGGCTGCTACAGCGAGGGGCCAGGCTGGGGGCAGCCAGAGGCCCCACCTCAAGGACAAACTGGACCATTAAACGCTCTGGGTCCCGAAGGGCCAGAGACAGTCCAGGCCAGTCAGGTCGGCCGCCTGCCGGGATTCACAGCAACGTGCGCTGAGCAAAGAAAGACAGCGGGGGCGGAAGGATCGTGCAACACAAGGGGGGCCCTTCTGCTGGGGAGCACCGGCCAAGCAGAGGCTCCAGCCCCTTCGAAGGATCCAGAAGCCCCTTCCCCTGGTGAGCACCGGCCAAGCAGAGGCTCCAGCCCCTTCATAGGATCCAGAAGTTAGCCAGACAGATTAAAGGTTCCAATTTTAGCAAATCTTCCTTTTGTGCTTAAATATTATGCAACTATTAACATTAAAGCAAAATCAAGACACTCAGGGAGGAAGGTCCAAGAGGGAGGGGACATCCGTGTACCTACGGCGATTCGTGCTGATGCACGGCAGAAGGCAACGCCACACTGTGAAGCGAGCGTCCGCCGATGAAAACAAAACCACCCAGGACCCTCAGAATTAACTTCCCAGCAGGAGGCGACAGGCAGCAACAATCTTCCACCTTCGGGGACTCCGACAAGGACCTATGTTGTAAAGCAAAGGCCTCTCTCTCTAGCTCAGACGACCACCCACCCCCAGGAGTCATGCTCCTCTCCTCTGGCACTTCTCCCGAAACTAGCGCGAACCAGCGAAAGCCACAGTGACGAGCACACGCGTCCCAGGTCAGAACCCGCCGGCGCTGTGGGGACGGGACGCGGCTCTGGTAGGGCCGAGGGGCCACCGTGTGGTCGGCACACATGCAGCCCAGAGTGCGAACCTGGGACCGAGAGGACAACGGCGCCAACGCCGAACACTGAGCCCGGGCCCGAGCACCAGGCCAGGCCTCGTGGGCTCCCAATGGCCACCATCGGAGGCGGGGCAGCCCGAGGCATGGACACCGGGGGGGGGGCCCCGAGCCCCACTCCCAGGACACCAGGTCACATCAGGGCCAGGGGCCGAGGCCATCAGCGTGGTCATGCTGAGAAAAGGAGCCTAGGACCACGGAGAGAGAGAAGCGGTCTGAAACCCACCGTCGGCCAAAAGCCAAGGCAGCCCGCGCCCTCTCCTGCTCGTCCAGCATGCCCTGAGCCCGGAGAGGAGTCGGGGCTCGCCCCCGGACAGGCCCACCTACGTCAGCACCCGGGAGCCCCCAGGGGACAGACCTGGGCTCTGCCCTCCTCCCCGGAGCCCCCTCCACTGATGGGCCAGGGCGCAGCCCCGCTCGCCTGCCCAGCCTCACACACCTCGGCACAGGGCTGGCAGAAGCACAAAAATGGCAGCCTGCCAATCCCATTAAATGAAAACCAGGAGAGGAAAAAGCACAGCCATGGTTTCAGGGCTCCAAACATCCTCCTGCTGAACAGGCTCCTGGAGGACAGGGCGAGAAGGGGCGAGAGGCGGCCAGCGCGGCACGGGGCCTGCCTGGGGCGAACAGGGCAGTCAGGGAGGACCCGGGGGACACGCTCACTCCACTACCTCCTTTCTGACCCGGAACAAGTTTGGGTCAACCCGAGCTGAAAGTTCTGGCCGCGCCCGGGACCCAGAGGATGGACTTGGGACCCTCCACCTGCCTCCGGGGGACGGAGGCCCGGGGGCTCCACCCCAGCTCCAGGCAGAGAGAGGGCGCCTGGCTCACACACCTCAATTTCAGCTGGTGCGGGCTCCTTGCTGAAGCACATGTTCATGATATTTCTTGCTGTTCGGTAAAATGTTGTTAAAGAAACAGACCTTCCCTGGAAAGGAAACAAAAGCAAGAGTCAAGCTGGAGCAACAAAGCAGGGCTACCCCGTCAGGGCCCCGTGCGCATGTCCCTGTGTCCAGGGGCCATGTCCCTAGCTGACAGGAACACAGAAGCAGGGACCACATTCCCGAGAAGGACCCTCAGTGTGGACCAAGAAGGTGGCGACCCCCCAACCACCACAGCCCCGGCCAGACCCCTCGGCACCCGCAGGACGCACTGCCCCAGGCGCCTCAGCGAAGACTAACATCGCTGGAGCAATGGGGACAGCCTGGAGGAGGGAGGAGAAAGGCTTTGGTCGGGACACAAGCCAACAACATCCAGACAGACACTGGCTGGAACTCGGGACCGGAGACGCTGGGAGAGAAACCTGGGGCAACCCTGGACCCGCCCTGAGGGTCCTCCCTTGAGAACCGGGCAGGCGACCAGCCTGGCCTCGGGGATCTGTAGGGGCCAGAGGGATCCAGTCCTCCTCCCGCCAGGGGAGGCCCCTGCCCTCCACGCCCCTGGGGGGGCCCGCAGGGTCTTCAGATTACCTAACCTGCCCACCTCTGCCACCGTGCCCCAGGAACATTCCCAACGACACGCCCACTGGGATGAATGGTGGCACGTCCTACAGGCAAGCCCTCCACTCCTCCCTGACTGGGCACGCTCACCCCTTGACTGCGGAGTACTTATTGAGCACCTACTATGTACCAGGCCTGATTCAAGGGGCTGTAGATGGAGCGGTGCTCAAAACACACAGTGTCTCTGCCCTCGAGGCACCTTCAGGCTGCCTGGGGAATGTGGCCTCGCACAGAATGGAGCTGGGATATGGCACCAAGTGTGATGAGCCAGAGGCAGAGGAGACGGGCCCCTAACGAGGTGATGCTGGAGCAGCCCCAGGAACAGAGCTGCCTCTGGAGGGACAGTGGGCACAGTCATGTCACAGACCCTGCTCATCTCATCATCAGCTCTGTAACTGAGGCTCCTAACCAAGAGAAACGTCTGCGCAAGTCCAAACTTCTCACCTGCCATTCCTCACAAGATAAAGTTGGAACCACTAGGAAGAGCCTGATTTTCTATCAACTAAAGCAGGGTGCCTGTAATTCAACATGACGACACCCAGCACCCAACAGTCAATCGCCAGATGCTGAGCGGGCTCAGAATCTGGAACCATGAGCTCCCGGCCGGCTCTCAGTGCACACAGCCTCCACGGCCACCAGCCTGCAGCCACATGTACACAAATCCAACCTTCCCTGGGTCCAGTCACAGGGAAAGCTCCAGGCAAGCAGGCATCTCTCCCCAGAAAGGAGGTTGAGACTCCAACCGAGGCGAGGACACAGAGGGAAGCCGGGAGGGACCTCGAAGCACAGACTCAGAGGAAAGAGGCCCGAATCAGGGCAGAAGCACAGACACGCATCACGTTTCTGCACCGCGGCCAGGCTCACGTGGGTGGGCATGGCCACCAAAACTTCCGCAGGGGCCCTGCCCTCCTGGAGCCTGCAGAACTGATCAAGGTTGGGGGTCCTGTGCCCCCTCCTGGCCTAGGGCCCAATTGCCCTGGAGGGCCAGGGAGGGGGGAGCCCAGCCTCCGTGGACAGAGCCAGGCTGCCAAGCAGGGAGACACCGAGATGCCCCCTCGCTCCCCGGAGGAAGGGGTCTTGGAATACCTGGATGGGTACACGGTGTGGGCAGAAGCAGGGAGCCACCCCTGCTCTCTCCCCAGGAGATCCGCATGACAGGCAGGCAGCAGCAGAGCTGTGCCGAGTGGCATGGGGTGTGACTGGGAGCGGCAGGGGGCCTGGTCCCTGTGGGTACGAGAAGCCCCAGACCCAGCCTGCGGAAAGAGGAGTTGTGCCTCCCAGGTTGCGTCCCTGGCATGTGGGCACACGTATACAAGAACACACATTTAATGTAGCCCGATTCCCAGGTGGCACAGTGGTAAAGAACCTGCCTGCCAATGCAGGAAATGTAAGAGACCCAGGTTTGATCCCTGGGTCAGGAAGATCCCCTGGAGGAGAGCAAGGCAATCCACTCCAGTATTCCTGCCTGGAGAAGAATCCCATGGACAGAGGAGCCTGAGAGGCTATACTCCATGGGGCTGCACAAAGTCAGGCACAACTGAAGCAACTCAGCACCACACCAAGGCCAGAGCTGGGCGCCCAGGAGCCCGGTCCAGACGCTCATTCCGCCCCAGACTGCAGATGGCTCTCTACAAGGGATGGGACCAGGGCCGGCTGTCAGGGGTCTCGGGGTCCCACGGCCCACAACATGCACGCGAGGGCACACGGCAGGCCCGCAGGCCCTACCTTGTATATACACTTGTGGAAGTCGCTGAGGATGCCCTTATCCTCCTCGTCCTCCTTCACCACCTCCTTTTCCTGAGCAAAGAGTCGCCGCCGGCCCGTCTTGAGCTGCGCGGGGCCCACCTCCTTTAGCTTGCTGCGGAAGCCGTTCCTGTGGGCCACGCCATTGATGAGCCCGTTCTTGGGCTCGAAGCGGGGCAGTGGGTGGAAGCGATGGTAGTCCTGCTCCGTGTGGCCCTCCAGGGGCCCCTTGCGCCGCTCCAGGCTCTCCTTCTCCATCAGCACCTCCCTCTCCAGGCGCCGGTGCTCCTCGGGCGACAGGGAGTCGTAGGAGAGCAGGTACTGGCAGTAGGCCTCCTGGAGCTTGGCCAGCCGGTCCTGGGCGGTCCTGGGGACGCGCAGCATGTCTGCGAGTTTGTTCCACTTTTTGAGGTCCGTCACTTGCTGCATGCCGCCCATCTCGTTAATCAGCCGGAAAAAGCAGGCCAGGTCGAGCTCACAGCCTCCTGGGATGCGAGGGGAGAAAAGACAGCGACAGCGGGTAAAAGGGACTGTGAACGAGACCGCCTTCCGTCACCTGAGAGTCCACAGGCACCCAGTGCCCACCACGCGCCAGGGAGGCCACCAGGCCAGGGGTCAGAGCAGCAAACAGGGCCGCCCAGCCTAGAGAGACAAGGCTGAGACCATCTTAGCACTAAGACGGCAGAGACCAGGACAGGCCGAGGAGCAACTGACACAGGAGGGTGGCCTGGGCAGGGAGCCCCGAGGAGGGGGCACTTAAGGCAGAGGCCTGAAAGGAAGGAGAGGCGGTCCCTGGGGAGAGAGGACCCAGCATGGCTGGAGCAGGGGCAAGGTGCACACCCCCTCACGCCCTAGGAGGCAGGGGGACGGCTCAAGGAGCAGGGCTTCTCTGCAGGGCTGGCAGAGCCTAGGTCATGCCCTCGGCCACCTCTGCAGCCCAGCATCGCCTGGAACGGCTGTGGGATGGGAACCGCACACACCCAGCACGCACCATCAGTTCCAATTCCCCTCCCAACCCTCCCCCCCCACACACACACGCATGCACGCACACACACGCACAGTAACCTCCCTTCAGCCCCTGAGACTTCCAGGCAGCGGGCAAGGCCCCCCTGAGGGCAGGCGGGACTCTGTCCGCCCCTCAGCTCCTCCCATCACTGCTCACACCCCTGCTCATCCCTGAAGGTGTGTGGGCTGCTTCTCACTGTCTCTCAATCAGACTGCACAAACCGTGAGGCAGGAGACGGCACAAGACCCACAGACGTGCGAGTGCTGCCCAGTGACTGTCTCAATGGGAACTGGAAAAGCAACCACCCTTGGGCCAATAAAAAGGAAACATCTTCCAGAATAATCATCCACTGGCTGTGAGGAGACAAACACCCCACAGAATGCTAGGTGAGCAAATCTTCAGAAGGGGGGACACCTTGGTATAAAATAAAGGAAGGGAAGAGCAGCGGGCTCCTGAGAACAGCATCAGACCACTTCAGCCAGCCATGCGCCAACGGGCCCAGCCGGCCAGCATGTCCGGGGACGGGCGAGCGGCACCCCGAGCCCACCTGCTGTGCCAGGCGGGACGCTGGCTGGTTGCTTGGTTGAGGCCAGCAGGGGCCACGTCGAGGAGGAGACCTGCCCCGACCTTGGCCGTCGGGGCCTAAGGCCCAAGGTTCCAAGACGCGCGGCAGGCCTTGCTCTCGGTCTGGGCACCTCCTGGACCTGCCGAGGTGGACGGGGAGGTGGGTCACACCAGAGACTGACCAGAAAGGAGGTCACCGCTGTAAGCCAGCAGCACAGACACCCTGACATATCTCTGCAAAGGCATCACGTTGCCCTTCTCCTGTTCTCACCAGCGCACTCTCAAGGACCACAGGACGCTGCGGGACAAAGCGCCACCTTCCCAGAGAAGGGGCAAACAGTCTGTGGACGCTGGGAAACTTCCTTCAAAACCAAGTCCCTCACGCTGCAAGGAGGCTGAGCGCAGAGCTGAGACCCAAGGCGGGTGGCAGGCCAGCCAGCTCCTCCCCCACGCGGACAGGGCTTCACACCTGGGCCAACAGCAACGGTGTGAACACACCCAGTCACATCGAGGCTTCTGGTGCCGTGGGAACCGAGGTTTAGGAAACCCACTCTGACGTCACCCGATGCCCTGACTGCTCAGAAGATCCGCTGCCCCACTGCAGCTCTGGGTCTCCCGCGTAGCCCCCACCGCACTCCCGAGATGCCGACGCCTCAGCCTGCTCCCAAGCCCGCGTCACCTCCGATCACATCCGTGACAGCGGGCCACAAGCCAAGCGTTCTCTGAATTTACGTGAGTCTCATCTGCTGAGAGTAACAGCAACACCTCCGTGGTGCAAGGAAACCTATCTTACTGCCCACCCCGACACCTAAGTGACCGCAGCGGCCCCTCTGCTCCCTGCCTGCCAAAGGCTGCTCCAACCTGGAGGTGGGCCCCGCGCTGCTCCTGTCCAGGGTCCTGAGCCGGAAGAGAGGTGTGTGAGGTCACCACTCCATGGTACCGGCTCACCCCGACGGAAGGCCTTAATCCTGGAGGTGCAAGGACCCGCAGGGGAGGAGGGAGACGGGGATTCCAGGCGGGCCGTGCGTGTGCCCAGCCCGGGGCCTCACCATGCCAGCCGACCTGTTCACAACAGCAGTCACTGAGGTGAGCGCGGCTGCAGCACAGAGCTGCACCTGGGCTCGGGTCCACAGGGTTCCAGGAGCTACAGGCTCCACCGGGACCTGATTCTCACCAGGAAAACCGAGAGGCAAGGAAGGAAGAGGGCAGAGAGAGAGAAGGCTGAAGCGCCACCCACCCACAGTCCTGCATGGAGGCCCTAAGTGTGGCTGTTTAGAGGCAGTGCTGAAAGTGGTGATCACAGCAAAAGGAGGCCATCAGGTGGGCCCTGACCCCACGCGACTGTATGGGCCCTGACCCCATGCGACTGGTGTCCTTCTAACAAGAGAAGGGACGCCAGGAATCTGTGTGGGGGGGAGAACAGGTGGGGACAAGGGAGAAGGAGGCTGCCCACAAGGCAAGGAGACAGGCCTCAGGAGAAAGGAACCCTGCCAGCACCTCGCTCTCAGATTTGCAAGCTCCAGACCTAGAGAAGCGACTCCCTGCAGGTCTAGCCCCCAACTGCAGTACTTGCTTAAGGCAGCCCCAGCAGACGAAGGCAGGGTGCAGCAGTCCTGCCTTCTCTCTGGACGCCACTATGGACTCAGCCAGGCAGCCAGCAGGTGTGGCCCAGTATGAGTGAGTGAGTGAGTGAGTGAGTGAGTGAGTGAGTGAGTGAGTGTGTGTGTGAGGCTGTCTGTGGGTGTGGCTCTGTGTGTGGGTGTGCGAGTGTGTGTGTGTGTGAGGGTGTGTATGTGTGTGTGGGGGGGGGGGGGGGTGGCGCGGCGCACAGGACCACACTGACCTGCAAAAAGCGGGGCTCAGACTCCCCCCAGGCCCGGACGCGCGCGGAGGAGCTGGTGCGGAGCCGGCCGCCGCGGGCCTTACCTATGAGCGGGAGCTCGTCCATGGCGATGCCCTGAGACCTGAGGTGCTTCTTGATGCAGGCCAGCCGCTGCACGTTGGGGCCCCAGCGCCGGCCCAGCTTGTGGATGTGCTGGATCTGCGTGACGAAGCGCATCTCGTCGTTGAGCTTGCACTCGGGCCGCCAGTCCGGGGGCGGGACCACCCTGCACATGCCGTACTTCTCCACCTGAGGGCGCACCGACTCGATGTAGACGAGCGGGTCGTGGAACTCCTTGGCCGACGGCCGCAGCACGGGGATCTCGTCCATGGCCGCCCACCCGGCCCTGCCGGCCCCCTTCTCGGCCTTGGCCGCCCCCTCGTGCGGCCGAGGCAGGGGCTCCGATTGCGAGGTAGAACGATTTTCACAGGGGGCGCCGCCGTCCGGCTTGCCATGTGCTTGTCTGCCCGGCGGGCCCTTGCCGGCTGCCGCCCGCTTGGGCCGGTTCCTCTCCAGGCTCCGCTCGGGCGCCTCCTTCTTCCCAGGGCCGCCAAGCGGCGCCTTCTCGGCGGGGCCCGGGGCTGCCTTCCTGCCGGGGCCCTCGGCGGCGCTGCCCGCGGCCCCCTTCATCTTCTTGGGGGGCGACTGCGGCTTGTCGGCCGGGGGCGCCTCCTCCAGCCTCCGCTTGGAGTTCCGGAGCCCCTCCCGCAGCTGCCGCCCCCCCACCTCCTTAGTGCACGGCTTTGGGTTCAACCTGCCGCTGACCTTGAGGCCACTGACGGCGGGCCCAGTGGCCCTGGACGCCCCCCCGAGGGATAGCACCTGTTTGCGGGTTTTTGCATTGCTGCTTTCAGTTTTCCCTGAGATTGTGTGGGTGACAGCGGAACTGGGCTTGTGGTGATGGGGTTTGGTTTCCTTGACCAGTTCTCTCTTGGCTTTGGTGTATGTGACAGTCCCCTTCGTCACCGTTGCAGTGTACTTCACAGTTTTGGACGGTGAAGGTCTGACTTCGCGCATCTTTTTGGCACTGGTTGCGCTTGTACCCAGAGATGACATTCGGGTGACTCCGTTGACCTTAGAGACCTGGGGGCAGCAGGAGGAGCAGAGAGCACAATCAGTTTCTGCGCGCAGGGGACCCTGCACCCAGGCCCAGCTCAACAGCCGCGCCCGCTGGTGAGGAGCAGGCACAGGGGTCCCAGCAAAGGCATACAAACCACAGCCTCCACGTTATCTGCCAGTCACCCAACACAATCACAAGGCTGTGCTGATAAGGAGACAGGTGCACGCGCGTGCACACACACACCCCTGTTCCAAGAAAAGACACGGTTACACACACACACCCCCGTTCCGAGAAAAGATGGTTGTTCTTTCCCTCTGCTCCATATATTTCAGCATGATCTGCCCACAGGACGGTAAAATCCACGCTAAATAAGTAAAGAGGGAAATAGAAAATGCCACAGGAAGAAAAGAGCAAGCTCTCTCATGGGGCTCAGATGCCCACGCCCAGAGGGGCAGCTGCCAGCAGCGGGCATGTGTCACCTGGCGCCTCACTGGACACCCTGCACGTCTCTGGCACCCCAGCCTCTTCTGCCCAGGAGGCACCCATCTCCCGCCTCTGTAAATGTCCACAGTCGATTCTGTGGGAACTGGGTAAATGGTCAGTCGCTCTTCACCTGTCTTACAGCCTGGACACCACACTAATTTTGTGACACACAGAAGTCACCCTCATTTATAAAGAGAGGCCAGGGGGTGACAAAGGTAGACACCCGAAAAGCATTAATTTCCGAAGAATGATGACAGGCCCACAGGAGGAGCCGCTGCCGGGCTGGTTTGGGGGGCGGGGAATGATACCGCATCACCCAGCTCTGCAGAAAGTGAGGTGCTGGCCCACCGCTACCCGCCTGGCATCTGCAGCTCAGGTTACCCCAGGGGCACAGACACGCAGCTGTCCTCAGTTCAACCAGAACTCAACTGCCATGCTCCCATCTCCCACGAGAGGGAGCCATTGAGTCGAGTGGCTCTGCCCAGGCTCTGGGAGCAGCAAAGGAGCCCAAGAGAAACACTGCTGGCTGGGGGATCTGGACTTCAAAATTCAACTCAAACAGCACATGAGCCTAAATGAACAGAATCCGCTGGGCAGGCAGCAGGGCTACGGGCGGGAGGGCAGGCCTGCTGGCGCGGCGGGCCCCTGGGAGTCAGTGAGCAGAGGGGTGAGGCTGCCGCGGCCTGGTCAGGGCCCAAGGTCTCCACAGCACCTGCCCCCTCCTGAGGCTCCCAACTGAGTCACACCCCAGGGTCAAAGAGCAACCTGGACTCCCTGTGGGACCTAACGAAGCCCAGACGAAGACCTTAATGTTTTCCAGCCAAGGCGAGCCTCTCACATCTTTCCCGGGATGCTTTTTATTTTCCAGAATATTGAAGAAGACTCCTCATCCTCTGGTCTGAAAAGCTCAACCTCCTCGCGCCATCGACCGCCGTATGTGTGATCGTGAGCACCTCTCCTAGAGGCCCCACAGCTCAGCAGACCCTCCGCCCTGCCCTTGTGAGCAGGTTCTCTTCTTCCCATGACGGCCCGTCTCAGCGCCCAGACGAGAACAGGGGCAACCTGCTGGGCACAGCCTCACCATGCACAACAGCCGCATCCTGGCCTCTGGCCCACACCCCTCCGGATGCAAAACCCTCCTCACCGCGTCTAGAAACCATTTCCATACCCTTGCCAGGTGTAAGAACCATTGTTTCTTCATCCTAAATCCATTACTATCTTGCTGCACACCACGTAAGCACTACGCTGAGGAAATGCTGCTTTGTTGAACACCTACCATACGTCCAAATCATCAGCCGGGAGCAGTTCAGGGCTGTTACACACGCCTGTGTCACCTGACACCTTTGGGAGAATAGGACCTGGAAGGCTGGCAAGGCCCCGCACACCAAGTTCTCATGCCCCGAGCCCCGGGGGCCAGGGCTCTCAGGAGGGTAGGCACCCACCCAGCACACACGCGCCCCGGGGGCGTCCTTGACAGCAGAGTGAGCTCTCGGGGCGCCGGGGCCGACAGGCAGCGGCACCCCCACGCAGAGGTCCCTCACCCCATCACCTGCATTTCATACAACCCCTGATCTCTTCTTTCAGGCCGACAGAAAAAAATTAACCATATCTGAGATTACAGATCCGAGTATTCTCCGGGCCTCCGTCTTTTATGCAGTTGAAAAGATGAAAGGTCAGGTTCTAATCACTTGCATCAGGCTGTTACAAAGGAATCTACAATTGGCTTCTAGCGACCCTTTTTTTCCTCCCCCCAGAGTACTTAACTAATGGGATTTGATGGTATCAAAATTACCCTTTCATGTCCCACAATATCCCTGGGAGAGGAGCTGGCATCACTGGCTCGAAATCAACAATAGGGCCCAGGCAGGTTGACTATCACAGCCTAAGTCTCGGTGAAGGTCACGCTCAGAGCCCAGCTAGAACTGGGAGTCCTGGGTCATCCCACTTGGGGAACTTGACAGGGGAGGGAGGGCAGGAGACGCCCCTCTTACAAGACCTGAACCCGCAAACCAGCCAGGCTCCTGCAGTCACGCAGATGATGGAGTCTGCCTGCCTAGGTCTCTCACCTACTTCCAGGTGGAGAGCCTGCTGTGGAACAGGGGCTGGGGCCACCCCAAGGCAGGGAGAACCTGCTACTCCCTAATTCTCACCTCCAACCGCATGACCCCCTCTTGTTCAATGACAAAGGGAAACCCTGAACTCAGAGGCAGGCACTGGGGGCTGAGGATGAGTCTGGACCAACCGAGATGGGGGGTTACCCAACATAGCCTCATGAGTCTGAAATTGAAAGAGAGATATTGAGAGAGATATTCATTCCACCCTGAGATTCCTGCTCCAGAGATAGGTCCCTGTCCACTCCGGACCCTTTCAGAATTGTTTTTTCATAAGCAATGATCTGGAGGGAAGTTCTGCACAAGGACCAGTCCGGACAACGGCTTTGGAAATGGAATGAGGACTCCAAATGGACAGTGTGTCTTGCACTTTACATCCTGAAAACTGGGAACCCAGCTCAGGAAGGCCAATTCCACGCTCAAGTGTTCTCATGAGGAAAACTGAGGTTTGTATTGCAGGAACTTCAGCGGGCAGTATGCAAAGCCCACCTGCTTAATCTCAGGGTAACATGTCAAAGCGTGAGGTGGCGATCTCAGGACCGTGGAAACTAAACGAGGATGCTCGCCTCATCCACCCAACTGACAACTGAGTGATGCTTGCCAGCGCACGGTTAAGACTGGTAATACTCGCGTACACACACAGTCCTTTGTACGTGCCACATGTGAACAGCCCCATGTTTGGAGACAACGGTTCCTGACATTGTCAAGAATGAGAAAGACCACAGGGAAAGAACAATTCAGCAGAAGGAGAAATTCCAACCCTCACATGACAAGGAGTGTCTTTTAGTCACTACGCACACTGCCTGCCAGGGAGTCTCCGGTCCACCCGTACCACTAAGGGCAACTTAACTGTCTGCGACATGATTCCTGGTGAGGCGAGCTCACCGCCTTCCAGGGGCAGTGACAGCAGCAGCAGAGGGGTTAACGAGATGCCGCCAGGTCCAGGCGCCCGTCTCGCCGCGCCTCCAGGCCCCTCTCACCCCTACTGTCTCCCTCCCGGGTCCCCCACTGGATCAAGGGTCTGGATCTCACCTTGAAATCTGCTGGGGGGTGGGGGTGGGGGTGAGGGCAGGGAGGGCAGAGTGTGTGGCCTCGGGGCGAGGGATGGGGAGCATGTCCCCTGTGGCCACACCCCATCTCATCACCACCTGCAGGCCACTCAGAAGTCCTGCCACAGCCGCCAAGGTGTCCACCAGGGACAGTTCACATGTAGGCCGGCTGCAGACCTGTTTCAAGGCAACGTGTGGCTCCCGGCCTCCGCAGTGCGGGGCAGGGGACGCCCCCTCGCTGCCCTTCCAGGACACCTGTCAGCAGCCTCCGGGGAGCGACCAACTCCAGCCACGCGCCCTGCTCTGTCTTCACCTGAGGAGAGGCGCGGGCACCAGCAGCCCTGTCCAGGCCACGGCTCTCTCACCTCTGATCGTCCCTTCCTGCTTTCCGAGCCCTGGAAACACGCACTGCTTCGGGCTACTCCTCACATTCCCCTTCAGTGAATTTGGTGAAGCAGACAGGTGGCCTCGGGCGGGAAGGCTGGCACCTCTGGGCCAGGCCTTGGTCCCTGGTCGGCAAGGGCCAGTCCTCACCTGTTTCCGTAAGTCCTGAGCCGACCGATGCAGAGGGGGGTGGTGGTGGTGAGCGGCGAGCCCCTTGGCCGAGGAGCCCGCGGGGGGTGCGGCAGGGGGGTGGCTTGCGGACGCCTGCTCCCTCCGGGTGTCGGCCCGTGCATCGCTGTGCTTCTCCTTCGCCGGAGTGGCCTCTTTGCTTTTGTGTTTCTGAACAGGTTCCTTCTCCCGGGAAGACCTGCTGGAACCATTGAAAACTGCAAAGGAGGGAGGGAGGAAGAACAGAGTCGCTGGGGCTGCAGCCTGCTGCTGGGCGCCCCGCACCCCGCAGACAGGAGGAGGAGGAGAAGGGAGACACGCTGGGCAAGCGTCCCATCTCACAGGCTCTCAAGGCCCAGCCTCCAGACAAAACGGCCACAAAGGAGAGGAATAATCCTAAACACAGAGAAACCCAAAGAAAAGTTATCAATGCAGCTTAGGAATTAGGAGCTTTGGTTGAAACAATGAGAAAATCCATTTTTTAAAAATCACTACAAAAAGGTAAGCATACGCACAAATATACAGTAGCCCTTAGAGTATCAACGTCACACCTTAAACAAAAAGAGAAGAGTTAAAATGAAAAAACCAACTAGTCACATTCCAAGAGCATGACCACCTCACGCGTGAAGACACAAGGGATCCAGAGTTTAAACTAAGGCATGGGAGGCTGCCGATCTGGCTGGTGGACATGGGTCAGGATGCAGCTGCTTCTCCTGACCCCTCGGTGCCCACAGAAGAGGGGGAGCAGGGCTCCAGAGCCCTGAGCCAAGCTCCTTTCTACTCCAGGAGCCACAATACCTGCGAGTATGAAGTGCTTGCTGTCAGCCCAGGGACCGCACTCAAGCTGTCACTCAGCCTCTGAACCCAAAGGGACCAGTCCTGCCCTCGAGCCCATTTCTCAGAGGACACCACTGGAAGGTCCTGCTGTGCCCCAAGCCCACCTCCCTGACCGCCAGATGGCGCTCAGAGCCAGCTCCCCACATGCCCACTGCACCACCATCCCCAGGGAGCTGAGACCCCGGAGAGCACGCTCAGGTCTTTACAGGCAATGCTATGGCAACACTGCCCTGAGTCTTCTCCTCTGCCTACAGCTGGGACTCCACTCCTGGACAGACTTGTGCTTGGCCTGCCAGGCCCCGTGGGCTCCAGGCAGAACAGCTGGGGAAGCCAGTGGGCGCTCCTAGCTGTTATCTTAAAAAGGCTCCTGGAGCACTTCCTGACAGAGCGTCCTGGAAAGGTCCCTGTGCCCACCTGCCCGTCGAGCACCTGCGTGCCAGGCTGCCTCACCGCACCCCAGCAGAAAGCACTATGGGGCCAGGCAACTGTGAAGAGAAAACCCCTCCTCCGAGCTGAAACTCTTCTGAAGCTTAAAGACATGGACGTTCAACCTGCAGGGCCACGAGACGATGATGTCTTTCTCTGAGATGCCCTTCCCAGGGCTCTGAATACTTTCTTCGTCGCCCCCATTTGTACAGCATGCCTCGCAGACTGCAGACAGTTTCCTCTCATTTGCTTTTTCCATCTGTTACGTTGTTAAATCGGCTAACCCATTTGTTAAACTTTCCTTGCTTAGATAGTCTTTCCTATATTATCAGATGGTTAAGATAATCCTCGAAGTTTCCTAATTGTTTTCTGATTTGATTTAGATCTGCTTCTTTAGTGCATGTTTTATTACACTGTACATGGCATGATTAAAAGATTCACCTTTTCCTTACCTGGACTGGATGTAAACCCTGATCTCCCCCACCCTCCAGCGACCACACACTCTAACTAGGCTTTCAATCCAGAGGTAAAGCCCATGGGACGCATTGAACCACGGTATATGACCCGTGCTGTGTAAGGCTCTGTCCAATACTCTCAGAAAAATGGAGAGCTCTGAATGGCTGGCATTTATTCTAAGTGAAAGTAACTACACGTTGTCAGAATCCATCCTTCATACCCAAGCTGGCAGTATCTGCACTTGCTTTCCAGACAAATTAGAAGCAACATCCATAAGTCATACTTCAACGTGATTAAAAAGCAAGCCAAGGAACATGAATCCAGGCAATTCTTGACCGTTCACCAATTTTCTAGGCAGTGAGCACGTTCTTTATTGAAAAACAGTACAGAAGTTTCATCTTTCTTTTTAATCTTAAATATTTTGTATTTCCTGAGCTTTGTTATTGCCACAAAGATGAGCAGTCTGCTATTACAGAAGTACCAGTTCTAGAATTGACTTCTCCAGTTATAAAAATTTTGGTTACAAAAATTTATCCTGGGGATTAGTTCCTTTTCACAAGGCTGTGTGAGCCGTTCAATTCCCAGCCCTGCCGTGTGGGCAAACTGTGGATCCTTGGTTTCCTTAGAGGCTGGGGACCACATGCTCCTGAATGGAGACTATCTGGGAAGACCTACCTGTTGCTTCTGGAAAACGCCTGTCTCGGGTTAGTACTCTCAGATTGGGACAAGACCTCTTCCTGCTTCCCTGACAACGCAGAAGAATGGGCTTCAACACAGCCCAAGAGCAAGCCTGAGCAGACCTCCCACAACTTCCAACTGGACCCCGGCTGCCTCCCAGTATCTATTTCATGGGCAAACAGAGGTGGTGCCAACGTCCTGTCCAAGCAAGGAGAAAGAGGATGCTGAAAGCACAGCATTTTCTACCAGCTTAATGTACGGCTTGACCCTTGAGGGACCCAGAGACCCTTTCATGTGATCTCCTAGGTCAAAAATGTTTTCATAATTATACTGAAAGTATTTCCCTTTTTCACTGTGTTGGTTATTCAATGATGGTGATAGTTAATGACAGATCAGCCATCAGGGAAATGCAAATCAAAATGACCACGAACCACGACTTCACATCCCCTAGGAGGGCCGTGCTTACAAAGATACGTAAAGGCAGAGCCGGTGAGGACTAAGAGTGAGCCCTCATTCCCTGCAGGGAGGGATGCAAACTGCTGCAGCCACTCTGGAAAATGGTCTGGAAGTTCCTCAAAACAGAGTTACCATATGACCCAGCAACTCCACTCCCAGATATGAACGTAAGAGGAATGAAAAGTATGTCCACATACAAACGTGCATACAAATGGTCAGAGCACAAATATGAAAAATAAACACTGGAGAAGAAATCTGAAGGTTCATCAACTGGTATTTAGCTAAACGAAACAAGGTGCTACCCATCTGTAAAAAGGAGCTGGGTACTGACGCATGCTCCAGCACGGGCGGGTCTTGGAGACATCACGGGAAGAGAAAGAAAGGCCACCTGCTGCAGGATTCCATTCATATGAGATGACCAGACCAACACATAAGAGGCAGAAAGGAGGGGCTTCCCTCATGGTCCAGTGTAAAGAATCAGCCGACAGCAGACACGGGCTGGATCCCTGCTCAGGACAATCCCACGTGCCTAGGAATGCCTGGGCTCCACCACGAGAAGCCCCTGAGATGAGAAGTCCACACCCTACAAAAGAGCACCTGCCCTGAGTGCAGGAGGAAAGCCTGCACAGCCACGAAGACCCAGCACAGCCAAGTAAGTGAGCGAGAGAGGCAGCGAGCGCCAGCAGCTGCCGGGCGCTGGGGGCGGCTCCTAACGGGTACAGATTTCTCAGGGTGAAAGCGATGAAAATGTTCTCGAGCTGACTATGGTG
Source organism: Capra hircus (assembly GCF_001704415.2). Classification (NCBI taxonomy): domain Eukaryota; kingdom Metazoa; phylum Chordata; class Mammalia; order Artiodactyla; family Bovidae; genus Capra; species Capra hircus. The sequence goes on along the minus strand of NC_030830.1, from coordinate 8,840,810 downwards.
ATGGCCACACAACTCTGTGAATATGCTAAAAACTACTAAATTGTTCACTGTGATTCAATTTTATGACACGTAAATTACATCTCTATAAAACTTTAAAAAATATAAACAGCAGCACCAAGTGGCAACATTTAACACAAATCAATGCAGCAGCACCAAAGTATATGAATAAATACTGTATTCCTCATTACAGTTACCAGCAGTTTAAAAGAAAAAGTCAGTTCACTTCAGAAAGTGATCATAGAAATTGTTCACAGCATTAAATCTCAGCTCTTGAGTATACACACACTCTGTGAGATACAATGGAAGCGCGCACAGAGGCACTTCTCCTTAACATCAGAGTGACGACTATTTCTAGGGAAAAGGACTTCTGAGATTAAGCTGCAAGCTAGCTGTGTTTTTTCATGGAATGCTATTTTTATTTGAAAGGACAACCGATATAGTTATTTGTCAGCTATTTTCTCAAAAACAAATAAAGTGAGCCTGTCAAGGATAAAGTAACTAACAGTTTTTGCTGTCAAATGACAGAATTCATGACTTCAGGCAAAAATGACAATTTTGGAAAACCTGTATCTGCCACCATGAGTCTAAAAGCCTCTCAAAACTTAAAGACTTTCCCAATGAGTTTAGTACAGAGGAGACTCTTGATACAGCGTACCAGAAGGTGCCCACGACTGGAAGGGGGGGTGGCTAACCCAGTGAACCGGCATTCCCAAACGATCGCTCGAAGACATTATAAAACTGTGTGTGACTAAGACAGCCATTCACGGCGGAAGGCAAGCCAACGGACGCTAACCTAACAGGGCACCAACCGGGGTTCAGAGTACAACTGACCTTGAAGAGACTACCACTGGTTGGGTCTGGGTGTGAAATCAGAGGATGCAACTGTCACAAAGGCACCTCCCTCTTCCAACCACCTCTTCGTCTGAAACAGATTTTCTTGTATATGACTGAACGCAGAAGCGGACTTAGGAGATGACAGGTACATTCTTAAGTCAGACATTAAACAGATTTGCAAAAAAGTCAAACAATGCAACTTCCCTCGCCTACAACTTTTCGGGTGTGGAAATATAGTCCCTTTCTTTACATGAAAATGTTATTTGTATCAACATGGAACGCATGTGTGTTATTTTTAAATAGGTAAATATTTCTAAATCACCTCAGTTTTAATTTTAACATGGTAAGTAAGTAAAGTCGCTCAGTCGTGTCCGACTCTTTGCGACCCCGTGGACGGTAGCCTACCAGGCTCCTCTGTCCACGGAATTTCCCAGGCAAAAGTACTGGAATGGGTTTCCATTTCCTTCTCCAGGGGATCTTCCTGACCCAGGGATCGAACCCAGGTCTCCGGCACTGCAGGCAGACGCTTTACCGTCTGAGCCACCAGGGAAGCACTTTTAATATGGTAAATATAAATAAATAAAATCCACAACATAAAAGCCTTCTGCAGGCCACACAATGGTTGTTAAGAGTAGAAACAGATCGAGACCAAGATGCCTGAAACCAGTAAGACTGGATCGTCTTTCCCCTGGTTATTAGCTAAACCACTTTGTGGTTTCCCGAAGCTCTGATGGCCCCTGAACTTACCTCTATAGCCACGCACCCCGCAAAAAGCTCAGGTTCCAAAATTTTGTTAGTGTTAGTCACACAGTCGTGTTTGACTCTTTGTGACCCCATGGACTGAAGTCCACCAGGCTCCTCTGTCCATGGAATTCCCCGGGCAAAAAAAAAACTGGAATGGGTAGCCATTCCCTTCTCTGGAGGATTTTCCCAACCCGGGGATGGAATCTAGGTCTCAACCACTGCAGGCAGATTCTTTACTGTCTGAACGCCCAGAGAAGCCCCCAGGCTCCAAAATGATGCCACCTAAATTTAAATCCAGAGAAATCATCCATCTGACCTTGGACTGGTTTCCTGTCTTAGCCTCAGTTTTCCAATCTACTATTTATCTCATAGGGTTGCTTGGAGGATTCAGTGACAAAACACTAATCTAGAGAGGACCTCAGAGGGAGCACTGGGCAGGCGTTAGTTTGCAGGGATGGACCACACCATGATGGAGTCAATGGCCAGGGGGCAGCGGAGGCCCACTGCACACGCACAGCTGATGGCTCCACTCCAAGTGAACCATGGGGCGAGGTCAGTTACCAGACGGAGACTTCAAGAACTCAGAGTGGCACTGGTTAGCCAGCACCATCTTTCTGAAATCCAGGGGTGAGGGGCATGGATTGCTCACTGGCCTTATATGTCTCTGAAACAGAAAGCACAGCTCTGCTTCTGTTCTAATGCCCCAGGGAGCTCCGACACCACCAGCACCAAAGCTGCCTCCCCAGGAGTGGGGAGGTGGCCTCTGATCACAGCAGAAGGGAGGGAGGCACGTGCCTTGAATATAGTAACTGAACCGGCAGCAGTGCCCACCACAGGACAGGCTTCTGCTAAAGACCATTTCGACCAGATAATTGGGAAAGGGGAAGGTTTTCAAAATTTTGAAAAGAAACAACTGAGCAACATTGACTTTGATCTGCAACAAAGGTAGAGTTCTTGAAGGATCCACTCCTGTAACCACTGCGCTATTTCAGAGCAGCTGTCCACCCAAATGGCAGACACAGCCAGAAAGCCAACTCGAGTGTAACTGGGGGGTGAGGGGGGGTGAGGGGGTGGGGGGGGGGGAGATGATGGCGCTTCAGATGAGATGCATTTTGTTATCAGCAGCTCATTAATTTTAAGTGTCGTGGGAACCTGCAGTTTTACTCCTCCAAGTAATTATCTTTTGTCTTAACTTGTAAGATTCTCCAGAAGAGGAAAGGAAAAAATATCCACTCTCACAGGAAAAGCCTAAACCCTGTGAAGATGAGACAGAAAGTTCAATGTACAGAGGACCCACACACATGCTGCCTCCAATTAAAAGGAATAATTGGACTCATTACTTTAAGGAGAGAAAAAAAGTGTTTATCACCAGGAACAGTATTAGGAAATTATACTGTATACTCAGATACAAACAGCTCTGCATTAATGAACAAATATATTGATTTGTATACACACTCTGAAAGTTAAATGGCCTGTAGCAAGGGTTTCCATACCACGGCAAGCAAAACCTTTAAATCCAAAGGCGGGTATTCTGACTGAGGGTCACTTCAGGCCCGAGAAGGTAAAATTTGCTCCCAATGGGGGATGAAAAAGAAATGTGCAAGAGAAGTCACTATAGAAACAGCTTCACTAGCAAACTTTGATTGCGTGAAAGGCGGAAAGCCATACTTTCCAAGGAGGACCTCACACCTCCAGAGGGTTTGTACTAAACCACGTCCCCCATCTGACTCTGTGCACATAGTCAGATCCTGACAAAATTCCCAGGGGATCCTCCAGGCCTTTAAAACCCTCACTCCATACACAAGCTGGACCAGACCAGCTGGTTGTGACTCCTAGCTGCCAGATCTGCAACCCATCTGTGCCTCCATTCTCAGAAGAACAAACCGGTGCCTCTGCTTATCTGCCCTCCAGGAATCACTAAAGTACTTAAAAGTCCATGAAACACTATCCATTCTTCAGAGAAAAAAGCTGGACAAACAGAAGAAAGTTGATCTTTTTAGTGACTTCCCTGGTGGCTCAGACAGTAAAGCATCTGCCTACAATGCAGGAGACCCAGGTTTGATCCCTGGGTTGGGAAGATCCCCTGGAGAAGGAAATAGCAACACACTCCAGTACTCTTGCCTTGAAAATCTCATGGATGGAGGAACCTGGTAGGCTACAGTCCACAATCTTTTTAAAAGCTCCTGCTCTAAGAGCAAAGACAAGACTTGAAAAGAGTCCTTCCTCGTAAGCAGAGTACAGCCCCAATCATCCTATTAGCACCAGGAAGGCACTTCATCTGAAAACCAGGAAGTTTTTTCTATCAGGTGAACAGAAAAAAAGACCCTGTGAATGGCATCTGGCCAAAGTTCTATGACTCCCTGTGATGACCCAGTGTCTAACCTTCACCCTGAAAAAGAAACACAGACAAAAGCCATTATGGAAAGCTGGGCGGGAAGGTCTGCCAGCAGCCACATGACACACACGAGGAAAGAAACAGGAGGTCGAAGATGGGACTAACCCCCAAATTACATAAAGTCAGGCTTGCTCCCTGTGTCAGCCCCAAAACAGGAAGGGACAAAAGAATTAAGAAAGAAAAAAGAATCGTTATAAATAGAGAAGACTGTGCTATGGAAAGGAAAAGAGGAACACACCAAGTTCCTGATCGGGAGCCAGATATTTAAATGTAAGCTTCATGTCATTACAAGGCGTCCGGACTCGGGGAAGGCAGGCCCCACCAATCGGCTGGCATCAGATCCTTGTTACTGTACAAAAGCCGCACTTGCTCCCTGGAGCCAGTTCAACTTTGAGTCACTATTGTCTGAAAACAATGGAATGTGTCCGCCAACCTGTGCCAACAGTTCAAAAGGATTTTAATGCTGGCTGTGTGAGTGCTGCAACCCGGTTTGGCCTGGGCCAAAACAGCTCCACTGACTTGGCTGGAGCAGTCACGTGTCAAGCTGGAGAGCGAGAATGTGTAGGTCGGCTCCGGCTCCATCAGGGTCTTGCTCGGGCTGGGAGGCTCCAGCAACAGCTGGAACCTACGGCAGCCCACATGCACCCCGATCTGGTGTCACGGGCAAGCTCTCCTGGTTTATCTTGATGTTCTGAAAGCCCTCTGGAATTTCCACCCAGTCAAATTCTACCACTTTGGCTACATTGTATAACAGGAAAAACAAACCTGCTGAAAGAATCTTTAAAGCCAACCTGATTTTCTTCTCTCTATAAGCACTTGAATCTGTAAGTCACGGAATGTTTTTCCAATCAAAACTTGGCTACCAGGGTACCAAGATCTAGAAATGTGAATACACTGTGGGCAATAATGTAATATACCCAACAGAGTTGGACAGATTTGCCAATTAAACATGTTCCTTACACAGGATCCTAATAACTGCAGATACCGCAGTCTGAAAAGAGCAGATGACCTTTATGATAATATAAAGGTCAGGGCATCAGAAAGACCATCAATCAGGATGAACGGCTTCTGTCATTGAAAAATGGGTTTACTGGCCCACCTGGCCCCCATAGGAGCAGAGCAAAGGACAAGACGAATGGCCGGATGGTGACTGACCCCCGCCTGTCCCCGCACCAGCTGGCTCAAGGCACCTGTGTTCTCCAACATGCCACAGGGGGACCAGAGGACACCCAGGAGGACCCGTCAGGAGTGGGGGCAGTGGGCCGAGAGGAACCTCATGCTTTGTCACCCTCAAGAACCGAGACACAGCACAGAGCCACGAGATACACTCCAGCAGGGGATAAGCAATAACTCTGAAGAGCAAATGAAAAAAGTGCTTTTTGCAGCTTGGTGTTTCCTAAAGCCCTACATTCAAGGAGATGAATTCTGAAAGGTCAACCACTTTTGAAGTGGCAAGACCTCTGGCCCACCTCTGGACCTGAACAAGGAATCTTAAGGTTCTGCTGTGAATGGAAAGTAAGTGTGCACAGAAGTCAAACTGGAAAGCATTCCATACACATGATCAACTCTACAAGTTATAAGAGAATGGATAAAAATGCAGAATAAAAATATTAGTACAGAAAACCAAATACAGCAGTATCGGTATCGTAGTAAGGACTGTTTTCAAGGTTCTCCAAATAAAGTCTGTGGGTCTGCCATTGTCCACACACACTTCCACTCGCCCCCCAGCCAGGAAAGGAATGGCAGGAAAGGAAAGGGCATCCTACCTGCACACGTTAAAATCTCTGGGAGCAGCACAACTTCCCCCGTGACTGAAGCGTGCCCTCAAGACAGGCTGGATGAGTGTAGCTGGAAACACTGAACACTGACCAGTTGGGTGAACAGCTCAGCAATTTAATTAACAACGTATGTGATACAAACACACCCCAGCCGAGCATGAACTACAAAACTGATTAAAGAGTCTGAAAATCTAATACGTTGTCTTAATTTCTTCAGCACTGCAGAGTATTACAGTTCTTTAGAAGAGTCATCAGACCTGAGGCCAGCAACACAATGGTATCCAGACTCTGTTTCTGAAAACCTACCAAGTGCAAGGTGCCATGCGGAACGCATCCGTCATTCACTGAGTAACAACAGACACTTGCTCCTCTTTAGTAAGCCGCTATTCATTTAGCATGTGGTCCATTCAAAGCGCACCATCCTGTGGGTTCCGGCATGTTCACACTTGTGCAACCGTCATCACGGCTAAGTTTAAAGTCCCCATCAACCCAAAATGAAATTCCATCCCTGCCTGTCCTGAACCCAAATGGAGTCAGGTGCTCTCTGCATTTTACAAATGGGGAACCTGGGGCCTAAAGAGATTAAACCACTGGATAATGACACCTGGTCAGGAAGGTGGACTCGAGCCAGAAGCTTCTCTTCCACCACCAGACCCATCTCCCCTGTCACCCGTCTCTGAAATCTGCCTGAGCCTCTCACCACAGAGCAGGGGCCCTGCCATTCCCAGGAAGAGACATCTGCATGCTAAATAAATAGGTGCCAGAGCAGCCCTTGGTGTAGGCATGCCCCCAAGGGCCTGCGTGGACCCTCAGAGCAAACGCTGAAGGAAAACAAGAAACGAGGGAGAGCTGATCACCCTGGCGGACGGTTCAGTGGGGTCTGTCCATCACACATGGAGCAGCTCCTGGTGCTGAGGGTGGGCATGAGTCACGTTCAGTGCTCACAGTCCCTCTGGGGCAGCCCTCACCGTGTGCCAGGTATCTGAAACATACTAGCTTCCTGAGATTCTCTTATCAACTACAAGGCTATTTCTAGACTTCCAGATCTTACAGTCTCATGAAGCATTAACAGCCAATATGGTGCCCTCTACCAGAGAGAAACACAACCTACACCGACTCATTTACCCTTCACAAAAACCTATGAAAAAGCATGCCTACTACCTCTTTAAAGATAAGAAAAGTAGAATGGCCTCAAGTAGTGACTCCATCTGGGCAAACAAGCATCGGCATCCTGCTCTCAGCCACTAGGCCAAGTGGCCCCAAATGAGGGGGCAGCGGAGGGCTAGCAACACACTTACCGCTCTGCATATTCTCCTGCTCTTAAAGAGAACAGGCTTTAAGAGAACCTGTTGGAGAACCCATACTCCAACTCAGGAGATTCAGCTGCCCCAACTGGGAGGAAAAAAAATAATCAAGCTGCAGGAGGTTTAAAAAAAAGGTGAAGAGGATATTCCACAAAAGCATGAGTTAAAGAAAAAAAGCTCTTCACAGCTGGACAGCATCTCCTCGTGGCACACAGAGGAACCCTGGTCCTGCGCACACAACCCACCCCTCCACCACCCAGACAGGGGGCCGAATGCACCTCGAAGATGATCCCAGGGCAGACACGAGTGAAGTCGGCCAAATGACCAATTTTTGGCCCTTACATAACGCACCGCACCCTACCCTGCCCCCCGAAACCCACCCAGTGTCAATTCAAAAGCAATGAAATCATTCCAGCTAGGAATCTAATGACATACTGTTTACAAAGGCTTGTGAGAAATGTCCCTCTTCAGAAACAGAGGCGCACCAAGAGAGAGGTCTCTGCTATTCCTTCCATTTTCCATTAAGTGCAAAAAAAAAGAAAAGCATGAGAAGAATACACAATATAGGGCTGATCTGAGCAACCCACTCTCGCTGAGTTCTCCTGTGAAAGGATAAGAAAAACCAAAGCCAGACTCTTTCTAGACAAACGTTGTTAATTCCTCTACCCTACCTCACTTATCCTGATGAAGAACAATTACCAATGACAAGAACTTCTCAAACACTGAGTCACTTCAAATATCAACTTGCAACACAAATACTCAGAGGCAAGTTTTGATTGTGTGTTTGGTGGCCAAATACAGAGATTGCCTACGTGCTTTCCTGTGAGGATATCATCTGAGGCTCTGCAGATGGAGGGGTATTTTGGAAACTGAAGAAGAGTCCTCAAAATAGAAGTTGCTATTGTGACCTTCGAGTTCGTGGAGCTGAGGCTACGAGCACACGTGATGCCGTCCGTGTCACTTCAGATCACGTATTTTAATAAACCACATCTGTTTCCAGTAGGATGCCCAGTGGATTAAATGAGAACATCAGGGTCCTCTGGAATGTCTGCAAAACTAAACACGTGCTGAGGACACCAGGCTCTTGCAGGGGACTGCTGTGGTCAGGGGTCAGACCCCCAGGGATGTGGGTGTGCCCCAGCCCGGCCAGTTAGACACGGAGGGGGAAGGGAGGTGGAGAGAGGGCTCTCCTGTATCGGCTTCCAGGGGCCCTGCTCCTGCCCACACAGGTTCAAGTTCAGGGGAGAAACGAGACCAAGCAGAACGCCGCCAGCAGCTTGGTTAGGTTCTACTCCCTTCAAACCAGCACAGCCTAAATAAAACCGTTTTTCTGGATCTGCAGGCAGATCAGGTTTTGGGGCCAAACCTACCCCCATGATAAAGTGTTCCCCACGTCTTCTGTGCATTTACTTTCACTCCTGGGAGGAGAATACAGCTGCCGGATCTCCCAACACACCTCACATCTCCAGCTCACAAAGCAGCGGGAAGCACCACCAGACGAGAGAAACCCGGTGTCATGGAGAACGAAACAGCAGCCTACTCTCTTGTGCGAAGAGGTCCACAATCCCGAGAACCTGCCCGACTACCCGGTGATGATGGCCTCACCCAGGTCTTCCCGTTTAGGAAATCTGCTCTAACACTTGCACATTTCTCACCTGAGTCACAAATCAAAAGGAAATGGAGATGATCGGTCTTGTAGATTTTTCTTTTGGGAAAACGAGGGCATTAACTTAAGGCAAGTTATCAATGAATCGATCAAAACGGAAGGGCAGAGAAAAGGGACGCCCTCCTCTCATCCACAGGCTGCACCCCATCGTCTCTTTCCATGCACTCAGAGAGCCGACTTTAACCTCGAGAATGATTCTTTGCTCATGCTCCCCAAGCACCCTCCACAGGCAGGGAGCAGGGGCTGAGGGGCGGGAGAGCACAGGAAGTCGAACGAGAGCACCACGGCCTCCTGCACAGGCGCTGCACCGAGCGCTCTCACCACGCTGCGGACGGACAAGTCCACGTGGTCCGGCCCGAGGCTCAGCAACTGGCACCAGCCTGCTGCTCACTGAAAGGCGACCAGGCCCTAGTGCCTTACACACCTAGTCAAGTTTGGGGCCCTGACGGTGCTCTCAGAACCTGAACCAGAAAAGTCCATTTTTCTGAATTTGAAGGAGGCCTCCTCTGAACCCCAGACAGAAGAAACAAGTGGGCTGGCGCTGGTCCTGGGTAAGCCAGAACCACGGCCTCATACACCTCACCTACCGTCCAACTGCTCTCTACAGATACAACCACCAGCCCACGGCCACGCCAACAGATGAGGTAAACACCACCTGCACTCCCCCCGTGGAAACTTTCTATCCCAAGCGTGCCCTCTTTAGGAATATCTGTGTCATTCTGTAGTCTTACGTCACATTTAAATAAACATTCACTTTTGCAACTGATGGGTACCCATAATTAAATCCCATTACAAGGAATTCCAAATAATTCTCCTCAATAGTTACAAAAGAAAGAGTCTCAATTAAAAGAACAAAACAAAACCACAAAGCAGGAAAGACAAGCTTAAACTGCTTTGGGAATCGTGCCATGTTTGATCTGTATGTATTAATCATGGAAACAGAGTTCTCGGGGGTCTGGTCCTGACTGCTTATGAGAACCACTGGAGTCCTGGGCTTCACTGCTGACACTCTCTGTAGCTCACACTCTAGAGGACACAACCCTGCATCAAGTTTCCTATGGGTCAAAACAGGAGCAAGAAGACAAAGAATGGATGAGGACGGAAAACCGATGGAAACAGGGTGGGATGTAAACATTTTTCATCTGAAAAACATACTACTGTCTCAGAGGAGAAAAAAAAAATTTTAGGGATCTTCACCCAGCTAATTGGGTCTTCTTGGAAAAGCCACTTCCCCTGAACAGACAGCAATGCCCGACATCCACGGTAACAAATCATGAGACACCAGCCATGATTATTTCTTTATTCTAGGATATAAATGAAGGACACGAGTTTGAGCAAGGTCCGGGAGATGGTGAAAGACAGGGAAGCCTGGTGAGCTGCAGTTCATGGGGACACGAAGAACTGGACACGACTGACCAACTGGACAACAAAAATAAGTGAGGGAAGGAACAAGTGAATGCCCATCCTGGCTACTTTGCTCGTTTCATACAAGAGGAAATCGAGAATCAGAGAAATTAAATGCCTACCACACAGCTAATTAAGCCTTGAAAAGGTCAGGAAATGAAGCTCATGACGACTGTTTGATGCTGATAAAGGCCTTACGGGAAAGGATAAAGGTGAGGGTGGGGGAACAAAAGCGTGCATCTCGCAATTTGGTGTCACAGTATAATTTCAATGATCAAGAAATGGCTGTGAAAGGAACAGTATCCCAGAGCTGAACGTTCGGTTTTCAAAGATGACTGCATTCTAGTTTCACCACTTTGGGGCCATGGCCCTGTGATATCAGTAACTCCTTTCTCTGGTGGTAAAGACAGTGTTTTAAGGAATCTCCTTACACCCTCCTGCTGGGGACCTACTCCCCAGCATCACTAAGTCACGCTTTAATAACGTGACGTTGGCAGTTCGTGTCCTTGTCCTGGGCCTTCTTCATGCCACAGAGGATGTAGGTAAATAAGCTCAGCTAAATAGGTATTGAAAGCTCACCATGTTTCTAAAATACTGCACCTGAGGCTGAAATTGGCTTTTTCCAAAGTGGACTTCTCGTTTAAAAAAAAAAAAAACAAACAAAACAACTTCCTCTGAGTCACGTGAAACTGGAGGAGATTTCCTAACAGCCTGTGTATTTCTGAGCTGGCTTCAGCCCCCTCCTTCCACTGGCCTCACATAAACCCTCCAGAGCCACAAGCACCACGCAGAGCCAGGGGCTGCAGGCACTGGCTCTTCACCGCTGTCAGCCGGACAGGAGCGCAGCCCCACCAGCGCCACAGACCGGAGCCGCCACGGAGCACAACCATCCACACGCGCCCCCTGCACAACGATGGCGGCCTCCGGGGCAGGGGCACCTAAAACCTTGACTCTTAGCAGCAATCAGCCACTTTTAGTGATGGGTACAAGACATCAGGTCTTCCCTTTCTTCAACTATAAAGCAAGAAACGTCTCTTGCCCTGACCACCTCCCAGTGACTCTGCTGGAGAGAAGTAGATGGGATCAAAAGATAACGTAGATGAACACACCCTAAAATCTATCATAAGGAAAACAGCTCTCTAGTCTCTCACAAAGGAGATTTCTGAGACCACCCACTAGTTAGAGAAGCCACCCCTTAATATGAACATGTCTACACACAGCTATCTAACAGAGGCTATACAAACACTTCACTGAGTGCCTTCGTTACAGGTAAGGAGGCTGAGAAATACTGAGCAATACACTGAGATTACTAACCTCATCTCCTCAACAAATTCTAAGGTCTTTAAGTCACATCCCTGCCATCTCTCTACGCCACCTAAATGAGAAGCAGGACAAATGAAAACTCATTCAACTGTCAAGGCAGAAATGCCAGCAACAGTGCAGGTGGCCAGATTCCCATCGCACCCAAGTGATCCTGGTCCTACAGGTCCATCGAGTCCAGAAAGACTAGCAGCAGCCCAGTGCTCAGCCATGAAGGAAAAGAAAGAGACGCACCTTCCTCTGCCTCCATCACTCACTGGCAGCACCGATTTTCTGTCGTTTGTAGATGAGGACGCTCTGCATTCTAGGGTCTCTGTGAGTCGCAAGGGACGTACGCTCTCGAGCAGAGAACCTGGGTAAGAGCTCACCAAAAGCAGCCATCACCTCTGCTGCCATCACCTCTCACTTCCTTTCCCACCCCCGCCACACCCCACACTAATCCAGCTACTACTCAGGTTCTCTCAGCCCCTCCCCTGCAGTATTCCTCTATCTGTACTCACATCCTCCCATCTATACTGCCACCTTTTAGTCCCTTGTTACCTTGAGCCAGGTAATTGCCTACAATTATAGCCTTTCGATGGGTTTCCTCTTCTTGAAATCATTTCCCTTTATGAAATCCTCTTAATTGATGCCAGCTTAATCTTTTCAAAATATAACTCTGATTAAGTCAGCTCCCTGTTGAAAAACCACTGGGCACTTTCCATGGTCAACTCATTTATACTTTTCTCTTTCTCACAGTCGATCTTTCATTCTTGTTTTTTGGGGCTATGTGTCCTGCCTCTGGAATGTTAACAGTCAGGGGGAAGAAAACGAGTCTAGTTTCTACTACACATGCACGCCCCTGATTTCACAAGCTGGATAACTGCTGGAACCACAACAGTAAGTGAATGACAACAGCATCTTCATGAACTCATCTCGACCACGCCTGTTCGGATGCCATATCTTCCGCCTCCAACACCTACATCTGTGGTCTTATGGAATTTACCATCATCTTCACAAACTTAAGAATATGTATCCAACAATCTATTTACCTCGAACACAACTGTTTGGACCACTTTATACCGCCAATCTCTCCGTTAAGTGCCTGGTACTTAAAGAAGTATGCAAAGCACCTTCATCATCTTCTCAACATATGACCTACTCCGCCTTTCACTCAAAGCTCTGGATTTTATCTTGAATCCAAATTCAACAGTGGACCTACCATGTCCGTTGTGAACATGCTTGTGGGTTTTCCCTTTCCTGGGGGTTGACTGGCATGAAGATGAAGCGTTGTTGGTGGCTGCTTTGACGTCTTCTGTCTCATCATCTTCCTCCTCAACGTCCTCCTCGTCCTGAGAGCTTCCGAAATACACCATGCTGTTGGGCAGCGCAGGAGAACCTGGCGGGGTCAAAAGGAGGGGCATAAACACGGGCCTGAGTCTCCACCCCTTCCAGAGCCCACTTCAAGTGGAAAGTGAAAGTCGCTCAGTGGGGTCTGACTCTTTGTAACCTCATGGACTGTACACTCTGTGGAATTCTCCAGGCCAGAATACTGAATTGGGTAGCCTTTCCCTTCTCCAGAGGATCTTCCCAACTCAGGGACTGAACCCAGGTTTCCCGCATTGCAGGCGGATTCGTTACCAGCTGAGCCACCAGGGAAGCCCAAGTGGGCCCGTGTACTAAATTACAAACTTAAATCCTCATGACTGAGCAGATAAAACAAAGGAATTCATCTCTACTGCCATTTTTATTTTTCAAACATCCTCCAGGAAACAGAACTCTATCTGTGTCCCTTTAACAGATTTCAAGCAAAATCCCCCAGCAGGGAGGAGGGACAATGCCATTCACCAAACATAACAAATAAAAAATTTTAAAATCTCATTTGACTACTTTTTGAGAAGGAAGTAGGGAAAACACCAAAGACTGAATTGAGCAAACAAAAACCCTACCCACAGTGTCAAGGACATGAGACTATTTTGGGTTACATCGTCTAGACTTAAACAGTATGAACTTAAGCAAATGAATGTAAAATGAAAAAAGAGAGCGAGAGAGAGACAAGTGATAAAAACAAAATATGACATTTCCTTATAAAAGGAATCTGTCTCATATTCATAGGGGGTGAGTGACAGGTATGGATTCCAAACTTACAATATATTTGGAAGCTACTTTGATATTATGATCAGGTTAATAACATGTAAAATTATTAAAATAAATTCCTGAATAATACTAACTAGAAGACTGGCTTAAATAAATTTAAAAATCAAAAAAACCTCTTCATAGAACCCAATCCCCTACTCCTTTTACACCTTAACCTCCTCATCTCCAAATGTTTTTGCTTCTGAACCTAAGACAGAACAAGCTCAATATTACAAAGAAGCACAATACCGTTGTTTATTAAACCATGAATTTTCAGAAGGAGATCTGTCCATTCACTGGTACACTGTTTGGGACCAAAGGCTGTTCATTTTTTAAAAAATAATCAATTAGTCAGTTAATTGGTTAATTAATCGATCAATTTTTGAAACCCTTGAGTTAATTTCTGGGAATAACTTTCATTTTCTTTCCCATTAAGTATCCTGAGGAGAGGTGCTACCAAGTAACAGAAGAATAAATGGTAAGTTCATTTCTTCTCTTGCCAGCATCCTGTGAATGAGCTAACACTTCAGGAGTATCTGTTAAGATTGAAGTAACTGAACGTGCTCTCCTACCCAAACTGGATCTCAAACTTCAACCACAATCGCTAATTTAACCATTCCAGCATCAGGGCTACCTGTTCTAACACGGAGATGGACGTGAACGAGCAGCCTCAGAGCACTGAAGTGGCGAACCACGACTGCCCAGCTCCCGGAAACGCAAAGACAGCACCTTCCACTTGTTGTCAGCATGACCTACTGATACTCAAACACCCCAGCCCGCAAGTTATGTGGGCCACAGCACTGAATGGAATCGAAACTCCAAAGGGATGTGTGTGACAAGCACTGGAGACACTCCGACCAAAGCCATTTCCTTTGTTTTCTCCCCTTTGATCATTTCCAATTAGAAGCAGGTTCTCCACAGAAGGAAGGTCTGTCAGAGGCTTTGGGGAAAACCATCTGATCAAGCAGAAGTTAGAAGATGCAGCTTTAAAAAAAAAAAAAGAAAAGAGGAGGAGGAAATAGCTGGCCTTTTTCCCACTAGAACAGTATATTTACCCTTGTACTAAGTGGTTTTACAACTAGTACAAGGTTGAACAGAAAAAGAAGTGACACCATCCTTCCCAGCTTCATACTTAAAAAGTTTCCAGTCAGAACATATCATTCACAGAGACACAGAGTAAGTACCTCCAAGGCCAAATGTACCTACACCGATGGGTCATTTCCTGCTGTTGCTGCTGCTGCTAAGTCACTTCAGTCGTGTCCGACTCTGTGCGACGCCATAGACGGCAGCCCACCAGGCTCCCCGTCCCTGGGATTCTCCAAGCAAGAACACTGGAGTGGGTTGCCATTTCCTTCTCCAATGCATCAAAGTAAAAAGTGAAAGGGAAGTCACTCAGTCGTGTCCAACTCTTGGCGACCCCATGGACTACAGCCCACTAGGCTTCTCCGTCTATGGGATTTTCCAGGCAAGAGTACTCGAGTGGGGTGCCATCGCCTTCTCCAGGGTCACTTCCTAAATCTAACTTTAAAAAATAAAAATCTTTATTGAATTTATTACACAACTGCTTTCTGTTTTATGCTTTGTTTTTGGCCATGAGGCATGTGGGATCTTAGCTGCTCAACCAGGGATAAATCCATACCCCTGCACTGGAAGGGGAAGTCTTAAATCTCTGGACCAATAGGGAAGTCCCATAAATCTAAGTATTTAAGAAAAAAACCAAGAAACCTTATTTCAGCACTCAAAAAGAGGTTCTGAGTTAACAAAAAAATTATAAAGAAAGGAAAGGAAATTTCCCATAAATGCCAACTCATTCTAGCATGTAACATGACATCAAGTAACACGTTACATGCTGTCAGACAGAGCTGGGGACTCAACACTTGGAAGCGACAGGCTCAGCCATTAAGTTTTCCTCTTCAGAAAAGAAGAAAGAGGTTAAACATACTTCTTCAGGTTCCTTCAAGATCAAAATAGCCACACCTAACTTCTCTCAAAGAAAGGCCTCCCTGCACACTGTGTCGGATGCACTGACCAGCAGCTGAAATCAGAAAGCAGATTGTACAGTCCCACACAGAGCAGGTGTGTGTGTAGACCCTGCAGTAACTTCCACAGCTCACTCTGCCCTCCATTGGAGGGAAGCAGGATTGCAGGATGGAATTTCAGAAAGTAAGCCAGTACCCCCTCGCCTTGCTCCACCCCACCAGGATCAGGAGAGAAGGCAATAAACTGCAACTGAGGCCATTTGGGAGCAAAGCAAGTCTGCCCAGTTCTGGGCAAAATCCACAAGAACCACATGAGAAATTAAGAGGTAATCGCCACCCAATACATGAAGCATCACATTCCTTATGTTCAAGACTCTGAGAAAGGGGTGAGCACTAAATTTATGCCAAAGAACTAAAACAGAGGAAATGTTGAGGAGCTCAGTTCAGAACCCAAGTTTCATTAATATCCTACAGAAAGCAAATAGGGTAATTTTAACAAAAGAAGAAAGCAACCAAACTCATGAATCCATTTCTTTAAACAGCTTCTCAGCCAAGTGTACACAGTGATGTAACCTGATGCGTATTCTACAAGGGAAACGTGCAGTACGAAGCGAACACCAGGGAAGGGGTGCGGAGCGTGCTCCCTGAGGGAGTCACTCTTAAAGCAAAACTTACAATAATATAAGGTTTTTCTGATGGGACTGGCTCTGCAGTCAAGAGGTGGAAAAGACACAAGTATGGCGGCGGGGGGGGAGAGGGGGGGGGGCGGGCGGCGCACACGGGATAAAAGCGATTGCTTTCACCCTAAAAAGTAATGTGGGTTCTCTCCTAAATGACTTGCTGGTTGGGCCTAAAGACAAAGCATCAGCAAAATAAAAGACAATACAGGTACTCAAATAAGAAGAGGAATGGAGAGACTCCTGTGATGAAAGAAGGGTTAGTGGAGGAAAAAGACCAGTGCTTGATCATAAGGAGCCTTGGGCAGAAAGGTCAGCACTAACAGAGTCAGGATGCCCTTGGCTCAAATAATAAGCTTGTGCCAATTCTCCTCTCTGCATCACAGCCTGGGTGGAACCTTACCACCTTCCACGTTTCATTTAAAAAGCCACTGCCAATCTCAGGAGTGGCCTCATCAACTATAGCTTCTCCCCCAGAAGGAACACACCTTCAGAATTTTTCTGGATATCTGCATACCTGTACCTCTTGTTAACCTTGCTAACAAGTTAAAGCATGCAGAAAAGACTAAATCCAACAACACTGAATATTCTAAACCTCAGTCACCACACAGCTACTGGTAATCCCTCTAAGACCCGCTGACATGTCCACTTAGAAGTGATGGAGAGGGTCAAGCCAACATTCCAGATCAAGGGGAACCACAGCACCCAGGAAATAGCAGCAAAAACAGCTTTTCCTTCTCTGTTGTTGACACAAAACCAGGAAGATCATCTCACATGGCATGACCAAGGTGAGAGAGAAACAAAGACTGCTAAAGACTGCTAGATACCTAGAAAGTAACTGCAGGAGATCCTCAAATAAAAGAGAGCCAAAAGCATCTGAGAAACCAAACTGATCAGACATTCACAGAGAGCATTTCTCTCTTCTTAGCCAAGATACAAGCTCGATTAGCTACTTTACAAATAAGCTTAAAGGAGGAGGAATCTGTTAGACACAGAAACAGATGAAGGAAAGGGTATTTCAAAGCCTTGAAAACAGCCAGTAGTCTGGACTATTTATCACTGGTAAAATCACCCGCTTCCTCCTTATAAAATGGGTGAATGGGTCCATTTGCTAATCCAACTGAAGCTGTGTGCATGGAAAGTTAACATTTAGCATCTGAAAACAGAAGACTCTGCGTGTTTTTACAATTTTTGATTAAAAATTGTCTGCAACTCATAGATTCTCACACTCAAGAAGCAAACTTCCTCTCTAGAAAATTTATTAGGGAAACTTTTTGCCTCCAAACATCAGGTGAGGTAAACTTTTGAAAAGCTCATTGTGGGCCTAGCATTCAGGAAAACAGGGCATGGATCTACAGAGATGAAAATAGGATGGGAGAGATGGGAAATACAACAAGGAAAAGCTTCCAGAAGAGAAATCATCCCCTCCCACGGCAGACCACTACGGTAAAAACAAGGGGTCTGAGAAAGGGGTGAGTGGCCCCACCTGGTTCCTGGGGTGGGCTCACTCCCCTCCGTAGGTACCAGCCCCTCTTGTGAAGCTAATCAGCAAGTCAGAGAGGTCACCTCATCACACAGAATAACTCCTACTATCTCCGCCATGGGCTTCCCTGGTGGCTCAGAAGAAGGTAAAGAATCCGCCTGCAGTGCAGGAGACCTGGGTTCGATCCCTGGGTTGGGAAGACCCCCTGGAGGAGGGCTTGGCAACCCAGTCCAGTATTCTTGCCTGGAGAATCCCATGGAGAGAGGAGCCTGGCGAGCTACAGTCCTCAGGACTCGCAAAGAGTCGGACACGACTGAGCGGCTAAGCACATCTCCTGTACAAACGCTGTAGTTTTAAAGCAGTCATCAATGAAAGGTGAATGCTTTTAATGTTTTAAGAGGGTTATGGATGGCATCGGAGAAGGATATGGGACCCCACTCCAGTACTCTTCCCTGGAAAATCCCATGGACAGAGGAGCCTGGTGGGCTGCAGTCCATGGGGTCGCTAAAAGTCGGTCACGACTGAGCGACTTCACTTTCACTTTTCACTTTCATGCAATGGAGAAGGAAATGGCAACCCACTTCAGTGTTCTTGCCTAGAGAATCCCAGGGACGGGGAGCCTGGTGGGCTGCCGTCTATGGGGTCGCACCAGCAGCATGGATGGCATAGGGAATGAGGGGCAGGGGGTATACACGTATAATTACAGTTTTCTATTAAAATCACAGACAGCTTTTTCTCTCCTGATTATTCAAGCGCATTAGCAAACGTAAAAAAAAAAGTCTGAACTTGGATCAGTCGGTGGAATCGGGAGTGCAGAACGCATCTGTGCTTTGCCAAAGCCGTATTTCATTACTTTTCAGAATTAGTTGGCAATGTCTCCACAATATTTACTGAAGTGAAAACCAAATGTTTTCATCTGGACAAAAATCAAACTGTGGTATGTTACAACCACAACAGAAATCATTTTAATCCAAAAGCTTGCTTTCTCTAATTTGGGCTGCGGTTTCTGTAAAATTGGATTCTTCTCTGTGAATCATGTACACACAAGCCCTCTTTCTCATTATCTTCCCTCCCCCGACCAGTTCTTTATCTTAACAAGCTAAACATAGCCCGTTCTGCTAGATTTTGGAAAAGACCCTAAAGGGATTCCCCGCCCGCTGTCATTTAGCTGGAGAGTCAAATTCTGTAGCTTGAGCTCACACACTGTGCCCCGGATTTGGCATGTTTGTGATGGATCTTCAGGATAGGCACAGAGAATGGAAGCAATTAGGCCCTATACACGTGCTCAGACGCTCAGTCAGGTCCAACTTTTTGCAACCCCATGGACTGCAGCCCACCAGGCTCCCGTTTCCATGGAATTCTCTAGGTAAGAACACAGGAGCGGGTTGCATTTCCTATTCCAGGGGGTCTTCCCGACCCAGGGATGTTCCGTTTCCTGCACTGGCAGTAAAGTTCTTTACCACCAGCACCACCTAGGAAGCCCCTTATCATATTAAAAAAATAAAACTTCAAAGCGAACAGGTAGGGTCTGGGCAAGGGGTGGGGAGATAGTTATTCACTGATTTTCTGAGTTCTAGGAGAGGAGAGCTCCATCCTTTGAAACTGAACAGTCATCAGAGAAAGTGGGTGCAACCTTGGCCCATTAATCCCACCGTCTACATACCCAGCACTGACCCAAGCACCTGTGGCCCACCCTCCCCCTGCACACTCAGGCACCCACACACCTAATACAAGCGCCGCGAGAGCCCAGGACAATTGTGACACACGGAGTGATGGTCTGTCTCTTTCTTCCACTTCAGCCTTTACGATTGACCAGGGAATAAGAATTTCCACCAGGGTTTCCCAAGCCCCGCCCATTCCCATATAACTCTTAAGATCGGGTACTAAATCCATCTGCTATTTTCTTTAGAGTGATTTACTTTCATGATTTAAATTACTTTTCTCTATTATATCAGTAGAAATTTAATATCATGTGCCCTAAAAAGAAAAGGTAATTAATATTATGATCAAAGTTTTCAACATTCACCCTACTTCATTTCTGGAACCACCAAGCAGCAGGACTCGGGCAAGAGCCCTCCAGCCAAAGCCCAAACGCAAAGGGAGCCCCTAGTTCCTTATGGTACACGGAGAAGGCTGGATAACAGAGCCTCTACTCAAACTGATCTTCCTTTTAATACACACATAAAAACAAGGGTGCCAATCACTGGACTACCTGGAGTCTGAAAGTCCAGGGCGACATGCCAGCTTGGCAGTCATGTACCCACTTGTCGGGAGACTCACGTTTACTTGCCTGTACAATGGGCTTAGTATCTTCATATGTAACAACTGTGATGACCCTGAAGGCTGTGAGGTAACAAAGGAGAAAGCTCTCTCGACACCCACGTGGCAGTGCCACTTTTAGGGTGACACACGGCTCAGGAACAAAACAACCCACAACTATGAAAGCAGGCTGCCCCCTTCCACAGGTGAGAGCAAAGGTGATTTACTTCCTACCTGCTTTCCTAAATGGGAGAGTCTGCAGACTGGCCACTGGGAGAGGATGGGGTGGGACCCAGAAAGAGGACGGAAACACAAAATGAACTCAGTAGCTAGTCTGGAATTTGGGAACAGGTGGCAGAGCAACCTGCGAGGGCTGCAAAACTTCAGCCCTTGGGAGCCTGCTTCCAGGAAGAACGGAGGAAGTGGTGATGCGACTGTCTTCTCAGAGGCCTCCTTTTCAGTTACGAGCTCCCAGGTGTGGGTGCCTGACCCCACGTTTAGGCAATGCCTTCCAGCAGAGCAGAGCTTGGGAAATCCCACGAACAGAGGAGCCTGGTGAGCTACAGTTCATGGGGTCGCAAGGGTCGGACACGACTGAGCCGCCACCGCCACCACCAGAGCAGGGCACGTGTTCTCTGGCACGTGTTCTCTTTGCAAGAGCCCTGACGTGAGGGACTCGGCAACGCAAACCACCTTCCCTCCTGACACGCAGCTCACAGGGAGACCCAGCCGAGCACAGAGACGGGAGAAAGTGCCTTTGATTAGCAGCTGGAACAATCGACTTACTACTACCTTCCCCCCTTGTCATCTATACCCATGGCTTGAAACACACATGAACACACATCTGGTGCAATGGAACAAGGTCTCTGGATCTCTCTGAAGTAAATGAACGCAACGCACAGGTCACACCACACGGAGAGCGCAGTGGGCTCAACCCACGTAACTTCCACCCATCACGTACACGGCGGGAAACAAGTCAGAAATTCACTTCACTGTGGCCACACAGAGGCCATCTCAAGTGTGCTCTCTCTACGGAGAAAGCGCCCACGGACCTTAATAGAGACGTAAATACAGAGCAAGGGGCACCGTGCCCTTAGGATGTGGATACTGGCCCCTTCAGTGCTGTCAGCTGTCGGCCAGGTGCTCCACAAACAAAACAGGACTAACCTTACTTCCACATTTCCGCCCCCATCGACATTCTCTAAATGGGATTTCAGAAAGGATGAGAAAGACTGAGGGAATCAGCAGAAAGTAGGGAAGAGGCCGGAGACAATCTGAGAAGCACACTGACTCGGTGCCGGCAGCCACAGGCAGGGAGCAAGGACTGGCTTCATCCCCAGGGAGGGCAGAGCCTGGTCAGGGGCCAGCTGGCCTGGAGCACGGCCAACCCTCTGAGCAAAACGTCTTGGAGTCTGAACAACCGATCGAGGTCACAGAGCAATTAGAGGGGCCCCATCCCTCCCCTCCTGGGCGCTTCAGGAGCCGATGGTTTCATATTTCTTCATAATGAGCCTGATAAACTCTTCTGGCAAATAAACTGCTTGCTCAGCACAACTCAGCCAAGTGTACAGACTCTGTTGGAAAACCAAGCGTATGAGGAACATAAGGCTGGTTTAGTGTGAAGAATCATGAGGACAGCCACTGGAATCCTCAGGGTAGCGAGAACATCACTTTGTCTGTTACCCCTCCCAAAAAATTAAGATGCAACACCTCCCCAAAAGGATTCATCCAGAAGAGAGTTGTGTACCACTGTGACAAAGGTCCCTGCTCCCCAAAGATTTCCATCAAGCACTCCCATTTCGCTCGAGCAAGTTCATTATCAGAGCCATGGTGCTCCTCGCAATCGGAGGATTACTTAATTGCTTTCTAGCAGGTTAATCCCCTTTCGTTTTGTGACCTCTAAATCACCCCAGGCTTTTGCATTTGCCCTACTTACAATTTATTGACCTCAATACCCAAAGTCAGAATTCTATCGAAATACACATGCCTTGCTGATAAAGCTGGCGACTGTCTTTAGAGAAAGTTCCATGGGTGGCCTGTCTCTTCTGGTACCTGCATTCTCCTTGGCTGGTCTTTTAAACTGTCCCTCCTCCGTGTCACTTGGAAGAACCTGTTCCCCTTCCCTGTTCATCTCCTAAATCTACCAGGGAATGCCAAGGGGCTGGATGGTACCACAGGCCCCATCTGGCCTGGTTCGCACCCGCAATTTAGTCTAACTCCACAGCAACCACATGCTGACTGCACATCCATTTTACAAAAGAGGACACCGAGGCCGAAAGCTTTAAGTCACCTGCCCAGGATCCATGAGCATCCATCGGCCTCCTGCCTGTCTTCCTGCAACAGCCCACTGCTTAGGCTTCGGTTACCTCGATCCATTTTTCCGATGCTGCCATGATCAACTTATTCAACAAAGGTCTAGACCGGTGAGGCCTCCCCGTCAGCCAAAGAACCGCGGGCCCACAGCCTGGGCCCACAGCACCTAACACATCAGACTCCCTGCTTTAACGAGGGGCCAGCTCTCCAAGCCACAAAGTCACCCGGCCAGCCTTGGGAGGGGCTTCTGCAGACCTTTCTTTGTAAGGCCAGCTCCCCGCTAGAGCCTGCGCAGGGTGCCCTTCCCTCCACTCCACCTGTGCCCCCTCTGCCCAGCACAGCCACCCTGACACCTGCGTGCCAGCCCAGTCCACTGCCCCCATCACGCTTTCCTGTTGTAATCTCTGTTTTCTAGTTTCTGGCACTGAAAAACAGATCAATAGAGGCCGAGGTAATTAGCAATTGAATGACAAGTGATTGCTGAAGATTCTCTAGGACTTGGGAAACAAAAGGCAAGTGGTCCCCAAACAGAAAGGACTGCTTCACCAGGGCTGACGGGGGTGGGGGGGGGGGTGTCTTCCCTACTAACTCCTCCTGGAAAATAGCTCTCTTCTTCCCTGTGAGGCTGGCCTGTGATGCCCAGGGTCAGAAGAAGCAAGCATGTAGGTGTGTATTTTCAGGGATCCTCTTTGGGAATCCTCTTTATTTGCACTGCCCCCAAAAGAGAAAAATATAAGTAAGAGACTCATTTAGCCTGCCACTGCTCCACTGTTCGATTTTCAAATCTGCAAATAGTCATAGAACAAAGAGAAGATGACAGAACTCATTAAGAACAACACTGACAAAAAATGCAGCGATGGTACACCCCCCTTCTCTGCGGATCTACACCCCCAGAAAAAGACTAATTATGCCTCTGGCAGGACCCAGGCAGACCCTCTCCAAAGCAGCCATTTAAAGATAAAGACACAGCAAGCAAACACACCGGCTGGCTTGCACCATCACGCTTGCTTATTCTTTGGAAGTTTCAGGGGACCAGGGTAGCAGTAAATAAGAGAGTCCTACCAAACTCAGCTGAAAGGACCCTACCTGCCTTAAGACAGATTTTTTTTTTTAATCTCTAAAGCTTATCTCTGAACAACTGGCTGGTGTGTTGACATGTACACACTCTTCTCAGAATTATTAATGGCACAGTTTTTTCCTCACCCCAGTTTTCAATGAAGCTGTGGGGAGAAGGGAGGGTCTTGGGTTTGCTGGGGGTCACTGATGGGTAATAAACACCGAGACTTAAAGAACTCCATGAGCCAGCTTTCTCTCCATCCCAAGATCCATTCTCTTCCATACTTCAAATCAGCACTGAAGCTCTTCTGGATAACTGAAGACCACAGAAAAGGATGATGTGCAATCCCTGGCAACAAACATCGTTTCCAGGTCTCCGGTTCCGGCATGATTTTTGCAGCTGGGCTTTCTCTCCTGTCAATACTGAGCTTTTACTGGATCTGTGCTTGCTTCCACCCAAGGGTGATAGAGCGGCTCGGTTCTTGAGGCTGAACGTGAAGTCTGGGGCTCAGACAAGCTCTGTCTGGCTTGGAACTCCAGCCAGAAAAGCAGTAACAGAATTAGATTGCAGGTATAAAAAAAAGTTAATCAAATTCAAGTGTCACCAGCAGCTGATATCTACAAGTTAGAAATACATCTACATGTAAGTCGAGGATCAGATAAATGATGGGTCACCCACACGATGGAATGGGTATTTATGTGCTACTGAAACAGGAAACCAGATTGCCAAAATAAAATGCAATTCCATTTGGGGTGTGGGACTTATATACGCACATAGAAGGCTCAGCGGTATTTTCACTGAGGAGGTGGTAAACAGTGCCTGGCTCTAGGAGACTGGAGAGAAGGGTATTTTGATTTTTTGATTTTTGGCCTATTTCTCCCTCTTTTCCACTGATCTTCCCTAGTGGAACATGAAGTAGTTTTATGACTAAAAAAAGTTTAACACTTGATTTTGCATTTGAACCTGAAAGGAAATTATTGAAGTGCCACTACAACAGACATTGTCTATTTAACCCTTGTACACTTCAAAATGCAAGTTTTAACTGGTTCAAACAATTCCATATTAAAATACGCTGGCTAATACCACAGAAAGCACCACATTTCCAGGAACACGAGGCACTCGGTGTGTCACCTATCGTTTGAGGCTTTAAGGAAAGCCGTATCAGATAAACACACTTGACCTCACAAATTCAAGGCTTTTAAAACAAAACACCTTAAACCTAAAAAGCTCAGGAGGAATAAGAGAGTACAACATTCTGTGTCAGAACCTTACTGTGTATCAATTAAAAACGAACAACAAAACCTGTTTTATTGTCTGGCTCATCAATGTAGGAATATTTTTCCAGCCTCAGAGCATTTTTCCAAAATTATTTTTAAAAACATCTTAGGTTTCATTTCCTGAAACGTTTGTTCCATCTGACAAGTGAAAGAAGTAAACTCTATGAAAAGATAGGATTCTCCTACGTCTAGAGTCTGTCAATGCCAAAGACCCCAGATGTGATGTTTTCCCTAGATGCCAAGTACCTGAATAATAAGCATGTCTCTCCGAGCAAGGTCCTCCCCCAATCGCCAAAAGCACAGAAAATACGATTTTACAAAATTGTGCACAAACAGGTGCACGTTGCACACACAAATTCCTCTCCAAAAACAAGTCACACTCACTCCACAGGAAGAAATGTTCAGAACTAAAACCCATAATCGGCAGAGCAGTTTTCTGACATCCTAATAGAGCAAGGACTGATGTTGAAGCTGAAACTCCAATACTTTGGCCACATGATGCGAAGAACTGACTCACTGGCAAAGACCCTGATGCTGGGAAAGACTGAAGGCGGGAGAAGGGGACGACAGAGGATGAGATGGCTGGATGGCATCACCGACTCAATGGACATGACTTTGAGTAGGCTCCAGGAGCTGGTGATGGACAGGGAGGCCTGGCGTACTGCAGTCCATGGGGTCGCAGAGAGTTGGACAGGACTGAACAGCTGAACTGAACTGAACAGAGCACGATCAGTGAATCTTCCTGTAGGAAAGTAAAGAGTTCAGGCATGGCTCCAGGGCAGATCTGGCTCCAGTGGCATTAGAGACACAGCAGAAGAGTTCTACTGATGCAGAGCTTTAATTAGTGACCTGAGTCATCTGGTTGCTGAAGGCACTGCTGACCCCTCTAAGATCCCCTCAGCTCAAACTCCTCCTTCTAAGCACCTGGTCCCACTCACCCTCCATCACCAATGACACCACCCCACATCAGCCTCACCACCTGCCCGTCACCCTCGCCTCTTCTCTTCCTTTCACCCTTCACAGCCAATCCTGCACCTCTTTCCTGCTGGGCTTTCACACTGTCCACTCTCAACACTCAGGATCACTAGGCTCCATCTGCAAGCAGCCACATCAAACCCAAGGGAGATGCTGGCAGGAGGCCCTACCACCCCACCTCCCCTTCATGAGGGCCAAGTGGTCCACACCGGAACACGATTACCCTCCTCCTGTATGTCCTGAGAGTCTCCAGGACTAACAATAGCCTGTAAAGTCAAACAAAAACCGCAGCCCTTTATCTTCCCTTGGCCAACAATTCAGTCCGAAAGCTAACTGAGTGGGATGGGGTGGGGGTGAAGAACAACCAGAGAAGCTGGTGTGGGTTGTGAGAGCCCCAACAGGGTGAAGACGTGTTCACACATGGGGCAGCACACTCATAGGGTCGGAGCTAAGTGAACTCCGTGGGGAGGGTGGCGGCAGAGATGGGCACGGGACACTCTGGAAAAAAAAATGGGTCAATAAGTAATTTGTAGATATAACAGGAGCCAGCTTAATCCAAGTTTAATACGGAAGAAAGAAAACCAGAGTGAACCCTTTGGTTCTAAACTAAAACCAGAGGTACTGGTGCTCACTCGTGGATTTTAACAGATCTAGAGACACAAATATATATACTTAATGAGCACATGTGTACATGTGCACATACACGCCCTTGCACACATGCATGAGTACTTAGTCACTCAGTTGTGTCCGACTTTTTGCAACCCCATGGACTGCGGCCCGCCAGGCTCCTCTATCCATGGGGATTCTCCAGGCCAGAATACTGAATGGGTTGCCAGGCCCTCCTCCAGGGGATCTTCCCAACCCAGGTCTCCCACACTGCAAGTAAGATTCTTTACCAGCTGAGCCACAAGGGAAGCCCAAGAATATTGGAGGGGGTAGGTAGCCTATCCCGTCTCCAGCGGATCTTCCCAACCCAGGAACTGAACCGGGGTCTCCTGCATTGCAGGTGGATCCTTTACCAGCTGAGCCACCAGGGAAGCACACACAAACACACACAATGCATTTCCCTCCAATAGCTGTGAGCACACCTCAGGCCCAGACCCCAACTTCAGGAGAGCAGATGTTCCTTAGAGTAAACAGGGCTCCTTGGAGAAATGGCCCAGGCAAGCCTGAGGGAGGGGATACGTTAGATGAGCCCGGGGACCTCTGCTGTGCCAGGGGGCCAGGATGGGAGGATCTAAGGAAAACATC
Source organism: Capra hircus (assembly GCF_001704415.2). NCBI lineage: Eukaryota > Metazoa > Chordata > Mammalia > Artiodactyla > Bovidae > Capra > Capra hircus. Next base: position 8,813,979 of record NC_030830.1, on the reverse strand, counting down.
AAAGGGCAAGGGTGCCAGCATGCAGGGGCTCCACTGACGGGATCTGGGAAACCCAAATCTCAAAATAAAGGAGAGTAACAAATTACAACCTTCTAAACAAAACAGGAAATGAGTCCACACAGACACCAAAAAATGAGTATATCAAGTCTGATGAGAAATGAAATAGAGTTTCAAAGAGTCTCCCAATGAAGTACATATAAACTGCAAAGGCTGCCAAGGGTCCACTTACAGTGAAAAAGCCTGACAGACTCCCCTGCAATCAGTGACCAACCTGAGCACCATCAAAGGACAGATTGACAGACTGCCCCAAGCAGGATTAAGAGAAGAATCCCCTCCTATGATATTCTTGCTCGAAATGGAGACTCCGAAACCTCCTTTCCCTCCCTGTGTTCTCCTCTCTGCGTTCCCGGAGTAAACACGTTTCCAAAATGAGGCCATGTAAACCCAAACTCATCCTTCATTACAAAACTGCATCGTCACCATGCCCTCCTGTTCATCAGTCCCATTCCTATGTATTTCCACTCTTACCTACGCTTAGAAGGTTCTACTGCTGTTTCTCCCCAAGGAGTGAGTGTGTGTGATGGGGGGGCGTTGGGGGGGGGGGCCCCGCGGCGCGCCAGCACACGTGGGAATAAACCCTCCGACCATAGCGTGGCTTATTCCCAGACCTCAGGACACAAAAGGAAAAGGGACTTCACACCCATTCACAACCAGCCCACCAATAATAATAATAATAAAAATTACAGAACAGAAAGCCGAGTTAGCAAAAGCATGTGTGTGATGGTGAGGTGACAGAGGTGCTAACTGGATGTCAGGGAGAAGCCAATCATAAAAACGTGAACCTACACATGACGACAGTGTGTGCTAAGAAGCCAAAAAAAGGCGATTCAAGCGTCAGAGGAGGGACTTCCCTGGTGGTCCAGTGGCTGAGTCCCCACACTCCCAGGGCGGGGGGCCTGGCTTCAATCCCTGATCAGGAAAGGAAATCTCATATGCTACAGCTAAGGCCCAGTGCAGCCAAATAAATAAATACAGTAACAACAACAAAAAAGAACCAGAGGAAAAGAGAAAGAAGACTCAAGTACCTTCTTGGTGGAGCCCCTCCTTTCACACGTCAACCAGGCTGGGGAGCCGCAGGTGTGCAGCAGAGAGACCAAAGTCAACGCCGACACCCGGGGTGACACCTTGTCCCTTTTATTTCAACCAGGCCGCCCCCCTCACACTGGCAACAGAGTCTTACCTCGAAGGCAGAGAAAGGTAAGAAAATCTTCTGTCTTAGGCTTCCTTTTAGAGAGGTCAGAAATTTGAGTAGCTGGAGGGGGTAGCAATGGCTCCACTATCTTGACTGGAGTTGTGCTGGGACTATTCGGCTGGGATTGAGCAAACTTCCTTTGTGCTTGCAGCCTGGGCCTGGAAGAGCAAGAAAAAATTAAAAAGAAATTAAGCGGAGATCAGAAGATATAGATCTACGTGCAGCAATAAAATCATGACACAAAGGGAAGAAAGACTCTTTGTTTCAAGCAAATTCTTTGTTTCTAATTAAGGTTCTGTATATCTCACACACTCTAATAAACCACAAGCTTGCTTTAAAGGGCAATAAATTTGCTTAAAAGGCTGCGTTTTCTAAACTGACATATAATATACACCATGATCATGTGTGTATGTGTGCACACAAGCTCATGCCTGTGCAAACCATGTGTGTGCCTGGGTATTTCAAAACCAGCACGCCGTATTAGATGATATGGGATTAACGGCTTTCTGTATACCACCTGCCACATTTACTTAACAGTCTGAACTCACAGGATACTGTCACAAACACATGCATGACCCCCTTCATACTGTGTAAGGACACTCCACCCACCTTGGTCTGTCACCCACCTGGTCTTACGCCCTAACCTCTAGGCTTTCGTGACTCCAATCCAGCCACATGAATTCCCTACACTAATTAAAGCATATAATACAGGCGGGGGTGGGGGAGATCTACTTTCCTAGTCTATTCAAAACCCATCATTCATGGCCAAATCATGGGTTACCTTCTGCCTGCACAGAAAGCCTAAAATCCTGAGGGATTCAAAAAACTGGCTTTAACTAACCTACCTTCAGGCCTCTTCCCTATTACCATCCTACATAGACATCAACTCCCTAATTTATCCACTTGGTATCTACAAATCACAGCTTCGATCTTGTTCATTTACACAATTTTATGAGTCAGCATGCATGCGTGTTGCTAAGCCACTTCAGTCATGTCTGACTCTTTGTGATCCTGTGGACTGTAGCCCACTAGGCTCCTCAGTCCATGGGCTTCTCCATGGCAGGCAAGAATACTGGAGTGAGTTGTCATGCCCTTTCCAGGGGATCTTCCTAACTCAGGGATCGAACCCACATCTCTTATTCTCCTGCACTGACAGGTGGGTTCTCTGATAATTACTGCCACTGTTAGCCCCTTACATGCCAGACAATCTATTAACTTGAATCCTAGTGAACTTTGCAAAGGTTTCTTTACTTCTTTTCTAAAGTTAATTTTTCTTTCTCCACCTGAGGACTTTTACCCTCTGTATAACTGGTTTGACCTTTATCATAAATTGCCTATTAGCTTTTGCCTACCAAGCCAAGGGACTGACCTTCCAGAAGGATCAGCTAGGGGGAAGGGGTGACTGATTCAGAGACTTAAGAGCTGTTTCTTTTGGGGGTGGAGGTTGCGGGTGGGTTGGATATGTGACAAAATAAAGGAACTGTGTGTGTGTGGCGGGGGGGGGGGGGGGGGGTGTTCCTAGTATAATGTTGTAATCATGCGGAAATGGGGAAACCCTGTCTTTTAGAAACGCAAAAGGAAATATCAGTATTTATAAATAAAATGATACTATGTCTAGAGTTCGCTTCAAAATCAGAGAAGAGCTGTGTTTCTCAAACTGAGATCACTTTAGATTTTCTGTCTTTTACAAATGGGTATTTTTATAAGATAAATTACTCTAGAGGAAAAATGAAAGACATGAACTACAAGCTCAAATTTATTCAACAGACATCACTCTGTTCAACCATTTAAATGTGCTCACCACTCACTCAGTTGCTATATTCAACTCCCTGGCACCAGGCAGCACACAGCCTGTGCCCTCGGCAGCATCACTTTGGAGAAAGGAGAGGATACAGGAAACTAGACAGTGCTCCAACAAGCCACACGCTCTCCAGGTCCTGGCACCCTCGGCAGGACTGAGCCCAAGACGACTAGCTCCTCTTCAGACAAGCTCCTCCTCTCTGCCAACCTTCCCATCATGTGAAAAGAAAACCCCCACCATGCTTTCCTGCTGAAAGGGGTTTTAATTGACCACTTTATGATGTGTACATCTTTATTTAAATGGACACAGCTCACGCTCGGCAGATTAAAGGGGCTTTACAGAAATACCGCCCGTGCATGAACAGGATGTTCACTGTTTGTTGCTTTTTCAAAAGTCAGCAACGACAAATATCACACATTATCATGAGAAGCTGGCCCAGCCTGAATGAAAAACAAACACGAAACAGAGATGGCAGAGCGGGACACAGCAGAACATGCTACAGCTTCAGAGCCTCACAGACAAACGCGCCGACCGCTGTTCAAGTAAAGGCACTGCTTGCCTGATGACTTTCTCAGGGAGGCGATGAAAAATAAGGGCATGAGAGATTAAAAGACAGCAGTAAAATAAATTACTCCTCAGAGGAATAAGCCAAGCTCCCAAGTGATTAAGCATTTGTGAGACCCAGATGAAAACAGGAACTGAAGAACCAGACAAACCAATATCTTGTTTAAAGAGACCAGAAGAATCTGTGCTTCCCAGAAAGGGCAGGTCTGTGGTCTGGCTTTGTGTGCAGAGTCCCGGGGGATTAACAGAGGTGTGACTTTGTTTTGCAGGCTCCACGGGACAAGAGAGTTTGAATGACACAACTCAGGGAAACCATGGAGGAGGTGCTCTTAGCCACGTGGCCACGTTTGCAGGACAGGCGATTCATTCCAGAATGTCTGATACAAGGAAATGAGTGGATGTTACTAAATCAGCACAGAAAGCAGGGTGGGCAGGTGCAGATGTGCTGAAGAATGACATTATCTGCCTCCAGAGGTGCTGTGCAAAGGAGGAGGCTGGGCTGCAGGAGAGGGCAGGCAGGATGAGACCCCCACCAAGGGCGGTGGAGCTCCAGGAGGGCCAGCACTCAGCGGCCGGGCACCACAAGGTGGCACCCACTCACCCCTCCACCAGGCGACATTTTGACCAAGAACACCTTCCATTTCATTACTAAGGTGAAAACACATAAAAATGAAAATGTAGGTTAGGCTGTCCCTGCTGGCCCAGTGGTTGAGAGTCCTGCCAGTGCAGGGGACACAGGTCCGATCCCTGGTCTGGGAAGATTCACATGCAGTGGGGCAACCCAGCCCGTGACACGCAACTACCAACCAGAGCCTCTGTGCCTAGGGCCCATGCTCCAGAACAAGAGAAACCACAGTGAGAAGCCTGCGTACCCCAACTAGAGGGTAGCCCCACTTGCTGCAACTAAAGAAAGCCTGCACACAGCAACGAAGACCCAGTGCAGCCCCCCAAAAATAATTATTGGTTGAACTAAGGGAGTACAGAGCTATCCAGGGGGTTCCTGGAGCCACAGGGAAGAAAACAGCAGAATGTGGGACCGCCAGAGGCTTTCAGGCTGAAGTTTAGCCAGGATGGTCCTTACTGCCCACTGATAATGCACGAAGAGCCAGAACGCAGAAAATACAGAGGGCGTCTGTCCCCCACAGAAACCACAGGCGTGTCAAGTGGAGCAAGACTCACTTCTGTGTTGATATTTTATTAACTCATCAAGGAAGAAATTTTCCTTACAGAAAAGTCCTCTGCGCCAGGAAGGTCAACGAAACCAACTAAACCAAACCTGCCAGCAAGCCAAAGCAACTGAGGAAGAGTAGATACATGCATATACAGATAAACGCATTGAGGGTAACCTCTTATTTACGGTGTGTTAAAATCCAGAGTCAACAGGCAGTGAGGGTGAGGGTACAGACGTGGTTTTGGATCAAATCATCGCTGTTCCTCACCTTCATGGCATAAATGTGGGTAAGTCAAATAAAGGACTAAACAACTCAGACAGCAAGCTCAGAAAACACAGAGCTTGCTTTCTGAACCCCTGTCAAGGTTAAGGCCATCTGGGGTGTCCCTTCTCTAGAAGCTCCTGGGTACAGAAGCTCCCATGGCAACCCAGTCACGACAAAGTTCAGCCCTGCTGCTAAGAATCCCATTTAAACAAACATGCCCCAACAGGGAGGGGGGAAAATGTGTTGAAGTGAAAGTCGCTTTACTGATCTGATCCCCCAGAGTGTAGCTCCATGCAGAAATACACCTCCCAGGTTCCCAGGGGCCCTTGCTCCCTCCAGCTGGAATGTTCTTCCCTTTCATCTCACCAGGGCTGGTTTCTTCCCATAATCCAGCGAGGGGAACGTTCCCGTCTGCTGCGTTTCACCAAGTCACGTTTCCCACGTCTCTGTTCAAAAGTCACCTCCTCACAGAGACTGAGCCACTCTCCAATGCCGTGCCCCTCACGGCCAATCGCTCATCCCTCTGCCCTTCGAGGGCCTACAGAGCGGGCTTGCCTACAGTCGCCCCCTTATGGCCTTTTCTGCACGTATGGGATGCTGTGTGTTGAGGGCAAGCTTTCCGAAGGTGCTGAGAGGGAGGGGAGGAACACCGCTCGGCTCAACTCATCATTCATTCTCCAAGAATTACCCTCATTTCTGATCAGAGCGTCAGACTGCAGAGCAGTCCAGAGGGGCGGGGAGATAGCTGGATGGATGTGAAACAAACCCAAGAGCTACAGGAGACGCCTGTGGTGCTGCCCCCAGTAAAGTTCTTGGCCATCCCAGGATACAGCTACCAAAATGAAAGTCACTCAGTCTTGTCCGACTATTTGCGACCCCATGGACTATACAGTCCATGGAATTCTCCATGTCAGAATACTGGAGTGGGTAGCCTTTCCCTTCTCCAGAGGATCTTCCCAACCCAGGGATCGAACCCAGGTCTCCCGCGTGGATTCTCTACCAATTGAGCTACCAGGGAAGCCACCAAAGTCCACTGGAATTCAGTCTCGCTATTCCAGTTTCATAAGGGTCTGCTGAAGCAGTCAGTTTTGATCACAACCACTGCCACTGCTTACTAAGAACTTACGCAGCAACTTGCCCATTAGGAGCATCGTCTACAAAAGCAGATGAAGACCAGGTCCTGTCTGTCAACTTGTGCTTGCGTTACAAGGTGCCATCCCGCCCCAAGGCGTGCCGCTGCACTGCACGCATCCACACAGAGCACAGCTGGCCTCAGGCCACCATCTGCTGGCCCAGGCGGAAGGCCCTGCTACATACCCCTGCACACGGGAACACCACTACTCATCTCAGGCTGTGTGTACTTTCTGATGAGCTGCGGGAGGGAGCAGAGGGTCCATCTTCTTTCTCTTTTCTCTTCCATGCCCCAAGGGACACAGAAGAATCCTTCTCTGATGTGGGATTAGTTGGCATGGGGGTCAACAGCCCAAAGAATGTTTTGCTTGGTCACTTAAAATAAATTGACCCAAATAAATCAACAAATAGATTTCATACTTAGGTGAAAAAAAGTAGAGCACCTTTATGGGAATAAAGCAGCAGACCAAAATAAACACTATCATTATTTTCAAAGTTCTCAAATAAATTGCAAGGCGAAGCTTATAAAGAAAACCCACTGATAGCTGCCAACGTCCTGGGCCAAACATTGTTTAGTTTTGTAACACTCTGCCGGTGTCTCCTTCTGCCCCCTCCCAAATCCTGCACTGAGAAGGTTCCAGGGCAGCCTGCCATCAGTGGCCCCCGGGAAGGGGGTGGGGGAAGGAATGGGGACGCATGTCTCCAAGTCTCCTCTGGGGTTATCCGCAGCATAGAGTTAACCAGCTTATTGCTATCTGCACTCAATCTCTAGGGCAGCCCTAAATATGGCACAACAGCAATTTCTAGGTTAATTAAATTCCGTTTCTGTCCAGGATTTCTGATGGTTTACAAACCCAAGGAGGATGCGGGTATGCGCACGACTCAGCTGGACAAGGCAGAGAGCAGGGGGCACTAGGTCTAGAGCAATGCCCAGCCTGCCCTCGCAGAGGGCCATGTATGCCAGAGACTGTCGTATTAACTTAATTTTCCAATATTAAAAATGTAAGCTGGTAAATCCAATTATTTAGATTACATCCCAATTCTAAACAAAGAGCCAGGCCTGGGTGGGAGGGGAGGCTGTGTGTTCATTCAAAAAAGACGCCATGCTATGTCTGGCAAATGCGGAGTGACCAGCATAGCCGGGCTCTTTGTGGCAGTGTGGGAGCTGGTCCTGAAGCCTTGCCAACTTGCTGAAAGGCCTATTCAAAACAAACAAAAAAAAATTCCCGTGTTTCTATCCCCAAAATAAGTACCCACTCTATTCTACCCCCAGACACACACACACGCACACACGCACACTACAGACCTGGCAGCCAGTCAAAGAAACAAGGGTGGGTGTGTCTGGCCAAGTGTGTATGTGTGGTGGAGACTGTGGGGGGTCGGGCAGGGGATATCCCCTTGCCCAGGGCAGGCTGCCCACCAAATTCAAATGCGAGTGCAGTTGTGGGCACACCACACAGGATGGCTGTAAACATCCTGTATAGTAAAGAGAAAATAAACACATCCTCAAGTGAACCCAGAGGCTAGCACAGACCAAGTCAGAGAAAACTCAGAGACAAAAAGCCCCGGCTCCATCCCCCTGCGCTCACATACCCAGCCCCACACTTACAATGGGGGCTTGTCTCACCAACTGGGGTGTGCTCTGTCTCAGCTACCAAAAGGGAGAAAGGGAGGTCAAGGGAGGTCGGCGGCTCCCAGAGGTTTGCTACCTGGAATGCCTGCTTTCTGGTACTTCTGGAGATCGTGTTGTACTGGTTTCAGGGGCCCTACTTCACACAGAAACAGACGAAATCGTTTGTTTACACTAAAAACCACAGGATGTTAAATATTTGCAGCACTTGTCTTAATTAAATTACACAAGCAGCTATTTAGAGTAAAAATTTGCTATGAACCTGATTTACCTAAAGAAACTTGTTTTTGGTTGAATCTCCTTCGAGATGAATCTTTAAAAGGTCTGCTTGGTCAGAGTGGTCCAAGAGAAAGAACCGTGGTATCAGAAAACCTGGGCTGCTTTGGTTCAGGTCAACTTACGACCCTGGGCAAAATAAGCCTCTATTTCCTTGCTGGGGAAAGCGGGGCAGCGGAGGGGGAGGACAGACCTCGTAGGAAAAGGAGCCAACTAAGGGTCTTTCTAGCTCCAGTCTCCTCTGACCTCACCTCTAAAACGTGAATATAGTAATTCCTGTAATAAATCCTCTTGCATCTATGATTTCATAATCCTAGGTGACAAGTTCTGATCTTCTGCCTGTGCCAAGTGGGAAACACAAACCTACATTTCCAAAAATGCCTGTGCTGCTAAAGACTGTTAGCACCTACTTCCTAACTAGGTTGTCAGGCAAAACAGCAAACATGGTAACTTTCAGATCTTGAGATGTATATACTGGCTTGCACTTTAGAAAGGAATATAAAATTTTAAATATAGATGTTCACCCCACTCCCCACCTGGGAAAAAAAGATGGCACAGTGCCAAAAGTTGTTCCATAGTTCCCTTGAACTAGTAACAACAATACTATCTACACTCTGCTTTCCTAAGACCCAGTCCTCCCAATTAGGAGTAAATCACTCATTCAGGAAAACACATGAACTTCCTTCAGAACCCTGAGACACCCTCAGGAAGGCTAACCTAACTACTCATGAGTATATTCATCACCTCTACCCAAAGGCCAGACCAAGGAGAAGGCACGCACTGCAAACCCAAACCACTGCCACGTAGGCGGACACTCCAGATGCTCACAAACACTGCACCCTCTCAAAAAGCAGGCATCAGCGAGAAAAGTGAGCCTCCGTTCTCTTTAGTTCAGGCGGAAAGGGTCAGAGGAGGGAAAGGAGAATAAATAACTACAAGATACAGCGTCTTCCTAAGCAAAACATTACTTGGGCACATGAATCTCAGGCTGGGAGCCCACACAGATGGTATGAAAAGTAATATGCAGGCCCACATTTGATCCCATTAATAAAATGATGCAATTACGGGTTTGGGGTTTTTTTTAAAGTCTGATGCGGCATCCTCAAATGTCAAAGAACCAAGGCTGCCTGGAAATCCTGACTGTCATGATCAAGAAAATATTTGACACTGACTTCTTTTGTGCTCTCGAAAGCAACCATGTCAAATTTGAGAGGGATCAACATTAATCAACAATTAAAGCGGCAACGAAGACCTTTTGTTCTGTCAGTCACAAATGTCACATGTGTTACACTTTACCACCAATGGAAAGCCACGGGTCTCACCACCCTCAGGCGGTGTAACCCTCGCCTTCTCGGGGACCTAACCCCTAACCCGGGATGCAGGCGCTGCAAATGCTCTTCTCCACAGTCTGTCCCATTCAGGGCAGTCTTGAGCAAAAACTGTTTCTTTACAGCAAAAGTAAGAAAAGGATAAACACCAGTCAGAAGACCAACACAAGGATGTTAAAAGTCTTAATCCAGCCAGAATCTGGCCAAAGAAATTCCTAATACACTACTGTATTACAGTTACAGGGTGCAAACGAATTATCGAAAGGATGGTCAGCTGTAAAAGCCTCAACGAGCCAACTGAAACGCAGGTCTGCCTTTCTATTCTCTTTTGAGGTGGGATTGCCAACTGTTTTTAAAAGTACTATTTCAACAACAACAACAAAAAAAACCCAACAATTTCTCAATTTTAGGTTACTCAATACCCAGCTGCAAACGACCAGAACACTCTTCGGGTCCTGGCAGAGACGACAGCTGGGGAGGGGAGGAATCGTGTTTTACTTCTTCTTTGAAAGAGAAAGCAAAAATACCCTCAGAAATTCATGCTGCCATGCTACACAGTGCATTCATTAAGCAACAGAGTCCAGCGGACTCCTAGCACTGCAACTGGGAAGTCAATCCCGAGGAAACCTCCCACAAGAAAGATTCTCCATGGAGCTGCATGGGGGGGGGGGGGGGGGGGGGAGGGGGAGACTAGAAACTCCATCAGCACAGAACAAACCAGAGCACAAAAGCAGTCAGTGCTCAGAGCTCTAACTAGTCCCTGAAAGCACGGAGTAGGCTTCCTTCAGCTTCACACATCCTCTGCCTCTTGGACAGGGATCTGCTTTATTTAAAGGATGGCAAACAGAAACGGATTGTGGACAACTTCCCCGCCCGCTGGAAATGCCATGCAGCAATCACACGCACCAATAGATGGCAGTAGAGAGTCTTCAGACACCAGGTCTGGGCTCAACTCTGAAAAGGGAATTTGGACTTTCGCAGATTTATGACAAGCCTGGCATTAACCAATGTTTAGTACCTGCACTAAAATCTAACAGCAGGCTAAAAAACCAGCCACTGTTTATAGAAAGTAAGAGAAGAACAATGTTAGCAATACCCTTTCACCCAACAACTCAATTACAACTCAAGCTCCCTGCTTGTATATAGAAAATACATAGCAACTCACAACTCAACATTTTATATACTGAATATACACCTAGGGCTAAAGTCCAGGGGACTGTTTTCTGAAATACGTTCCTTGCTCTAAAAGTGATTTTTACCACTCAGAAAAGTAAGAAAAGGCAAAACTAAAGTAACGTATCGTGGTTCTCACAGTTCTGGGGTTCTGACAGAAATTTATTTAGCAGGCTAAAACACAGTCACGGGTAGTTTTCCAAACACGGGCGTCACTTATGCTTTCGCCACCCAGAGTGCCGAGGAGAGTTTGTTCCGTGAGGAAGCGACACACTCTAACCCACACACTCTCCTTCTGAATGTCTGTAAGAGAAGTCCTGGATTTATGACAGCAGCCTAAACGTAGAAAACACGACCATAATGAAAGAATCTGGTAGCACTAACGCACGCGAGAGCCATTACCCTCCCCACTCCCACCCCGGCCCGGCGCTGGTGCTTTGCGAGCTGGGAGTGAGAAACGGGAGCTGACAGCATCCCAGACTCGGCCCAGGCTCAGAGTCTGAGGGACACGCAGACACAACAGAGGCCCAGAAGCTTAAACCACCACCCAGGAAACTGTATCAACTCAGAGGCGCTGAGATGGAGCCATGGCACAGAACTCACTGTCCCTTCTAACAAGGCTTAGAATACCCTGAACACACGCTGAATTTCCACCAACGTTCAGCGCCCCATGGCAGCTCAGGAAGCAGCACTTCCCACCGGCACTGCTGTATCAAATCAGATGAGTGACCTCTCAAGCCAGACAGGCCAGGGGAATGGAGGCCGACTCATACCTTCCAACCCAGATACAAGCCTCTCTCATCCACACTCCTAACAACCCACTGGGGGAGGGTCTAAGACGCCCCTTTCCAGAATAAAAGCCAACCTCAGTTCTTCCTTGCCAGCCACCTGGGAGTCCCAGACTGACTGCAGGATAGAAGCCCACTGACTCTACACCTGAAATCAGGGGGTGCTAGGTGGTAAGGGTCACGTCTGTGGGTGGTGGCAGATGACAAGCACTCAAACGTCTACAGGACACACAGGCCCACCATAAATGTGTGTGGCTCACACATACCCTCACAGGAGTCTAGCGACAGTGTCTGCTGACTAGACCTCACTTCCATCACAAAATTTCTCCAAGAGGGGAAAAGTCAGTCTGACAAGGAGCCTTGTCATCAACTATGTCATCTTATATCCATTTAACAAACACAACCTGCTGTTAATAAGACGAATGACTAATCATGCCTTTTCAAAGATGTTACATTTGTATTTGCTGAGATGCTAAAAAAGCAGCTCAAAGGGCTTTCTAAGGATTTGAGCAAAGCCAGCAGCAGAAACCCCAAGAGGCGAGATTCGGGGTACACAAATATCCTAACAAGCCCTTTCCTTCACCGGGTGCAGTCGATGACTAGTTATCCCCTTTCCATCTGGGACATTCAAATACCCTGACAAATTCTGATTCCCACTGAGCTCCAGGAAACAACCAGAGGAAAGTCCAACTCCTTAGGCAGGACTCAAGATAAACCCCCAAGCTGTATGCTTCATCACTTCAGCAACTCCAAAGGACTGAAAGACTTCCAGTTCAATTAAGCCCTTCATTAATCCTTCCTGCTCAAGCCCATTTCCCCGTCTGTAAACAGGAAACAATGAAGCCACAGGGCAGCTGCCTGCAGTGCGGCTCATCTCCTCCAAGGAAGGCCGCATGTACACCTGCTTGCTGTCCCAGGCGCTGTCACAAGGCCTCCAAGAGGCCAGGTTCCACTCATTTTCTCCATGTGGTGTTACAAAAGAGAAGGGTAGTGAACAGAAAGGAGAGAGAGAAGGGAAAGAAATGGAGAGAATCCAAAGTTTCTACGTGATCCTAATTAATTGTGAAAATTGAGGGTGGGGGGTATGCTTGAGTAGAGATAATTTAACTGATAGAAACCAGAAACCACCAATAGTAAATAAAACGAACTGTCAACAACATTTATGAGCTACAAGTTGAAAAAGTGACTAACCCTTGAGATTGTCTTCTTTAACCCTCAATTCAAACCTAACTTCCGCGGGTCCTGCCGCACCAGGAAGATCAGTGTCTGTGATGCTTCCCATTAGTGGGTCTGCCGTCTTCCTGCGCTCTCTCCCACTCCACTGCGCGGCCAGGAGACGAGTAAACCTCTGCGACTGACTGATGAAACACTCGGCCAAGGGAACTTCCTTTCTGCTGCTTCTCACTGGCTGCATCACCACCACGGGTGAGCCACCTCTGGAGAGGAGGAGAATCCCAAGGCTCAGGTTAAGGCACCCTTGGTGGCTCAGTGGAAGACCCCGCCTGCCAATGCAGGAGACGCAAGTTCGATCCTGGGGTTCGGAAGGTCCACTGGAGAAGAGCACAGCCACCCACCCCAGTATTCTTGCCTGGAGGATCCCATGGACAGAGGAGCCTGGCGGGCTCCATGAGGTTGCAAAGAGTTGAACACAACTGAGCGACTGAGCACACACTAGGCGCAGTTTAAGGGAGGGTGCTGTGGGGATGACAGGAAGGAGGGGGTAGAGAAGAGAAAAACTGTCACATTTTCCCAAATGGTCAGAACACGTGATGTGCCGAGGCATCATGGAAACCAACGACATCCTTCCCGTCTCTGCAACCAGATGATTAACTCAAAGAAACAGAAGCTACTAAAGTGCAAGCATCTCCCCCCACCCCACCACCACAGCTGGCTTTAGCAAAATGCCAAGGATGTGAGCTGGACGGACCTGAATCCTGTTCATAAAGATGCGGGTGGCAGGCTGTGGGGGCCAGGAGGTGCAGAGCTAATCACTTCAGAAGGAGTCTCTCCAGTTCCACCAGCCTAAACATGCTCTTTGATCAAAGAGCCATCGGTCTTCCACTGTGTCAATACAATGCCAAACACCACCCTCCCAGCCATCCATCAGCCCTGGGAAGGGCTGCAAGGCCCCACCTCCACCAATCTGTAAATGAGCCTGTAGAAGAACATTTCCAGCCTTTCCCCTCCGACTCCAAAATACCCTCAAAGACCAGTGATAACAACCTCACAAAGACAGCCAGCAGCTGACCCTGGGAACCCACTGGGTTGCAGAAAGATGGTCAATTCACTTCCTCAGTTTAGTCCCTATCTGTGCTCCTCCCCAGGTTCATCTTTGTCTATTTCACACAATTCCAGATATCCCAGATTTTATCCAGTGCTTTCTGAAATGGGTTAGTTCATCTGAGATGCAGAGTACAGCAATCTAATTTCACAGGGGTTGTTGCTGTTCACTCAGTCACGCCTGACCTCTATGACCCCATGGACTGCAGCATGCCAGGCTTCTTCTGGTGAGTGATTGGTTCAGCATGCCCTGTTCTTCACCATCGCCCAGAGTCTGCTCAAACTCACGTCCATTGGAGAAGGAAATGGCAACCCACTCCAGTGTTCTTGCCTGGAGAATCCCAGGGACGGTGGAGCCTGATGGGCTGCCGTCTATGGGGTTGCACAGAGTCAGACACTACTGAAGCGACTTAGCAGCAGCAGCAGGAATAATTTAGAAGGCAGTGGTACCCCATTCCAGTACTCTTGCCTGGAAAATTCCATGGAGGGAGGAGCCTGGTGGGCTGCAGTCCATGGCGTCGCTAAGAGTCGGACACGACTGAGCAACTTCACTTTCACTTTTCACTTTCATGCACTGGAGAAGGAAATGGCAACCCACTCCAGTGTTTTTGCCTGGAGAATCCCAGGGACAAGAGAGCCTGGTGGCTACCGTCTCTGGGGTCACAGAGTCGGACACGGCTGAAGCGACAGCAGTAGCAGCACGTCCACTGGGTTGGTGATGCCATCCAACCACCTCATCCTCCGTCACCCCCTTCTCCTACTGCCCTCTATCTTTCCCAGCGTCAGGGTCTTTCCACAGGGGTTCCGCTCACAAATTATTGTTTTCTTTTTTCATGTTACACAAGTTTAAACACAGAAATTGTTACATGAAGTAGTTCTACAGGTAGAAACAGAATGCACTGTTGGCACTGTTGATGCCACCAGGTAAGTCAGACCTCCGTGTTCTAGATTCCCAGGGAACTGGCAAACGCCTTGCCGTCCACGTCTGCCTTTGAAGTGTAGGCCTCTGGAGCAGGACAACTGACCACAGGGCCTGGGCCACATCACGCAGCCGGCCCCACAGTCACTTCCCTCTGGGACAGAAACAGACTCGGGAACCAATCACTCACCAGAAGACAACTTTCCAGGAAGAAAGGTACAGTTTACTCCTTCCTGACCTCCCTGTTCAAAGCAAACAACTACAAAGACAACCTCACACCCCTGGGCTTCTGGGCTGATTAGCTCCACAATGAAACAATAAAACCAGCAGGTTAGAGAGCAGAGGTGTGGGGAGCAGCCAGGCTCCCATGGGCCCGAGAGCTGAGTGGGGGCCCTTTAGAGCCCCCCACAGCCCCAAATAGATAGGGAAAAGGTGACACTTTATGTTTTGGGGCTCCAAAATCACTGCAGATGGTAACTGCAGCCACGAAATTAAAAGACACTTGATCCTTGGAAGGAAAGTTATGACCAACCTAGACAGCATATTAAAAAGCAGACATTACTTTGCCAACAAAGGTCCATCTAGTCAAGAGCTATGGTTTTTGCAGTAGTCATGTATGGATGTGAGAGTTGGACCATAAAACATGCTGAGTGCCAAAGAATTGATGCTTTTGAACTGTGGAGTTGGAGAAGACTCTTGAGAGTTCTTTGGACCACAAGGAGATCCAACCAGTCCATCATAAAGAAAATCAGTCCCGAATGTTCATTGGAAGGACTAATGCTGAAGCTGAAACTCCAATACTTTGGCCACCTGATATGAAGAACTGACTCATTGGAAAAGACCCTGATGCTGGGAAAGATTGAGGGCAGGAGAAGGGAACGAGAGAGGATGAGATAGTTGGATAGCATCATCGACTCAATGGACATGCGTTTGAACAGGCTCCGGGAGCTGGTGATGGACAGGGAGGCCTGGCATGCTGTGATTCATGGGGTCGCAAAGAGTCAGACACAACTGAGCGACTGAACTGAACTAAACAGTCCCGAAGCCTGAAGGCAGACCTTTGTGGAACTTAAAGAAACAGATACAGCAGGGGACTCTCAGCCCTCCAGGCTCTCATCCTTCCAGGAACCTAACTCATTTTAAGTGGCTGTGAAAACAAAGTACAAATACTTGACAGGGAAAAACGTCCTGAGAAAGACACTCTGTGGCAAGGTTGAGGAGAAGAGAGATCCCTCGCACACTGCCACTGGGAGAGTGGATGGGTGCAGCTAACTTTGCAAAACACCACAGAGGTTCCTCAAAAAAGGAACAGAGCTACTAGGTGATCGAGCACTTCCATGTGCGGGTGTTTACCCAAAGGAAATGAAGCCGCTATCGCAAAGAGATGCCTGTGACCCCATATCCACTGCAGCATTATGTGCAGGACGTATGAATAAAGAACACATGTGCGACCCGTGTACTGGAATATTATTCAGCCATAAAAAAGGAAGCTCTGCCATTTGTGACAACATGGATGGTCGCCCAGGGTATCACACTAAATCAGACAGAGAAAGAGAAACACTGTGTGATCCTTCCATGTGGAATCTAAAAAACCAAACTCAGAGAAACAAGAGTAGATTGGCGAGTGTGTGTGTGTGCACGTGTGTGGCCAAGGTAAAAACTTCCAGTTATAAGATGAGTAAGTTCTAGTGATCTAATGTGCACCATGGCGACTATAGTTAATATTATATCATATACTTGAAAGATTAAATTAAAAAATAAAAGTGCATTAAAAAACGAAAATGCATGAGGCAACGAATTCACTAACCAACCTTACTGTGGTAATCGTTCCATAATATATACACACACCAAATCAGGCTGTACACCTTGAACTCTGCACGAGGTTACATGTCAATTACATCTCAATAAAGTTGGGGGGTGGGGGTGGGGAGAGAGAGACAAGACAGGACCCAATGACTAACATTCAAATGTAACCTAACATCCCAGAAATTTAAACTAGCCAGAATGAAAGATTTAACTTGGTATTAAATCAAGCATTTTTCTATTAAAACAAACCCAAATCTATTCATGGAGCAGAAAGAAAAAATTTAAGACAGACCACAAAACGTCAAAGAAATGTCCCAGATACAGAAAGCCGAGGAGCCCTATTCTATTGTTGACCGTCCATCTTCTCATGGCCCCCAGAGAGATGAGGAAACAGTGGTTCACGACAAGTATTTGGTGACCTGAGCAGGATTAAGCCACTACTGAATACTCTTAGAGAATGCACAATAACATTCTTTCAAAATGCTTGAATTAACAGCCCATGGAATGCACATAATGGAATTTTGAGGCACTTGGATAAATGAATGGGTTCATTGCCTGTGGAGGGGCAGGGAGTGGGAAGGAGCCTCTGTTGTCATGGTGACTGTAAACCAATGCATTCCTTTCTACACTTGACAGTGGTTAAAATAAACACAGATGAGAACTGACCCTATTTGCCCTTGCAAGAATCCTGTGACATTCCCTCTCCCCAGTCATCTCCTCTGGGGAACTGCTCCACCCCACTCTCGGTGCACACTTGCTTAGAGGCACCGCCGCTCCCAAAAAGAAACCCGCGAGCCGAAAACACAACAATATCATTTTAAAAGATAAAGCCACTGAGAAAATGGAAATGAGAACATCAGGATATAGCACTGCCTTTCACGGCAAACGTGACTAGAAGCATGGATTCTGTGCTCCAAGGGACAGCGACAGGGTTAGTGTCATCTCTCCTCCTCTGATCTAAAACACAACATGTTTTCTAAAGACACAGAAACTGCTGGGCACACAGTGAACGGCGGAGACAGACTCATGGAGGTGTGTGTGTGTTTTACGGGCAGATTCCCCCGCTGGGTATAAATTAAATTAAATCCTATGCAAGCTGGAACATGTGGAATCAGGGCGAGAACGAGAGGTGCGCTGGCACCTCCGCGTGTACATATTCTCACCCCCACTGCACCGCTGTTGTGCACACACACATTCACAC
Organism: Capra hircus; assembly: GCF_001704415.2. Taxonomy (NCBI): domain Eukaryota; kingdom Metazoa; phylum Chordata; class Mammalia; order Artiodactyla; family Bovidae; genus Capra; species Capra hircus. Next base: position 8,796,394 of record NC_030830.1, on the reverse strand, counting down.
ACAGGCCCTGGAAGGGCTGCAGGGAAAAGGCTTGGTAGAATCATGAGAACAGGGATGGGACGGATATCGCACTGTCTGCCTGGCAGCCAGACGCCACGCGTGAATACCAAGTAGGAAACAAAAGAAGAAATCAGTTGCAGAAACACAGGGGTGGTGGCAGTTTTGGGGCTCAGTCGTGTCCAACTCTTTGCGACCCCATGGGCTTCGAAGCCCGCGAGGCTCCTCTGTCTGTGGGATCTTCCAGGCAAGAATACTGCAGTGGGTTGCCATTTCCTCCTCCAGGGGATCTTCCTGGCCCAGGGATCGAACCTGGATCTCCCACAATATGGGCAGATTCTTTACCATCTAAGCCACCAGGGAAGCCCATTGTCCACTTTGGTGAGTGTTTTGGTAGCAGGAAAACACTTCCACTCAGTATGCCCTCAGGTAGGGCACACATACCACAAAGAAACAACTACCTAAAGTCAAATTGCACCAGAAAAAAAAAAAAAAAAAGAGGTGGGGGTGGGGAAGAGGTAGCGTGCAACCAGCAACCTGTCTATAAATAATTTCAAATAAACCGCAAGGGAAGGAACGACATCACGGTTCTGTTTCTGCACAAGGCAGATGAACAAACTGAGAAAGGAACTGTCTGGAGACATATCAAGACAAAGACCTCAAAAGCCGTCATCTCAAGCAGGCATGGCAAGAGCGGCTAAGGCCCCAGCTTTCTCTATAAAGGGAAAAAGAGGGCAGAAAGACAAATTCGGACCACGCTGCACCCACGGGGCTGAGTAAAGGTTTGTTCAAAGGTGAACCCAAAGCAGAAAGCAACAAGATGATCACAGCTCACCAAAGGAAAGAAAAATCCGATTCACTGAAATTCTTAAAGGAGTCACACAGACTTATCAAGTGGCGACCAGGGGAGAATACAGCTGAGAGATCTCAAGACTTCTGGGAGCAAAGGCTGAATCTACCTAATGACAGCGAGCGGCTCTCAGATTTCTGAATCGTGGGCTTCACCTCTGGCCTTTCACACAGTGACTCCACAGAGAACAGTTATTTAGTATTTGGTGAAGGACAGTAATATGCCCAGAGCTTTAAACTATGGAAAGCACTTAGTATAGTGGCTATCGGACTGATCCGCCAGCCAGCAGCAGGAGAATCACCTGTGAACTCATTAGAAATGCAAAACCTCAGACCAATGGAATCAGAAACTGGTGGGGGAGGAGGGAGACACTCCACAAGCTGAGTTTCAACAAGTCCTGCAGGTGGTTCCCTACACACTCAGGTGGGTTAGAGCCAGCCCTGTAAGGTACTGTGGTCACCACTGCTCAGACAATCAAGGGAGGCACAGACACTTTAGGTGGCTGTCAACAGCACAGTAGCAAGTTATCTCCATGATTCCTACACTTCGGCTCTCTCCACCGCAGCATGCTACAGGGGAATCCTGTCAGTGGTGCTGGACGCGGAAGCCCGTTTAAATGGTGAGGCAGCTGGCATCGAAGATCTACTTCCTATTTTAAATGAACAAGACCAGATTGAGTCCAAAGTGATTTTAATTCTGGATTGTCTTCTCACTCTGATAAACTCTCCATTCAAAGGTGGCACCATAAATGGGCGCTGCTCCCAGCAGGGTTGGCCTGCCTGCCTCAGCCAGGCATGCCTGGGAACAGGCTCCTGACTGCTTTTATTTGCTAAGAGAAGTGTGTCCCTTCCCTCTGGCATGTGCAGCTACTGGCTCAAGGGGCTTTCAACAAAAGCAGTTTCTAGGTTCCTAGATTAAGGATCAACAATGGAGACAGAACCTCTCTGGGAAACCCATGGGTGTCACTCTCCGGACTGACATCTCTAAGTCCCTTCATTTCTCACGTTGCTTCAGTGAAAAAGAAAATTATACTGGCCATTTTCAATACCTCCTTTGTGCACAAATTTCATTGTTTAAAGTATCGATTTTACAGAATCTATCTGGGCAGACACAGCAGAGTGATGAACATGAGCAAGAGCAAGTTCCTATCCCCAAACTGCCGACATACTGAAGTGTGTCCTGTGCATCTCAGCGGGCTTCGCCAGAGGCTCAGCAGGGAAAGAATCCGCCTGCAATGCAGGTGGGTTCGATCCCTGGGTCAGGAAGACCCCCTGGAGAAGGAATGGCAACCCACTCCAGTATTCTTGCCTGAAAAATCCCATGGACAGAGGAGCCTGGCAGGCTACAGTCCCTGGGATTGCAAAGAGTGGGACATGACTGAGCAACTCAGCATGCAGGCCCATCTGAGGCTTGAGCAAAGGAATCTGCACAACATGGGAAAGCACTTGTTTGCCCCACAGGTAGTAGGCGTAGAGGCGGTGGCAGTGATGGAAAGGGCCCCATAGAAGGCAGGTACGAGCATGCCTTTGCCGTGCTCGCTGGCATCTCTTGCCACGACCTTCAGAACACAGAGGCCTCCAGCACCAAGAGAAAGCTGCACGGCCTCACCCTCTCGCTTCAACAACAGCCCGAACTCAGGGCAGGAGGGCACCTTTCAGGAGGCACACAGAATCCGGCTGTGAGGACAAGATCAATGGACATTTTGAGTCGCTTCCAAATCAATGCAAACATTACCAGACATTCTCACCGTGAGGATTCCCAGTGTCTAATCCTTCCGAAGCCTCAGATTTTTCATCTATGGCCCAGGATGATCTGACATTCAGATGATCCAGAAGGGCTCTATTTACCCCCGGCCTTGTTCCACGAGACTGGAAGGCAGGAGGCCTGAGAAATGAAGAATCAGGGGAGACTTTACAGCCAAAGAGCTCCAACCCCTCCAAAGGGGAATAACTACAAGCTCCAGAAAGGCCAAGTGCCAGTCCGCATTACACAACGGCATTTGCCAGAAGAGCAAGCTGACTACAGTGCAAATGGTCTGCAGGCTGTCACGACGGATGCCAATGTGGTTCTTGGGGGCAGAGGAACAGGCTGAACAAATCTGCAATAACGTTCTAGAGAAAGAAGGACTGAAAACAGCATACATTTTAAAACTGCTAGATTCCCATCGTGCACAGTTCCAAGATAGCGGGGGAAAGCAGAGTGTGAGTTAATGGATACAGCCTAGGGTGATCATAAAGTTCTCCCCTCCCCACAAGACTGGCCAGAATTGTGCCCATGGCTACTTGAAGCACCCTCTACAGACCACTCCTTTCCCGAGAGGCTACAGCAGCCAGTGGGCTCTGGCTTGGAAAGAAGGCCCAGGAATCCTATCACTGCCAGATAAGCAGGCAATGACAAAAACGGCCTTCCCACGAGATAACCACCAATAACCACTAAATGGATTTACATCAGAAAACACCAGAGCCAATGCCTGCTTCATGTTATTTTTTAGTTATATTATCAGAGAACAATTTATTTGACTCAGTAAACCAGCTGCCTATTATACTGTTATATACTCCACAAAGAACATGCTATGCAAAAGTACTTCCTATGAAAGAAGCAACATCTCAAAAAGTTCTCCATTCGTCTCCAAATATGTCTGAAACCACGTATGAACAATAGGACAAAGATTCATTTTTAAGACCTAGCTCTTGTTTTCCTTTTCTGTTTTCACTCTCTCTACATTTATTATAAATGGTCAACACCAGGGATTAACATTAATGCCAATTCCATGTAATTGAAGCTTTCTATAAAGTGATTATAGAAAGCTTTACAGAGTAAATTTTCTTCAAAAACTAGAACACAAATAGACAGAAAGTTAAGTCTTCAACCTCTGGGAAAGCGAAGACTGGAGAGGACAACAGAGTAAGGAAAAGCCAGGTATATTAATCACCATCACTGAGAGAATGTTCACTATCATGAAATTCGATGATCCAGTGAAGTATCTTAAAATACTAAAGATCCTAGGAAATAGTAGTCAACACTAAGCTAGAGCCACAGGGCCTTCAGACGAGACAGCATTTTTGCCCCTTCACTTGGCATCACCAAGTAACAACTGCTGGCATAAATGCAGTCACCAGAATACCGCAGTAATCCGAGAGCCTGCCATGAAAGCACAAGTTAAGGCACTTGCTTATATCCTCATCAGAGGTCACAAGAGAGGCCCCGAGGAGCCATTTTTACAAGTTATAGGTCGGTTTCTGTATAGATAGGTGTAGAATTTTGGACCCAAGAGATGCTATGGAACCAGAGGAGCAATAAGAAGGGATGAGAAACAAGTTGGGAGGGGACAAAAGAATAGTACATGACTACCACAAACCAGGGTCGTTCGTGTGCTCTCGTCTTTCCTGACCCTTTAAACCAAATACATATGGGCAGCACTTCAGACACACACAACACAGGAACAGACACACAAGCACACACACCTACCTTCCAATATGCCGAGAGGACGTGAAGGATCTGGATAATCCAAATAGGACAATCTGCTCCCCGAACAGAACGACTCCTTTAGGAAGACTCCCTTTCCATACACTCTATTTGGCTACTCTTAAGAATGCGTTTACCTTTGCAAAAACATACCAGACACTCCGCCAGCCACTGGGACACAAAGATGAACAAGGACGGGCCCATCTGTGAGGGAGCCGAGGGCCAAACCCTCTGAAAGTCACTTGAACGTCAAGTGAGTGCAGGAAGACATCAATGATCGCCCAGTGCCCACCCTGACCCCCACCCAAACACCACCTCGGACAGATGCTGCTGGGCCCACACTCATCCTCCAGGATGGGCTCTGAGCTAGTGGGAGAAGCTCTCAAGTCATTTGAGGAGGCTTACACTCTGGAAAGATTCTGTTTTCAGATCAACGCAACTGAGCCTAATTTCTTGCCCTATATTTACCTAATTCCAGGAAGTAAAGCCCCATCTATTATTATGATCTCTTCTTTAAATTTCTGAATTTCTCATAGCAGAAACAAACCAAAAGCTTGCTGCTGACAAGTCACTGAAACTGCTGCCTTCCCTCCTTGGTCTGTATTTGAGAATCCCTCCAGCCAAGCGTCTCTCTACCCAGTCGATTTCACCCTCCAAATGAAGGAAAGGGAAGGAAGGAGGGGAAGAGAAGGGCGGGGGGGACAAGAGCACGCTATTCTCATCTCAGCCGCAATGATGTGCACTGCTTTTAATTGAGCTGCTAAGCAGCCAAGTAAGGTGCTGACATCAAGGAACGTTCTGCATAAAAAGCCGTGTCTGACAACCCCTGCACAAGCACTCACGTGTGAACCACAAGTGACACTAATGGCTGTCACCCCCTTTGCAAACGAGGTGGCTCCAAACCCAGCACCTAGTGCCTTTCATGTGAGACATCTGGAACCAGTGTCTCCGTGTTTGCTCTCAATTTCATCAAGGACAACTTAAGAACTGGTAAGATGTTTCTGGGAGGGTCAGATACCACTGAAAAGATCAGGGGCGTGTTTATATTTGCCCTTTGGGGGTAATAAAAGGCAAGGAGGAGAAAAGCACGTGACAGAGATATTCCTATTGAAAATAGGTTAAGTCCCTAGAAGAGGAAGGAAGGAAACTGGTACCCAGTTTCCGTGGCAACCACAAAGCATGCTAAACCATCATTTGCATGGGAGGTGGAAGTGATATCCGAGCAATCAGATCTCCGAGGTAACAGATAAAGGAAATGGCCACAGCCAAAATAAAACTGCCTCAAATGAAGCTCTACCAGTTTTCTTAGAACAAATAAATGCGGCAGAAACCTGTGTGCTTACCAGAAACCTCAAGAAAATTCTGGGAGCAGCTGCCCTTCCCACAAGTATCTAATGATCTGTCCTGGGCAACAACTAATGACCAATTAAATCAAAGGGGTCTTGTCCATCTCTAACTCTGCAGAGGACACACATGCTCTGGGGCAGCCTCCGTGTTCCCATTTCCTCCTTGACACTGAAGCCCACGTGAACTGACCTCTTAGGAGAGAGGAACGCGCTCATTCACAAGAACTAAGCATCTACAAACACGCCTCTACACTGAACGCCTGTCTAGCAGGAAAAATAATGAATTAAGGAAAGAGGGGCCCAGTTTTACTAATGAAAAAGCTTAATACACAGTTCCAGGAAGGTAGTTAGCGTTTGCATGTATGCTACGTCATGTCTGACTCTTTTTGTGACCCCATGGATGGTAGCCCACCAGCTTCCTCTGTTCATGGGATTTTCTACGCAAGGATACTGGAGTGGGTCGCCACTCGCTTCTCCCCAGGAAGTAAGAGTTAACAGTAAATTTGAAAATAAACTGCACACTGCCCGAAAGACGCACCTCTCCCTGCTTTACACTTCCACACTCTATTACTCCAAATGCAAAATGCTGCCCCACCCCAAATTACCCAGGCCAGATACATGGTGCTTTAACATGCGCTTCAAAGCGGAAATTCCATCATCACTTTAAAAGTTAAGAAAGGATGGAGCCAACATTAATTTATTCTAATAGTCTCCTAATCAAAACCAGAAAAAACAGTAGTATCTTTCAAATACCTCCAACTCCCTTTCCGATTAGCCAAGACCCTCTTAGGTTTAAGTCCATTCTTCCTTTGGTTCAAAACAAGAACTAGGGCTCCCTTGAAGGCTCAGTGGTAAAGAACCCGCCTGCAACACAGGAGACCTGGGTTCCACCCGAGGGTCAGCAAGATGCCCTGGAGGCGGTGAGGACAGCGAGGCCACGGGCTCCCTCTTCTCATCGAGAGAAGCCAAGCTGTCGGTTCAACCTGCACCCAGCTGACATGCGTTCCCCGACTCTCAGCATATCCTGGCTTATAGAGCTAAAGCTCAGCAGGCGCCCACCTACATTACCATGATACATCACTGTGTTTAATTCAAAGAACCACCTGAGTTGTTGCAAGGGCAAGGCTGCCTCCCTAGGCTGTTCCAAGGTGAAGCCCACCCACCCTCAGCCCACTGCATCCTCTCTGTGGGCCCAGGAAAGGCGGGGTGGGGTGTGGGGTGCACCCCACTCTCAGTACAGATGACTGCTTAGATCTACTATGATGGTGGCAATCCTGAGGCATCTGTGAGACAGAAAAACTGGACTGGTGCCTGATATTTTACCCCCACAACCACACGGACCCCTTCAAAATAACAACTAACCTCTTCTCTCAAACGTGTTGGTATAGAAACATTAGGAAGTGTTAGCACAGAAGAGTTAGTAAATACATCCTGCCCCCTGCAGGCCTCTGGTCATGTCAGGCCTTCCAGAAGCAGCCTGCTACAGAGCACAGAGACCCCAGGAGGCCTCAAGGCTCAGCCTCGCCCTGCTTCCACAGGTCTGCTCCGCCAGCACACAGCCCTCCACCCAGCGTGCTTGGCGCAGGATGGACGCTCCGCCACCACAGCAGCGGGGGGGTTGACTGCCCTCGGGGCACTGGGACTGTCTCTCCTTGTGATCTCGGCCAAGAAGCTGGCTCCCGACACCCTGTGTCTGGAAGTTACAGGGGTACCCCCACAAGATCTATCTACAGCCTAAAAGAGTGACGAGTCTACAGAAGGAAAAACTAATGAGTGTTCGTGTCACCTTGCTGTAGGTTGGCCCAACTCCCGTAGACACCCCGTAGTGTCCCAAAGACGTCATGTCTTCCACAGTGCTCCACATGCTGCATTTGAAATGATCTGCTGCTTCCTTCTGGTGTAGAGATTTCCTGCAGCAGAAAATAAGGCTGAACCTACCATCTCTGAGATCCACCTGGGACCTGGCAACAACTGGAACCTTGAAGAAATAAGTGCTTCTGGGCCCTGCTTCCCTGAGATTCCTACTCCTCTGAGGTTTACAAAGGCATCACTTTGCCCAGCCCTCAGAATCCTTCCCTGGTGGCTCAGATGGTAAAGGATCTGCCTGCAATGCAGGAGACCTGGGTGCAGTCCCTGAGCCGGGAACGTCCCTGCAGAAAGAAACGGCAACCCACTCCAGTATTCTTGCTTGGAGAATCCCATGGACAGAGGCGCCTGGCAGGCTACAGCCCACAGGGTCTCAAAGAGTCAGACACGACTGAGTGACTAACACACACAGCATCCTCGGGCCTCTCCAAGTATTTTGAAAGCAGAGCTCGTCTACCTCTCTTCATCACCAGCAGTCCAAGTGGGCTCTTTACTACTCCTCTCAAGGTGTAGAAACCATCGACTGGATCCTGAAATAACCTGGGAGCTTCATCTCTTAGCAGAGCACACCCAAGCGCTTCTCTGTGCCCCAGTTTTCTCATTCATAATATGGGAATGAGGTTCAAAGACCCATCAAAAGAACTGCTGAGAGAATCAAATGGACTAATACATGGAAACAATTTAGAATATTTAGAATAGTAGCCAGCACACCGTAAGTGCCACATAAATACCTGTCACTGCTGCCCTACTAAGGGCCAATTCTTTTGGAAGATCGTCTCTCGCATGGAGAGTTAAGAAGAAAAATTGGGGGTGGCTCAGACAGTAAAGCGTCTGCCTGCAATGCGGGAGACCCAGGTTCGATTCCTGGGTCGGGAAGATCCCCTGGAGAAGGAAATGGCACGCCATTCCAGCACTCTTGCCTGGAAAATCCCATGGATGGAGGAGCCTGATAGGCTACAGTCCACGGGGTCGCAAAGAGTCGGATACGACTGAGCGAATTCATGTTCACTTTCACTTTCAAGCAACAGAAAGGCTCTCCAAGGGGCCTGAGCTGCCAGTCTATTCAGTTGGTCTAGTTAAAAGACCACGCCAGAAAAAAACATGTCTCACCTTAAACCATCTAAACTGAGAGGATCAATTAGTGATGTCTCAGGCCCAGCTGTCACTTGATAAGATCAAGAGGTGTCACTTGCCATCAGGCATGCATACACAACAGTTCCACATATTTACGTGCTACCCAGGGACTCTGCTGGAGAAGGCGATGGCACCCCAATCCAGTACTCTTGCCTGGAAAATCCCATGGATGGAAGAGCCTGGTAGGCTGAAGTCCATGGGGTCACAAAGAGTCGGACACGACTGAGCGACTTCACTTTCACTTTTACGCATTGGAGAAGGAAATGGCGAACCACTCCAGTGTTCTTTCCTGGAGAATCCAAGGGACAGCGGAGCCTGGTGGGCTGTCATCTATGGGGTCGCATAGAGTCGGACACGACTGAAGCGACTTAGCAGCAGCAGCAGCAGCATTGGAAAAGGAAATGACAACCCACTCCAGTGTTCTTGCCTGGAGAATCCCAGGGACGGGAGAGCCTGGTGGGCTGCCGTCTCCGGGATCGCACAGAGTCAGACACGACTGAAGCGACTTAGCAGCAGTAGCAGCAGCAGCAGGGACTCTGCATCACTCCAACAGTTTAGAAAATCTCACAGACACCAAGGCCTTCAGAGGCTGCCTTCCGGTCCTGGGGATGGTGGCCTCATGAGAGCCCTGGTGCTGGAGTACACCTAGGAACAGTGCTGGGCCAGAGGTGAAGTCAGGAGTTGGGGTCACGAGGCTAAAGCCACGTGTTCACAGGGCCAGAAAGGGGAAAACAGAGAGAAGCAGCAGAAAGGTTCTCCCAGGAGAGGATGGGCTGGAGGAAGCAGGTAAGGAGGCTGGAGCCCTGGGACACTCTCCTCCACTCCTGACTTCCCAGGCCTCCCGACCCCAGCCCTAAGAAGGCCAGGCCAGTGAGAGTCAGCTGGGGATCAGAAACGACACCCTTCCTCCAGCTTCCGCCTCCCCTCTCTCCGATCCAGGATAACACACAGAGGCTTAGGCCAGGGGGCAGTAAAGCACACAGGCACCCTCAGCCCTGCTTATCCGGGTCTGGGTGCTGAGAGTGTGCCTTTGCTAGAAGCACAGGGTAGAGGGTCCAAAGAAAACATTCCAAAGGGAACCTGCCACCCACCCTGCCATTTAGGCCAAACAAATCCATGTACGTTCCACAAAAGGGTCCTGGAAAACATGAGCCCAAGGTTGCTCAGTCACCAAGGAACCTCAATCCCCACCCAGTTCCAGATTCCTCCAAGCTCCACCTGCTGCCTCCTCCAACTGTGCTCCACCCCACCTCCCCAGCCACCCAGATCCTCCTGCAGATCTGGGCTGCACCTCCATAAAGTGTGTGGCGAGGGACTTCCCTGATGGCTCTCTTTGGCAGCACATATACTAAAATTGGAACGATATAGAGAAAATTAGCATGGCCCCTGTGAAAGGATAACATGCAAATTTGTGAAGCGTTCCCTGTTTTTTTGGCCTTCCCTTGTGGCTCAGCTGGTAAAGAATCCACCTGCAGTGTGGGAGACCTGGGTTTGATCCCTGAGTTGGGAAGATCCGCTGAAGAAGAGAACAGCTACCCACTCCAGTATTCTGGCCTGGAGAATTTCACAGACTGTATACACTTTTTTTGGACATTAGTCATGTGCAAAGTCAACAGGGCCTAACATGGACAAGCAACACACGGGCGGACTCCACAAAATGCTTCATTAAATGAGAAAAGGGTCTGCTTCTTGTAAACCAAAGCAATGCAGAAGATTGTTCTGAAACCCCCAAATCACACCACACAGGTAACAATCTGCCAGTTAAAATTCCAAGAGAGAAAGAGGCAACAGGGAATCCCATAAACCTCCATAAATGATGTCATGTGCAAAACCAGTCAGACGTTATATTGATTATTAAAATAGTTTCCACGGTTCCTCAGACACCAGGGCCAGGCCCCATGTCACCAAGGAGGATGCGGGAGAGTATGCCTGCCAGTATCCTGAGTGGGATCGGAAAGGTCTGAACAAAGCCTGGAGATGCTGCTAGAGGGAAGAATGAACCTAATCATGACCAAGGGGGGGGCCAAGCACATGCCACCCTGCAGTGGACAGTGAGAACTCTGGCTCCTGCAGCTCTCCACCATTCAAGTGGAGTCGCCGACCTTCAGGTTCACCTTGGTGGCCACTTAATCAGGGTATGTAGAGCTGAGAGATGCAATCTCCCCTCCAAGCTTGAACAGCAGGAAAGGAGAAGGAATGCCCTGAGCAGGCACCACCTCCTTTGCCTCTGAAACCCAACAACCAGGTGAAAAGCATAACCTTCAGAGGGATGGAGGAAGGGCCCACTATCATCACCAAGTCATCATGGATTTATCCGGAACAGTCACTTGAAACAGAAGCCAGTTAGGGCCTCAGATGAATTTCTACTACCAACATGCTCTGGATGGAGTTAGATTTTCTATTTATAAGTCAACTGCTTCTTTATTTTGAAATCTTCCCTTTGATTGCATGAGGGCCTCCTTATGCAATTCACTTTTTTTTCTTTTTTGATGACTAATTAAACATAAGGTTGTGACTGTGACTAAGACAAAGTGCAAACATGGTAGTTACATTTCCTGTGCTGTTTCTCTCAGTCAACATTCAAAGAACAGATAGGAACTTCTGCTTCTGGCTAAGACAGAGCGATAGGGACAGGAATCCCCTTCCGGCCTGAAGAAGTGAAAATCCACACGAGACAATGGGCATCACACAACTAAACCCTGTGGTTCCTGACACATAAATGACTGCCCAGAGACAATTTTCAGGCCAGAGTACATGAAGGGGAACGCAAAAAGAATCCAGAGGAATCCCTGAGTTGGGGAGAAGGAATTGAGATTTTGGGGAGGAACAAAGTGTACAGGATGGAGCACTGAAGAGGCCAAAGCCAGACAGAAAACTCTGGAATCTGCTGAGGACCCTCCTCAAGTACTTGCTGAGGACTAGGAGTCGGACACGACTGAGCGACTTCACTTTCACTTTTCACGTTCACGCATTGGAGAAGGAAATGGCAACCCACTCCAGTGTTCTTGCCTGGAGAATCCCAGGGACGGGGGAGCCTGGTGGGCTGTCGTCTATGGGGTCGCACAGAGTCAGACACGACTGAAGTGACTTAGCAGTAGCAGCAGTAGTGAAAACACATGTGCAGAAGTACCCAAGGAAAAGTTCCACGAGAAAAGACCACAGGGAACACTCTCCAAACCCCACACAGGGCTGAGAACCATGCTTTGCCAAAATGGCTCACATAACTCACAGGGTTCTCCCTGAGCAGTTGGGAAAACTTATACCTATACCAAATACTGCTCTCTGGCCCTACCTAACAAAGCATAAAAGGCTCAAAGTTTCCTGGTAACCTAATCATACCCTAGAGCAATGCTTGAGAAGAGTCAGAGAGACACAAACATACCCAGAACCCAAAAGAAGAAAACTCATGATGCCTGGCATCCAACAAGGAGCCCTAGGGCAAGCAAAACAGCAGGAGGACATGACCTGCGTTGAGTGGAGGGACACCAATTAAGCCAAACTGACCCCTAAGTGACACAGATGATAGATTAGCAGACAAAGACACTAATAACATGTATTATAACTCCATTCCCTATGTTTAAGAAGGTAGAGAAAAGATTAAGCTGTATCATGAGAGACAATAAAGACAAAAAGACTACAACATCTGTGGTGGAAAATACACGTCTGCAGATTTTAGACCAAAATTATCTAAAATGAAATACACAGAGAAAAAAAATGACTGGAATAAAATGAACAGAGCATCCATGAGCTGTGGAAACACCCTGGAGCGCCTGGATACACATGCACCTGAGATCCTAGCAGGTGAACACACGTGCAAACTGTAGCTACTGAAATCTTTTCCAGAACTGAGAAGCTCCATGAACCTCAAACACAAGAATCAAAGAAAACTATATGAAACTATTGCATGATTGTGTGCGTGTTCAGTCATGTCTGACTCTTTGTAACCCCATGGATTGTAACCCACCAGGCTCCTCTGTCCATGGGATTTTCCAGGCAAAATACAGGAGTGGGTTGCCATTGCCTTCTCCAATTACATGATAGATTAAAACAAAAACAAATAACCTTTAGAAGCAGGCCTCCTGCCAGACACTCACTACAAGCCAGGAGATGGTGGAGCTGTACCTTCAACAAATTCCACGGGGAGGGGAGGAGGAGGAACTATTGACCTACAATTTTATACCCAGCAAAAATACCTTCCAAAAATGAATGAGAATTTCTTACAATTGTATGTGATTCTACAACCCCAGTAAAAAGTTTTTTTTTTTTTTAAGTGAGGGTGAAAGAAACACCATATCAGACATAAAAAACCTGAAAGATTCATCCAACACCAGCAGAAATTAGAAATGTTAAAGCCCTACAACCAGAACCCAATGGAAAACAACAGGTATTGTCAGTCAGGTGTGGATTGACTGGCATCCACAGTGATCAATTTAGATCAAAAGGAAGGGAAGAGGAGCACCAGAAATGAGAACTGTGTGGGTAAACTGTGCAAGCAAGCAGGCTAGACCTGGCTCTATTTACATTATTTACATTTATTTAAATCCACAGATTATTTTCTGTGGTTATTAAAGGTGCCACATAACACTCAGTTCCTCAGTTTTGCCCCTTTTCTACTTTCTGTAAATAGAAAATATGTTTCAGTCAAGATAGCTCTGAATTCAATAGTGCATTTGACATTAAGCTATACTACTTGTGCATTCTGTTCAACAAATATGTAGAAACTACCAAGGCTTTGAAAATTCTAATTCTTACAGAGGGTCACATTGAGTAACTCCTACTTCTACCACTGAGTGCTGCCAAGCAAGTATTCTATGCATTTGGGTCTATCTTCCTCCTAAACTTGGAGGTAGCAAAGTATTTTATGTTAACACAGTAACTCAGAACAGAAATAAGAAAAACTTGACAATTCAGCTATAAAAGGAATACCCATTAAAAGCCTAGGGGAATTCTCATCACCCTGAACATATATTCATCTCCAAAACTTAAACATCACCACGTCTTAAGCCTTAAAATAATGCTTCACATTCAAACTCCAATCTCCTAGAGCAGGGCTGTCTTTGAACTCCGTAACTGTTATACTACCAAAGGCCTAAGTAACTAAAAGACAGCAGCTCTTTGTTTAACAAAAAGAAAACATTTCTGTCCCTGCAGAGGCGTGGTCCATACTTTTTTCAAAAAAAAAAAAAAGCTACATGGTACACACTTCTTTCAAAAAAACTACTCTTTCTGTAGTTTGCTTTTCTAAGTGTGTCAGGGCATCTTACTATTAAGTACTATTAAAAATAGGGACCACCCCAAAGGGCTTCACAAACTATAGCCTGGCCCCCTCATGCCTGCTCTGTGTAGGCAAATACCTGGTCACACCAAGCTTTATGGAAGAAATTCACACTCTACCATTACAGTCCTTCCTGTGACTCAGTAACTTAAAAAAAAGAGAGGGACACACTCCTACACTTTCCCATCAACCCACAGACGGTGGTGAAGGTGGCGCCACGGAGAAAAGACATGAATCACAATTTGCATAAATCAAACTCTCTCTCTAAAACACATCTGAGAAGTCTTCAATGAGTCTGCATGTTCCCATACAGCAATTCATGTGTCATAGGGGCTGATGATAGCTAGCACTGTATCTCATACACAGTCCTTATTATATACCTGGGAGCTTTTCATGAATCAACTTGTTCAGGACACAAAACCCCTCATGGAGTGGTTACCGTCATCACAGGTATCTCACAAATGAGGAAACCGAGGCCCAGTGACACTGCAGAGCCTGCCCAAGAGCATGTGACAAAGAGATAACAAAACCAGAAGAAGGCACGTGGTACAGCTCCCACGCACACGCTTAGACAGTGAGCCACATACAAGGTTCCCATGACACATCCCTGAGAACCATCATTTAGAGGTACACCTTGACCAACGTCCCTGGTGGCTCAGAGGTTAAAGTGTCTACCTACAATGTGGGAGACCTGGGTTCAATCCCTGGGTCGGGAAGATTCCCTGGAGAAGGAAATGGCAATCCATTCCAATATTCTTGCCTGGAGAATCCCACAGATTGAGAAGCCTGGTGGGCTACAGTCCACAGGGTCGCAAAGAGTCTGACACAACTGAGCGACTTCACTTTCACTTGATCCACTTCTTTGTACACCTTTCCACCACAGACACCCCCAATCCTGATCATAAGCACCATTCCAACTTTCTCACAGTCCATCCACATCTGACTGACAAAAGCTGTCCATTCTGGTTTCTAAAAGATATTCAGATACTTCTTGCAGGAAACCCAAATGTGATGATAATCAAGTGTAATGGGAGAAGCCATTTAAGGTGGCGGAGGTAAGGAGCCAGGCATGGCCACCAACAAATTCAAAGGGGTTGATTAAATGCTGAAAGTCTCTCTAATGTTTCCATTCTACACAGTAAGAACTAATTACACTGTATCATTTTTAAACATAACTTATCAAATTCACCTACCACAATGATCAAAAGAAACAGAAGACCAACACCCAGGAGCCCCCCAGTGCCAAGTCCTCCAGACCCTCAATGGCTGGGCTGCTCTGCCCGTCCAACAGGCAAAGACCTTCTAGAGAGGCTGGCTTCTCCTTTCATAAAGAGGAATTTCAGATGATGACCTTTTAATAACTAAGAGATTCCTTTTATTTTTGCCTCAATACAGGAAAATAAGTCCTTTGGAACTCTAGATTCTACTGCTTTCTATGTGCCAAAAAACCCCCAACTTAAGTAAATCCAATGGCAGCAACTACACAGGAGCAAACATAGCTTAAGGGGTTTCCGGTAGAAAATTAACAGTGCAAACATATGAGATGTTTTGACTAAAGACTTAAACATGTTACAAGCATCAATCAGATAATGGAATTGCTTCAACTTGCAGGCTGGAAATTTAGGGCAAGGTCTACACTGAGGCTGGCATAGTCTACACTTAAGATTTCAATTTTTCTTAAGAAAGACAAACACATAAATTCCCTTTCTTTCCCCCGCTGTAACCAAGACAAAAGGCATTATTAACTGGTGACCCTAAAAACATGTACCTAAAAAGAGCAATTAATTGTACAAAAAAAGCAAGCATTCCTATCATTCTAAAGAGAGAGGTAACACTTTTTCTGAAATAAATACATAAACCATGACTCTGGAATTTTAGGACTCAAGTGTTCTCTCGCAGAAAGTCCATCATAGAAGATGTTCTCTGCATGCGTATTTTGGGGAATTTTAGACATGAGGTAAAAAGCAGAATCTAGTCAACAATCTGCCCAGGGCTTGAAGCAACATTTCAAAATTACCGTTTAGGTAGGTACTCTGGGCTTGGGATCAGCAGACACAACATAGCTTCTTTAAAAAGGTATATTATGTTTAAGAAGGTTGGCACTGAAGTCTGACAGTAACTGACAAAGCTTCAGGAACTCGGACTCCAGTTCCTAGGATCTGCCTGACAAGGCAGGGCATGTACCATACAGTTTATACTAAATGTTCATGCTAAATACCAACAAGCAATCAAAATGAGCTCTTTTAAAGCCAGGAAGTAGTAAAAGTTATTTTTTATTTGCTGTGTACCCTGCAACACAATAAGACATTTATACCCTACCTACACTATCCCTTCATAAACAACAAAGCTCCCTTCTGCCACGCAGGCCACCCCAGACCAGCTCTGAATGTAGCTTAACCTGTCAAACCTGAATCTATCCTATATCCCTGGGTAGATTTCACTAGTAGAGTGTGAGTGTAACTCCCCAAAACGCTGTCAGGAATCCTTAATTCAGTAAAACAGGGTACTCAGCACGCTAATAATTAAACAGATTAGCAATGGGTTAAGTTTTCCCTAAGTTCCCCGGAACAAAGTTTCTCTTTTCTGGTCCCCTGGAGAATTACAGCTAATTGACTGATTTGCACACAGCTGCCACACAGCACCGCAGTCCCGTGCAAAGAGGAAGCCGGCAGCACTACCATCTGAGAAAGGCACCCGGGGCCAGGGACAAAGGGCCCCCCACCCCCACCCCAAGAGAATGAAGCTCAATGACCTTGTCTTCATACCCCTTTGCTGACCAATCCCAGCAGAGGTGAAGGTGATGGCCAGCCACAAAGCTAAAGTACTGGTCACTGTCACTTCCAACCACAATCACAGAATTCTGTTCTCCAAACACAGATGAACATGATGCTACTAGCTACACAGCTGCCCCCACCCCACCCCACCCCACCCCACCCCACCCATGTTTGGAAACATGGATAGTATTATTACACATTCCAATATGTTTACAAATGTGATTTAAAAAAAATAAAAACATATCCTTTAACCCCCTGCTCTTGTGATGGTGCACTTTTCAAATTGAGGCAGAATCTCTGTCGCAGAGCATCTGAAACATAAAAGGCTTCCACTAAGACACTCAGCCAAGTGTCTTTAAAAAGAGAAGCATACAAGGTCCAGGACACTGGCAGAGACAGTTCTAACACACACTTGCTAACTGTACTAAAAACAAATCCAAGGACACCTTCCAAGATGCAGTGTTGAGGAGCAAGAGATAAAGGTGGTAGAAATTAACACAGACTCTAGACCATGAGTTTTCTAAAGGAAGGCACTGCACGACAGGAAAACAAAGGCTTGCAGCGAAAGGCTCTCCAATTTCAGATCTAAAGTGCAGATCTATTACAGATTTTTAAGTATCCACACATGGCTACCACTGTCTTTTCCTCTTTATTTGCTGCCAAATTCAGTTCTTCATTAGGTACACACATCAAGATGGTTTCTGAAAAGTTAACTATAACTCTGTATACAGAAAGGGTACACAAAGAAGTCCAGACCGGGGATTATTTTCCTCCCCTTTTCCCATCCTCTCCAACAAACAGATTCTAAGAACAAGTAATTAATCTTGTCATCCAGGAAAACACTGAGTATGAGAACGGAAATGGGATGAAATGAAATATAAATTCTAAATGGGGGCAGGGGGGAATCACATCATACACGAGACATGAAATAAGGCAGATAACTAAAAGAGGGTTTTTTAAACACTCAATTAAAAGTGTTATTATATAATGTCACTATCACCGTCTGACCATGAAACCACAGCTCTTGTCCAACTACCATAGCCAACTTCCTGATCAAGCTATCTTAAGCTTATTTAGGAAAGTCACTAAAAAAAAAAAATTTTAAACCTGCTGGTAAATTAATTCTATGAACCGATTTCACACCTCCTTATTTGGTTAACACCAAATGGATTTTGCTTTCCTGACAAGGGGAAAATTTTTTTTTAGAAACACCGCATTTAAATCTTCATATTTACACCTCTGTAGTAGTGGCAAATACCATCTAATATACTAAAGAATACAAAGATGAAAATCAATTAAAATGAACAGCAAAGGCAGGAATTACAAACTGGCAACTCTCTGGCCAATTTTTACAGCAGGAACTTGTTTTGTTTGGCTCATACCATTTTTTGTGTGTTTTACTCATCTTTTATGATAATTAGTGGACAATATTTAGAAACCAGGATATTTGATACAAAAATCCAGAATTCTGGCTCCTATGTGAAAAAAATCAGGAGATTGGGTGAGTGGGGCCAAGTTTGTTCCCACTTGGACAAAACTGGCACCTAGTTTGAAGTCCCTGGTTTAAGGCACGAATATGTTCAGCCTTGGGTACTAACCTTTTCCTCGACGGCCCTTCTTCAAAATCTGAAGAACTAACATCGTTGCTAGTCGAGGACACTTGGGATGCATCGTCCTTCTCATTCTCTGACTGTTCTGATGCTGGTCCTAATCCCTTAGACTGGCCATTACCAAGGAGCCCTACAGGTAAAAAAAGGGGACAAACACTTAAACACATGTCACAGGAAGCAGCACTTTACCCCAGTTTAACCCTGCACAGTGGCCGATGGGGGCAGACGAGGAACTCGGCAGGAGAGAACCAGGAGGTAGGGTCCCCGAGAAGGGAAGGGGGAAGCCCACCTCACCCTACTTTGGCCTTACACAGGACTGGAGGGCCTGCCAAAGAAGTAACGCCAACAGCAAGCGATTCAAGCGGAAATGTGTTATCATAATAATATACTACAGGGTTCTTTCTGAAGTACATCAACTAGGCTTCCCAGGTGGCGCTAGTGGGAAAGAGCCCGCCTGCCAAGGCAGGAGACATAAGTACATCAGCATCTTTCAGGACTGGGGAAAGTAAAGTACTTCACATATTACCAATTCAAACTAGTTATCCTTCCAGGACCACGTATTTACTCCAGGAAACACTAAAACCCTTTTTGGAATTGCCTTCAGGAAACAGTAACTACCACCCAAGAAAAAGCATCAATCATTGCTTTGTAGCCATCTATCGGTTCCTAACGAGAAATCTGACTGGACAACTTTCTCTTCATAGCAATCCTTCCCATCAGAGTCGCCATGTTTGAATCTGACCGTCTAAAAGGACAAAGATTCTCCATGACAGCATACATGGTGCCATGCTGAAGAGGGGGTCTCAGGGCCCCAGGGTGTGCTTCCAGTAACCCGAGCTGGAGAAGGGCCTGCACCAAGTGATATGGAAGCTGTTTGGCAGCCAGGTCACGCTAATGGGTAGCTGAGTAAAAGCCTGGTCCTTCCAGAGCTCAGACATCCTTCCATCCAGTCCAGGGTTCTGGATGCAATTTCGTTTCTACCAATGGGAGGCGTGTACCCGTCCAAGCGTCCACAGCCACTGGCCCCCACTTTCACTGCCTAGTCACCAGCCTCTGGGCATCGGCAGAAATGCTAACAGTGCCTACATTCTCACAGCAACAGGGCTTGGCTTTTATATAAAGCCAAAAGGGCAGGAGTCTTTTGTTCTCCCAACACTTTGAGCAAGTTTGTAAGCATTTATGTCCCTGTATTAAATCTCTTTCTAGCTTAAGCATTTAAAGAGTGGTTCCTATTAGTTGCCATAAACACTATATTCCACACACTGAGCCGGATTTGCAGGCAGAAAGCAGTATCCTGCAACGAAACCCTGGGACGTGGCCTGCTTATGCATTTCCCCAGTTATCTGTTTTTACATCATTTCAGAGTATGAATAATAACATAAGGTTGGAAATCTAATACAATGCAGTAAATAAAATCCCATGGCTGTCACTTAGACTTGGGGCTTTGGGAGTCATGACTACAGTATGGAAATGAAAACACAGACAACTTCCCAGAGAAAGAGAAAAATGTGGGGAGTGTGCACCATGAGGCAATCAGGAGACATAACTGGAGGGAAATCTATGGGTCTGAGGGTTGAAGTGTGCCCAACATTTCAAAGATGAGAGCAGTGCTATTCATTAGAGTAACCACCAGTCACACGGTGCTGCTGAGCATTTGAAATATAGCTGGTGTGGGTAAGAGGATGAATGATTATTTTTATTTAACCACATTTAAAACTCACTATAACTAACATTTCTAAAATAATTTCATATTAATTCTAAAAGTATTCTGGACAAATTATTAGGTTACATCAAACACATTTAAATTAGTCTTACCCACTTCTTTTAGATTTTCTAATGCAGCTCTAAAAACTAACACTACATATGTGGTTGAAATAACATCTCTATGATCAGCACTGAATGAGAGCCCTGCAGAAATGCAACGGGTTGGGTTGGAGTTGGTCCCCTCTCCACGCCAGACGTGTTAACACGACCACACAAACGGCCCACCCAGACAGCAGAAGGACACAAGCACCCTCATACACACAGATTAGCAAACTAGCCCAGGGACGGAATATAAGTCAGTGGATGAAACACCACACTTAAAAGGGTGCTGAATATGAAAGAAAAACTCTGGTTAAGGAACCTGTATGAAATTAACATTTAAGGGGCATATATCTCTAAAATAAAAAAGTGTATTCCTGGTTGAATTCACATTTTTCAATAGTACAAAAGGACTCTAAGGAGAGTAAAGTGGGAGAGGAGGAAGGAAATATAACTATTTTCTGCACACCTACCATATGCCAGGGCACTGGGGACAGACGCATAATCCAGCAAATCTAAATTTTAGTAGTGTGTCAGTTAGCAGCATGCAGTTAGCAGTATGTCAGTTAGTGTGTGTGTCACTAAATTTCAGTGTGTGTCTGTCAGCAGTGTGCAGCCCTGAACTTGCAGGGCGAGCCAGAGGGGAGGGCAGTGAAGATGAATCACCGGAGCCAGCAAACCTGCAACGGCAGAGCCAGGAGAGCGAAGCTGGCATCTGCACTCGCCTAAAAACAAAAGCCAAGGCAGTGGCGGTGCTGGTGGCGCAGGAGGAAGGAGAGGTGGTCATTTTGAAGCTACGTTTGGAACAAGGAGGAGACAGGAAGGAGGCGCCGCTGGGTGAAGTCGGGGAACAAGCACTTGCTCTCCCCTCTGGTGCACAGCAAGGTCTCAAGGGTCTGCTGAGCGAGCAGGCAGCCCATGCGTGAATGAGTGAAGGAATGAGGAAAGCAGAGAGAAGTTCAGCTGTTCAGTGACAAGGAGAACCTCAGTAGACTGTGAAGAGCGGTGACCCTCAAGCTGGAGCGCTAGTTACAATCACCTGGAGGTTCAAGCACAGGGCCCCCTTCTAACATGCTCTTTTAACACCAGAAGATGCTGTCTGCTCTGGGGACCACATTCTGAGATCCACTACTGCAGGGGGAAGCAAGAGTCAGTCAGCAAGAGATCTAGTTGCTCTAAGACACGGTAAAGCTCTGGGGAAGCGCGCACCAGATCCCAGGAAACGGACTATGTTTGTGCTGTCCTAACGACTCACAGTAAGGCACCCAAACCCAAAGTGCCGCGGGGGCATTCACTCTTCACCTCTGATCATCAATTCTGTGAAGGGGAAGAGGGCTGCTTACAATACTTAACCACAAGGCTCTGGTAAGTCTGCTAATGGTAAATATGGTTAAAAAGGAACAAATAATGGGGAGGGAACAGATAATGGGGAGGGGAGAGAAGTGTTCATATGACTCACTGGAAAAGACCTGATGCTGGGAAAGATTTGAAGGCAAAAGGAGAAGAGGGCAGCAGAGGTGAGACCGTCAGATGGCATCACCAGCCCAATGCACATGAGTGTGAGCAAACTCCGGGAGACAGGGAAGCCTGGTGTGCTGCAGTCCATGGGGTCACAAACAGTCGGATACGACTGAGCGACTGAACAACCACCATCTCAGAGACATCATACAGAACAAAGATTTAATGTTTCTTTTCTCAACAACAACAGAAAACCTGCCCAAGCACAAATTCAAGGAAACTGAATTATGAAATCTTATATGAAAAGGGGCAATTTTAATTGACTGTATGGGAGCTCAATGTCAGGCTGAGGAAGAGAATGCTCTGAAATGCTATGTCAAGACTAAGCTCCATTAAAAAAGAATCAAAGTACTGAGTCCATTGTTCCACGCCCTCATCAGACTGATATCTTGAAAGAACACCGAAGTTTCCCACATTTCAAGGATTAACAAAGTCTATCAACCGAACTAGGGGAGGGATGGGCTGTCATTCACTTTCCAGATCAGGAAAACAGGGGACACGCAAAGGTGCTGCTTGCCCATTCTATGAACTGGGGGATGTCAGCTGTTTCCAGCCTTTTCAGGGGGTAAAACTGATGTGTTCTGCATATGACTGACTGTTTCGATTTGAGTATCCCAGCCTGTACATCAGCACTGAGAAAATGTTCATTTATTTTCAGTGAGACAGTCTATATGGTTGGATAAACTTGGGCTTTTTCTTTTCTGCACACCCCCACCCCACCCTTCACATCTCCAGTGTGCCGGCTACCCTATTTCATTTTGAAGGTTTTCATTCAACTCGTACCACCTGCCAATCCAGGAGAGCCAGGTCAGCAAGATGGATCTCGACGCCATGGGGCAGAAGAGCCATTACAAGAACATCAGGCAAGCAGTTCGGGCTGCCTCTCCTCTCCCCGATGGAACAAAGCCCTGCCACCAATTTTTACAATGATTTTTAGTCCATGAGAAAGAATCAAACAGCATCCCCTTCTTCAAACACACAAACTGGCTTTATTTTTCCAAACCCCTCCCCTCAACAACACAAACCTTTGTGGGGAGAGGAGGTTAAACAGAGGAGAAGCAGAAAGGCCCACACATTCTGCGCCACCCCCAACTCGGGCATTCGTTCCCCTCTATTAATATTCAGTAGGTTGAACTTAAATTAAACCACGTCTATTGTCTTTCACAAAAGCAATAAATATGAGCTGAAAATTCCAAGTCACTGCGGTAAAGGCGGCTTCAGCACTGCCTCCAACCTTGGCAAGTCACCATCAGCTGACAGGGCGGCGAGTCACAGGCCACCCTGAGGGCAGTGCCCGTGCTCAGGAGCTTAGAGCCCAGAGGAAACAGAATTCAGCAGCTCTGCACCCCACCTCCCACGTGAGCCAGCAACGAAAAGGCTTTCAAGGCAATATACCTGAACGGGTCCTTGCTAAGCCTGGAACAGCAGCAGCAAAGAGGAAGGGGGCTTCCGAGCTGGGGGCTGCCTGTGCGTGTGCGTGAACTTCTGCCTCTGGCTGTAACATAAACCGGGCTGGGACATTTGAAACACAAATGAGGCCAAAGATCCCTTCAGCTAAACGGTGATGACAGCTACAGATTTCAGAACAGAAACATACGCAGAGAAGAAACTCTGTCCCAACCTCTGAAAGGGGGGGTGAGCCTGGGCGGTGCTTCTAATTTTATGATGTTTTAGACACAAAGAAGTTTTCCCAGTCCTCCTGTTAGCTACCCATACAGGACGAAATACACAATGGAGGAAAAATCTAACGCCTCTTGTTTCACAAAAGCTAGGCCTAGAGAAGGGTTAAAGAGAAAGAAAAACTAGGAGACCTTTGAAGCTGTTCCCGAGCTTCCAAAACATCTGGAGCACACCAAACGTATTAGCATATTAGGGAGAGTCAGTGTATTCAGCTTTGTTGAAGAAGAGATGCACAAAAGGTAATTCTGTATTATGGAGCCAATGCCCGTCTGTCACCCTGTCACTGCGAGACAAGGTATCACATTACATATTAAACAGTCAAGCATCCAAAGAGAGCTTTCATTTGCAGCAGCAGCAGCAGCAGTGCGTGCGTGTGTGTTGAGGGAGGGGGCTGGCAAGACATAAAAGCAGCCCCCTTGGCCGAGGTAGGACCTTCTCTGAGGTACTTAGAATGTCTGTTTTGCTGCCATGATTAGTGGAAAACAAAGCCTATTTTCACTCAAATTTTGAAAGAAAAATTAGATTGTTTGTGTTGTACATGTGGATGCCGGGGAAAACCTGGCTGGGGCCAGCTTCACAGAGTCAACATGAAAATGTAGTTCAAACCCAACTGTATACACTCGGGTCAGCAGCTGAGCCTTGGAGCAATCCTGGGGTCCCACGAAGGGGGTGAGCAGGGCAGAGGGGTCTGCAACGCGAAGCCCAGGCCGGTCCACTGACACCCTCTCCACCACAAAACACCAAGGTGGCTGACAACAGACCACAGTCGTGAGGCATGGTGTCACTGCCACACTCGTGGGCAACAAAGCACAAATGAGCAGGGTTTACTCCTTCAGCTCATGGAGGATACGCAGCCCTTTCCCTCAGGAGGATGGCCCCCGACAGGCCAGGGCGCCCCTTTGTCTGCTCTCAGATCAGCGATGGCGATTCCGCACTCCAGCCAAGAAAACACAGCCCCAGCAGCCCCTCAAAAGAGCCCCCAAGAGGCAAGTGCACCCAGAAAGTAGAGAGAGAGAGAGAGAGAGAGAGAGAGAGAGCGAGCGCGCGCGCGCAAGAGCGGTATGGATGGAAGAATGGATAGATAAATAAAAGAGACAGACAGATGGACAAATAGATAAGATAGATGGATAGATAGGCAGGCAGGCACATAAATCGACAGACAGAGGCAGGAAGGTTACAGAATCCCCCAGGAACCCTTCACAGCCAGACTTTTTCTCCACAAAACCTTCTTGGACATCTTTTCAGAAAGGATGTTCATTCAAAACCTGACAGGGATAATGTCACAGAAAAGGTGGGCCACTGGGCAGGCAAGGAAAAGTATCTGACCCTCATCCTTTTCTCCTCTTTTCAGAATCAAGCAAATGACTAAATTTGAGAGATGTGAACAGGAAGAGAGACAAACAGAAACCCTAGCCCAGGAGGCAGCTCGTCACCTCCAGGCACAGAGGGAACAAGCCCGCAGACCGGCCATAAGCATACACCAGAAGGTGGGCCAGATCCCTGCGCCGACTAAACCCCAGCGGCCACCACCACCAGGAGACAAGAGGCTTCTCCTCCCCAAGCCCCGACCGGAGCCACTGAAGAGGCTCCAGCAAGGACCAGAATGCCACAGTGGAGCTTCACTGGATTCAGAAGTGCCTCCACCGGAAGGGCCCGGGATCTCCAGGGAAGATGTCTGACTGGGCCCAGAAGCTACTGAGGCTCTGGTGACGATGCTGTAAGCAGGGCCCGTGTGTGTCAGCACAACTCCTCCACTTCTTAGGGCAAAGGCTCTTCTCCCTACACTCTCCATCCTCCCACCCTTCACCCTTCAAATGATTCCTACAACAATCAGAACAGGTGCCGTGTCTTGAGCACAAATGATTACTGAAATACGAGCATTCTCATTGCTCTGCGACGAGAAGCTCTACCTGCGTCCAGTCGCCGCCCTCAGTCTCCCACCTCAGGCTCACACCTTCTCTTGGTCCCTGCCCCCATCCCGGGACCTCGCCGTGTTTACACCGGCCAACCAGTCAACCTAGTTGTAACTGTCCATCAAAAGCACAAATCCTTGAAATCCTCTAAAACATGAAACTCAGGTCTCTTGCCAGATAAGTGAAAGGGTGTGCTGGACAAGTGGCCCAGTGCTGAGCGTCCGCGAGGTCGAAGACTGCCGTCCACATTCAAAAGAAGTGATTAAAGGCAGTGTTGGGCTTAGGCTGGTGTGGAAAATGAGCTGCAGAACAATGGACCACTGCAGAGCCTGGGAACTTAGAGGCAGACACAGCGGAACAGAACCCAGCACATTTCCATCAAAATTCTTTTAGATAAACAAGACCAGCGTGTCCAAAGTCTTCTGTTCCAATAAGGTGACACGCCAAAATCTGGTTTTATAAATCCTGTAATTTGCACTTCTCAAAGGGAGATTTTCCATAAGCAGGGCATGTTCCCAGATAGTGACATTCTACCTATAATTAAAACGTGTCTATGTGTGTGTGTATTTGGAGAGAGAGAGAATAGGAAAGCTTCATATAGTCATTACATTTACCCCACGAAATATAGTCATCCAAAGAAACCAGTTCTCCAATATTAACAAGTCTCTACAAAGTTAAACAAAGCTGGCTTTAACACAAATCAACAAATCCCATAAAGTTATTAGCTTACAGGAACAACTCCAAACACTTGAGTGTCCTGACAACTTAATTCAGAAAGGTAAACAGCCACATCCTCACGCCAAACATCCCTGGCAGTCTTTATTCCCTAAGCCCATAAAACAGACCCCATGGAAGTCCTCAACTCTTTGTTACAAGCTTTCCGGTGCACTCGTACCTCGCTACATGCAGATAAGTCAACTGTGCACCCACTTCTCAGATGACTGTAACAAAGGATTAAGTGGGATCCTCAAAGCCCAAAAGAAAAAACAAAAATCTGCAGACAGCCAGCTAGCTCAGAGAGGCCTACTGCCTCCTGGAGCTGCCTTCTTTCCGGGGTGGAAATGTAATGGAAACAGTACAGAAAGCAGAACTCCAGCAACAAGGCAAAGATTCGAGGCACCTAAAATTGATGGCTGCTGAAATTCACCTGTTTATACTCATGCAAACATGTGTGAATGCACGAAACGTGGGCGCAGAACTGAGAGCACTCAAAGGTTACACTCTGAGGTCTAGCCTAGCATCTCTGAGTCTCTGTTTACAGGCCTCAGTTTCCTCCATTTTTCAAGGAAAGAGAACAGAGGCGGAGAAAGTAGGAAGGGAAATGAAAACCATGCATACTGTTTATAAAGGGGACCAAAGCTATGGCAGAAGATGAACTAATTTATAATCAAACACCTATTTTTAAATGCTGGGAAATGATCACAGAAACTAGCAATAAAATAAAGGGGGCCAGCCATCACTGGATGGCAATTCAGTCCCCAGAGAAAGGTCGAGATCCATACAAGCCTGACTAAAACTGCAGATTTGGCCAAAATGGTCAACAGAGCTCAATGCTTTAAGAGCGACATGAATTCTCTCTTGTAAATTTCCACAGTGCCTTTGCAGGAACCACCACTGCCCCCAAGGAGGATACCAAAGCCAAAAGAATAGTAATATTAAGCAAATCACAACACTTTTTTTTCTTAAACATACTCTCATATATACAGCACCTTGCCATCCATAATGGATTTAATCAGGACCCCAGCAGGGAAACCCACAAAAGGCCTATTTCTCCAACAAAAGCCACAGCAGCCTGAAACAAATCTAGAGCTATTTGGTTTTTTATTTTATTCATAGGAACAGACCTTCTATCCCAGGTTCCTCAAGATAAGCCACCAAAAACTGCACCTGACAGGCCCGTGGAGCAGCCATCCTCAGAGCCGGATCATTGCAGAGAGACAGAGAGGAAGGAGGACAGAGGACGGGAGGGAGGAGGGGGAGGCGCGCGCGAGGCAGGCTCGGAGCACTTGTCAACAATCCTCCCCTGCACGTAACGCGGGCGCCTGCGGATTCCGCCAGTGCAGATTCCGCGCGGCCGGGGGGAGGGGAGGCGCCGGGAGGGAAGGTTATTTATGTGGCTGCGAGAGACTCTAACACCAAAGAGGAGGGGTCTGGGGCTTTTTTCCCCCCCTTCCTGATGAATTAGAATGAGAAAAAGGAAAGGCTCAAATAGCTTTTCACCCTGTAATTTCCTCAACCTGCAATGCAGACAAATCCTTATTTTTAGGATCTCTGACACGGCGTGGGGCGGGATGGGGAGGGGGGGCGCCCAACTGGATGGGAGCAGTTTAACTGTCCACCCTTCTCTGGGCCCAGGGTCAGACTGCTCTCCCCCTCCTCGCCCCCGCCCCACCCCCCCACCCTCGCTCACACACTTCCCCCTCCCCAGCCCAGCCGCGGGGTCCTAGCATATTTTCAATGGCATCCTTTTTTTTAATATCATAATCTGTGTCATTCAGCACTTGCTTTTTATTTATTTTTATTTGTTTTTTTGGCTGGGAAACCTGGGCAGCTCTCCAGACAGACTGCAGAAATCTCTTTCCACAAGCTCCTCCTCCTCCATCCCGCGCGCCCCCTCCCTCCCATTCCTGCAGCCCGGGTGCTCCATCACTTCAGTGATGACCGCATGGGCCACGGCTGCCCTCCCCGCCCCCAGCGCCTGGACACCCCGCCCCCAGGCACATAAATTCATCTAATCTAATAAAACAGAAGCTGTTTTCCCTCATTGTTCCTTGAGGATCTTTCACAAAACGGGCTCTGTGGCCTGGCAGCTGCCGAGAGGGGTCTGAAAAAGGCAGGATTCCAGCAGGGCTGGCCAGCTCCCTGGGCCCCGGATAACTGCAGCTCGCATCTCCTTCCCTATGTCATAAGCTGTTTGATTGTTAAAGTCAAAGCTTTTGAAGCTTTTGAACTTCAGCTGGCAATTATCACGTCCAAAGCACATGCTCTGAACACCAGTCCACATTCTCCTCTTTATGCCTCTCCAGAGGGGAAGAAGATGGTCGACACCCTCAGAGAGGCCACATGGCACTGAAAGCTTCACCAGCAGGCTCATCCAGGGGAGCTGGGGAAGGAATGCCCCTTATGCCTTCCTACTTTCAGCTTGTGGCTGTTGTTGTTTAACTATTGACTGAGCCCCTTCTGGGCTTTACATACACAGGTCAAGTTATTCAGACTTCAAAAAACCCTAGAAGCACATCTGTCCTGGTTGCAGGGCCAGTGCATTTTGTCCGCTCTGTTTCCTAAATGACCATGGCATCTCTACCTGCCTCACTTTCAAACAAAAAAAATGTCAGGAGGCAGGTGATGGTTGGCCCAAACCTCTACTCAATTTCCACCACTTTAAAACCAAAACAGGCGAGGCCTTTGGAGATAATCTAGTACAATCCCCCACTTTACAGATATGTCAACCGAAGCTTCTGCAGGCCTGGTTCTTAACCAAAAGCACAGTGAGTAAATCCTCAACAAGCAGAAGGCCATCCAAGAACCTGGGGTTTCTGGGGCCAGGGGCAAGCTAACACGCCAGAACAACCTCATGCAAACTCCCTGTAGGACAGAGGGCCGGAAAAGCCTCTGCAACCATTACACGCCCAGTGTGAGCCCAGAACAGACCCTCATTCAGCTCTCTCCAGTGCAATCTATTCCTATTATGCTGAACAACTGTTTGGCGTGTATCCCACCGCAGCATAAGTCATACACAGTCCATTAAAGGGCATTTAAGGGGTGACTGTTTGGCTCGTCCCTCTTCTTTGTACTGGGACTTGTCTTAGTGGCCTTCCCTAATCAAAAGCACCCAAAAGGGAGAATTGCAAAGGAGATATGAGGCAGGTATGTTTGGGATATATGGAAATTTTGAAAAAAGGTTAGTAAGAAAGTACAAACCACAAGACATAACCAATCAGTCAGAAATGAAGCTTGACGGTCATGAATGGATAATGGCTATGCTTAACACCCCCACTCTGACCACTCAGACACAGCCCCTGTGGGTAAGGGCTCTCTGCTCTTTCCCTATCTCTAGTCTCCCAGGCTTCCTCTTCCAATCAACTGTAAAAGTAACAAGGTATTTAAAGTCAAAAAGATAAGGCAACCCACTCCGGTATTCTTGCCTGGAGAATTCCATGGACAGAGGAGCCAAAGAGTGGGACATGACTGAGAGACTAACACTTTCACTTTAACAGGATGTTGGGCCCCAGGCTGCTCGTACTTCTAAAAGCAGAGCAGCTTCTGACGACGCACTTTTTGTTGTTCAGGTGCCAGGCTGTGTCTAACCCTTTGGGACCCCATGGACTGCACCATGGTGGGCTCGTCTGTCCTCCACTCTCCCAGAATTTGCTCAAATTCATCAGACTATGGACTATGGATTTATCCCCTAAAAGATGTGCGTAGCCAGCCCTGTGTGTCCACTCTGACCTGTGCTCTGCTGCTGGGTCGGGAAGAGGACCTGGGAGAACTCCTGGCTGTGAACTTCAGTAGGTTTTGAACTGTTCAGCTAAAACACTGTCTTACCAAAGAGGAAAGCTATCTTCAGCACCAGACAGACTGGAAGGACCAGCATCCTCCAGGAGATACACAAGAACACTGAGAGCGAAGTTCAGCTTCACAGTAGCATCACAACTTTCAGTACTGAAATTCTGTAAGAGGGGAGGGTAGAAAGGGAGACTGGCAATGACTGCTTCTTTATTCAAACGAAGTATGATTGACAGCATCACCAGCTAAGTTGCAACATTCAAAGATCTGAGGAAGTCTCAATTCTTAAATGAAGACAAGGCTCCCCCCAACACTGGCAACTCTGTCGAGCCCCCTTTTCTGTGAGATTTGGATAAAATAGAGAAAGTCTGCAAACTCAATCACTAAAACACTCTCTATTGTGCTTCCCCCTGCCTCATTATTTTTTTAGTTACAGCACAAATATGCATGCCTAAGTTGTGTATTATTTTACTGTGCACAATTACTAGCTTCGCAAAAAAGCTATCACATCATGTTAAGCCCAGAAAGATTTTTCTTCCAGCTCAACATTAGGTTACTAAGATCCCACCACGATTCTGTTTATACTCTGTCCCGTCATTTTCCCTATGGTTTATCACACTCTATTGCATGGTGTATGTGTGTGTGCTCACTCAGTCGTGTCTGACTCTTTGTAACCCCATGGAACCTGTAGCCCACCAGGTTCCTCTGTCCATGAGATTTCCCAGGCAAGAAGGCTGGCGCGAGTTACCAGTTCCTCCTCCAGGGATCAAAGCTGCCTCTCTCGCATTGGCAGGCAGGCTCTTTACCACCATGCCACCTGGGAAGCCCCACTGGATGGACAGTTCACAATTTATTTTGACTCTCTTGTTCATTTAAAGTGTTGCTGATCTGTTACTATCATGAACCATGCTGCAAACATCATTCTGCTTGTCCCCTACCAAGCAAGTGCTGTGGTTCCTCTGAGATACACACCTAAGAGTAAAAATTACTAGAAATTCTTGGATATGCAAATACTCGAATTTATAAGTTAACAGCAAACTGGTTTCCAAAGTCAGTTTTTTGCTTGTGTACCAGTAATGTATCACTGAACCTCCAAATGTTTAAATATGAAGACCTCTTATTACTCAAGACTCCAGAATACTAGTCACTTCAACTGCTACTTTAGAAGAGATCAGAATTTCAGAAAGGATGTCCTATCTGAAGAAATGCTCTGCAGCCGGCCAGGTACAAGGCTGCCCTCCACTTGATTATTGCACCTCAATGCCAGGACATCTGAGGTCTCAGAATTAAAGACCCACCTACGTGCACAACCAAAATGAGCTGGGCCAACTCCAGCAGCCCACCAGCTGCACTCAGCATTTTAAAAAATACACAGCTGAAGCAAACCCCAAATCTTGGAGGTGGACAAAATTGGAAAGAACAATTCATTTGCTTGCCTTAATCAAATCTGGATATCTAATAATACCCTGTGCTAATTAAGAGAACCTGCTGCCTCAGAAGCATTAAGACCTTATTTTATTCATGTATCCAATCGAGGAAGTCAGCCGATATTGAGGGCTGGGATCCACCTCAAACAGGAAAGACAAGCCTGTCTTTTGTTAGAGCAAACCCTGGGGTTCTCCCTACCACCCATGATCAACCTCCAAAAGCGCTGCAACTCCCGACCTATACCAGCCACTGCACGTGACAGGGGCACCTTACTGCCCGAGCTACGTGCTATGAACAGCAATTTACCAAAGCTACTTAAATAGGAAGGCAGGGTAGAGTGGGTTTCCCTGTGAGAGGAAGGCATAATAAAGGTGGCGGTGTCCAGGAAGTCTAGGAAATAAGAGGGTTTTAATGAGCGCGCTGCATTAGCCATGTGTCCAAAGATATTTCTCTGTTAGCTGAGCTGACTCACACAGTATGGATCATATCACCTAAATTATAATAATTTTTAAAAAGCCAATACAGAAAAATGATCCACTGTGCCAATATCTGACTTTCAAAAATACTACTGAAGTGTGGGCACTTTGCAGCAGTCATTATGTTAATAATAAACATTACTTGTTAAAATTGTATTTAAATCAAAGTTAAGACACTGGCAGTATACCAACCAGAATTAAGTACATACGGAGTCTGACTTGGACCCCTTCCAAGAGGGCTTGCTAATTCCTGAAGCACCAACAGCGCTCAACTGTGTAATGCATGTGGCTGGCCCTACAGCCAACGTGACTTCAAGGCCACAATGTACAATTATAAAATAATACCAATAATTACAAGAACACAGAAGGGAGAACTGGGTTGGATGACTGTATAGTAACTAGTGAAACAAACTTGGTTACAATGGACTTACTCACTAATACCACTGAAATGTAACTACAATTAAACCAGGAGGTTCAAGTTGATAAGCTATCAGAAAAAATGTTCCATCAGACTTAAAAAAAAAAAAAAAAAGTTTATTTGGGCATCTAAACCACTAAAACCCTTACTTATTCACAGCACATATATCATAATTTGGACAAGGTTGCTTGGTTCTAATCTTAGTTTTACTTCCCATTAACTGTTAAGAAGAACTTTAACACTCTTTAAGCTCTCATGAAAGCTCTCTGTGCCTCACTTTGCTTATCTGTTAAATGGCCATAAGGACAACAGTGGTTTAAGATGTCAAGTACCAATGACACATGATGAGTGCTTTATGAAGGGCTACCTACATGCCTTAATAAAGGGTTCCACGGTGGCTCAGATGGTAAAGAATCTGCGTGCAGTGCAACAGACCCGAGTTCAAGCTGAAGGGAATGGCTATCCACTTCAGTATTTCTGCCTGGAGAATCCCATGGATAGAGGAGCCTGCTGGGCTACAGTCCATGGGGCCACAGAGAGTCAGTTGTGACAGAGTGACTTTCACTTTTTATGCCTTAATAAAACTTTGGTGCTAGTGAAATACAATTTTTGTGGGTAATGGTTACTTTTTAATTATTTGATTGTAAAAAGAAACAGAAGATACATATATATGCAAGCTTTTAATACTTTTAAACTTATTTTGCTTCATTGCCTCATGCAGGATCTTTAACTGTGACAGAAGAACTTAGCTGCTCTGCAGTACGTAGGATCTTAGTTCCCCAAACAGGGATTGAACCCGTGTCCCCTGCATTGCAAGCAGATCCCTAACCACTGGGCTACCAGGGAAGTCCCTAATGTTTTTTTTTTTTTAAATGATTCAGATAATGGATTTGAAAAGGTAGAGAAATGATGCAAAGTTAGAGTATCAAAACTGTGGTTTTGAAAATTAATCACAGTAGTATTAAGTAGACTTCGATGAGAATCACAACATGGGCACTTTACCTCCTTAAGGATAGAAAGTAACAGAAAGCGCTGTTTGAACAGCAGCACTGAGACCAAGAACAGAGGCAGGTCACAACATTGACAAAGCCTACAGCCTCACACACCGCAAGAATGGCAACATACTGATAAGGGGATGGCAACTTTCATATCAGCGATTTCACTTCTAGGAAGTAGTACGAAGAAATTAAACAGAAACAAGAATTTTTGTGCAAGGATTTCAATGTAGTTCATCTTTATTATTTCGTTGCTTCTTTTACTGGTTTAAATTTTTTTATTTTTAAAGAAACAAAGCTTTCCTGTATCAGCTTTCTAAGCCATGCAATAGACAGACTGGCTATCAGTGCTTTGGTTTTCAAACCTGGCAACGTGGACGACCCATGATGGTCCATGACGGCACTGGAGTAGCTGGCCTGGGGGGGGGACGCACAGCCAATGATGTGTTCCCATCATTCCCTGCACTCTCAAGCCTCAGTGCCTTTGCACATACCATTCCTTCTTTGGCGATAGTCTCTCCTCTGTCTGCCCAGGAGGTCCTGCAGCCCATCCTGCTCAGCCTTTAGCGCCAGTGTCACCTGCTCTACAGGTGCTATTCAATGTCATACCTGACTGTCAGGTTCCTGACCAAGAGGATTTATTCTTGCTCATAATAACCCTCAAAATCTAGCATAAGCCTAGAGAAGTGGCTCAGGACTAATGAATCCTGTCGAAAACATAAGGTGCTTCTTTTGAGGCCATCTCAGAGTCGTTATAAGCCTGAAGCACTCTTTATTACCTCAGAGGGCCACATTCTGCATCTTACCAAGCTTTCAAAGGCAACCCTCCACTTTTCTTCCTAGAAAGGAAAATATGTCAAATACTTATCTCTGTGTTTAAAAAAAGTATTTTGCTAGGAATGCCTCGTGAAATTTATAATACACTTGATTTGCTGGCATTCATGAATCAAAATTAAAGAATTCTTGAGAATTAACTTCAAGTTTTCAGGTGAAATTAGAGCTTTCATAAATTTAACACTAACCTTCACATTATGTTTTATACATATTTAATCTTTTAATGATTTTAACAAAATGGAGACAATAATTTATTTACACCTGTAAAGTTGTTCTGTGTATTCCTCAAATTATTTATCTTTGATACTCTAATTTTGATAAACTTGGTTTGTGACTAATAATTTTACATAAAAACCACAACTATAATCCTCTTTTTTACAACGTGAAATTACATCAATCACTATTAACAGTTTTGTTATATTCTTCGTGGTATTGTCCTTAAAGGTATCATGTATCATACTAAAGACTAATGCTCAATATGGAACATGATTGTATTAAATATTACACAGGATTTTTTTAAATCACATTTTCAAACACTTAGGAACATGAAGAAAGAAAATGTAACTTGAATTGTAGAGATTCCATTGCATACATAAAACAATTTTAAATAAGTTGTGTTTTAAAAATATAAATGTCCAGAAAGCAGACCAGAGAAAATAAAACAAACTAGTAACAAAAAGCAGTATTCTCCCCAGAGGTAATCTTCATAAATTTCTGAAATTTCCACAGTCAAAATCAATTTCTTTAAATACAAACGCTGCCATCATAGACGCAGTACCCAACCACGAAACAAGTTGATTAATGGAAAAATGCAGCTATTTTAAACATCACTTACGCGCGATGCTAACAGAAAACCTGGATAAGAGGCAGGTAAGAATAAGAGCGGGGTTTTGGAGCCAGTGGAATACCTGCTGCACTGAAGTCAAGGACAACATGAATTTTATGACAATACCACGGGCAAGGGCCTCCTGAAGCTGCCCAAAACACTAAGAGGCATCTGAAACAAATATTACTATCATTTCACTTTGCTGGGAGTGTTTCTGAAATTGATGACATGGGGTATGTAAAAAGGCTTTCAGCCAAAAACAACAAGAGCAGGAAGACAGAAGAAATTCACTACTGTGCTCGCCCTCTCTCCAAAGTTCATGGTCTAATTTGGTAGACTCTGGTCACAAGTGGCTATTAAACACACACAGACACACACACACACACACACAGACACACACACACACACGGCTTTTAAAATTAACTGAAACTAGCCAGACCAGCTAGGGCTAGGTCTCAAGGACTCAAGAGTCAGAACTGGCTAGTGGCTGCTATGCAGAGATGACACGTCTCCATCATCACAGAGAACTCTGCTGGCTAGTGCTGATCTGTAGAATTTCCATGCATTTAGTCTCGGGACGCAGCAGCAGCCCCTGCGTCTCTGTGCTGTTCTCTGCTAAGAGCTAAGTACACAGGCCCAGCACACCCAGGGCATGGCAGACAGACGGGACTTCTTTTCAGGCAACAAGGAGGGGAGGGGCAAACAGAGCAGGAGCCGACAAACCCCCTCCAAGGCAGCACAGATGGCTCTTGCAGGAGGGAGAAAGGAAAACGAGGTTGGAACTATTCAAAAGCCACAAGCTTATTCAGAAAACTAAGAACTGTAGAAAAACTTTCTCTGTGCAAAGCAACTGCACCAAAGGGGGATTTTTTTTCATCACAAATGGTTTTAGGAGATCCTGTTGTAGCTTGAGGGTGAAAGGTCAGCAAGCATCAACTAAGACTCAGGAACAAAGTAGTGTCACATGAAACGGCTCTGAGTTAAGACTCAAATCTTGCTACCCTCCAGGCTCTAGGCACTGAGAGGTGTGAACCCACAGAGGACTCTGGGCTCCCCGCCTGAGTTCCTACACACACACACCTCCAGAGAGAAACCATCAGCCTGCATTCTTGTGGGCGGGGAAGGACGCACACCCCACCCACCAGCACATTTCCTCCACATTACTACCTGAGATCCACATCCTTCCAAATTCTACAAAGACTTCCAAATGTCTTGTGACCCAATAGCACAGGGCATCGAGTGAGCTGGAAGAACATGAGCCTGCCATAAACACATCCTGTCATCACCCATCGCTAAAACAGAACCAAGACAGACAAGGGGTGGCAAGGGTTTTCTTTTACTGAAGGAGGAAACCAGAGGAAGGATGACTGCTCACAGCGATACCCAGCTACTGGTAGGACCAGAATGACAGGGCCATGACAGGGCATATCACAACCAATTGGCGTTCTGCCGCATCCAATACTGCGTCCAATGGCTGGAATCCAGGCATTTGGGGCTAATTTGACAGACTGCAGTGTAACATAACCTCTATCTCTTCTAAAAGGCTGACGAAAATACAGAGCCCTGAGAGTTTTCTCCCATGACTCTGCCCTAAGTTTAGCCGCCATGCTGGAACACTCCAGTCATCTTCCCTCTGCCTGCCCCCCAACACAGCTGGCATAGATCCATTCTCTTCTGCCTATCAAGTGCCAGCTGAGGAAGAGCCCTCTCAGGGACTACAGAATCCAGCGTTCTGTGCCCAGGTAGGGGCATTCCCCCCCCATATAAACTCTCACTATTCCTACTAGGCAGGCTTCCCAATGGGGTTCCCAGGTGACTCACTGGTAAAGAATCCACCAGCCAAAGCAGGAGACATAAGAGACACAGGTTCGATCCCTGGGTCGGAGAAGATCCCCTGGAGAAGGAAAGGGCAACCCTCTCCGGTATTCTTGCCTGGAAAATCCCATGGACAGAAGAGTGTGGCAGGCTACAGTCCACGGGGTCACAAAGAGTCAGACACAACTGAGCACATACACACACAAGGTTTCCCACCAGTGCGGAGTGACCTGCTGGGGGAAACTAAACAGGGATCATTTCCTTCAAGCTTGGTCAGGGCTTCTACTCTCCAAGTTCTAGGGAGAGGTCTAATTACAGGATGCTGGCACCCAGGGAACAAAGCAAACCGATTTTAACACAGTCCCTTAAGTATGCTGTTTTATGACCCAGCTACAGCTTTTATGAGAAGTGGTTAGGTAATGTACATCTAGAACCTCAATAACAACTGCCCTTTGAATGCTTCCTTCCTGCCAGGGACTAAGGACTTTAAATAAATCATCCCATTACTCCTGAGAATATTGCCTCTGAGAAAAAAAATTATTCCTCCACTTGACAGAGCTGGGAAACAACCAAGCAGGAGCCAAGAGAGAGTGGCCAAAGCGCGTTTGCTAGTTCCTTCACCCCTGGCAGGACCGTGGGCCACCCACTCACAGACGACGGCATGACCCTCTTCCGCCAATTTCCACGAGAGAAGCTGGAGGGCTGTGGCCTCCTGGCCGAAGACTGGTGGGAGAATGAATGGCCAACAGTTCTCTCCAGGAAGTCTCTGGAGCGCGTGCATTCGCAGCCCCAGGGCCCTGAGCTCAGACCAGGGCCTGCTCCAGTCTCAGCGTCTACCCGGGACGGCGTGGTTGTGGGGCACACTGACGTGTGATTCTCACTGGGGGTGTACCATGTGCAGATGCACGGAGCGCACCCTGCCCACCACCCGCCAAGAAACCCAGTCAGTTCCTCAGCCGGGAAGCACTCTTAACTGCGCATCTGCTCCACAAAAGGGCTAAGAAATCGGAAGAGACTGTCTGACAAGTCAGCTGGTGGTGGTGGCCGGTGCAGCCTCCCATCACTACCAAGAGTAGCCACTTGATGGCAATCTTAACCTGTTCCCTTGGAATTCTTCCATAAAGGGAGACCCCAGGAGGGAGGAAGTGTGCTGGCTGACCCCGTGGACAGGGCTGGAGACAGTGTCCTTGCAGGACCTTCGTCTGCAGCGGTAGGAATGTCCAAGGCTGGATAGAGAAACTAAGCCAATGCTCTCCCAAGTGTTACTTGCCACATCACAGGCTCCTGTGGGGGCCTGGCTAGACGTGATTACACAGGCTCTGCATTCAGACAGACAACTTGGGAAGATGGAAATCTCTCCAACCCCATGGCACGTTCACATCAGGCTTTCCATCAACAGACTGAAGTGCGAGGCAGACAGATGGTAACAAACAAGCTAATAAATCAATGGTGTGCCTGCCTCTTATCTCCACACCTTGTCCCCTAAAACCACAGGAAAAAAAGCCAAAAATGAAAAAAAGGAAACTTTCCTTAAAAGGTGCAACACTTGTTGAATAAAGCAGCCTACCACCTTCCTTTTTAAATTGTAAAAGAGAAGGAAAAAACAAAGCAAAAACGCTACTTGCATCTTCGGCAGAAAAGGCTCTCCAGAAAAAGAAAAACACTGTAAATTGCATTCACTAAACACTTCTATTTTCAGTGGCAGGAAAATTAACATCAAAACATGGGGAGAAGGAGGAAGTATATGGGACTGTTATCAGGAACCAGCCAGATCTCTCAGCTTGGATGACAACATAGTACCTTCCCCCCACCCCTAAACACATACTCACTTCGACCTGGCCCTGTGCTTCCTAACTCTTGGCGTCTCGATTTATAAGGAGGGTTCAGGCAGAGAGTGAAGTGTGTGCCAATATTTTCCTCTGAGGAATTCAGAAAGTGCCAGCTGAGAAGCTTCCAGCTCACCCTTTACAACGGCAGCACTGGAAAGGCCTTTCCAAACAGCCTGGGTTGTCTAAAGTCAGGTCAAGGACCGAATGAGATGGGGAAAGCCACTCGGGTACAGGCTGGGCAATCTGCAGCTCAGATTCTGCTAGAAACCAGCAGGCCCCCCTGCATGCCAAGATGGAATATTCTGGAGTATGTCCACTGGCATGTCACCCACCCAGATGATGTCTGAAGAGGACTCCTCAGCCCTCTAGAAGATAGGGAGCAAGTTGCATTCAGTGAACTGACACCTTCACAAACA
Source organism: Capra hircus (assembly GCF_001704415.2). Taxonomy (NCBI): domain Eukaryota; kingdom Metazoa; phylum Chordata; class Mammalia; order Artiodactyla; family Bovidae; genus Capra; species Capra hircus. Next base: position 8,757,620 of record NC_030830.1, on the reverse strand, counting down.
CCCAATCGTATGGGAAAGGAGGACAGCATCAGAAACAACAGTTCAACATTTCCGACGTGGAGACCTTGGGCTGCCTTCACGCATCAGAAGGCAGAGCCCTGGAAAATGGGAAGGAAGCTGCCACTTCAGACACTGCCACAAGCTGGCCTGGAGTCTCAAGCCCAGATGGCGTCCCCTGTCATCAAGACCAGGTGCCAAGCGTGACCAGGATGCCCACCTACCTGCCAAAGGGAGGCGCAGACCTGGTTAAGAAATAACCCAAAAGACAAGGGCAGGGCAGGGCAGCTGGGAAGAGGCCCTGTCCGTGTCGAGCCAAGGGCACTAGCGACAGGCCAAGGGACGGTGCAGAGAGGGGGACCCAGGTCCCAGGATGTCTGGCACGAGGAGCCCTAAAAACTCTCCTTGGCACAAGACAGGGACAGCCTGGCTGACAGGCCAAGCTGACGCTGGTGACGTGCTGCCTGCAGAGGCAGGACTAAGGTTACGGAACAGTTCCTGTTTCCCTCACTGTCCCCAAACCTCCTGAATGAGAAACCTGCACAGTTTTACAATTTTCTGGAAAGAAGTCATGAGGAAGCTAAATCTGGGACTCTGCAGAAGGACCTTAAAGACCATGGAGAAAGCCAGAAGGATATATGAGATTTGGCAGCAGGTGAGATTAAGTAACAAATTCTAAATTAAGGGATTTGTGGCCTGTAGGGTAATTTCCCTCAAAGCATATCCAGTTATCACTCTCCTGGCTTTAAATATATGCTGGACAGGACTCATTTTATGTGGCTCAAGTAATAATAGGTTATTTTCAAAAACCAAGTTAAAAGGTCCTCTAAATCTGGGGAAAATGGGATCTTAGAAATTCACAAGCACAGCAAAACTGCAAGAGTCCACTGTGGTTGATCTGATAGCAATTATAAACTGCATAAACTCACATATCACAGGATTCGAATCATGAAACATGTAAGATTTAGAAAATGCACGAGGCCTTTCTCCAAGCAGCAAGAGGTAGGTGCTATCACTGCCTGCCAAGAATGAACACAGGAAAACTCACATGGGCAAATGTCCTCTGGCCGAGTGCAGCCCTACCTGGTGACCGCGCAGGGCCTTCCTTTCCATACCTGCTGAGAAGTTAACATGAGTAGAAAGCACTGCCCTAAATTACACTTAGGGCATAACATTCAGACACATAGGATGGATAAATGTACTACGAACAGGAACCCCCCAACTTCAAATTATCCTATGAGTTTTTTCAAACTCAAGGATAGAAGCATCCTTGCTAAGCCATCTCAATTGCCAGTCCCCTCCCAATCCCTCAGAGCCTACAGAACATCTTGTCTGCCCTCTGTAAGGGCCCCTGGCCTTGGAAGGCAGCTCCTGGTGCAGGTGAGCCATGTTTCAACCCCCAGTGAAGTAAAGGACTTGGGCCAATCCACGTGGTCTCACAGGAGTAAACACTCAGTAAGTGCATGTCCAAGAATTCCACCCAACTGAGAGGAGCGGTGTCTTCTGAGGTCAAGCAGCCCTCAGAGGTTCCTGACTTGCCAGGAAATTGTTCCAGTCTCACGAAGAGAAAGATGGTGCAGGTTAACATGGAAATTAACTTAATCTAAAATAAAAGAACTGTCACCATCACAAATCCCTACCGAATACGAGACTGTTACAAACCCAATGTGACTCCCCCGTAAAATCCAATTGAAACCCCAACACCCAATGTGACTCCATCTGAAGACTGAGTTTGTAAAGAGGTGACAAAGGTTAAACAAGGTCATAAGGGTGGGGCCCTAATTTGATTGGGCTGTGATGTCCTTATAAAAAGGGGAAGCGAAGAAACCAAAGCACTCTCTCTCTCTCAGCCAGGAAGCAAGAACTTCAGTTCTCACCAAGAACTGAAGCAACTGGAACCCTGAATCTTGGACTTCCAGCCTCCAGAACCTTAAGAATTAAAGTTCTGTGTTTTTTTAAGCCACCCAGACTGTGACATTTTCTTCAGGCAGCACTGGATGACTGATACACAGGCTTACACCACAGTCACAAGGAAACAGACAGCAATCAGCCATCTCACCACGCTGCCACTGTATGTTTTTGCATCCTCACGGCCACCAGGCAGGTCACGGGGTCCTCACAAGAAATCTAACTGAAAACACACTGTCTTAGCAGAGAAGGAACATGACTTACAGACGCCCCTTTAGCTTGCTTTTGGAGAAAAGCCAGGTCTTGAAAGCAAGTTCCAGAATGTCTTAAACTATTAACATCAAGGCTGAGTATTCTTAATACTCAGACTAAAAACAGTGTCACAAAGCGGGTGGTGGGGGCGCCACAAGAGAAAGGTGACAGGGAAGAGGATGAGAAGCAAGCATTTCAAAGCCCACTTGATCTGGGCATGCACGGCAGCTCGGACGAAAACTGTGATGCTGGCTTAGGGTGGGGCATCTGACTCCACGAGCACCGCCATTGAGATGGTGAGTGTCAGCCGTGAGCCGGTCTGACCATGGGATCCCTATTCAAGCTCAAGACCTCCAAGAGCTGCTCACTGGACACACATGTGCCTCTGGCTTTGAGGCACCTTCAAGTCTCCACAGACACTGTCCAGCAGCTGGCACATTCTGGGTAAAAGTCACAAACTCATATAAAGTCATAGAAGCTTCTAAATACAGAGACAGCCAGGCTGACAAACCACCAAGTGCATACACTCTTTAAAGAAGTCAAATGAACTGGAGGGGCCATTCTCTGGGGTGATTGGAAAAGTCCTGGATCAACAATGGACACTAAACACATGGATGTATGTATATTTGGCAGCTCACTGAACTGCACACCTAAGAGAGGTGATTTCACTGAGTGTAAAGACTGCCTCAAATTTATTTTCTTAAAGGTGGGGGCAAGATCTGGATCCAGGAGTCCTGGGTTCAGATCCTGACTTGACCAATTCTCAGCTACGTAGCTTTACAGGTGTTGCTTTCCATATATGAGGCCCACTAAACAAACCCGCGAAGTTATGATAGTAAAACACTTGTATGAGAATTAAAAGCAGTAACATTTCCTAAGAAAGCCCAATTTTAAGTTAAAATAACCAATCAATGTAGCTTGTACCTAGGCAAGCATTCAACAACTGTGGTTCAGAAAGAAAGGGTAAAGGGGCGACCCAATTCCAAGAATTATGATGATGAGACTTATAAACACATCACAATTATGAATAAATCTGCGTTTTGGTAACAGGAAACAACATGGCTTGTGATCTGGGGCGAGGGAGTTAGAAGTCAAGGTCCACGCCATTTCAAAAATGAAGTCTGGAGAACTGGAGAATCCTCAACAGAGAGGAGCACGTCCAGGGTGTAGGTGAGCACACACTCTGCAGAGCACCCAGGAGCTGTGGACACAGCAGCCACCAACATGGACGGAGAGTTTCCCTTCTGGAACTCACCATCTACTACAGGGAGAGAGCTTGTAATTAACAAACAATACAATGCCAGGCAGGGAGAGAGTCGACGCAGAAAAAACATTACAAGATGAGGAGCTAAAGGGCAACAGGCAAAGGCACAATTTTTGAATGACGTTTGAAGAAATCTCCAGTACCAAGACCCTGAACCTCAAAGTACTTAAAGTCACACAGGTATTCTAAATAGAAGCATCAGCAAGCACAAAATTCTGGGGCAAGAGTACACTACTAATTGCAGCAGGAAGGTTAGACTAGGTGAGACGGGGGTGAGGGAGAGACAGGCAGACAGGACCAGAGAGATGCTGAAGGACCACATCCGGTGTCCAGGGTAAGGATGTCTGCCTTCCACGCTGAGATGGGGGCACAACGCGGGACATGGCACATGTCGATTCCTGCTTACAAGGAACTGGCTGCTGCCTAGAGAGAGGAAAAGGCAGAAGAGCTTCATAAAGAGAGCTTTAGGAGTCTCAGCCCAAACCAGAGGTGGTGTACCAGTGGCAGTGGTACAAAATCAATTTCAGAAGATACTGTGAGCTTAGAATGAACAGGTTTTGTGAAATCTGGAGGAAAGAAGAGAGAGGGAAGTACCAGGTAATTCCAAGCTTTTGATCAAAGCAACTAGAAGAATGGAATGTGCATTTATTGACTAGCAAGGCAGGAGCACATAAGACTGAACAGAGTTGGCTTGGTGCACCCCAAGCTCACGAGACCTACCAGCAAAACAAAGTCCGGAAGGTGGACAGGCAACTAGAGTTCAGGTGAGACGCGTCATGTCAAACGCAGCCACATGGGCGGCTAACTGAATGATAAATGGATTTGGGCATCAACCTTGGAAAGTGACCCGACTCTTAAGGGTTCAAAACAGAATGGGTGGGAAGAGAATATTAAAGTGAATATAAGTAACAGAGGGACAGAGACTTGGAACACTTTCTTTGGAGGAATTCTATAAAGTAATGAATGAACAGAAATGAATAGAAGGAAGGAGATAGATTATCTGAGGGTTTATTTTTAATAGGAGAAACTATCAATGCAACATGCTCTGTCTACTGATGGGAAAGATCTAGTAAAGAAGTAAATAAAGGACAAAGAAAGGAGGAATACAGTCCGGAGTGCTGTCCCTGGGGCAATGAGAAAAGGGGACTGGTGCGCAGACGGAGGTGCTGACCAGACAGACTCTTAGTGGGAGGAAGAGCCTTAAAGAACATCCCAGATGGGAACAGCAGGTTCCCATCCTCTGGCCTTCACACCCCTCAAAGGTAGATGCTCTAAGGACGGGGCCAGGCAGGAAAACACCGTGGGACTCTCTCAAACTCAGACATCACACGCCTGTGCCCCCACCCCCGAGGCACACCTATGAGCTGTGCTCTTCCTGCTACCAGCGGGTCCAAGCCAAGAGGCCTGGAGGCAACGGGAGCGAGCACAGAGGCTGCAGAACTGCCAGAGGCAGCAGACCTCACGCACTAGTGCCGGGAAACAGGAGAGGACGCAGCAACCTCCACAGGCACCGCCATCCCTCCCTCTCCGTGAAATCTTTGCACACGGCCCTGCCGACTGGGAAGCCTGGTGTCTTACCATCATTTAAAATAGATTTCTGGTTCCGATCAGTCTTCGGCATCATCCATCCCTTCCAGTTAAGCTCACCAGCAAGGTTCAAAATTACTCCTCTGTAAAATGAGGCGGCTGACCTCTATACCTCCAGAAGTCCCTTCTGGCTCTCACCATCCCTAACTTAAGCCAAGGAAGGCTCGCCACTGCCTTGGGGCCAGAGCAGGGCAAGCAGGCCGTCCACTGCCACCTGCCACGTTCCCTGCTGGACTGACATCACTCCTCCCGGCCGACCGAGTCTACTGGCTGGTCCTCTCCACCCTGTCCCGCCCTGCAGCCCTCGCAGCCCTCAGTTTCAAGGTCTGTCAGAATGCAACTTCTTTACAGAAGCTTTTCCCAGGAGCTCAACACTGGGTCTTTTACATCACCTGCCTCCCTATTGGCCTGACACCAAGTTGGTCACATGCACCTCTGATTTTTTAAAGCATTTTGTTGTATTTTGCTGTGCTTCACTGATACCAAGTCTCAGACATTTTTCTGTTAGAAAGCACCTCACAATTATGATGGCTTACACTGATAAACTAGAAGCATTTTTTCCTTTCTTTCATAAAATAATAATGCCATCACTCAATGACATCTTAGATGAGATAAAATAAGCTATTCTGACTCCTCCAAAATAAGCAACTTCAGTTCCACTTTATTACTTACAATACCTCCTACGTACTAAGAACCCTATCAAATGTTGATCAGATGGGAGCTCTATCCAGAAACATCCCACCTGCATTACTCAGGGTCACGAACACACTGATGACAGGACACCTATGAGAGAGAAATCACGCTTGCTCAACTGTCCCACTTTCCAAGACACACGCAGCTTTGTTTTTAAACAAAGAATAAACGTAGGCTGTTTTCAAGAGGTTTATCTGCCCTCACCGCAAGCAGCTCTCGTTTCCAAGGAGTGCTGTCAGGGGACCCAGGTGAGAAACGTCTCAGACGCTGGACTGTTAAGAGAAAGTTTAACTCACTGCCCAAGAGCACGGCCACCCACAGAAGTTCATTTGGAAAAGCAGAAGGATCCGTGTAGTCAAAGGTGTGGTTTTCCCAGTAGTCATGTACAGATGTGAGTTGGACGATAAAGAAAGCTGATGCTTTCAAACTGTGGTGCTGGAGAAGACTCTTCAGAGTCCATTGACAACAAGGAGATCAAACCAGTCAATCCTAAAGGAAATCAACCCTGCATATTCACTGGAAGCACTGACGCTAAAGCTGAGGCTCCAACCCTTTGGTCACCCTTCACGACGCGAAGAACTGACTCATCTGAAAAGACCCTGATGCTGGGAAATATTGAGAGCAGGAGGAAAAGGGGGAAAACTGAGGATGAGATGGATGGACTCATCAACTCGATGGACATCAACCTGAACATGAATGGGCAAAGTCCAGGAGACAGACAGTGAAGGACAGGGAAGCCTAGCGTGCTGCCATCCATGGCGTCACGAAGAGCCGGACATGATTTAGTGACTGAACAACAAAACCGCCACCAGGGAGGGAGAAATTGTTTTTCCTGTTGAAACAGGGACTGTCTTGAGAAGTGGAAGATCTGAGAGCTTCAGGACAGGGGAAGGCAGACATACAACCATGGCATTTATTTCAAATGTGCCCAAAAAGAAACTTTCATTCATCAGACAAGGTGCCCTGGCTTTGATTTTGACTCAGGTCATTTTTTTCATTTCATCCTGTAAATAGGGAATTTGCAGGAGCTGTGCCCTTGTCTCATTCCATAGACATCAGTAAACTCAGATTTTTAAGAGAGTCTAATGAAAACCCTACTCTTTTAAAAAAGACATGAGGGCAGCGTGGCTGTAGATGGGGTCCCAATCTGCCCTTCTACCTTTGGTCCTCGGCTGTCACAAGCAAGGCCAACACCCCTGTCTCCCCACATCCTCCACACGACTGGCAGCCCTCTGCCACTTGGCTGGTTCAACAACAATATTAACGTTACAAATTTGTATCCCTAGGTGAAGAAACACAAAGTAATAATGAATGTAGCTGCATGTAAGAGGGGTGACTAGTCAGGAGGAATGCAGTTTTTTAATTTCCACTGACTATCAATTCACTAACGAGTGCTAATAAAGCCCAGAACCACCCTCACATGAATAAATACTTGAATTGCCCCCTCTTCTGACTAAGCCTTGCTCATGAAAGACTTCACAGTATCTCCTTCAAAAAAAACTACTTGAAAAAAACCGTACTCCTACGATTTCATATTTTTGGAATCCTATCTTTACAGGTCTCAAAATGACTTCTATTTATTTCAATGGTGATTATAAGCAGGGGAGCTCAATGCAGAAAGCCAGGGTTTAAATCCTGGCTCTGTCTCGAACTAGTCGGGGAAGCAAATTGCTGATCACCCTAAAAGTTCCCTCTACGTCTATAAAATGGTGAGTTCTGAAGATTAAATGAGCAAAATACAGGTAAAGTGCTAAAACAATAAACAACCGGCAAAGAGCAAGCATGCAATACAAGTTCCCGCTCTCACAACTACTGTCAGCTTCTAAGAAAAAAGATCCAGTTTCCCTTAAATCTAGTCAAGATGCTTTAGCTGGCCAGAGGGTTTGCTGGATTTCAGATGAAATTTATAGAAAGTAAATGAAATTGAAAGACAGCTAATAGCTCCCCTCCCTGGCTGTGTAATTATGTGTACTCATTATGGGTGTAGCATGTTATTATTTAAATGTCCCTAATTTCAGCCCCAGAGGGCCAAGGGCCCTCAAAGAGTGGCCGAGGCCAAGGCCTCTGCCAGGCTCTCAGAAGCTTTTGTCAATTTATTACCGCCGGGAAAAGTGGCACCATCTCTAGCACCGAGGAGACAGAGGGCTCGCATCCAGCAGAAATCTGAGCACTGCCTCCCTAGCAGCCTGGCTACAGCCAACAAGCTGTCACCTCGGGTGCAATTCCTACACAGACAACCCACTGGGCTGTCCCAGACTCACATTCACCACCTCCAGGAAGACAAAAAGAAAAAAAAAAAAAAATCATCCCTTGTCAAAAGCAAGACTGATGGCAAACATAGATTTTATGACATAAATTATGAAGTCTCTCGTTAGAGAGAAGTGATGCTTTTGAACTGTGGTGTCGGAGAAGACTCTTGAGAATCCCTTGGACGGCAAGGAGATCTAACCAGTCAATCCTAAAGGAAATCAGTCCTGAATATTCACTGGAAGGACTGATGCTAAAGCTCCAATAATTTGGCCACCTGATGCAAAGAACTGACTCATTGGAAAAGACTCTGATTCTGGGAAAGACTGAGGGCGAGAAGAGAAGGGGACAACAGAGGATGAGATGGCTGGATGGCATCACTGACTCGATGGACATGAGTTTGAGTAAACTCCAGGAGTTGGTGATAAACAGAGAAGCCTGGTGTGCTGCAGTCCATGGGGTTGCAGAGAGTCACACGCGACTGAGCAACTGAACTGAACTACTATCTTACATCTGCTTGGCTTACTGTTCTACTAGACCTGCCCAAGTGGGACAGCTGAGCTCAGTCACCCAAATGAGCTGCTACGTGTACCCTCTAAGCAAACAGCGCCCCTCACACAAGAGGCCAGGGCAGGGGGCTGCTTGTTTATCATCCTAGCATGCCCGTGATTTCACGGAACTGATGTCAATTCGCCTCCCAATTAGATAAAAATTATGTCAAGCCCATTCTGTGAACTCAAAATAATCGTTTTAAAATTGCTTTTTCCCAGGAAACTCCGGCAAGACCAGTAATTCTGAAACATCTTTGCTTAAATACAGGGGTAAAACAAAACACCGTCTTTCTCATACCACTGTTGCAAGGATAAGGTGTCATTTTCTTCCATTCTCTTCCATTCTGGGTTCAAAAATCAGTACTGGATAAAAAGTTACGTGGCTTGAGCTGTAATTACAATCCTGCTACTGCATTATAAGGAACCGTGTGCCATCAGCGAGTCATGACCACAGAAAATTCTCAAACAGCCCCCACGAGAACGTCTTCTTGCCCTTACAAATGCCACGGGTCCCAGAGTGGACCCCACTACCCATGACCCCCACGCCATGAAGCACGAGAAAGGGAGCACAGGGGACAGAAGCTCCCCCACCACCACCCCCCCAGAACGGGGTGCAGGCACCTGCCCTCCCCGCTGTCCCATCCCGTTTCCCACCACACCTCCCAGCGAGGGTTCAGGACTAGACCGCTTCAAACTCTACCACCAGATACCTTTCTGTCACAGCTAACACTAAACTAATGCAACTATTTCAACTTTTGAAAGGGAATCTTGAGAAGATGGGAGACAATAAAAAGAAAAATGAAAAAGCATGACTATTGAAACCACTCTCCCCCGCCACCATGACCCCCAACGTCACCCGCCCACGATGAGGAATCCCAGAGAGTGCTTGCTGTGAGGCGCAGTGAGGCCCAGGTCCAGACGAGGTCACTGCACTGCACACGAATGCCGATTACTCAGCACCCACTCAAGGGCGTGGCAGCCCACCCCAGAGTTCCTGCCTGGAGACCAATGGACAGAGGAGCCTGGCAGGTACAGGCATAGTCCTTGGGTCACCAAGAGTCGGACATGACTGAGCAACTAAACTCGACACACACACACACACACACACACAGAAGCATATGTATATACACATTCAGAGATAACACTGCTTACAATCCTTATTACTCCCCAAGAGTCTCGGAGGCTGCCTGCTATTTCGGCTTTCTCTGAATCACACCCCTTAGGAAGAGCACTCAGACTCTGGGACCTACACAGAAAGACTTATTCCCATGGTAACAAGTCTAGTTTCCATGCTTTCCATTATGTACATGCATGCATGCAAAGTCATTTCAGTCACGTCCAACTCTTTGCAACCCTACGGACTATAGCCCGCCAGGCTCCTCTGTCCATGGGATTTTCCAGGCAAGCACAGTGGAGTGCGTTGCTGTGTCCTTCTCCAGGGTGTCTTCCCAACCCAGGGATCGAACCATCGTCTTTTATATCCCCTGCATTGGCAGGCAGATTCTTTACAACTAGCGCCACCTGGGATGCTGATGCTTTCCAGTAGCCCCTAAATAAGAAAGCACATTTGTTTAACATGCGAACTGCCTTTAAAAAAAGGGTTCTTGAAACACACACAGGTTCTAAAACGGCGATGCGTTTACTTAGAACTGCTATCGAAACAGAGTATGAGGAAGAGCAAAAAGGTGGCCCTGGAACACGGCCTGCACAAACAGCAACACGAACCAGAAAAGGGCATGCTCACAGCAACTTCACAACAGAAGGACAGAAGCCTCGATGTCTGGGTGTTTAGAAGGAAAAGAAAGAAAAGAGCTAAGTCAGTCTTTATCAGAGTGAAAGGCAACGGAATTAAAGTTTTCAATGATCCCAATAGAGAAGACGCACAGGTCAGCTTTTCTTAAAATTCCTTCCTCACTACCGTCAAGCCCTGACTATGCCGATGAAAACAAGAGCTACAATTGGCCGACTAGCTGGCAGGGCTAGTCTCTTCCTGAATGCCTTACTGCAGTTTTTGTTCTTTTACCCTAATTTCACCACTATTCAATCCCAGACACCGGGCTACCTTTCTGTACTAGAGGTTGATTTTTTCCCAGTTAGTTTGATCTTTATTTATTAAAAAATTCCAAAGGCACCAAAGCATCACCACTCCTGATTAGCAGTGTGAGAGTGCGCGCCTCATCACAGCAGTGAAATTCAACACCACAGTAGCCACTGGTCTACCACGACCCCAGACCCAATAAAATGCCACCCCAATCACCCTCTCCCCAACACTCAGAGCAGAACAGTACGCTCAGTGTGAAACAATGACAGCAAGACTGATCGCAAGTGCTCTTTAAAACGATGTGGGCTTTAGCGTTTACTGTATTCCAGGCAGTCAAGGCATGAGTGGGGTTCCTCCATTGGAGGAGACCCATGCCAAAACGGGGGTCTGAGTGGTGCACTGTGCAACAGAGTACTCATATTATTTTGATTACGCACACACGCAGGATTCAGAAAGGGCCTTTCCCCATTACACTGGCTTGGCCTTCAGTCACACAATGCCAGGAGAATACGAGTGGGTGGCAGGGCAGACCCCAGGCGCATTCAGGAAGGCCATCCATCGCCTACGGGAAGAGAGTGCCAGCAGGTCTTGTCTGGAAGCACCGGTTTCAACGAGACGCTCCCATCACCTCACAACTAAGCAGGATGGAAAAACACTCCACAGCCTAAAGTCAACCTGAAGTCACTCAGCAGCATGCGCCATGATTTTACTACTTCCAACATCACAGTGACGACGCAGAGAGAGTACTAGGTTCTCCTCTTCCTTGTTTCCTTACTTCAAATACAAGCAGAACATGGTCAATTCACTCATGTTTAAACTAAGAAATTAACAAGAGAGGCTGTGGAATGCTGCTACCACAGCCACAACCCTTGAGATAAAATATGAACAGTAACCAAATGCTTGTTCCGAAACGGCCTTCACTGGCTGATGCCATCTGAGTCACACTAACCCTGTCAAAAAGAGACATCAGACTCAGACTCAGGGGCGAGTTTCCCTCCGGGCTTCGGGGATCCACTTGACACCACCCAGGAGGAGGGACACTGGATGCACGGCAGCGCTGCCTGTGTTGTCTGCCCGCTGCCATGCAGGCCACCGGCCTGGGCCTTGGGAGGCTCCGAGCCAGACACACAGCGAGACAGGCAGCAAGCACAGACTCACGCTGCTTCCTCTGTGAACAGGGGCCACATTTCAGCAAGATCATCCAAGGCTGCTTCTGCTCTCCTACTTGGATAGAAAGACAGATGCTCCCAGAAAAACCTGTATATCCAGCTCTACACACAACCCAGCAAACAGCAGAAACCAGGTCGCAGCCCTGGTCTTGTCTACAGGACACAGACTAACAAAGGCACCTTGCCAATCATGTTATGCAGCATATAAAGGAGAAATGAGTCCATAAACCCAACCAGGGTAATTGCTGTTAAGGGGCCCAGCCTGAGGAGCACAAGCCGTCCTGAGCAAGCACATCCATTTCAGAAACAAGGCCGGGCCCAGAACGGCATCCAACCCGAAAGAACAGGCAACTCACCGTTCACAGCCTTCAGGCTCCCAGGAATGCCTTCCCCGTGCTGCCTCTTCTGGGCGTTCTTGAACTCCTTCAGAGACAAATAAAGGACTTTACGTACCACCCTTTCTTCTGACCACGGAATCCCATCACTGTCATCCTGGGGAAACAAGGAAGAATGGGTAGAGGGACGTTACTTCAAAGAAAGCAAGCAAATGTTCAAGAGTGAGAATAAACTTCAAAAAAAAAAAATCCCAAGCAAGTATTACGGAACTGAGACCCAGTTCCGGAGATGAGAGCTACATGCTGTAGAGAGGGCGCTGGTCCGTCCTGGAGGGCCACCCCTCAGGCTGTAACGGGACTGGAAGAGTATCTCCCTTCACATGCCCCGTGCCCAAATCCCGTCATTAACTGGTAATACTGAAGTTTTATATTCTTGGCAAAGTTTAGAAAAGAGTGTTACAGCAGCCACAACAGGAAGAGTAATGCATCACTGTACTGGAGCTCTTTAGAGTGAGCAATTCCAGAGCGTAGGCACCTCACAAGCACGTGCCCCACTCTTTGGGAAATGTTGTTGTTGGGAGTTGGTGCTGCTTTCAAGGAATTTACCATTCAGTCAGAAGAAATGAAACTGAATCTGCACCGGCCTTTTAAGGGAATGATTCACAAAAAAAAAAGTGAGAGGGAGAGAGACCACTGCAGAAAAGGGGCAATGGATCTTGGTGGAACAGCAAATGGGATGGCGGGGTGGGGTGTGGTTTTCCAAAGAAGAATACAGACACCATCAGGTCTCAAAGGTCTCAATTAACAGTCTGTTGTATCAGATCCAGTGTAAGCGCTTGAGAGAGCAGTGACCAAGACAAGGGGCGGGCTGGGAGTACGGGGGAACCAAGAACCAGCAGCCCACTCAGGGACCATTCCGGCAATTCCGAGAGCAAAGACAGACTGCAGACGAGCGGGGAGAGGGCAGGACCGGGGCCCAGTCTGGGAAGATGGAGGTGGCTGGAGATGGCTGATATCAGGGAACCAGCAAGAAGGCTCTCAAGGTTTAAAGAGCTGCTTCCCACAGCCTGAGACCCTCACAGGTTCTCTCCTGTGGACATCTGCTTACAGTGGACATCTGCTAATTTGAGAAGTGCTTACAGTCACACACCTACTTCAAGACTTCATTTTTCTAAGAGTTCAATTTAGAGATAGAAGGATTGTGGGCTTCTTGGGTACTTGGGGCCTTAAGCAAGTAAGTAAGACATTAACACCCCAGTAACTTCAGGAGATGGTGACGGACAGAGAAGCCTGGCATGCTGCAGTCCGTGGGGGCTGCAAAGAGTCAGAAACGACTGAGCAACTGAGCAACAGCAAAGCGGGGTTCTGGTTCTTCGGGTTCCTTTTGTTCAACAGGAGGCCAAATATGTCAGGGTCAGGCCGGTGCTGCTGCACTCCACACCCTACAGAACTGGTTTTCACTCCCTGCCACTAAAGTCACTAAAGCCTCCTCCCGCAGAGATAAGGGAGGTAGATTATCCAAAATATTCTCCAGCTCGTAAATTCCTAAACTCTGCATAAACACACACTGCATCTCAGAAATCCAACCACACAGTCTCTAAAACCCACATAACGGAAGCTGTGCTCCTGTTAATCTTCCAGGATTTCCTAGAATGACAGTGATTCTCCATCTTCTGTAAGAAGGGGAAGAGAAGGCCTGGTAGCAAAGAGCCAGGATTTCCACCTTTCCTGGGGTGTCCTTTGTGCCTCACACCTGCCGAGACTTCCCTTCCATTACCTCCAGGAGAAGAAGACACACCTTCTCTCCCCAGTGGCTCTCCTGAAAGCACCAAGGCATCTATAGACCAGGGTGGTGCTCAAGTTCACACATGAAGACTGCAAGCGACCAGCAGACTCTGCCTCCATGCCACGAGAGGAGCGCACGCAGCTTCTTAACCACCACTCTGCAAGTCACCAGAAGCCAGCCAACTACACGGTTGAAAACCAGGAAAACCAAGTGCTCTGACCAGACCCCACTTGAGGAGCCCAAGGAACCAACCTGCCAAAAAGGCCAATGATTCAGCTTCACAAGAGGTGAAAAGCACAATGAATTCACTCTTGGCAGCAAGCAAGTCCCCTGAGTGTGCGTGAACGTGCCTCTAGCATATCAGTTTCAACTGAGTGAGTCTCAGCCTTGGGAAGAGGCCATGCTCATGGGCTGAAGTCCACCTTCCAGGGCACAGGGAAGGCAGGACAGAGTGGTCTTCACCACCCCAGGTTCCTATCCTCAGCAATTAAGTCTTCACAACAAACCAGACCATGATTATAAATGATTATGTCCTACATACACAGTTTATAAACTGTAAAGCCCCCAAAACAGCTTTCAATGTAAAATTCCTATGACGATTTACTGCTTCCTGTTCAGACTGCAGCCTTCATTCTGACTCCAGGCCTTCCAAAGGGAGGATTAAACACCCTGAAGACTGATGTCTAATTAGACAAACCTGATGAGAGGAAAACTTCTGCAAAGGAAGACACATTTAACGTTCACTTAGTAGCATCAGCAGCTCCGTGACACCTACCTGGATAGTGCGTTAGTTGTTCAGTCCTGTCAACTTTCTACAGCCCCATGGACTTGTAAGGCTTCCAGGGACTCTCCAGGCAAGAATACTGGAGTGGGGTGCCATTCCCTTCTCCAGGGGATCTTTCCAACTCAAGGATCGAACCCGGGTCTCCTGCATTGCAGGCAGATTCTTTACTTTCTGAACCACCAGGGAAGCCCAACAAGATACTTATGAATATAGGAGAAGGAAATCTAGGACTCAGAATACAGGGTTTCTAGACATTAAAAATAAAAAATAAACCACACACACACACACACAAGAGTTCTTTTAGAATCTAGAGTGCTGGTCAAGACTTGTCACCTCCCTCAGTGTTGATGCCAAACACAAACCTAATAGGTAAGAAGTCAACTCTGCTGAGTCTCCAAAAGCTCAGCGGGTTAAGTAATGATTTAGAAATTAGAACTCAAAATGCTGTTCACAGCTGCAGTCATGATGAATCCCCACATTCAGAGCACACCCCTCTCTAGTGGGAGGTTGGCAAGGTGGGCTTACAGCCAGCCACGAGGCACACAGGGCCCTGCAAGCCAGGTGTCCTAGGAAGCTGGAAAGAAGAAGGTACTTCAGGGGCCTAACACTTGCCTTCTTGTAGTTCTGAACAATCCAAGTTCTACTGAGTGCTTTAGAACATAGCCCAAGCCTAATTCTCTCATTAGAAGTCAGGAACTCCAAAGGCAAACCCCGCCCCCGCCCCAGGAGCTTCCATGACCTTTTAAGTCCAGCCCTTCCGTCTTCTTTTCCCTTTTCCAGTAGCTGTCTTATTTAACCAGCCATAGAGTCATTTCTCCTGCTCCTCACAGTGTTATCCCAGCTCCCGTCACTGGGCGAGAGCTCAGGATGCTGAAAACGGGACTGCCTCAACATCATGCTTCCCATGTCACCCACCCACACCCAGCCTGTTGGTGCCAAATTTCCAGGGCCTGAAATCACTCCAGTTTCCTTGACTGAAAACACACTATCCCCGTAAAAAGGGCCCCACAGTGACGACTCCAACAGGGCCGGGCAACACCTCGCATTCTCAGTGGTAAGCTTGTCATCGACCTAACACCCATGCACCACCCCTCTGCCACCAGCGAGCTCCCTGTGAAGACAGCGCCCATCTCCAAGTCCACGTGGCCTAACAGAGCCCAAATCCACTGCCCCACAGTCCCTTCACCTCAGTTAAACGCTACCCAGATTCCTTCACAAAACGACCCTCTGGGTTCTCTCCTCCTCTCCCTGCCACCCATCTCTGCAGGCTCCTTCTTCCTGTCTCCCAGGAGCCCCTCATTCTATCTCCTCGCACCTCTCTATTCACTTATTCAGCCCCAAATCACTATCTTCAAATCAACTGAAAAGCCAGTGGTGCCTCAGTGTTCAAAAGCCTCACGATCCCCTGTTGACCTTCGTGGGCCTAGTGGCTCTCCCGTTCCTCAGAGGGAATCACCCAGGATCTGCACCGCAGCGCTGAGAGCAGAGAGCAAGCCCTTCTCCACAAAAGCAGGCTTCCTCCACCACACCCAGCCCCGGCCCATTTGCTTTACTGGTCAGCTTAATAAAGGAAGATACAGGAGAAGTCACACCACTGATCCAGCGTCCAGCCGTCTCATTCGGATGCAAATTCAGCTGCCCAGAGTGTGTGGCCAGTTCTGGTGAGCGAATGGCATTAATGATTTAAAAACAGCTCCTGTCATTTGGGGTTTCCATGATAAGACCTCCAGGTTAACAGACCATCTAAATCTTAAGAGTCAACTCCCAGATGACACACCACCCATCCTCATTCCTACCCCACCAAGCCCCCCAAAATGCTCTGCAAACACTGAAATTTAAAGAAAAAAAATTAGATCTGCTGGCAGACAGAGGGAGGGAGGGGGGAGTCATCACATAGATCTGCTTTGATACTGACTTCGAAAAATCACTTTCTTTGGCAAATGGAAGACTAAGTAATAAGATCTTTGAAAGTACAAGTGACAGGGTTTTGTTTTCATTTGCAAAACATCTACCATTGTTTGAAAAAAGTCTGAAAACGGCAAGGGCTCAGGCATTAAAGTAGAATGTATCTCATCATAATCTTTTCATTGAAAGGAAAAACGACAGCATAACCTCTAGCTGCTCCAAGCTTTGTAACAGACGTGTAAGAAAAGGGGGCACAGAAAGCAAGCGCGTGAAGACACCACACACCGTGCGGCAGACAGCCCCGCCGAGGGCTCTCCAAAGCCCACAGGCCAGCCTGGAGACCCAACGGCGCTCCAAAGACTGCCAGCGCCTCAACTACTCGGCAGCCTGCAGAGACGCAGGCTCAGGTTAAGACTCCCTGGTGATGCCCGCGCACATTAAAGTTTCAGAAGCTCTGCTGTAAACTTTCAGACGAGCCCCATCCTGCCCATTTCCGGTCACTTTCTACCTTCCATCAGAAAACAGGCAAAGATGAAGATGAGGTGAAACCCTAGATGAATGCTTCTAACCACCATCTAACTGTCGCCATTTCTACTGTCAGAAATAAGAAGTCTGTATTAATATACTGAGAACTCTTTCCTTGACTTCTTGTAACTGAGTGAAAAACAAGTGACCAAAGAGCAAGAATGAAATCAACAAAAAAGTTAGGACACTGAGAAGTGGTGAGTTCCTTGAATCAGTGTGACGTGATCTCTCAAGCTCTCATTCCCCGATTACCCACGTTGGGACGACTTCCCTTTAAAGGTGACACAGAATTAAACACAAATATGAATAATATCCCAGAAGAGGACCAGCATATGCAATAAGATCATTTCTATTTCTCTGCACCATCTGAAAGTTGGCATATATTTCAGTAGTCACATCACCCAGTAGGATCTCATTAAGCTTGCAGTTAACCATAGCCTCCCAAGGTGACTTTATTTGTTGGGTGAAGGGGTGTACCCCCCATTACCATGCCACAAAACCCAAAGAAGGCCCCAAACCGACAAAACTCACGGCTCCCAGTTGCAAATTATTTTTCTATGATTTTTGGTCAAAAACCAAAACCAACACAGAGAGACACATAAGAACATGAGATGCTTTCTTCCTTAGCCAGGTTTATGAAGGTACATGATAGGTTGGGTGCAGATTGCCACCGTCTCCTACAAACTCAGCCTCATGGAGAAGGGCTGGGGCTGCAGACATGGGCATGCATGACTATTTTAAATGTACTCGAGTGCCTACACCAACTTCCATTGATGGCGTAAATTCTTACCAATGTCAGTTTCAATAAAGCCCCAAAGGGCCTTAATATAAAATGAATTTGCTAACAATTCAAATTTTCTCTCCATGGCCCTCGCTTCAAAATCCTGGACTATTGAATTAACATGTTCTAACTGCACCAAGAGTTCTTCTAATTGACTGTCTCAAAACTGATCAGGTCGTTGATACAGAAAAGCCATGTCGTCCACTTAGCCATAGGTCTGGGCAGAGTCTTCCAACCCTCTTCCGAGCACTCAAATACTGAAGTGCAAGCAATAGGGGTTTCCAGGTCAGTCAGTCCTGGTTGGTTTCCGGTGCCAGGTTCTATGGAAGCCCATTTCTGATCAATCTAAACACAGACACACACACATTTTCTAACAATTACAACTATATAAAAATGAAACCAGTTCCCATGGAAGAGAGTTAACTTCCCACTACTTGTGGGCAAACTGCATTAAGAGCCTCATCCATTATGAATGACCAAGTAATTTATCATCACAGCCAAGGGCGCTGTTAATACTGATGACAGGACAACTGGTAGAAACTGGGACAAAAGTCAACCAAGGACTAGGTTCTTTCCAGCAAAGGTCTTCATTACCATGCAGATCATTTTTAACATCATCACCACCACCGAAAATAAAACCAGTATCCAAGACATAAATTTTACAATGAAGTCCAGAACCTCCCACCAACATTTTAAATGGCTTGTGGGGACTGGCGGGGGGGCGTGGGATGCAGACATGTGCACACACTACCATGTTCCACAAAAAACACCTCTGCTTCCACGGGGAGGGAGCAGCCAGTCAGATGCTCCTGTCAGAGCTTCTGGTAAGTAAACCAAGCAGACAGGGGCATGCAGGATGGGAGAGAAGAGAGCATGCATGTTCACAGGCAGAAAGACCTGCTCCTGACATGACATCCCTTCATTAAAACTGATACAGGAGTTAAGAAAACAATTAAGTGTTTGGATTACAGTAGCCACCAGATGAGTTACCAACACCACCACGTGGATATATTCCATCTCCATTCATTTTGCCAAGGCTCTGAGAGTAGAGCAATTTGTGATTTTCCACCTCCTTTTAAAAAAAAAAAAAAAGGAAAGAAAAGTAATGCCCAACTTGAGCGCTCAGTCTCACGCTGGGTGCAGTAACCGGAAATGCCACATGGGGAGGGGGGGGCGCGCTGATGACTGAAAAGATATTACCAATAAGAAAACTGTGAAAGACTGGCTCCAGGAGGGAGGCGGAAAGAAAACTCATAGCCCTTTCCTCCTTCCAGGGAAGAATGTCTGGAAACCTCTACATAAATGCCTTTTATTTTCAAGAGCCCAAGTTTTGCATATGCCTGCTGTTAAATCACCCTACTTAATGCAATTTGTTGCTGTCTGAAATATCAGCCTCTTCCATCAACAGTTTCAGAGAACAATGAAAGCATCCAAAATAATAACAGTAATAATTTGTTAGGGATGTTGATTCTTGGCACCGATTCCACACAAACAAGGATTTAAAGAGCCAGAGAGAGAGAAAATATTAAAGAAAAGAGAAAGAGGTTAAAACTACTGTTTCTTCTACTTTTAACAAAATATTTTCTCCACTGGAAATCAACTCAATGTCTCAAATCAACTCGATCTTCATTTTTAATTTCATAAAATGGTTCACCTGTCAATATTCAAACATCAAAGAGAAATGGGGGAACATTCACACCTAGAAATCTGATAAATGGCCAGGAAGCCACTGACTTACTGAACTTGAGAATGACGTTCCTTTGCCTTGGTTTTAAATTAAAAGCACTTCAAGCAGAAATTTTCCTCTGAAAGACAAGCTTCCAGGGATAAAGTAAACGGACTGAAAATGCTTATGCAAGGAGGGTTTTACTTCTTCCAAACTCCCATTAAATAATGTGTACTTATCTTTGATTACTGCCTATTTAAAAAAAATAAAATAAAAAGCTACAGCCAAAATTGGATTAAGAACTTCTGCTGAAAACGATTTATTGCATAACACAACTCTGACAGCCTGAATCTCCGGCCACCAACTGAGCCTTTATAAAAATCTGCTGGGCAGCTGCCAAGTCAGCTTTTTTGCGTCTGAGCATGTCAGACCCCGCCGTTGTCAAGGCAGCGGCAGCGCACGTTCACGGTTAAACGGTGCAGGCAGGGACCATGCCACACGGCGTTCAACCCCCTGCAATTCCTGGTCTGACAGTTTGTTGTTTCAACATAATCAAAAAGGACTCGCGATCCAGAGGGCATTATCTCCAAGAAACTGGCAGAAATCGGACTGGTGATCTCCCTTCGGTGGAGGAAATGGGGAAGAAATTAAGTCAAATTACAAATAAATACTTGACATGGGTCTTGGAAAGAGAAACCAGAATGAGAGACGATTCTGTGTCGGCAATGCCAACGAGCAACTCCCAACAGCCTCATCTGGGAATAAATCATTAACAAGTAGGTTCCCAAGGGCATTCTGACTGATTGGGATCTTTTCATCCTTACAGCCTTTTTATGTTAATAAGAATACCCCCAAACCCCCCAAATGGCATATTCTAAGCTGCATTATCCAACAGAGCAGTCACCAGCCACATGCGGCTATTTACGACTGACTTAATTAAAATTAAAAATTAAGTTCCTTAAGTTGTACTGGACACATTTCAAGAACTCATCAGCCACGCGCTTCTCAAAATGGACAGCCCGGCTAAAGAATGTTTCCTTCATTCCTGTTCTAGATCAGCACTGATAATGAACTAGATGGAGTTTTTCAATTGGCTGTGTTCCTTGCTAACTCATTTGATTGTGGCCCTAAGACTCTTCAAAACAGGTACAAGAAAATTCTGGAACATGAGAATACCCTGCACAAGAAAACCAGAGTCTAAAGTAGGCAAGAACTGACATTTACCCATATAACTCTCAGGAAGTGGTTCCAATTTGTTCTGCCACATCTCACCTTTCAAATTTGCAGGGAATGTACATGAAACTCAGAGGATGAAATACAAGATTCTTCAGTCTACGAGGAAGCCCTAAAGACACGCACTGCTTTAGGATGCCTTCGAATCATGTTCTAAATTATTTCCCTGCAAAATAACTTCTCTGGGTTTAAGAACAGACAAAAACCAGCACCCCACCAGCCGGTCTCCCAGTACCAACGGGTGGCCCAAACTTCTGAGACTGACCACTTGCCCTGCCTCCTGCCAGGACCAGCCAAGGTCATGGGCCTCTGAGCCACCAAGGGCTAGGGTGATTTTTATACTTCTGTTGCTCCCCCCAGGCCCTGGGACACTGCTGGGTGACGTGCTGAGCTCTGTCAATACCTGCTGACTTATTTGACTTGCTGGCTTTTTCTGGCTCAGAAATAACCTCCACCCAGGAAATAAGCACGAACGTCCACACTTTCCCAGGGGACTGGCTGTCTGGTCACGCTACACTGTCACCCCTCCAAACAGCGCTTCCCACTAATGGAAAATGCAGACCAGCATGTGGCAGGTCACACCCT
Organism: Capra hircus; assembly: GCF_001704415.2. Lineage (NCBI taxonomy): Eukaryota > Metazoa > Chordata > Mammalia > Artiodactyla > Bovidae > Capra > Capra hircus. Next base: position 8,736,311 of record NC_030830.1, on the reverse strand, counting down.
ACTGTTTCTTGTGCCTCTGTCCTCCACGTTTGATAACTCCACGTTTCAACCATTCCCGAATGATGCACAGGAGCTTAAGACAGACTAGTCTATGTGACTCCAGAGGCTTTGCCAGGTCTGTTTCATCTTCATGTTTCCAGCCTCTAGGGCTGAGTCTAGTACACAACAGCAATACTTCTTCAATAGAGTGAACACATATTAACAGTGGTCAGGAGGTAAGAGACCTGGATTTCAGTTATGGAATTCTGTTTCCTTGTGTACAAACATATGACCAAGGAGCTGCCACCAACCTGAGAATCTATGAGAAAAAACACTGGAGCTTAACAAACCACATACGTGGGTTCCACCCACAAAGTTTCTCCCAGGTGATGCTGCTGGTCAGAGAACACACTGAGAATCATAGGTATACAGCCTACCAGGGACCTGACTCCCACCTCGCCTGCATGAAGACTGTTCTCACTGCCAGAAAAGACATTATAATTGCCAAACCTAAGGCAAATAATTAGAAACCTGACTCTTGGCTGGTTTTTTTGTTTCCTCTCCCCCAAAACCTTCACTTCGTGGCAAATAGATGGGGAAACAATGGAAACGGTGAGAGAGTTTATTTGGGGGGACTTCAGAACTGCAGCTGGTGACTGCAGCCATGAAATTAAAAAATGCTTGCTCCAACCTAGACAGCATATTAAAAAGCAGTGACATTACTCTGCCAAAAAAGGTCCGCCTAGTCAAAGCTATGGTTTTTCCAGTAGTCATGTATGGATGTGAAAGTTGGACTATAAAGAAAGCTGAGTCAAAGAATTGATGCTTTTGAACCATGGTGTTAGGGAAGATTCTTTAGAGTCCCTTGGACTGCAAGGAGATCCAACCACTCAATCCTAAAGGAAATCAGTCCTAAATATTAATTGGAAGGACTGATGCTGAAGCTGAAACTCCAATACTTTGGCCACCTGATGTGAAGAACTGACTCATTGGAAAAGATTCTGATGCTGGGAAAGATTGAAGGTGGGAGGAGAAGGGGATGACCGAGGATGAGATGGCTGGATGGCATTACCGACTTGACGGACGTGAGGTTGAGCAAGCTCCTGGAGTTGGTGATGGACAGGGAAGCCTGGTGTGCTGCAATCCATGGGTCGCAAAGAGTCAAACACAACTGAGCAACTGAACTGAAAACGTTCAACTCTGATTCCTCTGCCCTTCCCAGTCTCTGATTATGATGGAAATAAGTGCATCCACTTACATTCTAAAACCATCAATCCTTGGGGCTCCTTTCAAAGTTCAAAAGCCTCTGAGGTTCCCAGTGGCTACGACAGGGGGCATTTCCAAATTTCCTAGTATGACCTACAAAATGATCATCTACCCAACTTAGCACAGAGTTGTTAAGTCCTTGTCCCACTAGTGCTCCCAACACCTGCCCCCACAACTGACCAGTGATACAGCTCTCATTTCGCAGCCCCATCTCAAAACAGACACCAGAAAACAGAAGTACTGGTGTTTATTAACTAAAGATTAATCATGACTTCAATAATAACTCACTAGTAAATAAAGAACAGACTGAACACATACAGATAAAAGTATAACCTCAAACCTCTAATACCAAGAAATACATAAAACAATTAGGCTCAATGATCAACTGTTTTAGTATTCCACCCACCCCACCCCCGGCCAGCTCTTGGTCTTTATAATGCAAAGAATGCATGATCTATGTGACCAGGACCCTTAGTACGAGATGTCAATTTCATTCAAACTGAGATATTTACTATCAGTGAATTCAGTTCCTAGTCCAATGACAAGATTTAACCATATCACTATTTCACAACCATTTTTGACGATCACAACCATTTCTGCCACCTAAACAAAACCAGAAACCTTCACTGGCTCCCTCATTTCTTTCATGCAAAATGAGATTTCCTGCAGTTTTTTCAGCTCCATAAAAATAGCCTGATAGACGAGTGAATGATTCAATGCAAAGATTCATGCTTACCTACAGACCGACAGAGCTCCTCCAAAGTCATGAGGGCTGACCCCCTAAAAGGTGATATAAGCAGTTTCATTTTCAAGCACAGCTGTTAGGAATAGCAAATAGGCCTTCTAAGTAACGTCATAGTCCTTCCTAAGTTGGCATGTCACAGTGCTAAGAGAAAACCCATGTTGTGAGCACAGTGGATGTGAAGTAAAAGTTTATCATTTACACTTCATGTGATGTGTGTGAATAAACCAGAAGAGGGAAGATGACAATTTTACTCCAAATGGAAAACCACAGAAAAGTTTTGAGCAAAGAAGTAACAAAATTTGATTTATATTTTTAAAAGTTCGCACAGGTTGCTGGGTTGAGATTAAAACAGGAGAATGGGGGTGGAGGGGATAGGTGCAGAGGAGATAAAGGAAGGTGTGACCACTGCCCACAGGAAGTAAGGACCAAGGAGGCAGCAGGCGGCAGTGAGGGCTAAACTGCCTGAGAGCCGACATACAACATGTGAGGAACCAGGAATAAACAAAAGGTGAACCCCCAAGTTTTCATCTCAGGACATTTCCTTTCCTTTCTGGAGGAAAAAAGGGAGCACTTCTGAAAACAGTGTTTTGGAACACAAAGTATCGAGGAAGGAACCAAGAGCTTCATTCTTACACTCAACCGGAGTTGTCCACACGGACCGTGGGCGAGAGGTCAAAGTTCAGGCTGCGTGTCAAAGCTAGGGATCTGAATACAGCTCTCAGTTAAACATCAAACCTAGACTCCAGTCTTATCAAAAGGGCAGAAAAACATAGTTCACCTCTTGGCTGAAAGTAAGGGGTGAAGTCAGGTAAAGGCTGCCTGACCGGGACAAGTCATTTTATGGCCAAAAGGGTTTTCAGAGACTTAGGAAAAATGATGCTTCCAAATAAACAGTGAATGAAGGCAGAGGACTGACACTGGAAGGAAGAAAAGGAATGTTTCACATACTCCAGAGGCTTTCTAGAAACATGTGCACTGGATGGTGCCCTGTTTCAACTTCAATAATCTGGCAGAGGAGACCTCAGAAACCCATTGCTCAGCATGGGCCATACCGCAGGCCCAGGGCTGCTGCTAGTGAGAAAGTTCCATGTAGCCACATGAAGTCGTAACGCACTTAAACACAGGTGCAGACGCCCCTTCTTACATTTAGCTTCACATGCAAATGAGGAAATGATGACATCTAGCCCTAAGCAGCGGCAGGCCTGAGACCCGCTCTCCCAGGTAAGTGTTCAAGCGGTGACGAGTCAGAGAGGCTTGCACACGGGTGAGCTCTCAGGTGAAATCATGGAAGGATCCAGAGAAACTTCTTTGAGATGCCCCGAAGACTGGGAGGAAGAACACAGAAAATAATTCCCTCTACGTGGTCAATTCTATTTCCTATCAGAGCCCCCACCTGTGAGTCACAGCCCACTGCCAGACCTACACTGTGCTTTTCCTCTTTGAATTCCTAGTTTCTCTCCTGAAAAGCACTCTGAACGGGGGTTCCTGGAAACCTACATTTCCACCCTCCTAACCAGCCCTCCACCTCTACTGCTGGTGGACTGCCGTTCCAGCTCTGGGCAGCACAGGAGCTTAGCCACCCTGGAAATCCCTGGGAAGCTTTGTCAAGGACAGACCTCAGCACCAAGCTCTGAGTCAATGCCAGGGTAGGGCTGGGGCCCAGAGATTTTGGTAAACTCCGTGTGGGCACCACCCATACATCGACACTCCCATTTTTGATGGACTTGGTCTCAATGCATTAAAATCACCCATTTCCTAACAACTCCCTAACAGCAAGCCTGGCACATTAGGAGCTTACTAAGCAACTGTTGAGGAAATGAAGCTTAAAAAAAGGAAGAAACCATGTAACTAAGGAAACCAGGTTAGCTATTTAAATAGAACACACAGCATGTTTGAATACACTTATTTTCTTGACATTAATCCTCTAAAATTGAGGATTCGGTATTCTCTAAAACCGAGAAAAAGTTTTAGCTGATACTAAAGCGTTCCTTTCTCGTAAACACAAACCGAACCCATACTACCTTCAAGGAACTGACTCACTGAATAAACCACACAAAGCTTCCCTGCCTCCAACTGAAGAGGAAAACCAACCCTGCATATCCAAGAGTCAGAGCCAAGTTCTGATTTGCCAATAAAACGCTCAAAATGTTATCTCAGTGAAAGTACTGGGAAACTAGGTTATGGTTGCTCACTGATTTAATCACATCAGGAGGGAGAGTCTGGAGAAGCAGATCATCTTTAAAACCCCATCACTGGGAGGATGTGCCCGGCTCTTTGAGATTTTCCAGGCCAGAATACTGGAGTGGGTAGCTGTTCGCTTCTCCAGCGGATCTTCCCAACACAAGGATCGAACCCAGGTTCTTCTGCACTGCAGGTAGATTCTTTACCAGCTGAGCTGCCAGAGAGGCCTAAAAACTAAACTGAGAAGGGAAAAGCCTTTGTCTGTTCAGTTTCTCCTTAACCCCAAACTCCAACCGCTGCAGAATAATTCCAGCCCTAAGTCACCTGTAGGAGACAAATGAAGCTTTTATTCTTCTTGTGCTTTCAGAACAAGGCCTGTCAAGCTCTACTGTGTCAGATCTCCTGTCCATGTTAATACATAATTCAATTTCTCCTTCCAGGTAAGAGGTCTCTAGAAGGTCTGCTGCCTTCTTGCTCCTAACATTCTCCATTATGCAGCAGTTCAGAAAGATCTGTCCATCCCACACCTTCCAACATGATAGCAAGGGACTGCTTTTAGCCTGAGAGTTGATGATGAAACACTTAAAAGGAAAAGCAGAAGACAGGAAAAAAGAAGGGGTGGGGGAGGAGAGGTTATCCTCTACGAAACAATTCTCCTTTTTTAGGGCCAGTTAGGGTTTGACAAACTTTTCAGACCATTTTACAAAAGCCCTGACCTCACAGAAAACACTTTCCAATTGTAACATACATACCCACACAAAGAAACACAGCAGGCACTCCCCATGGGCCAAAATAAAATGCTCTCTAGTAATTACCATAAATAGAGAAAGAGATGGGCTTCCTGAGTCAGAGTACAGGGGACGAGAAAAACCACCAGCAACAAAAACATCATAAACAAAATTACACAGTCAACAATAAACTGGGAGGAAAGTGGAATTGCTTCTCAATGAGATGCAAAGAAACACATCTGTGAGATGCTCAAACAAGGGGAGGGAACACATTGGTTAGCCAGCCGAGGCAAAGAGGGTGTAGCCCTTAAATACAAAGAGAACATTTTCTGCAGAACAAACTGAAGTTTCTGGAAAATCCCACAAAATATTACTAACGAAAATACTTGAGAACGGATTTATTTCTCATCACTCTCACTTATCCTTTCCCATACATTTGGCATAAAATTTCCCAATCAACTCCAAGGTTTTAGACGATTTAAGAATCACTAAATAAAGTTGCTTTGAGAGATTCTTCCTTAAAATCAGCCTGAGAGGACTTCCCTGGTGGTCTAGTAGTTGAGAGTCCACCTGGCAATGCAGGGACTCGATCACTGGTCTGGGAAGATGTCACATGTCACGGGACAGCTGAGGCCATGCTCCACAACACGAGAAGCCCCCACAGGAAGAGAGGCCCATGTGCCGCAGCTAGAGAGAGCCCTCGCTCACAGCAACTGGAGAGTAGCCCGTGAGCAGCAACTAGAGAGCCCTTGCTCACAGCAACTAGAGAAAGACCGTGAGCAGCAACTAGAGAGAGCCCTCACTCGCAGCAACTAGACAGAGCCCATCAGCAGCAACTAGAGAGAGCCCTCGCTCGCAGCAACTAGACAGAGCCCATCAGCAGCAACTAGAGAAAGCCCTCGCTCGCAGCAACTAGAGAAAGACCTTAAGCAGCAACGAAGACCCAGCGCAGGCCAAGGGGGAAAAAAAAGCCCTCTCAAACAAACTAGAAGGCATTTGTCCATCAGTCTAACCATAGCTCCCACTGTGATACGATGTGATCAGTTTGCAATAATTTGAGTTCACTGTTTAAATCATATCCACAATGATAGGCAGTACAGAAAACACTAATAATGAAGGAAGAGGATAAAAATAAGCCCATGCACCTGCCTTATAACCCTCTCCAGTCTGTAAACTGTACGAGTCTAATCTAGAAATGTTCTGCTAGGAAAAATAGTACATTCATTACTGCAAAATCACAAGTTATCTCCTTGGGAGAAGGGAATGGCAACCCATTTCAGTATTCTTGCCTGGAAAATCCCATGGACAGAGGAGACTGGCAGGCTACAGCCCACAGGGTAGCAAAGAGTTGGACAGGATTCAGTAACCAAAGAGCAACCCACGTGATCTACACTTAGGGTCGTCCTCTTTGAGCTTGACCATATTCTAGGCAACCTTCACCTTCTAGGTGAAATAACGGACTGATGCGGAAGCAGGCGGCTTGCCTCACACAGACAGCAAGAGGGAGGGCCTGTCAGTGGCTCCAGCACCACTGTCTCAGGACACCAAGCAGTCAGCAGTCTGGAGCCTCCCCTCTCATCTTCACCTGTTCAAAGAAATCTCTGAATCTCTGGAACCATCATTTTAAAATAATTTAAATGATGAGTTTTGTAATATGTGAATTTCACCACAACAACCAAAACTGATAATATTAAATTTGCTAATCTCAAAACAAATTCTAAGTAATTTTTAAAGTGTTTTCTTTGAGGTCAAGGTTTTTGTAAAATGGTCTGAAAAGTCTGTGAAACCCTAACTGTACCTAAAAAAGGAGAGTTGTTTTGTAGAGGATAACCTCTCCTCCCCAACTCCGTCCTTTTTCCTGTCTTTTGCTTCTCCTTTTAAGTGTTTCATCATCAACTCAGGCTAAAAGCAGTCCCTTGTTACCATGTTGGAAGGTGCGGGATTGACAGATCTTTCTGAACTGCTGCATAATGGAGAATGTTAGGAGCAAGACACTCAATAGAGATATGGAGAACAATGAAATTATTAATACTGCATTCCTATGTCAAAGTTCTAGAAATACTTTTACTGGCAAACTGGGTCACAAGGCTTGTAAAAACCATCCACTGGTACCTGAAACAACTCCATAACCACTTTTCACCAAGTAAAAAGTTCAACAATTTCCAAATACAAAATATATCATTATATTGCAGCCTAAGCAAAGCGAAATATCAGCTTCTTTGATGCCACTGTGTTCATTAGGAACTGCTCATCATGCATCACTGAGACTGAAAATCAGTGAAATGCGCACGGAGACAATTCCTTTACATTACGTTCTGAGACCGATAAACTTCTTAACTGTAAGGGCAGGATGTGTGCGCATGGGGTTTGCTCCCTCTATCCTCAGAGCCTTGTTCCGACAAACATTAGAGGCCAGATACACAGAAAGGGACACAATGAATTACTGACACGATAATCACAACATTCGTTCCGGTTTTCAGTATTTTCTTCCTTTGCATTCTTGCTGTGGTCTGCAATGGTTTGAAACCATATTCCAAATAACTCCTTCAAGCTCACTTGCCCCTGCTGTTCTCGCTCTCTGGCTCTTCCCTTATTGCAAAGCTCCTGTCTCAGTTGAATGTCACCTTCTTCAAGAAGCTTTGTCCGACCACCCTACCACACAACCTGCTTTGACTTTCTTCAAAGAATTTATCACCCGTAAAATTCGTATTTGATAGGAACACATATTATATGGTTTCCTAACTAAATTACTGGCTGAATCCACCAGTAATGGGGCAAAAACTCAATGGTGATATATGAGGCATTCCATATATTCAACACTTTGATTTTTGACAGTGATACAGTTAATTATTTTTATCACAAAAAAAAACAATAAAAAAATAAATAAGGAGGAGGAAAGGGGTAATTTAACTCATATAAGCTAACAAATTCAAGTCCACCCCTGTTAATGAGGACAAGGAAACAAGGTTAACACAGCCTCATTCTGTATGGCCAATGCTAACAATTACCAAAAACCAGTGTCTTAAGACACAAATTTATTTTCTTACCAGTTTGAGCAACCTCCAGGAGATAGTGAAGGACAAGGGAGCCTGGCATGCTGCAGTCCATGGGTTCACAAAGAGTCGGAGAGGACGTAGCGCCTGAACAACAACAGATTCTGAAGGCCAGAAGGTCAAAATCAGTTTCACTGGGTTAAAGCGGAGGTGTTTGGTACGGCTGTTTTCTTCTCGAAGCTGTGAAGGGAAAATCCAATGCCTTGCCTTTTCGGCTTCTCTGGCTTGTGGCCCCTTCATCTTCAAAGATCATCACTCCGATCTCTAAGGCTCTGTTTTCCCCTCTCCTTTTTCTCTCTCTGCCTCTGAAGCGCCTACCTCTCTCATGTAAGAATGCTTGTGATTAAAACCAGGCACACCTGGACCAGCCCAGCCCAGCCCATCTCCCTGCTGAAGACCCTTCACTTAAGCACGCCCCCATTTACCACTTAAAGTAACAGGCTGGGGGACCTGAATATATTCAGGCGCCTCCATTATCTTACGCTAGAGGTGAGAAGGCTCAAAGTGGTCTCGGGAATTTTTTTTTCCATTTGCTTTTTCTTTTTTAAGTGTAAAGAAAGACTCAACTAGGTCCTCGGATCTTGTGCTAATGAAACAAGAAAACCTCAGTGGATCAAGAACAGTGGGTGGAACTACCATCTCAAAGTTTCCAAGAAACAGCAAAGTAACTGAATCCTTTGGTTAAAAACTTTTTTCTGTACTAAAACCACAGGTGGTAAGCGAGTGGCAAGCTGGTCTAAGGGTTTTCTGATTTCTCAACAAAGAGGAGCGTCGGAAGCACACTAGGAAGAGGATCATTTCAGGTGACAGGAGCTTCCCTTTCTGCTAGGATTTCAACTGTTAATTTACCTTATCAAATGGCACTAGATCTGGGACTAAAACTTTACATTTTAAAAATAATTTTATTACTCAAAAAGAGCCCTTCTTAGATAGTCTTGTTTCTGAAAGAGATGGGTGTTTTGTTTTGTTTTTGAAATCTCCAGACTGCTCTGTTCCAAAGTAAAACTAGAAATTTAAATAAGTTAACATATGAATCTGTTGAAACTTTCTCAGAAGAAGATGATATGCATTAACCTCAAGATCTCTACTCAAGATACACGAACGGATAGATAATAAACACATGAAAATATGCTTGACAGCATCATTCATGAGGGAACTGCAGATCAAAACCACAATGAGACACCACTTCACACCCACCAGGATGGCTATAATCAAAAAAGACGAGCGTCTAAGTGCTGACAGCAGCGAGTACTGGAGAAATTGGATCTATCACACACTTTGGTGGGAGTGAAAAATGGGGCAATGGTTTTGAAAACCAGCCTGGCTGTTCCTAAAAAGGTTCAACGGAGTTATCCCAGGACCCAGCAATTTCACTCCGAGGTATACATACCCAACACACAAGTGAAACCGCACATCCACACAAAAACTCACACAGACCTGTTCCCAGCAGCATCGTGTATAATGGCTAAATGTGCAAACAACTCAACCGTCCAACAAATCATGAGTGGATAAAAGTGTGTTATATCTACAAATAGAACTGCTCAGCAATGAAAACAAAGTATTCCTTTCTCTCAATAAAGGTGCCCTATGCCGATTAATAACCTCTGCTAAAAAAAAAAAAAAAAATAACCTCTGCTGTGCTACACTGCATTTGCTTGCAAAACTGCCCTACTTTGCACATTTCACGGGTTGTTGTTTAGTCCAACTCTTTGCAACCCCATGGATTGTAGCCTGCCAGGCTCCTCTGTCCATGGAATTTTCCAGGCATGAATACTGGAGTGGGTTACCATTCCTTCTCCAGGGGATCTTTCCAATCCAGGAATTGAACCCGACTCTCCTGCACTGGCAGGTGGATTCTTTACCACTGAGCCACCTGGGAAGCAGTCCATTTGATGGGTATTTTACAGAAAATTCAGACCTTGCGATGTAAACGATGGAAAAACCTTTCTACTGCTCCATCAGCTGGAAGCACTCTATCCAACATCCGTTCCCTATGTGACAGGGCCCCTGTCCCACTCAACAGACTTTCAGACATCAGGCGTACCGCAGGTCAGAGGAGCCGAGCGACAGAACGCACCAGGGGAAGGGAAGAAAACCCCAAGACGAGGCAGCGTCCTGCCCCAGACACTGGCCTCCCATTCGGTACAGTGAGCCATGACCCTGTAGAGGCAAGTGGGTCCCTCCTCGAAGCCGCTGCTTCCGGAGTCCTGAGCTGGGACAGCGGCAGGGCGTGTGTTCCTAGGAGACAACTCGCAGATAGAGGACAATGCAACCAGAAGGCGGGGGGAGGGGAATCAGAGCTGCAGTGGTTCAGAACTGGAGCCTCACGGGGTCTCGGCTAAGTACGATCAGGCAGATTTACAGCAGCCTTCAATGCGTTCTGTTACAAAGAACTACATGTCAATAAATTAATTTGAGTGTAAGAAAACAAATAGCGTTCCAGGGAGGAGGGGAGCTGGGAAAGATAAGGGGGCGGTAAACACTGGGTTTATGGGACTCCTGCCTGTCTGTCCAGTGAGGGGCCGGCAGGCAGACTGAACTCCACTGCCCCCTGTGACAGCATCGAGGGAGACCATTCATGGTGGGGCGGGGGTTAATGAAAAATCAACACGGACTTGAAATACCCTCTGGCTTCAAGATTCAGCAGTGACTCTCCTTTTTAAGAAACTTATCTACAGGAGCATCTGCCTTTTTTTTTTTTTTAAACCAACTCTCCAGCCAAGGCCAGCTGAGTCTGTAGAGCCTCCTGGGAGGAGATGGGCAGAGCGAAGTGAGGAGCCCAGGGAGTCTGGAAGCCGCGGCAGGAGTATGGTTCAGGCTGCCTCTCTCCCTGCCAAATGAAGCCGCCACCGATGCCAAAACATCCCATTTATAATGCCGCACAAAAGCGTGTGTACAGAGGGACCACACAGCAACTTTTCAGGAGGCTAGAATAACTTCCAAGTTTAACCCATTAAATGGTCACTCCTTTAAAAAAAAAAAATCAGCAAATATGAAACTGGTGGTCAACAGCATGCCCCCAGCAATAGCAGCTTCTCAGAGGTCACAGTTATAAGCAGGCTTCAGTGATACCAACGTACCTCCTTCCTACACACCTGCACAAAATGTACATATGAGGCCAGCAGAGAAAACTAGAAACAGTCTTACATACATACGTAACCCGACATAACGGTCAGAAAGGGCTGTCTGGATTCCACCGGGAAAGGCAGGATGAGGACCCAGACTACCGGCTTTCATGAGGCCAACGTCTTCCCAGGCCCCCAGGCCACCCTGCGCTGGGAGAAGGGCTGCTGGTCTGTGTGACCATCCGCTGTCTGTGTGACAGCTCCACCCGCCCGCATTCCCCCTAATCCCTAGTCACCTTTCCCCTATAGGCTGAAGATGTCTTTCCTCGCCCCGGAAGGAAAAGTTTTCTTCCAACTCAGTATCAGCACGTGGTTCCCCTATCAGAACCACACGCCCACTCAGAGACTCTAACCAATGCTCGGCTCCCTGACCACACAAGGCAAGCTCAAGTCTCCTCATCATCCATATTTAGCAGCATCCTCTTTCTTTACCAAAAAGTAAAGAATTCCCATTACGTTCTACACCACTAGGACAGAACACAGCACTCTCAATTTACAATCCCCTAATCAGGCCTCAAGATACCAGACTGTTTTGCCCTGAATGTTAAGTCCAGTTGTTCACCCCATCTCTGGATGCCCTGGAACAGGCAATCCTTTTGGACCTAACAGAACTTCATCCACTGGGGGGCCCCCTTTCTTTTTTTTTTTAGGTGCCACAGGTTTTGGCCACAACAACTATTTCTTTCACTAATATCAGATTTACAGCCTGCTGCTTCACTTCTGTGCCTTGTTTACTGAAAGTAACTTCATGATGTGATCCAGCACTGAAATGAAGTCGTTCTGAATCCTGTTTCAATAGGAATTAATTCCAACACCCAACAGAGCGTAGAAATAGATTAAAGGTATGGTTGTAAGATAAAGCACCAGGCCCAAACCCGCTCTTGCTCGGGCTCCAGGACACCATGTCACAGATGCCACCTGGGTATTTCTTGTTCTAAACATGAAAACCAAATACATCTTAGGATCAAAGAAAAACGGTAATTACAAAAATCACCCTAACAGCTGCATGGTCTCCATGTTTGCAGTGAAGGAATATCTGATGGGCAGACAGTAAACTTGATACAAATTTTTATGAAAGCCTCCAGAGAGAGAGAAACCAGGTGAGCGAGAGCACGAAGACAAACAGCTTTGCCTTCTTCATGGAAGACGGTCAGCTCAGGGGCCTGGTCACGGGGAGCACAGAAGCGAGACCGGCTGCTGGTGTCGATTCTAACTCCGTCTGTGCCCAGAGGTGATCCGTCTCCCCCAATTCTCCCCAGTTCTGAGTTATCAGAACAGAGGCTGTCCATCACAGAACTGAATACCATACAGAAGACTTAAGCAGCATTCAGTTCTCAGATGCAGTGGCCCGTCACCACCTCTGAAACCACAGCTACAACCTGCACCATCCAAAGGCCGATAAATTTACGAACGGCCGAATGCAACAACTGGTCGCCTCACATGGTGTCTTGTCTCCAAAAGCACAGCCATCCAGGATTTGAGGGAGAAAAGCTGAAGGCCAGGAAACGATGACTGCTGTGTTTGATCCACTGTATCTTCAACTTTCCCTCAGTCTCACTGATAACAAACCAAACTGCAGCCTGAGGCGGCCGAGTGGGGGCTTTACGCCATCCCTTCCTTTTTCTCTCCAGCATTTCCTCAGGAGCTGGGCCAAACCCATCGGTGATCTTTTGCCAAAACTGCAGCTACCAAGCTGCCAGGGCCAAAACCCAATCCCACTTCTAAAACTGTGCTCTTTAATTTGCCCTCTACTTCCAGAATGAACAACCCTGGAAATAGAAATGGGAATTTTCCAAGCTGGAAATAGTTCTGACTGAAAACTCTCTAGTCACTCTCTCTGGATAACCCAGGCAGACCCACTTCACTCACACACACGTAATTAGGGCACATGATGTGGTTGTGGCTGTGGATGGAGACACTAAAATTTTACCCGCCCACAAAATTCCATTCCTTAGACGGAACATTTTCACATTTTTTTTGCTCAGTATCTTCCATCACCCAAAGGAAGTCGTCGTATCTTGGATTAGAGAATAAAAACTAAAATAACAACTAGGTCCTTCAGAAAGAACTGGTACTAATCTATCACATCACTCATGGGTGGCCTCCTGGATGGATTATTTAAAAAAAAAAACTGACAAGCAGAGCAATCTCAACTGCAAGGTCGAAGGGGAAGTTCATGTTACAAGATGGTCTAAGCGATCTCACTGAAAATGCTTTTCATTCCTAATACACGACATGGAAAAACCTTCTCAACTGTGGCCCTTAAATCTTCCATTTTCACCTCATGTGCTTCACATGGTTTACTATGACCTGCTCTTTTGCTGAAATAAGCAATGTTTTGTTTCATTAATTGGCTTAACTCCCCTCAACCACCCACCCACCCAACGAGGTGGGCCAGAGTCAACACTAAGCATCAGCAGCGCCGTGTGTCCTGGTGGGCTCTCCCAGCCCGCTCCTCCCGCTGCAGCTGCTTCTCATCGAGATGGACTCTGTTCCTGTCTGCAGAGGCCTGGCTGTGGGCTTTTTTACCCTCTAATGGTTTCAATGAAGAATAAAGGATAATGCGAAGTTTGACATTTTTATACTTGAGTAGAAAGCAAGAGCAAGTTTCTCTGCCCTTTCAAGTGTAACTCAAAAGGAAAAGAAAATCTGCTGGTTAACATCTGGAACAAAATATTAAATCAAATTAAAACTTTAAACCAGTTCTGTGAGCTTATGGAAAGCTTGAACTAGGCAATGGAAGTTTCCAAAATACATTTTAGAAAAAGCACTGACCTAGCCCCCCAACACACACACACACTCACACACACACACACAGAATAACCTGCTAAAATGCAGACTCAGAGAGAAAACAGCAGACTCAGAGAGAAAAACAGCACACTTGAGGCACAATTCCCTTGTCCTGTAAAATGGATTTTCAAGCCCCTACCACCAACATATACAATGTGTAAATTTTTAAACCACAATAAAAGTATGATATATCTTTTAAAAAGACATCTGTGTAATCAGAGAATCTCTCTCTTTGTCCCATTTTCATTGACCTCCTCCCAATATACACACAGCGTGAGGACTGAAACACTTCTGAAAAATGCTCAGCAACCACATAAATAATCAGGGAAGGTAAAATGGATTCTGCAGGCTTAAAAGGTTAAACTACTTAGAAGAATGCTTCCTTGCTTAAATAACCATCTCTCATGAGAAGCATGCAGCTCTCTTCTTTATTCTCCACATCCCCTACATACATTTTCCTGAAATCTTGCATTAAATCAACACACTCGACTCTTGAGCCCCAAATCTTTGAACAGAGTAGCTATTGGATGTTTAATTGCCTAACATGTGTCCCAGTGTACTCAGCTTATTTCATCACCTAATGGCTCGGGTAACAAATACAGCTTTAGGAAATTCTTCTACCTGGCTTTATTCTGATATAAAATGGTTCAATTACATAAATTTGACAACCGTATTTAAAACCTATGTGGAATTACAAACATCCAAATGCTTACATCCATTGGAGCATATTCAGGACAAATGATACCAAGTGATGCTCACGGAGGTAGCCAGGAAGGCTTCTTTAGGCGAAGACTCTACATCTCTCCCAGATAAAGGTAGGGGAAATCTTTCCTTAAGAGTTACGTGCACAGGTGCACCAACCAAATGCAGAAAAGCAGGAAGGAAGAAGGAAAAAAAGCCACACCAAAGCAAACTATTTTGCCCCACAAACCAGAAAACCATCAGCACATTAAGTGAAACCAGAATCTGGGAAAGCTGAGAAAACTTAAAAGAGGTGCAGACATTCGTAACAAGAGGAGGAGAATCATGGATTTAATTACTTCCACCATATATGACAATTAAGAATGGTGGAAAACCACAAGACAGCAGACAGTGAAGGAAAAAAGTTCAATGCTGATTGCCATAACGACAGGAGTTTCTAACACCTGCTATAAGCTACTGTGTAATAAAAAATTAATTATTCTCCTAGTGAATAAACAAATATATTAATGTGAGTCAGGATCTCTGAGAAGTGCATTTAAACTCCTTTGAGCCACCAAAGTAACATTCACCAAACAGATGCTTCAATGCACATTAAACAGGATGGAAAGACTGTGACCCTCTTCAAAGATTCCCGGCTACATCTGACAAAACACAGAATGTAGCATTACCAGATAGGAAATTCAGTTCATAAGAGTTCATTATTTCAAATACAAACAGCTGAATAACAACAACAACAATAATAAACATCTATTGAATACATTTTACATGTATGACCACAACTATTTCTCAGAACCACCCCATGAAGAGAAGGCTAACTTGATCCAGACTGCACAGTGAGGCAGTGGGAGGGGTGAGGTTCAACCCCACACAGATCTCCCAGCAATCCACAAAGCAAGTCTCCCCAGAGCGCGATGGGACCCAACAGGAACACAGCCGCTCTTGAGTGCTGTGTTAAACCGGAACCTTACCCCCATGCTACTCTAGGAAAACACAAGAAAATGGAAATCCTCTTCAGAAAATTGTCTCTAAAGGGAATAAAGTAGTTATAAGGGAGAGTAAGTTTACCAAAGCTATAAAATGTACGAAATGCACAGATGGTCTTATGCCATTCCCAACAGGATGTGAATAAAACACCAGCTATATTTAATTATAAACTGGATTTCAGCTGAATCCTATCCCTCACCCAGACACGGACTACTTTTCCAAACACCTGTCTAATTTCCATCGAATTTCCATCGAAAGCTCTTTCTCAGCTGCACAGGCAAAAAAACAGGACTACAATGACCAGACCAGCATCAATTGATAAGCTCGACCTTGAGACTTTCGGTCCAAAGACAAACCAATCTCAAATTGGGATGCAGTTCCAATCATGATAGCGGGGCTCCACTCTGGTTATTCCAAACCAGAGTGCCAGGCGGTGGAGCTCACGGTGCTGAACTTCTGTAGTTCACCAAAGGGGTCAGATACACAGCCATGGTTAACACTGCATCATACTGCATTTCTGAATCTCTTCTAGGCCTTCCTGAAAAGACCCTGAAAGAAACACATCTATACAGATAAGCACTGTGTAAGTCACTACTCCAGAGCACAAAACTACAAGAACACACACTAGAAACTTCTGACAAGCACAGCAAGAAAGCAGTAGGAACACACATCAACTGGCATCTCTGAGCCTGGAAGACAAGTGAAGCTTCAAAACTACTAATAATAATAGTAAAACTCCAAATTACCAACAGTGCCACACAGAGAAGTCACATTTGACATGCATTTTATGATTTCTGCAATAACAGCAAACTCACCTTTCTATCAAAAATTAAGTTAGGCTTTGCGCCCCCCAAAAAATTAATGGATCCTCAACTAACACTGAAGATGGAAGATGATA
This sequence comes from Capra hircus, assembly GCF_001704415.2. Lineage (NCBI taxonomy): Eukaryota > Metazoa > Chordata > Mammalia > Artiodactyla > Bovidae > Capra > Capra hircus. The sequence continues at coordinate 8,719,860 of NC_030830.1, read as the reverse complement.
ATCCAAAACAGCACATAATCCAAGTCTTCAAAACTCTCCAGTGATATAAACAGCAGCTTACAAATTATGATATTAATGAAAATAAAGAGCGATGTCCAAAGCATTAAGCAGGGAGTTACACTGTTTATAGCTAATTAACAGTTGAGTGTTACAGAAAACTTCAGACCAAGAAGAGATAGACAAACTGAGATTAAAAATTTTCAGCTGAGAACATATAAAGATAGATACATGCTAAATAGGACAGAACCTATCAAAGTAACACCAGTCAACACTGAATAATCTATCTTCATAGAAAGTTTACTTCTAAAATCAGATCTTCTGAGGGCTAGGAATGTTCTGGATTTATAGAGATGAATGCAGAGCCTTCAGAACTTATAAAAACCACTGAAACGCACACTTTAAATGGGTGGATTGTATGGTATGTAACATATTTCAATAGAGCTGTTTAAGAAAACAGCAGTTCATCAGACTGTCACATAAACTTTATTCAAAAAAACTCTTTCCAAAAAATTCTAGTTTTCAATTACAACTGCTGAGTCAGCCAGAGCTACACATACTCCAGGCTGACTACTAACCTCCAATGTAACCAGGGAAATCTCTGTATGTCAAAGCATTTCATCTTTGTTACATGGAACATGTGACAGAATGGAAGAGAGGAAACTAACTAATCAAGCACCACCCACTGAATTTAAGAAAAACAAACAAACCCACACAGAAGTAGTGAGTGCCACCTCTTTCTTCTACTTTCCAAAAGTGCTTTAGGTTTGACTACTACTTTCTACAGTCAAAGCAAGTTTCACAGCTACCACTGGAAACTATAAAATCACCACTTACTCCCCAAGTGTGATAGAATTTCATTTACTTCCCCTAAAACTTAAACTTTCAATTCAATTCTGTATACCTATGCATCAAGTTAATATTAGGTAAACAGAGTGGTGGGACTTTCCAGGGGCCTGCCAACACAGGAGACGCGGGGTCAATCCCTGGGTCAGGAAGATGCCCTGGAGGAGCAAACGGCAACCAGCTCCAGCATTCTTGCCTGAAGAATCCCAAGGACGGGGGAGCCTGGTGGGCTCAGTCCACGGGGTCGCAAAGCGTCGGAGAAGACTGAGTACACAGCCATGCAAACAGTATGCTAAACTGAAGCTCCAGGACAAATGCTAAGGAGTGCGGTGCTGCGTAAGCTACAAAACCCACTGGACAACCCCCTGGCTAGCTGTCTCCAGGATCTCCCTGGGGAGCTGAAAGGAGGGCTGGCGGGAACTCTGATGCCCAGTTCAGCAAGGTCAGCACCATGGGGCTTAATACTCTGAAGCTGTTTAAAAGGTCCTCCCAGGTAAATCTAAAAGCGGCATACATCAGGACGAATGACCAGAAAATGAGTCAAGGACACCAAAGCCATTCCCCAATTATTAACTGCTTTGCCTTTTTTTTTTTCCCTTTTCAAAATTACAAAATCCATTATTCAACTGAAAGGATGTGATTCCTAAAAAATGGTTAAACAACAACGCTTCTGGGGCAAAGTATGAAGGTATATGATAAAAGATAGTGAGCGGTAATTGTTTCTTCTGCTATGCTCCGAACTGCATTTCAGGAGAACATAAAAGTTGAAATCTTGCATTTACAAAAAATTAAATGTTTAGTTTTTTTTAAAAAATCGTGCTGGTGGTTGTTTAGTCACTCAGTCGTGTCCAACTCTTTGTGACCCCATGGACTGTAGCCTGCCAGGCTCCTCTGTCCGTGGGATTTCCCAGGCAAGAATACTGGAGTGAACTGCTTTGCCCTTTAATCACCACTGGCTTTTCCTGGTCTACCTGGCTCACAGTCTCTCCCGATTACTTTGCCAAGATCAACGTGCCTTAGTCTAAACACTCTGATCTTAACCAGACCCTGCTTCAGTCAGAAACAATGGAAGGCCCACAGTAACTCACAGAACATCTGCTAACTGGCGCAGCGCTCAGTGACAGGACATCATAGCTGCCCGCCCTGCTCCAAGGCACTCGCGGAACCACACGCCGCATCTCTCTGACGTACACTCCCAGTGTCACACACAGAGATCACTCTCTCCAACATACAACCAGCTGTTCACTCTAATCTCAGCCCAGCGTCGGGAGGGTTTTTTTAAATATAATATTCACCATCTTTGAATCCCACCAGCATTAAGTATTCCCACCAAAATGGTAGTAAGACTGATCTGGCTGCATATAAGGAGAAGTTAATGACACCTATCCTTTGCAGCTCAGTGGAATAAAAAACAAAAGATCAGAAAATCAAATTTGAAAAACATGCACAACAGCATTTCTTAAATCCTAACTAGGACTGCATAATTGAAGCAGTTATTCACAAGAAATCTCATTATTTTTCTTGCCCAGCCTTGGCTAACACATCTTAGAATGCAGGCATAAAATCAAAGCATATACATAATGACTAATTTAGTGCTAAATGCCTAAGTAATGGGCAAATAAGGATACAAATCAAATATCTGGATAGAAAAAGGGCACAGTACATAGAAATGTTCACTCGGAAGCATGAGGGTTTACTTGAATGATGCTAATACTTTGTCAACAAAACACTTTGTCAACAGAAACCGTCTATAATTTTAACCAACCAGGAAACTTCACAGGGTGTCTCCGTGAATAAGAGCTATACAGGGAGACGCATCCAAAGACTTTTTTTAAAGGGTCTTTTTCGACCAAGTACTTCACTCCTCTTAAACTTGAGGCAATAAGTGTGAAGACGCACTAAACTCCGAGGAGGGCTCACTACTTTATTCCAAAGCCAGGTGTTAGTAAATCCTAACAGACACAGCAGAGTGGCTGAGCTGCGTGGCTGAAGATCTGTCAGGCCACTTCAAGCGCGCACAGCCACACCCCCCACTGGGGCCAGTAGGCACCGTTAAGGAAAGGAGAGGTGGGGAAGAGCCCACTGCACAAAGCCTGGACCAGGGGCGACTCCATCCCCCGTGTTCTGGAACACTGTGCAGCCGGTTACAGAGAAACATGCAGGGAGTTACCTTAAACCAAGACTTGTATAAATCTTGTGTGCAATATGCTTTGGGGGCTCTTTCTGTTTTATCTCTCCATGTTTCAGCCCACTAACTGAAAAAGAAAGAAAAACTGATACATACAAAATGTTAATAATTATCAGAGTGGTACACATGCTGCTATTTTTCTTTTCTGTTTTTTAGTAACCAGAGTTTCTAAATGTTCTAAAATAAAAACTACTGATGTGATATAAAAAGCTACTTTAAATAAATCAAACACAAAATAGGATGTCCAACTGTTAGCAAATTACACTCTTCCTCTTTCTGCAATTCCTAACTTTAGACATTCTCAGCACTGCACACCCTCCTGATAATATTTAATTACATAACTGTGTTGGTTGAAAACATTTATTGACTATCTATCAGGGAAGGTACTATAAGGAGACTGTGATTCTGCCCAGGCCTGGGCACTGTTCCAAACCCAGCCTTTCAATGTGATTTCTCATCTCTATTTACCAAAGAATAATGACTAATTCAGCAATCTCGTGGCAAAATTAATTGGCACTCCTTCAGTAATTCCTAGAATACAGTATTACCCCAAAGAAGATACTTTATATGTAAATATAAACTTTCCCAAACACAAAACAGATAGCCCCATCAATGATGTGTGGTTAAGTCCTGTTTATTGAGCACCTGTAACTCTGAAGGGCCCGGGAAGAGCAGGCGTTTCTGGTGAATGCCTATGTCAGGTTTGGGGCTGGGGCTTGCCCAGACTGTGACCACTTCCCCATGTGGTGTAGAGAAAATAAAAGCCTGTCTGCTTAAAGGAAGCCTTTGTTGATTTTATATCCACTGTTTCAAAGAAAATTCACAACTATATTTAAAAGGAGTTAAATTTTCCCACACTCAGAATGTGGGTGAGTTGGGAAGAGCACCCAGGAGGGAGAATCCTTCGTGTAAAATTGATATGTACATTCAGCAAAAGGCAAAGGGTGAGAGGGGGGGTACTAGCTCCGCTTGAATATTTCACACTTTTCCATTGAATAGGAAACATCTCACAACTACAGAGAAGAAACCATCAAGAACTTTTACATAACAGTGAAAATAACACTTCTGTAACATCACACAGGCAGGAAGAATAGCGTGGGTATAGGAGACTTCCTTTTGCAAACAGCCTCTTTTGTTCCTTTTTTTTTTTTTAAGAGCTATAAAGGTCATGGTGTGTATGTGAAGTACGCCAGCACTGGAGCCTGCTGAAGGTGACCTGGACTTTGAGGGTTTCAATTATCACAAAGAGACGGACACGCTCCAACACACGGCCTGCAAGCAAACTTCAGTTAAGATCCCACAGGTAACTTCAGGACTAGACAAGTCACAAGATCATCTGAGATCCGGGAGTGTCACCTAAAGCTATTCAACATTCACACTCACAGGAAACACATTTCTGACCTGGAAGGAACTAAGAAGGGCTGGAATAAAGGTCATGGCATCAGCACCGTAAATCTACCTTCCCTATCACAGCTGGAATTGCAATAAACATACCAGGACACCACCAAGTAGTATGAATGGAAATCGAGATAAATCAGATGTTTCCTACATATCTATCAACCACTCTCCAACACTCACCCACTAAAATGACCATTCACAGCCAGACGGGGAGGAAACCTTACAGCCTAGGGACTGGCACATCCTCACAAGGAAATAACCTCCTCCTCCTGCACACTAGGAACAGCACACGCCCAACTAACGAAAGCAAAGAATCAAAAGTCCCATTCGGCTTCCCTGGTGGCTCAGTGGTGAGGAATCCACCAGCCAATGCAGGAGATGCGAGTTCTATCCCTGGTCCAGGAAGATCCCACATGCCTTGGAGCAACCAAGCCGGGGCGCCTCAACTATCGAGCCGGGGCGCCACCACGACTGAGCCCAAGAGAGCTGGAGCCTGTGCTCTGCAGCAAGAGAAGCCCTGCATGAGAAGCCTGCCCACTGCAATCAAAGAAAAGTCTGTGCATCAATGAAGACCCAGCACGGCAAAAATGGAGCCCCATTCTCGTCACCTAAGTCACACAGTCAGAATCAGGCTCAGAAACCAGTCCATGGCTTCTATCTGCTACGATCTCAGTGGTCATCAGCTTCCTTCCTTCCTCTGCGAAGGAAGAGCTACAGAAGACACAGACACAGAGGAAACGGCGGGCCAGGCACTCACAGGCACGGGGGATTAGTCAGGCGTGAGTCTAACAACTTCACAGCCACTGCCTCAGAACACAGCATCTGCATTAAGGCAACTCTTATTTGGAATGCATGGAAGAGGAGTGATTAAAAGTAACTAATTTGGTTTTTACATGAATCACAATCAATACAGAAAATCAGTTCACCTTTGCCTGGCAGAAGTCCCCAATCCTGACTGCACATTACAGCCTAGACAGCATGAAAAAGCAGTTCTGTGTTGAAAATGCAGAAAACTGACACCTAAAATTTTAACTTCACCATTAAAAAAAGAAAAAACTATTTTATTAGTAAACCAATGCTTAACAGAACACAGAGCGGGGCGGGGAGGGGGGTGTTTTTAATAAGCTCCAGAAAGCAGTTTTCAACATTTGGGAATTAGTACACCATTCTTCCCCCAGGCAAAATGGTTCCCTTACAAAAGCCTTAGCATCTATCATTGTCTACAGGAATCAACAAATGTTGTTTTAAATGTATGCTTAAGAAGTATACACTACAGCTCTAACTAAATGTTAGCAATTATTAAATTCTGAGGCTGACAGTAACGGTTCATTCCAAAACTGGAAAAGCCAAAGTGTTTAATCCTCAGGTTCCTATTTTTAACAACATACTAAAATTGTAGAGACATGGTCATAAAACACAATTCGAGAAGTCAGAGTTGACACACTTCTCCCCCACCCCCATCCAGAGGCAATCTACCCACTGCCCCCCACCTATTATTATTATCAGTTTCAGAGAGAGAAGCCCAGCCACACCTTGGCAGTGTCCTCCAGGACAATGGAGGGGCCATGCTTGGGACAAGCACTTCCACCAAGAGAAGGGGGTGCGGCTCTCACTGCTGTTCAACAGGAACAGGGGGAAGTCGAGGAGGAATGGCTGCAGCCTGGACAACAGACTGTGGATGGACAGCTGGGGGGACAGGGTGGGGGGTGTGGCTTACAAGGACAGGGGACCCCATGGGACAAGAGAGGCGCAGGGACCCCTGCACAGCAAGGGGCGAGCAGAGAAAGAGGACCCGCAGCTCGCTAGAGAGCGCTCAGAGACAGGAAGAGAACAAAGGAAAACGGTGCCCAAGATGCAGAGGAGCAAACAGTAGGAGAACAGTCAAACGTCTCCAGTGACTGTCCTAAGACATCAGGGTTCAAAGCAGACCTCCGCCGTAGAGCAAGGTGACCCAGATGTCTCTGATGCTGTGGTGTACAACACGCGGGGTGTGGACAGAGTTCTCCCCGGGGCCCCTTCTGGTTGTACAGAGCTAAGATGTACTGACTTTCAATTACCATTTACAAAATCACGAGAGAAAAAAAGGTTGGTGAGTGCTTAATAGTCTGCATCAAGGAGAAATTAAATATACCCCACTGGTTTAATATAATTAACTTCTGAAAATTAAACCAATGAAAATAAATTAATAGCAGCCCTCGTGATCCTAGGTGGTGTCGTATGCTATTATGGTCCGGGTCTTGAACGGGCAGTAGGAGTCGATTTTTCACAGGAACTACAATTTTCCCAGTCTTACATTTACATTTATTTTATCATTACTTCAGAGTTTCAAACAGGTCTTCTGTTTCTACATTCTACACTACCCCAGGTATTTCACTATTAAGAATCTAAGAAAGAGACGTACAGAGCACGACATAATGTCTGCCAGGTGATCAACTGGTACAGATAGCCAGTACCTGCTTGACCCATCTGGTCGTCAATGGGCTCTCCAAATGCTGGCTTAAGGAGGGAAGAAGAAACTAGCACTTGGCCAAATGAGCCTGTAGAAACTGCTGTGGAAGTTAAGTCAAGCCAAGCCCAGACCAGCTTGAAAATTAAGAGGGGGTCAGAAAAGAAATGGCTGTGAAAACAGGGAATGAAAACTCTATTCCCTTCAATAGGAAACAGTCCTTACATTTCAAGTCTGTATCCAATATAGAAAGCGTCGGCATCTGTATAACAGAATTATCGGGATGCACTCTCTAAGACCTGAGTTACTTCAAAGTAACTCCAGTGGGGCTCACACCCCCTTGGGCAACAAGAGTTGCCTCCACGGAACCCCTGCAAGGACAAGGTCAAGTCTCGCTCCATCGTGCAGCACACTGACAATGCCTCTTCAGAGACGCCGTCTGTCAATATATGATTTAGTGTAATGAAGCGACACAGTCTAATGTCATCAAGAGGCTCTAATTAGAGGCGGCCGCCATCGCTGTCAGATCAATTCCTGTTTGCACATTGTATAGACTTACACACGGTCTGAGAAACCCCTCTGCTTGCCTTCCTTTGGGGCTATGGTCTTCAAGCTGTAAAATGTCATACTTTAAAGGTTTGCCCACTTGGGTTTTGTGTGTCCTTCCATCCCAATAAGCACAATAGGAAAGCCCCTCTCTTCTCCACAAAGTCTTGCAGGGTAACAGATTCCTCTGGTGCTTGTTTGATCTCTGCACAACCACCTCAGTGGCTTGCCTGCCTCAGCCCAAGATTCCCTGATCGCTTGGTAAGCTATGGCATCAACTTTGAATCTCATTTCTGGTGACACATAAACCTTATTTCCTTTTTTTTCCACTTACACATTCCTGAACAAGTTTGGATGCTAAACTAGCTATAATCTTTTCTGCTAATACCATTGCACAGGGAATTGAGAAAATAAGGGATATCCAATATATCCACATTTCCACGACAGAAGAAGGAATTATTGGTTAAGTCATTTATCATATAAGGGACCTGTATCCAGGATACGTAAAGAATTCTTACAACTCAACAATAAAAACCACCCAATCCAAAAATAGGCAAAGGAATACACATTCTTCCAATAAGGACGTAAAAAAGGCAGGGAGTCACCATATCACCAATCAATTCCACTCCTAACTGAAAAAAAACAACTGAAAACCTTTGTCCAGACAAAATCCTGTATACAAAAGCTCATAGCAGGATTATTTATAATGTGCAATAAATGAAAACAACCAAATGTCATTTATGACTAAATAAAATGTGGTCTACTCATAATACAATATTACTGGCAATAAGAATGAATTCTGGGAAATCAACAGTGGTGATGATTGCACAACACTGTGAATGCTGTCCACTGAATTTTCTTCTGAAAATGACTAAAATTGGAAAATTTGCTAGGTACATTTTCTAAAAATTTTAAAAAGTAAAGGGGTTGGCAAGGGAAATATAGATAATATTTGTAATAACTATTAATGCAGTATTAGCTTTAAAAATTACAAATCACTGTATTGCACACCAGCAACTTACCAGCTTCATCAACCACACATCAATAAAAATAATAATAATAATAAAAGTGGGACGAAGTGCTGATTCATGGAACAATGTGGATGAACCTCAAAAACACTGATGGGTTAAAAAAGGGGGGAAAAAAAAGTCAGACAATAAATAAGGCCACATGTCGTACAATTCCATTTTGATGAATGTCCAGAACAGTCCTATCCACTGCACCAGAGGAGACAGCAGTGACTACCGGGCTGGCGGGAGGGAGGGGAGAGGCGCTGATAGCTAACAGGAATGAAGTCTATCTTTTGGGGTGACAAAAATGTTCTGAAATTAGATAGTGGTGATGGTTGCATTACTCTGTGAACATACTAAAAACCACAGAATTTTATACTTTAAAAGGGTGTGTTTTATGGTACATGGATTATATGTCAACAAAGGTGCTATGCAAAAAAAAAGATGATGATGATAGTGGGAAGAAGCTTAGGAAATGTGCTTGCAAGTGAGTACTCAATGTAAAATACAAGAACGCAAGTTTATTTCCTCAGTTTGGATTTGTCTGTGTTTCAGGGCAACTCCACGCAAAGAATTGTTCTGTGTCTCAACTTTGCAGGGTCTTGTCCCTCAGAAAGTCTTCTCTAAGCTCAGAAGGCCTACCAGGCTGACAGAAGATCAAGGCACCCACTACATGTCTAACACTCTGGTCTTTTCTCCTGGAGCTCAAGGCAGGTATGCTCTCTACCACACATATTCCATTACAAGTTATGGGTACTTTAGAAGAGAGGTTTCACAGGTTGCTCTTTCCAGATAATAAAACTGTTTCTCCACGGCGCTGCTGTAAAAGACCATCGATTTAATTCAAGAAAAATAAAGATTCAAGATTTAACTGTGATTCTCTTACATTGACACTATTACATCATGTATTTTGATTCATTAGTGGAAGAACCATGAGACAAGTTTGAGTTCCAATTACTACTCAGCTGTATCTTTAAAAATTAAACTCATGAGGCAAATGGACAATTTGTTTTTCTCAAATAATCATTTAATCCCCTCCTGTAAACTACCAATAAACCATCAGTGAAGTAACTTCACAGGCATATTCTCGTCCTTCTTGGCAGGTCTTTTTTTTTTCCTACCCATCTTAAGCCTCCCACCTTCTTCCTCCTACACTCTGATGTAAGACTAAGTCAGAGCTACTGGCTTTAAGTTTGGCAGTACTTCTGTTTACCAGCCTTTCCAAATTTCACCTGACGCGGGCTCTTATGGCAGAATGTTACATCTGTAATGGGTGACCTTAGCAGCTACGCTCCCAAACTGCAGGGTGTTGGGTAAAGTCTTGCCTGCACGGACAGCTCTGAGCACTCTTGTAGGAGCTTCTTCTGCTCTCCGTTCCCTGTTCTAGACTACATGTTTGTCGTGCTTTTTAAATGGAGGAAGGACAGAACCACTACTGACTTCTCAAGACAATCAACATGTACTCTTCGTAACCTACAAACAGGATTTCGCAGAACTTTGAATAAAGCCATCTTCTAAAAACACTGAAGCTTTGAATTGTTCAGTCTTCCCAAGCAGGAAAGTGCAGTATATTTTAATGTTTTTAAGAGATCTTTTGATGTCACCTTCCTAGTATTAAACAATACCTCTCTGCAATATTAGAATCTTTCGGCTGATTCATCAAAAGAAAGTGACTGAATGGAGAAGCTTCTGACTACCCAGTTCCATTATTCATGCTGTGGAGTGTTCAAAATGTAAGTGCTCTGAATACTTTATTATAGAATTTTTTGAGATGCACAAGCCCTTTAGCACCACCAGGCACTAATCTTAAGACTGCCAACCTAAGCCATTTATAATCGTATTTCTGTTGGAAGAAAAATGTACTTAATTAACATTATTGGAGATTTAAAAGAGAGAGAGAGGGAGGGAAAGAAAAAAAGAAAACCCACACACTGACACCACATTTCCTCCGGTAATTTTAAGTCGTGACCACTGTGTTGTATCAAGCGCTGGCCACACAAGTGGACCAACTTAACCATTCTGATGCTGGGCAGGATGTGGATGCGGTGGTGTTAATGAGAGCGTGAGCTTATAGTGTAACCTCGCCAGACCAAATAACCTCCTGGCCACACAAGTAGAAAATAATTAAAACAAGCACGATTCCAATTTAGCTTTGCAACCAGATGGTGAAAGAAAAAGCAGACAAAGACTCATTTTGTGAATAACCTGGGGAACAGCTCCTACAGTTTCTTTTAAAGTTACAGTCTGACTCGTGAAATTTTAAAAAAAAGGCGAGGCAAAGGACAAAGGTTCTCAACCAGAATTCACTCCCAGAGCATAGACATGTCATTTTCTCCAGATCATGGCCAAAGAAATCACAAATTATTCCTTAAACAATGCCAAGTTTAATTACAGTAAAGCTCAAAAAAAAAAAAAAGTGTAAAAAACTCAGGAAAAATGAAGTATAAAAGACAAGATGCTGCTAACCATCTATTGCACTGAGATGTACATCAACAACTACACAACATGAATGCTTCAGATTATCAGGACTATGAAATGACACAAGCCTCCACCAGCATTCTACAAAAATGTTTTCCAAAAAAATAAGATAAACGTTTGCAACCTAACACAATGTTCTTTATTTCCCACACTCAAGAAGAATAAAGGTACTCCGTGGGTGAGAGAAAGAAGGAAACATCTCAAAATTCAGAAACTTGGCTAACAACTCTGGGAAGACAAATGAAGAGACACTCCATCAAGCTGTCTGACCTTCACAAGGTAGACAGAGTGTGTGCTTTAACCTGCGTATTAGAGATGGAAACTCATTCATGAAAGGGAGGCACACACACCACCAAATGAGGATGGAAACAACAGCAAAAGAGGCCATCAACACACACACACACACACACACACACACACACACACACACACACACACTTTCCTGGTGGACTGCGAGCCTGCCATGAGTGAAAAGGCAGAACTCTAAAGAGTTCAACACATCACCTCCCTCGTGCTCAAGCCCTTGTTAGATCAAGGCAGGCTGTCTACTCTCCCTCTCCGCCCTGCAGACCTGGAGGCAGCTGGCTTCAGACCCACCCCTCCCCAGTCCCACCCACACCCACTCCCTTCAATCCCCTCCCCTGGGAGGATCCCAGACCAGAGTCATGAGGGACAGTAAGAGGACCATTAAGAAATGAGCTGCAGGACTAAGGGATCCCAAATAATGCAACCAAATGCATCAAAAGGACACTTGTTTCTGCCCCATTAAATTCTAGGACCATTACACAGTCTGTTTTTCTGGGTTCCAAAACTATTTCTGACCTACATGCTTCCTTGAGTCAACGGATTTACAATGGGTGCAGAGATACTTCTCTGGTCCCAAGGGAAAGATGAGAGCCTACCAAGAACCCCACTTTGATTGAGGGCATCACACTTGGGGGCCTCCAGTCACCTTCCTGGCTGGCCTCCTGCACGCCGGCCGCCTGTGCGCCCCCAGCCCATCCTCACTGGGCGAGGGCCTCTCAAGCTACAGATGTGATGGACACTCACACTCTACATGCCCAATGGGTAACCGTCCTACAGCAGCACACCCCCCATAAAACTCACGCTGCTATCGGTGTGAAATGGGGGGACGAGGTGGCTTGACAATTTGAATTTCGTGCTCTGAGGTCACAAAGCACACAGTCTCGTTATGACTGTGTGCTGCGTTCTCACAGTCCTGGCTTTGGGGTGATGTTAATACTTCACTAGGCAACTTGGATAACAGCCTCATGCTTCGACTCCTTCTTCTGTAAAAACAGTCAGCATTCAGTGGATTTTAGCTATTTTCTTAGCACTGTACACGTATGACCATTTAATCCTTCCAACGACACCAAATAATGAGCCCAGAACACTGCGAAATTCGTGGACATTTTGGTCAGGACCTACCAGGGCCGGCATCCTGTGGCAAGGCCCTCCCTGCAGGAGGCTGACCCTTACACCTCCTGGAATTTTCCCTGTGTGAACTCTCACTCAGGGTGAGTCTTTTCTTCCGCCAACATTTACTGAGCAGCCCAGCCTATAGTAAACAAATATTCACCAGCAACCCTCTAACAGGATGGACCAACAGGGGCCAGGGTAGCAGAGTGGGAAAGGCACCTCTGAAAACAATTAAGGGCCTGTGAGACAGAAAACAAGACCGAGGTAACCCCATTACTGAGGATGCATCTAATGGGGGGCGGGGGGGTGGAGGGGCGGAGCGGGCACGGGCAGAGAAGGCTTCACAAAGGAAATGACACTGAATCCTGAAGGGTAAGAAGGTAAAAGTGGAGGCGAGAAGACTCTGAGGCCCTGCTCATCTCCAGGTGTGTTACTCCGAGTTTTTTTTAAAACTGCCCTAGAAACAATCTTCTACCATTGCACGGGGGCTGTTTCTACAAGCTCCTCCAAGTCCTGGACCCTGCCCTCCTCCCAGCGCAGCCTCCCAAGCTCCAGGGATCTTCTGCATCAGGATAGAAGAGGCAGCCACGGCCTTCAGCCTTGCGCCCACTTGCACCACCTAAGACCCCAGGGTCCGATCCTACCCTCCAGGTGGGCAGTCAGGGTTAGACAGTCCACTCGCTCAGTCACACTCCACAACCACATATGGGTATTCACAGACCCCGGGAGGTAAGGACCTCGCAGAAGTTTCCAGATACCAATTGAACAGTACACATACCACAGATATGCACCCCCATCCACTCAAAAGAAAAGTGCAGCTGAGGGACTGCAATGTAAAAATGCACAGAGGATAAAGTGGCGACGGGAAGTGAACCCAAGGCTGGGTCTCTCCTCGAAGCAAATCCTCGTCCACCCCTGCAGATCCCTCTCAAAGGCTGCTGGGAGATGAGGCCACACACACACCCACCAGCTGTGGCCTGAGGACAGAGGACCCTGTCCCTCAACAAATTACAGGGCGGGAGTAAGGGTATTAGAGTATTTATAATGAAGTTTTATCAAGCAATCTCAGTGTACAGACTTTATTTTAAAACCTTTTAAAAAAAAAGGAGAGATAGTAGAGGAAACTTGAACACTGACTAGTTTTTTCATATTAAAACCTCTTATTTCTATGATCGGTATGCTGGGTATGTTTTCTGTAAACAAAATCCTCATCTTTTAAGTTTAATAACGGAATGTTCACACAAAAAATGGTGTTTGAAATTTGCTTTTACTATAACCCAAGGGGTGGAAGTAGACACTACAAATGAAACAACACTGACTACACAGTGGGTATGTTGGAGCCAGGAGATGGGGGTGTGGTAGTGCAGGAGACGATTTTCACTACTTTGGCGTAGGTTGGGAATTTCCTATAATCAAATGTTCTTTAAAGCAGGGAAGGTGCTGGCTCCTCTAGAAAGAAAGGTTTTCAACCACACAGACTGTAGGCAGAGCCACCAAATTCTCACACTGCTAGGTTTCAGGATCTCCTGGATCTCTGAAAAACTCAGGACCCAGAGAGCTGTTTTCCACATGGAACACAGGTATTTAGAAACTGACACTCAAAACTGAAAAAAAATTTGAATATACATTAATTCACCTAGAACCTAAACTACTACACATTAACATAAATAACATTCCTATTAAAGTTATATTTTCCAAAATAAAAAAATTTTACTGAAAAATGTGGCACTGTTTTGCACTTCGGGAAGTCTCCTTAATGTCTGGTGTAACCTGGATTCTCATGAAAGAATTCAATCTGCTGCCTTATCTCACCTCTGCCCATCTGAGGGAAACGAGTGAAAAAGAAATGCAATGCCATGGTATTACGCCAGTAATACTTTTCACCTTGCAGATTCCCCAGGAAGGGACTCTCAGAACCCCCGAGATGGGGAGAAAAGTCTGTGACAAAAGGCAGACCTCCCCCTTGCGACCACGCACAGCAAAGACCCTCTACTCCTGTCAAGTGCAAAGAGGCATAAAGTTGTCAGGAAAGGACACTGTGTCCCCCAAACCCCTTCCCGCACACACCACTCTCAGGAGGAGGAGCCTCTGTGCAGCAGGAACTTGGGGCAAGGGGCAAGAGACGTAAACCTTCGCACGGTCAAATCCAATGCAACTGGCGAACAGCTAGGATGCACTGCCTTCTAGATTGCTGACCCCTAAAAGATCAATTCACGGGGAATCCTGACAAATAGTTTTCTTTCAAATCAAACAGGAAAAAAACTGGACAGATCCAAATACATTCACAGATGGTAATGAACACGAGGCCAAGTTTCACGAAACGTTTTGAGCTACATGCTAGTGCACAGGGATACTGGGTGTCATTCAAAATTTCTTAGCACAGAAATTTCTTTGACTTTTTTAAAGTCAAAGTTTAAAAAAAAGCACTGTGCTCAGGTGCAAGGCATAGGTTCTAAAGTCTTCATAAAAAAGGGACAGGAAGAAAAACAGCATTAGAAGAGGAAGCCAAATGGGAAGGTGGGCGCTGTTAAGTAAATAGGAAACAACTCAACCTCTCAGGAGACCCAACAGGATGAAGGGACCAGAGGGACAGAACCCAGAGGAGACTGGCTCTGCAGGCACCCGCACGGCTCCCTCTGGAAGCATCTACCCTATGGAGCCATTTACTTAAAAGACACAAGATAGATTTACACAAACAGATCCACGAGGATGTTCAAGGGCTGAAAACGGGAAGCCCGGCAGTTAATGGGGGAGCGGGGGCGGGGGGGGGGGAGTAGGTTAAGCTATTGAAAAAAAGATGAAAGTTGAGCCATGCCCCCTATATGAGGTCTCCATGACACACAAGCACCTCTCCTTGTGGAATTTCCCTTCTCTCCTTCCCTCTCAACCTTTGGGAAAGTAACCCAACAGACTCAAAGGCCTTCTGTGATTAAGTGAAAAAAGCAAGTTTCAAAACTAGAGGAGGAGGAAGACGAAATTATACACACTACAAAGAAAAACTTTGCAGGTATTTCCTCTAGAAAGAGGTTGGACAAGGTGGAGAATTTATAACTTTATTTCCTTCTGTGTTGTTGAAATGCCTAGACAAGGGCATGGAGTTTGCCAAAGGACTCGGAGTTTTAAACCAAAATAAAAGGAGACTCATTTTAAAAAAAAAAAAAAAAAAAATCACCTTTGACTCACACTTTGCCCCAAACAAAACTTCAAAAGTGGTCAGAGTGCAAATGTAGAAAATATTATTGAACTCCTAGAAGAAACACAGGAAAGATGATCCTTGCCATGAGATTTCTTAGGATATAAAAAGGAGGAGTTGAGTTCACTGAAATAATAATAATGGTTCTGTTCTACTGATGACAATAAATGTTCAAAAATGTCATGGCGTGAGTTGTGATCCCTCCCCAAACTTCAATTACCCTAACCCGAAGTACCTCTGAATGTGACTGCATCTGAAGACAGAGTTTAAAGAGGAGACCGAGCTAGAATGAGGTCATTGGGGTGGGGCCTGCTCCATGATGACTGGCGTACCTATAAAAAGAGGAAGTCTGGACTTGTGCAGAAGGACGAGGATGTGAAGATACAGGGCAAAAGCAACCTGAAACTAAGGAGGAAGGCCTCAGGAGAAACAGCCGGTTCTCAGATTCCTGGTCTCCATAATTGTGTGAAAATTCTTATTATTTAAGCCACTCAGTCTGTGGTACTTTGTTACAGCAGCCCTAAGCAAACTCATACAGAATAAAAACGTAGGTACAAAACATACTTAATAGATCCATATCCACAGCATTTTTAGAATTCTCAATACTTGATAATAAGAAAACAACCCAATTTTAAATGGGCAAACACACACATGAAAAGATGCTGAACATCTATTAGTCACTAGGGAAATGCAAATTAAAACCATGGTGAAATTCTACTACCTATCTATTAAAATGGCTAAAACTGAAAAGTTGACAAGACCAAATACAAACGAACCCTCCAGGGCAAAACATGAACCCTCATACACTCCTTGTGGAATGCATAAAGAATATAGTCACTTTGGAAAAGACTGGCATTTTCTTATAAAGTTAAACATACACTAGCAGTAAGTACCTAGCAATAAACACGATAACCTCACAAAAACATGTGTTACGCGTGTGTGTGCGTCTCAGTTCCATTCACAATGATCAAATACTGCAAACAACGAAATGTCACAAATTAAGAAACTGGTAAAGTCAACAACAGAATTCCACTCAGCAAAAAACAGAAATGAACTTCTAGTGTGAACAACATGGATGAATCTCCAATATGTGAAGGTACTATACTCGACTCAAAGGCTATATGCTGTGTGATTCTGCATGAGACATTCTGGAAAAACCACAAAAAATCCAGAAAAGAACTCAGTGTTTAGAGAGGGGGGCACTTGCTGTGATGAGTTATCTGACTCAGTGCATTTATCAAACTCTGCAGAACTGAATTCTTACAATAGATGAATTTTACTGCAAGCTAATTATACCTCAATACATGTTCCACTTTACTCAGGGCCCAAGAATCCTGTACACAATAGACCAGTGCTGTTTATACAGAAATAAAACATGACCCACACAATAATTTTAAGTTACCAAATTGTCACATTAAAACTGCTAAACAGGTGAGGTTTAAAAAATATTTTACTTAAATATACCCAAAATATTATCATTTAAACATGCAGTCAATATAAAAATCAACTGACTTTTAAGATCTAGAGAACAAATTGCCTTTGTGGGGAGGCAAAGGGGGTGCCACATAGGGGTAGGGGGGGAAAAGGGGGTTTTATGGGACTATATGAAATCATGTGTGTTAAACTATTGAAAATTTAAAGACTCATTCAGTTAAAAAAAAAAAAACCCAAGTGATTTAGCTTTATTTTCATATTACTAAGTCTTGGAAATCCAGGGTGTATTTCACATCGATGGTGCATATCAATACAGACCAGGCATGCTTCAATTGCTCACAGGAGGCTAGAGGACAGGGTCACATCTGAGGTTTGAGTTCTAGAGAGCAGGACTAAGCATGATCCCAAGGAAAAGGCACAGAAGGAAGAAAGGCAAGGTGCTGGGGGTGGCAGAGAGTCGCCCCAGATCTATGAAAGCTGCCGAGTCTGGGACTGGGCTTCTCTGGTGCTGCAGCCAGTGAGTCTTTCAGGCGCACCCGTGCATACAGGCGCGCGCACACACCCCAGCTCATTCGTCGGAGTGTAAGGACAGAAAGGCAAAACACACAAAACAGCTACTCCTACACAACTCAGGGACACCCAACGGATGCAGAAAGGAAGGCAGGAGAAATCCAACTGGAAAACCAGGCTGTGCCTGCCTGCCCAGCAAGCAGGCAAAAGCCCACCGCCTACTCAGATCTAAGAGGTTCCTTACCACAGCCCAGGGGAGCAGAAAAGGAAAAAACGAGAATGAATCTGCTGGGGAAAATACAACCACCATGCAGTGGGGAAAATCAAACTACAGTCCTGGTGCATACTACCTTAGCATGTAACCCAGTCAACGACCAAATCACACAGTCCAATCTCAAATGAACCAGATAATTCAGAACAGCTTGGAATTCTTCTCTTTGGTTTAAGAGTATGCTGCTATGTTTATATTATGGTTATGTCTGATATGCTGGAATTCAGGGGGAGGAGAGTTTTTGTTTTGTTTCAGGGCATAATCTGGAAATAGAAATCATCTGTCCTTCTCTACCCTGAAGTCTCCTCCCGCCACCAACCCCCAATGCTGCAGATACCTCGGACAAAGCTATCTTTTCAGCTAAATGATAACCAGGTGGCTCAATGGTAAAGAATCCGCCTGCCACTGCGAGAGACATCAGTTCGATCCTGGGCTGGGAAGGTCTCCTGGAGAAGGAAATGGCAACCCACTCCAGTATTCTTGACTGGAGAGTTTCACGGACAGAGGAGTCTGGTGGGTTCGTGAGGTCACACAGAGTTGGACACGACTGAGCGCGCGCACACACACACAGGAAGTTTGGTTCAGCCTGCAGCTTGATGCAGACAGACACTCCCTGCGTGCTGGCTGAAAATGCTGCCCAGAGTTTCAGGTCAGAAACAGTCCTTGAACACTTTCAACATATGCCAAGGCTATCCAAGCATTTCTCGTGTGATTCAAACACAATCCTTACCTGGTAGGTGCTGCGTATCTCCCATTCTGAAGAAAGGCAAGGACTCAAGGGAGTGAGAGTGTTAGTCGCCCAGTTGTGTCCAGTGTCCGACTCTTTACAACCCCATGCACTGTAGCCCACCAGGCTCCTCTGTCCACGGGATTTCCCATGCAAGAGTACTGGAGTGGGTTGCCTTTCCCTTCTCTCCTCCAGGGGATCTTCCCCACGCAGGGATCGAACCCAGGTCTCCCGCACTGCAGACAGATTCTTTACTGTCTGAGCCACAGGGACTTGAGCCCATAAGGACTCAAGAGAAAGATGTTATGCAAAACACACACCTCAGCATCTCTCCGGACCTTCTTGGGCACCAGGAAGCACACTGAGGGGCCACTGCAAAGCAATGCTCGATTAGTCCACACAGTAATGAACACAGCTCTTACTCTGAGCATCCTGTCTTTAAACAGGTAGAAGACCACAACCACAGGTCCTACACATACCTTCCCCTTGTCCTTACTGTTTCTTGAAAGCCCAGGTCCCACGAGCAATCACTGTATTTATATACTTCTTGGCATGTCTCAAATTACACTTACATGTTTTTCACTCCAGTCAGACTTGAAGATTTCCCAACTTTCCATCAACTCCTGGACACCAATTTTAATAATCAAGAATGTTCCAATTATAAGATCGGAGTTTGAATTCATGCTATTATTGACTAACTTCTCCCATCAAGGAAAGTATTTTGGCTGTTGTTACTTTGCTTAGCCATTGACCCAAAGAACACAGCAATTAACCTGTAAAGACAAGAACTATTCGTAAGATGCTGAAGAAATATGTCTTCTGCAGGCAAGTTATGAAATAGTTAACTCTGCTGTTGCTCACAGTCTTTGGTTCTGAACAGACAGCCTGGTTTCACTGCCTCCAATACTTGAATGTGAAGAGAAAGCAGAAGTAATAAAAAGCTACATCCAAGTGCCTTGTGAGCCAACCAAAAAGATTTTCAAACCTGATTTTCCCTGTTAAACATCATTTGAAGTGACTTAATCCTTGGGTAAGCGTGCATTTTTGAGGAATGAAGCGTGTTCTGAAGCTAATATTCTGAACACTCGTGTGGGCACAGCCTCAGCTAGCACACAGAGCAGACAACTCACAAAGAACGATTAAGAATTTTTACGACCTCCTTTTTCTTGAGGTACAAGGTGGCACTGCCCTTTATCCCTACAAGAAGGTGGGTAACTGCAACAATGACAGTAAAACTCAACAGGGTATGAACTGGCACAGGCCTAGGTCTTCTGTAACTGGCAAGATTCAGAAATCAAATGCAAATGAAATCTAGTTATCTTGTAAGAAAGTTTCCGGCATTTTCCATGTGCTCACAGCAGGCAAGCCAGTTCCCAGCACACTGCCCTATACAACCAATACACATTTTCTTGAGTTAATGTTACTCATTATGACACACCACCTCTCCTCCCCAAGCTTCACATACCGCAATTTCATAAAACTCCACAAGCAAGATGGGCAAATGTACCAAAACCATAAAGTAATTCCAAATCACATATCATATTTCATATGCAGTTTTTTAAAAAACACAAACAGTATCATATTCCTGTATGCCATTGGCTAAAAGTATCAGAGCCTGCTCTTCACTGGCTTTCTCTCCATAAGCACTATATGTAAGTTAGAGGCCATGTGGTTAATTCCACAAATGAAATACAGTGAGTAATTATTTCCTATATTATCCATTCTGAATAACATCTAATCTAGCTGCTCAAGAAAGATTCCTGATTAGACAAGGAGGAAACATTTTATGTCATTAGCTATACAGTTTCGTCCTGTTGAGAAACTGCATTGTAATGAATACCAGATGCGTTTAAAGTACAGTAGGGCTCCAAACAACCTCCAAATCACATTTGTGTAGCCTGCTGATTATGAACAGTCAACATTTGACCTTCTACCTGTGACCTACTTACACAGTAAGACTCGTCCAACTCCCCAGATTCCAATCCACTCTAAATTAATATTTATAGAGTACAATCACTGAGGTTCTTAAACTACATTTTTCCTATTTTCACCCATACATCCTATGAGCTGCCTAATTAAAAGCAAGGTTTTCCTTTTTCTTTCTAAGTCAGTTCTGGTGGAAACACAACAGGATTAGCCTAGCCTGGACTCTTGCTACATAACCAAGACTTGACCTGTGTCTTGATTAAATATTAAGTCACTGGGGTTGTGGGGGAAATTAACATAGCAATGCATTTTCCATTCTCTTCACAAGCCTCCCCAAGCACAGCCCAAGTTTCCTCCCAGCGTCTTTCTCCTTGTATATCCACACGTGCACAGGATCATAAGTGAACCATGCTGATAAGGGGACAGCTACAAAGTTCTAATCTTTTTGAAACATACTGAAAAACATACTGTGAGGATGGAAGAATCTGGGGAGCTCAAATTAACCAGGCTCTAGCAATATAGCTATGCCTACTTGAAATTATTACACCAACTTCTATTTCCACAGACACACTGCCTACCTGGGGTGTGACTGAAATACCTCAGTGCTGACCTCCAGTTCACAGAAGACAAGAGTCACGGGGCTGAACTTCTCTAAAATCAAAATGTAGACGAGGCAAGAGAGCCAGAAGCTTGATTATTGAATTTAATTTATATAATTTGCAGCTGTTGACTAGGTTTACCCTCACAGAAAGTTATAGGGCCATCTGCAGCTTCTATTTTCCCTCCTATCCTCCAGTACAGACCCCACTTCCAAGTTTTGTTGCATAAACGGAAGCCAGGTAAATCCATCTCACTCACACACATAACAACAAAAGTTTGGAACTGAGTAGAGGAAAAAATTACACACAATGACTGTCAGAGGCATCCTTTGAAAATTACATTTAAGGCAGCAGCCCCTCGTTGACCCCAGGTTTCCAAAAAAAGGAAAAGGCTGTTTCTGTCTCCTGAATCTCTTTGATGATTTATAACATTCCATATATATCGCTCCTCCCCCAAGAAAGGGAATAAGCCCTAAAGCCAGTCCGTCATCCTTTCTGACATCACCAAAGGCCTGATTTCGTTCTCCCTGCTGTTAGCTCAGAAAACTGATTAGAACTGAATGTCTAGGCTGCTTCCTTATGCCCTTTTAATAAAGCCAACCACAGCAAAGAAAACAGAAATTAGTGGCAAGCACAGAGCTCCTTGCCACTGGGACTCACGGCAGCCTTTGGACAGGCCATTATGGCTGTCTGGCTCCAGCTCTCTTCTCAGTAACCACCACCCCCTCTCTTGCCTGCCCCACACCACCCTCTAAGATCAAAGGCAGCACTTACTGTTTATAACATCCTGAGCAATCCAGGAATCCCAAGAGGTTTTTGTTACCTTTCCCATCCCTCATTGTCTCTGCTCCCCAAAATACTCTCTTAACGACACTAGCCAACTCTGGCACAGGTACATCCAGGAATTAGACCTGCCCCAAATGATGCTCCTCTGAGATGCCTTATGGTTAAAAGCAGGGCGTGGGTGGCTCCAGGGGAACGAGGGCACAAGACTACTGGCCTCTACTTCCCAGCAACTGTGCGGCCAGCGCACAGCAAGCTTGTTGACAAGGAAACACAAAACGTTCTTGTTGAACATGTAAGAGGTCCCAGGTACCCTACAGCAGACATCAAGAAGGACATATGATCAGAGAGCCAGGGCAAAGCTCCGTCCAACCTGTTCCCTTCTGTTTTTCCCCTCTCCGAATGCTGCTACAGCCACTGGTCCTCAGGCCCAGCTCTCCCTTTTCGGTTAAAACACAAAGGCAGAGCAAGCTCTATCTGAGGATCGTTCTCATTCTCCATGCCCAGGATCACCAGCAGAACTCCTCTGCCTCCCTCTGCGTGCCCACCTCTTGTGCTGCGGGGAAGAGAGGCCTAAACACACAAGTTCTGTGGGAGCAGGGCTGGTCCTGAAAAGAAAGCCCTGACAAGGATCAACACCTCCCTACCCCAAGACACCTCTGTGCACCCGAGCTTTGTGTGGTCCTTGACGGTAATTCATCCCCTGCCAGGGACACACCTAGCCTGGAGTGCAGGGGCCCAGAACAAATGCCCAGGCAATCACAGCTGACTCAACAAGAGAAATTAATTCAAACAAAAATCCAAAAGATACATGCCAAGCCAAAAGCTCAGGGATTCAGAGGAAATGATCCAGTAAGAATTCTGGGCCCACTGGTTAACTTTGGAAAAACTCGCCTACACTGATCTTGCAAGCAGGGCAAAATCAAGAGGCAAACCTCTAGGTTTCCTAAAGTAAAGGTAAAAATTTCCTGGGGAGTTTTGGGGGAAATGACTTTCGGGGCAATGTCTGCTGAATATCTCAGATTTCAAACTAAAGCATATCTTTACTATGAATCCATTCATCACCCTTAAATGACTCCCCAAGTCACACCAAACCACAACCACCTCAGAAGCCAAACTATTGTTATTATCCTGAGAGATTTGCATTTTCAAGTAAAAGGGGGAAAAAACTGACATGCGCTATTGTTTCACAGACTGATTTATTTCTGAACTGGTTCTGAGTTGTTTTTTCCCCTTTTCTGAAGGGGGTTTCTTAAGGGGGACAGGAAGAAATTATTTCTGACTTTGAAAATTCTATTGCTAAATTGATAGGAACAAGTTGAATGCTAAGGCAACGTGCCATTTCTAATTATAAATAACTGGTGGGGAAAGAATGTATAAAAATCACAACTGCTAATACTTAGTGCCTACAGGGATTCATTCTAGACCAGACACACTCATCTAAAGCCCCCAGCTACTCTAAGCTACTATTATCCTCTTTTTATTAACACAAGTGAGGAAACTGACGTGCTGGCAAGCTAAATTACTTGCCCACAGTCATTCCACTAGAAGCAGAGCTGAGATTTGAACTCAAGGCTTCAAGCAATCCTTATAACTGATCACACGGCTTCAAACGTTTGTTCAAAACTGAACAAGAGCTGGGCTCTTTTAAAGAGACTGATGATGGCATTCCAAGACAGACAGAAAATCTGTGCAATGAGGAAATTCATTTTCCACGTCTCCAACAAGGAGTCTCACGGACTTCAAGTGCTTCACATAATGACACTACTGGGGCCTCTGGGTTCACCCCAAAATTCACCTGAGGTGCTGGTCTAGAGAGAAACGCCCCAGGCACAGCTCACTGAGCATCCTCTCCCTCTGTCACCTCGCCCACAGGCACAGCCAACTGAAATAAGTGCTGCTTCTCTGGGAGCATCGTTCACAGTCCTCCAGTGCTCGAAAAGGGGAAAGAAATCAAGGTGGCTTTTCACTTTTCCCGTGATACTGATTACTGCCAACGACAGCCCAAGACATCTTCACTTTCAAGCAGCACCAAGCATCAGGAGTTCTACCATCCTCAGCAACAACCCTTAAAATTATTACAGATGCAATCTTTCTTTTAAAAGATTCCTAACTGGGAACCTTGGCTAAATAACAACAGAATCTGCATTTCATAGAGCTTCTCAAGCAAGCAGCTCCATTTTTAGACTCAAAATGTGCAGAGGTCACCGTTTTAGTTGTATTTGTGGCATTAGTTGAGAAAACACTAAACATTTACAGAAAAGAATCAAACAAAGGCAGGGCCCTTGGGAATGAGCTCCAGCTCCAGCTAACTAAGTCTTCCATCACTAGGAAATCAATCTAAAGAGAAGATTCATTTTTAAAGCATTACATTCTTCTTTTATAGATTTGGGAGCCAAAAAGAAATCTGATTCCAAGTCAGTACCAGCAAGTGCTGGTGTAGGGACAGGATACCAGGCCCAGCTGGCACACCGCCCACCCCCACCCCCCCCCACAGGACTTGCTTTTCCCACTTCCAATTACAGTACCGGACTCAAAGACTCAAACTGAATAAGACATGAAGGAACTGGGCATAAACTCCACTCGTTTCTTCAAGGAACTCAGGACCAGCATGACTCATGGGAGCCCTGGAGCACCAGAAGCCACTTTATCTGTCTTGGACGAACCCCATCCTAAGCGTGAAGGTATTCCAGCTGCATGGCGGCTCCAGAATGAGCAAACTGAAGGGTCAAACTGATTCTGCTATGCTTCCCCTGCTAAGATCCAAGATACATTTGAAAATGTAATGCTTTAAGATGTAACTTCACACAGTCCCTCTCATTGCCCTGGGAAGCTAGCTGATATCAGGCAGCGGGGGGAGGATAGTAAGGCATCAGCTTTGCTAACCCACCCAGAATGGAGTGAAGTGAACTAAGTCCTAAGGGACCAGCTCGCCAGTCCCGACGCTCTGTCATCCTGCAAACTGTCCACTAGCTGGCGTCTTCAGGAAGCAACGACTGTAACAAAAACAAGTCTGCACTCTTCTTTCTGACAGAATCCACCTAGGGCAGGACAGTGACAGTCTCTGGACGAGCGTGCCACTCGTGTGTTTCCTGTGAAAGGCTTTGCCGGGGCAGCCAGAAGTGAACAAAGCAGGCCAGCTGTGCAGACATTCTGCTTTACCAACACACTCCAGAAACCAAGAATGACAGCTGACAAATCCTTTCTGCCCATTTGTTTCACAGCCCCTCAACTTTTGGGTTCCCCTCTGCCATTCTGCGAATTCAAAGCTTCCTCTTTCCTCTCTAATCCAAGAGGCCTCCACTGCATTTCCGGGGGTCTCTAAGCCTCAACACACAAGAACCAAAGAAACTGCACGGGTTATACATCCAGTGCATGGCTTTTCACTCACCTCTCAGTATCATTCACTGAACTAAAGCTCTGCCTTGGAGGGCATGGCAACCCACTCCAGAATTCTTCCCTGGAGAATCCCATGCACAGAGGAGCCTGGTGGGCTGCAGTCCATGGGGTCGTCAAGAGTCAGACATGACTGAAGCGATTTAGCACGCATATGAGAAATCTTACACCAGAAGTCAGAAAGGGAACAACAGCAAATCTCCAAGTACTATTTACTCATTTGCTCCTTCAACAAATACTTAAGAAGCACCGCTTTAGGTGCCTGAGGAGGATCTGTGAGCAAGAATAAATAGCTTCCTGCTCTCACGGAGTTTATACTCTAAACCGACGAGGCAGTAGCAAGCGTGGTATCTGAGCCAGTGGCACACGCTAGAAATAAGAGGGTGGCGTTAACACAGCACCTGGCAGCAGAGCAGCGCAGTGAGGCGAGCGCGGCGCGGGCCAGCCAGGGGCCACAGGGCCCGGATTCCAGCCCAGCCGGGACACTCGCAGCCCTTCAGCCAGGCCTGGACCTCAGGAGGCCCCACAGCCGTCCTTGCCTGTGAACCCCATCACCTGAATAGCTGCTATGCAGAACCGGTCACTTCTGTTGGCTATACCTTGGACCCAAACACAGTATTATTTCCCCCAAACAAGATACTGAAGAGCGCCTGAGCCCTTCCTGAGGGCTTCGGGAGCAGCGGGCCTAGGGCTGTTTGGGAAGAGAAAGACAAAGGTAACCACACGCCCCACACCTGCCGGCTCAGCCAGTTGGGGGAAGGCTAGGATGGCAAAGGCACTGAAGCCGCAGCTTTGAGAAATCCCAAGTGGGAAGAGATGAGCTTCTAATGACGGGTTCTTGACATGCAGTGAAGTTTCTTGAATCACCAGGGACTGTTCCCACCAAGTCCACTTACTTTCAGTCCACTTACTTTCCTCCCCAGATTTGCAAGTCAAAAGACTAGCGCCACGGAGAAAAGACAGCACTTCTGCGAGGCTGTGCAGCACCCCATACACTAGACACTGACGGTCAGCACCGCCCCCGGACATGCCCCAGACACGCCCCCTTCTGCCCAAGCACTGAGGACCCGCCCGGCTCTTGACTTGAGCAGCACCCTGGTGCCACCTCAGTGGGGACAGCAGGTTTTCTCGGGAAAGATGGCTCTCCTGAAAACGTGAGGCCACAGTGAAGAGGCCCAGAGGCCAGCTCTGTGAAACTGCGCCCCGGTTCCCAGGATTTACGCAGAGCCTCTGGGCCGAGGTGGAGCTGGCACACTCCCGGATTCCCAACCCAGCCACCATCCTGCCCACACCCCAGCCAGGACACCTGCTCTAAACACAGCACTTTCTTCATACAGAAAAAGAGAGAAGTTACAGCAGACACCAACCAGGCACACAGAGCCACTCGGACAGGAGGATGGGACCTTCCCATTGATGAAAGCTAGGTCAGCAGAGACCAGGAGACAGTCTCCTGCACCCCAGACTCCGTGACTCTTCCCTACCTGGGGTCGCTCTGGCCCACCTTCCCGCTCTGACCCAAGGAAGGCAGGCAGAGCACTTCCCTGGTGGTCCAGTGGTTAGGACTCCGTGTTCCCAATGCAGGGGACATGGGTTCGATCCCTGGCTGGGGAACTAAGATCCCATAGGTGCGGCCAAAAAAAGGGGGGGATATAAAGAGGTTACCAAGGAAAGAGACAGCTACCCAAGCTGAGCTCTGTGATATTCAGCACTGAATTATCTTCCCCACAAATGAAGTTTCAAAACATGAAACACAAACAAAAATGTCCATATTCTGTGCAGCTGCACGCTGCAGCCTGTGTTAAGGGAGAGACACCAAAGAGAAGAGCGAGAAGTCCGGTGCTTCCTCTCAGCTCTGAGGCTAAGGAACAAGGTGTGGGTCTGCTGAATTGTCTGCTTGTTTCTCTCCCTCATCTGGAGGGGTAAGCATGGAATCTGGCTGGATCAGCTCCCCAGGTACTCAGCTTCTTCAGTCTGTGAATGCTAAAGCTTGTCTTAATGCCCAGTTAAGAAATGGACTCTCCGAGCAATAATGGAACCGCCAGACCCTCTGAGGAGGAAAGACAAGAGAAAGAAAACCACAAAGAAAAAAAGACTATTCGGCCATAAAAGGGTAGAACTTATTGGTACAAACAGCATGTATGAACCTCAAAAGCATTCCAATGAGGAGACCTAGACACAGGATTGCTTCTTTCTCATGAACCTTTACAACACTGGCCCAGACCTGGCGGCGGGGGGGATCTGTCAGCAGGACCTCTCTGAGGGGATAGAAGTGTTACATACAATACCAGGTGTGGGCAGTCACCAAAACTTACCAAAACGTGCGCCTGCAAGAGTTGCAGTTGTAAACTGAACTTTGAGAAACTTTTAAGACATTTGAACTAATTTACAACTGTTTTCAAAAAGAAGAGGGGAGGTGCAGTTGTGACAACTCACTGGGTTAAACTGATTTTTCTGGAAAGCAGCCACCCGTGTTAAACACAAGTCAATGCCAGAAGCCACACCTTGGGTGACACAATTCAGGGACTGGGTCCAAATGTGGGGAAATTCCCCCAAGTTTGAGGCTGTGAAAAGTGACTTAGTAAAGAAATATTTATGATAGAAAGTCCCTGTAAGGCCTTGGGATATTTAAAGAAAAAGCAGATTTCACCTTTTAAAAAAGAGAGAGAGAAAGTCACCTTTGTACAAGCTGAATCAGATACGATTTGTGGTTTATGTTAAGGGATTTGTTTCTGTGCTGGGCAGAAAAGCAAATCCAGTATTGACCTGTGCTGAAAAAAGGCTTGCTCAGATGTCTTCATCCTTTTTCAAATCCAGTGAGGTCTCAAACAGAAGGAGGCTCCCCACAAGGTGGGCAAGAAGCAGGAGACCAGCACCCTCTTCCCTGGGGGAGGCCATCCAACTGGGGGTGGGGGGATGTGAACCCCTGCCCCAGTCCATGCCCCACGGGGAAAGGTCTGAGAGAAATTACTCCACCAGAGTTCCAGAAAGTGCTATGGCAAACCTCGGCATCCTACAGGAACCCAGCCCTGGCACTCCCATGACAAGAACTCCACGAGGGGTCTCATAAGGGGACTCAGGGCAGGCGGCCCCGCGGAGACACAGAGCATCGGAACCTGTTCCCAGCAGCCCACAAACCAAAGTCAGCTCAGTTTTTGGCACAAAATGATTTACAAATCATCCTGGCAGGCGTCACATCCAAGAGCTATTTTTAAGACAATAATTGTGGTCTAAATCTGGTCAGAGAGTCCTGGGTGTTTGAGGTTAAATCCCACCTCCTGGGAAGGATCAGTCAGAAGACTCAGGCCCATTTCCATCCCCAGCTCTCCAGAACCACCTGGCAAAAAGTACAAAGAGAGCAGCATGGCTCATGGCGTCCTGAGAACCCCATCACCAGAGTTCAGGGCTCTGAACCACTCTGTTCCACTCGCCTTGCATTTTGCATGTAAACCACCATTTCAGTTTTGGTTGGGGTAACATGGGGGGATGAGGGGTGCACTTATTAATGCTATCTGTAAATGGTAAGTTCAGCAGACAGTATTTTCCACTGTGACTAGTCATTTGTTAAGAATACCGATTTTGTTACTTTTATTCTGTAAAGTGGCTACAGCAGGAAGCATTGCTTTTACACTGTTCTGCAGGGTTACGATAAAAGCTCGTTTTCATGTATTTTTACATAAATCACATGCTCGCTTTGCTCTAACCAGTAGCAGGGGGCAAAGGCATCTAAGCAGCACTCTTAGAAATTAAATTAGCTATCTGGTATTCATCCATTTCACCAGAGACGCCCAGCCCAGCCCCACCAGTCCATCTGTGGAAACCCTCCCTTGTTTCAATCCACAGCTGGATAAGCGGCTTCTCGTAAGAAACGGCAACTCTCTTTCTTCCCAAAATTTTAGATGCCTTTTTCTAAAAATTACACTGCAATGCATATTTCTTGGAAAAAATACAAAACTGCCTTATCTCGACCATTGCTCCCTCTTCCCAAACTCCTACATGATTTTTCACAGTGAGACCTTCCATTTCACTCTTGAAGACACTGCTCTCTCAATCCCATCTTCATCAGCTGAATTCCTATCCTTCAGGTGTCTACACTGTGACATCCAGGAAGTCTGAGTTGTCCTTCCAAACTGTGCCCACAGCATCCTGGACACCTAGTCTATCAAAGCACTTGTCCCCACCCTCTAGAATAACGTCACAGCCACTGTTCACTCCTGAGTGCCTGGCAGATGGTAGATCAATAAATATTCCTCAGATAAACAAACAAAAATTAAACTAAACTTATTCTGATCACTCAGACAAAATACTGCTGGTTTTGGTGTGCATGTATTTGTGTGTGTTTCCTCCTACAGTACTTTTCCTAAACAAATACACTCTTTATTTGAATTATTATAACCACAAAAGATTAAACTCTACATACTATTTTGTCACTTGCTTTTTTCACTTACTACATTATGTCATTAAATATTCTTGCTACCGGAGCATTTTAATGATTGCATGGAACAGATGTTCACTAATTTAACCAATCCCCCACTGGTTACAATTTTTCACTGTGATACACAGTGAAATACACTTGATACAACCCTGTGGCCAAGTCTAAATAAATTCCTAGAAGCAGAGAGGCTGAGTCAAAACGGTATGCAAAATATTGCACGAGCTCTAGTACACAGAGAAAGCTGAAAATGCAGGTTATCGATTTTGGAAGGATTCAGACAGGATCGCCACAACCAGAAGGAGGAGCGTTTAACTGGCTGCGGAAACATAGAGAAGATGGTTTAGCCTAGAGAAGATGAACACCAAGTCTGTTAGATAGGAATTATGTTTATTTAGCTCCTTCTGAGGATAAGAAAGCAACCTGAGAAAGAAATGGCAACAGCATGGAATCTTCCCAAAGAGCTATCCAACACGACCCTGTGTGGCTTTAAGCATTGAGGCTGAGGCAGGCAGGGATCCTGGCAGGGGAAAGACGGGGTCGGCGTCACTCGTGTTCACCTACTACTGTGTCAGCCCTCCGGAGGGCTCCGCACAGTGCTCTTCAAGTGAGACCGGAGAAAAGCCACGAAACTTTTCCTGTGTTGCCCTAACTATCAGAGCACACAGCATACCGACTGCACACAAAATGCTCCCAAGAGAATCAATTTCCCCAATAAGCAAAAAAGTCCCAGTCGACCAAATGATGGATTCAGTCACCGACAACAGCAGTGACATTTTGTCTTTGCGAAATGGGGAGGGTCTCACTTAGCCTCACAGCTTAAGGCCCTCACTGTAATATATGTAATAAGAGCAAATGACTCTAATGAAAACATTTGTTGCAATTGCCTAATCTCTGTTTTTTACAGAAGGAAGGTATTCAACAGATCAACTGTCATTATTTAACCACAAGGGGACAGGATTATCTCTTCCTCAATTTTTACCAACGTTCATATGTAAATGAAGTAAGTTTCTAAAAGATACCTTTTTTTTTTAAAAGGAAAGTCGAGGAAGGAGGAAAATAATGCTGTGTTTCTATTTAAACAAAAGTTTCTTTAGAAAGGCAGGGGGATGAGTGAAGTGACAAGCTGAGTGCCAGCATCAAGTTCTGGGGGACAATAAAAAAAGGCTCAGGAGTCTGTGAGCTTGGCCCCTTCTGACTTTTGTTTCCATATTCCACATTCCTATCACGGAGTTCACAGCACCATGCAACACAGATGTTGTAAGAATCATACAGGTTAACACATGGACAACACTGAGACAAGCGCCCAGCACACAGGAAGTGCCATTTAACTTCACGCCATCAGTGTCGTCATTTCCATGTGTACTTAAAGAGAGGGACAAAACTCATGAGAATAATGCAGGACTCAAGGAAACAAAAAGGCTGGTGAAGAGATGACTTTAAAAATACAAGCAGTCCACCTTCTGATAGTTCATTTATAACCGGCTGTTTAAAACTCAGGATGCATTTCATCATAACAAGGGTGTTTCAAGTGGTGGTTGGGTTCCCAAAGCAACACAAAAGAGTTCAACAAGACTCACTAGGATTTCAGGGAAATGACTGGAAACGGCCAAAGGACATTATGGGGGAAAAAACAAAACACAAAACCATTTCCCTGTGCCAATTCAAAAGACTGGGAAACCTCAAGGAGGGACACTGGACAGAGACTGTTCTGAAGGAGGAAAACTGTGACAGCGCCTCCAGCGTGGCAAGCCGTCACTCTACTGGCTCCAGAGAAAATAATCAAGTTTTAAACCACAATGGCTGGGAGTCTGGATTTCTTGGACCTTATGAATTATGCACTATAATGAACTGGGCATATTAACTAAAACCAGGCTCTGCTCTCCTAGGATATCTGGGCAATGGATGTTATTTCTCATTGGCTACTAGTGCTAAGTCTGAAAGTCAACTAATCACAGAATCAAAGCGAGAGATGAGCTAATGTACAGAAATACACAAAATCTCCCCCCTCTCCCATAAACAAGTGTTCTGGATTCACAGCAGGCCACTGTCAGAAAAGGAGAAACACCTAGAGCAACCTCCAGCCTCAAATAAATACTACATAATGAAATTCCAGAATGGACAAGTCCAATTTCCTTGTGGGTGAGACACAAGTGTTTTGTATAAACCACAACCCCTTCCTCCAGGCAGAGCTCCAAGGAATTTTAAAGTTTGAATGTAAAAGTTAACTGCCATCGACTAAAAACAGAACAAAGAAAATAGACATTTAAAATTCAAAGCAGAAGGATGAGGTGAGGAGAAAGGATGGCGCCCACCTTCCCCACCTTCATTCTGTTCTCCACCCCCTTTGTCTCTCCGGCTTTTGCTTCTATATTCCTTTACACCGTTGTGCTGTCTGTCTTTCCCCTTGTAAAAGGTCTTCCTGGGCCTATGTCTGTTTAAAAGTCCAAACAATTCAAAACTAAACTACAGGTAACTTTTCTTGGGAGGGGCTGATAAGATTGTTTCTTGATCTAGGTAATTCAACTTGAAAGTTCAACGTTTCTTTAAAGCATCTGAAAACTAGTTTAAAGAAGGTAGCATTCTTTTCAGTTTCTCAGAATTTGGACTAAATGGAATGATCCTTAAGGTCCTTAAGCCAAGCCAACAACTCCTGCCTCGTTTTTTAAGAAAATATTTATTTGTTTTTATTTATTTATTCATTTACTTGGGTGCACTGGGTCTTAGTCACGACCTTCGGGATCTAGTTCCCTGACGAGGCATCGAACCTCCAGTCCCCTGCATTCGGAGCTTGGAATCTTAGCCACTGAACCACCAGGGAAGTCCCTGCCTCGCTGTAATTTAATTTTGTGGTCGCTGCTGCTGGAGTTGAGTACATCAACTCAGAAAACTCTCAGGACACAGCATACAAATACACACCAAATACAACAACCTGACTGCAAAGCACCCAGAGTGTCTGCCATTTGTGAATCTCCAAGTATGAAAACCGAAGTTAGCTGCCAGCAGAAACTCTGAACACTGAATGCCTTCAGAAACTGCTGCTAACTGCTACAGCTTTCAAAAACCTGACATTTAGAAAAGAAATCTATTTGGTCCCACAAGTGGGCCTCGAGAAATGTAAACTGAGTTCTTCTTTGCATTTTAAAAAATGTTGCCAACAGACTGGTGAATACTAGGAAATTCTTAACCTGAAAATGTTCAAAATGACGTGTATGTGTATATATGTATATACTGTGCACAGCACAGTACCCTAGAGAGATGGTGAGACCTCTTTGTAAACATTCATACCCTGCCCAAGTAATTCCTGAGACTTCATTTGAAATGTAAGCACCTCTCTTAGAGACAGAATGTTAGGTACTGAGGGAATAATCCAGAGAGATCAGGGAGAAAACCAAGGCCAGGAACCCATAAGACCCCCTTGAACTCTGTTTACTCTCAGTCAACAAGGACATCTGCTCCTGGCCTGTTAGCCAACAGCGAGGTCACGGTCCAGGGGGAAATAAGCTGCTTTACTCACCCTTCCCCATCCCGGCCTCAACCTAACCTCCTCCCAAGATGGAAACACCACCAGAGAAGAAAACTAGTGTTAACTCTAAGCTGAACCACGGTGAAGAAGGGGCTGGAACGCGGTGAAACGGAGGAAGTACCCAAGGCACCGTGAGGTCTCTCTATCTCCAGAGTAAAGCAATGTCACCAGCCTGCAACCCCCTTTCCCAGCCAGGCCCCTGGGGCGAAATCTGCAGGAATGCACCCAGATTCAACCATAAGAGGAAGCCCCATCGCAGTGACCTCACAGAGGGGGGTGTGTTCAAGAGGACTAGCCAACCTAAGTAGACAGTTTTTAAGTAGTTCCTCAAAACTATTATAAGCAATGCTAGCAGTATGGCTACTGTTCCAAAGACAGAAGGCCTTACAAAAGCGAGCAGCCATATCCTTGGACGGGCTTATTTTCCAGGTGGAAATTATGGGCAAGAAACCCTGGACCACTAACCCCCAGGCTTGTGCTCGCTCCCAAGGGGCACTCAAGAGGCTGCAATGACCCCAGGACAGATTTCTGATGTTCCAGCCAAAGTGGTCTGAAAAAGCCTTTAGCTAACAGAAAAGAGCCAATTGAGGGGATGAAATACAGTGTACAAGCTGCTGGCCCACTCTCTGCACCGCACCAGGAACACCTGGAACCAGGCTGTCGCCACCAGCACGTGCTCTGTAGACACACAACTCAAGGTGAAGCTGAGCCTGCTTGGCTGCCGGCCGTCATCTAGGAACACAGACATTTGAAATGTAAGCCCAAGAAACTGTCCAGGGCCACCATGGAGGACAGGATCCTTATCCTTATATGGGATAAGAGCAGGATTCAGGGCAGAAATCCACAGAGAAGCCTGTGGACCAACAGGGAAAATATTCAATAAAATATCCGTTGATTGATTCTTTAAGAGAAGATTAAAGGGTTAGAGGAGGAAAGGCCAGGGAACAAAGGTCAAAAGTAAAGCATCAGTCATCCAGAAATAGGCATCTCTGTAAAGGGCAATCTGATGATGGTCTGGTTGCTGCAGAGAGGGCTATACCCTCAACAGCTGGCTTCTTCCAGGGTCTGCAACCTGCCAGCCTGGGAAAGGCTATTGCAGACTGGGAATCCTCCAGCTTCATGTTATTCCTCTAAAGAATGAATGAATGGTCAGCTCTCTGGGACACTACCCAAGAAGTACAGGCTCATCTCCCTCAAACTCTAGTGAGGATCAAAAACCATGTCTACCCTCCACCACCGACTTCAGGAGACGGGAAAAAGGAGGCATGGAGGGCAAGGGCCAGACATGAAGAGAGAGCCAGGCTGGCTGGTTACCCAGGGGAGTAGGCACTGCCTCCTGCTTACTTAGCAATGGTTACAGCTCTTGACACAGACTAACCCCACTGGGGAGATAATATGATCATCTCATCTGAAGAAACTGAGGCACAAAGAACTTAGGCAACTTGCTAGAAGTCACCCAGCTTGAATAAGAGGCACAGCTAGGATTGAGACCCAGTGCTCCAAACCATAAACTGTGAACTGAGGGTTCAGTGCTGGGTTCAAGGTTACCTATCACTGAACATACAGCTGGGATTCACCCCAGGCAAACCAAAAAGAAGGCACCTAACATGAACAACCAGAGAAGGCAATGGCACCCCACTCCAGTACTCTTGCCTGGAAAATCCCATGGACGGAGGAGCCTGGTAGGCTGCAGTCCATGGGGTCACTAAGAGTCGGGCACAACTGAGCGACGTCACTTTCATTTTTCACTTTCATGCCCTGGAGAAGGAAATGGCGACCCACTCCAGTGTTCTTGCCTGGAGAATCCCAGGGACGGGGGAGCCTGGTGGACTGCCGTCTATGGGGTCGCACAGAGTCAGACACGACTGAAGCGACTTAGCAGCAGCAGCAACATGAACAACACATAGTAGTGTCTGCACCTGAAACAGCAGTGTCCAAAGTCAGAAATATCTATTCCCTTCAGTAAGTGCCCGTCCAATGAGATCACCTAGTTTAATGGTGACGGGATTGGGGACTTTCTTCAGGGCAGGATGTTGAGGCCGGTACTAAAAATAATACTAAAGATTTTAGTCACAATTATTTAGGGGGTAACTTTCTCCCAATAGATCTTATTTGACTGGGCAAAGAGGGTGACAAACATTTTAAATGGGTCCTTCCAATATGTTAGCAAAGCAAGCAAAAGGGCTGAACTTGAGAACAATCAAGCCCTAAGGATAAAGAGCCAACGCCAGCAGCTGCTGGGCCTCAGACCCGGCCCCTCCCCAGGCGCCCTGCTCAGTATAGTCTGGGAGCCGCCTGGCATTCTCAAGCCCTGAACCATAACAGGGATGGCAAATAAGATCCCCAGGTGATTCCCATGCAGGTCTGAGAAGTGCTGCCCTATATAAGGACGTCTGTGTGCCTCAGGACAGCATCACACTTTCTACCAGAAAACAAGTGTAGGCACGGAAGTGAAGGAATCAGTCAAAGATCTGCCACAGATTCCTATAAATTTTCATTTAAAAATTAGAATTAACCTTTTTATTCTGCCAAGTGTGAGCAAGAGGAAATTTATTGAAAATTCTTTGTGGTTCACAACTGCCACCAATTTTGAAAAGTAACCACCAGAAATCCTGTGAGCACAATGTGTCTACTACTATCTGATGTTCTCTCTCTCTTTGCATTAAAACTGTCCCCATCCTGGGCAATGAGCAAGAAGCCCCATTTCAGTTGTATAAGAAATTCTACTTGAACTTAAAAAGTGAATCACTAAAAAAATGAATGAAGCTAACAAAATTTTTAAAATATAGAGAGTAAAGAAACAGGGACCACCTCCGAATCACCCTAAAGCATATACACATACCACGCTAAATATCACAGAGGCAAAAGCAGAACTTGGGGCATTAGGTTTTCAAGCTAATAAAGCTGCAACGAACAGCTTTCTTCATCACTCTTAAACATATTTGTAAATATTATAAAATGAAGCATGTCATGAATAGATGTTTGGATGTCATGAATCGTTACCTTATGTATGCGAACTTATAAGCCATTTTTCCCTATTTCAGATATATTTTTCCTTAAGTTACCAGTAACTCAAAAGAACACATCAACATACAGCTCACCAACACTGACAATCTATGTTAATCAGATTTTTACTACTCCAGAAAAATAAGGAACTCTCCTTATTACAACCTAAGTCACCAAACCAGACATTTCCTTCACAGGCTAATAATAAAACGTGTCCATCAACACACCAAGGGGGCAGCCTCACTTCCTGATCTGAATTTCATATTCAAGTATCCATGTAATTTCCCCTACCTTGCAAACATTCAGAAAAACTATGCATTCTTTCTTCCTACTAAACCATGGTGGGAAAGAAAACAGCATCATCCCACACAAACCACTCTCAAGAGCTTACAGGCTGCAGTTAAATCTATACAAGAAATAAAATTTGGCCAACATCCCTCATTTAATGTGATCCTCTCACAACGGGAGATGGATTGCAATTATCCATTAATGTAACCTACCCTCCATAGTCAATAAATAAATGTCACTCCCTGTCACTCAGATGAATCCTGAGTGAAAAGGCTAGAAAGAAATAAAGATATAAATGAGATTCTGTAAATATCCAAGGAACACGCTGATGACTGATTTCAAGCCAAAATGTCTAGAACTTGTGACAGAAAGTAAAATGCCTGTGATTAATATGGACTTACTTTTAATTTTAAATGCATTAAAGTTACGCTAACATTCTCACTGGTCTCTGCAGAGAAAAAAATTTAAGTAAAAAAAGGGCTCAGGTTCCAATTTGCTAACTTAAGTCACACCCTGTCATTTTGTAAGCTTTCCTCCTTACACCACCCTGCTGTGCCTTTGGACTTTTTAAAGACCTGGGATTTGAGTAATTATAGCCATTTCAGAAATGGTTACTGAAAACCTAGCTACCTATACACAGCTTTAAATGTCTCCCTCTAAGTCCTCAGTTTACAGGGAGACTATGTAGGGAGTAATTCTGTTCTTTTACACCCAGAATCTTTCCACCCCAATACGGTCTGCTTCTTGTTTTACCCAAATTCACTCACTGAGGAGTTACCTACTAACTGGTATCCCTGATGGGGTCTGGGTAACCCTAAGTCTTCTGTAGAAACTATTTCAAATTAAGAATGCAAGATGTGGGGAAACACCAGGGGACGGCCTGCTCCCTTTCTCCACCTGTCCCCGTCTCTCCTCCTCTCTCTCACACACGAGCGGCAGCAGTGACAACATAGGGGAGCCTGGTCTTCGCAAACAGGCTCCACCATCCAGTAATTGGTTCATAAATTTTATTCATAACTTGAAACAGAAAGGGCTGAAAATGAGCAATCTGTAATCTTAAAGGTTGTCATTACTCTCTGGCTGCAAGCGGTTAAAAAAGGCCTTGCAAGCTGGTGAATTACAGGTCCAGTTTATGAGCTCAATGAGCTCAGAAGCAGCACAGCATCTCAGGAAGCGCGAGCCAGGAGGGGAAGGAGGTCAGCTGCAAGCCCAGATGGACTGAAGCTCAGTGTCACTTATCCCATCCCAGTGGAACAGTCCTTCCTGCTCCCAAGCCCTCCAGCCTCCGTCACTGCACAGAGCACAGCTTTAAGATGGAGACATCTTTACCCGTCTATTAGGCATCTTCCCCTAAAATGTATTTTGCATCAGACCTTGCCGACTATCTTTAAACAAAGGTTTCCACATGTTCATGAGATAATCAGGAAAAGCACATTCAACCTTCACTCCTGACGAGTTTTCCAACAGGTTTTAGTCCTCATAGAACAGTTCCAGACTATCCAAACCTCAAATGGAGGTATAAACATCTACACTCTGGACTCAGTGGGTTTTTCCATACATATGCTGGACTAAATTAGACATCACATCTCAGAACAATCTGGGATTCTGTGTATGGACATCTCAGAACCCGCAGGTTGAGGGCAGTGATGGGGGTGGTGTGGACAGCCACCCTAGGGAGTTACTGGGAAGCTCACGCCCACAGGACCTGAGATCCGGGCAGAACTGAACTCCAGTCTCTTAAGGGGCAGCAAGCCAAGTAGTGATCAAGAGAAGCCTCAGTGATCAGCCTCAAGGCAAGCGAGTCAGACCAACAGAAAATATGATTCAATGCAAAACGCCTTATCTCATTCCCGCACGCCCACGCCCACCTCTGAAGTGAGGAAACTAGCAGAGGTTGCCTCAATAACTTCCGGCCCAATGAGGATTGCTCTGGAAACTACAGCAGAGCCATCCGTATGGCTCCCAAGCTTCAGTGCAATGGGGGAAAAGAAAAGGGAACAGAGACACCAAGACCACGGGTCTGGGCAGAACGAGGTGGACTTGCTTTTATTCCCCCTCGCAGACCAGGAAACCGCACTTCTGAACGCCACTCCATCCCTTCTCTAAGCAGAATATTCCTTGCTACAGCAAAGGGGAGAATACCAACTTCAGAGCGCTGATGGCAGGCTTAGGGAGTACGGCAGAAAGCTGGGCCTCAACACGTTTTGTTCCCTCTAAAACCACCACCTGACCCCTTCCCAAAAAAGGGATTCTGACCCGCTACCCTCACAGACCCACATCCTCATGACTGCACCCAGAGACAGATCAATACTGTATCTTCCTGGTGTCACACACACCTGGACCTCTCGCAGAGTAATCTGAAATCTGGTTTATCCTACTGACACCCTCGTTTTCACAAGTGAGTTTCTGGCAGCAGAGGGGTGATTAGAACACAGCTGACGCACTTTACACACTACTCTGGTCTTTCCCAAAGAGCATTCCAGAGAACTCTAGGTCCAGGGATATTATGCAAAATCGGGGTTCACTGATCAACTAAGTGTGAGGCGTGTCGGCCTTACGCAGGTTTCTGTCCTTTAGCCCTGTTCATGTGCACTGTGATTCTCCTTCTCTAAGAATTCTGACCACAGACGCCTCCTTCCCCTGCTCCCCCAAAAACAGAACAGATTTCTCAGAACACAAGTGGGCTACACCATGGTGCTTTGTCTCACTCAGTTTTGTTGGTGGTTTGAGTCAGGTCTTCGTTTGGGGAGGAAGGTGTTTTTCTAAGTAATATGTGAATGAATGTTCACTGTAAAAGTACTGAGTGCATCGGGTAAAAACAGGCGTCTGCTCAGAGAAACTGAAAAAAGGCAATTGTCCTTATTATCCTTGGAGGTTTCAAGTGTTCAATTAAGTTATTAAGAGAACACAACTAGAGAAACTCATGGGATGTCAAGTTCTCACTGTAGTAGTGAACTGTTAGACCCTTAACAGAAATATGGCTCCATTACAGATTGTCTAACAAAAACTAGCAGTTACTTTTTAAGACAATATTTCAACTACTGGGAAAATAGATGGGAGCCCAGACAGGCTATCCAATAAAGCACATTAACGAGCTGAAAAAAATGATTTGAGCTACAATTCAAATACAGTTTATCTTTTATTACACTGTGATCACATCACTTCCTGTTGTCATATATGAGAGAGAAGTTTGATCAAGTCCCCCAAAACCTCTTGGTTAATAAGTTTCTGCAGAGGGTTCCTGAGCAGAGTCCTTTAAGATAAAAAGTCTTATACTGTAAACGTGATTTAACTGTCAGATCTATCTGTGCACAGGTCTAATAACCGTGAAAGTACTAATTTTGCAGTACTTACTCTTTTGTCACTTAGCTTTTCCAACTTTCTGAATTTCCTGTGATACATATATGCTCATTTCAAAGGGAAAAACATTAACATGTTACATTCACTGAGAAAATACAAGGTTCACTAAATAACCTAATACCTGATTTTTTTTAACTCCCCTGCCAATTCTTACAGATCAGTAGGGCTACCACTAGTACTTGTGGAAAGGCTTCCGAAAAGCAATCAAAGAGGGCTAGGACTTGCCACAGCTGCAATCCAGAGGGAAGAACAGGGATGCAGCGTATTTACTGACCCTGGTGAGCAGAGGCCAAGTATCCCCCAACAAGACTTGTGTGCCATATGCAGAAGGAGAGCCCAAGGAAGGGCGGAACGTATAAAGCGTAAGCAGATCAACAGTAGGTGAGGACAGCTGACAAGAACTATCAGGTTGAAACTCCTCTGAAGATGCTTTAGTCTAACACAGTTTAGGAATTCTGAGACTTGCTACAGCTACCCAAACTGGGAAGAGACACTTCAAAAATGGAGATGGTCAGAGGATGTAAGTAGCGGCCACAATATGGAGACACCTGGGATACTATCAACGCTGCAGTGTAAAGAGAAATGGAAAAAATATATATTTAAACCTTAAGAGCATGAAAATCATAAAACCGTCAACATACATAAAGCACTAGGAACGTACAAGAGGAGGCTAGAGGACCTCACTGTATCAGCAGGTAAGAAAGTGCTTGGCTGGGTCGCTTTGATGTGCACCTGACACTATCCCAACATTGTGAATAGGCTATGCTCCAATAAAAAGTGTAAATGTTTTTTAACAAGAAAGAAAGTGCTTAAGGAATTATGGGGATGTGTTACAGGGATGCAGGAACAGGAAATTACAAGGCTCTGAAGCTGAATCTCTAATACTTGGGTCGCCTGATGTAAAGAGGAACTCACTGATAAAGACCCTAATGCTGGGAAAGACTGAAGGCAAGAGAAGGGGGAAACAGGATCAGATGCTTGGACAGCATCAATGGATGGCTGGATGACTCAATGGACATGAGTTGAAGCAAACTCCAGGAGATAGTAAAGAACAAGTAAGGCTGGAGTGCTGCAGTCCATGGATTGCAAAGAGTTGGACACGACTGAGCAACTGAATACAAAAAAATTAAATTTCCTCACTGATGACTGTACTAAGGTTTTTTAAGAGAACGTTCTTATTTTTAGGAAATATATTCTAAGTACTTGAGGATAAAGCGTTATTATACCTTCAACTTACTCCCAAATAGTTCAGAATGGGGAGGGGGGAGGAAGCAGCAGGGAGGGCGGGGACAGAGGAGCAAAAATACAATCAAACATGGCAAAACAGTAAATGGCAGACCTTCTTTGTACTATTTTTACAACTTTTCAGTTAAAAATAACTTTTAAAACCTACCACAAAGTAACTAAGTGAGAAAGAGTCACTTGGAGTTCTGAGATGGGAGGATATCAGAATACCCCACCTTTAGAAAGATATGCTGCTGCTATCGTCTTTGGCAAAATCTGTAAGCTCAAATAATCCAAAAATGACACCATTAGAACACACACTAAAAATGCCCAACTGCACTAACTTATGCCAAGAAGTGTGCCAAGAATAATAAAAGACAGCATTCACTTCAACCTAGTGAAAATGTTACTGACAAAAGCCTTTCTTTTTATAGGTTACTTCAAAGACAAAAGAAGACTTCTCTTTATGGACTGAAAACAGCAAGATTAGAAAAGCAGACTGGCGGGGGGCCAGGGGGGAATGGAGCCACAGACACACACTTTCCTGACCCTGCTCATCTAACTGTTCAAGCCCCAGCCTTTTACCTAACTTCTGCTTATCCTTTGTAAGACATTGCCTTCCTCTAGACCTCCCCAAGCCA
Source organism: Capra hircus (assembly GCF_001704415.2). Classification (NCBI taxonomy): domain Eukaryota; kingdom Metazoa; phylum Chordata; class Mammalia; order Artiodactyla; family Bovidae; genus Capra; species Capra hircus. The sequence goes on along the minus strand of NC_030830.1, from coordinate 8,678,219 downwards.
CCGTCTCACTTCCACTCCCACAAGAGTTAGGCACCTCCTTCCTGAAAGCTTCCAATATGGCCTGTGTGGTCCTTAAGTTCCCGGAGGTATTATAGCCAGTTTGTGTACCTGCCTCCCCTGCTTCCCTAGGGGCTCAGTGGTAAAGAATCACTTGCCAATACAAGTTCAATCCCTGGGACAGGAAGATCACTTGGAGAAGGAAATGGCAACCTACTCCAGGATCCTTGCCTGGGAAATCCCATGGCCTGAGGAGCCTGGCAGGCTACAGTCCATGGGATCACAAAGAGTCAGACACAACTGAGCATGCGTGTGCACAAGCGCGCGTGCACGTGCACACACACACACACAGATCCTCCATTACTACGGATCACTGCGCGCGCACACACACACACGTCCTCCATTACTCCCGATCACTGCACACGCACACACACACGTCCTCCATTACTACTGATCACTGCGCGCGCGCGCACGCGCACACACACACGTCCTCCATTACTACTGATCACTGCAATACCTGTAGGGGAAAAAAGGCAAGTGACCTAAACCCAAACACAGATCAGCAATCACAAAGGTTAATGACACTTCAGGACACTCCAGTCCAGGGACCCCAAGTGAATGAACTAGGGCAGGTTCAAAAGCATTAAAACATACTTCAGGCCTAGGAAGGGAAAGGCATGGCTCTCTATTTTCAACTATTTCAAAATCCTGAGCATTTGGGCAGTAGAAATTTAAAAACCGACAAGCCTAGAAGTAGCTAGGTAACCTTCTTTTAACCAGTTTCTTAGACTGTTTTAGGGATACACAGCTTTCAAACACAAACTACTTTCCAGGCTTGGTCACAAATAACAGTCCTGAATGCATTCACCAGATTACTGTTGATACTTGCACATGGAAGTATTCCTAAAATGATGTCCTACCTTGAGTTAACATTACAGCCTAACTTCCAAGTGACTCTGGATTTCACAGTGTTAATGTAAGTATTCCAGGGGGCTCTGTGGTGCTGTTTGGAGCAACAATTGCTGGGGAGCAGCAGTATCACATTTCTGGGAAGTCATTTGGCAAAACACAAGAGATATATTTTTAAGATGTCCATTTCCATTGACCTAGTAATTGTGTAGTTCGTCATATATCCTAAAATAGTCACAAAATTTGGAAAATTGCAGCTACAAATACATTCAATAGTTGCCTTCCCATTAAACTGTTATTATGGAAGAAAGAACAAACATAAAAAGCCTCATCTCACAGGATTGGCAAACCTGGGGAAGACCTCAGACTCACTCATTATGAAAACCTAAAGTGAAGGGGTTGATTCAGAAGAGCTGGCATTGAAGTGGCACCAAAAAATTGTTATTATGGAAAATCACATGAGGAAATGCTTATGATGATATCTAGCGGAAAAAAATAGAGAAACAAAATTGTATATGCCATAGGCAAAGAACAGCATTGAAAAAAAAAAAACAAAACAGCGAAACATTTACACCAGTTGTGTGGGGCAGTGGAGCTAGGGCTAACTTTTCTGCCCTTCCATGGTTAGTTTCTGTGTTGCTTATAAAGTTTTTTTTTTTTAATTGTTTTAAAATATACACGTGTGTGCAGTAAGGCAGCAGTCCAACCCAGAGCCAGGAGGCTGCCTGCCCACCCAAAGCACTGCCCCAGGCCACTGTGATCTGGGGTGTCTCAGGAGGTCAGCTACACCCCTTCATCTGAGGGTCAGTACTCCCTCCTCCAGTCCAAGAAATTCCTGCTTGACTGCTACTTCATGTCTGATACAGGCTGATAAAGTAGACCGTTTAAGTTCCTGAGAACAGCAGTTATAACCGCTCCTCTGCCGCCCCCATAGAAAAGAGGGGTTTGGTAACAGAGTCAAAACTTCAAGAACATGAATGAAGGAGCATTTCTAACCTAAGAAAAGAAGATGAACACTCTAGCCAAGATGCTACTTAGTACAAGCTCAACCTAATGCGAGTTGATTTTAAACTCATCTGGAAACCAAACTTACAGTAACCTAGAGAACTTGATTCTGGCCAGGCACTACAGCACTACTCACCACTGAAAGAAAGCAGAAAGGCTGACAGTGGACCAAGAGCCACAGGACTGCGCAGGGCGGCAAGGCAGCGCAAGCGCTGTGGAGAGCTGTGCGGCGCTTTCTTATGAAGTTAAATACATACTTACTTATAACCCCGATTGCATACCTAAGGACTGGCTGACTCTGGAGAAATGAAACCCTACCGAGTACACCCAAGTCTTGAACTGAAATGTTCATAGATACTCTCAGCCAAAAACTGGAAACAACTCAAAAGTGCATCAATCAGTAAGAACAGAAACGAGCTGTGGTGTGTCCATACAGTGGAGTATTATTCAGCAATAAAAAAAGGAATGGACTACTGATGAATGCAGCAACACAGGTCAATCTGAAAGGGACTGTGCTGTACAAAACAGGCAAGGCGTGTGGGGGGCGGGAGGCTCAGAGGGAAGGGGAAGGATATAGACATACACACTCTATTCCTTTGTTGTACAGCAGAAACTAACACCACTGTAAAGCAATTATACCTCAGTTAAAAAAAATTAAAACAGGCAATGCTTATCTTAGAGAAGACAACTACAAACGGCAGGAGGGCACTACTTACAGTGATGAAAATCTGTTTTAACTGGGTAGTGGTTACATGGGAATATGAATTTGACTGTCAAAATTCAAGAAACTGTATACTTGGAATGGGTGTTTGATGATGTAAATTATGTTATCAATAGACATTTGCTAACTTGAAATAATAATAATTAAACACACCACTGTGCGTGTGCAAGCATGCTCAGTCATATCTGACTCTTTGCAACCCCATGGACTGTATAGCCTTTCAGGCTCCTCTGTCCATGGAATCTCCTAGGCAAGACGACTGGAATGGATTGCCATTTCATGGGTTGTCATTTTGTTCATAGACCAAAAAAATGACACTTTACTTCTCACAGGGGCCCAGTCCCTTAATCAGGACTTTTCAGCTTTACTTCCCGCAGCAATAGGCTAGTTAACTGCTTTCCCATATTATAATTACCAACATGATGAAAACAGATTGAAAGACACATTCACTGTACCAACAGTAAGTAGTAAGTGTCAAAAGAAATCAGAAAAACTCAAAATATGGGAGAAAATACAAGGCTAAATAAAGCAGTTGTTGTAAAAAGTTCTTAAAGCAGTTCCATTCTTTAAAAGAAACCTTGTGGATGGCAAATGCATTCAACCGATGAAGGCAAGCAACTCACAGCCAGTTCTCAGAGCGAATCTGACTGCAGAGAAAGCTGCCATTTAGGGGCAGAGCTCCTAGTTTCATCTGCTAGTTTTATCAGTTCTCTCCCTTGCATGTGTATAGCACAATGGTACGATAACTGCCACCCTCTATTTCGTCCTCTTGTTAAAAAAAAAACTAAAAAAAACTCATAATTTTCATGTATTTAAATGGATTTCGAATACAGAAACTGATGCATAGGCCAAAGCTGTCTTCCTATACCTCCATGGGAACATTAAAATATTATTTAATACAAGATAATGAGAGTCACGACAATAATTAAGTACCAACACTTTAAAAAGTGCATTTTAAGCCTTTGGGTATGTAAGTAGGGCTAAACCCTAACATATCCATAAAATGTGGCTGTCAGAAAAAGTCATTACTGGAAGATCCCAGAGAACTGAGGTTTCATACCATTTTAGTGGCTGATGTGAGAGTACAGAGAAGATTAAAAAATTGGAGGGTAGTATTTAACTAGATGGGAGGTAATAAAAGGAGGATGATTTCTTACAGAATGCTTTCACATTCTTAAGGCCAGAAAAGCATTCCTATGCAAGACGCAAAACCCGCGAAGTAAAGCCGAACTGGACTACAGGGGAGTTTAAAACTCGCACGAGAAAAGAGGCCCTTGAAGGGCAAAGGGCACAAGTACACACAGTATGTTTGAAAGTAAAGAACAGAAAGAGCTCTGACAAAAAGCAGTAAGAAAAAATATGTAAAAGTGGGCAGGTCACGAACAAAAGAAATATGGACACTCAGCAGGCCGATGAAGAATGCTCAATACAAAGAAATGCAAATCCAACAGTGATGAGTCATATGTAATTCATTAGCAAAAACTAAATCAGCTTTATAATACCAAGTATTGGCAAGAAGGAAGGGAAATAAAGATTCTCTATACACTGTTGGTAAAAATATAAATTAGTTAAGCCTTTTCCGAAGGGGGAAAAAAATAATCTCGTCCAACTATAAAAACTGAGCACATACCCTAGCAAATCGATGCCAATATGCCCACGTGTGTGAAAGATGTACCAAAAGAAATCTGATTTTAAGTAAACAAAACAGAGTTAACAACCTAAACGTCTACCGAGTGCTTCCTAAATGCCAGGCACTCTTCTGGGAAGGTAATCATGAGCAAGTGGCTATATACACTACAGCACACAGGTCCTGTCCGAAGTACACCGCGTTAGAGCATGACATGGAGACACTGACAGACACAGTTACGTGAGAAAAGGCTAGAGCACACAACAGGATCCGCGATCCCACTATTGAAAACGGGCCAAAGAGAAGAAAAGGGCGGGGGGGGGTGGTGGTGAATGCACAAGGGACGCATTTTGCTCTTGACACTTCTCAATTTGACCTTGAAGTCAAACTTAAACTCTAAATTAACTTGAATTTTGCATCCATGATGCATTCGTATTGTTTCCCTTTGGTCACCACGTGAGTCACAATTCAGTGCAGAGTGAAAAGACAGACAATCTGGGCCAAAGACAAAATGTCCTGGACAGGTCACCTGGCAGACCAGTCACTTCCTACAAGTCATCTGTGCAGAGTGCCTGGGAGCCACCTCCCACATGCAGAACCCTGACGAGGGACTGAACTCACATCCCCTACGTTGGAAGCCTGGAGTCTTAACCACCGAACCACCAGGGAAGGCCCCCACATGCAGATTATATTCAGCTCTCTTGCACTTACAAAAACCAAACACTGTCACACTTAAAACTCTAACCTACATCCAAACCAGACATTCAAGTAACAGCTAACGCATGACGAAGCGGAGTTATCACTCACCTGGTGGCGTAACTTCACAGCACTTGGATTTCCAAGCTCATGATAACACATAAGTGGCAGAAAATAAAAGATCACAAGTTAAAACCAAAGGGTTGGGAATTCCCTGGCAGTCCAACGGTGGGGACTCTGCACTCTCACTACTGTGGGCCTGGGTTCAATCCCTGCTCAGGGAACTAGGATCCCTGAGCCTCTTGGCATGGCGAAAAAAAGAAAAAAAAACCCAAAGGGTTCTGGCCCTTTGTATCCCACTTCAATGGCTTAGAAGAATCTGCACTCAATGATCTATCTGCAGTATAGGTCCAAACACCACATTTGAAGACTGTCACCAAGAATCTCCTAGGAATCTGGATCGTCATTTCTCCCACTGACAACCGATTCTTTGTGATTTTTTTCTTTTAACGGAGAAGGAAGGGAGAACCAAGAAGTTTATAGGAACAAGAGAATCCAAAATCTAATTTTTTTTCTAAATTGGAAGGAAAAAAACTGAGAAACTAATTTCTCAACTTGGCCCTGCTGTAGTTTAACTCGAACACATTTGAGAGGAGCTACATTACTACAGCTGAATTAGAGCCAACATTTACTTTGGCAGAAAAAAGCCAAAGTCATTGAAGTTTTTTTTCTTTAATACTTCTGAAAGTGCTACACTACTGAAGTCCTTTTTTAATGTATAAGCAACAGCAACCTTCAAGTTGTCCAAAGTCAAAGAGTTAAGAGGAGGGAAGCAGACACTGAGTAATACACACACCCGTCACGCGAAGCCCACCTTGCAGTCTGGGTGAAGAGGGTCCTGGTGTTCACCACGTGTTCCTTCAACTTCTCTACTGTGAAATCTCTCATAATATGAGAAGTCCAGGCAAGAAATTTAATCAGATTTAACTGGAGGATCCTTGAGATAAGGTTAAAAATGCGAATGAGAATGAACACTGACTAACTGCCTGCCAGCAGACCTGAAAACCCATTCAGGCCAGTACACCGGAAGAAGCGCCACAGAACTATCTGCCTGTCAACAACACTGCCTTTGCCCATGAGGTTCTCCCAGAACAAGGTCAAGGGACCGGCACCTAGTGATACTCATCAGCAGTATCAACACACAGCGGGAGCTCCGCCGTCTTTCAAGGAAGCAGAAGCTCACCAATGGTGACAGGTCAACACAGTCAGGGCTGTAAAGGACCATGACCTTGACGGGAAAAGGCACAGAAAATGAACAGGAATGTATGCTGCAGATGAGACCGGCCTAACAATGCTCTAAAGGGTTTCAGGTAATGCTTGAAGAGCTAAGATTTTCTCCCATAAGCAATGGAGAGCTATCGAAGATCTGAGCAGGAAAGTAACTTTTTCTTTTCTCCATGAAAGATGACTGTGGCAACAGGGAAGTTAGAGGAGACAGTATCTCACCTTTTCGAAGGCAAAAGGAGAAGGGGGTGGCAGAGGATGACATGGTTAGCTAGACTCAGTGGACATAAATCTGAGCAAATCCCAGGAGATAGAGAAGGACAGGGGAGCCTGGTGTGCTGCAGTCCATGAAGTCGCAAAGAGTCAGACACAACTAAGCGAATGAGCAACAACCTCAAACACACAGAAGTGCAGATAAATATGGTATAATTTAAGTACAAGAAAGTTGTGCTGGGGGAGAAGAGACGTGACAGCAGAATTTTAACACAAGTGGAGTCAACAGAGGCGTTTATAAATAAGTACGAAGGAAGCTAAAAAAACATTCATGACCCCAGACTACCACTGAAAATAGGAAGCATGGTGTGCCATGAACTTCAACTATGAATCCATATACATGGCAAGTCAGATTCAGGACACTTTAAAAAACAAAACACCTAACAATTTCAAACCTCAGCAAGGACACAGATGTTGCTGGTAGGAGTGCAGTGCACCAATCATTTCAGAGAACATTTTAGTTCTTACTAACACTGAAAATCACACACCCTCTGACCAGACAACTGAAACCCTAGCTCTGTGCAGGAAGAGAACTTCCGATAGATATGAGTCAGGAGATACAAAAATGAGGGTCAGTCACAGTTAGCAGCAAAAAACAAAAAAGGAAGCAGCTTACTATCCATCAGCAACAGGAGTATAATAATTAAATAGGCTTTCTCGGGGGAAAAATATCCAATCTCAAAGCATTTCCTCCCTGGGTCCCATTCCAAATGTAAACTCTTTTTCGCTTTCTCGGGGAGACAGCTCTTAGCCCTACAGCTTCTCTTTTCTTTGCCTGGACACTTTCCACTTCCCCTCTTCTGCATCCTTCACTAGCCCCCACTCAACACACACCCAGCAAGGCCTCCTGTATCCCTGCTGTGAGAAGGCAAAGGAAAACCTTTTTTTAAGTTAATAAATACAAGCGCCCACAAGGCTAGGTTCTAATCCCAGCTGTGTCCTTCTCCCCTAGTGCAGGGTGGGACCAGTATCTCAGGGCATCAGTGGGGTAAGTCTAGGTGATTCGATTCTCTCCCAAATTTTGAAAACTTAGTTCTCAACTCTTTTTTATCCTTTAATTAGAATGCCTTCTTTATACTCAGGTGGTTCAGATGGTAAAGAATCCACCTGCAATGCAAGAGACTTGGGTTCAATCCCTGGGTCAGGAAGATCCCCCCGAGAAGGAAATGGCTACCCACTCCAGTATTCTTTCCTGGAGAATCCCATGGACAGAAGCTACAGTCCATGGGGTGGCAAAAGGACATGACTGAGAACACTTTTCTTTACAGTCTGAGAATTTCCCTTTCCTACTCTTTGCATTCAGAAATATTCTATCCCTCCCCCTCCCTTCTCTCCCTCCCCTCCCTTCCTTAAAAATCCTTCTCCCTCCTCTCTGCCCATGTGGCTTCAGTCCCATCAGGGGAAAACCTCACACAAAATGAAAAACTCAGCAGCCAGGGCTAGACTAGGCCTGGGGTGCTGCTACCAACTCCAGGAGTCCCCAGCACCCAGCAATCTGGGCTCCGCGGTGAGTTTCTACAACAGCTGCTTAACCTCTGCCCCATCCACTCCTCCACACCAATACCCTCCTGCAGCAGGCTGGCAGGTTTGCCAGATGAGACCGTGGGGGTGGACCCTTCCACTCCTGTACTGCGCCTCCCTTAATTACCGATCACCAGCCACACTGACTGGTCTTTCGTTTCTTGCTGGGGTTAATTTTACCCTTGCACCTTCCGCAGCATGCTCCAACAGTACTCTGCCCCCCCCCCCCAAAAAAATGGTTTCTGCGCTCTCTCCATTTATCCATATTGTTCTTGCCAACTTTCTCCTGAAATTTCCCCAAGCATTTCTAACTAGATGGAATCCTTGTTTATCTACTAGTAAGCTATATAATATACATTCTTCCTCTTTTTCTTCATGAAATAGATATGTGTGATGCTTCGGTAATAGCTACTTGATTTATAACAATCACTATTTTACCTTATTAAGTTATTGTGTTCAGCAGATACCTTAAAATGCAAAATGAGGCCTGCTGGACCTTGATTAGAGATTTCAGTTGAAGTAGTGGTTCCTCTTTTCATCTGAGTACCCTGAAAGGGGCTGGCTGACAACCCTTAAGACCTTTACCCAGGAGAGAAATGGGTCAAAATCTCTACGCCTAGACATCTTGGGGTACAGAAATATCATCTCATTATCAAAAATATGCACAATGGAGAGAAATGGGCTCAATTCTAGCCCATATCCTATATCCCACACAGCTTCAGACACTTCTCTCAAAAGCTAAGAGCGGTAATAAAAATAAAAGGTTAAATTGTGCTTCACATATATGTCAGAATATATACTGTTTATCTTCTTAGATACTTAAATCTGTTGTTTAGCAGGCCAGGCAGTTCAAAGCGTGGTGCTTTCTACCATGAACAGAATTCCACAAAGACCTCTTACTTACGGACATTTGAAGGGACTGTGGTTTTCTAATGAAATACATGGTACCAAAATTTTGGCTTTGTCAAATGTGTTCCCTCTTCCTTAAAAGTATACCTAGGGCTTGCCTGCTGATGGCCTTTTAAGTTGGGGGAAAGTTCAAAAAACAGTCAAATTGTGTCAAGCCTATTACCAAGAAATTAGCAGAGCAACTTCATGTTACTCAGCCACCAGAGATGCCAGGTGGCATGGATGAACACAAAGACTGCCCGAGAGGGACAGCCCAGCACACCTGTTCCTGTCCCTGACCGTGCACACAGGCCAACAGAACCCCTTGTTCCATGTCACAGGGCCCAAGATCTCTGCCCCGGTGCAGGGTAAGCACAGAGGAAAATGATGGCAGATGTGGGACCTCTAGTCAATGGACTGTCAACTAGGCGGACATCCTCAGGCCACCTCCACAAAGACAGGGGAATGGAAGGATCCTTTCATTGTTCTAGGAATGACCTTCTGCCTCCAAAGAGCCAACCCACCCTAGCTAGCAGTCCTCCTCCTTCAGCTCTCCTAGTGCTCGATATGTATATGACCTCGCCAAGTCCAATGGGACACACAGATTTACACAGCTCCCTAAAGGCATCGGCAAATGTATGCTTTCTGTCTCCAGGGACACTTTTGGACTCCTTCTGGACAGTGATTGCATCTCTTACGCCCTTTTAAAGGTCCCTGACCACAGAGAATGCCTAAGCATTTTAACAGGTATGCAAAATCGAATGGGTCTGCATTGTTCTGGTTTTTCTGCAAGTCAGCTAAAATTGGACATTCAAGGGGGAGGCGAGGGACTGACACAAAATTAAATTAACTAGGACATTTATCAAGTCGAACATTAAGTCACCGAAACAGAAATGAAGACAAAATCCATCCACCTCCTCCTCTCCTGCCTCTCTTCCTCATCAGCATCAATGCTAAGAGAAATCCAATTTTTCTTTTTTTGTCTCAAAATTAAGGCAGTTGGTTTTTATCCCCCTAGAAGCTCCTTGTTGAACATTTTGTATCTACACAGAAGCACTAAACAGCCTCACCACTGTACTCATTAACTTTTCTCCTTTAAAGAAAATATCCCCACTGCCCCAAAGCCCCACTATTCATGTCTTGACTTGCAAACCCCACTGGACGAGAAACACCAGAAAACTGCTCGTCCCGTTTCTCACAGTACCTTCCCCATGGCAGCGACAGAAGCAATTAAGCTAACGGGTCAGTGTTCCAAGAGGAGGGGAAGAGACAAAAGTCTCAACTTTCCTAAACGGAACGGAATCTCCCCACTAAAGAAGCAAGGTTCAGTGGGTAAGAAAAGGGAATTGCAGGGCAGTTAAATTCACTACTTAATAATACAAGACCATAATCAACTGCAAGTCCTTGAACTTACATTATACCTTTCTACTGGGATGTGCTTGTAATTTCAAATGTGTTACTGTAAAAGCCTGGCCATTGGAGAGACAAGAGACCGGGGGGGGGGGGGGGGGGTAAATGGACTTTAATTAAAATATGAATAATCCAAGTCCAGCTAATTCAAAGCATCTGACTCAAACACCTAGTCAGCTGGGAAACAGCAGCTGCTTCCAATTACAAGTGATTCTGAATTAACTGGTATCAGCATCTCATGAAGAAGCTGGGGATGGAGGACACTTTCCCAATTCAGCTGCGCACTAGACCTTCTGAAAGAAGAAAACGCCAAAAATCCAAAGGCCTGTCTCCAGAAGCTCTTTCGAGGTCAGGAGAGTTTTCCAGCTTGTTCTCGTCTCTGCCTCTGACGCCAAGGGCTCACGTCTGTGCTAGCCCTTGCACCGTGCATCCCGTTCTTGAACCCTCGCCCAGCCCAGACTCATCTCCGTAAGGCAGACTCAACAGCGCTTCCTGCTCTCTGCATACTTCCTTGACCCCAAGTCACAGAGATCCAGGTAACCCCGCAAAACCCACTTTTAACCCTATCACACAAACTGGGAAGTCTGACAGGCTCCTGCAGTCTGATGGCCTCTCCGGAGACCATAAATCAAAGGCCTATCCAAAACCTCCTCTGGCCCAGAGACTAGGACCAGCAGCCTCCTGTGCAAAGAACATTCCAGAAGGACAACCAGCTTCTAACTGCAGGTGGAGCTTTAGACCATCAGATTGTCAATAGTTTTTTCAGGGTCCCACTTTCGAGGTTGAGGAATGGGGAGGAAAGAAAAAAAAAACAAGAAGAGGAGGAGTGGAAACCTCTAAAATCTCCTTCTTAGACCCTAAGACCCTACAAAGACTAAAGATGCCAAGGATCACCAAAAAGAGGAAAAAAAATCCAGAATCAAGAGTTGAATTGCTGGCTCTGGTCTACTAATCACCCCTTCACACATAAAGATGCAAGTTCTAAAACTCTCCCTCTCCCATCCTGAGCTCTGCATTAATAAACGACTCTGGAACAATCAGTTACTAGGCTGTGTTAAATTATCTGAATGAAGGCAAATTAATTTGGATCTCAGACCCCAACTCACTGCTGAATCACCCTTTCTCCACACATTTCCTGCTTTACAAATAGCACACATTTCTTCAGAACAAAATACTAGATAATACATAGAAACCTTTAGCTTTTCTGTGAACACAGAATCACAACATTCTCTACTTGACAAACCAAAAAAAAAATAGTTTCTTCATTCACCTTTAAAGAAATATGCACAACAGTAAGGACATCCCTTTAAACACTCATAAAATACAAGAAACATACTTCATGTCTAAAAATATTTTTTAAAGATAGGAAAGGGAAAAGATAAGACTATTCTGAAGGAGATACAAAAAACAACAGTAAGTTCTTTGGTGAGTAGCCCCACAAGAATGAAGCTGATCTTCAGAAATTCAAAACCAGGGTCCTACTAATTTACATTATTTCCTTAAAAGAATCATGCTTCAAATAAAAAGTCCTTAAAAACAATTTTTTAAAGAATACAACCATTATTTGAAAAATCACTTCCTTACTTTTCTAAATAAGAGCTGGTCCCAGGGGAGACACGGGGACGGGGAGTAGTGGACACGACTATGACGGAAAATAGGAGAAGAAAGGATTATAAAACACATCCCTTTTAAAAGCTTTAATCCTTTTGCTATTCAATTCAGCACACATAATTAATTTACAGAGAACCCACCATGTGTATTCAATATTATTAGCAAATTAAAAATATTTTTTAAAGTCAAAATGATTTTTGAACATGAGTGTGGTAGAGACCAGGAAATACAATTAAATAATACGAGGAGACTGCAATGTTCCCAAGCAGAAGGAATCCACCCCCAACCACCCACCAAAACGGATCAAGTACAATAAAGCCTGCAAGACAGGCAGTATCTCCGGGCCCACCACAGACCCACTGGATAACAAACTGCCTTGTAACTAGACCCCTGTATGATGGGCGTGAAGTGGCCAAAATCTAGTAAGCAACTCTGAATCATCTTTCTCTGTAAATAGCCACTTACTAGGTATTGCTTCATACACTGTTAACAGTATGTAATATAATGATAATCTAGTATCATATCTTTTATCTTGAGGGGAAAAAAATCACTTAAATCATTAAAAATCATTAAAATTCGGTTTTAACACCTGAGAGAACGCGTTCTACAGAACCACAGGGAGCTGGGCTTATAAATCCAGGGACAGTGTGGTAGTAATAATTTGTTGTTTAGTTGCTCAGTCTTGTCTGACTCCTCTGTGACCCCATGGACTGTAGCCCACCAGGTTTCTCCGTCCATGGGATTTCCCAGGGAACAATACTGGAGTGGGTTGCCATTTCCTTCTCCACGGGATCTTCCCAGACCGGGAATCAAACGGCATCTCCTGCACTGCAGGCGGATTCTTTATTGCTGAGCTACTAGGGAAGCAGTAATAATTATTATATTTCAGTAAAAAAAAAAAATGTGTATCTGAGCCAAACATTCAAAATTACATGACGTATATACTACACTCTTTATGACTCCGGTTTTACAGTTTTAAAAAACTGAGACACAGACAGATTACATAAACGACAAGAGTCAGAACTGAAACCCAGGGCTGCCTAACACCTAGGCAGCATTGACCCCCTGGATGAAGACAAGCACAGCCTTCCAAGTGAAACCAGAGCAAGATTCAAATCTCCCCTGGGCATCGGGGAGGCCAACCCTGGCCCTTTCCTCTGCCTTGCTTCCTCCCTCAGCTGCAGTTTGGGGGAAAACAGCCACTTCACAGGGCAGTAAGGTGTGAATGGATGAAACACCCCTAACAGTAAACATCTAAGTAGGTACGAATCCATGGTACCTTCCAATAAAAAACTTCTCTTTAAAAAAGAAAAGAAAAAAAAATATATATATATGTATACGTAAGCTTTCAGGATGAACTCTGGACAGAACCCAGCAAAACTGCAAGGGCCCTACACAGAAATCCCTGAGCCTGCCCTGTGTTTACCTAATGAGACACGACAGAGTTTAGGGAAACACATGGCATGACAGAGACAGTGCATTATAACTAGTTGTCTATAAGGAAACACCAGGCTTCCTTCCAGGGCGAAAATTAAAGGCCTCAGGAAGGAGAGCGTATAGGACATTGGGCCAAAAGAGGCTGTTTGATGAAATGATGATGAGGCTTTATAATCCCATCACTGTTTGAAAACATCTTTCGATTGGAGCAAAATGACTACCATGGTCTTCAGTCCCTGTTACGTCCCCTAAGGTGAGTTTTCAAACTTTTCTTTGGTAGAGGAGATCTTATATGAGAACTCCCCAGCTGCTCTGGTTGAGACAGAAACACGGAGAAAAAAAAGAAGAGAGAACCACTGCACAAACCACCTGCAAAATCAAAACCCTTGCGAGGGCCGTCCGCTGAGAGCCTGCAAGACAGGCAGTATCTCCGGGCCCACCACAGACCCACTGGATGAGAAACTGCCTTGTAACTAGATCCCTGTGTGATGGGCGTGAAGTGGCCAAAAATCTCCTGGAACCTTCAGTTCAGTTGCTCAGTCATGTCCAACTCTGCAAACCCATAAATTGCAGCATGCCAGACCTCCCTGTCCATCACCAACTCCCGGAGTTCACTCAGACTCACATCCATCGAGTCGGTGATGCCATCTAGCCATCTCATTCTCTGTCGTCCCCTTCTCCTCCCGCCATCAGAGTCTTTTCCAATGAGTCAACTCTTCGCATGAGGTGGTTAGAACCTTACGTGGTCTCAATCCTGGATTCCCTCCCACATCCTTCACCGCTAGAGTATAAAAGACACAACTGGACAAATAACACAAAGTAAATAAGAAATATTCGCAGAATTAAAGCTGAATAAAGTGAAAGAGAAGTCGAGCTACAAATGTCTAGGAAGACCAGAAGTCACAATGTTCCCACCATACATGACAACTTTCAGCTTTTCCAGGCAAAGCAAAACCCCAAACCAGAGCCCAACACCTCTACAACAGTCACTGCCAAGTCCAAAAGTACAGTTCCAAGTTCCAGGCCCCAGGACACATCAGCCTTGCAGCCAACAATTCTACACCAACAAAACGAGAGAAGACTGTCAGAATACCTAATAAATGGTTAGGATCAAATGCACGAAAATACCCAAGAAAGATCCTGAGTATATCATTTCCTCAGCTGGAAAAGAAGTGCTAGAATCTACAGAAAAACACGAGTATGTTCCTTTTGTATGTAATTCCTTGTGTCTTTAAGATACAATTCCTTATGTCTTTAATAGTCTCATCATGCTCTACTGACAGAGCTAGCCTGTGCCAACTCCTTATCTTTAAAAAATTTTTATTTTCAATAAAAATTTTCAATAAAAAATTTAAAAATAAAAACACCCTCGTGGTCTAGTAATTAATAAGACTATGCCTTCCAATGCAGAGGGTACAGGTTAGATCCCTGGTCAGACAGCTAAGATCCCACATGACTCGTAGCCCAAAACAAACGAACAAAAAAGCACTATTGTAACAAACTCAATAAAGACTTTAAAAATTGATCCACATCACACACGCACACAAAAAATCTTTAAAAAAATAAAACACACAATTACACAGTTTCTAGGTAACTACTCCAAAATACAGTACAACAGTCTCCGGGCAAAACTCAAATTAAAGCCCTGTCACCAAATACTAAATGCGCCTCTTCAATCTGTGAGACAGATTCTCAGTTTCCTTCCTGTTGACAATCCAGGTGGTGACCTGACCACAGCTCACTTCTGGACCTGCCTGGGCTCCACCCCATCTACAGTCACCACTGCAGACAACAGGGAGGAGATCCTCGCAAACGCACTGGTCAGTGACTATGTATAAAACCTCCAAGAAGTACAAGACCCATCACCCAAGAAAATGCTGAGGGGTACCCCCAAAAGTACACTAAAGGATTAAAGAGCCAGTGTGAGAAGGCAGTTACCCCATCAGAAACTCTTACTCTTTACAAGTTTTACAGCCCAGAGGCTTGGTCCAGGGTTGGAGGTGAAGCAGGAGGCTCAGACAGTGTGAGGAAACAGAAGCCCCTGAAAGGTCTTCTTCCTCCAAGGAGGAGGCAAGCACCTAACAAAGGGGCCGCCAAGAGGTGACGGGTCACACATCTTCTGATAAACTCTGCTCTCCGAGGTTCCCCAAGTAAGGATCAGACAAGGAGGCCTTCCACTTCCCAACTGGGAGCAGCCACTGGGCACTTTCCACCTTGCCTGCCTGGGGCACAGGCCTGACTTGGAGAGACTTAACAAAAGAGTTGCAGAGCCCCAACTTCCTTGACTTTAATTAAACTTGGCTTCCACGTCTGAAAACCCCTCTAGTTTTCATTTTGTTTTCTAGTCCCACAACTACTTTTCAGTGTGAGATGCTGTGAAAAGGAGACAAAAATTCTCTGCAGCTGCGTTGTGAGCATCCTGCCAACTGGAGCCAGGAAGAAGAGCTCCCATGTTAAAAATGTCCGACTGGGAGATTCACAAACCAGCAGGGGAGATGGACGGAGGAGAGGAAGACGTGTGTGTGTGTGTGTGTGTGTGTGTGTGTGTGTGTGTTGTGTGTGTGTTGTGTGTGTGTGTGTGTGTGTGTGTGTGTGTGGTGTGTGTGTGTGTGTGTGTGTGTGTGTGGTGTGTGTGTGTGTGTTGTGTGTGTGTGTGTGTGTGTGTGTGTGTGGTGTGTGTGTGTGTGTGTGTGTGTGTGTGCGCGTGTGTGTGTGTGTGTGTGTGTGTGTACAATCAGCAGAAAGCTCCCTTTTTTTGTTTGGAAGCCCCAGGGCCTCTGGAGGCTTGCCATGCTTCAGTGACTGCCACCCCCTTTCTAAAGCCAGGGGCCTTTCCAGACACATCCTGCACAACCGCTGCTCAGCGGTTCTCTTTCACCCCCTTCTCGCCCGGCCTCCCCCCAGCAGTCCCGCCACCGCTGATGTCGGCAAGAAATGGAACATGGAGGTAGCGACCATTTTCCTCCGACCACTGAAGCCCGGAGTGAAGCTGAACTCCTGGGACAGTCACTTTGGCAAGTGAACTTTTTCGTTTCTATTACTGGCAGCAGAATAACCACGGTCAGCAGCAGAGCTCAAAGCTGATGAGCCTTTTGGTTGTGCTGCTAAAGCCCTCGTGTACGAAACCCTAGCTGTGCCCTTTTAAAAAGCTAATTCAGGTCACCTGAGTGGGTCTGGAGGTTTTGGATGAAATTTCTGCATCAGGGGATAGGTCTGGGCTTTCCAGAGGGTAAAGTGGCGGCACCATCCCTCAGCACAAGGGCCAGGGAGCAGTTAAGCAGTTTTCATAAGCAAGGCTTTCATTTCCACCCCCACCCTCGGGGGCAGGGAGGGGTCCACTTCCCATTTATCCTGTAGAGAGTATAGGACTAACCTCCCCTCCTCTAGGGCTTTAGGGCCAAGAGGGAGGAGCTCTGAACTGGCAACCTTCTGGGAGGCCGTGTATGCACTCAGAACAGCTTTCCTCATGTGACCCCTTGGACAAACAGGGTTTATTTCCAGGGCCCCAAGTAACAAGGCCACACCCTCAGAATGTAGGTGAAACACACAGACCCGTGGAAATCCGCCTGCATGCAGCCCAGCAACCTCCAGGCCCATCCAGGTGGCGGACAGGAACAAAGAACTGTCAGACGAACAGCCGCAAGGCGAGGTACTGTCCCAGTGATGAAACCATGGAGAAATCTCACTCCTGCATCACAGCGGACTTCTGAAGGCAGGAGAGCCCCTGAAACGTGGCTCCCGAAAAGACACTCAACAGCAGGGGTTGAAACCAACCAGAAAACTCACCAGACTCGGCCCACCCCGTGGGCCTCTGTGTTTTACTATCATTTGAAGCCTGATTCTAAAAACAACATTCTACTTCGACAATTTCACTGCTGACACCCCTCCCGGGTGCACCTCCTGGGCACCTACAGCCAGCTGGTTAGGAATCAGAGGCTCCATCCCCAGTGGCTGGCATCCTCGGACCTTTTGCTTTCCCTCAAACAGATCTCTGAACCTTTACATGGGAAAAGGAAAGGCACTGGATTCTCTATCTCGTGCTAGTAAGCTGCTCGCCTGAGGGTGTGTCTGTGTCTGCATGGAAGGCTGGGGGCTGCCGGAGGTCAGGAGAATGACACTCCAGGAAGTTCAGGCTGTGTGCTGACCTCACCACCTCTCCCCAAAGTCAAAGGAGAACCATTTATCAAACTACCTGCCATCCAGCGGGCTGCAGCATGTCAGCATCAGAGAGAAACACTGATGCGCAGGCAGAAGGGAGGCAGTCACACCTTCCCTGCTTTCCCCATTTATCCTGTAGGGAGTATAGTTTCTGCTTCCTGCAGGGAAGCATCTGCAGCCCATTTCACAGTGCACAGCACTTGAGGCCTCGTGATCTCCCAGGGGACTCAGCTGGTACGAAGCAGGGTGCCATTTAGAGCAGTTTACCTGACAGGCAGGCAACTGAGGTCTCCAGGAATGGTGAGATGACATTCACGTGAAGACATACAGATACACACACACACACACACACACACACACACACACACACAGAGTCAGAGATACACATTCACAAAACTTTTCAGAGAGAATGCAGTTACTTTAAAACAAACCAACACAAGAACATGTTTCTGCCTCACAAAGATAGTAAAAGCAGAAGGGGCTTTGATAAGCGATTCCTAAAGCCAAAATACACAACACCCGCCCCAGCCAGGAGAAACAGGTGGGCCAGTGCGGTCCCTGAAGGGCAGTCAAGCAGGAACAAGGCCCAGGACACAGCCCCTCCCCCAGGGGCAGAGGAGTGGAACTCACTGTTGGCTATTTTCCTTTTCACCACTGCTGTTCCAGGAAGAGTGTCACGGTCAGTGGGAGGGGCTTTAGGAAGAAAAAAAAAAATCTAGATGGGGACTTCCCTGGTGCTTTACTGGTTGAGAATTCGCCTTGCAACGCAAGAGACATGGGTTCGATCCCTAGTCGGGGAACTAAGATTCCCCATGCCATGGAGCAACTAAGCCTGTGCAGCTACTGAGTCCATGAGCTCCAATTAAGACCTGACGCAACCAAATAAATATTTTTTAAAAAATCTAGATGGATGTTTGAATGCGTTTTCTTACTGAAGTTCACTCTGAGAGTTAAAACATGCTTGTCCGAGACCACCCTCTCCCCTCGAGAGAGCTCCCTTCAAGGGAGGACAAACCAGGATCCTCAAACTGCTTCACCAGCACAAACGCCACACAGAACTCCTTGGACCCATTTGTCCTCCCGGCTCCAGATGCCCCGCGGGGAAAAATGGAGAGACATAAAGGAGTGAGGGAGAACGCAAGTGACAGTTATTTGAGATAAAGCTGAGCAGTACTGACCTTTAATTTGAAGACCCTGAGCCTCACGCCATCTTTTTTATGAATATGGGAGAGCACTTTGGGACCTTTCCAGCTGGGAGGAAGAAGCACCATTAGTCATCCCCGCTGGCTCAGAGACCTGACAAGCTCCACTTTGAAAACCTGTACAGACTGGCCACCATTAGTGCTGCCTTCCAATTCCCTGAGGCATGACTTTCAGACAGACCCCTGAACCAAGAAGGGAACCAAAAATCAGTGAAATGCCAGGGGCACGGGTCCCAAAAGCGACTGGAGGCGCTGCCATGGCTACACCAGCTCCCTGGGGAAGGGGGTCAGCATCCACTGAGGACACCCCCGAGCTGGCTGCAAAGTGACCTGTCCGGTAGTTCCTTCTGTAGCCAAGAGGTAGCCTTCACTGCGGAATCCACAGAGAGACATGAGAATATTCCCAAAGCAGTATCATTTCACAAAAGGAGTCCCACAGAGCTGAACGGAACGTTACTGCAGGGATACCTGAGGTCCCAGCTGACAGGCCTACACCTCTTTGGAGCTAGGAGGATTCCTAAGGCTTTAAAATTCAATTACAATTATGGACGGTAACAGGTGGGCTTCCCTGCTGACTCAGACGGTAAAGAACAGGCCTGCAATGCAGGAGGAGACCCGAGTTCCATCCATGAGTGGAGAAGATCCCCTGGAGAAGGGAAACGGCAGCCCACTCCAGTATTCTTGCTTGGGAAATCCCAAGGACAGAGGAGCCTGGTGGGCTACAGTCCCTGGGGTCATAAAGAGTCAGACACAACTGAACACTAAAATAACAAGAAAAAACACACGAAAATAATGAGGGAAAAAAAGAAGAATAGAAACCTAAGTTTCAGATGCAGAGTTAAATGGACATGTATTCAGCGCCCCCCACCTTGTGCAAAAGAGGGTCAGTCCCATAGCACAGCCCGGAGCAAGCAACTGTCCAAGACAGGGGCTAGGCTGGATCCGGCCAGCATTACAAGGACAACCAACTGGTCCTGTCCCTTGTCTTGTGCTTTTAAAGGGCAGTCGAGGTGCCAACTATTTTAAAGCTCCAACACACTAATTCTGTAAACAATAATGGCTACAGCCTGCACACTGCGCACTGGAATGGATTCCTCAACTTGGCCTCATCACTTATGCAGCTGATGAAACAAACACTGACAGCTTTTTTGCATTTGTAAAGGCCCCACAGCAGCTGTGGTGATCCCACCATAGAGCAATGAATTAAGCCTGAAACCCAGCTGGGTCTGAACAGAAGCCTTTTTTGCACAATACAGCAAGACGATCATTGTTAACCTAGGCATTATTGGGAAATATTCTGCATTATATTATAGGGCAGTTCTAACTCAATTCGTAAAATTAGCTCTAATAAGCAATTTTAGGAGGAGGGAAGTGGCATTTGCTTTAGAAATGGCACAAGTGTGCGCGTAGGTTATAGGTACACCACACAAAGGCAGGCTGACAGACAGAACACAGATTTCCAGTTCAACAATGCAAAGTTTAAAACAGCAACTCCTTAGATATCCATGCACACACACACACTCACACCTACTTTCTAAAGTGAGGTGGGTGGGTGTCTTACCTCGCAAATTCTTCGTGATTGAGCCACTACAGAGAAAACAGTGAATACAGCCGTCTGCCCTTTAGCCAACATCGATGACCGGAGCACAAGAGTCAATCTAGACCTGAGTTGTACCAGAAAAACCAGGGAGTGTGAAAAGCTTGATTAATCCCGTTACTAAGGAATTTTTGTGACCCTGAACTTGAGGAGTATGTGATAAATAAGATCCCCAAACTCTTAACATGCTGGTCTTTGGCTTCCTCTTACCAGGAACTTCCAGGAAAGACACAAACACCCACCCCAAATCTCCATCACTTCCAGAGAACTAGAACCCTCCAAGTCCACCAAAGGGCTCCAGCACCCTTGGGTCATGGGGCTTTCTCAGTCCCCACCATTCTATCGCCTCATACTTTCGATGAGCACTTGAACGTGAGTAAAAATTGCCTGACTCTAGTAGGAAACTGACCTCATCTTTATTTCACAGCAATGTGGGAAAAATAACTCTCGGGGTTTGGAGGGGGGATCAGAACTATCAAAACATGGCACCACCCGTCTTCCTTAAAAGAACTCCCATTTCTTAAACAACTTTGCTGAGAGCCTTTTCTGATTTTTTTAAGCATTTTTTTGTTTAGGGAAAACTAGGCTTGGGAGGAGCAAGAAAATCAGGGGAGCTTCTAGGCAGACAGTAGCTCTCTTTCCTGTACCTTGCAGCAAAGAACATCAACATCAGCAACCAGGACAAAGTCAAAACCAAAGGTGATGCAGGAAAACAGGTCCCCAGTCCTTCCCGGCTCCCAGAGAGGAGCCAGGGTTTTTAAGTCCTGGCGCCTCCCAAAACCACGTGATAAACGCCATGCAGAGATTCACCCGAAGGCCAAAACAACAACCCCAAACACCTGAGCACCCACAGGGAGCCAATCAACCCATGATGAAATTCCAAGCCCCACCCCTTCCTCATGCCTAATGGAGCTTGCCAAGGGGGAGAGGCAGTGAGACACCCACACACAGTGAAGAGTGGCAGTCAGGCAGGGAGGAAAGTGAGAACCACACCCCAAAAAGGCAAGGCAGCCACCCCAAAAGGAGAGGCCCCCACGCAGCCCTCTGCTGAGTAGAACACAGGAGGTGCAGGGACGCAGGCTGTAGGTCAAAGAGCAGTAAATAAATGAAGTACTATTCAGCCATAAAAAAAGGAACTGAGTCCTTTTTGTGGATACACACTACAATGTGAAAGAACCTCAAAAACATCATGCCAAGTGAAAGAAGGCAGTCACAAAAGGCTATATACTGTTTGATTACATTTACATAAAGTGTCCAGAATAGGCAACTTCACTGAGACATGAAGTAGATTAGTAGTTGCCAGAGACTGGAAAAACTGGGATGAGATGTGGAGCGCCTGCCAGTGGGTATGGAGTTTCTCTTTGGGGGTGATGAAAAGGTTCTAAAATTGATCGCAGTGATGGCTGCACAACTCCGAATATACTAAAAACTACTGAACTGTTTAAGAGGGGGAGGAAAAAAAAAAAAATCACATTCACATCCAAGATCACTCAGGGAAGACTGAGATGCCTCGGATGCCTTTCGTCTTGAACCACCAGTGGAACGCCAAAAGAAACATAGCTGAAGAACTGCCAAAAGAACTGGAATAAGTTGAGGATATGAGAGTTTCTAAAAAGAAAGGCTAAAAGGGGCTGACACTTTGCTAGAGATGTAGCAGCCAAGGACAGCAACGTATGCCAAGCATATATACACACTCTGCAGTTAGACTGAAGAGTGTGCTGAGGGGCGACTTTAATCTCCCCAAAATAAAAAGCGCAACTGCAGTCTTCCCATTTCCCTGCAGCTATGCTGTGGGCTTTAATCAAGAGCAGGACAGCCTACCATTTAAGTATATTTATCCGATGTCAGTGCCTACTTAGACTAGTCCCGTAAATTCGTCTTAAAACCATCTTTGGATTCAGAAATTGGGAAGGAAGCAGTTAGAGGAGAGACTCTAAAAGTACATTCGGAATCACTTTGTCAGCCTTAGAAATCTTTTCACACTCAGCAGGGAGGATTCTGTGCGGTGGATAGGAGGGAAAAGGCAGCCACGAAGCACCATCCAGGTTTCCCTGGACAGTAAACAATGCCTATCTGGAGAAACAGGCAGTTAGGACTGAGCAAGGGGTTCTGTTCTTTATTGAGATGACCTCCGTGTACAAATACAGTAAAAGAACTCCTCTTACAATAGGCACCATTAAGGTCTTCATTTGTATTAAACTGTAAGCAAACAATGTTCAGCTGTAAAAGCCTTTGCAAGTCAAAGATAATGGCCTTCCTTGGTAAACTGACTGTTCTTTACAATCATCATTATTTATACTCCCAGGAGGTTTTGCCTAGTGCTCCAATAAATTCTGGAAAGAAATAACATGACAACTTCAGCAAGTCTCATGTTAGACGGAAAGGAAAAAAAAAAAGTAGAAAGTGTGTTTCATTTGGGGCTCTCCAGTGCTCTTGCCTGGAGAATCCCAGGTACGGGGGAGCCTGCTGGGCTGCCATCTATGGGGTCTCACAGAGTCGGACACGACTGAAGCAACTTAGCAGCAGCAGCAGTGTCTGGGTAGCAAGCGCTTCATATAATTGGAGCAGGAAGTGGAGTTAGGAGGGAAAAAAAAGCATATAGACTTTTCAGCCTCAGATTTCCAGGTCAGACCCATCCTTCCCACCTCCCAGTGCTTCCAAGCTTACCAGAGTCAAAAGAAAACCCATTTTCATGGCCTCATTAGAGGTTTTTACTTATCACAAGTACAAAAGAGTGCGCTTCTCCGTGCGCTTCTCCGTGCGCTTCTCCGTGCGCTTCTCCGTGCGCTTCTCCGTGCGCTTCTCCGTGCGCTTCTCCGTGCGCTTCTCCGTGCGCTTCTCCGGGCTTTGCAAGTCCATATTTGTATTAGGAGTTTCTGCAGGACTACATGATGGTGTTTATACTGAGCTGAGCAAGGGGTGGGGGGTAGGGGTGGGGGGAAACCGTCCAGGAGAAAGAAGTAAGTATCCCCCACCTTCTTCCACCAGGAGACATGGCCTGTGGCTAAGACACGCCCAGAGTCTGGGACAAGCAGGCAAGTCAAAAGTGTTCTTCACTTAGAGGAGGTTTCCTTTCACTCCGTCCGCCACCTTTCAGATTCCAGCAAAGTTTAAACCACAATGGTTTGGAATCCTAACAGCAGTTTTGAGGATTATGATACAGAATGAGACTCTTCAAACATTGTTAAAGACACAGAACAGAATCATGCAGTCACTCACATCTACCAACTGCTACCCCAAGAAAACATTTATTAGATCCAGACTCTCCCTGGCACCATGTATGGTGGGAAAAGGTGATATTGAACTGCACTGGCATTTAAACAGAAATCTGATCTCGGCTATTCAAGGATGTGCTCACCACTGGGGAGTACCTCAAAATTCTTTTTTAAACTTTAAATTTCTTTAAAGAACTTTAAAATTCCTCCACATTAAAAATTCTGTCAGGGTGTCAATACCAGTATTACTTAACAAACCTCACCTTTACCTAAATTTTTAGGTCAAGTTTACAGAGCCAGAACAAAAAGCCACTCAGTCCAAACACTGCTGGGTTGCGGACTAGTGCTCACAGTCCATTATTTTAATCCGGCTGTCACTCCGGGCATTTAGAAAGTGAATACACTTGGGTCAAAGAAAAAACCGTCCGCTCCCAGGATGACTGCTCATTATGGCCTTGAATCCTTTTCGGAATGAGGTGCAGTGTACAGAAGTAACTGTATCAGAAAAACACCCCTCTCAGAACACTGTCACCGACTCAAGCCCCAGCGAAAAGGCTGCGGAGTGAATGCAACTGAATGTCGAAGACAAAGGCCGCGTGAGAGTCGGGAACGGGCTCTTTACTGAGCAACACCAAGCGTCTCGTCATTTTCACACATTAATAAGCCACATTGAAAAGTAAATAAAAATTTTTAAAAAAGAAACCAGGTTGACTGCCCATTTGGCACGTATCAGACCCCTTCGCCACTTGGGGTGATCAGGCTGGAAAGGAGTCAGCTGGTACGAGCCAAGGACCAGCACGGGGGTCGGCGGCTCCAGCAGGTAGGAGTCACGTGCTAGCCACTTAACTGGGAGTCCAGGCCGTGGCTCATCCCCACTATGCTGCCTCTTTCCCCTCCAACACCAAGATACTATCACAAGCCGCGAAGAGAACACACGGTGCCTCAGTGCTCTGTGCAGAGGATGGAGAAGGGGCAACCGAGGAAATGCCGATAAACATCGAAGTCCCAAGTTATCTCTAAAGCGACATCTTTACTGAAGGATGAAAAAGAAGGCAAACAAGTTCACCCAGAAGTACTTGTCAATGGTGCTTCTCAGCAGTTCTGGGATACCACCTCATTCTCACACGGGGGGAGGAGGGAGGGAGATCGGTAAAAAGCCATCATTGGAACAATCAACAGGTATGTCTGCCATAAAAATCATCACACTGCATTTTATCATAAATGCGAAAGGAAAAGCACCTATGTTATTTTCATTTCTATCTCCTTTCTCAGACAACCCAGACAGCCTGAAATCAGTAAGGATGACCCAGAAACACGGTGTTCCCTCTTCAACCTTGAGGCTAGAGAACTACAGCCACAAAGACCCGTGGGACCTAAAATAGGAATAATCTGATCTAGATAGCTAGCTCATAACACTTCACATGTTAACATCCAACTCCACCTCCCCCAAAATGACCCTGAGAGGCCAATAAATGAAGGTGTGAGTCTCCCCATTTCACGCAGGAAGAAACTGAGATTGAGGGGAAGTGATTAATCTGAGACCAACTGCTCTCTTCCCAGAGTCTGGCATCCCTGCTGTCAGCTGAACCGTAAATTCTCTAAGGACAAGGACAATGTCATATTTTCTAACTCCTAACATAGTCAGAGGCTTCCCTGGTGGCTCAATGGTAAAGAATCCATCTGCAATGCAGGAGGCACAAGAGACGCAGGTTCGATCCCTGGGGAGGGAAGATCCTCTGGCGAAGGCAATGGCTACCCGCCCCAGTCTTCTTGCCTGGAGAATCCCATGGTGGGCTGCAGTCCATGGTTCACAAAAGACTAAGATACTAAACAACAACAGGGTGAGAGCATGGTACACAGCCAAAACACATCGGCTGCATCTAACTCAGCAGTCTTTCAAGCCAGAGCCCAGTGGGACCTTTGTAACCATACAAAGCCCACCTTCAAAACAAGGCTGAAATCACTTGTAAAAATAATGGGATTTCGGGTCATTTTAAAGTTACATCGTGTTCTCACAAAAGAACCATTTCCTAAACAAGAAATATGTAATTGTACAATCCTACAGACCCTTCCCCCTTCACAGCTACAGTCATCCTAACTAATAACACACTGTGTTCTCAGAGCAATTTTGTTTTACAAAGTGCTTCCCCATATCTCATCTCATTTAGTTCTAATGCCCTGAGAGAGGACAAGGAAAGAAAACAGAAACTTAAATAAAACCCAACTGACATCTTTACTACTTGTTACAAGCGCCTGTATTGGTTTTTAAAAGCAGACAACAAACAAACAAACCCCCTGGCACTACCTGGGGGGCCATAAATTAGTGCAGCCTTTCTCTCAGAAAACAGCCATTAAAAGGGATCTGAACATAAACACCAGTAACACAAAGTGATCATTTCACTTCGAGGAAGTTGGAATTAAGTACAAAAAGATACAGGAAAAGCACAGTGCACACGTCACTGTGGACAACGGCCCCCAAACTGTGAAGAAGCCTTCAAGAACACACAAGACAAGAAAACTGTGCTACAGGCTGACCAGGTGCCCAGCAGCTATTGGAAAGCAGTGCAGGGGACTTTCCTGGTGGTACCGTCGATAAGCGTCCTCGTGCCAGCGCAGGGGACACAGGTTCCACCCCTGGTCCAGGAAGATCCCACATGCCTCGAGGCAACTGAGCCCACGGGCCACAACTAATGAGCCGGCGTGTGGCAACTACTGAAGCCTGTACACCCAGAGCCCGCGCTCAGCACCAAGAGAAGTAGCCCCTGCTGGTCCCCAACTAGAGAAAGCCCAAGCACAGGAACAAAGACCCAGCACAACCAAATATAAACAATCTTAAAACAATGATGATGCAGAATCCTCTTTTGGTAACTGAAATGAGAGATAAATGCAAAGAGCCCAGAAGAGACTATCACTTAAGAGTAAGAGCCACGTATGTAAAACGAGATTTGCACAAGTCCAAGAACGCCCCGCTGCTGCTGCTGCCGCCGCCGCTGAGTCACTTCAGTCGTGTCCGGCTCTGTGCGACCCCAGAGATGGCAGCCCACCAGGTTCCCCCGTCCCTGGGATTCTCCAGGCAAGAACACTGGAGTGGGTTGCCATTTCCTTCTCCACTGCATCAAAGTGAAAAGTGAAAGTGACGTTGCTCAGTCGTGTCCGACTCTTAGTGACCCCATGGACTGCAGCCCACCAGGCTCCTTCGCCCATGGGCTTTTCCAGGCAAGGGTACTGGAGTGGGGTGCCATTGCCTTCTCTGGAATGCCCCGTAGGTGACTGCAATAGATTTTACCTTCATGTTGTTGTCTGCAATGAATGACTTCTAGGACAAATTAATCATTTTCAAACAGGGGCAAACATTAATGGCCCAATTGCATATGGGGATTACAAGTGGATTTTATTTTCCCATGAAAATGAATCAATGACTGCAGTTATCATGGATAACTGAGGATACACCTGGCAGGCGAACGCATCTCTGAAAAATGGGTCCAAAGGCAGTATCCCCAGAGGGCCTTCCACTGTAGCAGGGGCTGGGTTTCATGCCCTGGCGGTGTCACTGGTAAAATGCGCAACCTGTGTTCCTAGACACCTGCTTTCTCAGCTGTGAAATTCTGATTAGTGAAGCTCACCTTTTTCCACTAGATCCTTACCAATTCCCTCCCACCACTGGATAGGATTTTAAATACCCAGTAAATATTTCCTAAACTGTGTGATGACAGAAAATTCAGCCTCTACTCATGTGGCGTTAACAGGGTGAGATGCATGTAAACACCAATTCCAGAGAGGTAGTTTTGAGGAGGCAGGCTCACAGAAAGGGGACTTGGCTCTGTCTGATGGGAGGAAGAGAGTGGCAAGCTGTCCTATCAGGTCACAAGAGCGGTCAAGGTGGGCTCAGCAGGACTGGGCAGGCAATCGGCCGCAGAGCAAGCTGAGCAACCAGGATGTGCAAAGACCAGGAGGCTGAGTCAGCTGCAGTGGAAAGGGCAGCCCCAAGCTCAAGGCAGAGCAGGGGCTTTGCATACTGTGCTGAGGACACACTTAGCTGAGACTTGATGGATGAGTCACCGTTCAAGTGCAAGGAATGCTGCTCCAAGGTCCAGGATGAACATCTCTGTGGAAAGCTTCAGTGCCCCTCTAACCTGAATTCTCAATCTGTCACTCTGGTTCACCACCCCGTCAGGTTCAGAAATCAAGAGCTGGATAATACAGAAGAGATTCAACCACCAGAGAGTGGGGGGTGGGAAGAGATCACATCATTGTCTAAAAATTTTTTTTAATTAGATTGTGTTAGTTTCAAGTGTATAGCAAGGTGATTCGGTTAGTTTCGGGTGTGCAGCAACCTTGTGTTAATTTCAGGTGTACAGTAAAGTGATTCAGTTTCGGGTGTACAGCAATACCGTGCTAACTTCAGGTGTACAGCAAAGTGATTCTGCTACACATTTTTTTAATTTTTTTATTCAGATTCCTTTTCATTACAGGTTTATTACAAGATACTGAATATAATCACTTTCTAATCTTTAAAGCTTTGTTCTATATTCCAAAACGGACTTTAGAGCCTCTGTTGTTGCTCTTCATTTGGCTTGTTAAGAGGCACAGAATTCATATGATTTATTCATTTCTGAGTCAACCTGGAAGGCTGCTGACAGGCCTCATATCTCTAGGTTGGTGATTTCCAACTGTGTAATCATACCTTCTTGAGCATTTGTGCATAGCATGCAGTTTACAAAGTGCTTTCACATCAAAAATCTCACTGACCCTCCCAGCCACAAGCCTGTGAGGTGTATGGAACAAGTTTTCCGGGTGAGGAAGCAGCTCAGCGAGGTTATGTGGCTTGCCCAGGGTCACACAGCCAGCGCAACACAGGGCTCAACCCTGAGCTCGGCTCATATTCCCAATCTTGCCCACTATGACCACAGAGGTGCTCTACACATTCAGAACAAGCCCCTCACAATCTGAGGCATTAAATTCCCCAAGCCCACATACAAGCAATGAGGCATGGACACAAAGCACAAAACACTCCAGTCCTAATAAGGTCGACATCCAACTGCTGCTAAACAGAGTACGCATTCATGCAGCGCCCCTCCTGCAAACCCAGGGAGGGAATAAATGCAAGAAACACATGCACAGCCCTAATCCCTTCTCATTTCCTCCTGGCACCTGTTTCTGCCCCCACAGGCACCAAACACTTCTAACAGCTGGTAGAAATGAGAACCAAGAGATAGCACACACAACCACTGTAGATCAAGCTCTAACCCAAATAGTGGCTGGGAAAAAAAATGGAGGAAGAACCACCCAGATTTAAGAAGAGAGCCACAAAAACAGGGTGCCAAAAAGTCTCCCAACATTCCCCCTGGGTGACTCAGTTCCATCAACCAGAGGGTCTCCTGATGGAAAACACCTACCCCACACTTTACCCCAAAATACTGCTGCTTGTCCCAGAGAAAATACGTGACAAGAGCCATGGAGGGAATACAAAGGGGCAAAATGTGTGGCTATGAACAAGATGACCTTCTAAGACTCCTGGTAACTAAACACTGCTGCCAGTATTTCAGTGCTCACTGCCTACCTCTTCATGGGTGGTGGAGCCTGACAGACTTACAAAATTAGAACTTAAAATCCAATTTAGGCCTTCTAGGCCGCACCAGCTCTCAGAATCAGCTCCCAAGAACTGCCAGTAGGGTTCCCCTTTCTAAGGCCTTCATACGTCCTATGACTATGTGAGTAATTACGTGTAATGTTCTCATTACTCACGCAGCCTCATTAACACATCCGGGCAGCCTTTGTTGACTGCCCAGCCCAGACCCTGGTGAGGATCTGAGGGGAAATGATTTCCCCCAGCGCCCCGTGGTCCCCTAAGCAGCAAAAATCAGGGGCAACAATAAAGTTGCCAGAAAAAGCACCGAAGCCTATTTGTCACAGACCCTACAAAAGCAAATGAATTCAGAAGCCTGGAGAGCAAACACAGCCCAGGTCAGCTCTCAGACACACCGGAGAGGATGGGGTGGCGGCCCTAATAAAGTAGGGAGCAAGTACCAGCCAGGCCCCAGGGCATCTGGGACCTCAAGGCTTTTTCCAATCGGGACTAAGGAGACAGGCAGCTGGGGAGAGGGGGGTAGCTCCACCAACTGGTGTTTAAAAAAACAACAAACACTCACTTGCAACAGATCCACTCCTGCTGGGGAGGCTGACAAACTGCCTCAACTTACCCCCAACTTTCTCCAGTGAAAAAAAACCTCTCCAAAGGCTGCCAAGAGCCTCGATGATGTCCTTTTCCCCACCTCCTGGAGCTACTCTGATCATTCCTTTTACCTCCAATTCATCTGGACTAAAATATGGGGAGGAGATCCAGCCTTTCACTCCCTGGCCAGGGTCTGCTGGCCTCAGTTTTCCCTTCTATAAAAATGGATTCAACAGTTCCTTCCTCTCCTGTGAGCTCACTACAGAAACAATAACTGTGGGCGGCTATTTCAGCACTGACTGGGGCTTCTCCTCAGGAGGCTAGTCTTTCCTACAGTCCAAGCTCTTCTGGTACAATTCTTCAAATGGCAGAAAAGTCCTAAGAGGCATGGGAGAGGCCCCTCACAAGAGTAAAGTCTGTGGCCAGACAGACAGGTGGAAGTAGAAAGCAAGCCCAACAGAAACACAGGGCCCTGGGCTAGAGCCCAGCTGCCCACTCAGGTGGGCCCGAGACCCGGCCCTTGAGAACGGGATCCACCTCTGCAAAATGTGGGCCCCTCCTCACCCCACACATCCTGACAAAGAGAACAAGAGAACAAGACAGACAAAAGCCACCTGCAAGAGGTGGCAGGACAGGACGTGCCAGAAGCAGGCAGATCAATCAACCAGGAGCAGGGGCAGCTCTACTTTCGACAATTGTATTCTGAATCAAAAATGAATGGAAAACCCTTACTGAAAAGTGGGAGACTGTCAGAAGGCCAGGGGGTTGTCAGAAGTCAAGAAAAATTATATCCTAAAAGGATAAGGAGAAATCTCACTCAAAT
This sequence comes from Capra hircus, assembly GCF_001704415.2. Taxonomy (NCBI): domain Eukaryota; kingdom Metazoa; phylum Chordata; class Mammalia; order Artiodactyla; family Bovidae; genus Capra; species Capra hircus. The sequence goes on along the minus strand of NC_030830.1, from coordinate 8,647,673 downwards.
TGTCTTTTTAAAAAAAGGAGACCAAAGACATCCGAGTTACCACCTCCTGGAACGAAAGTGGTCTGAGATGAAGGGGCGAGTGTGGAGAAGGCTTTATACACAAAAGGGACCCAAAACACCAAGTCTGGGGCCTGGAAAAGGAAGCAAGGTTCGCAGAGGAAGGGCGGGCAGTCAGAGGTGTGAAGAGACTAGAAACATGGGAGATGGAAAGAAGCAAGAGAAACTGGTTCATACAGGAAAAACTGAAGCTCGATGCGTCGTTTCCATTAACAGGCAGGCTTAAGGATCTGAAATGGAACAGACCTTTACGGTATCTCCTAAATAAGACAAAATAATTAAGGTTGCTGGATTACAAGATACAAGCTTCTGAACTCCACATAAATGAAGTGTAAAATCATTCATCTTTCTAACCCCCACCATCCTGAGAACGACACAAACTCTGAAAGTGTTACAATTACCTCAGCAGGGCCGCACTAACTGACCCGCATTTTATCTACGCTACCTGGCATAACCAGATAAGAAGTCTAGTTTAATATTTGGGAATTAAGGCTACATATAATGGAAGCACTCTTAGAGCTCATAAGGACCATAAGTTGGTTAGCTAACGTAAAGTCTGTTAAGCAGTAAATCTTTAATATATATGTATATAGGGTGAGCATATACATATATACATACAAGTGAACGTAATGAACACGTAAATATGCTTTTAGTCACAGATTTTTTTTGATTATTTATTTGGCAAGGTCTCAGCTGCAGCACAAGGGCATCCACTGTGGTGCCCCAGCTCAGCTGCCGCAAGGCCACGTCGGATCTTAGTTCCCTGAACAGGGATCGAACCAGCGTCCTCTGCATTAGAAGGCAGATTCTTAACCACCGGACCACCAGGGAAGTTCTTGTTACAGATAATTTTGAGAATTCGTGGTACTCCACGTCAAGCTTTTTTGTTTGTTGGGAAGGGAGTTCAGCCATTAATGAAGCCTGGTTCTTAAAAGGGACCCACTTGCAAAGCAGTATGGGTGCGAAATCTTAACAGATTTCACCCAAGTCTTTTAAATGGCAGGCCCACATGTAATTTAACAATCTCGTTTTTACAGTAATTCACTTTTATAAAGGGTTCCCAAACATTCACCTTCAAGTTTTCATTGAAACCAACTCTCTTGTCACACTCGTTCAAAGGTTTATATAATATTTAACTGAAATTGCAATAATAAGTCTAACTGGAATAACCAGATTTGGGAACAAGCAACTGGCACTTGGCAAGCCTTCTATATGGGTAAGAGCCAAAGGGGACAGAGGCACACACTCCCCGGGCCTGCCCACTGGCAGGGAGCTTCATGCAGGGACGTGACGGCCAGGATGTCCTTCAGCCAGAAGAACTGGGTAGGCTGGGCGGGTGGAAGGTGGTTAGTGCAAGACCTGTTGCTACGATCCTGGGAAAGATTTAGACACAGACCAGTAACAGGAAGACCAGAACCATACAAGCAGAATTCCAAAAAGGAAACTACTCAGACTGAAAAACGTATGGCTGAGTGTTAAAAAGCCAGGTCTTCAGACCAGTATGACCAAGGGCAAACCTTAAAAATAAACCTAAAAACCCTAAAATAAACCTACAGACCTTAAAAATAAACCTAAAGAATCTCTTCAGCATCCATTTACAATTAAAAAAAAACTTGGAGTAAACTAGAAAAGTGTGCATCTACCAAAAAACTCAAAAGTTCATCTTCACACACACAAAAAAAACACCCATAAGGCAAAAAAACAAAAAACCAACAACAATGCCTACCTGCAGCTAACAGCATCGTTCCATCCATACTGCCCTGGCAACATGAGCTGTACTCTATAAAAATACTGCCAGTATAACACCTCTCAATTTTTACAATTCACTCTGGAGTCTGAGCTGCCTACCTGAGCATTTCATGTCATTTTCCCAGATTCAGATTACTAACTGATTATGGTTCGCTTTACCAAAGTTGCATATGTTTTGAGTGACATGTTTCATTCTTATTTTTCCATTAGCCCTGTAATTTTTAGTGTTCGATTTTGTAGGACTTGATGTTCTTCACCAACAAAGACACCATGCTACGTGAGATACAGCTCTGGTTACACAGATCTGGACTGTTCAGTAGGACAGCTTCGTATGTTCAGTCACACGAAGCAATGGCTTGTCCAAATTGAGCTGTCCTGTGAGGATCAAAAATACACACTAGGTTTCAAAGACACAAGATGGAAAAAAAAAAGGTAGATTTGTATAGATTTCTATTTGTATTGATTATATGTCAAAATGATCATGTGTTCAATATACTAGGTTAAATAAAACTCTCATTAAACTAAAAAAAAAGTTCAGCTTAGCCTTTTCAATGTTAGGCTTAACATGACTTTCCCGTATCCTCTCAGAAAAGAAGGGTTCTATTTAAAATCTGAAAGACACTGATTACATACTCAAAAAATTTGTCTCTTTCTGAAGGAGGAAATTTTAAATAACCTTTGGAGCAGGATATATATTAAGATTAACACTGGAGTTCTTTCCAAGGCATCTGGAAGTGAGTCAACAGCCCTCAGCCAACCAACAAGAACTGGTCTGACCTCTTATGACAGGAAACAGCCATGAAACCATCTAAGCACCAAGTAATTCTAGTTGGCCCTCTGGGCCAATGGCTGTGGGGGACACACAAGTCAGATACTTGTCTACAGTAAAGTAATAATAACCCAGGAAATCATCAATTGGATCATCTTTTAAAGACTTTTTTTTTCCTTTTTAAATCTCAGTAACACTTTGGACTCTTGACAGCAGTATTCCTTCCACAATCTCTCCACACGACGATTGTTGCTAAACTGTTTCTGCTCAAAGACTTATGTGAAAAAGAGAATGGTTTTTCTCTACTACTAGAGACAGACAAAAAGCAAGCCACCTAAACAGCTCAAAAAAGAAAAAAATACAGCAATTAAATAAGGTATGCACGTTTTTTCCCCCAGAACCATAAATAAATCAATTGGGTGTAAAACTGGTGGGGGTGGGGGGAACCAACTTATAAATCCTACCACTGCACTTTGGTGTAGTTCTACTTTTTCTCTTTACCATTTTATGCAATTATAGTAAACTCTGCTTTTGAATCTTGTAACACCAACTTTTCCCAGAGTTTTCAATCATACTGCACTTTTAAATCAGAAAATTAAATACCTAAAATTTACAGCCTAGTGTTTCAAATTCTTCTTGAGCTGTCCTAGAAATCAAACTGATAATTTGTTTTCCTGCTAACTGCATGAATCATATCTTCATGTGGCATAGATTTTTATTTCAAGCTCACACCTTCTATAATCAAATAGTTTTTAAGTCTAGGTATCTTATCTGTTACACTCGACAGTAATAACCAACCAGTGGAGTGACAGGAATGGCATAAGATAACCATAGAGCAAAACATGTAACTTTTTATTGTCCAAGTGGATCGGGGCTTTGAAAGGCAAATGTTTTCAGTTATTTGAGGTACTGTAGTGGGAATCGTGCCCAGCAATTAAGACAGGATTACACTACAATTTATGAGTTTTTCAAAGACGTCATTTAATATGAAATATAATAATCATTTTCCCCAAAGCCTGCCATCTACAATCCCACCCCCAAACTCTGTTTTGCTAAAATAAGCTAAATGGCAACGCGGCAGGCAACTAAGGCTTTTGAGACCAACTGTAGGAAATGCGCTGCCTTCCACCAGCTCAAGTAATGATTTCATCTTACATAGAAACAGCATAGTTTTACATCTTCCGCGCACATCATCTCACGCACTCGATCTCAGATAAAGTGAAAAGGCAAAAGCATGTATTACTTTTTCTATTTTACATATGAATAAATAAACCTAGATTTCCCGCCCCTCGTGCTCTCATTCTGAAGAACTGAGCCCAGGACACCTTAGACTTGCAGCTCAGTGCTCTTCCAAGCACACCTACCGATGACTGGTCTTAATCTGCCCCAAGCCCTAAACTACTCCATAGGCCTAGAACTGGCATAACGAACAAGTGCCACTCTGGTGTTTCAAGGCTTCCAGAAAAACCAACAGCTGATGCTGTGTAGCATCACCCCGCCACGTCCTGCCGTGACATCCCCAACACGACTTAAAGTGACAAGGTGGCCAAACCCATCACGCGGTTCTCCTGCAAAGCCAAGCTGCCCCACTTAAGTTTCCCCTGCTTTGCAAAAGCATTGACGAGAAAGCACGACCACCACCGCAATAATGCCACAGCCGTCAGCAGACCTGGAAACAGAGGAAGTGAAAACGTTTTCGCAGACAGGAGGCGTCTCCACCCTGCTGCCCACCCCCGAAATGGAACCAGAGCAGGGTCGGGGGCGCTCGCAAGGGGACCAGAGGCTCCCAGCGCTCACCTGGAGGGCAGTGCAGCGCTTCGGGGCGGAAGGCCGAGGCCGATCGCATCCTCCTCCTCCTCCTCCCCCCGCGCGGCGGCGGCGGCAGCCACCGCCTCCGCACCGCTCCCTCCGCCCCCGCAGCCCCGCCGCGCTGGAACCTCCCGCCCGACTTTTGACGTCACGGAGGAGGAGAAGGTTCCACCCGGGCCCGTCCCTTTGTGACGTCACAATGACAACAGAACCCGGCCGGAGAGTCCGGGAACCCGGAGCCGCTGGGGGCGGAGGGAGGGGGCGGAGGCCGGCGCGAGGCAGGGGAGGAACCGGGGGGCGGGGAGGGGGCGCGCTGACGTCTAGCCGGCTTAACCTGTTGCTCCCGGGCCCGCACTGGAGCCGGCGGGCCAGGCCGCGGGGAGCCGGCCGCGCCGCCGCCGCCATGCTCTGCCGTGCGCGCGCTGGGGGGCGCCCGCCGCAGCCGCGCGCTGCCCGCCCCCTCCCCGCCACGCCCCCGCCCCGCGCCGCCCCCTCCCCAGGCGAACCGGCCGCACCGCCCCCGCGCCCCACCCACCCACCGGCTCGCCCGCCCGCCCGCCGGCCCGCGCCGCCCGCCCCGAACCCGCAGCCCGCAGCCCGCAGCCCGCCCCCTACAGGCCGCGCGCGGCCCCGGACCCGGCCCAGCCCGCCGCGACCCCCGCGCACCGCCCCCCCCCGCCCCCGCCGCACCGCCTTAAGCACGTCGGGAACACGGGCTCCGCTCCCCGAACGTTAACTCGTGCTCTGCCTCCTGCTGCCGCCGCCAGACACCGGCAGACAGCCGGACGCCCGGAATCGACACAATCCGCTGACCACCGGGAACAAAAAATCCCACCCCACGCCGCTCCCCAACTTAGCGAGGGCTGGGGTGGGGGCGGGGGTGGCTCTGGTCCAAGTTCTACCCCCTTTTTGCTTTGTGGCTGCACCCGGATCGGACGTGCCCCGGGAAGGCGTCCACGCTCGCAGGCAAGCTTGTCTCCCTGCAGTTTCTACAGCCCGAGTTTAAACTAGTCTTTTGCATTCTCCTCAGCCCTCTGCAATGCGGATGTATTTTAATTCTTAAATTCTTTAGGGAGCAGCGTTTTAAGTTGGGCTTGATTATTTAACCTTGCATTTCTTTCATAGTTGAAGTTTACGTGTCTAGGTTAGGATCAGCCCTCAAGAAGAGGTATTCAGCTTTTCCATTAAATCTATTTTTTACAAAACCAGTGCCCCGAAGGTCATCTCCCATTACACACATCACACTGCTCAAAAAGGAAAAATATTAACACCAATTTGTCCACCCGAGTTAAATCAAACTTTCTTATAACATTGCATTATTCCTAATGTGTTCATTCGGCCTTTTCTTTTTTTAATGGGTTCTTTGATTTAAAGCATGCAGCTAATCACCGATCACTCGAGTGCATATTTGGTTAATCCTCGGTCCCCCCTCTCCTCTCCCTCCCCCCAAACTTAAAAAAAAAAAAAGCCACCACACACAAAACAAAAACACTCCCCATGCCAATCAAAACGTAGCTGTACTATGCACAAAACAAATTTAACTATTCCAAACCATTTAAATCTCGGAATAATCACCAAATTTCAGAAGCCCAGTTAACTGGGAGAAATTAATTGTAGTCACTTACATTTACATTCACATGCCTACTTAAAAACGTTAACTATATTCTATGTCTTTTCCCCCTAAAACTGGAAACCATGAATTTTTAAACAAAACCAGTCCCATTATTAAAGTCAATCCCAACAAATGCATTCCCTGTAACATGATTCCCAACTGGTTTATGTAGCGAACCAAATAAGCCAAAACGACCACATATATTAAATTTGATGTGCCAGTGCAAGGAACAAGATCGCCATAATCGGACCCTCGATTGCAACTTAAAGGTCTTCCAACACACACGCGTTACACGATTTCCCAAATAACATTAATAATAATAACAGACTCATTTGCATGCAAAGTGCAATATGGGGACAAATCCGCCCGAGAATGCAGTTTAGTTATATTACCGCAGCCCCCACTTCCCCGAGTAGGCTCCACCAAAATCCCCTGCCTTTCATCTAAAACTAGATTATGGTTGTGTCATTCGAGGTCAATTTATTCACTGGAGGTATCGCTACACCAATCTGTTTTTTCATCCAAACTAGGCAGACACGACTTTGCCTGAAAAGCCTTCTTTCAGAAAAGAAAGAAACAGCCTTATCGGACGCTGTGTTTCAAACCCTTCAGCTGCAGAATTATCTATAAACTTGACATTCACAGCCATTGCTTAAAACTACAAGTCAAAGGATGTGTTGTTAGGAGCACTTACGTATTTCTTCTGGATGATATTCCTCTTGGGTCTTTCCTTGCTCATTCTGAGATCCAAATGCTGATTGCAAAAGGGGACAATTGCTTCATGAATTTAAAGCCGTCAGAAATTTGCAAAAAAATATCCTGGTGGTTTTTATTGTTGTTGGTGGAGGCTGATCTTGTAATCCGACTTTTCTTCCTCTTTCCCCAAAGCCCGATTCGCCTTGAAATAAATCCGAAATTGGGAAGGGAAAAAAAAAAAATAAAAGCCAAAGACGAAGCAAACAAAAAAAAAAAATCACTTTAGTAAAACACTCATAATGGAAAATTTCCCCCGAAACACACACACACAAAAAAAACCGACGCCCTTCACTCCCCCCCCTTTTTCCTCCAAAAACTACATCAGCGAAACGTGAAGGTCCTTAGTGTCTGAGCTGTAGTTACATCTTGGAAAAGAAAAGGGAAAGATAAATAAAAAATGTTGGAAGTCACGTTTGTGCTGCAGCAGCAGTGCGAGCAGAAGAGTCAACTCCAGCGGCGGCGGCGGCGGCGGCGGCGGCGGCGGCAGCACCACAGCGAGGGCTCGCCGAGTCTCTTTTTTCCAAGCCCCCTAACCAATGAGATAGAGGCTATCCAGCCCAACTTTAAATGGACTCTGCTTTTATACAAGTTAGGGCTCCTCGGATAATTCCCCGCCGGACGCCAGCCGAAAACTCCCACAGCTGGGCCACCAGGAGCCCGCCTACTCCGGTGCCGACCGCCCCTGGCCCAGCCCAGAGGACCCTCACGGCCCCGTCGACGAGATACCCGAGAGGCCTCTACAAACCCTTCCAGGGCCACCCCGCAGGCATCGGTCCCACGCCAAGCCTAAGACTGGAATTGAGAGAGGCTCCCTAGCTCAATGCATGGCACGCTCGGTCGCTCCACCTCACCCCCTTTCCCCAGCTTGCCGCTCACCCCTCGGCCGCCACAACGCTAGCCCCCGCCACGCCTCGTGTCTACCTGTAGCCGGGCTGCTGGGTGCCAGTGCCCCAGGACTCCTGGCCCCGGGGAGAGCCGCCTATTCCCGGGGCACCTTAGAATGGTCCCCTTGATCTTCTGGAAGTTGTAGTCCCCCGACTACAAAATGGCTATGGCCATGAGCGCTGGGAACTACAATTCCCAGCCTGCCCCGCAAGCCTGTCACTCAACTCCCCTCCCCTCCTCCCCGCCCCCGCCCCCCTCGCCGGCCCTGCCAACAAACGCTTGGACGTGTCCCGCGTGTGACACTGAGCGAGGCTGGCTCGGGATTGGCCCGCAGAGCGTGTGGTCCGCGAGCGAGGAACTCCCCACGCCGGCCCGCCCCCGCCCCCGACCGCGGCCCCCCTTCCCCCGCGGCGGCCGGCCCCCTCCCCGCGCGCCCCGCCCCCACCCGCGGCGCGAACCGCCTGTGGAATCGAGGAATCGCGCGCGCGCCGCGCCGAGCGGCGGGGGAGGGACGCGCCGCGTCCCGGGGGAAGGCCTCGGAGCGTGGCGGCGCGGGGGGCGGTGTCGGCTAGGGGTTGGAGCCCGTCCTGAGGAAAACTGGGCCACGCACCAAGAGGAATCCTCGGTGCGAACTAGTTGATCGGCGGCGCCTGCTGCCTCGGCGGCACAGCCGGTGTCACCTCAGGACACCGCCTCGCGTCTCCACACGGAGCGTGCTGCGGTCGGGCTCGGGGGGAGCCCGAGGTCACCTCGCGGAAAGGCCACCTCCCGGCGCGGCACGCGGCCTGGCGGGCGAGAACGGCGTCGGGGGTGGGGGGACCCCAAAAGGGAAGCCCCGGCCGCCGCCTCCTACGAAAAAAAAAATCACCGTCTTTTAAGAGATCGCGCTGGATCTTGGCTGGTCCCGGCGTCTCTTGCGTCTGGAGTGCCTGTTAGCGAGGCTACAACGTTGAGGGGAAACGAGTGGAATATGGAGTCCGAGCCACACAGACCCGCACACCGCGAGGAAGCGTCTGGAACGCCGATTGCCGGGAATACCACCCGCGGTAGCCACGCGAGAACCCGCGTTCTACCTGCCTCTGCCCCCTGTTGTGCTCATTTAATCGTTGATCTAAATGAAGGAGGCGGTCCCGGTGTATCTCTTCGGCCTTCGCTTTATTAGCTACTTCAAGTCTCTCTTAGCCAGTCTGCATTGTTAATTTCCTTATTCGCACCGTATATGTAGAGCAGTGATGTTTTAAAGGATCTCCTCTCGGGCAGTTCTTTTAAGAAACGAGAAGTGAAATTAAGTACGCCTTCATACTCATTCCTATACATTCAATTCTCCTTCCCATCCCCTAGATTCTCCTTATGTCGGAAGTATCATAATCGTTAGGTTTTATCCGCAGCAGTGTTTGAAGTGTTTGAGGAGTGTCTAGAAAGGTCTCAGAAACTGGGAGACCTGTCACACCACCCAGGGCCCTTTCCTAAAAGGTACGGGATGGCCTTTCTGAGCTGGTCGATTTCCTCATCAACAAATTAGTGGTCATCACATCTTATGGAGTGGATTATGTAATAGTGTTAGCCCAGCTAAAAAACAGACACGTTATTAAAAGATTTCCGTAAATCAGATAAAGTTTTGCCTTTGCTGCACAGCATGGTATGCTGGATCTTAGTTCCCTGATCAGGGATGGAACCCGTGGCCCTGAAGTGGAATCACAGTCCTAACGGTTGGGCCGCAGGGGAATTCTCAATAAAGTGCTATTTTAAAATGCTTTTTAATTATGACTTTACCTTTTTTTAAAAGATCTGCTTTCAAAATTGAAATAATGTGTCATATGTTGATTTCAGTCATAAAAATAAATGACCTTCTGTGCCTTCATATGGCACATATCCTGAAGGACCCAATAGAACAGATTCCATTTTTCCACACTGGCCACCCAAGTGACTTTATACAAGTGACTTTTTACAATGAGGTGGTTTCAAGAGACTTTCTGATTATTATGACCTGTATACTGGCAGCCTCCACTTCACACTCAGGGTTTTAGCCAGCTCTCAGGAGGTTTAATGTCAGATCTGCCCTTCCTCAGGCAAAATTCTTAAGAACAAAGGTGGGTTTCTTCTAGGTTCTCTCAGCTAGCCTCTGAGGCTAGGCTTCTCCATCCCCAGGCGGAGAACTCCCCTGCTGAGCTACCAACTCCAGGTCACCACATAAAAACCATTCTAGTTGAGGCTGGAGGGCAAGCGAAAGGAAGGAATTTGCTCATTTCCAAAAGATTTGGATAACATTCATGTTGTTTTCCCTGAAAGGGAAAATAGACTGGTCTTTTTAGGGGTTGAAAGCCTTTCCTGTTCTGGAAGCAACTGTCTCCTGATGAACTTCCTTTTACCTTTCCTGTCTTTTTACCCCTCTTTTTCGTCCTCTATCAGTGAATTATCACTCTTTCTCCTGATGATTTTAACCTCTTCCAGCACTTATCTTGACCTCTTCAAGTCGTGGTGTGAGGGATAGGAGGGTGGGGGAAGACCTCACTAGGTACAGTGTTGCTACAGGACCTACATGCCCCCACTGATCTCATCTGAAGACAGAACACTCAAAAGTCCTTTGTTAAGAAGCACACGGCTCAGTAGAAAAGGCAGACTCATGACTGACTATGATACCTCTGAAAAGTACTGTATTTGAACTATGAAAAGGTGGTAAAGGGAATACATTACTGAGGTGACCAGGAATGAAGGAGTTTTGAAGGATGAGTAGGAGTTCAGCAGTTTAAAGTATGCTAAGCAACTTTACTGCATTAAAAAAATAAAATCCTTGAGATCTAAAAAAAAAAAAAACACCACACTCATGCATGGGACTCAGTTTTCTTTAGAAGTAACCAAAGAGGAAACAGAGGTGAAGAGGAGCCTGAACGAGAAAGGATCTGCATGCCACGTTGGACTTTGCCTGTAAGCTAAAAAGAAGCTCAGAAGGATTTTCACTAGAGGGATAAAGCGGCTTTGCGTGTTTGAAAAGTGATTCTGATTGTGAGAGATGAAGTTGAGGATTGAGGAAAAGAGAGGCAGGAAGAGCTAGAAACCAGTTGCAATGTACTAGTATAAATAAGATGAGAAATGGTTATGATCTGAATAGAGCAGCAGAGGAAAGAGCAGAGAGAGCAGAGAACAGGTTGAGAAATATTTAGAATGTCAAAAGTCAACAGGACTTGGGAACTGGTTAGCTGGAGGGAATGGTGACTAATGGGGCAGAGTCTAAATATCATTCCTTTAATCTTACCTTTTATACTCTTAATTAGGTCAATTATCCATCATAGGAAGACTGGGAACATGATGGATGTGAAAGAGGAAGAGGTAACAAATCAGACAGGAATAGAAGCAGGCCCTTACTATTCTGGGTACACATCTGTATGAGCAACCATACTGAATCAAGCAGTCTAGCCCTCCACTTGATTTCCTATAAGAAACGACAAGGAAATAATTAAAAAGTTAATAAAGACCAAGGACAGAAGAATAATGCACAGTCCTACATTATATGCATATTGAAACTTCCCTCTTAATGCAAGGAATGACACAAGTTATCCTAGGTGCTTTCAAACATGAATCAACTCCAAGTTTCTCCTAAGAAACAACTCAGGGTTTATCTTCTGCAGAAATCCTGCCTTAACAGCCCATCTTCCCCTACTGCCCTCTGTATAAGATACTTACATGCTTAGATTCTCCAATTTTGTCTTATATTCCCATCTCCTCTCCAAATAAAGAAATAAGCTTTTTAAAATCAGAGACCATGTTGTCTACTTCTCATATTCTCTCTAAAGCTCAGGAAACTTCTCAGAATTTGGAAGTGTCCAGTAATGCTTACTAATGTATATTTCACCCAAACTATGCCTGACTATTTAAAATTTGGCAGCCACTTAGTCTGTTGACTTATCATCTCCAATTCTGTTTTGAAGCACCACTGTTTTTCCTCTTTCAGTATCCAAATTCAACATAGTGCTGTATACTCCTTAAGGCCCCAGCTCGTCTTACCTCCAGTTGAGCCTGGCTCCTGGGCTTCCTCACTCCTGAATTCTCATTGCCCCTGTTACTTCAGCCACATTTTTTAAAAATAAAAATTACAGGGACTTTGCTGGTGGTCCAATGGGTAGGACTCTGAACTCTCAATGCAGGCGCCCTGGGTTCAATCCCTGGCCAGGGAACTAGATCCCACAAGCATGCCACAACTACAAAAGTCCACAGGCTGCCCGGAAGAGCCTGAGTGCCACAACTAAGGCCCAGCGCAGCCAAAATAAATTATTTTCAAAACAATAATAATTATATGTATTTAAGGTATGAGACGATGTTTGGGTATGCAAATCCATTTTGAAATGGCCGTTACAGTCAAGCTAATTAACATATCCCTCATCTCAAATGGTTACCTTCAGCCCCATTTTTGAGCTTTTAAATTTTGCTCCACATCATCTTGTTTTCTGATTATATCATTTGTATGTCTCACCTCATTAGACTGAAAATTTCATGGGGCCATGTTTTGTCTCATACTGAGGCAGCCGTTGGGCAATAATGTCCATCACTGGGTGGGAATCAGATATTCCTAACATTAATCCTGAGTGACCTTAAGCCATTCATTTTACCCCTGTGGGCCTTCACTTCATCATACATAAAATGAAAGGGTTAAATTCAGTTATCACCAAAGAAATTTCTGGATCCAACCTGCTCTAATCCTACCTTGACCTTTGGACTATGCTTCCTTGTTCCCCTCTCAGTGCTGGCCCCCCCAGGTAGACTTAAATACATTGTTAGGTAAGGATTACTAGGGCAAATATCTTTATATACTTATACACAATTAATTGGCTAATACAACCTTATATTTCTCTGTGATATCTGATGATACCTCATTTATATAGCTTGTTATAGTGCTTAAAGAACAATCAATAATAATATAGTTTAACCCATAAAACAACCCAGATTAACATGGGTCTTATCATCTTCACTCTTCCAATGTGAAAATGAAATATTAAGAGGTTCGGATTTGCTCAAAGTCATATAACGAGTAGGGTTGTACAGCCAGGAGTCAAACCCTGGCCTCTTGCCTCCATATCCTGTGTGTAGGCCACCTCCCTCGTTTTCAAAAATGTGATTCAAGACACATTATTCCATGAAATGTTACCAGGTACTGAAAGCAAAGGATTCTTTGAGGAAAAGATTTGGAATTTCTAACTTACCCAAAGGTACTTTATTGTAGAGTTTAAAATCCCTAAGAGGCATATAGTTTTCCAAACTACCTTGGCCACAGAAGCCTTCTTTTTTTTTTTAAGGAGCTGGTATCCATGTAACAGTCTCAGAGACATGCTTCACCCAATGTGATGAATTTATGCTTCAGAAGTGATTGCTGACAATAATTCTTATCTAAGTGACTGAATCCTTTATGTGAAGTTTCTAATTTTATATAGGTCTATCTTGGTATGTAGGGAGAAGAGAGTTAGGAGGAGGGATATACAAAATAATCTTTGACTGACATCAGGTTTATAAATAACTATAAGCCAGTGTACTTAGAAGGTGGGGGCTTCTATTGAGAGAAGGTAGAACAGCTATTTCAAGCTGAGATTTGCAAGAGTATTTTAAAACACACTGGGAGGTAAACTGAGAAGTAACCAGCCTTCTTAAGAGTGAGTGATGTCAAGGAGACATTAGTTCTTTTTGTTATTCGCTGCTTCCTGTCCCTGAATTTACAGTCTTATTTGTTAAGCTTCAGTTAAATGCCAGAGCACAAACCAGACAAAATAAAATGATATTTTATCCTGGTTGAGAGTGGACCTCGTTTAGACAAATCACTGAAAGTCCTTGGTTCTTTGGATTTTCTAAAAAATTCTGGACTATCATTACTATTCTGCTTAGATTATGTCTTGTGTTATTGAAAGAGAGCTGGCCCCGATTCAGAAACTCTCTGGTAAGGCAGCCAAGACGGGAAACCTGCAGTTCCTAAAAATAGAAGTTACTGTTTATAATAATAGTGCACTCTGTGTTTGGGGGGAAGAAATCATATTGGTGATCAAGGAAACCACAGGGAATCATGATGAGGAAACTGAGGCAGAGAGAATTACAAGTAGGCAGGGAAAGAGGGAAGGAATTGCATTAACCAAGATCCCTTCTGTTGCAATTAAATGAAGCCCAGATGAAAAAGTTAAGGGAAAAAAGGGGGCGGAGGGGTTTGCTTCATCTGACTGAGGTGTCCAGATTCCTAGTTTCAGGGCTACTAATGATGTTCTCATCTCCCCTGCCTCCTTCCTGCTTCTTCTCCCTCTATTCATCTCAGCAGCTCTTTCTTCTCTCAGCAGTTGGTGAAGATGGCTCCAAAGAAAACTTGTTTCTCACCATGGACATGGGCTGGAGCATGATGTGTTATCAGGAGAGGTGGGAGAAAAACATTCTGGGCGGCAGAAAAGCGGTAGCAATCACAGCCTACCAAAGGAATCATCAGTTCTTCGCTTTGTCAGGGCTGCAGAAGGGAGGGAGGTAGGAAAAAAAAGTATCAGTTCACCATCAGAAACCTAGAGGTGCATTTGATTCGAGACCAGTCCAGCTCAGCCCCCAGGCTACATCCTCTCCTTCACCCCAACTTCCACAGTTTGAGGTTTTCACAGACACATAGTCGAAATGCTGGTTAATATCCATATCAGACGCTCTGCCCACGGCTCCATGTGCTGCTAAGCAAAAACAGATCCTATCTCCTGCAAAATTGTAACATCTGCAGAGATTATGTTCTTTTCTGAAATCTTAATGTTTCCAAAATCCCAGATTCATCCGTATTTTTGCAGAAACCCAGGACCATTTTTCTTTCTGATCGTACACACATACACACATAGAAGAGAATTGGACATCAGCAGTTACATTGTGACTAGAAATTAGTAGGTTATTTGTCTTTCAGTTGTCAAGCATTCATGAAAAAAAAAAAATTTGTTGAACAAAGGATATAAAATTGAATAAAATGAACCCTGTCCTCAAAACACACATACTAAGCACTAAGAGTCTTCCCTCATGAAAGGAATGTCAGGGGAGACATTTGAAGGAAGTAGGGGGCTTCTGGGCTCTACTCAGCTGAGGGCTGGCCATGAGCTGCTCAGGTCCTGAGCCCCCCAGCAAACTACAGAAGAGACCCCGTTCCTTAACTCCACTCCATCCTCAAGAATCCAGGTCGGCCTCCCCTCCCTTTATTTCCCCCTTTCCTTTGCGCTTTCACTTGTTCATTGATTGACTCACTCGTTTGTTCATTCTTTCCCCCAAAGAGTACCCAGTGCCTGCTTAGATTGCTCCTCTGACTCTGCGCTGTCCCCTCTCTGATTCCTTGCGGTTCTCCTGAGGGAGCCAAGTAAAGCCCAAGAGTCCTCAGATGTGAAGGCACCTGGGGTGTGGAAAAGGGAGGCGGCGCTGAACCCAGGTGAAGCCCAGGAAACCCAGGACAAGGACAAGGGACCCACGTTGTCAGAATCTGGCCTTTATTACTACAGAATGACAGTGCCTTTTTGTGTCCATGTGTACATGTGCGTGAGATAAGGGAGGTGAGGGGCTTTCAAACAGTGTGCAGTATCTTGGAAGGTTTTAGGCATTTATAGTTGTAGACAAAGACAAAGAGGAAAAACTATACCATCAAGGTGATTATTTAATATAGTAGAACTGACAGGTGAGATTATACTAGGAATCTGAAGGCTTGGGGCTCAGTCTCAGTTCTTTTGTGACCTTGGACAAGTCACTTTGCTAGGCCTTACTTTCTTGTGAAGAAGGAGACTGTGGGTTAAATGCCCTCCCAAATCTACTATTCTATGATTCTATACAAATCAATACTAATCTGAGTAATTTATAATCAGACTAATTTTACACATGGTTCATGTTGAAAATTTTAAGTACAGCAGTAAATTCTTACATAGATGCACACTGCAAAAATTGTGAGCAACAGGTCATGCTGTATTCCTGATATATGAACAGCCATGCTTATCAAAAACCTATGAAAAGATAGACAGACTGACAGGTTGGTAGATAGTCACAGGTCGCGCTGAAGGCACTCTGTTTGGGTCAGTATGTTTGAAGAGGAGATTAGGGTCCCCACTGATAGGAGAATCCTTATCACCCAAGCGACTTGGAACCCAGACTAGGTCCCAAGAAATTCTCTCAACCTAGAGGGCAGGAAAAACCAGGAGGAAAGAGCCTAGATTTTCTGAAATGACTACAGCACAGACCCTTGGAAATTTCTCAGCCATGTTTATTGATTTAAGTTTTGGCTGTGCGGGGTCTTTACTGCCCTGTGGGTTTTTCTCTAGTTGTGGGGAGCAGGGACTACCCTCTAGGTGGGGTGTGTGGGGCTTTTCACTGGCGTGGCTTCAAGGTGCGAGGACTTCAGTAGTTGCAGCACGTGGACTCAGTAGTTGTAGCTCCCAGGCTCTAGAGAACAGGCTCAATAGTTGCGGCACACAGGCTTAGTGGCTCTGAGACATGTGAAATCTTCCTGAATCAGGGATCAAACCTGTGTCTCCTGCCTTGGCAGGCAGATTCTTTACTGCTGAGCCACCAGGGAAGCCCTCAGCCATGTTAATATGCCTGCAGCTGTCCCAGGCTTCTCCAGGCCTGAGACATGATCAGAATCTCCTTCCTTATACTCTCCATTTACCCACTTACAAGGTACCTAGCCCTTACCTAGCTAAGTACCTCCATATGGTACATAAATGCCTCTGAAATAAATGAATGGAATTTGACACTGTGCCAGCGATCGCTTTGTTCACAAATAATTCTCTGCATCTGGAGTGCTCTTTCAAAAGAGGTCAGCTCGCACCAAGAAGTTGCAATTATTGAGGAAGTGAAACTGATTGACAAGTGCCACTTAAGAGATCTCCATTTTACTTCGCAGCCAGCACTTCTCTTGTGAAATGGCCAAAGAGGAGAGAGGACGGAATGAAACATTTCATGTTCCTTCAGTAATATAACACGCCCAGACATTTTCATAAAGCGAGTCTAAAACTCAAGATCGGTGTGGATATATTCATCTGACAAATGATACTTGTCTGCTGTTGTTATGGACTGAATTGTGTCCTCGACAAAAATTACAATGTTGAAGTTCTAATCATCAGTATTTCAGAATGTGACTGTATTTGGAGATAGAACCTAAGTGAGGTAATTAAGTTAAAACGAGGTCATTACAGTGGTCCCCAATCCAGCAAAACAGGTGTACTTATCAGAAGAGGAAATTAGGACACAGATACAAAGAGGGAAGACCATGTGAACACAAAGGGAAAAGACAGTCGTCTACACGCCAAGGAGAGAGTTTCAGAAGAAGACACCCTGGGGACTTCCCTAGTGCTCCAGTGGTTAAGATGCTCTTCTCCTAATGCAGGGGGCCCAGGCTCAATCCCTGGTTAGGGAGCTAGATTCCACTTATCACAACTAAGAGTTCACAAGTCACAACTGAAAAAGATCCCCTGCAATGAAGACCTGGCGCAGCCAAAAACATAAACATAATAAGTAAATGCTTTAAAAAAGAAGACGATGAGAATATGTGGGCAGACGCCTTGGTCTTAGACTTTTAGTTTCCAGGATGTTGTTGTTGTTCAGCTGCTCAGTTGTATCGACTCTTTGTGACCCCATGGACTGCAGCACGCCAGGCTTCCCTGTCCTTCGCTATCTCCCAGAGTTTGTTCAGACTCATGTCCATTGAACTGATGATGCCATCCAACCATCTCATCCTCTGTCGCCCCCTTCTCCTGACACATAAGGACATACGTTTCTGTTGTTAAGCCAACCAGTCTTTGGTACTTTGTTAGAGCAGGCCCAGCAAATTAATATAGTTACCTTGTAAATTTTACCTTTCAAATGAAAATGACCAGTGCCCCAAAGGGCCTGAGGTTGAGTTGTTTTTCTTGTAATGGCAATAGGCCGTAAGGCTCTCTGGTGGCATCCACTTCCCCTGTGACATGAGTTTACAAGATGAGTAAGTGAAATTAAGATACGCTATAGATGGCACTCCTAGAACCTGATCTCTTAGCCACAGCCCACTGGATCCAAAGATTTACAACTTCCTGGGGTACGCAAGTGTGGGGCTTGGGGCAGGGTAGGGAGAAGGGATGAGGCGTCTCAGGCTTCCAGGACTGCTGCCCAAGCATGGGTCCGATATCCACAGCTGCGACAAGGGCCTCCCTTCTATAAAACTGCCTGTCCCCTCCAGCTTTCATGCTAGGTTCCTGCTTTTCCCCAGGATCTAGCACTTGCAACTGGCTGAGAGTTTCTTCTCCTAAAGAATGGGGAAAGACGAGTTTCAAAAATACACTGAATGTCTTTTTCTGCCTAAAAAATTTTCTTCTCTTCCCCCAATTTTTAAATAAAGAAGCAGCCAAAGAATTTGACTCTGCTGGTTTCGTAGATGGGTTTATATTGTAGTAGGATTATGTAAGCTCAACTTCAATTTTTATAACAGTCATCAATAATTTTGAGGGATTTCCCTGGTGGCCCAGTGGTTAGGACTCTGTGCTTCCACCATAGGGGCACAGGTTCAGTCCCTGATTGGAGAACTAAGATCCTGCATGGTGAGTGGAGCAGCTAAAAAAATCAAATAAAATTTTTTTAATATATAGTTTAGAAAAAATAATCATTTTGAAAGCCCAAGATAATGCTTTACAAAGGTAACTGGCTTGTTATTTATCCAGGGCCCAAATCATTATTTAGGTGAAGAGAGGGCACTTAAAATATCTCCCTTCTTAAATCTAAGGTCAAGGTTGACCACAGATCATTTGCTGCCCTTTTTAGGTAGTGAATTGACCCACATACTTTAGAGTACTACCATTAGAATATCATGTTTTTAGAAAATATTTATTTATTTGGCTGAGCTACGTCTTACTTACGGGTTTCCCTGGTGGCTCAGAGGTTAAAGCGTCTACCTACAATGCAGGAGATGTGGGTTTGATTCCTAGGTTGGGAAGATCCCCTGGAGAAGGAAATGGCAACCCACTCCAGTATTCTTGCCTGGAGAACCCCATGGACGGAGGAGCCTGGTGGGCTACAGTCCACGGGGTCACAAAGAGTCAGACATGACTGTAGTTATGGCATATGAACTCTTAGTTGTAGGATGTAGGATCTATTTCCCTGACCCGGGATCAAACCTGGGCCTCCTGCACTGGGAGTGAAGAGTTTAGTCACTGGACCACCAGGGAAGTCCCTGGAATATCATTCTTAAAAAGAAAAGAACATTTCTCCTGTTGGGATAAGGCACTCTAAGATCTAGGGATCTATTATTTTTAAACAAAGATTCTATGAGAGAATTATTACACTATTTTGTCAGTCATTAATATGTTATCATAAATTAAGTATCAGAGATTAGCAAACCAGACTTCCAGCAAGGTCAAAGGAAACAAAATAAGGAAATGTTGATATGTATGATACTTTCAATAAAGTATCCTTCATAACACATCATTCTTATCAACAAAATGGATCAAATCGTCCTATGCCCTATTATGGATTTTGAGAGAGGCAAACATTAGAAATACAAAAGCCAACTGAAAGGAAAAACCACATAGAAACACAGATATCATTGTAGACCTCCTGTAGTACGTGACACAGAAAGAAGAGTCCTTTGTATTAGGAAGAAAAGTCATTTATTATGGATTCTTTTTTAAAAAATATATTCCCCATAGCTCACATGGTAAAGAATCTGCCTGCAATGCAGGAGACCAGGGTCCAATCCCTGGGTCAGGAAGATCCTCTGGAGACGGGAATGGCAATCCATTCCAGTGTTCTTGCCTGGAGAATCCCATGGACAGAGGAGCCTGGCAGGCTACAGTCTGGGGATTTGCAAAGAGTCGGACACGACTGAGCGACTAACACACACAACACGTTCACTTATTTGTCTCTTGGCAGCACTGGGTATTCATTGCTTTTGCTTGGGCTTCTTCTAGTTGCAGTGAGCGGGGGCTACTCTTTGTTGTGATACATGGGCTTCTCATGGCAGCGACTGCCCTGGTTGTGAAGCATAAGCCCTAGGTGCGAGAGCTCCATAGTTGCAGCGTGTGGGCACACAGGCACAGTAGTTGAGGCTCTCAGGGCTCTAGAGCGCAGGCTTAGTGGTTGTGGCATATGGGCTGAGTAGCTCTGCAGCATGTGGGATCTTCCTGGACCAGCGATCAAACACATGTGCCCTTCATTGGCAGGCAGAATCATACACTCTATGCCACCAGGGAAGTTCTATTATGGATTCTTGAGCCTAAGTTCATGAGTGACAGCCCTGACCAGGAATGGTTGGATCCAGGAAAGAGTCTACCTTTCAGGTTGGTTTATCTAAAACTTCCCCAGTATTATCACTGAAAGTGCTGGGCCCACCATCAAGGGTGGGTCACCCCAGCTTAGAAAGACAGTCAAGACCGTAAACTCCAAGAGGGCAGAAATTTTGTTCTCCTCTTGACTATACATGCAAATGAAGGGTGGAACAGTTCCTCAATCAAAATTTTCATTATGATGCAATCAATGGATGTCCCTGAACAAAGACCATTCCCATCGTACCCATTTCTCTGAAGACTTCGGGGAAAAGCGTGACATAAATCCCAGATACCAGGGAGTGTCATTCCTTTGGCCTCTCTGGTCCACAAAGGAGTCTTTCTTCAACTGTATTACCTTTCCAGGACCCCCAGGAAACTCTTGCAATTCTTGTCAGTCTTAGCCAAACACAGAAGTCTCGGAACTGACCTGGAGGTGACTCCTGCACAGCTGGGACTTTAAAACCAGCTGCCGAGGGGAATCATGGGAGTGGCAGACCTTCCCAAATCCAAGGTTAATAGGCTGTGAATTGTACTCTCTTCGCTTCAGAAGTTGTTTTAACCTGCTTGAGGAGGAGAAGAAAGTGGGGACAGCACCAGGGGCTAGAGGACAGCTGACAACAATGCTCTCTGCTCTCCTCACCCCTGCCTCTCCCCATTCACTTACTCCCCTCCTTCCTGAAAGCACCAAGCATTAGGATGTATATTAATAGTAGATATTTATACAGCCTACCCGATGTGAATTCAAATTTATTTCCAAGTCATTAGGGCCAATTACTCACCTTTGGGCCCTGTAATATCATTTGTTCCCTGCCAAATGGATTGTTTTTCCTGTCGCAAATGTGATAAATCCTGCAGAGTGCTGCTCAGTCATGTTTAAACTGATTCAGCTTGGTTCAGGGTTGGGGTGAATGAACGAGTGGATGAGTCATGAGGTGTAGAGCTCACTCATGATCCTTTTAATTCGAGAATTCCATGCTATTGAGGAGAATGGACCGACTTGGAAGACACTAGTCTGAATTCTGGTCCTATTTATTTCCTTTAATTTGACCAAGGCCTGAAAGAATGCAAATATTTTCTTTTGCCTTTATTTTGGCTGTGAAGGATCCAATTTTCTTTCTTCTCTAGCTTTCACAGATGTTTTAAATTACATTCTGTGTCTAACTGTGTGAGGATTTGAGGAGGTTAGAAAAACAATGATAAAATAGTCCCTGTCTTGTGGGAGATTGCAGTCTATCTGAAAGAAAAGATAGGCACACAAGAAAAAAAAAAAAAAACTGTCAACAATAAACTTAATTGTCCCCATGATTAGGTTTTGAGCACGGTCTTGTAATGGCAGCCCACGCCAGTATTCTTGCCTGGGAAATCACATGGCCAGAGGAGCCCGTCCATGGGGTTGCAAGAGACAGACAGGACTTAGTGCCTAAACAGCGACAGCCGTGACACACTGCATGCTGTCCCAGGCCAGCCCTACAAGAATCACTCGGGACTTAGAAGAATCCCAAATTCCTGGGTTCCCTACCCTATCCCAGGAAATGAAAATTTTAGGGGCAGGGCACAGCAATCTGTGTTTTAACAAGCCCTTCAGTGGATGTGATGCTTATCTTCTTGGGTAGATGTTTTACTTCCCAGAAGTTTGGGAGAGTAACGTGGAAAATGGAAAAGGATATGAACTGTCAATTCCTTTCTTGACTTCAGTTTCCCAAATTACCTAGTAAATCTCTGTATAAATAACTCTCTAAAACTGTAGTGGGTTTTTTTTTTTTTTTTTTTTTTTTTTTTTTTGGTGTGTGTGTTGTTTGCTTTTGGCAAGATCTCAAAACATAATTTATTGTGTTGACCTCATTACTTTTTTTTTTTTAATTTTTAAAAGATTGGCGTATAATTGCTTTACAATGTTATATTAGTTTCTGCTGTACAACAGTGTGAGTCGGCTATATATGTATACATATATCCTTTCCCTCTTGAGCCTCCCTCCCACCCCATAACTGTAGTTTAAAAAAAGAGAAAAAAATGAGATCATTGTGTTAATAGGCGTTTATTTGGGCTTCCCTGGTGGCTCAGGGGTAAAGAATTCGCCTGCTAACACATGAAACACAGGTTCCATCCTGATCTGGAAAGATCCCACATGCCAAGGAGCAACTAGGCCCGAGTACCACAGCCACTGAGCTTGTGCTCTAGAGCCTGGGGCGGGGGGCCACAGCTTCTGAGCCCACGTGTCGCAACTACCGAAGCCTGGTTGCCCTGCAGCCTGTGCTCTGCAACAAGAGAAGTCTACACGTCACAACTTGAGAAAGCCCATGGAGCAGTGAAGAACAAGCACAGCCAAAAATAAATAAATGAACTTTAAAAAAACGACATTTATTTGTGATTGTCTTAGCTCTCTTCATTAAGCTGTAAAGTCCATGAAGGCAGTTTCTTCTTTGCTAGTTTCTGCCCATCCCTTGACTGTATGCTGAAGATAAAAGTTTAATATAGTTCTTGCTGGATTGTATATTTCCATGATGTTATACTTCCCCATGATTTTCTAAATATATACTGTGCTGCTGTGCTTTGTCACCCAGTCATGTCAAATTCTTTGCGACCCTGTGGACTGCAGCCCGCAAGGCTCCTCTGTCCATGGGGATTCTCCAGGCAAGAATGCTGGAGTCGGTGGCCTTGCCCTCCTTCCGGGGATCTTCCCAACCCAGGGATCAAACCCAGGTCTCCCTCATTGCAGCCAGATTCTTTACCATCTGAGCCACCAGGCAAGCCCCCAATATTTACTAAGGGCCTATAATGTGCCTGATAATTGATAGTGACAGGAGTAAAAAGTCCCATAAAAATGACCCTTGCCCCAGTATCTAGTTGAAACAAAAATATACCCTCTAGAAAGATTAAAGAACAGCACAAGGCAACAGACAGCTAAGTACAAATAAAGATTTAGATTAGATTAAAGGCCATCGGATTCAGAAAAGGACAGAGAGTGATCCAGTGGGTGGAGAGGGGTAGAGCTCAAGCAGGGTTTCAGAAAACCCCACCGAGAGGGTTGGGCTGCCCAGAAATGGGGAAAGGGAGAGGAGGGCTGGAACAAAGGGGACTGGATGGCCTAGGGCAAGATGTGGACAGATTCTAGGAGCCTCAGGGTGAGCGCCTGCCCCACAGGTGCCTGCGCAGTTGGGAGAGGGTTAGAGTGGACAGAGTTGGAGTTAATCAGTTCCTTACTACAGAGCCAAGAATGGCAGCTCGGCTAAGAATTTTTCCCTTCGGTGTACGATTTCTTCTGTCTTGGAGGCAGGGCAGATAGGGGTAGACTGCGAGCCTTGTGTGTAAGGAATTGGAGGTTGGGAAGGAGAGAAGGAAAGGATACTTGGTCCCATTTATGGGCCTGAGATGGAAGAGCGCAGCTCCTCCCTGAAGAAGCTCAGTGATGCGAGGCCAAATATCCTACTTCACGCAGTGCCATCAAAACTACCGGAGCAGAGGTGGGGATTTCTAGTCTGGGTTATCAGGGAGGGCTTCCCGGAGGAAGGGACACCATAAGTGGAGTCCCTCAGTGGCTAACTGAGTGGAGTTAGCCAGGTGCAAAAGTGGACAGAGGAACAGCAGACACAGAGGCACCAAAGCAAGACAGAGCAGGGGGCAGTGCAGAAGTTACAAGCCAGTCAGTTGTCTTTGGCAAAGGTGAATATGAGCAATTGACCAGATGTGAGTCTTAGAAAGATGGACAGACAGGCGTGAGGTCGTGATGGAGTGATGGGTGGGCGTGGCCAGGACAGCAGTTTGAAGAGGCTACTTTTATGGGAGTCTGAACTGAGGTGACAGGCTAGCAGGGCATTTAGAGGGGTGAAGGGTGAAAGGCCAGACCCTGGGCAAGAAGAAGACTCTGGCAATGTCACAGAGCTTTTAAGCGGAAGAACCAGCAAGACTTGGTGTCAAGGGTTATGTGGGTGGAGGAACAGAAAAGGGCCAACATTTAAAATACATAGTTTTGGGGCGTCCCTGGTGGTCCATCAGTTAAGAACCCACCTTGCAATGCAGGGAACACCAGTTTGATTCCTGGTCTGGGGGGATCCCACATGCCTCAAGGCAGCTAAGCCCATACACCACCCCGGAGCCCATGCGCACCAACTGCTGAAGCCTACGCACCCTAGAGCCTGTGCTCTGCAACAAGAGAGCCCGCTGCAATGAGACGCCCGTGTGCCGCAGCTAGAGAAAGTCGGAGAGCAGCTCTGAAGACCCCGCTCAACCGAAAATAAGTAGATGTGAACAACAGCAGCAACAAAATGAAATATGTAGTCTTTTGAGCCTGGGCGGCTCAGAGAGCGCTGTTACTGCTGAGAGAAATAGGGAAGCTCAGAGGGGAAACCGGTTTTGGGGAGGAAATCGGGGGTGGGGGAAAGATGATTGTTTCACTTTTGGACGCGTTGTTTGTTCTCTTGCGCTGCTTTGTTTGGTTCCTATAGCTGTTTCTTCTTCCCTTAAAACTTAGTTTCAGTGCTTAGAGGTGGAGGGGGGAAAGAGCCCAGTTTTGTATTTTGTGCAAGATCGAGGTGAATCTATTTATACAACCTAAACTGACCCAAGGGCCGAAGGGATCAATGAACAACCCAGTGGTTCCAGGTTTTCAGCGCCAGGTGCCAAGGTGAGGAGCTGCACGGTGGAAGTGCTACCCGATGTTTCTGTCTTGTCATCCCAGCCACCGGGGAAGGGAGGCTTGGGCCCCTCACATGGTTGTCTGGCTTTTGTTTTTCTCAGGAGTCCTTATTCAAAGCATCAGGACTTCCCGATGGAGCTGTCAGAGGAGATCGTGGGTCTGTCATCCCAGGCCGTCCTGGCTCAGCTTCCTCGTGTGTGCGTGCTCAGTCCTGCCCAACGCTTTTGCGGCCCCATGGACTGTAGCCCCGGAATCAAGACTGCCGGGAGAAATATCAACCTCAGATACCCCGAAGACACCACCCTTACTGCAGAAAGTGAAGAACAACTAAAGAGCCTCTGATGAAAGTGAAAGAGGAGAGTGAAAAAGTTGGCTTAAAGCTCAACATTCAGAAAACTAAGATCATGGCACCCTGGCCCATCACTTCATGGGAAATAGACAAGGTAACAATGGAAACCGTGACAGACTTTATTTTTGGGGGGCTCCAAAATCACTGCAGATGGTGACTGCAGCCATGAAATTAAAAGATGCTTTCTCCTTGGAAGAAAAGCTATGACCAGCCTAGACAGCATACTAAAAAGCAGAGACATTACTTTGCTGACAAAAGTCTGTTTAGTCAAAGCTGCGGTTTTCCAGTAGTTATGTATGGATGTGAGAGTTGGACTATAAAGAAAGCTGAGCGCCAAAGAATCAGTGGTTTTGAGCTGTGGTGTTGGAGAAGACTCTTGAGAGTCCCTTGAATTGCAAGATCAAACCAGTCCATCCTAAAGGAAATCAGTCCTAAATATTGATTGGAAGGAGTGATGCTGAAGCTGAATCTCCAATACTTTGGTCACCTGATGCGAAGACATGACTCATTAGAAAAGACCCTGATGCTGGAAAAGATTGAAGGCAGGAGGAGAAGCGGGTGACAGAAGATGAGATGGTTGGATGGCATCACCAGCTCGATGGACATGAGTTTGAGCAAGCTCCAGAAGTTGGTGATGGACAGGGAAGCCTGGCATGCTGCAGTCCACGGGGTCGCAGAGAGTCAGACATAACTGAAAGACTGAACTGACTGGACTGTAGCCAGCCAGGGTTCTCTGTCCCTGCAATCCTCCAGGCAAAAATACTGCAGTTAGTTGCCATTTCCTTCTCCAGGGGATCTTCCCGACCCAGGGATGGAACCTGTGTCTCCTGCACTGCAGGAAGATTCTTTATGCTGAAAAGCATTCTAAACTGATTCTGGCTCTCTAGGAATAGCAACTAAGGTCTCCATAGACACTCCCTGACCTCAGGTATTTTCATGTTCTGCTCTGGCGGGTGTCTGGCGCTACCTGTCAGAGAGGAAATAGGGCAGCCTGACTCTCCTGCTCAATGAAGTGGAGAAAGCCCCATGGTGTAGGGTCAAGGAGGGACAGATAGCTTGACCCTGACTCCTCTCCACAGAGGAAAGAGAAGAAGCAGGTTGCATTGGGGCCAGCTGACCCAGCTCTGTCTCCTACAGATTCTTTCAAGCCACTAGACACGCTGCCTCTTCGACGCTTGCCCGAATGGAGAGCAACCCTACCGAACCTCTTTAACCAGAATATGTTTACCTTGATTTTGTAGAGTCACGCTAACCCTACCTGGTAGACTTCCTTGGCAGGACCAAAGCACTTTTGAAAGACAAAATTCCTTTAGGAATAAGAATAACTTTCTTGGGCTTCCCTGGTGGTCTAGTGGTTAAGAATCTGACTTGCAAAGCAAGGGACACTGGTTCTATCCCAGGTCCGGGAAGATGCCACAGGGCGAATGAGCCCATGTGCCTCAACTACTGAAACCCGTGTGCCCTAGAGCCCATGTTCTACAAGAGAGCTGCTGCAATGAGAAGCCTGCACACTGCAACTATGGTAGGTAGCCTCTGCTCATTGCAACTAGAGAAAGCCCAACTACAGCAACTAAAGGCCCAGAGCAGTCAAAAATAAAGCTAATTAACAAAAAAATAAATAAAGAATAACTTTCTTAAGTTGGGATGTCAGGGAACTTGGGCCAGCTGCTGTAAAACCAAGGAGAAACCCTGGTGTCATTCCTGACTCCAATCTCTTTGTTTCTCCTGGCCCCAACTGCCAAGCAGTCACCCGCCTCTTCCTCTTATAAAGTATCCTTCAAACTCATCCATGTCTCTCCATCCTCACCATTAACCTAGACCTTTGACTCTTGCTGTTCCATGGTAATTCCCTCCAAAGTGGCCTTTCTGCCCACACACTGCCCAGCTACCATCCAGTAAAGAGAGTCTGGTCTTTCCACAGCCCAAATCTGGTTCTGTCCTGTGGAGGATCGTCTGCGGGGGTGGCCACCCACAGCTCCTCCCATCGCTGCACATGTGATCTTCCCAGGAAAAGGTGGAATCTGTTTCTCCTTGTCTCGAGTCTGGGTCTTATGACTTGCTTCTACCAACAGAGTGTCATTAGTCTTGGAAATGACATCCTGGGCCTTCTGAACCCAGAAGTTAAGAGCTTAGCTTCTGTTTTTCCTCACTTGGGAGTCAGCTGCCATGGAAAGAAATTTGGGCCAGATAACCAGATGATAACAGACCAGCTGGAGAGACAGAGGATCAGCCAGCCCCTGTAGGCTGTAGCCCAGAGGAGTGAGCGAGGCCATATGCACATTCTGAACCTTGGGAATCTCAGATTTTGCCATTCCAGTAAACCACCACAGCCACCCCAGGGAGTAAAGAGGAGCTCCATTTGCAGAATCATGAATAAATTAGATTGTGTTAGTTGCTCAGTCATGTCTGACTGTGTGTGATCCCATGGACTCTAGCCCACCAGGTTCCTCTGTCCATGGAATTCTCCAGGCAACAATACTGGAGTGGGTTGCCATTTCCTTCTACAGGGGATCTTCCCGACCCAGGGATCGAACCCTGGTCTCCTGCATTCCAGGCAGACACTTTAACCTCTGAGCCACCATATATATATGTATATAGTAGATAAGGTGCCTTTATTGCTCCATCTAAAACATAAACCTTCATACCATTTCATACCTACCAAAATCAGCAATAATGCTTTAACATCAGCTAGTATGCTGTCTATATTCAATCTTTCTGGGATTTTCTTTCTTAAACTGGTTCATTCAGATCAGAATCTAAACAACTTCCACATATACATTTTTTTGTTATGTCTCTTTTAATCTCTTTATTTCCCCACCATTTATTTGTTGGAGAAATCAAATTGCTCATCCTATAGAACTCCCCAGTACACCTGCATCCTTATGAACATAAAAAAGTATGTTTCTATACAATGAACTACATACAATTCATCTATGCAAATTAAATGCATTAGAACACTCTGTGAACACTCTGTTACAAATATTAAACACTTCCACATTCAGCAATTTTTTATTGAGCATCTACCCTGTAGAGGCTTCTCCTTCTAACTTCTCAGTTAATGGAAAACATCTGCCACACAAGTAGCTGGGGCAGATCTTCGCCTTCTTGCCGCCTCTATTTCCACATCATAGATCTGGACATGAATCCTGCTAAAGAACTCAGACTCGTCACTTATTCCTGCTTAATCAACTCAGTCTGAATTTCCACAGTGGACTCCAGCTAGGTTGTAAGCTCTGTGTAAGTTTTAGGGTGCCTTGTTTGTTTACCGAATGGTCAAATAAAGGTATTCTTAGTACATAGCATATTCTCCTACATATAGGACGTACTCAATAATTATTTTTGGATTATGAGTAAATAAATGAACTTCTTCCTCCAATCTTTATTTCTTATCAAAGTGTTGCAGGAAGGTGGACCCCTTCCAGGGCCCGAAACTGGACTCTTGTCTAACACTCGGAAATGAATTGTCCGAGGAGACACATGTGCTGACAAAGCAAGAGATTTTATTGGGAAAGGGCACCCGAGTGAAGAGCAGTAGGGTAAGGGAACCCAGGAGAACTGCTCTGCCATGTGGCTCGCAGTCTCGGGTTTTATGGTGTTGGGATTAGTTTCCAGGTGGTTTTTGGCCAATCATTCTAATTCAGTCTTTCCTGGTGGCGCACACATCGCTCAGGCAAGACGAATGCTAGCTAGGGGACGGACACACGGTGTCTCCTTTAGACCTTTCCCGAACTCTTCTGGTTGGTGGTGGCTAATCAGTTCCGTATTCCTTATCAGGATCTCCTGTCAGAAAACAACTCATGCAAATAGTTACTATGGTGCCTGGCCAGGATAGGCGGTTTCAATCAGTGTGCTTCCCCTAACAAAAGAAGCGCACTTAAGACTAGATTTGTCTTCCTAAAAGGTCATCATTCCCTTCTTTACTGAGCACGCTAGATGATCAGTGATGAGCTAAAATCTGCTCATACTGCTTTACAAGAGTCAATTGCTAAATTTTCGTGAACTTTGTGAACTGCCTTTTTTTTTCTTTTCTGTACTGTGCTGTATGCGGGCAGTCATTTCTCTGACCAGGGATCAAACCCGTGCCCCTTGCACTGGAAGTTCAAATTCTTAACCACTGAACACCAGGGAAGGGCCTTGTGAGCTGGTTGACATTGATAGACTGAAACTGGCCACGATAAGAATATTAATAGCACAGAAATTTGCAAATGCTGTAAATCAGATCACAGTGTTAAATACAGTCCCAGCACGTTTGGTTATTGTACCCCACAAAACCTGTATTGGCTCCCACCATTTATTGTAAATGCAGAAAATGCTCTGCTTGGTCTTGGACTCTGCAATCTGGACTCCTCTTGTATATAAAAAATGTTTTTCTGTGGACTTCGCTGGTGGTCCGGCGGCTAAGACTCCATGCCCCCAGTGCAGGGGGACCGAGTTCCATTGCTGATCAGGGAACTAGATCCCACATGCTGCAAATAAAGATCCAGCACAGTCAAATAAATAAATAAACATTTTAAAAAATTAAAAAACATTTTTTGATGTTTTTCTGTACCTTCTGCAGTAAACATCCAGAATAAATTGACTGCCCTCACTGCTCCTTTCTCCAAACATTTAACATCTTTTATTGAACTCTAAGCTTCATTAAAGCAGATATATCTACCTTGGAAAACCAGTTTCCAGCACAATGCTTGCCACAGAACAATGACAACTAAAGTTAATTGAGCACATACCGGGAGCCTAGCTTTTTCTTTTAATGAATCCTCAAGTATATGAGGTAGGTATTATTATCTCCTTTTTTCAAAGGAGAAAACCAAGCACAGAAACTTTTCATCACCTCACCTCCACCTCTGTAAACATCTCCATCTTCTATGCAGTTGCTCCAGATATTAACCTATGAGACATCTTTGATTCTTCTTTCCTCTGGATACCCCAGCAGCCAATCTCATCAGATCCTGTTGGCTCTACCACCAGAATATACCCGGAATCAGAGACTGTCCACTCCTTTCAATTGCTAGTAACCTAGTTAATTGACCTCTTACCTGGATTCCTGGTTTCCAAGTTGGTACTATTCCCTTGACTCTATTCAACTGATGGTCAAAGTGGTCTTTTTTTTTTTTGGCCCTGCCAGGGATTGAACCCAGGCCATGGCTGTGAAAGTGCCAAATTCTAACCACTAGACCACCAGGGAATTCCTAAAGAGGGCTTTGAAAAATGTAAGTCAGATGATGTAATTCATCTGAGTAAAAATGAATTCCCACAGTACTTGTTTAAAGTAACCAAACTGGGCCCAAGACGGAATCGCTCATGCCCAGTCCCGAATCAGCAAACCAAAATTCACTAAGTTTCTAAGCTTTTTTTTTTTTTTTTTTTTTCAGAAAAGGAATCCCTGGGTCAACCAACAAACACCTGTTTGCTCAGCACAAGTCTCAAGATTCCCCTTTGCTCCTTATGAGGAAAGTACCTTGCTGTACGTGCTCAGTTGCTCAGTCGTGTTTAATTCTTTGCAAGTCCATGGACTGTACCCCACCAGGTTCCTCTGTCCGTGGAGTTTTTCAGGCAAGAACAATGGAGTGGCTTGCCATTTCCTACTGCAGGGGCTCTTCTCAACCCAGGGATCGAACCTTCGTCTTTTCTGTCTCCTGCATGGGCAGCTGTATTCTTTATCACTGTGCCACCTGGGAAACCCCCATACTGTACTTGATCTTAGCCAAAAGACCTTGCTAACCAATCAGCAAACACCTTGTTCCTGCTCATTTAGCTCCTGCATTTTCACCTTCCTGGGAAGGACTGTTCAGATTCCCCCCATCTGAGACTTTCCCACAGGTCTTAGCATAAAAGTCAGTTTCTTGGCAGGAACGTCTCTGACCTCTACCCCAATTCTCATACATTACTTTGTGTAAGATGTTCTTCATTACAGCTATATATATATACACATATATTTGGTATTACTGTTGGTCTCCTTCAGCAGAATATAAGCTCTACAAGTGCAAAATGCCTTGTGCCTGGCAGATTGTAGGTGCTTAGGCCAATTAAGAAAAAAACCTTTAAATAAACCAATAAACGAGGGAAAGAAATGATCCAAGACTCCAATCCAGGCTCCAGAACTGAGCTCTCCGGTTAAATGGATACCTTTGAACTGGACAGAGAGATAAGGCAGACTACCTTGCCTGTCACTCTGGAGACCCGTTTTGGAGCACCCGAAGGTTTTTTGTTTTGTTTAACCTTTCTCGAGTTTGATATCCCCCTTCGCTTTCACCTGAACGTTGGAGGAAAAGCACGAGGTACAAAAGCGATACCCGCTAATGGTAGACAAGTTACAGAGGACACATCTTGGAAAGTTCTGGGGAGAATTAAAAATATAGCAGGACTAAAAGAAAGTGCCTGAGGGTGGAACAGGGAGGGATGCGCGTTGTTTGTCTTTAGGAGCCTTTAGGATGAAAGGAATAGCTTAGAATTTAGAGAATAACCATTGTTTTCTGAAAGACGCCCCAGAGGCTCTACCTATGGGCCAGAAGGAGTTGCTGTTGTTGAGTTGCTAAGTCATCTTGTGACCCTATGGACTGCAGCCCACCACGCTTCTTTGTCCTCCGATATCTGGAGAACGCCTAACAAAAGAAGCCAAGGAGGAAAACAATTTGGGATAGTCTCCCCACCTTTTTTTTTCTCATTATGTCCTGCTGATCCTGGAATTTTTTGTCATTTATTTTATTTTGTTTTGTTTATCACTACCTTTGCTAATCTTGGAGACTTCCTCTTCTCTTCGGTTTATATTGTCAGAATATTTAGGGAAAGCCCTTAAGAATTTCCACTTCCCAGCCCCAATTCTTTTTGAATTTTTCCTTCAAATGCAAATAAAATCATTTACCATTTGGATATACTGTAATTAAAGAGAGGAAGGGGCAGTTCTGTGAATCAAAAATGGACTTCCTTTTGTCTGTGTGGGGGTTCAGAGTCATTTAAAGGCACCAGGAAGACCCATCAAGGGGGGGCTGGGTAATGGCGGTTGGCAGTGAAGATGGGGGTGGGGTGCTGAAATCAACAATAGAACATATTTGAAGCTGGACAAAATGATAAGACATCAAATCCCACACAATTTGACATTAGACAGCTCTTTATGGTAAAATGTTAAGCACTTAATATTTTATTTTCATTGCAGGTCATCTTACATTGTACCCCAAAGCTATTTGTTCCTAGAACAAATGTGCATATGCTTATTAAATTTAACAATCCACTGCTTCCAGTTAGTAAAGAGGTCAGGCTCAACCGGGCTCTCCTGAATGAATGAGCCTCATTTGCACTTGTGGTGACAACAGTAGTTCTCAAACCAGAAGGAAGAGTTGGGGCTGGAGAGATAATATGTCAAGAATGCTGATTCAGTCCCTTTTCTTTTTTTCTTTCTTGTATATGATTTTCCTGCACCCCCGTGCCTGTAGATGACTTACTGGTTTACTACCTAAGAAGTAATCAAGGCAGTGAAACCAAGATGAAAAGAACCAACCACTCAGCCTCCCTCCATCCACCTCTCTCTATAAGTGGCTTTTATTGATTATTTGATTGGGCAGACGCCCAGAAGGGGAAATTTGTTGAAAATTAGTGTTTATTTTATCCATTCTGGTTTCCATCTGAGAAATTTTGATTCACATTACCAACTTTTGGATTTTCTCTTGCTCAAAAAAAAAAAAAAAAGAAAGAGAAAGAAAAAAGAGGATGGTTTTAGGGGTGGCTGAGAGCTGAATCATGAGTTAAGTAGGAGGGGGAAGGACCGACACAGTTGAGTAACTGGACTTTGCTTCCCCTGCTCTCCCAAGCACCTAGTAACCGCCCTTCTCTGGGAACGTGAGAGCGAAATTCTGGGGCTGATGCTCGTTTCCAGTTGATGAAACGCTTCGTCATTGGCTGGGGTAAAGAGGCATCTTCAGTAATAAGGCATGACTGTAATTCCTCACCCTCTGGCTATTATTAATCATGATTCATTTCATGAAGGAGGGAATAAAAGCCTCCGTGGGCCCAAAACACATCTAAACTGGAAGGATTTCAGGTTTGGGTGTGTGAGGTTTTCCCTTTATGGAGGGGGAAATGACTGTGTTCTCCTAAGGGAGAGAGGCCTGGCTCTCAAAAAGACAACCGTCAAATCGGCCTCTAGTGCGGGAAGGGCCTTATTCATGATCATGAGAAAACAAACTCAACCTGTTCTGATTCTCTATTAATAGCCTGCATTGATGCAACTCTGCTGTGATATTTGCCCTTTTTTCTTCTTAGAAAATGATATGTGTCCAAGTGCCTTGGGCTATGTACTTAGTCCTGACATCTGGAATTCTCTGGGGGTTATTCCCCCTTGATAATGAATAACTCCCAGGACTGCATTGCTGGAAGGAATCTTAGAGATCATTTCATGTGTTTGATTTCATGTCAATTCAAAGATAAAGGGGGAAAAAACAAGGTTGATAAGATTTATTGAGACCAGCTCAGAGCACTGTTCCTTGACCCAGAGTTGAATTAGCACCCAGGGCTTTTGGCTTGCTTGTGCTCTTTCTATTGCAACAGAACCTCAGCTGGGAACCCAGGTCTCCTGCATTACAGGCAAATTCTTGACCATCTGAACCACCAGGGAAGCCCCAATAGTTTCCTTACTAGAGATTCAAATGAGATTAGAGGGTAAAGGATGTGTGCATTTCTCCAAACCCCGTCTCTTGTCTGTTTCCTTCTCAGTAAGATAGCTTTCTTTGCCAAGGAGTCCCTGCTTTCCCAGACTCTCCCATCCCCAGTCCAGCAATGGTGAGGGTGTACACGGTGACAGTTCATCCACTCTGGGAGACATAGAGTCATGCAAGTCTTTAGGGTTCTTCGCTCCCCTGAGCCCAGATTAGGTCTGCTTGGGAATCAGAGAAGCCTGGTTACTGTGGCTCCTCTCCCCACCCCTCCTGTTTTACTGTTCTGACCCTGCTCTGTCTCCTCCATCTTCCTTTCTTCTTCCTCCCTCCTGCCTTCTCCATCAGTTGCACTCAGTGATCCAGCCCTGGGAATGCTAGGAAATCCTCCAACATATTTTCCTTCATGTTTTTTACATTTGATCTTAGCCAAAAGGCCAAGAAGCAGTTTTCTAGTGTTTCTTTTAAAAATGAATTTACTAGTGTGTGTTAAAAATAAGTTTTGTTTTCAGAGGCATGACAGACCAGAGATGCACCTTTAAGGCAGGATGGTCGGCAGGACTCAGCTCAGCTGGCAGCCAGCTTCTCCGGGAAGCCCACGGTCGTTGACAGAGCCTCGTGTGGGCTCGGCTCTTTCTGCCCCATGAGGGACCCTCTAGTGGGCGTTCTCTGCTCCACAGCTCCCTTGGCACAGGCTTCGTCACACATCTTCATTCTGGTCTAAAGATTCCTGCTGCCCAGTCCTGCTCCTGTTTCTTTTCTTTCACAGGTTCCCTGCGCAACCCCATTCCAGCATCTTCTTCCCAGAGAACACAAGAAACCTCACTCCTGGGCACCCCATCCCTAAGGCCATATGTGTGGGGCACATATGTATCGAGCTTCCCAGGTGGCTCAGTGGTAAAAAATCCGCCTGCCAATGCAGGAGACCCGGTTTCAATTCATGGATCTGGAAGATCACCTGGGGAGGGAAATGGCAACTCACTCCTCTATTCTTGCCTGGGAAAGCCCATGGACAGAGGAGCCTGGTGTGCTACAGTCCACAGGGTCACAAAACGGTTAGACAGGACTTAGCAACTAAGCAACAACCACGTATGTGTCAGAAAGGGGAGCAGACGACATACAGTGGGGAAAAAGGGCTCAAGGCCAAGGAATGTCTGAGCACCAGTTACGTGCTGGACACTGAACCAGGCCCTCTGTCTAGGAGGCTTCCTCTAGTCTTCATAATGAAACTGATGTTGGTTTTACTACTGTGTTTAGTGGTAAAGACACTAAGGTTCAGAAAGGTTAAGCAACTTGCCCTAGGTGGTTTGAGCCCACCCAGGGATACCAACAAAAACAAACAAAAAAGACAGTTAACTGAAGGTGCCTGGTTACTAAGGGGTCGAGCCAGGATTTGAACCTAGACTGCTGGACTCTACACAAGAGAAGACTCTATACATGGACATCACCAGATGGTCAATACACAAGTCAGATTGGTTATATTCTTTGCAGCCAAAGAAGGAGAAGCTCTATACAGTCAGCAAAAACAAGACTGGGAGCTGACTGTGGCTCAGATAATGAACTCCTTATTGCCAAATTCAGACTTAAATTGAAGAAAGTAGGGAAAAACGACAGACCATTCAGGTATGACCTAAATCAAATCCCTTATGATTATACAGTGCAAGTGACAAATAGATTCAAGGGATTAGATCTGATAGAGTGCCTGAGGAACTATGGAATGAGGTTTGTGACATTGTACAGGAGGCAGGGATCAAGACCACCCCCAAGAAAAAGAAATGCAAAAGGGAAAAATGGTTGTGTAAGGAGGCCTTACAGATATCCGAGAAGAAAGGAGAACTAATGGCAAAGGAGAAAGGGAAAGATATACCCATTTGAATGCAGAGTTCCAAAGAATAGCAAGGAGAGATAAGAAAGCCTTCCTCAGAGATCACTGCAAAGAAATAGTGGAAAACAATGGAATGGGAAAGATTAAAGATCACCTCAAGAAAATCAGAGATACCAAGGGAACATTTCATGCAAAGATGGGCACAATAAAGGACAGAAATGGCATGGACCTAATAGAAGTAGAAGATACTAAAAAGAAGTGGCAAGAACACACAGAAGAACTCTGCAGAAAAGATCTTCATGACTTAGATAACCAAGATGGTGTGATCACTCACCTAGAGCCAGATGTCCTGGAATGTGAAGTCAAATGGGCTTTAGGAAGCATCACTACAAACAAAGCTAGTGGAGGTGATGGAATTCCAGTTGAGCTATTTCAAATCCTAAAAGATGATGCTGTGAAAGTGCTGCACTCAATATGCCGGCAAGTCTGGAAAACTCAGCAGTGGCCACAAGACTTGAAAAGGTCAGTTTTCATTCCAATCCCAAAGAAGGTCAGTGCCAAAGAATGTTCAGACTACTGCACAATTGCAGTCATCTCACATGCTAGCAAAGTAATGCTCAAAATTCTCCAAGCCAGGCTTCAGCAGTACATGAATGGTGAAATTTCAGATGTTCAAGCTGGATTTAGAAAAGGCAGAGGAGCCAGAGATCAGATTGCCAACATCTGTTAGATCATAGAAAAAGCAAGAGAGTTTAGAAAAATATTTACTTCTGCTTTATTGATTATGCCATAGCCTTAGAGTGTGTCGATCACAAGAAACTGTGGAAAATTCTTCAAGAGATGGAAATACCAGACCACCTTACTTGCCTCCTGAAAAATCTGTATACAGGTCAAGAAGCGACAGTTAGAATTGGACATAGAAGAACAGATTGGTTCCAAATTGGGAAAGGAGTACGTCAAGGCTATATGTTGTCACCCTGCTGATTTAACTTATATGCAGAGTACATCATGTGAAATGCCAGGCTAGTGAAGCACAAGTTGGAATCAAGATTGCTGGGAAAACCCAGATATGCAGATGACACCACCCTTATGGTAGAAAGTGAAGAGGAACTAAAGAGCCTCTTGATGAAAGTGAAAGAGGAGAGTGAAAAAGCTGACTCAACATTAAAAAAACTAAGATCATGGCATCCAGTCCCATCACTCTATGGCAAATAGATGAAGAAACAATGGAAACAATGAGAGACTTTATTTTCTTGGGCTCCAAAATCACTGCAGATGGTGACTGCTGCCATGAAATTAAAAGATGCTTGCTCCTTGGAAGAAAAGCTATGACTAGCCTAGACAGCCGGAGAAGGCAATGGCAACCCACTCCAGTACTTTTGCCTGGAAAGTCCCATGGATGGAGGAGCCTGGTATGCTGCAGTCCATGGGGTCACTAAGAGTCGGACACAACTGAGCGACTTCACTTTCACTTTTCACTTTCATGCACTGGAGAAGGAAATGGCAACCCATTCCAGTGTTGTTGCCTGGAGAACTCCAGGGACGGGGGAGCATGATGGGCTGCCATCTCTGGGGTCGCACAGAGTCGGACATGACTGAAGTGACTTAGCAGCAGCAGCAGCAGCCTAGACAGCATATTAAAAAGCAGAGACATTAATTTGTCAACAAAGGTCCGTCTAGTCAAGGCTATGGTTTTTCCAGTGGTCATGTATGGATGTGAGAGTTGGACTATAAAGAAAGCTGAGCACCGAAGAATTGATGCTTTTGAGCTGTGTTGTTGGAGAAGACTCTTGAGAGTCCCTTGGACTGCAAGGAGATCAAACCAGTCAGTCCTCAAGGAAATCAGTCCTAAGTACTCATTGGAAGGACTGATGCTGAAGCTGAAGCTCCAATACTTTGGCCACCTGATGCGAAAACCTGACTCATAGGAAAAGACCCCGATGCTAGGAAAAATTGTAGGCAGGAGGAGAAGGGGACAACAGAGGATGAGATGGTGGGATGGTATCACCAACTCAATGGACATGAGTTTGAGCAAGCTCCAGGAGTTGGTGATGGACAGAGAAGCCTGGCATGCTGCAGTCCATGGGTTGCAAAGAGCTGGACACGACTGAACGACTGAGCTGAAATGAACTGCTGGACTCCAGTGTTTGGGCTCTTGGGGCTGCCCGGAGGAGGGAAAGGCAGCACAGTGGGCCCTGTTTCCTGCCAGAAGCCCCGGAAACCAAAGCATCTTCATCAATCCTCAGTAATTCTATCAGAGCTCCAAGAGTCATTCCGGGTGGTGTGCAGGAGAGAGACATTAGAATCCTTCATTCTGCTCTACAAATGCCTTCCGAATTTCCTTCTGGGACCCACCCCTTCCCCACATGCTGCTTCCCCCAAAGAACTGAGGCAAATAAAGGTAAACAGCATCCTAATGATGATAAAGTCAGAATAATATGAAGTTAGCTCACACGTTGAGAGTTCTCAAGACACACACTTTTTCATCCGTACGCATCCATGTGTCTTCTTGCTTAGTATTTGTTCTTCCATCTGCCTTGCAAAGAACCCTCTCCCCTTGCAAATGTTCTTGCGGGTCTGTCCTCCTGCTGACCCTGAATTTCAAGGAGGAGGCAGATGCTCAGCTGCTGCTCAGCCCTCTGGCTATACTTTGAGCCTCAGAGAGACAAGCAGGTACATGATTTTCTGCGGAGTTACAAATGGGGAAACATAAAGGAGTGAGTTGGGTTGTATGCATTAAGGAGTGCGGCTTTTGGGGCCTGGTTGTCTTCCTGTGCTTTGGCTCAAAGGAAATTACAAAACGTTATTAAGCGTCTGTTATTTCTGTCTCATGGGAATTTCATTTAGCCCCTTGATATATAAATGCTGGATCTGGCCTTCAAGAAGAATACGAGTGCCTCTTATTCATAATTTACTCTGTGCCAGGCACTGTGATGTGTACTTTGCAGGCTTCTATCCTTTCATTTTCCTTGGCTCAGACTGGAAAGAATTTGCCTGCAATGCAGGAGACCCAGGTTCAATCCCTGACTTGGGAAGATCCTGTGGAGACGGGAATGACAACTCACTCCAGTATTCTTGCCTGGAGCAGCCCATGGACCGAGGAGCCTGGGGGGCTACAGTCCACAGGGTTGCAAGGAGTCAGGCACGACTGAGCAACTAACACTGCTACTATATCCTTTATTTATTTACTTATTTTTCACTATATCCTTTCGTGGCTTTCGAGCCGTGATTGTTCCTTTTTACACAGGAGCAAAAAGATGGTCAAGCAACTGGCTTGAGATCACACAGCTAGGCAGAATTAGGTTTCAAACCTAACTCTTTCTGCCTCCAAAGCCTATTCTGTGTACCATGCTGTATGGTTTGGGGAAGAAATGGGCTTAGGAGGCCCTGAAACTTAATGTTTTAAAACTATTTAATATCTGCTGTATCCTGAAGGCCATTTAGTGAGATAGATGGCAATATTTTCCATCTTAACACATCCCTCCCTTTTTACACGTTTCTCCTCCCAACTACCCCTTTCAAGCCCAACTGTAACTGAGCAGGACTCTGTCGGGCCTTCCCCCATATCCTCTGCTTTTTAGCTCCTCTCTGAAGTATCTTGTTGCTGTTGTTTAATCGCTCAGTCATCTCTAGTTCTCTGCGACTCCACGGACTGCAGCTCATCAGGCTCCTCTGTCCATGGGATTTCCCAAGCAAGAATACTAGGGTGGATTGCCATTTCCTTCTCCAGGGGATCTTCCCAAGCTAGGGGTCAAACCAGTGTCTCCTGCAGTGGCAGGTGGCTTCTTTACCACTGAGCCACCTAGAAGCCTGAAGTACCTAGATGATAGTATTTGATGCACATTTCCTGAGCTGTTTTGCAGATGTGAAAATCCCCACCAAATGGAAGATGGTAAGTACTTGAAGACCATGAGCACAGTCCCAGGTCTTCTGGAACTCAAGGACTGATAATGCTAACCCCTGTGACACCACCCTCTTCCCTCACCGTCAGCCAATCAGAGAATTGTGCACAAGCTGATCACAGACCCTGCAAACCCCCTTCCCTCACCTGCCCTTTAAAAATGCTCGGCTGAAACCCTCTGGGGAGCTAGAGGCTTTCTAGGGCATGAGCCACCTGTCTCCTTGCATGGCCCTGCAGTCAGCCTTTCCCTGCTCCACAAACTCTGATGTTTCAGTTTGTTTGACCTCATTGAGCGTTGGGCACACGAACTTGCGTTAACAAAACTTCTAAAATAAAATTAACCCCCACTTCCTCACTTCCCATCTTCTCCTCTGTATACTTCCCCTGGGCTCCACGTCACTGTAGTACTACCTCTTGTCGCTGTCCCCAATGACCTCCATGTTCCCAAATCCTGTACTCTCCCCCTCCCCATCTTTCCCATATTCTTGAGGAATATCTGACCCCCTCGATCCCTCCTTGAAAGAACATCCTCTTTTGGTTTGTGAAGCATCGTACACTCTCAGTGTTTCCCTTTCCCTTCTCTCACCACCCCTCAGCCCCCTTCCTTGGTTCTTTATTTATTTTATTTATTCTTATTTGCACTGGGTCTTCTTTGCTGCATGCGGGCCTTGTCCAGTTGTGGTGAGTGAGGGCTGTTCTTTAGTGGTGGTACGCAGGCTTCTCATTGCAGTGGCTTCGCTTGCCGAGGACAATGGGCCCTAGGGCTCCTGGGCTCTAGAGCACGGACTCAGCGGTTGCAGCACACGGGTTTCGTTGCTCTGCACCATGTGGGATCTTTGCAGGCCAGGGATCGAACACATGTCCCCTGCATTGGCAGGCAGATTCTTAACAACTGAGCCACCAGGGAAGCCCCTGGGTTCTTATTATCTGCCGGTGGCACATAGTACCAGCTGTGTACACAGTACTTGATCCTTCTCTCATCCCGACTAATATACCGCCAGTGTTGTTCAGGTCAGCACAGTGCCCAAGCTGTTAAGGCTTCCTTTTCTGGACTCACTTGGAGTTGGGAGGATACGCACTCTGGACAGTGAAGATGCTGGCTGAGTAAAGGCTTCCTGGGCAGTTTTCATTTCTTGGCTCAAAGGGGCAGGCTTGCCCTGGGCCCCTCCTGCTTACTATAAGATACAGCTGCCATCTTGTGAGCACAAAGCCACAAGCTTGAGGACAGAAATCTACGTTCTAAAGGGGGACGATAAAACAACTTGGGTCCCCAAAGTAAAAACGGAGCAGCTGCCTCATTCTTGGGCTGTCCAGCTCCAGTCTTCATGTTATGTGACCAGAATACACTTGCATCTAAGACACACAGTCAACTAGAGTTTCCTGTTATTTGCCATCAATAAATACATTTAGAATTGATACTTACTACTTACTACTGTGCCACCATTGATACTTACTACTGTGCACTTTGCTGGAGCAGCCGTGAAGAGATACTCCACATCCAAGGTAATAGAAACCCAAGTAAGACAGTAGGTGTTGCGAGAGGCATCTGAAACCATAATCACAGAAAACCAGTCAATCTGATCACATGGACCAGTTAGCCTTGTCTAACTAACTCAATGAAACTAAGCCATGCCGTGTGGGGCCACCCAAGATGGGCGGGTCATGGTGGAGAGAGAGGTCTGACAGAATGTGGTCCACTGGAGAAGGGAATGGCAAACCACTTCAGTATTCTTGCCTTGAGAACCCCATGAACAGTATGAAAAGGCAAAATGATAGGATAGAGGAACTCCCCAGGTCGGTAGGTGTCCAATATGCTACTGGAGATCAGTGGAGAAATAACTCCAGAAAGAATGAAGGGATGGAGCCAAAGCAAAAACAATACCCAGTTGTGGATGAGACTGGTGACAGAAGCAAGGTCCAATGCTGTAAAGAGCAATATTGCATAGGAACCTGGAATGTCAGGTCCATGAATCAAGGCAAACTGCAAGTGGTCAAACAGGAGATGGCGAGAGTGAACATCAACATTCTAGGAATCAGCGAATTAAAATGGACTGGAATGGGTGAATTTAACTCAGATGACCATTATATCTACTACTGTGGGCAGGAATCCCTTAGAAGAAATGGAGTACCCATCATGGTCAACAAAAGAATCTGAAATGCAGTACTTGGATGCAATCTCAAAAATGACAGAATGATCTCTGTTTGATTCCAAGGCAAACCATTCAATATCACAGTAACCCAAGCCTATGCCCCCAACCAGTAATGCTGAAGAAGCTGAAGTTGAACGGTTCTATGAAGAGCTATAAGAACTTTTAGAACTAACACCCAAAAAAGATGTCCTTTTCATTATAGGGGACTGGAATGCAAAAGTAGGAGGTCAAGAAACACCTGGAGTAATAGGCAAATTTGGCCTTGGAATATGGAATGAAGCAGGGCAAAGGCTAACAGAGCTTTGCCAAGAGAATGCACTGGTCATAGCAAACACCCTCTTCCAACAAGATGAGAAGACTCTACACATGGACATCACCAGATGGTCAACACTGAAATCAGATTGATTATATTCTTTGCAGCCAAAGATGGAGAAGCTCTATGGAGTCAG
The DNA here is from genome assembly GCF_001704415.2 of Capra hircus. Classification (NCBI taxonomy): domain Eukaryota; kingdom Metazoa; phylum Chordata; class Mammalia; order Artiodactyla; family Bovidae; genus Capra; species Capra hircus. Next base: position 8,605,824 of record NC_030830.1, on the reverse strand, counting down.
CAAAAACAAGACTGGGAGCTGACTGTGTCTCAGATCATGAACTCCTTATTGCCAAATTCAGACTTAAATTGAAGAAAGTAGGGAAAACTACTAGACCATTCATACTGGAGTGGGTTGCCATTTCCTTCTCCAGGGGATCTTCCTGACCCAGGGATGGAACCCGGGTCTTCCACGTTGGAGGCAAATGCTTTAACCTCTGAGCCACCAGGGAAGCTCAAGAATGCTCAAACTACTGCACAATTGCTCTCATCTCACACGCTAGTAAAGTAATGGTCAAAATTCTCCAAGTCAGGCTTCAGCAGTATGTGAACCGTGAACTTCCAGATGTTCAAGCTGGTTTTAGCAAAGGCAGAGGAACCAGAGATCAAATTGCCAACATCCGCTGGATCATGGAAAAAGCAAGAGAGTTCCAGAAAAACATCTCTTTCTGCTTTATTGACTATGCCAAAGCCTTGGACTGTGTGGATCACAGTAAACTGTGGAAAATTCTGGAAGAGATGCGAATACCAGACCACCTGACCTGCCTCTTGAGAAACCTATATGCAGGTCAGGAAGCAACAGTTAGAACAGTACATGGAACAACAGACTGGTTCCAAATAGGAAAAGGAGTACGTATAAGCAGGCTGTATATTGTCACCCTGCTTATTTAACTTCTATGCAGAGTACATCATGAGAAACGCTGGGCTGGAAGAAGCACAAGCTGGAATCAAGATTGCTGGGAGAAATCTCAATAACCTCAGATATGCAGATGACACCACCCTTATGGCAGAAAGTGAAGAGGAACTAAAAAGCCTCTTGATGAAAGTGAAAGAGGAGAGTGAAGAAGTTGGCTTAAAGCTCAACATTCAGAAAACGAAGATCATGGCATCTGGTCCCATCACTTCATGGGAAATAGATGGGGAAACAGTGGAAACAGTGTCAGACTTTATTTTGGGGGCCTCCAAAAATCACTGCAGATGGTGATTGCAGCCATGAAATTAAAAGCCGCTTACTCCTTGGAAGAAAAGTTATGACCAACCTAGAGAGCATATTGAAAAGCAGAGACATTACTTTGCCAACAAAGATCTGTCTATTCAAGGCTACGGTTTTTCCAGTGGTCATGTATGGATGTGAGAGTTGGACTGTGAAGAAAGCTGAGCACCAAAGAATTGCTGCTTTCGACCTGTGGTGTTGGAGAAGACTCTTGAGAGTCCCTTGGACTGCAAGGAGATCCAACCACTCCATTCTAAACGAGATCAGTCCTGGGTGTTTTTTGGAAGGACTGATGCTAAAGCTGAAACTCCAATACTTTGGCCACCTCATGCAGAGTTGACTCATTGGAAAAGACTCTGATGTTGGGAGGGATTGGAGGCAGGAAGAGAAGGGGACGACAGAGGATGAGACAGCTGGATGGCATCACTGACTCGATGGACATGAGTTTGGGTGGACTCCAGGAGTTGGTGATGGACAGGAAGGCCTGGTGTGCTGCAATTCAGGGGGTCACAAAGAGTCAGACATGACTGGGCGACTGAACTGAACTGAACTGTGCTTCTGAATCTTAGAAACACCCCAGATTTTCATCCTTTGACTGTTTGTTTGTTTTTTTTTTTAATATATAATGACATACACACTCTGGGAGAAGGCAGCCCTCACTAGGTGATTTTCGGCTCTCCCTTAGCTTTAAGCAATAATTGCATGCTGAGCACCGAAGAATTGATGCTTTAGAACTGTGGTGTTGGAGAAGACCCTTGAGAGTCCCTTGGACTATAAGGAGATCAAACCAATCAGTCCTAAAGGAAATCAGACCTGACTATTCATTGGAAGGACTGATGCTGAAGCTCCAATACTTTGGCCACCTGATGCGAATAACTGACTTATTGGAAAAGATCTTGATGCTAGGAAAGATTGAGGGCAGGAGGAGAAGGGGATGACAGAAGATGAGATGGTTGGATGGCATCATCGACTGGATAGATTTGAGTTTGAGCAAGCTCCAGGAGTTGGTGATGGACAGGGAAGCCTGGCATGCTGCGGTCCATAGGGTGGCAAAGAGTTGGACACAACTGAGTGACTGAACTGGACTGATATCCAAATTTATGCCTCTAGCCCAAGCTTACTTAGCACCTTCATTGCAAGGTCTTAAGGAGATTTCTAGGTGGTGTGGTTTCTTCTCTATATATCACAATCTGGTCCAACAGGAAGTCCTGTGTTTTCTTCCTCAAATATGCTGCGAATTCACTGACTCCTCTCCATCCTCAGGGCTCCCTCTTTATAATAAGACACAAGGAAGGAAGCCATTTACCTTCCACTCAGAGCCAGGACTCAGAGAACGGAAAGAATCTTCCCCTCCCAGAATTGTCCACTTTATTATCAATTTACTATTCCTTTGTCTTCATTAGCATAACTACTTTTCCAGGGCTTCCCTGGTGGCTCAGAGGTTAAAGCGTCTGCCTCCAATGCGGGAGACGTGGGTTGGATTCCTGGGTCAGGAAGATCCCCTGGAGAAGGAAATGGCAACCCACTCCAATATTCTTGCCTGGAGAACCCCATGGACGGAGGAGCCTGGTGGGCTATGGTCCAGGGGGTCGCAAAGAGTCGGACACGACTGAGCGACTTCACTTTCACTTTACTTTTCCAGGAGATATTTGCCCCAGGCAAAGAATTTGATTGTTCCCTATAGGAACCTCCTGGAAGATCCATTGAATTTTGGCTATAAAACATCAACAGGGCTTCCCTGGTAGCTTAGTGGTTAAGAAACTGCTTGCTAACGCAGGAGACATGGGTTCGAGCCCTGATCCAGGAAGATCCCACACCCCATGGAGCACAACTACCGAGCCTGTGTTCTGGAGCCACAACTATTAAAGCCTGCGTGCCCTAGAGCCTGTGCTCGCAGCAAGAGATGCCAGGGCAGCTAGAACCCCACCCCCCCACACACACACAGGAAATAGGGTAGCCCTGACTCGCTGCAACTCGAGAAAAAGCTCGCACAGAAACAGAGACTCTGTACAGCCAAAAATAAATAAATAAATAATAAAATTTAAAAAATTAAACAGACATTTTATACCCCCGAATTCTATGAGCCCCTTGCTTTAAAATTCTCATTTTGCTATTTTTCAACAATCCTAAATGGCTATATCATGATTCTAATCGAGCTTCCATGCTTGAAAGGCGTATCTTAAGTCACAATTCAAATTCTCCATAAAATTCGACCTTGCTTTTTCTTTTCCAAAAAACGGCCCAAATCCCATTCTGCTTCCCCACAGAAAGCAATAAACCTGGCTCTGTCTCATCAACAGATTGTGTTTGAAAGTCGGTGTTTGACCACAGCATCACCGGTTCCATTTCCCCCCGGGCTGTGCTCAAATCTATTCTCCAAGTAGCAGCCAGCGTGATAGTTTTAAAAAACACAAATTGGGCCTTGTGATTTTTCTTCTTAAAACCCTCTATATCCTTCCCTCTGAATCACTTCTGCTTTCAGCTGTGGCCACCCCAGGTGAGTTTCAAGTCAATTCATAGGACAGTGGCTACCTGCTGTGCACACCTAGAGGGGGGACATTGCTTCCTGCCTGGGGGTTTCTCCAAATTTGAATCCACTAAGAAGCCTGAAGCAAAAGATAAAACAGTCCCAACTCTAATTTTATCAGCACAACCATTCTGCGAGTCTCGATTTATTCTTTTCAGGAGGTCCAGAGAAGACACAGGAGAAGGCAATGGCACCCCACTTCAGTGCTCTTGCCTGGAAAACCCCATGGATGGAGGAGCCTGGTGGGCTGCAGTCCATGGGGTCACTAAGAGTCGGACACGACTGAGTGACTTCACTTTCACTTTTCACTTTCATGCACTGGAGAAGGAAATGGCAACCCACTCCGGGATGGGGGAGCCTGGAGGGCCGCCGTCTCTGGGGTCGCACAGAGCCGGACACGACTGAAGCGACTTAGCAGCAGCAGCAACAGGGAATACACAATTCCCTGGAAGCTCAGCAGGTAATGAATCCTGCAATGCAGGAGACGCAGGAGATGCAGGTTTGATTCCTGGGTGGGGAAGATCCCTTGGAGAAAGAAACAGCAACCCACTCCAGTATTCTTGCCTGGAGAACCCCGTGGACAGAGGAGCCTGATGGGCTGCATTCCATGAGGTCACAAAGAGTAAGGACATGGCTGAGCCCACGTACACAGGGAAGACATTCCAGTACTTTGATCCCAGTGGCAAAGTGACATTTGGGTTTTCCTCCTTCTTTATCTTAATCTCTTGGTCTTGCCTCCTTCCTGAGATCTTTTCATGTAAACCGCTTTCATAGAAGTTTTCATTTCAGGCTCTGCTCTCTCAGGAAACACAAGCCAAGGGTCCCTCCGAGAACTTTCCCTTTCACTGGAACAATCTTCATTGTGCCACTGAGCCGCTACTCCCCTCTTCTCTCTCCTCTCGTTCTGGTCTCCCTCCTTGGGCCTCCCTGGAGGCACAATGGCTCCCTTTGAGTTTCTTTAATGCATACAAAAATAAAAATGGCTCTGAAGATGAGTAGAACATGCCGCCCCAAATGTGAGTCCTTGGCATGAACTGATGAGAAGCTCTAAATACAGCAGAAGTTCACATAAGTATTTGTATGTTCATTTATAAGGGGAAATCTCCATTTGTAGGGTATCTTCTTCTTTGTACCAGGAAGAGAAAGAGGACTCTCAATCACCAAAAGACTTTCATCAGTGAAGAGGGTGCCAGATTTAAGTCTGCGCAACAATATTCCATAATTTTCCTGGTTATCTTCCATAACAGGCCTCCCCAATCCCCCATCTTCCTTTCGTCTTTAGTTGGAGATGCTATTTAAGATGATGGCTTGGCCCATTTCAGGGAGCTGTCTGGTTTTCTTGGGTCTTCCCGATGTATAAAGGAGGGATTCATGTGTGTGCTCAGTCGCTTTAGTCAGTTGCGTCTGACTCTTTGTGACCCCATGGACTGTATGCCACCATGCTCCTCTGTCCATGGGATTCTCCAGACAGGAGTGCTGGAGAGGTTTGCCATGCCCTACTCCAGGGGGTCTTCCCGACACAGGGCTCAAACCCATGTCTCCTGCACCTCCTGCATTGCAGGTGGATTCTCTACCACTGAGCCACAGGGGAGGCCCATACAGGAGGGATACAGGTTATTATAGCTGTGTTTTTCTCTTGTTAATTTGTCTTTTATTTCAGGAGGGGTCTCAACCTCCAAACCTAGAAGCATAGAAGGAAAATTATCTTTCTTCCCCACACTAGTTTGCAGATTTCAGCTGGAAATTATCCTGGCTAGAGAACCAGGATTGTCCACCTCCAGAAGAAGTAGGTGCAGGGAGGAGGCCAAGGGTTCTGGAGAGAGCTGGGAGGCAGGGAAGGAGAGCAAAGCGGGGAGGGAGCACACAGATCCCTGAAAGGCACAGGTCCTACCCCTTCTTCCCTCCAGAGACCTTTCTCTGCAGATCCAGTCCCATGAAGCCCATTGGAACTGCGACTCTCCCTGGAACAGCAAGCTGACTTGAGACAGAAGGGTGTTCTTGGCTTGTTTTTCCAGTGGAAACTTCAGAAAACCACCTTTCCCTTCTCTGAGGGGTGCCCCCTCCCCACTTCCATCATGTCAGGACAACTCTGTCTTTGATGTATTACAGTTAGTCACGTTATAGACTGGAAATGACACTTACATTTTCCCATGTTTCTCGTGGTTTGACACATATTCAAGACGCCCCAATGGAAACTGTACATTTCCTGGTTTCATCAGTGTCGGGGTGAAAAAGACTTCCATCTATCCTTCTAGGTCCTTTGGTTGGTCTAATACTTAAAGTGATGTAAGGCTGATTAACAGGAGAAAAATATTTAAATTCGTATGTATGGGAGCCCCAAAAGAATGTGAGACCCAAAGGGAGTCAGGCAATTGAGGCTCCTATGCCATCCTGAGCTCAGAAATGGGAGAGGAAACTGGGGCTCTGAAGGGGAGGAGGGTAATTCACAGGAAGATAAGATGGTAATCAGATGTTTACCCTAGCATGCTGGTAAGTCTTTCAGATAAAGAGTTATCTCTGGTAATAGCTCTCTTTCTGGGCCAGGGCCCCCTATCTAAATTCTTTTAGGCAGTTAAGGGAAAGGTGAAAGTTGTTCTTGGTTCTGCTGGGTCTTGATTGCCTTCAGCTCAAAATAATCCACATGCCAAAGCGGCGCATTTTGGGAGGGAGTATAGCGTCTACTTCCCTTCCTCAGGAACACAGTTTCTTTTTCTGATGAGTTTCTGTCACTTTAATCCCTTATTGTCAGATTAATACCGTTCCTTGAGGAATGTTTGAGAAAATACCAAAAGGTGTGAAGAAGCAAACAAACATACCATAACTCCACTAGACATAAAGTAGTTTGGTCCACACCCGTAGACTTTTTTTCTATGTGTGATTTCCCTGTGCATAAAACTACCTACAAGTCTGAAAACTCTCCTTCCACCGGACTTTCCTTGTGGCTCAGTGATAAAGGATCTGCCTGCCCATGCAGGAGCTGTGGTTCGATCCCTAGGCCGGGAAGATCCCACGTGCTGCAGAGGGGCTCTTGGAAACAAAGAGAAGCCGTTGCAGTGAGAAACCCTTGCTCTGTAACTAAAGAGTAGCCCCCGGTCACCACAACTAAACCTGCACAGCAGTGAACACCCAGCACAGCCAAAAGTAAACAAACAAATAAAATTACAAACAAACAGAAAAACTCTCCCTCCACAGAGGACTGCTTTTATCTTGCCCCCCTTTCCTTTGCCAGACACTCAGACTGCCAATCACTCTGGCAATGCGGGTGGGTACATGCCCCAAACAGGTCCTATCAGAGTCCTTCCCAGGAAATAATAGAAAGACTCCGGAGCTTCCTTTTTGAACTTGAACTGCAGGGCTGGGCTGTGAAATCCTGGCAGTAGTGATAGACATTTTTCTCACAATAGAAGAAACCTACTACAGAAAGATAATGAAATACAATACACAAAGGCCAGCCAAGAAGGGGAGAGAGTAGACCAAGTGAAAACTTGTTCACACGTAAGCACCTGTATCTTCTCAAGCCAGTCATATCCCAGTCATATCCTCCCAGTTGGCAGGAGCCAATCAATTCCATTAAAACAAATAAATAGCTTTGGGAGTTCCCTGCTCGTCTAGTGGTTAGTATTTAGTGCTTTCACTGACATCAATTCAGTTCGGTTGCTCAGTCATGTCCAGCTCTTTGCGACCCCATGGACTGCAGCATGCCAGGCTTCCCTGTCCATCACCAACTCCCGGAGCTTGCTCAAACTCTTGTCCATCAAGTTGGTGATGCCATCCAACCATCTCATCCTCTGTCATCCCCTTCTCCTCCTGCCTTCAATCTTTCCCAGCATCAGGGGCTTTTCTAATAAGTCAGTTCTTCGCATCAGGTGGACAAAGTATTGGAACTTCAGCTTCAGCATCAGTCCTTCCAATGAATATTCAGGACTGATTTCTTTTAGGATTGACTGGTTTTATCTCCTTGCAGCCCAAGGGACTCTCGAGGGTCTTCTCCAACACAACAGTTCTAAAGCATCAATTCTTCTGCACTCAGCCTTGTTTATGGTCCAACTTTCACATCCATATGTGACTACTGGAAAATCCATAGCTTCGACTAGACGGATGTTTGTCGGCAAAGTTATGTCTCTGCTTTTTAATATGCTGTCTAGGTTGGTCATATCTTTTCTTCCAAGAGCAAGTGTCTTTTAATTTCATAGCTGCACTTATACTATTTGCAATGATTTTGGAGCCCAAGAAAAGAAAACAGGTCACTGTTCCTACTTTTTCCCCCATCTATTTGACATGAAGTGATGGTACTGGATACCATGATCTTAGCTTTTTGAATGCTGAGTTTTAAGCCAACTTTTTCACTCTCCTCTTTCACTTTCATCAAAAGGCTCTTTAGTTCTTCACTTTCTGCCATAAGGGTGGTGTCATCTGCATATATGAGGTTATTGATATTTCTCCCAGCAATCTTGATTCCAGCTTGTGCTTCATCCAGCGTGGCATTTCGCATGATGTACTCTGCATATAAGTTAAATAAGCAGGGTGACAGGATACAGCCTTGACGTATTCCTTTCCCGATTTGGAGCCAGTCTATTGTTCCATGTCCAGTTCTAACTGTTGTTTCTTGACCTGCATACAGATTTCTCAGGAGACAGGTCAGGTGGTCTGGTATTCCCATCTCTTTAAGAATTTCCCGCAGTTTGTTGTGATCCACACAAAGGCTTCGGCGTAGTCAATAAAGCAGAAGTAGATGTTTTTCTGGAACTCAGCCACTGCCATGGCTGGGGTTCAATTCCTGGTTGGGGAGCTGAGATCCTGTGAGCTATGCCATGCAGTCAAAATTAAAAAATAGCTTTCACTTGGCTTCGCATAGTTGAACCAAGTGAGTCATGATCAGTACAGCACTTTTAGATGTCATTTCATCCTTCAACAATTCTTCAATTGGATTTTAACCCCGTGTTACAGACAAGGAGACTGAAGTTTAGAGAGGTTAATTATCATGCTTATAACCACTTGGGCAGGGCGGTTACCTAACTCTCAACCTGAATTCTTATTCTTGTTATGTTACAGTTCCACTTTTATAGTGTTTTAAAATAATTGTTAGAGAAGTCTCTGTTTCGATTGCTGTACTTTATTTGCTGCTGCTATTCAGGGTGTTAACCAGTCTCTAGTGTCCTGATATCTCCTTTTTACTTTATTATGGATGCTAGGGTGGATCCCCAGGAGAAGGGAATGAGTGGCAACCCATTCGAGTAATTTTGCCTGGAGAATTCCGTGGATAGGGGAGCCTGATGGGTTACAATCCATGGGGTCAGAAAGATTCAGACACAACTGAGCGACTAACACCACACTAACAGGCTCGGTCAAGACAGGCATCCTTTTCAGGCAGGAAACAGCTGGCCCCAGGACCCAGGGTGGGCCCGGGGGAGCTGCCCTTTGGTGAGCGGGGCCTGCCCTGATATCCTCCACTTGGTCCTCCAGCCCGACCACAGCCCCCAGGCCCTGACACACACCAGTGTGTGTCTCTCCGCCATGGATGATGTTCTCAGGGCGAGTTGAGTGCGGCAGTGATCTATTCTCATCACAGTCAGGGGCTTGTGACCGCCTTGGTATGGAGAGGGTGAGAATGAGCCTTTCCCAGATCTGGTGCTGGCTGCTGTACCTTGAAGAAACTTCTAGCATGATCCAGAAACACACATTCTACTCTCCCCCAATCCTGAGAACCTACCCCTCCTCCTAGAATTCCCTGAGATCACTCCCTTCATAGTTCCCTCCTCTCGGAAAGATAATGTTATAGCACAGAGGTGGTGTGAGTTTCCTAGGGTGCCCTAACAAAGTACCACTGACCGAGAGGCTTAAAATAAGAGTGATTCCTTCTCTCGCATTTCTGGAGGCTACATATCTGAAGTCAAGGTGACCTCGGCGTCATGCTTCCTCTGAAGGCTCTAGAAAAGAACACTTCCTTGTTTCTTCCAGCTTATTGGGACACTGCGTGTGTTCCTTGGCTTGTGGTAACATAACTCTAATTTTTGCCTCCATTTTCACATAGTCTTCTTCCCCTAAGTCTCTATCACAATTCCACTGTTACTATTAAGATATTCAGGAACTTTCCTGGTGGTCCAGTGATTAAGAATTCATCTTATGCTTAGGGTTGCCAGAGGGAAGGATGAGGGGAAGGGATAGTTAGGGGGTTTGAGATGCTATATTTAAAATGGATACACACTGCTATATTTAAAATGGATAACCAACAAGGACCTATAGTACAGGGAACTCTGTTCAATGTTATGTGGCAGCCTGGATGGGAGGGGAGTTTGGTGGAGAAAGGATACATGTCTATGTATGGCTGAGTTCCTTCACTGCTCACCTGAAACTATCACAACATTATTAATTGGCTATACCCCAATGCTAAGTAAAAAGTTATAAAAACAAAACAAAAAAGAATCTGTCTTGCAATGCAGGGGATGGGGGTTGATCCCTGGTTGGGGAGCTAAGATCCTACATGCAGCACGGCAAGTGAGCCCATGTGTCAGAACTACTAGGCCTTCACTGAAATGAAAGATCTTGCATGAGGCAACTAAGACGCCAAATAAAATAATATTAATAATAAAAGATACCTACTTTTTCCCCCTGTATGAGGCCTGGATAAATGTGGGAACTATTGGATAGGAAAAAAACTTCTCCTCTATACTCTTAGGCCCAGTACTTGGAGCCTACAAATTAAACTGACAAACGACAGGTTAACAGAAGAATAAACACAGTGTATGCACGCAACATGCATACACGGGGGAATACTCAGTGATGGGTGGCTCGGGGCGATTAAAATATGGGGCTTCTATACCCTCTTAACAAAGGGTGATAAATCTATGGAGAAGCAGTGAAAGTGAAAGTGAAGTTGCTCAGTCGTGTCCGACTCTTTGCCGCCCCATGAACTGTAGCCCACCAGACTCCTCCATCCATGAAATTTTCCAGGCAAGAATATTGGAGTGGGTTGCCATTTCCTTCTCCAGGGCATCTTCCTGACCCAGGGATCAAACCCAGGTCTCCCACCATGCAGGCAGACGCTTTACCGTCTGAGCCACCAGGGAAGCCAAAGGAAAAAGGTTTGGGATCCTGTTGTTGTTCAGTCGCTCAGTCAAGTCTGACTCTTTGTGACCCCATAGACTGCAGCATGCCAGGTTCCCCTGTCCTTCACTATTTCCCAGAGCTTGCTCAAACTCAAGTCCATCGAGTCAGGATGCCATCTAACCATCTCATTCTCTGCCGTCCCCTTCTCCTCCTGCCTTCAGTCTTTCCCAGCATGAGGGGCTTTTTTAATGAGTCAGTTCTTCCCATCAAGTGGCCAAAGTATTGGAGCTTCAGCTTTAGCATCAGCCCTTCCAATGAATATTCAGGACTGATTTCCTTTGGGATGGACTGGTTTGATCTCCTTGCAGCCCCAAGGGAGACTCTCAAAAGTCTTCTCCAACACCACAGTTCTAAAGCATCAGTTCTTCAGCGCTCAGCCTTCTTTATGGTCCAGCTCTCACATCCACACATGACTACTGGAAAAACCAAGGCTTTGACTATATGGACCTTTGGGCTCCTCGGGCTGGTAAATTGTGGGAAGGTAGTTGTGTTGGCCAGGGGTGGAGAACTAATAGAAGATAAGGGTCATTTTAATAAGGTTTGTTTACACAGACCCTATTCAGTGCCGGCTTTGTCTTTAGTGATAATAGTTGTTTTCTTCCTCCTTCTACAGGAAAGGGGAGGGGGACACCCTCACAAAGGGAAATTTATGACCTGCTTTGCAGGTGGGGGAGGGCCAAGTGTTCTTTCTGTGCTTGCCACTGCTTAATTGCTTTCAGCTCAAAACAATCCTTGTGTCAAACCAGCATGTTTGGGGTGGCATATTCTGATCCCTTCAAAATAAATCAATTGATAAGGCACATCAATTATGTTTCTTGTTATAGAATTACAGGCCTCTAAGTATGAGAGAACTTAATGATTCCTACACAAGTTACTCCTGACGAGGGACACCTGGGGCCCAGGGCACTCAGAAACCTGCCCATTCCTGTCCCTTGCCTCCTGGCTCCTCCTCAGTACACACAGAATAACTTCTAAAGATACGGTGCTGTTTCTCCAGGTTCTATCCACTTTCCAGACTGACTTCTCACCTACTCGCTTCTCTCTTCTGTCGCTCTTGTCAGAGCAAAGTTCTTGTAAATACTTCTGTGAACTCTGTGGTTTATGTCTTGGTGGCTTTGCCTATGCGAGTTTCTCCTGACTAACCCTTACTCAGTCATCAGCTCCTCCCAGAAGACTTCTCGAATGTTCACCTGCAGAGAACGTTGTGCATCTATCTGCATCGAAACTAATGGAAACTTCCAGACTGTAAGTCCCTTTAGGTCAGGGTCATGCTACATTTATTTTTATCACCGTAGACCTAGCCCAGTGTCTAGTACATAACAGACACTCCACGGATGTTTTTATATTAAGCTGAATTGCTCTTACTCACAGGTGAATGGAATAATCAGGATAGCTATTGTGCTTTATTCTGTCATATTCAGTTTTTAAAATGTTTTTTCTTCTAGTTTTATTGAGGTATAATGACATACAGCACTATATAAGTTTAAGGTGTACAGCATAATTTGGTCTACATACATCATGAAGTGATTACCAGAAATTTAGTAAACATCCATCATCTCATAGATACAAAATAACGGAAAAAGTTTTTTTTTCCTGTGATGAGAACTCTTAGGATTTCCTCTCTTAACAATTTTTATATATCCTCCCCCCTAAATCAATTAAGATTGCTAAAATTTGTGGGTAGACATTTTTTTTTCATTTACTAAGTTGTCTCTAATTTAAGAAAACGCAATTTCCTTCTTAAGTCTACAGACTTCATTAAGTTTCTCTTTCATGCATGTATGTGTCTGTGAAGTTGTCCTCATGTTTCTGGGCATTTCTAATTTATTTACAACACGATTTAGTTCTACACAGCTCACACCTAGATGAGGAACATCAGAAATTAGTGAGAAGGTTCCACCTCTTTCATCATTACTTTGAGGGCACTGTTTCTTCTAATATTTCTTGGAAAGTTGCAGTTGAGAGCAAGGAAATCTTGTTACACCCCACCCTTTTGTTCTCTCTACTCTATCAATAACTAACAGAAGCTAAAAAGCACCTAAAATTCCTTCTTCTCTAAACCTCATCTTGCTATCAATTTCTAGAAAATGCTTACCATTTTGAGACTTCAAAAACTATGGCAGCAAGAACACAAAATGAGCACACAGTCTGAATGCCAAAAAATTATTAAAATCTTAGTTTAAGTAATTAGAGTCATTCATCTGTTAAGATAACTGATTGCTATTGGAATGCAATCAAAACTGAAAATAAGGGTAAGGTATTTCTAATTCCACTAAAAATGGAGAAAACACAATAAATTGGAATCTACAATTACAGTGTTTGCTTTTGCTATATATCTCAGGGATCCAGGGGCCTCCTGCCAACGTAAAACACTCAGAAATTAATTCAAAATGAATGACTTATCAGTATCAACAGTATTAATTCACACAGGTGAAAGATAGACATTACAAATAAAATATGAAGTACTATAAAATATGGATGATTGAAAAATAATTTGGGGGACAGAGAAAAAGTTTTTCTAATTATGCCCCACAATGCTTAAGCAAATTTGGAAAATTTTTGGCAAAATATGTGACAAACTTTAAGGTTAATCATACACAATGAGCCCTTTACCCATCAACAAGAGAAAGCAGAAAAGAAAAAGTTGGCAAGGGATATAAATAGGCAATTTCACTAAAGAATTAAAACAAAATAGCCGATAAGCATCACATTTATATAATCATTACTGAGCGAAGTAGCTTTAATAATCTAAGAATGTAAATTAAATGTCATATTTCTATCATATTATCAGGGATGAAAAATTGATGAAAGACTGAGAAATGACTATTATCATGGATTTATTGATCATAGCTGAAATTTATCTAACCCTTCTGGTTCCTGGCTGTATGTGTGTGCTTAGCTGCTCAGTCCTGTCCGACTCTTTGGGACTCCATGGACTGTAGCCTGCCAGGCTCCTCTGTCTATGGGATTCTCCAGGCAAGAATACTGGAGTGGGTTGCCATTTCTCTCTCCACCTGGTTGTACAATATGCACCAAAATTTAAAATACACATTTTCATTGACCTCCAAATCTCAGTTTTTATAAACTCTTTTATCATAAGTGCAAAGACATGCACATGAATGTGTACTGTTATTTTAATTTGTCTTCAGTTTTTATTTTAATTAAAATTATCCATGCACATAGTTTTAAGAATGAAATAGTTGTTACTAAAAACAACTCTACCAATTTCCTGCTCCTCAGATGCTTCTCTGGTAGCTCAGATGGTAAAGAACTGGCCTGCAATGCAGGAGACCCAGGTTCGATCCCTGGGTTGGGAAGATCTCCTGGAGAAGGAAATGGCAACCCACTCCAGTATTCTTGCCTGGTGAAACCCATGGACAGAGGAGCCTGGTGGGCTACAGTCCATGGGGTCACAAAAAGTCACACACAACTGGGTGACTAACAGATACTTCCAACAATTTTAGTTGATTATTTTGACATTCATCTTCATCATTTTTAATAAGTTTTTCCATATGTTTGCCTCTTGAGTTTTCAGTTTCAGGAGTTATTAGTTGACTTACCAATAGAGGAGTGAGGTCATATGTCTCTCCCTCAGCCCAGTAGAGGATACACGTACTTTCTCCAAATATGGTTTTTAACTGTCATTTAGTTTGGATCAATACTAAGTATGTGCAGTGTTATTACTATGTAAATGTTAATCATAACTTGGCCATATGGTATAATGTGATAGGTTTTCATTCCCGGTACAAAGTTTGCTTTTTCTGTTAATAATTGTCCCTGCTCCTCTTCATTTTCTGTGTTACTTATACTGCTTCACATCAAACTTGCTTTCAGTTGTATATTTTGGCAGCTCGAGGGAAACCCATCACATGAACACTTTAGGGGGAACATTGGGGTGTTCTAAACATTCTGAGCTTCCCTGTTGCTCAGATGGTAAAGAATCCACTTGCAATGCGGGAGACCTGGGTTTGATCCCTGGGTCGGGAAGATCCCCTGGAGAAGGAAGTGGCAACCCACTCCAGTATTCTTGCCTGGGAAATTCCATGGACAGAGGAGCCTGGCGGGCTACAGTCCATGGGGTTGCAAGAATTGGACACGACTGAGCAACTAAATCACCACCACCGCCTAAACATTCTGCTACAGATCTTGATCACACTGCAAGTTCTCTTAGAGGACAGAGCAGTTGTCCAGATTAGGGGCTTGAGTCCCAGTTCTTTCAATTTCCATCTGGTAAATTATTTCACTTCTGTGGGGCCCAGTGTCTTCATCTCAAAGGTGGTGATAACACCCGTACTTACGTTGTAGTTTTATTCTAAAGAATAATGATTAAAAGAGTAGCAGTGTTCAGCACCAAGTAAATACTTATTAATAGTTGTTTTAAAATTACTCTGTGAGTGTAAAAGTAGTAGAAATTTAGAAGGCTAATTTCCATCCAGAAATTTATTTCTAAATTTTCCTTAATTTTTTTCCTGATTAAGCAATACATATTCATCAATAGAAAATTTAATACTGAAGTATGGAGAAGCACAAAAGAAAACCCCTGATAATCCCACTATACAGAGGCAATTGTGGTTAACCTTTTGGCATATTTTGTACCAGTTTTTTTGTAATTTACATGCTTATGATTTTTTACTGCTGTATAGCATTTTGAATTCTGCTTTTCTTCGTGGCTTGACATTATATTAAAAATATTTCTGATCTCATTTAAAGTCCTTATTAGCATTTTTAAAAATGAACGTTGCATAGTATTCTACTATATTGCCGTAGGGTGACCAACCACCTCCATTTGCCTTGGTCTGGAGAGGGTTCTCAGGACACAGAACTTAAGAGAGTCCAGGGCAAACCAGGGTTGAGTTGGTCATCCTACTTTTATATACCCTTTTAATTGGCTAATTCGTCTTTTTGGCATTTTCTAACTTTGTAAACGGCACTGACGTAAACTTTTGTGGTTGTTTGTTTGGTTTTTTTTTTTTAGCATTTAATGGTCTTTAGAGTTGTTTTTATAATAACTGCTCTTTTCCAAATCCTTGCAAGAAAAAAAAATCTTTTGGCCTAGGTTTCTCTTTTTAACTAAGTTATGTAGATGCTCAGTAAATATGCTGAGGGTGGCGGTGGGGAGACGTGTTGAAGTTCTAACCCCTGGTGCCTGTGAATAGGGAATTAGGATCTTTGCAGATATAATTAAGATGTAACTTAAGAACTTGATCACATTGTAAGTTCTATTAGAGGAGAGAGCGGTCATCCAGAGTGGATTAGGTGAGTCGCTCAATCGTGTCTGACTCTTCGCAAGCCCAGGGACTGTGGCCTTCCAGGATCCTCTGTCCATAGAATTCTCCAGGCCAGAATCCTGGAGTGATTAGCCATCCCCTTCTCTAGAGGCTCTTCCTGACCTGGGGATCAAACCCGGGTCTCCTGCATTGCAGGCTGATTCTTTACCATCTGAGCCATCAGGGAAGCCTCTAGAGTGGATTAAGGTGGGTCCTAACTCCAATATATCTTGTGTCTATATTAGAAGAGGAAAGGCACAGAAACAGACAATACAGAGGCGAACACTATGTGAAGAAGCACGAGAGAAAACCTCTCATAATCCCACTAAACAGAGGCAATTGTGGCCAACCTTTTGGCATATTTTGTACCTTCTGTGTGTACAGAAGGAAGATGGTCATGTGGCTGGAGGCAGTTTGGGCGATGCAGCTGCAACCCTGGCCGGTTAGTTGACTTGGGCTGCTATCCCAGAACACCGTTGGCTGTGCTGCTAAGTCGCTTCAGTCGTGTCCGACTCTGTGCAACCCCATAGACGGCAGCCCACCAGGCTCCCCCGTCCCCGGGATTCTCCAGGCAAGAACACTGGAGTGGGTTGCCATTTCCTTCTCCAGTGCATGAAAGGGAAAAGTGAAAGTGAAGTGGCTCAGTCGTGTCCAACTCTTGGCGACCCCATGGACTGCAGCCTCCCAGGCTCCTCTGCCCATGAGATTTTCCAGGCAAGAGCACTGGAGTGGCGTGCCATTGCCTTTTCACTGTCGACTGTAGACAACAGAAATTCGTTTCTCACATTTCTGGAGGCTGATCGGCTGTAGACTTTTCTCCGGGTCTCAGACGCCTATATATTCTCACAAGGTAGAAGGGGTAGGGATCTCTCTGGGCTCTCTTCTGGAATGAGAGTTCCATGCTCAGGATGGAGGCACCTCCCAAGGGCCCCACCTTCAATATCATTGTCTTTGGGGGTTAGGGTTTCAGTATATATGGATTTTGAGGGGGCCACAAAGACTCAGACCACGGCATCAAGGAGCACCAGGAATTGCTGGCAGTTTGCAGAAGTTAGGAGAGTGAGCATGGTCCTGCTGACAATGCGATCTCAAACTTCTAGGCTGCAGAGCTCTGGGAGAATATTTTCTGTGGTTTTAAGCCACCCAGTTTGCGGTGGTTTGTTAAAGCAGCCTTCGGAAACTAACCCGGGTGGCTTGGGTGAAAATAGAGGAGAGTAATGTCAGCAGCCCAGCTGTATGCAGGCGACTGTGTGTAAGGAGAATGCTTCCAAATTTGTTGGTGTTTTAGCCCGTTTGAGAACCTATAAGCCAATAGCATAGGCTGGGTGGCTTATAAATAATAGAAACAGTTCTAGGGGCTGAGAAGTCCAAGATCAATGCACCAGCAGATTTGGTGTCTGGTGAGGGCCTGTTTCCTGATTCAGAGATTGACAATCGTCTTGCAGCTACGTCCTAACATGGCAGAAGGGAAGGGAAGCTTTTTTTTTTTAATAAAAAAAACTTTTAATTTTATATTGGAGTACAGCTGATTAACAATGTGGTGACTGTTTTAAGTGGACTGCAAAGGAACTCAGCTATACATACACGTGTGTCCATTCTCCCCCAAACTCCCCTCCCATCCAAGCTGCCACATAACATCAAGCAGACTTCCCTGTGCACTACAGTAGGTTCTTGTTGGTTATCCATTTTAAATATAAGTCTGTGCATGTCCATCTCAAACTCCCTAACTATCCCTTCTCCCCATCAGAAGGGAAGCTTTTAGAGGTCTCAACCTGATAACCTTCCAAGGCCGCACCTCCTAATAATATCACACTGTGGGAAATAGGTTTCAACGTCTGCATTTGAAGAGGGACAAACAATCCATGCTGCTGCTGCTAACTCGCTTCAGTCGTATCCGACTCTGTGCGACCCCATAGACTGCAGCCCATCAGGCTCCCCCGTCCCTGGGATTCTCCAGGCAAGAACACTGGAGTGGGTTGCCATTTCCTGCTGCTCCGTCCATGGGATTTTCCGGGCAAGAGTACTGGAGTGGGGTGCCTTCGCCTTCTCCGCAAACAATCCATAGCAGCTGATAGTTTCCATTCCCTCCTTTGCTCCCAGCTGTTGCTGCAAAATGTGCCTCGCGTCTGCCCTCATTCATGGTGAGGCTGTCCCTGACATGAGGGCAAAAACTAACTGACTTCCTGTATTAGACTTTTTAATATTCTAAAATGATTTATGGCTTTTTCCTCTGGATGTTCCCTGATACTAATTATATTATACTCCCTAAATATTGCTAATCTTAAGGTTTTGTGCTTCATGAGTGGCCATAAATTGATGGGTCCAGTGGGTATTGGTCATATCCTGGAAGCTTTTCTCAAGCAGCAGTGGGTATTTCCATTCAGATAAATTCTACCAGCATTCTCTCACTTTCTCTGGGAACATTTGAAGTTCCTCATGCTCACATCTTGATTAAGGAGCTTTATTAAATAAAAGGTAATATGGTGGGCCCATCTTGAAGACGTTGATGAAAACACATTAGGTCAGTAGACATCAGGGGCTACTTTGCTTCATGCTTATTCCCCGATTAATCAACAGTAAACATCCTGCCCTTTCCCCACTTCACTTTCATGGTTGGAGACGACCTAAGGTCACCCACTTTGATATTTGAATCTGGCTCCTTCTGATTGTTATATACACAGAAATGCTACAAACATAATTTGACCTCACTTTTGTGGTCTGCTTTAATTTTTTAACAGAATATTAATGCTAGAAGATATTTCAAGAAGTGTGGTTAAGACCTTTGCCCCAGAACATCTGAAACATAAGTCGTGCAAGGCGTGCGCTGGTCCAATCTATTTCAGTGCTCTCTAGGGATGGAGGTTATAGACCTTCCCTTGTTGCCTATACCAGCGTGAAACATTAGCATTAGTAGTCTTCTTTGAGTCTTCTTACCATCTTTGTAGAACCTAACAGGTTTTTTTTTTCCCTTTAATAATGCTTTATTTTAAAAATTGTAGTTCTATAACTTTTGAATAACAGATTTGGTGATTGAAGTTTGAAGAGAAGGCAGGAAAAAGAAAAACACATGGGAGGCATATTAGTTACTTTGGGCTTCCCTGGTGGCTCAGTGGTAAAGAATCTCCCTGCCAAGGCAGGAAATGTGAGTTCGATCCCTGGGTCGGGAAGATATCCTGGAGGAGAAAATGGCAACCCACTCCAGGATTCTTGCTTGGAGAATTCCGTGAACAGAGGAGCCTGGCGGGCTACAGTCCATAGCGTTGCAAAAGAGTCGGACAGAACTTAGTGACTAAACAACAACAATGACAAATTCTTAGTTTAGAATATTGTGATTTGAATTTCTGTTTCTAGAGGACAATCACAGATGAGAGCTTCAGTTGTTTAAGAGTTCCTGCTATTAAAACAGCACGTGTTAACCATAAACGATTCTCAGAGACAGCAGAAACAGAGTGTGACTGCATGCCAAGAGTACATGGCCTTCTTTGCTGAGGTCCCTTATGTTTTAAAAGCAACAGAATATTTTCTAACATATTTTTATTTTTTATTTTTTTTTGGCTATGCTGGGTCTCTGTTGCTACACATGGGCTTTCTCTAGTTGTGGAGAACAGGGGCTAATCTCTAGTTGCTGTACGAGGGAAGGCTTCTCATTGCGGCGGCCTCTCTTGTCATGGAACACAGGCTCCAGGATGCTTTGGCTTCAGTAATTGCAGCACGTGGGCTCAGTAGTTGTGACTTGCAGGTCCCAGAGCACGGGCTCAATAACTGTGCTGCACGGGCCCAGTTGTTCCACAGCATGTGGGATCTTCCTGGCTTAGGGATCGAACCCGTGTCTTCTACATCAGCAGGCAGATTCTTTACTACTGAGCCACCAAGGAAACCCTATAATGTATGTTCTTGTAATGTGCTCCTTGACAGAGCCAACCCAGGATGTGTAAAGAGAATTTTTAAAAAGCAGTTGTATTATCATGTGTCACTAAATGGATTAGGTGAAGTCTTTTAGACAATCAGGACTGTGGGGGAAAAGTGCCTTAGTCTCTGCTGATCAAAATAATAATTTATGATCAATCAGTAATAACCTATATGATGGTCAAGATGACCATTCTTCCCCAGGAGGAGTTGATAACCACCTCCTCGACACTGTCTTCCGGGCTGAACTCAGAGGTAGGATCGTCCCTTATGATGTAGCCATCAGAACACTTCTTGCTCAATCCCATGCCATACTGTAATCTGCATCTTCTAAGAAAAGAGATATTCTTCTACTCAACCACATCCAAGTACACTGACATGTGTTTAACACTTGTCATCTAGTATATAATCTATATTTACATTTCTCCAATTGTTCCCGAAACACCTTTTATAGGCTTTATTCTCATTCCCCCCACCATCTAGAATCGCATCAAGGTTCGCATGTTACATATGGTTATTCTGACTTACTTTTAAACTCAAATGAGTTTAAGCAAATTGTTTATGCCCATGAAGGAGAATCTATCTGTGAATACCCTGAGTCTTTCTGAGATAGGAGCTCGATGGGTTTGGAAATAAAAGCATTATTATATTTTGGTGGAAAGAGAAGTGGGTTAAGCCTTAAACATCCTGGATTCCAGGCTCTGTCCTGCTACTTTATCTGTACAAGTTCAAGTAAGTGACCTTGTCCTTCTGGTCCTCATTTTGTTACCTGGAAAAGCTGTGTGGCATGAAAGAACAAACGAGTTTAAAGACCCAGTTTCATTCTTGGTTCGGCACTAATTGGGTGACCTTGAGCACAACCCCCTACCTTCCCATTTATTTGTGAACTGATTTGAGAAAATTTGCTTTGAGTGCTTACCAAGGGTCCATGTGACCACGACAGATTCAGTCCTTCCAATGAACACCCAGGACTGATCTCCTTTAGAATGGACTGGTTGGATCTCCTCGCAGTCCAAGGGACTCTCAAGAGTCTTCTCCAGCACCAAAGTTCAAAAGCATCAATTCTTCGGCGCTCAGCTTTCTTCACAGTCCAACTCTCACATCCATACATGACCACTGGAAAAACCATAGCCTCACAGAGCTCAGAGAACCATTCTGGAGGCAGGCATGACACACATAGTCACATCAGTGAGTCATTAATTTCAACTCTGGTAAGTTGAAACACTCGGAAAGGAGTGCTGTTGACAGAGTGTCACAGGGACGTCTCCTTCAGATGGGAGCTACCGGGGGTGAAGGAAATGAAGGGGAAAACCCCAGGCAGGCTTCTCAGAGGAAGTGACTTTTAAGTTAACACAGGAGGGATGAGTGGGTGTTGGCCAGGTAAGTTTAGGGGAGTTTTCCCTCTTTGTGAATCAGTTTTCCATTTTCAAATTAGAAAAAAGAAAACAGATGTGGCAGAGATTGCTGGGGGTCCCCCTACAGATGTTCCACCCGTCTTCCTTGTCGTGGAACCCCAGCGTTCCTCGTGGTGATGGCAGTGCCTGCAACCTCTGTACCTTCTAGTGGCCTTGTGATGAATTCTGGCCGTTCCTGGGTTGCATTCTTAAAGGGAGGTGATACACCCCTTCATCCCATCTTTCTCTGCCCTGGGGCTTATAACAAGGACGTGGTGTGAGCCTTTTTTGGCCATGTGGGCAGGACAACATCTAGGGATAGTGGAGTGGTGATGAGCCATCTACTATCCCTAACTGCCTGTTCAGTTCAGTTCAGTTCAGGCGCTCAGTCGTGTCCGACTGTTTGCGACCCCATGAATCGCACCATGCCAGGCCTCCCCGTCCATCACCAACTCCCGGAGTTCAACCAAACTCATGTCCATTGAGTCGGTGATGCCATCCAGCCATCTCATCCTCTGTTGTCCCCTTCTCCTCCTGTCCCCAATCCCTCCCAGCATCAGAGTCTTTTCCAGTGAGTCAACTCTTCACATCAGGTGGCCAAAGTATTGGAGTTTCGGCTTTAGCATCAGTCCTTCCAATGAACACCCAGAACTGATCTCCTTTAGCATAGACTGGTTGGATCTCCTTGCAGTCCAAGGGACTCTTAAGAGTCTTCTCCAACTCCACAGTTCAAAAGCATCAATTCTTCGGTGCTCAGCTTTCTTCAAATTCCAACTCTCACATCCATACATGACCACTGGAAAAACCATAGCCTTGACTAGATGGACATTTGTTGGCCAAGTAATGTCTCTGCTTTTCAGTATGCTGTCTAGGTTGATCATAACTTTTCTTCCAAGGAGTAAGCATCTTTTAATTTCATGGCTGCAATCACTATCTGCATATTGTAGGGATATATAAAGTAAAACATTTAGCATCTTACCCATGTAGTTATTGTTCAATAAACAACAGCTATTGTAACATTTACCCATAACATTTGCCAGTTGGATTATAACTTTTCCTACTAGTCTCTCTTTTTTAAATCATAAAATCCTTGAAGATAGGAGCTATCTGTTCTCCAAAGCCTATAGCAAGGTATCTGCCACATGGGTTCATCAAAAAAACTAAATGAAAGTGAAACAGATCAAATGGCAACCCACTCCAGTGTTCTTGCCTGGAGAATCCCAGGGACGGGGGAGCCTGGTGGGCTGCCGTCTATGGGATCGCACAGAGTCAGACATGACTGAAGTGACTTAGCAGCAGCAGCAGCAGCAGCAGGGCCAGAAGGAAACTTTGGAGACAATGGAGAAAACGGCATCCATCCATGCGAAAAGTGAGTGCACTGCCCAGTTCCTGTACATAGTAGGCATTTAATAAATGTTAGCTCTTGTGCCCTTTCCTCTCATTTTACAGAGACAGGATTGAGGTCCACAGAGGTGAAGTAATTGGCTCAGAGTTAAACAGCTTAGTCACAGAAGAGACAAGCGCCATATCTTCTGGGCCAGCGAATCTTTTCATATAACATGGGAAACATGGGATGTGGGAATGACCCTTGACCCCAGCAGTAATAGGTTTACAAATAACTTCTTATTATGGGAAGATTCAAAGATACACGCAAGTAGGGAGGATAGCATCACGAACCGCATGGACCCATCACGCAGCTCCAAGTGTCAACTCTTGGTCAGTCCGCTGCCATTAATAACCCTCTATCTGTTCCCCATCTTCCCCTCCAGAGTATTTGAGGCTAATCCTCTACAGCTTATCAAATCCTAACTGTATTTCTCATGAAACTCTTTTTCAGGGGTTTCATCTCTAGAAAGGGTCAACTCAGTTGGAAAAGATTTGGATAAGGAGAAACCTCAATTCTTCTACTAAAAGATACTGGAAATCAGATTCTCAAAACCCCATGACACTTGCCCACCTCGAGAATCTTGCCCAGGTGAGCACGCCAAACCCAGTCACCTCTGATTGGCCTTAATCTCTAGAGATCAGTAGATTTCTTCCCACTCATGTCTCTGCTGACTTTTCCTGTCTTTCTTCTCTCATTCCCAACCTGCGTGAATCACCCTCTGTCGTCATTCCCCCCACCCTTAAAAGGCAACTTCTTTGCTTTTCTTTGTATAGTTTTACTTCCTAAAATACTTGCTTTCTTCCAAAATCTATCAGTCTTTCAAGAACAATTTCAGGAACTTTATCTGACCTAAAGCCTTTTTTTTTCAGATGATCTCACTATTTGAATGAAATGGCTTTTATAGTCATAGCACAGTTTTGAACTTATTTGTTTCAGTTTTATCAGTTTTGCCTTCTTAACAAGGTTGCAGGTTCCTTGATGGCAAGGATTCTGTTATTTCCTCTTATTTCTTCTGTCCCCATCCCAAGGCCAATTGCAGTGGAGAGCTCATACCAAATTGGTTAAGACAGTGTGTTGATTAATCTTTGTGCACTCACATTTTGGTAGTATAGTCAAATCTATTCACAGATCTTGCCCCAAATATCAAATTTGAATCTGATCTGCTCTCTTGATCCAACTTCCAATTTTCAAAAAAATGGAAAGGAGGACATCATAGGGATGCAAACTGGAAAATCTGCATTGTGGGAAACTTTATAGGAAAAGTTTCTTCAATATATAAATTACAGTGAGGGGAAAAAAGAAAAAATGAATGGCAGGGGAACAGACAAGAACTGACAACCACAGTCTGTGAACCTTGTGCGGATTCTGATCCAAGTAAACAAACTGAACAAAATGTATGACAGAGATAATTAAATGCTTAGTGGGTAGTTGATAATGTGAAGGGCTTTACTTTTAATTTACCATTTGAAAAAAAGAAATTGTGGTAAAATACAGACACCAATATAAAATTTACTATTTCAATCATTTTTTTCAGTTCAGCATACAGTTTAGTAGTGTGGAGTATATTCACATTGTACTGCCTTTACCACCGTCCAGCCACAGAACTCTGTTAATTCTGCAAAATTGCAACTGCACCCATTAAACAATAACCCCCATTCCTGCCTCCCCCAGCCCCCGGCCACCACCATTTCACTTTTTGTCTCTATGAGATTACTTCTATAAGAAACTTATATAAGTAGAATTATAAAATATTTGTCCTTTTGTGACTCTCTTATTTCGCTTGGCATAGTGTCCTCAAGGTTCATGTAAAAGGGGTATTTTTTAAGAGTAGAAACTATTTTGTGCTTTGTTAAAAAAAAAAAAAGAGCCCTTATCTTTTAGAGATATGCACTGAAATATTTATGGATAAAATGATAGAAAGTCTGGGATCCGCTCCAAGATAACCTAGTTGGGGAGTGGCTGGGGGTACAGCTGAAATAAAATTAGCTGTAAGTTATTAATTGTCACAGCTGGGTCATAGGTACATAGGGGGCCAGTATAATATGTCTATTTTGATCTATGTTTGACATTTTTCATAATAAATTGCTTTTTAAAAAAGTATCTGGAAGGGAACGTGTGAATCATTGAACACTTCTGTGTCCTCTGTGGCTCTCTTCTCTCTTGCAAGGAGGACATCTGTGGTCTGGGAGGATGATGGCCTGTGTTCTCCGTCGGGTCAGGCTGGGAGTCTGGGCAGAACTGCTTACATGGGCTCTCTGTGCCCACTGATACACTGCGAAGAGTGGATATAAATCAGCCAGCCCACAGCTAACCCTTGATGATAGGTTGATCTGGCTGTGCTGTGAGGTTCTGGGTGGAGGTTTAGAATCCAGGCACACAGAGTCAAGGGATTTGTGCCTTGGCCGTTCCTTGTGTGTGTGGATTGACGCAGCATTACCCAGCCTGTCTGAGGCCTAGAAGGGCCCACACTGGGGAATGAGAGGCCACCCTCCCAGGGCGCCCATCATGGGCTTGTCAGCTGTCAGAGGGCCTTCAGCCTGGAGTGGAGGGGAGCCTGGGGGCAGCAGGGTAAAGACAGCCTCAGTGTGTTAAACTGGGAGCCAGGTTGGCTCATCCTAGGGAGCAGGAAGTACTGCTTCCCTTGAGGAGCTGAATTAACTCTTTCAGGCTCACAGAACTGGTTCAGTAATGACAAGCCCCGGTGGCCTTAGGGTTTCCCCAATGGGGTTTCTAATGAGCCAAGTCCACCCTGCGCTCCCCATGCTACCATTTAACGGAACTGGCTGGTAAACTCAGCCAACAGCTAGGCTGACTAAGGTCTTTTTCTCGGAATAGCCCAGGTGTTCTTGTGAAGGGATCGGCTGGGGCCTTCGGGATTGAGAAGGGACAACCTTATTAGAGGCGGTGAGTAGAGGAGCCCTTTAATCCTCATTCATTTCCAGAGCAGGGGTTGCAGTTTCTTGTACCCCAGCCCATCCTCTGGTCTTTTGTGTTCCTATCAAGTCTTAGCTCCTTGTTTCTAATTTGCTACGTAATTTCTCTTCAGGCTTGTAGCTTCAGAGAAAAGGAGTAACAGTAAGCAAGTTTTAACTGACAGGTTTTGAAACCTGAAAGTTAAACATCTAGACAGGTTAGCAGTTGCATTGAAAACCCTTTAAAGAAGATTGCAGCTGAACTGATTTCCAGCTTTGCAGGTGGCAGTGTTTATAATTGAGTGGCTCTGAAATGCAAAGAAAAGGTTTACTTTTATTTGCAAAATATCTCATCCCCACCCCTCGCCCCACCCCGCAGCAACACAGAAGATTGGAGAAACAGGAAATTTGTTAATTAAATATCTATAATTAAATAGTCAATTTTTAAATTAAATACCACCTTGGGAGGTGTTAAGGATTTTGCCCCACTTTCTTTTAAGAAGAGCAGTGATGTATCCAGCAACTGGACTTTTAAAGAAAAGGGACTTCCTGTGGTCCAGTGGTTCAGAATCTGACTGCTAATGCCGGGGACACAGGTTCGATCCCTGGTCTGAGAAGATTCCACATGCACGGGCAACTTGTGCACCACAACTCCTGAAGCCTGGGGCCTTGAGCCCGTTCCCTGCAACGAGAGAAGCCGCCGCAACGAGAAAGTACTTGCAACTAGAGAGTAGCCCACCCCTCCACTGTAAACAGAGAAAGCCTGCAAGCAGCAACGAAGACCCAGCACAGCCAAAAATAAACAAATACAATGAAAAGAGAAAAGAGAGGAGAATTGACACCTAAGTGCGTTGGTCAGTGGCTCCCACTCGAGAGAGAAATTTGCTCCTTGAGACTGTCAGAGCACCTTCAGTACCCTGGAAGTGATAATTAAGCCCTATATTAGCCTGGCATCTTGAAAGGGCTAACTTCCCTCTCAAAGCCACCCGGCTTAGGCTTACTTCTAGAGAACAGACTCCCCTCTCCCCTTCCCCTTTCCACAGCAACACCCCCCCCCTCCCACCTCTCTCCACCCCAGGGTGGAGTCCTTTGTCCCCTGGTCCTCTGCTGAGCTGGGGTTATGCAGCTCTGACCTTCCCAAAGGATTAGTGTCTTCATTTTTAATTGCATTGTTTTATTCTTTGGCCTCACCCTACAGCAGTGGGGTCTCAATTCCCCAACCTGGGGGTGAACCTGCACCCCCTGCCTTGGAAGCATGGAGTCTTAACCACTGGATCCCCAGGAAAGTCGCCCCACTAAGTGCTGTCAGAGTCAGGCTGTCCTTGCAGTTACTCCAAGATGACAGGCTGACGGATGTTAGCACACAGATTTGTCCTTTGTGGTTGCTGTGCTGTTATGAATAGTTAACTCTTACTAAAATGATCTACCCATAAAGCCAGGAAGGCACCTGCTATGCCTTGGAGCATTGACTTTGGAGTCAGGCACATGGGTTTGGATCCTGACCCTAACCTTTACTAGTTGTTTGATGCTATTTAGAACCCTAGACTTCAGCTCTTTCTCTGCAAAATGGGTTTCACAGGGAGCTAGGGCTTTCCATGGAGGAAGACTCAGTGAGAGCAGTGGCTCAGAGCCTGGCTCTGAGTGAGTTTCAAACCCTGTTAGCTTTTGTTATTACTGAGATGGCCTTACTCTCTGGCCCCTGCCTCCTTCTCCCCCCTCCCCCAGGAATGCCCCCAGAGCTTCTCTGTGAGGTCTCTACAGGTTCATCCCCTACTGCGTTTCCAGCACAATTTTGTGGGTGCCTTTATTACAGCCCTTTACCACATTGTGTTGAAACTGTTTACCCCACCTTGCTGGTGTATGCATCCTTCCCAGGTGATGCTAGCAGACTAAGAGATAAGGGTTCGATCCCTGGGTCGGGAAGATCCCCTGGAGGAGGGCAAAGTGACCCTCTCCAGTATTCTTGCCCGGTGGATCCCGTGGACAGAGGAGTGTGGTGGGCTACCATGCGTTAAAATAGGGGGGCAATCAGTGAAGTGTAACTCCATTTTACTTCTTAAGTGTCTAGCTATTAGGCACGGTTTTATCTAACAAATGCTCACTGAATGTCTACTGTAAGCAATGATCTCAAGGAACACTTACCACAACCCCAGGAGGGGTTGTTACTATGACCTCCCCTCTTTCACAGAAGAGGAGGAGGTGGCTTGGAGCGGTCCAGTCAGTTGCCCAAAGCCAACGACAAGTAAGGGAGCAGGGCAGGGATTCGAACTGAAGACAGTAAGAGCTGGGACCACATCCTCTTTCTCTTTGCATTCTTAGAAGCAAGCGCAACTCCTGATACTTGGTCAACATGCTGTTGCACTAGAGTCGCGGTCACTCTTTGCCCTACCAAGCTAAAGAGGATGCTGGTGAGTCTTAAGTCAGCCCTCTGTGCTGGGCTCTGTTTGTTCTCAGATCCAGGCCTTGTACTTCTCCTGATCTGCTCTGGACCATGCACAACAGGCTGATCTGCAGAGGCATTTTCCAGACTCCCTTGCTGACTGCCTTCCAGCTTGGTTCCACCAACAGGAGGCTGCTCTGGGGGAGCGGCAGCCACAGGGGAGGTGCAGCCATGGCCAAAGATGCCGCCTAAAAAGGAAGTGAAGGGGGAAAATTCGGACTTCTGTCCTCCACCTCCCCAACCTCCACCCGGTGCCCCCATTGACTGAACGTATCTGGATGCCAGTGGCAAAGGGGCCTGAGAGATGGCGTTTGTGCAGGTCAGTTCACCTGTGACGCAGGGTGGAGAACACGTGTTCAATCGCTCAGATGTGTCCGATTCTATGTGACTCCCTGGACCGTAGCCTGCCAGATTCCTCTGTCCATGGGATTTCCCAGGCAAGAATGCAGGAGTGGGTTGCCATTTCCTCCTCCAGAGGATCTTTGCAACCCAGGGATCGAACCTGCATCCCCTGTGGCTCCTGCATTGCAGGAGGATTCTTTACCACTGAGCCACCTGGGAAGACTGCGGAGCAGGGCCGACCACAACCAGGGAAAGCGTCCCTCCTCTCTAAGTTAGAGTTTCTTCTAATCAGAAGCTTGGCTCACATATACATAGAACATCCTTAATTGGGAAAAGCTCTCTGGAAATGAGAGGGCGGGGAGTTTAGGGCGTGGGGGGTAAGGGGCAGGGTGGGAAGCACAGATATTTCTTCAGGTGTTCTATTATTGGCATACATTTTTATTTACTGCTTGATTGGGGCTTGTGAAACAAACAAGTCAAAGGGATATGTGTTTTTAACTTGCACAATTAAAAAAAACATCCATTTACCTTGTGAAAAATGGCCACTTAGCCTGAAGATGTTGTATTCACTTAAGACTCCCACTAGGGTGGTCATGGGAACATCGTTCATGAATTTGTGGCAGAACGAGACTCGTCAATAGCTCGCTTAATAAATATAGATTAAAAGGATATCCAGTATCTGCCTTAAACCCACAAAGGAATATAAATTTGCAGCAAGAGATCAAGACTCTAATGAAGGCAGCAGGAGATGGCTTTAAAGACAATTCCCTGTTGCAACTTGATGATGAAAATCAGTCTTAACTGTGCATTTAATTTCTTTTGTGGGTTCAGAGCGCATCCCTGAAGTTTCATCCAGAGAAGGTTAATCATGACAGTCTTTGGAGCCTACAAAGCTTCCACAATAATATTGGGTAGAGTTTGTAAAAGATATTTGTGTGAATTAAAATGTTTTGCTTTTTTTAAGTGAGGTGGTATTAAAAAAAAAAAAAGTACCATCTTTGTAGAAATCCTTGAAGCAACTAACATGGGAAAAGATAGGGGATTATTAAGTACAAAGCATTCATTTGTTAAAAAATACCTTTCTCACTCTCCACAAAACCCATGGTCCCACAGCAAAATTCTATGTATTGAGTAATGAGAGGAATCTTTTTATATTAAGAGGAAATAAAAAAAGGAAGAATGACAACACTTCCCTGATGAGGTGGCTGAGACCTAGTTAAAGCAGGACAACATTTCAGAGGCCCGTAGCAGGTCCATAAAACCTGTGCCCTCTTTCTTGCCTTTTTCTCATTGATTTTCCTTGTTGGCCCTCTCCGTGCCTTCCAAGACCAGCTCAAATTGTCAAATAGGCCATACTTTATGATGTTTACCTTTGTTCCATGTACAGCCCTGGTCCCACATCTGCTCTTGCTTCCTTTTCATTTCTGAGGTGTTCACATGTTACTGCGCCTAAGGACCAAATGAGAATTTGGGTTAGTAATTCAAATTCCTGGGCCCTGGTGCCCATGGTTCTCTTTCAGTAATTCAGTGTTCAGGTCCAGAGATCTGTAGTTTCATCAAACCCCTTAAGGATTTCTGTTGTATAAGGTCTTGAGACAAAACTGTCAGGTTATTGGATAAGATGTAACCTTTTTTCCAGGATATTTTCATTGTATTGATGGAGGAAGGGATTTTTCAATTGTACCTACACGCACAGGGGGCTTCCCAGGTGTCACTAGTGGTAAAGAACCTGTCTGCCAATGCAGGTAGACATAAGATATGCAGGTTCGATTCCTGGGTAGGGAAGATCCTCTGGAGGAGGGCATGGGAACCCATTCCAGAATTCCTGCCTGGAGAACCCCATGGGCGGAGGGGCCTCGCTGACTCTGGTCCATAGGGTCACAAAGAGTCAGACACGACTGAAGTGACTTAGCACGCACGCATAGGCATCAGCCATCCACATGTCTAGAGGGGTTCTAGGTAGAGCAGAACTTCCTGGAAAATCCTGTGGTCAGGCCTGTAGTTTTTCTTGCTTTTTTTGCCCCACCCCTTCCCCCTGTAGCAGTGGGGGTGAAGAGGGGCCCCCAGAGGTCAAAGGGGGTTGTCCGTCTCTGGTTTGAAATTCAAGGACTCAAAGAGTCCGTGACCCTCATTCCAGCTTTGATAAGTTTTTAAAATTTAAGACAAGCTAAAAAATAATCAAAACCTGTACTCAGAACTTGTCTTACACATAACAGATTTCTTCAGTAACATGAATGAAGGGAAATCGACTCTGGTTTCAAAAATGGTTCCCCTACCATCTGTCAGCGCACCTGAAATCCTACCATTACAAATGATGGCCTTTGGACCCTGGAAAATTGCTGGACTCAAAAAAGTCTCACTGTGACAATGCACACACTTCTGGGTCAATATCACCTGAAACTGGAGTCTGTGAGCCTTTTGGTGAGAGTCTAAGATGATTGGAATTGGGACCAAAAAGAATGGGGAGAAGAAGTTAGAAGAAATGAGAGTTTTGCTCAATGCTGGTTTTGCTCTCAGGTGAGAAAAATGTCACCCTTCCCCCCTTAATCATTTGTACTGTTAGCAAATAAAAAAATTTAAGTTGACAGAAAAACAATAACAACAAAAAAACAAACTAAGTAGGAGTGACTCTTTGGATAAATTCCAGGCAACAGAAATAATTTCTACAGCACTGCAAATCAATTCTCCAAACTCTGAATAGTAATGTAAATATCTTTTTACTATATATGTATATTTTTTATATCAATATATAAGAAAGTAACAGTATATTTACGTTCACACGACATAATACATATTGAAATCAATTTAAAATATTACTTTAAAATACTGAAGGCAACTACAGTAAGTTTGAAACATTGGGTGAAATTATTCAATGTAAATTTAAGTTGTGCAACTAGAAAGGGGAAATTGGGGTGGAGGGTAAACTAGGAAATATGGGATTTACAGATATAAACTACTGTACATAAAATAGATAAGAAGTAGATTACTGTATAGTGCAGATAACTAAGTTCAATGTTTTATAATAAGCTATAATGAAAAAATCTGAAAAAATGATATGTAACTGAATCACTTTTCTGTACACCTGAAACTAACAATATTATAAATCAACTATGTGTCAATGAAAAAAAAGAAACAGAAAACTTTTAGAATATGTATTTGAGTCATGCAAGTTGTTTTAAATTATGTCAAAGCTTTGTAAGAGTGAAACATGGTCTTTCTCTTTTTTTAAATTGAAGTAAAGTTGATTTGTCTCCTTTTGAACAGTTGCAGAAGTAACGTTTTTTGAGGAACCACCGATCAGACTTCATTTTTCTCTTTATTCTCTTTTCCTGTCTTATTTCAGCACTTCCTTCAGCGAGTACATTGTCTGCAAAAGTTACTCCCAGCAGTGCGCATACCAAGTTGATTTCTGAGCAGCACACACACTGTTAAGGGTTCTCTTTTCTGGTGGTGGCTCTGAGGAATCTTATGACCTTGGCAAGTTATCTTTGGATGCTTTGAATGCCCCCTGATAAAGTGGAGATAACCAGGCCCATTATTCAAAAAGGATTTATAAGATACCATCTACAAACTTTCTTAAAATCAGGAAAAGAGCATCTTACAAGTATCCTCCCTTTTCTCATTAGCATAACTGCAGTTAGACCTGGGGGCTTTAATTTGCCTTCAGTTCAGTTCAGTCGCTCAGTTGTGTCCGACTCTTTGAGACCCCATGGACTGCAGCACACCAGGCCTCCCTGTCCATCACCAACTCCCGGAGTTAATTTGCCTTAACAAATTCTCATAATTTGTTAGTTTTGTAAGAAGTGCTTGGTTTTGTCATTTGCTCTGAGACAAAGGGAAGGAAAGTCCCTCCAGCCCCCCCAAATAATCACAAGAGCTATCTTATAACAAGCTGAAACTTCCTGAAAATGTAGTTTTTTTTCCCAACTGTAGTAAAAGTTGATTTCCGAATAGAAATCTCCTGTTTTGATAGTCTAAAATTTTGTGTATCATTCTAACCTCCATTTTTGAGCACTTGTTTTACCTTGAATCACAAGTTGCCAGACTGTGAACGGTTCTAGTAAGATATGTTGCAACCACTGCTAACCAGCAATTCTGATTCCAGGCATTAAGACTGCAACAATCTGAGCCACATATGTTCTGCCTAATCAGATGGGTGTCTCCCTGCCACCCCCAGCGCCCCTACTGCCACCACCAAGATGGTTTAGGGAATTTCCTTTCTCATTGTCTAGGCTCTCAGCAATGGCAACAAGAAGTGCAAACGAGTGTTCAACCGTGAATCTGGTTTTGATACTCTTTCCAAGTCCCCAAGCGTGTGCATTTGCTTGGAGAACTGCACACTCTGCAGCGGGCCCTTGCACGTTTATACCCGTGCACGGCCTTAATGGGAAACATTTGAGTCTGGCTGCAAAGACTTGCTCAGTGTGAAATCTGTTCCTAACACAATGGTCAGATTGAAAGGAGTTTCATTACATGGCTGGACGTTTCTCCTTTCTTTGGGGAATATAAAAGGTGAGTGCAATACTTTCCAGTTTAACGTTACCACCAAACGTCATAATCTTAACCTCAAAATCAACTCCCAAATTTATACAGAGAACCAGAGGCCTTGAGCTGGCTGCAATTGCCTGTCTGATCTTGGTTAAGTTCCAAAAAAGCCAGGGAGAGTTCAAAGCAGGGCCAGGAGCAACTCCACACTTTAATCCACGCTCCCTTTTCCTTCTCCATCTTTAGTTTCCCTCTCTGTCCTCTGGTATGAACTATAGTATATATCTGTTTCAATAACCCTAGACACCGTAGATTCTAGAACAATGAGGAACGCGTCTTTCCTTATTGATACTGACAGGCCTTTTGGTCAGAAAATGTCCCTCAGCAGCTGTTAGAGAATGTGGTCATAAACCAGAAAGGTATCTGTTACAGCTTTGAAGGCTGTTTTACTTCTAGCTCTCTGAATTCCACTGGGTAAGGTTCGATTTTTTTGCCTCCTCCCCACCTCCCCCCGCTGCCCCCCACCCCCGACTTTCTTCAGAAACTCCTTTTGAGGCTTTGAAAGTGAAAGTGAAAGTCGCTCAGTTGTGTCTGATTCTTTGCGACCCCATTGACTGTAGCCTGCCAGGCTCCTTTGGGATTCTCCAGGCAATAATACTGGAGTGGGTGGCCATTCCCTTCCCCAGGAGATCTTCCCAACCCAGGGATCGAACTCAGGTCCCCCACATTGCAGGCGGATTCTTTACCATCTGAGCCACCAGGGAAGCTTGAGGCTCTAGGATACAGGAAAGCAGTTATGGCTTAAGAGAAGTTGGTGCCTTTGCATTAGTTATTCTCCCCCATCTTCCCACCAAGAAATAAAGAAAACAGAAAGGACAGTTACAAAGCCACACCGATAATAAAGCAAGAACGAATTCTTTAAACTCATTATTCGAGGTACTGTGCTTGGAAATTGAATAATGCCCCTTTTTTTTTTTTTTCCCAATCTAAGCAACCTAGATAGCATATTGAAAAGCAGAGACATTACTTTGCCAATAAAGGTCCATCTAGTCAAGGCTATGGTTTTCCTAATGGTCATGTATAGATGTGAGAGTTGGACTGTGAAGAAGGCTGAGCGCCGAAGAATTGATGCTTTTAAACTGTGGTGTTGGAGAAGACTCTTGAGAGTCCCTTGGACTGCAAGGAGATCCAACCAGTCCATTCTAAAGGAGATCAACCCTGGGATTTCTTTGGAGAGAATGATGCTAAAGCTGAAGCTCCAGTACTTTGGCCACCTCATGCGAAGAGTTGACTCATTGGAAAAGACTCTGATGCTGGGAGGGATTGGCGGCAGGAGGAGAAGGGGACGACAGAGGATGAGATGGCTGGATGGCATCACGGACTCAATGGACATGAGTCTGAGTGAACTCCAGGAGTTGGTGATGGACAAGGAGGCCTGGTGTGCTGCGATTCATGGGGTCGCAAAGAGTCAGACATGACTGAGCAACTGAACTGAACTGAAGCATTCTGGATTTTATTTCAGTCCACTCAGAGTGTTGGAAGACAGTTTTCTCTTCTCTTTAGATTATTTTAACTCTGACTAAAGAACACATCCCTTGAAATAAAAAAGAATTGATTTGCATCCTGACTTTGAGGTGAATGACTGACTACCTGAGTACTGACTTAGCCTGAAATTCACTTCCTGTCAAATGGGCCACTTGGCGTAAATGAATTCAGCTTAAAATTCCTAATAATGCCATGAGCCTTGGCATAAATAAATGAAAGTGGAGATTTAATGCTGTACGGATAATGTCTTCTTTCCCAAGATTTAGGCCCTAGAACATTAACCAAACATACTTGACAAATAATGAGAAAGAGGAATGAAAGGGACAGAAATGACACGCTAACACAAGTGGTAGTGATGACAGTTGTGTGTGGCCTTGCTCCCACGTCACCCAGGGCCAGAGTGAGTCCCCTGCTTGCTGAGATAAACACTCCCAATTTGCCATTTTTGCATCCCCCGCCCCGCCAGCTCCCGAGTTTGGGCAGGAATGGAAGGGAGAGCCAATATGCTCATGTACTTTCTTCGCAGAGCTCCTGAGCATTTCGAGAAGAATGTACAGGGAGAGTCAGGAATGTCTGATGACGCAAATGCAAGGAAGGCCTTATATCTGCATTATAGGAGTGTTGTGGCATATATACAGATGTCCCTTGTAAAATGTAATCTGCCATATTCATACCACGTTTCATTTTTGTTTTCTGCAATGCGATGTAGACATTTCCCCATTGAGAGGGCACGTTCCCTACCTTTGGACCTGAGAAAATCTTTGTAACTGCGGCAGAATGCAGTGGAAGTGGTAGGGTTTGACCTCTGAGCCGAGGTCACGAAGGGTCATGTGGCTTCTATCTGGCTCCCTCTCTCTCAGGATGCTCACCTCGCGAACCCAGCTGCCACGTGGTAAGGAAGCCCTGGCCACTTGGAGAAGCACTCACAGGTGTTCCAATCCACAGTCTGAGCTCAGAGGTGGTCCTAGGCAGGGCGAGGAGGGGAGGAAAGAGGCCGGGGGTGGGGGGGAGATGGAGAAGCCCGGAAATCACCCCTAGTGTGCTGATAGCCAACTGGCAATGTCTCTACTATGCTCACTAACCAACTGGAAATGTCTCTACTGTGCTCACTAGCCAAATGGAAATGTCTCTGCCGTGCTCACTAGCCAACTGGCAATGTCTCTACTGTGCTCACTAACTGACATAGGGAGACTGAGCTTTCAGTAGCTTTGCTCCATGGTCCCATGGATCTGTCTCCTACTTTAGCAGTGTTTGGACAGAACGGACCCAGGGATGCCCCTTGCTGCAGCCTCTGACCACACTCCAAACTCTTTTCGCAACCTTCAGAATCAGCCACTCAACTGTCCTCGATCACTGGAACCAGCCAACACCACTTTTTGAGCTTAACTCCTCATTACCCACCAACCATGAGCTCCCAGATTCATCAGAATTATTTCACCTAGGTGGAGACTCGGAGAAGGCAATGGCATCCCACTCAGCACTCTTGCCTGGAAAATCTCATGGACGGAGGAGCCTGGGAGGCTGCAGTCCATGGGGTCACTAAGAGTCGGACACGACTGAGCGACTTCACTTTCACTTTTCCCTTTCATGCAGTGGAGAAGGAAATGGCAACCCACTCCAGTGTTCTTGCCTGGAGAATCCCAGGGACAGGGGAGCCTAGTGGGCTGCCGTCTATGGGGTCACACAGAGTTGGACATGACTGAAGCGACTTAGCAGCAGCAGCAGCAGGTGGAGACTGCCGTCAACCGCCTGGTCAACCTGCATCTGTGGGCCTCCTTCACCTCTTTCTCCCCGGGGCTCTATTTTGACCATGACAATGTAGCTCCGGAGGGTGTGGGCCCCTTTATCCATGAATTGGCCAGGAAGAAGCACCCAGTGTCTCTTGAATAATGCAAAACCAGCGCAGTGACCGCACCCTCTTCCAGGACGTGCAGAAGCTTCTCAAGACAAGCAAGGAAAATCCAGGATGCCATGGAAGCCACCCTTCTCACGGAGAAAAACTTGAACCAGGCCATTTTGGACCTGTGGGCCCTGGGTTCTGCCCGAGCAGACCCCCACCTCTGTGGTTCTGGGAAAGCTGCATCCTGGATGAGCAGGAGAAATTCACGGAGAAGATGGGCGATCACGTGACCAACCTGCACAGGTATCTCGTGGAAAGGCTCTCCCTTCAACATGACTAGGAGCCTCTGGAGCCTGGCCACCTTTGAGTGGGCCTTCTGGGGCCAGGGCTCCTGTCTGAAGCCCTTCTCTGCAGCCCCTAGGCAGCATTTTAATCATCTTGAAGCCCTCTGCCAAGCTCTGGACCAAGCAGAAACAATAAAGATTTTTGCAGGGGGAAAAAAGGGAGGAGGGGGGCATATGGAATTTCCCATTTGTTCTAGAAGCTGAGATACCCTAGGAACAGACAGGGTCTCCTCCTTGCTAAAGGGGATGCCCACACCCTTTCTCTCTGGGTATGCACTGTTGCCTTGCTTCTATCTCATCTCAGTAAGCCATTTCTCTATGGGCTGTCCCACTTGTCATCGTGCTGTGTCTCTAATAATAAACTTTGCATCTGCATTTGCAAAAAAAAAAAAAAGACAAAACAGCCCCCTTCTCAGTTCCTGCTGGAGAAGACTCTGTAAATGTAACTGACTGAGCCTTCCACGACTGGGAGAACCAAGCTCAGATTTTCTATAATCTTGACCAAGTTTTGTAATTACAGTGAACATAGGTCACGGGAATTAATTTGTTCTTTGAAATAGAGTTCCCCTTTGTTACAGATGAATAAACAAAGCCTAGGGAAGCTGATGGTGATTCTCCTTCATGTGACTCCTGGGGATGATGGCTAAGTCATCTTTGCCCCTTATGTTTGACTATTTCCATAAAATCACCGGGGTCTGCTTCCCCGTGCTTGCTAAGTCGCTTCAGTCGTGTCCGACTCTTTGCGACCTCATGGACTGTAGCCCGCCAGGCTCCTCTGTCCATGGGATTCTCCAGGAAAGAATACTGAAGTGGGGTGCCATTTCCTGCTCCCCGGTAGACAGCCACTTATGCTTAGTTACTTACACAGCAGACACTCCTGACCAGAAAGCACTTGCGTGGAAACTTACGAAGATCCCTGCTCTCTTTCCCCATTTGGTTGGGCGAGGTGCTCCTCCTCTGTCCCATGGTGCCCTCCTTGCCTTACCCCCTGGTGCTGTGCCTTCTGTTCTCAGAGGACTGCCTTACCTTGCTGGATGGATATCCTTCGAGGATAGAGAGAATGTGAACTTCTTTGCTGGATCCAAAGATCCAAAGTAGAGTTCTAGGCTCAGAATAAGTCCACAGTGAAAGTCTGGGGAATGTTGAATGAATGATACATGCCCGGGCGACACCACCCCTGACTCCATCCCCTGTTAGTATCCTGTGCTGTGTTTTCTTGGCTGTCCCTGCTCTGGGAAACAGGGATGGTGCCGGAAGAGCTCCTCCTTCTAGGATGGATTTGCTGCCCAGCTGCACTGACAGGTCAGAAGAAAGTCCTCAACTGTCAGCTCCTCCAGGGTCTGCTTTATCTGCAGAAAGCCACCTTGCTCAATTTGTTATTGTTCAGTTGCCAACTCTTGTCCGCCTCTTTGTGACCCCATGGACTGCAGCATGCCAGGCTTCCCTGTCCCTCACCATCTCTCAGAGTTTGCCCAAGTTCATGTGCATTGAATTGGTGATGCCATCCAATCATCTCATCCTCTGTCACCCTCTTCTCCTTCTGCCTTTAATCTTTCCCAGAAGCAGGGTCTTTTCCAATGAGTTGGCACTTTGTATCAGGTGGCCAAAGAATCGGAGCTTCAGCTTTAGCATCAGTCCTTCCAACAAGTATTCCGGGTTGACTTCCTTTATGATCAACTGGTTTGACCTTCTTGCTGTCCAAGGGACTCTCAAGAGTCCTTCAGCTCTCTGCCTGCTTTATGGTCCAGCTTTCACATCTGTATGTGACTTCCTTACTCAAGGCCATGCCATATTCTGAATCCCGTGACTTAATACAAGAGGAGGTAAGAGTGGCTCTTGGTCCAATGGAGTCCAACTCACATGGTACTCTTTTACTCTAAAACTCCCTGCCTGGTAAACTGAAGAGTTTCTGAGCCTACATCACACTTCAGCTCCCCATTTGCCCATTTTCATCGTCCCATCT
The DNA here is from genome assembly GCF_001704415.2 of Capra hircus. Classification (NCBI taxonomy): domain Eukaryota; kingdom Metazoa; phylum Chordata; class Mammalia; order Artiodactyla; family Bovidae; genus Capra; species Capra hircus. The sequence goes on along the minus strand of NC_030830.1, from coordinate 8,567,393 downwards.
TCTTTTCACAGGTGCTGGTCCTCAGTAAAAATTTTATGCTGCAAACTCCATCTCAGTGTCTTCCTCTGGGGAACCCAACCCACAAGGAATTTTTGTCTTTGATTCATTCATAAGGCTCTCTACCTTTGGTCAACTTGACTGTTTACTGAGTTAACTTATAATGTTTATTTTGTGAAGGTCTAAAAATATTCACTTCTGATTATGGCTCAGGAGACAATTGATAACTCCAACGAAGGCTGGGCATAATATCCATGTAGAGCTTATTGGAAAGGTTGGTAATGCTTTTTTCACTGACACTTTCATTCAGCTGAAATTAGACATTTTTGTGAGATCCCTGCATTGACTGATAATACTCAGATTGCTGGTTTTCTTTTTTCTTGATCACTATTCTGCTGATCTGGATTATCAAATGCCTTGCAGAGAAAAACTGCTTCAGCTGACAGATATCAAGTTCAAACCAATGAGTCCCACTTCTCTGGAATTTTGCCCCCTCAGATCCTAGGTGCCTTGGTACCACTCTGATGCCCTCAAACAGCCTCTTCTTCCCCATCTTGAAGTTTTCAATTGTTCTTAGGGGGAGTGTTACTCTGTTACAAATTAATCTGCCACAGCTGGAGGCAGAATTGTTTAGGATCATCTTCTTTCCAACTCACTGATCTTAACCAACAGAAGTGATTTGAAAGAATAGATGTTATCTTTTGTAAAGAAGAAGGGGAACTCAGATCAAAAGGTTATTAGAGGAAAAAATATAATATTGAGCAGGTTCTGGAGAAGTGTGTGTTACTTTTCAATCAGAATTTTCTCAAAAAAAAAAAAAAAAAAAAGAATCTTCTCAGATTCATCCTCAGTTAGGAAAACATGGCTTTCATTTACCCAATGTTGTTCCGTTGTTAAGTCAGGTCTGACTCTTTGTGACCCCATGGACTGTCCTTCACTAGCACCCTGAGTTTGCTCAGACTCATGTCCATTGAGTTGATGATGCCATCCAACCATCTCATCCTCTGTCACCCCCTTCTCCTCTTGCCTCAATCTTTTCCAGCATCAGTCATTTCCAATCATTTACCCATGAATGCATTCAAATTTTATTTCTTCCTGTTATTAGCTTTTATTTCTTAATGTTAGTTTTCCTAATTCCATCACTTTGTACTGCAGAAAGTTATCAAAAGTTAAATTTTTGAGTTAAAATCCTTTATTTTGAAAACATTTTAACTCTCAAGTTAACTCTCAGTTATTTACAGTGAAATAGAGGGGAAATTTGTATTCATAATTCAAATCAATGAATAATTTAAAAATTTTATCTTTGGTTGTGAATGCAGGTCATATTTTACTTGTTAAAGATTTATCTTCCTGATAATATTTTCCTTAAATATGTTGACGTTTAAATCTATCTTTCTTGGCCAAACAACATTTCTTTTTTGTCCTGTGTGTCAGAGTTAGCACGTTCTTTTAAGATTTTATGCATCCTTCATCAGTTGTATGACATTCTACTGTCTTCTATAAGATACTCCACAATTATTATAGTAATTGGCGTCTTTTGTAAATATTGATCTTTTTGGCTGTGCATACAGTTAAATTTTCTTTTCCTTCTTTCAGTCTGTAATAAGATAATAACAATACTGTGAGTCTCCATTGTGTTAGTTTCATATTCAAGGAATATTAAAGATTACACAGTCAGTGTCAAACCCTGGTGAGTAGTTAGTGAAAATCTCTACTATCTAGATGGAGATGAGGCAATCCTCAGAGGGGAGAAAAAGCCAAACAAAGGAAGAGAAAGCCTCTCTGAGCAGATTAGGGCAAAATGCAGGTCTATTGACATATGCTGGCTAGAAGAATGGCCTTCCCCCAACCCCTTGCTGGGATTCTGCACCTCTGAGAAGGAACTGGAACAAAAGCGATTCAGTTAGGTGTTTCTCTTATGGCACATCCCACTGATATTGTGACAGGAGAACGGCTTACCTGGTCAAACAGGCTGTCTTGCTCAACTGGATCTGATTCTTGCCAAGAACTTTATTTTCTTACTTGAAGAACAGTGACTATGGTTTTCTGATTTGTACTCAATCTTATCTAGTTAGCTGGTACTTCTTCCATTAATTATTTCATGAGTGGAGGAACCACTCATTTACCTGTGCGCCATCATGTAGAGTGTACAACATGTTCCGCTTTTAAAACTCACCACTCCCCTGCCTTCTTCCTCCCTTCCTTGACCTGTCACACATTTTCTCACTGGCACCCCATCAGACCCGAGGGGAAAAGCCTAATGATGACTCAGGAAAGGAAAGAGAGTTTCCCTTGTAGTCCAGGTTAAGAACCTGCCCGCCAGTGCAGGGGACAGGGGTTTGATCCCTGCTCTGGGACGCTTCCACGTGCTGCAGGACATCTAAGCCGGTACGCCATAACTACTGAGCCAGCACTCTTGAGCTCACAAGCCACAGCTACTGAGCCTGCCGGCCTAGAGCCCGTGTTGCACAAGAGAAGCCACTGCAACGAGAAGTCCATGGACCACAACTAGAGACTAGCCCCCACCGGCCACAACTAGAGAAAGCCCGCACACAGTAATGAAGACCCAGTGCCGCCAAAAGTAAACAAACAAATAAATAAATCTTTTTAAAAAAAGGAGAAAGGAAAGAGAAGCTCATTCCTGAAGCTGCTTCTGTCCAACCCCTCTCGGTTCCCCAGTCTCTGTTCTGATTTGTGTTCTAGTTCCCAGGCCCTGCTCCCATGACTTGGCTGTTGAAGAACCCATGATACATCAACTAATTTTTCTTTGCCAAGTGAATTTCTCTTTGAGTCTCCGATGCTCACCTCTAGTGCCTGAGCTGTATTTGGCCTTGTCAGTCCATACAGAGTCGAAGTGAACACAGAGAAAGGAGCTGGAGGAGAGAATGTTTTCATTCTTCATTTCTCTTTGCTCTAAACAGTGAAGAGCTTTAGAAAACTTCTGAGGGATTCTACACTTCAGAGACAGGACATCCGGGAGAAGTTATTGGACCGTGTCGTGTTTTGTAGCTGACGAGGGAGAAGAGAGACTTTGGTCATAGGGAACAGATGGTGGTGATGGGACAGGAGGGCTCGGGCTAAGCCTGGGACCATCAGAAGAAAAGAAAAGGCTTATGGAGTACCATCTGTACCAGCTCACACATGCACGATCTAATTTAGTGTTTCCAAATGTCTTCCTTGGAACACTAGTCCCAGGAGATGTTCTACAAGAAAAGGAGCTTGGATTTAAATATGTTTGGGAAAAGCTGCAGATCACATTCCTGTCTGAAGAAGTCCTGCAATAAGAAATCAATTGAATCTCTCCCTCGCATCTCATTAGCAGGATTGCTGTGTCAAGAAGTCTGTGCATTTGCGATGCTGGTAGATACTGCAAATTTGCTTTCATTTCTCTGTCCACGCAAGGACAAATGAGACCTCCTTGTGACCCAGCATTTTCCCACTTTGGTAACACTTATTAAGCTTCCCAGGTGGCTCAGTGGTAAAGAATCTGCCTGCCAATGCAGGAGACACCGGTATGATCCTGGGTCGCGAAGATCCCTTGAAGTAGGAAATGGCAACCCACTCCAGTATTCTTGCCTGGAGAACCCCATGGACAGAGGAGCCTGGTGGGCTACAGTCCATGGGGTCGCAGAGTCAGACTCGACTGAGGGACAGAGCACACACACACACATTAATATCCCATAGAGCTTATGTTCTAGGAAACACAGGCTTGGTATACTGATTGATTTTTAATCTTCCAACTTGTATACGGTGCAGTGTACATCACTGTCCTTTTTCTATATATGCGGAATGGAGGCTTAGAAACTTGACCACTACTTATAAGGTTGACTCTCTCTACCCCCAACCTGCTTGATACTCAGCCTCTCCACCCACCTCCAGGGCAGATTCTAGTAGAGGCTGTTCTTGGAAAAGCATTGAAGCCTGCCACTGGTGCTTAAATTTTGTACATCCCCCAACGAAAGCCTTGTGACCTGCACAATGGCTGGATTTCTATGGTCTTTTTAGGATCGTGCCTTTTGTTTCTGGTAGATTGCAGGTTATTGGTTATTGTAATTTTCCCTTGTGATTCTATACCATAGAGCAGAGTTTTAATGATCAGTTCAATTCAGTTGCTCAGTCGTGTCCGACTCTTTGCGACCCCATGAATCGCAGCACACCAGGCCTCCCTGTCCATCACCATCTCCCGGAGTTCACTCAGACTCACGTCCATTGAGTCCGTGATACTATCCAGCCATCTCATCCTCTGTCGTCCCCTTCTCCTCCTGCCCCCAATCCCTCCCAGCATCAGAGTCTTTTCCAATGAGTCAACTCTTCGCATGAGGTGGCCAAAGTACTGGAGCTTCAGCTTTAGCATCATTCCTTCCAAAGAAATCCCGGGGTTGATCTCCTTCAGAATGGACTGGTTGGATCTCCTTGCAGTCCAAGGGACTCTCAAGAGTCTTCTCCAACACCACAGTTCAAAAGCATCAATTCTTCGGCGCTCAGCCTTCTTCACAGTCCAACTCTCACATCCATACGTGACCACAGGAAAAACCATAGCCTTGACTAGACGGACCTTAGTTGGCAAAGTAATGTCTCTGCTTTTGAATATACTATCTAGATTGGTCATAACTTTTCTTCCAAGGAGTAAGCGGCTTTTAATTTCATGGCTGCAGTCACCATCTGCAGTGATTTTGGAGCCCTCAAAAATAAAGTCTGACACTGTTTCCACTGGTTCCCCGTCTATTTCCCGTGAAGTGACGGGACCAGATGCCATGATCTTCATGTTCTGAATGTTGAGCTTTAAGCCAACTTTTTCACTCTCCTCTTTCACTTTCATCTAGAGGCTTTTTAGTTCCTCTTCACTTTCTGCCATATGGGTGGTGTCATCTGCATATCTGAGGTTATTGATATTTCTCCCAGCAATCTTGATTCCAGCTTGTGTTTCTTCCAGCCCAGCGTTTCTCATGATGTACTCTGCATAGAAGTTAAATAAGCAGGGTGACAATATACAGCCTGCTTATACGTACTCCTTTTCCTATTTGGAACCAGTCTGTTGTTCCATGTACTGTTCTAACTGTTGCTTCCTGACCTGCATACAGATTTCTCAAGAGGCAGGTCAGGTGGTCTGGTATTCCCATCTCTTTCAGAATTTTCCACAGTTTATTGTGATCCACACAGTCAAAGGCTTTGGCATAGTCAATAAAGCAGAAATAGATGTTTTTTCTGGAACTCTCTTGCTTTTTCCATGATCCAGCAGATGTTGGCAATTTGATCTCTGGTTCCTCTGCCTTTTCTAAAACCAGCTTGAGCATCAGGGAGTTCACAGTTCACGTATTGCTAAAGCCTGGCTTGGAGAATTTTGAGCATGACTTTACTAGCATGTGATGTGAGTGCAATTGTGCGGTAGTTTGAGCATTCTTTGGCATTGCCTTTCTTTGGGATTGGAATGAAAACTGACCTTTTCCAGTCCTGTGGCCACTGCTGAGTTTTCCAAATTTGCTGGCATATTGAGTGTAGCACTTTCACAGCATCATCTTTCAGGATTTGAAACAGCTCAATTGGAATTCCATCACCTCCACTAGCTTTGTTCGTAGTGATGCTTTCTAAGGCCCACTTGACTTCACATTCCAAGATGTCTGGCTCTAGATTAGTGATCATATCATCATGATTATCTTGGTCGTGAAGATCTTTTTTGTGCAGTTCTTCCGTGTATTTTTGCCACCTCTTCTTAATATCTTCTGCTTCTGTTAGGTCCAGACCATTTCTGTCCTTTATCGAGCCCATCTTTGCATGAAATGTTCCCTAGGTGTCTCTAATTTTCTTGAAGAGATCTCTAGCCTTTCCCATTCTGTTCTTTTCCTCTATTTTTTTGCATTGATCGCTGAAAAAGGCTTTCTTATCTCTTCTTGCTATTCTTTGGAACTCTGCATTCAGATGCTTATATTTTTCCTTTTCTCCTTTGCTTTTCGCCTCTCTTCTCTTCACAGCTATTTGTAAGGCCTCCCCAGAGAGCCATTTTGCTTTTTTGCATTTCTTTTTCATGGGGATGGTCTTGATCCCTGTCTCCTGTACAATGTCACGAACCTCATTCCATAGTTCATCAGGCACTCTATCTATCAGATCTAGACCCTTAAATCTATTCCTCACTTCCACTGTATAATCATAAGGGATTTGATTTAGGTCATACTTGAATGATCTAGCGGTTTTCCCTACTTTCTTCAATTTAAGTCTGAATTTGGCAATAAGGAGTTCATGATCTGAGCCACAGTCAGCTCCTGGTCTTGTTTTTGATGACAGTGATAATAATAACAACCACAACTGATTGAGCATCCACTGTATTCAGGGCACTTGACACAAATTGTCACTTGTCACAAAAATCCTGCAATAGAGATATACTTCTAGCAAGGTATGCTCATCTTTATTTGAAGCTCTGAAAGGTTGTGACTTGACCAAGGTTACACTGAACTAGGATTCACCCAGTTTTTTCTGACTTCTCTGCATCATACTGCCTTTTTTTGAAACCGTGTTTTGAGTCTCCACCAATAACCAATGTTTGGAACACTCCTGCTTGCACAATTCAAGGTTGCCTAAACCCCAAATCTTAGTGACAATGACTGGTTGCCTTTGTCTCCAGGTATGATTCTTTTTATCCTTGTTTGCTTAACTACTGATGAAGGTCTGCTTTGGTTTAAATAGAGTTAAGCTATGAGATAGACTTCCCTGGTGGCTCAGATGGTAAAGCGTCTGCCTACAATGTGGGAGACCCGGGTTCAATCCCTGGGTTGGGAAGATCCCCTGGATGAAAGATATGGCAACCCACTCCAGTACTCTTGCCTGGAAAATCCCATGGATGGAGGAGTGTTGTTATTCTTTCCCCCCTGTTATCCCTTGACGCTTCCTCTCTCTTTTCTTCTTATCTCTCTATTCTTATCTTTTCTTATCTCTCTATTCTTCTCTTTCTGCTTTTATTTTTTTTTACAAGGCTGGTGAAGTTTGGTCTTCTCCCAGAATATAACACCTGTGCCTTCTGCCCTGCTGGGCACCAAACAAAAGACCTTGTGAAGTACATCAAAATGGCAGGAGAGGGACATCCTTGGTGGTCCAGGGGTTAGGACTCCATGCTTCTACTACAGAGGCTTGAGTTCGATCCCTGGTTGGGGAACTAAGATCCCACATGCTGGGTCTTGTGACCCGCCCCCTCCAAAAAAAAAAAAAAAAAAAAAGGGCAGGAGAAAGTTGGTGATTCTCAATGTTTCCATCCTGTTACCCTTCTTCCCCCAAATTTCTCCTCCTTATCCCGTCACCCAGTGTTTCTGACATTTTCTTTCACCTTCTTCCCTTCTGCCCAGATAGGGAGCTATTCCTTCCAAGGGGTGGAGGATGGGGGAGGATGGTCAAGGCAAAGGGCAGACCAGGTTGGGGACACTGAGGCCAGGACAGGAGAGGGAAGGTTGTTACATGGCAGAGAAGGCTGAGGACGTGCAGCTGAAATCCCCAGAAGGGACGGTGAGGAAGCAGAAGAAAGAGCAATGGAAAAAGAAAGAGACAGAGATCAGAAGACCAGCAGGGAGCCTGCAGGAGAGGGAGGCCGAGGAGCAAGCAAGACCAGGTGCGGGCAGGTTGACCACACAGACGTTTCAGAGAACAGAAGGGCAGTCAGGGAGGGGAGCCAAGGCCACACAGGGTCTACTGTGCGTGTGTGTTTTTTAAGGATTAAGGATGAATCACTGTTTTCATCAGCATCAGTGCACATGCCATATGTTAGGTGTTGCTGGAGTGGAAAACACGTTGCGCTGACTTAGAACAGGCTCGACAGCCTCCCACTCTGCCCTGCTGGAGGCCGGGGACAGCGCCCCGTGGGTGTAGATTCCCCCGGAGGTGAGGTAACGCTTCCCAGGCGTCTCCTGGTGCATGACCCTCCTCTAAAGTGAAACTCAAACCAATATAAACGCTGTGAACCATCCTCGACTGCTCAAAGGTTAGAAAAGAAGTGGGGGTTGCTGTTCCACTAATGACAGATTCCACAGTAAAGACTCAATAAACACTTGGTAATTAATTACAGAGAAAAGGAACATGATAGCAATTTAGGTCAGAGACCCCTTTGAAAATCTGATGAAAGCTATGGACGCTTTCCCCAGAAAAATAAAATTTGCCTATTGCCAAGGCAGGAGACGTAAGAGACATGGGTTCGATCCCTGGGTCAGGAAGATGCCCTGGAGGAAGACATGGCAACCCACTCCAGTATTCTTGTCTGGAGAATCCCAAGGACACAGGAGGCTGGTGGGCTACAGTCCATGGGGTCGCAAAGAGTCGGACACAACCGAAGCAAATGAGCATAGCACAGCACATACCTTTTTTATTTATAACATCATGATGCTCATTAAAGCACTAAAGCCAGAGCCAATGGGACCCCTGGACCCTGGGTGAGAAGTCCTGACTTAGAGCATATGAAATACCTCTGCATCCGTGAACCATGGATCCAACCAAAACCCCAGAAGTTGGGCGGGTGCTGCCAGCATCGGACAGGGGAGGAGGCTGGGTGAGAGGTGGGGAATTTGCTTCCACATCAGCTGCAAGGCAGCAGGGAAGGGGAGCTAAAACTCGCAGCTCTGAGGCCAGGCTTGTTCCATTGCCCTTTGAAAATCTCCAACTTACTGTTAGAAAGACAGATTTTAGTTTTAACTTTCTGATAGTCGTCATGGCTGTTAGAAAAGGGAGATGTTAGGTCACACTTCTTTACCTTTGACGGAACCAATGGCTCATCTTCCAGTTCAACTACACTTATTACAGTTGTTGCATCTCTCCCCTTGTCAGAAAAAAAACCTACCTGTCATGGGGTCCACGGCTGATTGGAGGACGAATGCTGCACGTCGCAGTTAGCAGGAACCCTGAAATGTAACCTGGATATGCTGACGTCTGCTGCAGCCTTCTAACCAGCATACAGGCCAGACAACATTCCAGCCACTTGCCAGTCTGAAAACTCCTCTTGTCAAGCAAGGCATCCATCTCCTGCAGGGTTTAACGCTAGAACAGTGTACGCTGGTAATGGGTGAGCCGTGGAAAACGAGTATGATACTGCATGAGAGTTTCCTTTCATCAGATGATAAGCTAGTGTGAGTTTACACATTGTTTTGTTGGGATCTTAACAGGTTTTGTTTGTTTGTTTTGGCTTTGGAATATCCATATTATAACATTCTGTGTGCTCAAATCTCAAGAATTTATAACTAGAGTTGTAGCTCTCAATTTATGATGTGCATGAAATTCCCACTTGGGGGCTTCTTAGAAACTGCTGGACTCCAAGCACTAGGCTAAATGCTTGATTTTATAGGTCAGGATGGGTTGGAGGTCTGCAGTGTAAGAAGTGCCAGGAGTGAGTTTGTTGCAGAAAGTAGAAGGATGTGCTTTGAGAGACTCTGACTTAGAGGATTAGAGAGGCACTTAGTCTATATCTCTGGAGTATTGAGTCTCATCCTGGGATTCCTGATTTATTATTTTTCTACCCTGGACTTATCAAGGCTGATGAGCTCCTTGAGGGCAGAGACAAATGTGATGCTCATATTTCTGTTCTGAATCCTGACACAATTACTGGTAGTCGACTACATGAGAGAATAGAAATGATAGTTAAAATGTCAGAGGATGAATACTAATATGTTGAGATATTTCAATTTCACACTACAATCATGAAAACGAAATCTTTACTTAGCCCGTAGAAGTCCCGCTTGCCATAAAACTTAAAAGGAGTAAGTTTAAGCACTCAGGGTAATTCTCAACTTCCTGTCCTTCACCCTACTTTTTGGATGTTCATCTACTTGAAGTAAGACATTTCCCGCTGTTTTGGAAAACATGATTTGGAAAACAGCAACTCTGTGTAAGTACGTACTCTGTATAGGTGTTGTGAAGGATAAAAAGAAAACTACAAGATTTGATTCCCACCTTCCAGGAGATTACAGTCTGGTAGGGGGAAGAGGATGTCCAAGCACGTGGGTATCTACACACCAAGGCAGATACAGTGCTGGAAAGGGAGGGCAGGTGGGATCCAGGCTATTAGTTAGAATTGTCTGGAGGTTGAAGAGATTATTCCAGGATTGATTAAAAGCAAGAATGTAAAAAAAAATTTTTTTAAGTAGGATTGTGGATTTATAAACATCTGATAGTTTTTGTCAGTCTAGCACTGTTTTTCCTTTTTCTGGATTCAACACCTCCTTTTAAATACTTTGGAGGACTCCCCATTCCTCAGGCACATGGTCTTGGTGGTGCTGGCCTTTCTCTGGACAAGGAGTGACATCCAGTTAGACTAAGCAGATTCTGTTTCCCTGGAATGTGGAACCTGAACCTACTGCAGCCATGAAATTAAAAGATGCTTGCTCCTTGGAAGAAACGTTATAACCAACCTAGACAGCATATTCAAAAGCAGAGACATTACTTCACCAACAAGATCTGTATAGTCAAAGCTGTGGTTTTTCCAGTGGTCGTGTATGGTTGTGAGAGTTGGACCATAAAGAAAGCTGAGCACTGAAGAATTGATGCTTTTGAACTGCAGTGTTGGAGAAGACTCTTGAGAGTCCTTTGGACTGCAAGGAGATCAAATCAGTTAATCCTAAAAGAAATCAGTCCTGAATATTCATTGGAAAGACTGATGTTGAAGCTGAAGCTCCAATACTTTGGCTACCTGATGTGAAGAGATGACTCATTGGAAAAGACTCTGATGCTGGGAAAGATTGAAGGCAGGAGGAGAAGGGCTCAAAAGAGGATAAGATGGTTGGATGGTATTACTGACTCAATGGACATGAGTTTGAGCAAACTCCAGGAGACAGTGAAGGACAGGGAAGCCTGGTGTGCTGCAGTCCATGGGTTCATAAAGAGTTGGACACGACTGAGCAACTGAGCAACAACAGTTTTGAAGATAAAACCACTGGACCTGAATTCTCCTGATGGTGGGATCCTAAAGATGCTGTTTTTGTGCTCCTGCACAGGAAAGATGGAGGGTGAACGAGTGGAGATCAGACTTAAGGGACTTAAGAGTTTGGGGACGTAGAGGGTTCCCAGTTACTGGAGGTTTTCTTGTCTTGGCTGGATGGCCACTTGGTAGGGATGTTACCTAAGAGATCCAAGCATTAGATGAAATGACCTCGAAGTTCATCTTCAACCTAAAATTCTAAAACTCTTGTTAGTCGTGTACTGTCAGTGACTGATCCCCAGAACATACACCCTAGGAATCCAGGATTATCACAGCACATGTGACGAGAAAGGCCCATACATGAGTTATCCTGGGCTTATTTGTGGTGCCTTTAACAGCACCTCTGCTGTTAAAGGATCTCAACCCTAAACATGTAAACCGTGCCATAGGATTTGGGCGAGTGTACATCTATTTGGAGAAAGAGAATTTTGCTTTTCCTACATGAGGCAGTAATTTGTAAGCCATATGTGCTATGACTGGCTTTTAAAGCAGCAGTCGCTGTAATAAAAAAGTCAACTTATGGGAAATTTCAACCATCTCTCTGCTCTGTTCTTTCATTTCCAGTGGGGTTTGGCTGGGGCCTTGAGGAAGGAGGAAATTTTCATAGTAGCAGTCATTGAAAACCAAGCTGTTATAGTCATGAATGAGGTTGAAGTAAGAAGCAGGAACATTGAGACGAATTTATAATTTATTTCAATGCCTTACATTTTCAAAGGGTGTTTTTAATTTTTTTTTTCCCCCTGAATATCAACTTACCTACCCACAAAGCTTGTTGTTGTATGTTCCTGGATTGGCAAAGAAAAACACTCAGGGCCTGTTTAGGACCATTAAGGCTCCTACTGATAGGTTACAAATCAGCCTTTACATTTATGCTCTGCAATTTATAATCATCTGCCAAAGACGATCCAGAGCAGACCATCATTCTGTCTTAGCACATCGGCGAGAGCATACGTAAAATACAATAGTATATATAATCTCAAGTTTTTGTGTCAAGGTGGGTCGCCATTCAGCAAGCCCATGGGCATTTGTAGGATGCTAATCATGGCACAAGTTAGAATTTGGTGGGCTGTCTCACGAGCCACATGGCTTCTTCTGGAATCTATAAGATGCGAAAATGACAGAGAGGATGGGGCTAGTATCAATGTGGGTTCAATGAACATTTATTGAGCACACATCATATGCTGGGTGATAAATCAGCATGGTCCCCACTATTGAACTCAATCCTGCTGGAGAGACCAACACATACAACCAACCAACTGGGAGTCAAGGTGGTTAGGAATGCATATGTGTAGTCTGATCAGCAAGCTCTTTGCCAAGAGCTGAGATGGGTGCTCTGATGATTTCTACATAAGAGATGAAATTGTCTAGAATTCCGGGAGGGAAGCTGGGGAAAGGTATCCTAAGCAGAAGGAATAATACCAGCAAAGGCCTGGAGATCTGAGCACATGCGGCTTATTCAGAGGATGATGGGTAATCTAGAGCTCTGCTCCTTGAAGCATGTATAGCCCCCAGACAAGCAGTGTTTTCATCATCTGGGGATTTTGTTAAAGGCAGGTTCCTTATTTAGCACATCTGGGGAGGGCACAAGATCATGCATTCATCTCATACAAGTTCCTGGGTGATGCTGCTGCTGCTGGTTCAAACATAGGGTCTAAGAAGCTAGAACCAGAGCATCTGAGCGTAAAGTGTGTGACGGTCAATGCCAGGACACAGATCGAAGGTCATCTGTGCAGTTTGGAGGGGTGGGCAGCTGACCCTGTAGGCAATATTTCTGGGGTAAGGATACCTGAGTCCTCTTTTTACCTTTGCAATTCTCTCCCCTTCCAGATAGATATCATTTCATAGGACAGTTCATTATAGTCACTCATCTTGAACTACTTTGAATCCCCTGGCGAAGAGGTGTTACTGAATGACCCAAGTACCCTGGTGCTTGGGAGGCTGGAGGGACCTAAAAGAAAAGACTAAACAAACACCGCGTGGTGTTAAGACACAAAGCAGATGGCCTGTGTCCCAGCACACTTGACACGGTGCCCAAACCTGCCGGAACAATTGTTCATTTACTCACTCAATCATTCAACCCCTCGCCTAGCTCTGTGTGCTCCGTCCTGGGGGCCTTGGGTGGGGAGTGGTGGTGGGACGGTGAGGAGAGGAAAAGGGTTTGAACCCAGACTTGGAAAGCAATTTTCTTTTAGCCAGGTAACTCTGAGACAGAGTGAAAGAAAACAAACCAAAACAAAACAGGGTCTGGGTTACATGTAGAGTTTGGATAACTATAGGATAGGAGCTCAGTATAGAGGACTGATGAGGTGTTACTGAGAGGTGGAGGGTTGATGTACACAGCTGTGGGCAAAGCACAGCCTGGATTTCTCAGCTGTTCTGGAAGCACAATAAGAGGTCATCTAGATAAGATCTAATGTAATCAAGACATGGCCCAGCACATCATCCCAGAAGCATGACAGAATTTTATCTTGACCCATACTTGGCCTAACTTATAATCTTGGAAGAATTAATGATACCTAGATGGATAAGATTTCTTTTTCTTCTTAAAAAATTAGTATTATTTGGCTTTCAGTCTGACTAAGGTGGAAAGGACCTGACTGTTTGCCAGAAAATGGATTGCTAGCTGATGGGAAGAGAAATACAAGAGTGACTGGGATTCCCCCCTACCCACCAGTCCACTCAGACAAAATAGAGTGTGAAAGGAATAAAAGCTGAAATATTTTTCCTTGTGAGCGGGCTCTCATTCACTTTATTGAATAGCAACTTCGGGCCAGGTACTTTTCATAGGATATTCCACTTAATCCTCAAACAGCCTTATGATCAACTTCATAATTAGTATTTTTTTTATTCTTGCTCATGACTAATATTTTACAGTTAATAAATTGAGACTCAGAAAAAATTAAGTAGCCTGCCTAAGGTGTCACAGCTGGTAAGCTGCAGAGTCTAATTCGAGTCTAGCTCTCCCTGGCTGCCCAACGCTACCTGTCTTTTGGTGCAATACCAATCTGTGTCACGCACACTTTCACTTGACTTAAAAGACATGTAATACAAAACGAATGATTTTAGGAGCAAGCCACGGTCCCTGTACTAGTGGATCTAATGACATCATCTGTCTCAGGAATGTGGGAAATTCTCAGCGAATTCCTGGAAAAGTTTCTCAGTGAGAAGGGGGAGTATCATCTTGATCCCCTATAGAGGCTTTTATCCTTCTAGGAAAGGTTAAGACTTGGTAATGACCATAGTGTCTTAAACCCTAAGGAAGCTGCATTCAGCTCTCTAGGATAGAGAATTTGTTAGAGAAGCTTTTTCAAAAGGATTACAGATAGCTCATGAAACTCTCATTAGACACCTGGAAAATTAAGATGAATCCAAGATCAGGCATATTCTTAAGTTTTTAGACACTGCACTCTTCCCTTTACAGGAAGGCTGCAAATGGGTATTAAGAGAAGGGTGGGTATAGCCCCTGGCACAGAATATTTTCCTATTTTATTTGGAAAAGTTATGATGGCCCATTGGGAAGTAGAACCTGTAGCAAGTGGAAGATCTTGAGGCTATTTGGTAACTGGAGAGAAGGCTCAGAGACAGCGTAGTCTGTTAAGATATAAAGAAAAAACAGTTCACTTAGAGCCGGCCCTTGCTGACCGGTCTATTTTGATGGATAACAGCTGTTTGAAAGCTTTAAAAATTACTAATGGGCTAGCATATATCACAAGACATGAGTATGCATTTTCTCCACAACACATGGTTGCAGGAAATCTTACTTATTTGATTTTTCTAAATCAAATTGAATTTGTTTCTTTAAGAGCCACCTTCCAGGGCTGGTGATTTTGACCATCATTACTTCTCCATGGCGGGCTCCTCTACTTTTCCTAGGTTTGTATTAAGACCTTTCTATCTGTTATAGACTGAATGTCTTTTGCCCTCCCCCAAATTCATAGGTTGAAATCAGCTCCCAAGGTGATGGTATTGGGAGGTGGGGCTTTTGGGCAGCGATTAGGTCATGAAGGTAGAGCCCTCACGAATGAAATTAGTGTTCTTTTATTCTTTTGGCCACACCACTTGGCATTCTGGATCTTAGTTCCCTGAAGAGCGATTGGACCTGTGCCCCCTGCAATGGAAAGGTGGAATCTTAACCACAGGACTGCCAGAAAGTCCCAGGGATTAGTGTGCTTATAAAGATACCCCAGAGAGCTCCCTTACCCCTTCTCCCAGACACAGCAAGAAGAGCCAGGAAGCAGGACCTCATCAGACAATGAATCTGCTGGCACCTCGATCTTGGACATTCCAGCTTTCAAAACTTCGAGAAATAAATTTCTGTTGTTCAGTTGCCAGAATGACTAAGACACTACTCAAAGTGTGATCATCAGAAGCTTATTAGTAACATGGAATCGTGGGTCCCACCCCAGACCTGCTGAATCAGAATTTGCATTTTAACAAGACATGAAGGCTATTTGTGTGCACATTACAGTTTGGGAAGCACTGGTGTGAGAGTCTCGGAGGCCTGTCAGTCCTGACTGTTTCTGGAAGGGTCACTGGTCTTTAGGTCTTCATGATTATTGCTGAATTACTTAGTGTCCAGTCTTTTGCGGTTGATTAGAAGGCAGGCATTTCTACTTTCACTGACACTCTAATGCTCCTTCAGAGATCTTGCCACCACCGGGGTCCCAGGTGGGTGGGTCCCCACCACTCTCAAAGCACCAGCATCCTTTTCTCCTCCCCCTGAGAACCATCACACCCCAGACCCTTGGGGCCAACAATCTTCTCTTGCATCACAATTGCTGTTCCTGAGGAGGGAGGGAGATGGTGCCAGGAGAGGCTACCTGTCAGCCACCCTTTCTTTCCTGTGAGACTCTGTGAAATGGGTCTCAGGTGTGGTTGGCCAGTGACCGCCGCCCCTGCCCCCCCACCCCACCATACCCCATTCTAGCAGTGAACCAGAGAGAACCAGAGACCCACAGCTAATCCGCAATATGGGGAAACATGAAAGGAAGCCAGTCCCAATTCAGCTTCAGGCTGGACCCATGAAACTGGGGCCCCTATGAAATAATCCATAGGCTTTATGAGTGGGCCACTAACACTTTCTCACAGCTTGGACCATGAGTACATTTCCTGAATCAGTGTCAAGATATGCCAGCTAACACAGGGTTTCAATGCCATTTATAAGCTTCCCTCCTTCCAGTACAAACAAACAACTAAGAATCTCCCAGACATTTTAATTACTTATTGTGAAATGGCAACAGAAAATTTGAAATTAAGGCTGACTCAGGAAATTCAAAATCTGAGTCTTTTGGGGGTTAGGTAATTGATGTTTTGGGAAAAATAATTTGATTAGAACCTCTCATCCACTTTTATTGCCATTGAAAAGAACAAAACAGATGCTGTCACTGTAGCGTTTAA
This sequence comes from Capra hircus, assembly GCF_001704415.2. Lineage (NCBI taxonomy): Eukaryota > Metazoa > Chordata > Mammalia > Artiodactyla > Bovidae > Capra > Capra hircus. The sequence continues at coordinate 8,551,060 of NC_030830.1, read as the reverse complement.
CTGACTAAGCTTTTGAGAATTCATTCATTGTCACAACGTAGCACATCTTAAAGGAAAAGCGAAAAGGTTGCTACAAAAACTTAGCAGGAAATAAGTTTCAGGAGAAATATTCATTCGGTTCCAGATCTTAAAATTTTTAAATTAATTAATAGATATATTTTTGGCAAGCGAAGTGAGATTTTAAAAACCAACTTGAGCCGAATGTCGGGTGAATTGTGCCCTATTGCCTGGGTCTAATCCCTACTGACCTTTTGTTCCCGTAATTAGAATCACTGCCTACATCACTATTAGTTAAGGAGACTTTAGAGTTGTTTTAAAATTGCTATTAAATTGGGTGCAATCAGATTCTCCTGTGAGCTCACAAAGTCGTCAGACCCAGGGTGAAGGCTGTTTCTCATTTAAACATTGTCAGGCTAAGAAGACCGATTCGATTGCTCCTGAATTTTGCATATGTCAGCATAGTAGAAGCTTAGTCATGCAAATCCCTATTACTTAGCATGTCTGTAGCCCAGAAATACAGAGCTGTGTTGCCATATTTTATCTGTGTTTGTAGTTGAAAGCATGCCTTCTATTGTGTTTTTAAAGAGCAGATGTCGGGACAATGTTTAAAGCATATAACCCGAGTATTGAAAAATGTTTTTTCTACTTTAAAAGAAAAAAAAGAATCCACAATAATGAATTCAGTCTGCCAGTTTGTATTTTCAAGGAATATTTTAACTGTTGAGGGACTTTCCACATCCCGTCCTTTAAACGTGGCCTTCAGATGCCAAGGAAGGCCAAAGCCATCTTGAGCTAGTCGTTTCTTTTACTGACTCAGCAGGACAACAACATATAAGTCAGTCTTTCAGGGGCTGAGTCTTTAGAACTTCAGGGGTCTGTGTTCCATTCTTATTTATTGAGCAAAACAATGCAACGGGGAAGCAGTGATAGAAGCACTTACTGTGAAGACCTAGGTGAGGATGAACCAGAGGCAAGCGAGTGCTCAGGAGAAATCGGGTGGAGGGTCAGTGAGGGCTGGAAGACAGCGGAAGGCCGAGGATGCACCATCTCTCTGGGAGACACAGTGGGTGGATTGGCAGAAACTGCAGGAGTTGTGGGTGGAACAGATGGTCCAGGGTCAGGAAGCAAGTTCTATTCTGTGTAGGGTGGCGATAAAGGGTATTCAAACAGGGAAATGAAGCAGGAGGCCGAGCATACCCAATAGGAGGGTGTGTAAAGGTCAGGAGCCTGTTTGCCTACACCTGGCAGCGATTTGCAGCGATTGTCTGAATGCCACGCACAGAAAGATTGGAAGAGTTCCCAGTAAGGACAGGTGAGGTTCCTTCCTTTATCTGAGATAGAGTTTCTGGCCAGGAAGAAGGTTACAGGCAGGGCAAGTGCAGTCAAAAGCATGGAGCTGGAATAGACTTTTGCGATGGACTAGAACAGTTCTCTCTTTTTGGAGGTGAGAGGCTAAAGCCTCATTTAAAATGTAGGTTATTTAAGGTCCCAAAGCCTCAGCTTGTCTGTAAATTAAAAGGCTCCATTAGAAGGAACCTGCCAGGGGGCTTCCCTGGTGGCTCAGTGGTAAAGAATCTGCCTGCCAATGCAGGAGACATGGCTTCCATCCCTGATCCAGGAATATTCCAGATGCCGCGGAGCAACTAAGCCCATGCTCCACAACGATGGAGCGTGTGCTCTAGAGCCTGGGAGCTGCAAGGAGAGAAGCCGCTGCAATGAGAAGCTCTCATACCACACTTAGAGAAAAGCCCATGAAGCCATGAAGACCCAGCACAGACAAAGTTAAAAAAAAGAGAGGAATCTGCCATATTGCTGACATGGCAGCAGGACCCAAGTCAAACACAGATCTTGTAACTGAGTAGGACCCCCATGGGGCCTTCCCAGAACAGGGCTTCCCTCCTGTCCTCTGCTTTAGCTCCTCTCTGAAGTACCCAGATAATAGTGTTTGATGCACATTTCCTGGGTTTTTTGACAGAAGTGAAAAAAGAACCTCCCCCTCTCCAACAAATGCAAGATGTTAACTACTTGAGGACCAAGAGCACACAGCCCCAGGCCTTCTAGATCCTAAGGACTGATAATGTTATCCCCTGTGACACCATTCCGTTACCTCTCTGTCAGGCAGTCAGAGAACTGGGCTCAAGTTGATTACAGACACCTCCCCCACCAAAACTTGGCTTTGTAAAAGTGCTTTGCTGAAACCCTTCGGGGAGCTCTCGGGGCTTTGAAGGGCACGAGCAACAGTCTCCTTGCATGGCCCTGCAATAAACCTTTCTCTGCTCCAAAATCCGGTGTTTCAGATTGTTTGGCCTTACTGTGCATCTGGCGTGTGAATGGATGTTCATCTCTCCACTGCACTGTATCCGCATCTAACCTCTCTTAGAACTGCTTTGCAAATTAGCACTTTTCCATATCAGGCATCTGGAAGACAGACAAGATGTGGTCTAAAAGCCATGATGCTAAGAAGAAGCAACAAGCTAATAATTTTAGAGAAAGACTCTCCAAATTATCTGGATAGTGAGTGGCCCTTAGGTTTAGGATGGAGTTACACCGAGGAGCAAACACAAGCCTGGTGCTGGAACCAGATGCCTGTGCCCTTCATTCTCTGAGTAGCAGTCCCTGTGGGATGCACATGAGAGTATGGCCATGGGATGCCTTGATCCAGAAAAACAAAGCAGCAAGGGCTTCATGAAGAACCTTTTTTGTACCTGTTGACAGCGGAGTCAAGTGAGTGAGTTCAGGGCGTCTAAATGAATCTCTGACTGTGTAGAGACTTGTTTCAAGACCAAGCTTCACAGGGGCAACAGGGGGAGCAAGGTGTGGGAATGAATGGGCAGCAGGCACTGTGCCCGCTGGACAGCAGAGCCATCTTGTTTTTCATGGGATTTCTTCACTCGTTCAGCACAAAAGATACAACGTCTGCAGCATCTTCTGAGCCTGGAGGGACGGGGGGCATTCAAGGTAGGTCCCTGCCCTTAAGAAACTTATGCTCTATAGAGAATCCCAAGACGTAGATTTGAAGCACTTGGGAAATAATTACAAGGTGGCTCACAATTTCTCCTCCTCTGCGGTAAAAGATCAAAAGGGCTGTGTTACAATGGGTCATCATGTTGGTGCCTGTCTCAGTTGCCCAAGTACTCCGGAGGCATTTGGACTGGAGGGGAGGGGGGGCCAGGACTAGGTCCTGGTGGCTCTTGGCTTTCCCACTCTCACCCCAGGCTTGTCTCCTCACCTGGAGCCTGGGAATTAAAGCCCTGGCTCTGACTCACCAGGATGTCATAAAGATTGGCGAGACAAGACGCGGTTCGTCCAGCACCTTACACCCTTTGACAGAAAGGCACCTCTAGAGATGAATACAGGGCGGTATTGCTGATGATAGCAGTTTTGCTTTGCATTTCCATATGCTGGACAGCCTAATCTACCCTGTCTAAACATGGAAATCCCATAACTCTGCCCAACTCATCACTCCATTAATCCACTTAACCCCAGCCAATACATGATCTAAATATTTAATCTTGTCTGTTTGTTATCTGTGTTTATTCCATGTGAATTCATGGTCTGAATCTCCTCTCTGTTTATCCATTTTGATGGAATCTGACTTCAACTAGGAGAACCCCAAGGAGGGAAGGGAGAGTGTCTTGTCCATTTTTTTTTTTTCCTGGCACCCAATATTGAACTTGGCACATAGTAGGAGCTTACCAATTGTTTGATGTTGAAGAGCAAGAAGTTCTCAGAGTAATTGTTCTTTTTTTGGCATCTGCAGAGAGATACTTTATTGCTGCCGTGGAAGAATCTTATTGCTTCGATCACCTGCAACAGTTTCTGGCACATAGTGAGAATTTAATGACAAGTTGGATGAATGATCTTTGATCGCGCCCTGACAGGTGTGTGTGTAAGTCACTTCATTCATGTGTGACTTTGCGACCCCATGGACTTTAGCCCCCAGGCTCCTCTGTCCATGGGATTTTCCATGCAAGAATACTGGAGTGGGTTGCCATGCCCTTCTTCAGGGGATCTTTTCGACCCAGGGATCAAACCCGAATCTCCTGCATTGCAGGCAAATTTTTTACCTGCGAGCCATCAGGGATATGAGTCAAGCATAAGAAAAGAGGATTGCTCTAGAAGGCAGGAGACCTGGAAGTTGTTTTTGGTTTTGGTAATAAGCTGGTCTATGAGGTTGGCCAAGTGCTGTAAAGGTCCCAGGCCTCAGTGTTCTCATCTGTCACATGGACAGATCAGATTAGGTGACCTCTAAACTGCCTTGACTCTTACGCTCTGTCTGGGTCTGGGAGTCGCTCTCCAGTGAGGCATGGGGGTGGGGGGTCACCACCTGTTGGAATGAGCATTTCTTCCCACCATTGGCACTCAGGGATCAGGGGCATGGGCAGGGAAACGGGGTGCCTGCTCCCCTCTGAGCCTCCTCCTGGCTCTCTTGGTTTGTCCCTTGCAGCCTGGGCTTGGGGTGGGATGCCAGACATCTGCTCATTCCATCTGCATCAGCTCATGTTTATACAGCGCCCCTGGATGCCTGGGCCTGGAGTCACCTGAGGGAGGGCCTGTGCGGGGGTGGGGTGGGGTGGGGTGGGGGTAGGGTCTTGATTACGCCAAAGCCTCCATATGGGCTATGTTGTTTTCCCGCAAAACCCAAGCACGTGGGAGGTAGGAGGAGGGTGAAGGAGATCCCAATTTATTGCTCCGTCATGTTTATTTTCACTCTTGGCTGGTTTAGGGCATTTTTCTTAATGTATTAGGGTCACAGTTTTATCGACTTCAAGGCTGCATGAAAGCTGTGTGTATGTGGAGAGAGAAAGAGAGAAGGAGGGAGGGAAAAAGACAGAGTCTGTGTTAAGAATTTCTCTCTTTTTTCCTCATCAGTTTTTTCCAGTAACATTTTGATTTTTAGCCTAAATAATTAGCCATCCTAGCTAAATGTGATTCCCTTCTCACAGCTCACTACACTTGTCACCATTCGGTTATGATTAATTTGCCTAAATCAAAAATTAGGATGTGATTTAACTACTTTTAAAGAGGGTCCCTCTAAATTATAATGGAAAAGAATAAAAAAAAGAATATAGACATACACTTATGTATAAATATAACTGAATCACTTCTGAAACTAACACAATATTATAAGTCAGCTATGAAAGTGAAAGTGTTAGTCGCTCAATAGTGTCCAACTCTGAGACCCTATGGACTGTAGCCCACCAGGCTCCTCTGTCCTTGGGATTTTGCAAGAATACTGGAGTGGGTTGCCATTTCCCTCTCCAGGGGATCTTCCTTCTCCAGGGGATCTTCCTGACCCAGGGATAAAACCCGGATCTCCTGCATTGCAGGCAGATCTGAGGCACCAGGGAAGTCCCGAATCAACTATACTTTAATTAAAAAAAAAAAAAAGGTCTCCCTCACCTTCTATTTCCCTCATGAATCTACACTGTTGGATTCCTGTCTTTTATAATAAAAGCACCAAATCCCATTTGTTAAGCACTATGCCAGGTCCTACGCTGAGCAGTTAACATAATGATGTAGGAATCTCTCCATTTTACAGATGAGAAGTTAATTGGGATTGAAACACAGATTTGCTGATTTGCTGGACTTGTTCTTTTCCTGCAAATTGAGTCCTAAGAAAATAGGATTTTGAGCATTTTTGAAGAGCAGGGTGAAAATGTGCCCGAGTCGAGAGCGGCAGGTGGGCAGGCGGACTGGGCTCTCAGGCGTGACGGCGGCCAGAAGGAAGAGAAGACTACATTCAGAGGGCTTTTAATGCTCCCTTGTGTTTTCCTGGGCTATCTCCTGTGGTTGCAGTGTCAACTTTATGTCTGGGAAAATGACGGTTATCACTGTTGCTGCCCTGATACACGTTTCAACACCGGAAATCTTCCCCTCTGGAGGTGCAACTTCCGATGGTGTTTTAGTTCACTCGTCCACAGAGTTAGGCCCTGGGCTAGTGCCAGTGGTTGCAAAGGTAAGACCCACTCTCTCCCCTCCAGACCCTCACAGTTGAGCTCCTCGAGGTTCCTCAACACCCAGCTGGGAGAACATGGTGCCCAGTCATAGGTACATGGTACCTGTGGCCCTACCTCAATCTTGGGCTATGCAAGAGCCGTGACCTAGTTCTCTTTCTAAGCTCAGGATCCTGCAATGACCCAGATGCCGCTACGTGAGTGATTACAAGTTTAACCAGATTTGAGCACTGACGGTGTCAACAGCAGAGCAATGATTACTTTTTTGAATATGTGTCCCATTCAATGGCCATTCAGTAGTAACTTGTTCTACAGCCCCTGACAATGTTTTCTGTAGTAAGTTATGCATTGAGGGGAGAGACCCATGCCAAGGGATGGCCAGGTATTTAAAAAAAGAAAAAAATCATTTTTTGATGGCTGTGGAAAAGATGTCAAAAAAATTTCCTAAATCTTCAACTGTTTTCCTGATTTTTTTTCTCTTTTTTTGCTACTGACATTTTCCCTCTGACCTCTTGGAAATAGCAGGAAGGGAAAGGAATGTTAGAATAGTTTGAGCATGATAGAGGTGTGACTACGTAAACAGCTGGGGAACACAATGGGCACTTAAATTAGAAATAATTCTGAGGGGATTTCCCTGGCAGTCCTGTGGCTAAGACTCTATGCTCCCAATGCAGGGGCCTGGGTTCGACCCCACTCAAGGAACTAAATCCCACATGCTGCCACCAAGACCCAGTGCAAGCAAAGAAAATTAAATTTAAAAAAGAAAAATAATTCTGAAACATTGGCCCAAATTTTTCCTAACTTGTAAGAGTCTATTTCATTTTTTTAACAGTTGAATTTCTTCAAGAAATGTGAGACTGATTGAACTTTTTAAAAAGATTTTTTGTTGTAGACCATTTTTAAAGTCTTTATTGAAATTGTTACAATATTGCTTCTGTTTTCTATAACTTGATTTTTTGGCCATGAGTCATGTGGGATCACAGCTCCCTGACCAGGGATCTAACCTACACCTTGGAAGGCAAAGTCGTAACCCCTAGACCTCTGGAGAAATCCCTGATTGAACTTTTGGATAAAGAGTAAGGAAAATTGTTGCATCGTTCCTGTATATAGGCATGTGGAGAATGGTTCCTATGACTGTATCAAGAACTGGTTCTAAGACATTGGGTAGGAGATTTATCTGAACTCTAGGTGTTTGTTTTGGTGTTCTGTGTGGATGGTTCTGGGGACAAGTTGGCCAAGGGAAACTGATCATCTTTTTTCCTATGCAGAGGATGCTGAGAGACCATGCCGAAGCTCCTCTAAAGCAGGAATGGGGCACATGGCCTAATGAGAGCAGAGACTGGGGGCTCACTTAAGACCCATAGACTAAGGAGCTGCTCTGTGCCAGACACATCAGGTTCTTGACAAATTGTTAAATAATTGTTTGGTCAAATGACACGTTTCCCACCTCAGTGCTTCCAGTCTGTTCATCAATGGGAGGTGATTTTACTTATCCTAAAAAATTAGTCGTCAGTTCAGTTCAGTTGCTCAGTCGTGTCCGGCTCTTTTCGACCCCGTGGACTGCAGCATGCCAGGCTTCCCTGCTGCTGCTACTGCTGCTAAGTCACGTCAGTCATGTCCGACTCTGTGCGACCCCATAGATGGCAGCCCACCAGGCTCCCCCATCCCTGGGATTCTCCAGGCAAGAGTACTGGAGTGGGGTGCCATTGCCTTCTGTTCATCACCAATTCCGGGAGCTTGCTCAAACTCATGTCTATTGAGTCGGTTCAATTTGATTATAACTCCAATGGTGATAACATATATGGAGGGAAGATATATGACCTCAAGTCTCTTTTCTAAAATCCAGAGTTTAATATTGTTTTTTTTTTTAAAAATCACCTAGAAACAATTTGTTTTTTTCCTCCCTTACAACTGTGAAGAGCACCCAGGAATTAACTCAACTCCAATCAGGGAGTAAATGGTCCTGCATGCAGCTTTCATGATTATAACTGTACAAAGATGGGGCTGGTAACACGAGAGATGCTAACAGGGACGGATAGAAGAATACTTTTGTTGTATCAAATGTGCTATTTTAAATTTTTTAATTTTTGAAATTAAAGTATAATTTACTTACAATATTATATTAGTTTCAAGTATACAGTATAGTAATTTGATATTTTCATACTGTGTTGACCAAAAAGTTCATTTGGAGTTTTCAGTAGAAGTTATAGGAAAACCCAAACAAATTTTTTGGCTAACCCAATACATTATGAAATGGTCACCAGTGGAATGCACTATTTTATTTTCAAGACATGAAATAGCAATTCTCACAAGAACTGCTAAACAGAAAGCCATTTTTGAATCTACCATATGATGCTGATGTTGAGTTTTTATGAAAAAATGTTTTAACAGGTGTCAAGGATGTATTACGGTGAGGACCCTCTTTTGATAGGAGAGCTTCTTTTTGTTTCTTTCAAAGGGGGTCGCTGGATGGTCAGAGAGATGCACAGGCTGACAGATGTTTCTAGTAGGGCTGGAGGTTTATACCTCACTGCTCACACCTCACTTTAGTTAAAAGTAGTTGTGGTTCACTATTTACAGAAGCCAAGACATGGAGCAACCTAAATGTCCATTGACTGATGAATGGATAAATAAGATGTATATACAATGGAATACTACTCAGCCATGAAAAAGAACAAAATAATGTCATTCACAGCAACAGGGAGGGGCCTAGAGATTATCACATTAAGTGAAGTAAGTCAGACAGAGGAAGACATATATCATATGATACCACTTATATGTGGAATCTAAAAAAAATGATACAAATGAACTTATTTATGAAACAGAAACAGACTCACAGATATAGAAAACAAACTCCTGGTTACCAAAGGAGATATTGAAGGCGTGGGGGAAGGATAAATCAGGAGTTTGGCATGAACATATACACACTGCTGCTGCTGCTGCTGCTGCTACTATATATAAAAGAGACAAGGAACAAGGACCCTCGGCAGAGCACAGGTAACCATATTCAGGTGTTGTAATAACCTACAGCGGAAAAGAAACTGGAAAAGTTTATATACGTATGTATATAGACACAACTGAATCACTTTGCCCTACCCTTGAAACTAACACAGCATTGTAAATTAACTATACTTCAATTAAAAAAAGTTGTGGACATTGACAAGCTAGCTGGTCTTGAAGAATAATGCATTGTATGCTAACATAACAGCCAGTATTTCCACAGCAATTTTGCTTCCATGTACATTATGACATTCAATCCTTTTCACAGTGTTGCGAATATTATTCTTTAGAAATGAGGAAGGTGACTTGACTCAATGGGAATCTGCAAGTGACATAGCTGATATTTAAAATCAAGTCTCTGATTCCAAATCCTACTCTTTTCCACAATTTTCTGTTGGTTGGGGTTTATATACTACATAATATTTGGCCAGCAATTTCCTGGGTTAAGTTGACATGGTTAGCTTTTATGGGTTGCAAAGTAATATAATCTTTCTTTCACATGGTATGTTTTAAGTAAATATTTTAGATCTTTTTCATATACTTATTTTATATTATCTTTCAAGGTAAATATTAATGTAATAGTACCTTATAACTTGAACAAAGCTTTTAATTTATAGTATCCCTAAAATCAGTAGTAAACATTCTCAATGGAGTGAATTTTTAATGCATTTTACAACTTGAGAATCTGTGATTGAATATATAGATAACACTCTGAAGGTGAAGAGTGGAAATAGAGAACACGAATCTTGAGTACCTAATTCCAGGGGAGAAAGTGTCCATTTGGCAGATTTACAGTAGATTTTCTGTTGTTGAACTTCAATTTGAATACAGATTTAGCAAGTGATGGGTTTAGGGGTGATAGTTGGAGTTCTTGAGAAAACTTGACATCATTGTAGTAACATCCTTCTTGGATACAGATGTCTCCAGGGAACTGATGCATGTTATCTCACCTCTCCCCAAGCCATTTTTGAGTGCTGGGTATTCTCTTTGTGTCACTTATCACCATCATTATGACAATGACAATGTTAAGGAGAAACTGAGGCCCTGAACCAAGAGGTGAGGCGCTGGGGCCACACAGGTAGAGAAGGCTCCTGGAGCATCCTCTGGGTGGGGATGTTTAGGCTTAGCTGGGAGATAACGTAAGCACTAAAGTCTTAAGAGGTAAAGATAGCCTAGAGTAATGGCCCTTAGACTTTTATGAGGGTGAGGACCCCTTGTTAATATCAAAGAATTTAATGAGCCTCATGTGACAGTCATTATACTTTTAATTATCTTATTGCTGGATACTACTTGGTACTGCAAACCTGCTTGCAATTATCCCCTTGGCCCATACAGTAGGAGTCACTGGAGAAGAACAGGGGACCCTGGCCCTTTGGCGTCCCAATAAGTGCTAATACTCTGAAGATTCTTGCTTTCAACTGCCTCTCTTTGCTTGCCCTACCTTCATTGCTCTGAGAGTCTGGAATGAAGACCGTGAGAGTGAGTTCTCTAAGCAAACCTCCTGTTATAAGGATTTCTCTGGCTCAGTGGTAAAGAAGCTGCTTGCAATACCCGGGTTTAACCCCTAGGTAGAGAAGATCCCCTGGAGGAGGAAATGGTGGTAATCCACTCCAGTATTCTTGCCTGGAAAATCCCATGGTCAAGGGATCCTGGCGCGCTACAGTCCATGGGGTCACAAAGAATCAGACCCAACTGGGTACCTAACACTTATTATGTAGATCTGGACTCATCTCCAAGAAAACTCCAGTGGGTCCGTCATACCAGATACCCATTTACTCTTCAGGAAAGTTTCTAGTGAGAGATTTCTGACTGATGGATTTGTTCTCTGTATTAACTGAACTTTAAAGTAACCAGTGGGAAGCTCTATCTTGCCAATTCACCTTTTGAAATAAATCATGCAGAAAGATAAATGAGTTTCTGGACCAGGGAACAAATTCTCTTCCTTCCTCTTACCTGTATTTTCTAAAATTTCCATAATCGTGTGTATTATCTTGTATAATAAAAGTGGATGTGAAAGCATGCCCACTTGGGTTTCCTTACTCGGGACTCCATTTTGCTTCCTTCCTGCCATTCTTACTCTTCTTTGCTGATGCTAATAGAAGCAAGAATGCTACTAATTACGATGTTTGTGTAAGACCACAGTGGCCCGGAGAAGGCTTGTGTGCCCTGAGGCTGCGCTTGCATCTCACGGGGCGAGACTGTAGAACATGTTTGTGGGTTGGTGGATGTTTTGGAAACTGTCTACCAAACGGATGTGTATTGTATATAACAACAATAATTTTCCAGGCAGGGCTTTTCGTTGTTGTTATTGTTATCGTCTGTCAAGCTCAGTAGTGGCCCAGCGTGGGCTCTGCGATGATCAGAGTGGATGACAACTGGGACGGAATAGGGAACGGCTCACCTCTGAGCTACCGGCTCTATGGGAGGCTGGGGGCTTGTGTGGCACTAACATCATCGGAAGTGAAATTTCCCCCACGTGATATAGATTCTCTACGGGGCAAGGCTGGTTTCTTCTCTTTGAAGGAGAAATTATGGTGTTTATTCTGGCGCTGTTTATCAGTCCTGCCTGACCTGATTTCCATCACCCAGAATACGGACACTTCTTGTCTTAAGTTCTCTGGCTGAGGAGTCACCCAGTCCGGAAATAAACATTATTTCACATGAGGGTTGTTTTCTTTGATTTATGCTGCCTCCGAGCAGATCACAGAGGGAGAGAGAAGGAAAGGCTGGTAAAAGGACTGCTAAGAGGCTAAGTTTCATCTCCCGCGGGATTTTTCTGACGGGTCTTGGAGCTCGCTGCATTGTCTGGTTTCTTTACGAGGAAGACTTTTAATCTCAGGAGAGGCTAGAGCCAGAGAAAGCTTCCGAGCGTCAGACACTCGTATCTAACCTGAGTCATAATCGTGATCCTTCGCTATCTGACCTGGGTCTCGTGGACTTGAGGGTCGAGGGTAAATTCTGCTGCCTCAGTTGTCTTGCTCACCCTCCGCACTGGTACCTCCTGGCCAGTCTCCATCCCCCTGTATCCCTGTGGGCGCCTCACCTGTAATTTCTGGTGGTGTCTGCTTTCTGAGCATCACTGCCTCCAGGGTTGCTGTCTTGCTGTGACTGCCAGGGCCAGGTCAGGCCACCTCGGGCTGGTCCTCTGGGACCTCAGCATTTTCTCGCTACGGCTGCTCTCCTGCGCCACTGTGTCACACCATCGCCTAGAATCTTTGGTGCTTTGGCCGTTGGCTGGTTCTCTCTCTTCCCATGGACGTCTGCTCATTCTCAAGTTTGCCACTTTACCTGCATGAACCAGGAGGCTGCAGCTTGAAGTTCCTAGCGTCATTGCCATGCTCAACGCACCCCAGCCTCTGGATGTGTCCCTGGAACGCGGCCGACTCTTGGAAGGTGAGAGGGCGCAATAGTTAAGGCACCAAGGTCACTGACTGGGTTCCAGTCCCAGCTCTGCTCCCTACTAGTTGTGTGACTTCGAGAAGTATAATCTCTCTTTCCGTGCATTTCCTCAGCTATAAAGTGAGAATGGCACTTTTTCCTCTGCTTCCCAGGGCTATAGGGAGGATTAAATGGTTACACAGAGGTCCATCACTTAGAATAGTGCTCGGCTCACGGTATGAAGGGGCTTCCCAAGTGATGCTAGTGTTAAAGGATCTGTCTCCAATGCAGGATACATAAGAGACGAAGGTTCAGCCCCTAGGTGGGAAAGATCCCTTGGAGGAAGGCCTGACAGCCCCCTGCGGTGTTCTTGCCTGGGAAATTCCACCCACAGAGAAGCCTGGTGGGCTACGGTCCATGGGGTCACAAGGAATTGGACGTGACTGAAGTGACTGAGCATGCACGCGTGGTTGAAATGTGGGAGACATTTACAGTGGCTACTTGTCTGCCGTGTCCGTTTCACTGAACGCTTTCTCATCCAGCTCCAGGTTTGCAGTGATTCTTCCTGTGCCCCCAGTACAGAAGCGATCTTCCTTTTCTCCGTTTTCTTTTCTGCACTCCCACTGCCGTGGGGCCAGGGCTCTGATGGCACAGCGCCTCGAAGCCTTTCCTCCTCAGGTCAGCCTGTCCAGGATGGTCACCACCAGCCACACGCGGCCACGAGCACCTGAAACGTGGCCGCTCGGATGTGAGCCGGGCCGTGACTATAAAATGTGCCTGGGAATGTCAAAGGGAAGTCTGAGACAAAGAATGTACAGTTCTCTATTGGTAATTATGTTGATTCCATGTTGAAATGATAAGTTTTAAATACACTGGGTCCAAAGAAATATATTATTAAAATTAATTTCCCCTGTTCTTTTAATTTTTTACTTGTTTATTTATTTTGGCTTGTGGGATCTTAGTTCCCTGACCTGGGACTGAACTTGGGCCCTTGGCAGTGAGACAGCAGAGTCCTCACCACTGGTCTGTCAAGGCATTTCCTCCCCTGTTTCTTTTAAAATATTTTAACTTGGCTACTAGAAATAGGGGCTCCCCTGGTGGTGCAGTGGTATAGAATCCACCTGCCAATGCAGGAATGACTTGGGTTTGATTGCTGGTTCAGGAAGATCCCTTGGAGAAAGAGATGGCAACCCACTCCAGTATTCTTGCCTGGGAAATCCCGTGGACAGAGGAGCCTGGTGGGCTGTAGTCCGTGGGGTCGAAAGAGTTGGAAATGACTGAGTGGGTGCATGCACACACACACGCACACACACACACACACGCACACACACACACGAAATAAGTTTCTGCTGTGGTAAAATATACACAAGATACCACTTACCATTTTAATCATTTTTAGGGCTAAGTTCAGTGGCATTCAGACAATTCACTTTGTTAGGGAAGCACCATTTCCACCTCCGGCGCTTTTCATCTTTCCAAACTGAAACTGTACCCATTACACACTCATGCCCCCTTTCCGCTTCCCCCCAGCTGCTGTCCCCACTGTTCCACTCTTTGTCTCTAATAAGTTGGTATTCTTGGTACCTCAGGTGAGTGGACTCTTGTAATATTTTTGCCTTTTGTGATTGAATTATTTTACTTAGCACAGTATCTTCAGGGTTCAGTTATGTCTTAGCATGCACCAGGATTTTTTTTAGGGCTGAATAGTATTCCACTCTGTGTGTCTGTAAGATCACATTTTGTTTTTCCATTGATTCTGGGTTGTTTCCACTTTTCGACACAGTGACTAACACAGGGGAGTGTAAATTTTACACACAGTGTGCATTGCATTTCTGCCGAGCAGCACCATGCTACGGTGTTTATAAATTAACAAGCCGTGGCTTGGAGTGGCTTCCAGTAAAGGCTCGGAAACACTGCCCTGGGCTGCCCCTCCAGCCCCTGCCTTCCTCCCTGCCCCTCCAGGGCTCCTGCCTTTCTCTGCTCTCAGACCTTTTCCTTGTGTCTGCCTTTGGCTGCCCCCGACTTTGGTTACTGCGGAAATTCGTCTCAAGAAGCCCTTTGCTGTTTTTAGACACTAAGTTGTGTCCAGCTCTTTTGTGACTCCATGGACCCCTGGATCTCTACAAAAGTTCTTATAAGGCACTGGGTTGGGGTAAAGGGTGGGCGAGAAGGATTTGATCTTCTTTTCAGGGTTTGAGACCCTGGCCGTGACTCTGCAGGGCTGTATTTGGGTGTGAGGTAGGGCTAAGGAGACAGAGCCAGAGGATGGAAGACTTTCTCCGGGTGCATGGTCCCCGACCCCAGAATTGGAGAAGGAAAGACCTTTTCAGCAGACTATTCGCCCTGAGAAATTTTCCATTTTATTTTTTTTACCAAAGCGGCGTTACCTCGGGCTAAGTTTCTTTTGTTTCTGAAAATGCTTCATAACCCGCGTCGGTCACAATTAAATGTGGTCCAGAGTTATGTGGGGTGCACACAGTCATTTCTGTCTGATGTGTGGATGAGGACTGACACAGCCTCTCAGCTTGGCAAGCCCTCTGTGGTTTTAGGGACTCCAGCTCAGTCTTTTTAGACACATACGCATTGTCCTCTCGTTTCTAATATGGATGAAGAACATTTCTAATATGGATGAAGAGGTGGAGTCTGACTCAGCACACTTCTCTTTCACTATGTATTTCTCTTTGGTTTTTGAACTCTTCAAATATTTGGATGTTCACTCTTTATATCCGTATATCTGTGTTCTATCTTCAAACTGAGCAACACGTTAGTAAAATTAATTTCATTGTTTTTACAAAGAAAATAGAATAAAGTGGAAATTCCCTGGCCTTCCCATGGTTAGGGTTCTGCACTTCCAAGTCAGGGTTGGAGGTGGGGAGCGGGGCATGGGTTCTATCCCTGGTCAGGGAACCAAGATCCCACATGCTGCAGGTCCAAAAAAAGAAAAGAAAACAGAATAAAGTAAAGCAAATAATTTCTGCTTTTTTCCTGGACCTCATAGGTCACTTTCTGGGCTGCAGGTACCTTGCTTTGGAGTCGTAATATACTTTTAAAAGTGTAAGATGCCAAATCCTAAGAGTGTAAGTAATTTGTTCTGCTCTTATTAGTGGCAGGTCAAAATGATGACTACAGCTGAAACTATCCATTTACCGGTACCAAAACCTACAACAAAGGATTAGAAATATTATAAAAATTGTATGAGGTATCCAAGGCTGCTTTTTCCCCCCTAGACGAGTATTACGCTGGCAAAGTGACAAGATATTGATTATATACATTGCTTTCATTGTATTTCCCCAGGTAGACCACTCATTTACTGTCAATAATCATCACCCCTGGGAATTCCCTGGTAGTCCGGGGGTTAGGACTCCAGGCTTTCACCGCTGACAGCACAGGTTCAACCCCTGACCGGGGAGTAAAGATCCCTCCCACAAGCCCTGCCGTGCACCTAAATAAATAAATAATATAAACTTTAGACACCTTTTTTTTTATTTTTAATTGTCATCCCTGTGTAAAACTTTCAGGCTGGCAGTGTTACCTACAATAAGACATAGAGGATATTCTTGCAGACTCCGATGGCAAACACAGAAAGCATGGACCAAGGTGGTGAGATCAAGGCAGGTCAATTACTCGCAAGAGATTGGCTACATCATTCCCACACAGAAGAAAAATATTCAGACCTCAGTATGCATGTCTATCTGACATTAATTATTTGTGCTTTTAGAAAAATGGTATCACTCATCTACGAACTTTCTCAGATTTTGGAAGTTTCTAGATACAGCCCTCAGCAGGCAGTCTGCCCCAGACCTGGCCAGGGATCTGCTTAGATGGCGAGTTACACGAGTGGACGTGGTCTTTCTCGGCAGCTCCCCACACCCCGCTCCTTGGTGTTGGGAGGATTAGCGTAATTAGAGCCTGCGCTTGTGCAGCACTTTGGCATTCCTAGATGAAAAGTGCTAGATGAGCGTAAAATTTTATAACTGTAATGGAATCCAAGCAAATAGCATTGTAATAAATGGGTCTTGCTGCTGATACCGCATTCAAGAGTCTCCTCTTTATTATCTCATGTTTACTATATGTGATGAACTGAGGTGATTAATAACAATGATAATAATTACTCCTACAGCATTTTATGCTTTCAGAGGGCTTTGCAACTGGTTCATTATTTAATCTTTAATCTCCACAGTGTCTCCTGTGCTATGTCAGTTGCGCTTGTTTGGTTAAACGTTTTCATAGAAAGGGAGACATCGGAGAAACAGAGAGGGGGGCTGAAGTTTTCAAGTTCCTGGAGCACGGCAGTGTGGAAGGTGAAGATGGATAATGAGTTGGAAAGGAGGATGAGGTGGGAGGTGGGAGAAGAAAGGTCCAGGGAACAGTGGGTACCGCACGGGGCTGGGTGGCAGATGGCGATGCCTGGGGTGTGACGAACTGAAGCAGGAGTATTTGAGAAGCTAAATTGAAGGACAACTTGATCCAGGATTTGGGGATTGAGGTTTCCACCCCAAGGGCCCCTCTGTCAGGGCCTGGGTGCTCTAGTGGAATTTCCGTGGTCGCCTGTGTTCACTCAGCTGGTCTGTAACACCTGGTCAAGGTTGCTCAAGGGGAGGAGGGCTTTATGTGGCAGCTAATTGGGTGCTATGAGGAACGGACCCCCAAACTGTAGTGTCAGCAACTGAGCAAGGCCTAATCAGCTGCTTGGAGTGCCCACTTGGGGATCGGCCCTCGCTAAGCCGGCGCTCCAGGTATTTGCAAGACGAGCAGTGTGTCAATTACTCCGTGGATGGCCAGATTTATGCGATTTTTGGCAGCGCTGCTGAGCTATTAATCATGTCTCAGGAAGAGGCTCCATGTAAACCACAAACAAATGGCACGTCTCGTGGACCATCCTGGCAAAACAATGTCATCCCCTGTATCTTCTGCCGACGTTGAAGGGGACAGTGAGGATGGATACACAGAGGTGGAGAGCAATACTCCACTACCATCTACCTTTTCCCTCTCTTTTCAAAAATAAAGACCAAGCCATGTTCTCTGAGCCAAGGAGACCAGATTCCTTCTCCACCTCTTGAAATGGCATATTTCATAAAAATGCACCCATTACACCATTTTCTTTTAATAAGTGAGAGTTTCACGGCTTTCCTTTATTTTTAGTACATTGCCGTTTACATCGGCCAGACATGTAGATTTCTTATTCCTTGGTAAGCTACACATATCTCAATACATCTAATGTCATAATTAAATGTCATCAGGCTAATGTGTATGAGTGTTTTGAGCTTTATCGCTAATTGCTGTGTTAGCATGAATTAGACAGAGAAGTAATTAGAAGCCCCGATGTAGCTGTTTCATGTGGTGCAGTTTCTGGGACAGCCTCTGTGTGTGTGTGTGTGTGTCTGTGTGTGTGTGCACGCGCGCACGTGCATGCTCATGCATGTGTATGTGAACTGTTCTCCCCTCTTCCCCCCAGTTCCTGACCCCTCAATGCTAGTGTCTCTCGCCCGTCGGTGCAGAGGTCTTTGAAACCAGAATGGAAGCCATTGTCTCCAGGAGGGGTTCCACGTTTCTTGAAATAAGCAATTTTCTATAATCAGTCACCAGGGAAAGCTTCACTCTGAGAAGCAGAATTAATGGGAGACAGGTTTTAGGGTTTCAAGAAAGCACGTTTATCTTCAGGACAGATGAGTTGGGATCGGGGTGTGTGCGTGTGTGTGTGTGTGCGTGTGTGTGTGTGGTGAGAGGCGCTGGATTTGTGCAAAGGAGAAAATAGGACGACACTTGTTTGCAGTTTGAGACTTTCCCCAATCTTCCTACTTTCATCCAACCCTTAAGGACACATCCTGCTGACGAATGACAGTTGGACATTTCTTCTGCCTCTTTCCCTCTGCCCTCATTCCTTCTTGGTTTTGTACTAAACAGGAGTAATCATATTCTGGCTTCGGGCTTCTCTGGCTCTGGGTGGGGTGGGGGGTGAGGAGGGGGTGTTGAGGGGGTGGGTAGAGGGGAGGAGGAGACGGTGGAGGGGTGAGGGGGGAGGTAGGAAAGGTGTGAGGGTTGGGAGTGGGCGATGTGGGGAGTAAGGGGCGAAGGATGGGGGAGGGGGGTGGGGGGGAAAGGATGCTAAGGACACAAGGCCAGGCCTCCATCACTCAGGTCCAGGAGAGCCCCCAGCCCCCTGTTCTGCTTCCGCCCAGGGCTCCTCGGCAGTACTGCTCTACCTCTGGACCCCTTTTCTTGGCAGGGTGTGACTGTCCACTGTGGAGCTGGCAAGACAGTGTCAGAGCCTCAGGGAAAAGTCCATCCTGGGATAACCTTTATCTGCCAGAGAGTCCTTTACCACCTGCTTGATAGGCGATTTTAATTCACTGCTGCTGGGGTGATAGGGAATATCCAAGAGAGAGAAAGCAAGCGAGTCCTTCACTGTACTGAGTTCCCCAGAGGCTATTCCCACAGCCCCGAGATACACTGTGCATTTGGCCTGTACCTGTTTTCTTCATCCAGATATTTTTTTATACAGTGGATTTAAGCGCCTGCCCTGCTCATGTCTGAGCAGCTTTTCGCTGTGGTTTCAGCTCTTGTCCTCGAAGTAGCCTACAGAGCTGTTCCTCTCCCAGGGCAGGAACGGGAGAATGAGAAAGCCTGACAGCTCTGACAAGCCTTGTCAAATCCCCATCCCCAGAGGGGCCTCCTGCCCATTAGGAGGCTGATTGCTGACGGAGGGGGCCGGGGGTGGGGGTAGGGGGGGCTGCTGCCTGGATTCCGGCAGAGACAAGATCAAGGCCTCCTCGTGCACTGCCAGAGCACTGGGCCTCCCTCCCCTTGACCAACATGTTTTGACAGAAGGGCTTGTCAACAAATAGGCCTGGGGTCAGAAGATAAAGAGTCGTCATTTAGAAATAAATGCCCGTGATTTCTCTTCACCATTTGTAACCTCTTTTTCAGCTTTTTCCCTCCCCCTCACCCCCTCCCCAGGCTTTTGCACACCAGCAAAGTGCGCATGCAAGCCTCCCGCTGGACGCTTGTGCCCTGATGCTCACTCTTCCTGGGGGCTTCTAGTTCCTTACTTTCCTAAACAGCTCCTTCCCCGCTTAAAAAAAAATCTCAAGGCTGTGTGAAAGCATGTCAGAAGCAAATTGAAAAGCCCAATGCATGTAAGTTATTAGGTGGTAGGACAAATGAGATCCAAGTTCATAAATGCTGATAGTAAATTGCGGAGTAAGAGAATTGCCACAGAAGATAGTGAAACAAACTTCTATGGTGGAGGAAAGGCAAGAGGGGGTCAGGAAAAGTTCCTGGAGGATGAGGAGATTAGGTCAGGGCTTGAAGGATGGGTGGCATTTTGACAGAGCAAAATGGAGCAGAATGGAGGCTTGGGGGAGGGGTAGAATGTCATCGGTATTTGTTATACGTGGGCACCCAGATCCATTCAGCCTACGTTTTGGTAATAGCTCTCAGCTTTCTTTTGGATGTCCACCCCTGATGCCTTTCACTGGGTCCAGTTGGGCTGATGCCCTGGAGGTGGCAGGGGACCAGGCCTGGCCAGTGGGACTCAAGAGTAAAGAAGAGAGAAGAGAGCACAGACACTTCACAAAAGAAGAGTCAGCAATGGCAAATACGGACATGAAAATGTGCCTGATGTTGTTAGTTATCAAGGAAAGAGAAATTGAAGTCAGTGAGAAATTAAAGCCGCCGTGCATCTGCCAGAACAGAAAAACATTAAAAGACAATAATAGTAACTGCTGGAGAATATGTGAAACGATCAGAACTTTCATACTCTGCTGATGGGAACCCAAAACGGTACAACTAGTCTGGAAAACTGTTGGCGGTTTCTGTTTATATACAGAATCAAGCAATTTTTCTCTTCCTCTTTTAGACATTTACTCAAAAGAAATAAAAGCATAAATCTACAAAAATGTTCACTGCAGCTTAGTTCCTAATAGCAATAAATTGGAAACAACCCAAATGTCAACCAACAGGGAAAAGGAAAAACAAAATGTGATATATCCATTAACTGGAATACTATTCAGCAAATAAAAAGGAATCCAACAGCTTGGAGGAATCTGAAAAACACTATTTGGAGTCAAGCCATTTGCAAGAGATGACACACTTGATCTCATTTGTATAAAGTTCAAAAACAGGCAAAACCAATTTAAGGAGATAGAAATCAGAAGAGTGGTGGTTACTGGGCAGAGAAATAGATTAATAAGAAAGGGGCTCATGTTGATGTATGACAGAAATCAACACAATATTGTAAAACAGTTATCCTCCAATTAAAAATAAATTTAAAAACAGTGTATATATTCATATATAAAAATATTTATAATATAAATATTATATTTTAATATATTTGTATAAATAAAATGTTGTATATATTTGTCAAAACTCATTGATTATACCCTTAAAATTGGTGTACTTTCCTTAGGTAAATAATATTGCAATTTTAAAAAGCCAGAATGTTCAGCAAAAGTTGAAGAAAAGTATTTTACAAGTTCCACCGCCCGAAGAAAATCAGTATTGACATCTGGCATAGTTCCTTCTAATATTTTTAATTTACATGTGCTTATTTTAAAAACAGTTGTAACAAGATTCATATTTAACATTTGGTCCCTTTTTCATTTAATAGCATATTGTAGGCATTTCTTATGATATGAGTTTCTGAAAACGCGAGTGGCTGGGCCGAGGTTCACTGCGTCTATATTTCCTGTCTATAGCAGGGTTCTAAACCAGTGATGCTCAGGTTTCTGGTGTGAGCCATTGAATGATCACCTTGTGACAAATTCCCAGAGAAAGACTAGGTCGAAGAGAAGGGCCGTCTTTGTGCTCCTTGACACATATGTCGTTTAACATTAGCTTTAGTGCCTTAGGGAGATTCAAGCACATACGGACAGAGCTAAGACAGCTCATGTCAGCCCATTTTGCAGTTTTTATGTATTCTCTATTCTTTGTTGTCTACATTGGAGTCCTAGGGACATATATCCACCATGAAGTGAATTATTTATTGGCATGCGTGGGGCTAGCTCAAATGCTGTCGATCTCATTTTAATTCATAAAATTAAAAAAATATATATGTCAAGGCCATTTGACTAGCATTCGCCTAAGAGCTGGAGGCTCAGCTGCTCAATGTGTAGCTTTACTCCTCTCGTGCTGAAGCGTCTTATCTCTGCTCCTAATCCCATTTCGGGAAAAGCTTGTGACCTTGGCTGGACCCTTCGCCTGCTGGTCTTGGCATCAGGGAACTCCTCACGCCGTATCATCTATGGAGAAGACTCTGGCCAAAGCCTGAAGGGAAGGAGCTGACCGACCTGTGATTCTGTGTCAAACATAACACAGAGGTTTTCTCGTTTAATTGGCACAACTGCCTTTTGAGGTGGATGCTGTTCCTATTTTACCCCAGAGGAAATGGAGGTCCAGAGAGTTAGGTAAGCTGCTTATGGTAGAAATGGTCATTCAAAAAAGAGATATTTGTGGTTTGAAGATAAAGCAGCAAGTCGTATCTTGTTCTTATTCCCGCTGTAGCAGCCCTTCTCTGGGAAGGCCCAGGAGTCTGTGCAGAAGGAGATAAGATGTTGCAGCTTCCAGTGGACCTGTGTTAGCCAGAGCAACGGCAAGCACACCACATCCGGTGGTGGTGGTGGTGGGAGTGTTGGAAAACAAAGTATGTGTGGGGCAGGCTGGGACTCAGGCTGAATCCAACACCGGACACTCTTGGTGGCAGCTTTGGGTCCAGCTGTGGTTCCATGAAGATGGCTGTTTTCCCACTGAGTGACTTAAAGATGAAAACAGCTGACTCTGCTGCCAGCCCTGTGTGCTCTCTCCTCGAGCTGCTCTTGTCCCATGAAGGGGTGTTTTCCGCAGGGAATCAGGGTAACGGAGGACGTTAGAAAGTGTCAGGTCCAGGGACTTCCCTGGTGATCCAGTGACTGAGACTCTGTGCTCCCAATGCAGGGTGCCCGGGTTTTACCCCTGGTTGGGGCGCTAGAGCCCACATACCGCAGGCTTCCCGGGTGGCACTAGTGGTAAAGAACTTGCCTGCCAATCCTGGAGATGTAAGAGACTCAGGTTTGATCCCTGAGTCGGGAAGATCCCCTGGAATAGGAAATGGCCCCCCACTGCAGCATTCTTGCCTGGAGAATCTCCATGGACAGAGGAGCTACAGTTCGCGGTGTTGCACAGAGTCGGACACCCTGATTGAAGCGACTTATCGCACAAAATTTCCCATGTGCGGCAATGGAGATCAAGGATCCCGCGTGCCACAACTAAAGATCCGGCACAGCCAAACGAATACAAAACAAACCCCACAGAAAGCTGGGCAGTAGCACTAATCGCCCCTTTTATTTTTTTTTGAAAGCAAGTGTTAGGTCCAATTCAGAATGGGGAGGGACACAGAGAGAGTTTAGTGACATTGCAGGTCTCGATTTTGGACTCTTCTTCTATCCCGTATTTTTCCCAGAAGATTAAGCACTGGTGACCTCTATGGACACCTTAGATTTTGGGGAGAGTGTTTCATATTCCTCTATCAAATGATTTTTCTGCTTGAGGTTTGCCTCCTCATTTAAGACCCACAGAGATGCCTAAGCTTTCTCAAGAGGAGGGACTCAGTCAGAAGTGATACCATTGGTAAGGGCCACGGCTTGAGGTGACACACCCCACGACTCTGGCCCCATGGCTCCGCCTGTCTGTCCTGAGGTCTGAGGGCATCGCTAATCCCCACTGTGACCCAGGCTTTCAGCACGCTGGCTGGGGAACTGGCTAAAGTGCCAGCAGGAACGCTGCAAGTACGACCGTAGCCTTAGGGTAAATGGCCTTTGATATAAATTCCATGGTAAACAGAAGTTAAAGGATATCTCTTTGTCATCCCACTTCATGGGAAATAGATGGGGAAACAGTGGAAACAGTGTCAGACTTTATTTTTGGGGCCTCCAAAATCACTGCAGATGGTGATTGCAGCCATGAAATTAAAAGACGCTTACTCCTTGGAAGAAAAGTTATGACCAACCTAGATAGTATATTCAAAAGCAGAGACATTACTTTGCCGACTAAGGTCCGTCTAGTCAAGGTTTTTCCTGTGGTCATGTATGGATGTGAGAGTTGGACTGTGAAGAAGGCTGAGCGCCGAAGAATTGATGCTTTTGAACTGCGGTGTCGGAGAAGACTCTTGAGAGTCCCTTGGACTGCAGGGAGATCCAACCAGTCCATTCGGAGGGAGATCAACCCTGGGATTTCTTTGGAAGGAATGATGCTAAAGCTGAAGCTCCAGTACTTTGGCCACCTCATGCGAAGAGTTGACTCATTGGAAAAGACTTTGATGCTGGGAGAGATTGGGGGCAGGAGGAGAAGGGGACGATTGAGGATGAGATGGCTGGATGGCATCACGGACTCAATGGACGTGAGTCTGAGTGAACTCCGGGAGCTGGTGATGGACAGGGAGGCCTGGTGTGCTGCGATTCATGGGGTCGCAAAGAGTCGGACACGACGGAGCGACTGAACTGAACTGAACTTCGTCATCTCTCTCATTCTCTCACACAAACTCTCTCTCTCTTTCTCATACATTCAGTAGAAAAAAAAAAAAACTGTTTGGACTAACATCTTGGTTTTATAATCTTATTTTTATATTAATGAGAATACTATCAAGTGAGGGGAAGGGGAGAGGCATAGAAAGAGACAGAACCAGAAAGAGGAAGACAGATGGAGGAAGAAATTGCCTTTCGCCAGTAATATTCAGAATCACTCACCCATGGGTCATAAACCATTGAAAAACTTCCTTGGAATTGTCCAGCCTTAAATAATGCTCTGGGTACTATTAATACAAATCTAGGATCTGAGTTGATTGCAGAAACAGGTAGCAATGTGAAGCAGTGTATAAAGAAGGGATTTTGGCATCAGTAAGATCTGGGTATGAATTGCAGTTTTGCTACTTGTTAGTTCTGTGACTATGGGGTGTTGTCGAAACTTTCTGTAAAGTGGGGTTAATAATGCCAATCAGAGGCTATTCTATTAACAAAGTGAGATAAGACATGCGAAAGTCTTCAGGGCATACATTTAAGTGGATGCCTAACTCATCAATTCTCTACCTGGTAGATTTATCCTAACATGGTCTCACACTGCAGCCTCCGTCTTAACTGTGAGTTTCTCTTGGCACTTTGATAATTGCCATTAGTCTCTAAAATGGTGTCCATGGTCAATGTATTTCACCATGAATTTTATGGTTCAATATATTCCAGGTGGTGCTCATGGTAAATAATTCACCTGCCAATGCAGGAGGCTCAAGAAATACAGGTTCGATCCCTGGGAAGATTCCCTGGAGTAGGAAAAGGCAACCGTCCCAGTATTCTTGCCTCGAGAATCCCATGGACAGAGGAGTCTGGTGGGCTACAGCCAGTGGGATTGCAGAGTCAGACACGACTGAGCACAAAGTCTAACTTGACCAGGTGAGAGGGTGGGAGATGAAGATGTTCTGTTTGTAAAGGTAGGCAAAAAGGTCTGCTCTCATGAATGCATCTGTTCATTTAGTATATCTTTTCCCTAAATGAAAAGGGCTCTCCATGAAGGACTGATTCTCGGACCATCCCACAAGTAGGTTATGTTAGTCCCACGTCACAGGTGGAGAATCTAAAGCTGGAAGTTTAAGTATTCTGGGTGACTCCTCTGCTAGTAAGTGGCAGAGCTAAGATTCTAAGCTGGTTCCTCCTGGTCCAAAGCCTCCCCACTGTCCACACTTATAGACAAAGAGTTTTAACATAACAAAATAACATCCTTGATCCCAGTGACATTGCATGGGAGTCAGATGTTGTCTTCCGTTCCATAGGCTCTTTGGGTACAAGGCTTGCCTAAAACTTGAGTACCCAATCCACCTCTTTGATAAGTTAAAATGGAGCCTTAGAGCAAAAAGAGAGAAGAAGGAGGTTAATAAAATCACTCACATGTCATCACTGTTAACATTTTCACTCACACACATATTCATTAAAAAAAATTTTTTTGTTTGTTTGTTTTAGAGGTTATCAGCAAGAAAGTTGCCAGAATCTTCTTAAAAGGTTCTTACTTCTTGATTCATGGCTGGTTTTCTGACTCCACTTCAGAAAATCTTCCTGGTGCTTTTATTCCTCAGGAGCGAGGCTGTCCCTGGCTCACACCCCTCTTCCCCTCCACACCAGGAGGTCACCCTCTTGGCTTATAGTAATATCCCTTCCTTGGCATCTCTGAGGACCTAATGGCTGGAATTCCTGCTGGGCTAGGAATCATTCTTTTTTGTACATTCCCTAGGAATTTTCTCTTTTGTAAGCCACGGGACATACAATTAGAAAAATTCTCTTTCAAACGATTTAAAAACTTAGAAAGAGTTGCTGTCTCTAAAGGATAGGTTTTGGATATCTGAAAAGTTTACTTAT
The DNA here is from genome assembly GCF_001704415.2 of Capra hircus. Taxonomy (NCBI): domain Eukaryota; kingdom Metazoa; phylum Chordata; class Mammalia; order Artiodactyla; family Bovidae; genus Capra; species Capra hircus. Next base: position 8,525,355 of record NC_030830.1, on the reverse strand, counting down.
GTAAGCCACCTCACTCGCAGGAAAAGGGAGTTCATCCAGGAGAATGAGAAACATCCCAAGCTTTGTGTTCCAGGAGGGTTCTGGAACTCTAGAGACCAGGGTGTGAAGCCTTGTTGCAGGCTGAGATGCAAGAGGCGTGTCCCTTAACTGCTCTGTCTTCAAAATAGGATGATATAGTTCACACAGAGGTGTTGCAAGGACTGAGATGGGGTATGCAGAGGTCCTAGGACGTCAGGCCCAGAAACTGCTCAAAGGACAATCTCTTATAGTCAGAGCAAGTAATTCAGAGGGTGAGACCGGCCCTTCTCTCTTCCAGGAAACATTTGGGTCTGTCTGAAATGATCATGCTTCCTTCTTTGGCTGTGCGAGTTTTAAATTTGCCTTGTAGAAAGGACACGGAGGGGTTAAACAGGAATACAGTTTTTAGCCGTCTTGGCGTTTTCCCTCTTTGTTTAACATCAAAGTGGCCCGCAGTCCATTTTGCCAGTTTATACATATTGTTGTACTCAGAGAAAGGCTGGAGGAGCGGAGCTGGCTGCCTGATTAGCTGTGACTCCCTTGCAGGCTGGCTTAAGAGCCCAAATGGATTCTACCCCTCCAAGGTTTTAATGATAAGGGAGCGGGGGAAGGGGCGGGGAGACTCTCCTTCCCTTTTGGAAGGAGACTTTGTGGAGGCCCCGCTAATAAATCATTTGTTCCTTCTAAATGCACGCTCGCATTCACATAAGCACAGACTCAGATGGTTCCCACTTGAAATTTCTCATCAAGTGCAAATAGCTCCCAGCCCGGATGGCTGAGCTGTTTTCCAGCCCCTCTTTGTGCGGGCGTTCAGCTTGGGAGCAGCCCTGGGGACTCACTTGGGGATGGATCAAGGCCAGGAAACAAAGTCAGAGGCTCACTTGGTCCCCTCCCTACCCCGCCTCAGCCCTCATCCCACCACCCTCCTCCACTCCTTTCTCCCTCCACTTTGAATTTCAAGACAGGAGAAAACCGGGCCACAGAAAGGATTTAGGAACTGACCTTCTCTCCCCCAGTCCTTGAGAATCACCCTGAAGCCTGCCCTCTCCCAGGGCAAGGTTTGCCAGCTCTGGAGGAGGCTGTGCAGAAAAACGGGAGCAGCGGGAGGGAAATTGGCAAGAAAAACTGTGCTCACCTGCCTGAACCCAGTTCCGCTCCTGCGCCTCCTTCTGCCTGGCCTGGGGAGAGCTGAGGGGCGGTGGTGCGGGTGGTGTCGGGGGAGCAGCGGCCACGTGCTCACTTCCGAACAGGCTCCCCTCGGCCTGCCTCCCCGCCCCTCCGGTCCGTCCAGTGCGGTCCAGCCCAGGGCAGCCGCCTGCCCGTCCCGTCGGCCGGAGTCATTTGGAGCCGCCAGGTTCGCCTTTCTGTACAGGTGCGCAGCCTGGATAACCGGTGATTAATGCCTGTGTCTGGCCGGGCCCTGAGGGTAATTTGATTTGCTTGATATCTAGAGTGATCACCCCCTTTTCCCTGCCTCCTCCCTTTCTTTGCCAGAGTTTGTGGCCGTGTTTACCTTCGTCGGTGTTTTAAGGTGATGAATGACACTTGTTTCTGGTGTTTGTTTCCGCCCAAGTTTTAATTAAATTTTGCACGAGGCTTCTGTAATTATGGCCCTGGGTCTCTCTCCTTCATCTTCCCTCCCTGAAGTTACTCAGCACTCAGAATGCTCTCCAGGTCTCCTTTCTCTCCCCCTCAACATCTAACCCCAGTGTTGGGGGGCCAGCAGGAGGCCCCCATCCTTGCAGCCAGGACCTTTGGGTTTTGTGATCTGTGATGACACAGTTCATGTCCCGCTCTGATGGCTTCCTCTGGACTGGAGCGTGGGACGAAGCTCACCTGCAGGAAGAGAGCTAGCCTTGTCCTAGGTGACGTCTGCAAAATCACCCCCTAAGTAGATACTGCCAGGCCTGCCAGGAGGCCTCTGTCTCTGTTATGAGTGGGGTGAAGCTGTATTTTCCTGTTCTTTTCCTCTTTCCTTTCTAAAAGCTGTACGGAGCTTCTGTATGTTCCAATTGAGAGAACGCCCACATGGCCGAGACAGCAAGAGCAATGGAGTAATGGTCTAGGAAATAAATGAAGTGAACCAACCCAGGGATGCTGTCTGCCTGCAAAGTGGAGATAAAATTAGAGCAAGTCTGTCTGGTTCAACTTATGGTGGGTCCACAGTTTGGGCCACGAAGTAACCTGAATTGTATATCTGAGGTTGCAAAAATTGGCTAAGTTTCTTCAACTGTGTTATTCACCTGCTTTTGTTTTGGTTTGTCTAACTCACTCCCAGAGAACTCATAAGAAAGATATTCCAAATTCCAAATAAGGAAGAGGAAAAAAAGATCACATTCTTAAGAAACAGTTAAGAGAAATTTTAGTCCAGAGCAGTTAAGGGGCTGACCTAGAAACACCTTTTTGGTTTCAACATGGACTTATTAAGACTGTGCTGGGTGTTGTGAGGATGCCAACGGCATGGGGTGTGGTCCTTGCCTGCCTGGATGGAGCTTCAAAACCCCATTAGGCACAATAAGGCTGACGCATTTAAAAGAGTTCTGAGAGGCCTGTGGTGTTATGGAGGAGACAGGATGGAGTCTATACGAGGGCAGGAATTCTCCACCCTCCTCTGCTACTAATGAGTGCTGAGGCCCCTGGCAAGTCATTGTTCAGGCTTGGTGTTCTCGCTACCTATTAAGAAAGTGAAATTAAATAATCTCTTAAAGTTCCTTAGAGCTTAATCTTAGAATCTAATCACCAGCACCAGTAGATCTGTTGTATAACTAAGCAATAAAGAGAAGTATGCCGATGAAGAATACCACGAGCCCTGAGTTTGGGAAGGGCTTGTGTCTCAGCGAAGAGGACCAGCTTGAGGAGGGACCCCTGAGGCGCTAGGCTCAGGATGGACTTTGAAGGCGGGCGGGAGACACAGCAGCGAAATTGCAAGGTGTGTTTGGAGAATGGGGAATGGGTCAAAGGGTCGGAGTAGTTTGTAGAGGTTGCTGGTGAGGGGGACGCTGGAAAGTTGGGCTGGGGCCAGATGGGAGGGTGTTGAACTCTGGCCTAAGGAGCTAGAACTTGAGTTTGCGGGTGAAAGGTGGTTATGGAAAGGCTGATGCAACAAAGCGGAGGCTGCACAGGTGTGTTACTGGGGCGGCGTGGAAACAGCCCAGCCTTTGTTTTTGGCATAAGGGCTGGCTTGTCCATGGGGTCAAAAGCTTCACCTAACCAGATTCCCCTTGATCCTGGACATGACTCTTCTCTGCTTGGCGTTGCTCAATCAATCAACATAGAGTGCTGGGTCAAAAATAGAGCAAAAGACTTGTGGGAGCCTGGGGACAGCGGTCATTGCTTAACATTAAGAAAAGAAATTTTGGCAGGATATACATAGCCTAAAATTTAAATTGCAGCTCCTTTTAGGTATACAGATATGGTGAAGGACAAGGAAGCCTGGTGTGCTGCAGTCCGTGCGGTTGCAGAGTCAGGCATGACTTGGCGACTGAACAAGGTATACAATTCAGTGGCATTAAATATATTCACATGGCTGTACAACGATCACCACAGTCCATTTCCTGAACTTTTTCATCATTCTAAACAGAAACTCTATACCCATGAAACGATGACTACCCATTCCTCCCTCCCCCAGCCCTCAGTAACCACATTCTACTGTAGAATGTTTCCATAAATTTGCCTGTTTAAGGCACCTCATATAAGTGAAATCATATAATATTCGTCTTTTTGTGTCTGGCTTATTTTACTTAGTATAAGGTCTTTGAAATTCCTGTTGTGATGTGTGTCAGAACTTCATTCTGTTTCAAGACTGAATCATATTCCATTGTGTGTTTATTTTGTTTATCTATTCATCTGTTGATGGCCACAGGTGATTTTTACCTTTTTGCTAGTGTGAATGACATTGCACTGAAAATCTGAAATTTGGCTGAGAAAGACTGTACTCTCAATGTATGAAAAAAACATTTTTCTGCAGAGAACTTTGAGCAAGGACCAGACACCTCAGGTGGGTTGGATGACTTGGAGATCTGAGGGCTGTAGGGGATGTGAATGGAATGGCTTTTCTGACAGCTCCTTGACACTGAATAAGATGATGAGACAAGGTCTTGGCGGAAGGAAGGGAGTCTCCTGGGGAAGGAGACATAGAATCCCTCCTCCACCCTCCATACTTGCCCCCCATCCCGAGTTTCCTCTCTGCTTCTGTCCCCCAATCAAATCTGCTCACAAAGAAGGGCTGTTTGTTGGAATAAGGACCGACTGACCTTAAACCAACTTGCTATTTCTCTCAGGAGTATTAGCATTGTGCATCTCATCTCTCCTTAGATAAAATTAGATTTTGTTAATTGTCAGAAGGATTCCCGCATCTGACATGCAGGTGGAAGACATGTGGGTGTCTTTCCTGACCGCCTCACTTGCTGTAAACCTCAAGAAAGTACCCTTCCTTTCCTGTAGTGCGTGGGTTTGAGGAGGCAGGTACTGGCCCCTTTGGGATACCCTTGCCCTATAGGAGGAATGGGAGAAAGGACTGCAAACCTGGAGCATGGAGGAGCATTTCCCTGCTTTTGAGCTTTCTTGCTGCCGTCTTTGTTAGAGCCAAAGCTGTCCCGGGTTTCTCCACTTTCCTAGGATGAGGGCAGTTGGAAGCATGACTCTTTCTTTGGGGACCGCCTGGAGAAATTTTCCTAAGTTAGAGTGGGACTGAGCTGCCTGGATGAGGGACACCCCAGCTGCTTGCGTGCACAGCTGCAGGTGACTCAGAGACCGGACTCTCCCAGAGCCCTGCCTGCCAGTGCAGCCTTCCAGTGGTGAGACTCGCCTGAGGTTCCCACTCTGGCTGCACACCTGTCTCAGCCCTGAGACTCACAGGAGGCTGCTTCTATCCCAGGAAACCTCACAGACCAGAGGTAAGAGGAGCTGGCTGTTTTGAGTGTGTGCTTCAGCATGGTGGAGCAGAGAACAGGCTGAGTGTGCAACCACTGTGGCCGGGTGTGTTCAAGGTATGTGCAGAGCCCTTTCTCACTGGATGCTAAACAAGGACAAAGGTGGTGTATGGCTATCAAAACTTCCATCAGCTAGTCTGTCAACAAACATCCTATGTACTAGGCACAGGGGATGAGGAGATTAAAAAAAAAAAAGATAAAAAAGATCTGTTTTTTGTGTGCTCGAAGTAACGATAAGAAAGGCAAGTTCATAATCAAGTAGAATACAGAGTGTGCAAAATTGTAGTTCCCCCAAATGACCTCAGTATTTTCCTAAAATATGGTGTACTCATGGGCTTCCCTGGTGGCTCAGAGGGTAAAGAATCTGCCTGTAATTCAGGAGACCTGGGTTCGATCCCTGGGTTGGGAAGATCCCCTGGAGGAGGGCATGGCAACCCACTCCAGTATTCTTGTCTGGAGAATCTCCATCCATGGACAGAGGAGCCTGGTGGACTATAGTCCATGGGGTCGCAAAGAGTCGGACATGACTGAGAGGCTAAGCACAACACACATGCATAGGAATGGAAAATTTGAGGTGTAGGAAGGTCAAGAGTCTTTTCCAATGGCCTGGCGTGCTGCGATTCATGGGGTCGCAGAGTCGGACATGACTGAGCGAATGAACTAAACTGAACTGAAGGTCAAGAGATCAGGAGACTTTTACCATGGAAAAGATAGCTTGTTATCCTCACAGATTTTAAGATGAGGGGCAAGCACTGCCACAAGGGGCCACGTGGGAAAGCACCAATGTCATCAGGAAGCAGAGGGAGGGAGAAAATGTGGGTAAGAGCCTTTCTAGATATGCAGATGACACCACCCTTATGGCGGAAAGTGAATAAGAACTAAAGAGCCTCTTGATGAAAATAAAAGAGGAGAGTTAAAAAGTTGGCTTAAAGCATGACATTCAGAAAACTAAGATCATGGCATCCGGTCCCATCACTTTATAGCAAATAGATGGGGAAGCAGTGGAAAACAGTGGCTGACTTTATTTTTCTGGGCTCCAAAATTACTGCAGATGTTGATTGCAGCCATGAAATTAAAAAACACTTACTCCTTGGAAGGAAAGTTATGACCAACCTAGACAGCATATTAAAAAGCAGAGACATTACTTTGTCAACAAAGGTCCATCTAGCCAAGGCTATGGTTTTTCCAGTGATCATGAATGGATATGAGTTGGACCATAAAGAAAGCTGAGCACAGAAGAATTAGTGCTTTTGAACTGTGGTGTTGGAGAAGACTCTTGAGAGTCCCTTGGACTGCAAGGAGATCCAACCTGTCCATCCTAAAGGAGATCAGTCCTGAGTGTTCATTGGAAGGACTGATGTTGAAGCAGAAACTCCAATACTTTGGCCACCTGATGTGAAGAGCTGACTCATTGGAAAAGATCTTGATGCTGGGAAAGATTGAGGGCAGGAGGAGAAGGGGACGACCGAGGATGAGATGGTTGGATGGCATCACCGACTCAATGCACATGGGTTTGGGTGGACTCCGGGAGTTGGTGATGGACAAGGGAGGCCTGACGTGCTGCGGTTCATGGGGTCGCAAACAGTCAGACACAACTGAGTGACTGAACTGAACTGAACTGAGTGGCTTCTGTGGGAGCGACTGAACTGAACTGAACTGTGTGGCTTCTGTGGGAAGGTGAAGAAGCAAGAAAAACTGACGTAGGCCTGGCTAGTTGGAATAGTCCTATCAGGCGCTGGAACACAGGGACTGTCCCTCATTGTCTGGCCCTGGGTCCTGGGGTGATTAGGGCAGGTACTGAGTGGCCCAGAGTGTGAGAGCTGATAAGGGGGATAGTTGGGGTCTGGGCTCTGGATCAGCTGGTTTGTATTTGGAAAGTGCACTTGTGGATAAGTTGTCAACCATCTCTAGGGGTTGGTTAACCCTGGGAGGGCAGTCTCTCCAAGGGCAGCAAGGCCCCAGATATATCAAAGCACCAGAATACAGAAAAGAAAAGACATGGCTAGCACAGCATTGTGTCTGGTCCCACATGCTTTCCAGGAGGCTTCCCTGGTGGCTCAGTGGTAAAGAATCCACCTGTCAGTGCAGGAGACGAGGATTCGATCCCTGGGTTGAGAAGATCTCCAGGAGAAGGAAAATGGCCAACCACTCCTGTATTCTTGGCTGGGAAGTCCCATGGACAGAGGAGCCTGGCAGGCTACAGTCCATGGGGTCGCAAAGAGTTGGACACAACTTAGAGACTAAACAACAACAAAATGCTTTCCTAGAATCTGATACTGGTCCATTGAAAGGGGAGTTTATTTCCTCTGACCTTGAGCTTGAAGGACCTTTGTGACTGCCTCAGTGACTAAGCCAGAGGAAGCAACAGTATGGCTTCTGAGGTTAGGTCATTCAGGACGATATGGTTCCCACTTGGCTCTTTTCCTGTTGGGACACTTGCCCTTGGAACTCAGCCCCCATGAGGAAGCCCAAGGCACCTGCAGAGGCCACAGGTCCGTGTTCTGATCCAGAGCCCCACGAGGGTCCCAGCTGTTTGCCTGCATTTAGCACAGAGCCTGTGAGTGGATGCAGCTTAAGATCCCAGTCTCCGGGCCACCCCAGCTGACGCCAACAGGAGCCGAGAAAAGCCACCCTTGCCAAGCCCGTCTAAATGCAGATTCTTGAGCAAAATAAATGGTGTCATTACTTTCAGCCCCTGGTCTTGGGGTATTTTGTTATACAGTGGAAGGTAACCAGGACACAGGACGGTAAGATGATGCTGGGGTTGGGGATGGAGTACAGGTTGTTCTGAGTGCACATGAGGAGGCTGGAGGATGGGAATAGGGATACAGTCCAGTCAGAAAAGGCAGTATAGAGTTAATAATAGTAACCAAGGGACTTCTCTGGCAGTCTAGTGGTTAGGACTCCAAGCTTGCCCTGCAGGGGGTATGGGTTTGATCCCTGATCTGGGAACTAAGATGCTCTGAGGTACAGCCAAAAAGTAAAAAAAAAAAAATGTAAAAATGGGGATTGAAACCGAATGGGACCCCAGAGGACCTTCCTGGGGACAAAAGAGTCTCTGTGTTCGACCCCTTCACCCCAGCACACACTCTAGCATGTGCCATTCCCTGAGTTCCAAAGAGTGGACCCAAGCAGTTCCTAATTAGGGAAGTGAGGGAATGCGGGAAAGAAAAGTGGTCAAGAAACAACAGTGCTGTGATAAAACAGAGTCCTAGTTCCCCTTGAAGGGAAATACATGGTAATCTGATGCAGCTCTTTGAGATATTCTGCAGGCACTAAGGCCCCCACCTGGGAAGAGAATGGTGGACTTTAAGAGCTGAGAGGGGAGAGAGAGGATGTGGAGAGCAGGTGGCTGTCCCCCTTCCCTATGACCCACTGAAACAGGAGGGTAGAGAGTGGGGCACAACCTTTAAAGTGTGACATAGTGGTGAAAAGTGAAAAGGGGAAGTGTTCATTGCTCAATCATATCCGACAGTTTGCGACACCATGGACTGTAGCCCACCAGCTCTGTCCATAGAATTTTCCAGGCAAGAATAGTGGAATCAGTTGCCATTCCCTTCTCCAGGGTATCTTCCCAACCTAGAGGTCAAACCTAGGTCTCCTGCATTGCAGCTGAATTCTTAATCATCTGAGCCAACGGGGAAACCCAAAACTTGTATGTTGCTTGACAAACTGGTTCGGTTCAGTTCATTTCTGTCGCTCAGTCGTGTCCAGATCTTTGCGACCCCATGGACTGCAGCACTCCAGGCTTCCCTGTCCATCACCAACTCCCGGAGTTTACTCAAGCTCATGTCCATTGAGTCGATGATGCCATCCAACCATCTCATCCTCTGTCATCCCCTTCTCCTCCTGCCTTCATCTTTCCCACCATCATGACTACTGGAAAAACCATAGCTTTGACTATACAGACCTTTGTTGGCAATATAATGTCTCTGCTTTTTAATATTTTATCTATGTTTGTCATAGTTTTTCTTCCAAAGAGCAAGTGTCTTTTAATTTCATGGCTGCAGTCACCACTTGCAGTGATTTTGGAGCTGATCTTCATTTTGTGAATGTTGAGTTTTAAACCAGCAAACTGGTTAGAACCAACTAGGTCCAAGATGCAATGATTTGACTTCCAGTGGACCTTGAACCTCATGATATACTCCTTGTAATACATTTGCATAAGCTAAGTGACACACCCACCAGTGCTGCGATAGTTCCCAGGCCAACTGTCAAAGATCAAAGAAATCTCTGCACCTTCCCCCATAGTCCATGGAATAATCCTACTGTTCTTTAGCCTTTGAAATTACCCAAACTCCGAAACTAACCATGCCATATTTTGGGGTCTATCACCTTCTGAGATGGCCCACTTTCTGTCTCTGGAGTGTGTTTCTCTCTAAATAAATCCACCCCATTTTTAAAAAGATCTTTTTGATATGGGCCATTTTTCATAAGTCTTTACTGAATTTCTTACATTATCACTTCTGTTTTATGTTTTGATTTTTTTGGCCTTGAGGCATGTGGAATCTTAGCTTCATGACCAGGAATCAAGTCCCAGTCTGAGTTTGACTGGCTCAAGTCCTAGAACATGGGTTCAAATCCCATTCTGAGCTGCACAGTTTCACTATGACCTACGACTCTAGGCCAGTCTTCCTCCGCCTCCAGTTGGTCACTGCCTCCTGAGCCACCCTCTGATTTTTGGCCTCCTAGTTTGGCAAGATTGAAGGCAGGAGGAGAAGGGGATGACAGAAGATGAGCTGGTTGGATGGCATCACCGACTCAATGGACATGAGTTTCAGTAAACTCCAGGAGTTGGTGATGGACAGGGAGGCCTGGCGTGCTGCAGTCCATGGGGTTGCAAAGAGTTGGACACGACTGAGCGACTGAATAACTCAGCAGCAGCTTTGTTCCTCTCCTCCCTCTTCCCACCCTCTGCTCCCTCTGACTCTGGAAATAATTGCAAAGGATTATTGTGTTGGGACTTATATAATATGGACTGAAGTGCAGAACACACCTTACAGTTCGTCTCGTTTTCCTCCCGTCACTGAAGCAAAGTGCTGAGAAGAGGAAGTCATTTTACAGTTGCTGCAGCTGCTGCTGAATTTAGATTGGAAAAACGATTTGCTTGAGCAAAGTGGTGATCAGATAAATCCCATGAATTTATTGCTTAAAAAAATGCGTCTGTCAGAGAGATGGAGTGGCCGCCCTGATGTTGTGGGGGGGCAGGGCCGGGGGAAGGGGCGTTGACAGCCTCTGTGCACCAACCTCACAGAAGTGTTGGGCAAATAGGAATGATGAAGGCCTTTCAGCCCTTCGGCATCTGATAAAATCCTTCCCTTTTTCACGATTTCATTTAATCTTCACAGTGAGATGGGGAAGGTAGCCTAGGGGTGGTGTTACCTCCTGTTTATAAATAAGGAGAAAGAGAAATGCTCAGCTAACAAGCAGAGGGTCCATCTCCAGCCTTTGAATCTATGTAAGTGCCTCTGCTCTTTGGATGATCCACTTAAGTGTATGTGGTCCCACTGATTTTCAGATGAGATTCACTCTTGGAAGAGAAGCAGGGAAAGACACTTGACATTTATCTTGTGATCATTTCGTGCCGGGCACAGGGAGGGGGGTGCTTATGTTAGCTTTCTGTAGGGAGATGATCACAGTTGCTTTTGGTGGCCTGGGCTTCGCTTGGATGAAGTCTTTCTCCTCTTTCTGAGCTGTGTCCAGCCCATTCCTAGGAGACAGAAGCTCCATTGCTGCTGCTGTTTATTGAATCAGGGCTGGGCTTTGCGCTCTCGGGTCTGTGTCTCCACGGGCTTCTGCAGCTCCTGGTAGGCGTGGGGTCCCTGTGACTTACTGCAGCCACTCCCCCGTGGTGGGCCCTTCTCCTGCAGGCTCAGTAGGACCTCCAGCCCCTGTGGAGTCACTTCTAGGTATGTCCGAGAACGCTCAGGAGTGTCCCATCTGGGCCTGCTGGACCTTGTCTCCTGGGGTGTGAGCCCCTGGGTGTCCTTGAGCCCCGGGGCATCCATGCTCAGCAGTTGCCTGTTCTGGGCAGCCTGTGCCCCATTGTTTTTCAGAATTTCAGCAATAGAGTTTCTCAGCTTCTTCTAGAACTCCTGGTCACCTTACGCATAGTGACAATGGCTGAGTCCTCGTGAGGATGATCTGTGATACCTGGTTGCTTGGCACACTCCCTTGAGGGATCCTAGGTATCACCTGGGACTCGGGGTCAATCTGCCTCTCTGCAGATGACTGTGGCTGGTTACTGAGTCAAGCTCAGGGGCCTGGTCCCTTTTCCACTCTGGGTGAGGTCTCTCTGTCCTATAATAACTGATAGGGGAGTGTCAGTTGCTTACATCCCTCCCCCAATACCACACTGTGAGTCACTGATAAAAAGCAGTGGGCCATTGATTACCTACACTATGCCAGCCGGGGCACTGGGAACTTTGTGCATGTTATCTTTTTAATTCCCAGAACCACCTGAGACCACACAACTTACTGTGCATGGGTTCAGAGGTCAGGGTGTGTCGGCCGCGAGGGTTGTCTAGAGAAGTGACTGCACATTTCAGCGCCTTTATCCTTCATCTACAAAATGAGCCATTAGACCATATGCTGTTTAAAATCCTGACATGAAAACTCACCTTTGTTACCTTTCTGAGGAACATCTCTGACCTCACAAAAGTCAAACTTAGGCCTCAAAAGACACAGAGCTGACCGTATAATAGAAACCTGCCTGATTCCTCTGTCCATGGGATTCTCCAGGCAAGAATACTGGGGTGGGTTGCCATTCCCTTCTCCAGTGGATCTTCCTGACCCAGGGATCTAACCTGGGTCTCCCGCATTGCAGGCAGATACCCTACCGTCTGAGCCACCAGGAAATCTTCAACACCTGATATCTACACACCATTATTTGTTGTTCAGTAGCTAAGTTGTGTCCAACTCTTTGCAACCCCGTGGACTGCAGCACGCCAGGCTTCCCTGTCCATCGTTACATCAGTGGGTTGTTATTCTGAGGAGGGAGTCATTTAAAACTATCTATTATGATTGTTTTTTAATTTCAAGTGACAGAAAGCTCACGTCAAGGCTATACTTCTGCAATCATAACCGGATTTGGGAGGTGGCTCTGATCCACTTGGAAAGAGCACCAACTTAGCCTCGAGCATCCGGGGCTGGAGTGTAATTGAAATTTACCAGCTCTGTGTCTCTAGGCAAGGAATCTTTGAGCATCAGTTTTCTCAACTGTAAAAATAAGAATTGCAGTATTCATCATGAGGGGACTTTATGCGGTCCAGTGACCGTGACAGGACGTCACACATTTGTAACTGCTCTGTGCTACGTCAGAGTTATTATAACTTTTCTTTGACTGCTTCTATTTATACAAAACCTTAGCATCAATGCTTGTCAGCTCTGGAATGAGCTTAGGGAAGGCAATTGCTGACTCTGCCTATGGGCCTCTGTTCACCACTCTGACACTGCTCTACTCTCCCCAAATGTAGTCTAATTTTCCAAATAGTCTCCAGGGGGAAAATGTCCATGTTTCTCCTTTGTGCTTGCATTTCATACCACAGCAGTGGCCTTTTTCCTCACAGATGATCCGTAGTTTTAGTTCTGTAGGGCTTCTCTGTTAACTCAGTTGGTAAAGAATCTGCCTGCAATGCAGAAAACCCCAGTCTGATTCCTGGGTCAGGAAGATCTGCTGGAGAAAGGATAGGCTACCCACTCTAGTATTCTTGGGTAAAGAATATGCTGGTAAAGAATCTGCCTGCAATGTGGGAGACCTGGGTTCAGTCCCTGGGTTGGGAAGATCCATTGGAGAAGGGAAAGGCTACCCACTCCAGTGTTCTGGCCTAGAGAATTCCATGTCCACCGGTTTGCAAAGAGTTGGACACGACTGAGCGACTTTCACTTCACTTTAGATTTTGGTAGTCTGAGTGTTCTGAAATCTCCAAGAGGGGCAGGTGGGCTGGGATGTGGCAGGAAAGGCAAAGTTCCTTCCTGGAAATGTGAGGATCTGGGTTCCGTCCAGGGTTTTTCTACTGTGAGCTGTTGGACCCCAGGAAAGTCCGCCAATCAATTCAGCCTCATTTTGATAATTTATGCAGAGAAAAATTTCAGCCTCATCTTCTACAGAGGATTTTTGAGAGGATAAAAGCATTAGCATTCCCATTATATATCACCAAATATGTAGAGAATACTTTGCAGGTGGGAGTGAGGTGCCGAGCCATGTGCCGAGGGTAAATCAGCTAACTGGATGTGCAGGAAGCCAGCATATGTGCGAGGTCCATTTGGGCCTCAGGAGGGGGGCCTCACCTGGTGGGCCTTGAACAGTCTTTCCATATGGAGGCAGTATGTCAGGTGGGAAGATGGGGAGGGTTTGGGGAAGATGGGCACCCCTGAGGGGTCACACTGACTGCTCCTCTCTGGTTTCCCCTCCTACTTGGGGTGGCCCCATCAAGAGAAGCTGCAAGTCCACCACCAGCCCGTCACAGCCGCTCCCTGTAGGGCTCGTGGACAAGTGTGTAGGATCAAGAATTCAGGTGGTGATGAAGAGTGATAGGGAGATTGTTGGCACCCTGCTGGAATGGGATGACTTTGTCAATATGGTACTGGAAGATGTCCCTGAATTTGAAGTCACACCAGAAGGAAGAAGGATGGCTAAATTAGACCAAATCTTGTGAAATGGAAACGGTATAACAGCGCTGGTCCCTGGTGGAGAAGGAGCTGAAGTGTGAATGGATTTCCTTGACTTGGGCTAGATCCTGTTTTGCCTTATGGCGACAACAAAATGGAAATTGTTTTAACCTTTCAGTGTTTGCATTCTGTGAAGCCAAGTTTCACATTGAAGGGAAATGCTTTGAGGATGCTCTGTTCATGCCCATTTTTGTAAGTTAATCATGATTATTTTGGAAAAAGAACAGTTGTTTTTAAGACAAAAAATAAAGGTATTTTTGTTAAAAAAAAAGAAAAAGAAGCTGAAAGGAGGTGATAGAAGGGGGGTGGGGTGGGCACCCAGTGATAGGACAGTTAGAGAGTGGACATGTGACAAGGGTGTTCATCTTGAGGGCCCTGACTGGTACACGGCAGTGTCCCCAGGGCTGGTGACTTACCTGTACAGGTAGTAAAGGAATTCCCTTGTGGGGCCTTGCAAATCATTCTTTTAATCCAGTTTCCCAGGAGCAAGCGGAGTATTTTGGAATAATCTTCTCCCTGGAAGTGGTGTCATCCCAGCTCCTGGGTAAGTCCTGCACTTTATGCCTTCGCTAAAGGTCCCAAGGAGGTCTCCGTCCCTCTGCAGCTCTGAATCAGCCCCTGTTCCCCTGAAGGCTTTGCTGGAGCGGGGCTTTGGGTGAGGGCTAATTAGATAATGCCTGTGAAGCACTTGGAGTTCCTTGGAGACGGTGCCTTTCGATGTATTATTAATAGTGGTGAGCACAGTGTTTCCAAACAAAGACATGCCTACTTAAATACCCAGGGCAGCGGGAGAGAGGGCAGAGGGGAGGCCTGGAGAGCAGACCCAGCAGAGAGAGCCGGTCCTTGGGGAAGGCCTGCAGTCCCGTCATGGGATCTTCAAGGTGGGGATGGAGGGCAGGGACTGTGAGTATGAAATGGAAAGTCGCAGGGCAGTACTTGTGTAGACGTGAGAAGGGCCCTGGTCCGTGATGGGGCGCAAGGAGAGAAATTGGCAAGCCTGGCCAGGCCATGCCCTCCGGGGCTGGTCTCCCATTGAGGAGATGTACCGACTTTGCTTTGCTTTGTGGCTCACCTGGGCTTCTCGGGCTTCCCTGGTGGCTCAGACGGTAAAGCGTCTGCCTGCAATGCGGGAGACCCAGGTTCGATCCCTGGGTTGGGAGGACCCCCTGGAGAGGGAAATGGCTATCCAGTTCAGTATTCTTGCCTGGGAAATCCCACGGATAGGGAGCCTGGCCCGTTACAGTCCATGGGGTCACAAAGAGTCGGACATGACTGAGCAGCTTCAGTTTCAGTTTCAGGGCTTCCGTGGTGGGTCAGATGGTAAAGAACCTGCCTGCAATGCAGGAGACTCAGCCTTGATCCCTGGGTCAGGAAGATACCCTCAAGAAGGGAACGGCAAACTACTTCTGTATTCTTGCCTGGAAAATTCCATGAACAGAGGAGCCTGGTGGGCTAGAGTCCTTGGGGTTGCATGGTCGGGCACAACTGAGCAACTAACACACACCAGCTTCCAGGAGCACTGCCTGGGATGGCATTTCCCTGAGAGAGCTCCCTCAGCTTTAGCTGGCTCTGTTTCTCTAAGAGATTAACCCGGATTAACCCCTGCTCCTCCCAAAGATTGGGGGGCGCCCCATGCAGATTTCAGTATCAAATGGCTGGATCATTAAAGGACTAATTTGAGGAGGCCTAATTCTATGTTAGGGGTTGTGACTCCCATCCCGCTGGAGGATCTAGCTCGGAGAACTCACCCCTCTATCACTGGTGACCCCTGTAGCTGCTCGCATGGGTAGGTATCCAGGGTACTTCCAAAAGACATATTGAAGTCTGTTATGGGCTAGGAGTTTGTCTCCCCTGAAAATTCTTATGCTGAAGACTTAATGAAACTGTTTACTTCAGACTGTGACTTGAACCCAGCCAAAACCCAGGATACCTGGTTTCCATACCTAATGAAGATCAGATTTCTTGATGTCTCATTGCAGTAAGAATTTGGTGAGAGACAAAATGATAGGTAAGAAGTGGATTTATCCAGATTCAGAGAAGAGCACACTCCACAGAGTGTGGGCCATGTGGCGTGGATAGTTTTTATAGTCTGGGTAATTTCATATGCCAATGAGTGGGAGGATTATTCCATCTATTTGGGGGGAAGAGGTGGAGATTTCCAGGAATTGGGCCACCACCCACTCCTTGGTCTTTTGACACTGCCTTGGATCAGTCATGGCACCTCTGGGTGTGTCATCTAGCTTGTTGATTGAGGATCAAGGTCTAGTCTTGTCTGCCATCTTGATCCCATTTGATTCTAATCGGTTTATGTTGTGTCCTTGGACTATGTCATTATTTCAGAAGTTGTGCCCTGCTCCCTTCCCTCCTGTTTCACGAACTCTCCCAATGGGATGGTGTTTGGGTTAGCATTAGGTGAGGCATGAAGGTGGGGCTTTTGTTACCAAACAGAAGTTCCAATGACTGATGCACATCAAGGCCAAATAAACCGAGATGTTGGAGTCTGGAGCAGAGAAAGGCTTATTGCAGGGCCAAGCAAGGAGAACAGGTGGCTCGTGCTCAAAACCCTCAAACTCTCCAGCGGCTTTCGGGGAAAAGGTTTTGTAGGTAAAATTTGGAGTGAGGGCTGAAGGGTGTGTGACTCTGTTCTTATTGGTTGTTGGTGAGTAACAGGGCAGTGCTCCAGGAACCTTGCCCTCAGCCTGAAGTCACCATCCTTCACTTGGGTGGGGACTTCAGTTCCTTAGGAAGAACTCAAAGATATCATTATGCTTATTTCTTAGGAGGAACCAGGACCTTGCCCCAAGGCTGCACTATTGTTTCCTGACTGTTCCTTTCTTGCTTCTGCATCTCCTCCCTTCCCTGATTAGCAGTTGTTTGAATCTGCCCTTTGGCACTCTGGGAAGGTCGAGGAGGCTGAGAGAAGCCTGTTTCCTTACAAAGTAGAAAGAGGGAACACGCAAAGAATGTGTATCTGGGAGGGCCACACAGGGTCCTGCTCCCTTTCAACCTTCCTTGGAAACCAGATTGTTGTAGATTAATTAGTTAGGATGAAGTCATGCTAAAGTGGGGGTGGGCTCCTGGTCCAATGTAACTGGTATCCCTATAAGAAAAGGAGAGACATGGACACACAGAGGGAAGATGACTCGAAGACCTCAGGGAGAACACCACATGAAGAGAGAGGAAGGGATGGAACGATGCATTTCCAGCAAGGAAATGGCAACTCACTCCAGTATTTTTGCCTGGACAGAGGAGCCTGGCAGGCTACAGTCCATGCGGTGGCAAAGAGTCAGACAGGACTGAGCAACTAGATAACAACAACAGTCACAGCAACAATCTACCAGCCAAGGGATGCTGAACATCGCTGGCCACACCACAGAAGCTAGGAGAAAGACACAGAACCCATTTTCCCCTCCCGCATTCAGAGAGACTACAGCCCTGCCCACATGGTAACTTCAGACTTTTCCTCTGCAGAACTTTGAGAGAATGAAATTTCTGCTGCTTTGGGACTACCCTGCTGGTCCAGTCTTTAGGACTCCACACTCCCAATGCAGGGGGTCTGGGTTCAACCCCTGGTCAGGGACCTAGAGCCCACATACTGCAATTAGAGATTCTGCACGCCACCGCAAAGACCCAGGATCCTTGCGCTGCGACTAACGTCCAGTGCAGCCAAAATAAAAAATAGATAAATAACAATTTTAAAGTTCTGTTTTTAAGCACCTGGTGTAGGGACTTTTTCACAGCAGCCCCAGGAAATTAATACTTTAGGGTCCAGGGGTGTTCAGATGCTCTTTCAAACTGACCACAAACACCTCGGTCGCCTTAGAAAGCCAGCCAAGCCCAGGAGGCCTCCGCTCTCTTTGTGTCTCTATTTTGGGAAGTCTGTACACACGGGCTCCTAGGTTCACTCATTGAGGACAGGCCTTCTGCTGCCAAGTTCTCACACAAAATGTTCCAAGACACAAAAGGGCTTAGAAACCCAGAGGCTGGAGCCAGTAGAAAAAAAGCAAAGCTGTCTTCCTGTTTAGCCAAAGGACAGGCGTCTCTGAATACCAAAAATCACACATCATGATTTATCCTCATGAATCATCAGGTGACACTATATTAGCGGACACCCCACCCCATCATAGGTCAGTCCCATTAGTTACCAGGGGGAGATGGACAGGTTTCGTATAGGTTAGTAAACCCCAATGCATCAGATGATCTGGCACATTCTGGCACTGAAACTTCTTTGCTGTGCGTGTCAGGCACCCTCCGGTCTCAAGGGGCGGACAGCAGACAGCTGCCAGGGTCCCCCTTCTCCCTCATGCCTCCGCCGCCACAGTTGCAGATCACAGGGCTTTCCAACAGCTGCCTAACCACCAGCTCCCTGTTCCTGCTCCTGGGTGGGGATGGTGCATGGGGTAAGCTGGGCCGCAGACACCTGGCACTATCTCGTGCCAGATCGTCTTTCAGAAGATGTGTAAACCTCTAGCAACCTCAAGACCAGAATCTACCTCTAGGATGCTCCCTCACAATAGCACCCTGAGGTTTTGCCTTCGGGGAATCCCACCCCCGCCCCCTCCACAATCCTTGCTTCCCTGGGAGGGGCTGATGCCTTTTGTTCTTGTCTGCTCAATAACGCGTGTCTGACTCTTTGAGACCCCATGGACTGCAGCACGCCGGGCCTCCCTGTCCTTCACTATCTCCCTGAGCTGGCTCAAACTCATGTCCATCGAGTCAGTGATGTCATCCAACCATCTCATCCTCTGTCACTCTCTTCTACCCTCAAACTTTCTCAGCATCAGGATCTTTTCCAATGAGTCAGCTCTTTGAAGCAGGTGGCTGAAGTATTGGAGCTTCAGCTTCAGCATCAGTGCTTTCAATGAAAGCACTCAGAGTTGATTTCTGGTTTGATCTCCTTACTGTCCAAGGGAGTCTCAAGAGTCTTTTCCAGCACCACATTTCAAAAGCATCATTTCTTCAGCCTTCTTTATGGTCCAGGTCTCACATCCATACATGGCTACTGGAAAAAACATAGCTTTGACTAGACGGACTTTGGTCGGCAAAGTAATGTCTCTGGATTTTAATATTCTGTCTAGGTTTGTCCTAGCTTTTCTTCCAGGGAAGAAGTGTCTTTTAATTTCATGGCTACATTCACTGTCCGAAGTGATTTTGGAGCCCAAGAAAATAGTCTGTCACTGTTTTCACCATTAACCCAAGAAATAAAGCCTTCTTCATTTGTGTCAGTTAAGCGGCCCAATTGACTCAAACCAAAGTTTTTCTGCCTCCAAATATTGAAGAGCCGATATAGTTTAGGTGGGGAGGAGATACAGAAACTTGTGTGGGAATGATTAATTTTTAAGTTTGGGCTGCTGAAGGCAGAATGGTCTCAGCTCATGGCTCCTGGTTATTAAAAAAATGTTCTCAGGGCCTGTGGGTGCTAGTATAAAC
This sequence comes from Capra hircus, assembly GCF_001704415.2. Taxonomy (NCBI): domain Eukaryota; kingdom Metazoa; phylum Chordata; class Mammalia; order Artiodactyla; family Bovidae; genus Capra; species Capra hircus. The sequence continues at coordinate 8,506,306 of NC_030830.1, read as the reverse complement.
CAGTCCCTATGTTAAAAACAAAACATGATTATTAATTAGTGCAGATAGATTAGAATTTTATTTAGAACAGGAAGCCTGCATAGGTTTTTGCATTTAAAGTGTTGATTAGAGGCATGAGTAGGGTGGGAAGATTTAAGGGGAGGCTAATTAATTGGGCAAAATAATTCGTGAGGCCTGGAGGAGGGCATGGCAACCCACTCCAGTATTCTTGCCTGGAGCAACTGAGCACAGCACAGCAGCACTGTGGGCGAGGCCTTGCGCTAGGTACTGAGGGAGATGGATAAAAAATGGCTCTTAGGACAAAGGGAAAATAATGACTTTCATGGGTATGTCACTTAAGCTGAAGCTCCAATGCTTTGGCGCCCTGATGCAAAGAGCTAACTTGTTGGAAAAGACCCTGATTCTGGGAAAGAGTAAAGGCAAAAGGAGAAGAGGGCGGCAGAGGATGAGATGGTTAGATAACATCACTAACTCAACAGACATGAGTGTGAATACACTCTGGAAGATAATGGAGGACAGAGGAGTCTGGCATGTCCATAGCATTGCAAAGAGCAATTTAGTGACTGAACAACAAATGGAGTGATGAACTTGGCTTTAGGCTATCAGCCTTGGGACATTCTGGTTTCTCTTTCCATGCATCATTATTTCAATTAATCCCTACAATAACTCTATCACTTGGGTTCTATTTTGTATGGTTTGTAAGGTATGAGCCGAGTCAACTTAGTGGGTTAGCCTTCTAGGGAGACTTCCAGTCACCAGCATGACTAGGAAGCTGAAAATGCCACCCAGAGTTTCTGATGAGCTTTACTGGTGGAAATTAAGACAACTTAATCTGTCAGTGCAGGGGACACAGGAGACTTGGGTTTGATCCCTGGGTCAGGAAGACCCCCTAGAGAAGGAAATGGCAATTCACTTCAGTATTCCTGCTTGGAGAATCCCATGGACAGAGGAGCCTGGCGGGCTACAGTCCATGGGGTCACGAAGAGTTAGACATGACTGCGCACGCACGCAGTATGGCATGACTTCCATCATAATCCTGTACTGTGATTGGTGACTGGTTGACCTGCAGTTTCCCCAGAGACATATAAGAAACAATGGAAAACAAGGAAAGGACTTCCCTGGTGGTTTCAGTAGTTGGGACTTCGTGCATTCCTGTCTAGAGTGTGGGTTCAATCCCTAGTTCAGGAACTAAGATCCCATCATCCATGTGGGGTTGCTGGGGGAATGAAAAAAGAAACAAGGGATGAGGCTGTGGAGGTATCCTGAGTGGGAGTGAACTTGTCGGGTCCTTCCTAGAGCAGGTAAGAGAAGAGAGAGTCGGGGAGATGGGGAGACGCCCAGCACTAGGGTATATGGGGCAAGTGGGGAGGTAGGAACCCATCTCATCTGTCAAGGAGCAGGGCTGAGACAGGGAGGAAAGCTGACCTGCTTTCTGCCATCAGCTTAGTGACCAGGGCTGGCCTATGTGGCTGTAATGTCAGTGAGCTAAGGGCACTTAAGGGCTCAGCTGATGGAGGTAGCTGTGCCCTGAGAACAGCACCTGTGTGCCCGAGGCTTCTCTGCAGGGGCAGCGGGATCAGCCTTCCTGCTTCGTGTCCTTGGGTAGCTCAGCATGGGCTGCCTCTTTGCACACTTTTCCTGGACTGATGGAGCTCTTCAGGAGGGTAAGGGAGAGTATTCCTAAGTGGGAACCTTGGGAAGGCCTGTTACACCCAAGGGGGCCAGGTTGGGCATGCTACTTGGGCTTTAGCTGCTGTTGCTGCTATGTCGCTTCAGTCGTGTCCAACTCTTCGCGACCCCATGGACTGCAGCCTACCAGGCTCCTCCGTCCACTGGATTTTCCAGGCAAGAGTACTGGAGTGGGTTGCCATTGCCTTCTCTGACCTAGGCTTTAGGCTGACCCTGAAAACGGCATGTGAAGAAGGCCTAGCTCTCCATTCATCAATCACTCATTCTAATGTGAAGGGGTGGGGGCTGCTGAATGCTTATTAAACAAACAAACCAGTTTCCTGGTTGCATAAAAAGAAACTTTGGCATGCTGTGTAAATACTTCAGTCTTTATAGGAATATGCAGTGTTGATGTAACGACCCAGTTTATCTCCCCCCCACCCCAGGATAACCACAAACTTATTTTAAAGTGGGAAGTGGGCACTTGGTATCTTAAGCTCCATAACTTGAAGTCACTTAGGAGGCTTCTCGTGAATGTAACAAAAATGGATGCCCATGGCCTGGAATTGAATGTTACAATGCAGTGGAAAGGGCAGAAGAATAAGATCTTGGTGCTTAACTAGATTCTGCCACTAACAAGCTGTCTCAAAGGACCGTCCATTTAAGACCCAGCTAGGGGTTTAGCAGAGTGGTAAAAAATCTGCTTGCCAATGCAGGAGAAATAAGAGACTCAAGTTTGATCCCTAGGTCAAGAAGATCCCCTGTGGGAGGGCATGGCTACTCACTTCAGTATGCTTGCCTGGAGAATCCCACGGACAGAAGAGCCTAGTGGGCTACAGCCTATGAGGTCACACAGAATTGGACATGACTGAGCATGCGTGCGTGTTATGCCTCAGGAAGGAAATTGCTCTTAGAAATTCTCTTAGAGGAACTGTTCTGTAAACTCTGGGCAAATTCCCTTGTATTTTGTTGGGCTGATCTGTGTCATGTATCATGAGTTGAGGAGGAGGGTAAAACCCTTGTGACTGGTTTAGATACATTAAGACCCACTTCCAAAGCTAGATGAGTAGTTATTTTTCCTCAAGTCACATTGGCTACATGATGAAGAACAAAACCAGGGCTCTACCAGCAAAGAGGAAGCAGGGACATGGATATTGGGTGGACCACCAACAATATCCACTAAAATGAGGCTAATTAACTTGCCTGAGATTGATTTTGGGCAAATTAGCCTTGTTCTTAACCACTGTACCATGTTCACTCCATCTCAAACATTCCACACGTCTAAATCAATTAGAAACATTTCAGCCAGCATAAGAGACTGGAAATAAATGCTGTTCTAATCCCCAGACACATTTAACTTCTTTAGATAGCCATTTTGCTAAGTACCAGTGAATGCTGAAGAATATTTTGGCATAAGATATTTGATTGTCAGTTTATGAGTGGGATATTTCAGTTTCAAAGTTCCAGATCTCTTTCTGAGTCCAAAATATGCAAGTGTACAGGATTTCCTTCCAAACAAGTCATAAAATCAAATAGTTTATCCATAATAAAAGCTGGGGAAATGAGACATTTATCTTCCCCTGAGCTCTTTTTTTTTTTTTTAAAGACAAACTTTCCGATTTGACCTTAAATTGGGAAAGAGAATCAGAACCTATATATGAGTTTGGTAGTTACTACTTTCAACAACAGCACAAACTGACTAAAATAATAAATGGAACATGCTGACTTGCATCTACTGAAAAACCCAGAGCTAAGCCAGCTTCCTTTAGCTCAGTCATGTCACCAAAGATTCTGTTCATTTCTTCATCTCTTATCTGTCTTCTGGGGCTATGCCCATCTCAAAGGGAGCTCACCTCGGGATCACAGGATGGCTGCCCATAACTCGTGGGTGACATGCTTCCCTCTTACCATCTGGCGACAACTGGCACATTCTCGCAAATTCCCAGCAATGTCTCCTTGAAGCTCATTGGTCTGAATCAATCTGTGTGGCCAGGGGAAGGGAACGGGCTGATTCCTTTCCCCAACATCATTTACCTCACCTCTAGAGTTGATCCCAGTGGCCAACCCAGACCCAGGGCCTCTAGGAAAAGGAAGGAGAAACGGTGCTGGGAACGTCACCCACCAAGGTCAACGGCACTAGCTTACACTTTGCCTCCATTGATCAGCGATTCCTCACGGACTTCCCAGAAACAATGCGCACGATGGCAAAAGGAGGAAGTAGGCAGAGAGCAGGGAGAAAGAGAACAATCATCAAATTGTAGGCACAGTTTGTTGGAATTTAGCAAGAGTTCTCTGGCCAACCCAAAGTGTCCGTGGGTGGAAAGTTAAAAATCGTGTCCTGACAAGGCTTGCTGAGTCATCCCCACCCCGAAGCCTCCTCTCTCCTCCCCACTGATTGGGCATTCTCTGTAGTCCTCCAGGCTCCTAAGTCCATGGAATTCTCCAGGCCAGAATACTGGAGTGGGTTGCCATGCCCTCCTCCAGGGGATCTTCCCAACCCAGGGATCGAACCCAGGTCTCCTGCACTGCAGAAAGATTCTTTACCATCTAAGCCACCAGGGAAGCCCTCTGAAGGCCTCAGACTCAGTTTAATCTTTCCTGTGTATATCCGAAGCTCTAGTCACTGGCTCGTCCGTCCCCGCACAGTGAGGGGTGGCTCCTCCCTGAAACACTGTCTTTGGAAGAGCCCCTGCCTTGAGGAGACTTGGTCCTCAGCAGTGAGGGGCCTGGCCTGGAGACAGAGACGTGAATCCCTGGGGGTCCGCTGCTGTTTTGTTCCTGAGTTCTTCATTCAGCTTATCCATCCATTCATCTTGCAGCTGTTCAGTCACTAAGTCATGTCCAGCTCTTTGTGACCCCATGGACTGCAGCAAGGTTCCCTGTCCTTCACCATCTCCCGGACTTTGCTCAAAGTCACGTCCATTGTTGTGCTGTCTAACCATCTTAGCCTCTGTCGCCTCTTCTTATCTTTCCCACCATCAGTGTCTTTTGCAATGAGTCAGACACCCATCTTACAAGTACTTAATGAGTGCCTAACATGTACCAGTCATTATTCTATGACTGGGTTTACAGAATTAAATAAAACTCTTAATGTTTCTATCACATGAAGTTTTCCATGTGGAGCAGATTGAAATTTAAAAAAAAAATTATTTGACAAAATTAAAAAATGATAAACATGACGTAGAAAAATAAAGTAGGAGAAAGGTGAAGAATGTGCATAGGGGGTTGTTACTTTGATCAGGGGATGAGAGAGGTTCTCTCTGAGGAAGGACCAATACATAGTAACTAGTGGTGTTCAGGACTTGGGGAATCCTTTAATAATTAATTCGTTAACTGGTTCGCTCAACCCAAAATTATGGGTGTGCATGCTTAGTCCCTTCTTCTCTGTCCATGGGATTCTCCAGGCAAGGATACAGCAGTGGATCGTCGTGCCCTTCTCCAGGGGATCTTCCTGACCCAGGGATTGAACCCTCATCTCTTACGCCTCCTGCATTTACCATGAGACCACCTGGGATCTTTACTCTTTCCCCAGAATTAGGACTGTTCAGTTCAACCCAGATTGAGCGCAAACTCTGGTCTCCAGCAGAGGGATTAAACAAGCCATTCTACCTTAAAACTGAAAGGGTAAAACTGCAGAGGAGAAGGTAAATACTAACGTGCTTTGAAGTCTTTGTATATTTACAGTTCACTTTATGACTGGAGAGGTGGTCCTTAGGGTTCATCTGACCGTTTGCCAATGAGCATTTCCCCCAAATGGGACCTTGTGGACTCTCATCCCCTCCCTGTGGGCTAGTTAGTGGAGTCCATGTGGATCCAGGGAATGAAAGCACCAGTTTGACCCAAGCATTCTTTGACCTACATGTTTATGTGGGGATTAAGTGTAGAATGAGTTGTCACTGAAAATATGTGCTTTGTGTATTTAGAAGATAAGTATTTTTTTATTGCTAATTAGTGTTGGACTCATACACATTTGTCATGTTGGGATGTCAGATTCATTTGTCCTTTCAAACCCACTGCCTTAATTAATCTTTCTCCAGCTACTCCGCGTTGCAGCCTGGCCGTAACTCAGACTGCTAGGCTCTGTGGGAATGGGGTTTCTACTTGGAAACTGTTGAAATTTAAAGCAAAATCCAGAGTTTGAACCTTGTTGAAAAAACATCCTTTGGTAAATTCGAGAGCTAGTCTCTCCATGATGAACCCACACGAGGAGGCAGTGGGTGAGTACTGTACTGGTCAACCTTTCCTAAGTTTTGGCCCGGGTGTCATTTTTTTCTGTGAAGCATTTCCTGAATGCACCCTCTCTCCCTAAGAACTGGACAACACTCCCTCCTTTGTGCCCAGGTAAGATTTTACACTCAGGTATCAGGGTGCCTCTGATATTTAAAATTTTGTTTTTTTGGCCATGCCATGCAGCTTGTGGGAGCTTTTTTAAATTTCTATTTTATTTATTGGTTTTTGGCTGCACTGTGTCTTTATTGCTGTGCGCAGGCTTTCTCTAGTTGCAACGCTTGGGCTTCTCACCGCTGTGGCTTGTCTTGTTGCACAGCGTGGGCTCTAGGGTCTGTGGCCTTCCGTAGTCATGGCGTGTGGGCTCAGTTTCGTGGGATCTTCCTGGACCAGGGTCCAAACCTGTGTCCTCTGCACTGGCAGGCATATTCTTAACTACTGGACCTCTGTTTTGATTTTAATGCAAATACTTATTCATCTATCTACCTCACACCACCTTTCTCCCCCGGCTCAGACTCTTGAAAACAGGAAGGGCACCTCATTCGTATATGTGCCCTCGACACTCACTATCTCGCCTGGCAAGATGCTCTTTGTAAAATGGCACAGAAGACTAATTCTTTAAGCACAAGTTATTCTTTAAGCAGATAAATCTCACCTGACTCATATAACTGTTAAGTAGAACTGGAACCCACTGTTTAGGAAAAACCTAACTGATGGTAAATTTTGAGAAAATTCTGTCATTAATTGTTTTTTTTTTTTTCTTTTCTTTCTGAAGAGTGAGAAAGACTGTCATTGTTCAATTTTAATAGCAGAACATCTTTTGGAACATTGATATTATCAGTACCCCCTGATAATACATTTGAGAAGTATTGCCTCAATGAATAAGTATTCCAGTATAAATAAAATTCTAATCTTAAAAATAATAATGAAAACAATGATGACATTTGTATATTGTTTCATGATATAGGAGCTATCATGTCTAGTCTGTTGCTTGACCTTGATGAGTCAGAGGCAATTATTATAACTGTTATTGTTTTTAGTTGCTCAGTCGTGTCCAACTCTTGTGACCATATGGATTGTAGCCTGCCAGGCTCCTCGGTTCATGGGATTTCCCAGGCAAAGACACTGGAGTGGGTTACCATTCCCTTCTCCAGGGGATCTTCCTGACCCAGGGGCTGAACCTACATCTCCTGCCTTGCGGGTGAATTCTTTACCACTGAGCCACTGCGGAAGCCCCATGGGAATGAGTTAAATTGTTCCAATTCACAAATCTGACAGGTAGAAGAATTGGGACATAGGCCCATGTGCCTATGCTAAAAAATCCTTCATGTGTGTGTGCCAGTTCATGCGTGCACGTTCATGTGAAGGGCGGCCCTGATGGATGGAAAAGCTGACTGTCAAAGTCTGGAGGGTCTTCTCAAGTGGCTGACCTTCAGAGAATTTCAGTCATTCTAATGAAGCCGTGAGCGTATCTGCGGACCCGAGATATTCGGGGCTGTGACGTGAGGCTGGGGCAGGAATTGGAGATTCCAAGTCTTTCCACATCAAGCAGTGTAATTCAATCTACATTGGTCACAACCACTTGTGAGCAGTCCATGGTGATAAGACAGACCTGGGGAAGGAAGGGGTAGGGTTAGGCTATGTGGGACTTTTCTCTGCAGCTGACTTGGCTTGTTTTAGTTGCCCGAGGATGGCTATTTTCTCTGCCTCTGACAAAGATGTGTCAGTGACCCCAAGCAGGCCATCCCTCAAGTGAGCTCCAGCTAAGAATAAGTACATCCCCAGGGAACACAGTCATTAAAAACACCTGCAGCAGGATCTTAGCAACCACAGGCCCATAGTCTCACAACCAAAATCCTTGGGGCCAAATGAGATTCAGGACACAGAATGTGACCTAACACCCCTGGTGGAGATCCGGCAACATTGTGTAAGCCAGCATCTTATTAACTCTGCAGCCAAAGGCACGGAGCAGACTGGGGAACAGACAGGCTATTAATAGGCTCCCATCAGTTCAGGCCAGCCCTGAACACCCAGGGAGTTAGCTAACTCGTGGTTTGAGGAGGACCTTGAATGTCAGAATTGTGGATACAGAATAACAGACCCTTCTGCTCTTTGTACCATCACCAGCCCATTTTCTCTTTCATGTTCATCTCAAAGACAAAACATATTCTTTGGTTTGCTGGGGCTAACAATAGCCAACATTTGTTTCCTTAGAAAGATGCTGTGTCATCAACCCTCTGGAGGCATCTCCATACATGAAGGCCGATTTTTCTGAGCCTGAAGAATTGCCCTCAGATGTTAATAATAAAAGCTGCTTTGTATGCAATTTTGGCCAACGGTCAAGTTCTCCAAGAAGGGTTGGAATTTTGTAGAGCGGGGACTTGGGATTGTCCCTCGTGTGGTGATTCCAGCAGGAACCTAGGAGGGAACCTAGGAGCCTCTGGGCAGGAGTGGTCACTCCACGTGCGGGACAGACTGGGGACAGGAAGACTGTAGCGTGGACTTCATGCAGGGAAAAAGGGATTTGGGCTGGGTTATCAAGGGTCAGGATCCTAAAATGAAGGATTCGGGTTGTATGTCTTAAATGATGTAGAGTCAAGAAAGGTGTGCAGTGGAGGCTGACGGGTGAAAATGGGGTTTGATGATGAACAGCTCATTGTGTGTTGAACGTGTAAATCTCTTCCAGCACCTGCAGTTTGCCTCCTGCTCAGTCCTTTGCCTGAAATGCCCTCCCTGGGCTCCTTCCCGCCTGGGCACACTCCCATTCATTTTTTAGGACACGGCTCACATGTCATCTGCTCTGTGGAAGCCTTGCCCTCACCCCGGGGATGCTAACTCCTCCTTTCGCTGTGACCCCACAAGCCTTTCTGGGTTCCTGATGCCTCTTCTCTCGTTGTCCTGCAGTTGCCCTTGAGTCCTTGTTCTTCCCCCAAGTTGAACCACAGGCTCCCCCAGGGAGGGTGCCATGTCTCTCTTTCTTATTTTGGACTGGCGTCTGGCTCAGTGCTTGACCCGGAGTTCAAGACAGTTGTTAGTTGAATAAATGCTTTTCTATCTTTTATCATTTCTAAATACTCCTCTTTTTTCCTGTTTCTCTTCTTTAAACTTGTCACATTGATGTAATTGGAGTGATAAGTCCTAAATTTTGGGATATGAGTTACCACCATCCTTCAGTGAAGAACTGCAGGATTATTTGAAAGTAAGACTCATGAAAAGGTGGAGGTGAAGGCTGTTGAATGTGTTAAGGCTGTCCCCCAAAAGATATGTCCAAATCCCAAACCCTGCTACCTTATTTGGCAAAAATCCCTCATGGTGGACTTCCCTGGGTGTCCAGTGGTTAAGAATCCGCCTGCCGGTGCAGAGGACATAGGTTCGATCCCTGTTCTGGGAAGATCCCCCATGCCTCGGAGCAAGTAAGCCTGTGCGCTGCAACCACTGAGGTCTTGCACCCTAGGGCCCGTGTTCTACAAGATGAGCCACCGCAAGGAGAAGCTTGCACACCGCAGTCAGAGTAGCCTCTGCTTGCTGCCACTAGAGAAAGCCCGTGTGTAACTGAACATAAATAAATTTAATTAAAGGGAAAAACCCCACAAAACTTGTTGTCTGTGATCTTCTCCAGTACCAGTTCGTCTGTGCGGGGGTCGCTCCGCAGAGAGAGAGGCAGGCAGTGGAACTTCCCTCAGCAAAGCCGAAGGGTCCCGAGGAGAGGTGAGCCTGCTGTCCGCCAACCCAGCCCCTCAGGGAGCGAGAGACAATCAGACACCACAGGGTCTCCGCCTAAGCGGTTCCGCTCTATCGCCCCAAGCTCTTGGTTTATATAGGCAAGCAAGGGGGTTTTGCGAGGGACTTTCCATAGTTGCACCAATCACGTTAAAGGTCAAATTGTAATATGCCATAGTCCCACCAATCACGTTAAAGGTCAAATCTTAATATATGATAGTTGCACCAATCACGTTAAAGGTCAAGTTGTCATGCGCTTCATTGTAACAGGAGTCTATGGTGATCACGTGCTGTCCACGTGCACGGAAATCAAAAGAGCCAATCAAAAACTGTAACATAGACCACGCCCCCATCTCTTCCGCCAGGCGCCATCTTAGCTCTAAACTGCAAAGCTAGCCCTTCTTTTTTAAGGTTTCCCATTTAGGGCCCCACAGTATGTTCACTTCCAGGTGGATTCATTCTGTGTTCCTACCTACGCTGGCGTCTGAGGCAGGGGCTGTCATATCTGGAGCCGCAGCTGTACATCACATGAATGAGAAATAAACTTGAAGACTGATGCTTTCTGTTATCCAGAGCCCTACAAGCAACTCATGAGGTTTCAAAGTGCCCCTCTCTCTGGCCCACCACTACTCCGCTCACTTTTCTTTACACCATATTTTACATGACAATCTCTGGAGTATTCAACACTTTTTTTTTTTAAGCCTGAAGAAAAACACATTTTATTCTCCTCTTCACTGTTAGTTATCAAAGCACTGAAGCATTTGATTCAAAGGCAAAACAAAAAGCAAACACAGGAGGCCAAATTATGCCCTCTGTGGAAAGGAGCTGTATGAGTGTGGATTAAAGAAATGAGTTGAATCACAGGAATAAAATGACATGGATTTTTTAGAACAGACAGAAGAGAAAAGTAGGTCAAATTTTTCAACCTCTCAACTGTGTCATCGTCCCTTTAAAGCTCTTACTGTCAAGTGTTTGGTGAAGTCGGAGTAAAGCCATGGATACTGCGGTCACAATCTGGTAAAATAAGGAGCTTTGCGGTTGGGAAAGTGTGGGGAACCTTGGGTCTCCATGAAGATGCTGTAAGGGAGAGTCAGTTACTTTTATTTCCACACTTCAAGGCTAAGGGATCACCAAGTAACACCTGCCATTTTGGTTTCCTTTATAATGCATGGTGGGCTTCCCAGCAGGTGCTAGTGGTCAAGAACCCACCTGCCAATGCAAGAGAGATGTGGGTTTGCTCCCAGGGTCGGGAAGATCCCCTGGAGGAGGGCATGGCATCCCACTCCAGTGTTCTTGCCTGGAGAATCCCATGGACAGAGGAGTCTGGTAGAATACAGTAATGGGGTCACAAAGAGTTGGATGCAACTGAGTGAGTAACACTTTCACTATAATATACGGTGGGAGGAAAAATTCAAATTTGATCAGAAGAAACTAGGGTTTAGAAAAGTATTTTAATGAGATTTTCTTTCTGAATCAAAGCTAGTAGAATCCAGGACAAAGCCCTTTAAACAGTTCTTTTTTTTTTTTTCCTTCCACAAATATGGACAAAATGTCTACTATGTGTATCTTAGTTTCCTATGTCAGCTGTAATAAATCACCCAAAACTTATAAACAGAAATTTATTAATTTATTAAATAATAGAAACTTATTCTCTTGCCTTTCTGGAGGGCATGTGTGTGTGTTAAGTCGTTTCAGTCGTGGCCGAATGTTTGTGACCCCACGGGCTGTAGCCCGCCAGGCTTCTCTGTCCATGGGATTCTCCAGGCAAGAATACTGGAGTGAGTTGCCATGCCCTCACCCAGGGGAATCTTCCCGTCCCAGGGATCAAACCCACATCTCTTATGTCTCCTCCTGGCAGGCGAGTTCTTTACCATTAGCACTACCTGGGAGGGCAAAAGTCCAAAATCGAGGAGTTGGTGGGTCCGTGCTCCCTCTGAAACCTCTAGGGGAGCGTCCTTGCTCTCCTCTGTGGGAGCTTCTCAGGGCTCCTGGGGTCCCTCGGCTGCAGCTGCCGAGTCCAGTGTCTGTCTCCATCTGTATGTGGCCTTTCCCCCTGCCATCTGTGTTGTCTCCTCTCCTGTCTCTCATAAGGACACTTCTTATTGGATTTAGGGCCCACCCAGATAATCCAGGATGATCTCGTCTCACTATCCTTAACTTAAGTATGTGTGCACAGACCCTTTTCCCAAGTAAGCTCACAGTCACAGATCCCAGGATGTAGACATTTAACCTGCCACCACGTGTGAGACCCCGTGTCTGGTTCTGCAGAGGGAAAGGCAGCTGTGCTTTATTGGGTCTTTTCCATCTCACAGTGAGAGCGAGGAGATATGAGTGTGAATGTATGCTTCCTGTGGAGAAAGATATAAACACATGCACACGCAGGAGAAGGGGGATGACATTTCTGGATGGGCCACTCTCAACAGAATTTATTGGAGGGATGTCACCTGATCAGGACCGTAGGCTGGATTTTTGTTTGTTTTTATTTCATTGTGTGTTAGTCACTCGGTCATGTCCGACTCTTTGTGGCCCCACGGGCTGTAGCTGCCTGGCTCCTCTGTCCATGGAATTCTCCAGTCAAGAATACTGGAGTGAATAGTCTTTCTCTTCTCCAGGGAATCTTCCCCACCCAGGGATGGAACCTGGGTCTCCTGCATTTCAGGCAAGTCTTTACTGTCTGAGCCACCAGGGAAGCTCCATTTCATTAGAAATGTATCTTCAATGAAGAAATTTAGACGTTACACATAAGCAAAGAAGTAATATCAAGTTGCGTACATTCCTGCTCATAGAGATAAGCTCTATAAAATCATTTCACATTTTTTTTGTTTGTGTAAACATATTTAGAATATATTTTCCAATCAATGAAATCAGAAGATAACAGCCCATTTTGTGACCCAATAATAATGTAAGAACATGCTTCTGTGTTAAGACATTTCTGGTCCCTCTTCTAATTTTCAGTCCCAGTGTTCCACTGGATGGCTATATGTAATAAATTACTAGTCTCTTGTGTTATACGTGTAAGTACTTTTCAAACTTTTGCTGTTTCAAAGCATGCTGCCGTGAATATTCCATCATATTTTTGTGTGCTTGCCCAAAGCATTTTCCACGCCCGAAGTTACTAGAAGAGGAATTACTGGCTGCAAAGGTATATTTTTTGTGGCTTATGATAGTTCTTTTCTTTTTGGCCATGCCTCATAGCTTATAAGATCTTAGTTTCCAGACCAGAGTTTGAACCTGGGCTCTTGGCAGTGAGCATGCTGAGTTCTAGGCACTAGACCATCAGGGAATTTCCAGATAGTTATTTTCAGAAAAGTAATCTAAACGTTCATAAGAGGGGAGCCAATCAAGGTTGTTTTTTTTTTTTTTTTTTTTTTTTGAGAGGAATGACGTCTATAAGATCTATTTTAGCTTTTAAAATTCTGGGATTCTGGGATTCCCAGATTTACAAAGTGTTAAGGTGGTGCTGGAAGGAAAAACAGACTTTAAAAAGAAAGTCATTGGATTTGGAAAATTCTAAGCCCTGAAGGCCTTGAAGGTCCACATGGACCTTGACTTTGCCCTAGATAATGCTGGGAGCAGGACCGGAGAAGAGAACTATGACCAAGGTGTGAAAGGTCCTAATTAGAGATTCAGGAAGAATTAAACAGGAGAGATGGTAAATGCTTCCTGATGGCTTCTCCTGCCTCAGAAGTTCTGCTCCCTGCCTTGTCTGTGTTATTTTGTGTCTATTTCTGTTGTGTCCTCCCTCTATCTTGCATCCAGGTCTCTAAATTGAAAAATATCTTTGTACAAGTCAACCACAGGCTAGTAGAGACCTCAGTTGTGTCGGTAGATTCATTGGCTGCTGACTAGCCTATCAACAGTTGCCTTTGTATCAGATGCTCACCTGGTCCAATCAGTGGTGGTCACCATGGAACCTGTTATGTTAATTTGCATGAAGAGACTCCAGGAAGGGCTGGGGTGTAGCAGACACTTGGAAACTTAGTGGGAGAATTCCTGGTGTGTTCTATGAATTCCCCACCCAGGACCGGAGACTAGTTAGGAAAAATCAACATAAACCAGCCAAGTGGTACCATGGGCCTGAAATAGGGTGAGGAGGTGGGAATACAGATGAGGGAGGTGATGAACATTTATTGAGTGCTTTTGATGTGCCAGGGCCTGTTCTCAGCCCTTGACATGTATAGTAAAACCAAGTGATAAATCAATATCCCATAAAAAGCAATTGGCTATTGGTAATTATCTCCTGTTCTCTGTCTGCTCCCAGTCTCCTATGGAAGTTGAATGAAATTTTATTCTTTCGGGTAGGGGAGCCCTTTATGGGCCACAGTCCTGACATTAACCTTCATCTTAGTCCCTCCCTTTTCCTGGATCTTCCCTTTCCCCTATTTCTGCTGATTTTGAAATTCAAATTTCCTTTCCTCTTGCCCACTTTTGATGGCCACCACTGTGTCACTTTCTCCTCTCACCCCATCCCACTACCAGAGGCACCATTTCTGTTTAGTTCTATACAATGCATATTTTATTAGCTTTACTTTCGTGCTTTTTGTGACCACACAGACCCACTAAAAACACTATTTTTTGCTAACTCTGCCATCACAGGAACCTATGTTTTGCACCACTGAATTTTGGAGTCATGCTTGTCACTTGTGTGTAAAGGAGGGTTTGGTGGTTGGTGGTGGTTTAGTCGCTAAGTCGTGTCTGACTCTTGCGATCCCATGGACTGTAGCCTGCCAAGCTCCTCTGTCCATGGGATTCTCCAGGCAAGAATACTGGAGTGGGTTGCCATTTCCTTCTCCAGGGGGTCTTCCCGACCCAGGGATCGAACCGGGTTTATAGTGTATTAATTCATTTGATTCTTACAAAAGCACATAAGGTGGGAACTACCATTTCCTTCCCTACTCAGGGATCGAAACTGCGTTTCTTGTCTCCTGCATTGGTGGGAGTGTTCTTTACCACTAACGCTTCCTGGGAATATAGGCATACCTATATATGCCTATATTATTATTTACTATTATTTGTCTATTTTTTCTCTAAGTCATTTTGCATTTCTTTTTGATAATTTTTTGTTTTGGTTGGACTGGGTCTTTGATGCTGTGCATCTCTGGGTTTAGGGAGTGGGGGCTCAGTAGTTCTGGCACACGGGCCTAGTGGCACGTTGCTTGTGGAATCTTTCCAGAGCAGGGATCGAACCTGTGTCATTGGCAGGTGAATTCTTAACCGCTGGGTTACCATGGAAGCCCTCATTTCACAGTTTAAACGTGAACTTATTTAACAAAAAAGCAGTTCCTAATTGAAAATGGGCTAGACACCTTGGAGGGAATTGTTAATTTTGTTTTGTGTGACAGTGGTTATACTTTTATAGAAGAACATTGTTTTCTGGAATTGCATGCTGAAGTATTTTAAGAGGTGAAGTGCCTCAAAGGTCTTGTAATTTACTTTTACATTGTTAAACAAACAAACAAACAAAAAACATTATGGATGAAGGAAATCTGGAAAATGTCAACAGTAGTAGAATCCCCATAGTGGGGATATGGATGTTCCTTGTGGTATTCTTTCTTTATATTTACATTTGAAAGATTTCAAAGTAAAATATAAAAATTAAAAATACACTTTTCTCCCTTATATAAATAGAAAATTTCTTCAAAAAAGAAACTATTTATTTGGCTGCACCAGGTCTAAGAGGCATGTGGGATCTAGTTCCTTGACTAGGGATCAAACTTGGGCCCCCTGCATTGGGAGTGTGGAGTTTTAGCCCCTGGACCACCAAAGAAGTCCTCAAAACTGCTATTGCTTACCATACTCAGAAGAGAGCTCTAGAAATAAATATATTGAAAATAAAAGTCTTTCAGTTCTAGCTAAGGACCCGTTGCCTGATCAAAGGCTCTGTGCCTATTCTCTTTGCAAGTAAAGAGGATTAGTAGGTATTAGAGAGGTGTTAAAGAAATCAAGTCCCAACCTAAGAATTCTCCCTAAATGATTAAAAGAGATTTGAAAAGGGAATAACTCTTTCATTACATGTTTCAATGTTATTTAATGCCATGTGCTTGTACCTCTTAAATCACTGAAGCTATTCATGGCATAGTTTGGGAAATGCTGTCTAAATCACATCTCCCCACCCCCACTTCCCTTCCACTAAACTTGCCCTGCCAAGTACTAATCTGAGATCAGTCCAACTATTCAACCTCATGGTCTTTGGCTGTTTTGGCTCTAAAAGAAGCACACATATTAATCAGGGTTTGTTGTAGGCTGTGGAAGACATTCTAGAGATTTCCAGCAGGAGTGGATTTAATGCAAGGAGTTGGGCACTCATAAAACCATGTAGATGTGAAGGAGAGGAGACTGGGGCACCACTGGGCCCCACCGGACTTTTGGATTCGCAATCACACAAGGGATTTGGTTGGAAGAAATTGCTACCTTGTTTGCCACGTGCATCACCAGCGCACACGCAGCAAGCTGGTGGCTGCGGGTGGAGACACCCGCATCTACTGAGCTTGCTTATCCCCTGTGCCGCCCCCCATCTTCCCAGCTCCACACAGGGGCATCTCACTGGCAGAGCCTCAGCCACATCCAGAGTCTTGATTACACGGGAGTCTGAGAAACGGGGCTGCTATTCTTCAGCCTCGTCCGGTGGGGAAGATGGAAGGAGGTGATAGGGAGGCCGAGCGCAAATAACACATAACCCTGGGCTGCACCATCTCCTACCCTCAGCTGGGTCCTCGGTGCTGTTAGGCCATTTCCATCGTGGTTACACTCTACTCACTGTTCTCTCAAAAGTCCCGCACTGGATTTTGTGTGCTGGGAGAATTTTTTGTTTTGTTTTAAAGCCAGTCTTTTTTTAGCTATGATTTGTCATTTTTAGCATGTAATCCTGCATCCAAATTCAGCCATGAAAACTTGAGGATATTAAATAATAGATACAATTTAAACCATCATTGCTTTATTCCCCAAAGCTAACATACAGGATGGATATGTAAAGATAGATTGCTGAAGAAAATTGGCAGATCCATTCAGTAAAATACCCATGGAGGACTCCTAGTTTTCCCAATGGATGGGAAATAACAGATCTTTTTCTTATTGTTATTGAAGTATAGTTGATTTAAAATGTTGTGTTAATTTATGGCATACCAAATAAATATAGCTGGGTTGGCATGTGGGAAAGTGATTCATTCATACACATACACACATATATATATTCTTTTTAAAAATCTTTTCCTTGTGGTTTATTACAGGATATTGAATACAGTTCCCTGTGCTGTGCAGTAGGACCTTGTTCTTTACTCTATATATGGCAGTTTGTATTTGCTAATCCTAAAGTTCTAATTTAGACAGCATATTAAAACGCAGACATTACTTTGCCAACAAAGGTCCGTCTAGTCAAGGCTATGGTTTTTCCAGTAGTCATGTATGGATGTGAGAGTTAGACTATAAAGAAAGCTGAGCGCCGAAGAATTGATGCATTTAAACTGACTCTTGAAAGTCCCTTGGACTGCAAGGAGAGCCAACCAGACCATCCTAAAGGAGGTCAGTCCTAAGTGTTCATTGGAAGGGCTGATGCTGAAGCTGAAACTCCAGTACTTTGGCCACCTGATGCAAAGAACTGACTCATTTGAAAAGACTCTGATGCTAGGAAAGATTGAGAGCAGGAGAAGGGGACAACAGAGGATGAGATGGCTGGATGGCATCCCTGACTCAATGGACATGAGTTTGAGTGAACTCCGGGAATTGGTGATGGACAGGGAGGCCTGGCGTGCTGCAGTCCATGGGGTCGCTAAGAGTCGGACACGACTGAGCAACTGAACTGAACTAAAAGTCCTAATTTATCTTTCTCCTACCCTCTTCCCCCTTTGGTAACCATAAGTTTATTTTCTATGTCTGTGAGTCTATTTCTACAAGACTCACAGGTACAGACTTTGAACTTATACAAATAAGTTCATTGGTATCATATTTAATATTCCATATAAAGTGATTACATATATTTGTCTTTTTCTGTCTGACTTTCTTCACTTATAGGATGATCTCTAAGTCCATCTCTGTTGCAGCTAATGGCATTATTTCATTCTTTTTTATGGATGAATAATATTCCATTGTGTGTGTGTGTGTGTGTGTGTGTGTGTGTGTGTGTGTGTATACACCACATCTTTATCCATTCATCTGTGGATGGACACTTAGGTTGCTTCCATATCTTGGCTATTGTAAACAGTGCTGCTGTGAATATTGGTGTGCATGTATCTTTCTTGAATTAGTATTTTTTCTGGATCTGTGCCCAGGAATGGGACTGCAGGGTCACATAGCAACTCCATTTTTCATTTTATGAGGAACCCCCGTTCTGTTCTCCACAGTGGCTGTGCCAGTTTACATTCCCACCAGCTGTGTAGGAGAGCTCCCTATCTCCACACCCTCTCCAGCATTTAACAAACCTCCTTTACATGTAAAGAACAGAATGTTGACTTCTATACAGTCAACTGCAAAAGGGCTTAAACAGGGGGCCAGTAGAGGAGCGGCAGAAATGAAGACCACAGGGCTGAAAAGATGATTTTACAGAAGGTCCTTCCCCAGGGACAATAGCTGTTTGCCCTACCAAGAGATTTAACACAGTGATTCTTTTCAACTCATCCTTTTAAATAATCTCAACTTGCCCATTCCTTTGCTTTGTTCTTTTTTCCTTTATGGTTTGCCATGTACTACAAGGGGGTGGATTTCCTGAGGAAGTGAGTTAAGTCCCATCTCCTTCCCTTCCTTCCATTCCTGAATCTTGCCATCTGGCGATGAAGGGAAGTCAAATCGACAGTGTTTTAAGGGCCTTATCCACCCCTCATGTGCTCTATTTGAAGTTTTTGTTGTTGTTGTTTGACTCATCAGGGGTAGGATATAAAATGTGGGTGAGTTACTGCATTTTGTAAGAACACATTCTTTCCCCTTGACACGTATTAACCCTTGATGATTGTATGGTAATATTACCTAGAATTCTCTCTTTGGTATCTCTTTACATAAGCTAACTAATCCTTGTAATTAAAATTAAGAACAATAAGAAGAAAAATTTCCCGGCAGTTCGATGACTCATCTCTTACTAAAGGTTTTACTCTGCAAATGACAATTTTACACAATCAGGTTCTGCCTGCAGCTCCTCTCATAGAAGTAGTAGTATTAGTGTTAGGGACTGTGTTAGTCCCTCAGCCGTATCTGACTCTTTGTGATGCCAGGGACTGTAGCCTGCCAGGCTCCTCTGTGCATGGCATTCTCCAGTCAAGAATACTGCAGTGGGTAGCCATTCCCTTCTCCAGGGGATCTTTCTCACCCAGGGATCGAACCTGAATGTCCTGCATTGTAGGCAGATTCTTTATTATCTGAGGCACCAGAGAAGCCCCAGTTCCTCTCATGCTGAACTCCCAAAAAAAGAAAACAAAATAATCGAGGTAAAGAATATCATCCTTACTTATTATGGTTAATTGACAGAACTAAGGTTAAGGTTAATAAGTTAAGCTATAGAACCAACAGATTGTACACCCTGGAATCCAGGGGATGAAAATGTTAGCCCACTGAAGAGAATGTTAGCTTCTGGAACGAGGCTTACAGAATGGATGGAAGTGGCTGTAACTCATCCTCCTCTGCGATTTGGAGATAGCTTACTTATGAAATTAAAGTGCCAGGAAGCAACAACCCTAAAATGTAACTAATGTCAGATAAGATGTAATCTAGGAAATTGTAATATGCCCATCACGAGGTAATGTTGTAATGGCAGTAGCTTTTGGTGGCTGATAAGAAATATTGAAAAAGGTGCCACCGTGAGGGAATGACAGCGTCTCATTTCTGCAGCGGTGACCCAAGGTGCCGACACCCTGACCGCTGACTTTGGTGTTCTTTTCTGGTGGGTGTATGACTGGATCGTGGAGAAAGCTCAACCAGGATAATGGCAGTCAGAAACGGTTCCCGAAGACCACCCCGCTCCTCTTAAGCTGCACATGGACTCTCCCTGCAATTGAATCCTCTTAACCGGATTTCCCAATTAGGTTAATTTTTCTATTGGGAAAGAAGGGGTGCTGGGCACCCAGGAAGACAGAGGAAGGGCTGAGAAGAGGGTGGTCAGAATCGGGGGGCGGGGGGCTCTGTCAGCGCTCCCAACTCATTTCTTCTGCAAAATGAAGGTGATGTTCTTTTCAGTAATTTTGGGCTTTTGTGACATGTCCCCAGGTAATTGCATTCAGCAGCTCCTGCCTGCCCCAGCTCTGCACACCTGGGCGTTCCGGGTGCTTGGGCACTGTTGCTTCTCTGTTGAAATGAAAGCGCCTCCTCTTTGCTTTTGTTCACTCATTCTTTTCCTCCTCCCTCAGGCATTCATGTCACAGATGCTTGTTAAGTGAACCTGATGCAGTTTGAGTTTCGGTGATGTGACTTGAACCCTCGGGGTCAACTCCTGGCAGGGCAACCTCAACCCTGTTACAACATGAAGGCCTTTTGTCTCTGTGCTGGGCGTCAGAGGGCACGAGGCTTCCTGGGTTGACTTTCTGCTGGAGGACTTTTCTGAGCATCTTGGCTCATCCTGTGTGGGTTCTGGGCCTGGGCTGCCTGCATTTGCATCCTTGACACTTCCCAGCAACCACTTAGGCCTCTCTATAAAGCTGGGATACTGACAGCACCTATCTTGCGGGGCTGCTATGAGGATGAAGCGAGTCTGTGTGTGAAGAGCTTGGAGCCTTGCCTTGAAGCTGCTATATAAGAGCTAAATATTATGACATTACGTTGAACCACATGAAATTTCTGGTTTTTAAAATTTTTAATTTAAATAATCTTTAATATTCATTTTATATAATTTAAAAGGTTGTACTTCATTTATAATTAATAAAAATATTCCCTATATTCCCTGTGCTGTTTAGTATGTCCTTGTAGTCTATCTTACACCCAAGAGCTTCCTGGCAAGAATACTGGAGTGGGTCGCCGTTTCCTCCTCTAGAGTATCTTCCCGAGCCAGGGATCAAACCTGAGTCTCCTGCATCTCCTGCACTGCAGGCAGATGCTCTACCACTGAGTGAGCAGGGAAGCCATTGGTTCCCATGGTCTCTGGTGTAATTGCCTTCTCCCTTGGCCTGGGGCCTGGCAACGTTTGGGTACATGGCCCGGGGAACCAAAGGGTGGTTGGGTTTTACTTCATCCAACCAACGTGTTGACATTCTCAGAGCATGCAGCGCTCAGAGAACTGACTTTGGATATCATGTCTTCTCTCCTTAGGACATGGTGGCTGCTCCTGTTACAGAGCTCTCTTCTTCAACTTACAGAGAGGCAGGGAGAGCAAGAGAAGGGTCCCCCGCAACCCACCTCCACCCCCTCGGGCCCTTCTCATGAATTTCCTCCTTGCAACCCCATGCATACTTGCAACAAGCATTTG
The DNA here is from genome assembly GCF_001704415.2 of Capra hircus. Classification (NCBI taxonomy): domain Eukaryota; kingdom Metazoa; phylum Chordata; class Mammalia; order Artiodactyla; family Bovidae; genus Capra; species Capra hircus. Next base: position 8,485,314 of record NC_030830.1, on the reverse strand, counting down.
TGAAGCTCCTGGTATGTGCCAGACTCTTTAGGGAGCTGAAAAGAAATGCCTTCTGTTCTCAGCGGGCTCATGGCCTAGCATGATTGAACTTTGGGATGCTGAGAAGTTAAGAGAGTCACTGTAAAACAATGGGAAGAGGAAAGCAAAGTCAAGCAATCATTATCACTGACAACCTACAGAGTAGCAACGTATGTATTAAATTCATTCTTTGTTGGTCACTTTCAACTTTCGTGCTTATGAAATGCATCTATAGATTTTAGCTTCAGAAGGTATTTAGGTAAGCAATGATTTTATTTGAAAATACTTGGGAGCATATTAGGGATTGAACTCTGCTCCCCTTCATCCTCCACCCACTCTCCACAAAATTTGTATGCTGAATGTCTAATGCCTGTGCTAAGTCGCTTCACTCATTTGGACAATTTTACACAATCAAGTTCTGCCTGTAATTCCTCTCATAGAAGCAGTAGTAGTGTGTTAGTCTCTCAGTTGTGTCTGACTCTTTGTGACCCCGTGGAAGACTACCAGGCTCCTCTGTCCCTGGGATTCTCCAGGCAAGAATACTGGAGTGGGTAGTCATTCCCTTCTCCAGGGGGTCTTCCTGACCGAGGGATCGAACCTGAGTCTCTTGCATGTCCTGCACTGGCAGGTGGATTCTTTACCACTGAGTCACCTGGGAAGCCCCTCTAATGCCCAGTCTGACTGTATTTGAAGGTAGGGCCAATGCGGAAATAATTAAAGTCAAACGGGGTCATAAGGATGGGGCAGAGAGGAGAGACCAGAAATTTCTCTTTCTCTGTGAGCACATAGAACAAATACCATGTGAGGAAGTAGTGTGAAGGTGGCCGTCTGCAAACCAGAAAGAGCGTCGCACTGAAAACGAACTCGGCTGACGCCTTGATTTTGGACTTCGAGGCTCTAGGACTGTGAGAAAATAAAATTATGTGATCTGAGCCACCCTGTCTGTGGTCCTCTGTTCTGGCAGCTTGAGCATGCTAGTACAGAGCAGTTTTTAATTTTTCCTTCAGTGTAGATTCAGAAAAAAATACATTCCCAGTATGTCATTTTCTCCACCCAAGTCTTTGGGCTTAGCGAAGTAGCCGCTAATATCTGAAAAGTCACTCGCTCAACCTAAACGTTCACAGAACAGACTCAGCTCAAGACCTTTTCTTCCTTCGTCAAAAATGCTAACCTTTCCTTCTGGTTCCCCCAGTCTCTCTAAGACACTTTCACAACAAATGTGTTTGGAAATAAAGATGCGATTCCTGCATCTTATGAGTATTTTCTGTGGTGTGTGAAGCATGTTGATTTAATGCATGAGCCCAGACAGTATTTAACCCCTGCACTGTGGGATCAGGGCTGCGCACAGGGAGTGCTGGGTGAATACCCCCCCCAGCAAGTGCTCCAGGAACATCTGTACCCCAAGTCAGAGGCACGGTCCCATGGCAGGAATTGAGGGGGGCTGTCGTCGGCACCCCACCCTCACTCCCACACTGCCTGATCCTGACCAGCTTCTCTTCATTTGGTTCTCGTATGTATTGATACATATTTATATAATACTATGTATATTCAATCAGTATTTGTTGAATTGAATTATGTAAATACACGCTCGCCCGTGGTATAAGAAGCTACTGCCAGGGTAGCAGCTCTCCAATCACGCGGTGGGTCTTATTTATACACCTCATAAAGGATGCTAAGCTGAGAGGGATCTGTAGAATCACAGCTTTCATTTATTGCTGGGGGAAAATATTTACAAGCAGGGATGTGGAATTTCATTTGTTTTGACACATCGTGGGAGATGTTCTCAGAAAGGTGTTTGGAGAACGCGCCGTGTCATCCGCCGTTGATCTTATTTGGGATCCACCAGCATGTGCTGGGAAAGCCACGGACTGCCTGGAAGGCCCCCTCTCTGCCTGGCGCCAGACTCTTTGTCCAGCCACACAGAAGAGGCCCGGTTCTGGTCCCTCTTCTCTTATTTTCCATCACCTGCTTTCTTTTATCGCTTCTTCTTGTCCTCATTCTTCTCCTCCATACCCTTTTCTACTTAAAAAAAAAAAAAATTTATTTATTTTATTTATTTGACTGTGCTGGATCTTAGTTGGGACATGTGAATACTTAGTTGCAACATGTGGGATCCTTTCCCAACCAAGGATCTAACCTGGGCCCCCTGCTTTGGGCGCTCAAAGTCTTAGCCACTGGACCACCAGGGAACTCCTTCCTTCTCTTAAAATCTTTCTTTTTAAGGATTTTTTTTAAAATGTGGACTATTTTTTTTTTTAATCTTTATTGAATTTGTTACAACACTGTTTTGGTTTTTTGGCCTCAAGGGATGTGGGATCTTGGCTCCCTGACCAGGGATTGAACCTGCACTCCCTGTGTTGGAAGGTAGAGTCTTAGCCACTAGACCGGCACGGAAGCCCCCTTAAAATCTTTATTTTCCTTTTGTAAAACACCACCACCAACAATTGTTGAGTTGTTGCTCAAGTTCAAGGGTGAATATATAGTCACGTTAGTGAGAGACAAGATGTGCTTAACGATAACTGGTTGGAAAACTGTTTAACCTAACACGTGGGAAAGACAAACGCAATTAAAGCAGGAACGTACACAGTTCTGCAGGTGTGTGTTTCCTCTGAACTTCGGGGGAAGATGCTGTTTCTTTCTGCCAGCTTCATAGCCCGCATCCAGGTTGATGAGTAGAGGGAGCCTTGACAGATTCATTGTAGAAAGAGCTACTTAAAGGGGAGAAAAAGAGTAGCTCAAGGGACAAAGCCTGGGAGAGGAGGGCAGAGAGGATTTAAATAGGTTTTGCTGTATGTCCCTTTAATGTTTACCTTTTTTAAAAAAGAAGCCTAACAACAGATTGCTTTTCAATTATTCAAATTGCTCTTCAATTATTTCGGGAGGTCAGATTGGTATTTGTCCTGCTGAGGATTCTGTTCAGACACTTGGCATGACTGAAGCTGTGACAAGTGGGAAAGTTCTCTCCCCTCTCCTGCCGCCCCCCACCCCCCAGGTCAGCTGTTCCCCGCCAAGGTCAGCTGTTGTGCCTTATGCTGGGCAACACAAGTGTAAATGGATGTGGCAGGCTGCCTCTCCATCTACAGAGCAGCACGAGGGTGCTTGAAACCTCCGTGACTGGCGGAGGAGGACGATGGTCACTGATGCTGCAATGGTTTATTTCTGGTGCAGGGAGCCCAGGGGTCCCTGGTGGACTGATTCCCTTGATGTTGGGCCTCTTGGTCCTACCCAGGTAAAGCAAAGTGTACCTGGGTGTGGGGAGCTGGCGGCGTGCGTGCGACTCAACAGCTCTGCTGAGGAACGAAGAGGACTGTCTTCTTGATGGGCCTAGCTGCATCTCTGAGGTTAAGTGTCTGTTTAAAATGAAACAAGACAGACTTCGGCGGTGGTCCAATGGTTAAGAATCTGCCTGCCAGTGCTGGGGACACGGGTTCAGCTCCTGGCCTTGGAAGATCTCCCATGCTGTGGGAAAACTGAGCTTGAGCATCACAGCTACTGAGCCTGTACTGAGCCCAAGCTCTGCAACAAGAGAAGACACCGCAAGAAGCCGAGCACCGCATCTGGGGAGCAGCCCAAGCTTCCTGCAAGTAGAGAAAGCCTGCACACAGCAGTGAAGACCCAGAGCAGCCAAACGAAAGAAACAAAACAGAAGAACTGGCCCTCCACCCTTCTCCTGGGGCCTGGAGACGGCATGGTTTTGAAAAGTGGAACAGAGGCAGCCTTTGAAACTTAGTGGTAAGCTCAGATTCTAAGAGCTGGGCACAGGGCCCTTTGGCTACCTCCGTGACTTCTGAAGGTCAAGTCACAAACGTGAAGGCCCCAGAAGCACTGTGGTGAACGAGGGCAGGTCGTGCCCCATTTTGGGAAGGAGGGGAAGCAGCATGGCAGGGTAACAGGAGTCCTGTGAGAGTGCCTAAAAGAGCAACCCTTTGAGTCAGTTGGCAGATTCATTGAACCTCTCCGCGTTACCTTGTGTTCCCAGATGCCTGGAAATAATTGGACCTTGGGTGGCCAGGCAAGTTAAGCGGGCAGTAGACGGAAGTGTAGTCTCAACCCAATTGAAAATTATTACTGTGAGAATGATCGCGGAGTCATAATAACCCCATTTAATGAAGGCTTACTATGTCTCTGTTGCTGTGTGTTGTCCCAGATTAACTCATTTAATCCTCACAACATCTTGGGAAATCGCCTGTCTGATTTATAGGCGAGGAAACTGAGGGTCAGGGTAGTTACATAACTTGCTCATGATCACACACACCGAAAATGTTGGCACCAGAAATCCAGTTCCATCGGTTTGGTTCTGAAGCCCACATTCTTAGCCATAATGGCAACTGCTGGCTCTGCTGTGACAGGACCGCCAGGAAATTAGTCATCACTGGGGCACAAATCATATCTCAGCTGCATTTTGCTTTTGATCCTTGCACAGGTCCAAGCACAGAGCAGGTGCTTAATAAGCGGTTGTTGACTCAGTCCCTTTGTTCGAGGGGGTTGTATTTTTGTTGGAGGGAAAATACTATCATGCCTAAGAGAGAAAACAGTTTGGAACAAAATACCCAATGCCAAAAAATCCATGGGAGAGTCACAAGGGAAGAAAACACATAATCGTTTAAGAGATTGGATTCCATTAGCTCCTTCTCTTCTAGTAAGGAAACCATCAAAAATCAAATTAAGATCAGAAGGTTGCTTGATGAATATAGAACCCAAGCAAGGGAAATTGGATTTCCTAGAGGGTGTATTTTCATCACATGGTGACTGCCCCAAGTGAAAAATTTGCCTTCAGCCAGGAGTATGTTTGCCCAGTGGACTGGATGTTTGTCTTGGCCGGCTGTATTCTGTCCTGGTCAGTGCTGGAAAAACACCTCGTGTCTCACCCTCTGGTTCTTCCTAGACTCCGTGGTGACCCTGTTTGCACTAGTCATTACAACACCCCTTCCTCGCTTTCCACACTCTTCTCATATTGCAATTTCTCTGTCTACAGTTTATTTTACATGGAGTATAGGTGCCTGCTCTTCAGGAGAGTGGGTGACTTGTCTCCTGGTCACATTTTAGGGGTGCCTTCTCCAGTGAATGGGTACTTTTTAACCTTAATCAAGGAACTGGTCAGTTCTGGGCTTGTATTGTTCATACTTTTTCCTAAAGCCCATATTTAAGCATTTCTTTCTTTCTTTCTGAAAAACTCAAGGTGAATTCCATATAGATATCCAGTTATTTAAATAGGTAGTCATGTATGGATGTGAGAGTTGGACTGTGAAGAAGGCTGAGCGCCAAAGAATTGATGCTTTTGAACTGTGGTGTTGGAGAAGACTCTTGAGAGTCTCTTGGACTGCAAGGAGATCCAACCAGTCCATTCGGAAGGAGATCAACCCTGGGATTTCTTTGGAAGGACTGATACTAAAGCTGAAACTCCAGTATTTTGGCCACCTCATGCGAAGAGTTGACTCATTGGAAAAGACTTTGATGCTGGGAGGGATTGGGGGCAGGAGGAGAAGGGGATGACCGAGGATGAGATGGCTGGATGGCATCACTGACTCGATGGATGTGAGTCTGAGTGAACTCCGGGAGTTGGTGATGAACAAGGAGGCCTGGCGTGCTGCGATTCATGGGGTCGCAAAGAGTCAGACACGACTGAGCGAGTGAACTGAACTGAACTGAACTGAACTGAATATAATATAGTTTATAATTATGATATAGTTTGTTATAATATAATAACTCAAATACAGTTTTAAATGAATTTTCTATTGTGAGATCGTTATATTTTCATATGCAGTTGTAAGAAATAATACAGAGGAATTTCCTATGCCTTTGACCTACTTTCTCCTACCCTGTAACACCTCATACAACCAAGATGTGGACACTGAAAATCAAGATAGAGTCCATTTCCACCACAAAAATCCCTCAGGTTGTCCTTTTATAGCCACACCTGTTTCCTTCCTGCCCTGAACCCTTCTTTAGCCTCTGGCAACCCCTCACCTTTTCTTCACTTCCAGAATTTTTTCATTTCAAGAATGTTATGTAAATGGAATCACATAGTTTGTAACCTTTGGGACTGGCTTTTGTCATTTAGCATAACTCTCTGGTTATTCATCCAGGTTATTGACTGTATCAGTAGTTTGTTATTTTTATTGCTGAACCATAGCCATGGTATAGATGTACCACAATTTGTTTAACCATTTGCCCATTGAAGGACACTTGGGTTATTTCCAGTTTGGGGCTGTTGCAAATAAGGCTGTTATACACATGTTTTTGGAGTCGGAAGTGGCAGACCACTCCAGTATTCTTGCCTGGGAAATCCCATGGACAAAGAAGCCTGGCCATCGACAGTGCACGGGGTTGAAAAGAGTTGGATGGGAATGAGTAACTGAGCATACACATTTGTGTACAGGTTTTCGTGTGGCCGTAAATCTTCATTTCTTTGGCATGAATGAGCAGGAGTGTGATGCTAGGTCACAGGGAAAGTCTGTGTTTAGTTTTTTAAGATAATGCCCCACTGTCTTCTCGAGTGGCTGTACTAGTTTACATTCCGTTTACATTCCCACCAACATCGTATGAGTGATCGAATTTCTCTGTATCCTGAGCAGAATTTAGTGTTGTTACTATCTTTTATTTTAGCCATTTTGATGGGTGGGATATCTCATTGTGGATTTAACCTGTATTTCCCTAATGGCGGCTCAGATGGTAGAGCGTCTGCCTACAATTCGGGAGACCTGGGTTCAATCCCTGGGTCGAGAATTTCCCCTGGAGAAGGAAATGGCAACCCACTCCAGTATTCTTGCCTGGAAAATCCCACGGATGGAGGAGCCTGGTAGGCTACAGTCCATGGGGTCGCAAAGAGTCGGACACGACTGAGCAACTTCACTTCACTTCCCTTCCCTTCCCTAATGGCAAAGGGTTGGACACGACTTAGCAACTAAACAAGTCCTCTGGCAGACACGTGCTTTGTGGCTGGTTTCTTACACTCTATAGCTAGTTTTTGATTTATTTAAGAGGGTATTTCACAGAGCAGAAGTTTTCCAATCTGCCTGCAGTGCAGGAGACCCTGGTTTGATTCCTCGGTGGGGAAGATCCCTTGGGGAAGGGATAGGCTACCACTCCGGTATTCTCGGGCTTCCCTGGTGGCTCAGATAATAAAGAATCTGCCTGCAATGTGGGAGACCTGGATTTGATCCCTAGGTGGGGAAGATCCCCTGGAGGAGGGTTTGGCAACCCACTCCAGTATTCTTGCCTGGAGAATCCCATGGACAGAGGAGCCTGGCAGGCTACACTCCGTGGGATCACAAAAGGTAGGACATGAATGAGGGACTAAGCACAGCCCAGAATCTTTATTATATTGAGCCTTTCAATTCATGAATATGTCTTTCCATTGATTTAGATATTTTTAAGTTTTATTTAATAAATGTCAATGTATGGCAAAACCAATACAGTATTGCAAAGTAAAATAAAGTTTAAAAAAAAAAAAGCATTGTTTAATCTTCAGCATACAAGTGCATGTAAAATAGATTTACACCTTTTTTTGTGTGACCGTAAGTGGCATTATATTTAAAAATTTTGTTTTCACATGTCCATTGCTAATTTATAGGAATACAATTGAGTTTTATATACTTATTTGATAACCTGCAGCCTTGCTGAATTAAGTTTTTTCTTTTTCTTTTAAATATATTCCTTGGGATTTTCCATACAAAAAATTATTATAATCCATCTGCAAATAGCTATAGTTTTCTTTCTAACTTTCTCATATGTATGCCTTTTATTTCCTTTTCTTGCCTTTTTCCACAGGCTAGAACTTCCAACACTGCATTAAATAAGAGTGATGAGAACAGATATCCTTGCCTTGTTTTTGATTATAGGGAGAAAACATTCAGTCTTTAATCAATAAGCAAAATATTAATTGTAGGGTTTGTGTGTGTGTGTGTGTGTGTGTGTGTGTGTGTGTGGTTACATTTCAAAATCAAGTTGAGGAAGTTTCCCTCTGTTCTTACTTTTCTGTTATTGCTTATCACAAATGGATATTGAATTTTGTCAAATGCATGTTTTTGGATTGAAGGATCTAATCATTTTTAAATTAAATTTATTGACTTTCAAAATGAATGAGATTTGTATCTCTGAAATAAAGCCCACTTGGTCATAATAAATAATTCTTATATGTTGCTGAATTCTATTTGCTAATATTTTGCTAAGGACTTTTTACATCTGTATTCATGAGGGATATTTGTCTGTAGTTTTCCTTTTGTTATACTATCTTTGTCTAGTATTGGTATTAGGATTAATACTAGCTTCATAAAATGAGCTGGGCAGTGTTCCCTCCTCTTCTATTTTTCTGGAAGAGATTGTGTAGAACTGATGCTAATTCTTCTTTAAACACTTGGTAGGTCTCCAGTGAAGCCATCTGGCCTGCCTCCCCTTCTCTCACTATATTTAAAAATGCACATTTCAAAGTATTAAGAAAAATACATACATATACACACATATATTTAGTGTACTGATAACATGGTTCATTAATTTTAAAAACCAAAAATCAAGCCTCTTGAATGAAATACACTTTTGAAGTTCTATTTACAAAATGCAAATTTGCCATTCACAATTTTGGGATGAAATTTAGTGGCTAAAGCTTCATGTCTCCTTTAACATGTTCTCTGTTTGCTCCACAGTGGGGTAGAAATGCAGGAAATATCTGTGTGTGGCAAGTCTAGGACCAAAGTGTGAGCGTTAGCACCATTTCCTCCTGGCCTGACACTTCTCTGTCTCAAGTCATCCTGCGTCTATCACACTGTCTGTGTGACCTTGGCGGGTTATTTACCCCTCCTGGCCTCAGTTTGGTTCCCTCATTCTTAGCAAGGGGATAATAACTGAACAGCTACTTGCCTTATAGGGTTGTAGGGTATGTGTTTGCATGCTCAGTCGCTTCAGTCATGTCTGCCTCTTTGTGACCTGACCATCGCCTGCTAGGCTCCTCTGTCCATGGAATTCTCTGGGCAAGAATAGTGGAGTGGGTTGTCATTCCCTTTTCCAAGAGATCTTCATGACCCAAGGACTGAACCTGTGTCTCCTTTGTCTCCTGCACTGCAGGCAGATTCTGTACCGCTGAGCCACTGGGGTTAGGAGCAGAGTAAATTCTCCCATCCAGGTTCTAACCAGGCCCCACCCTGCTTAGCTTCAGGAGGTCAGGATCATAAGGCTGTATAGTAAATTATCAGTGATTTGTAGTTGTTATTATTCTGCCGACATAAATGGAATGGTTTCCTTTAACTGATCCCACTTTAAACAGAGAAGAGTCCCTCTGTTCCTCTTTTTAGATGCTCCTCTGTCCACAGAGACTCAGGTTTGATCCCTGGGTCAGGACGATCCCCTGGAGGAGGAAATGGCAACCTACTTCAGTATTCTTGCCTGGAGAATCCCATGGACAGAGGAGCCTGGCGGTATATACAGTCCACAGGGTCACAAAGAGTTGGACACAGCTGAAGTGACTTTGCATGCACTGTCCATAGAATTCTCCAGCCAAGAATATTGGAGTGAGTAGCCATTCTCTTCTCCAGGGGATCTTCCCAACCCAGGGATCGAACCTGTGTTTCCTGCATTGCAAGTAGATTCTTTGCTGTCTGAGCCACTGGGGAAGCCCGTTATGTCCCCTGCTGCTGCTGCTGCTAAGTTGCTTCAGTGTGTCCAACTCTGTGTGACCCCATAGACGGCAGCCCACCAGGCTCCCCCATCCCTGGGATTCTCCTGGCAAGAACACTGGAGTGGGTTGCCATTTCCTTCTCCAATGCATGAAAGTGAAAAGTGAAAGTGAAGTTGCTCAGCTGTGTCCGTACTCTTCGAGACCCAATGGACTGCAGCCCACTAGGCTCCTCTGTCCATGGGATTTTCCAGGCAAGAGGACTGGAGTGGGGTGCCATTGCCTATGTCCCCTAGGGCTGCAAAATTGTCCCCGGTTGAGAACTGCTTGTCTATATGTGACCTCTCCCTTAAAATTTTTTGAAATGAATACATGCTTGTCAGGAAAGTTTGGAAAAGACTTGCAGTAAAGGTGAAAATGTGACTTTCAGCCAAAGTGCTGTGGCCGCGGCTTATGCCCCTGAGACAGTGGTAGAACTCCTCTCTGGAATAGGTGCCTTTTGGTTGGTAAAATACCTTGACCAGACCCTTCCAGGGTGAAGTACTTGAGGGTTGGTCACTCAGGCCTGGTAGCTGGGGGCAGGAAGGAGTTTACCCGCCTGGGCAGGAGAACAAGGAGGAGTTCCTGTGGGTTGGGGGTGGGGGAAGCAGAGCGGAGGGAGGGGTGTGAAGGGGGTGGGCGGGTTGAGCTGTGGTGTGACAGGTGGTGGCCGTGCAGATGCGGGGGGGGTGGGGGTGGGGGGAGAGAAACTCACCAGGGTAGGGTGGCTGGAGGAAATTTAAGCACTGTGATGAACTGGGCAGCCGGCTCTGTGTTTACACCGCCCTGTCCCCATTCCCCACACCGCCAGTTAAGGCTGTTACACCCAAAGCAGTTGGGGGACAAAGGGGGGCCAGGAGAAGAGCTGAGGGTGATGAGATGTCGGTGGGACTAAGGGTGAAGAGGGACAGGAAACAGGAGCTGCAGATCTTAGCAGCTGAGCCCTCTGGAATTCAAGAGACCCGGGGGAGGATCCCAGACTTCCTTCTGGACTTGGGAGAGGGGGCTTGAGTGGGATTTATGTAAATCTCAGAGGATGCAATTATTTAGGATGCTGTCTATATAGGAAGAAAACCATTTGCTCTGTTTCCTTCCAGTATTTTTTTCTTTGAGTTTTTAAAATGAAGTTAATCTTGTTGTATATAGTATAGGGGAGAAAAGAATTTTCCCTTTACCCTTCTAGGTTCTTGGCTAGATCCCCCTCTAATAAGAGAGGGATTAACGGGACAAAAACAAACAAGTGGAATCACACGGACCCCTCCTGAAGACCTGGGAGAGACCCAGGAAAACTGAGTAATCGCCGGAAATGGCCCAAGTCACCACCCCAAATACCATCTCCAGCTAAAGACAAAAGAAGACGTTGGGTGGTGTGGGGAGACTGGTTCTGGGAGGTTCCCAGGAAAAGCAGAATAAACAAGGGAAAGTTTGTTATGCAGATTTAAGTTGTTGTCTTCCCATTGATTAGAGTTTCTGGAGAGTTGGTCTGCTCCTCTTCCTGGTGCAGAGGGGAGACTCCCTCACAAATGGAGATTTTCCTTATAAATGTGAGCTATGTCTCTTAGGTGCCAAAGAGGCGTGTTTGGAGTGGGGCACTCTGCCCTCCTTCTATGATCATTTTTCTTGATGGCTGCATCAGCCCCCAGAGGAGGTGGAAATCCACCAAGGCCTCCACCTACTGCCACAAACAGTTAGACTTGACTTAGCAATTGAACAGCAACGATGCCAGCCAGAGAGCGAATTTTTGGAAATGCAGCTGCCCAGTGCCTCTCAGACTGTCCTGTTCCTGGAAGGTGGGGCTATCCTGAATTATTCAAACTATAGAGGAGGAAAAATAAATTTCCTTCTTCTCCTCTAGCTTCTGTGGTTGAGACCCCCCCTTTAATAAAAGAAAGGTTAACAGAGACCTCCCTGGAAGTCCAGTGAGTGGTTAGGACTCAGTACTTCCATGGCAGGGGCCCTGGATCAGATGCCTGGTTGGGAACTAAGATCCTGAAAGCCAGGTGGCACAGCTGAAAAAAAAGAGAAAAGTGAACAGAGATTTAGAAGCAAGTATCACATTCAGAGAGACCCAGGAAAACTGCATGAAACCCCCCCGGATGGTACCACCTTAAATACCATCTTCAGCTAAAGACTAAAGATGTCTATGGTCAGGGGACCAGCTAGGGGAGTTGAACCCAGTAAACAGGAGTAGGTTGTTATGCAGAATTAAGCTGGGGCCTTCCCCACTGATAAAAGTTTCTTGTGAATTAGAGCCAGCTTTCTCTTCCTGGTAGAAAGAGGGAGACACCGACAAAAAGAGGATTCCTTTGTAAATGTAAATATCTCCCACAAAAAGGTGAAGTCTATTCTGCTTTCAGAGATGCTTAAAGAAGTGGTAGTCAGTTGGCAAGACGCCAGGTGAGTATGGTGGATGAGGAAAAACTTTGTAGCCCAGGTCCTTCAGGTTTTGAAGCGTTGGTTGTGAGACCTGCAGTCAGGAGTTGTTGTGGGGAAGAATTGGACCCTTTCTGTTGACCAATGCTGAGTGCAGCTGTTGCGGTTTTTGGTGCATTTCATCCATCTGCTGAGCATACTTCTCAGATGTAATGGTTTTGCTGGGGTTCGCTGTAGTGGATCAGACTGGCAGCAGACCACCAAAAAGCGACCATGACTCTTTTGGGGGTGCAAATTTGGCTTTGGGAAGTGCTTTGGAGCTTCTTCTCACTCCAGTCACTGAGCTGGTCATTGTGGGTTGTTGTATAAAATCCACTTTTTATTGCATGTCAAAATCCGATCAGAGATTCTCAGAATCAGAGATTCTCCTGTATCTGTAGTTTCTCAAAAATAATCAGCTCAAAATGTTTATGCCAGAGAGGCATATTTTGGGGTGGCATACTCTACTCCCCTTCAAAGTCAGGACGAATCTTCCTCAACCTTCCCCACCACCCACTAACTCACATCAGTCAACACATGTGTCATACCCATTGTGAAAGTATTAGTCGCTCAGTCATGTCTGACTCCTTGCAACCCTAGGGACTGTAGCTCTCTAGGCTCCTCTGTCCATGGAATTCTCAGCCGCGAATACAGGAGTGGGTAGCCATTCTTTTTTCCAGGGGATCTTCCTGACCCAGGGATCAAACCTCAGTCTCCTGTGTTGCAGGCGAATTCTTTACTATCTGAGTCACCAGGGAAGCCATCCTCATTAGCCAGTGGGAAAGACAGTCCTTTTAAGAAAAAAATGCAAAGCTAGTAAGGCTGAAGGTAGTGGAGACCCCAGGTATAACCCAAGGAGGAAGGCAGGCATGTGCCATCTAGGTCAGGATTCATTACCTTAATTCCCCTCTCACTCTCTCCTCGTGGACACAGCTCTTGCCCTTGCTGACTGTTTTTGCATTTCAGAGTATGCATGAGGGTTTTGATTTGCTGAGGAAGCCTGAAGACTGCTATGGAGTGAATTTTGTCCTCCGTGACCCACAGCCCAGATTCATAAGTTGAAGCCTGTAGGGAGAATATTTTTCTCTACCCTCCTAAGTTCTGAAAACTGGAGGCCTGTGAATTAAACTAACAAAAGACAGATTAACAGGGGAAAAAGATTATTCTTATGCACAGGGAAGTTAACAAAAGGGGTAGCTGGCTGGTTAAATGGTAAAAGCTAGAGGCTTATATACCTAACTTAGTAGGTGAAAGGGGTGGGGGAGGAAAGGCTTTTATGGCAGAATGAATAGTTTCTTTAGGAAAGACAAATGGGTTTTTAGGAGAACAAAGGACAGATAAGAAAGTTTGTGATCATGTTTGTCTATACAGGTCTGAGTGATAGTTCTGTCTCCTTCACGGCACTTAAACTCCCAGGGAGGAGGGATTTAGGGGTAGGTTTTATTTCTCTTCTGGGAGTAGATTCACCCTGGAGAGGGAATTATAGCAGCCTTATTTCCCAGAACTTGCTGCTTTTAGTCTGATAAGGGAAGGCTTCTTTCTGCATCTGTTGATTCCCAGTTACTTTCAGCTCAAAATAATCCTCATACCAAAGTGGTATATTTTGGAATGGCATATTCTGAACCCTTTTAGGCTCTAACCCCAGGGGCTGTATTTGGAGATAGGGTTTTTAAAGAGAAAATTAAAGTTAAATGAGGTCATATGGGTGGGGCCCTAATCCAATAGTATTATTTTCCTTCTAAAAAGGAGGGAGGGATACCAGCGACCTCCCCCCACTTCATGCACTCAGTGAAGAGGTCCCGTGAACTGCAGCAAGATGGTGGCCACCTGCAATCCAAAGAGAGAATTCTCATCAGACACCAGAGCTGCCAACACCTCTGAAACTGTGAAAAAATAGATTCTGTTGTTTAAACCACCAGGTCTGTGGTATTTTGTTATGGCAGCCCAAGCAGACCAGGACAAAGAGTAAAATATTGCCTTTAAGAGCCAAAGAGATAGGATTTCCCTGGTGGTACAAAACATAGGAATCCACTTGCCAGTGCAGGGGACACGGGTTCAATCCCTGGTCTGGGAAGATCCCACACGCCTTGGAGCAACTAAGCCCGTGCACCACAACTACTGAGCTGGAGCTTTAGGGCCTGTGAGCCACAGCAACAGCATGAGAACCTGGAACCTGTGCTCTGCCACGAGAGAAGCCGTCTCAGTGAGAAGCCTGTGCGCCCCACCAAGGCAGAGCCTGCTCTCACGGTAACTAAAGAAAGCCTGAGTAGCAACCAAAAACTGAAAAAGCCAAGGGCTTCGCAGGCAGCTCAGCGGTAAAGAATCCACCTGCCGATGCAGGAGCTGAGAGTTAAATCCCTGGGTCCTGGTGATCCTCTGGAGGAGGAATGACAACCCACTCCAGTATCCTTGCCTGGAAAATCCCACGGACAAAGGAGCCTGGCAGGCTACAGTTCATGGGGTCGCGAAAGAGTTGGATGGGACTGAGCGACTAAAACAGCAAATAAGAGCAAAGGCGATAAAAGTTAAAAAAACGGTAGAATCGTAGATTGAAACCGAGCGGGAGCCTCCCAGGTACAAATCATTTCTGTCTTCCCTCCCCTCCTCTTGCTTGTAGGAATCAGTCTTAGGCCTCCTAGACCTTCCTAGACCTTCCGTGAACTCCAGAGGGCAGATTCAAATAGTTGCTCATCAAGGAAGGAAGAGAATGCATAAACAAAAGAGGAGCAATCAAGAAACTATAGTGAAGTGATTAAGACAGGGTCCTGGCTCCTCCTCAAGGGATATACATAACAGCATCTTTGGGTTCTTCTGCAGGAAGTAAAGTCCCACTCAGGTGGAGGACAGTGATTTCAGGCTGATCACCAGACCCTTACTCTCACAGCCAGGGGCTTCCCTAGTGGCTCAGACAGTAAAGAGTCTGCCTGCAGTGCGGGAGACCCGGGTTTGGACGCTGGGTTGGGAAAATTCCCTGGAGAAGGGAATGGCAACCCACTCCAGTCTTCTTGCTTGGAGAATCCCAGGGATGGAGGAGCCTGGCAGGCTGCAGTCCATGGGGTCGCAAAGAATCAGACACGACTGAGTGGCTATCAGTCACTCACTCACCAGACCCTTGGAGCACCACGCTGTTATCTCACCACCAACCAATGAGAAGAAAGTCACACACTTTGCAGCCCTCACTCCAAAAACCATTGGGAATTTCAGGGGGTTTTGAACACAAGCTACTCGTTCTCCTTGCTTGGCCCTGCGATAAGCCTTTCTCTGCTCCATACGACAATATTCTGGTTGTTGGCTTCATACTGCACTGAACACATGAACTTGCATTTGGTAACAGAACCTGGACCACAAAATGAGATGATGGCGGGGAAGGACGTACTTTGCGGACGTCTAGGGCCAATCCTGGTGAGGTATCTCGATATTTATTGGGAGTTGAAATAACTTTCAACAAATCATATATGTGTTTCTAAAAAGTAGGAGTTGCATTCTTTGATGTCCTACCCTCTGTTGGACTTTCTGCCAGAAACCACGTCAACCTGGTTCAAGGTAGAGTGTAACCAGCTGATGAGTCCAAGCCTTGGACTCCAGCCTCGGAGCCTCCTGTTCACTCTTTTCACCGAGCTCTGATGGAGAAGCGAGCTGCCAGAGGGCCCTAATCAGATGCATGCTCTCATCTGGAAGTGATTAAAGTCCTAAGGACAGATAGAAGCCATGTTGATAGCATTAATTGGTTCCTTATTTCTGAGTTGGGCCTGCTTCATTGTTTAAGATTCCACTCTAATTTGTTGGGATTTTCTCTTCGGCATTGTAAAAAGCAAACTTATTTTGCTGGATGAGAACAGACCCTTTTAAACCGGGCTTTGAAGTTTGCAGCTTTGTAACGTGTCAGCCTTCTGAAAGCTTCTGCTCTCTTGCCAGCTCGAACCGACCCACAGCCACAATTAGCATATCAAAGAGTCGAGGGGGGGGTTGTCCTGAAGGGGGCTGTGGAGGTGGGGGGTGCCTGGGCTACGTTTGGGGATGTAAGGAGATATAGGGCCTCGCTAACACGTGCCCTGCTGCCAGGGTGGTTACTCATTTCACCTTTAATTCCATTTCCTCTCCTCTTCTGGCTGTGCGCTTTTGACAATTACACACACACACACACACACACACACGCCTCCCTGAAGGACAAAAAGGAATCAGAAATGAAAGAAAAAAAGAAAGAAAAGAAACGGAGGCATTTTAAGGGAGATAAACCCTATTCTCATCCCTTTCTAAAATCCAACAACTCCCACAGATAAATATGTTAAGTATTCAATAGTTATTTTAGTGCCTATGTTTTGGCTAATTGCTGGGTTTAAAAAATAAAAACCCTTCAGGAAGGAGGGGGAAGCACTTCAGACTACATTTTACCATTGCTCTGAGGTGCTAACCCAAAGTCACTGCAGCCCTTGCTGGTCAAGCTGAGCCGTGGACGGTCTGGCTACTCTTACCTAAGAAGGGATGCTAGAACTGCCTAGGAAATCGTCCCCAGGAGAGGACAGCCTCAGCAGTTTGAACAGAGAGGTTCCCAAGCAGACATGCAAGTGTGGGTGATCTTGCAGACAGATGATAAGAGAGGAGAGAAAACTGAAGGAAACTAAAGACTCTCAAGACAAGGGGTCATGGAAATAAAAGGCTATACAGAAGTGACAGAAGCTGATCAAAGCAAGATCCCTCTAGTGAGCAAAGTTTATCCTCTAATGAACTGATTTTGAAAGAAAATGATTTGGATTCTTTTCATATTAAAAATATACACAAATGAGTGAAACGGGTAACAAATGACATAAGGTAGAAACTTCCAGTTATAAGATAAATAAACTCTAGGGGTGTAAGGCAGGGAGTGATGCCTATAACGAATAAATCTGTAGTGTATATTTAAAAGTTGCTAAGAGAAAATATCTTAAAAATTCCCATTACAAGAAAAAAATTTTGTAAGTATGCGTAGTGATGGATGTTAACGTACTGTGGGGATCATTTTGTCATATACATATATGTATCATGTTGTGTATCTGAAACATACAATACTAGATGTCCATTATATCTCTATAAGAAAAGAAAAAAGAAACAGAGAGGGGGAAAATGGATGTACAAGGTAAATTTGTTTTCTTGGAAACTGAATTACATGACTTAAAAAAAAAAAACCTAAGGAAGAGTATAGCAATATATTAATTGCTTCCCAAAGTTTCAACCTTGTTCCTTGAGTTTAAAAAAAAGGAGTCATCAAGAAAATTTATCTAAATATTAATAATAGATATGCTTGGATATTATAGATTTTTATACTTAAAAAAAAACATTTTCCACAGTAGGCTTGTATTCATTTTACACTAAAATGTAGCATATTATTAATAAATGTCATGACTACATTTGGAATTTGGGAATGACTGTCTTTCCATTGCAATGTCTTTCCATTCCATGCAGCCATGAGATTAAAAGACACCTGCTCCTTGGAAGAAAAGCTATGCCCAACCTAGATAGGATATTAAAAAGCAGAGACATTACTTTGCCGACAAAGGTCCATCTAGTCAAAGCTACAGTTTTCCAGTAGTCACGTATGGATGTGAGAGTTGGACTATAAAGAAGGCTGGGTGCCGAAGAATTGATGCTTTTGAACTGTGGTGCTGGAGAAGACTCTTGAGAGTCCCTTGAACTGCAAGGAGATCCAACCAGCCAATCCTCAAGGAAATCAGTCCTGAATATTCATTGGAAGGACTGATGCTGAAGCTGAAGTTCCAATACTCTGGCCATCTGATAGAAAGAACTGATTCATTTGATAAGACCCTGATGCTGGGAAAGATTGAAGGCAGGAGGAGAAGGGGATGACAGAGGATGAGATGGTTGGATGGCATCATCAACTCGATGGACATGAGTTTGAGCATGAGTGATGGACATGAGTGATGGACAGGGAAGCCTGGCATGCTGCAGTCCATGGGGTGACAAAGAGTCGGACATGACTGAGACACTGAACTGAACTGACCGTCTTTCCATTAGTATACATGTTATAGTGGGAGAGGGCGAGGGTGGGATGATTTGGGAGAATGGCAATGAAACATGTATAGTATCATATATGAAATGAATCGCCAGTCCAGGTTCGATGCATGATACTGGATGCTAGGGGCTGGTGCACTGAGACAACCCAGAGGGATGGTATGGGGAGGGAGGTGGGAGGGGGGTTCAGGATGGGGAATACGTGTATACCTGTGGCAGATTCATGTTGATAGACAGCAAAACCAATACAATATTGTAAAGTAATTAACCTCAATTAAAATAAATAAATTTATATTAAAAAAGTATACATGTTATAGACACAACGGAATCTAAAGTAGAAAATAGTTTTGGGGGGGGCTTCCCTAGTGGCTCAGTGGTAAAGAATCTGCCTTCCAATGCAGGAGACACAGGTTCAGTCCCTGATCCTAGAGGAGGGCAGCTAAGCCCATGCACCACAACTATTGAGCTCATGAGTCCCAGTAACTGAAGCCCGTGCTCCTAGAGACTGCGCTTCACAACGAGAGGTGCCACCACAATGAGAAGCCTTGCATGGAAGTTAGCGAGTAGCCCCCATCCTCGGCAATTAGAGAAAGACCTCGTAGCAACGAAGACCCAGCACGGCCAAAATAAAAAACAAATAAATTAAAAGTCTGGGTGGCACTTATTTCTCCCTCTCAGTTTGAAAGTGAGGTTACTTAGAAGCAGGGAGGTTTTACCCAAGGTCATGTAGCCCAGGTATCAGAGTCTAGAGCAAAGCTGTCCAGTCCCATAGCCACCAGACACGTGCTGGTGATGAGCACTTCATATCTGGTTAAACTGAGAGGTGTTGTCAGTGTGAAGCAGAGGTCGGATTTTACTTACTTATTGTTGGTTGTGCTGGGTCTTCTCTGCTGCACACAGGCTTCCTCTAGCTGTGGTGAACAGGGGGCTTCTCTTCGTTCTGGTTCGTGGGTTTCTCACTGCGGGGGCGTCTCTTGTTAAGGAGTGTGAGCGCTGGGTACTTGGGCTTCAGTCGTTGCTGCTCACCTGCTCTAGGGCACGGCCTCAGTCGCGGCTCGGGCCTAGTTGCTCTGTGGCACGTGGAATCTCCTTGGACCAGGGATCAAACCCGTGTCTCCTGCACTGGAAGATACATTCTTATCTACTCAGCCACCAGGGAAGTCCCAGGTGTTGGATTTGAGAGGATCTTTTTCCAGGTGTGAAAAAATGTAAACGATCTCAATAATTATATTGATGACATGTGGAAATAATGAATTTTAGATATATTGGGCCAGAGTTAACTTAGTCTGCTTCTTCCTGTTCCTTTTAGTGTGGCTGTTAGAGAATTTAAAACGAAATGTGTGGCTCCCTTAATGTTCCTGCTAGACAACAGGTGGAATACAAGCCTTGATTCTCAATAAAGTTCTCCATAAAGAGAGAGCACTGGATTGGGAATCAAGTATTATTATCGATTTGATAATTCTGTGTTTTATTGAAGACATCTAGTTGGTGTCTTCCATAGCTAACTGAGGATTGGTTATTGCATAATCACACACAGATATTTATGTCTGCAGTGTTTCCTTGGAGTTTCTTTTTCGCTGTCACACATCATTACCACTATGGGTCATGCTGTCCTTCTTGCCTCCTCCTCAAAAAGAACCACAAAGGAATGACACAAAAATTCCAGTTCTAAAGTCAAACTTCAAGAATTGAGGGGAGTTAGTTGTAAATAATGCTTTACAACTATCCACGCAGTTTGCAAACATTTCCTAAATCTTTTGGCAATCCTGTTGTCTTGCTTAACATTTCCTCTTCACACTGCCAGTCCCCCACCTCACTGGCTGTTTATGCAAGAAGGGAATTAAAGCATACTACCCCACAATATGGGGCCTCCCTTGTAGTTCAGTTGGTAAAGAATCTGCAATGCAGGAGACCTGGGTTTGATTTCTGGGTCAGGAAGATCCCCTGGAGAAGGAAATGGCAACCCACTCCAGTATTCTTGCTTGGGAAATCCCATGGACAGAGGAGCCTGGCGGGCTACAGTCCATGGGGTCACAAGAGCCACCAGCCCACAATATGCCACTTTGACATCAGGATTGTTTTGAGCTGAAGACAATAAACAACTCTCTGCCCTCTCGCTTTCTGTCCAAAAGCAGGACATACATTTCCTTTTGAAAAACGTAACATAAATTTCATCTATAAAGATGTTTCCTTTTTCCATACATGGAAGAGGATAAGAACACTTGATTGAGATGACTCTCATCAATGGAGAAGGCACTAAACTGAAGCACAACCTTCCTCGACAACGCTTATCTTTAATTATTTTCCTCTATATATTTATCTTCCTACAATTTACAACCCCTAGAAATCCCAGCCACCCCCCTTTTTTTGTCTAGCTATTTTTTTCCACAATTTATTGCCCTATGTTAAAGTGGTATATAAGCCACTAAGTCTATTTCTTGGGGGTTTTCACTTCTTTCCTGTCAGACCTCTCATACACATACAAAATAAACATTTTCTCCTGTTAATCTGTCTTCCATCAGTTTAATTTTCAGGCCCTAGTAGTGGAACCTAAGAGGGTGGAGGAAAGTTTTTCTCCCCTGCACATAGTGCTAGGCATATGAAAGCTTTTTTTTTTTTTTTAATCAGTTTACAGTGTGATTGATTAAGTGTAAAAAAATGTATTGGATTTTTTGGGAAAATAAATTAAGATGTTCCTCTAAACATATATATTTAACCCTTTAACCCTATCCTATAAATTATACTTCTGATAGTAGGTATTTTAACATATTGAGTTAGATATAACTTAAGGCAGGCAGGGATTTACAGACACAGCTGCAGAAAACAGATTGCGGTGCCAAACTGGCACCAGGAAGAAATATCCCACATCACACCCAGAGATTCAAGAAGTTAAGAACTGTGACGCTCTCTTGGCAAACATTATGTGCTATATCTTCCAGGCGGTGGGGCAAGGGGACAATTGAAGATGACCTTGACCATCAGAGGGCCATACCCTAGTTAGGAAACAAGATCAAATCCCAGGCCATGTTGAGAGAGCAGTTCGACCCAGTACTGAATGATGTGGGGATAGGATCCAGGTACAAAAGCTGTTGGGGAAAGAGGAATGCAGAGTCAAGATCAGATGAAGTTGAAGGATTGTAAGGAGGAACTTGGACTTGAGCTGGTCTCTAAAAACACAAGTTATTTGCATGAATGGAAAAGAGAAGCTGGGAAGGAATTCCAGGCAGTATCGGCAGAGGCACAGGAGTGGGAATGGACAGATTGTATGAGCACCCACCCCGTGAAAAGAAGCTGAGAGAAAATTAGCACTGTGAAAGCAAGCAGCCTGTCTTTCTTGTTTAATCCCATACTCCAGTGCCTAGAACAGTGCTTGGCACCTTGGAGGTACTGTTAGCTGCATGAATGAAGAAATATTACTGCTTCTTTTTAAAAACTATAAGCAGAACACAGAAGGAATTTGCCCCAAGACCTTGCTCTTCAATGCTGCTATGAATGTGAGTACAAATATCTCATTGAAATCCTGCTTTCGTTCTATGTTCAGAAGCGGAATGGCTGGATTAGGTAGGCAGTTTTATCCCCGATTTATGAATGAGGAAACTGAGGCCCAGAGAACTCCTGTAACTTCGCACGGGCAGAAGGCTGCCCAGCCTTTGTCTATTTCCACCCTGTTCTGAGGATCTGCTTATCTGCCTCATTCCCAGCTTTAACCTGGAAAATTGGGGATTAATTTACGCACACTTAGGGCAGCAGCTGATCTTGTAGCTTACAGAACTGGAAATGGGGAAGACTTAGAGTCCTATTTCATCCCAGACTCAAGTTACGCAAGTCTCAGCTGGCTGAATTCTTTTCTGGACACCAGATTCCAACATCGTTCTGCCTTTGTTGCAGTTTTGCGTTAATTAAATGCTAACAGAAGTCCAGGGTGGATTATTTTAGAATTAACTGGCCGAGGAAACTATTTATAGTTCCTTAACCCTGGGCATGTCAATATTCAAAAACAATTTTAACCTGGGTTGTTTAACTATGAAGCTGTAATTTATGCCAACAATCACATTGCCAAATAGTTGTAAATCAATATTAATATTTTACATGGAATTTTCCTGAGTCTGGTTTCATAGTGGTTCTGAGTCTATGACGTGTGAAGAGAAAAGAAATGCTTTCTTTGTTTACTTTGTAACCTTGTTGTCCCCTGTTCTTCACCAGCTGACAGTGGAATTTGTGTGGTATGGACTGGGGAGGGGACAGGCATTACACATGTGGACAGGAAGAGAGGCGGGAAGAGGAAGCGGAGGAAGAAGGGCAGGGAAGTAGAGGAGATCTGTAGGAGCATCATATGGCTGAATGGGATATTAGGGACCATCTGAGCCCTTCATTTCATCAGGAAAGAGGCAGGGAAGCTGGAGTCCAGTCCTACCACGCACTGTGTGAGTGCTGGCATGCTGCTGAAACATCAAGGTCCCTGCGCTTGCATTCCAGACCTCTCTGGACTTCCACATACCTTTTGCACAGGCTCAAAAGTTAGCGACTGAACAACGACAGCAAAAGTTATTTTGGTGCCAGTGCAGGAAAAGAAAAGTGCACTCCAACCGGGTTGTGCCAGGAGAGTTTGTAAGGTAATTGCAGGGCGGGAGGGAGGGATGTAGGGAACCCAAAGGGAAAGTGCAGTATACCAGGTAGATAACCCGTAGGGGGTCACTGTGACCCCTAGCGTGGAAGGAGCAGGGTTAGGAAGAGGTTATAGAAACCTGGCGGGAGAAGGCTCTAGGGAGAGGACCGTCTCATAGGAACCATGACTTTTGGCTGAGGGGCTCAGCCAGTTCGCCGTGGCCTGTTAGGATGATTGACGTGTTCTGAATTGTGCTTCTTCCAAATTCATATGTTCAAGGCCAATCTCCCAGTGTGGCTATATTTGGGATAGGATCTATAAGGTGCCAATTAAGGTTAAAAGAAGCCACCAGAAAGGGCCCTGATCTGACGGAACTGATGTCCTTATAAGAAGATACAGCAGAGAGCTGGGTTTTTCTCTTTCTGCCAAGTGAGAACACAGCAAGGAAGGTGTCCTTCTTCAAGCCAGGAAGAGAGATGTCACCAGGAACTGAATAGGCTGGCACCTTGATCTTGGACTTCTAGCCTCGAGAACTATGAGAAATACATGTCTGTTGGTTAAGCCGCTGGGCCTGGTGTTTGGTTATGGCAGCCTGAGCTGACTGAGACCCCTGCTTCCTCCCTTTATATCTGCGGGTGCTCCCCACTGGCCAAACCAACCAGAAGTCAGAGTTTGATGTTGTCCTTACAGCCAGCCTTTTGGGTAGAAAAGGGTGGGTCCAGAGGGGTAAAACATACACAAAAGTCCATCTGGTTTGGATGCTTGGGGTCTTTTTTAATGTTTTAGGGTCTCCTCGTTTCAGACGCTGTGACTGTACCCTCACTAATTCACTTGATGCGGCTCAAACAATCCTGCACTCTAAGGTGAAGTAGACCATCTCCCGTTAAATTCCAAGTTAGCCTCTCCAAGGTCAGTTTTGTTCTGGCTCAGATTTTCAACTTAGATGTGAGACTTCCCTGGTGGCCAACTGACTAAGACTCTGTGCTCCCAATGCAGGGGACCCGGGTTCAATCCCTGGTCAGGGAACTAGATCCCACATGCCGGAACTAAGAGTTCGCATGCTCCAATTGAAGACTGAAGACGCCCCATGCTGCAACTATGACCCAGCACAACTAAATAACCACCACCCACACCCACCAAACTGCAAAACACTTAGACACTAGTTTTATATCAACTCAAGAACATTCTTGCTACCAGGGAAACTTATTCACTAGAGAGACCATAGACCTCAGGGGTTTGGCCCATGGTCCTAACGTTAGCTTGTCAGGTTATTAGTTCTAACATTAGCTCTGACGCTTTCTTAGTTATAGAATGGAGATTACGCTATCCATTTATCTCCCAGGGTATTATGAGTAATACTTCATAAAAAATAGTTGTAAAGCATCTGGCAAATGCAGGCCTTCTGCCTCTAACGCTGAGCTAATACAGTAGCTTTCTTGGCACCCTGAATCACTAATGATTTGTAGATGGGCCTTTTTACTGAAGGGGGCTTGACTTTGGCATGATCTGCCTGAGCTGATGAGCGCTCTCTATCTTGATCTTGAGAACTCAGTGCAGGTTTATCTCTTCCCTTCCCTCTGTGCTGAACATCCTCCTGATGAAGAAAACATCCGACCTGGGGGGTGTGGGGAGGAGCAGAGGCCACTCTCCCCGCTTCCTCGACCTCGACAATTCTATTCTTTTTCCAGAAAAGGTGCTTGTATTCATGCTTTGGCGGTCACTGGAGCCTAGAAATGTCAACAAGGAGACTTGCTTCTGAAACCCTTCTCGTGTGACCAACATCGTGTTTGCAAAAAAAGTACCAGCAAGCTGGAATCATGCACTGGCATTAAAAAAAAAAAAAAAGAGCCTCATGACAGTTCCTGTGTTAAGTGCATGTCACACACATATATTAATACTAGCTCACTGTGACGCCCGACATCCCGCCTGGGAGACCATTACTTAAGCACACGACTCTTGACCCTTGTATTTCAGCACTTTCAGAAGTTTGCCAGAAAGTGCTTGCCTGTGCCAGGCAGTCCTTAACATTTCCCTTTGGGCAGCCTCAGCTCTTCCGTTCATTCTCTTTTGACCATTAATCCTTCTTTTAGCCTAAGCAACTTGATAAGGGAGAGATCTGGAACACTTTCAAGACCAGACCTCTTTTCCTAAGGAACATAAATCTGTTAAGAGTGTAGTAACAGTATGAGAACACAGTTCAAGCACATTTTTAAAAGTTAAGTTAAAAAATGGGTGTCAGGACGATGAGAGAATCAGCGCTGTCACCTGAGTCATTTTGCATGCAGAAAATTGGCTGGTATCAAAACCCACTTACTATGCTGGCATTCAAATGGAATGTTTGAATAAAATTACAAGGCAGTTATCTCTTAATGTGGTCACCACCTCTTCACCAGCTTTTGACGTCCTTTGAGATGCTGGTGGAAAGAAGAAAAGGAGAAAGGAAGGGAAGTAATGATGTGAGATAGGAGACAGGAGGGAGAGGAAGGGGCTGGAATCCACACCTGCTCCATGCTATGCGTATTATATCATTTAACTCTCAAGAATATGAGGTCATTAAATTCTCATGACAGCCCTGTGTGATAGGTTTTATCCCGAGTGTACAGAGGAGGAAGTGGGTATGTGGAGAAGCTAAGCAACGAAGTTGGTGCAGTTCAGACGCTTGTCATTTCCGACTCTTTGTGACCCCATGGACTGCAGCAGGCCAGGCTTCCCTACCCTTCACTGTCTCCCAGAGTTTGCTCAGACTCATCTCTATTGTATTGATGATGCCATCCAACTCTCTCACCCTTTGTTGCCCCCTTCTCCTCCTGCCTTCAATCTTTTCCAGAATCAGGGTCTTTTCCAATGAGCTGGTTCTTCACATCAGGTGGCCTAAGAGTTGGAGCTTCAGCATCAGCCTTCCAATGAACATTCAAGGTTGATTTCCCTTAGGATTGGCTAGTTCGATTTCTTTGCTGTCCACGGGACTCCCGAGTCTTCTCCAGCACCACAGTTAAAAAGCATCAATTCTTTGATGCTCAGCCTTCTTTATGGTCTAGCTCTCATATCCGTACATGACTACCAGAGTAACAAAGTAACATTCAGTTAAAAAATGTGCTTGGAGAGAAAATCTGAATCTGTATTGACTTGACTCCAGAGTCCACTCTTGCCACGAGACCATACTATTTTTTCTGGTGAGTGGAAAACGTGCCAGGGGAAGGAAAAGAATCCAGAGAGTAAGCCTGTTATCTGAGCCAGATTGAACAGATGCAGACAGAAGAACATCACTTGGAATACAGTCAGTTTAGACAGAGAAGAGAGTGAGACGGTACCGTGCAACATCCCTGGAGTAAACCAGATGTAAGAATAAAGTAGCACAGCAAGAATGCTTGAGTTGGAGAAAGGAGTCAAGTGTGTAGGATATGTGATGTCAACTTGGAAAACGCAGCAGAGCCTTAGCAGAACACTTAGATCCACAAAGTAACAAGGTTTATGCTTACTGAAAAAACAAACCTAATGCTTTAATGGGATGAGGCTGTTGGGAGAGGGTGAACCTATTTTGCATTTGGGAAGACTGTGAATCATCGGGGCCAAAGGACAGAATTCTAAGTTGGCCCGTCAGTATTCTGGCCCTTGGTGTATGTACACCATCTCCTAGTTATTCGATCAAACACAAATCGAGGTACTCCAGAAGAGGGATTTGGCAGGTCCAATTAAGGTGTCCAATCAGTTGACCTTAAGAGAGGTTTTCAGGCTTAATGGTACGGGTCCTTTCAAAAGGCAAGGTTTTCTCTGGTTGGTTGTGAACGAGGAAGTCAGAGAGACTTGCTCTGGCTGGCTTGGAAGAAACAAACAAACATGTAGTGAAATGCCTATGAGGGCTGATGCTGGCTGATGGGGACTACATGAAAAAAAAAATTGTGCACAATACCTGACAGTGGTCCCTGAGTGCCAGCTGGGATGAAAATAGGGACTTCAGTTCTGTATCCACAAGGAGATGAATTCTGCCAAAACCTGTAAGCTTGGAAGAAGATTGAATCCCAGATGAGAATTTAGTCCTGGTTGACATCTTGATATCAGCCCATTGAGACCCTGAGCAGAGAATCTGGTTACTCTGTACCCAGACTTCTGAATTACAGAAACTCTAACAAGTGGTTGTTGTTTTAAGCCACTGAGTTGTGGTGACTTGTTACGTAGCAACAGAAAATAATACATGTATATTTCATTTCTCTGCTTTTCTCTACAATCCGTCTTCAGGTGTGGCAAGTACTTTTATTTCCTTTTGTTATTGAGGTAATTGATGCACAAATGCATTGAATAACTAGCTCCCAGTTTATTTAACTCATTAATCAGAGCTGAGTGTAGATTGGTTCTTTTGATGCTTATAGCAATATACTTTTGGCCCTGCCATAACCTGCATATCCTAAGTTGCTCATGCATGCTCTCCTGACCAGGACGATGCATTCCATCATGTTTGGTTCAATGGAGGAAGTGTGACTAAGGGGGAGAAGGTTGCAGGGAAAGAAGTCAGGAGAGGGGCATATGACAGGGGGCTCCCCATCATTAGAGATGGTCTGTTTCTGCCTTGTATCTGCTTCCTTTTCTTCTGTGGCATATTCATCTACAGCTGTCTGCCCTGAACAACGACTATGTTTTCAGCTTCCTTTTAGCCAAGCATGGTCACGTGACCAAGTTCTGGCCCATAGTGTCTGGAGAAGGGATGTGGGCAGCACTGTTAAAGAAGAACGTTACATCCTCCCCTTTGTCCTTCCGCCTTCCCTCCGGCTGGACTTGAGATGCGAATGGACCAAATGGTCCGAACACAGCATCCTAAAGTTGGCAGCGCCATGAATCAGAGGAACTGATGCCATCGAGCTGGTAGCTGCCAGACAGCTTTGATTGCTCTCAAGCCTGGACTGTTCTGTGAGAAAGAACAAACTCCTACCTGCCTAAGCCGCTCTCATTTCAGATTTGTTACATCAGCCATACCTAAGTCCTGGCTAATGCATATGTTTACCGGAGCATCTGGGAACAGTCTGTGCATTGTGCAATTGTGACAATGTGTGTGAGAGCCGTGCACATGAAGCTTGACCTGTTTTTGTTCGTGATTTGGATGAAACTTGCAGCTTTGCTCTTTTTCAGTTTCTCTGACTTACCTCTGCACTTCCTTTTTAAGAACCCAGCTCAGTGTTGTTCATTCTGGTCCCTCTGGTTCCCTCAGTGTCCTCTTGTATGTGGTCTTCGGACCCTTCGTGTGTCTCCATAATGGAACAGCTCCCTGGTTAGAGGTTTTACCCCCATTGTGGCCCTTACCACCCGGGATTGAAGTGGCCCCATTCCTGGGGCCCCTCCCCGCAGGGCTGTGAACCCCCTCAGGGCAGAGCTGTCTCCCGCTGTACCAGAGAGCCTGTTCCATATTAAGCCCACAAAGCATATTTGTGAAGTGCTCATACATGTGAATGAAGGAAGGAGTGGGGGGATGCATGAAAACATTGTAAAGCTGGGTGTTTATAATGATGGCCTCCTGTTATGGCTGCAAGCTCACTTCTCTCTGTGTTTGATGTTGGCCTACGTGGACTTTGCAGTATGTATGTCTGATGTAATAATGAGGTTTTATTTGGGAGGGACACGCTGCACAGTTAAGCGCCCTTGATTCTTTATACAATCGGAGCTTTCAAATCAAGTCCTAATCACATAACTTTCCATCCTACTTTTCTGTCGTTCTTCTTGTCCTTTGCCTTCTACCCTCAGGAAATCCCCTGTATCTGTAGCCCTTTATTTTCAAGAAGTAATCATGTAGCAAATCCCATCCCACTGAGTCAAATTTAGGTCATCTTTTATTTGGTCAAAATACAGTCTTACTGGCAAGTGGTATCACTATTATTCAGGAACACACATATTGTTTTACTTACAGCTATGTAGTATTTTATGTTCTCATATAAATGTTATGCCTGGATTATAGCTGAGGCAAACTGGACTCCATTTATTTGAAAAAATAATGGGAAATCAGGTTCATTCTATTCACCTTCCTGACAGTTTTCCATTTCTCAAAGGGGCCCTTCTTTGGACTGCAGGGGGGCTGCTTTGCAAACAGTCTCTCCACTGACTCTCTGGGACAGCTTACTTACTGGTCTGCAAGAAGCCCTCAGCTAGGGGAGGGGGAGAGGCCAAAAAATCTGCCACACGGAGCAAGAGCGGGAAAGTTGCTCAGCTCAGCTGGTTGGAGGAAGCATTAGTTGCTCAGTCGTGTCTGACTCTTTGCAACCCTATGGACTAGCCCGCCAGGCTCCTCTGTCCATGGGATTCTCCAGGCAAGAATGTTGGAGTGGGTTGCCATTCCTTTCTCCAGGAGATCTTCCTGACCCAGGGATCGAACCTGGGTCCCCTGCATTGCAGACAGATTCTTTACCCTTTGAGGTAAAGAAGAGGAAGAGTGGACAAAGCTGTCAGGTTCGCTTGGGCTAGAGAAGGTAGGTGATTAGAAAAAGGAGGTAGTTAGAAAAAGGACGACACTTCCTTTGGGCCAAGCGTTCAGAAAAGATGGAAGAATGCGATTCCGGTAGTGGACATGCGTATCATCGTTACCACGGTCCCGTGGTCAGAGAAAGACCCCTTCGTTTAGGGTTTTGTGTGTCTGTATCGGCGTGTTATTACTCTGCCTACGCTCCCGTCACTAGCAAATGGTGAAGCCGGAATAGAAGTCTGGCTAAACATGTGCTTGCCTATTCCATGGCTATATTTATGCTTGTTACCTTGTACTTATCCATGTATATACATATGTATGTATACACATCGCTATTTTTGTGGCGATGCCTGCAGGAACATAGTTCTGGAACTTCTTTCGCAGAATTACACCAACAGGAATGGCATTCTGGAACCTTGTTTTTAGCAGAACTCAGTTGTCTGTATAATGAAACACATGCTACATACAGATGCAGTTGAATGTTCAAATCTGAAAATATGCTCATTTATGCGCACTTCCCTTCTTCTTCTGAAGAAGCAGGAGCCACGATTTTGTTAGATGTCTTCCTTGAAGGAGTGTGCCTTCTCCAGAGTCTGAAATAAGACCCGTACACCCCACAGGCAAGCGTGCAGGGGAGCTGCCTGCAAAGGAGGAGGAGCTTTGTCATGGACAGCCACGCCCCTTTACTCCCTCCCCAGCACCTGGCAACCGTTTTTCTGCTTCTGTTTCTACAAGTGTGAGGCTACTTTGGACACACATAAATGAAATCCTGTAGTTTTTGTCCTTTTGTGGCTGGCGCATTTCACTTAGCATCATGCCCTCAAGATTCATCCACATTGTAGCCTGTGACAGGAGTTCCTTTTTTTTTTAAAGGCTGAATAATATTGCATTATGTGCATATAAGAGGAGGGCATGGCAACCCATTCCAGTATTCTTCCAGTGGTGACATGTATTCGCTTCGTCTGGACTAAATCTTCCCCTTACTCCAGTATTCTCGCCTGGAGAATCCCAAGCACAGAGGGAGAATCCCACGGATAGAGGATGCCTCCTCCCAACTGACTCCCCGGGTGGGCTACAGTCCATGGTTTCACAAAGAGTCAGACATGACTGAGCGACTACACACACACAGCACATATGCATGTAACACGTCTTCTTTATCCTCTCATTTGTCTGTAGACATTAGGGCTGCTTCTACCTTCTGGCTATCGGGAATAACGTTGCAATGAATATAGGTGTGCAAATATCTTTTCGAGAACCTTCTTTCAATTTTCCTGGACATATCCGGAAGTGGGGTTGCTGGATCATATGGTAATCCTGTTTTCAGATTTTCCAAGAATCTTCACACTGTTTTCCACAGTGGCTGCATTTTACCTTTCCACCAGCAGTGCACAAGAATTCCAATTTCTCTGTATCTTTGATAATACTTATTATTATAATTTCTATTTTTTGAAAGTGCCCTAACCAAAGGATACGAGATAATATCTCATTGTGATTTTGATTTATAATTCTCTAATGATTAGTACCTTGGACTGCAAGGAGATCCAACCAGTCCATTCTGAAGGAGATCGGCCCTGGGATTTCTTTGGAAGGAATGATGCTAAAGCTGAAACTCCAGTACTTTGGCCACCTCATGCGAAGAGTTGACTCATTGGAAAAGACTCTGATGCTGGGGGGGATTGGGGGCAGGAGGAGAAGGGGACGACAGAGGATGAGATGGCTGGATGGCATCACGGACTCAATGGACGTGAGTCTGAGTGAACTCCGGGAGTTGGTGATGGACAGGGAGGCCTGGCGTGCTGCGATTCATGGGGTCACAAAGAGTCGGACACGACTGAGCGACTGAACTGAACTGAATGATTAGTAATGTTGACCATCTTTTACGTTCTTGCTATTCATTAGTATATCGTCTTCGGAGAAAAGTCAGCTCAAGTCCTTTGCCCATCTTTATATGGAGTTGATTGATTTTTTGGTTGTTACTGAGTTGTGAGAATTTCTATATATTCTGGTTACTAACTTGATGCCAGGTGCCCGGTCCGCAGTCATTTTCTCCATTCCGTAGGTTACCTTTTCCCCTGTGGATCGTTTCCTGCGCTGTGCAGAAGCTTTAAAGTCCGATGTGGTCCTGTTTCTTTTTGCTTTTGTTGCTTGTGCTTCTTGTGTCATATCCAAGAAATCGTTGCCAAATCCAAAGTCATAAACCTCTGCCCCTTGTTCTCTCACAAAGTTTTATAGTTTTCGTTCAGCGTGTAAGTCTTTAATTCATTTTGAGTTGATTAAGCCCAAGTTCATTATTTTGCACGTGACTGTCAGGTTTTCCCAACACCATTTGTTGAAGAAACTCTGCCTGTTATCACTGGGCTGTCTTCTCCCGGTGTGTTCCTTTCCACTTCTTATAAGGACACCAGTCATATTGGATTAAAGGCTCACCCTGCTCCAGTATGACCTCATCTTAACCTAACTAATTATATCTGCAGTGACCCGATTTCAAAATAAGGTCACATTCTGAGGTTCTGGGGACTGGGACTTCAACATATGTGTTTTGGGAGCACACAGTTCAACCCATAATAGTTTGTGTCAGGCACTGAGCTAGAATTTCAGCATCTCATTACTCTTTACAGCAACCTTATGAGATTAATGATTATTAAATTCAAGGGACTTCTCTGTCATTCCAGCGGTTAAGACTCCACTCTCCCAAAGAAGGAGCCATAGGTTTGATCCCTGGTTAAGCATCTAAGGTTCTGCATGCCACACAGGATGACCAGAAAAAAATGTTACCATCTTCATTAGGTGGATAAGAATGCTGAGCTTTAGAGGGACTCAGCAACTTGCTTGTGTTTTCGAACTGGGGAGATGTCCTCCAACCACTTGACTTTGCAAGTAACTTTGAGTTTGACAAATAGAGGGGAACGTTACTTCTGGTGGCTCAGACTGTTAGGAGTCTGCCTTGCAATTCAGGAGGCCCAAGTTCAATCCCTGGGTCGGGAAGATCCCCTGGAGAAGGCCATGGTAACCCATTCCAGTATCCTTGCCTAGAGAATTCCATGGACAGAGGAGCCTGGCAGGCTGTAGTCCACGGGATCACAAACAGTTGGATAGGACTGAATGACTAACACTTGCACTTTTACTTAAAAAGAAAAAATTCTTGGCATCTCTTGCATGTTAGTGTTTTAGTGATGATTTTTGATTCAGAGATTTTTCAGAGTGTCAGTTCACCTCGGTCAGGATGAAAGGTTCCCATGGGTTGGAACAGGCCTGTCTGGTCAGATTTTTTTCTGATTCTTTGCATATATGAGTACAGTGTTGACCATTCAAGAGGATTTGAGTTTGGGCCCAGCAGAACAGAAAGGTCGGGTATCCAGGACTTAGAAAAGCCAGGGAAGATTCGGGGGCATATAAGTTGTGATTTTCCTGTTGTATGGATGATGCATAGTAACATATACACAGAAATATTTAAGACCTGAGATGAACACATGGCTATAGTCCTTCATGGAGGAGGGAGAGTATGGCCAGGGGATCTGTCTGCTTCCAGCCCTGTCCTTTCCCAGTCCTTTCTGTCTCTAGCCTTCTAAAGACTGATCACATTGGGGAAATTGAGGCAATTCAGTGTTTCCCTCCACTTCTGTCTTAAAATTGATTTCAGGAAAAAAAAAAAAAAATATATATATATATATATAAGTCAATGAAGCCTGAGACTGCCTTTCTGACCCTGTTCAGAAGCATTTAGATCTTAGCAGAAGGCAAAGACAACAGAACTGAGCTAGATCAGTTCTCACCCCCTTTCTAAAAGTAACACATAAAAATTTTTTTTAAATTAAAGTTTATATGGGGGCTTCTCTGGTGGCTCACTGGTGAAGAATCTTCCTGCCAATGCAGGAGACAAGACCCTGGTCCCAGAAGATCCCATGTTCTGCAGAGCAGCTAAGCCCGTGTTCTACAACTACTGGTCCTGTGCGCTGGAGGCTGGGAGCTACAGCTACTGAAGTCTGCCTGCTCTAGAGCCCGTGCTTCTCAACAAGAGAAGCAACTACAATGAGAAGTCTGTGTGCTGCTACTGGAGAGGAGCCCCCAGCTTGCTGCAACTAGGGGCTCCCCTGGTGGCTCAGCTGGTTAAGAATCCACCTGCAATGCAGGAGACCCCAGTTCAATTCCTGGGTCAGGAAGATCTGCTGGAGAAGGGATAGGCTACCCACTCCAGTATTCTTGGCTTCCCTGGTGACTCAGCTGGTAAAGAATCTGCCTGAAATGTGGGAGACCTGAGTTTGATCCCTGGGTTGGGAAGATCCCCTGGAGAAGGGAAAGGCTACCCACTCCAGTACTCTGGCCTGGAGAATTCCCAGGACTATATAGTCCATGGGGTTGCAAAGAGTCAGACACGACTGAGCCACTTTCACTTCACTTGGTGCAACTAGAGAAAAGTCTGAGCAGCAAAGAAGATTCAGCATAGCCAAAGGCGGGGGCGGGGGGTGGGGGAATTATATGGAAATCAACAAAGTCAAGAAGATTGAATGGGAGGCCTTCTGGCTGGAGCAGGGTCGGTTGCCTGGAGCTGTTTAGTTTGCTCCTCCTTGGGGCAGCCTGTGAGGACCCCCTACAGGATCCCAAGGGCCCTGGGGAGCCCAGTGATAAACTATTGGCTCAGGTCACTTTTGAAATTCCTTGAGTGAAGAAAGATTTCTAAGACATATTAAGAGCAAAAAGTGAGACAGAACAGCATGGGTGGTGAATGTCCCCAATTCTTGCCATGTTTCTGCTGCTTCACCTGTATGTAAACATCCAGAGAAAGAATTACAGGAATCCACATACCTGGGAGAACAGGCACTTTTGCAGAGGAATTAGAGAGAAGAAATCAGGAGGGTTTTCACCTTAAACTGTTTGAAAACTTTTTTTTTTTTTGCAGTGTTCATGCATTTAGGTGTTATTGAATAAATTGTAGTAAATAAATAAGCATAAAATAAGTAGAAAATAAAGTAAAATAAATGGTAAAGAAGATGCTAGATAAGACCCTTGAGAGTCCCTTGGATTGCAAGGAGATCAAATCAATCAATCCTAAAGGAAATCAACCCTGAGTATTCATTGGAAGGACTGATGCTGAAGCTGAAGCTCCAATACTCTGGCCACCTGATGCAAATAGCTGACTCACGAGAAAAGACCCTGATGCTGGGAAAGATTGAAGGCCGGAGGAGAAGGGGACAACAGAGGATGAGATGGTTAGACGGTATCACCAACTCAATGGACATGAGTCTGAGTGAGCTCCAGGAGATGGTGAAGGACAGGGAAGCCTGGATGCTGCTGTCCATGGGGTCACAAAAAATTGGACACAGCTGAGCAACTGAACAACAACAAAGAAGGAATTTTTTACAAACCCCTCTGAAAGCCTGTACCATGTCTATAATGAGAGAATTTCAGTTATCAGCTCAGAGCATGTTGGGAGAGTATATTTGTTCGGATCAAGCAAGGAGTTATTTCTTAAATATAAACATCCACATAGTGTACCATCAGTAGCTTTGAGATGATCCATACAGTTCTTATTTATTTATGCGTATCGACCTTGTGTGACTCTTTCAAGGATGAGCTAATATAAGATTGAAGGTACCTTTAACAAAAACTCCCTTTCTCCCTCCTTCCTCTTCCCTTAATTAGTAAGAAGCCACATTTGACCACAGGGAGACCCTGGGCCAGTGAGGTTTGAGACTATAGTGAAAGGCATTCATCTCTCTTCCTTACTCACCTAGCTGGACAGGTCCAAGAATGGGGACCTGACCCTCAAGCCCAGAGGGAAATTCAGTGGACTATTTTTTTAAAGAAGAGTCTCCAGCCTGCCCTAGCTCTCACCACCTGCTGCCTAAGCAAGGTTTCTGTTTCAAAGAAGGCATGGAGGTGTGCAGGGCAAATACTCTCACTTCCTGTGGGTTCCCAGTCTCTTCATGTATTTGCAATTAAAACCCGCCATGGTTTAGGTTTGTTGCGATTCCAATAAGATCTTGTCTCTGCTGAGTTAGGACCAAGGTCTGGTCCCTTTCTCTGTGGCATCTTATTAAACTACAGCCAAACTGAAAAAGGGAACTTATATCTGCAAACTGGCAGAGATGTGGCGTGGAGCCTGCCTGGAGGAGCCAGAAAAAGCTCATTCACACTGTCATTCACTGAGTTCGTGCTATGGACCAGCTGCAGTACAGTTACTAAGGATGAAACGGTGATTGTGACGTGATCCACAAGCTTAACCTGAAGGAGCCCATACTCTAAACACGGCAGTATTTCTGAGGAATCACAGACTACGAATTTAGAGTCAAAAAGAAATCTACGGATAGCATTTGTCCACTTCTTAGAAAGCTGGTCTTATTAGAGAGTAGACAGGTATAGGTCTAGATCTTAAAAATGAATGCATTAGTATGCATATCTTGAGAAATTATAAATCAGCCTTAAAAAAAATTCTTGTTTCTTTTTCCTAAATTCTAGTGGGAGTGCATTTATTTTTCTCTTATCAAATGAATTCGTTGACAGGAGAACATTCATTAATTTGAGTGTGTAGAAAACTGCAAAAAGTTAACAAACCAACCAAAAAAAAGAAAAAAACCCTCCAGCAGGAATGTCCTCTCATTTCAACAGCACTGGTCCAGCTGAAAGGCCGTTCTTGGGAGCACTGGAGAAACTGGATATTATGTAGTCACGTTGTGTTTGTGTTAACATTCCTGATGTGATTGCTGCACTCTGGCCTTGTGGCAGGAGGGCCTTGTTCTTGGAAGTGCTGACGTTTTTATGAGTGAAGTGTCCTGACATCAGCAAGAAACTCTTAAATGACTCCGCTGAAAATAAATTTAAAGTAAATAGAAATAATTAAAATAATGTGATGCGAAGAGCCAACTTATTAGAAAAAACCCTGATCCTGGGAAAGATTGAAAGCGGGAGGAGAAGGGGATGACAGAGGATGAGATTGTTGGATGGCATCACCGACTCAATGGACAGGAGTCTGAGCAAACTCCAGGAGATGGTGAAGGACAGGGAAGCCTGGTGTGCTGCAGTCCACAGGGCCTCAAAGAGTCAGACATGACTGAGTAACTGAACAACAAAATAATGTGTGTGTTATATATATATAGAGAGAGGTGTGTGTGTATATATACATATATATATATATATATATAGAGAGAGAGAGAGAGAGAGAGGGAAGTAAATATGCAAACTAGTAATGGCTGAATCTGAGTGAGGAACACGTGGGTGTTTGTTTTACTCTTTTTGGAACTGTAGGTTCAAAAGTTTTTACATTCAGACTCACGAGTGAGTAGAATAAAACCTGCGGTCTCTGGCATGGTGATATCTCCCATCAATGGAACTTTCTCCAAGTTCCTGCCACCACATAGACCTTTCACTGTGTGTCACCTCTAGAAAAAACTGGGGGGATTTCATAGATTCTGGATCCAGCACCTTTTCTTCATTCTGATGTGCGCTGCTGATCCTGTTCATTAAAACAGGTGATGCCTAGGTCACAGTGGGAACTCTGGGGGTATCAGTTGGTTGTGGTTTATTGTGAATCATTACACTTGTCATAACTAAGTACCATGGATTCTAGGATCACTTTGTAAAAAAATTTAAAAAAGAATGCAACTACGAAAGAAAAGAGTCTATCAGTTATAAAATGCCATCAACTCTTAAGATGCATGGTAATAGCAAAGATGCAAACATTTGAAAAAATTCCACTTTTTAATTTGCTGTGGCTTCGTGTATCACCCGAATTACAGGGAGAAGCAGGCCACAACGCGAGGATGAGGAGAAGCAGATCACTGAACGTGCTCCTAAGGAGAGCTACCGCTCATGAAGCTTAATTTGACCACCCCTGTTCCTGCTAGCGTACTAAAAGTCAGGCACTTTGCATACACAGTCTCCTTTTATCTTCACAACAAACTTGTGGGGAATTTATTATTAGCCCCTCTTTGCAGACAGAGAAACCCCAGGGCTAGAGAGATGGAACGCCCTGTGCCCAGTGTCACACAGGAAGCAGGAGGTGGAGCTGTACTTCACAAGCAAGCAGACAGCTGATGTGAAAATCCACAGTCTCACCACCGTTCTGCACACGCTTTTCTCCAAATGCTAAACAGAAAAGCACCAAAGAAAAGGGCTGTCATTATATAAAATTAAAAAAATGAGAAGATGCATAGAATAAAGTCTGGAAATCTGGGTCATCTCAAAGCCTTCCCAGATCCTCCTCCATTAAAAATCCACCCCCTTCCTACCCCCATACTCCCAACTCTGATTCCTTTGCTCAAGTTTTCTCTATAGCACTTGCCACCATCCACACTGGTGTATATTTCTTTGCTTAGTGTCTGTAGCTCCCACTAGAGTATAATCCCCAGAAGGGCTCTGCCTTTGTTTTGGTCTTTGCTGGGCTTTTAGCACCTACATTGATGTCTAACACATAGCAGAGAATCCATTGTTATTTGCTATATAATAAAAAGTGAACGGGTTCTAGTCCTGCCTTTGTCATGTAGCAGATGGTCAGTCTGATTTCAAAGCTCTTGGCCTTACCCCTTCCTCTAAACTGCCTGATATGCTCTTGTTGGTAGCAGCCCTTCTCCGCCTGAGTCTCTCTTGTAGCTCTTTGCAGTGAAAGATTGTGGATCTTTGCCATGTCGGTCCTTCTCCCTGTTCTTACCGTGTCAAAATTGAAGCTAGTGTTCCTTTGTGGTTCGCGCTAGCAGTTCCCTTCCCTGCTCTCCTTTTTGGAAGTGTTGTCCAGATGGATAACTCCATGGGTTCCTTGGCTAAAGGGTGGACAAAGCAAAGCAGGAGAGGGGAGGCGCCGAGCTGACCACCGGGAAGGACGTCCCCAGGCTGTGTCCTCAGTGGGCCCTCGCTGCCAAGCAGGACTCCTCCTAAGTCTTCTGCAATGTCCCTGATCCCTTCCCAGGTTTTCTCCCAAGTTACTTATCTTTCATCCTCCAAAGACGCCCTGCCTCTGCTTCCCAGAGCAAGTAAGGCTCCCCCAAACCTAGCCACCCTGTTGAATCCCCGCTCCCTGCGTACCCCGCCCTGCCCCTCACTGTCCTGCCCCGCAGAGCAGGAGCCCCAAGCCCTTCCCGAGCAGGGTCTCTGCTGCTCTTCTGCCCCTTCCCCAAGGCTGTGGGCTGGCAGCTGTCCCCTCTTGTCCATAGCGCCTGTGTGTGCCTTTCTAGCATGTTCTTCCCATCAGAATTTAAACTTTAGCTTAGGTTTCTCCAAGGGGAAAAAAGGGAAAAAGCCTCAATATCACTTTCCAGTAGCCTGCTGGGCTCCTCTGCCCATGAAATTTTCTAGGCAAGCGTACTGCCGTGGGTTGCCGTGCCTGCCTCGAGGGGATCTTCCCCACCCAGGCATCAAACCTGCGCCTCTTGCTTCTCCTGCACAGCAGTTGGGTTCTTTACCACTAGCACCACTTGGGAACCCCTACATGCACATGTATGTGAAAGTGAAAGTCCCTCAGTCGTGTCCGACTCTGCGACCCTGTGGACTATACAGTCCATGGGATTCTCCCGGCCAGAATGCTGGAGTGGGTAGCCTTTCCCTTCTCCAGGGGATCTTCCCAACCCAGGGATTGAACCCAGGTCTCCAGCATTGCAGGTGGATTCTTTACCATCTGAGCTTCAAGGGAAGCCCACATATGTATACACACACACACACACACATATATATACATTATATATATATACACATTTTATGTGTGTGTACACACACACACACACACATATATATATAATTTCCACCAATACACATAGATTATCACATTATCACAGGGCCTGAACACTCCATTTTGTAAAGGGACTGCTCTCTGGGCTAGTAATAGATGGAGGCCCTTAAATTTCTTCCTTCTGTGCTGTTTCTTGACCTTGAATTTCTGAGATGGGGCTTTGAGGTTTATCGCCTTTGGGGAGGGAAGAGCTGGCCTTTTGCTTCTCTAGCAAGACGGTCGGTTTGGCGGAGAAGACCAATCTCACTGGTTTCCTGAGGCCTCCTCCCAACCCACTCTCACGCTGCCGACACAGGGCGCTCTCTAAAGAGCCAGTGTGGTCACCTTGCTTAAAACTCTTCCGTGAATCACCGTTGTCCTCAGGAGAAATCCTGAGTATCCTGATGTCATCTTGACTGGCTCCTCCCCTGCCTTACACTCTCAGCGCCCACTGCGTTAGTGCATCAGCTGTCCCTTCCTGTGGGGGTGGGGAGAGGATTCCACCTCCTCTGCTACTTTACTGTCCAGCTTGGCCACACGACTCGATTTGGCCAATGAGATGTGAGCAGCAATGGCCCTTCCAGGCAGAAGCTTAATGGCCAGTGTACGACTCGCTTTCCCTCCCCCAGGAGACCAGTAATGTTCCCCGTAGAGGTTATTTCTACCATCTACCAGCTCCTGGAGTGAATGCAAAATAAGCTGGCCACCCGCTAGTTCTCAGTGGACGAGTCACATTAGGGAGAAGTGGACCCTTGTTCTAAGCCCCCGAGATTTGGGGGTCACTGCGAAGTCACTTATCCTCTGTTCTGGCTGACGCACCTTTGCAGCCTTATTTCTCACCACTGTCTCATTCCAGCGTATACTCTAATCCAGGAGCTTGCAAGCAGTTTTTTAATCCACCCACAGTAAGCAATATATTTTACATCATAACTTGTTACTCACTTCATAGATATACATAGATACTCAGATAAATTAAACAGAAGCTCTACAGAAAGATCCTCTTTGCACGCAATTCACTCTGATACATGCTGTTCTAGTCCATTAAAGTAAAATTGCTGGTCAAGACCCCCTAAGTTGATTCTGTGACTCATTTATGAGTCATGGCTATGTTTGGAGGACATGGCTCCACCTGCTTGGAAACCTTACTTGCCTTCACAGGCTCTTAAGGGCACAGTTAGGAAGACACCTCTTCCAGGAAAACTTTTACTACGTGGTCCAATAGCACCCAGTAGCTCACTATTGTGTACTTGGCTCTCGAATCCTAACCGCTAGACCATATGGGAACCACTTTAAAAAAAAAAATGCAACTATACTTTATTTAGGGCCTCCCTGGTGGCTCAGATACTAAAGAATCTGCCTGTAATGCAGAACACCCAGGTTCAATCCCTGGGTTGGGACGATCCCCTGGAGAAGGGAATGTCAACCCACTGCAGTATTCTTGCCTGGGAAAACCCATGGACAGAGGAGCCCAGTGGGCTATAGTCCATGGGGTCACAAAGAGTCAGACATGGCTGAGGGACTAACACTAGTTATGCTTTATCTATTTTGAGATGTACTGGGTCTTTGCAGCTATGTGCAGACTTTCTCTAGTTGCCACGCTTGGGTTTCTCATTGGGGTGGCTTCTCTTGTTTCCAATGGAGCACAGGCTCTAGGGCTTGACGGCTCAGTGGTTGTGGCCACAGGTCCAGATGCCCCGAGGCATATGGAATCTTCCCAGACCAGGACTTGAACCTGAGTCCCTCATACTCTCAACCACTAGACCAGCAGGACAGCTCTGTACTTGGGTCTTTTTTTTTTTTTTTCCTGTTTCTTTCTTTCTTTTTTAATTTAGTGCAAAACACATAATACCAAATTTATGATCTTAACCATACTCAAATGTGCCGTTCAGGGGTAAGCATATTCACGTTGTTGTGAAATAGAGCTCCTGAACTCTTTCTTCTTGCAAGTCTGAAATTCTAGATCCACTGAACAAAAGCTCCCCTTTCCTTCCTCCCCCTAGCCCCTGGCAACCACCATTCACTTACTGTTTCTACGAATTTGACTACCTCAGATGCTCATACAAAATCTTTTCCTGACTTGCTTATTTCATTCAGCATAGTGTCCTGAACGTTCATCCATGTTGTAGCATTAACAGAATTCTCTTCTTTTTAAAGGCTGAGTAATATTTCATTGTAAATAATGTTGTTTGGTTATTGGTTCATCGATGAACATTTGGGCTGCTTCTATCTCTTCAGTATCTTGAGTAGTGCTGTGATGAAAATGAATACGTGTGCAAGGATCTTTGAGATCCTGCTTTCAATTCTTTTGGATATACATCCAGAAGTGGGATTGCTAAATCATAGGATAATTCTTTATTTTTTGAGGAACCTCCATACTGTTTTCCATAGCAGATATACCATTTTATATTCCTACCAACAGTGCACAGGGTTCTGATTTTTGTACATCCTTGCCAGCACTTGTTATTTCTAGATTTTTTTTTTTTGATAGTAGCGGCCTATTCAGTGTGAAGGGTTTAACTCATGTGTATTCTTCAAGTGCCCTATAAAGTCCCTGAGGACAGGAATAATATGATGTTTGCCATACAGTGTGTGCACAGTAAATACATGTAGCGTGAAGGAAGGTGTTTGGGCTGATGCTAAAATATGTCTGCATGCTAAAAGCTGTCTGCAAATTCTTTGTCACTGTTCCCTTCAAATCATGGGGCCTGATTCCCCTCCTTTACAGGGTGGGTCAGGCTTACTGCTCTGTCCTGGCAGATGGATGTGGCGGAAGTTCTGCAATGTGATTTCTGAGGCTAGGCCATAAAGCAGCTCCGGCTTCTGTGTGGCTCTCTCTCTCTTGGATCACTCACTCGGGGAGAAGCCAGTGGCCATGTAAGGACACACAACAGGCTGATGAAGCAGCCACCTGTAAAGGAGCTGAGCCCCCTGTGAACAGCCCAGGTGAGGCCTCTGAGATGTGGGTCCTTAATCCTCCAGCTCCATTCAGGCCTTCAGATGACTGAAAAGTGAGAGTGTTAGTCGCTCAGTTGTGACCCCGTGGATGGTAGCCCGCCAGGCTCCTCTCTCCATGGAATTCTCCAGGCAGGAATACTGGAGTGGGCAGCCATTTCCTTCTCTGGGGATCTTCCTGACCCAGGGATCAAACCTGCATCTCTTGCACTGCAAGCAGCTTCTTTTACTGTGTATGCCACCAGCCCCACGAACCATCTTGAGCCAGAACTGCCCAGCTCTCCAGTTTCTGATCCAGAGTGAGGCTGAGAGAAAACAAATATCTAGTATTGTTTCAAGCTGCTCAGTTTTGGGGTGATTTGTTACACAGCCATGGATAACTAATACACTCTCAGATAGTCAACTTGATGCTTGTAGAAATGAAGTAAGCTGCTCTGGGTTACACGGCTAGTAAGTGGAAGAACTGAGTCTGAAACACACAGCTCTAAACTCCTAGTCTGCATGACCTTAGACAGTGAAACACAGGGCGCGGGGGCACTGTGTTCTGGCCCGTCACTGTGAGGGTCCCTCTTGATTGGTACCATGCCGTAGTCCCACAGCGTCGATACTCTGGGATTCACATCTTGGGCTGGGTCTTGGGCCCCCTCCTCATTATTAACCTCCAAAGAGTACTTTGGAAAAAAGAGCAATTGGTCATTTTATCTAATTAAAAAAAAAACACATACAACAAAACTTCCTTGTTTTTGGCCTGATCTCCTTGACCCTTATTTTGCGTTCCTGCTTCTCTGGAGTTTTCTTTACCCTAGTCAATCATCTGATAACAAAGCTCTCTTGCTTCTGGCTAGAACATACCAATGGTTCTGTTAGAACAATTACACTTCATTTCAGGGTGAGCTGATTTCATGACAACTTTCTGCAGCTGAGAAGCATCACTCCTGTGGAATTAGAGCACTCGGGCTACTCAGCTGAGGCCTGGAAGCCTCCCCAACGAGCACTTCCTTTGTCTCCTGTGTTAGCTCTCCTTGCCCTCTCTGTCTCACTGATGTTGGGTCACAGCGTTTACACCCCTTCTCTCTCCCTTCAAATTGCTTTCCCCCTTGCTTCTGGGCTTCTCTGCCAGGTTCCTATTTTAGGCTACATTGTGTTCCTGGGAAGTCAGCCTCTTCTCCTCCAAAGATGGATTTACTTATCCATCTAATGGGTATAAGAGTACCTATCCAGCAAGGCTGTTCTGAAGGCTAAATGAGAGGACATAGTAACACCCCTAGTATGGTGTCAGTATTCATAAATGAGAGCGCTTAAAAAAAGAAGTCTTTATTGAATTTGTTACAATATTGCCTTTTTTTTTTTTTTAATGTTTTTGTTTTTTGGCTGTAAGATATGTGGAACCTTAACTCCTCCATCA
Source organism: Capra hircus (assembly GCF_001704415.2). Classification (NCBI taxonomy): domain Eukaryota; kingdom Metazoa; phylum Chordata; class Mammalia; order Artiodactyla; family Bovidae; genus Capra; species Capra hircus. The sequence continues at coordinate 8,442,133 of NC_030830.1, read as the reverse complement.
GGAGTCAAACCTGCACCCCTGCCATTGGAAGGTGAAGTCTTAACCACTGGACTACCAAGCAAGTCCCTAAGTGAGAACCTTAATCAGGACAGGCTTATTTCCCCATTCACTAGGAAGCCTGTTGACAATGGGATAGTTCCCTTAGCCCCTTATAGAGATCCTGCTCTATTTGTCATTTGGCCTCTGAAACTGCTTCTTCCTTCTTCCTTTTTTCCTTTGGCACGGTAGCAGCTGTTGCATTTTCCATCTGCCATTTGGGATTCACCTTCCTCTTCGGCTCCTTTCCCCAGCCACTCAGCACCAATCTACCCCCTCCCACCTTTTGGCTTTGTCTGTCCTCTTGTCTAGGTTTTCACTGCCCTCCCCAAGGGCCACAGACCCCTCTGCCATCTGTCCTCACCTGGCCCAGCTGTTTTCAGGTCACCTAATCCTTTTACATTATTCCCTTCCCAGGTAGCCAACAAATGGCCATATTTTCCAAGGAACACTCACAGATGCCTCCTCCGTCTCTTAAAAATATTTGACATTGATGATTTAAAATGACTCTGGCTCCTTCAGATGCCTCCTCCAAACCCTTCACCCCTAGTTCCTGCGGAGGGAACGGGTCTCTCACCAGGTCACCAAGAAGAACTCTCTCCTGAAGGCACACTGACTGCAGTCCTGTGTAATGACAGAATTCTCCAAGTTCTAATCTATCCAGGCTTTGCATTATAGTGGCCAGAGGTGTCTGAAGTCCTCAGGGGCAGTCTGAAGGACCTATCTGACCCCTTCTGAAGTTTATCAGTTGTTGCTAATTACCTGGGAACATAGTATTTTCTATCTAATTGATAGGAGGAGCTCATTGGAGGTTAGATGACCTGCTAACGTTTCAGACTGACTTCAGGAATATATGGGGCTTCCCTGGTAGCTTAATCAGTAAAGAATCCACCTGCAGCGCAAGAGACTGCCTGCGATGCAGAAGACCTGGGTTTGATCCCTGGGTCGGGAAGATCCCCTGCAGGAGGGCATGGCAACCCACTCCAGTATTCTTACCTGGAGAATCCCATGGACAGAGGAGCCTGGTGGGCCACAGTACATAGGGTCACAAGAGTCAGACATGACTTTTTCCTTTTTCAATACATTCTCCACAGGGTTAGAAGTTAAGGATGACATCACATAGCACAAAATATATATCTACTCCCCCAACTCCCCTTCCTTAAATTCTAGTCCAGAGACTTTCAAGCAAACTGGGAAGTTCCATAAGGAGCTGTGGAAATAAAAGAAACTGATGCCCTCTTTTGTTTTGTCAGGAGTTTGCTCCAAGTGCGGCAGTAACCCAACAGTCATAGGCTGCACCCGTTTTTAGAGGGGATCAGAGTGGATTAGAGGGGATAAGATGGGAGGCAGGGACACAAGATTGTCATTGTCGCAGAAAGGCAGACCTCCTTCATCTCCGGCCTCTGCACTTAATGCGTTGTGTGATATTAGGCAAGTTATTCAATTGGACTTAAGCATTCGAGTTTGCCTCTGAAAGGGTAATGTTGATGCTTCCTTCACTGGGCTGTTTACGTGGAATGGTGTCACACACGGCAGCACCTGCAACCACGTGGGTGACTGTGTGGGATGAGGGACCCCGGTGGGAGTGAGGGTAGGTAAGTGCTGAGGGGCAGGCAGAGTTCTCCCCTTGAGTTGCCTGGGCTTTTCTGGTCATAGATGAACTGTGTCTGATCACTCTCGAACTGGGATTAACAGTGAATTTCAGGCAAGGTTATACGATTCTGCAGGGCAAAGCTGAACAAAGCCCACTTTACTGCCTACTTTATAGCCTGTGACTTTTAATGGCTCTTGCAGTTGACAGTGCTTCTCCCTGAAGCCAAAGTGAACTTGTTATCCTGCAGTTTATTTTGCATTTAAATAGCACTTTGGTTTCCAAGGTGCTTAACAATCATTAATTCATTCCTTCTCCCGCTAGGTTCTACTCTTTTCTTTTCTTTCTTTACTAATTTTTGCAGAGTGGGGAGCTGGCTAAAACCCGGAGAGTTGCCCAAGGTCACACAGACCTGGTGGGGGAACTGCAATCCTGTTCTTTTTCACATCCTGGTACTGTGTTATGTTTGCAGTAGCCTGTTACTTCTCACTGCTCAGGGGGCATCAGGCAAGATCAAAAGATGTTTGGGAGGGCTTCCCTGGTGGCTCAGTGGTGAAGACTCTGCCGGCCAGTGCAGGAGATGTGAGTTCGATCCCTGATTTGAGAAGATTCCACATGCCGTGGAGCAATGAAGCCCACGTGCCAGTTATTTAGCTTGTGCTCTAGAGTCAGGGAACTGCGACTACTGAGACCACGCCCTAGAGCCCGTGCTCCACGAGAAGCCACTGGACTAAATCAACACACCGCAGCCAGAGAGTAGTCCCTGCTTAACGCAGCTAGAGAAGAGCCTGTGCAGCAACAAAGACCCAGCACAGCCAGCAACAGACAAATAAATAAACGACGTTTGGGAAGGGATTCCCAAAGTGTCTACTACAACGGCTCTTCCTCATTTGGGGAAATTATGGGAGAAATTTTCATATACCGACCCTGAAGCCTTAGGATTTTGAACGTCCATATTGATCCTAAGGAAAGTTATCCTAAGTAGTTAAGGTCCTTCGTTTGAGATCACCTGGAGTTGGTTTGGCCATAGCTCAGACGTTGACCCAGTTATTTGGGCAAAATAACTAGATCAGATTTCCCCTTTCATAGAATTGATTCATTTTATAAGAAAATCACTGTGTCTCTCTGAAGTCAGAAATGATCCACTCATTACTCCCCAAATGCCGGTCCATTCTAGCACCCACCCCTCCTCCTCCCTTCCTCCAGGTTTGCAGCCCTGCCAGCTCCCATTTCTCGGAAACTTGCACAGGTCTGCACATGGACTTCCCACCTTTTTCTCTGCCTCCTCTCACCTACCCAGTGTCAAGGGATTGGTTTTTTCTACTTAAAAAGAATTTTAATGTTCATATCGAAATCAAATCATTTGCTGGTAACGGTTCAGAGGCTAACCTGTAGATTTATCCACATGCCATTAATAAAGACCTTTAAATCTCTCTCTGTAGTTTCTGCTATTCAGTTCTGTTGAGTAGTGAAGTTTTTCCTTTGTTACCATTCGCTCTTCTTACTCATTTTTCCTTTTTCTCTCATCCTAGAAAGCTTAGTTTAGAGACTTGCTACTTTCCTTTGAATAGTGAGTCTTTAGTGAGTACCATATCTTAGTTTCTATTACCGTCTGTTGCTGATGGGGTGTGCGTGCATGCGTGCCAAGTCATTTCAGTCGTGTCTGACTCTGTGTGACTCCAGGGGCTGTAGCCTGCCAGGCTCCTCTGTCCATGGGATTCTCCAGGCAAGAATGCTGGAGTGAGTTACTGTGCCCTCCTCCAGGGGATCTTCCTGACCCAGGGATCAAACTCGCATCTCGTACATCTACTTGCATTGGCAGGTGAATTCTTTACCATTAGCGCCACCTGGGAGGGGGACAGAAAGAATTTAAGTCAGTCCTTGTCCTCCAGGCAAACCTAAGAGCCTATAGACCTAAAACACCTGAATGAAGGACTCTGGCCCCTCCTTGCCTTAACCTTTCCCCTGACACTGCCATATTCCCATGGTGCCTTGCAGTATCTATTATTCCACTGATGTTTCCATTTTCTGGAGATTATCCAGCTTTGGTTAGGGGAGTTGATCAATATCTTTCACCAAGAATGTCTGGGTCTTTTGGATTGTTTTGGTCTTACTTATTTTTCCCTCTGAAGAGTGGTTTCCTTTAAGCTACTCAAGAGCGAACTCCAAGGACAAAGGTGAATATTCAGAGAATGACATGTGACTGGTTGGTAGTAAGATGGGTAGGAGAGATAAATGCAATTCTTGCTTTTTCCAAGAGCACAGGGACACAGTCCTGTCGTGCCTGAACAGGGGATAAAATGCGAGGTTGCTACCTCTAGAATACCCAGTATTGCTGTGAGATTTTAAAAGAATTTAGCCTTACAAACTTGAAAATTCCCTGAGCTCTGTTTAAAAATAACTTCCAAGCAGACAAAATGAACATCAAGAAAGCAGTGGGGGGAAACAGTCAAATGAACGACCCATTATAATGATAAACATTTATCAAGAAGTTACTATGAATCCAGCACTGGGAACACGGAGATGAATAAAACAGAGCTTCTGTCCTCAAGTTCTCAAGTAAGTGGATTAGAGAACCTGATGAAAATTATGATAGAAATATGAATAAAGCACAGAGTAACTTGATCCAGAGACGGTGGACTATGTAATTAAAGTTCCCGGGGGGATAATAATTCTGAACTAAGTCTCAAAGAATAAATAGGAGGTCACCACTTGGGCAAAGCAGGACATTATTGGTACAGAGTTTCCTGTGATCATTAGTGGACTCTAAGACTGGACTGCCCCTTGGGAGATGGCAGGAGAGCTGCACTAAGAATTTTGGACATGATTCCTTCCGGTGAAGGAGAATTAAGGAAGGGTTTTAAGGGATTTGATCAAAACGACCTTGCTTTAGTCTAGAAAGCAGCTCTATATCAAAAAAGAAATAGAACTTATTCACAGTTTTTTTCGGAAACTCCTCATTCTGCTTTGTGTGATAATGGTTCCATTGTTATTAGTGTATTTGAGTTTTCCTGTGTACACACACGCATGTGGTTGTTGCTGTTTAGTCTCTGCGTCATGTCTGACTCTTTTGTGATCCCATGGGCTGTATAGCCTGCCAGGCTCCTCTCTCCCATGGGATTTCTCAGGCCAGAATACTGGAATGGGTTGTCACTTCCTTTTCCAGGGGATCTTTCCAACCCGGGGATCAAACCAGGGTGTCCTACACTGGCAGGCAGATTCTTTATCGCGGGGCCATCAGGGAAGTAAACACCCATAATACCTTTATTATTGATTGAAGGCAGGAGGAGAAGGAGATGACAGAGGATGAGAAGGTTGGATGGCATCACTGATTCAATGGACATGACTTTGAGTAAGCTCCAGGAGAGAGTGAAGAACCAGGAAGCCTGGTGTGCTGCAGTTCATGGGATTGCAAAGAGTTGGACACGATTCAGTGCCTGAACAACAAGAACAACCTTTATTATTCATGGACTGATAATAAAGACTTTGGGAATTGCCCCAAGGTTGCTGAGACATTTGGCTAATTCCTAGAATCAGGTAAAAGTGAAATAAATTATAGAATTTAGTAGGAGTTTAAGCTATATATTAGGTAATAAAGGAAGGGAGAAAGGAAATAATATTCATTTATAATACTACTAACCAAGTGTGTTCCATTGTAACTCTGAGTATGTTATATAACCAAGAGGGGGGCTTATTCACTATTTTGGATCTCTGAAAATAAAATTTTCACCACTGCACCCTCTTCAAGGTCTTCCCAATAGCATCCACAGAAGGAGGGTGCTGCTGAGAAAATAGTGTTTTTTTTTAAAATTTCATTTCGGTTTATTACAGACCTCATAATCGGAAGAATTAAACCTTACTTTGAGCATGTGACAAAGGCGAAAAATCAGAAGAATAAAGTCACCTGGCCATCAACTGAGGAATATGTAAAGACTAAAGTTACGAAGCAAATTCTTAACCTGGGGTTACGTAATGCTGGGTCAGATAACATCCCTCCAAAATCCGTGTCTACTCAAACCTCAGAATGTGACAGTATTTGGAAATAGGATCTTTCCAGATGTAATTTGTTCAGTTAAAATGAGGTTGTACTCTATATTAATAGTAATAATGACTGGAAAATAATGTGTTGACCAGGATATGGAGAAATTAAAACCCTCGTGTATTGCTGGTAGGAAAGTAAAATGGTGCAGCTGCTGTGAAAAAATGGTACAGTGGCTCCTCAGAAAGTTAAACATAGATTTACCATTTGTCCCAGCAATTTCACTCTTATATCCTAAAGAACGGAAAAAAAGAAACAGAAACTTGTACTCCAGTGTTCATAATAGAATTATTCCCAACAGCCGAAAGGTAGATCAACCCCAGTACACATCAACAGATGGAGGCACAACACGTCCTTATCCAAGGAACGCGAAACCGTGGAACACTATTCTACAATAAAAAGGAATGTGTTTCTGATACATGCGGCAATATGGATGAATCTTGAAAGCATTATGCTAAGTGACGTAAGCGAGACACGCAGGGGATGAGTATCGCATGATTCCTGTTGCATGAGGGACCTAGAATAGGCAAAGTCGTTGAGACCCAAAGCAGAACAGAGCTTGCCAGGGGCTAGGAGCAGAGGGGCATGAATTATTGCTTCATGAACACAAAGTTTCTGTTTGGGGTGATGAAAGGTTAGTGATGGTCCATGTAATTAATGCTGTTGAATTGTACACTTAAAAATGACTAAAATGGCAAGTTTTGTTATACATATATTTTACCACAATTTAAAAAAAATGACGTTATATTGCAGGAGGGTGGGCCTTAAGTCCAATCAGCGGTGTCAGAGAGACACATGGAGAGAATGCCAAGTGAAGGCAGAGACCGAGCTGGGGTGGCATGTCTACCTGCCGAGGGACACAACATCCCAGCCGTGCCCAGAAGCCAGGGGAGAGGCGCGGGGCCAATCCTCCTCAGGCTTCCACAAGGGAGCAGCTATGCCGCTCCCTTTTTTTTTTTAAGTTTTATATTAACAATATTGGGAGAGTTTCAGGTGGACAGCAAAGGTACTCAGCCATGCATCTCCATGTATCCATTCTTCGCCAGACTCCACATCCCATCCAGGCTGCCACACAACTTTGAGCAGAGTTCCCTGTTCTGTGTGCCAGGTCCTTGCTGTTCGTGCATTTTACGCATAGCAGTGACGTCCCTGTCCATCCCAAACTCCCTACCATCCCTTCCCCTCATCCTTCCCCTCTGTGTGTCAACATCTTGATTTCAGATTTCTTGCTTCCAGCACTGTGATAGAATAAACCTTTGTCTTTAAAGCTGCCTAGTTTGTAACAATTTGTTATGGCAGCCACCGGAAACGAGTACAATGATCTAGGTTTAACTTCTAGCTCTGCCACAACTTATTTATGTGAACTTGGGTAACTCACAGCTTATCCGAGCCCATTTCCTAATTGTAAGATGGAGATTACAATGTACCTTATTGAGTCCTTAGGAAGATCAAAATGAGGTGCAAACATAAACTCTTAACATAGTGCCTGGTGTGTAATAATCACTCAATAAATGTGAGCTATTAATGCCAGTTAGGATAATAATTAGCAACACAGAAAAATGAGAATTAACTCCCAGGAGAGGCTGGCTTGGCAAGCCCCAAAGCCAACAGGATTGTTGGAAAATCAGAAGGATTTACTTCAAAAGAAACTTGACGTTGCCATCCTCATTACAGAAAAACATGGGGGAAATGGGTGTTATCCGGGCTGGCAACATTGAAATGGATCTGGAAGTTGAATGATTTGTGTCTCAGGCTTTGAGAGGCTTAGAGAAATTGACAAGTGTGTCGTCTTCCTTCTAACAGCCCCTCTCTCTCCTCCTCGGTATACCTTACTTTACACACATGCACATTGTCGCATTCAGAAGAGAGCTGTGTTCTAACATTACACGTGTGCTCTCTCTGCTGAGCGGCACCTGATGCCTCGATGGCACAGGTGTGAGCTGGCCATCCAGGTGCACCACGCAAATTGGACCCTGCTGCCAAGTCCAGCAAAGCCAGGATTGCTTGCTGTCAAACTAAAAAGGGAGGGATGTTTGATTTCCTTTGGCGATAAATGAGGGAAAAAAAATCAAATTTTCAAAGAGCAGTCTAACACCCTTGATGTGTGTACTATAAAACAGCTAAATGCATAGGCGAATGGGAAGCTTTGGGAAGAGATGGGCGGGCAGGATGAGAATAGCTGTTGTCTATGGCCTCCTGGTAGATTGTCTGTGACCTCCACCAGCATGTGCTCTCTGCCAGCACCTTCACTGTTAACCTTCATCAGCGTTAACACGCCCACCTCTTACAGGCACTGTGTTGGGCTGGTTCAGTGCACATGTTTCCTGTCACTTGCAACAACTGATAGAGTTGAATCCACAGGTCTGGCCAGGTCAAGTTTATATTCTTAGCTCTTGTTGTTTATATTCTTGTTGTTGTTTAGTCATTAAGTTGTGCCCAACTCTTTTGTGACTGTGTGGACTGTAGCCTGCCAAGCTCCTCTGTCCATAGGATTTCCCAGGCACAAACACTGGAGCGGGTTGCCATTTCCTTCTGCAGGGAATTTTCCTGACCCAGGGACTGAACCTACGTCTCATGTATCTCCTGAACTGGCGGGTAGATTCTTGACCACTGAGCCACCTGGGAAGACCATTCAACCCACTACAAAGTGTAAAGACCATTCCTAGCTCTTGACTGTTCAAAAGTAGTTGGCAGAATTTGTTGACCCCTGATCTAGCTCATTGTCTCTTTTTTAAAAAAATATTTATTTTTATGTTTTTAGCCACACCTCAGGGCATACGAGATCTTAATTCCGTGTCCTCTGCATTGGAATCAACCACTGGATTGCCAGGCAAGTCCCTAGCTCACTGTTTTGAACATAGAAAATGCTCTTAATCCTTGATGAAAGCATGAAGATACCTCAAACAGCGTCAGTGACATAGTGGGGCCTTAATAAAGACATCTAAAACCTTAGACTCCATCCGTACAAAATTACCTGAGCATTATATATAACTCCATAACCCTGTGCAACATTATCCGATCTGTTCCTGATGTCCATTCTATGTGATGGGTATTCCTATTCCCACTTGTAAGTTGAAATTTAACAAGTTTACATGATTTCCGTAAGATCAGTGGATGAGAGAAGACTTGAGCTGCAAGGACCGTAGTGTGTTTGGGGAGGATGAAGCTGTCATCAAGCAAGTTCGGTGAGTCTTGGCGGTGGGGAGGGGAAAGAGGGGGATCGAGACTGGAGACTTCACCTTATAACTCATCAAGTTAAGAAAAACTCTGTGTGGTTATTGGACATGCAACAGATCACAAGACAGGGAAGGCGCTGGCTGAGCTGGGGGAGGCTGTTGAAGGCTCAGGTGCATTGTGGGAGAAAGTCAGGGCTTGGAGCAGGGTGACTGGACAGATTGATTCTGTCTGGGAGTGAGAGAGGGAGGTTCAGTCACCCTCACCACCTGGGTAATGGCTTGAGGGGTTTGAATTTGAGTTATATGGTACAGAGAAGATTTTAATGACTGAAGGGGATTAGGATATGTCACCCCTTTCAAATACGTCACTGAGAGCTGGAGGCAATTGAGAAACAACAGACGCAGGAAAAGCTCTTTGCCCTCCCCCATCTTCCTAAAAGCAAGACATAAATTTCCTGTGAGAAAGGTGCCCTCCTTGTACCAGAAGGAGGAGAGCAACTGAGCACTGGAGAAAGAGTGTCAAGGCTGAGGTGAAACTACATAAACAGACCTTACTAAAATAACCTGTATCTCCCATTAGTTCCCCCCATATTTTTCCTAGTCACCTTCCCACAATTTATCACCACTAGAAGCTGAAACCCCCTTTCCTATTTTTAGCCTGTTCTCCACAATTTATCATCCTTCGTTAAAATGGGGTTTGTCACTTCTTTTCCGTGAAGCTCCTGTGTGCATAAAAATATCAACATCAGTAAAAATGGCATGCCTTTTCTTCTGTTAATCTGTCCGTTGTCAATTTTAATTCACAGGTCCCAGACACTGAACTTAAGAAGGTAGAGGAAAAGTTTTTTCCCCCTTTACATGACTTTTTCTTAATTTAAAAGGTCCAAATTAATTGCCTTAAACCCTTTTATTATCATCAGTCTATGGAGAACTTCATGTGTGAAATTCTTCTTAAAGAAGGACTGGATATTTGATGAACTCTTGTGACTGAAATGGAGCCTACCGACTGCGTGGTGTTGGCTGGCAAGTAGAGACTGTAATTTTCAAAGGCTTTATCAATGGGAGTCAAGTGGACAGTAACCTAGGCTGGCTCTTGTACACTTTAGTATCCTCTTCATTGTTTTTGAACATTCCAGTAGTGACCAAGATCTTGCTCTTCCAAAGCTTGGGCTGATAACAGCAACCAAGGGCACCATGCCAGAAGTTTGAGACTCTGCTGGGGGCCAGGGGTGGTTTCCTCAATCAGTTCTGGAGGCCAACTTGCTGGGCCTCCAACCCTGTTGGGAGAGGACTGTCTCTTGCTCATGGGAGCATCCCCAGGCCTTTGTCTGGTGCTTAGTAGACAGCAGGCTTGTGTTGCTTGTATTTGTATTGTGGCAACCGGGCAAGTGTGAATCTGAATCTCTTCTGCCCAGCAGTCCACTTGCACCTGTTGGTCTTTCTCCTGTGGAAGCAAAAGATCCTCTGCTCCTATGTTTCTCTCCGAGGTCCTCGGGGCAGGTCCCACTCAGGCCCCCTTACAATTATTTCCTGCCCTTTCATTGACTCAGTGGGTAAAGAATCCGCCTGCAATGCAGGAGACACAGGAGACACGGGTTCAGTACCTGGGTCAGGAAGATCCCCTGGAGAAGGAAATGGCAACACACTCCTGGTTCTTACCTGAAAAATCCCATGGACTAAAGAGCCTGGCGGGCTACAGTGCAAAGGGTCGCAAAGAGCCGGACAGGACTAAGAACACACACACACACATCTCTAAGTGCAACTTCCGCTCTCTGGGTGGGCCTGAGTTCAGCCTAGCAATCTGATTAAAATAAGTCACACTGAAAAGCTGCTGGGGGCATGTTTGCATTTTAAAAGGGAGTTTGATGGTCTCAAATACTCTTCGTGGTAGGCTGTGGGTAAGGAGGGTTGTGAGTTTGAGGGACTTCCTGGAGCATTTGTTCCAATCTAGGCTCCTGGGATTATAGAGAAATCTTCCAGCTGTACTCAAAGCACTGGCAGTGGCAGCAGCTCCTGAGAGTTTATTAACATTACAGAATCTCCATCCCACCTCAGGCCACAGGAGCAGAACCAGCTAAATCAGAACCTGAATTTCCATTCCAGTTTGAGAGGCAGTCTGCATCCTCCCCAAGGGGCTGGACTCCCACAGGTGAAAACAATAAATGTCTTGATTTCTCCTTGTGAGATCTCTGTGACACTTACCATTGAGTGAGATACTTTTCATATCAATAGTTTCCCATTTTTATTATGCACTAGGCTCCTCTGAGGGCACCAATTGAAAATGCAGAGGTAGGCTTCCCTGGAGGCTCAGTGGTAAAGAATCTGCCCATCAAGCCAGAGACTCGAGTTTGGTCCCTGGATTGGGAAGATCCCCTGGAGAAAGAAATGGCAATGCACTCCAGTATTCTTGCCTGGGAAATCCCATGGACAGAGGAGCCTGGTGGGCTACAGTCCCTGGGATCGCAAAGAATCAGACATGACTTAGCAACGGAACAACGACAACAACAACAAAACTGAGAATCAGATTCAGTGGATCTGAGGGTGGTTCAGGAATCTGCTATATATCCTAGTGGCTCAGAGGTTAGAGTGTCTGCCTGCAATGTGGGAAACTTGGGTTTGATCCCTGGGTCGGGAAGATCCCCTGGAGAAGGAAATGGCAACCCACTCCAGTATTCTTGCCTGGAGAATCTCAAGGATGGAGGAGCTTGGTGGGCTACAGTCCACGGGTCGCAAAGAGTCAGACATGACTGAGCGACTTCACTTTCGCTTTCAGGAATCTGCATTTTTTACAAGTTGCTCAGGTGGTTTCAAAAGAGATGGTCCTAGCTTCACATTTTGAGAACCCTAGTCCTTATTGTGTTCTAGCCTTGACCCATGTTTTATGGGAAGGGCTGCAGGACATTCAGGATCAGAGCCTGCTTGTTCCACAACAAACTGGAAATGCTAGGGGACTTTCTTGGTAGTCCAGTGTTTAAGACTCAGTGCTCCATGTGGGGCCCGGGTTCGATCCCTGGTCAGAGAGCTGGATCCCACTTGCCACAACCAAGAGCTGACATGCTGCAACTAAGACCCGAGACCACCAAATAAATAAATTTCTTTAAAAAAAAAAGAGAGAGAGAGGAAATGCTGGGCTCAAGGTAGAAATTCACATGGAAATCTCAAATTTGAAAGCATAAAGTCCCTGTTACTTATAGACTAAATCTTCTGCCTATTTGTCTGTTGAGGGCTGGTTTAAGGCAAGTAATTGGAAGTTATGTTTACCACCTGGGCACCTGTTCCACTCTTTGCAAGAGAAATAGGATTTTTTACTTCCTTCATCACCCTAGCTCCCTCCCTCCATTGCTTTCCTTCCTGCCCTCGGGACCTACCTGTGGGCGTCTCACAGTTTCTGGAGCCTGGGGAACAGCCACCAAGCGCAGCAGCTGAAAGATTTGCCCATGGTTGATACAGAAAGTGGTGGGATTGCATCACTTCCTTGGTCTCTCCAGGGTTATTACAGAAAGTGAAGTCGTTGGCTGCAGGGAATTAACTGAATATGATAAGCCCAGAGCAGTTAAGAAAATACCTGTCCTGAGACTTTGTGGAAAAGAACACTATGCGTTGCTTTTCCAGCTGGCTGTTCTTTCTCTAGAATTTTTGGTCTGTGGGCTGCTGAGACAGCACGCGGAAACGTGGACACGCACTAGACTACACCCGCATCCACAGGCATGGATGAGAGAGGGCAAAAGATGCCTACAGCCTGTCAGCTCAGCGAATTTCACCAAAGAATCAACGTGTCAGGATTGTTCCCACCGCACTTCTGATAGTGATAGTGTTAGTTGCTTAGTGGTGTCCGACTCTTTGTGACCCTATGGACTACATGTAGCCCTCCAGGCTCCTCTGTCCATGGGATTCTCCAGGCAAGAACACTGGGGTGGGTTGCCATTCCCTTCTCCAGTGGATCTTCTTGACCGGGGATCGAACCTGGGTCTCCTACATTGCAGACTACATTCCAGAAGGTGTGTTTTATTAAGAACAGGGTGATGGCGACCGTGTGGGATGCGGTGGTTCTTTTATCTGATGAGAGGATCTGGGAGGACAAAGATCTGGGGAAGGACCTGTGCATTTGTAGCTCAGACTAATTAAGCAAATTCCCAGCCTTCTGTCAGGGCCCTGCGCTGGGCTCAAATGCACTCATTCTGTGTTTCCTGACGTCCCCCTAGGATGTCTTTTTCCCAATGAGAGAGTAACAGGCAGTTACTCTCTTGTGAAAATGCCTGAAACATTCCCATTTTGAGATGGTCTCACACAGCAGAGGTTCTGTCTCCCAGTCTCATTTGTCTGGACTCCTCTGCCTGGATTTTCCCCGTGAGCCCCAAATGGTTGCCTGGCCTTCCCCTCGATGGATTCATTGTTCGATTTAAGCCCATTGTGGCAGAAAATCTGATGTCATTTGCAGCTGCTACACCGAGATTCAGAGAAGCAGTCATTAACCCTCGGAGAGATCCATATGAAGGCACCGGGGCCTTTCCCATCCTCTGTGCCACTAACAGCGGTGTGAGTCAGGTTTCCGTATCGTATTCGACGTTTGTTGGGCAAAGGAGTTTTTTGGTCTCTCATACATTCAATAAATGCACATTTGCTATTGTTGTTGACTCGTTAAGCCGTGTCCAACTCTTTTGGAACCCCACAGACTGTAGCCTGTCAGACTCCTCTGTCCATAGGATTCTCTAGGCAAGAATACTGGAGTGGGTTGCCATTTCTTCCTCCAGGAGATCTTCCCGACCTAGAGATCGAACTCAAGTCTCTTGTGTCTCCTGCATTGGCAGGTAGGATCTTTACCACTGAGCCACCTGGGAAGCCCCTCAAAAATACAAATTGATTAGATCCTTTCCAGGCGAAGGGCATTAGGGTATACCACCTCAAATATGGCACTATGGCATAAGGATTATTTTGAGCTGCCTGCAACTGAGAATCAGGAGAGGCAGGAAGAGTTCTCTTCCCTCCCCCTTTCTGCCTAAAAGCAGCATAAATTTTCCTTTGTGAAGGTGTCCCCCTCTCTCACACCAGGAAGAGGAGAGCGACTTATCACTGGAGATGGAGAGTTGGTGCTGAGATGAAGTCTGCATACACAGACCTTACTAAAATAATCCTTATCTCCGACTGGTTCCCCGTTATACTTCCTAGTCACCTTCCCACAGTCTATCATCCCTTGAAGCCCAAACCCCTTTTCCTTTGTTAAAATGGTGTGTAAGCCCCCAAGCCTCCTCACTGCTTTGAGTTTCACTTCTATTTTCTGAACTTCCGTGCACATAAAATATTAATAAAATTTGTATTCCTTCCCTCCTGTGAACCTGTCTTTTATAAGTTAATTTGTAGGCCTCCAGGTTATGAACTTAAGACGGTAGAGAAAAAGTTTTTCCTTCCTGACACAGGCAGGTACATAAGCCTACTTATCTCCTTTCTCTCTTTAATCGCTAGGTGCCTTAAGGATCCCCCAGCCTTTAGGAAAACTTTTTTTTTTTCTTGATTCATGAGCACTGGAGGAGTGCTCTTTCCAGGAGGGTGTTGGGAACTTGCAATGTTGCTGCTCAAGCCTCTGAGAGCTTTTCTGAGTGGAAGACTTGTTCTCAGATGCATTGTCATGACAGCCCTTGGAGGGTGGGAGAGGGAGGATTTTGGGGTGAATACTGATGCCAGGAGGTGGTCCCTGTGGAAACAGAGGAGTCTCATGCTGTTGGACTAGTACCTGGTGAGTCCTTAGGATCCATCTCAGATGTCAGGAGCAGGGCCCTGGATATTGATCCTCCACATTTAAGTTTTTGGATATCTTCGAGGGGTATTTATTTTGTATATGAAAGATAACTCCATAGTTTATTTCAGTTTTACGGATTAACATTTTATTTACTAAAGTTACAAATTCAGAAACCTAGATCCTTCTTAAGTTTTTAAGACTCATTATTCTAGTAATCCTAGAATAATGTTTTAACAGTCATTTTAAAATGGCCTTTGATTATGTTTTTCTATGTCATAAGCTCAATTAATTGAATCTCATTTGTGTATTTTAAACTGCATGTATAAGTTTCGCATCACATTTCTTTATTAAGTACTTAAATTATCTGACTGAAAAAACTTTTCAAACACTGAAGTAATTTTTGTTCGTCTAATAAATGTATATAGTGGAACTTGAATACCCTTAAATGTTCCAATATTATATAAACAGTAAGATTTCAACTTAAAATCACAAACCCAAGTTAGTTATTCAACTACACATCCTTAAACATGGTTACAAAGCTGCATTGCCACCCTAATTGGCCATGTTATCTTAAGCTTACAAGATTTTAAAAGATTGCTAAGGTGTTTTATGGGTTTCCCTGGTGGCTCAGACTGTAAAGAATCCTCCTGCAATGCAGGACCGGGGTTTGATCCCTGAGTCACAAAGATACCTGGGAGAAGGAACGGCTACCCACTCCAGTATTCTTGCCTAGAGAATTCCGTGGAAAGAGGAGCCTGGCGGCTACAGTCTACGGGATCACCAAGAGTCGGACAAGACTTAGAGACTAACACGCTTTCAAGATGTTTTATGTGAACGTTTGTGTCCCCTCAAATCTGCAAGGTGAAGCCCAACACGAATATGATAGTATTAGGAGGTGGGGCTTGGGGAGGTGATTGGGTTGTGAGGGTGAAGCCCTTGCCAGCGGGATCAGTGTCCTTATAAAAGAGACCCACAGAGCTTGATTGCGCCTCTGCCTGCAGAGACCAGCCGTAAGAGGGCTGCATGTGAACCTTAAGAAGCAGGTTCTCACAGACACCAGCTCTGCCGGCGCCTGGATCTGGGACATCCCAGCTCTCAGAACTGAGGAATAAATCTCTGTGGCTGATATGCCACTCTGTCTGTGGTGACAGAGCTGAATACAGTAAGACAAACACCAAAAATGCCTGGAACTTAATCCCTAACAGAAAAACATTAGCAGTTTCTATACTAAATTCTAAATCTTTCTGAGAAGACTTAAAAGGTGCTAACCCGTTAAAGAAACAATTACGCACTTCAGGCCAGTTTGGGGAAACGTTCTCAGACCCTGGATTCCTGGAGTTCAGCTGGAACACCGAGTACTTTCTTGTTTGTGACATGGAGGCCAATTTACAGTCCGTGAACCCCACCATGGTGTTCAATAGATCAGATTTTGTTTATCTTTAGCTTTTAGAGTAACAGAAATGTCTTGTCCATCCAATTTCAAAGGACCTTTGAACTGAAAATAAACCTGTGTTCTTTTTCGCAAAATGTTTATCTCTTAGGAACATGCAATTCTTTCAAGTATTAAAAAATGTGACTTCTTTCTGCATATCTCTTGGCCTTGCCTCATTATTTGATAACTGCCTGATATTTGGCCACAGCTTCCATTCTGCTGACATTTTAATTCTATGATTCAAAATGGAATATTTTCAGGCATATAAGAGCGTGTTCCCGATCTAGTACCTGGCACCCAGTACATGCTCAGCCAATTGTAATTATTATTTATTTGAGATTTACAGCCAGGATCTCCAAACTATTAAGAGGACTCAACGGTTGCACTAAGTCTTCAACAAACGCTGAAAACTAGACAAGATATAAAAAAGAAGAGATAGCTTCTAAATGGTAGGTGTAAGAGCTAGGCATGAGGAAGGGAATGAATAAGAGGGAGAAAATAGGCAGAAAATAACCTACAACCATATAGCGATATTTATATTTAGTGAAATATTTTCAGCTTCAGCTTACACAAAAAAACCAGTGAAGCATCCAGTTGATACACGAATGTGTCACTGCAGGGAGATGGCGAGTCACAGAGATTTTCTTCATAAAGAAATAGAGCCTCGCCTATTCAAAAGCGCTTCCATTTAATGCAACACTGCATCGAACAGGCCTCTTTTCAAGGGGCTACTATTAAAGGCAAGATTATTATCTTCAGCATTTAGATGGCGTGCTGACTGGGGCCATAACACCAGGGCACTTAGACGCTCCCATTATCAATGTACAGTATGGTCTTTGGAAGTTTAAAAATAGCTTTCCCAACCTTTTATGGCTTCTCTTCATGGACTGTGGCTGTGTGCTCTGGAGAAGGCTGGGCACCCTGCTGGGGAGGCTGCTGAGTTGGATCCTTGCTAGCATGTTGACCTTAAAGGGTTCACCCCCCAGGATGGGTGACCTGCTCCTAACAATGTCCTTTGAGACCACGGGTAAAGCTAGAGTTTAGAGGAAAGCAATGTTTCAGGGACACAATTCTTGTTCTAACCGTGACATTTGGGACATTTATTCTCTCTAGGTTAGATACTTGGTGAGGGAAATTTTGTGAGTCAGAATTCTCTCTATTTTCAAAAAGAATTCTCTCTTATTTTCTCAGGTTTAATGAATATATCACGAGCCCTTACTACATTCAAGATTTTACCCTAGGCGTTGGGAAGATAAAGAGGAACAAGGCTTTCTTTGCCCTCAGGTGGGCTGGGGATGGGAGAAATCCTTTCAATGTGGTTCCTCAATTCCTCCTCTCTGACAGAGGTCTCAAATGCAAATGCTTCTGGGCACCAGGCCCATCTTGTGAATGAGTGGACAGGCCTGTGGTCTCCATGACACATGGAGACCAAGTTCTCTGTGTTTCCTGGGGGCCGTGACTCAGTTCCAGAGGCTGCTGAGCAGGAAGAGCAGCTGTAGGGAGAATCTAGTTTCAGATTACAGTTCTCTTTGGTCGTGCCCTGGCCTCTGATAAAGTCTCAGATGTTACGGTCCATTATTAACCGACACGGGGGGATTAAGAGAAGGGTTTCTAACCAGGTTTGGGGTGAAGCTAAGGCAACAGTAGCTGCTTGGAGAATCAGTTTTGGGGCAGCAAGGGTAGAGAGGTTGCCTGGAGCATTGATAGAGCCAGATGGTTGTTGGGTGGCAAGTGACAACTAGGACAAATCTGTGGCACAAATGGGCAGTCCCTGGGGATTTCCAGAGAGATCTGGGGAAGGGAACTTGGTGAGGCTCCTGCTGGGATGGTTTGGGTAGAAGAAGGAAGTATAGTCATTCTTCCGTATCTTTGGCATATTCAATTCAGTTCAGTTCAGTCGCTCAGTCGTGTCCGACTTTGCAACCCCATGAATCGCAGTACGCCAGGCCTCCCTGCCCATCACCAACTCCCAGAGTTCACCCAAACTCATGTCCATCAAGTCGGTGATGCCATCCAGCTATCTCATCCTCTGTCGTCCCCTTCTCCTTGTGCCCCCAATCCCTCCCAGCATCAGGGTCTTTTCCAATGAGTCAACTCTTTGCATGAGGTGGCCAAAGTATTGGAGTTTCACCTTCAGCATCAGTCCTTCCAAAGAACACCCAGGACTGATTTCCTTTCGAATGGAGTGGTTGGATCTCCTTGCAGTTCAAGGGACTCTCAAGAGTCTTCTCCAACACCACAGTTCATAAGCATCAATTCTTCAGCACTCAGCTTTCTTCACAGTCCAACTCTTGCATCCATATATGACCACTGGAAAAACCATAGCCTTGACTAGATGGACCTTTGTTGGCAAAGTAATGTCTCTGCTTTTGAATTTGCCATTAGGTTGGTCATAACTTTCCTTCCAAGGGGTAAGCGTCTTTTAATTTCATGGCTGCAATCACCATCTGCAGTGATTTTGGAGCCCCCCAAAATAAAGTCTGACACTGTTTCCACTGTTTCCCCATCTATTTCCCATGAAGTGATGGGACTAGATGCCATGATCTTTGTTTCCTGAATGTTGAGCTTTAAGCCAACTTTTTCACTCTCCTCTTTCACTTTCATCAAGAGGCTTTTTAGTTCCTCTTCACTTTCTGCCATAAGGGTGGTGTCATCTGCATATCTGAAGTTATTGATATTTCTCCCAGCAATCTTGATTCCAGCTTGTGCTTCTTCCAGCCCAGCGTTTCTCATGATGTACTCTGCATAGAAGTTAAATAAGCAGGGTGACAATACACAGCCTTGATGTACTCCTTTTCCTATTTGGAACCAGTCTGTTGTTCCATGTCCAGTTCTAACTGTTACTTCCTGACCTGCATACAGATTTCTCAAGAGGCAGGTCAGGTGGTCTGGTATTCCCATCTCTTTCAGAATTTTTCACAGTTTATTGTGATCCACACAGTCAAAGGCTTTGGCATACTCAAAAAAGCAGAAATAGATGTTTTTCTGGAACTCTCTTGCTTTTTCTGTGATCCAGCAGATGTTGGCAGTTTGATCTCTGGTTCCTCTGCCTTTTCTAAAACCAGCTTGAACATCTGGAAGTTCATGGTTCACGTATTGCTAAAGCCTGGCTTGGAGAATTTTGAGCATTACTTTACTAGCATGTGAGATGAGTGTAATTTTGCGGTAGTTTGAGCATTCTTTGGCATTGCCTTTCTTTGGGATTGGAATGAAAACTGACCTTTTCCAGTCCTGTGGCTACTGCTGAGTTTTCCAAATTTGCTGGCATATTGAGTGCAGCACTTTCACAGCATCATCTTCCAGGATTTGAAATAGGTCAACTGGAATTCCATAACCTCCATTCCAAATTCTCTACAGCTTTGTTTGTAATGATGCTTTCTAAGGCCCACTTGACTTCACATTCCAGGATGTCTGGCTCTAGGTGAGTGATCACACCATCGTGATTATCTTGGTCGTGAAGATCTTTTTTGTACAGATCCTTGGCATATTGGTGGATATCAAAAGCCCTGGATACTCAAGTCTCTTTATGAAATGGGGTAGTATTTGCATGTAATCTATGGACATCATCAAATCATCTTCAAGTCATCTCTAGGTTACTTAAATAGTACCCAATACAGCATCAGTGTGTTGTAAAGAGATGCTGGTGCATGGAAAATTCAAGTTTTGCTTTTTGGAACTTTCTGAAATTTTTTTCTCTGTAAATAGTTTTGATCTGCGGTTGGCTGAATCCACAGATGTGGAACATGCAGATACCGAGGGGTGACTTTGTGGTCACAGCTGCTTAGGTTCGAGTCACGGGTTCCATGTCTCTCCTGTGGTCACCACTTGCTCACTCAAATGGTCATACCATGCTCTTTGGCACCCTTCTCAATTGTTCTTCCCCTCTGTGAGATCTCTCTGTGGCTCGGGCACCCTAGTGATTCACCAGATACAGCTCTCAATGGCGGGAGTGTCAGTTACTCGCCTGGCTGAAACTTACCCGCTGGCTGTGTGTGGACCCACATACTGTGAGGTCTCTCATGAGAGAGAGCAGCAAGGGAGCCTGGGGGTATGGGCAAGTGTATAAAGAAACAGAGAAGTTAAAAAAGGAGAGGTTATAAAGTGGTTTCAGTGTTTCATTCATTTCTTTGTTGTTATTAAAAACTCTTTGTTGTTGTCCAGTTGCTAAGTCATATCTGACTCTGCGACCCCATGGAATGCAGCACGCCAGGCTTCCCTGTCCTTCACTATCTCCTGGAGTTTGCTCAGACTCATGTCCATTGGGTCACTGATGCTATCTAATCATCTCATCCTCTGCCCTCTTCTCCTTTTTAGGAAAGGTTAAATTCATTTCCACATCTTCATTTTTGGTCTGAGCATGGGCATTCTCACCTTCAAAAGAGAGGGTTAAATCACATCAGCTATTTTCAGTCTGTCCTCCTCTAGGTGTGGGGTTATGAGGAGTTCCCTGGGGGCCTCAAAGGAGGAAGATGAGCAAATTTTTAACCAAAGGAACTTCACTCTTTTGACTTTTATGAAAGGTTTCATTCTAACCAAGGGCTCTCCAGCTAAGAAAGACTTACAAACCAGGCACCAGAGGCCCTCTGGTCTCACAGCTGGACCACACCGCTTCTAGTGTACCATGAACGCACGTTGTCAGTTCAGCTCAGTTCAGTTCAGTTGCTCAGTCTGACTCTTTGCGACCCCATGGACTACAGCACATCAGATTTCCCTGTCCATTACCAACTCCTGGAGCTTGCTGAAATGCATGTTGGTGATGCCATCCAATTATCTCATCCTCTGTCATCTCCTTCTCCTCCTGCCTTCAATCTTTCCCAGCATCAGGGTCTTTTCCAAGGAGTCAGTTCTTCACATCAGGTGCGCCAAAGTATTGGAGTTTCAGCTTCAGCATCAGTCCTTCCAATGAATATTCAGGACTGATTTCCTTTAGGATGGACTGGTTGGATCTCCTTGCAGTCGAAGCGACTCTCAAGAGTCTTCTCCAACACCACAGTTTAAAAGCGTCAATTCTTCGGTGCTCAGCTTTCTTTATAGTACAACTCTCACATCCATACTTGACTATTGGAAAAACCATAGCTTTGACTAGATGGAACTTTGTTGGCAAGCTAATGTCTCTGCTTTTTAATATGCTGTCTAGTTGGTCATAGCTTTTCTTTCAAGGATCAAGCGTCTTTTAATTTCATGGCTGCAGTCACCAACTGCAATGATATTGGAGCCCCCGCAAATAAAGTCTCTCACTATTTCCATTGTTTCCCCAACTATTTGCCATGAAGTGATGGGACCAGATGCCATGATCTTAGTTTTCTGAATGTTGAGTTTTAAGCCAACTTTTTCACTCTCCTCTTTCCCTTTCATCAAGAGGCTCTTTAGTTCTTCTTTGCTTTCATAAGGGTGGTATCATCTGTGTTTGTGTATGTTTTATAAATATATCACATATTTATATATGTGATATATTTATATGTGTTCACATATTTACATATGTGAATGCATGTGTATGTTTTATAAATGTTATAATTACCACATGAATAACAAAATTATTTTGTGTTATGGTGTATGAATTGATTCGTAAAGTGATATTTAAAAAACATCAACAAACATTCAAAGATATAGCCCACAAGGTGGCTTCTCTTTTTTAGTATTACTTTTCTTCTTCGTTTCCATGCTGGAGGTACCCACAATCACTCCAGGTTCAGTGATTCCCCAGGAGAACTCATAGGACTCTGCATATAATATAATTGTATTCAGGGGTGTGATTTAATACAGTGAGAGGACACAAAGCAAACTCAGCAAAAGGAAAATGCACTGAGTGAAGTCTGGGGGAATCTAGGCAAAAGCTTCTAAGAGTCCCGTCCCACTGAAGTCATATAGGACATGCTTAATTCCTCCAGTCAAAAGCTATGACAACAAATGTGAGATAGTGTCCATCAGGAAAACTTGTTAGAGATCCAGTGTCCAGAGTTTTCACTGGCTCGTCATGTAGGCACCATTGACTGATACGTGCCCAAATTCCAGACTCCCAGAAGGAAGGCATAAGCCACATTATCTGTATAACTGATGCAGGTATAATGAGACACCCTTCTCAGGGAATGACGGGACTCTCCAGAAATCCAAGTTCCTAGATGCCAGCCAGGAACCAACCGTTTAAGTGGGCTTTTTCTAAAGACAGCCGTAGCTTGCTTTGTTAACTCTTTTCTGTACGTTCTCTCCCTTTTCTTTCTTATCTCCTCCTTCCTGATCTTCTGCCTCTTTTAAATGGTATATTGGGAGCTGCAAAAGATGGAAGGCACCCAGGGTTCTCGCCATCCCCAGGCAGCCCTGTTACTGGGTGTACACAGCCCTACTCCTCCTGCAGAGGGTTGCCTGTGAACAAGGATGCGGCAGGAAGACTGTGTCAGAGGGTGATGCTGGGGTCCAGCGGGGAGGCAGTGGGCACACACCATGAGGGTGGTGAGGGAGTAGAGAGCGGACAATTTTGAGAGCCACCAGCAAAGAAGGACGGATGGATTTATCTCACAGGAAGGTTTTATGCTGACTTTCCCCCAAATTCAGCATGCTTCTGGGCTGTCTTCTTTGGCCTTAGTGATCAGTGTTCATAAAAGGTCAGTTCTTCCCTCTTTCCCACATAATAGCACATACAAATAAATATTACTTTTCCATTATATTTTATTATCTATGTCACAGTTTAATCTCTTCATATAGAAAGTTTAATCATGGTTATGAATTTGTGTGTACTTAGGAATTAGGAATTAGTGTCTTATTGGATGCAGAGGAGCTTGTTTCATTTATGAGAAAAAATTTAATTTTAATACAACCTTTATATTCAAAAGCTGACATAAAGGGACAGTAGAGAGAAGCTACTGCTTTCTTTCTATTCTTCATATATTTTTTTGATCAGTTGAATTTTTCCTGACTAAAATTACATATATATATATATGTAATTATATTCATTGGAGGAGGGCATGGCAACCCACTCCAGTATTCTTGCCTGGAGAATCCCCATGGTCAGAGGAGCCTGGCAGATTAGGGTTGCAAGTCCATAGGGTTGCAAGAGTCAGACATGACTGTTGACTTAGCACGCACATGTAGTTATACATATAGTTTTGGAGCTCAAACTGGAGCCAACTCAAGGCACATAAAGCAGAGAAGCCTCAGTCATAGAGTGGATGAGCTCCTTACTTTGAATTGGGTAATTATCCTGAGGTCTTAGGTTCGGTTGGGGCGGGGTAGGGGGCTGCTGATAAAATGTAGGAGAAGCCCAAGTGTGTGCGTATTAGTGGCCTTACTGGTTAGACAACAGTCTTCAACATGAAGCTTCTCAGACAAGGGGGCAGCTAGGTGGAGACACCTAGCTAAATCTCGTCTTGGTGGCTGCCTGCAGGAGGTGCTTTCCACAAAAGGCACAGTAAGGAGGAGGAAAGGGGAAATGAGAGGGGGAAACAGCATTCAATGTCTAAATCAAGGGACCCAGTTGGATGAATTATTCAGAAATTAGAAGTCTAAAAATGAAAATTTCTTTTGCATTTACCTCATCTTGATCATTTAAGCTAATTGGTCAGCACAATCACTCCTACTTATTTGGGGGGCTTTTATTTGCATTCAGTAAAGTAAAATTACTTTGAGAATTTGATTTTGAGAATTTGAGAAACTGATCAATATTCCTTTAGATCAGGGTTCTTAACCTTTTTAAAAAAATGTCATGGACCCTTTGTTAGGTGATTGAGATGTTTGCACCCCTTCTCAGAATGATATCTTTAAGTGCATAAAATAAAAATACCAAATTACAAAGGAAAACAATTATATTACTGTACATTTATAGAAATATTTTTAAAAACCAAATTTGCCACACAGTAATATATATGCTCTGCTATTAGCGCATCAAACAAGACCTAGTGGTAGATCTAATAACCACCGTGATTCCAAAACAGTAATGTGTAAGCAATATTTTGCGATGCCTAAAAGAACTGTGTGTGATATGCGATTCTTAGTGGTGAAAAGTCCTAGCTACTGCTCATACTACTGTGGGTTATTGCTTACATTCAGAATAGAAGAAAAAGCTAAATTGCAGTTAGAAGCAAGTGAAAATAATGAAAAACACACCCCCACCCCACCATTTTTAAATCCCCTGAATTCTGTCTATGGGCTCCTTGAGGGTTCAAGGACTGTAGGTTAAGAGCCCTTGCTTTAGAAAATTGTAGATTTTAGGGACTTCCCTGGTGGTGCAGTGGCTAAGACTCCAAGCTCCCAATGTAGGGGCCCTGGGGTTTGATCCCTGGTCAGGGAACTAGATCCTACATGCCGCAATTAGGACCCAGTGCAGCCAAATAAATTAAATAAATAAACATTTTTTAAAAAGTAGATGTAAAATCCGTGTTTTGATTAAAATATCTGCTTCTTCTCTTGGTATTTCTCTCATTGAGATTCTAAGCAGAAGGTCTTAAATATACATTGTTCAGTTCAGTTCAGTTCAGTCCAGTCGCTTAGTCATGTCAACTCTTTGCGACCTCATGGCCTGCAGCACGCCAGGCCTCCCTGTCCATCACCAACTCCCAGAGTTTACTCAAACTCACTTCCATTGAGTCGCTGATGCCATCCAAGCATCTCATCCTCTGTCGTCTCCTTCTCCTCCCACCTTCAATCTTTCCCAGCATCAGGGTCTATCCAAATGAGTCAGGTCTTTGCATGAGGTGGTGAAAGTACTGGAGTTTCAGCTTCAACATCAGTCCTTCCAATGAACACTCAGAACTGATCTGCTTTAGGATGGACTGGTTGGATCTCCTTGTAGTCCAAGGGACTCTCAAGAGTCTTCTCCAACACCACAGTTCAAAAGCATCAATTCTTTGGTGCTCAGCTTTCTTTATAGTCCAACTCTCATTGTATTTAATATTTATTTATTTTACTTTTACTGGTTTAAAAAAAAGACATCTTTTATTATGTGTCAGGTACTGTTTCAAATACCTTATGTCTAATAATTAATTGTTTACAATTATTTACAGGTAAAACTGAATTAATATCTACAAAGAATCACTCAGCTTGTGACTCAGTTGGTTGTGACATCCTTTTCTTGGGGGCTGTTCCTCCTTGGCTTTTTTCATCTTTTGGAGTTAGCAAACAATCCCTACACTTTCTTGCTTTTTCACCAGTCTGTCTGTGTAATTAGGACATGACAAAACTTTATACCTACTTGTATAACTTTTCACTATGTTCTTTGTATTTATTCTGCTTGGGATTCATAGCTTTTTAAAAAGATTGTTTTTAATTAAATGATTTGTTAAATTCTATAACACTTTACAATTTTCAAAAGTTTCACAACATGATTGCCTATAATCCTGTAATAACCCTTTTCCCCCTCTCCCCTTCCCCTTCCCTTCCCCTTCCCTCTCTCCCTTCCTCTTCCCTCTTCCCTTCTTCCCCCTCCCTTCCTCTCCCTCCCCTCCTCCTTCCTGTCTTCTTCCCTTCTTCCTGCCTTCCCTCCTCCCCTTATCACCGATTCCCTCCCTCCTCTCTCTCTTCTCTCCTCCCCTTTCTCCCTTTCCCCTCTTCCCTGTCCCCATTGGTAACTGCTAGTGTTTTATTTATGAGTCTGCTCTTATTTGTTTTATCACCAGTTTGTTGTAAGTTTTAGATTCTACATATAAGTGCTATCATACAGTATTCCTCTTTTTCAGTCTTCACTCTGCACGATGTTCTCCAGGTCCATTCACGTTGCTGGAAATGGCAAAATCTCATTTTTTTTTTTTTAATGGCTGAGTGGTAGTCCATTGTATATATAGCACAGCCTCTTTATCCCTTGAGCCTCTGATGGACACTTCGGTTGTTTCCATACTTTGGCATTTGTTAAGTCATGCTGCTCTGAATATTGGGGTGCATGTACCTTTTCAAATTAATGTCTTTGGTTTTTTAGGATATATACCCAGGAGTGGAATTGCTAAGTCATATGGTAGTTCTGTTTTTAGTTTTTTTTTGAGAAGGGTTCATACTGTTTTCCACAGTGGCTGCACCAACTTACATGCCCACCAACAGTGTACATGGATTCCCCTTTCTCCACATCCTTGTCAGGATGTGTAGAGTTTTTATTTTTTGGATTCTGTGATTTAATGTTTATTGGTAGTTTTGGACAATTATTTGCCATTATCTCTTCCAGTATTGTTTCTACCCCATTATCGTCCTTTTCAGGACTCTAATTACACTCACCTTAACCACCTTGCACTGGTGGTTAAATCTTTATAGAGGACATATGCCATATATACTGGAGAAGGCAATGGCACCCCACTCCAGTGTTCTTGCCTGGAGAATCCCAGGGACAGGGGAGCCTGGTGAGCTGCCGTCTATGGGGTCGCGCAGAGTTGGACATGACTGGAGCGACTTGGCAGCAGCAGCAGCAGCCACATGTCCTTGGGCATTTCCAACATCTTATCCATCCTCCCCATTCCAGCCCTCACCCCATCCAAACCTAAGCTGTTGTTAAAGGCGCTAAGTTGTGTCTCTTCTGCAACCCTATGGACTGGAACCCGCCAGGCTCCTTTGTGCCTGGGATTTCCCAGGCAAGAATATTGGAGTGGGTTGCCATTCTCTTCCTCAGTGGATCTTCCAAACCCAGGGATCCAAACCAGCTCTCCTCCTTGGCAGGCAGATTCTGGCTCAGTGGTAAAGAATCCACCACAAGTTCGATCCGTGATTCAGGAAGACCCCCTGGAGAAGGAAACGGCAACCTACTCCAGTATTCTTGCCTGGAGAAGCCCATGGACAGCGGAGCCTGGCAGGCTCCATGAGGGTCACAAAGAGTCAGACATGACTGAACAACGTCTCATATACTCTGAGCTTCCATCCATTCTGTCCCCTAAACTTGAGGCTAGATGTTTTCCACTGACATATTCCTGTTCACTAGTCCTCTCTACAGTTATGTATAATCTGCTGTTAAACTTATCTGTTAAGTTCCCAGTTTCTGTCGTAGGAAACCTCCTTTTTACAGTTCTTTGACAAAATTCTCTTTTTAAAATTATTAACGTATAGTTGATTTACAATTGTCTTTTCCTGACTATGTTACCACAGCTTGTTAAAAGCTTGTGTCCGGTCCTCACATAGATTATCAGGCTCATAAACGAACCTCCTGTGGGACTGCTTCTATTGTGTGTTTTTTTCTTTTGGCCCGAAGTTTTGTCGTGACTGTGTTACCCAACCAGGGTGTTTATGAACCAGGCTCTTTTTGCCCCATGCGCAAGCAGCAAGCCAAACTGCTGTGGCACCAAGGTTTGCAGCAAAGAAAGGGTTTATTCACACAATAGCCAAGCAAGGAGATGAGAGAAGTCTGATACGCCTCTAGCAAGGAAAGGGGCTCCTAGTATTTTGGGGTAAAGTATAAAGAAACAGCTGGGTCTGAGGTAGGGCAACCGCTAGAAGCACGAGGAGAGATGATCGTAGGACCCACATTCTGTGCAAGCGCAATAAGCTACCGGCTGCCCCACCTTCCAATATGGAGGTGGTTAGCCGGATCAGAGGGCGGAGTCTTAGGCCTCTGACGTCAGAAGGTCACCTGGCGGACACTCGCGCATGCCCAGTTGGAGGCGCAATGTTACTGCTCGGTTTCAACCAGCTCAGCTGGAACCGGACACAGCAGATTCCAGGCTCTGGGAAAACATCTCTGGCAAACATCTCACTTGGTTAGGCCATGTGCTGCTCGGGACGTGTGCAAGCCTTAAAATGACCTTGATTAGTAAAGGCAGGTGAAATGGATATGAGTAATAATTTACCCACAGTTTCACCTGGTCATCTTTGATTGCCAGGTATTATGGATAAAATATTGTTAAGATTCTGATTGATATTATCTTCTTCCAAAGAAGATTCACGCATACTTCTCCGAGGCAGCTAGAAGTGAGTTACTTTATTTCCATCAGTCAGCATCCAAAACGATCTCAGGCAGGGTGGGTTCTTCGCAAGGTGCCTCCTCCCTCTGGGACCTCCCAGCACCCACAGATCCCGCTGACAGCCTGGGGTTTTGTCACTGTCTCTGTCTTGGTGGATCCCAAGTGCGAATTTTTGTCTTCCAGCACCCTGGAGACTTGAAAGTGCCACTGAGCTTTCCAGCTGCTTTTCGCTGGGTCTCTGAGCTTCTTGCCTTCATTGTTTGAGAATTATCAAACGACTGGAGGGCAAGACCAGGAAAGAGCCTGGGACTCACTGCTCTGCGCCTCTTCTCTCTGGCATTTTGGCTCCAGCTCCACTTTGTGTTTCCCTAGTCCTGAGGGATTGCCGAAAGCTCTGCCTTGATTCGCAGCCTGTAGCTCAAAACTGCTTCGAAACCAGCAAGTGAGCTGTTGGTTCACTTCTACAGGCTTTTCTTCTCTCTGGATCCTGGCACTTCTAGAGAATTCAGCAACCTTCCAGGGGCTGCAGACAGATCATTATTTTTCGGATTTTTTTAATCATTCACAGCCAGAGCCGAGAAATTTGCAATTTAGAAACAGCTTTCTCAGAAGTTCCCATTTTTTAATCTTCTTGAATACCCCATGTGGGAGAAAGGCCACAGATCACTATTCCTGTTCCACCGGGTGTTGACAAGCTGAGGAGGGTCTGGAGAGTCTGGGGGAAGAACCTAAAGACAGGGCTGACACCAGAGCCCACATTTCTCAGTTCCTAGTGTAATATATGCTTTCATGCCATCCTGTCTCTCTTGTGTTTTGCTAGGGCTGCCATAAGAAAATCCTGCAAACTGGGAGCGAGGGAGGGAGCTTAAACAACAGATATGTGTGCCCCCCTACAGTTTTGGAGGCTGGAAGTCCAAGATCATAATCTTGGCAGGGCTGGTTTCTCCTGAAGCCTCTCTCCTTGACGTGTAGATGCTGCTTATTTGCTGGGTCCTCACGTGTTCTTGTGTGTGTTTGGGTCCTAATTCTCTCTTCTTGTGATTGTTGTTTAGTCTCTGAGTTCTATCGGATGCTTTTGTGACCCCCATGGCCTGTGGACCAGCAGGCTCCTCTGTCCATGGGATTTTCCAGGTAAGAATACTGGAGTCAGTTGCCATTTCCTCCTCCAGGGGATCCTCCTGACCCAGGGATCAAACCTGCATCTCTTGCCTTGCAGGTGGATTCTTTACTGCTGAGCCACCAGGGAAGCCCCATATCAGATTGGGGCCCACCTAATGGCCCCATTTTAACTTAATTTCTTCCTATAGGATCTGTCTCCAAATAGAGACCCATGCTGAGGTGCTGGGGGTTAGGACTTCAGCACATGTAATTTTTTGGGTGGGGTGCAAGTGGGAGACACATTTCAGCCCCTAGCACTGTATAAAAGACTGATGAATGTAATGCCCAGTTCTCTGTAAGTTTCTATAAATGACATATGTTGGGGCCTTCTTTGTCTTAGCACAGAGTTCTCAAACTATGGCACCAGCTCCCCAGCTGGCTAGAAATGCAAATTCTTGCTCCCAGTAAACCCTCCAGGTCAAGAGTCCCCAACCTCTGGGATCTATTGCCTCATGATCAGAGGTGGAACTGATATAGTAATAATAGAAATAAAGTGCACAATAAGTGTAATGTGCTTGAATCATCCCCAAACCAACCCCAGTCAGTGGGAAAATTGTTTTTGGTGAAACTGGTCCCTGGTGCCGAAAAGGTTGGGGACTGCTGCTTGCTCCTGGCGATTTGAATGCAGGCTCTGGTTTGAGACCCAGGATCTTAGCAGTTGCAGAAAGGATGGCTGTGATGCAAAGGTGGTTCAGCTACAAATTCTGGTCATGTTATCCCCAAGTCCTGAAAGGATGACTCTCCTGAGATGTCAGGTTATGATGGATGGCCTGATCTGTCAGATAGCATCGTTTAAATCAATGCCCGTCTGCCTTGCAGTATCATTCAGCATTCAAATATCACCTACTCTTTTGACGATTTATAAAGGAGGCAATTTTCAGGAGAAAGCATTCTTATTTGAGGAATGAGAGCCTTTACTAATTGGGGCCTCAGTTTTATTATCTCTAAAATGAGAAATCTCACAATCTGTGCATCTATGCGAATGACTGAGGGCAACTAGTACCCCAGTAGAGGCGAGTGATATGCTTTTCTGGGATTGCCTGAGTGGTCAGACTAAACATCTCAAGCTGCAGCAGGCAGAGCACTTCATATTAGAATGTCCCGAGATTTTCCAGCTGAGGTCCTGTAAACGAGGCTGGCTAAAGACAGATTAACAAGAGAAAAACAAACTGAGGTTTATTAACGTGCAGTGCGCATGTACACATGGGCGCATCCAGTGATGAGTAACTCGAAGGGGAGGTTAGAAGTTGGGTTTCTATGCTAAAACAGAGAAAAGGTGGTTTTGAGCTTCTGGGTGGGAGAGACAAGTTATGAGAAAGTGCCCAGGAGAAGTACGGTAAGCAAGATTGCTTAGTGAGCTTTGTGGTGCCTACTGCAGTTGGTTTTCTCCATCATAAGAGTTGTTCAGAGTCCTCTTTCTGGTATGGGAGAGAAAGGCATCTTTACAAAGGGAAATTTCCTTTACAAAAGGAAGACTGTGCCCAGTTTTTAATGCTTTTCCTGAGTCTGCTAGTTCTCAGAGGTCTTTAGCTGAAAATAACCCATATGGCAAAGAGACACATTTGGGCATATTTTGGGGTGGCATATTCTGGGACCTCTTTGTTTGCATCCAATCATTACTGTATTCCCCCAGTCCTGGGTGAGGGCATATGTAATGAGTGCTTGAGAAATGTGAGAGGATTTAGGTCAGAATCACCACAGTGCCTCCCAAACCCCAACTTTCTCAAACCCAGGAAGCAGCCTCACCTTCGGGGTGCCCTCACTAAAACTCTGGGCTCAGTGGTGCTACGTCACCAGCAGTTGCCCTGCTGGGTTTCATATTTGCAGTGAGCAGCACCATTTCTGTCTCATATATTAGGTCTTTTGATCTCGTCATCAAAACTTTACCAAGTAGGCAAGGAAAGTTTTGTCAGACTCGTTCTACTGCCTTGCAGGATCCTTGTGCTTAGTCACTCAGTTGTGTCTGACTCGTGATCCTTTGGACTTTAGCCCACCAGGCTCCCCTGTCCATGTGATTTTTCAGGCAAGAATACTGGACTGGGTTGCCATTCCCTTTGCCAGGGAATCTTCCCAGCCCAGGGAACCAACCTGCATTTCCTGTTTGCCTCCTTCATTGCAGGGGGATTCTTTATCCACTGGGCCATCGGGGACGCCTGCAGAATCCTCAGGAAAGTTAAATATTTGCCCCAATTCACAAACTGGCCAGTGAAGGAATTAGGAAGCAAGCCCAGTTGGCTAGAGCCAAGCTTACTCCCTGCTATCCTCAGTTTTCGTTTTGGGACTGGGAGTAAAGAGAAATAATACACGCAAGAACCAGACTCCTGAAAAATGAGGCAGTCCCTTGGAGTTTCTGCTTTGAGTGACCATGGAGCCCTGGGCTGCTTCTCTTTCCTGGTAAAATGGGGTTTATTTATTTAGTTTCTTAATTTATTTTTATTGAAGGATAATTGCTTTACAAAATTTTGCTGTTTTCTGTCAAACCTGTAAATAAGTTCTTCAGTACCATTTGTCTAGATTCCGTATATGTGCGTTGGAATACGATATTCATCTTTCTCTTTCTGACTCACTTCACTCTGTATAATAGGTTCTAGGTTCATCCACCTCATCAGAACTGACTTAAATGTGTTCCTTTTTATGGCGGAGTATTATCCCATTGTGTATAATGTACACAACTTTATCCATTCATCTGTCAATGGACATCTAGTTTGCTTCCATGTTCTCGCTATTGTAAATAGTGCTGCAATGAACAATGGAATATATGTGTCTTTTTCAATTTTGGGTTCCTCAGGTTATATGCCTAGGAGTGGGATTGCTGGGCCATACGGTGGTTTTATCCCTAGTTTTTTAAGGAATCTGCATACTGTCTTCCATAGTGTCTGTATCAATTTACATTCCCACCAACAGTGCAAGAGCGTTCACTTTTTTCCACACCCTCTCCAGCATTTATTGTTTGTAGACCTTTTTTTTTCTTTCTTGTTCTGCAGTTTATTGCTATCAATCCATCTCCGTTTACCCTCAAGCATGCGTGCTCAGTCATGTTACCCCAGGGACTGCAGCCTGCCAGTCTCCTCTGTCCATGGACTTTTCCAGGCAAGAATACTGGAGTGGGTTGCCATTTCCTTCTCCATGTTTGTCGACTTATTGATGATGGCCATTCTGACTGGTATGAGGTGATATCTCATTGTGGTTTTGATTTGCATTTCTCTAATAATGATCAATGTTGAGCATCTTTTCATGTGTTTGTTAGTCATCTGTATGTCTTCTTTGGAGAAATATCTGTTTAGGTCTTTTTCCCACTTTTTGTTTGGGTTGTTTGGTTTTCTGGCATTGAGTTGTATGAGCTGCTTGTATGTTTTGGGAATTAATCCTTTGTCAGTTGTTTCATTGGCTATTATTTTCTCCCATTCTGAGGGCTGTCTTTTCACCTTGCTTATAGTTTCCTTTGCTGTGCAAAAGCTTTTAAGTTTAATCAGGTCCCACTTGTTTGCTTTTATTTTTATTTCTGTTACTCTAGGAGGTGGGTCATAGAGAATCTTGCTTTGATTTATGTCATCGCGTGTTTGGCCTATATTTTCCTCTAAGAGTAGTTTTATAGTTTCCGGTCTTACATTTAGGTCTTTAATCCATTTTTAGTTTATCTTTGTGTATGGTGTTAGGAAATATTCTCATTTCATTCTTTTCCATGTAGCTGTCCAGTTTTCCCAGCACCATCTATTGAAGAGGCTGTCTTTGCCCCATTGTATATTCTTGCTTCCTTTGTTGAAAATAAGGTACTGATAGGTGCATGGGTTTATTTCTGGGCTTTCTATCTTGTTCCATTGGTCTATATTTCTGTTTTTTTGCCAGTACCATACTGCCTCGATGACGGTAGCTTTGTAGTATAATACGAAGTCAGGAAGGTTGATTCCTCCAGCTGTATTCTTCTTTCTCAAGACTGCTTTGGCTATTTGGGGTCTTTTCGGTTTCCATATGAATTGTGAAATTTATTTTGTTCTAGTTCTGTGAAAAATGCCATCAGTAATTTGATAGGAATCTCGTTGAATCTGTGTTGCATTTGGTGGTAGAGTCATTTTTACAACATTGATTTTTCCTACCCAGGTACATGGAATATCTCTCCATCTGTTTATGTCATCTTTGATTTCTTTCATTAGTGTCTTATAATTTTCTGTGTACAGTTCTTTTGTTTCTTTAGGTAAGTTTATTCCTAGTATTTAATTCTTTTTGTTGCAATGGTGAATGGGATTGATTCCTTAATTTCTCTTTCTGATTTTTCACTGTTAGTATATAGAAATGCAAGTGATTTCTGTGTATTGATTTTGTATTCTGCAACTTTGCTAAATTCACTGATTAGTTCTAGTAATTTTCTGATACTATCTTTAGGGTTTTTTATATGCAGTATCATGTCATCTGCAAACAGTGAGAGCTTTACTTCTTCTTTTCCAATCTAGATTCCTTTTATTTCTTTTTTTCTCTGAATGCTGTAGCTAAGACTTCCAGAACTATGTTGAGTAATAGTGGTGAAAGTGGACACCCTTGTATTGTTCCTGCTCTTAGGGGGAATGCTTTCAGTTTTTCACCATTGAGAATATTGTTTGCTGTAGGCTTTTCATATATGGCCTTTACTATGTTGAGGTAGGTTCCTTCTATGCCCATTTTTTTGAAGAGTTTTAATCACAAATGGGTGCTGAATTTTTTCAAAGGCTTTTTCTGCATCTATTGAGATGATCATATGGTTTTTATCTTTCAATTTGTTAATATGGTGTATCACATTGATTTGCATATATTGAAGAATCCTTGCATTCCTGGAATAAACCCAACTTGATCATGGTGTGTGAGCTTTTTGATGTATTGCTGAATTCTGTTTGGTAAAATTTTGTTGAGGATTTTTGCATCTGTGTTCATCATTGATACTAGCCTGTAGGTTTCTTTTTTTGTGTTGCCTTTGGTTTTGGTATCAGGGTGATGGTGGCCTCATAGAAAGAGCTTGGAAGTGTCCCTCCTCTGCAATTTTTTGAAAGAGTTTTAGCAGGGAGGTTTAGTTTTAAACAGGTTGAGTTGATTAAAGTGTCAGGTCAGGATGAAGTGGGTGAGAAGGCAGAATGAGACCTGTTTGGCTCCTGTATTAATTTCTCCCTTGTAGCTGCGCAGAATCTAACTGGGCATGTTTCTGGGGAAATTTAGAAGGCTATTGGTTATTGTTATCAAGGGGAGTGGGAGCTTGGTCTGTGTGGAAGGAAATCAATAGGGGGCTGAGAAATGCTGTGGGCAAAGCTGACTCTGAATGGGAGATTCATCTAAGAAAGTCTTCAGCATTGTTATGTGCCTGCTTACAGGACAGTAATGTATTTGCATACTGTAATGATGTATCGCCTATGCATTACGGCTAATTATTTTAAAATGACCATAACTACTATTAACGTGTGACACTGCCTCATTAGAATGTGTAATTGTGTCTGTCAGTAATGATATTATTATGTGTCTTTTAACAGAATGTGGGACATTAATTCTCGTCCCTTAGACTCTTCAGTACCAATTCTCCAGGTAGAGTTCGAAGCCCCAAGCAGTCAATTCATCTGTTCTCTTACGTCTGAGTGGGGCTGTACTTAAACTGTTTTAGGAAGAGGGTTATCTTATTAAAGACATATACGGACACTCACACACCCTCATAACTCCGAAAAGTCTGCGGCCTTTCTTTGGCAATTTGCTATAGTATTTTATTTTTTTTTTAATTTTAAAATCTTAAATTCTTACATGCGTTCCCAAACATGAACCCCCCTCCCACCTCTTTTGCAACTGACTCCCAAGAAGGTTTCTGCCCAGGTCACACCTGAATTTTTTTGATGGGCGTAAATCTGTTCCCTTTCTTTCTCCCAGAGCATAGCTATTCTCAAGCTGGAGAGTCGCCCTGTGGCATCTGGTTCTAGCTTCCTCCAGGGCTGTTACCTCCCACGGGAGGGCCTTTAGAAACACGTGGCGGGTGACTGTGACTTGTTGTCATGATGTCTGGGCGCTGTGGGCACTTGGGCTGTGGCTGATGCTGCCAACGCCGTGCGGCCCTGTAGCAGTCTACGACTGCCCCACAGGCCAGGAACACTTCCCCTCCCGCTCTGTCTCTGGGCTGTGGGACCTTTGAGTCTTTTCAGTTCCCCAGAGCCGTTGGGTCTCTTACCCAGAAGTGCTGTCAGCTTTGTGGGTACCCTCAGGAGACCAGGGTGGGGGTTCCCACTTTTGCAGAAATTGTTCCCGATTTTTGCCAGGCACACTCAGGGCTGTAATCTCAGGTTTATCTCCCAGACCTTGAAATTACAAAGGATCACTTTCATAAACCCAAGCCAACTTTCTGTCCTGTGGTCCTATTGTCTTGTTATGGGGTATGTAGTGACAAGATGGCATCACACAGGTTATATAAACACGAACGTGGTCAAGAAAAGAAAAACGAAGGCACTTGCTCAGTGTAATCTCTTTCTCCTGTCACATCTGCTTCTTTATTATTATTTTATTAATTAAGTTTTGGCTGCGCTGGGTCTTTGTTGCTGTTCAGGCTTTCCTCTAGTTGCAGAGAGCGGGGGCTACTCTCTAGGCACTTGGGCTTCTCACTGAGGAAGCTTCTCTTGTTGTGGAGCCCTGGGCTCCAGAGCATGGGCTCAGTAGTTGTGGCGCTCGGGCTTAGTTGCCCCTTCAGTTCAGTTCAGTTCAGTCGCTCAGTCGTGTCCGACTCTTTGTGACCCCATGAATCGCAGCACGCCAGGCCTCCCTGTCCATCACCATCTCCCGGAGTTCACTCAGACTCACGTCCATCGAGTCGGTGATGCCATCCAGCTCTCTCATCCTCTGTCGTCCCCTTCTCCTCGTGCCCCCAATCCCTCCCAGCATCAGGGTCTTTTCCAATGAGTCAACTCTTCTCATGAGGTGGCCAAAGTACTGGAGTATGTGAGATCTTCCGAGACTAGGGATCAAACCCCTGTCTCCTGCGTCGGCTGGTGGATTCTTAACCACTGGACCACCAGGAAAGTCCTCCTGTCTGCTTCTGAGGATGTCTTTGCTACCACTTGACTGGAAAAGGCCACAGCTGGTTGAATCCAGGGAGCACGCCTGTCTGGGGCCTCCCCCTGTGACTCGTATGGCTTGATTCAAACAAGTGAACTAGGCCATCATCATCTCCTGGAAATTTGTACTGAGGTGTTCCCATCGGCTATGGGGCCTAGGGCTGAATTCCAGAGACACAGGCCAGGCATTGGCTTTCTGGATTAGGATTCAGATGAGCGAGCAGAAGAAGCTTGTTGGAAGAGACCAGAGCATAAATGCAGAGAGAGAAGCAGAACGAGACAGAGGCCAGCTGAGGGGCTGGAAGTGTGACTCGGCTCTCCAGTTCAGTGTGCACCCCTCTGAGGTCTGCCTGGACCCTAGTTGAATCAGATGAGGGGCTGTGATTCACTAGTGCATTCTCACCACACCCTTTCCTCCTTTCTTTGAAGAATCCCAGTTTGCAGCCTCAAACAGGTCAATTGGAGACATTGCTCCAAAAAGAGAAGGGGCCTTTTATTTAATTCTGAGGTCTTGCTTCTGAAAAATGTTGCCTGTGTTCCCGAGGACATTTTGGGGGGCTCTTTTTTTTTTTTTTTGTGGAAGAGGGCAGCCTGAGAGGATATAATCAGGGGAAGATTATTTTTAGTGCTTTCTAAGTTTTCAGTCTTATGTTTGCCTGGGGTTACCTCTGAGCATTCATATCTCCCACAATTTAAGACTTCCAGTTGCTTCCCTGCAGCAACATCTCCTGTCATCAGTATTTTCTTTCCTTTAAAACAAACAAACACCCCCCCCCCCAAAAAAAAAAAAACCATCAGTATTACTCTCAAGGCTGGGGGAGCTATTTCTAAAAAGGATGTTGGTGTCCTTGTCTCCTCAATGCCATCACAATATAAATGCAGAACAGACACCTACTTGGAGAAGAAAGAAAAAAAAATATGCTCGCGATGTGTTTAAACCCAGATGCACTTCAGATGTTGTTGTTGTTATTATTTTTCTCCATTGATGGTCTTGCCAGCCATTATGGTAGGAAGTTAAAACACCTGGTTTGCATTATCCTGACTTGCCTTTAAGGCTAGTGTGCAGGCAGTTGGGCAGGGGGTTGTGAGCATGCTCAGGAAAGCACTATCTGATCCTTCCTGGGGATTTTGTGATTTATGTTTCCCCTTTTTTCTTTCCTGTTGTAGTTCCTTGAAGTCGGCTTCTCTCTTCACAGCTGCTGTTGCTGCTGGCCCGGGCTGGTGTGGTCCTCCCGCGCCAAAGGGACTCACAAAGCCTGAGGCTTAGATCTTCCTAGGTATCCAGTGTCTGCTGTCTTCTCTTGGCCTTTCCTCCCTCCCCTGTGCCATTTCATTTACTCTCTTAAAAGTAATTAGTAATTTAGACGGGACAGGATGTGCATGTGTGCAGGTGGGGAGATTCCGGCTCTGATCTCTGTCCCTGCTTTCTGTGCTTTGATGTTCTTGTCTACGTGCAGAACTAGAGAAGCAGACTCCTGGATTCTGCAGTGACTTCTGGGGACGGATCGAGCACTTTGAGGAACGAGTACATTCCTTTCGCTGCTGGTGACGCCAGTGCGGGGAGGGGCTTGAATGCTAAATTGAAATGATCGATTTAGCATCCATTAGAAAACTGCTGTAGGTGACTTGCTCTGAAGGAGATGGAAAAGTTTAATGAGAACAAGAGTGGAGGGGAGGGATGTCAATGTTTTGAACGGGGTGTTATGGAGGCCAGTTTCTGTCCTCTCCCAGCCCTGTGGGTCAGCCTGCGAAGGTCACAGTTGAGGAGTGTGAGTGAGTGTGGCATATGTTGACAAGCCTATAGATGCCTGGAGTCTTTCTGGGGATGATGAAGAAGACTGTGCCGAGGATGGGAAGGCCATTGGGTTTTTCTGCCAGTTTCCAGCTGGATGACTTTGGAAACTGTGTTTCATGACTTCTCTGGTGGTGATCATCCTTTGAGAGGCTGATGCAATCTAACCTCACTCCCACCAGGGTGGCGTAATGCCAGAGAGAGCTGAGCTGCCACTTTACGATGGGGCTGTATTTATGACAATGACCCAGCGTCTCCCTGCCCGAGCCTGTCTCCTGGGGAAACATGTCTTCTCTTCCCATCTGTTCTAGATTAAATGGCTCTCCATGCAGTCTCTGCATGCAGAGTTTAGAACCTCTTCAGGTTTCCTCAAAAGAGCGGCAAAGACTTTAGTGAATTCTCTATAAGGGAGATGGAGGAGGAGACGTAAACCATACGCTGAACAGCAAACCACTTGAAATTCCCATTAAATATTCTGTTGTTGCCAAAGTCCCTTGAATCCACCCACTACTCAAGCTCTTTGGTAGGTCTCCCCACCTCTCACCCAGGTATTTCTGTAATTTTCAAAGTCTTCACATTTTTTTCCCTCTATTTTTTGGCAGCACCTTGCGGCATGTGGGATCTTAGTTCCCTGATTAGGGATCAAACCTGTTCCCTGCCACAGTGGAAGTGTGGTATCTTAACCACTGACCTGCCAGGGAAGTCCCAAATTCTTCAGATTTTTATCAAACAGAGCAATTCATTTATAGTCAAACTCATAGTCAAGTTTATACACCCAAACCCATTGGCATGCTCACAAAATAAAGGATTTTAAAGTATTAAGATCCAACTTCTTCAGAAGTCAGATCAATGCTATTATTACTGCTTGGGACCTCATTCCTCAACCCATGTGCTTAATCAATGGATTCCTTCCTGATAAATATAGGACTGTCCCCAAGAGGAAGCCTTATTATGAATTTAGGACTGTCCCTGAGAGGAAGCCTTATTTCAGCTGCTAAAGAAGGAAGATTTCCTCTATCTCATTACACCAGAAACTGGAAAGCAAAACCTGTCATTAGAACATTGCTCAACCAGCATTCAGAGAATCAGAGTGAAGTCAGTGGACGGCTCCGGGGGAGATTTCAGTCTTAAGTGGCGGGCAGGCCTGGCACTTTCTCTGCTGTGCGGGAGTGTGTCATTCTAATGATGGTGTGACCCTGGCCAGATTCACGGATGGGTAAACCCTAACCATCTCTTCCTTCCCAGCTCTCCTTCTGGGTTCCACTTAGACCTTGCCCTCTCTTGGATCAGTCACCACAACACTCTGTTACTTCAATACTTTCCTGATAGAGTCCTTTCCTGAATTTTATTGATTTCATCATGTGTGGTAGTTATTTGCCTTAAATTTTTTTTTCTTTTGAACTTTTTATTTTATATTGGAGTATATGTATATACATTTGTAAATGTATATGTATATACATTTATATATATATATTGGAGTATAGCCTATTAGCAACTTTATGATAGTTTCAGGTAGACAGCAAAGGGACTCAGCCATATACAGACATGTATCTATTCTCCCCCAAACCCCGCTCCCATCCAGGCTGCCATATGGAGCAGAGTTCCATGTGCTACTCAGTGGGTCCTTGTTAGTTGCCCATTTTAAATATAGCGGTGTGTACATGACCATCCCTAACTCCCTAACTATCCCTTCTGCCCAGCAAGTCTGGTTGCTTCTTGATGCCAAAGAGAGAGGCACCTTCATCTCAGATTAGGGTTTGCTATATCTCTCAAAGGATGAACTCCTTCAGAAAACATCCTTGGTGATTGCCGATCTGCTCATAGACTCGTGATAGCTGTTAGAACGAGGAGGAACCTGTATACTATCCATCTTCCTCTGATGGAGGATGAAACTGAAGCTCAGAAGGATCAAACGACATGTCTAGGTTCACACAGTCAAGGCTGTAGCCAGGACTACATTTTAATCTTCTGAAGTCTAGTCTCCGTGTTTCAACTGTATCTCATTGTCTACCATGAGTCATTTGTGGTGGTCTTTTTTTCTAGAGTTTCTGCAGATTGTACCAGAAGCTCCTTGAAAACAGGAACTGTATCTTCTCTAGGCTGTGGTTAGTTTCCCAGGGGCCACCCAGCATATGTAGTTCATGCATTTCAACAGACATTTTCTGAGCACTCATTATATTCGAGTGTTATATTTTACATATATATGTGAATATAGTGATCTATATTTAAATATGTATATACATTTGTATATATATACACACATATATATTAATGCTGTGGATATAGAAGATGAAAAAGATGTAAATTTTTTCTTAAGAAGTCCACCATCCTCGATAGCTGCTGTAATAGAAATACTGAGAAAAGTATCTATAAAAGGAAGGGAAAGAGAGAGAAATTCATCCAGGGGTTTATGGAAGCTTTGTGGACAAGATAGGATTGGGGCTGGGCCTTAAATAAGAAGAATTTCACTAGTAGGTGAGGGAGAGGCTTGTGAGGGGCAGCTTGAAGAGCACAAGGATATGATGAAGAATGGCTCACAGGCCACTGCCGCTGAAATGTGGAAGCTGCAGGTGGGCGGCTGAAGGTTGAAAAGGAAGGTGTAGAACTTTGATCATTTTGATGCATTTCTCTATCATCCAAGAGAGAACCTGGCTATGAGCAGGCACTCTGCGAACAGGCATGTCTGTGCCTGTGCTATGGGTCTACTGACTACAAAGACAGTGGTGTCCAGAGGCAGTATATTGTTAAAGATCTGGTGTAAGTCCTAGCTTTGCCACATACAAGCTCTGTGAACAACTGGGAAGGTTTTTAACTTCTCTGGACCGTAAATTTTTTTTTTTTTTAATTGGGAGTATAGTTGCTTATACCGCTGTGAGTTTCTGCTATATAACAAAGTGGACCAGCCATCTGTATACATATATTCCTTCTTTCCAGGATTTCCTTCCCATTTAGGTGGCACAGAGCACTGAGTAGAGTTCCCTGTGCTAGACAGTAGGTTCTCATTAATTGTCTGTTTTATACATAGTAGGGGAGAAGGCAATGGCACCCCACTCCAGTACTCGTGCCTGGGAAATCTCACGGACGGAGGAGCCTGGTAGGCTGCAGTCCATGGGGTCGCGAAGAAGAAAGCGACTTCACTTTCACTTTTCACTTTCATGCACTGGAGAAGGAAATGGCAACCCACTCCAATGTTCTTTGTGTGGGCAGCACCAGGCAGCCCAAAGGAGGACGCCCTGCGGATCCATCACCCAGCTTTCATCAGCCTCTCCACTCAGCTTTGTTCTCTGCTGGTCTTGTCTGCACTCTTTACTCTTTTGAATTGTGACAGGAACTCAATTTCTTTGTGAAAAATGGCCCTGGAGCTCCTCCAAGAAATGGCCGGTTCTAGGGCTGGAACAGAAAATATACAAGGTGAACCAGGAGCATCTTGTAGTGCCTGTTAAGTAAGGACATGCTAGACAAAGCAAAACAAAACTCATAGGAAAACCCCAAAACCCACACAGTAATGGGAATGAGTTTAAGGAACAAGGGAGCCAAATGGGAAAGAGCTCCCAGGGGCCAAAGCTGGAACAATTTACGCCACAAAATGCATAAAGTAGTGTTGGATTCTAACCTAAAGTATAACATAAATATCTGAGTCCACACGGATGTGAATAAATGATTGAATCCATAAATGGGGGGCAGGGGACAAATCTCCTATTCAGAAAAATTCCCAATAATTCATGTAAGTTCTGTGCCTTCAAGGAAAGAAAGTGAAAGTGAAATTGAAGTTGCTCAGTCGTGTCCAACTCTTTGCAACCCCATGGAATGTAGCCCACCAGGCTCCTCCCTCCATGGGATTCTCCAAGCAAGAGTACTGGAGTGGGTTGCCATTTCCTTCTCCAGGGGATCTTCCCGACCCAGGGATCGAACCCGGGTCTCCTGAATTCCGGGCAGACACTTTAACCTCTGAGCCACCAGGGAAGCCCCAAGCCACAAGGGAAGCCTTCGAGGAAGAGGATCTTAACTCCTCACTCTGTACATGTGCGCTGGATGTGGTTTCTTCCTTCCAAATAGTATCCTTTGTCTGGAAAAGGGGAAGAAAAAAGTAACTTGACAATAGAGAAGCTGACAAACACCACTTCAGACAGGTGATCAAGGTCAACATCAACAATGCTAAGTGATGCTGATTGTATGTATGTACTCTGACATGACGTGATGAAAATGGCACTTCACCTCTGTGATCTTCTTCCACGAAACGCGAAACTCTAGTCATCTTGAGGAAAAATTACCAACAAATTCCAACAAAAGGATGTCTTACAAAACACTTGACTGTCGCTCTTCAAAACTATCAAGGTCATCACAAACAAGGTAAATGTGGGAAACTGTCACAGAGAAGGGAAACCTAAGGAAACATGACGACTAAGTGTGATGCAGTTTCTTGGATGGACTCCTGGCACAGAAAAAGCACACTTGGTAAAAACTGAGGAAATTTGAGTCAACTATGGACTTCAGTTAGCATTAAGGTATCAGTCTTGGTTCACCAAATGTATCAAGTGTGCCATACTAGTGCAAGATGTTAATACGAGGGGGAACTGTGTGAGTGTGCCACATGCTAAGTCGCTCCAGTCGTGTCCAACTCTTTACGACCCTACTGACTGCAGCCTGCCAGGCTCTTCTGTCCGTAGGATTCTCCAAGTGAGAATACTGGAGTGGGTTGCCATGCCCTCCTCCAGGGGATCTTCCCAACCCAGGGATCGAACCCGAGTCTCTTGCATTTCCTGCATTGGCAGGCGGGTTCTTTACCATTAGCACCACCTGGGAAGCCCAGCTGTGTGAGTGTGGGGGACAAATGGAATTCTTTGTATCATTTGCTCAGTTTTTCTATAAATCAAAATAAAGTCTATTAGTTAAAAGAAAAGCCTCTGGAAATAATGCAATTGCTAGAGCTACCAACGAGGTGAAGAGGTCTAAGGAATATGGTTCTTAAGCAGGCAGTAGAAGTTTCATGGGAGAAATTATATCTGGGTCATGAAGGTCTGGGAATATATATCCCTTTTGAATGTCAGACATTTTCTGTTTTCAGTAACAGTTCAGTAACTTTGACTTCAGTGAGTTGATATGTACTAGTATCCTACCAATTTTTATCTTAGATGGTGATTTTTTTCTGCATATATCCTTTCTCTGATTTGTCATGTCAGGAAAAACATTTCCTCTACTCTCTTATGTTCAGTACTTGGAGGTCTGCAAATTAAATT
Source organism: Capra hircus (assembly GCF_001704415.2). Taxonomy (NCBI): domain Eukaryota; kingdom Metazoa; phylum Chordata; class Mammalia; order Artiodactyla; family Bovidae; genus Capra; species Capra hircus. The sequence continues at coordinate 8,399,031 of NC_030830.1, read as the reverse complement.
GACAAAAGACAGACTAGGAAGAGAAAAGACAGAATTTTATTCACATAAGAGGGCTTTCACAGAAAAATGTGACTCAAAATGGCAGTTATGATTTGGGGCTTACATACCATCTTAATAGGGCTTCCCTGATAGCTTAGTTGGTAAAGAATCCACCTGCAGTGCAGGAGACCCCGCTTCAATCCCTGGGTTGGGAAGATCTGGAGACGGGAAAGGCTACCCACACCAGTATTCTGGCCTGGAAATTCCATGGACTATATAGTCCATGGGGTTGCAAAGAGTCGGACACAACTGAGTGACTCTCACGCTACCATCTTAATAGGAGAAGGGGAGGGAGAGAGAAAGGCTTTTGTGAGAAAACAAGTGAATTTTAAGAAAGAGAAATGGGCCCTTACGAGAACAGATGGGAGATACAATAGTTTTGTGATGATATGTTTTTAGGTAATTTCTTTTCCCAGAGCTGGGCTTCTTGTCTCCAGTGATAGGAATCAATTTTCACTGGTTTTGAAATGCTCAGCAAGGGCTTATAAGACAGTTGAATTCTTTTGGGAGGGTCTGCTTTTTAGGGAGATAAGGGGTATTAGGAGTGGGTGGGGTGGGACAGCACAAACTCCAAACCCTCTTCTCAGTGCTAGATTCTGGATTCCTTCCGTTGAACGCAGGCTTCCTGAAGGTCACGAACACATCATGTGTTTCCCGTGATGAGGGAAACACCTTTTAGAGTTTTGGCAGTGTCTCCAGAGGGAATGGCAAGGTGGAAATGGAGACAGGATTGGACATTTAGTTTTAGGCAAATGTATGGTAAAGTGTCTGCCTACAATGCGGGAGACCTGGGTTCAGTCCCTGGGTCAGGAATATCTCCTGGAGAAGGAAATGGCAACCCACTCCAGTACTCTTGCCTGGAAAATCCCATGGATGGAGGAGCCTGGTAGGCTACAGTCCATGGGGTCACAAAGAGTCAGACCCGACTAAGCGACTTCACTTTCTTTCACTTTGAGAGCAGAGGCTTGGCTAGGTTTGGGTAAGGCTTATCACTCTACAGTCCAGGACTGGCGGAAACAGCAAAGGGAGGGCTTTCAGGTGAGAGGTGCGAAACTTTAGGGCTTATACTGTCTGTTTTCCAGTGAAGAGTTAATGAGTTTTTCAGGAAGTTCCTGACTAGAGTCTGCAGAAATAGCAACACTATGCTGAAGGAGACGGTGGAAGGCAAGTCAATGAAGTGTGTTTGGTTGGGGTTAGTGGGTGTGTGTCCTCAACGTCCAAAGCCCGTGTGCATCAGGAAATGGTCCTGGGTCTCAAAAATTCACTGCAAGATTAAAACAAGTATGACTGAGTGGTAAAAACCCACTTGCCAATGCAGGAGACATAAGACATGTGAGTTCTTCCCTGGTTTGGGAAGATCCCCTGGAGGAGGGCATGGCAACCCATTTCAGTATTGTTGCCTGGAGAATTCCACGGGCCAGGGAACCTGGTGGGCTACAGTCCACAGGGTTGCAAAGAATCAGACATGGCTTAAGTGACTTAGTGCACACACACACACACACACACACACACACACACACACACACACACGGGATCTGTGCTCACCGTAGGTTTGCTGCTTTCTTTTTAACTTAATTATCTATCATGTCTGCTCTCTGGAGCTCTATATTCAGAACTATGTCATTCCTTTCTTTGGTCATGTTTTTAAAATTTTTTATTTTTAATTGGAGGATAATTACTTTACAATATTGTGGTGGTTTCTGCCATACATCAACATGAATCAGGTGTAGATATGCAAACATCCCCTCACTCTTAAACTACCCTCTCACCTCCCTCCCCATTCCACCCTTCTAGGTTGTCACAGAGCACCAGCTTTGGGTTCCCTGCATTCTGTTATTTCTTTTAATGGCAGAATTATTGCAAGACTTTGAGGCCCAACTGGCTTTGTGGCCTGTGACTGTCTTCTGATCACTTGCCTGGGGCAATGGGGCAGATTCTTCTGTCGTAACCTCCACTTGTTCATTCAGTCATTAAGTCGTGTCCTACTCTTTGCAACCTGATGAACTGCAGCATGCCACTGGTGGCATCCACCCATCTCGTCCTTTGTTGTCCTCTTCTCCTCCTTCCTTCAATCTTTCCCACATCAGGGTCTTTTCCAATGAGTCAGCTCTTCACATCAGGTGGCCAAAGTATTGGAGCTTCAGCTTCAGCTTCAGCATCAGTCCTTCCAATGAATATTGAGTGTTGATATCCTTGCAGTCCAAGAGACTCTCAATTTCTTCTCTAGCACCACAGTTCAAAAGCATCAATTCTTCAGCGCTCAGCTTTCTTTACAGTCCAACTCTCACATCCATACCTGACTACTGGAAAAACCATAGCTTAGACTATATGGATCTTTGTTGGCAAAGTAATGTCTCTGTGTTTTAATATGCTGTCTAGGTTTGTCATAGCTTGTCTTCAAAGGAGCAATTGTCTTTTAATTTCATAGCTGCAGTCACTATCTGCAGTGATTTTGGAGCCTAAGAAAATAAAATCTGTCTCTGTTCCCACATTTCCCCCCATCTGTTTGCCAAGAAATGGTGGGCCCGGATGCCCTGATCTTAGCTTTTTGAATGTTGGGTTTTAAGCCAATTTTTTCATTCTCCTTTTTCACCTTCATCAAGAGGTTCTTGAGTTCCTCTTCACTTTCTGCCATTAGAGTGCCGTTAGATGTCATCTGTGTATCTGAGGTTGTTATTTTTCCCGGTAATCTTGATTCCAGCCTGTGAATCATCCAGCCCAGGATTTTGCATGATTTACTCTGCATATAAGTTAGATAATCAGGGTGACAGTATACAGCCTTGATGAGCTCCTTTCCCAATGTTGAACCAGTCTATTTTTCCATGTCCACTTCTAACTGTTGCTTCTTGACTTGCATATAGGTTTCTCAGGAGACAGGTAAGGTGGTCTGGTATTCCCATCTCTTTAAGAATTTTCCACAGTTTGTTGTAATCTACATAGTCAAAGGCTTTAGCATAGTCAATGAAGCAGAAGTAGATGTTTTTCTGGTATTTCCTTGCTTTTTCTATGATCCAACAGATGTTGGCTATTTAATCTGTATGTCCTCTGCTTTTTCTAAATCCAGTTTGTACATCTGGAAGTTCTCAGTTCATGTACTATTGAAGCCTCACTTGAAGAATTTTGAGAATTACTTTACTAGCATGTGAAATGAATGCAGTTGTACAGAAGTTTGAACATTCTTTGGCATTGCTTATCTTTGGGATTGGAATGAAAACTGACCTTTTCCAGTCCTGTGGCCACTGCTGAGTTTTCCAAATTTGTTGACATAATAAGTGCAGTACTTTCACAGCATCATCTTTTAGGGTTTGAAACAGCACAGCTGGAATTCCATCACCTCCACTAACTTTGTTTGTAGGAATGCTTCCTAAGGCCCACTCTATTTTTAAGCAAAACAAATAATCCTCCCAGATGATAATGATGACTTTCCCATAGGAAGAAATTTCAGTTTATCCAGATCTTACAGATCTTAGATAGATCAAGACTTGGCTTGAGGGAGAGCTGCCCCCTCATTTTGGGGGCAGGCCTTGGAAGCTGACTGGGGCCCTCATACAGTCTTGGGAGCACAGGATGAGAAAGCTACAGGACATGGGTGCTGGAGGCCTCTTAGCCAGTACCACGCAGGCAACTGTCTAATTTAAAAGTAAATTGCTTGTCTGAAGAGTTGGTTGAGGAGTATAGCTTTGAAGACATATTCCCTCCGAGGGAGTTGACTAAGTCAGCTATCTGCTGTACAAGGCAGTTTCTGAGCAATATTTTAAATTTAATTTTATTTAATATATGTTCCTTTTTCCAGGGGAATCTTCCAAACCCAGGGATCGAACCCAGGTCTCCTGCATTGCAGGCAGGTTCCTTACCATCTGAGCCACAAGGGCCCTTATTAATATCTGTAAGATATTATGATATACTTTGTATATAATCTACATACATTGCTCTCTGGTCACCCTGATATTTGCTTTAACCAACCTGGGTGTCATTTTTTTCTCTCTATCCTGCTGAGGGGCCCTGGGATCTGCTGCCAGAATTTTCCAGAAAGTTCAGGACAGACTTACAATTCAGCCTCAATCTCCATTGCCTTTCCTAAACTGCCTGGGAACACCAAGCCCTCCTCCATCCCCAACATTCCTCTCCTAGCTCTTAGCTCTTGGCAATCTTTCTCCCGCCCCTGTTTTTTTTTTTCAAAAAAAGAGGGACGCAATATCTGCCTCCTAAGCAGGCTTTGCATGGCCCGTAGGAGCAGCTGACAAAGGGAACAAGTAATTTCTTAGCCTTTCAGCTCCACACTGCCTCTGGTTTTTGTGAGTGGCCGGTGCACCTGTTGTGATAAGCAATGCTCGCTTCACAAGCAATTTGAAAAGAGGGCAAGTTCGGCACCCCACTCCCGCCCCCTTTCTTTTAAGTGGATGTTAATAATTTTCAGAAGGAGTGGTGGGGGGTGCATAAAGAGACAAGTTCTTGGGATTTATTCTTCGCCTGACACTCGCCATGAGGATGGGGAGCTGGTCGAGGTGGGGGCCGTCCTTGCAGCTTCATTAGGGACTGAGCTGGGCTGGGAGGACAAGCCTGGGGACGTTGGCTTCATTTGGGACGAGAGGCTTTCCTGTTCCTTGTTCTCTGTGGGCTGTTTTCGTTTATTTGTTCTGTGGTTCTCTAAGCTTCTTTGTTTGACCCTGGCTGGTGAGGAGCCTGGAGGACTGGTGAAAAGAAGTTCTCCCAGCAAAACACGTTTTGGCCTAAGGAAAATAAAGGACTCCCGCTTTTCCTAGCCCGGGGGGAGGGCACACATGTGGCCCCTTCCATTTTTCTTTTCTTTTCTAAAGTCTATTAAACTCATGTTGGCAAAAAGCATTGGCCTGACAGACCAGAGAGCTGAAGTTCTCCGTTTACAGCCCCGGACACGCGGCCCATTGGGCTGGCTGGTCGTGTGTGCCTCAGGAGGGTTGGCTCTTCCGCTGTGCTGTCTGCCAAGCGGAGCCATTTCCTTCCTTCCCTGCCTGTGTTTAGCTGAGGTTGTGGGTCTTGGAGGCCCCTGTGAGCCTACAGTTTCTCTCCGATGCTGTGACCTGCAGGGCTCTCCCGCATGCAACGCCCGGGGAAGTGTTTGTGAGAAGGCTGAAGGTGGCCAGTGTCTAGCCTTTCCTGTACCAACTGCCCTATGTGGCTATTGCTTGTGTTGAGGAGGAAAAACCTTTTCCTCAACCCTGTCGTATTTGGGGTCGGGAATCTGCAAATTAAACTGACAAAAAAGACAGATTGGCAAGAGGGGAAATAAAACATTTAATTTTATAATATGTGTAATGATGTGTTAGTTGCTCAGTCGTATCCAACTCTTTGCGACCCCATGGACTGTAGCCTTCCAGGCTCTTCTGTCCATGGAATTCTCCAGGCAAGAATACTGGAGTGGGTTACCGTTCCCTTTTCCAGGGATCTTCCTGACCCAGGGATCAAACCCTGGTCTTCTGCATTGCAGGCAGATTCTTTACCATCTGAGCCACAAGGGCACTTATGAGAACTCACAAAGAAATGAGACTCAAGGAGGAGGTTAGAATGGGGACTTACATGCCATCTGAATAGAGGATGGGGAGGGACAGAGGAGGACTTCAGGAGGATTTCTCAGAAGGGAGAAGCAAGAAAGGTCACTATGGGAAAGCAAACGACTTTCTGGAAAGGTAAACAAGCCCTCAGCAGAGTAGGTGGGGAGGTATTGTAGTTTGTGACGTCTGTCTAGGTGTGATACAGAATTCTCTGGAGGACAGAGGATTAGGTTTGCTCTGGGGAGGGGATTTATGACAACTGAATTCTTTGGGAGGCTCTGCTTTTAGGTAGATAAGGGATTTCAGGAACTCAAATGCCTTCAGCTCAAAGTAATTTTTTTTTATGCCACAGTGGCTTATTCTGGACCCCTCACCTTACCAAGACCTCTCTGTAGTTTGGAAAGTCTTTGAGGATTCAGGCAGCACCAAACATAGCCCCTGGCTCCCATTAAGCCTGCCAAAAAGATCTGGTAAATGAAAACTGAGTCTGTTACCCTGAGTAACAGCATTTAAACAGATACAAAGGGTCCGAAGCAATTTGTGTCTTGGTCACACAGCGCTTCAGCTGAGAGCTGCAGAGGGTGCTGGTGGGGTTTGGAGGCGGATGAGGTGCAACTTGGAGGGAGAGGGTGACTCGCTGTGCAGGTCCTGAGTTACGGGTTGAGATGGGATGGCGGGTCAGGTTTGTCCCTATTTGGTATTTTAGCAGCTTATCTGAGGCACACCTCACTTCGTACTTCTAGGTGTGTTCCCTCTAACCTCGTGTTTTTTGGCCCAGCACTCAGTGGGCTGACCAGAGGGCAAACCACCTTTTCCTTATCTGTTCTGGGCACAAATAAATTGTAAGATTTCAAAGCCAAGTGCTAAGTTTCCAGCGTTTGGGCATCCAGTTACCTCTGGGAGGCTATTGCCTCTGCCAGTGGCCGTGCCCAGAAGGTAAGATTTTGTCCTCATTCTGCCAACTCTACCTCAGGGGGTTGTCCTGCTTAACTAACTGCCTGCCAGTGTCAACTTCTTGAGAATGCCTGCTTTCAGGTATTTTGAAAAATGAGAGTTTCATGGGGGATTCTCCTCTCCTGCCTCAACTGATATATATATAATCAACTTTTTATATTAATACTATCAAAGAGTTTATAGCTACAAGGGAGATTTCCAGAGTTAAGAGTTGACTTTGTACTTATTTTAAAGAATAAATGTCATACCTAAATAAGGCTTCTCTGGTGGTTCAGACAGTAAAGAATTCTGCCTGCATGCAGGAGACCAGCGTTTGATCCCTGGGTTTGGAAGATCTCCTGAAGAAGAAAATGGCAACCCACTCCAGTATTCTTGCCTGGAGAATCCCATGGACAGAGGAAGCTAGTGGGCTACAGTCCATGAGGTTGCAAAAAGTCAGACATGACCGAGCGAGTGACTGAGCGACTAACACTCAAATAGTCCTTACACAAGAAAACAGACTTGATAGTGGTTATTGTGGGTAATGATGCATCTTCTTCTTCTGAGCGGTGGGGTTGGATTGTCTTTCCTCTGAGGACAGTTCTAGATCATTCTGCCTGACAGCACTGGGGGGACAGGGTGGTTCCTGGAGAGTAGGAGAAGGCTGTAGGTGGTGCCCACGCTTGGTATTAGATAATGTATTGAATTGCATAGTGAGAAAACATTGTCTTTTCATATCTGTTTAATGCCCAGGGCTTTCCCTCTGGCTCAGTGGTAAAGAATCTGCCTGCCAATGCAGGAGACACAGGAGATGTGGGTTTGATCCCTGAGTCAGGCAGATCCCCTGGAGCAGGACATGGCAACCCACTCCAGTATTCTTGCCTAGAAAATCCCATGAACTGAGGAGGCTGGCGGGCTACAGTCCATGGGGTCACCAAAGAGTCGGATACAACTGAAGTGACTTAGCAAGATGAAGTAAGAGTTTCAGTTTGGTCCTAAAAGGTCTGGAAGACTTTCTACCTCCAATTCTCCCCCTTCTCGGTTTTATTCCTCTTTCTCATGATCACTGTCAAACAAAGAGGGGGCAAGCCTCAGGCTCCTAGCCTTCTGTATTTTTAGCCGGAATTCATAACATTGCATTCATTCTGTTTATTTTCATGATTCTCTTCTGTTCATGGCAAATGATATGTTTTCAATTCATGGTTGGTGTCAAAATTTTATTTAACATGGAAGTACTTGAAGATAAAATGTGATCTGGTTTTTAAGAAAGATACTACACAGCAGGCCATGCTTGGATGTGGCATAAATTCTGGAAGTGGTGTGCGAGGGACTGTAGGTGGGAAGCCGTTTCTCTTCTTTCCTGGTGGTCTCTGATCCCCTCCTGTTCGTGAGCAGTTATTTTCTACCGCTCTCACCTTCTCCGCCACTGCCAGTCTCTGCTGCCAGGAGGTTTTCCTTCTTCAGAGGATGAATCCTGACTTCATGAGAAAGTCGCTTTTGCTTCCTTTTGCAGCCTGTCTCTGTTCTACCTGGAGGTTGCTGTGGAGTGCTGGACGGGCACTGAGAATGTTGGTGGGGGCAGAGGCACTCTCTCCTGTGTCTGAACATTTTTAGCATTTATTTGCCCCTCCCTCGGGCACTGGTCACCTGTGTGTCTTATCCTCTCTCCTGGGGAGCCAGGCCATGCAGATTCGGGCCTGTCCTGTTCCTCTCTGCCTCTTGGACAGAGCCTGGGCCATGGTTAGCACCCAGGAGGTCCCCTCACAGTAGAGGCAAGCTGGTTGGTGTTCAGCCACTGTCAGATTCACTTGGGATATTCGCAGCCTCTGGAATTATGACAAGAAAGTCCCTCATGCTGGGAAAGATTGAGGGCAGAAGGAGAAGTGGGCATCAGAGGATGAGGTGGCTAGATGGCATCACTGATGCAATGGACATGAGCTTGGGCAAACTTCGGGAGATGGTGAGGGGCAGGGAGGCCTGGCATGCTGGTCTGTGAGGTCACGAAGAATTGGACATGACTGAGTGGGTCAACAACAGCAACAACAAGGGGTTGGAGAATCCTAAAGGAAATCAACCCTGAATATTCACTGGGAGGACTGATGCTGAAGCTGAAGCTCCAATCTTTCAGCTACCTGATGCGAAGGGCTGATTCATTAGAAAAGACCCGGATGCTGGAAAAGACTGAAGCCAGGAGGAGAAGGGGATGACAGAGGATGAGATGGTTGGATGGCATTACAGACTCAGTGGACATGAGTTTGAACAAGTCCCAGGAGATGGTGAAGGACAGGGAAGCCTGGTGTGTTGCAGTTTGTGGGGTGGTAAAGCGTTGGACACAACTTAGTGATTGAACAATAACAACAAGGGTTTAGACAGCCTGTCTCCCACGACCTCATTGCCAGCTTGAAAGCCAAGTGAAATATGAGCTTGGACACTTGATAGCAAGTACCCGTGGGTGGGCGAAGTGGTTCCCTCTGTCCTCAGGCACGTGGACAAGCACCTCACATCACAGGCTCACTCTGAAGTGACATAGTAGTCCTGATTTGGGGTCAACTGACAGTATTCCCAGTGAACAGATGAACACAGGCCAAAGTACAGCTGAAGACTCGCTGTGCTCCTTCTAAAATATTAAAGTTAGGCCATACAGGGCTTGTATGGCTTATTCATACTGGGTGGTAGTATCTGAGCACTTTTTCTTTCAGCCAGTATTTTTGTTGTTTAGTTACTAAGTCGTGTCTGAGTCTTTGCGACCCCATGGACTGTAGCCCAGCAGGCTCCTCTGTCTATGGGATTCTCCAGGCAAGAATACTGGAGCTGGTTGCCTATTCCCTTCTCCAGGGGATCTTCCCGACCCAGGGATCAAACCCTCATCTCTAGCATTGGCAGGCGTGTTCTTTACCACTAGTGCCACCCGGGGAACCCTTCGGCCAGTGTATTGCATGGTAAATGTTTCACCGAAAGAAAGACAAAAATTATTCTTTGGTGCTAATCCCGAACCCTCTGGTGTACATCTTCATTAGATTTTTTGATGCACACTTGTAGCAGCTTTGGTGGATTGCTGATCATTCTGCTGCTCACCTATGATGAATGTGCAAATGCGAATATCACGCTGTTGACTCTGAAGTGTTTTAGAGGAAATCACCGCGCGGGCAGTGTAATGTTTTTGGAATTGAAGAAGGTCAGCAGAGGCAGATGTCTGAGTTTTAGGTGCTGCTCCACGTCCCTGACCCCCAGGAGACCCTCCGAGCAGCACCTTCCTGCTGGCTTGGTGTCCTCACAGGATTGCTGTGATGACATGTGCCGGCCTGTCACACGTGGGCTCTTCTCATTAATTTCCGAGGTTGTCTCCTTATCTGTAAAATGGGGCTAATAAACTCACTTAAATTGTGGGTTTTCTTCTCTTGAGGAGACCGTGAGGGCACGTGCATTAAATTGCCGTGTAAGCTGTAAAAAAGCTATACAAATGCCAGCTGCTTTTGTTGTTATTACCGTGGGAGCCCAGACAGAAGCAGAGGCTGCTGGGAACTGGCTCTTCCCCGGGACGGATGGCTGAATCTCGGGGACCTGCTACAATCACGGAGAGTATTTAGTCTTGTGTTTCCCTCAGCGGCATTGAGCAAGGGCTGAGAAAGCAGTCAGAAATAGAACGTTTTCTGGTTCATGTGAAGATGTCTGTTCTGCTCTGAGTATTCCGTGTAGTTCCAAGGTTTCATCGCCAGAATTAGGAAGCACAGAGAAAAGATTATTTATTCACGCTGGCGTCGAGGATACGGTGGCTGGTTTGTCAAAAGGAAGGTTATAACTTCCTAATCTGTCTTAGTCTGAAATTTGCACTGATCCTGTTTGGCTTCCCCGGTTCCAGCGGGCTGACCTCTTTCTGTTGACAAATATTTCCACCCATGACTCTGGGCTGAAGAAACTCTGCATTTGCCTGTCATGCATGAACTAGGGACTCTCCTAATGAATGGATTTCTCATAGGAAGCAGAAAAGGGAGTGGAGGGAAGAGAGATGGAGCACGTTATATTTCTTTGTGGTGAATGCTAATTTTCTCGGCCGATGAACGCTTTCCCCCCTCACCTTCTGACATGATCCTAATGGGCCCATTACAATACACTCTGCCGTCTCTCTTAGCCCCATCTGCCAGCACCCTGTGTCATTTGGTGAACGGCAGGCAGGTTTTAAGTTCCGAAAAGCAGAGAACAGGCAAAGTACTGGAACAGGATCATATGTCTCCCATTTTTATTTTCAAAAATATCCACCCCCCCTCCCCACCATTTCATTGTTAAGTGTTGGGTTGCAGCTGGACCCTGAGGCTGGGACAGCAGAAAGAGAGCCTTACTTTTGAGTGTCACCTGATGCCGGGGTGGGTTTTCCAAAAAGATGAAGGAATCTCTTTTATCAGGAATCTTCTGGAGCCAAATATTCCAACTGTGTTATTTTTGGAAGTTCCGATTTAGCCTTGTGCAGACGACTCTCCACATTCCTTCTGCTTCGTTGAGGGGGTGATTTTTGTGGCTGTACCTCGGGTTCAAGTTCATAGATAAGTGTGAGTGTGCTCTGGCTTCGTATTTGCAAGCAGAAAGATCTACAGAGAGCAGGGTGGTTGCACATTAACAGCAAGTACAGCTCATGAACAGGGAAAAGGAGCTGCATTCCCTCAGCCCCTTTGGGTTTCAGTGCTTTGCCTACCGGTGGGCAGCGGCAGCTGGGGTGGTGAGCGATACTGTGGCAGGGAGTCACCGAGAGTGACACACGGTCTCTTCCAGGAAACAGCGTGAGCCCACCACAGCTGGCCCCCGGAGGTTTTTCTTCTGCTCTGGAGGGTTGGGCTGTGGTTTCAGCAGCCCGGGCTGCAGCAGCCTGTGGTACGTTCTGCATGCTTCTGGGCGAAGCTAAAGGGTCAACGACCTGTCCTTTGTAGAGAAACTTTGAGGGCTTGGGAATCGAGTCCAGTTTGTCACTTGCAGGCTTGGTCTGGAGATTGGGTAACATCAGAAGATGCTCATCCTTCCAGGCTACCAAGCAGAAGTGGAGGAAGGACTTTCTGAGAGGTGGCTTGTCCTGGCCAGGGGGTGGGAGGGTAGTTCTAGATCAGAGGCCGGTTATGGGGACCAGAGGCTGCATATCTGACCACCTGGGACTCAGGATGCTGACCTCTGCCCTTTACGGCATATACAGCTGTACTTTCAATGTACTTGCTTAACTGCACAGCTAAGGCTCTGGATCTCCAGTGATACTGTGCGTGTGGATGTTCAGTCACTCAGTCGTGTCTGACTCTTTGCAAACCCATGGACTGTAGCCCGCCAGGCTCCTCTGTCCATGGGATTTCCCAGGCAAGAATACTGGAGTGGGTTGCCATGCCCTTCACTGGGGGATCTTCCTGATCCAGGGATCAAACCCACATCTCCTGCATTGGTAGATGTATTCTTTGCCACTGAGCTACCTGGGAAGCCCCCAGTGACAGTTGGTGGCATAGCTTCTCAACCTTGGTAAGTGCTGTTGACAACTGGGCAGGATCATTCTTTTTCAGATGGGGGTGGGGGGCTTCTTTATGCTTGAGAGGCTGCATAGCAGCTTCCCAGGCCTCTACCTCTCAGATGCCAGTAAAGCTCCCTCACTGCCATCGCCATCGTTGCAACCAAAACTGTCTCCACGCCTTGCCAGACATCCCCTGACTAGGCAACATCACCCCATCGAGAAGCACTGCCTTTTGCAGGGAACAGTAAACACTTGCCATCCCCCACCCACCTCCCAATTTGTGTGTACTGTTCAGAGAGAGAGCAGGTGGGAAGTCAGCCGATACGTGTTTAATATTTGAATACCAGCCTGCTTTATTAGATTGAAGCTCACGGAATTGTCATTCTCTTCGGACATCAACATGGTTGAATAATGTCAATTTCAGATGGTTCAACCTAATATTAGCCCCTGAAATCAGATTTGTGTGAAGCTCGGTCACCAGGGGCCCCAGGACAGGGTCATGGATCCTTATTGTTTGTTAAAGACCCTGAAGTGTCCCCTGCAAGAAGCTGCATTATTGGAGGTGGGTGAAACACTACAGAGGAAGCTCACTAAGGCTCACTAGGCCCTGGACCGTTTCCTTGGCCGGTTGGTATCACAGGAGACTGCCTGTCTGGTTCAGTTGAAGTTATCATTCCCTGGGTACCTCCTCTTACCCCTGGCACTGGCCTCTGGAAAGGGCGTTGGCTCCTTTTTTGTGTGTGTGTGTACAGTAGCCATCATGGCACCAACAGGACATGTTCCTCAAAAGAGGAGAAAGAAGAGGACACTTTATCTTTTTTTTTCTTACCTGTTCCCTCATCCCTGCATCTCTATCATGTCTCCATAAACCCTTTTGCAGGTTGATGTTCTGTTTTCCCATTTTCATACAAAATTGTTTGTAATTTGATCAGAAGTCTTGTTTAGGGCAGGAGAAAGGGATAAGGCAGTGGGAGCCTGGAAAGCTGGGATAACTGAGGTACAGGCCTCAGCTACCATACGAGGAATATGATGATTCAAATAAATAGAGCAAATGCCAAGATGGAAATCCTGGGGATACACAGGATGAGAGGGGACCTCAGGCAAACTCACTTCTGGAGCTTCATACATGAAGCAGGGGAGGCCCAGAGCACATGGTTCTGACTTACATCACCCAGTTAGTTCTAACACCAGGCACTTAAGTCTTCTGTGATCTCAGCCCATTCAGCCATGCTAAATTAGCCCAGCACGACACAGCGTGACCAAATGTCACCGGGTTCCCTGATCGCTGGGCCAAGAGTTTTGGCTCCCACTTGGAGGAAAGGGCTAACTAGTATTTCTGCTTTTACTGTGCTTTCATAGCTCCTCGCTGGGTGCAGTGCATGCAGGAAGCCCTGATACATGCTTGGCCAAGGCCTGCCTGGGCTGGTGACTCAGCGTTAGCCTGCCTGCTCTAGCCAGGAACTCCTCAGGAGGCTGGTTTCATTAGCCAACCCATCAAGGTGGACCCGCTGCAGCTTCTCCTAGGAGGGCCATCGCTGGCTCGGGCTCAGCACATCTCTGCATCCATCTGTGCAGCTTTTAAGTGGGAGGGAGGAAGGAAAATAAAGAAGAAAGAGATGCAGAGGGCTGTTCCTCCTGACTCCTCACAGGAGTTCCCTGGTACCCACTTGGGATTTGGCCTTCTCAGGACACTGAAACTCAGGAGAAGAGCATTTATGTACTTATGTCTACCCAGCTGCAGATTTAAGCAGAAAGCTAAGGAGCCTGGCGGGCTGCAGTCCACGGGTCGCAAAGAGTCAGATACGACTTAGCGACTGAACAAAATTTACGCTTTGGAGCCCATCACTTGCATAAGCCTCTTTCAAGGCCCTTCACCTAATATGTATTTATAATTTTTTTATACAGTTTGCATTTTTAAAAATTGTACCAGCTTCGGGAACTTCTCTGGTGGTCCAGTGGCTAAAACTCTAAGCTCCCAATGCAGGGGGCCCAGGTTTGATCCCTGATCAGGGAACTAGATCACATATGCTGCAAGGAAGATTGGAGGTCTGTGGGCTGCAACTAAGACCCAGTGCAATCAAATACATAAATATTAAAAAAAATAAAATAAAAATTATACCAGCTTCAGGTCTTGCAAAAACGTGGACCCGCCTCCATTCACCTCTGCAGCAGGAAACCACAGCCCTTGGTAGAACAGTATCTCTTAGGTTTCAATTAAGCTTGGCTGGGAAAAGGCACAAAGTTCGGGGGCACCTCAAGCTCTGCGGCTGGATGAAGAGGGAGTAGAAAGTATGCGCCCATAGAAGTTCTCCCTGGAACTTTCCTGCTGCCCACCACACTCGAACAAACGTCCGCAGTATCAGAGAGGGCAATGAGAGTCTACTGAGATGGGGTGTCTTTTTTTCTTTCTTTCATTCTTTTTTCTTTTTTGGTATGTGTGTGTGTTATGTTTATTTTAATTTATTTATTTTTTGTTGAGGTATAGTTGATGGACAATATTATGTAAGTTTCAGGTGTACAATATGGTGATTCACAATTTTTAAAGATTATATTCCATTAACAGTCATTACAAAATATTGGCTATATTCCCTTTGTTATATAATACATCCCCATTTATTTTATGCATGATAGTTTATACGTCTTAATCCCCTACCCCATCCTCCTCTCCCCGCTTCCCTCTTCCCAATAGCAATCACTAGTTTGTTCTCTATATTTGTGAGTCTGTTTCTTTTTTCATTCACTAGCTTGTTGTATTTTTTGTATTCCACATGTAAGTGACATCATATAGTATTTGTCCTTCTGTCTGACTTATGTCACTTAGCATAATGCCCTCCATGTCCCTCTGTGTTGTTGCAAATGGAAAATTTTCTATTTGATGGCTGAGTAATATTCCACTTGACAGATCTATGTATATCTCTAACTAACCTATCTGTATCTTTATCTATATCTATATCTATATCACATCTTTATCCTTTCATCTGTTGGTGGACACTTGGGTTGCTTCTATCTCTTGGCAATGGTCAATAAGGCTGCTTTGAAGATTGGGGTGCAAGTATCTTTTCAAATTAGTGTTCTTGCTTCCTTTTTTCCTTCTTTAAAGGGTGACATCTGGGAAGGAGGGGGAGAAACCAGTGAGTGGGGCATGGCCGGGGGGATGTGGAGAAGGCCCAGGAAGAGTCTCCAGGCTATGGAGATACATGACAGCATAATTCCCCAATAGAGGGACAAGTGAAGGAGCCACAAGGAAGAGCCAGACAGTAGCTGGGACGGGGATGTTGTTACATGTGTCACGGGTGGAGACTCAGTGTTCCCCATCTGGGGCAGCTCATGAGGCTGCGGGCTCCTGTGTCTTCCTAGGGAATGAGAGCCCAGCTAGGATGTCTCGGGAGCAATTTTGAGCCCTCCCCCCTCCCTTCTTAGCTCTCCCCCCTCCCCAGTTTGCGTGTGTGTGTAATTAGAGCACCCGGCTGCTGGCCACTTACAAGGGGAGGAAGTCCCTCCTCCCAGTGCCTTTGTGGTCATGTTAAGTGGATACTCTATTCTTCTGCGCTTCCTGCCTTGAAAGTCCTGACCAGGGTCACTTGCAGGGCTGTTAAACAGCTGCTGCGCCTCACCCGGGCGGCAAACAAGGCCATTCCAGGCCCATCCATCAGCTCGGCCAGACAAGTGTTTTGGGACCTGCCTGGATGAAAGATGGGAAGTGAGCGGAGGCGTGGCCCGTGCTCGTCCAACCTGCAGACCTAATTTGTCCGAGGCCCCCAGGCCTGGGTGCTGGAGCCACAGAACCTGAATGAGGGCTCGGACACCATGCTGTCCTTTATGGTGGCCAGAGTACTGTTTTCTTCTTCATGCAGTCGTGAAATATTAATTGATTGCCTGCTTGGGACGGGACCAGAGACTGCATCACCAACCCTGTTGTATTTGTTTCAGTGGCCAAGATTTGTGTTGATAGATGTCAGAAAGAACACTTCTGGAGAAAAGGGACCTTTTTGGTCTTACTTTACCTTTGGGATAGCAAGCATCCAGCTTCAGGCTTTGACTTTTTCGATTTTGCTCTTGTTCAGTTGCTCAGTTGTGTCCAACTCTTTGCGACCCCATGGACTGCAACACGCTAGGCTTCCATCCTCCACTGTCTCCTGGAGTTTGTTCAAACTCATGTTCATTGAATTGGTGATGCCATCCAACCATCTCATCCTCTGTTGCCCTCTTCTCTTGCCCTCAATCTTTCCCAGCATCAGGGTCTTTTCCAATGAATCGGCTCTTCGCATCAGGAAAGTATTGGAGCTTCAGCGTCAGTCCTTTCAATGAATATTCAGGCTTGATTTCCTTTAGGATTGACTGATTTGATCTCCTTGCTCTCCAAGGGACTCTCAAGAGTCCTCTCCACAGTTCTAAAGCATTTTCAATAGATGATGCCATCTATTCTTAGTTTTATAAATCTTGGATTTCAGTTAGTCACTCTCTTCTTGAGAAATCAACATTGCAAATTCAGCGCTTTTGTCTCTTAGGCCTTTTAGCCATTGCTCCCTTCATGGGTGCTAGGAAACCCTGGGTGTTTGGGACTGACCACCTCAGCTGTGGCATCTCTAGTGTCTGCTGTATTTCTGGTCTCTGCTGTTATGAAGAGGAGGAGAGATGAATTATGGGTAAAATAATGTACTCCTCCCTTAAATCTCTGCCCTGAGAACTAGTTCAGTGGGAATTTGTGAGCTCTGGCCCTAGAACAACCTGTAAAGTTAATCCTTGAAGAGGGTACAAGGAACAGAGGGGTGGCATTGGCAGGGTGGAAATTGGAGGTAGTGAATGAATAATATCTTCTACGTAAGTTTTGCAAATGTCTGTAGAGGCTATTGTGCTAGTATACATATTTATAGAGTTGCATAACCTATATTAGCCTTTTGTCATTGAATTTTCTCCATCAAAGGAAATTAAAATGCAATTACTAGCACGTGGTAGTCCAAGACGTTATTTGGCCTAAAAGGCGTTCTTATGGTTGACAAGTTCACTCATCTTTAGGAAATAAAATATGAACATGCATTCTGTTTAAAAAAAAGGTTTGTTTTTTTTTTTTTAATTAAAAAAAAATTCTGAGAGGTAGAACAGAAACCACGGAAGCTGGCTGTGCTATAAGAACTGCCTAATCTGTATTTCACGTTCAGATCATTTGCCTTTCAACAGTGTACACAAGCTCTGAGCTCTGCACAGATCCTGTATTGTCAGCACAACGGCCTTCAGAAGATCCCTGTGAGCGAGGCAGGACTCCGAAGGAGGAAAGACAGCAAGGGAAAGTTAATCTCCCAACAGTTACTGGAGTGGAGAAAGCCCCTCGGATCCCTCAGCACATCTCAGCTGTTTGCCTTCTGGCCCAGTTGCCCTGGTCTGGCTGTTGGTTAAATATTTTCACTGCTTTCCCTTTGGCATGATGGATTGTGGATGTCTAAACACGGGCCCTTTCCCACCTGGGTTGGCCCTGCCATTTTCCTGGGGACATAAGGGGCTTGTTTGAAGGGCCTGACCTGGCATGGATGCCAGGCAAACAGAAGCAGGGGCAAAAGCATGTCTATGTGCAGAGCGCTTGGGCTAAGTAGGTCTTTCATTGCAGTAGTCAACACCTTTTGTTGCTGCCAGACCTTTCAGGATGGATCCAGTGTTAGCGTACTTTGAGGTGGGCTGGACAGGGGTAAATACTCTCAGAGCAGCTTCCAAAAGGGACATGCTGAACACTGCTTCCTTTGGTTCCTTCCTTCAGGAAGTCTGCTAAGAAAAACAGAAGCTTGTTAGTCTCAATTTTGGCGATAAGTAGAATATATAGCCAGAGACAGTAAAAACCCTTTAGGAAGTTCCCACTTAACACATTTGCGTCTATGATTGTTCACATTTTTACATCCTGCCCTCGATTTTCTATTTCCTTTCTATGAAATTTTCATGAGTTGGTTCCTTTTGAAAAAAGAAATCTTAAATCACACATAATTATATTTACTCAGACTCCACTTACTGTACAAACTCACTGGAATGGAGAGTGGACTTCTCTACTTGGAAATCTCAAATTCAATCTGATGTTCCGAATGGGGTGTCAGAAGCAGAAGTCCACTCTCTGAGTCCAGGGTGTGGATTCCCAGTTGTGAGGTTGTGTTTGTGAGCTGTTGGGGGGATGATTGGACTAAAAAGAAATTACTGTTGCAGGAGATAAAGCTGAGATATGGTAACCCAAACTATACGGGAGAATTCTTAGCCTATTTTTTCCTCCTTAAACTCTCTTCCTAACACTGCTAATACACTACCAACAGACTAAATTCACATGAATATGACAAACTCCAAGTACTTTTTCCTCCAAAACACCTATCTTGATTCCATGCCTCTCCCTCTCTATTATTCACTTTATGGGGATTTTGTTTTTCAGAATAAAGGTTGGAAGGGGTACAAGGAAGAATTTTGCATAAATAAATTCTCAAACCCCTTTTAAAAAATTGAGGTATAATTGACATACAATGTTATATGTTTCAGGAATGTGATGTTTTAATATTTGAATATACTATGAAATGATCACGAAAAGGTCTAGTTTACATCTGGCAAACCCTCCAACTCTTGAACTTCCGTTCAAACTCAAAAGATTTAAAGTGCTTTCGTTATTATATCCAGTTTGCCATTGAATTGGCAATGAGAACCAGTGAATTCCTTGTATTGGATCTGGTAGCATCTCCTGTGTGGAAGCTTGGAAAGATATGCATGGAGTAATCCTTAAGAAACTTACTCTCTAGTGATCCAGGCAAGATTTATGAATGAGTCAGCTGGAAAGCAATAGTTGGTGGACCTAATCTCTAGTGCTCTGCGTGTGAAAAGAACTCAATTGCTGTCAGACAAATAAAGTGCTAAACTGTGGGGGTTCAGATGATAGTACGGTTGGACCTCAGGGAATGGGGAGATGTGGGTTGCCAACAGTTGGTGTAATCTTTGTGCAGGAGGTGGGAGCATGAGTCTGATCCTGAAAGAAAAAGGAAAGATGTTACATGGATTAGGAGATACATTAAGTAGCTGGCGTAACTGGAAGTTAGATCCACAGGCTTGGTTGGACCAAAGGACCAGGAAGAGAAGAGACTAGGTTAGCTCTGGAAAACTGGAGATCAGTTCATGATGAGACTTGAATTAAGCCAAGCTGACAAAGCTGTGAGACCTCCCACTTTGTTCTTTTTTTTCAAGATTTTTTTTGACTATTTGGAGTCCCTTGAGATTCTGTATATGTTTTAGGGTGAAGTTTTCTTTTTGTGCAAAAACATGTCGTTGGGATTTGATAGAGATTGCATTGAATCTATGGATTTCCTTTGAGTAGTATTGACACCTTAACAATATGAAGTCTTCAAATTCATGGACGCAGGATGTCTTCCTTTTTGTGTCTTTTTTTAATTTCTTTCAGCGACGTTTTGTGGTTTTCACTATACAAGTCATTCACCTCTTTGGTTGATTGTTTTCCTAGGTATTTTATTCTTTTTTACGCTGTTGTAAATAGAATTGTTTTCTTTTCTTTTTAAAAATATTTCTTTGGCTGCATCAGGTCTTGGCTGTGGTGCTTGGGCTTAGTTGCCCTGCAGCATGTGGGATCTTAGTTCCCCACTGGGGATTGAACCTACGTCCTCTTCATCGGAAGACGGATTCTTAACTGCTGGAACCACCAAGAAAGTCCCCAGAATTGTTTTCTTAATCAGAGCAGAGTTTTTGCCATCCACAATGTTTCCTATGCCTCCACTCACTTTCCCCAAAGGCCGGCTGATACCAATTAGGGTGAGAGTGCAGGCCACCCAGAGGGTCACCTTTGCCCTTAGAAGTGGCTACAATTCTGAATCCGCAGAAGGAGGAAGTCAAGGCTGATTTAGTATAGGCTGAGGAGGTTCAAGGTCTGAGCCTTACAGACATATAATCTAATATGCTTTCTTCAGAGCTTAAGTACGAAAAACTGTCTTCCAAATGCTACTTTCAGCAAAGGGAAGAGAGATGCGGCCGCTATTGGGAGGCTAATCAATTTTTAAAGTTTGACTCCAGCAAAAATTGCACGAGGTAAACAGTATGTCCTTAGCTGTGCCACCTTTTCCCACTAACTTGGCTTTGATCTTTCTCTTCTTTCATCCTGTTTCTGTTACCCATTTATCTCCCTGTTTCACTCTCTCCCTTTTTCTTCTCCCTCAAAGTTCCCTTTCCTCAGCCTCCTTAATGTACCTGGTCCTGCCAAGATTCCCTCAGATCTTTCCTGGCCATTGGCAAGCTCTTCCTGAAAAGTTAACTCTTGCAAAACAAGAACAGTTGATGTCCAACAGGGGCTTCCCTGGTGGCGCAAATGGTGAAAAATCTGCCTGCAATGTGGGAGACCTGGGTTCGATCCCTGGGTCGGGAAGGTCCCCTGGAGAAGGGCATGGCAACCCACTCCAGTATTCTTGCCTGGAGAATCCCATGGACAGAGGAGCTTGGCAGGCTACATTCTCTGGGGTCACAAAGAGTCAGACACAACTGAGCGACTAACACTTTCACTTTCACCTTAATCTGAGCAAGGTGACGTGTGTTTTCTTGCTAAATCGCTTCAGTCCAACTGTTTGTGACCCAATGGACTGTAGCCTTCCAGGCAAGGTGACAAGCACTGGTCTAATCCTTGGTAACTACAGGAGCTCAAGACCTGAGGGAGGGGCAGGATGCGGGAGAGGGGCATTTGGGTTTGTGTCTGGACTTGGACCCGATCTGACAGAGGACAGAGGAGCCCAGGTCGACGGCTCAGAGGCGAGCTGACATGCCGGCCTTTGCGGCTGAGCAGCTGCTCTCCTCGAGGTGCCAGAGGTCGACCTCGGCCCTGCCTGTGAGTGGGCTGTCACAAGGGCTCGGGGGGCCGGGAGCTGGAATTGCTCTTGGTCTCTCCATGACCCATTTCTGACCTTAGTACTCGCTTCAGGCTTGAGGTTGGGACGGCCTTAACCTTGAACTATGTGCTTGCGAGACCCTCAGGGTACGCCAGCAGGAGTCTGTTAGCTGAACTCAGAAATGGGGAAGATGTGTAAATAGGTCACTGCGACTGGAAACAGGAGGGTCCCCGACCTGCTGCAAGCAGCCAGTTCCCACAGGGTGGGCTGGTGGAGAGCCTGAGGCCCAGCAGGCAGCCCCTCAGGCCGCAGCAGTGGACCTCTGTCAGTGGTTACCACCGGTGTAACCACTGTGGGTGATAACAGCCCCCTACCCATCCCTGGGTCTGGCCTCTCCCTCTTTCTCTGTAGACCCCTGGAGGCACAATTCCTTGCCTTCACAGTGGGAGGCCAGCCTTGGCAGCAAGCAGGACTCAGAATTCTGCTTTGTGTCCGGCCGTCTGTGACGTGAATTCGATACGAAGTCTGCAAACATTTCCCTGCAAAAGGCACATTTTATCTCCCTTTCCAGAGCCTCTGAGAGAGCCAAGCTTGGTGGCTGGCCAAGCAGGCGCTCCTCCTTATGTCTGATGTAGTGTAAGTGCTGGGGGTTGCCATGCACCTATTGAACCCCACGTCCAGAGCTCTGGATGCCAAAGGAAGGCGAGAGTGTGTGTGTGTGTGTGTGTGCTGGCGGGGGGAAGCCAGAGGAGGAGGAGGTGCCAACAGTCCCTCAGGCGATGGGTGCTGGGCTGAGCTTGCAAACAGATGTAGGTAAGCCAGAAGGAAACAAAACACAGAAATCAAAAACAAAGGCAAACACTTCTTCCCTACTTCCTTTTTCTAATGCACCAAGTCTGTGTTGCTGGAGGCTGAAGATTGATTACTGTTTTGGGGCCTCTGATTATAAACCCATATGTGTAGAGAGTCAGCTTGAAGATTAGGACCTTCTTTGTTGAACCAATGGAATCTCAGGTTATTAAACCTTCCCCCTTAACTTTGCCACCTGTTTGTCTCCTTCCCGGGCCCTAAGACCCTGAGACCCCTGCTCCTTTTATCTCTGTTGCTTGTTAATTCCTGTTTCATCAGGTGGAAGACTTGTTCTGGAAATAAATGAAATTTTTGAAGGCAGGGTTCCTCAGCTTCCTCTCTCTGGGGAGAGCAGGGTGTCCTGAAGATTTCCATAAACACTCTTTCCTCTTGCCTTCCTGCACTTGATCCCCAGCACGCATCTGACGTCTCTAATGTGTAGCCTTGAGCTGTAAGGGATCTTTGGCAGTGTGTGTATTTTGTCTCCAACCAGATCGTCAGATTGGATGAAATGAGCTCTGTGGCTACTGGAATCCTCTGATTCTGCATATTTAAGCACTCTGGCAGAATCTTGGTGACTTCATCTTAATGCGCACCCAAGCCCTTAATGGCATAGTCAGCATTCACTGCAGATTTACAAGGACCACCCTCTGGGGGCTTTCAGAGGGACTGCCTTAGAAGTGTTCTGGTCAAGCATGGGGGTGGGCAGTGACATTCCTCTCCAGATGAAATTTGAGAGACAGACACTGCAGAAACCAAGGCCTCCCCCACATGGCCTGGTAATAGGAGAGCCCAACTGCTACTTCTTAACAACTGTGAAGCCATGATAATAGGCCCTAATAAATTTTCCTTGCAGTTTCAAGAGGATGTGGTATCTTTCACTTCCTGTCCCAAACTGCCCTGCATTGTTGTGCCATGGACAGCTGCTTCACATCAAGGCGTGGCCACGTTCCAGCCGGGGGAGGGGGGCAGTCTGGAGTGCCCCCCTGCTGCAGGGGCAGCTATCGTAGGTGGGGTAGACACCAGCTCTCCAACTCTCAAGCCGTCTGGACGCTGATGTCCAAAGCAGGACGTTAGAATGTTTGGTTGGGAAGAGATCAGGCCCATTGTTCAAGTTTCACAGATGAAACACAGATGCCCCATGGGGAGAAAAGACTTCCTCGCTGTGTGTTAACCAACTGTCATATATCATGCACGCATTCTTGTCGTGTTGCTTCTTTCGTAAATAGAGGACAGGGATGAATAGGCGAAGGTCTGTGAAGGAGAAGGGGAGGAAAGATCAAAAGTCACCATGCTCCCAGGGTGCTGTGTATGCACCTGCTCTGTCTATCACGCTTGCTTGCGTGGTGGGGAACTTCACCATAGACCAATTGAACAGACCGCCCCGTGAAATGATGGGCTGCTAATGAACTGGCTGAGACGCTTGACGATGGTCCTTGAAATGTTAGTGCTCACCTTCCCTTGAATGCACGTTTCCCCTTCCTTCCATTTTTTTTTTTTTTAAGCAGTGCCAAAAAGAGGTGCCTAGTTTGCGTGATGTCTATATAAGGAGAGAACCGACATACATCCGTGAATTGGTTTTGTTGATGGATTTTCTAAGCTTTTGAGTTTTGAAGTGATTTTCGATTTTAGAAAAGTTGTAGGAATGATAGGTAGAATTCCTGTATACTATCTATTTAGATTTCCTGAATACTGAAATTTCACCCCATTTGCTTCATGGCTCTTTCACAGCGGTTTCCCGAGGCCAGTTGGTTCTGTCTTAAAAGGCTCTGTTGATAAAATTTCTGACCTTTGTGAGCCAATTGTTTAACATGGGTGTGTGTGCGCTATGTGCTAAGTTGCTTCAGTCATGTCTGACTCTGGGCAACCCTATGGACCATAGCCTGCCAGATCCTCTGTCCATGGGATTCTCCAGGCATGAATACTAGAGAGGGTTGCCATGCCCTCCTCCAGAGGATCTTCCCCTCAAGGATGGAACCCATGTCTCTTGAGTGTCTTGCATTGGCAGGCAGGTTCTTTACAATTAGCGCCACCTGGGAACCCCGGTTGTTTAACATGTCATTGTTAAACATTAAATTATTTCAGCTTACAATTCAATATTAAAAGTGAAAACAAAAAGGCGGATGTTTCAGTGACCAAGGCCTCCTGCAAATTCCAAACAAATAAATACACTATAAGTCAATACTCAAATGATCAATGCTCCTGATTATTTTACCACCCTCTCTACTTTGGAGGTGATTTTCTTCTATTTATGGTGGAAATATGATATCATGGAGTTATTGTTCATCTCTTCCCAGTTCCATATCTAGTGAGCACTCACAGAGACAAATCAGGGCTCGAGTTACTTTTTTTTTTTTCTTTTTTTGCCACATGGTACATGAAATCTTAGTTCCCTGACCAGGCATCAAACTTGAGTCCCCTGAATTAAAAGCCAGGGGAGTCCCTTGTTTACCTATATTTAAGAAAGTAATGAGACACTGATGATAATACAGACGAGTGTGTGCTGTATCTACAGCTGATTGTGAACAGCAGCCTCAAGTTGTCTACAGGTGTAAAAGATTGGCAAAACTCATCAAAAGCATTTTGTGAGAATCAATTGGCTATATAGCATCTACAACAAAGTATAGTGCATATTTAATTTTTTATTTTTGGTAAATTGTACTCTACACTTTTTTATCAGTAAAACTTATACTGAACTTTTGTGTATACATATATATGCACGTATGTTGGAAGCCTGGTTATTAAATACCAACATACTATTGCATATACATGTTTTTATTATTTTCTGAGAATAAGGTGCAAATATATTGCCCCATTACCACTTAATACTTCAGAATGAATTTCCTAAAAAATAAGGACATGGCCATACACAACTGCAATAAGTCATTAAAACTAGAAAATTAACATTAATAATGCTGCTATGTAACCTACTGATCTTATTCAAGATTTACTAATTGTCCCAGTAATATTCTTTTTTGCTCAGGAAGTAATCCAGAATCATCCATTGCATTAAGTTCTCATGTCATTTTATATCCTTTAATCTGGAGTAGTTTTCCATTAAAAAAAAATTTTTTTTTTTTGCTACTCTGACATCTTCAAAGATTTATTTGATGTTTTCTCATGCTTCCATTTGGATTTTGAGTATCTTGTAGGAAAACCACAGGAGTGAGATTATGTCCTTTTTAGTATTTTACATTGGCACTGTATTAGAGAAGGAAATGGCAACCCACTCCAGTATTCTTGCCTGGAGAAATCCGTAGACAGAAGAGTCTGGTGAGGCTACAGTCCATGGGGTCACAAAGAGTTGGACATGACTGAGTGACTAACTTGACAGTATATGATGATATATAAATAAATGAGCATGGCTGTGTTCCAATAAAACTTTATTTACCAAAACAAAGGGATGAATGTGGTCCATGGACCTTCATTTCCACACTTGACCTAGGCTTCAGTGTATAGCATTTGATAGGGTGGATTGAAACTGAACGACTTCTGTGAGATGCAGGATTAAGGATACAGAGTAAAAAGCTCATTAACTATAACTATCTGGGGACTACGTCCAGGCCGCTTCATTTAGGTTAGAATTGTAGAATATAGAGAGAGAATTTCTGCAAGTGTATCAGGTTCAAGTTTCCTAAGTTATTTTTAGTATCTGGGAGTCAGTATTTCCAAGGATGCCCTTTTATATGAAAAAGGCCACCAGAGGACCATGTCCTGTCTTCTTAGTTATCCCCATACTTGGGTGTGCATCACACTCATTGGTGAAGTTTCCCTGTGTGTTCCTGGGCTCTCCTGCTTCAGCAGAATCTCAGGGGTGGTTGAGTTCTAGTTTTAAAGCATTTTCCAGGTGTTCCAGATGAAGGACTAGCACAAAGTGAAGAACTGAGATTCTTAGGGACTTATCTTAACGAAAAGATGAGAATAATCTCTAATTACTGCATTCATTTTATGTAAACAGATTCTTGTAAAGGGTTTGCAATATTTTAAAAGTTAATAAGTAGTTAAAATACTCTTTCTAAGCCTGCTCTCTAAACTTGATTGCCACTGCTGAGCTTCTTATCAAACTATTTTTTCATGCATAGTGAAAAACAAACTTCAGAACAGCCTCTGCTGGAGTTAAAAAGAAAAAAAAAATTTAGCAATTATTGGACTCTGAAGAGTCTAAAAACTGTAGTGGAAATTCAAGCCCATTATCGTTTATTCGTGAGGACAAGTGACTCAATCAAAACAGTATCTTTGATGGATTAAATGTGTTTAAACAAATAGTTAACTGTAATACCGGAGGATTAGTATTTTTGGAGGGCTCTAGTTTTGATAGAGCTTTAGCTGATATTCTTTTGATAATCCCTGTTTTTCCCTGGCAGTTGATGCCTCTGTTTGCTCTGGCAATAGTTTTTTAATATGCTGCATTTTGACATTATTCCTGCAATACAGAATATGAAATTCTGTTTGCTATGCAAAAGCATATCAGGTAAGCTTGGGAAATGACAAAATAGTTGTTTGGAAATTGCTTTAGACCTTAGATAGAGACTCTGAAGATATCAATCTAATTGTGATTTGTTGACGTGAAACTCTAAGCTATGTTTATGTTAAAAATTATATCAGTTATTAAGAAAAATTACCTAAAACTTTCAATGTCATCCTGGGACATTGTCTAATAAGCTCATCCAAGTGTTCTTTAGTTCACTAGAGAATGTACTTTCGCTTGAATTATTATTTACTCTTGCTCAGGGCTCAAGACACTGTGAAGTTCCATGTTAACCTAGAGACTTTTGTTCATTAGAATACAAAAGGCTTCTGAACAGTAGAGAAAATAACCCTGACACTTGCAGTTTTATCATCCTGTAGGTCATTAACCACTTTGGCCTCTAACTCAGAAAAGTAATTTTGGCAGACTTTATGAAACTGGCCGCATAAACCTCTGTCCCTTGAATTCTCTGATTTGGTTCTCCTATCCTAATGGTCCCTCACTGGTGGATTACATAAGGTTTTGATACATGTTTTACATGTGTCAATGTTTGATGTCTTTCACTTTCTTGAAAATTATCTTTTTTTCCTTTAATGACCCTAAGTTTGTCATATTGTTTTTGTATATCTATGACTTTTGGTCCTAAGTACTGCTGTTTTCTAATTGCAGTTGTCAATCATATGAATTAAATATTCTGTCTTCAAAGTGACGATCGGGAAGACATTTAGTTTAGCTAGAAAATAATTGTTGGGATTTCCCTGGTGGTCCAGTGGTTAACAATCTGCCTTGCAATGCCGGCGACACGGGGTTTGGTCCCTGCTTGGGGAACTAAGATCCCACTCGCCTAGGAGCAACTAAGCCCTCAGGCCACGGCTAGAGAGTGTGTGCCCTGCAACAAAAGATCCTACAGGATGCAATGAAGATCTCATGTGCTGCAACTAAGACTCAACGCAGCCAGATAAATATAAATGCTTTTTTTTTTCTTAAAGAAAATAATTGTGTTGATAGTACGTGTGCCAAGTATAGGGGACACAGGCAAGTGGCTCATGCCGCAGCCTTCCTCTGGAGCCCCCACAGTTTGATGGGAGGGACAGATAAGCAAGGCCATGTGCTGAGTGCTAGGATAGAGATTTGTTCCAGGTGGACAGTCCAGGCCTGTGGAACCCAGCCTGGCTTGAAGTTCCTTCTTCATTGGAACAGAGAGCACAGAATTACTCACAGGCTGTATTTAGCTCCTCTTGAGACCAGTGGACGTGAACAGGGCAGCAGCAGGATAAAGCACATGAGTGTGGGCTCTGAAGCCAGACACACTTGACGCATAACCCTGGCTCCTCTGTTTACTAGTGGGTGACCTTGCCATTTGGTTCAACTGTCTAAGCCTCAGTTTTCTCATCTATCAAGTGAGGATAATAGCACTGATATATAGGATTACTGTGAAAATGAAGTGAGGCTTGTAGTAAAGGGTTGACTCAGCAGGTTTGGAGTGTTCAAACCTTGTTCCAAAGAAGCTGGCCCTTGACCGGCTCCTGGGAGATGACCCCTAAACTCTTGGAATATCCTATCAATTGAGAGTGTCTGTTTATTTGGGGCCTCGGGCCACGCCAGATAGTTGAAGCTAACAATGTGATTTATGATGGAGGCCTTGGGTCACACTGTTCCAGTCTGAATGCTGGTGGGGATGAAGACTGAGAAGTTAGGTTGAGGCATGCTGGCTCTTCGTGCCTGCACGATCGACCACCAGTAAAACCCTGGACACCAAGGCTTGGTGACGTCCCTGGTTGATGACACTCTGTACAAGTCATACATTGTTGCTGGGATAATTAAGCATTATCTGTGCAGCTCCAGTGGGGGAAGACAATTGAGGCTCAAGCCTGCTCCGTCCTGCACTCTGCCCTACATGCGCTTACTGTTGCTGATTTTAATTTGTATCTGTTTTCTAGAATAAATGGTGACTGTGAGCAAAACAGCTTTTCCAAATTGTATGAGTCCTTCTGGCAAATCAGTGAATCTTAGGAGATTCAGTGATTTGTGGGGACCCCCAAAGCAGGGATAAGGAATATGGAGTGCTTTGCTTGGGGCCTGGCACAGAGTAACTTGGTTCCGTCTTTACCCTACTTCTGATTCTTGGCTTGTCCATCCTTTCCAGCTCTGTTATGACCCTTGGACCCACTGACTGCAGTTACTTTGTTTGCTTGATCTAAAGAGTGTTCTCTGGGGACTTTGTTCTGGTGAAGAAAATATCCAACCGCAGATGGTTGACTGATAACAGAATTCCTAAGGGTTCCTGTTTCTTTAGACCTCATAATCTGTGGCCTGTCCTGATATTTAACTTCTCTTAGTCATTTTTGCCTGTGCTAGGTCTTTGCTGCTGCACTGCCTTTTCTCAGGTTGCAGCAAGGGGGGGCTACCCTCCAGCTGCAACGCTTGGGCTTTTCATTGCAGTGGCTTCTCTTGTGCTGGAGCCCATGCTTTAGGGCGCAGGCTCAACTGTTACGGCGCACGGGCTTAGTTGCTCCCTGGTATGTGGGATCTTCCTGGACCAGGGATCGAACCTGTGTCCCTGGTATTGGCAAGGGGATTCTTTACCACTGAGCCTCCAGGGTAGCTCCGATGTTTAGCTTCTGATGTCGGTCTCTATCTTACTTCCCCCTACTAGATCATTGCATGTGAAGTCAATAGTGCTTCTTATTTGCTTGCTATGCGTACATAGTGCCTGGTGCCCGAGGTGACAGCATGGCCTAATGGGAAGGCTGGGTTTTAAATTTTTACGTTTTTATTTATAATTATTTTGACCAAGCCCCACACCAGGGACTGAACTGGAGCCCTCTGTATTGGAAGCACAGAGTCTTAACCACTGGACCACCAGCGAAGTCCTGGGAAGGCTGGGTTTTACAGTCAGAAAAAGCTGGGCTTGAATGCAGCTCAGCTCTTTGCCTGCCATGTTGGCTTGGGTAAATTGCTCAGCCTCTCTGAGCTCAATACATTTGCACAATAGGATCACATTACCTATCCCAGAGAGTTTCTGGAAGTTTGATGGTGTCCTTGCTGGATCAGACCTAAGACACAGCAATGCTAGCATGTAGAGTTAGGTGGCCCACTCAGGAAGGTTGTTTGTGTACTTTGTGTAGATAAAATGTCTCTAACTGGTATGGAATGTCAGGGGACACTTACATAGAGGTTTAGCTCTATCTTCAGATTGCATGGGCCCCTGAGGTTTCTTTTTGTTAAAAAATTATATATATGTATATATAATTATTTTTAAATATAATCCATCCAACCATCTCAACAGAGGGCGAGATGGTTGGATGGCATTACCGACTCGATGGACATGAGTTTGAGCAAACTCCAAGAGATGGTGAAGGACAGGGAAGCCTGGCATGCTGCAGTCCATGGGGTTGCAAAGAGTCAGACATGACTGAGGGACTGAATAACAAAATCATTCTTGGTTGTGCTGGGTCTTCGTTGCTACTCATGGGCCTTCTCTGGTTGTGGTGACCGGGGGCTACTCTCTGCTGTACTGCGCAGGCTTCTCATTGTGGAAGCTTCTCTTGCTGCGAAGCATGGGCTCTGGGCACATGGGCTTCAGTAGCTGTAGCGTGTGAGTTGCAGCTCACGAGCTCGGGGTCAGTAGTTGCTGCACACAGGCTTAGTTGCTCCATGACGTGTGGAATCTTCCCAGACCAGGGATCGAACCCAGGTCCCCTGCATTGGCAGGTGGATTCTTATCCACTGTGCCACCAGGGAAGTCCCCTGGAAGATTTTTTATGGAAGAACATGAACTTCACCTATAATCAGGGTTCGAAAGTAAACAGACACTTCTGATGTAATAAGGGGCAGAAGGAGCAATGAAAGCCAGGTTGCAGGTAGGGACAAATGATGACTTATTGCTACGATTGAAGTCCTCTTACTATATTCCAGATTCCATTCTAGGCAACTAACATGTAAGAGCTCTTCTAATTAATCTTCCCAAACCTGATGAAGGAGGCCAGTTTTTTAATTTGGAGACTGAGGCACAGAGAATTTAAGTAACTTGTCCATAGCGACCCCCAGCTGGTAAGTGGCCAAGCTGGGCTTGAGGACACAGCTTTACACCCTGTGGCTCTCATTGAATTGACTCCTTGCCAGCACACCTGGGGCAGGAGAAATGGTGGTGGAAACAGGACTCTTTATTACCAGAGACATAATCAACTCTCCTGGGGAAAGCTTTCTTAGAGAACTGGGTGATCAAACAAAAGTTATTGTGGCATGAGAGGTGTCCTGCCCCTGAATTACAGGAGTGAGACATCAGAGAGGAAGTTGCTGCTTACCAGATGGAGAAGGAGGTAAATTCTGGAGACTGGCAGGCAGGGAGTGGAAGGCTTTCAGAAAGCAGTGGCTGCAGACGGACCAGGCATAGGAACCAGTGCCTCTGTGGTCTGGGGTAGGTCAGATGACCCAAATGCAGTGTTGACTCCTTATTAAAGCTAAGTAGCAAATGGTGCGGAGAAGGCAATGGCACCCAACTCCAGTACTCTTGCCTGGAAAATCCCACGGATGGAGGAGCCTGGAAGGCTGCAGTCCATGGAGTCACTGAGGGTCGGACATGACTGAGCGACTTCACTTTCACTTTTCACTTTCATGCATTGGAGAAGGAAATGGCAACCCACTCCAGTGCTCTTGCCTGGAGAATCCCAGGGACGGGGGAGCCTGGTAGGCTGCTGTCTATGGGGTCGCATAGAGTCTGGTACGACTGAAATGACTTAGCAGCAGCAGCAGCAGCAGCAAATGGTGAGGAATCAGGATGCTGGAAGCCCAGATTTACAGCCAGACACCAGAACAACTTATTCCCTTTTCTTCTTTTTAAGACTTTTTATTGGAGTATATCAAAGGTACAGGAAATATACATGCCATGTGTCTAGTTCAATGAACATTTATAGACTTACCCAACCTGTGACCAGGATTAAGAATCAAAATGTAACCAGCACCCAGAAGTACCACTTTTGTCCCCTGTTATCCCTCCTCAGGGGCGCCACTATCCTGACTTTTAAAATCTTTGTTTCATTTTGCCTGATTTTTATCCTCCCCCACCTCCTTTATTCTAATTGCTTTATTGAGTTAAAAATTTTGTAAACTGATGAAATATATGTGAGAAAAGAGAGAAGTGTAGTTTTTTTTTTTTTTTTTAATGAAATTTAAGCTGAATGCTTTGGTAAAGGCTAAACAAAGGCCGTTCCAAAAAAAAAAAAAAAATGCTGATAAAGTTAGTGTGGGTGAAAGTAAAAAGTGAAAGTGAAAGTCGTTCGGTTGTGTCCGACTCCATGGAATTCTCCAGGCCAGAATAATGGAGTAGGTAGCCATTTCCTTCTCCAAGGGATTTTCCCAACCCAGGGTTCGAACCCAGGTCTCCCACACTGCAGGTGGATTCTTTACCAGCTGAAGCATCAGGGTATGAGCTAAGCATAAAAGATTGGGAAAAAGAATAAAAATCTCAGGGGATACCATGGTGAGATTGCTTTGCAAGTGCCTTAAACTTGTTTGGCTTTCAAGAAGTCAAATCTGGAAATCATAGTTAATGCGTTATGCTTACGATTGAAGCAGAACAAAAACAAAAACAAAACTTAGAACACCAATGAATGGATCTACATTTAAAAAAAATAAAATAAGGCCTTAGTTCAGTTCAGTTCAGTTGCTCAGTCATGTCCGACTCTTTGCGAC
Source organism: Capra hircus (assembly GCF_001704415.2). Classification (NCBI taxonomy): domain Eukaryota; kingdom Metazoa; phylum Chordata; class Mammalia; order Artiodactyla; family Bovidae; genus Capra; species Capra hircus. The sequence continues at coordinate 8,367,204 of NC_030830.1, read as the reverse complement.
CCCATGGACTGCAGCATGCCCAGCTTCCGTGTCCATCACCAACTCCCAGAGCTTGCTCAAATTCATGTCCATTGAGTTGGTGATGCCATCCAACCATCTCATCCTCTGTCGTCCGCTTCTCCTTCTGCCTTCAGTCTTTCCCAGCATCAGGATCTTTTTCAATGGGTCAGTTCTTAGCATCAGATGGCCAAAGTGAGTTTCAGCTTCAGCATCAGTCCGCCCAATGAATATTCAGGACTGATTTCCTTTAGGATTGACTGGTTGGATCTCCTTGCAGTCCAAGGGACTCTCAAGAGTCTTCTTCACCACCAGAGTTCAAAAGCCTCCGTTCATTGGTGCTCAGCTTTCTTTATAGTCTAACTCTCACATCCATACATAACTACTGGAAAAACCATAGTTTTGACTAGATGGACCTTTGTTGGGGAAGTAATGTCTCTGCTTTTTAATATGCTGTCTATGTTGGTCATAGCTTTTCTTCCAAGGAGCAAGTGTGTTTTAATTTCATGGCTACAGTCACCATCTGCAGTGATTTTGGAGCCCCCCAAAATAAAGTCTGTCAATGCTTGCATTGTTTCCCCATCTATTTGCCATGGAGTAATGGGACCAGATGCCATGATCTTAGTTTTTTGAACGTTGCATTTTAAGTCAACTTTTTCACTCTCCTCTTTCATCCTCATCAAGAGGCTCTTCAGTTCTTCACTTTCTGCCATAAGGGTGGTGTCATCTGCATATCTGAGGTTATTGATATTTCTCCTGGCAATCTTGATTTCAACTTGTGCTTCATCCAGCCGGGCATTTTGTGTGATGTACTCTGCATATAAGTTAAATAAGCAGAGTGGCAATAAACAGCCTTGATTTACTTCTTTCCCAATTTGGAACCAGTCTGTTGTTCCATGTCCAGTTCTAGTTGTTGCTTTTTGATCTGCATACAGACTTCTCAGGAGGCAAGTAAGGTGGTCTGGTATTTCCATCTCTTGAAGAATTTTCCATCCATCTCTTGAAGAATTTTCCATAGTTTGTTGTGATCTACACAATCAAAGGTTTTGGCATAATCAATAAAGCAGAAGTAGATGTTTTTCTGGAACTCTTTTGCTTTTTCTGTGATCCAGCAGATGTTGGCAATTTGATCTCTGGTTCCTCTGCCTTTTCTAAATCCAGCTTGAGCATCTGGAAGTTCACAATTCATGTACTGTTGAAGCTTAGCTTGGAGAATTTTGAGCATTACTTTGCGAGCGTTGGAGGTGAGTGCAATTGTGTGGTAGTTTGAGCTTTATTTGACATTGGCCTTCTTTGGGATTGGAATGAAAACGGATCTTTTCCAGTCCTGTGGCCAACTGCTGAGTTTTCCAAATTTGCTGGCATATTGAGTGCAGCACTTTCACAACATCATCTTTTAGAATTTGAAAAAGCTAAACTGGAATTCCATCACTTCCACTAGTTTTGTTTGTAGTGATGCTTCCTAAAGCCCACTTGACTTCACATTCCTAAAGCCCACTTGACTGGCACCATGTGGCTGTGGCTGCTGCCCCTTGTGGTGCTCCCCAGCTTGCTGCAGCTGGCATTCTCCACCAAAAAAAGATACCCCATGTCCAAGGACAAAGGAGAAGCACCAGTAAGATGGTAGGAGGGGCAAAATCATGTTTAGAATGAAACCCCATACCCACCAGAGATGCTCGGAGGGCTCAAACAAAACCTTGTACGCTCCAAGACCCAGGGACCCCACAGAGACTGAGTCAGACCTGTGTTTGAGTCTCCTGTGGAGGGACGAGACAGCAGTGGCCTGCCGCAGGGGCAGGGGTCTGGGTGCAGCTACCTGATAACACAGCCTGTGACATAAGCCCTCTTGGAGGAGGTCACCATTAACCCCACCATAGAGCTGCCAAGCAGATGACCCCCACAAACTGCAGAACAATTATACCAAAGAAATTCTCACACTGTTAAGAAAGTTCTGGTACCCATAACAGATTTCCCAACCTGGGGATCTGACAAAGGGACTGAGAACTCCCAGAGAATTTGACTTTGGAGGCCAGTGAATTTGATTACAGAACTTACACAGGACTGGGGAAACAGACTCTTGGAAGGCAAAAACAAAACCTTGTGTGCACCAGGACCCAGGAGAAAGGAGCAGTGACCCCACAAGAAACTGACCCAGACTTGCCTATAAATGACCAGGAGTCTCCTACAGAGGTGTGGGTCAGAGATGGCCTGCCTCAGGGTCGGGGCACTGAGTCTGGCAATGTGTGCACGGGACCTTTGGAAGGAGGTTGCCATTATCTTCTTTACCTCCACCATAGTTTGGTCTCAGGTCAAACAACAGGGAGGGAACACAGCCCCGCCCATCACCAGAAGGGTGGATTAAAGATTTACTGAGCATGGCCCTGCCCATCAGAATAATATAAGGCCTTAGCCCCACATTAAAATATTGGAGTATGTATGTACATTTTAAAATTTTAATATAGAATGTTCCTGTCTTTATCATGTGTGATGATTATCCATTTCAGTGGACTCTCTAGCTTTGAGATATTATGTAAATTTAAGGTGTACGAGGGGCTTCCCAGGTGGCTCAGGGGTAAAGAATCCTCCTGCCAATGCAGGAGATGCAGGAGATGGGTGTTCAGCCTCTGGGTTGGGAAGATCCCCTGGAGAAGGAAATGGCAACCCACTCCAGTATTCTTTTTTTTTTTTTTTTTAATTTAAACAGCCAAACTTTATTTCTCATGATTCTGGAGCTTGGGAGTTCAAGATCAAGGTCCTATTCTTGCTTGAACAACCTCATGGATAGAGGAGCCTGGCCATCTTCATCTTCCATGGAGGCCACAGTGGCCTACAACAACCAGGAAGGCTTCAGGCATGGAATGCAGCCAGAGGAACTCTAGAAAGTTCCATCCAACCCCTTCAATTAGCACACAGAAGGCCTAGAGAGTTCTGTGACTTGTCCCTGGGAGCCACTGAGTGACTGCTTCAGTGGTCAGAACCAGGAGTCCTAGTCAAAGGTGAGAGGATGCACCTGTCACCCAAAGATGCTCAGATGAGGGTGGGGGAATTTACTGGTCTACAAAGTTAATTTGTTGAAGGTTAGGTGGTGGATGGCCTCAGTATCATTTGGAAACAGTGTCTGGAATGTTCCAAGACTCTCTACTCATCTCTTAGTTGAGTTTTTCCTTTCAGAAGACTTTCTTCCCAAAGCTGGAACTGCACATCTCAGTGTCACTACCAGAGAGGGGCCATCTCTCTTGGTTCTGATTGGTCTGATTAGGGCTTACACTTCCTCTTGTAGCTGGGGGAGGAGTGTTGGGGTGTGCTTGAATTGTCAGCCTCCTTTAGAAATATGTGGTTTTCTGGGGAGGAACAGTTCCCTCAGAGAAAGAGAAGAAGCATTTCCAGAAGAAGCAAGGGGTTCAGGCAGTAAAAACACTAGGTATCCATGGTTTCAGGTAAGATGCTTTGGGTTGCAAGTAATAAATCCTAACAGGGCAATTTGTTGGTTCACATGACTTAAAAAGATAGATCCTAGCTTCAGGAGCATTTTGATTAGATTCAAGCTCCTTTTCTCTGTTATTTCATTTTGTTGGCTATTTCCTGCGGTGAGTGTTAGTTGCATCCTCTAGCTAGCTTCCAGGACAAAAAATATTCATGTTACCTACTGAAATCCTCAGAGTCACTCTGACTGGACTGGGTTAGGTCATCAGCAGTCTAGCCCTGACTTATTTCGTTGATGGAACACACTAGCTGGTTTTTCCTGGGTCCTTGATCCATCTCTGGAGCTATGTTAGAACTGTCTTCCCTAGCAGGGAAACGTATAGATGGTAGGGTAGGGGAGCAAGGAACAGGGGCCCAGTGTATTACTAAAAAAAGTGAAGATAGGTTAAAGAAATTACCCCAGATCACACATCTAGTAAATGTTAGTTATAAGATTTGAGCTGGTCCATGTAATCCCCCGAGACCATGTGTGTTTGATTGGGATTCCTCTCACAGGATGCTGTTTCTCTTGTCTGTGCCTCATTACACTCTGCCTCAACCAGTAGCTTAAAATAGTGACAAGGTAGGATTTCTCATTCTATTCTGCAGTCTGAGCTGAGCTCATCAGGGTGTTAATTTTGTTCCAGGAGGCGTGGTCATCCAGGTCTTCTGCCTCCTCTGGGGCGGCTGGAAGAGCTGGGTGCTATTAGGCATTTCTATCTCCATTGGGATCCCAACAGTAGGCTAAACAGATTCCTTCATGTGGTGGCCCAGGCCTCCAAGAATAAGCATGAGCCTCTGCTTAACACCATCCTTGCCAGTTTTCACAAGACAAAATGAGTCACTTGGCCCAACCCAGCATCAATATGGGAGGAATCTACACAGTGCTGTGAACATCCAAAGGCTGAGGTTATTGGAGGCCACCCGGTGTAAGGACCACAGTGGGGTACTTTTGTCTGTTCTACTGAGGCAGAAACTATTCTGTCCCAAGATAAGGAGCAGGAGCCTCTTTTTTAAACATCTCTATTCTTTGAAGGAAATTACCATCCACAATCAATCCAATCAAGAACATAGCCTCTCCTTGGAAGCCTGGTCAGTGGGCTGTCAGAGGACCATTGCAAGGTGCAGCTGCTGCTGTCCTGCATCAGGGTCTGCTGGCAGCTCTGAAGCTAACGGCATTTGCAGTTTCCATCGCATCCTGGCTTTCACAGTATAAATTGTCCCAGATGTGCACTTTGGAGTATGGAGTTTTATTTTTATTTGGTTTTATTTTTTAAACACGGGCTGAACTTTGAGTTGTTGGACTTTGTTTTTTGTTTTCTTCCCCCACCCCCTTAGGTTTTGTTTTGAGAGCTTCATATGTCTAAAGCCACGGTAGGATGCCATAGCGTTCATCATCTTTTCCAGACACCCAAAGCATATGTTTTATTTGTGGCATTCCGCTGGGACAAAAAGCAGAGAAAGGGAGGCCACTTGTCACCCACCGAGTGGCCTCCTATAAGGTTCTTGTATGTTGTTCAGCTAATAAATGTCTAATCTCTGCTTTCCCAAGGACCTGAATTTGTCTGCTTTGTACTGGTTGTGGTCATTCCATTTCTTCTGTTGGTGAGTAGAGCAGCTTTAAAATTGGTACATTTTTCCTATAAGGGCTTCCCTGTGGCTCAGACAGTAAAGAATCTGTCTGCAATGTGGGAGGCCTGGGTTCAGTCCCTGGGTCCAGAAGATCCCCTGGAGAAGGGAATGGCAACCCACTCCAGTATTTTTGCCTGGAAAATCCCATGGACAGAGGAGCCTGGCTTTAAAATTAACATGTTTTTCCTATAAAGCTTATCTTTCTGATTCTATTTCTTTCCTTCCCCCCTTCTAATGTAAAACCAGTTTGAATATATTCAGGTTGCTAAATTGCAGGGTTAGGATTTGTCAAGTCCCATATTCTTATCAAATCCATTTTTTGAGGGTGAGAATGTTTATTTTCTGTTTTCCTTCAAGGGACATGGTGCAACGGTTTTCTTAATTCAGCTCCACTTCTTTCCACATATGGATGCTGTTTAAAGCTTCGTATTTTATTATGTCCTCTCATTTCAAATATCTGAATTTAGCTCTTTTATCTCCTAGCTTGGCATTTTTTGGAGGAACTTATTCTATTGATGTGTCCACCCCACTTTAGCTGTTTCTCTAACTCTGGTTTCACGGCTCATAAAGAAGAAACAATTTGAGAGTGTCACATTCCTGGGGACTCTTCAGTGGTAAAATGTTTTGAAGTCGGATGATGGCTCCGTCCAGTGAATTTCCAGACCATTTGCAAATAGTGAGTCGAATTTCCATCCTAGTCTAGAAAATCAAAATTGGGTATCAGTTTCCCTTTTTGAGATGCTGAACTTAGAGAATGCCGTTAGACTACCTATAGCTTTTGGAATCTCTGGGTGTGCAGATGGCTTACCTGAGCGTTCATTAAAGCCTGAGCCTATATATACTGCTGCCAGCCTCAGTCGGTCACTGGTGTCTGGCTCAGTGCAACTGAGAACCATCAGAAGGGAGAAGATCACACGCTGTGAGATAACTTAGGGCTTATGGGCCACTTCTCTTATACGTAAGGGTGTTCCAGCCACATGGGAGGTCAGATACGGGTTCTCCCAGGGCTGAAAGAAATCTGAGATATCACCTATTTTCATTTATTAAATGATCTTTTCCAGCTAAATAAGGCTGTTTCCTGGCTTAGGACAATTTTCATGGATGATTTCTGACTTTCATTGCCTTTTTGAAATGTAAGCCAAATCCTGTGTATTAGAATTGACTTTATTTTTTGGGGCTCCAAAATCACTGCAAATGGTGACTGCAGCCATGAAATTAAAAGACGCTTACTCCTTGGAAGAAAAGTTATGACCAACCTAGATAGCATATATTCAAAAGCAGAGACATTACTTTGCCAACTAAGGTCTGTTTAGTCAAGGCTATGAGTTTTCCAGTGGTCATGTATGGATGTGAGAGTTGGACTGTGAAGAAAGCTGAGCACTGAAGAATTGATCCTTTTGAACTGTGGTGTTGGAGAAGACACTTGAGAGTCCCTTGGACTGCAAGGAGATCCAACCAGTCCATTCTGAAGGAGATCAGCCCTGGGATTTCTTTGGAAAGAATGATACTAAAGCTGAAACTCCAGTACTTTGGCCACCTGATGCGAAGAGTTGACTCATTGGAAAAGACTCTGATGCTGGGGGGGATTGGGGGCAGGAGGAGAAGGGGACAAAAGAGGATGAGATGGCTGGATGGCATCATGGACTCGATGGACGTGAGTCTGAGTGAACTCTGGGAGTTGGTGATGGACAGGGAGCCTGGCGTGCTGCGATTCATGGGGTCGCAAAGAGTCGGACATGACTGAGCAACTGAACTGAACTGAACTGAACTGAAGCCTCCATCTTGGTCTTTCCCTGTTAGGGCTTGTGGGAGGCCCTGAGCAGGCCCATTTCCATGGAGAATTTTATACTAGCCCTTCAGTGATCTGTGTGCCCCTCCTACAGTGTAGAGTTGTCTTCCCAGCCCATATAGATTTAGGTGGACTCATCAGATTGACCATCCAGATTCTGGCCAATGGACTATGGGCAGAAGTGATGAAACCGCTTCCAGATCTGGCCCCCAGCCCGTCCTGAGTGATGCCGTATGTGTGTTCCCTCCCGGGGTGCACACTGATGTCAGCTCCCAGGGCCAAGGGGATGGGAACCATGTGTGCAAGAGCCTCTGCCAACTGGGTCCACAGTGGCTGTGTGAACCGAGGTCTGCCTGCTCTGTTCCCTGCCTCATGCCCCGCCCTCACCACTAGTCTACCACTTGGCTTATGTAAGAAAAATTCAGCAACACTTTTTGTTAAGCCTCTGAGGATTTGTAGCACGTTGGTTATGACAGAGTGTATTAGCTGAACTCATACTCAGGGAATTTCTCATGGGCTGCTGGCCACCACTTCCACGTTGGGCACACCCATGATGAAAAAGTCAGGAGACCTCTCCCTGGTCTCAGGTCTTCGTTTCTTCTCAAGCTTGCCAAAGCTTGTGGATAGAAATGCTTGATTATCCTTGCGTTTCACTTCTGCTTCCCTGGAACCGAGGGCTGGTTCTCTGCGGCCCAGGCCTAAGATGAAACTGATCTGTAATGATGATTGCTATTCTCTGTGTTATTGACAAGCATTAAGCCCCTGTTATCTGTCTAGAGAAATACTCAGACAGTAAAGAATCTGCCTACAGTCCATGGAGTCACAAAGAGTTGGACACGACTGAGTGACTAACATACATAACATACATTTGTCTAGCCCCGGGCTGGGACTGAGAGAAATAGTAAAGAATATAGTTTTTCTCCTCAAATTGTATCAGTTAAGTAGAGAAGCAAGATATTCATATAGAAATCAACCAGAGGATAACACGCTGCCTTATGTAAACAGAGTCTGTAGGAATTCAGCAAAAGGAAAGATTCGTGTGGACTGTATTTCATTGGAGAAGCGACCCGCAGAGCTAAGGATTCTACTTGGTCTAGAAGAGAGTCTGGGCACCAGAGTATAATGAGTGAGAATGGGCCCAACATGAAGTCACATGTGCCCGGCTGAACACAAGGAGAACCTGTTCTCTTCTCTGTGGAGGAATAGAATAAGGTTTGGCCGAGAAAAGCTGAGGATCTGAGGTGACTGGAGAAGGCTGGAGGGGTGGGGAAAATGACTGGTGTTTACACTCAGTTCTTCCTGGGTTCCTCCTGGTAGAGGAAGACAAGATAGAGGTGGAAGAGCCTTGGGTTGGTTTCCCTTGTTCTAGGCCTCGAGGGGACATAACTGCTCTGAGGGGCCCTTGTCCATGGGTCACACTCCCCTCATCCAGTGTGTGCTGAAGTCAGCTCAAATGGGTTTGAGAGCGTTGATGGACACCTTTACACAAATTTTGCTTGCCAGTTGCTAAAGGCATCTATTATGATTATGAATTAAACTGTGTAAGTCTTATACAAATTTAAAATTTTACAAATTATATGAAAACAAAGTTAAAGCTCAAATGCATCAATTGCCTAGTATTGGGTATGTTTTTCTATTATCTGTGCTCTGGAGTTTCTTACAACTATTATAACTGATCAGTGATCTCACGGGTTGAATTAACTCACCACGTTCATATGTGAAGTGCTAATCTACCAGTCTCAGAATGTGACCTTATACGGAAATAGGGCTTTTGCAGATGTAACTAGTGAAGATGAGGTCATTAGGGTGGTCCATTCATCCGATATGCCTGATGCCCTTATAAAAAATGGAAATTTGGACACAGACGTACATACGGAGAGAACACCATGTGAACATGGAGAGAAAGATCAGGGCGATGCTGCAGAAGCCAAGGAATGCCAGAGACGGCCAGGCAATCCCCAGAAGGTGGGAGGCAGGCCTGGAACTGGTTATCCATCACAGCCCTGGAAAAGAACCACTCTGCTGACACCTTGATCTGAGGCTTCCCAGTCCCCACAACTCTGGTTGAAGGCACCTCATCTCTGGTGTCCTGGGAGGCAGCCCCAAGAAGCGAATCCAGGTGGAAACACTATATTGTGTAATGATGTGTTGCTGTTCATCGCTCCCCAACTCCGCCCCACCCACTGCCCCCGGCACCCTGGCCGGCTCCTACAGCTCCTCCTTCTTTGAGAGCCTGAAATCCACCAGAGTATGCTGATTTGTAAACAAACACCACAAATTAGGGTTTGATTCATCGTTTCCGTGTTTGCTTAGACAGAGGGTTGGCAAAAAGCAGCCTGTGGGCCAAACCCGGGCCCCCTCCTGTTTTTGTAAAAGTTTTATAGGAACAGGGCTGCACTCATTCATTGACCTGTTTTCCGTGGCTGCTGTCACATGGGAGGGGCAGGGGTGGCTCACAAAGCTGGCAAAATTTATCATCTGTCCCTTTAGAGGAGAAGTCTGTTGACCTTTGGCCTGCACTTGAGAAAGCGATGTGGGCAATGTTAAAAACACAGATAAAACTTTAAAGCGTGCCCGTGGGTAGCCGTTACATTGTGATAGCACCAAAAACTGAGAAAATGTAGTATTTGAAAACTATGATCTGATTCCAGAGTGGTTGCTCTGGTTTATCAGGGACAAATAAGTGAAGATCTGACATAGATCTTGGTAGTTTCATTGTCTTCTTGTTTATATAAATAAAAATGTGTCATATGTGTCAGAGCATATGTGTCAGAAGTATCCTTGTTTGTCAGTTGCCACCGTAGGGTTGGCAATAGACATGAGCATTTGCGGAAAATCGGTGGAAGCATCTGTGAGAATCAGTTGACTATAGGGCATTTATTTATGTGTATTTATAATAAACCAATGCATGTATGAAGTAAAAGTCACTCAGTCGTGTCCAACTCTTTCAACCCCATGGATTGCAGTCCATGGAATTTTCCAGGCCAGAATACTGGAGTGGGTAGCCTTTCGGTTCTCCAGGGGATCTTCCCAACCCAGGAATCAAACCCAGGTTTCCCGCATTGCAGGCAGATTCTTTACCAGCTGAGCCACAAGGGAAGCCCGGGTGTGGAGTGAGTAGCCTATCCCTTCTCCAGTGGATCTTCCCAACCCAGGGATTGAACCTGGGTCTCCTGCATTGCTGGCGGATTCTTTGCCAACTTGTATGTATACACAATGCATGTATACACAAGCACATACCTGTGTCCCTTGGAGAGCCTGTGGTTGAACAGCCTCCAGCTCACCATGCCCCCATCTCCGTGCAGTACTCACAGCTGAGCAGAGGCCACCCAGCTCGTGGGTGTGTTGCCATATGACTTTGGCCTTGGCTTGGTTTCACTCCTGTGCAGGTTTGGCTTGTCAAGGAGAGCACTGCTGGTGGGAACAACTGTGGTAGAAAAGCTCAGGGGCACCAAGGAGCTCGGCTTGGCTAAAATCTGCTCCGGGAGAGGGAACAGCAAGCGCCAAGAGTTCTGGGGTGAAGTGGGCCTGCTGACGGAAGGCCTCAGAAGCATATCCAAGTTCGGACGTGCCCCCCGCAGCAGCAGAAGTCCCTCTGCAAGGGAATGACAGGGTGAAAGCGCTGACTCCACAAGACAGGTCAGGGGCCAATGTGAGGGACGCACAGAAGACTAGCCAGAGACTACTGCAGCCTTCGCCTTAGAAAAGGCCTCGGAGCGTGATGGCTCGGCTCGAGGCCTGTGTTCTGACATTTGGAAAGAAGACTTGCAGAGTCTTAAGAAACGGGATCCTTGTTTGATTGTGGAAGTCTCAGTGGACCCCAGAGCTTACAAAACAGAAAAACAGAAAAGCAGTCTGAAAAGCTTTGCCAAATGACCGGCACATGCCTTTCTCCTGTCCCTCTGTTGCTTTCCGGATATTTAGTAGAAAGGAAGAGGCAGTTTTTCAGTAACGTTTTCTCCGCCACAGACATGCATGGAGGATCTCATTTTAAAACAGCCTATACCTTCGCAGGAAGTTGGGAAGACTGGGGGGCTCCATGGAGACTATCTGCGGGGGTTCCTGTCGCATCTGGGATTCACCCCTCTCAGAGCCCTATACCCTCTGCCCAGTGCTCCCTGACCTGTGAGGGCAGATACAGAGGTTGTCCCCACAGTGTGGCAGAGACCCAGTAGCTGCCTGTGCCTTTGGGAACCTGTCACCACCCCCTCACCCTGATCCGGCAGTGACTTCAACCAGCATCTTCTCAGAGCCCCTTTCCCCATCCGGAGCACGTGTCCACTGCCTCTTCCTTTTGGGCCCGGGTTGACAGAGGCAGGAAGGATTTAAGGAGATCCAGTTTGATGCTCTGGAATGAAGCCCTCAGACCAGTTTGCTTCTAGCCTGCCGAGTGGGGTCCAGTCCTGGCTGGGCTGTGCCTCTCTCCTGATGCAAGGTGGGGTCAGTCTCTCCCCCATGGCCCTGCCCAATGCTCCAGACTCCTAAGAACTAGGGTTTGGGTTTGTTCTCACCCGTCTCCCTGTGCCTGCAGAAATGGATTCCTGTCCTGGTCGCTAGCCCCCTGGCCTCCGTCACCCGCTGACAGATGGTCAGACAGTGGCCCAGCTGCCTGTCTTCCCACATCTCCCAGTGTGTCCTGTTGCTAGACTGCCCCTCTCTCCCTTCTGAATTGGGCTTCAAGTAGGCAGTGGGCCTTCCAGGTGGTTCAGTGGTAAAAGAACCTGCCTGCCAATGCAGGAGACACAGGAGATGAGGGTTCAGTCCCTGGGTGGGGAAGATCCCCTGGAGAAGGAAACGGCAACCCACTCCAGTATCCTTGCCTGGAAACTTCCAAGGACAGAGGAGCCTGGCAGGCTACAGTCCACGGGGTCGCGGAGAGTGGGACACAACTGAGCACGCGTGCGACGACAAAAACAATGCAGTGGAAAAGACAATAACTGAAATCGACCAGACTGAGGCTCAGACGACTTGTCACGAAGTAGCTGTGCGGTCTTGGGCAAATTATTTAACCTCTCTGAGCCACAGTTTCTTAATCTGTGCAAAGGAGATAAGATAGCAATTTGTTCTTAGGAATAACAGAGAGAATGTAGGTGGAGAGTCTGTCATTTAATGGACATAAACGTGGGCAAACTCTGAGAGTTGATGAGGGACAGGAAAGACTGGTGTGCTGCAGTCCGTGGGGTTGCAAAGAGTTGGACATGACTGAGCGACTGAACAACAACAACAATTTCAGGTCCACCCATCCAGAGGTCATTCAAATGCAGATTCTGGTTCAGTCTCTCTGGGGCTGGGTCTGAGCCTCTGTCTGAGTTTCTGAGCTTCTCCCAGCTGGTGCTGACACGACTGGGCCCCAGACCACCCTTTGAATTGCCGGACATGACATTGACTCCCTTCTGAGCATTTGCAGCCTCTAACACCTGCCGTATCCCAGAAGGAGGCCCTCACTTCAGGCCAGAGACCCCTGGTCTGCCCTCCCACCTCTCCCACCCTGACAGGTCTGTTTCCACCTTTCATAACCCAGGGGACCAGCAACAGGGAGGAACTCTTTGCAGATGAAGAAAAGAAACGTGGCTGTTTGGTGGTGAATTTAAAAGAGGGGAATTGGGGCTTCCCTGGTGGCTCAGTGCAAGGGAAGGGCCTCCTGGATTCTCAGGTAAAGAATCCGCCTGCAGGAGACAAGGGTTCGATGCCTGGTCCAGGAAGATCCCACATGCCGCAGAGCAACTAAGCCCATGCCCCACAGCTACTGAGACTGTGCTCTAGAGCCCGGGAACCACAACTGCTGAACCCACGTGCCGCAGCTACTGAAGCGCCCCTCCCCCAGAGCCTGTGATCCCTAGCAAGAGACAGTGAAGAAAGTGAAAGTGTTAGTTGCTAAGTCGTGTCTGACTCTTTGCAACCCCATGGACTGTAGCCTACCAGGCTCCTCTGTCCATGGGAATTCTCCAGGCAGGAATACCGGAGTGAGTTGCCATGCCCTCCTCCAGGGGATCTTCCTGACCTGGGGATCAAACCCAGGTCTCCAGCATTGCAGGCAGATTGTTTACTGTCTGAGCCCAGGCACAGGAAGTCACTGCAGTGAGAAGCTCGCACGCCACATCTAGAGAGTAGCCCCTGCTCGCTGCAACTAGAGAAAGCCCACTCGCAGCAATGAAGACCCAGGACAGACAAAAATAACTGATCAAATAAAATTATAAAAATAAAAAAGAAATGGGGACAATGAAGGGGACAGACACTAGATGTGTAAGGGCCGCCACATCTATTTAGAATGTCTTATAACAGTTTTTTAAAATTTATGATGAATGAGCCCTCGAGAGCTGGGTGGTGGGGGAAAAATACTTTCAGGAAGGTCAAGGCTCTGTCCCTGACCATAAAAAGTAAGGAAACTTGCAGGAAGGAAGGCAAAAAACAATGAGGATATGTGTGTGGATTTGTGATCTAATTGGTTTTTATTCCGAGAAATGCCCCTTTTCTTCTCCTCCTTTATTTTTTCCCCCCTGCTGAGCACTTTTGTGTGAGACATTTGGACACGTGTGTCTCCTTGATCCAGACCAAAATCCCCCTCCTTCCCCAAGGCCCAGCTCACATCGCACATCCTCCACGTAGGCTGGAGTTAGCCCGCTCATTCCTGGGTCCCCGGGGTTTCTCCCCGCCATCCAGCCAGGGTGTGAGGCCCTGTCCCGGCAGAGGATCGGCAGTGGCTGCCTGGCTCACCTACCAGCTCACACCTGGGACTCCAGTGCTGCCAGGCTCTTCCGGGTAGACGGTTGGGGACCGAGGGGGAGCCGCTTGGTGTTTGCAAGTGGTTGTGACAGTGACTCTGCTACCAAACCCGTGCACCTCCACGGCTGACCTGGTCACCCTAGGTGGGTTCTGTCTCCTGCAGGGAGGCCCCATGAATGAAGAGCCTCTGTGATTTCCTCTCCATTCAGCCTCCCTGAGGCTCTGGCTTAGAGGGGGTGGGTGAGAAGATGGGGAATGACGTGTCTCCCATCTCCCCACACTTCGCTGATGGCTCAGACAGTAAAGAAGCTACCTGCAGTGTAGGAGACCCGGATTCAACTCCTGGGTCTGGAAGATCCCCTGGAGGAGGGCATGGCAACCCGCTCTAGTATTCTTGCCTGGAGAATCCCATGGACGGAGGAGCCTGGTAGGCTAGAGTCCATGGGGTCACAAAGAGTCAGACATGACTGAGCAACTAACATTTTCCCTTTTATCTCCACACTCCAGGGTCACACCTTACCAGGACAGTAACAGAGCTTTTTTTTTTTTTTTTTTTTAAATTGAAGGACAATTGCTTTACAGAGTTTTGTTGTTATCTGTCAAACCTCAACATGAATCAGCCATAGGTATACATACATCCCCTCCCCTTTGGAACCTCCCTCCCATCTGCCTCCCCATCCTACTCCTCATCGTATACTAACACATATATACGGAATCTAGAAAAATGGTACTGAAGAATTTATTTGCAGGGCAGCAATAGTGAAGGAGATCAGCCCTGGGATTTCCTTGGAAAGAATGATGCTAAAGCTGAAACTCCAGTACTTTGGCCACCTCATGCGAAGAGTTGACTCATTGGAAAAGACTCTGATGCTGGGAGGGATTGGGGGCAGGAGAAGAAGGGGACGACAGAGGATGAGATGGCTGGATGGCATCATGGACTCGATGGATGTGAGTCTGGGTGAACTCTGGGAGTTGGTGATGGACAGAGAGGCCTGGCGTGCTGCGGTTCATGGGGTCGCAAAGAGTTGGACACGACTGAGCGACTGAACTGAACTGAACTGGATAGTGACAGAGCTTTTTGGCTGATTTTCAGTTCATCTTCTCCTTCTCTGGTTGCTGGCAGTGGTCCAAGGGGAGCTGCACCGGGAGAGTTATTTCTAGCTCTCTGTGTGAGCCTCTTTTGCCCTGAGAGAGCCTTCATCCGAGGATGGGTCCATAAGGACAGTTTGTCCTTCTCCTGAGGCATCTCAGCTGCTCTTACCAGCTGGGTGGCTCTCCTGCCCTCAGCCTAGCTCTACCTGTTGGAAACTGCCTCGGTTACAGCAGCTTCCTCCCGCTCCGCATGCTGAAGTGCATCAGTCTTGCCTCGTGGACGCCTGTTAACACGGGTCCCCCCTGCTTTCTCGCCTCGTGCTGCGTGTTGTTGTTGTTCAGCTGCTCAGTCGTGTTTGACTCTTTGTGACCCCCCATGGACTGCAGCACGCCAGGCCTCCCTGTCCATCACCATCTCTCAGAATTTGCCTAAATTCAGGTCCATTGAATTGGTAATGTCATCCAACCATCTCATCCTCAGTTCAGTGGACTTCAGTCGCTTAGTCGTGTCCGACTCTTTGCGACCCCATGAATTGCAGCATGCCAGGCCTCCCTGTCCATCACCATCTCCCGGAGTTCACTCAGACTCACGTCCGTTGAGTTCGTGATGCCATCCAGCCATCTCATCCTCGGCCGTCCCCTTCTCCTCCTGCTCCCAATCCCAGCATCAGAGTCTTTTCCAATGAGTCAACTCTTCGCATCAGGTGGCCAAAGTTCTGGAGCTTCAGCTTTAGCATCATTCTTTCCAAGGAAATCCCAGGGTTGATCTCCTTCAGAATGGACTGGTTGGATCTCCTTGCAGTCCAAGGGACCCTCAAGAGTCTTCTCCAACACCACAGTTCAAAAACATCAATTCTTTGGTGCTCAGCTTTCTTCACAGTCCAACTCTCACATCCATACATGACCACAGGAAAAACCATAGCCTTGACTAGACAGACCTTAGTTAGCAAAGTAATGTCTCTGCTTTTGAATATACTGTCTAGGTTGGTCATAACTTTTCTTCCAAGGGGTAAGCGTCTTTTAATTTCATGGCTGCAATCACCATCTGCAGTGATTTTGGAGCCCAGAAAAATAAAGTCTGACACTGTTTCCACTGTTTCCCCATCTATTTCCCATGAAGTGATGGGACCAGATGCCATGATCTTCGTTTTCTGAATGTTGAGCTTTAAGCCAACTTTTTCACTCTCCTCTTTCACTTTCATCAAGAGGCTTTTTAGCTCCTCTTCACTTTCTGCCATAAGGGTGGTGTCATCTGCATATCTGAGGTTATTGATATTTCTCCCGGCAATCTTGATTCCAGCTTGTGTTTCTTCCAGTCCAGCATTTCTCATGATGTACTCTGCATATAAGTTAAATAAGCAGGGTGACAATATACAGCCTTGATGTACTCCTTTTCCAATTTGGAACCAGTCTGTTTTTCCATGTCCAATTCTAACTGTTGCTTCCTGACCTGCATATAGGTTTCTCAAGAGGCAGGTTAGGTGGTCTGGTATTCCCATCTCTTGAAGAATTTTCCAGGTTATTGTGATCCACACAGTCAAAGGCTTTAGCATAGTCAATAAAGCAGAAATAGATGTTTTTTGGAACTCTCTTGATTTTTCCATGATCCAGCAGATGTTGGCAATTTGATCTCTGATTCCTCTGCCTTTTCTAAAACCAGCTTGAACATCAGGGAGTTCATGGTTCACGTATTGCTGAAGGCTGGCTTGGAGAATTTTGAGCATTACTTTACTAGCATGTGAGATGAGTGCAATTGTGCGGTAGTTTGAGCATTCTTTTGCATTGCCTTTCTTTGGAATCGGAATGAACACTGACCTTTTCCAGTCCTGTGGCCACTGCTGAGTTTTCCAAATTTGCTGGCATATTGAGTGCAGCACTTTCACAGCATCATCTTTCAGGATTTGAAACAGCTCAACTGGAATTCCATCACCTCCACTAGCTTTGTTCGTAGTGATGCTTTCTAAGGCCCACTTGACTTCCCATTCCAAGATGTCTGGCTCTAGATGAGTGATCACATCATCATGATTATCTGGGTCATGAAGATCTTTTTTGTAGTACCCTCTTTTCCTTCTGCCTTCAATCTTTCCCAGCATCAGGGTCTTTTCCAATGAGTCGGCTCTCGCGTCAGGTGGCCAAAGTATTGGAGCTTCCGCTTCAGCATCAGTTCTTCTAATGAGTAGTCAGGGTTGATTTCCTTTAGGGTTGACCGGTTTGATCTCCTTGCTGTCCAAGGGACTCTCAAGAGTATTTCCAGCACCGCAGTTTGAAAGCATCAATTCTTTGATGTTCTGCCTTCCTTATTGTCCAACTCACACGTTCATACATGACTACTGGAAAGACCATAGCCTCGACTATAGGGACCTTTGTCAGCAAAGTGATGTCTTTGCTTTTTAATGCATTCATATAGATATATGATTTTGAAGACTAGGATGGATTGTCCACAGGGGCAAGAGGCATGGCTGATCTATCTTTATGTCATTTTCATCAATGGTATTTGAAAATACAGACTCAGTGGGTGACTGGAAAATTGGTAGTGGTAAAGAATCCACCTGCCAATGCGGGACAAGCAGGAGACACGTGTTTGATCCTTGGTAGGGAAGATGCCCTGGAGGAGGAAATGGCCACCCACTCCAGTATGCTTGCCTGGAGAATCCCATGGACAGAGGAGCCTGGAAGGCTACAGTCCATGGAGTCACAAAGAGTTGGACACGACTGAGCGGCTGAGCACACAGCGTCTAGTAAGCCCGTCTCACTTCCATCTGGAACTGGTACTCTTGTGCTTCTGTGTCCTGTCTCAGCCAGCATGGGCTCTTGAGTCTTTTTCCACAGTTGTGATGAGCAGATACACTCCAGTTGCTCTACCACATAGATCCTAAGAAGAACATCACTAGGCCGTTTTAAAGTCGAAAGCCAAACAGTATCATATTTGGAAGCACAAGATTTTTTTTGGCAAATGCCGAGACTAGAAAAGTAAGCTGAAATGCCAAACACTTGTGTTAAAATCCTTTAAACATTATAATGAATAGTTTTTTATTTTTCTGACTTTGGAAACGATCCTCTGCAGAGCTAAGCACCTCCTCTGATCCTGGCAGCGGACTCAGGCTCCTGTGGCCTTTGAATGTGGTGAGTCTGGGAGCTGCTCTGGTCCTGGTCATTGGCAGCAGCAGGAGAGGGGGCCGGGGGCTGGACGTATGGGCCTCTTTCAGGGCAGTGAGAGAAAGCATCGACGACTGGCAGAAAAGCAAAGGGGGTTGGGGAGGGAGGACAGTATGGACCAGAAACGCAGCATCTCTTTAGCTCACTGCTTCCTCCTCCATCTCTGCACCCCTCCACCCCACCCCCCAAGGCTCAGCCTCCCACACAGCATCATCACCAGGGGTGGGTTGGAATTTGCTTTAATGCTGAGAGCCCAGCTCCGGTATGACCGTGAATCATGAGGCTGAGGGTGCAGCCCTGGAATGTAGTGAGGTTACCCTGTGATGTGATCCTGCCAGGCAGACTGACTGGGGAGCCGTCTCTGCAACCTCTGCCCGGGACACTGACGTTGTCCTGAGATCTGTCAGCTGCAAAAGTGTTCATATCGCGTTCCGGCTTCCGTGTTGTCTTGGTGATGCCCAGAGCCCCTAACTCAGGACAGCTGACTGACCTTCTAGGGGAAAGAGTGGCTTCTCCGGGCTGCCAATTCCTCCCCGTCCTGGTCAACTTTGCTTCTCCGGGTGGGGTTTAGGCGGCAGATTGACTTGGTGGCTGTTTGCTTCCAAGTGGCCTTTCTGTCACGGTGCTTCCTTCCTTGGTCTTCCCTCAGTGCCTCGCAGGCTCTCGTTTTTCTTTTTTTAAATGGATAATAATAGTGAACTTAAAAAAAACCAGGTTGGCTGTGCTGGATCGTCATTGCTCTCGGGGGCTTTCTCTAGTTGCGGCGAGTTAGGGCTACTCTGTAGTTACAGTGACAGGCTTCTGGTTGCCATTGTTTCTCTTTTTGTGGAGCACGGACTCAGTTGCTCCACAGCGTGTGGGATCTTCCCAGACCAGGGACTGAACCCATTGTCCCCTGCCTTTCAAGGTGGATTCCCATCCACTGGACTACCTGGGGAGCTCCCAGACCCTCACTGTAAATGAGTCTCCAGTCCTCTGCCTGTGGTCCAAGTGTCTCTGGGTAGAACTACCTCTTGAATCAGCTGAACCAGTTGCCACGTCTCCCAGTATGGGTTGTCGCTAGATTTTCCTTTTTTGGGGGTGGATATATCCTGATCTTCCCTGTAGCTCACATGGTAACGAGTCTGCCTGCAATGCAGGAGACTTGTGTTCGATCCTTGGGTCAGGAAGATCCTCTGGAGAAGGGAATGGCAATCCACTGCAGTATTCTTGCCTGGAGAATCCCATGTACGGAGGAGCCTGGCCCACTACAGTTCAGGGGTCACAAAGAGTCAGACATGACTGAGCAACTAGCACTGCTGCTGGGGTGGGTATATGTGTAAGCGTGGCTGTTGTTTAAATTTGTGGACTCCAGAATAGTTAATTAACATGCTCTCTACACTCCTCCCCAAAAGGAAAAGAATTTTCTTCTTTTAAGTTTTCTCCCTCTTCTTGGCCAAGCAACCCATTTAACCAAATTTAAATGCATCTGTTTTGCGAGGAATAGAGACATAGAGGCAATTTGCTGGTAGTAACTGAAGAGATCGGCTCCTTTCGTGGGCTCCCCCAGCGTCATCCTGGGCTCCTCGGTTCCTGCTGCCGGCAGGTGGGTTTTTATTTCTCATCTGGAGTTTTGTAGTCATGCTGGTTTCAGATCAGGGGACTGGGTTCCACGGTTGTATGACGAGTGCCTTCTTGGCATTTCAGCTGGTTTATAGCCTAATAGATCAAGCGCCTACTATGCTCAGCGCTCTGTACTGAGAACAGAAAGATGAATGATATCCCATGGTTGAGAGACTCGTAAGGAGGGAGGAAGTTATGTAAACTGGGATTGTCCTGTAAGGTGATAGGGGCAGGCGGGCCTGTGTCTATTTGTAACGTGAATGTTTCCAGGCTTTGCTGGCCTGTGGGCACAGATGAGGTCAAATTCACTGTCAGAACTCGAATTTCCCTGGCCTCTGCCCCCTCTCCCAGAGCACTGACCCTCAGCCAGTTGTGTCTATGAATCCCTGGTGTCCCTCTCAGGCTCTGTGGCTCGGCCCCTGGGGCGGTCTCTGCTCCCACCCTGCTTTTGGACCTGGCCTTTTCTGCCGCCAGCTTTCTGCTGAAGGGTCTGCCTGCCAACCCTCCCCTGGCTCCGGAGGATGGGCACTACCTTCCCTGCCGCTTGGCATCCCAGGCTTGGAAGCAGAGAGCATCACTCTCTATTTTGGGGTTCCACTTTGTTACCTGGGCAGGAAGCAGCATGACTGTGTTTCTGTGCCTCACACGGTCCTTTGGCTTCTGCCCGCCGCATCTCTTCCTGCAAAACTTGGGTATAAATCCATGGGGCCTGGTCCACGGCCAAAGCCTCTGATAAAGACAAGAAGCACCTCCTTGCTGACATCACCATTGCATAACTGCAGAAATTAACTCCCCTGTCAGTAAGAATCACCTCCTTAAGCAGACTGGCCACAGAGCCTCAGTTTCCAGTCATGGCCAGGCCAAATTCCTCTTGAGTATGTCCTTTCCTCCTCTTTATTTGGATCCCTTGTGGCCTCCCAGAGGTCACTGAAACTCTGAAACAGCTGTCAGAGATTCCTACCTGGCTTCCTGCCTCCAGTCTCTACCCTCCCCATCCTGAACCCAGAGTTACTTCAATAAATGGCCCTGCTTGGATGGGGTCCTGATGGAATCAGCTTTTTTCTACAAGATTCCTCTTGCCAGTGAGAGCAAGGTCCCAGGGTATCATTAAAATCACATTGCTGGTTATTGGTCTATTAAATATTTTTACAAATACAGTTTTTATTTTACCCATTTTCAAACAGAATTTGAAAAGTTCCATTCATCTTTCTAGTTAGTCCCAGCCCATCCGTATCGAGGGGAATGGCCATTTAGAATCAATATCTTTATTTATTCCACATGGACATCTATGAAACTGGCAAGGATTAGAACTCTTATGGAGAAGCTGAGCCTTACCAAATTTCAAAAAGAAAGACTGGAATTAGGCCGACCATAACTTTATTCACTGTTGGCTTTGAGGCCTCTATCTGAAATGGATTTTCTAGAGAATGCTACCCTGCTCTGAAGTATCATGTATACATATTGATGAAAACCACTGGATGAACAAAGTGGTGAAAACAGAACATCAGGGTATTAATTAGGCACCATATGAATCAGATCGCGATATGAGAAATCGGGACACTGAGACTTCCTCAAAGAGCTGGCTCTTAACATTGACCAGAGCAAAAAAACTACAGTCAGAACATTTAAAGAATGTTTTGCTAAGACCAGAAAAGAGCCATAAGGACTTATGCATTATGCTTATGCATTAAATTATCACTTAGGAAGATTCTATCACAATGCCTACAGTTTAGATTTTTTTTTGCTGTGTTCATTTTGAAGGGAAGAATGAACTTCAGGAAGCTCTTTTTTAGTATGCACTCCGCAAGATATGGCTTTCCAGGAGGCGCTAGCGGTAAAGAATCCACCAGGCAGTGCAGGAGACACAAAAGACACAGATTTGATCCCTGGGTTAGGAAGATCCGCTGAAATAGGAAATGGCACCCTACTCCAGTATTCCTGTCTGGAGAATCTCATGGACAGAGGAACCTGGTGGGCTACGGTCCATAGGGTCACAGAGTCAGACATAGCTGAAGGGGCTTAGCACGCACACATGACCTGAACTCCATCACTGAGGAGATTACTCAAAGAAGTAAGTCAGGATCTGGGTAAGGGAGGCAGGCACCCCCATCTTTATCATCAGACAAAGAAAATGTCATCATTTTATCCCTACAGTATTTGTTATAAGGTCAAGACTGATTGTAGAAAGAGACCCAGGCAGGGAAATCTCCACCAGGGGAAAACACATTGCCCTTGTGTCTGAAGGATGGGCAGGTGTTAGACAGCAAGCAGGTCTCAGTGGGAACGAGTGACGTGGGGTGGACATGAGATGGCAGAGTCCAGGGCTTGTGTCTTGGAAAAGGGATGTGTTTGGAATAGGAGATGTTTCTAGGAGGGTAGGGCTTTATTACTAGGGCTGTGAGAGCCAGGGAATGAAGCTTAGATTTAACCCTGCAGGAAGATGGATGCCATGGAACAATAATGA
This sequence comes from Capra hircus, assembly GCF_001704415.2. Classification (NCBI taxonomy): domain Eukaryota; kingdom Metazoa; phylum Chordata; class Mammalia; order Artiodactyla; family Bovidae; genus Capra; species Capra hircus. The sequence goes on along the minus strand of NC_030830.1, from coordinate 8,345,287 downwards.
GATAGACTTGGAGAGGAAACCCCAGTTCGAGGGTGTCGTAATTTGAGGGTTAGGTGTGTGGTCTTGGTGGGAAGGACTAGATGCAAAGGACAACTTACAGAGAAAAAGTGCTGAGACTTGGAGACGGACGGTTATGGGAAGGGAAGGGAAGTGATGGTAAGCATGACACCAGGCTCGGGGCCCCTGGAGCCCTGGGTACCAAAAATGCGAGGGGGACCTGGGCCAGAGGGAAGCGTATGAATTTTGCTTTGGCTGTTTGAGTTTAAGAAAATGATGAGAAACCTAAGTGGAACTTCACAGCGGGCTGCCTCTGAAGTCCTGGAGACACGTCTGCTTGGAGGTGATGACTGAACCTGTGAGCTTTGAAAAATGTCCTGTTAGAGAGAGTGAGGAAGAAAGAGCAGGAGTCCAAGTCAGGGCCAGAGCCTGGACATAGAAGGGCAGCCTATGAAGGGAACAAATGTTTCCAGCCGACACTCATCCTGCGTGATGGCTTGCTGCCTGCTGCCGGGTAGAAGGGTGGGGTGGTGGGGGTGAGGGGCTTAGGGAGGGGAGAGAAGCACGGTATCCCACCTACAGCACAGCGGCGACCCCAGCTTGCCATGGAGACAGGTAATGCAGGACTGGAAGCCGAAGAGATGAAGGTGATTCTCTGCATTATTTAACTCACCCATTTTGATGTCTAGTTCAAGGCCTGATTGTATACATGGCGCCCTCAGTCAGGCTTATTGTCCATATTATCAATTGCCTAAGCCAGTGATTAGAAGAGGACTCTGTATTTAGGGTTGCCAGATCTAGCAAATAAAAAATATAGGATGGCCAGTTATGTTTGAATTTCAGATAAACAATGGAAAAAGTGTCAAAAAAAAAAAAAAGTGCTGTAAAGACCAATTTTTAGCAGCTGAACAGCTCGGTTAGTTCAGGGTCATGGGGATGCATTTAGAAGAACTGGATATTACCTCATCGTGGAAGGCTCCGTACAGGATGCTGACCTTTAGAAAACCCCAAGTCCAGCGTAACACAATGATTTTATTTATAGACTGACAAGGATCTCAGACAAAAGTGATGCGTAGGGAGAAATGCAAAGAAGGAAGGGGCAAGCCATAGAAAGCTGAGACTGAACTGAAAAGGAACCCCCCGGCCAAATCTGAGACACATGAAGCTTTTGTCAGTTCCTGTGATTAGCAGGAAGTCGAGATGACTCACGGCGTCCAGTCACCCTTGCTCCATGCTCCCATTTATCCCTTTCCACGGTTCTACAGCTCTAATTTATGCAGAGAATCACACGATTGGTCAAAGAATGGCTGTGGCCTGTTTTTCATATTAACAGTTTTCAAAAGGATAAAATGGTTTAACATCTCAATATATAAAGTGGATGGGGTCACCCCAGAGTGGTCTTGTCTCAGAGTCTGGTGCCATGTGGTGGAAGGGCACCCAGGGTGACCTTGACCTTTGAAAGGCTTCTTCATGTCTCCCTGGATGGGATGGGAGGTGGCAAGTCTTGACCTCCAAGTCTTGCCATGCATCACTTATTGAAAGAAAATGTCCTCAGCTGAGGGCTTCCCAGGTGGCACTAGTGGTGACGAACCCGCCTCCAGTGCAAGAGACAAGAGATGCGGGTTTGATCCCTGGGTCGGGAAGATCCCCTGGAAGAGGGCATGGCATCCCACTCCAGTATACTTGCCTGGAAAATACCATGGACAGAAGTGCCTGGCAGGCTACAGTCCATGGGGTCGCAAAGAGCTGGACACAACTGAAGCAACCTAACACCCACATCCATAGCTGAATATTCAAGAGCAGTTTAAGTTTCTTTAGTTTTTCCATCTAGCAGCCTTGTTAGATCTTAAAGCAGGGTGGAGAGAGAGACAGAGAAAGAGAGATCTCCCAACAAAATAGGGATAAGACCAGCAAGGGAAATTCTACTTTGCTTTCTTTTTTTTTCTCTCCTAACTGCCACTTACTGGGGTTATTCCTTTTTTAGATGGGCCTCCGCTTCACTCTTACCACAAACTATTATGATTTAAAAATTAAAGTGAGATATCCTGGTTCTTCCATTTCCTTTTAATAGGATGATCTATGATAATCAATAAAGGAAGTGCAGGGAAGTTAACGAATGTATGGTCCTGTTTAAGAGTATTGAATTAAGTGATATGTGTGCAAGGTTGAAAGATGAGATCATTTAGAAATGAGTTCTTTTTCTAAAAAAGTCTTCAGTCATTATCACTTGCATTTAGAAAACCAATTAAAAAAAAATCAATCTGAACTGGATTTTTGTTCCCCCTTAAATCTTTATCACTCCTTAGGTGATAGGATGCTATGGAGATAACACTTGGAATTGCCTTTTAAAAGGAAAACAAAAGGAAAGTACAATCTGTTGGTTAAATTTATTGAAAAAAACCATGAAAAATCCCATTATTCACCTGGCATATAGGTTTATATGTTTTCTCTTTTCTTTGCACCTGAAATTTGTCTAATGGTTAGAAATGTGTAATGATGACAAGTTCTGGTGAAATACCACAGGTGAATACAGGGAGAATTTTGCCTGTGTTTAAGGGGCTTTCCTGGGAGATGATGTCTTTTGTGGTCCAACACTTCATTACTTAGGCTGCAGATCTGATTTCTTTTGAAAACAAGCCCTAAGTCTGGAACTTTCCATGTTTAGAGTCCATAGCACTTTCAAGAAAGCCTAGAAGATGTAGCTGAGTGAAAACAATACTCATTATGAATGGTTACTGCTGTTCTTTCTCACCAGGAAGGCCGGGGACGTCAAGGATCAAATGACCTTTTTATGCAGTGGTAATGTTTCTCTGTGTCTCAGCCTCTTCATGAGAAGGAGCGTGACTGAACAAGCTTTTGTGGAGAACATTGGCAGCGTCATAATCGGCATCCAGTCATCTCAGGAGTCTTTATGTAACTTCCCACAGTCACGCCAGAGGGCGTGGGGATGGACATGCAGCTAACTTTGGACAGGGCAAGGAGTTTAGATTCATATCCCTGAGTATGTTCCCTGCGTCTCCTTTCCCCATCATTTATCGCATCCTCCCAAAGAAAGTGCCTTCTGTGTCACATTAGAACTAACTCTCAGATATGTACACGGAATGATGCAGAGATGTCACCGCGAATCTCAGAGATGGATGCTTCAGAGACAAGCACGTGATTACTTCCTTCAAGTATCCATCTGTCCCCAAAGTGTTCTAGGCCTTGCAGTACCAAAAGTCCTTTGTTTTTCTAATTTAAGCGTGTTAAGTGGTATATTAAAAAGCAGAGATATTACTTTGCCAACAAAGGTCCATCTAGTCAAGACTATGGTTTTTCCAGTGGTCATGTATGGATGTGAGAGTTGGACTGTGAAGAAAGCTGAGTGCCAAAGAATTGATGCTTTTGAACTGTGGTGTTGGAGAAGACTCTTGAGAGTCCCTTGGATTGCAAGGAGATCCAACCAGTCCATTCTGAAGGAGATCAGCCCTGGGTGTTCATTGGAAGGACTGATGCTAAAGCTGAAACTCCAGTACTTTGGCTACCTGATGCGAAGAGTTGACTCATTGGAAAAGACCCTGATGCTGGGAGGGATTGGGGGCAGGAGGAGAAGGGAATGACAGAGGATGAGATGGCTGGATGGCATCACTGACTCGATGGATATGAGTTTGGGTAAACTCCGGGAGTTGGCGGTGGACAGGAAGGCCTGGCGTGCTGCGATTCATGGGGTCGCAAAGAGTCGGACACGACTGGGCGACTGAACTGAACTGAAGTAGTGGCAAAAAGGAAGAGCTTCTCCCCTTATTCATTTTCCTAGGTGGATTTAACTGTGAGATTCCTCAGGGTTTTACATCAGCGCTTGGTTCAATCCTGAAAGATGTTGCATCAGGTGTGGCAATTTTGCCTTCTTTGTTCCTATTCTCTCTGGTGAATTAAGTATTAATAAGGGGCTCCCTGGAGGAAGTTTGAGCAACCCATACTAGAAAACAAATTGAAATGTAAAATTCTTGGAATGGTGTAGGTACGATACCATTGTCATTGGTGGTATACCAACAATTTCAGAAGAAAATCAACAAAAATGTGTGGCTGACATCCCCATTTTTCCTTCACTCATGAACTCTTTGCTTTAAAATAGCAACCCAAACAACAGTTTCATTAGTGAGTAGATTATGATCTTTTCAGGGGACACAAAGAAATTAAGAGGATGCAGAAAGGAAAGGATGGTTGTTACTCTGACCATTGCCTCTGGTCCTTTGCAGCTGCCTTTCACCCACTACTGTCACCTCTGAGCTGGGAATTAAGAGAAGGTGACCTTCCACGGGCACCTCAACAGACACAGGGCTGTTTGGCTGTTTGGATAGTTGGGATGGTAACATTTGTCTGGTTCACCTAACTGGGCTAAAAGCCTGTGAGAGACAAAAGTGAAACTTGAAAGTTTAGCAGCATCTGGGATTTGCCTGGCAGTACAGCAGTGCAGACTCTGAGCTTCCATTGCAGAGGGCATGTGTTGGAACTAAGATCCCACAAGCCGTGAGTCCAGATAAATAAATAAATCTGGGTAATAAAGTCTATCCTCTACATTAATGTAAATAAATAAGTAAAATAAAAGTTTAGGAACACCTAAGGGTATCAAATTTTGTCTTTGCTTTCATATTCTTCTCCCAAACACATGCCATCTCTATGGAATTTCACCTGAAAATTTTCAGCTTGCAGGGAAAAAAAAAACAAAACCCTCCAAGATCTACCATATTTTATTGATTTGTACCTGGTCTTGTTCCAAAATTGTTGTTAGATGCACATTTGACTAACTGTGCAAATGACTGCTGTGTTACTCTAAATCTTTTTTTTACTGCAATTTCACTAATGACCTTGGCCTAGCCAAAGATGAGTGAAAATGAATCCAAGTCCTTACTACTAAGCAAAGAGCCTCCAAGCAAGGACAGTGGACAGGAGTGTTATCTTCATAACCATAGGAAGTCCATTACAAGCTGATGTCAAATGAGGCAGTTGTGTGCTAGCTAGAGCAGATCACTAATGCTCTGCAAAGGGGTTAGACTTCCTTACTGTGTTATTTATTGATGAATATTGGAGAAATTGACATGACAAGAGAATAAAATGGATGTGAAGCCAGTGACATGGCTGGTGTGAGTGAGTGACTGAAAGTCGCTCAGTTGTGTCTGCCTCTTTGTGACCCCATGGACTGTAGCCTACCAGGCTCCTTTGTTCATAGATTTTTCCAGGCAAGAATACTGGAGTGGGTTGCCATTTCCTTCTCCATGCATGACCAGTGCATTTGGCGGGTTGGAGCCAGCCCACCTCCAGCTATCCCAGGACTCGAGAATGATACAAGGAATGGGCAATTCCACAACGGCACCCACTCATTGGGGCTCTGCCGGGTGGTTCTTTGGGGATGACCCTAACTGCAGATCACACCAAAGTGTTCTAGTCCTGATGGCCCATTTTCTAGGTGGTATCCACAAAGATGGCTGCGATCCATGACTACAACGGCTATGTGAATAGCAGGGAAGTTTAAGGCTGGCTGGTGCTCTTTTAAAAAAATACTACGACTCAACCTCCCTCTTCCATACTTATTTCATTTTCCATTCATATCCAATCTCTCTCACAAACATTGCTTTGGTTTGCAGGAGAGGACTATTTTGGAATTTTCCTGCTCTGCCTTATATTTCTGTTTAGTCATTTCTGCCTAAAAGATTTTTAAGGTATTTTTTTCTTTGAAGAATACAGAATGAAGAAGCAATAACTGGTCAAGAAGAAATATCACTGAAACATAAAGATCCTCAATAGTTTGTTCTTTTTTAAAACTACTTTTAAGAAACAAATTATTTTTATTTATTTGGGTTTTTGGCTGCGCTGGATCTTCATCGCTGTGCATGGGCTTTCTCTGGCTGCAGTGAGGGAGTGGGGGGCTGTTCTCTGGTGTAGTACTTGGGCTTCTCTTGTTGCAAGGCACAAGCTGTAGGCCTGAGGGCTTCAGGAGCTATGGTACAGGGGTTAGTCGCTCCGAAGCCTGTAGCATCTCCCCGGACCAGGGATTGAACCCATGTCCCCTGCATTGGCAGGCAGACTCTTAACTACAGGGGAAGTCCTGTGTGTTCTAAGAATTTCCCCACAGAGCTGCAGTATCATAAATCAACAGAGGGCACCTAAGTGCCTTGGTGGTTTCCATCATTGGCCAACCTTGGTGGTCACCGTATTTCTTTCTCCAGAATGCTTGACTCATTTGGCAGTCTCCTTCCTGGTGACGTGTGTGCTGGAAAAAGCGGTCAAGTATTAGTCCCAGCTGGGGTGGTGGGCCAGCTCCCCTCAGGCGGCGGTTATTTACCGTACAAGGGACACCACTGATCTAACATGAACAAGGTCCATGGAAGCATCGCAGGAAGGAGCCAGCTGACAGATGGTAAAATATACTCAGGGCTCCACTTTCCACAGGGGTCTCCAAATAGCCCGAAGCGCCGTGCCCAGGGCATTGCACACGTCACCTTGTGTTAACCTTCACGTCTGTCTGCCTGGGGGTAACTTTTGATTGTGACTTTTTTCCCCCTGGCTTTTGCAGGAAGCAGTTTAGTTTAAAACAAACAAACAAACAAACAAGAAAATCACCATCACACTGGGCTTCAACTAGCCTTTTGCTTTTTCTCGATTCTCTCTGTTCTTGCTCACAAGTCACATGTCCTGGGTCTGAATCCAGGATGGTGGATGTATTTTGCAGGAGTTTCTATGTATCTAGGGTACAGCTCTTCTTTCATCATTCTTCACCTTTCCTTTCATCATTATTCGCTTTCTCTTCGGTCTGTTTTCACATCCATGAGAGTGTCTCAGCTGACAAGTTTGGACTCCTTAAGTAAGAAGTTGCATTTCTTCCTTCTCCTCTTAGATGTGTGGAAGTCTGGACAAATTAGATCACAGTACGTCCCCCTACACACGAATGAGTTCTGTTTCGAAAGTGCATTCATTAAGTCCAATTTGTTCAAAAGTCCAGAAAAGTTAGCTTGGGTACCCAACTGACATAATCGGCTAAACAGTACTGTACGGTAATAGGTTTATAATACTTTTCATACAAATAATATGTAACAAACACAAAAGATAAATAAAAGTGTTTAATCTTACAGTACAGGACCTTGAAAAGTACAGGGACATGTTCACATCTTTGAAATTTTGCAACTGAAAGGTTCATATGTAGGGGACTTACTGTATTGAGGAAGTGGAGAGTGAAAGTCTCCCACATCTTTCTTCCCAGAGAGGTATCTTTAGAGGAGGCAGGTCTGTTGTGTTTTAATTGGTATCTTTATACATGTGTAAGAAAACATATTTTGCTGACGATTTTTCACCATATGAACAGGTGGTCTTGCTGTGCAGGCACTTCCTCAAATCCTTAGCTGTTGATTACACTTGAAAATGTCTTCGTTTTCATGCGTAATAGAGGCAGACAGAGTGGCAGTTCTTGTAAGATGGGATGGCAAGAGAAAACTGAGATATTCTGGGATGAAAAAATGGTTGGTGTGCTGAGCGCTTGGGGGAAGGGAGAAGAGAGCGAAGACTCAGAAGTCGTTCTGAGCCGGATCTGGAAGGGCTTCAAGCCAGCAAAGAGCATGGGCTTTTTCTTGAAGGATCAACGAGAACCCCCAGTAGATTTTCAGCAGGGACTGGGTTCACATTTAAGGAAAGTTGTGGCAGTGGTGTGAAGGGGTGGCCATAAGGGGCACAGATGGCAGGCAAAGAGTCCAGTCAGGAGGCTATCGAAGAAATTTACCGGAGAAGTTTCTGAGGGTCTGAACCAAGATATTAGGAGATGAATTGAAATATGTCAAGAAAGTAGAATGGGTAGCAGGGATTTCTGTCTTGCCTTACGAACAGCCACTCTACCCTTCCCTTCTCTTTATGGCTAATGAAACACGAACCAAATGAAGCCTTAATTCTCTTCATTCTTCCCATTTGCCTGGAACTTGGGGATAACCATCTTGTAACCCCAATGTGCTCTTAAAGATGGGAACCTTGGGAAAAGCATGGCAGAGAAGAAAGACTGGAGTCCGGAGTCCTGAGGACGTGGTGGATCCAATGGACCAGCCTTGGATGGCCAGAATCTAACGTACGAGAAAGATGAATCTTTCCTTGTTGAAATCACTGTGATTTCCATCTATTTCCATCTAGCAGCCAAAAGCGATTCCTAACTGCGACAGATATTGACAAACTGGGTGTAGGGGGTGTGCAGAAGGATTGGAGGATGAACTCGAATTTGTTCCTGTCTGATGGCGTCAATGATGGTGCTAGTTGCAAAGATAAAAAATGGAAGGGGAATTTAGGGCCCAGTGTGCCTTTCTTTGTGCATGTTGAGTTTGAGGAATCTCTACAGTGGCCACCGTTTAAGTCCAGTAAATAATGGGATGTGGACTTTGGCTAGAGACAAATAAATGAAAGTCATCACTTTACAGATAATTGTTGACATCATGGGAGTGTTTTAGGTCACCCAGAGAGAGCATAAGAAAAAAAGGCCAAGGATAGGGCCCAAGGAGCCCAGCTCTTGAGATTAAAGTGACATGAGCTAGACAGTGAAGAAGCATCCAGAAAATTAGGGGGGCACCTGAAGAGAGTGGTACCACTTGAACCCCACAATCAAGAATGTCCAGAGGACAGAGTGGTTACTAAAGACACAGAAAGTCCTTAGAAAAATAGAAGAGAGGGAATTCCCTGGTGATCCAGTGGTTAGGACTCTCAGCTTTCACTGCCTAGGGTCCAAGTTCAGTCTCTGATTGGGGAACTAAGATCCTGCAAGCCGTGTGGTGGCAAAAAGAAAGAAAGAAAACAGGAGAGGGTTCAGAAAGGAAAGTGGCCAGAAGATTCCTTCCTTCTCCAAAAAGCCTTCTCAGAATGATCTTTCTACAGAAAGTGGTCACAGGGGCCATGTGTATCATGACATCACAGCGTCTGTGATTCTTTTGAAGTCTTGCAATACCTTGTTTGTTTCATTAAAACAAACAAACAAAAAAATCAAAACAGCATTCCTTCTTTCACCAATTGATATGTCTCCCCAGATGTGTCAAGTGATGTATTTTATTTAAGGTGAAAGTGAATCCCAAATATTCATTTTGAGTTATTTCTTTCTAAAAAGTTTTGGGGTTTCCCCTGTAGCACCCTGAAATGAAGTACAGCTGAGACTGGATCCTGTGCTCTGTTAATATATCACCAGGAAGTCTCTAGGAAGGGCTCTGCTGTAAGAGGAGAAAAGTGTTCAAAGGTTAGGACTTCCCTGGTGGTACAGTGGATAGGAGTCCGCCTGCCAATGCAGGGGACACGGGTTCAGTCCCTGGTCCAGGAAGCTCCCACCTGCCGTGGAGCAGCTAAGACCCGTGCGGCACAACTACTGAGCCTGTGCACCTCTGCAACAAGAGAAGCTGCCTCAAGCAGAAGTCCGAGCACAAAGAGCAGAGCCCACTCACTGCAGCTAGAGAAAGCCTGCACGCAGCAACGAAGGCCCAGTGCAACAAAAATTAAAAAGTGAAAAAAGAAAGACAAGGCAGAGTGCAGGTTTGCTTTGGTTTGCCCTGCACGTGTGGCCGTGGCACCAACAGAACATCTCTCTCCTCCACTGGTGGCATCCAGGCTCTCGTGGGCTCCATGGTCTTTAGTGGGTGTTGAGCTGCGCTATCATGGGCTAGAGCTGTCTTTCATCTCTGAAGTCAATTAGTGTAATGTACAGGGTTGTTTTTTGGAACTTTTAATTAATTTTCTTGAACTTAGAAGTGAGGAGTATGTCTTCTGGGGAATGTCCTCAGATTGCATCAGCCAGGAGCTCTGAGGACTGGCTCTCTCCATAGTCCAGGTCTCTCAAGATTGCTTAGAGAACTTGTGCAAGTGTTCTGTTCAGAAAATCAAAATAATTGTTTTTACCTTTAAAGGGCAGTTGTGAGGTGAACTCATTGCCTTTAGCTTTTCTAATAGTGCCATCCCTAAGGAACAAGTAATAGTGTTCATCTGAAATATTTTAACTGGATAGAGATCTTACTTGATTCCCCCAAGAAGGACCCCAGACACCACTTCAGAAAGGAGTGCCTTGTCACTTAAGAGCTATGGCTCTTCCTTGGCCCGTTAGTGAGCTCCAGGAGAGTCAGCAGCAACTGAGTGTTAAAGACCACTCTGAATATCTACTGAACTTCTTGGGTGTAAAGTTTCTCTTCAAAATGCCACATGATGATGCAAATAGCCATATGATACCTGCCCTCAAATTGTCTAAACCATCAGGGAAGGCACTGTAGTTTCAATTCATCCATTTTAGGCTGAATAGCTAAAATTTGGGCTTCCCTGGGGGCTCAGACGGTAAAGAATCTGCCTGCAATGCAGGAGATCTGGGTGGAGTCTGGGTCGATCCTGGGTCGGGAAGATCTCCTGGAAAAGGGAATGGCTACCCACTCAAGTATTGCCTGGAGAATTTGAGGGACAGAGGAGCCTGGCAGGCTACAGTAGATGGGGTCCCTAAGAGCCAGACATGACTAAGGGACTAACACGTATATGCATATGTAAACACATAATCCATCACTCATAAAGGGGTGCCATAAAACTTTGCTTATCTGGTGGCCACTTCTTCAGCCAGCTCAGCTCTCTGGAGCTTCCCTGACTAGAAACAGATACTGAAAAGGTTACGATTCTACAGTTCCTGCATGTTACTGCATTGTTCCAAATTCATTTCTCCTTATCTTGGATATATTCTAGATAGCATTTCTAGAACATGCAGGAATTGAGTTGTGGAGATGGGCTGCCCCAAGCCATGGCTATAGACCGCCAACAAGGAGAAGTAATTTTCTAGAAGCTGATGTTAAAGCTGTAGTTCTCAAGCTTGTCTGACACACCTCAGCATCACCTGGGCATGTTCAGTAATTTCCAAACTCAGGCCACACCTACAATGGATAAATGGCAATCTTCAGAGGTAGGTACACAGGCATTGATAGTTTTGGAAACTTCTTAGGTGATTCCAGTGTGCAGACAAGGTTAGGAGTCACTGCCTTGATGGTTAAGGAAGAGCAATGTAAGTTTAATTGTGTGCCATTCTGGGGCTGTTTTGTGTAGGAGCAATTATCCTTCACAATTCTGTAAGCAGTCCGTGTCTTCCTTGGGGTGTATGAAGGTGAGACAGTGTCCTGAACAGGGAGCATGAATATGCTTTTACTTCCTGGTCAGTGCTAGTCCTGGGAAATGTCACTGTATTGCAGATATAACCCACATGAAAGGTGCCTTTTATGTCTTGCAAAATTTGTCCTCAAAGATAGTCTGGAAGTAGAAAAAATGGGAACTTGTGGGTCTTCAAGGGATATTGTCGTCACCACTTGGGTGATGGCCTTTGGAGATGGTCCCTCTCAGCTGGTACAGCCTTGTCTCCAGGAGGCTATCGTCACTTTCCACCAATGACTCTGGAGGACTAGTCAAAGGGCACCCCACGTGGATGCTTCTTTGGACATCTTTTCCCACCTTCCGTAACTTGTGCCTTTTACTCCTTCCTATCTCAGTGTCTAGGACTTCCTGGTGTCAAACCCTGCTCTCTGGGACTTGGAACTCTTCTCTAGGGAAGTGAGGACTATGTCTCATGTTTCATTTTTGGGTCCTAGATATTTCACACCTTTGGGCATTTGTTAAGTGTCTACCACTTCTCCACTTTTTAAAGCTTCTGCTGTCATAGCAGAGGGTGGGGTGAGCTCTGTCCTCTACACAGGGGTGGGAGGGTGCAGAGAAGTTGGGAAACTGTGAGGGCTGAGATTTCTCACCTGGGGGCTGGACTGTGTGGGAAGGATGAAGAAGGCTAAAGGGAAGGGAGGCGGGGTCTCAGTTTACTCTGCCGCAAGACACTGCTCAAGAAAGGATCTCACTGTCTACACTGGAACGTGAACTTGTAAGACAACAAGCTATGAACTTTTTAAAGTCTTTCTCGAAGTTGTTACAATATTGTTTCTGTTTTATGTTTTGGTTTTTTGGCTGAGAGTCATGTGAGATCTTAGCTTCCCAACCAGGGATTGAACCTTCACCCCCTGCATTGGAAGGCAAAGTCTTAACTACTTGACGTCCAGAGAAGTCCCCAAGCTGTGAGCTTTTATGTTCCATGTACTGCATTGTTATTAAGGCAAAATTCCCTAAAAATGGGTTGGACAGTAGCCTAGAAAGAGATATACAAAAATGTTAGCAGCAGAGGGTGATTGGAAAAATCTTTTTCAGCTTTCACAAGGAACACATTGTTTTTCTAATGAAAAAAGACAAGCTATTCTTTTAAAACAGGATGTCCAGTGTGATGCACCAGAAACAACAGAAATGTTTCAGATTTTATTCATTCCTTTCTGTGTAAAAAGGCAGGGAAGAGGATCATCAGCTTCAGGAAGATCTACCAAACAAGGCAGGGGGGGTAGTTAGGATATAAATTTTCTACCACCTAAACAAGGCCCAGGTTTGTTTCTTAGCTTGTGAAATGATTACTTTTTCTTTGTTTACTTTTTTTTTTTTTAAATCTCTGTCATAGGACACAGGGCTTGGCTCATAAAAGGTGGGAGCTCAGTAAATATTGGTTCAGTTGAACGAATGGAATAAAATATTGACACTGAGAGGCAGAGCTTTGGTTGTCTAGAAAAGTCTGTTTATTTCCCCTAAATAATTATGACAAATGAAATGATTTCTGCAACAACAACAACAAAATTAACAGGCCAAGTTTCTAGCCAAAGGATATATGTTGAGTTCACACTCAGAATAGGAAGGGAAGCTTCGCAGACTGGGTAGGATTGAACATGGTTTTGAAGCAATCAGCAGAAATTTTATACAAAGAGCAGGGATATTCCAGGCACGTGGATGAGCTTGTGCCCAGATCTGATGGCTGGAGAAAGGTGAGCATAAAGGGGCCAGGTTGTTGACTGGAGCAGATGGTGTGGGCAGGAAGGAGGCTGGCAGGGATCACTGTGAGATCGAACGGGCTTAGCTCGTGAGAAATCGTAAACAAGGATATTCGATTTCCTTCTGACATTTGTAAACACAGAGCCGCTGCAGGCTTTTGTCGGAAGGTGTTCCTGCAGACACACCCTGCTCTTTGGTCCTTCGTTCTAGGGCAGAGGAGGAGATGCTTCCCGCAGAGAGGGCTGCGGGAGGAGGAAGCTGGTCCTCTCTGCTGAACCGTCACCCTCATCCTTCTCTTTCTCATCCAGTTTTCCAGGCAGCCTGAGAACAGTAAATATTATAGGACAAGCGTGGATGAGAAAACTGCCCCTTCTAAAGATGCAGTGTGGCCTTGGGCCTCTAGAAGGAGGAGGAATGTGACCCCCTCCACGACTCAGTAAAAGGGTCTCCCTTTTCCACATCTCCAGACCCCCTCACTCCCCATTGACATGTCCTCCGTTGGCCTCTTCTCCGTTTCAGATGCTCGTTGCCTGTTTGGATCTCCTGTAGCATCCCTTTTCTCTCGTATGGCTCACCGTTTTCTCTGCTGACTGCTCTTATTAAGCATTCTCACAGCTTCCTCTATAGCCCTTGTACTGATAGACCTGGCAGACTTGCCTTCTCTTCTGAGCTCAGGCTTTTATTTCCAGGGCGCTTGCTGGACGCATTTGGAGGTATCTTTCAGGCAACTCTAGCAAGATGTATCCCAAACTAAGCTCATTTCCTTCTCCCTCCAGACCTGTTCCTCTTTGGCTTCCAGTCTCAGTTATGGTGTCACCATTCAAATAGGACACCTATTTACCCTGGACTCCCTCCCACCCACCTCTCGTGTCTGGTCAATTACCATGTCTTGATCATTCTACCTGTGAAATGTCTGTTGGATCTCTTTAAATTGTCTCTATCACCCACGTGCTAATTTTGTTCCTTAACCTCTTTCAAGAGTTTGTTAACTCTGAACTGGCCCTCTTGCCTTCAGTCTTGCTCTCTCCTCCCAATCTATCCTCATCTTCGGCCAGAGTGATCTTTCTGAAACAAACTGGATCATGTCCATTTTGCGTAAAAGCACTAAAGGCTTCCCATGGCCTAAGAATTGAGCATGAACTCCTGAGTGTGTCTGGCAAAAAGATCTCAGTCTGGCCCAGGGTACCTTCTCAGCCTTTTCGTACTTGCTGTACATCTGTCTTCCCACCTTGCCCAGATCTCCATCCATCCACACAGAAATATTTTCCAGGCCCCAAACACAACCTGATTCCATTCTCTGCTCCATTCTTTTTCCTACTGTCTTTTTTCCCCCGATACATCCTTCCCTTGTGCTGACCCACAGACACTTGACGCAGAATACCATTCCATACAAGACGCTATACTCATGCTTCCTGGCACAGCTCAAGACACATTCTCTGCGAAAACTTGTCTGGTCCTTTTACCCTGTTTCCATTAGCATTTGTATATGGATGATTTATTTATGTGGTTCTCTCTCTTGTACAATATCAATTCCATAGAAAGCAGGATCTGAGTTGTATTCACCTTCTTAGTCCGAGATTCTAGTGCAGATCCTGGTGCATGGTGAATTCTCAGTGTGTGTTGAATGAGGTAATGAATGCCTTATTCATTTTTCTCACCTTCAAAAACTTTTTTCCCCAGAAAGACTCCATTTTCTTTATAATTCATCTCTGAAGTTTAAATAGTTGGTGGAGAATTCTTATCCCCCTCTCCTTGCATTTGCATGGGTGTGAGAAGTTTATTGTCTCAGGAGGAGAGAGAAGGGGAGGGACACTTCTGTGTCTACAGGTAACATGTGTGGCTGCTCTGATTGGGTGGCCCACATAGCCCAGCCTTCTGCAGGCTGTCCTCAGAAACCCACTCTCCTCCAGGCCTTGGAATAAGTGGCCATTACTGCACGAGAGCCTGCCCTTGTCCTGGCCTGCCTATGACTGGATGTATGGGTTTAATTATTATTATTATTTTTGGTTCAGGGAAGATATTAGAAAACCCATCTGTTTCAGGGTCTAAGCTTTAGACTTCAATCGGCTTTATCAGACATAAAGCAGATATTTTCATCCCCATCTGTCAGACTTCAGTGACTGTCTCTTGATTGGTCCCAGCTTGAAGCCGGGTGGGATGGGGAGGGGAGAGAATTGGGGCAGGAATATAATTTATTTGCTCCTCCAAAACCCCAATAATCATTCTACTTTTCTATGTTTAAGATATCAGGAGCTACTCAGATCCCAGCCATTTGGAAGGATCTTAAGCCACGTATGATTTTGGAGAAAGATTCTGGTTTATAGGGCAAAGGGATGACTAGAATAGAGCCTTCTATCAATATGCAGTAAATACCTTATACTGTTATATTTAAATGAATGAATGGAGTGGTTTGTGGGCAGAAAGTTATAGTTTAAACTCAAGTAACCTGAGGCAAGAGAAGAAATGGATTTTCCATTTTCATCTATCAGATGGGCAAAGACCAAAAAGTTTAATAATCCACTGTGTTGGAGAGGGCAAGGGAACATAAACAACCTCACACGTTGCTAGTAGGCATGTACTTTGTTAACAATAATCTATGTAGGGCAATTGGGGAATATCTGTTAAAAATACATATGCACCTGTGTTTTGATCCAATGATTCTGTTTCTGGGAATCTGTACTATGGTTGTACTACCATACCAAATGGCATTATGTAGAGGGGTATTCATTATCACATCATTTACAATAGTACACATTTAGAAACATTCTAATGTCCAACATGAGAATTGTTAAACAAATGATGGTGCATCCTAACAGATTATTATTACCTGTAAAGAAAAATGAGGACATTCTTTCTAGGCCAATATGGAATTATCTCTAAGATATATAGAAACGAAGAACCCAACACTGAATATGTTGTGGTATCATTTTAAAAAGAGAGAGAGAAATGTATTTGCTTGTAATGCTTTTATCTGAAAACAGACAGTAGAACCTGGCAGTATTGTTTGCCTCTGGAAAGGGGAACCGGATGGCTGGGGGAACAAGGTTAGAAGGGAGACTTTGTGTTATCTTATTTGTACCTTTTGAATTTTAAACTATCTGAATATATAATTAAATCAAAGGCACACACACACATGCCCACATACTGACTTTTGTTTTTAACTGAAAGGAAACATGTTTTGGGAAGAAACCTGGAGTTAGTTTTCTTTGACAACAATCTCAGGAGGACAATTGAGGAAGCATGAATTCATGAATGCTAAAAGGGATAATTGATTAGTTAGTGTAGCACAGCGGTCAGTGTGCAGACTGTGAGGTTAAACTACATAGGTTCAAATTCAAGCTCTAGTGTGACTGTGTGTGAGTTAGCTCTTTACACTTTGGTTTTCTCTTCAAATAAGGCATGATGATAGTATCCAACTCAGAGTTGCTGTGAGGATAAAATGAAAAGTGTGTGTATAACTTGCATAAAGATGGTTTCTCAAGTGGCCCTGCCTTTGCATGAGTGAGTGAGTGAGTAAAGTCGCTCAGTCGTGTCCAACTCTTTGCGACCCCGTGGACTGTAGCCCACCAGGCTCCTCTGTCCATGGAATTCTCTAGGCGAGAATACTGGAGTGGGTTGCCATTTCTTTCTCCAGGGGATCTTCCCAACCCAGGGATCAAACCCATGTCTCCTGCATTGCAGGCAGCCGCTTTAACCTCTGAGCCACCAGGGAAGCTCATATTCTTTGCATAGAATCACATTAAAAAAACAAGTTAGCAGAGAAGCTTAATCAAAAGCAATTCAAGTGTTTACTGCAGTTTCTCAAGAAAATTCCAAGAGGGTAGTATATGCCTAAGAAATAGCTAAACTTAAAAAAAATCTCTGCCTCCAACTTGTCCACTTCTCACTTTCAACAGGGAGTAGCGGTACTTGGAAATCTCTCTTTATTCCACTCTCAACTGCCAACAAAAATTTCTCCTGTTTTCCCTGCCATGTTTTCTGAGAGCTAGTCTTTTTTCTTTTTTTGCCAGAGTTTCTCTTCATTTCAAATATAAATCTCCTTGCCTTTCAGGCTTACGGTATTTCCCCCAGTCTGTGGATTAAAGCCCACAAGCTGAGGATATGGGGAAGTGCCAAGTGAACCAAATGAGAATTTTACTAGTGGAAGTGGGGGTGGACAGACGTTGGAAGAGACGGAAAAAGATTTAAAAATATTCCTAGAATAATAATGTTTTAGCCCCTGTTATACATGTGTGGAATTTGTAACATTGCCTGGCATATTATAAGCACTCAATAAATTCCAGCTATTAATATTGTTCATAATAACTACTTTCTCACAATCTGATCGTTTCCCGCAACGAGCATTTACTGATAATCCATCCCGTGGCAGCGCTGTTCCAGCGTTTTACTTACTTCACCTCCTGTCCGCTTCGCGACAGTGCCAGATGAGGAAACTGATAGAGATTCAGTAGCTTGGTTGGCGTGGCAAAGAAAGCCAAGCAGTCTGACTCTAGTTCCCACGTTGCCCACCACCTTGTATTGCCTCTAAGTCAGATTTTGTGTCCTAATGTCATGGTCAAGGACCCAGTCAATCTGATCCTTCTGTACTGCTAGTCTTTTTTTTTTTATAATATTGTTTAACAGTTTATTTATAATGTAACTTTTACAACCCTATACATTCATTTCCCCCTATTGAGTTTCTTTGTTTTTTCTTTTGCTATTTTGTTATATACCGTACATCTAAATATTATAAATCCCATAACATTGTTATTTTGTATTTAATTTCATTCTTTAAGTATTTGGCTAGCCTTAAAAAATATTATATTTATTTTTTTATATTTATTGAAATGTTTACCACTTCTAGAACTCTGCATCACTTCAAGTAGATCCAAGTTTTCACTCGTCCATCATTTCATTTCAGTTTTAAGAACTTTCTTTAAGATTTTCTTTGTTGAATTCTGATGACCAAAAATTCTCTCAGGTTTTTTTTTTTCCCCTAAAAGTGTTCTTATTATATCTTTTCTATTTTATTGAAAAATATTCTTAATATATTTTAATTTTATAGTTGTTTTATAATATTATATGTTGCAGATGTACAATATAGTGATTCACGATTTTTAAACGTTATAATCCATTTATTGTTATTGTTGTTCATTCGCTAAGTTGTGTCGGACTCTTTGCGACTCATAGACTGCAGCATGCCAGGCTTTCCTGTCCTTCACCGTGTCTTGGAGTTAGCTCAAACTCATGTCCACTGAGTCAGTGATGCCATCCAACCATCTCATCCTCTCTTGCCCCCTTCTCCTCCTGCCCTCAATCTTTTCCATCATCAGGGTCTTCTCCAGTGAATGAGTTCTTCCCATCAGTGGCCAAAGTATTGGAGCTTCAGGTTTCAGCATCAGTCCTTCCAAAAAATATTCAGGGATGATTTCCTTTAGGATTGACTGGCTTGATCTCTTTGGACAGCAAGGAGATCAAACCAGTCAGTCCATGGATAGTTATAAAATAATGGCCATATTCCTTGTGTTTGTACTGGAAGTTTTCCGAGGCTTTTCTTCTGCCAGTTTCCATGGCCCTTAGTGGTCCCAAAAGAGATGAGAATAAACAGGAAGGAGAGCGGTCACCTTCATGCTCCTGGGAAGACAACTGCTGTAACTGTTGCTGCTTTGGCTCTTTGGATGCCAAAGCTTTCTGGCTATGGACCAGAGAAAGCCCCAGCTGGTGAATTCTTAGCAAACAAATCCTACGGTTCTTTACATTACCTCCCTAGTTGCCTCTTTGCTAAGGAAAATAATGCCTGTGCTTGCCAGATCAATAGATGCCCTGAACAAATCAGCTTATTCTGGGGTTTAGACTAGAATATTTGAGGAGGGCATGGCAACTCACTCCAATATTCTTGCCTGGAGAATCCCCTGGACACAGGTGCCTGGGGGGCTGCAGCTCACAGGGGTCACAGAGTCAGACATGACTGAAGTGACTTAGCATGCACGCATGCACTAGAATGTTTGTTTCACAGCTGCTAATGCCGCAGAAACCACGCTCCCAACATTATCAATGTATTTTCCTTCCCGGCTATTGGCATGTCCTGGGGGGGCGGGGTGAATCTGTCAATTCAGGGGAAGGTAGGGGGCAGACCACCCAGAATAAAGAGGCTCTGCTCCACTTTGGGTTTCGTGTTAGAACTGTTATGTGAAAAGTCAGAGAGTCTTAAATCCATGCTTTGCTGAGTTAGAGAGGAATGTTTTCCAAATTCTAAAAAGCTTCCATCTGTATGTCAAGAGTGAACCTTGGAGGGCTGAGATAGAGTGTGATTATTTTGAACCATGATGTTGAGAAGAGAGATTGTGACCTAAGGAAAGTTCCCGTTCAGCTGGAAATGCAAAGTCCTTGCAGTTCAGCGGTGGGCGAGTTGGAGGGAGGCGAAGGGGCAGGGGTGAGCTGAGGAGAGAGGGAGCCAGAAAGGGATTAATATTAGGGGTGTTCTCATTTCTTCCTTCCAGTTCTTGCCTCTTGGGGAGGGGGTCTGTGTCCGGTAAGGAGGGGCAGATAGTAAACACATCTCAGAGAAGCCGAGGGGAGTCGGTGGGGAGGGTCTGGACTCCCACTCCATGTTCAGAGCTCGAAAGAGCCCCTCAGGCGGTGCCACCAGGCAGAGAAGAAAAGGGCAGTGGGGAGTTACTCCAGGGGGCCTAGACCCCGACCAGGCTGCTGTCATGGGGCATTTTGGCAAGAGGTGTGGACGATGGCCGGAGGGCTGGCTTGGTGAGCTTGCTGAGTGGTGCACCATGGGCAGGAGAGGGCTGGGGAAACGACCGACGGGGCTGAGCTCCTGATGGGAACTGGGGCCGGGCCTCTGGGCGGGGAGAGCTGAGCCAGGCCTGGCTGGTGGAGGGGGAAGGCCGAGGGAGAACAGACGTCGAGTCCCGCTGGCCTGGGGCACTTTAGCAACAGCAGCAGCGACGACAGCGGCCCAACCAGAGGAGAGCGGGACCCCAGGCCCCCACTTCCATCACCCCATGGAGGGGACACCAGGCTTCCCTCTGGGCCTGGGAAAGGGGGCGGCCGAGTCCATGAGGAAGGGGAGATACCAGAGAGCTGAACAGTTACTGGAAGAGACTGGTTTGCTTCAGGGAGACTGCTCTGAGCCACAAGAAACTGAGTTTTTCCCTCACTCCTCCGGCTCCCACATCCTGTTGGAATAGGAATTCGTGAGCAAGAGACAGAAAAGTGTAGAGTGTGTGTGGGCTCAGTCGTGTCCGACTCTGCGACACCATGGACTGTAGCCCGCCAGGCTCCTCAGACCATGGGATTCTCCAGGCAGGAATACTGGAGTGGGTTGCCATTTCCTCCTCCAGGGGATCTTCCTGACCCAGGGATAGAACCCACATCTCCTGCGTCTTCTGCATTGGCAGGTGGGCCATCGGGAAAGCTCAGTTCAGTTCAGTTGCTCAGTGATCTCCGACTCTTTGCGACCCCATGGACCGCAGCACGCCAAGCTTCCCTGTCCATCACCAAATCCTAGAGTTTACTCAAACTCATGTCCATCTTGTCGGCGGTGCCATCCAACCATCTCATCCTCTGTTGTCCCCTTCTCCTCCCACCCTCAGCCTTTCCCAGCATCAGGGCCTTTTCAAAAGAGTTAGTTCTTCACATCAGGTGGCCAAAGTATTGGAGTTTCAGTTTCAACATCAGTCCTTCCAATGAATATTCAGGACTGATTTCCTTGAGGATTGACTGGTTGGATCTCCTTGCAGTCCAAGGGACTCTCAAGAGTCTTCTCCAACAGCACAGTTCAAAAGCATCAGTTCTTCAGTGCTCATCTTTCTTTATAGTCCAACTCTCACATCCAAACATGACTCATGGAAAAACCATAGCTTTGACTAAATGGACCTTTGTTGGCAAAGTAATGCCTCTGTTTTTTGATGTACTGTCTAGGTTGGTCATAGCTTTTCTTCCAAGGAGCAAGCGTCTTTTAATGTCACGGCTACAATCACCATCTGCAGTGATTTTGGAGCGCCCCCCCCCCAAATAAAGTCTCTCACTGTTTCCATTGTTTCTCCATCTATTTGCCATGAAGTGATGGGATCAGATGCCATGATCTTAGTTTTCTGAATGTTGAGTTTTAAGCCAACTTTTTCAGTCTCCTCTTTCACTTTCATCAAGAGGCTCTTTCGTTCCTCTTCACTTTCTGCCATAAGGGTGGTGTCATCTGCATATCTGAGGTTATTGATATTTCTCCCGGCAATCTTGATTCCAGCTTGTGCTTCTTTCAGCCCAGCATTTCGCATGATGTACTCTGCATAGAAGTTAAACAAACAGGATGACAATATACAGCCTCGACGTACTCCTTTCCCAATTTGGAACCAGACTGTTGTTCCATGTCCAGTTCTAGTTGTTGCTTCTTGACCTGCATACAGATTTCTCAGGAGGCAGGTCAGGTGCTCTGGTATTTCCATCTCTTTCAGAATTTTCCACAGTTTGTTGTGATGCACACAGTCAAAGGCTCTGGCATAGTCAATAAAGCGGAAGTGGATGTTTTTCTGGAGCTCTCTTGCGTATACACATGTAAACGCTGGCCTTGGTGATGCTGGGGAAAAACGAGTGTTATGTGCTGCATTGTGTCCGTGCCCAAATTTATATGTTGAGGTCTTACCTCTATGGTTCCTCAGGGTGTGAGTTTTCTTGGAAATGGGGTCTTTAAAGAGGTGATTAAGATAAAATGAAGTCATGTGCATAGATCCTTGGACAGTACAACTGGAGTCCTTATAAGAAGAGATGAGGTCAGAGATGACGCACCCCAGGGGTGACACAGGAAGAAGACAGTTGTCTGCAAGCCAAGGAGAAAGGATTCAGAAGGAACCAACTCTGCCGACATCATCGCTTTGGACTTCCAGCCTCCAGAGCTGGAAATAAAATAATAAGACAATAATTTCTGTTGTGTAAACCACCCAATTAGTGATGTTTTGTCATGGCGTGCTAGCAAACAGAGTGAAGAAACCTTGTCTGGATTATTAAACATTAGGAGGAAGTCGACAGTTGCAGAGGCCCAGAAGTGAGTTCTTGGTGTGATGTAGATCAGAAACAAAGGGAGCAACATGGTAGGAGACGGAGGCTTGGCGTGCTGAGTAATGGTCCACGTAGGGCTCTGAGGTACCTCGAATACATCTACTTGATTAGCGTCATGAACTTGGACTTTCTTCTCCACCAGTTCCCCAAACCAGCACAGGGCCAGGAGGCAATATAAATCAGTCCTCCTTTCACAACTTTTCCTGCTGTCTTTGGAGAGGAATAATTCAAGCTAGGCTAAAGCAGAGAGGTGTTGATATTATAAGCAGTGCTATCTGTGTCCCTATCGAGGGAGGCTGTGATGAGTGGTGCTGGTGTTTGGTTGGGGAGGGTGGATCAGAGGATGGTGGAGGAAGACCAGTAACAGCCCCCTGCCCACACCACAGTGAAAAAGGGAATGTTGAAAGACTTTTGTGGCTCGGATCATTTCCTCCAGCCCCCAGTCCAAAATATCTTTATAAACAGTCTTGTTTTTATCTCTTTCGAAGATGCCAGGTGCTCTGGTCTCCTAGAGCTGTGGCAGACACCACTAGACTGAAAACACGATGTAATTTATGCTATCCATCAGTCCCAGAGCCAAGCGTGGTGATTATTTCTCGTATTTACGACTAGGAAGTCAAAAGGAGTTGGTAATCATCTTTAATGTAGGATTGTGATTCCTGTGTCAAAAACACACAATTTTGTGTAACCGGAGCCCAACATGAATGTGTCAGTAAAATTGTTGTGCCTATGTATCACCCAGCAAGGCTCCACCTGAGCTCTATGTCTCTGGGTCTGCAGAGATGGTGTGTGACAAAGCTCAGAGAATGTTCCTGTCACCTGAGCACTTTTCCCCTTCAAGTTGGGAAGCACCTGGATAAAGCAAGTACTGCAGTTGTTCAGTGAATGTGGCATTGGATCAGTTACCTGTCAAGGGGTCATTCTTTGTTCCAGAAGAAGTGACATCTCAAAGCACTGCTAATGAAAACTTCTCCTGCTCTCTGTTAATCCCTCTCCTCTGTTTTCTTCCCAAGTCCTGTCATATCAGCATTAGTTAAAACTATGTTACAACAGTGATGCTGCCACTAATTGACTTTTCCTCACATCGAAGGAGACCTTTGGCTAGTGGGGCAGATTCAAGATGAAAAAGGCTCCAACACAAGCATGCGTCCCATCTGTCACTGATGCTCTGGGATTTCTTTCAGCCACATTTTCTTTTCAGTCTTCATTGGAAAATGGGCTGACAGGCTTGTAAAATGACATCTTTTCTCTTTAAATAGATAGAACATGTGGGTGTTTTTTTCTTTAATAATGGAATCTCAGTTTGGTTCCTGAGGGTCATGCTCTACTCTGCCCTTATTTCTGATCTGTGTGTCTCTTTGGTTGGGTTTACTCTGTCAGTTGATGGACAGTGGCCGGCAGGAGCCCAAAGACACTGCATTAGATGCTTGTGAGGAAGGGACCAGATTGACACCCACAACTGACTTTTCCCCCTAAGGGATAAGGTCAGATGGACAGTCTTTATTAAGTGGTGCTGAGCTATGCTGGTGCTAGGCTTGGTTGAAATGGGGGTACAAAGAGAGGAGCCAGGAAGGGGTGGGGGTCCCTGTTTTCTAAGAACCCTGGAAATTGTTACTTGAAATAGGGTGTTAAGTAATTTTGGATTGGTTTGTCCGATAGATTATGTGAACAACGAAGATACAGAGAAAGGTAACACTCTTGGAACCCATGTTAGCCGTGAAGGTGTGTGGATAATTAACAATGAATCTGGTAACCGTGTAATAAAATCCATGCATTTGAATTCATCCATGAGAATGGATATTCTAACCTATTTTTTCACCCTAGGTCTGAACTATTTTGTAAGGTTTATGTTTTCTTAGGGAATAAGGCAAGTGGTCTTATTAATCTGGAATCAAGATTGCCAGGAGAAAATATCAATAACCTCAGATATGCAGATGACACCACCCTTATGGCAAAAAGTGAAGAGGAATTAAAGAGCCTCTTGATGAAAGTGAAAGAGGAGAGTGAAAAAGTTGGCTTAAAGCTCAACATTTAGAAAACTAAGATCATGGCATTTGGTCCCATCACTTCATGGGAAATAGATGGGGAAACAGTGGAAACAGTGTCAGACTTTGTTTTGGGGGGCTCCAAAATCACTGCAGATGGTAATTGCAGCCATGAAATTAAAAGCCTCTTACTCCTTGGAAGGAAAGCTATGACCAACCTAGACAGCATATTAAAAAGCAGAGACATTACTTTGCCAACAAAGATCTGTCTAGTCAAGGCTATGGTTTTTCCAGTAGTCATGTATGGATGTGAGAGTTGGACTGTGAAGAAAGCTGAGTGCCAAAGAATTGATGTTTTTGAACTGTGGTGCAGGAGAAGACTCTTGCGAGTCCCCTGGACTGCAAGGAAATCCAACTAGTCCATCGTAAAGGAGATCAGTCCTGGGTGTTCTGATGCTGAGGCTGCAACTCCAATACTTTGGCCACCTGATGCGAAGAGTTGACTCATTGGAAAAGACTGATGCTGGGAGGGATTGTGGGCAGGAGAAGAAAGGGGACGACAGAGGATGAGATGGCTGGATGGCATCACCGACTCAATGGTCATGAGTTTGGGTGAACTCCGGGAGTTGGTGATGGACAGGGAGACCTGGTGTGCTGCGATTCATGAGGTTGCAAAGAATTGGACATGACTGAGCAAATGAACTGAACTGAAGGCAAGTGAATTAGGCATATCTTTTGACTAAATGGCAGAGAGAGAGTATTTAATCTCTTAGGTACACAATTGAATTTCCAGTTCTCAGGAAGCATCATAATGTTTTGTGTCTTATGAACATATTTTCTCCCCCAATGCAAATGCCTTTAAATGACCTTTTATACTTTTTGTTTAGCTCGCTTCTCATAGAAGAGGAGCAAGTCATGTTATTCCCATTTTACAGATGGAGCCGAAACTTTGAAGGAATTTGCTAGATGAGGGAAAAGAAAAAATTGTTTTCTTTAGACAAGAAAATACAGGACAGCCTGAGTAATACTGAAGCATAAAACTTTTTTTCTCCTTGTAGTTAATGTGTTCTTTATAGAAAATCTGAAAAATCCAAACATGTTTAAAGAAGAAAATCAGAACCATCTCTAATTTCACAACCCAAGTCCCTGTTTTAATATAAGAATTTTCTTCATTTACACATACAAATATGAAAGTATCATAAATATTTCTCTAAAATTAGATTGTGTTAAATATGCAGTTTTGTGTTCCATTTTTCTTACTATTATATCCTTAGTATAATAATAGAAACTTTCAGTGCTGCCTCATAGCTGGCTCACTTCTCCTGGACACATAGTAGGATTACATTTTTTTTTTCCCCACCTACTTTGAGGGAAGATGGGATGTCAGCAAACATGAGGGTGTGGCTTCTGGACTGAACGTATATGGCCCGTGCAGGACCAAGTAGGGTCTCCTTCCTTGCAGAGAGGGTTGGCGGACCGTACTGAGAACAAATCCTGCCTATTCCCATTTGGATGTGAAGTGTGAGCAAGAAGAACATTTCCCCTTGTGTTTAGCTACTGAGAATTTGAGGTTGTTACTGCAGCATAATCTGGCCTATTCCAATTAACGCAATACTTTCTGATGTCAGGAACAGGCTTGAGAACTTGTTTCCTAATGATGACAGTAATTTTTCATTATAAGTGTATTCTAGGTTGTATTTAGTCTTCTCCTTTTTGTTAGGCATGTATTTATTTCACACTTTTTTCTTTTTTCCCTTTTTAAATGGCACAGCTGTGAAAGCTCTCAAGTGCTTATCTGATATGTTCTCACGGGAAGTTTTTTTATAAATGGAGTTCGGTCAGAAAATATGAACACTTTCAAAACTCTGGATACCAATGGACAAACTTCTCTCCCGAGATGTCTTTCAAGTTTACATCTCCTCTGGCAGCTCATGAGAATGCTCCTTTCAATGTCCTCTTGCCTAGGTCATGTCTTAAACTAGGAAATAATTTTTTTAAAGCTATTTTAAAGGCAAAATAATTGGTATTTATTCGAGTAATGACTTTGAGCCTCTTTTAAATGCCCTGGCCTCTTTGTACGTCCTGTGAATGATACAAAGCATGGCCTGACCTACTAGAGATCTTTTGTCTTTTTCTTATTGACTTGTAACTTGCACTCCAACTTCTGAACTTTTAGGATTCTTGTTGATTTAAATAGTTTGGTTTTTGATCCCATTTCAGGAAGAAAAATGAGACAGATCTCTACAGGACAGATGTTTCTGGATGAGAGTTGAAGATCCTTCAGAACGAGGGGAAGGCAGGCAGCTCGGTGGTGTCCACTTTGCTCGGCAGTTCTTTGGAAAGTCATCCTTCTTGGGACAGAGACAGTGGGAGGAGGTCCCCCGGGCTCCCAGCGACTCCCCGACACTGAGGAGAGGGGCTCCTGCCGCAGCGGGCAGGGGTTCCCACGCACGGACCTCACCCCGGCTTGCACATGAGGAAGGTGGAGGCTTCAGCAGGCAAGGCTCAGACACCTCAGGGGACCAATGTGCGATGCCAGGCACCCTCCTAGGGCAGGGTCTGTCAATGAAGAGCTGTTGTCTAGCAGAGCAGGTGAGACGTGGACAGGAGGGTCGATCCTGTGCTGTGGGATAGAAAAGTACAGCTAATTGCAATGGATGCTCGGAGGAGCAGGTGATGGCTTCCACCTGTGGTCAGGGGTGTGTGGGGATGAGCGGTGATAAAGGCCTCTGGCTCAGCTAATCAGGTCTGTGCAAATCTACTATTCTGAGACCTGCAGATACTAAGTACCAGCCACTATTAGAAAGGATTCTCTGTTTATCTAAAATTCCAATTTAACTGGGCATCCTGTGCGTGCTGCCTCTGGCCACCATGCGGGAGACAGATGGGGGTAAGGCCTCTAGGTGGCCCCTTGCTTTGGCCTCTAGCCCCGTAGGAAGGGCATGGCTGGAGGAGAGTGGGAAGTGGGTGCCCAGGGTTTGGGGTCCAGACCAGGGATCCCATTTGCAAAGTCTAAGGACTGTAATCCTTAGAGGTGTTAGGAGGATTAAGCAGGGTGACTTAAAATGACACTTAAAGTGACTTGATGAAGGTTGGCTGTTATTGTGAATCTCTCCTGGGTGTGGGAAATGGTACATTTACCTTCAAATGTGGAAAACAATCAATTGGCCCAGAAAAAGGATTTTTTTAAGTGTGTTTTTTCTTGAATAGGCATTTGGATACACAAATATTAGAATTCTTTCCTCTCTTGTTAACTTGATCTTATCATTATTATTTCTTTCCTGTTTTCGGTCACATAACGTATGGTCTATTAGCTTACTTGGAAATCTGGGCTTCGGATTTCCTATTCCATTCTCTGCATTCATGTTGTACAATGGAGGAAGGAGCAGATTTCTGCAGCATCCTACATTCAAACTCTGCGTCCCCTGAGGGGCCTCTGTCTGCCAGCTTTTGTTTTATGGAACTCCACACACTTACTCTTTCTTGAATTGTTTCTTGGCTGTCTATAGAGTTGGCATTATTCACTCCAGAAGGGCAGGAACTTTGCTTTGTTCCAAGCATTCAGCTCTGAGGCTGGCAAGTTGCTGGTATTTGTCATTCAACAAATACTTGATTGATTAAGTGGATCACCAAAGGACCTGGGTGTTCTCCTTGGGTTTCTGCTTCTGTGATCAGTGCAGGTTTTATATGTGGCATCTGTATAATAGAGATCTGAAGTTTTACATGTGCCAAGGCCTCTCCCAACATCGTGTATTCACCTAATTAACAAACCATTATTGAGCATATCTCACGTACCAGCCATTGGGTGAAACCCTGGGATAATGAAGATAGTCCCTGCCTTCAAGAAACTTGTTATCAAAAGGGAAAATAGAAGTCCAGATGATTAAATCGTAATGAAATCATGCAATGATGGATGAATGGGTAAAGTAAGAGGGAACCAGAAGGATGGACTGGCTGAAAACACGTGGGTGTCCCAGACATGCTAATAATTTGACATTCTTCACAATGACATTTCTTTAGTGTATGTTCAACCAGTAATCAGTGTGGGTGTGGAGAGGATTCTCTAGTAATAAAAACCATTTACCTTTTTGTTCTTGTTCAAAAAATGGGATTTAAGACAGACTCTGAATGTGCCAGAAGAGTTAACCTTTTTAGTACTACAGTTTTTGAAACCAGGCAGCTTTGGGGAAGGCATATTAAAGTGTTGAAGATTTCTATAATGATATAATCCACCTATTCCCAGTAAATGCTGCTATACCTTGCCTTATTTTGTTTCAGAGTCTTTGCAAGTTCCAACTATTACTTCTGGCAAGTGTCTCAGAAATGGCCTGTGTTTGTGTAGGGTGATGTCTCAAGTCCAAGGCAAGCACTCTGAGGAGAGGCAGGCCAGCACGGAGGCAGAGGGATTCCACTTTGGATCCCTGTGGGCTTCAACAGTCATAACTGATGTATATCTCACCTGTTCTATAAAGGGTTGCCTATGGAAACCCGAGTTAACTGGCATTATTCGTCTGATTTACTCCAGTGATGTTTTAACCGACCACGTCTGTGAGTGTCTTGGGCAGGTGCCCAGCTGCTCTGCTGTTTAATGTGACTTTGGGAGAAAAGAGAAACCCTGAAGTCATTCTTCCCTGGGAAGGGAAGCTCCAAGAGGAGGAAGGACTGGAGCCAACACTCAGAGGCTAAATTAAATTTTTCCTGGAGCAGGAGGAGGCATGGAAGGGGAGAAAACTGCATTCTGCCAAAGGGAGTCACATGTGAAGAAATGTATAAGAACGGGAAAGACTGTGGTGTACAGCTGACTCTCAGGTTGGGCAGGGTTTGCAGATCAGGTGGCCGGATGGTCAGAGGATGTGATGGAGCCAGACAGGGAGCCTGAGCCGGAGCACAGCAGGCTGGGGTAGTCGCTTCACCCTTCAGTTTTGTCTACGGAAAGTGAGTTAACAATTGTATTTTTTTACACACACATAAGACTCCCTCCAACATTTTATTATAAGGTTTTTTTTTTTTTTTTTTAGGAAACAGAAATGTGACTGCCCCACCACCTGTGTTTCATAGGTAGTCTCTTGCCATATTTGCTTCAGCAGTTTGCAAATGTTGCCCACAGACCAGGAGGAGCCACTTTCAGGGCACGCTGGCAATCAAAAACAATTTTCACGATACTAAAATGTTATTTGTCTTTTCCTTTTTGTTTTTTTCCCTGTGTTGATATTGCACTGATCAGGCAAAAATCAGAGCAGGTAAAACTCTGGTGCCTTGGCATGAGCTAAGGCAGAGATGCCCACTATACTTGCAATCAGGGTATTCTCCACTGCCACACACACTTGTAGTATTAAAAAAAATGCCAGCTTCAGCTAAGAGCATCCTTGATGAAGCATTACAAAATGCTAGTTTTGTTAAATCCCAATTCTTTTTAATATTCAGAGTGGCGAAATGAGAAGCGTGCAGAAAGCATACTTGTCTGTGATGAAGCATCATGACCGTCTGGAGGAAAGGCGGTTGTATGCTTGTTTAAGTTGCCATCTGAACTAGCAGTCTTGTTCATGGAACACCAATTTTTACTTGCAAGAATGACCATAATAGTGTGCTAGGGTTGCCAAAACAAAGTACTGTAGCCTTGGCAGCTTAAACATGACAGAAATGCATTCTTTTTGTTTATTTCGTTTTGGCTGTGTTGGGTCTTTGTTGCTGCGTGTGGACTTTCTCTAGCTGCGGCAAGAGGGGGTTACTCTTCACTGCAGTGTGCAGTCTTTTCACTGCGGTGGCTTCTCTTGTCATGGAGCATGGGCTCTGGGCATGTGGGCTCAGTAGTTGCAACTTCCGGGCTCTAGAGCAGAGCTTGGGCTCAGTAGTTGCGGGCATGGGCTTAGTTGCTGCAGGGCATGTGGGATCTTCCCGGACCAGGGATCGAACTCGTGTCCCTTGCATTGGCAGGCTGATTCTTATCCACTCTGCCAGTGGGGAACACCCAGAAATGTATTCTTTCACAGTTCTGGAGGCCAGAAGTCCAAAGATGTGTTGGCAGGGTCATGTTCTTTCTGGAAGCTCTGGAGGAGAATCTGTTCCCTATTTCTTGTAGCTTCTGGTGACATGCCTTGATTGATGTCTTGAAATTCCTTGGCTGGTGGCAGCATCACTCCAAACCCTGCCACCATCTTCACTCTGCCTTCTCCTCTTTGTGTCTCTGTGCCTTCTTCTCTTCTCTCTCATCTCTCCCTCTCTCTCCCCAGATAACCCAGGATGAGCCCCTCTTCCCAAGGACCCTCAACTTATTCACATCTTTTGCTTGAAGAAGGTAATAATCACAGGTTCCAGAGATTGGCAAGTGAATGTACCTTTGGTGCATAGAGGGCAATTTTCCTGCCTACGTCAATGCATAAGCAGTTGCTTAAGTTGTATCTGATTCTGTGACCCCCTTCCAAGGGATTCTCCAGGCAGGAATACTGGTGTGGGTTGCCATTTCCTCCTTCAGGGGATCTTCCTGACCCAGGGATCTAACCCACGTCCCCTGTGTCTCTTGCATTGGCAGGTGGGTTCTTTACCACGGAGCCACCTGGAAAGTCCTATAGCAATGACTGTGGTTTTCAGACTTAGATATTTGCTGGACATTTTCTTAGAAATGAGCAGCATGAACGTATGGTGTCAAGGAAAGCAAATGACAATTTTGTTACCAATTTGAAAAGCTGAGCTTTCAAATAAAAAGTAGAATTCTGGAAACCTTGTATTCACAATCATGAGTTTGACAGTTTCTAAATACTTGAGGCTTTTCTGATGAGATCAGTGATGATGTGACTGGATAGAATTTTTAAAATATTATATTCTTTAATAAAATGTGTCAATATTTGGAAGTCCTGCATAACTCCCAGAACCAGTATTTTCCAAATGGTCAATGTTTGATACTATTAATTATAAGTAGATAAAAGATCCATTCAAACTGCAAGATAAACAAATACATTTTAATATAAAAGAGTAAAATGAACTTTACTGGTAAGGTTTCAGACTCTACACCGTAAGTTAACTTTTAAGAAACTGTGACTTTTCCATTTTTGATTAGTATGAAAAAAGAATGTCTACAACTATCTGAAAAGGCTACTAAAATTCCCTTCCCTTAATCTCTGTGAGACTGGATTTTCTTCACGTGCTTCAGCCAAAACCACATATCATAAAAAAATTGAATGGGAAACCAAATATGAGAAACTAGTTGTCTTCTTTCCAGTAAAGCCTGACACTGAACAGATTTACAAACATATAAAGCATCAACACCATTCTCACTTGTTTTTTTCACTTGGGAAGATAGTTATTTTTCATAAAATATATTTTTTATGGTAATATGTAATGGTTTTTTAGAAACTATTGCATTCTCAGTTTAATTTATGTAACGGTTAATTGATAATCCATAAAGTAAAAACTCTTTGAAGTCCTTCATATTTTTAAAATGTGTAAAAGTGTCCTGAAACCAGCAAGTCTGAGAGCTGCCATTCTGGGAGTTTGGACAGAGCAGTGGGAGGTTAAGGATATGGGGCTTGATAGGCTTTTGGGATGGGGTGGGAATTCCAAACATCTCTAATGGCAGGAACAAGGAATGAGGGATGGAAAAAGCAGAGTATATTTGGGGAAGGTCACGGCAGTCTAGGGCGACAGGAGCAGAGAATTACAGTTGTGATGCAGTGGGAAATCCAAGTTTCAGGACTGTGGGATTCACCCTGATGCCGTGGGAAAGCGCTGATGATTCTGGGAGCGGGAGTGTCCCACCTGGTGGTGATGCTCGGGATGGGGGGGTGGGGGAGGCAGACTGTCTTCTCTGATGCTTGTGTGTGATTCAGGCCTGAGACGATGAGGATCACACCCAAGTCATGGGGGAGACCCGTGAGAATACAGAGGACTGAACACATGTGATATGTTACAGAAAAAAAAAATCAAACATACATGATATATAATGATTATGGGGATGAATAAGAGCAATGAGACAAAATCATAGTTATGTCCTACATCAAACCAATAATAACCGGAGGCTCTTTTCAATTCTCAGACTAGAAAAAAGTTTCCATTTATTCCTCTCGCTTCCATCTTCTTTAATTCTACAGATTGATTTTCATAAACGAACACCGATTTGCACAATTCTCAGATAGAATGAGAATCCTCTTTGAAATAGCCAGCAAAATATTATCCTTGCTCAGTAAGCAGCATGTACACCAGAATTCAAAATTTGTGCTCTTGTCCAGATGGATAGAAAAGACAGATGTGTGTATTGAGGGAAAGAGTTTCTTAAGAAAGAATGCACACCAAGGGAAGAATTCAGAATGCTGGAGGTCATGGACTTGGGTAAGGGTCACGGTGACGTGTCTGAGGGGTCATGACTGAGCACCACTCAGTCAGTTCAGTCACTTCAGTCGCTCAGTCGTGTCCAACTCTTTGTGACCCCATGAATTGCAGCACGCCAGGCCTCCCTGTCCATCACAAACTCCCCAGAGTTCACCCAAACTGGTGTCTATTGAGTCAGTGATGCCATCCAGCCATCTCATCCTCTATCATTACCTTCTGCTCCTGCCCCCAATCCCTCCCAGCATCAGAGTCTTTTCCAATGAGTCAACTCTTTGCATGAGGTGGCCAAAGTACTGGAGTTTCAGCTTTAGCATCAGTCCTTCCAGTGAACACCCAGGACTGATCTCCTTTAGAATGGACTGGTTGGATCTCCTTGCAGTCCAAGGGACTCTCAAGAGTCTTCTCCAACACCACAGTTCAAAAACATCAATTCTTCGGTGCTCAGCTTTCTTCACAGTCCAACTCTCACATCCATTCATGACCACTGGAAAAACCATAGCCTTGACTAGATAGACCTTTGTTGGCAAAGTAATATCTCTGCTTTTGAATATGCCATCTAGGTCGGTCATAACTTTCCTTCCAAGGAGTAAGCATCTTTTAATTTCATGGCTACAATCACCATCTGCAGTGATTTTGGAGCCCAAAAAAATAAAGTCTGACACTGTTTCCACTGTTTCCCCATCTATTTCCCATGAAGTGATGGGACCAGATGCCATGATCTTCATGTTCTGAATGTTGAACTTTAAGCCAACTTCTTCACTCTCCTCTTTCACTTTCATCAAGAGGCTTTTTAGTTCCTCTTCACTTTCTGCCATAAGGGTGGTGTCATCTGCATATCTGAGGTTATTGAGATTTCTCCCACCAATCTTGATTCCAGCTTATGCTTCTTCTAGCCCAGTGTTTCTCATGATGTACTCTGCATAGAAGTTAAATAAGCAGGGTGACAATATACAGCCTTGACGCACTCCTTTTCCTATTTGGAACCAGTCTGTTGTTCCATGTCCAGTTCGAACTGTTGCTTCCTGACCTGCATATAGGTTTCTCAAGAGGCAGGTCAGGTGGTCTGGTATTCCCATCTCTTTCAGAATTTTCCACAGTTGATTGTGATCCACACAGTCAAAGGCTTTGGCATAGTCAAAAAAGCAGAAAGAGATGTTTTTCTGGAACTCTCTTGCTTTTTCCATGATCCAGCGAATGTTGGCAATTTGATCTCTGGTTCATCTGCCTTTTCTAAAACCAGCTTGAACATCTGGATGTTCACAGTTCACGTATTGCTGAAGCCTGGCTTGGAGAATTTTGAGCATTACTTTACTAGTGTGTGAGATGAGTGCAATTGTGCAGTAGTTTGAGCATTCTTATGGGTGTGCACTATTCCACGTTCTCCAATTCTCCACCAGTGATTTGTGCCAAAGACTTCTTGGT
Organism: Capra hircus; assembly: GCF_001704415.2. Taxonomy (NCBI): domain Eukaryota; kingdom Metazoa; phylum Chordata; class Mammalia; order Artiodactyla; family Bovidae; genus Capra; species Capra hircus. The sequence goes on along the minus strand of NC_030830.1, from coordinate 8,311,658 downwards.
GACCAATCACCTAATCATATTTCCTCTTGAAGACTGGACATTTCTTGAAACTCTTCTCTCTCTGTTTCTGCATCATTACTTTTCCTTGGTTCCCTTGCAACCTCTCAGAATTTTCTTGATCGTCCTCTAGGGTTTCTCTTCTCTTTACCCTTTAATCTTTTGATGTTTCTTGGAATTCTACTCTTGGTTTTCCTTCTTTTCTTAAGTGGTTTCAGCCACTTCCCTTTTAGTTACTGTAACATGAAGTCCATGTGGGTTGGAATTTATCTCTATCACAGCTTTATTTTGCTGGAAGTGTAGTGGGCCTATCATGGGTGCTCCATAAATAGTTAATCAGTGAATGCATCTATTGCCAGTCATAGGCAAAATGTAAATGTAACTCTAATAAAACCTGGCTGGGAATTCCTTGTGAGTCTCATGGTTAGGACTCTGGTTTCACTGCTAAGGATGCAGGTTCAGTCCCTGTTCGGGGACCTAATATCCCACAAACTGCATGTCAAAGCCGAAAAAAAAAAAAAAAGGCTTCCCTGGTGGCTCAGTGATAAGGAATCCTGGTGCCAATGGAGGCGACACGGGTTCGATCCCTGGTCTGAGAAGCTCCCACATGCCACGGAGCAGCTGAGCCTGTGGTCTAGCACCCATGAGCCACAGCTCCTGGAGCCTGCACACCGAGAGCCCCTGCTCATTGTTAAACATAATGAACATTCACAAGAAATGTACATTTGACTCTGGAAAAAAGTATTTGTACGTGCAGATTGGTGGAGCCATTCTGGGAGGCAATTTGGCAACTTTTAGTTAAACTAGGAATTTATATATGCTGTGGTAAATCTGGACGTCCTTCACTGGGGAATGTTAAATAAAATGTGCAGATGCACAAAGAGGATGCTCTGAAATAGTTGGAAGCAAATATGTAAACAGAAGCATACATCAACCTTGAAAATGTTGTGTTGTGGAATGAGGTACGAAACACAATGGTATTTGTTAGACAACGTCACTTATGAAAATGGAAAAGGCACGTACAGAGCTGGAGAAAATATTCTGTCTTGATCTGGGTGCCGGTTATGTAGGTGTGCACATGTGTGTTGCTTCAACAAGCTGTATAATTAAGGTCATTTCACTCTACTGTATGCAGTTACACCTCAATTTTTAAAATGCAGACAAAAGGAGATACATTATGTGAGAAGAAAAGGTTACACATCAGACACATTAGAACACTGCTTTTGGTGGGGAGGATGGGGATAAAGGGAATGAATGAATGAATGAATGAATGAATTAAAAGAGCAAATGAAAACAGGGCTTTTCATGAGCCAATGATGACAGTGTGCTATGAACTGGGAAGTTTGAGGTCCTTGCATATATTTCATCTGTTTTCCTATCAGTCTATCTATCTATGGAATTATCATGGCATCAACTGAAGGATGGTTCTCAGCACATTATCCACTGATCTACTGTCTTCCTGGACTCCAATTCTACATGTCCAGTGGTCTTCAAGTTACCCCTACCTGCATGCTTTAAGTTTTGTATCTTGAACACATATGAAAACCTTTTATCATCCTTCAGAGATGGTCTTTTCCAACATGTTGAATTCCTAAAAGAACCTAGGTGCCTCTCCAAATGTTCCAGACTGGAGCAGGGTTTTTTTCAAGTGGCATCAGCATCACCTGGGCACTTACTGAAAATGTGGAATCTCAGGCCCCACCTTTGACTTCCTGCATCACATCTTATTCATTTTAATAAGATTCCAGGTGATCTGTTTGTCCATTAAGGCTTGAGAAGCACTACTCAATTTCTTGTTTCTTTTGTTGACCTTGCCCAGGCTATCAGTAGAAATAAGTAGCCACCCCTCCTGGGTATTACCTAAGTGGAGTTAAAAATATTCTCCATTCAGCCTTTGTGCGCTAGCATCTGTTAGATGAAGAGTGAGGCATCCAGAGTTCTAGCTGCTTCTTCACTCTGTGACCTTGAAGGGGCCACTCCTCATTATGCATCTCAATAGCACTCCATATTAACAAAGCACTTCACCATCAATTTATTGGTGATTCTCTCTCAAACTCCCCTGCACCATCTTTCTAAGCAATACATGGTGGTGAATTTTCTTTGAAACCAGTAAGTGGTTGATAAATTGTAAACAAATGGGTTGAAAAGGTAACATTGCGGAAAAGTATTTCAATTTTCCTTCATCCATCGTCCCTGCCTCACTTAGGGAGAAACCAAGTGCTCACAGGCTTGATTGTGTATTGCAAATACCATTATAAACAGAGGGAAGGAGTGAGGAATTTCACACTATAGGATATAAACCATTAGTTCAATAACTGGATCCATTCGATGAGGGGATCTGTCTATCCAATGACACCAGCTGAAGTCCAACATCAACAAAAGTAAGTCGATGCCGTGTATTCTCTGTGTGTAGGGATATGGAGCCAGTGCAGTCCTACAGACGTTAAGTATATTCTGCATTAGCTGATGGGCTGCCTCCATTTGAGGTGGACATTAAGCGATGAATCTGTGGTCCATTTTTTTCTCCTGTATAAATTGATTCTATATATATTTAACCTAAAAAATACAATATATATATAAATATACAAACAGACAATGTATATATATTTTATCTATTTCGCCGTGTCGGGTCTTAGCTATAGCGCACAGGCTTAGTTGCTCCAAGGCATATGGGATCTTAGTTCCCCCAACAGGAATTGAACCTCTGTCCCCTGAGTTGGCAGGTGGATTCTTAACTGGACCACCAGGGAAGTCCCTAAATTGCTTCTTGTAACAAGTTCCTCCTTGCCCAGAGTAAGGGCAAAGGGCAAGTATAAAATGCCCCCTCCACCTGCATGCATTTGTCTCCACTGAATCCCCGCCTTTCTCTGTCCTGCCTCTCCTCAGTTCTCTGCCATACATCTGTGGCTTAACATTTTAGACTTGGTTCTAGAGCCTTCCTTTTTCAGAGACACAGGCTTCAGTTCCCTATTGCTTCCTCTCGGCAGTCTTGTGCCAGCCTCACCCACGCCCATCCACAAGCCAGACTCCACTCCTCTCCCGGCCCCAGAAGAACAGCCCAGGTAGGGCAGGCCTGTCCTGACTCCAGCTCCCTGCCAGCAAGGGCAGGATGCTCCCTGCTCACAGCAGGTCAGCCCCAGGCTTCTTAGGTTCAGCCAAGATAAGCATCAGAATATGCAGACCTATGATTTTGTGGCCAACCCATCCATTTCTGGGATGGTGATGCTCTCAAAATCAATGTTTGTTTGCCTCCCAGAATAAAACGCTTTCTGTGAAGACAACATAAAGCAGCCATAAGTGCTGGCTCATTGAGAAAGCTACATGTTTACCATGTAAAAAAAAAAAGAATGGGCTGAGATGCAAGCACAAAACCAAGCTGCAATCGTGAAATAAAACTGGGGTAAGTCTGGATGAAAAAGAAAAGAAAGGGGGTCAGAAGGAGACTGTCTTCTGGTGGGCGGCATCAAAGAACCTGCTGACCCTGTCAGCAGAATTTCACTAGCACCAAGCCAGCACTCAGTGGGGGAAAGCAATTATTTGAAGAAAAACCATTTGAGGGTAACATTGTCATTATCCTTGTAATGGTGCTGCTCCAACAATCCAGCGAAAGTAGGCTTTAAAACGTAAGAGATGCTCTTTCGCCAATACAATTAAGGCATTTGGGATAGGCAGATGCTATTAGTTTAGCTTGTGGAGGCTTCTTCTAAAAAAAGACGTTTTTGCAAGTGTTGTACAGGGCAGTAACCAAGTCCAATACAGCTGTGCATGGCCAAGAGTGTAGCGGCCTACAGGAAGAGAGACACACACAAACATGAACACACGCACAGAAGTGCAAAACAGAGCTTCCTCCAAGAGTTAAACAAATCTGTTTTACATCAGTAGAGAATAAGTGGAAAATTACTGTGCTTTCCAAGTAACAAGAGAAGAGATAACTTTTGGGAAGCTAACAAGAGTTTCCCTGCATGTCGTAAATCAGTTCCCCCGAAAGTGGGTTACCTCATACTTTTCTTTCTCTGCACAGGGCAGCTACATTTGCCTGATAGTAGATGATTCTGAAAGGCTTAAAGTCGAGCTAATTAAGGGAAGTTGAAGAGGGAGTTAGAGAAGAAGGAGTAGAAAATTGAAAAGGTGAAAAAGTTTGGCCCATATCCATTTATCACTTGAAATCCGAAATGCTCCCATGGAACACTTGCTGGAAGTATGTGAAGTTCTGAAGGCAAATGTTCTTTCGATAGCTCTCCTCTCTGTCTGCTACTGACAGGCCAGGAAAATCAAAAGTTGTCTCCCCCTAGCAATGTGAAATACTCCCATGGGCAGATACGAGCAAAGCTAAGAGGTGATAGGAATTGAAAAATCACATTGCCTGGAAATCTTATACCAACAAATCAATTCTAACTTGGGGGCACTGGTGGAAATTGGCTTTGTTGTACCAGGCTCGAGATGACCACGTGAAAGAAATCCATGTGATCAGGGCTGTCCCTTTGAGATGATTCCTAGACTAGAATTTTCACACGACTGTGCTGGAAAACAAAACCTTTCTCCTTACTGCAAAACACCATGGGAAGGGCCTGGGTGGTTCTCTACTGAGTGCATGACCTTCCGTGACTCACTGTCTTCTGGTCTCAGAGCCTTCAACCATAGATCAGGGGCTGGAGTAAATAATCCCAGCGTGTTCAAGCTTTCACATTTCACTAGACTACAGTGCATGGTCTGCTATGCAAGCCTCTGACTGACCAAGATGGTAATGCGTCTGCACAAAAAAAGTTGTCAACACAAGGTCGCATATTTTAAGCGTCAACTAAATACTTTTGTTGTTATTGTTTAGTCGCTCAATTGTGTCCAACTCTTCTGCAACTCCGGGGACTGTAGCCCGCCAGGCTTCTCTGTCCATGGGATTTTTCCAGGCAAGAATATTAGAGTGGGTTGCCATTTCTTTCTCTAGGGGATCTTCTGACCCAGGAATGGAACCCATGTCTCCTGCATTGGCAGGCGAATTCTTTACCACTGAGCCACCAGGGAAGCGTCCCGCTAAATACTACTGGCATTCATAGTTATGTGTGGCCCAGGCTGCCCTGTGTGTAAGGTCGACCTTCCCGTGACCCCCAGCCTGTCCTGTAAATGTGTGTGCCTTACCGCTTGCCTTCCGCTCGTGGCCAAATACCCAGAACAGGGAGTCTTTATATACTTTGATTCCATTCTCCACCCGTTTGGCTTCCATTTCCCATTTCATGAAAACTCTTTTCTACAAGATCACTATGAACTGCTAAACCAATAGACTCTGCAATGCCCGCATCTTTCTCGACTTTTCAGGTTCTATGCTGTTGACAAGTTCATCTCCTTGAAACTGTCTCCTTCCCTTATTTTCAAGACCTCCTTCTCCCTGGTTCTCCTCGTTCCTCTCCAGCTTCTTCTCTGTTTCTGTTATGAGTATCCCTCCCCTGCCTGCCCTTTCAATCCACATGTTACTTTAAGGTCTGTTCATGGCCCTGGCTGCATAGTCTCCTTGTCACACTGCACAGATACTACTGCCTCTCCAATCTGTCCCTCTAACTGTGACCTCTATCCTGTCCACCAGCAAATTTATCTGGGTGTCTCATAAGCACTTTGGCAAAGGAAATGGCACCCCACTCCAGTATTCTTGCCTGAAAAATCCCATGGACAGGGAAGCCTAGTGGGCTACAGTCCATGGGGTGGCAAAGATGGTCAACACCGAAATCAGATTGATTATATTCTTTGCAGCCAAAGATGGAGAAGCTCTATACAGTCAACAAAAACAAGACCAGGAGCTGACTGTGGCTCAGATCATGAACTCCTTATTGCCAAATTCAGACTCAAATTGAAGAAAATAGGGAAAACCACTAGACCATTCAGGTATGACCTAAATCATACCCTTATGATTATACAGTGGAAGTGAGAAACAGATTTAAGGGCCTAGATCTGATAGATACAGTGCCTGATGAACTATGGAATGAGGTTCATGACATTGTACAGGAGACAGGGATCAAGACCATCCCCATGGAAAAGAAATGCAAAAAAGCAAAATGGCTGTCTGGGGAGGCCTTACAAATAGCTGTGAAAAGAAGAGAAGCGAAAAGCAAAGGAGAAAAGGAAAGATATAAGCATCTGAATGCAGAGTTCCAAAGAATAGCATGAAGAGATAAGAAAGCCTTCTTCAGCGATCAATGCAAAGAAATAGAGGAAAAGAACAGAATGGGAAAGACGAGAGATCTCTTCAAGAAAATTAGAGATACCAAGGGAACATTTCATGCAAAGATGGGCTCGATAAAGGACAGAAATGATCTGGACCTAACAGAAGCAGAAGATATTAAGAAGAGGTGGCAAGAATACACAGAAGAACTGTACAAAAAATATCTTCACGACCCAGATAATCATGATGATGTGATCACTAATCTAGAGCCAGACATCTTGGAATGTGAAGTCAAGTGGGCCTTAGAAAGCATCACTATGAACAAAACTAGTGGAGGTGATGGAATTCCAGTTGAGCTGTTTCAAATCCTGAAAGATGATGCTGGGAAAGTGCTGCACTCAATATGCCAGCAAATTTGGAAAACTCAGCAGTGGCCACAGGACTGGAAAAGGTCAGTTTTCATTCTAGTTCCAAAGAAAGGCAATGCCAAAGAATGCTCAAACTACCGCACAATTGCACTCATCTCACACGCTAGTAAAGTAATGCTCAAAATTCTCCAAGCCAGGCTTCAGCAATACGTGAACCGTGAACTCCCTGATGTTCAAGCTGGTTTTAGAAAAGGCAGAGGAACCAGAGATCAAATTGCCAACATTCGCTGGATCATGGAAAAAGCAAGAGAGTTCCAGAAAAACATTTCTTTCTGCTTTATTGACTATGCCAAAGCCTTTGACTGTGTGGATCACAATAAACTGTGGATAATTCTGAAAGAGATGGGAATACCAGACCACCTGACCTGCCTCTTGAGAAACCTCATGAACATCAGGAAGCAACAGTTCGAACTGGACATGGAACAACAGACTGGTTCCAAATAGGAAAAGGAGTGCGTCAAGGCTGTATATTAACTTATATGCTTATTTAACTTATATGCAAAGTACATCATGAGAAACGCTGGACTGGAAGAAGCACAAGCTGGAAGCAAGATTGCCGGGAGAAATATCAATAACCTCAGATATGCAGATGACACCACCCTTATGGCAAAAAGTGAAGAGAAGCTAAAAAGCCTCTTGATGAAAGTGAAAGAGGAGAGTGAAAAAGTTGGCTTAAAGCTCAACATTCAGAAAACAAAGATCATGGCATCTGGTCCCATCATTTCATGGGAAATAAATGGGGAAACAGTGTCAGACTTTATTTTTGAGGGCTCCAAAATCACTGCAGATGGTGACTGCAGCCATGAAATTAAAAGCCACTTACTCCTTGGAAGGAAAGTTATGACCAACCTAGATAGCATATTAAAAACCAGAGACATTACTTTGCCGACTAAGGTCCATCTAGTCAAGGCTATAGTTTTTCTAGTAGTCATGTATGGATGTGAGAGTTGGACTGTGAAGAAAGCTGAGCGCCGAAGAATCGCTGCTTTTGAACTGTGGTGTTGGAGAAGACTCTTGACAGTCCTTTGGACTGCAAGGAGATCCAACCAGTCCATTCTGAAGGAGATCAACCCTGGGAGTTCTTTGGAAGGAATGATGCTAAAGCTGAAGCTCCAGTACTTTGGCCACCTCATGCGAAGAGTTGACTCATTGGAAAAGACTCTGATGCTGGGAGGGATTGGGGGCAGGAGGAGAAGGGGATGACCGAGGATGAGATGGCTGGATGGCATCATGTACTTGATGGACGTGAGTCTGAGTGAACTCTGGGAGATGATGATGGACAGGGAGGCCTGGTGTGCTGCGATTCATGGGGTCGCAAAGAGTCGGACACGACTGAGCGACTGCACTGAGCACACACAGGTATTTAAAAACTACCACCTGGGATTCTGGAAGTCCAGTGGTTAGGGGGCCTGGGTTCCATCCTTGGTCGGGGAACTAAGATTCCACAAATCAAAAGACATGGCAACAAAACAAAACAAATTACATCTGAAATTCAACCTACAAATTTCCCCCCCTCAGGTATATTTCAGACACCTCAAGCCAGTTCCTAACTGTGGCTCAAGATAGAAACTGGGGAGGAAATTCCTCCCATTTCTGTATCATTCCCCACCCCTGCCACGTCTAACTAGTTGTCAAGAGCCGCCAGTTCTGCTGTCTCCTCTCTGCTGCTTCCATCCCTGCCCTGGTTCAAGCCCTTCCCTCATCATCTCTGTCTGAAAATTTGGCGATGGCTCCCCTGATTGTCCCCAGCCTCTGACGGTTTTTCTTGGGTGTTTTTCTCACCCCCAAATTTGATCATTTTCAACATTTTTTGTGGTATTGAACTCTAGCTGATGCTCTACATGCTGATGTGTTTAGAGATAAGTCTGAAACTTCCATTGAAATCTGCACAAAAAAATAAGATGAATTGATAGATGGATCAAGAGACTGATAGATGGATAGACATGTAATCAGCTAGAGTACTCGTCTTTTTTTTTTTTTTTGGCCTGCATTGTTAATAATCATGAAGCAAATGCATGTCATCTTATATGATATTTAAGCTTCTGGAGTGTTGGACCATTGTAATGCTTATCTCTATCTCTTCTTGTTCCTACTACAAGTACAGGTCAAAGAACTTTTCTGCCAATATTTTGGCAGGAACAAAGGGAGGATATCATTTCTATTTGGCCTTTTGTCTAAGCTCCAAATAATGACACAGAATACTAGCAAATGAATTGGGATATAGCTACATATCAATAGCTTTATTTATACATATTTTTAAAAAGTCATTAATTGAAATATGCTTTTTGAAGCATTGAGTTCATCTATAGACCAGAAAGTAAGTATCCCCTCTCTCTTGTTTTTATATATGAGGTTAAAACAGGACTAACCTTGAAACAATTTTCATTTGGGCAGAGAGTAAAATGACAGATTATTTTGTCAGTAGTGAGCTGTTAACATTGAGTTCAGTAGATATTTAAAAGGAATTCACTAGAGTCTCTTTATGAAACACTACCTGAGTTTCACAGAATCAAACCAGAGACCATTTCATAAAAAGCCCTTTTTGCAACCTCAATAAGTAAACACCTTTGGATGATGTGAAAGATACCCTCCTACAGAAAATCCTGCCCTTTCAGGAACAGTAATATAGTGAAGATTGAGTAAAGTTAAGTATTTCTCTTGCAAATAACACAATTCTAGGGATATTTATAATGTCCAAAAATAAGAAAAGATTTATTCCACATTGTATGCTTTGGTTGTAATCTGGAACTCTTGTCACAAGGAATCAGAACCAAGCATATCCTAGTTCCAAACATAATTTGGCATAATTTTATTATATGCGGTTCCAATTTCTTGGACTGAAATAAGCCCATCTTGTTTCCCATAAATCCATTCAGAGTTATCTTTCCAAAGGAGTTTGGCATTAGGGAGAAGGTTGTGGAACACATGAGGCCGGGGGTATGTAAAGGGGGGATTGGTCATTAGTACTGACTTCATGACAGTGGATATAGAGGAGTTGCAAGTCAATTGCAACTCGATTGCAGGTTTTTTTTTAACTTTGTGAAAATTACTTGTTCAGGTGTCTAAAAGATATAAATCTAAAAGCAAGACCTAAAATAAGTACCCCTCCCCATTTTTTGATGTCAGCATAAAATATGAATGGTAGGAACATTTGGGAAAATTCCTATTAAGCAGAGTCTTCTTATGAGGAATAGACAAAGATGTACTTTTACCAAATATCAAAATTACATGGTCAGATTTGATATACAATGCCACAAAATGAATCTATTGCATAGATTTCCATGGTAGCAGTTCTCTGTGGGAAGGAGTATATATTTGGTTAGGGAAATAGTTTGCAATCCAAGTATTATTGCTTTGGGGGCAAGGAAGATGTCATTCAGAATAATATGGCAACAAAGCATGCTGATAAATTTTTAGATACTTACCTCACTGTTAATAGAAAGTTATGTGTGTTAGAGTATCAACCGTAGTTAGCATTCTGTTAGAAACTTCAGCTTTAGATTCATGCAACTGGAAGGAAATGTAAGAATTGAGCAGGACCAAAGCAAAACCATAGATTCATGGATCTTCTATAAAATTAGCATTATCCATAGTGTTTAGTTACCAGAAATGAAGCAGCAACAATGAAGACTACTTTTCCACTCTGGTTAAAACCTCTGATCTTTTAGTCTTAGGCATCCTTTATCAGACTATCAAAGCTACGGTAACCCAGATCCCACCACCAACCTCTGGTTAGCACTTCTATTTGCCTTCCATAACTTTGTACCAAGATCATGGACTCTGAACTGAATGGAGCCGGGTTTAAACCCTAGCTCTCCCACTTACTACCTGGGTCCTTTTAGACAAGCTACTTGATCTTTCCAAACCTCAGTTTTTTCATCTGTAGAAGGGGGATACTCGCTCTTACCTTTTACATTTTTTATAATATTTCTTATTTATTTATTTGGCTGCTCCGGATCTTAGTTGCGGCATGTGGCCTCTTAGTTGTAGCATGTGGGATCTAGTTACCTGATCAGGGATTGAACCCAGGCCCCCTGCATTGGAAGCTCAGAGTCTTAGCCACTAAACCACAAGGAAGTCCCACTTTTTACATGCTATTATTGAAAAGTTTCATGGCACATTGTTCAGCAGGTTCTCAATGAATAGGAGTTGTTGTTATGGTGATAGTTATTTGCTCTTCCTCTTTGGGTGATGGTGGCCATTTTTTGCAAAAGGCCTGGGGGTGAGTATGAATTTGGGAGACTGAGTTTTGCCATGAAGACCAGGTGTTTTGCTATTCCATCTTTCACTGCTCCTAGAGCCCCTATGGGGCTGCCCCATTTCTTTCTGCTTTCCCCACCAGCAACCCTTGTGAGGTTGCATGTCCAGAACCAGGAGAAAAAGTTGTAGCTACAACTACACAGGGGTGAGGAGCTTTTATAGAAGCTTCGTTTAGAGAGGACACCAGGGCTTCTATTTAAAACAGTAAAATGCTCCTCTGTGGGGCGGTGAACAGCAGCCACCTCCAATGCCCTGAATGACCCCTTTCCTACTGCCTCCACGCCCACTGGTTACTCTCATATGTCACCTTGGTTAGGCTGTCATTAGTTTCAGTTACTCAACCAAACACTCGTCTGGGTGTTGCTGTGGGGCGTTCTGTAGGCTCACATCTACCTTCAGTTGACTTTAGGGAAAGGAGATTTCCCTTGATAATGTTAGCAGGCTCATCTAATCAGCTAGACAGACTTAAGAGTGAAAACAGGCTTTCTGGAGAAGAAATTCTGCCTCAAGGCTGCAGCCTCAAATCTCGCCTGGCTTGCTGGCCCATCCTACAGATTTCAGACAAGTCAGCTGCTTCTCTCTGTCTCCATCTCATCATCTCTCTTTTCCTTTCTGTCTGTCTCTCTGTGTCTTTGTCTATCTGTCTGTCTCTCTCCATATGTACACAGACATACCTTGGAGATATTGTGGGTTTTGTTCCAGACCACTGCATCAGAGCAAGTATTACAATAAAGCAAGTTACACAGATTTTTTGGTTTCCCCGTGCATATCAAAGTTACATTCACATTGCACTGTAGTCTGTTAAGTGTCAATAGCATTTTATCTAAAAATGTACATACCTTAATTAAAAAATACTTTATTGCCAACTGTCATCTGACTATGTAAGGCTGCCTTCAGTTTGTTAAAAAAAAATGCACTATCTGCAAAGCGCAGTAAAGTAAAGCATAATAAAATGTGGTATGCCTGTATATGGTTGTATATGCCTGTATATACGGATATCTATGGATATCCTGTTAGTTTTGTTTTTCTGGAGAACCCTGCATAACACACCACCTGCTATGCCTTCCTAAAAATCCTCTCCCCTCCATCTAGAAGTGAAAGAGTTGAAGCCTGCCCAACAGCAAAGCAGCCGGGGACCTTTTCTGTTCTGATTGATCAGTGTCCGGCTGCACTGGCTGTTACACATTTTGAAAGTGCTCTTGGCTAGACTCAGAGCGCCTTGCCCAGCGAGGCTCATGGAGCTCACAGCCTCTAGAAAGGTTCTCTTCTCTTTCCCTTAAGCTTTCTTGGTGTCTGTCTATCATCCCAGCTCTGGTGTTCTTTTCCTTTCTGTGTCAAGGGGGTTTCAATTTCTTGCAAAAGAAATTGCGCTGCTGATAAACATTAGTTCTGGAAAGGTTTTCTTTCAAACCCGAGGGAAGGAACGAGATAATTTCCCCTGGTTCAGGAAAGTCAGAGTGGAATAAGAGCTTCTTGAAATATGAGCTTGATAAAAATAATATTGTCAGTATGAAATAAAAATGAGGACTTGGAGACAGTTTCATTCAAACTCACTTGATCGTATATAATAAAGCCAAGAGAAATCGGGTATTGAGTGGGGGAGGGATTTTTAACATGCTGAATTGAATCAAGCTGAGCTCTTAGCTTGTAAATTTAGCTTTCCCTGGCAGAATGTTGGAAGGGTCACTTGGGCAAGCCCTGTTTTGTTGATCTCAGGGGTCCGGGTAGACAAAGGAAACTGTTGAGTTCCCCAGTTGGAAATACTTCTCTGAGTTCAGCTCAACTTTGCTCATTCCCATCCCCCCAAACAAAACATTTCTTATCTGTTTTAGTAGAGTTGGTCCCTGCAACATAGGACATTTATACAGATAAAGTCTGTAGTAGCCAGAGTGGCCTACTTAACTGGTTTAGAGAATAAAATAAGGTCACATTTCTTGTAATGGTCTAATGGTCTATCCACAGTCACTGCGAAAGCTCTATTACATTCAGAAGCAAGAAGTTCAGTGACTCTTGCAGGGTTCCACCAGGTATCCCCAGTGACTGCCAGCTCGTTCCATAAATTCTCCTGGTGGGATCTTGTCACTTAAACCTGACACATGAATCAGCCCTTGTTGGTTCTTCTGCTCTGCTCTGTTGGTCTCTCTCTCCATCATAAAGTTTTTCATACCTGAGGAGGGGTCTTGGGGCCCTTGTAGCGGACCTTCTGCCCTGGGGAGCAGAGATGGTCCACCCCCTGGCAAGGACCCCACCACCTTGACCAAACTTTAGTCAGGCTCGTTTGAACACTTTTCTGGACTAAGCCGTGTCCTTGGCCTGCTGAGCCCAGTTTAGTGAGAATCCCCCTACCCTTGATTAGGAACCCTAATCAAATTCCTCTTAGTGATTTTCTAACCACTGACTCCCTCACTCTGCCCACTGGCTATAAATCCCCAGCTGTCTTTGCTGTATTCAGAATTGAGCTGACTTCTACACTGAAATCTCCTTCCTCTACTACAATAGCTCAAATAAAATCTGTCTTGCCATTTTCAATGGATGTTGGGTGAAGTTTCTCTTTAGACCTTCCCCAAGTCCCAAACCTCTCATTTTCTCTTTATGACCCAACGTGGTTGATAACAAATGAATGACAACACTCATTTGCTTAAGAAGAAAGTGCTGCTTTCACCCGCGAGATGAGTCTGGCTTACAAGGTCAAGAAACCAACATAGTGATGACATTTGGATCCCCAGCAACTCAGTTAAGTTCTTCAGAACCCCTCGGGAAGCGCTGTGTGATCTACCTTATTGTCCCGTGTAGTGTCTAGTCCAGCGCCTGGCACACACCATCTTCACTCCCCTCCCCCGTCCTTTATACTGCAGGGCCCCGTTCAGGCTCTCTTCAGCCTTTGTCTGTCCTATTTCAGTGGCACCCAGGCTTGTTGCCCTCAGTCTGCCCTCTGCGGAGTCATCTCTCTGGGCTGAAGGACTCAAGACTCCCTTCCTGATGCTCCCTAACGACTCCTCATTTCTTTTCCTTTGGTGTGCTGAGTCTTTGTTGCTTTAGGGGCTTTCTCTAGTTGTGGTGAGCAGGGGTTTCTCTTCCTTGTGTTTCCCCTTGTGTGGGCTTCTCATTGCGGTGGCTTCTCGTTGCAGAGAACAGGCCCCAGGGAGCTTGGGTTTCAGTGACTGTGGCGTGCAGGCGCAGTAGCTGTGTTACAGGAGCTTTGTTGCTCCAAGGCATGTGGGATCTTCCCTGATTAGGAATCAAACCCGTGTTTCCTGCATTGGCAGGCGGATCCTTAACCACTGAAACGCCAGGGAGGTCCAGACTCCCCACTGCTTAGAGTTAAGCCTCTTCAGTGACCTGTGTGGCTCCTCTTCAACCAGCTCCTTCTAGCTTGACACTCAGAATAACAGTCCTGAACTGCTCGTCTTCCCCTCCATCCTCATAGTGCCTTGAATACCTATTATGAGCTTACCCTTTATTAAAAAGCAAGAAAGTTTGCAAAAGAACAAGAGACCTTCTTTCCTTATTCGGGAGGTTCAAAATGTGTGTATTTTTGTGTGGATGGAGTGGCAGTTGAATAAAGAGGAAGATGGCCTTTTGGCCACTGGGTCTATGCTTGAAATCCCCAAAGCAGCCCAAGGCGGGTCTTCCTAGGAGAAGTAAGATTGGACAGTATGCAGCTTGGAATTTAGCCCCTTGCATTTATAGTTTATTACTCTGAATTCTGATGTCACTTCAGAAGAGCTCATTTCAGTTGTGGATATTACCTAAACACGCTAAGGTGGATTTGATGAGAAATCAACTGGTGAACAGTTAGTTACAATCTTAGACATTTTGGTGCTAGGGCCAAAGCATCTGGGGCTAGATGAGGCTGTGAATGTTTACATGATTTCTGATTCCTGACAGTCTTATGAGTCTTTATTTCCTGATGTTAGGAAACTTTGATCGTATAAGAAGAGATAGGCATTTTGTCTTTTTATTTCAATTTCTTTTCTTTACTCACTCCTCAGCTCAGTGCTTACAGACTCAGGCTCCTAGTTCCGCTAGAATATTTCTGGAGGTCTTGCCCATTACCATGATCCTCTTTCCTTCCGAGCTTGCAGCTTTAGGATATGTGCATTTCATTTCCCCCTGAGTCCTCCTCCTTCTGTGGTTCATCCCCATCTCTGGTTGCTGTTGTTCAGGCACTAAGTCGTGTCCGACTCTGTGACTGTATGGACTGCAGCATGCCAGGCTTCCCTGTCCTTCACTATCTCAGTTAGTTACCATAGCTAGAAACTCTCTCTGTCTTTTCGTTCCCTTACCTATGGACAATTTTATCAAGCTTTCATTATGCTGTGTGGTGGAGATAAAGATAAATGAGATGACATTCTCATTCCTGAATCAAACAATGGTGAAAAAAAAAATCCAGAAAATGAGATAATAGAAATTTGAACAAAATACACAAAGGAAAAGAAGCATTTCCCTCCAGCTGGGCTTTAGGAGAGCCCTCTCAGAGGAGGCACCTTTTAGCCTGTTCTATGATTTAGGATCATCCTAATGGAGCCATCAAGAGGCCAGTCCACCCTCACCCTCATCCTAAGCCAGATTGTGGCAGCATGTGTGGGGTTGGGGTTTTCTTTCTTGCACATGATCTCAGGGCAGAGCAGGGGATTCAGGTTCAAGTTTCAAGCATGTCGAGCCTCTGGGCCTCCGGGCTTCTCCTTCCCCCAGGACCTCTCCTGGACTGACCCTGGCCCATGCTCTTTGGATGGGACCCTTCTCTTCTCCTTGACTCTTGGCAGCCATGTCCCTTTGTGCTTCTTGGCATGGAGACCCCATGCCTGTCTCTTTGGCCTGAAGGGATTGGTCAGGAAAGGTTTCCAAGGAGCCTTTCCATTCTGCCCTGACCATGACCTATAAAATGCAACCAATGCCTCGTTAATTTTAAATGAAGCTCCCCATGTAACCACTCATCTCTGACGGCCACAATTAACCTCTCCTCCACACTCCTCTCCTTTTATTTTGGCTGGCTGGTTCCTTGCCCGTTTGCCTTTTCTTAACTTGAACCCTGGGAGGTTGCAGACCGTTCAGTAAAACTCCGGGAGGCACTCTCAAGTTTATGGCCCATTCTCTTTCTGCAGCCCTTCAGACCGCCCTTCCCATCACCTTCATTCTGCTCCTATTCCTTCAGACCATCTAAGAAGTCTTTAAACATGTCAGGTCATCAGACTTCCCCAGGTGGTCACTTTGACCTTGCAATTTCCTCCCATACCTTCCTCCTCTGACTCTCAGCCTGGTGTCTTCCGCTCTGTGATGTGTGTGGGTCGTGGGTGATGGAGTGGGATTCATTAATGATGCATTCCCACAGCAGGAAGGAGGAAATTCAAGAGTTGGTCTTTTCTTCACAGCTAACAAACAGCAGTGATGTTTGCTGCTGGGACCCCTGGGTTGCTTTGTCCTGTACTACCCCCGGGTCCAGCTTCCCAGGACTATGTTTATTAAGGCGGGGAGGGTTGAACATGCCACAAAGAATGGGACGTTTCCCTGTGGCCTAGAGAACTGAAGGCTGGGGTTTTTCAAATCAACTTTGTCTACAATGCATTCATTTGTACTTTGTTCTTGCAAGGGTCCAAGGCCGTCTCCTGTTTGTCCATCAGCCTGGGACTATGGCTCCTCGAGAGAAGGCCTCATTGCTCTGATATTATTTTCTTCGCCTCCCACACCCTTCTCAGCTTAGCCTGCATGCCAGGCTTGGAGAGAGAGGACCTGCTGCTGACAGCTTGCAGATGTGGTGTGTACTTTGGATGATGGGAGGACCAGTCCAGGACCTGATGAGATTGCGGTGGTGATAGTGTGTATGTGTGTGTGTGTGTGTGTGTGTTACTTATATCCTCAGGTGGGAAGAGACATAGCAATTAGGGTAAATGAAATAAGGTGTCTTGAGAAAAGCAATCATCTGGGTGCAGAAGCCCCAGCTTCTTGCTGTGGAACCTGAGCTGCATCCTTCTTCCCTGGGAGGCTTAGTGATGCTGCAATCATGATGAAATCTGGTCCTTAACCCCCTGCCTGCTGGAAAGGACTCATGGAAGACAGACTCTCCACTCCTGAGGCACTGGATTCTGCCTGGGAATGGTGGTGGTGGAGGGGTGGTCACAGCATTCTGGGGTGTGCAAAGTGGATGGGGGCTCCCTGAACTTCTCTTTTTCTGACTCTCCAAACAATTTTTTGGATCTCTTTCCAAATTGTTTTGGTGGACTGGATGATCAGGGTTGCTGGATTTAACAAATAAAAATGTAGGATGCCTAGGAGTATTTGAATTTCAGATAAAGACCAAATACATTTTTCACATAAATACATTAGGGATATTGGCTTCCCCGGTGGCTCAGCGGTAAAGAATCTGCCTGCCAATGCAGGAGACACAGGTTTGATCCCTGGGTTGGGAAAATTCCCTGGAGAAGGAAATGGCAACCCACTCCAGTATTCTTGCCTGGGAAATCCCACAGACAGAGGAGCCTGGCAGGCTACAGTTCTTGAGGTTGCAAAAGTGTCAGGTACAACTTAACGATTAAACAACAACAACAAATATTTGACATACACTAAAAAACTATTCCTTGTTTACTTGTAATTGAAGGGTACCCAGGCATCCTGTACTTTGGTGACCTCCTGCATAGTCAGGACCCATGGCTGGTGTGCCAGTGGACTGTCAGCTGTCACCCCCTCTCATTATATCATCTAGCCTTCTTGACTGGAGACAATCTACTTCTTTTTCTTAGGTATTTTATTTTCTTCTCATTCTTAGCCTCAGCACAGTCAGTATAGCCAGTGGATCCTCAGCCCTATTGACCCCAAATGTCGGGGTTTGGGGGGATCAACTCAGGCCATGCAGTACAGGAATGACCCCCATGCATTGAGTCCCAACTCAATGGAGGCCTCCTGCCAGGCACTTTGGATAAAGGACCTCCTGTCAGGTCCATAGCAAGTCCTGGATATAGTTATTCCACCCTATTTATCCTTTTTTTTTTTTTTTTGCACACTGTGAGTCATGTGGGATCTTAATTCCCTGACCAGGGATTGAACCCACATCCCCTGCATTGAAAGGTGAAATCTTAACCCCTGGACCACCTGGGACATCCTCCAACCCCATTTAACAGATCAGACACAGAGTTTAAGTTATTTGCTTAAAGACAGACTGCATTTGAACCCTATGTTTCTTTTTTTTTTCTGGATTCCACACCTCTTCACCCTGTGGTTATACACATTCAGGTCTGCTAAAGAAACTCTGTAAAGAAAACCGTTATCTACACTTGTGCATGCATGCTAAGCAGCTTCAGTCATGTCCGACCCTTTGTGACCTTACGCACTATAGCCCACCAGGCTCCTCTGTCCACGGGATTTCCCAGGCAAGAATACTGGTGTGGGTTGCCATTTCCTTTTCCAGGGGATCTTCCCGACCCAAGGATCGACCCCACGTCTCTTATGTCTCCTGCGTTGACAGGCAGATTTTTTTTTTACCACTCGTGCCACCTGGGAAGCCCATTTACACTCATTTCTCTCTTAATATCCAGCCACGTCCCAGGACACGGCTAACTCCCAAAAGATTAGTCCTGTTTGGAGACCATGTCTGTCTTAGGAGGAAAAAGAGTCCTGTGCCCCTGCATCGGGGGTATCTGTTTTGGTTGGAAGAACTCAGGCAAACCTGTTAGAAGCTCTCCAGGTTTGGGGAGAGGCTCGGTGGGTTCCTGCTCCATTGCCCTCTGAGAATCTCTCCTGGGGTGGAGACTGGGGAGGAAGCGTAGAGTTCCTTTCTAGGCAGCTCCTCTGAAAGTCTGCTCACCAGGCATGCTTCTCTCTCTTCCAGACGCCTTTTCTATCTTTCTATCCTTTTATTTCCCAGATCCTTCTGGAATCTCTTTGAACTAACCTCTCTCCGGGTAACATCAGGGAAGTATCCTCTTAGACGCCAGCTTATCTTACAGTGTTGTTTTAGCGTAATGCTCGACAGCTCCCTCAGATAGAAGAACTTTATAATATTTTACATCATCTGTCTCCAGCAAGGTTAGGTCGTGTCCTTCTGTGACTCAAAATTGTATTAGCATTTTCCTCTTTTGTGCCAGGGGTATCTTCCTATAAGCTGTAAATGCCGGGCTCAAGATCTCAGTGGATATGAAACTACTTAAGAGGAAAAAAGAAAGGGTTCAGTCTTTGTCCTTATCATGGTGAAAGTTTGTTTTCCTAATGGGGAATTTTCCAAGAGCTCTCAGTGCTGTGACTTTATGGAATCAATGTGGTGGAAAAGGGCACACTTCTGGTGCCGAATATCCTTTTTACTCTCTTCTGTTCCTCTGAGCTTTGCTTCTGAATACACAAAACCGGTATTTGTGGCTGCCAGGAGGCCTTCTAGTGTGAGAGAGAATGCATTGTAAATCACTCTTTCACAGCCAGTTAACAGGCAGTGTCTTTCTCACCAATAATTATGGTTTTGCTTTGAGTTGAGAAGGTTGTTTTTGGGGCAATAAATTGTGATGTCAGTTATCCTTCACTCTCTTTGCATGTGATTCCTCAGTCGGAAATTGGTGTTCTTAACAGTTGAACCTCTGGGGTCTCCAAGGCTTTGCAGCTGAAAATCTTGGAGTCCTCTGCTTTGGAAAGAAGAGGGAGAGAGAGAGAGAGAGAAAGACTTTTTGTCTTTGATAGGAGATTTGAAAGCAGGTCAAGGGGACTTGGTTCCTTTTATTAAAACTATCTCATGTTAGAGAATTTTAACAAGGATTTAAATTAATATGAAAAGTGTTTTTTTTTTTTTTTTAATTTAAAAACTGAGTGTGTCAAGGTCATGACCACCTGATAACTTCCAGTGATGTATTCTTCTGTGTCGGGGCTTTTGTAGAGACGAATTTCTTCTAAGAAGCACCCACACAAATACATTTGGATCATCACTGGATCACAATGTAAACGTTGATGAGCCAGAAAATTCCCAGTCAAGTAAGAGAATCAAACCTCTCCAACTCATGGAAATTGTTAGTGGAAACCTTCCTTTCCAACCTCACATTTTGATTTACTGAGTGGCGGGTGATGATACAATTATTTGAACACGTAAAAACATATGGTTTTGTAAGTCTCCTCTAGGACCATTTTATGATGTTGTCATTCTGATCTCTGAAAGTCATCAGCTGTGAGGAAATGTTTTGTTGCCTCCTCAAGAGAGAAGAACCATTCACCTATAGAGTTTAGGCAATCCTGGGGAATAGGTCATGCCTGCTGCGGCTGGGGCCAAGAGCTTGTCCATGACTATGAGTCTTTTCACATAAAGGGCGCCATGCTCCTTCAACAACCTGCTGAACAGATATGGCATTTGGCTATTTCTATTTTATGTGTGGATACGGGAGGTTAGAGTTGGGACAGTTTGACCCACGAAATTTTTGACTTACAAAGCTCAGGTCTTTTTTTTTTTAAATTTTTAATAATTTAAAAAATTTTTGGCCATACTGCTCAACATGTGGCATCTTAGTTCCCTGACCAGGAATCAAACCTGCACTCTCTGCATTTGAAGGGCAGAGCCTTAACAACTGTACCACTAGGGAAGTCCCAGCTCAGAGGTTTTATCAGGCAGTAGGTCAGCATACTCAGCAGACGCTGAAGCTGAAGCTCCAATATTTTGGCTACCTGATACAAAGAACTGACTCATTGGAAAAGATCCTGACGCTGGGAAAGACTGAAGGCAGGAGAAGGCAGGAGGATGAGACAGTTGGATGGCATCACTGACTTGATGGACATGAGTGTGAGCAAGGTTTGGGAGTTGTGGTGGACAGGGAAGACTGCCATGCTGCAGTCCATGGCATTGCAGAGTCAGACACGACTGAATGACTGAACTGAGCTGAACTGAACTGAGGCCAGTGTGGTGAAGAGGATGAGCTCTTGAAGTCAAACTCTGCATTGAATTCTGACTCCAGGTGTACAAGCTGTATCATCTTGGGCAGGTTATTCTACCTTTGGTTTCCTCATTTGTGAAACAGGCATAATTATGCCAACAGTAATAAGTCTGTCTCTGCTTTCCAGATATTTCTGGAAACTTTCTGTTTCTCACCATGTCCTCAGCTGCCACCTTGGTCCAAGTCACCATCTATTATTATTATTACCTTAGTTTCCTAACTAGTCCCTCCTTACCCCACCATATGGTAGACAGAGTGATTCTTTAAAGAGATGAGCTCAAAACTCTTCCTGCCTTCTCAGCTCCGGAAGCCTACGTCCTTGTCATAGATTAGAAGGTCCTACTTGATTTGGCTTCCCAGGTGGCTCAGTGGTAAAGAATCCACCTGCCAATGCAGGAGACACAAGAGATCCAGGTTCAATCCCTGGGTCGGGAAGATCCCCTGGAGTAAGAAAGGCCAACTTGCTCCAGAAGGTCTCTCATCATTCACTAAGTAGTCTAGACTAAAGCTTCTTTACTTGATGGCTGGTTTCCAAGAGAGCAAATAGAAGCAGCAGTGGCTCTTAAGGTCTAGACCTGTAATTCACCAAATGCTACTTTGTTGCATTTTATTGGTCAAAGCAAGTCACAAGGGGAGGGGGATATTGTCTGCCTCTTGCTGTGAGGAGTAGGGTGCACATGTGTGGCTGGAGCTGAGAGGATGGTTTGCTGCCATCTTTGTAGATGACCCACTGTCCCTCTAAACTTACACCAAATGATGCCTCTTGTTTTGGATCCCCATCGATCTTTACTACCTATGGGGGAGCTGGACTTCACAGTCCTAATGCTGCAAGGCCAACGGCCTCAGCATCCAGACCTATACAGAAGATCCTTATACTTGTTGTGGGGCGGGGGGCGGGGGGGGGACCATTTTTCTCTCTACTTAAAAGAGGAAATTGTTAATTATTGATTAAAAGTCAGTGGCTTGAGAGTTGTTTGCCCTGTGGTTGAAATTTAGTTTTCAGATTTCACAAGCATTTATCAAGCCCCATCTGACATATCAGACACTGGTCATACACTCTAATGTATTTATATCATTAAATTCTCACAGCAACCCCTGTGGGGATTTTGAATGATTCAAATGGAAATAATTCACCCCACTTTTTTGAATACAGAATGTCATTTATTCAGGACCATGTGGCTAAAAAAGGGCAGAGATGAGAGGTAACTTCTCGTACAGCACGTTGCATGAATATTCCGTGACACACTCTGCCTCTCTTTTATTTGGGTAAAGAAAGTCACAAAAGAACAAGGATGGGGAAAGACAATAATAAATACTATTGTGGTCTATTTTGTTGACATGAGCCATGGATCCATTTAATATACAAAAAAAGGGTGGGAGATGGTATGTACATGGACTTTGGAAGCAAAGCTGTGTACATGTATATTGCGCAAAATTTTGTTTTGGAAATTCTGGATTGAGTTATAAGTTTTGATTCTCAAGTTGGTATATCAGGAGCATAACATAAAACCTCAAATAAAAATGACTGAAATAGGTATGTGTGCTCTCTCATGAAATGAACTCTGGAGGCAGGTATTGCAAGATTAGTGTGTCTGTTCCATAAAAATCAAGGACCAGTTTGCCCATCCTCACACATGCTTCCCCTTACGGGCCAGTAGGTTTGTAGGGTCCAAGTTATTCATCTACATTTAATTATCAGGAAGAAAGAGAAAGAAAGGAGCCCTCCTTCCCTTTGGCTACTTCTCAGAAGATGCACATGACATTTCTGCTTAGATCCTATTGGGCAGACATGGTCATGGCCATATCTAGCTGAAAGACAGACTGGGCAATGGCCAGCTAAAACTTGGGGGTTCACCTGTTAAGGGAATGGACATTGGAGGATAAGCTGTTTCTGATATGGCAGATGTGGTCTGCAGAGTGATACTTCAATCAATATGTGAAATAATAAAAATTTGGATTAAGATGAATAGAAAAGATACTGTTTTCATAGGTGCTTGTCTTCTCTAATAGTAAACTACACCTGTCCTGTCTTAAAAAAAAAAAATTCCTTTATTTTTAGCTGGGCTGGGTCTTCGTTGTTGCTTGGGCTTTTGTCTAGTTGCAGCGATCGGGGGCTACTCTTCATTGTGTTGCCTGAGCTTCTCATTGCGATAACCTCTCTTGTGGCAGAGCACAGGCTTTAGGACCCATAAGCTTTAGTAGTTGCAGCACGTGGATTCAGTCGTTGCAGTCCTGGGCTCTAGAGCACAGGCTCAATAGTTTTGGCACAGAGGTTAAGTTGCTCCGAGTCATGTGGGATCTTCCTGGACCAGGAATCAAGCCTGTGTCCCCTACATTGGCAGGTGGATTCTTATCTACTGTGCCACCAGGAAGTTCCCAAGGTTGCCTTTTAAACATAGTGTTTGATGTAATGTTACTAGATATTTACAATTAGATGCTTTAACAAAGAGCTCTATTTTGTAAAATAGGAAAAGTCTGCTTATCACTATTTCAGATAAACTACATTGATGGCAAAGCCATCCACTTAAGCCACATAGTCAAGTGTGACACACTGCCACTAGCTAATGACCGCTTACCCTAATCTCAATAAGTAGGGGAAACAAATGGGTCTATTTAGCACTGAATTTGTCAACCTAAACTTATGAAATGAAAACTGTAATGTATAATGATAGACTTTATGATCACTAATGTCTTCACAGTAAGCAATATTTGAAGAAAAACTATGTCCTTCATTTTGCTTGTTGCTCTGATAATCAAGACAAAAGGATGCATAAATTAAGTATATTTATTAAATGCATTAAGTATATTTATTAAATAAGTTGTTTACTGCCATTTTTGGTTTGGCTTTGGCTTCTGTATGTCTGCCTTAGATTTGAGGGGATTTATAAGAATAAAGATACTTTTCTGGTTTTCTGTGCATTAACAACAGTGATACAAGTGAGACAAGATGAGAGTTTAGCTAGACTTTGAAATAGGAATAAAATTTTGATAGAAGAGATGTGGTCCACGTAGGAGACCAACAGCCTGGTTGGAGATAAATGGGCTGTGTAGGGTCACGTGGAAGACCTCAAAGGCTAGGATAATATATTGGTATTTTGTCCTATTAGCAGTGAAGATCAATGGGTTACTTCAGAGAAGCTGAATGATGAGGAAAGTACAAGGTTGAGGAATAATATGAAGCTTGGGGATGGATGATCCTCCTATTTCCACCTTTGGAAGAGGACTGTAAAGGAGTCAGAAGGGAAACCCCCAGAGGGTTAAACCCAGGAGGGCAGAGTGTCATAGAAATCAAAATGGGGGACACCTGAGAAGTAGTGTGGAGGTGGTTGTTACCAAATTGTGAATGTTTCAGAAAATTAAAGGTGAATGAGAAATGAGAAAAGTTTGTTGTTAGATGTGGTCTAGGATTACTGCTGACATTTGAGCGCTCATGGTTTCAGGGGTGCCTTGTGGTGTGGACCAGACTGCCTAGGGTAAGGAAGAAATGAGTGCTAAAGAAATGTAAGGAAGGAGAGATTACTTGAGTTGAACTTTGGCTGAGGAGGGTGGTGAAGCAGTTAAAGGGAATTCCCCATGCTCATACCCTGGGAGAGGAAGAATGATACCTTTCAGGGCAAAAAGGCAGCAGCTGAAGAAAAGGCCAGAATAAAGGTATGGAGAAAGAATGGTCGTAGATGTGAAGGCCGTTGGGTGTTAGAGAGCTAAAGCATAAGAGGAGGAGTTGCTGCCTTAGAGTGGAGGAAATCTGTACTTCTTGGGCCGCAGAGACACAAGACAAGATCGGTATGCTCAGTAGAGAGAAAAACAGGCTGGAGCAAGAGGCAAGGGTAAAAAGTGTGGAAGGAGCTTTGGAGCCCTCCGGGGATGTGTGGGGTGGGGGTGGTGGGGGAACTGGGCAGGAAACAAGGATTGTAAGGCAGCTGAGAGGTGTTTTTTCTGTTGGGTGTGAATTTTGCATTGGGAGCTGAGCTGCGCGTGACCGTTTCTTCCTCAGGGCCCTCTGACTTTTGTTGGAGCCGAGCAGATAAGCCCTGGTGATGGGCTTCCAGTCGTGACTGGAAGCTGGACTTGGCAGTAACCTGGAGGCAAAAAGGTCTCTTGGAGATGTGGAGGTTCCCACCCCCACCTCTTCTTTAGAAAGAATCTCATGATGCATTTTTAGCCATCTTTTAGATGTTTCCAGGCGACCATTTTATTTCCCAAGAACAGATGGTGAAAGAAACTTTTCCTTTGGTCACTGAACTCTTGCGTTTTATGATACATGTGAAGAACTAAAGCAGTTCTAAAGTACTAAATGTGGAGGTGGAGGGCGATAAATTGCTTGCTTTAATTGTAATAAAGTCCCTATGATCTGGGTGTTTGAGGGTAACTGGTCGAGGTGTTAACCGGTTTCAGGCAAAAACAATGCTCAGATACAGGAGCCGCCATTTAAAAGCAGCATGGTTCTTAGCACTTCCGGTCCTGACCGGAAGGAGTGAGGCACCAGCAGCGTGGGGGGTGGGGCTCCGGGTACCAGGCCTCTTGTGGACTGTGAGGAGGAACCTCTACACAGAGGCTGCTCCGAGAAAACGCTAGAGGGTGGGCCCTTCAGGTGAGTGCAGATACTTGCTATCACCCCTGGCCCTTCTTGCTCTCTCTCAGCTGTTCTCTTCACAGGAGAGAATCCGAATGTCTGTGGGCCCTTACTAGAGAGTTACTGGGCGGCCACCCAGGGCAAACCTCCCTGGGCGAGGCGGGCAGATAGGTTAGAGTTCATAGGCTAAGTCAGAATTCAAGGTCAGGTCAGAGTTCCTGGGCTAGTAAGTGAGAGTTCAAGGCCAAGTCAGAATTCACAGAATTCGGGGGCTGGTCAGAAATCAAGGTCAGGTCAGAGTTCATGGGCAGGTCAAAATTCACAAGACTGGTAAGTTAGAGTTCAAGGGCAGGTTAGTCAGAGTTCACAGCTTGCCTGGGAAGGTTCCTCCTGCCTCCCCACTGGGTAGCAGTCTGGCCCATCTTCCTTTCATTGCACTGAGCCATCATCCTCTGGGCAGAAGCTCCACTTGGTTTGGGTTTTTGCAGGGAACTCTGGTCATAAACAGAGCGGGGAGTGCTGGAGGGGTGCTCCTCCTAACCTCCCCAGTGTACCGAGGGGCTTTTTGGAGCAAAGAACAGATGCCCTTCTCTGAAGACTTGCTCCCTGAGATCTGGAGTTACCCCAAAGCCGAGTGTTGATGGCGTCTCAGACTCCTTAGAAGCATGTAGTTCTCTGGTTTCTATATTGTGTTCAATTCATGTTGTCTCTGGAAATCCAGAGTTAGTTTATTCCATGCAGCTAGAAGGTGGGATGTTGGAAACCTAAGTGATTAGGTTTGGAAAATATGATCTTTCCCCCTTAAACCCCGTGTTAGGTCCTCTGAGACCTCCGGGTTGATCCCACAAAGGATGGCTTTGAACGCTCTTGGAAAAGAGCTCTTTTTGTGCTATTTCCCTGGAAGCGGCAGGTTGAGATGAAGCGTGCCGTGACAGATAAGACACAAGGTTAGGGGTGAGTATTACCTAAGGCTTGGCCTCCATCTGCTGGGTGACCTTGAGTAAATCCTTCTCCCACTCACCCTGGGGTTGGAATGTGGGCTGCTAATACAGTCTGGCTGCCGGCTGGTGGGGCTCCCTGAGGTATGGGGGAGGCTGATGGAGGTCACTTCTGGAAAGGGCTGTGGGCTCCTTGGGCAGGAAAGCATAATGAATGATGTCCAGTGGTGAATACAGAGTGGTGCAATTGCTCTTTTAGTCTTAAGCTCACAGCACCTGAGCGCCAGTCGCGGTACCGAGCTACACACCAGACGGCCCTCTCCCCATGCCCACAGAGGCTGTAGAGACGCTCCCAGGATCACACAGGCTCTGGGTTTTGTGTCAGTGGACATTTAATTTGATTTATCTTGGTCTGGCATAGGCCGGATGAAGTCAACTAGCCAACAAATCTGCGATTGTTTCTGAGGAGCAGAGGCTCAATGGCAGCTCTCTAACCACTTAATTACCCTCAGTTGCAGGAAAAGCGAAGCTGGGTTTGAATAGGGTATTTGCATATCTGCACAGCTTTCCTTCTGTTCACTCTCTCCCCACACTCTGCGACGGCTCCCACTGCACAGCTCATTGGATTTCAGAAGCCTCCCCCCAACCCTGCACCGCCCCCCCCCCGCCCCTCCCCATGCTTTGGCTCTAAAAGGATGGTTATTAAGAAACCCAAACTGTCTATTTTTGTTTTAGTTCTGTTCTGTGTTTAGTAATTGTTGGGTCTGTGCTGCTATTTTCTTGAATTTTGTTTCTGTCTCTCATACAGACATTCTTTTTTTTTTTTTTTAAAGCATCTGATGCCTCAGATATCAACTGCTGTTAATAGTATTCAGTGTTTACTCAGGAAAAGATTAGGTTAAATAACTTTTATTGCACTGAGGCCCTCTCACATCCGTGCAAGTAAAGGTCTGTCTGGAGCAGGTATCTGGGAGACTCTATCTTCCCCATAGAGGAGGATAATTCTTTTTATGGTCCTTTCTATAATCAGCTGTCCGTGAAGAGTGGAAATCATGGGCTAACTCCACAGTCAGCCCATTATCTGTTTTATTCCAAACAACGATAGTTAGTTATTTTTTCAGAAGAAAAGAATCCCCTGGCATTGACTTGCCTCTTTTCCCCTGCAATTCTGCCTCTAAGGCTGTGCAGGATCTGCCTACACTAGTGAAAACAGTGCTAATAACTGTGTCCTGATTTACTGCCCTTTGTCCATGTTGCGGGGAATACTCCAACAGTGATTTAGCCTCGTTCCTAACATTACTTTTTGGGTCACAAGGAGAGGACATGTCCTATTTCTATATCCCCTGGACATTTCTTCTCCTTCATACTACTCCAAGTCTTTTCATTCTTTTGGCCACAAAAACATCTGGGAAGAGGAGCCTATAACCATACCCTCCCTCTTCTCTTCTTTCATTTATTTGTCACTTAATTTTCACTCTGGCTTTTACCCCTTCACTTGCCAGAAACTGCTACGGCAAAGGTCAGCTAGGACCTCCTTGCCAATTCAGTGACTTGGTTGCAGTTTTATCAGTTTTGGTTGGGAGAATACTAACCATTAGCTGAAATTTAGCATTTATTTCAATGATGAGTATAGGCAACAAACCACAGAAATACTGTCCCTAGGTATTTCAGTCTCACATTACCGTTGTGATAGATATCATGAAATACTGTTTTTTTTCATTGAGAAGTTGCAATGGTTGTTGGACCTACTGCTGGATCTTGTTACTTAATACATTAATAAAGAAGCATATATATGACCATAATATTTCAATAACTGTATTCCAATATAAGTCATTTATCATATGCATGTCTAACAGTATTATTTTGAGAAGGTTTCACCATACTGCCAAGGAGGTCCATGGGACATAGAAAAGGCAAAGAACCTAGTTTTAATCATCAACCTGATTTCACTAGAGTGTTTCTCGTACAATAAGAAGAGCCAGGGACTGCCCTGGTGGCCCAGTGGGTAAGACTCTGCACTCTCAGTGCAGAGGGCCCAGTTCTATCCCTGGTTGGGAAACTGATCTCATATGCCACAATGAAGAAGCCTGGATCTTCAGAAGATCCTGCAGCTAAGACACAGTGCAGCCAAAATAAGTAAATATTAAAAAAAAAAAAAAAAAAGAAGAGCCTCCTACTGAAAGTTCTCTTCTCCTTTACTTCCATGATATCAATCTTTCCACCCATCTTTCTTACTACTTTTTCCTTGACTCTTAGTTCTTCTTTAGTTTACATCTTACATTTGAGATTGCTCTAGGGTCCTATCTTCCTTTCCTCTCACCCTCCCTGCTTTTTTCCTTCTACAAATATTTATTGAGTGCTTACCCTTAAGCAGGGGCTTCCCTGGTGGCTCAGAGGGTAAAGCGTCTGCCTGCAATGCAGGAGATCTGAGTTTGATCCTTGGGTCAGAAAGATCCCCTGGAGAAGGAAATGGCAACCCACTCCAGTACTCTTGCCTGGAAAATCCCATGGACAGAGAAGCCTGGTAGACTACAGTCCATGGGATCGCAAAGAGTCGGACACGACTGAGCGGCTTCACTTTCACTTACCCTTAAGCAGGGGCTTCCAAAGGTATAAAACCCACCTGCCAATGCAGGAGATGCAGGAGACACAGGTTTGATCCCCGGGTCAGGAAGATCCCCGGGAGGAGGAAATGGCAACCCACTCCAGTATTCATGCCTGGAAAATCCCATGGACAGAGGAGCCTGGTGGGTTACAGTCCAGAGGTTTGCAGAGACTCGGACATGATGGAGTGACTGAGCACACAGGTACCCTTAGTAGTTGACAGTCCTGTGTTTGTGTGTGTGTGGATACAAGCATTACAGCACAGCAGTCTGATGTGTGCTACAGGACACTCAGCAATGCTTGAGAAACAGCTAAACCAGCCCTGGGAGTGGAGAAAGACGTCTTATTGGGGGTACCGTTTAGAGTGAAGAATGGATTGGAGGGGGAAGTCTAGTGTTGGGCAATGGGAGGCTGAGAAACGCTAACCTTGCTTTTACTTGAATGCCTCACATGCATCCATCTTGTGGGCGCACTTCCCTCCTTTAGAAGCTGCTCTTCCATGATACTCAGTGCTCCTGGAGAAGCATGTGTGCTCCACCTTTCCTTAGAGCTCTCCTCTCCTTAGAGCTTCTTGACTCCCTTGTCTCATTCTTGGAGGACCTTCAGAGTTATTGTTTAATGTATTATTCCTTCCTCTTCTTTGAGTTATGTGAGGACAAGAACTGGGCCTTGCTCACAGTTATATCTCTAGCACTTAACATTACTGGGCCTCTAGTAGATTTCTAAATTGAGCCAAATTAAGGAATAGAAGTTTAGAAAATTTGTCCACATTATATAGCAAAAAGAGACTATGAAATCCTTCAGAACAACTCATAGAATCATGAAATTTCAGAGTGAGAAGGTCATCCAGCTGTCCTTTAGCTTTTTAAATGTAAGCACTTTTTTTTCAGAGGAGGAAACTGGATTATACTTCCTCTGACATTCTCTGCCATCACTAGCCTATAAGTGGGTGTTGCCAAATTTCAGAAGTGCTGTAACAGGACTTACTTGAGTTTTTTTTTTTTTACTTTTGGTAAAATGGATTTAATGGTCTTCCTTTGTTTTCAATATAAAAGAGAGGTTTTCCTCCAGGATGACACAGTAGCAAGTCCCTAAATAAAGTGAGCTAATCTCAACCAAGGGAAATTGCATATTGAAAGCCAGAATATCCAAAAACCTGACCCTGTGGTAAAAGGTATTTGTGTGTGGCCCACTTTCTTGGGTGAGGGTGGAATGCAGCAGCAGCTTTAATTGTAGAAATTTCCTCGTGAAACTGGAGAAAGCCCTTAGCTGCCTCAGTAGTTGGCAGAGATGACCCTCACATGCTTGCACCTTGGAGTTCAGGTTCTTGATGAAGCTTCTAGGGACAAACAGGGCACAGACTCTCTCTCTCTCTCTCTCTCTCTCTCTCTCTCTCTATATATATATATATATATATATATATATATATATATATATATATATATATATGTTTTTTTTCCCCTACAGGCACTTGCTCTGTATCCCAGTTTCCCCCCATGATCAAAATGGAAAAAATGTTAATGGTTTAGGTTCATTGCTCTTTATGCAGGCAGCAGCCAGACACAGGGAAACCCGGTTAGTTGGAAAGAACATCATAAAGATTTCAGGTCACTTTTTAAACTTACTGTGTCTGTAGGTCAAGTGGAGAAAGAGCTGCTCATTGGCAGGGAGGATCCTGTAATGGGCTGTTATTCCCTGGCAGGGAGAATGTTGATCGGTATCAGATCCAGGCTTCTCTCCATTCCTTCCAAAAGCAGGAATAAATTGAAGTTAACCACTGAAGAGACAAAATAAGAACTTCTCCTAAAGGCTCTAAAAATAAATACTCCTGATGATAAATTAGGGAACTCCAGTTTACATTTGACAAATACTTCAATACGGTTTTTATATAAACCTTAGGCAATATCTTGCCTTAGCGAGATACTGGGAGGGAAAATTCATCCAGTTCTTATTGGGACCCATTGGTATTGGGAGTTTTGTCAAGTAAGTTGCTGAACTTTGTGGATCAGAAAAATTGAAAGATACCTCAAAATTTTGAGGTAGAGAGAAAGAAAGGGATAAAATAGATTGTGCTTTAAGAAAATCTTGGAATCAGATTGGGCACCTGCAATGGACTGAATAGTTATGTTCTATCTCCCCCTCTCTACCCAAATTTATATGTTGAAACCCTAATCCCTAGTGGGATGGTATTTGGAGGTGGGCTTTTGGGAGATAATTAGGTCATGAGGGTGGAGACCGCATAAATGGGATTAGTGCCCCTGTAAGAAAAGACTGTAGAGTTCTCTCACTCCACCGCATGAAGACAATATGAGAAGTGGGCCATCTGCAACCAGGAAGAGAGCTCTCAGCTCCCATGCTAGCACTCTGATTTTGAACTTCCAGCCTCTTAAACTGTGAGAATTACATTTTGGTTGTTTACAAGTCACCCCGGCTATGGGACTTTGTTATAGCAGCCTGAGTGGACTAAGGCAGCACTGCATTCCTTTCTTATAATAGCTTTGCAAAGATATGACTTCATTGAAAGGAATATGGCTCTGTCTAATGATGACGCTGCAAGCCAGTTGTTGTGCGTAAACTATTGGATAGATGTTGAGTTAGTATTCATCTGTGTTGCTATAGGTAGACAAATGTTGAGTATGGTGTGGTTCTTCAAATTTAAAATATTCTGTAGTATCCCTTGAGTTTGTTAGGGCACCTTGGGTTATCTCCCTGCCCATTTTAGAATTCAGCACTGGAATGGGTATGGCAGACTAAAGACATAGTAGAAACTAGAGAAGA
The DNA here is from genome assembly GCF_001704415.2 of Capra hircus. NCBI lineage: Eukaryota > Metazoa > Chordata > Mammalia > Artiodactyla > Bovidae > Capra > Capra hircus. The sequence goes on along the minus strand of NC_030830.1, from coordinate 8,280,039 downwards.
GAAAGTCAGTGTAGGCCAAGGTAATCAGTGAGGGCAAAATCTTCAACACCTGTCCACATCTGCCAGCTTCATGAAACAGAAGCTTCTGAAGGCAGTGACCTGTGGAACCAAAATGTATTAGGGCTTGAAGAAGTGAAGGAAAGGTCTGAGGCTGTGTGTAGCTGCTAGCCATGTGTGCCCATGTAAATTAATTGAAATGAAGTAAGACTAACAATCCAATTCTCCTGTCACCCTAGCCACATTGCAAGTGTTCCATAGCCACAGTGCAGATAGAAAGTGTCTCCATCATCACAGAAAGTTCTGCTGGGGGACACTGATCTGATCTAAAGAAGGGTCAGCACACTGTAGCCCAACGACCAAATCCAGTCTCTGCCTGTTTTTGTACAGCAGAATGAACTAAGAATGGTTTTTACATTTTCAAGTGGTTGAAAAATAATTGTGGACATAAAATTTCTTACAGGTTATACAAGTACCAACAAATATCCTTGGTTTTGCCTCTTGACTCATTAAGGCTAAAATATTTACAATTTGGATCTTTCTAGAAATATCTGCCAACCTCTGGCCTAAAACATCTTCTAACTCCAGTTAAGGAAACTGAAGCCCAGAGACAGAATGTGACTTGGGGCGGATCACACAGCCTAGGACAGTCTGAATTGCGGCTTTGGTTTGACCTGCTTCTTTACTGTGTCTGGGCCTCTTTCCTCCCTAGGGCCTCTGTTGCTCTTCATCCAGAAGATAACACAATAGTTTGCTTTAACTGCATTGTGGACTAGAGAGGGAGTGATGGGCTCCTTGAAGAGACCTGGGTCATATTCGATTAGAGCCCATCACGGAGAGCGTTGGGAAAATCACGTGTTGGAGCCACATGTTCACCAAGGAGTTCAAACGTAGACATTGGACTCTCCCCAGATGAGGTTACACAGAAAGATCTAGATGAAGTAAAAGATGATTGACATATAACTCTAAAAACTTGAATTTCTCCTCCAGACCATACTACCTGTGATGATCTATGAATTGATATTAAAAAATTATCTTATGGTTAATGCCAGTTGCATTGCATTATATCCATGTTGTGAGTTCAGAGGCTTTAATTTGTCAAACATAACTGTTTAAAATAGACTACGTTAAAAAAATAACCCTGTTGATCATTTCTTCATTTTTGCTATTGTTTTAAAGAATATTTTAATACTAAAATCCCCTCTCCCCAGTGAAAGTGGCTTGAATGACCCTGAAAATGAACTTAAGTGGTGATAAGGTTAAACATCTAGCCAAGATTCCCTGTAGAATAGCTGGGTTACTGGAAAGGGTCACAGTACAACCTACAGTTGATCCTTGTTATTCACAGATCTGTATCTGTGAATTCACCTACTGGCTAAAATTTATAACTGCCAAATCAGTAATTACAGTACTTTCACAGTCATTTGTGGACATGTACAGAGTGGTGAAAAATTTGAGTTGCCCAATGCACAGATTTCTAGCTGAGGTCATGCTTTGCCTTCTGGTTTTGGCTCTCATGTTGTGAACAAGTGTCCTTCTCATGGTCTGTTTAGTGCCACATTTCCCACAGTTTGGTGCTTTTTTGTTGGTGATTTCACTATTTAAAATGGCCCCCTCGTGTAGTGTTGATGTGATGGCTAGTGTTCTGAGTGCAAGAAGGCTGTGATTGTGACTTACGTATGTCTGTTAGAGAACTTCATTCAGGCATGAGCAATAGGGCTGTTGCTTTAGAGTTCAGAGTTAACAAATCAGCAATATATGTTAAGGGCTTCCCTTGTAGCTCAGCTGGTAAAGAATCCGCCTGCAATGTGGGAGCCCTGGGTTTGATCTCTGGGTTGGGAAGATACCTTGGAGAAGGGAATGGCTACCTACTCTAGTATTCTGGCCTGGAGACTTCCATGGACTATTCCATGGAGTCGCAAAGAGTTGGACACTACTGAGTGACTTTTCACTCAATATATATTTAATGAGGTGTCTTTGAGCAGAAACTCACATAAAACAGAGTTCTATATTGATTGGTTGAAGACTGGTTGAAGTTGGGACCAGAGCCTCTCTGGAGCCTAACTTGCATTTCTCCTGGGAGCAGTGGTTCACTAACTTTATAGAATATCACTACCACCAATAATGAAGATAAAGTAATATTTGTAACACACAGGATCTTGTAAACCCTGCACTGCCCCACTTTCTAGGCATCTCACCTGGTTTGGCATTAGGATCCAGTAATACTTGTATAGACTGCTGTCTTCACAGGATGGCTAGAACTCACTTCTCAAAATAACAAGGAATCTTGGCCATGATAATTGGGAATTCTTATCTCACAACAAATTTGCTGTACCATTTCGTGGAACTTGCTTATTCTCCCCAAACCCCAGCCAGGTACTAAAATGACTCTTGTAGGAAGAACTTAATTTATAGGCAGATCTGGCAAAAGATCAAGGTGATCGTGAAGTCCCTTCGGTGATGCTACAATCATACAGGTTTGGATCTTTTCCTGGCTTTTACTCTCCACCTGGCAATTCTGGTGTGCTCCAGATAAGAGTAGATTCATTGAATCTGGGGCAGATTAATTGATGTGAAGGTTTAGTAAGAATTGCTTGGTTCTTGGGAAAGCCAGGGTTATAAGAAAATTATCTGAAGGGGAGGAGATCATAAGGCAGTCCGTCTGTTGATTGTTCAGGATTTCTTTAGAGTTCAACAGGTAGATGTCCGGTTGGATCATCACTGTTTGTTTTAGACTGATTGAGCAACCGAGCAGAGACTAAGGCTTTGATGATGTGTGCTAAGGAGGTTTCTTTTTTTTAAAAATTATTATATCTTTTCTTCTTTAAAGGGAGAGAGGGTTCCTTAAGGTTACTGAGAGCACTGAGTTTTCTTTTTGAGCTGTTTGGAACACAGAGGAGACATGTAACTTGCACGTTTCTCCCTATTTGGAAGTCTCGCTGGAGTCTGCTTTGTCATAACCAGCTCATCAGTGTCATAACCACTTTGTAACTGTGCACTGCTCTCTGTAGCACCTTCTGCATTAGTATCAGGTTTTCCTCAAATGTGGAAATGTTCTTATCAGGGTGTATATGTGTGTGTCTGTGTTTGCATGTGGCTGTAGAAGAAAATCCCATGCCATCCCAGATTAGTAGAGGTCCAGGTCTCCAGGACAGATCTCCTGCCTGCCTGAGCTTTAGAACTCTAGGACCCATTCTGGATCACTCCATTGCACCATCTGTCAAGACAAAAGCAACACTCACCCTGTGAAAGTCATCATTTCCTTGCCCCAGCCTGGAGTCCTTTGTGTTCTATCATCTTAGTAGAAGACCATCTCCCCAGTTACCTGAACCCAGAAAAATAGAAGTTATTTAAACTTTTGTTCTCTGATCCTTCACATCGAGCAGTCTCTTCAGTTTTGTCTGAAGATAACCTGCCTCCCAAATATCCCCATTACTCGTGCATCCCCTCTATCCCCCTGCCAGTGCCTTTGTCCCAGCCCCTCACATCTTCCTACTTGTCCATCTCCAAACTCTTTGAACTTGTTTTTCCCAGATCCAAGCAGGCCTGAGTTTGATCCCTGGTCAGAGAATTAGATCCCACATGCTGTAACTTGGAGTCCACATGTTGCAGTTAAAGATCCTGCATGCCGCAACTAAGACTTGGCACAGCCAGGTAAATACACATTTTTTTTTTTTTTTTTTAAACAGCCTGTCTGTGCTTGGGTTGTTTATAGTCCAGTCATACAGCATTTTTTTTTTTTCTCAAATTTGACTAGATTCCTTGGTAGCTCAGATGGTAAAGAGTCTGCCTGCAGTACAGGAGACCTGAGTTCAATCCCTGGGTTGGGAAGATCCCCTGGAGAAGAAAGTGGCAACCCACTCCAGCATTCTTGCCTGGAAAATCCCATGGATGGAGGAGCCTGGCGGGCTACAGTCCATAGGGTTGCAGGGTCAGACATGACTGAGCAACGTCACTTTCACTTTCTATAAGACTGTGAGCTCCTTGGATGGTGGGACCAGCCCTTTCATCTCAGCGTCTCTGGTACCTGCCTGGCACTGGGCACATAACATGCTCCATCAGTCTTTTTTTGAGTGAGGGTGTCTGGCAGGGATCCCCCATGTCTAGACTCAAGGATCAGAATGTCAAGGTATTAAAATGGTTCAAGGGACTGATTGTCATGGGGTGAACGGTTTCCAGCAAGAGATGTTAGGTAACAATGTTTACTTATAACAGAATAACCCAGAGAAACAGTTCATTTGTCTTCTCTGTACCTCCTAAATCAGCTTTTCTCCCCTTCTTATAGTTCTTTTTTGAATGGAATAATGTCTCCCACTCATCGGCTTTATATAGCTCCTATTGAATAGAACCCAACAGAAATTGTGCCTATTAATGAAGAACACAGAACGTGGGTGGTTTTTGAACTGCTGATTAAAACTCATACCAATCAGGTTACTTTAGCAGTCTTAAACCATTTTTCTTTCCCTAAACCTAGAGCTTTGCTTGCCAGAGAAAATGACTTTAAGAAAGACCGTAGCCAAGAATGACAGTGTCTTGTCCCCAGCACTGTGTCCTGACTCTCCAGTGAAATCATATGGTCGGGTATTTTCCCAGTGCTTTGGAAGCTGTGAGAGGGTCAAAGTCGTGAGGGGCTGGAGAGGACACAAGTGGCCTCCTAGGCCACTGCGTGGTGCCCTCCAGCGATGGCTCCAGCCTCAAGTCTGTAGCTAGCACAGCTGGTAGGGAAGGGCCTGAAAACGCTTTCCTCCTTGGGCTGGTCAATAAGAAAAATATCAATTTCTAGGAGCTTCTGGGCAGCTCTGGCCTCTGAGGTTCCGCTCCTCCACTGCTGAGCACCATAGCTGCCTGTAGTGAACTGAATTAATTCCAGGAGGGCAGAAGGCAGAAGAATCGTGAAACTCAGGAAGTGCTCCCTGGTCTGCCTCCTTTCAGGGACTGGAATTCTCTGCTGTGCCCATCAGTGCTGGTCCTGGCAGAAGAGGTATCTCCCCGGGCGTGGTGCCAAGGAGCTCACACAGGACTCCCTGTTCAGCCCCAGACTGCATCCTGTGCTGGCGCTGGGGAGGGGGTCACCCAGCAGGTCTGCCCTCGATGCTGGAGTTGTCATGTGGGCTCCCTCGAGGTGGGCGTGGCGAGGGGCACGTGGCTGTTCCCACAAGTGGCCCCATTGTATCCTGAGCTGGGAGGCTGCAGAGAGGGGCTCTGTGACGGCTGCTGAGACCGTCACATCCTGATGTGTCTGCAGGGTTTGATTCTACTGAATCAGGGGGGGCAGCCATGTGGTGAGCATGTGCTTGGGGCCACATTTGGGTCCAAGGGCTGGCAATGTGCTTTGAGTTTGGGCTTCCTTTCTTTTTCAGAAGGTGGTTGATTCATGCAAAATGCTTAACCATGCCTGCAACGCACGGAGCAGGGATCAGATCCCCCTTTGATGTGCAGGGTCTTTTTGGAGGTTCCAAAAAAGTAGTTCAAAGGTTAACTTTGGACACCACACCTCCAGCACATGTCAAAGTCAAGGCCTGGCTCCCCAGGCAGCGGGCTGGAGCAAACAACTTGTGCTGGCTTCTTCCTCCCTCTGTTTTGTCTTGCACTGAGCACAGATTTCCAGACTTCGCACTGTCCTGGTGGCGAAAAGGGGAGCTGGAGCAAAGGCAAATAAACTGCTCTGAGGTCTTTGAGAGTCCGGAGAGGCAGGGGTGCACCAGGGTCTCTCAGCTCTGCTGGAACTGGGTGTGAGAGTGAGGCTGGGGTTCATATGCAGCGACAGGCGCTCTCACTGCCCTGGAGCCTGGGGCTCTCTGAGGGAACTGTGTTCCCAGGCAGAAAAAGAGCCATCTGGCCGCCCCACAGGGGTCAGAGCGTGGTTCGCCTGGGTTTGTTTTAGCTTGCTTGCTGTGGTGCTGTCTTACGTCATCTCTTCTCCTCCACGGGTGTGGGATTTAAGGACAGACTCCGGGAGGATGAGATGCGCGATGCTGGGTGGGGGCAGGGCCGGAGGCACATGAAAGGGAAGGACAGGTGTGTCCACCTGGAGGCCGTCTGGTGGGGAAAGCATGCATCGCACTTGGGTGTGCTGAGAGTTGCCTTGTGTCCCCAGGGCCTGGGCATGGGGAGGGTGTCCCCAGCTTTGTTCACAAAGCTGGACACCGGTGGGGTGAATGGGGGAGGATTTCTGCCCCCACTCTTGAGAGAAAGCAAAGTAGAACCACGCCTATGGTGGACATGGCCATAACCTTGAACTCAGGGTTTCGGGGAAGGATTTTCTTCTTTCTCTTCCTTTCTAGTTATCGGGAACTCTTGAGTCCCTTATGGAGCCACTTCTCTGTTTTGTGGGCTGTTTAGCCATCAGCCAAAGGTGGGTGTTTTCACTATGATTTCCTGCTGTGTATGCCTGTCTCAATCCTTCACTGTTTAAATCCTTCAGGGTTTAAAATGCACAAATCAGATGACATCACAGGATCAGGGTATGCCTGGAGACCAGAATCTGGAGCATCACTGGAGAAGGGTGAGACCTGTAGGGGCACCCAGGGCCTTACGCTTGTGCCCTTGGAGTTAGTGTTTCTTTCTCTCCTCATACAATACAGATCAAGGCCTCAGCAGCCCCACCCACTCGCCTAAGCTGGTACCTCTGAAATACCACACACGTTCAGTCAGTGTCCAGAGTGATTTACCACACCATATGGAAATCTCCTGGGATCATGTCTACAGCATTTTGGCAAATTGCAGGAATTTAGAATCTTGTATTATTTTTAATGCAATTAATGGAGGCTTTTATCTTTCTCTCTAAGTTCCCTTTATAGGGTTTGCTTTTGCTTCTTTTCAACCTTGATCTCTGGGGAAATTCCACAAGGCCCCCTCCCTCATTTGTGGTTGAAAATAACAGTTTCTGCTGGGGTCAGACTGCTCTGATCTCCTGCTCACAGAAAACTTCAGTGAATTATTCTTTTTCTTCCCTGGGCTCATGTCCTTGGAGATCCCCTCTGGTTTCAGAGCATTCCTACACATTTCTCTGTCACTTCATGCTGTGTCTTTGCCATTTCCCTCATGTTTTCTGAAGTCTTTCCATTTCAGAGGATATTGCTTTCCTCCCACAAATCAGTGTTTTAGTTTTTACATATCATCTACTGGCAGCCCTTCCTTCCATGTCACTCTAGGTTCTTGCTTTCATTTTAGGACAAATGTTAGCATTTTTTGAATGTCCATTTCTGCTTGAGCTAAACCTAATAATTAGTTCTTCTGGGTCAGACTGTGTGTTAGGCTTTTTCATTTATCAATAACTTTAATAGAAACTCTGCATTGCCGTCCCATTTCACACATGACGTACACTTGATAAGCTAGACTTGTATTAAGTGTTCAAGCAGCTCTTCTAACACAAAATAAATTCTCTGTGTTTCAAATGGTTTCCCTCAAAGCTAGATGGAGATGCTCTCAAATTCACCTAACATTGAGAAACTTGTCTGGTTCCCCCATGTAACTAGCTTGTAGATGTAATTAATCATAAGTCATAGATGAAACTTCATTTCACATGTGTATTTTTATGTTGGTCAATACTGTGAACAGATGTTAATCTTGCCTTTAGTGAACAGTGGAAGTATTTGACTAACTAAAAAAAAACAGTTCTAGACTCACTTATCGATAGCATATAATGAAAGTCAGTCCATAGTCCTCATTTCATTAGTCTGTCTCCTGATTTTGTTCATGCCCAGTTATATTTTTCTTTTCTAGTTTTGGTGCCCAAGCACCCAGGACAATTTGCTCAGCCACTTTTCTCCAGCTGCTGGAAAGCAGTCGTTCAGCGAGTGGCAGCTCATTGGCCGATACAGCAGTGCAAGGTTTGCTGTTCGGGTTGCAGGCAGAGAGGCACTGAGCAATTACCTTCAGCGTGAACAGTGCATGGCCTAAAAACAAAACATGTAGTCGCCTGGGCCCACTTCCTTGTGCCTTTGGACAGGGAGGAGAAGGCATACTGGAGCAGTTGGGAAACCTCGAGTTGTAAAGGGGTGAGGATATGGATAGGTACACTGGGGATTGTTTTAAAATCGGAAAATTTGAGGAGGAGGAAAATTAAGTGATCTGTAAAAGAGAAAATGGATTCGGGCACCACAATCTTACTTCAAATGGGGAGGCCTCTTAGGCCAAGTAGAACTGAGCGGTACTAGTGCAGGTGGAAGAAGTGTGGCTCTGTGCTCACCATTGGTGCCACGTGTGTGGAGGTTAACAATGTACAGTGATCCTTTGTAGTGTTTGTGTGTCTGTCTGGTCTTGGTGGCTAGATGATGAACTTCTTAAGGGCCAGATAATGTCTGCCAAGCAGAACACTTTGAATGGAGCACGTACTCAGAGAATATTCACTGATTAGTAAGTTGATTAGCATAAAATTGAAAGCTCACTTGAACAAGAGACCCCAATAAGTCACAATTTAGACATATGCCCTGCTAGGTACTGTAAAATGATGGTTCTGAGCCCCTGTAATTAATAATGTTAGAGCACAGGGTAACATATTAAAACAGAAAGATCCCAAAATGTAGTGACATAAATGGGATCGAAATTTCTTTTTCTCTTCTGTAACAGTCCAGAGGTCAGTGGGCTGGGGCTGGAGGCAAGGCAGCAGCTACAGCTGCAGTCAGCAGGAGGGAGGGAAAGAGCCAGAAGAGCATCCAGGAAATGGCATCTATCCTTCTGCTCATGTCCCTTTGGCTACAGCATGATCACATGGCCATATCGAGCTGCAAGGGAGGCTGGGAAATGTAGTCTCCAACTGAGGGGCTCTGCCTAGGTACAACTTAGGAATTGCATTATTAAAATGGAGAGAGGGCTTCCCTGGTGGTCTAGTGGTTAGGAAATTGCTTTGCAATGCAAGCAAAGATACTGGTTCCATCCCTAGTCCAGAAAGATCCCACATGCTGAGGGGCAACTGAGCTTGTGTCCCACAACTGATGAGCCTGTCAGCTGCAACTACTGAGCCCACATGCCACAACTACTAAAGCTTGTGTCCCACAACTGATGAGCTGCAACTACTGAGCCCACATGCCACAACTACTAAAGCCCATGCACCCCAGAGCCTGTGCTCTGCAACAAGAGAAGCCGCTGCAGTGAGAAACCCTCACACCACAAGCAGAGTAGCCCTTGCTCACTGCAACTAGAAAAAGCCCCCATAGCAATGAAGACCCAGCACAGCCAAAAATAAATAAACTTAAAAAATGTTGTTTTGTTGTTGGTTAGTCGTGAAGTCATGTTCAACTCTTTGCGACCCCATGGACTGTAGCCCACCAGACTCCTCTGTCAGTGTGATTTCCAGGCAGGAATACTGGAGTGGGTTACCATGTCCTTCAGAATAAAACAGAGAGATTGAATATCGATGGACAAGTAGCCTCTGATATAGTACCTAAGCTAAAGTTTCCCTAAGAGGCTTCCTTTCCCTTCCCTTTTCCAAGGAGGTTAGAGAAAAAGAAGCAGCAGTTGCCAAATCCTATTTGCCAACCACCTGTAATCCTACAGATGTTGACACTATAGAGCTCTTCCCAGAATCTGATGTCTCCTCCTCTGGAGACATATTAGAGACAGAGATGGAGTGAGATGATGAAACCCCCTACGGGGTGCAGACACAAACTGTTGGGAGAGTCAAGAGATTTTTGCCCCAGAGAACAAAAGTAATTTTGGTTGGTCATTGGGAAAACATTACAAATGGGTATGGCATTGTGCAGAGTGTTAAAGCTTGGGGAGAACGGGTGAATACATCATATTTAGGACTTCATCCTCTTGTTTTTTATGGTGCTGTTTTACCCATTTAAAAATTACTACATGTACAATTTCAGAAATATAGAATTACTCTTTATTCAACTTATGATTTCCTGGTATGTATTGTAATTGACCTGGCACTGCTGAGATTTACATGGTAAAACAAAAGGAGCTTTAGATTTTGCTTTAGAAGACTTGAGTATGAGTCTTGCTTTTCAGCTCTTTTGGCCACAGTGTTAACTTATGAAAGGGAGATAATAGTGGCCAATTTAGAGAGGTGGTGGGATGAAATATGCTAGATGTGAAAGCTCTAGATTCACTCTCAAGAATGGCATGGATGCTAGATTGTATTATGGCTATTATTGTTACAAACTGTCAGTTTACTTTTAAATAACTTTGAGTGGCCTGATACCAATCCAGGCATTCTGCAGCTCAGCTACTAATTGTATAAAACTAAAAAATTATTGTAATGGTTGAATTGAGGCTTGAAAAATCTCTGCCTAGTCTCCTTTTGAGATAGCACAAGTTTTCTAAGGTGTTTGAAATCATTCTTTAGATATTTCCATGGTTCAATTTCTTTCTTAAGATATAAGACTTAAATAATTGATTGGTAATAAAATAAAGTTTATAACTTGAATGAAAAAAAAAAAAAATCTCTTCCCAGTGATGGTGAAAGTGCCAGGGAAGATTCCTGGCTAACAACCAGTACCTATGTGTGACTTTTTCCTTCTCCCTCCACAAGAAGCCACCTTGAAGTCTAGTATCTGAATGACAGTGTTTCAAATAAGATTATCGTGTTATCTAGGTTTACTTACTTGAAGGAGGTGCCCAGAGCACCATTATGTTATCTACAGAATGATTCTAAGATGAAAGGAAATCCATGATCTGTGCAAAAGGCTGTTCCTTTGAACTGTTCTGGCCTATCACCCAGAGCTGGTAATGCAGAGTGAAAAGTCTGAAAGCCAGAAGTATGTGTCTGGATGCATGTGATCTGGACAAATGGCCTGTCTCTTCTCTGTGGTAGGTTCTTTATTTTTTGAATGGGAAAAAATAAAGAACTGCTGGACTCCTTGTTTTTCACAAGGGTGCTCTGTGGGTATACTACAAGGCATTTAAGGGTAGAAATTGTTTCAAACTACCTGGTCTTGGTTTAGTACACTCTGTTGACTGAAAGAGATGTACTCAAACACTGGAATGTATAAGAGAGTTCCTTTGCAGCCCACACCTGCTAGGAAGTAATATGGACTGAAAATCAGTGACCCATATCCTGCTAGGTAGAAGGCCATGAGCTGGGAGCCAGATGAGGACTCTTTATTAAACTACTATCTCTTACCTTACAGAATACCAAGTTTTTTCCAGAGAGTTGACTCATTAAGTAAAATAAAATCAGCTCTGTTGTCTTTAAATGAGTCTATTCTGATGACAACAGACAATGATAGAGAGTAATTGGTATGAGCTATAGATGTTGCGACTTCACTTTCACTTTTCACTTTCATGCATTGGAGAAGGAAATGGCAACCCACTCCAGCGTTCTTGCCTGGAGAATCCCAGGGACGGGGGAGCCTGGTGGGCTGCCGTCTCTGGGGTTGCACAGAGTTGGACTCGACTGAAGCGACTTAGCAGCAGTACCAGCATAGATGTTCTAGTTATTATAGAAACAGGACTATGGTTTTCATGGAACTGCTCAATGAAGGCATCATTCTCTTTGTAGAGTCTGTCAGTCCTACTTCTATTGAATGCTACAGAATACAGTTTAAACAGTTGGGACCCTGAATACTCTATTGGTAGATTGCCAGAGAAGACCTGCTGTGTTCTGACTTGCAACATGGGGAGAAAGCAGAGGATACTAGAGATAGGACTGAGGATGAGATCCATTCTCACTTGTGGCACCAGCCCCTCTGGTAGAAAGTGGAGGCTGTATGACTGGAGTCAGCTTACCATCAGGCTAATCACGGGTCAGGTATTTGGTTTCTGATCTGCTTGTTGAAACAAACCATTTGCTGTTAGTTCCAAGAAAACCAACCACTAAACTGGGAACCAACCGCAGGTGAAACCAACCGAAAGTTGCACAGGGGCCAGTGGGACTGACCTATTTTTGCCTCTTTACTTCCTGCCTTGCTTCTTTGGCTTCTGCTCTGTCTCTCACTCCGGAACAAGGACAAATAATATCTTCTGGCTTTGAGGTCACCCCACATCATGAGAAACACTGGGCTGGAAGAAGCCAAGCTGGAATCAAGATTGCCAGGAGAAATATCAATAACCTCAGATATGCAGATGACACCTCCCTTATGGCAGAGAGTGAAGAGGAACTAAAAAGCCTCTTGATGAAAGTGAAAGAGGAGAGAGAGTGAAGAAGTTGGCTTAAAGCTCAACATTCAGAAAATGAAGACCATGGCATCTGGTCCCATCACTTCATGGGAAATAGATGGGGAATAGTGGAAACATTGTCAGACTTTATTTTTTGGGGCTCCAAAATCACTGCAGATGGTGATTGCAGCCATGAAATTAAAAGCCTTTTACTCCTTGGAAGGAAAGTTATGACCAACCTAGATAGCATATTAAAAACCAGAGACATTACTTTGCCAACAAAGGTCCGTCTAGTCAAGGCTATGGTTTTTCCAGTGGTCATGTATGGATGTGAAAGTTGGACTGTGAAGAAAGCTGAGCACCAAAGAATTGCTGCTTTAGAACTGTGGTGTTGGAGAAGACTCTTGAGAGTCCCTTGGACTGCAGGTAGATCCAACCAGTCCATTCTGAAGGAGATCAGCCCTGGGATTTCTTTGGAAGGAATGCTGCTAAAGCTGAAACTCCAGTGCTTTGGCCACCTCATGCGAAGAGTTGACTCATTGGAAAAGACTGATGCTGGGAGGGATTGGGGGCAGGAGGAGAAGGGGACGACCGAGGATGAGATGGCTGGATGGCATCACCGACTCGATGGATGTGAGTTTGGGTGAACTCCGGGAGTTGGTGATGGACAGGGAGGCCTGGCGTGCTGCAATTCATGGGGTCGCAGAGTTGAACACGACTGAGTGACGGAACTGAACTGACCTGACCCATGGTTTGACACAGTCATATCTAGTACTTGAAAATGCAAAGCACTTGTGAAAAAACATGGCAGAGGGGCACTGGTACCATCAACCCAAGGCCCACAAAGCATGGTTCCTAGTGCCTGTTTGCCAATAACTGTTCATCTCTGCCACCTCCACCCAGAGGCTGCTTGTAGAATGTCAGCTCTGAAGGGAACATAGAGCCATTTTCTAGGTCACCTCCTTCACTTTTAAAGATGAGAAGAGAGAGGCCCAAGAGTTAAAGTGACTTGTTAAGGTCATGGCTGGTCAGTGGCTGAGCCGGTAGAGGAACTCTTGTCTTCCATGGAGTACAGTCCCAGAGTGCAGTGTGCGTTGTTCCCCCAGAGTCATGTTACAACTCCTAGTCTACTACACTTTCAAGGCTATGCTTCTGGGGTTGTGGACTCTGTCCCCTTTGTTTTGTGGGGTGGGGCGGGGCTGGGAATCATCACCTAATGTCATGAAGCCTGTTTCTTCAAACTCTCAAAATACGAATCCCTCACAAATGTATGAGGTTGGCTCATGTTCATATGAACTAAAGGATGGAAAAATGCTGTTTGTAATTTGAAAGCAATCTGCTGACATAAGATGTGATTATATAGCTATCTGCTATATAACATCAGCCATCCACTCCTCCCCAATACTTTATTTTTCTTTTTTTGGCCTGGAGCACCTTAATCCCTTGGTTGGCCTTGATTAATTTCAGGTGTATGATTAATATGTTAATGAAACCCCATTCTACTTATATGCAGAGTACATCATGAGAAATGCTGGGCTGGAAGAAGCACAAGCTAGAATCAAGATTGCTGGGAGAAATATCAATAACCTCAGATATGCAGATGACACCACCCTTATGGCAGAAAGTGAAGAACTAAAGAGCCTCTTGATGAAAGTGAAAGAGGAGAGTGAAAAAGTTGGCTTAAAGCTCAACATTCAGGAAACTAAGATCATGGCATCTGGTCCTATCACTTCATGGCAAATAGATGGTGAAACAATGGAAACAGTGAGAGACTTTATTTTGCGGGACTCCAAAATCACTGCAGATGGTGACTGCAGCCATGAAATTAAAAGACGCTTACTCCTTGGAAGGAAAGTTGTGACCAACTAGATAGCATGTTAAAAAGCAGAGACATTACTTCGTCAACAAAGGTCTGTCTAGTCAAGGCTATGGTTTTTCCAGTGGTCATGTGTGGATGTGAGAGTTGGACTATAAAGAAAGCTGAGTGCCGAAGAATTGATGCTTTTGAACTGTGGTGCTGGAGAAGACTCTTGAGAGTCCCTTGGACTGCAAGGAGATCCAACCAGTCCATCTTAAAGGAGATCAGTCCTGGGTGTTCATTGGAAGGACTGATGTTGAAACTGAAACTCCAATACTTTGGCCACCTGATGTGAAGAGCTGACTCATTTGAAAAGACTCTGATGTTGGGAAAGATTGAGGGTGGGAGGAGAAGGGGATGACAGAGGATGAGATGGTTGGATGGCATTACTGACTCAATGGACATGGGTTTGGGTGAACTCCGGGAGTTGGTGATGGACAGGGAGGCCTGGTGTGCTGCAGTTCACTGGGTCGCAAAGAACTGGATGTGACTGAGCGACTGAACTGAACTGATGCAGCCTTCAGCACTTAATTGTTCTACAGTTTCTCTGACTCCAGTTGTCCTCTGTCCTCTCAAGCTCTGCAGGCCTTTTGTGGAGAGGGTGTATCTTTGAGACATTTTGAAAATTCCCTTTCCAGCAAAAGGTTAACCAAAGGATTGATCATTACTGTTGTAAAGCATTTCCAGAAAACTATTAATAGAGAGCTCTGCTACACAGACCTGTGTAGAGAATGGATTCAGTTATAAAAATTCAGACAAACGTGCAACTTCTTAGCATTCCAACTGTTGTTTGAAATCAGAAGAAGCATGATTTTCGCCTCATATCACGGGGAATCTTAGGAATGAATGAGGGTGGGCAGTGGTACCTTGACCTGGGTAGGGGAAGCGTTCACAGTGGCCTTAGATAAGGGCAAGGACCAAGTGTGATATTTAGCAAACAGATTATTTTCTTGTTTTATGTCCCTGGATGTGTTCCAGTGTCTCCTAGTTTACAGTTTATGGCAACTTGAATAGAATTTGTATCCTACTGTTGTGTGAAAACTGTATTAATCTTAATTACGTTGAATTGGTTCACAGTGCTTTTCAGGTCTGCTATATCCTTCTACCTCTCTGTATACTCATTCTATTCATTTTTGAGAGTTTGATATTGAAATACCAACTAAAAATCAGTTCAGGTAATTGGGCTTCCATTGCCTAGTCCAGTCTCTTCCTTTCCTTCACGTCTCTCCGTCAACTCCATGGCTGAGTGGAGTGGTGTGCTGTGTCTGCAGTGATCTGCCAGGGCATCTACAGCAAAAGCAAATAAGGACATAAATAAAAGTTCTTGTTTCAAGAGGTTCTTTCAGAATGTAGCCCCAGATGTCTGCTGTTGTGTTCTTTGTTTTGCTGGGTGGATTTTCTGTCTCTATATGTCTGGCTTGATGGATAATCTTTCCAGTGTGGAAGAATAGTTCAGACTGGAAACAACAGGATCATAAGCATTAGAAAAGCTTGAAGAATTTATTTTTCATACCTGCTGCAATGTGTTAGTGACCAAAGGTTACACAAAACACCTAGTACGTGAATCTCCTGATACAGAAAGTTAGCAAAAATGCTTCATGCCATTTTCTATTGCTATTCCAAGACCACATCTGTTTGGAACTGAACCGTAGCATGTGTGCTGGGGAACCTGTATGAAATTAACTTTTATAGCTGCCTTTACAAGCAGGATCTTTTATTGTCTACAACTTGGCTGGGATTCAGGAAGTTCCCAAAATGATTTATTGTCATGTGTGCCTATTCTATGGCGGCTGATGAAACTGATATATTATTGAACATATGCAGTCATTCTGGCTAGAGACAACAGATCATCTAAGCCTTTTATCCAAAAAGATCGAAGAATTCACGTTGTGGAAGAGAAAAAAAAAGTTGAGTATTTTGTTTTAAGTGAAATAATTACTTGCAGGAACAAAACATTTGTTACTAATCTTATAGTTCTGTTTGTCAACATAGTGAAAACATTATAATCTAGACTATTTTAATGAACTAAATATTAAGGAATATTTCCCCAATAAATGTTGGATCATATTCTTACAATATCTGGGATAGTTAGTTCTGTTTATTCGACCATGATATTAGGAACAAAAGATCATGAATTTAAACCTCTTTCATGTTAGTTAATGAAAAAAAAACGTTCAAACCCTCTCTTCTAGTTTAACAGAGGGGCCTCTTTGTCCAACCAGTGATCTTTCATATGGTTGCAAGAGGAATTTGGTGGAATGGTGAATGATAACAACAGAATCTCTCTTTTCTAGTTGAAAACCTCAAGAGCATGTTTTTCTGTTGATGAATCAAAACTTATATACGTGAAAGACAGCACCATTAGCTAATCAACAACAAGAACAACATTGCACTTAATTACATTCAAATACAGGAAAGAGAAAGATTGAATGTAATTCTAGGATCTGCATTTATAGCATATAAAATATTTAATCCTGTGGCAAAATCTGGAGTTTCTGGATTCAGTATGTACTCTCTCAGCCAGATAGTTAACTGACACATTCATATTTCAATTGGAAATGGATAGTCAAAGATCTGGGAGTTTCAGATGGATTTGGAAATGAAGCCACAAGACTGGATCATATAAGGCTGTGTTAACCAGTGAGAAGATTTAGATGCAGTTTTCTAGTTACAGTGTCAGTTGGAAACATTTGATTTACAGTGTCAGTGGAAAACAAACAAATCCCTAGGTATTATGTAAACACTGTCTACAGAGCCATTTATAAGACAAAGGTGGGGGTAGTTACTCCAGATGGAATGAGAGACAGCTGTTTCTTTTCCTCTTGACAATGTGGATGCCCACTTTTTTGGAATGGAATTTGGATGCTGGTTTTGGGACTTTGTCTGGTCAACCAACATTAATCCTCTTTCTTCCCAGAGCATTTATTTTTCCTTTTAAATGGAAGTGATTCATGTAGTTACCACCTTACTCATCATCATAAAATATATAGCTATCAACAGATGTCACTAACCTTCTACAAATAGAAAAATAGACCCTGAATTTAAGGGATCTAGCAGCATTGATTGCAAAACTAATCCCTAAAATTCTGACATGATGTTTCTGTGTACAAGCTGACCGTGGAACCAGAATGAATGCTAGTTGAGTTTAAGTGCCTTGATTATATTCAGTTTGCTTTCCCTCACTTTAATCTGTTAGGCTTGATAGTTTGACATAGTTACACATTAAAAAATTTATTTCCAAGACAGGTTAGTTAGCTTCACATAGTGAAATGATCTTTCATAATTGTGGACAGTTGCTAAGTGTCAGAACAATAGGATCCTTTACCAAAATGGGCCATACACTGCATACTCTTGAGGCTGGGCGCAAACAGCACAGTGCTCATCTTATTTTTGGGCACATCGTCTTGCTTCTGAAGAAGGACAGCACATTTTCAAGGGACTTGGAAACAGTTGAATGTGGGTAATGTTAATTTGGTGTAAAACTTCGAGTGGCATATTACTAATGCCTAAGAACAAAGCAATTGAGGATCTGGTAACTAATTACTAACAGCACTGTCACTATTTTATGTAAGTGTGAACAAGAATCATATGTTTCTGATAGTTCATCCTTGTTGATGTACTCAGTGTTGCTGGTTAAAGTGTGATAATGAGCAGCTAGTTGATTGCTGAGAATTGCAATAGACTCCTGATAGCAGTATTTTGAATCCATGCCCAAAGGCCCTGGGGGCAGTGGACATTCTTTAAATAAGCGGAACAATTCAGTAGTTGTTGTGATTTAAAGGCGCTATGACAGACTTGAATTAGGAGACCTTGCCATAATCATCTGTGGCTAATGACACTGATTTGGTGTTGCAGGAAGCTGCGGAGACTACCAATTGAAGCTGTCTAGACTCCACAATGTGGCTCTGCTTTCCCCGGGAGCTCTAGGTCCTGCAGTATAAACAGAAGGAATAGATATTGGTAAGTGCGGGCAACTGCATTAATTCCGGGGTTCCAGGAAGAGCCGGGTATGTTAATACTTGTTCAAGATCTGTAGGCAGTTGTGGATACTTGGTTTCCTTGCTTATTTGTTTAAAAGGCTTTTATTAGAGAATCTTGAGATGATTTATCTAATACTCATGTTGGGACAAAAAGGACCCACTCCCCAAACTGAATGATTATGGATTGAATGACACTCAGATCAGGGGCTAGGCTTAACATATAAGGGATGCTGAAGATACAAAGGCAGAGTAATTGGAAGGAAAGAACTTGGACTCACAGAATCTTCAAGAGTGGAGCTAGAAGGGATCGAAAGGTTTTATCTCCTCTTTTAGTGAATGATGAAACTGAAGCCCAATGACAGTAAGATCTAGTAGTGGGAGAGTAAGATTTAGAATCAGCCTCCTAGCTCCCAGTTCAGTATTCTCTCCAGTATATCATTTCCTAAAGAAAAATCTAACTCTTCATCCTCTAAGCCCACTCTTATCTTGGAAGCATCCAACTATAATTTAATCATTGGGTAGATCTCTCTCTGGGACTTCTCAGGTGGCTCAGTGGTAAAGAATCCACGTGCAAACGAAGGAGACGGCGGTTTATCCCTCGGTCAAGAAGATCCCCTGGAGAAGGAAATGGCAACGCACTCCAGTATCTTGCCTGGGAAATCCCATGGACAGTGGAGCCTGGTGAGCTACAGTCCATGGGCTTGCAAAAGAGTCAGACATGACTTAGTGACTAAAACAACAACACAGATCTCTCTCTGAATAACTGGTCTTGTGCCAGGCACATGTCACTCCTCACTGTAAATTAGTAAACTTACACTCTGGTAGGAATCTGTTTCATGCACCTTTGGGAAGCTTGACGCGTGTCACTTCCTAGGGAGACTGGACTTGGGATCAGGAAATCTTGGCTCCTGTGTTGTTTCTCTCAAGTCAGTTAACCTCTCAGGTCCTTCTCTTATTTGTAAAGTTAGGAGAATGATTGAGGGATCTCTAAAGCTGCCTCAGCTCCAAATTGTGAAGACTCTATTTAAACATTGTCTCTATTGAAGAAGAAACAACGAGGGCTATTTCCTGGACAGGATGATGGCTGTCTTTTTATATGCAAATAGGAATTGTGAGTTCCAAAAGGGAGGGTGGATATGAACTGCTGGTGGAAGAGTGTGGGCCCAGGTGGCTTGACAACACTAGCAAGCAAGGTTGGGAAAGACCGAAGACTTTTAATATGAAAGGAATGACCAGTGAAGCTGGGAAACAGGATTGAGGAATTGCTGATTGTAGAAACCAGCTCTCTGAGCTTCTCTAAGTGTTGTTTTCCAACTCTGAGACCCCATGGACTATAAAGTGCGTGGAACTCTCCAGGCCAGAATACTGGAGTGGGTTGCCTTTCCCTTCTCCAGGGGATCTTCCCAACCCAGGGATCGAACCCAGGTCTCCTGCATTGCAGGCGGATTCTTTAACAGCTAAGCCACCAGGAATACTAATAATGTCATAGGAACAACATTATTCTATGATCCACCCAAGTTTTAAAAATATTGAGGCAGCAAAATTAACTTGGTTTCTTTATGGAGACCTCTCAGTGCTTTTAACGTGACACAGTTCAGTTCAGTCGTGTGACCCCCATGGACTGCAGCATGCCAGGCCTCCCTGTCTATCACCAACTCCCAGAGTTCACCCAAACTCATGTCCATTGAGTCAGTGATGCCATCCAACCATCTCATCCTCTGTCGTCCCCTTCTCCTCCCGCCCTCAGTCTTTCCCAGCCTCAGGGTCTTTTCAAACGAGTCTTCGCTTCAGGTGGCCAAAGTATTAGAGTTTCAGTTTCAACATCAGTCCTTCCAAAGAATATTCAGGACTGATCTCCTTTAGGCTGGACTGGTTGGATCTCCTTGCAGTCCAAGGGACTCTCAAGAGTCTTCTCCAGCACCACAGTTCAAAAGCATCAATTCTTCGGCACTCAGCTTTCTTTATAGTTCAACTCTCACATCGAAACATGACTCATGGAAAAACCATAGCCTTGACTAGATGGACCTTTGTTGGCAAAGTAATGTCTCTGCTTTTGAATATGTTGTCTAGGTTGGTTATAACTTTTCTTCCAAGGAGTAAGCATCTTTTAATTTCATGGCTACAGTCACCATCTGCAGTGATTTTGGAGCCCCCCGAAATAAAGTCTCTCACTGTTTCTACTCTTTCCTCATCTATTTGCCATGTAGTGATGGGACCGGAAGCCATGATCTTAGTTTTCTGAATGTTGAGCTTTAAGCCAACTTTTTCACTCTCCTCTGTCACTTTTCTTCGAGAGGCTCTTAGACGTTCTTCTCTTTCTGCCATAAGGGTGGCGTTATCTGCATATCTGAGGTTATTGATATTTCTCCCAGCAATCTTGATTCTAGCTTGTGCTTCATCCAGCCCAGCATTTCTCATAATATACTCTGCATATAAGTTAAATAAGCACGGTGACAATATACAGCCTTGATGTACTCCTTTCACTATTTGGAACCAGTCTGTTGTTCCATGTCCAGTTCTAACTGTTGCTTCCTGACCTGCATACAGATTTCTCATGAGGTAGATTAGGTGATTTGGTATTCCCATCTCTTTAAGAATTTTCCACAGTTTGTGGTGATCCACACAGTCAAAGGCTCTGGCATAGTCAATAAAGCAGAAATAGATGTTTTTCTGGAACTCTCTTGCTTTTTCGATGATCCAGCGGATGTTGGCAATTTGATCTCTGGTTCCTCTGCCTTTTCTAAAACCAGCTTGAACATCTGGAATTTTATGGTTCACGTACTGTTGAAGCCTGGCTTGGAGAATTTTGAGCATTACTTTACTAGCGTGTGAGATGAGTGAAATTGTGTGGTAGTTTGAGCATTCTTTGGCATTGCCTTTCTTTGGGATTGGAATGAAAACGGACCTTTTCCAGTCCTGTGGCCACTGCTGAGTTTTCCAGATTTCCTGGCATATTGAGTGCAGCACTTTCACAGCATCGTCTTTTAGGATTTGAAACAGCTCAACTGGAATTCCATCACCTCCACTAGTTTTGTTCATAGTGATGCTTTCTAAGGCCCACCTGACTTCACATCCCGGGATGTCTGGCTGTAGATGAATGATCACACCATCGTGATAATCTGGGTCATGAAGATCTTTTTTGTACAATTCTTCTGTGTATTCTTGCCACCTCTTCTTAATATCTTCTGCTTCTGTTAGGCCCATACCATTTCTGTCCTTTATTGACACAATGCTTCGTGAATGTCCAAGGTACAGAATTTCCCAGATTCATTTGGCCACAGAACAGACATTTCCAGGGGAAATTCTGTCCTAGAACAGACCTGGAGAGGAGGGAGGAAACAGTTCAGGGTGTGCTTTAGACCCTCTTGAGGGATGTGGGGGAGAGTTGAAAGGTGAGAACCCAGCACACAAGCAGTACCACAACTGGCTGAGAGCAGGTGTGAGACTGCAACTGCAACTGTAAGGCGGTGGGGATCTACCAGAGAAATCAGGACCTTGAAGGGAAGGCCCAGGATAAAGTCCCTGCCTTCTAAAAGGAGGGAGTGTGTGCAGAAGAACTCCCAGGCAATCTGATGCTTTCGATTAGACCAAACCAGTTGTAATACTTGGGCTTCCCTGGTGGCTCAGACAGTAAAGAATCTGCTTGCAATGCAGGAGACTGAGGAGACTCAGGTTCAATTCCTGGGTGGCGAAGAGAAGGGAATGACTCCCCACTCCAGTATCCTTGCCTGGAGGATTCCATGGACTGGAATTCTGGCGGGCTTCAGTCCACGGGGTCACTAAGAGTTGGACACGACTGAGCGACTAACACTTTCACTTCACTTTCAGTTGTGATACTTACATAGCGTCTAGTTATATCCAGGCTTATGAATGGTATACACAACAGAATACCCTCATTCTGAAGCAAAGATTAATTTAGAAAAAATTTTTTAATTTATTTGTTTACTCATTTATTTATTTTTGGCTGTACTGGGTCTTCGTTGCTGTGCATGGGCTTTCTCTGGTTTTGGAGAGCAGGAGCTGCTCTCCAGCTGCAGTGTGCAGGCTTCTCATTGGGATGGCTTCTCTCGTTGCAGAGCATGGGCTCTTGGGGAGGGCTTCAGTAGTTGGGGCACATGGACCCAGTAGTTATGGCACACGGGCTTAGTTGCCCTGAGGCATGTGGGACCTTCCCGGAGCAGGGATTGAACCTGTGTCCCTTGCATTGCAAGGCAGATTCTTAACCACTGGAGCACCAGGGAAGCCCCAAAATTATTTTTTTATACAATTTTTTGGGAGCAAAGATTAATTTTGCAGTGAACAATAAGTAAAAGAGCAGGTTAGATCCCTGAACAGGTCTTGGATAAAGAACGTAGAACCTCACTGCTGTAAAGATCCGGAGTTTTTTCACTGGTGGCCCATGGCAGGTATCAGAGGATCAGTGGATGCATGTGTGCAGTTTTGTGGGGATGTGTACACCTGCTATTTGGGAACAGTGTGAATGGCGTGCGTACTTAGTAGTATCGACTCTTTGCAATCCCACGGACACAGCGGGATTCTCCCAGCAAAAATACTGGAGTGGGTTGCCATTTCTTCCTCCAGGGCATCTTCCTGACCCAGGGTTCCAACCTGAGTCGCCTAAGTCTCCTGCATTGCAGACGGATTCTTTACCACTGAGCCACCTGGAAAGCCTCAGTGGGAATGGCTTTCATCAAATTCTCAAATCAGTCTCTAATCTCAAAAGCAGTTAGCAGTGCCTCCCTGAGGCCCATTTTACAGGAGAGGAAACTGAGGCTTAGAGAGGTGAAATAGTTTGCTGGATATCAACATATTGTTTTTATCTTTGGTTCTGACAGTGAGGTTCCCTGAGAGCTGGTAAGCTGTAGGTGGAAGGGAAAATCCACTGGGGGAACCTTAACCACTAGCGTAGGGGTTGCTGTGGCCCCTAGACCAAAGTAGGCTTTGAAATACGTGTTACATTTCCCGTTTTACAGGCAGAACACAGACAATACAAATTGTTAAGAGTGACCTACAACTTGAACATTTGCATAGAAACCCTGAGTCTTGACTCCCATAAGAAATTACTCATAATTAGTTTTTACATCTAAAAAGCACCCCCAAAACAAAAATGAATTTTGGTTTTTAACATGCGATAATCATGAAAGGTTTTCTCTGTGTTCAGTATCACACTGTGTTTTTGCCTTGAATATCACAAAGATTTTGAAATCAAAAGAGTTTTAATTTTACCTTTTAGAAACATGGTATAATTTATCTGCATGATTGCATTTTAATTAGCACTCCCATTGCCTATTTAAACATGCAAAGATATAAAAACGAGCCAACCAAATAGGAAGACATATAGCCAAGGTGTTTGCTACAGTCTGTTATGAGCATTGCCTTGGGATAAACCCCGTACCAGACTCAAGTTTAATAGTGTGAACTGGTTCAAAATAAACCCATTTGTATGCATCGTATTTTACATAAGGGTTAAGCTGCCTTAGCGATTGTTAATAATTATGGATCCTTGCATAGCTCTGAGAATCGCCAAACATTCTTTGGGAGTAAATCAGCCAGTCCTACAATTTCAAAACAAATGTGTAAAGGATTTTATAGAGGGCATTTTTTATACAAGTCTTGGGTGGTCAGGTGATGACCCTTGAAAACCTAAAACCACATCAGAGTTCTGTCCGTGTGCACGATATTGTGGGCCGGAAGGGCAGGGTGAAGGATGCAAACCGCAGGAATGGGCTTAATTTTGGAGGGAGGTTTTAATTCTCTTTATAAAACAATACGGGACTTCCCCGGTGGCTCAGCAGTAAAGACTCTGCCTGCCACTGCAGGAGATGCAGCTTTTATCCCTGTGTTGGAAAGTTTTCCTGGAGGAGGAAATGGCAGCCCGCTCCAGTGTTCTTGCCTGGGAAATCCCATGGAGAGAGGACCCTGGCGGGCTGCAGTCCCTGGGGTTGCAGAAGAGTTGGACACAACATAGAGATAAGAACAACACCAGCACAGCACGATATGAGGCTGGTTCATTGTGTCTGCTGCTGTCTGGGAGCCTCAGTGTTCCAAATTCTGAACTAGGCTGTTAAAATCAGAAATAAAGGTGAAGTAAAGAGAGTTTCACTTTCTGGAGCGAACCTTGGAATCCCTAGCTTCCAACATGTAAGACATTTTTGTGTTGAGCAAATGGGTCCTGATTTCTTCATCCTTTTCAGCAGTGGCCATAGGTGGCCAGGTGAACTGTAGCTCAGGCTAGTGGTCATATCCCCATAATTATCCACCAGCAATCAGCTTTCAAAATTAGATTGACAATTGGTTTTGCTCAGTAAAATGAAATATTTATTGTTGCATGGCTTGCTCAGCTTCTAGCTAGTCAGCTAAAACTATAATCCGTTTGGAATGAAATGCTTAAATCCTCCTCTTGAGTCACATTGTGACTAGAAACCTCTGAAGAAAACTTTGGTATCTACACAGCTTTGAAAGAAAACCAAAAGCAAACTTAGAACTTGTAGCTTTAAAGTGACACCAGTTCTTCAGCAGCGCTGGGATCATTTCTGTTGCGACATTTCATTGAATAGAACTGGTCATGGGACAGAACTATTGTTTTTGGTGGAATTCAAAATTGTGCTTCTCACAGAACCTGTTTCCATCTTTGTAATAATAATTTTATGAGTTCCACTGGAAATAATCTGGTAATGATATTTCAGTTAAGAGTTTTAAATATCCTGAACACTCTGGGCTGCTGCTGCTGCAAGGTCGCTTCAGTCGTGTCCGACTTTGTGCGACCCCATAGATGGCAGCCCACCAGGCTCCCCCGTCCCTGGGATTCTCCAGGCAAGAATACTGGAGTGGGTTGCCATTTCCTTCTCCAATGCATGAAAGTGAAAAGTGAAAGTGAAGTCGCTCAGTCGTGTCGGACCCTCAGCGACCCCATGGACTGCAGCCTTCCAGGCTCCCCTGTCCATGGGATTTTCTAGGCAAGAGTGCTGGAGTGGGGTGCTATTGCATTCTGGGCTAGACGTGTAATAAACAGAACAACTTGACCTCTGAACTCCTAATGCCTAAACAATGCACCTCCAACTCAATAACTGACATCGCTGATGGCAAGGGCCCCCAGTGATGACTTACTTTCCTGTCCCATCAAATTCCTCATAAGATGAAGGAGGGTCCGTGGACAACAAAACCAGGGTGACAAACCAGAATCTTTATCCGTCTGGACTCTTCACCACGAGGCTGACAAATGAGAGTGGAAGCACAGACTTCCTGCCCTTTCCCTCTAAGCCCATGAAGCCTTCCCTGACCAACAGGCCTACAGTAGCTCTTTTTGCATAGTTCTGCCCCCCTGCTCCCATGCACCCCCAACACACACCGTTTGTCGAGCTCGGCAAGTCCTGCAACTGCTCTGGCCATCATTCTCCCCGAAAGTGCCTGCACAATGGCGGGGGCACAACGGGGAGGGAGGCTGGCGCTGATTGCTTTGTGCCTTGAAGGGCTTCAGAGACATGGGAGGCCGTCCTCTTTAGGCACTGGAGGCCGACAGGTGGAGCAGACTCTTCTGAGCTCATCGGCAGGGACGCATTTTCATCTTGTCCCAGTGCCAGCCAGCGTGGGCTGAGGAGGCCCTGGCAGAGTCCTCCCCAGTTCCCGCGCTCTGACGGAGTGCTCGGAGACAGAGTGCCGAGTATGGCCTGCAGTCTGACCTGTGGGGACCTCTAGGACTTTGTCGATGCTCAGCCTATGCCTGCTCTTTCTTTCTTGCTGGTGAAGCCCCAGGGCCCCCAAACTTGGTGTTGCTTCTTAGATGAAGGGTGAAGAAAGTAGTTTGTAAGACCCAGACAAAATGTCTCACACATACCTACGAGCCACTAATCAAGGTTTCCTTCATTTAAAAATCTTTGTAGTTCTTTTTGTTGTTGTTCAGTCACTCAGTCATATGTGACTCTTTGCAACCCTGTGGACTGCAGCGTGCCAGGCTCCCCTGTCCTTCACTATCTTCTGGAGTTTGCTCAAACTCATGTAGACTCTGGAGTTGATGATACCATCCAACCATCCCATCTTCTGTCACCCCCTTCTCCTCCTGCCCTCAGTCTTTCCCAGCACCAGTGTCTTTTCCAGTGAGTTTCCTTTGCTTTAGATGGCCAAAGTATTGGAGCTTAAGCATCAGTCCTTCCAATGAATATTCAAGGTTGATTTCCTTTCGGATTGACTGGTTTGATCTTTCCTTGATAGTTCATTGCTTCCCATTTACTATATTCTCTTAAAATCTGGGTTGGGTCGACAAGAATTTGTGTGATCTTACTTAAGATGCTTGCTGTGAGATAATAGAAAATGTATATATATTAGTCTCTGCCCCCAGTTCCTGGTACAGAGTTTCCAAAACACTCTTGTCGTTTCCTGAGTGATAAGAGAACTGGGAGCATCTTCTGTTTTCATATTTGGTCTTTGACTCCGATTCCTGGCACAGAGTTCCTAAGTCTCTTGGGGTTTCCTGGGTGTTGACAGTATTTTTTTTTTTGTTGTTCTAATGGGAGTGCTCTTGGTGAGCTACTGAATATGGACTAGTCACCAGAAAAACAAGGCCTTGATTAGAAGCTGCAAATTTTCAGCCCCATGCCCTCATTCTCCAGAGAGGGGAGAGGAGCTGCAAATGGAGCTAATGATTGCTCATGCCTATATGAGGAAGCCTCCATAAGATTCCTCAGAGTGCGAGGTTCAGAGAACTTCCCGCTTGGTGAACACGTGAAGGTATTGTGTGTGTGTGTATGTTTGTGGCGCTCAGGAAAAAGGATGGAAACTTGGGGCCTGTTCCTGAATGCTTTGCTCTATGCATCTCTTTCATCTGGATGTTCATTCCTGTCCTTTATCACCCTTTCATCATAAACTGGTAAAGTAGGCTCTTGAATTCTGGGAGCTGCACTAGTCAATTAATCAAATCTGAAGAGGGGATTATGGGAACCTCTGATTTATGGCTAGTGGGTCAGAAGCACAAGTGACATTGCGATTAGCACTTGAAGGGGGCTGGGAGAACCAGGTGTGTGGGACTGAGCCCTTCACCTGTGGCGTCTGACAGTGTGCGAGTGTCAGAATTGAGTGAAGCTGCAGGACACCCAGCTGGTGTTGCAGAGTTGCTTGGTGTGGGGAAAAAACCACACATCTGGTGTCAGAGTGCTGTGAGCGTGGTAGTCGTGTGAGAGTGAAGGAGAAGCACAGGAGGAGAAGTATAGGCTTGCTTTCCCCCTACATTCTCTGAGTTTCAGTTTCTTCATCAGTAAAATTAGAATAGTTCAGTGGTTCTCAAATGCGGTCGCCAGACCAGCAGCATCAGCTTGTCTGGGAACGCATTAGAAATGCAAATTCTCAAACCCCAACTGAGACTGAACCAGTCCCCTGGGTGGGGCCCAGGCGTCTGCATGGTTTCAACGAGGGCTGCAAGAGACGCTGGTGCACGTTCAACCCCCGGATGGTGTTCCTAGCATGGGCATATGTATGCTTCTTCAATTCAACTCATCAAGCCAGTACAAACCCAAAGCCCTACAGACACATGATAACATTTCCAGAGTGAGACTTGTCAAGTGTATCAGCTGCCAGCATCCTTGCTGATATATAAATGAAGAATTATAATCATGCGATGAAAGGAAAACTCTAGAAAGGTGAACTAGCTTGGCAGGTTGAAAGCCTTAAGCCTTTCTGTTCAGAATTCTCTTGCTTCAGTGGAGTTGAGATGGTTTCACAGGACAGTGATAAGCATTCATCTCCTGGTGGATGGCTCTGGGCAAAATCAACTCGGGTGTGTACATTTGCTTGCTCCGAAAAAGAGAACTGAAAGGTTTTTTTTTTTTCCTTAGCCAAGCATCAGTTCTTTGTTTGATAAAGAGGCCTTGAGAACACTAATAAATGCTGTGCAGCTTCATCTGTTTAAACAACTGCGATGTTATGTCTTAAGGCTGGGAAGACAGGCCCTTCTGAAGTGAAGTTCTGACTCCAGGCACTCAAGCATATGTGATTTCTGCTGTCTCTTATGCACCCCCTCCCTCCCTCCTCCTTGCTTGTATAACTCTGACTTATCTTCTGGGACTCAGTGCAGTCTCTTCCTGGCATCTTCCTGAACGTCCACAACTGTGTTAGGAGCCCCTCTTTACTGACCCCGGGCCTGATCTTTATCGTAGCCGTCAGCACAGCGTCATCATTGCTACTGACCCTTCCATTTCCCCAGCTCAACAGCGCTGCAGGAGGACAGGGACTGTCTCACTCCTTATTCATTCCATTCCCGGGATCTAGCATGGTGCCTGGCGTGTCGAGAGCATCAGTCATCTTTATTTATGGAGACTGGCTCCATGTCTCCTGGCCACCCTCCATTAGATTGTCTGTGTCTTTTATTCCCCCATTTGTTTATACATCTATCAGTCAACTATCTATTGTCCAAAGAGCAGATGTGGCCCAAAGATAAGACATGGGGCTGGTTGCCGTCGGGGATTAGGAAGGGAGCCCAGTGCACATTGTCTTCAAGGGCCTGAGACCCTGGTGGCATTCCTGCCCCCCTTTTGTTTGTTTCTGCAGCTCAGGTGCAGAGGCTCAGTCACAGCACACTATAGTCTCTTCTAGAAGGCCCATCTCTTGATTGATGGGATGTTTTTGTTTTTCCCATTCCCCGCCTCCATTTTTGTCCTCTCCATAGGCCATCAGTTTAATGTGTTTATATGTCTTTACTTTATTTGTGTGTATTCTTGTAAGACATGTATTTCTGTTTTGTGAACATGTGTTCTACGTTTACATAAATGGCACATAAGAAACCTCACCGTGCTTCTTATGTTTTCTGTTTGGCATGTTAACAGGCAACCTCCTTGCTCTGGGCATCATCCCTGTTTCACTCATCTATTCCCCCAGTGACTGCCTCCCACTCCCCACTACCACCAACACCCTGGTGAAAGACACATCCCCTTGTTGACTAAGAGGAGAATCCCTGAGAATCTGTGGCACAGATGCCCTAGGACTCAGGGGCAGGTTTGCTGGGTCACAGTATATATATATATGTCCTTGCATTGTCTGAGTACTGTCAGACTCTCTCCAGAATGACTACCTGGATTTGCAGGTTGGCTGGAGTCAATGATATATATATTCTAGATCATAGTCCCTTGTTGGTTTTAATGTTGCAAATATCTTCTTTCAAAAAGTTGTTTGTTACCTTTGTCCATGGCATCCTTTGCTTTAAGAAAATCACTTTTTTCTTCTCCAAAATGTATTACAAAGACTAGTTTTGAATAGCCCTAAATGGAGTCGCAAAGAGTCAGACACGACTGAGCGACTGAACTGAACTGAAATGATCCTTTAATTATGAACAAAAGTGGGTAGCTTTTCACCTTAACACAAACTTTGCTATGTTTTCAGACGTAGCCATGGATAGCATCACCCAGATGTGGACCTTAGCATGCCTGAACGAGGTACTCGGTTGAGGTTTAATGTAGAGAAGTCCCAAAGTATTAACCATAAAATTACCTAAATGTTAGCTCCACATATTTTGCCTTGGCTGGCAGGTAGCTCATTAGAGTTAGTAATGATTCTGGGGTGGTGGTGGTGGTGTATATTTAATAAAAATCAGAATTCCTTTGTATGTTAAGAGCCTTTATGATATACCTTCAATAGTTTCAATCTCATCCCCTCCTTCTAACCTCTTCCCACTTCTATTTGATGGTAAGTCACATCAAATTCACGCTGCAGGTCTCCTAAGCATGCTACCTGTGTGCACAGGCTGGTGTCCTGATGGACTTCTACCTGTACCCAAGCTATATCTCATCCATGAAACTCCATACTCACCCTTTCCGTCCCAGGTGCTTTTACTGTATCAAGTGTGCACCTTAATGATTGCTTGTATAGCAATGTCTCGCACTTGCTGTGTGTCTGCCTGGTCTGGCTTCTTAAGGAAAGAACAGGGCACGTTCACTATGTATCAGCAATAGAATCTCAGACATATGGTGGAGACTCAATAATTCTCTCCAAGATGAGAGGTCTGCTTTCTCGTCCATTATAGATTACCATCTAATAGCTCGGATCCTCATGCTTTTAAAAGATCAAGCAACTAATCTGAAGAGTAAATCCATACTACCGTGTTACTGGTTTAGTGTATAAAACCTTCCACACGCTATTTACACCTTATGAGACAATTCCTGGAAACAGAGGACTCGTAATATACAGAAATAATGATGATGATGGAATTTGCTGGTAGCAACATGGTGGTTAGAAAGGGTGGGGGGTATTTGGGGTCAGCCGGTCCTTTCAGTGTCACTCAAATGACTGCATTTCTATAAATATCAGTATTTAAGGATATGTTTGGTATGTTAAAAAAATTGGCTTTTTCTTCTACACTTTATATTTGTAGGTTTCTCAGTAAAAGTGTATTAAGTATATCGCACATAGAATTTCTGAGTAGTTATGCTGATATGGGTTAAATTTCATCATGTCAATGATACACTGATACTTTCACTCAGAGTAAGATGTATTTGATGATACGTTTTGTTGCCATACGTTCAGTGTTAAAGAAGGTAGTGTTAAAGAAGGTTAAAGAAGGAAATATGGTTGAAGAGGATACAAAGGAATGTTTCTCCCAGGATGATACCCTTCTTGAGATCCTGTGGGATTTCCTTTCCTGACCTCTCTTCCTTGCCGTGAACTTTAGTGAATGGATGCTCACTCCAGATTCAGAAATCACCTGGACAGGCTGGCCCCGGAGGCAAGATGCTATGGGCCATTGGGCCTTCAGGCAGCAATTTTCCTCCATCTTGCTTTTCCATTTCTTTGTGTGTGCTTGCTTTATTTTTCTTCTTCTTTCAGTAGGATGATTTTACCATTGCCTCAGTCCACATGGTGGAGAACACAGACACACCTTGGTGTCCACCACTTAATTCCTGTTCCGGAGACCTGGGATCTGTAATTCGAGATTCTCACTGTTCTGGAATGGGCCTGGTTCTTTCTGTGGTCCCAGTCAAATTGACTTGGGCTAAAGGACCATATTGAACAGACATGGCGATTGGGGTCTCCCTGTGGCCAGGGCAGGAGATTGGAGGGCAGTTCCAGAAAGGAGACTGGCACATACATTCTAATAGGTGTCTTTGATCACAGCCATCTTTGTATGAGGAGAAGTTTCCTAGGCGCAGTTGGTAAAGAATCCACCTGCCAGTGCAGAAGGTGCAAGAGGCATGGGTTCCATCCCTGGGTCAGGAAGATTTCCTGGAGAAGAGAATGGTTACACACTCCACTATTCCTGCCTGGAAAATTCCCTGGACAGAGGAGCCTGCTGGGCTACAGTCCATGAGGTCTCAAAAAGCCGGACACGACTGAGCACACACTGTACTACTTCCAAGGCTCTAACCTAAGGCCCACTTTTAAGAAACAGACAATTCTTTTTCATCCCAACAGAAAGAAAGAAAAAAAAGAAAAGAAAGGACAGTACGCGTTATGTGTTATGAATTCCGGTACTGTTATATCACACACACACACATGTCATCGCACATGGTATGTACATATGTGTGCCCATATACAGAAATGCAAATCGTCAGACATACTATAATGCAAACATATCCTCTTTTGAGGATCCAGCATATGAGCTTTTCAACACACCCCCCCCACACAAAAGTGTCCCAAGGAAAGCAAATAATTTCAGGTTGTAGGACAGAGCGGAGATCTGTCATGAAAATAGTGTGCAACAGTGTAGCGTTCTGCCCTCCAAGCAGGCCTTTTGGGGGAAAGGTACTAAAGTGGCTTGACTGGGATTTGAATGAAAAGTGTTCTCCACCCCCCGCCCACCCGACCTTATTTGGTTATTTTCTCCAGTGGTTCTGTTGGAGCCCTGTGCCAGGACATGGTGGAGAGAATGTTAACAGTTCAGCTCTCTCAATTAATTGCCAGTGCTTTCTCCATCCGGCCCAGCAGGGCCTCTTCCTCACAGGCCGCTGAAGACATAACAATGCGTCTCTCATGTGAAGGTGGAATGGTTTGTTCATCAGGGATCTTGAAAATCCTCCAGGCCACGATATCCCTCCTTGGGCACCAGCAGTAGAGGCTGGAGCCTGTCTCCCCTTCACACTTGGATGTGAGTAAGTCCTTATGTGACAGTAGAACATGTTAACAGGACTCCCCTCTTCAAAGAGAAAAGGTGGAACCCAGGGGATTCAGGAAACATACGGTGCACTCACTTAACTACACATACAAACACTCCCTCAGTCTCTAGCTTTTCCCCGCCCGTGAAAGAAACGGCTCGCCCAAGAAACCGGGTGTGAGTGGAAACTTTAGCAATTGACTGGGCCTGCTAATCAGACATGTTTTGAGAACTGCTGAGGCTGGACCTCTGTGTGGGGAATGAGTGAAGCTGTTCAGTCATGTCTGACTCTTTGAGACCCCATGGACTGTAGCCCACCGGGCTCATCCATCCATGGAATTTTCAAGGCAGGAGTACTGGAGTGGGTTGCCATTTCCTTTTCCAGGGGATCTTCCCGACCCAGGGATCAAACCCAGGTCTTCCGTCTTGCAGGTAGAGGCTTTACCATCTGAGCCACCAGGGAATGTGTGGGGTGAGACCAGAAGCAATCTAACAGATATACATCCTCCACGTCGAGCTCACTGTGGAGCTGTAGATGTAAGTGCAGAGGTGACCCCAGGTGATGCGACTGGTAAAGAATCCACGTGCCAGTGCAAGAGACACAAGAGACACAAGAGACACGGTTTCAATCCCTGAATCTGGAAGATCTCCTGGAGGAGAAAGTAGCAACGCACTCCTGTATTCTTGCCTGGAAAATTCCGTGGATCGAGGAGCCTGGAGGGCTACAGTCCATGGAGTCGCAGAGTTGGACACAACTGAGCAGCAGAGGTGAAGTGTGAGCAGCTTTAAGGGAAGCTGTGAGGCTGAGGATATTTAAGCACCAAAATGCTGTGTTCAGCCACAGTTCAGTGTAAGAGAGCGAAGAAGGAGAAGAGAATTGGGTTCCTTGAAATTCCTGGCTTTGCCTAATTGGGTATGATGGGTGTGTTTGCCCAAGGGCAGCACCAAATGATTTAGGACAGGAAGTGGTGAATTCTGCTAAGAAAACAGAGGCATATAAAGGGCCCTGAAGGGTTGGCTTTTAAAACCCTGTTGAATTTCACTGTAAATTTTACAATTTGAAGTTGTATCTCTTACTCAGTGGTTCTCAAACCAGGGGTGGTTTCAAAGGCTGTAAAGAGCCTGATTCAAAGAAGGGAAAACAGGGAGAATGGTCTGATTGAAGGCGGAAGAGCACTGAACAGCTATGGGAATGAATGGAGCTAACGTCTTCAGCAAGGGGCATGTTCTTCAGGTTTAGAGTGATCCTGGCTTACATGGTTGGATGGCATCATTGACTCAATGGGCATGAGTCTGAGCAAACTCCAGGAGACAGTGAAGGACAGGGAAGGCTGGTATGTTGCAGCCCATGGGGCTTGCAAAGAGTTGGATACGACTGTGTGACTGAACCTGGGAATTTGGTAAAACTGTAAACAATCAAGTTCCCTTGCAGCTGAGCTTCATTAATGTTTTGTATTCTCACCATTGTCCCCTTGAAGCCTGTAGAAATTTATCTATAGGGTGTAGTCTTTTCTAGGTTGATCTTGGAGTGGCAGGGAGAAAGGAAGTTTTGCATCCCATTGTGTCCATAGCATTGCTAGGGGCAGGAGAGAGATTCTGGAAGGTTAACCTCTCCCTGCTCCTTAACACACACCCCACCTAGCAGAGGGCTCTTGAGCGTCAAAATAAAACAAACCAGGAGACTTACTTAGAGCTAGTGCTGTCCATTGAGGATGATGGGAAGAGCCATTTATAGCTGCTGTGATGACTGTTGCAGTACATGTGGGCCCAGGAAAGAGGAAGAGGCGCCCCCCCCCCCATTATTTTGCAAGGGGCAAGGTCAAAGTCACATTACTGTGAGAATGCCCTTTCCTCACATCAGATAACACTGTGATGTCTCCAGTGTTGTCTTGTCTAGGTGTTTTTCTTTTTGCAATTACTAAGGAAAGCAGCTGGGGGTTAGCCAGAGTGCTTCTTGGTGGTGATTAAGATATTAAACCGGAACCGGGCACCGGGCACCCAGTTTTTTCCCCCTTCCCAGAACTGGAGCTATCCCTTGCCACACTCATGCCCTCGCACTCCGCTTGTATCAGCTGGAGTTGAGCATCTGCAAGAAGCGAGAGTACAAGGGCACTTTGTCGGAGTCCACAGCTGGTTGAAGGACTGGACTTTTCAGAAGGAGCAAATGTTCCTCTCGGGAGACCTGAAGAATAGGACTATGGAAAAGAAGGGGAATTGAAGAGAAAGTGAGAAAGGCGTGAGGTGGGGCTTCAAGGTGGGATCTTCCCTTGCTTCAGGATGACCTCCTCTCCTTCTCAGCAAGAAGGGATAACTCAGACAAAGAAGTTCCCATTTCAGTTCCTGCTGTGGCTATCCTGGTCTTTTCACAGTTAACTCATCCAGAAAATTTGTTAGAAACGTAAGATGCCATTCCAATAGTAGCAAAAACAACATAATATTTAGGAATTGATTTAACCAAGATTACATCAGACCTCCACGGGGAAAAGCTTTAATGCTCTAATAAAAGACAGAGAAAATTGTATCAATAAATATCATGTTCTTAGATGAACAACTTAATATTATAAAGGTTGTAATTCTCCCCAAATTAATTTATAATCTCAATGCACTTTCAATCAGCAGTCTAGCTGGAATTTTTGGGAGGGATCTTAATAAATTTATAAAAGAAGAAAGATTCACAAATAGCTAAGGGAAAAATAAAAAAGAAATACAAAAGTAAAAAGGAGTACTTATATACTCAGATATTGAAACATTCAACAAAGCCATAGTAAGACAAATAGTATTTACAAGTGGACATATAGAGCAAATGGAACAGACGACTCGAATGTGGACACAGACTCAAGTGGGAGAAGGTATCTGCAATATTTCAAAATGACAAAGGACGTAGCGTAAGCAATGTGGGTCTGCAAATCAACTCCAACGGGAAAACAAACAAAAGTTATGAACAGGCATTTTAGGAAGGAGAAAAACCTAAAAGGAAATAAACATAGAGAAACACTCACATATTTCAATAAGCCAAGAAATGCAAATAAGAACAATGGGGTTTTTGCTTTCATGAACTTAGACTGGAAAACATTAGGAAAACAATGGCTGATGTCAGCTGATGATGGAGAATGAGAATTGGGTTATCTAGGATTTCTCATGCACCTCTGATTGAGTGTAGATTGATTGGTGGCCATTTTAATGAGTAATATGGCACTGCTTAGGTAAATTAAACATTTACATAAACTGTAACCCAGATATTCTGTGACTAGATATATACCTCCAGACTTCCCAGGGGTGCTAGTGGTAAAGAACCTGCCTGTCAATACAGGAGATGTAAGAGATGTGAGTTCGATCGCTGGGTTGGGAAGATGCCCTGGAGGTGGGCATAGCAACCCACTTCAGTGTTCTTGCCTGGAGAGTCCCATGGATAGAGGAGCCTGGTGGGTGACAGTCCATAGGGTTGCAAAGAGTCAGACACAACTAAAGCAACTTAGCAGGTATACATGCAGGTATATATCCTAGAGACTTTTCCCCACTGCTCTGGACAGGGAAACTGAGAGTTAGAAACTGTCTCTCTGTCCCCAGGAGAATTATCAGGTAAAACATGGTAGACCTACATCATCTAAAAATACCATGCAGTGATTAGAAGCAAATCTTTACCAGCTGAGCTACCAGGGAAGCTCCAATATAAACACAGATTCTCTCAGAAACATATTGTTGGTTGAAAAAAGTAAGAAACAGATAAAAAGCTCAGTACAAATAATTTCTATAAGTTACAAATATACGTCCACCAAACAGTAATAAACACTTTGCTAGAGAGCACATGGGCAAAAAGATGGATGTTAAACACATTGCCTGTGGGGAGTTAATGGGGATAATGGTGACAAAGACGATAGACAAACAAAAAACAGAAAGACAAGAGAAGAGCCCCATGTGGACCAAAGAAGAAATTGTACCTGGAACTATCAAGCATGATGATATCCATCAGCATTCCACATCTAAGGTTAAAAAAGGTTTCCCTAACCCACCAGTCAGGAATTCTTTTGCAAGCATCTGTCAGAGTTGGGTGATGACAACCCTGGGGACAGATGACCACCATTACAGTCATCTTCAGAGGCAAAGAGAAAAGGGTCTGGAGACCACTCAGGTTATCTTGGGGGCAGAACCAAGGCCACTCTTGCATACTAAAAAAATCAGAATATAGAGGAAAGAACAGGGAAATGGGAGGCAGGGGGCCCCACAGAGAAGAAAGAATTGAGAGCACCAAAGAACCATAGGCTTATGAAGGCTGGACACGGTGCTGTAGATACAGGACAAGCAGAGCATAGTCCCTGCCCTGGAGTTCCTGCCCTCCTTTTACTTTTCTGTCACACAAGACATGATCAGTTCCCAGTAGATCTGACCTGATGAAACCATCCCGACTGGATGCTCTTGAGTCCTGTCTAGACAGCAGGACACAGCCTGTGGGGGCCCATGTCCCAAGACAGAACCATGTAGAAGACGCAGGAAATGCTCCCCTCTCTGTGGAATTAGGTCTTCTCCTTCACACCCTCCTGTGAACATTTCAGAAACTCCTGAGGGCCTAGACCACTTAGGGTTACATTTAATCTTCCCTTAGGTACTCCCATCTGTCTACACAGCAAGTCTTCTCTTTTCTTTCCCTGGAGGTCTGGGGCCTACACACACCTCACATTCTTCAGCACTTCCCTCTTCTTTAAAATTCTTTTCTCTCAACATTTTCCTCCAGACCACACCTCCTCCTCCTCATACCCCATGTTCTACTGCAGCATGTGGGGGCCATGGCAACTGTGGTTTCCTTGTAACAGCATCCTTCATGACGCTTTTGACCTTGGGAAAGCTTGAGAAAACCAAGGCTTAATACTTAGTGCAGCCTAGAGATACAACTCCAGGTAGTGTGGAAATGGGCCCTGTTTAGGGACAGCTAGGGGGAAAGTAGTATGGAGACTACATCTACAGTTTGGACTCTGTCCTGCTGCTCTCTACCCTGCCAGCTTCACTGACTATTGAAATGTAACTACATTGTCAAGTGCAAGAGTTCTGTGTTGCCTGGATGTACCCAGACTTTGTGTATTTTCCATGGCTCCACGTTCCAAAAACATCTCACTTCAGTAACAAAGAAGCTTGTTGTGGCTGGGAGGTTTCAAAAGTAGATCACTGATGGAGACAAGCCCAACCAAATGCCCTCTTGTCTTTGCTGATGTGAATCAGGATGACCTTTTCACCCTCTTCAAGAGGATATTTATAAGAACCAGACTCGGCACACATGTTAGAAAGATAACTCGAGAGAAGGCCAAGCACATACAGCCTGTGTGCCTCTGTCTGGAATGATGTTCAAGGCAATCCGCCTGTGGCTGTTCTGTTTCTCTAGCTGGTTTTTGAAAGAGAGGGTGTTCTTTGCCTCATGTTCATACACACATACACACACACACAGAGTTTTTGAAAGAGGTTGTTCTTTGCCTCATGTACATACACACATACACAGTTTTTGAAAGAGGGTGTTCTTTGCCTCACGTTCACACACACACATATACAAAGACACACGTACACACACACACACACACTTACTTTCTGTTTCTGTATTTCCCTCTCAGAAGCCAGAAGCTCAATTCCATGATCTTTAGCGGGAAGGAAGTAGAGGTCGGATGGGCGTGATCGAGGCATGGATTATTTTCAGCAGCGGAGGAAGGTGACCTCCCGCGGCAGCTGAATGACAGTAGCGGGAGGGACATGTTTAGCTCAGGCTGCTGCAGCAGTCCCACAGACGGGGACTTAAGCAGCAGATGTTTCTCTCTCATGGTTCTGGCGGCTGAAAGTCCAGAATCACGATGTTGGCAGATCTGGGTTCTGGTGACTTTGTAGACAGCCACTTTCTAACAGTGTCCTCACATGGCCTTTTCTTGGTGGTTAAGGGGTGAGGGCAGAGAGGAAGGGAGACAGTCTCTGTCTTCCTTTTCTTATAAAACCACAAATCCCACCCTCATTACCTCCCAAATGCCCCACCTCCAAATACCATCTCTCTGGGGGTTAGGGTTTCAACGGATGAGCCTCAGGGTGCACACACATTCAGCTCACATTGCCCTGGTCAAACGGGGAGTTCTCTGAGCCCAGCTTGCTCCTGCTGGGTCAGCTCCAGCCTCCAGAAATCTGGGGCCTTGTGGAGTCCCCTTTCTGGTGAGGCCAGCACCCTGGGGAGGGGGATTGGAGCTGATTGGAGATGGAGGCTGAAGTACTTTACACGAAGTCTAACTCTACGGTTCTAAAACAATGTAGTGGCCTTTAACTTGGAACTGGACAGCAGGAATCGGAGCTTTCCAGTTGACCAACTCCCCCCTCCCCCCCAACAAACAAAAAAATCCTTGCACTTAAGCATTTTTAAAATGAAACTTTTAAAAATTATATTAACTTAAAAGTTAGATTTTATATCTACTTACAATCACTGCAGATGCTGACTGCAGCCATGAAATTAAAAGACGCTTACTCCTTGGAAGAAAAGTTATGACCAACCTAGATAGCATATTCAAAAACAGAGACATTACTTTGCCGACTAAGGTCCGTCTAGTCAAGGCTATGGTTTTTCCAGTAGTCATGTATGGATGTGAAAGTTGGACTGTGAAGAAGGCTGAGCACCGAAGAATTGATGCTTTTGAACTGTGGTGTTGGAGGAGACTCTTGAGAGTCCCTTGGACTGCAAGGAGATCCAACCAGTGCATTCTGAAGGAAATCAGCCCTGGGATTTCTTTGGAAGGAATGATACTAAAGCTGAAACTCCAGTACTTTGGCCACCTCATGCAAAGAGTTGACTCATTGGCAAAGACTCTGATGCTGGGAGGGATTGGGGGCAGGAGGAGAAGGGGATGACCGAAGATGAGATGGCTGGATGGCATCACTGACTCGATGGACGTGAGTCTGAGTGAACTCCGGGAGTTGGTGATGGACAGGGAGGCCTGGCGTGCTGCGATTCATGGGGTCGCAAAGAGTTGGACACGACTAAGCAATTGAACTGAACTGAACTGATGATGTAATGTGATATGGACTTAAAACTTTCATTGCAAGTTTCAGAATGTAGCATTCTAATTTCATCAAGGTGTTTCCCTTGACACCATCTGGGAAACTTCCCTGTCCATTTAAGCAATCCCTCTGTCTCTTTTGTTTCTTCCCCTTCTCTGTTAGCTGGGGGTACAACACCGTCATTGTATGGGACTGGTGTTCCTTTCACAAGGGCCATTTTATTGCAGGAGATTTCATTTTCAGTTTCTCTTTAGAAGTATATTTGGAAACAAAAAACTGGACTGTGCTTGTAGCAGGCATTGCTTCGCTTGCCTTTGAGCTTTGGCGATGAGGAGGAGGGGAGGGTGTCTCTGCTGGGGATTAGCCAGGGAGCGTGGGATGTGGTGATGGAGGTGGTATAGCTCTTTTGGTGACTTGAGTCCTGTGGCGGTGGCATGTCTTTAGCTTGATTACCTCTCCACTCGGGAAGCTCACCCTGCTGACGCTGGCTAATGTGAGGAGAGGGAGGCCAGGAGCAGAGCCAAGTCATATTTTAGCAGCTGGTGAAAAAAATCTCTTTGCTTTTTTCTTCCTTTTGTTTGGATTCATGTAAAAGTTTCAAGTTGTTTGTGACTGAGTGTCCACCGTAACCTCTTTCCACGTCCCAGTAGCTTGACCTTGAAGACCAAACCTCACCATTTCAGAAGATCCCATAGTCACGTGACAGAGGCCATCCACTCTCCTTCCACTTGGGGCCATTCTGTGTGTCAGGCCCAAACCTTACCGGCTTTCAGCAGAGACGGGAACACTTGCAGTTTTTGAAAACACATTCAGTTCACACCCTTTTCTTTGAGAGAGGATGTCCTTTCAGTCCCCTTCAAAAGTTGTTCACCCCCTTTCTATTTATAACAGATTCCTATGTACAGTCGCTGAGGAGTGCTCCCCCAGCCCTGTCCACGCTGAAGGAGGTTATACAAATAAGCCTTTTCTCTTCACATATTCAAACTTTACAGGAGGAAAGTGCTAAATCGTTTTCCAGAATGTTGTAAGACCTGATTTGACCGCAAATTGTACTGTGAGAAGAAACAGATGGGGAAGTAAAAGATGTCCTTTTTCAAAGGAATCCTCTCTTCTCTCCAGAGGCTTCTACAGTAGACTGTCCCCTCATTCCCAGGAATGAGGGGTGTCCAGGAAAGCCCCACCCAGCTTGTTGGTATAAGCAGTCCAGCAGAGGGCCGGAGTGCTGCCCATGCGTTGGGCTGTAATTGGTTCTGAAAACACCTCCGCACAATGGCAGTGAGCCAAGCACCCCCTTCCTGCGTGACTTTCCATTTCAGAGGGCTTATTCCTTACTTAAAGTAGTTTTCCTCTCTGTGTCCCCCAGACGTCTCGTGAAGAGACAAAATACCCTCAGGTGTTTAGAACTGGGCCCTGGCCACAGTCAACCTGCCCATTATGAAAAGAAGACGTCAAGCTCAGGTTCGCTGGTTTTTATAGCAGGATGGAACTCACTTAACAATTTACTTGTGTTGCCTGGAGCCAGCTCGGATATGAAACAGATTAGAACTGCTTCAGACTTTCAGTGTTGCAGTGGTGGATTCAAAATTTAAAAAAACAAAAACAAAAAAACAGAACAAAGTAAAGTTTGAGGGTACAGGAAACCTATGCAGGCATGAGTGTGTGTGTTTGTGTGTGTGTGTCT
The DNA here is from genome assembly GCF_001704415.2 of Capra hircus. Taxonomy (NCBI): domain Eukaryota; kingdom Metazoa; phylum Chordata; class Mammalia; order Artiodactyla; family Bovidae; genus Capra; species Capra hircus. Next base: position 8,239,399 of record NC_030830.1, on the reverse strand, counting down.
CCTGTTACGGTGTCACTGCAGGGAGAGAAGCGGTAACTTTCGGATTTTGTTTCCATCCTGAAGCTTTCTTTCCCCCCGGAGTATTTCTAATTCAGAAGCCAAGCTTAACGTCTCCATGTGACAAGGGGGACTCCAACGTGGGAGAGAGATTTGCTCTCAGTCTTGATGGCTGAAGCTGTTGTGCTGGTTCAGACATGGCACCACGTGTGGGCACAGGAGAGTTTTAGTATGACAGTGGTCTGTGTGTGTGTGTGTGTGTGTGTGTGTGTGTGTGTTAGAAAGAAGGGAAAGCAACAGAATTCAGATTCTCCGGAGTAGAAGTTTTGTCCTTTGTTGTAGATTTTGTGTTGTGAAGAGTTGCACGCAGCTATAAATATGAACGTGATTGGCAAAGTCTGCAGATTAAATAAAATCTGTGAAGGGTGTAGAATGCTTTATACACATCGCACATTGGCAGTATATTCATAGGATGCACGTTCTAGAATTTGTTCTGTTTCTCTCCTTCTCTCTTTGAAGCTTACTCATTCTACTTTTATGTGTATTCTTCTCCTCATCCTGTCATATTTCAGAAATATTATTTTGAGCAGCCTAACTGGAGATGTGTAAGCAAGGTAACTCTCACGATCATATCTATTTAGATCAAAGGGCGAGGCTATTTTATTCTCAAATGTTGGCAAAGGGATTATTTAACAAGAAATCCTTGTCAGTTTCAACGTGACACGTGGGATGACATCACACTTGGGAAAAAGAAAGATGTAAGTCAGTATTCTCTCACAAGCTTCAAAGTTGGAAATGCTTTCACATAAAATGCTTCTTATTTCTTATCTGTTGCTCCCTGATGGGAAGTGACACCTGAAAATTTTCTCCTGTTAATTTTTTATTGCTTTTGCAACAAGGCTGCTCACTGGAAAACCTTGCCTGCAAGGTTGCCTCCTCTAAGCAGTAGAAGCATCTACTTCTTCCCCCATGGTACCACCTGAGTCCTCTCTTTTCAGCAAGGTTTGGAGATTTGTTTTGCCACAGAATTTGGCAAGTTCAAACAATATTTGAATCCTGCCTGCTGTTTATACTTTTTTGATTCAGGAGTGGCTGGAAATATTGGAAATCTGCATTCCCTTTGGATTCTGCAAAACCCAACCTATCATAGGAATTTTTGAGAGCTGGTCATAGAAGACAACCAGCCTGAGGAGAAAGGGTCAAACCTCAAGTGCCATGGGGTGAACGATGGAGAAATGAACGTGGCTGTTCTTGAGCAGGTCCCAGGATGGATTTTACCATCTAAAAGACTCTAAATCTGGGCTTCTCTGGGGGCCCAGTGGTAAAGAGTCCTCCCGCCAATGCAGGAGATGCGGGTTCCCTCCCTCCCCGGAGATGGGAGATCCCACGTGCTGCAGAGCAACTAAGCCCATGTACCACAGCTACCGAACCTGTGCTCCAGAGCCTGGGAGCTGCAGCTACTGACGCCCATGTGCCCTAGAGCCTGCGCTCCGCGACAAGCGGAACCGTCGCAGAGAGAAGCCTACGCGCCACAACTGGAGAGAAGCGCCCCCCGGAGAGGCGCCACAGCTGGAGAGAAGCGCTCCCCGGAGAGGCGCCACAACTGGAGAGAAGCCCAAGCAGCAAGGAAGACCCGGCACAGCCACAAATAAATAAACGAAAATGTTAAAGAAGACTGGAAATCTTACTCAGTCTTTACCAGCTTCCTCCCTGGGCCTGGAAGAGAAAGTTTGTGACTGAAGGAGGCATACTTGTGAGGAAATATTTCCAGTGTTTTCCATGTCATTGCTTCTCAAACTTGAAAGTCCGCGTGAATCGCTTGAGCATCTCCTTAAAATGCAGGTTCTGAGCCCTTCAGTTCGGGGTGGGGCTGCAGATGGTGCAGTTTTGCCAGCTTCACGGGGTGCCCATGAAGCCACAGCCAGAGGCCTGCGTGACTGGACCTCCTTCCTGATGGGCAGTGGAGGGGGAGGTCGGGGTGGGCGTGGAGCCGCCGTGGTGCAGAAGTCCCGGGAATTCGTTCTGACGGCTCCCAGCCCTGCCAACAGCTGCCCTTGTGTGGGGCTTCTTCAGAAGGATGTTTAAAAGGAGTGGAATAACACTGTGCTCTTTCAGGAGCCAGCGTGTGGGAGACAGAATAGAGACAGGTTACAGCAGAGAATGGGATCAGGCAGATACAGGGAAAGATAGAGACGCATGGGGCGGAAGGAGAGTCCTGTAATTTCTGTCCCTCTCTATCTTCTTCATCATTTTCTCTGTTTCAATTTATTTTTTTTTTCCCATTTTGTTTCCCCCATTGCTTTTCTGTCCGTTTTAAGATAACAGAATCATTTCACTCAAGTTCCGAGGTACCCGGAGGCTGGTGAGAACAGTGGACTGACTGGGAGCCAGGACAGCAACGTGTGAGCCCAGCTCTGCTGACGGAGGCAGCGGGGCCGCTAACTTGGGGGTTCTGGGCCTCAGTTTACTTTTCTGTAACATGAGTGAGTTTGGTTAGATCAGGGCTTCCCAACCTCCGGGATCTAATGCCCCACGATCTGAGGTGGAGCTGATGTAGTAGTAACAGAAATGAAATGCACAATAAACGTGATGCGCTTGAATCATCCTCAAACCATTCCTTCCCACCCTGGTCTGTAGAAAAATTGTCTTCCGCAAGATCGGTCCCTGGTGCCAAAAGGGTTGCGGACCCCTGGAGATGATCTCTAGCCCCTCCCCAGCTCTGCAGCCCTATAAGTACAAGCCAGGTTAATATGTTTATCTGTTATTTGGGGCAAATATGTTCAACTTTCGATGTAAATGAGTCAACTGTATGTCGCCAGGGTTACCAGTGTGTGTAATTCCCATTTCTACCAGGCATGTAAATGTGTGCTCAGGGACACTCTTGTGTGAGAATTGCACCACCCGCCCCCATCCCCGGCCCCACACCCCCACCTCCACCGCCCCCAGCATCATTGGAGCATGCATATGTGAGGCTGCTTCAACCAACCACCCTCTGAATGTCTAAGAATTAAATATGTGTTCTTCTCTAGGGCTTTAACAGCCTTTGTCATTCTGGCAAATTTTAGATTATCATTCTTATTATTCATCTCATTGGAGGGGCAGATTTTTATCTTACATCCCTCACCGCCCCCCCCCCCAACCACCCCAAGAGTTAAAAAAAAAAAAAACTCTCTTGAAAGGCTTTAAAGCTTGACACAATGGAAGCTGTTTTGTAAATAAGGCGAGTGTTATTTCTTGGGGAAGGAGGAGGGAAGGAGAGAAGGGGGTCTGTCAGTAAAGGAGATGGAGCTGGTGGACGTGGTGGACAGAAGGACGGCCGACACATTAACTTGTTTTTGTTTTGCCTTGAAGTTGTTTGATTTATAAGCATAATAACCAGCAAGTAATCAGATACTGAAAACCAAGCAGAAGAGAAAACAAAGAGAAGCCATTCAGCATTGCAGAGGATACGGCCTGTCCTCAGCTCAGTGGGGGGAGGGGGGGTTGTGCTGGATGCACCGGGGGTAAAAACAAGAGTCTGTCACCTCCAGGAATAGCCTTCATTGGCTTCTGCTCAGTTGGGAGAGAAGTTGGAGTTATTCTGAACCGTTTAATAATGATGCAGAGAACAGGGTACCCCCAAGCTGGGTAAGTTGCTTGTTATCTTTTGACAGCATGATTATTGATTATTTCTTAGGGAAGGGTAGCCAACACTTAGGGTCTTCACAGAGCCAGTATTGTCAGATTCACAGGTTGGCACTGACGCACTCCCTTGGCCGGACCGCTTGTTGTAAAGAACATGTGAGAGGTGGACCAGCTTAAACTGGAAAGGCCTGAAACTTGTTGCCTTCTGATGGCCTGACCGCTGCTTGCTGAAGAAGACAGTCCTCTACTAACTTTACAGAGCCTTCCTGTGAGAAAGGACATCAGAACCATCACTTGCCTTTGCTGGACTCTAACCTTGACCTTTGTACCTCAGATTGCACCCACAAGTGAGCGGCTGGCCAAAGTAAACATGCCAATTGGGAAATCAGTTTCCCAGAATCGGTGCTTCAGAGAATTTTCAGTACATTTGTGGAGGTGGGAGATACAAGTGAGGGGAGAAAACTGGTCTGGGAGGGTGGGCGCCATTGTTCGGGTGTAGTTTTGTGGTGATTTTGTCTTATTTATTTTTCCAGGAGATAAGAGGGTTTTTTGTGAGCTCCTCTGAGCGAGCTGGCCTTGCTGATAATGACTCTAATGGTCTCCAAATCCTTATCCAGATGGGGTCTATGTTTATTCATCTGATAACATGGTTTTTAGTGGGAAGGCTTGGAGATCTGTTGGTTAAAGGCACTCTCCTGATTTATTTTCTTGTCCATTTGCGTTTCCTACTATCCATTTAATGCAGTGTTGAGTCACTGTTTCTTTACTTTAAATGTAGAAGGAGAAAGTAAGTCAGTTTGAGCAAAAGGAACAACTCAGTCTGTCTCTGCCACCATCTCTCTACTCAGAGCTCCGTCTTGATGGCTGTTTGCAGTGACTTCTTGCCTGGTCTGCCTGTTTCCACTTTTGCCCTGTTCCCAGGAAGCCTCCTCAGTGCATCCAGAGAGATTGTTTGAATTGCAAATCAGACCATGTCATCCTCTGTTATAAATTGTTTTAATGGCTCCTCATTGCAATTAAATTTTAAAAAAATATTATAAATACCTATGAATCCATTGCTCACAGAAAACTGGAGCATTAACAAGAACGTTCATCTACTTATGCATTGAGCTCCATCCGATAATGCTGCCAACTCACTCTTCTGAGCCTTGTATTTAATTATTCCCCTGCTTTATTTAACTATGGTTTCATTACCTAAATGTATTCCTTAAAAGTGCCCAGTTAAATGTTAGTTACCTTGAATGTTAGGAAAAGTTTATCATGCTATGTGTTATTTTCTGGGACTTGCTTTTTTCCATTTAATAAAACATTGCTAAGATTCACCTACAGTGTTGCACATAGGTGTAGTAGATTTAACACCTTTATAATATAATATTTCATCTTATGAATATGCCATAATTTATCTGATTTATAGGAGATGGGTCTTTTGGTTGCTTCTAGAGTTTTGTTAGCAGGAACAGTGCTGCTAAGAATATTCTTGTATAATTTCCCATTGTTCTTAGGGTAAAGAACACTGTTCTTAGGGTAAAATGTTCTTTAGGTAAGCAGTCCTAAAGGAAATCAGTCCTGAATATTCACTGGAAGGACTGATGCTGAAGCTGAAACTCCAGTACTTTGGCCACCTGATGTGAAGAACTGACTCCTTGGAGAAGACCGTGATGCTGGGAAAGATTGAAGGCAGGAGGAGAAGGGGACGACAGAGGATGAGATGGGTGGATGGCATCACCGACTCGGTGGACATGAGTTTGAGCAAGCTCCCGGAGTTGGTGATGGACAGGGAAGCCTGGCGTGCTACAGTCTGTGGGGTTGCAAAGAGTCAGACAGGACTGAGCAATTGAACTGAACCGAACTGAACTAAACTTAGGGTAAAGACAGAATCCTTCAGAGGGCCTCAAAATGTCTGTATCACCTGGCCCTTCCCAGCTCTGCATCCTCTCCCTTCCTCACCCCCCTGGATTTCTGTATGCCACCCCAGGCAGAGGTACAGTAAAGGGCTGAGGAGAGTTAAAAGGGTGGTGTGTTCAGGAAATGGAAGTAGGGCATTTTTCTCTTTCCCTTCTCATTGTTACCATCAACATTTCCTCCAAATCCCAAATCAATCATTAATCTATACTTAGCCATGTCTTACTTGCTGTCTCAGAACAGGAGGCCAGTCCACCTATTTTCTGTAAAAGCTCCATTTACCTCTAGAACATCTTCAGGCCATTGCATCGACACCTGCCCTCTACTGGACTCAGCTCTGAGAGAACAGACTGTCTGCTATTATTCCCAGTTGTACCCCATGGACCTAGCTCAGTGCCTGGCACATAGTAGGAGCTCAATATGTATTTTCAAACGAAACAAAACAAAACAAAACAGTAATTCACACAGAGTTAGGAGAGTGATTGAAAATACAGGGTGACCGCATACTAGGATTCAGTGGGTTTCTTCCTCAAACCTCTGGAGGAGTTGGCAAACCTTTTCTATAAGAGGCCAGAGAGTCAGCATTCATAGGCTGTGTGGCTTCTGACAAAGCTACTCAGCTTTGCTGTTTTATCATAGAAGTAGCCCTGGAGGTCCAGTGGCCAAGAATATGCTCCCAATGCAGGGGTTGATCTCAGCTTGGGGAATTAGATCTTACATGCTCCAACTAAGACCTGGCATAGCCAAATAAATACTTTATTTTTTTTTAAACAGCCATAGTTAATAAGGAAGCAAAAGAGCATGACTGTGTTTCAGTAAAACTTTACCTATGGACTTTGAAACTTGAATTTCATAGAATGTTAATTTTCACGTGACATGCAATGTGATTCATGTGTTACATTTGTCTTATGATTTTTGATTTCCTATTAAAAATAGGAGAACCATTCTTAGCTCAGGCTATACAGAAGCAGGCAGGGGCCAGAACTGCCCTGTAGGCCATGGTTGGCTGACCCCCCCCTTTAGAGTATTTCTGTCCCCTTGCCTGTCCAGTGACATTGAATCAAGGTTAGCCAGTTGATCACTCTTTGTAAATAGGCAGCCGCTGGCAGTGGAGAGTGAGAAAAGGCCCAGAGTTAGTGCCTTAGTTACATAATTAAATGATATCTTATTTACTTTTAAACTTTTCATGAAAAGTTGCTAAATCGCTCTCCCAGCCCTCAGCCCTTCCATTGACACCTTCCTCCTTTGATACTGAAATTTAAATTCAGGGACTTAAAAGTGGATCTTATGACAGGTTAGGTTGCCATCCTAAAACAGCTGTGTCATCACCCCAAAATGCATAATAAAGAAACTACAACGCCCTCTCACCTGTGCTCTCCGGGCTGATCCTTTGGCCTGAGTGAGGCTCTGATTGCTGACTTGCTGACACTGTTACAATGATCTGTCCAAGTCCTTATCTGGTCTCTGCACGCAGGCTGATGGTCCTTGGGTTCTGGTTTACCTGGGTGGACTTGTACTCGCTGAACAGAAGTTCTCCAGATGGTCAGGAGTCCATGTGCTGCTGCCATTCCCCAGAAGCCATTCCTGGCTAAATGCTGGGATCAGGACCCCTCTCTCAAGCCTGCATCATCTCTGGCCTGGATTTCTGTGCTAACCAGTGTTTCTGCTTCTCCTCCTATTCCACATAAATCACTCTCCGTGTATAAACTCAAGTGATCTTTTGAAAGCAGAAATCAGATCACATCACTCACTTGCTTAAAAATCCTCCAAGGGGTTACATTTAGAATAAAATCCAAATTCACTACCTTGCGTTATGGGTTGAACCGTGTCCTTCCCGAAAGGTGCCCCAGCCAGGCTGACATACCGTAGTTCATCTGCCTCTGTATGGATACAGGGGTGGGTTCACCAATATTACCGTGAAACTATGAAAACAAAGCAAAACGAAACAAAGGTTTCTGCCTTGCAGCGTTTGTTAACATAAAGCCATGTTGACACACTTTTTAATCTGTCAGCAGACAAATCTTGGAAGGTAGCCCACACTGTCCATGAGTTAACTTGCTTTTGTTCACTGAAGTGGAGCTATTCATTCATTGGAAGGGATGTGTATCAGCACAGCTTTGAAAAGACAGTGGCGGTGTGCGGCCTTGGCAGGTACCATCGTGGACCTGGGCGTGGAGTGAGGGGACGAGGAGACAGGGGTGTCATTGCCTGCTTATGGCCTGGACTGCTAAAGGTGGCAGATGTAGTTCCTTGACTTGTAGAAATTGCTAGTACTGTGTACAGTTGGAAGAATGCTCAAATTACCTTTGAATTTTGCCCTTTGCACTCAGAAACCTGTCCAAGTCATTTTCTTATCTCTACATGGGAGTTGATGGTCTTCAGACTCCAGTTGACCTCTTGGGGTGGACTGTCCCCAAAGAGCTTTCCCTCAGCAAGCAGAGGTTTTCCAGATAGAAGTGTCTATTGCCTGGTCAATTCACTGAGAGGCCACGCCTGGCTAAACGCTGTAGAGACCTGACCAACTGCAGGAATTGAGACACATCTTCCGAGCCAGCATCAGCTCTGGCCAGGATTTCTGTGCTAACTTGTATCCCTCTTCCCCTGCTATCCAGGATAAACCTCTCTCCACATATAAACTCGTGTGATCTTTTGAAAGCAGAACTCAGATCTCATCACTCACATGTTTAAAACCCTCCTGATCCAATAAGACTGCTGTCCTTATAAAAAGGGTAATTCAGATACAGAAATGGACATACATAGAGGGACGGTTACATGAAGATGTAAGGCAAAAGCCAGCAGCAAGCTCAGGAATGCCTGAGGCCACGAAGCAGGAGAGAGGCCTGCTCTTGCATGGGGAATCTCTTGATTCCCCATCATGGTCTCAGGAGGAACCAACTATTTGAGCTTGGATTTCCAGCCTCCAGAGCTGTGAGACAGTAAGTGTCTCGTCTTTAAGCCACCTGGTTTGCAGTGTGTCACAGCAGTCTCCGAAAACTAATTCGCCTGCTTACAAAGCCTGTGTGGTCTGTACTCCCCTTCCTGTAGGGCCCCCCGTTTGAATTATGCTCATTGCTAAGTCACTGGGCTTCTTGACTGGACAACATTGCAGCTGCCCACATGGCAACGGGAAAAGTGGGTGGGAGTGGTGGTGGTTAGAATCAGGGGCTTTATTGACATTTAATGGGAGGGGAGGCTAGGGATATTAGAAATGTCCAAATGCATGGAAAAGCCCCCCGCAGTATAGCCGCTGATGGCCACATCACCAGAATTCCTGCACCACACTGGCCTTGAGTCCATTCTGTGAAACTGCCCCCATTACCCCTGGCTCGCCTGGGGCCTCTGCCTAGAATGTTCCCCGTTGCTCTTTATGTGGGTTAAATCAGAACTCAAATGTGATCTTCTCAGAGAGGCAGTCTAGTAAAGAATCCACTTGTTCACTCACTGTCACATCAGTCTTTAAAAAATACCCCTGCACAAATAGCATTACTTCTATTTGATTTTTTAAAACCTGTTAGTTTACCTGTTTGTCTCCTCCCATTAGAACATGAGTTTGATGGGAGCAGGACTGTGTGGTAAGCCTGGGATCTACAGCAGAGCCTGTATCAGGGCTTCCCTGAGAGCTCAGTTGGTAAAGAATCCGCCTGCAATGCAGGAGACCCCAGTTTGATTCCTGAGCTGGGAAGATCCACTGAAGAAGGGATAGGCTACCCACCCCGGTATTCTTGGGCTTCCCTGGTGGCTCAGCCGGTAAAGAATCCGCCTGCAAGGAGGGAGACCTGGGTTCAATCCCTGGGTTGGGAAGATCCTCTGGAGAAGGGAAAGGCTACCCACTTCAGTATTATGGCCTGGAGAATTCCGTGGACTATTTAGTCCGTGGAGTTGCAAAGAGTCAGACATGACTGAGTGACTTTCACTTTCACAGCAGAGCCTGGCACAGAATAGGTTGGATGAATGAATCCTAACCCCAGAACTGAAAACTGAAACGCCTGGGGTCAGGGAGAGAAGAAAGGCAGGGAGACAGGGCAGGAAGGAGGCAGAGCCGATGAAATGTGGTGGGAGAGGCACTGGTAAGGCTGTAACTTTAACAACATCTGGACTTTGCTGACTGTTCTCAGCCCACAAAACAGGAGAGGACAGGATTCCTGAAGTGCTTTTGGGGAAGCCGCCTTTCTTCATACAGTGAGGGGTAGGGTGTGGAATTCATTAAACCCAGATCAGTAGAGACTCGAAAAGAGAACTAGCTGATGGATGACAGGTTGACTTATACTGAATTATTGGATAATGGGGAGCCGAGAAGGGAAAACGTAGCTGTAAAGTTGATATTAAGAAGGACAAGCCCATCTTCCACGAAATGCCCTTTGTGTCCCCATGAAAACCAGCCATTGGGCTGCATGGGACGTGGACTTCTCCTTTCCTTGCTTTTTACAGGACTGTCTTTTCCTTAAAAAGATACAGAACAAACATTATGCAAGCTTCTACATGGACCCTGAAATGGAGTCATTTCAAAGGACACACGAGTATTAAAAACAGAATTTGTTGTTGTTCAGTCGTTCAGTCATGTCTGATTCTTTGTGACCCCATGGACTACAGCATGCCAGGCTTCCCTGTCCTTCACCATCTCTCAGAGCTTGCTCAAACTCATGTCTATTGAGTCGGGGATGCCATCCAACCATTTCATCTTCTGTTGTCCCCTTCTCCTCCTGCCTTCAGTCTTTCCCAGCATCAGAGTCTTTTCTAATGAGTCAGCTCTTCGCATCAAAGAAGTGACCAAAGTATTGGAGGTTCAGCTTCAGCTTCAGCATCAATCCTTCCAATGAATATTCAAAAAAGCAGAGTTAGGTTTTTCAAAACAATTGCAGCCTTTATTTTTTCCTTAGACGTCCTCTGTTTTACTTAGCTTGCTTTATATGAAGTTTCATTTTCTATCTTGGTGCAGACTTGGAACTTTGGAGGCAAGAGGCACTGTTCTCCACTGGCTGAGAGATAGCCTTCGTGGTGATTCTATCTCTGCTGCTAATTTGCTGGATGACCTTTCGTGTTTTCCTTAACCTCATAAGGGCTTCAGTTATTCTACAGAAAATTCAACGGAATACCTTACACCACAGGGGACTGACCATAGTGAGAGAATGAAACAATATATGGGAAAGCACATCGAGGAACTTTCTGTCTGCCTTTCTTTACCTTCAGTTTGTTATTTCTGCTCTTTGCCCGAGGTCCCTCCCTCCAGGCAGGCCCTCATCTTTCTTGTCATTTTCCCTCCTACAGGTTTCCCAAACTTTAGTCATTCATGTACCAAATTCACAATTTGCGGTGTATTTGAATACCAGTCTCACTATTATGTGGTTAATATTTTCTTTATTGACTCACTTTTAAAATTTAAATTGGTTTACTTGAAAAGGAAAAATGTACATCGATATATATGACAATGAGATCATAAGTCGGTCAAGCATATTTTCTCCAATATACATTTTATTACTATACGATCATTAAAATTAAAATAAAAACATGGCGTCTGGACTCAAGCGCCCGTTCCTCCATGACACAGTCACTAGCGCCCCAGACTAAGTCTGTCTCCCTGCCGAATTGCCTGGCTTCCTCTTTCGTAACACTCACAATAATCATACCCCATTTGTCATTATCCCCTCATATCTACCTCTTCCACAAGAATATAATCTCTATAAGGGCAGGGACAGTGCTTATATATCCAGGGGATAGCTTCATACTTAGAACATAAAAGGTATTCAAAAAATTTTTGTGGGATTAGATAAAAAATTTATCCGTATAGTGACCTCAGACTATCTCGAGACCACAGTGGAAAATTTCAGTGTACGACACCCTCTCTTTTTCTTCTATCCCAGGGCTTTCCAACGTGGGGACATTTGGAGTCCTGTGAGCAGTCAGGTCATAATTGACTCGTAGGAAGCTGTGGGTTACGTAGATAGGAGTCTAGGCACTTCATTGTCTATTGATCCAAATTTTAAGAATTGATATGTACAGGGAGTAAAGAGCTGACAGCTATGGAGTTTTCAAAGCTATGAATTCTTGGGATGTATAATTAATGGCTTCTCATTCTTCTATCCCAGCAGACTTTTTCCCATGTAAGATATATTGATTTATTCCCCCCGGGAGTGTTGTGTTGTTGAGGATGCCTGGGCAATACTTAAATCTCCATGGAGTCCCCAAAGGAGGCCCTGAACCTTATTTGTGTTTGTTTGACCTCTTACCTCTGCTTCTAAGTTTCCACAAGTTTCTGAGCATCTGAGAAAGCAACCGTGCAGACATGGTAGATGTCTTGGCAGGTATCTGGTCCTGCCTGGGTACTGAGTCCTTGACAGTGGTTTTCTAGAAAAATGATGTGCTCCTTATCTATTTGCTAATTCCTTCCACATATCACAAGACTTTTCTGTAAATTCCCATCAGTCTTGACAAAGTTATCTTGTAGACTTAGGTAGTGATTTTGATGGCTGCACAGAGCTGTTTGTCTTGTTCAGAACTAAATTAATAACACCATGATGGCACCTACTTTAGCACCAAACTTCTTAAACTCTCCTAATATACTAATCAGCATGTCAGTGAAATTTTTTTTTTCTGGATAAAGACAAGCCTGGTGAAATGGATTAGACATTCACATGGCATTGCATAATTCAGCATGCCAGTACGGTGCATATGATTTGCATTAATAGCCTGCACTGGAAGCTGCTGCTCATAGGTTTCTCTCATTAGGTCAAATATGGAAGATTCCAGACTGTCAATCAATTACAGTTATTTCCTTTTCCATATTTATTCCATCACCATCATTGACAGCTACCATTAAGTGACATTAATACAATATAATATCATCTTGCATTTCTACTGAGCATCTCAGGGTGCCTAACACTTCCTCTCCAGCCAAGAAATCACATTACCAAAGAAAAAGTGTCCTCATCCTCTAGGTAGAAAATAGGCTGCCCACTCTCTGGGATGCTGTGGGAGTTGCCCAGAATCTCTGGAGATGCTCTTGACTTCTGGTCACGGGTGTTCACTTTTCTGTTGGCTAAAAATACCTGAGGCTATGACTCTAGGGAGTGGGGTGTGTTAGTGGATGGTGATGACTTTCCAGGGAGCCCAGTGGACCACACCGGTCACCTTGACTCCACATTGATTTAGGACATGTTTACAAGGCAGAGACAGCAGGAAATCTTATGGAAGAAATCACTTACTTTGTGATTGTAGTGGTTGTACAGAACTGCCCTGCTGTAGAAGGGCAGTGGCTGCTGAATGTCACTTTTCTGCAGTCACCTTTGCCTCCACGCCTCCCTGCCCAACCCATCTCGCAACATCACATAAAATACCATTGGTCACCTCGACTCAGTAGAGCGGGACAGAGCGCCCCTTTCCAGACAGATTATTCCTATATGCCAAGTTACCAGACAACTCAGGTATATCCTCTCTCCTCCTCCCGTCTTTCCTGGAGTCAGGGATTATGAGTCTTGCTACACAAGTCATCCTGTTGTCCAGCTGTCACCGACCATGTATAGACTGCTCCCTTGCTCAGTTTTGGGTGACACACCAGCAGGGTTTCTAGACCAAATATAGGATGCCCAGTTCAGTGTGAATTTCACATGCGCAATGAACTGTTTGGTTTAAATATGCTCCAAATATTGCATGGAACTTATAAAAATGTCTATTGTGTATCTGAAATCCAAATCAAGCTGGGCATTCTGTATTTTTATTTGCCAAGTCTGGCACCTATACCCATCAAGTGAGTCAAAAGCCTAAGAACCAAGCCAGTCAAGTTGAGATCCTAGGAGAAATCAAATCAACACACTGTACAAGGCAACATGCTCACAGCTGTGGGGGATGCAAAGCAACATCAGACCTGGTGAAAAAAAACAGGACAGGAAGGGAACGGCCACAAGCCAGTGAGAGACTCTGATGCTGGAGCGAAAAGCTTGGCTCCAGAACTACAGAAAAGCAGAAGAGTATTAGAAAACTGCTTCTTGTGGTTTTCTTTATCGATAGCCTTTTATGGTGGCTTCTTGCAGTCAGGACTCCTCCTGCACACTGGGAAGAAGTCTGGAGAGACTGGAAAAGGGAGCTTTCTGACAGGCATGGAGGCTTGTGGGCACAGCACTTGCCTTGATCTTTTATTGTTGGGGTAAAGCCAGCATCATCTTGACTGATGGTTGAGGGAGAGCCTGGGAGAATCAATAGGTATTTGTGGGGTTGGGATGACTGACAGGTTTTTGAGCAGAGAGTGCGTGATGAAAGATACTTTACCAAGAGGATATTAGAGGTGTTGTGTGGGAGAACAAGGAGAATAAGGAGCATGGCAGGCAGATTCCTTACCATCAGAGCCACCAGGGAAGCCCCATCTTAAATAATAGTTAATAAATAAGTAATGGCTACAGACTATGTTTTTGCCCTTGTGCCAACCTTGAAGCAGACTTCTATTCTTCTTCACGTTCCCCTCAGTGAAAATCTACTCCTCAAGGCTGAGAATACAGATTTTACTAAAGATTTTATAAGGAAGACGATGAGGGGGCTTTACATCTCACAGTGCTCAGATGTTATGCCCCAAACTGCCGTTAGGTATCTTCCCTCAAGTCTATTCTCTGCTGTTGGCCTTTGCGTCTTTTAAACCCCCTACCAAACAGCTTCTCAAATTCACCAGTTGAGAGAATTCTTTCCCTCCATTCACCCTTGACTCTGCAGAAACATTTAGCCATTCCTCACTTCTCTGAGTCCTTGGCACCAGCCACCCACAGGCCCTGGGCATCTAGCCTTAGATCAAGTTTATTACAGCATTCCTCCTTAAAATGCATGTCTCTGTTTCTTGAAAGGAATGCATGTAAAACTGCCAAGAAGAATGAGATTTTCTTTGTATTGCCAAAGGAACATAATTTATTGGGGAATAATATCTGGCAACATTTTCCGTGTGCTTTAGGTTCTTAATTTTTATATTATTTGCTGACCTCTTATCTGGGGCCAGAGGTTGGGCTTGGAGGCAGTGGAGAGATATGGATTCCTGTCCAACCGCATTTTCAGGATGACATCAATTCTTTGCCCACTGTTAAGTGAGTGAGTCCAAAGAATTATGAGTTGACATTTACCCAGAAGCTGGGAGAGAAACAGTATTTTGTTTTTTAGTTTCTCCACCCATGGAGAGTGGCCAGCCATCTTTCTTCCTTTTCTCTCCTTAGGGGCTGGCCTCCTTGGAATTTCCCACTGTCTTTTGCAGCACTCAGAAACTTCACTTTTCCCCATGTGCTACGAACTCCTCTATGACCACAGTAAATCTCAAAGATCTAAGAATTACTATATCAATTTCTTGATTTTAATGTTATCTTGCTTATGCTCTTGGGGACACTGAAGTTTAGTAATGCTCATCCATAGCCCCGGGAGATTCCAAGATGTTTGCCCAAGAGATGGCTTGTAAACTCTTTCCTCCGGTTCAGAATTCACCCTCCTGCAGTTTTGTGCTACTTTTACATGAACAGTACTCATTAAGGTCATGTTTTCTGAAATGAAAATCAGGCTTGCTATATACTTGATATGAACTAGGCTGCTGAAGAAAGAGATTTGTTAAGTAAATCTGGAAAAATCAAGGTGTGTTGTTGGCTTTGAAACCCATGTAGGAAACACCTTTGTGGAGGTCATTGTATTTTGTTGTTCATCATTTGTCTTCCTGTTTTCTGTTATTTTCCCAGGACTAGGTATGTTCTTTTCTCCTTCTGTTTCACCTACATGTTACGTTCTTTGATCACCTCTTCATTATTTGATCAGTAATTCCGCTCGAGCCTCTTCTTTCTCAAGTTACTGATTTCCATGGTGCATCTTCCTTCTCAGTATTTCTTTCTAGACCAGACATCGTCCCCAGTCACCCTTTTTTCTCTCATTTGAGATACATCATATCCTAAGGAATATCAGCCGCTACACCCACCCCCAGCCTCCCTGCTCCTCGCTTCCCGCTGGACCCTCCTGCTGCTCCTGCTGCTGTTACTCCCTGTCTTCTTGCTCATTGCGCTTCATTTCTGTCCTTGTCATTCAAGGGTAACAGTCCAGTGATCTTTCCTTTCTCTGCCCACTGAGTTCATTTACAGTTTACAGTCCTAACAGTTCCTGGTTGTCAGCTTGCCTGACTGTAACTTCTGATGTTCACTCTGACTGTCCTCTCCTTCAAGTCTTCCCTGTCACCTTTCGTCTCTGAAGTTGTCAGTATTCACCCCCAGTTGTTTCTTTTCCTTTTTCTCTCCTACTTCCTTCCTTGTTCCTTTTGACGCTCTCTTTACTTTTTTATGCTGATTAATTATAGATTTGTAAAAAGTTGTGATGATAGCAAAGGAAGTACAGAGTGTTCCTGTATACATTTTACCCAGTGTCGCCTAAGGTGGCCTCTTAGGTAATTATAGTACTATATCAACACTGGGAAACTGACATTGGTACAGTGTGTGCAGAGTTCTGTGCCTTTCTGTCACTCCTGTGTAGATTCCTGTAATCATCAAGAAACAGAATGATTTCATCACCATGGAGATCTCCCTCATGCTACCTGTTATAACCATACTCACCATCTTTAATCTATGATAACCACTAAGATTTTTCCAATTCTGTAATTTTGAAAATACTATACAAAGGACATAATATAGTATGCAACCTATCGAGACTGGCTTTTTTTTTTTTCCACTCAGTATAATGCCCCTGAAGTACATCCAAGTTGTTGTGTGTATTGATAGTCAATTTCTATTTATCGCCGAGTAGTATTCCGAACATTTACCTATTGAAGGACATTTTGGTTGCTTCCAGGTTTTTGGCATGTAAAGAATCTTCGCTCTCTTTTCCTTTTTTTACTTCCACATTGCTACTTTCTAGCACATGTTTGCAGGTAAAGAAAATCTTTTGGAAGCGGAATCATGCGTTGGTTCTTTTACCTAACCAAGGCTTAGGTTCATCCCAGAGGGATTGAAAAGGTAGATAAGCCTCTCTTTTCAGAAACAGTCGGTTTTTTTGGCATCTGAATTTAAACCTCCTCTTCCACTTCTTGTTTGTCAGTAAACGCCCTGCCTGGGGTGAACGCACTAGATTTCACCTCTGTGGAGATGTTCCAGTATAAATTTTGGTCACACACAAAAATCAGGTTTAGTTATTTTAAGTTAGACTGTTAATTTAAAATGACTACATCATTACAAGAGCTTTAGTGCCTGTTCAGAAGTGCCTTCAAGTTATTTCTGGCAAAATGCACTGAAACTAGTGGCCTTTACAACTCAGTACTCAAGGGAAACAAGACAAGCTGAGTTTCAGCTGTTTGACTTGAAGGCGGGGTCAGCCAGTGGCATTTGCTGAAGAAAAAAATTCACAAGCTCATTTTCCAAATGAGTTTAAGGTTCAGTATTTTGTTAGCAGTGCATGTGTTTGAGAGGGAACTCCTGAGTGCGGGTGGGCTAGTTTTGTCTTGGTTTTAGTAAATTAGTGCGTTTGCCTAACATTTTTGGCATGCGGTAATGAAAGCTGACACAGGGTTTCCCTTCAGTGAGTAACCTGGCTTCTCTTTGGGTTTAAAACTTCCCATATTTGCATTGAGTCCAAGTTGATATGATTATATGGCAAAGAAATAAACATGTAAATATTAAAATATTGCTGGATACTGGAGTCTTTCTGGAAGAAAGGAATTGAACGTATATGACAGAGACATTTGGACTAGCTCATCGAGATTTCTTAAAGTTTGCAGGAGATTTAGAAACTTGATACTGAAAGCAGTTATCACAGTCTTCTCCATTTTAGAAGTTTTTGGGTCTTAGTTTTGTCTGGGCCTTTGGCTTAGTTAGCACTTTTGTGAAAGAAAGATCCTACCTTCTATCCTCCCCATCCTCCTTCCTTAACACCTGGGAGATGATAAGGCCTTACGTTTACTTAACTTGGATCTGGAAAACTGAAAGCACGTTATATACTTGATCCAACGAATCCCTATTTTCCCTGCAGGGAGGCAGAAGATGAGGTAAAGTGGGTCTTGGTGTGACAAGCACTGGGTCACCAGAGTGTCACTGGCAAGATGGGGAAGCCACTTTCCACCCAGGCTGGTGTCCCCAGACCAGCGTTTTCAGCACTTGTTTCCATAGTACCCCAAGGACTCTTCAAGTGTTGTTTGTATGAGAGTACTGTAAGGTTCCCATGTCAAATTCAAGTGAATTTTAACCAAAAAACCAAAAGGACAAAAACCTTCCCATTTTGTGAAGGTTTCTTAGGATGCATTGTCATAGTATGGGCTATCCTAGAGCGGTGTAGCTCAGGGGAGTTTGAGACGTCCTTCTAAATGAGGATCTATTCAACTTCTGATGGGCCAAAATCCCAGAACTAAGACATTCAGGGTGAAGGGAGGGGAAATTCAGAGGACTCTTTTTCAGAAGAGATTACTGGCTAGCATCTCAACCTTCTCCTTTAGTGATACTGTGAACATTACAGTCATCAGAATTCTTTATTAATCAGTCTTTCTGCACATCTGTAATGCGAGGACTGATACTGGCAATGATGACTCAGGTGTGAACATCTTGAACTAGCTGTGAATGATCAGAAACCAAGTTTTCTGACCTTCTAATGGTGGTGCTCATGCTACCCCACCATATCTGAGTGCCTTAAAGAGCAAGAATTTCTGTGACTAGCCATGCTGGGAGTTGAATAAGGAAGGTGGCTTGTTTGCTGCTGTTTCTGGGTCACGGAGTTCCGTCAAGGTGGTGAGGCTTCTGAGTACTCAACTATCCAGAGGCCTGCTGGGACCTGGCTCCTGGCACAGAAAGCATATCAGAAATAGTGGTGGGGATCTGGGTGGGAGAGTGCTCAAGGCTGAGCAGCAAGCCAACAGGACAGGAGTGGGCACTTGCCAAGGGCCCCGCCTGTGCTAAGTTCCTTGCTAGGGGCTTTAAGCCGTGTCGTCGTGTTGTCACTGAGAAATGACAACTCCTGGGAGCCTCACCAGAAGGGTCTAGGTAATCAGGAGACACCTGGATGGGTTAGGGTGCTTGCATTGGCGGTTAATAGAAAAGGTGAAAGTGGCTGAAGTGGTAAAGACATCTAGAGACTCCAGAAAGGCTGAGCCAGTGGTCCGGTGCTAAGTGTAAGAACTCATGCTATGTCCATCTCTGCATGTGCAGTGGTGACTTGATGCTCAGGCTGGCTCTCCTTACATGCACAGAAGGATTGCCAATAGCATCCGTGCTAGTGCTCCCTTATCGTGACCGGAGAGTGTGAGTCAGAGGGAGCTAGTTGCTAGTACTTCCCGCAGAAAAGCAACGAACCTCCTTTCCCAGGAAGCTCTTAGCTCTCGCATCTTGTTAACCAGAATTGAGTCACATGGCCAGTCTTCAGCTCTAACAAGAAGGATGGAATTATGCTTAGATGTTTAGACTAACGAGGATGGGGACAAGTTGGATTCAAATGGGAAGCTTGCTTTTGGTAAGAAGAAGCAAGTCTTGAGCTATATAGAAGGGAAGCTAGATTCTGTGTTTGATTTATAAATGAATGGCATTTAGAGATTTGTACGTGTGCATGCACAGTTGCTCAGTCTGACCCTTGCGACCGCCTGGACTGTTGTCTGCCAGGCTCCTCTGTCCATGGGATTCTCCAGGCAAGAATACTGGAGTGGGTTGCCATTCCCTTCTCCAGGGGATCTTCCTAACCCAGGGTTCGAACCCTCATTTCCTAAGTCTCCTGCATTGGCAGGTGGATTCTTCACCACTGAGCCACTTTAGAAAGAGATACATTCCAAAAAAAAAAAAAAAAAAAAAAGGACATTTTTTACTTTTATAGGGGAAAACAGTTATCTGAAATGTTCTCTTAAACTTCACTCTTAAGCTCAGACATATCTGATAGCTTACATTGTTGTGTTGGTTTCTGCTGTATGATGAAGTGAATCAGCTCTGCATATGTCTCCTTCTTCTTGAACCTCCCTCCAACCCTTGCCCACTTCCCTGGAGGTCTCCAAACACTGGCTGCATCCCTCGACTGATACTCACAGCTCCTATCAGATGGCTTCTCCACACAACTCTCTCCTCCAAGTTTGTGTTTCTACCCTCAACCTTCAGGCCTAAGGATGGCAACAGGACCCCACGTGGTTTCCCTACACCCCACCCACACCTTTGAATGTAATCCCTTTGTAAATAATTTTTAAATTACTGAATTCAGTGTGCCAGATGTTTCTTGCCTGGACCATGACTAATATAACCATTCTCATCACTGGCTCTGTCCTGCCCAGAAAACAAGCCTTCAACCTTGCCATTTCCCAACACACTCTCTCACCCTGATGGACTAGCCATTTCCTGGCCATGTTGTGTCCTTTTGCTTCTTGGGGGTTTTGTGAGTAATGCTTCCTTTTCTGACTTATCTGCCTGGACATTGTCTTTTACATCTTTCAAGACTGTTCAAACCTCACCTGTTGACCTTTGCTGACTTTCCCCGGGCAGGTTCCTTGCCCGCTCCTCTGCACCCCCACATCCTGCTACACACAATAAAATGCTTCTCATAGCCAGAGGCACTGTTTTCCAACTCCCCTCTGAACCCCTTGACTGCCTGAATGGTATTCTGCTTTTCTTGGTTTGCCAAGTGTCTGCTGTTATCCCTGGTGGGCTTAATAAATTTTTTGAATGAATACATTTTCTTTATGGACTGTATTATTTCTTGCACTGCTCATATAAATGAGATTGCTGCAATAAAATATAGTCAGCCCTCTGAATTTGCAGATGTGGAACCGTGGATATGGAGAGCTGACTGGACACCCCATTTCATGTAATGGACTTGACATCCTCAGAGTTGGGTGTCCGCGGGGAGTCCAGGGACCGACTGTGCCGCTCCATCAAGGCAAATGTGTGCATTGTTTTCTCTTTTGACGAGTAGCATTTGGTTTTACACCTCGTGGCAGTTCTGAGAGATGGGTGGATGGGAGGCAGATTCCTCTGTCACTTGGGTTGTCAGTGGCAGAACTTGGCCAAGACTCTAGACCTCTTGAGACAAGTTTGGCACTTTTTCAGTTAGAGCACTCTGCCTCCTGAGATGCCAGATTAAAAAACCACAAAGCCAGGGGCAGACTGGATGAGTATGCGCTACCCTAAGGGCCACTTCAGATGGAAGGCCAACTCAAGTGCCATAGAGATAACTCCAAGTGATTATAAACACATGTTAGGAAGGCTGTTTAGAGAGAGTTTGTTGTCAGGAGGGTTCTAACGAACGGAATTGGTCATATTACCGGAACCCAACCTCGTTACCCAAGAATTATGTCTGATGTAAGCTCCAGGGACCATCAGCAAAACATGGCAGTGGGATTACAATTAGGGTATGAACATCGCAAAGAAGTATTCTGTAACCCTGGGGAAGGGATGGATTGCTTCTGTAATTCAAACCATACCCCACAAGAAAGTAATTCATAGGCAGCAGCACTCAAATAAAGACAAATTTGAGAGCATCTGAGAAATTTCTGTTATGTCAATAGAAGGCTTAAATGTTCTTCCTTCTGTCTGCCTTTGGAGAAGGAGGCATCATGTTGAAAGCACTGCTAATAATGTCGCTCACTTGTAAGGAACATTCAGAGATACAATCAGAGAATTTCAGCAGGAAAAGGAACCTTAAAGGTCATCCAATGGGGGGCTTTGGACCTTCAGATTTTTTTCCAACAGGAAGGAAAACATGAACTCTTGAGTACTCCAATTGGTTGAGGGTCAGGACAGATTAAATTTTAGATCCCATGGGATCTCTGCAGCCTCAAGAGTGTCAGAGCATGAATGTGATCCCTGTGGGTTCCTGTCATAACCTCATAATCATGATGAACCTTCCATTAACTGAAACACCCGTTAGTGGCTTAGATCTTTTTCCTTATCTTTCACTGAAGACAAATAAGTGAGTTAACAGAACATAAAGGAAATAAACTATAAATTTCTATGCGTCCATCTTTATCTTTTAAACCTGCTATATTGGTGCTCTTAATCTTAAAATGTTCATATCTTTTAACTTAACGATTTCATTGTTGGGGAAAATTTATCTTAGGGATATAATAAGAGTTATAGATAAAGATCTGGAAAGAAACCAAACTGTCTAATGATAAGGAAAACATTAGTTAAATCCAATTAATAGAATTCTTTGTCATTATTTAGATCGCATGTTTGGAAAAAAATTTAATGATGTGAAGGTGTTTATAGTATAAATCACAAGAGCAAGATACAGAACTGCAGCTGTGGTATAATTTGTCTGATGTTTTGAAAACCTTTTTCTCTTTGCCTAGATACATATAGCTATAAATAGTAAAAAATACCAGAAGGAAAACCATCAAAATATTAATTATGGTTATTTCTGGGTGGTGGGATTGTGGGTGTATTTTATTTTATCCTTTGTAGTTAGCTCTTTTTCCAAACTTTGTGAGTATAAATCTGAAAACAACTTTGTAAGCCGTACTGAAAACCCTCTGCTGGCTTCTCCCTATTTTCAAGGCAAAATCCAGACTCTCCAGTGTGGCCAGTGGGGCTCCTTATGACCTGGCTACCCACCCTCCTGGCTCACGTCTCCCCACTCCTCTCTGTGTCTGTGTCTTGGAGAGCCTTGAGAAGGAGCCCTCCGGTGGTCCCTTCCCTTGCTCCCGGAGTTCAAGCCTCTCCTCTGGTCCCTGCTGCCTCTTGTTTGTGTCTCCGTCTGCACCCATCCCATCGTACTGCAACAGAACACAGCTCTCGTCCCTCTCTACCTGACCTGAATCCCCCTGTGGGTAGCAGGGAGAGTCCATTTTCTCTGTGTGCACAGCACCTGTCACAGCATCTGCTGCCTAGTTGTGTTGAATGAAAGCACATGAAAGGGAAATGGAGGGCAGAGAGAAGAGCAGGTGGAGAAACTGAACGAGTCCCTAATTAACAAAAGGAAACAGCACAGTTCTTCTGTGCCCTTCCAGCTGAAGCTGCATTTCCCACCGAGCCTTCCTATGAATGAAGTTCTGACTTTGAGGTCCCTGTAGCTCCTTTCAGGGGAACCTTGGCAAATGCCAATTCTGTCCCCCCTTTTTTTTCTTCCTGTTTTGTATTTGCAAGACTAACCCTTCTTTCTTCTCTCCTTCCTCAGCTCTACTTCCTTCTTCATTTTTCTGTTCATTTCTCCCCAGGCTATTCCACATTTATCCCGTATTTCAGGGGAAAAAATGACTATTTTCTCTTAATAGGAGCCCATCTCAGAGCCTCTGGGAAATAGAACTGAGCTATGTGGGGACCCACTCTCATTTTATCTCCCATCTTCCACAGGAAGCAAGGCAAGTGCCATGAGCCCCAGTGCATAATTAGGGACAGAGCCACTAAATGCCAGGCCTAGACACCTGACTTCGGGGTCTGCACTTAACACTGGTCTACACTGAGGGCAGTCCCTTACTTGGGAGCTTTTCTCTATTAATACATTTGTTTCTCTTAGAGTTAAAAAAGTTGTCATAAATTCTAAAAGTAAAAATATGACCACAGCATTGGTAGCCATGTGTGCACACGTGTGTATGCATACAAGCACATGTGTGTATGTGTGAGAGAGAAAGACTTCAAACCTGCAGAGACTTAGTCCTGCTTGTTGTAGGTGTGACATAGGAATGTTTATTCTCCACTCCTCTTGTTTCCAGGGGAATGTGCTGCCAGTGAGTAAACCCCCCGGGCCTCTCTCCATCCTCTCCTTCACCTCATTGGAGGGAGAGGAAAATGATTAGTCTGGGAGAATCCACTGAAGGTGTGTGTCTCACTGTCTCCTCCCTCTGTATGGGAATTGACTGGAGAAAGTGAACATTTTCTGTTCCTTTAAGTCTCAAGTTTTAAGGGGCAGCTCCTCATGTGGCCAAGTTTTCTGTCTTCCAGCATTGCCTGATGCTGGCTAGGGGATTTCATTTCAGTGGTACAGTATTAACAAGTCCACAGACCTAAAGTCATGGTCTCTAATCAAGACTTTCTCAATTTGAAAAAAAAAAGAGATGCATTTTTTTTTACCTCTGTCTTATACTTACGCCTCTTAATTGATCCACAACTTGGTCAAGAAAGAAGGGTCCTATTTATCCGATTCCCTAAAACCTCCACATCAGAAAGAACTCCTCTGCTTGGCTTTCAACAACTGCCTGGTTGGGGATATAGGTCTTCTCTTAATGGGCAGCCAAAATTTTGTGGCAGAGATTTGGGACAGAAACATAGAGGCCAGCTGGCAGAGTTCATCCCATCTACAGTCTGAGTGACTCAGGGAAGGTCTACTCATTTGGAGCTTATGAAGAGGAAGGAGGGGGCTTCCCAATAAGTCACCCTCCTCTAAGTGACAAAGTTGTCATGGAACAAACAGGTTTCCTGCTAGGGCTGCTTCCTGTTTCCCCAGACTTCCAAGATTAAGTAATCATGTGATCAAGGAGACTCACTTACTGTAATAATTCCTTTCTGAATACTGAGGTCCAGTTCATATCTGATCACCTCAGTCAAAAGTAATCTCTCTCCTCCAGACTTCTACACTCATTGCCTAGAACTTACACTTGGGACTGATTATTCCTGACTGTTTTTATTACTTGCTTAGTAATAAAGTAATCACTTGCTTATCTGTTGTGGTAGATGTTCTCGTTCTCTGTGCATTTTATCTCAAATCCCAAGGTTTTAAAAGTTTGTTAAGTATAAAGACCACGTCTTACACCTCCTTGTATTTTTCCCTACCTGCCAAAAGTCTCCTTAGGATTTATTTGTATTTGTTAGTGTGGAAATAAATGAAGACCACCCAAAAAAGAACGAGCAAAGGTGTTTATTTAGAACTTGATCTAGCAAGGGGATTAGCCACCATCACTTATGTTTTGGCAGAGACTCAAAGGCAAGTGAAAAAATGGGAAAGATTTATAGTGGAAAAAAGAAAAGGCTTCATGCGTGTCTCAATTGTAGACTATTGGCCTGGGGAACCTGGAGGCAGGTAACTAGAAGCAAGGCATCCTGTGGAATCAGTTAGGGGTGTATATTTGATTTTCTTAGGTCCTAAGTTGGAAGGGTGTGGACAAAAATAAGAAAAGCTGCCAGTTATTAAGCTGTAGTCATTTAGATTGTTACTGCTGATTGGAGTCTGACTTTCTATAAGCCTAGCACAGCAGGCTGACTTCCTGGACTGGTTACTGTAGAAAATGGGTTGTTTTCCTGGGCTGGTTACTGCAGCGTGTAGGTCAGAACTCTACTTTTTATGCATGATGTGGCCATTATTCATTTGTATGTTCTGTCTCTCATTAGGCATCAATACATGTGGTTGATTAACTGATAGCTCTGTGGTTTGAAACATCTCCTTTGAATTGATATCCTTTCTCTTTCCTCTTGCAGCTTGCTAAACAGTTTATTCAAGAAATATTTTTCATTTAATTTTTGTAACAAGACCTTAAAAATAGCACATGAGAGAAGGAAACATCACATTTTTGCTCCCTTTCTCATTTATCTTCTTGGAGTCTAAAACACTGAGAAAGAAAAATAGGGGTCATGGTCTTCAGTGGTTCAGACTAGAAATTACTATAGTTCAAAGTCCTTCATTTTCTAATGAAGAGATGAAGGCCTACAGACTTGCCCAAGGTCTTTATGATAAGTTAAGGTTATAGAAGAAGTCACCACTGAAAACAGGTGGATAGTCTGTCTCCAGCTGTGATCTACTGAGGGTGCAACATGTTGGCATGAGGGGGTGGAAGACCAGTAAACGTTTTTACAAACTGGAAAAAAGCCAAGTTCCTGAAAGTGGAGGCCTTTGGAAGGGTATTGTTTAGAAGCCATGGAGCAGAAGAACATGGGGAGTAAGTCTTATGGGTTTCACCACAGTGTGCAGTGTGCTGTTCTACTTTTCTATGACTGCCATGAAAATTAGGAAGTCAAGAGATACCTGGAATAACCGGCAAGGTTGGCCTTGGAGTACAAAATGAAGCAGGGCAAAGGCTAACAGAGTTTTGCCAAGAGAATTCACTGGTCATAGCAAGCACCCTCTTCCAACAACACAAGAGATGACTCTACACATGGACATCACCAGATGTTCAATACCAAAATCAGATTGTTGTATTCTTTGCAGCCAAAGATGGAGAAGCTCTATACAGTCAGTGAAAAGAAGACCAGGAGCTGACTGTGGATCAGATCATGAACTTCTTATTGCAAATTCAGACTTAAATTGAAGAAAGTATGGAAAACCACTTGACCATTCAGATATGACCTAAATCAAATCCCTTGTGATTATACAATGGAAGTGACAAATAGATTCAAGGGATTAGATCTGATAGATAGAGTGCCTGATGAACTATGGATGGAGGTTCATAACATTGTACAGGAGGAGGTGATCAAAACTATCCCCCAAAAGAAGAAATGAAAAAAGGCAAATGGCTGTCTGAGGAGGCTTTACAAATAGCTGAGAAAAGAAGTGAAGTGAAAGGCAAAGGAGAAAAGGAAAGATAAATCCATCTGAATGCAGAGTTTCAAAGAATAGCAAGGCGAGATAAGAAAGCCTTCCTCAGTGATCAATGCAAAGAAATAGAGGAAAACAACAGAATGGGAAAGACTAGAGATCTCTTCAAGAAAATTAGAGATACCACGGGAACATTTTATGCAAAGATGGGCACAATAAAGGACAGAAATGGTATGGACCTAACAGAAGCAGAATATATTAAGAAGAGGTGGCAAGAATACACAGAACTATACGAAAAAGATCTTAATGACCCAGATAACCACAATGGTGTGATCACTCACCTAGACCCAGACATCCTGGAGTGTGATGTCAAGTGGATTTTAGGAAGCATCACTATGAACAAAGCTAGTGGAGGTGATGGAATTCCAGCTGAGCTATTTAAAATCCTAAAAAATGATGCTGTGAAAGTGCTGCACTCAGTATGCCAGCAAATTTGGAAAACTCAGTAGTGGCCACAGGACTGGAAAAGGTCTGTTTTCATTCCAACCCCATTGTCTTCCTTTGGAAGTCAATGCCAAAGAATGTTCAAACTACCACACAATTGCACTCATCTCACACACTAGCAAAGTAATGCTCAAAATTCTCCAAGCTAGGCTTCAACAGTATGTGAACTGAGAACTTTCAGATGTTCAAGCTGAATTTAGAAAAGGCAGAGGAACTGGAGATCAAATTGCCAACATCCACTGGATCATAGAAGACTCAAGAGAATTCCAGAAAAACATTACTTCTGGTTATTGACTATGCTAAAGCCTTTGACTGTGTGGATCACAACAAACTGTGGGAAATTCTTAAAGAGACTGGAATACCAGATCACCTGTCCTGCCTCCTGAGAAATCGGTATGCAGGTCAAGAAGCAACAGTTAGAACTGGATATGGAACAACAGACTGGTTCCAAATTGGGAAATGAGTACGTCAAGGCTGTATATTGCTTATTTAACTTATATGCAGAGTACATCATGAGAAATGCTGGGCTGGATGAAGCACAAGCTGGAATCAAGATTGCTGGGAGAAATATCAATAACCTCAGATAAGCAGATGAGACCACCCTTATGGCAGAAAGCGAAGAGGAACTAAAGAGCCTCTTGATGGAGGTTAAAGAGGAGCGTGAAAAAGCTGGCTTAAAGCTCAACATTCAGAAAACTAAGACCATAGCATCCGGTCCCATCAGTTCAGTTCAGTTCAGTTCAGTTGCTCAGTTGTGTCCGACGCTTTGCGACCCCATGAATCACAGCACTCCAGGCCTCCCTGTCCTTCACCATCTCCCGGAGTTCACTCAAACTCAAGTCCATCAAGTCGGTGATGCCATCCAGCCATCTCATTCTCTGTCATCCCCTTTTCCTCCTGCCCCTAATCCCTCCCAGCATCAGAGTCTTTTCCAATAAGTCAACTCTTTGCATGAGGTGGCCAAAGTACTGGAGTTTCAGCTTTAGCATCATTCCTTCCAAAGAAATCCCAAGGCTGATCTCCTTCAGAATGGACTGGTTGGATCTCCTTGCAGTCCAAGGGACTCTCAAGTCTTCACTTCATGGCAAATAGATGGGGAAACAATGGAAACAGTGACAGACATCATTTTATTTGGCTCCAAAATCACTGTAGATGATGACTGCAGTCATGAAATTAAAAGATGCTTGCTCCTTGAAAGAAAAGCTATGACCAACCTAGACAGCACGTTAAAAAGTAGAGATGTTACTTTACCGACGAAGGTCTGTATAGTCAAAGCTAACGCTATGGTTTTTCCTGTGGTCATGTAAGGATGTGAGAGTTGGACTGTAAAGAAAGCTGAGTGCCGAAGAATTGATGCTTTTGAACTGTGGTGCTGGAGAAGACTCTTGAGAGTCCCTTGGACTGCAAGGAGACCAACCAGTCAATCCTAAGGGAAATCAGTCCTGAATATTCATTAGACAGACTGATGCTGAAGCTGAAGCTCCAATACTTTGGCCACCTGATGCGAAGAACTGACTCATTGGAAAAGACCCTGATGCTGGGAAAGACTGAAGGCAAGAGGAGAAGGGGATGACAGAAGATGAGATGGTTGAATGGCATCACCGACTCGATGGATACAAGTTTGAGCTCCCGGAGTTGGTGATGGACAGGGAAGCCTGGCGTGCTGCAGCCCGTGGGTTCCCAAAGAGTTGGAAACAACTGAATGACTGAACTGAACTGAACTGATTGCTGCCATGTAACAGAGTACAACCAAACAGATGCCTTAAATAACAAAAACTGATTCCCTCATAGTTCTGGGGGGTGGAGGTCTGAAATCAAGGTGTCGGCAGACACCTGAGCCCGGTAGGAGAGAATCCTTCCTTGCTTCCCCTAGCTTTTGGTATTTGCTGGCAATTCTTGGAATTCCTTGCCTCTGCTTCTATCATCTCATGACATTCTCCATGTATATTTCTGTTTCTGTGCTCAGATTTATCCTTTTAAGGACCCCAGCCATATTGGATTAAGGGCCCACCCTACTGTAGTGTGACCTCATGTTAACTAATTAAATCTGCAATGATCTTTTTGTGAAATAAGGCCCCATTCAGAGATCTTGAGGGCTAGGACTTCAACACATCTTTTTGGGAGACACAAATCAACTCACAACTCATGCCATCATGAGAGCTACATAGTCATGAGCTGGTGGTCTTCTCTTCACTTCTGGGCCACTGCCAGCACATGGCTCATGACTAAACAGTGCTGCTCCTGGAGCCTTGGTGACTAGCAGTGCTGCAGGAGGCAGTGATGAATAAGAAGGTGTCATGTAAGTAAAGCCACCCAATTTCTTTGTAAATATGTGTCACGGGGTATTTAGAACCATTGTACCCAACCCACGGCTGCACGTTGGTGGAACTATTAAGTAAATCACACACACACATCTTTTTTTGGGAACCTCTTATTCATAGTTCCTCCCCCTGTCCAAGCCTTGCTTCCCTGAGGGAGTGTGCTTATCCCCCGCGTTTCATCATCTAGCCTTGCCTGTTTCTAAAGTTCGAGCTGTCCTAAAGTTCTTTGCCTTAACGCTGTCACTACTGTTAGTCATCTCCTGCCACTTTTCTCTTTTTTCACTCTTTCAGGAAGTAATGTTTTCACTCAGGTAACAAAGTCATAGGAAGAGTGTTCTGCCTGTTTGATGATTCATTTCTCTGCTCTTTGCTGTTTCTGAATGTAATGGGGGAAAAACCCTTTTGTTCTGGGCTTTGGTGAATGGGCATGGTCAATGTGGGTGAGAAAATGCAGTCATAAAACTTTCACCTTAGAGCGGAAGTAATCTCGTTTATTGGTCTTCCTGACTCTTTTGAGAGGTGTCATTGTGATTCTCATGGCCCCTGGAATCCATGAGATGGACTCTCCTGCCTTCAAACGACATGCCCATCTGTTTTACTTCCTTCATGTTTTGTTGTGAGTAAATCATGGCAAGAGTGATGCCATATGCCTACTCAGCTCACTTTATTTGTGGATCCAGACCACAGGCTCAGAGTCTTTATGAGTTGAGATAGAGTTGAACTTATTCAGTTGAGTCCCTCAAAGGGTCATAGCAGTTGAATCGCATCCCCCTACAAGTTCTAACCTCCAGTACCCAAGAGTGTATTTGGAGATTGAGTCTTTAAAGAAATAATCAGGTTAAAATGAAGTAATTGAGATGGACCCTAATCCAATATGACTGATGTCCTTATAAGAAGATGAGCTTAGGGCCAGAAACATAAAGAGAGAAAACCACGTAAAGACACAGAAGATGGCTGATTACAAGCCAAGGAGAGAGGCCTCAGGAGAAGTCAGCCCTACCAACACCTTGATCTTGGACTTCTAGCCTCCAGAGCTATGAGGCAATACATTTCTGTTGTTTAAGTTGCTCAGTTTGTAGTACTTTGTTACAGCAGCGCCAGCAAACTGATACAAAGGGGGACAGGTTACAGACATGTAAAGTGAGCCTTGAAAGGTACTGTGTGCCCCCATACCCCCCCTAGCCCAGGCCCCAAGGATCCAGCCCTCAGCCCACTTCGTGATGAGATGTTGTGTTTGTTATGAAAAATATCACAGTAGGTTACTTCTTTTATGAATTCGGTTCAGCTGGCATCTCAGTGATGGTGTCAATTCTTTTGCCATCTTCTGCAATACTGAGGGAAATTTTCTCTAAGCTAATTTTTTTTAGCTGCAAAGATGACAAATGCTATCAACGATATCCAACCGAAGTATATTTTCATCCCTTTTCTTCCCGTCAAGATAAGCCAAAAGTATTTGTTGCCAGAAATGGAAAACAGCTTGCTCATCAGCCAGATGATCGCAGTGTTCAGAAGTTCCTCTCATTTGCCGTGTGTGTGAAAAGTTAAGAATTGAAAACAGACAGGCTTACTCTGCTTAAACTGTGGGCTCTGTGAAGCAAGAAAAGGAGATTGGAGACTGGAAGAAGAGTTGTAGAGACAGTTTGGAAGGCAAAGCGAGTAGGAGCTTTTCAGATGGCTCTGAGGTGAGATACCCTTAGTTGGTTTATTAATAACAGTGGATATAGCTGTTCATCAGTGAGATGAAAGGTAAGCCTCAAGTCACCAAGCCCCGTAGGCTACCTTTGTGTTCTAGAACAAATCCCAGTGTCCTACAAAACAGGGCTTTTGGGAACTTTTACTGTGTTACATATAACAAAAATTTCTAGGCAATTCAGTTAGCCCTTTCCCTGATTGCCTTGATGGAAATATCTCCCTGATTTCTTAGGTCAGAGGCACACAGAGGGCCTGAGGCTTCATGAGAAACACTGAGCCTTCAGGTGATAGGCTTGAATTATTTCACCATGTTTCCACTCATGAGGAAATCGGGGATACTTGTTGAATTCCTGTGAGATTGAGTTAAATTACCCAGTTACCACCCTCTCATTATGTTATAAGGCTGGATGTTCACTGAGTGATTTCTGATTATTTTTATTAGTCTCTCTTTGCAAATACTTAAGGGACTTTCTGACACTGGAGAGAACCTTTGAAGGTCTAGAAATGCAAGCTTACAGGAGTCAAATGATTAACCCAAGCTTGACCAAAAAAAAAAAAAAAAAAAAAAAAATCCTGAGGAGCACTCAGGGTTCACACTCAAGGCTGTAATTACCATTGCAAAGGTTTCTGGACGCTCTTGTAATCACATTACACTTTATGTCATTAGAAATAAATTTGCCTTTCAACACTTAGATTTCCTCTTGTACCTGATTCTTGAGGTCTTAGAAGTTAACAGGAACTCAAGGATTTGGCTACCTAAGAGAAGGGGAAAAATAAAAACCCCAGACACCTGCCCTGGTTCTTCTGTAGTAAGGTCAGTTCACAGTAGGGCGAAATAAGTGAGTTCTCACGGAAAGACAATGCTGCATTGAGTGCCGCTTCCTATGGGTCCATTCCCAGCGGCCAGCTTGTTTTAAGGGTGGGTGTTTTTAGCAGAAGGGAATTCTGGCTGCTGGAGGCAAGAGAATAAAATGGAGAGGTGGGCAGGGGGTGGGGAGTGCGCGGGGGGAGTAGGGAGACCCACTTTCAGGTGCACAAAACGTGCCGCTTTCGGTCAGTCCACTTTCTCCCTCCTGTTTGAGCCAGCCCGGTCCCACCCCACCTACCGCTGGCCTTTCCCTGGGTTCTGGGTCCCGAGCTGACTGAGGCCCCCACGCTGGCTCAGATGAAAGGACAAATCAGAAGGTACCTATCACAAGTCTGTGAGCAGAGAAACAAAGGCCCCCGCCGCCGCTGACACCCTCCCACTAACTTGGGTCTTAATGGTAGGTTTAATTTCCTCACGCTGGCTGAAAGGAGGGGAAAAAACTCGGCGGAGAGAGCCAGGGTGTGGGCAGCGGCGGCGGTGGGGAAGCGGCAGCTGTCGTATTCATGGTTAATCAGGTGTGTCTGTCTTTGTGTCGCATCTGTCTGCTACTGTTGCCGGGCCACATGTGAAAGGGAGCCGAGGGGAAGGGGCCATTCATGTTCAAAGGCGGCAGCCCTGACCTCTGCTTCGTTCTCCTCGGGGTAGGAGACCTTGTCTATTTAACTTTCCCCATTATAGGAAGCTGTAATTCTACTCTATTAGCCCACCCTCACCATTTTGGCCTGACAGACGCAAGCTGCATCCAGAATGCCATAAATCTGCGGGGAGAAGGAGGCCTCTTCTCCCCTCCCATGCTTGTCCTTTGGGATTCGGTTTGATTTGTCAAACAAGACAAAACCAGAAAGAGAGAGACACAGGGGAGCCGAGGGCATCTCGGGTCCCCTTCCGCTTCAGACTGACCCGGATGCTAAATGCGCCTTTCCCCTGATGAGCTTCAGGGGGCTTCCCTGCCCCATGACGAGAACATCCGTCTGTCCCACAGACACATGGTGTTCTCATCAGACTTCAGTCAACTCCCTGGCACCAAACCCTCCCCCTGCTTTCCTCCACCCCCTTCCTTCCTCTCTGCCCAGGCACAGAAAGGCAAGGGCAGAGCCTGGGGGAGTCTCCCAGTTTCTCCTGGAGCCAGATCTGCTTGTTAGATGACAGTTCAGCCCTGCTGGGCAGGACTCTGCTCTCCAGAAGCCAGAGAAACAGTGGAAAGAGAAACAACCCCTCCACCCACCTCCCAGTGCACGAGAATGTATTAAGACTTAGCATCTTAGAGTCTGGAAGACTCCAACTGGAGACTCAAACTGACCCCTTCTTACCAGTGGTTCTGGGGGCTCCGTCTTACCCTTTCAGGGTCCTTTGCATCCAGCCCGTCTTCTTCTTTGGGCCCAGCCCTTGTGTTTCTTGGAGTAAATGGTAGTCATCTGCATTTTCAAGATCAAGGAACTCTCACTCAAGCTGACTTTCCTTGAGAATCAGCCATCATGGACTTACCGTATTGTTCAGGAGAGCCTGCCACTTGCAGATCTCTTTTGGTTTAAGACACTTCTCAATATAGGTACTACCAGTTACCAACAGCAAAATGTTCATTTTTCTGGGAAGGCTGGAGTCAGACTCTACTGACACTGCACCTTGTGTGTGTGTGTGTGTGTGTGTGTATACACATGTGTGTATGTATGTATCTTTCTCTTCATCAAAATTGTTACCTTCCCAAGATGTGGGTTGTCATCAGCACAGCCAACTTCCCTCTGTGAGCCTGTTTGGATTGCTGTGGCTGTCCTATTAATCTGCAACTTTGGGATCAGGAAGGTTTTGTTTCCCTAATGCTGAATGAGTTTGGAAAACCATTCTACTGCCTCAGGCCCTGCTTCCTCCCTCTGATTTGCCTGGGATCTCCAGATTTCAGTGAAATTGATAGGCAAATATGTAGCTCTTAATAGAAGCCTAGTACTCTGCTAGGCTCTTGTGAGGCCTTCAAGGACATTTCATCCTGCCAGAGACCAAGGATCATGTGAATAAAGCAAGCAGTAACAAAGTAGGGCTGAAATTTTGTTAAAAACTTTAAAGAAAGAAAATACTTACACAAAGAAGAACGCACAGTCCTAAGGATACAGCTTGATGAAGTATTGCAGGTGGAACACACTCATGCGTGTTCCCAGATCAAGAAACAGTATCCTACCCATGTGGGGACCTTGTTAACGTCTGAAAATATTCTACAACACAGTTTGGGGCTGAGATTGCGTTCGTTACCTGGTTATAGAAGTTCAGTGATGGAAAGGTTCCCATCGGCTGGAAGGGATTTGGGTCCTGGCAGGATCTGAGTGTGAGCTGGGTTGGCCTTCTGAGGTTGGGCTTTACGGAGCTGGAGTTATGGTGCTCATGGCTCCAGGGGAGGATATAGAAGATTCTGGCCTCTTTTTTTTTTTTTTTAAACAAAACAAAACACTATGACAAAATATACATATTATAATATTTACCATCCTAACCACTTTTCAAAATTAAACATTTTTATTATTTATTTATTATTTTTGGCTGCCCTGGGTCTTCATCACTGGGCGGGGCCTCTCTCTAGTCGTGGCACGTGGGGCTACCCTCTGTTGCAGTGCACGGGCTTCTCATTGTGGTGGCTTCTCTTGTTGGGGAGCTCAGGCTCCAGGCTCATGGGCTTCAGTAGGAGTGGCACGTGGGCTAGCTGCTCTGTAGCTGTGCCGTCTTCCCAGACCAGGGATTGAACTGGTGTCCCCTGCATCGCAAGGTGGATTTTTAACCACTGGACCATCAGGGAAGTCCCATCTTAGTCATTTTTAAGTGTACGGCTCAGTAGTGTTAAATACATTCAGAGAGTTTTGTAACGTCTCCAGAACTCTTTTCATCTTGCAAACTGAAGCTCTGTATTCGTTAAACAATAACCCCTACTCCGCCTTCCCTCAGCCCCTGGCGACCACCATTCTACTTTCTGTCCCTATGAGCTGACTGCTCTGAGTACCTCATACAAGTAGTCATACAGTACTTGGCATCTTGTGACTGGCTCATTTCCACTCAGCATTGTGTCCTTATGGTTCAGCCACGCAGCAGGTGTCAGAGTGTCCTACCTTTTTCAGACTGAATAATATCCATTGTATGTCTAAACCACGTTGTGATTATCCACTCATCTGTCAATGGGCACTTGAGTTCTTCTACCTTTTGTCTACAGTAATAATGCTGCTATGAGCGTGGGTATACAAATATCATTTCAAGACCTGTTTTCAGTCATTTGGGGCATATACTCAAAAATAGAATTGCTACATCAACTGGT
This sequence comes from Capra hircus, assembly GCF_001704415.2. Classification (NCBI taxonomy): domain Eukaryota; kingdom Metazoa; phylum Chordata; class Mammalia; order Artiodactyla; family Bovidae; genus Capra; species Capra hircus. The sequence continues at coordinate 8,204,856 of NC_030830.1, read as the reverse complement.
AGTATTGTTTTTATTTTCTGAGGAACCGCCGTTCAGTTTTTGATAGCAGTATCTCCATTCTGACATCATTTTCACCTGAATGGTTTCTTCCTGAGCAGCGTCCTGGGTGACCTTGGGGGAGGAGGAGGTGGATCGAGGTGATGGCTGTTGTTAGGATGGTGTTCTGGACTCTCTAGGTGCCTGTCCTCGGGGCTTTAGAGCCGATAAGGCAGCAGAGGCTGGAGCTGTGGCTGTTCACAGTGGACGCTGGAGACGGCGGTAAAGACAGTGGAAGTAGCTTATTTTGCACAAAGATGAATGAGTTTGCATTATTTGTAGGAGAATGGAGGGCAAAGGGGTCCTTGATTACTAGGTATTATTCAGAGGTGTAACACCTGTTCAGTGTATCACCTCCAAATTTTCCATGGGGCTTTAGTTAAAAGTGTTGGGGGTATTTGTAGAACAGACAGCGAAGAAGACAGAGGGAAGAAGCCATTGACACAATTGTGGAGGCCACACACTACTTTCCAGTAGCATTTGTGCAGAAAGAGGTGCTACCTGCCTACAAAGGCGGTTCTCGGAAACATGGGTGCTGCTGGCCCCGAATGCCAGAAACCCTCATGTTGAATATTCAGGGGCTTCGTCAAGTGATTTTAAGTGTTTCTGTTTCCTAACTCCTGTTGTTCTCTTGCAGGGGTCAGCCTACCATTAACGTGCATTTGAAGTGGGTGTTGTGTGGGTCATGTGGGTGGGGACCTTCAGGACTCTAGATATGGGGACTCATTATTATCCCTGAGAGAACAGAACTAAGGGATTTGCTATTTCTAAATCCCTTTGCTTTGGCCCCCTCCCATTTTATTATGGAAAAAACCCTCAGTTGTGGTAGTAATAAATACTGTTTTCTTCTCTCCCAGCACATTCTGTATACTTGAAGCACACGCTTATCTGCCTAGACACACATATAAACACTTGAGGTGGCACAATTTAGTTTCTGCTACTTAGAGCCCAAACATTACCAACTAATACAGACATACAGATAATATATTTATGCAACTCTTTACCATTATAAATTGCTTCAACATGCTATTGAATCTCATCAAAATTATTAAGTTAGTATTATTTTCATTTAGCAGAAAAGAGGCTGAAGAGATTAAGACACTTGTTCAAGTTTACACAATGTGTTGGAAGTGAAATTAGGACAAGAATCCAGGTCACTGAAGTAAACTCTAGGCCCACCAGTCTTTCTCCTCCACCACAGGATCTGTAGTGATCCTTTGCAGTCAGAGACCACCTTGCAGAAAGATTCAAAGAAGCTACTGATTCACCAGTGACTCAAAGGTAGAGAATCCACTTGCAATGTAGGAGATGTGGGTTCCATCGCTGGGTAGGGAAGAGCCCCTGGAGGAGGGCATGGCAGCCATTTCCGGCATTCTTGCCTGGACAGAGGAGCCTGGTGGGCTACAGTCCATGGAGTTGCAAAGAGTTGGACATGACTGAAGCGACTGAGCATGCACCAATTCACTATCTTCGTAAAACTTACTAATGTTGATCTTTCCATGGTGTCAGTTTAGAAATGTCTTTATCTTACACTTGCAGATGCACTGAACTCCTTTAAATATAGATAAAATAAAATAAGAATTGAGGTTATTGCAATAGGCATAACTCCAATTGAATCTTAGGGAAGATAGCTGTTAGTGTGGAAAATATTTTTAGTATTCATGATATGTGTACAGCAGCTTATTTCTAACATTGTTTTGATAATTACATGTCTTAAATTTCTACTATAGGGATTTATAGGAAAAAAATGAAATAATCTTGCTCAAATGGGTTTTAGGTCAGATTGCAAAGATGTCTTGATCTACCTGTTTGATATAGAATAATAACTATTTTTTCCTGCTGAGTTTAAAGTATGTTAGTTAATTAAGAACCATTTACTTAGAGATATGTTCTCTTCCTTATCAGGTACATACTGCAAACATGGCCATAGATATTATGTAGCAATGGGAAATGCTTCTGCGATTTTGGAGGTGAATTCTTTTAATTTTATCTCACAACAGTTGTACAGGGAATTGTTGATGCTCATGTTTTATTTCCTTTTGTTATAAAATCTTCATAGTTTGCAAAAATAAAAGTTACGAGCTATGTGTCCTTTATTTCCTACTCCCTGTGAGAAAGGTTAAGATAGAGAAAGAACATTCAGTGATGGCCATTGTTGGTGGAGAAAATGATACTGGAAACTGGTAGATAGGAATGGGGAGGAAAAAAAAATATTTTTCCTGATTCAGCTTAATGAGAAACAGGAATATAATAGTAGCATAGAAAAGATAAAATTTATTACTGTCTTACTTAAAGGATGTTCAGAGTTGGCAGTCCATAGCTGGTACAGTTCTTCTATGAGAATTTCAGATAGTCAGTTTTCTTCTGGTTCATTAGCCTGCCATTTTTAGAATGTAGCTTTTGTCTTTATGGTCCAAGATGGCTGCTAGGACTCCAGCCATCATATCTGTCTTCCTTTTAAAGAAGAGGAACTTCCCAGAAATTCCACACAATTCTTCTGCTCATATCTTATGGTCTTAATTGTATGGCCAAACTTAGCTGCAGGGTAGGCTGGGGAATATAGTATTTTTTTGTGGATGGCAATTAGCTAGAGTGAAAATTGAGAGTCTAGTATTTAAAAGGGAAGAAATGGATATTAGAAGAAAATTGCATTCTTTGACATAGGGTATTCATTTTGTTTCCCAAATACCCATGCACACCTGTCTTCCACCTTCTTGCTACCTGGATTGCAGGTATAGCAGTGGAACTTCAGAGCCATCTTGGACCAAGATGTAAACTTGGGAATGAAAGCCACACACAGCTGAACAGTAAGTAAGTAAGATTCAAGGCACATGAGTCCCTGGCAAGGTGGAGCTGTAGCCAGACCACCCCTAGACTTCTGTGTAAGAGAAATACACCTTTGTTTTTATTAAACCATTTTTTGTTAGGATTTTGATAGTTGCATCTGAGCTTAATCTTAACTGATATAATATAAACTTATAAAATAGCTTTTGTTTTAAGATTGTATCTTATTTTCCCTGTCAGTGCAGGTGGACTATCCATGATCCTGGCCCACTCTGTGCCAAATATCAGATATATAAAGATCACCAAGATGTAGATCTTACCTGTAGGAGCTCGCATTGCAGTGAGGGGCAAACAAACCAACGCGGTGAAAGCGCTTCAGTTGCTTTAGTAGAAAGAAATTTGTATACAGTAGAGTGGAGCCCAGGGATATTTGTAATATTCTCTGCTGCCATCTTTAGACTGAACAAAACCCCAAGCTCCTTGTAAGTAAATTTGGGGTGTTGACTATACCATATTTTTCTTTATCATTAACATTATCATCATGTTAATCACCTATAATTATTTCTTGAACATAGAAAATTTGTTTGTTTTTTGTTTGTTTGTTTTGCTTATATTGGGAGGATGATGTTATCAGATTAAACAGTAATTTTCCCTTGAGAAGTTTTCAGGATAATTGGAGCAGACTATTTTTACTTAAAACCAAAGATAGATTGGCTACATATAACCTGCTCAAGTAGTGAGTGTTTTAGGTGAGAAGAAATGTACTTTTCCTTTTAGGTTTTAGAGTAAAGCTGAATCCTTATTTTCTTGCTATTATTGGCATTGTGATGAATCACCACAGTACTTATGTGTTTCAAAGAGTTCTTAGTTGATTTCTCACTGCAACTTGTATTTTACAGATGAGAAAATTGAAGTTCATTAGCATCTAGGCAAGTCCTGACAAGGGTCATGCCACTGGTAAACAGTGGAATCAGGATTTGCATTTAGGTCTGGACTCTTTGTATTCTGTCTGTGTGTCGGTTACAACCTTACTGTGGAGACTCAGCCGTGAAAGCAGAAGGAGGTGGAAGGTTAGCGGAAGCTGGAGAGGAAAAAAGGTAAAGATCTTTTGAAGTTTTCCTGCTCAGCCAGGAAAACATGGCTGCAGTTATCAGGTAATTGAAGTGTCAGCATGATGCTGTCAGAAGGGCTGGATGAATTTGTTCCTATTGGCCTGTACGTAGTGGCTAAGTGAGCTGCACAATCGCAGTTTTCAGGTGAAGAAACTCTCTGGCCGTCAAGGGAGTTCCTGTTTAGAAGCAACTCTACGAACATGCAAAATCAATGTCATTGAAGTCTTGCTTATGGTACTTTGATACTCACATAAAAGAAGTATTTGTCATTTGACAGTACTAAGACTGTGAGATTGTGGAGGTTCCCCCCAACTCTGTTGCACAAATATCTGTAAACTCGGTTCCCCTGGGGTGTTTTCTTTTATTACAAAGTCTTTGTCACTCTGGGGCCTCCTCCGTCCTTTGATTTTTGTGAGTGACCATTCCTGCTCTTGAGGAATTTGAAGGGCAGACCTAGATCATCTTCCCAATGTTGGTAACAGGGAATGCTACTCTTGTCTTCATTTTTATCTCTAGCCTCCTTTTTTCTTTCTCTTGATTCTTACTCTTCTTCCTGTAGTGACCACGTACCTCCATGTAACTGCACCCCCATTTCCTGCTACCCTCCTCCCTCTACCTAGCTACCACCCAACCTCAAAGCTGATATCCTCTAGCACAAGAAATGGTGAGTTCTATGGAAAAAGCATTCAGTGGTCCTTAGGATTGTTGGCATCTTAATCACCTGATTGTCTGCCCAGACAGCAGGGAGGAAATAACCTGAGCCTTTGTTTTCTCAGTGACCAGACAGGTTTTGGTGTTGGTTAGTGGCATATGTACCTTTGATTAGCTTTCATTGCCAATACTGGGACATCTTTTTCTAGAAGCTTGGGCCTTTCACTCACAGGAGCTCAGCCGTAGGTGACTTGTACACATGTATTGAAATAGTGGGTCCTCCAGGTCATGTCTCACGTTGTAGACACTTAGAAGGAGGTGTCTTTTGTTTGCTGAGAGCTGGGAGTGTTGTTATAATATCTGTCATACTGGGAGGCAGTCAAGAAATCTTTTTGTAAAAAGTGATTGATCTTTTGCCTCCTCCTTTGGAGATATTTTTAAATGCCCCCTCTTCTTCTTGCCCTGTAGAATCTCCTGGAATCACATGAGCTTCCATTCCTACTGCTGAAAATATTTTTGTTTTTTACATAACACATTAAGCAATATTCCATTAAAAAGGTAATGGATGTTTATTTTAAGGGGATTAGGAAGTTTTTGTTGTTCTTGTTGTTTAGTTGCTAGGTCAAGTCTGACTCTTTGCAACCCCATGGACTGTAGCCCGCCAGGCTTCTCTGTCCATGGGATTCTTCAGGCAAGAATACTGGAGTGGGTTGCCATTTCCTTCTCCAGGATATTTTCACAACCCAGGGATCGAACCTGTAGACATTCACCTGCATTGCAGGTGAATTCTTTACCGTTGAGCTACCGGGGAAGCCCAGGAAGTACACAAGACCGCATAAAATAAACATTGTCCTTAATGATGATAAAGGTGTCACGCTTTATCTTATTTCCTTTGTTTCAAGGGTGATAGATCCTTTTTTGGGAAATCCTACACTTGCTATCATCATTGGAGAGTATATCGTTTTTGTGAATGTGTTCTGAGAAAGGGAGGGGTGTCTTGATTTCCTCTGAAGTGCTGGGATCTCCCATGAGCCAGTTAATAGCATCATTTATTCTCTTTGCTCTGTAGTCAGATGCCAGCAGTTCTAGCAGTAGGCAGCTTTGGAGTCCGAGAAGTCAGTGTCCTCAGCCCACAGTGTCCACACAGGATGTGGGAGGGAATATGTTAACTGATAATTGTTGAAATATCAAAGTTTTGAATAATTTGCTCTCTTGATAAATTGCAATGCATTTTAGACTGAGTCCCCTTAAAAATACTGCTGTTTAGATTCTTGTGTTCCAACAGCCTTCCCTGATTGGGAGAGAAAGGGGTGGTGTCCATCTGGCCTGCAGGCATGCCTGTGGGGCCGTATTGGTGTGAACAATATCATCGTATTGTTATTATAACATACCCCTTATCATCTGGGTTGTGAGCTCGGTCAGAAGAAATGCAGAGTTCTGCTGTGAGGCTGCGTCTGCACAACTCACCTTGGGAGGATGGGGTTGGTTTCCTTTGGAGAGTGGCCACTGGACCTCTCTAGTTAATGGGGAGGAAGGAAGGAGGCTGATGGTGGAGAATGGGTCTACATACTTCCAATCCCACCATAATCTGAATTTCTGAATCTGAGACTCAATTGAGATTATGTATATAAATGCCATGTGGCATGAACCTACATAAACTATATACACACATCGGCTATCGAGTCATAAATTTTCAAGAAAACAGAGAAGAAAGGTCTCCTTCAGGAAAAAAACAGCTGAAGTCTGTTCCTTTGATACATTTCTGACTGAGGCTGGCCCTGATTCTTTGGCATCAGCCCATTCCATAGTAAGGGTCACCTCTGTAGGCGTTAGGGTTTCTTGATCTTCCTATATAGCTTTCGTTGATCCGTTTTCTCCCTTTCTGAGTTTTGCAGAATCAGCTCCTGCATAGATTTTTTTTTTTTTGGTGGAGAATGGCCTTGAAAGAAGTAGAAAACTCCTGGGGCTTTCCTGGTGGCTCAATGGTAAAAAGTCTGCCTGCAATACAGGAGACCCGGGTTCGAGCCCCAGGTTGGGAAGATCCCCTGGAGGAGGGCATGGCAACCCACTCCAGTATTCTTGCCTGGAGAATCCATGAACTGAGAAGCCTGGCAGGCTATAGTCCATGGAGTTGCAAAGAGTCAGACACGACTGAGTGACTAACACACACATACAGAAAACTCCTAGTTTTTGTACTTGAAATAAGGATAGCTTGCTCATCCTACAGTTCATCCTCACCCTGGAGACCCCAGTTGTCCCCCACATCTCCAGTTTGCTGCTGCAGTGATGGAATGGCTCCCCAAGTGTGAGGGTGAAGGAATCGCAGCTTGCATTCCTGCAGCTTTCCTTCTGTGGGCACCAGTTGATACTCTAGTTTAAACTACCCCTTGCAGTTTGCTTGTCAACCTGGAGGAGGAAGGTTGAAGGTCTTATTTTTGGGCATGTATTTTTATACAGTGTTTATTTTCGCCTCATGGCATATGAGGAATCGTAGGAAATTAGGGTCGCACCCCCAGGCATGGTGTAGAGGGCTGGATGGAAGAAAACTGAACTCTGAGAGGCAGCTCTGTGCTGGAGGCCGTGAATTCAGCTTGTATATCTGACCTGGAAGCAGAGCCTGCTCCCAGGGCGGGGTGGGGGTAGGCAGACCGGGAGCGAGTGCTCATTTTGTGCGGAGCAGGGGCCCCAGACCCCCGGGTTTAGGTTGTCAGGGGCAGAAATGTCCTTGGGGTGCCGAGGAGATGAGGATTTATTGCCTGCTCACCCGGGGAAGGAAGCAAGCCCAGGACGTGGAGTCAGCAGCAGGGAAAGGGGTGCCTCTTTCATTCCACAGCACCTGGCCTGGTCTTTTGAGGCCAGCTGTCTCCTTTCCTGCTTTGGCCTCCGCTCTGAACTGCAGACTCTCCTGTGTCTTCTTCCACTCCTCACGGATTTTCTTCCTTGGGCCTTGAGACTTCCTTGGTGTCTGCTTGCCACATGTCCCAGGTGTGCCTCCAGGCTGGCTTGCTGCTCCCTGAACCCCTTCAGTGGCAGCCTGTCTCGGCTGTGACTGAGCCCGCAACCCAGCTTCCTGGGAGACCCAATGTGACCAGATGGGTCACCGCCTGGCGCTGGTTCCCTCTGGGCAGAGCTTCTGTTTGACCCTGGGGTGCTCCTCAGTCAGAGGACGGTGGAGGCAGGATCCAGGGCTGTGGAGGCGGCCTTTGGGTAAGGAATTGCCTGAGGCGGGACTCCTTCGTCACAGACAGGCCTCGGGCTGTTGTACGAGGGAGACCTTCGTGCTGGGCTTTGTCTACAGGCTTTTCCTCAGCTCCTCTCCAGAGTGGAGGGAGAAGATTCAAGTTTCTGGGGGAAATCCTAGAGAGAGCTGGATGCTGGGCCAGAGGAGGGCAGAGAAAGAGGAACCTCCCAACCCTGCCATATCTTTTTGTCTTTTCATACTGTTCATGGGGTTCTGAAGCCCCAGGTCAAATAGTCCCTGGACAGCAAAGAGATCAAACCAGTCAGTGCTAAAGGAAATCAATCCTGAACATTCATTGGAAGGACTGATGCTGAAGCTGAAGAGAAGGGGACAACAGAGGATGAGATGGTTGGATGGCATCACTGACTCAATGGACATGAGTTTGACCAAGCTCTGGGAGTTGGTGATGGACAGGGCAGCCTGGCATGCTGCAGTCCATGGGGTCACAAAGAGTCAGACACGACTGAGCGACTGAACAACAACCACCAACCCTGCCATCTGCGCCCAGATTGTGAGAACACATCATGGATTCTTCATTTGTGCCTGATAATAGACCTTCCCTCTGTGGCACCCCACTCCAGTACTCTTGCCTGGAAAAATCCCATGGACGGAGGAGCCTGGTGGGCTGCAGTCCATGGGGTCACCAAGAGTCGGACCTGACTGAGAGACCTCACTTTCACTTTTCACTTTCATGCATTGGAGAAGGAACTGGCAACCCACTCCAGTGTTCTTGCCTGGAGAATCCTAGGGACGAGAGAGCCTGGTGAGCTGCCATCTATGGGGTCACACAGAGTCGGACATGACTGAAGTGACTTAGCAGCAGCAGCAGCAGCAGCTGCTCCCCTCTCTTTGGTACTTACAGTTTTGTAGGAGTGGGATTGAATGGAGGGCTCAATAGGATGCAGCCCAGAAGCAGTATGTGTAAGTGTGGGGATCACAAGCAGTGAGGCTGCCCACCTGAACTGCCTGAACTTGCAGGGAAGATTTTGGACATTCAGTGGCCTAAAATGGGGCCTCAAGGTTATAGGAAGGTTTCCTTAACCTCTGCATGTCATGTGAAAGGCAGGATCTGGGCGTGAAATGAGGTCAGACACCAAGGTCCAAATGGCTGGATGAGAGGAAATTCCCAGCCTTGCTAAGGCCGTGAGAATGAAGGAATGAACACTAAGGAAGTAAGCTGCCGGTGGATTTTGGAGACAGCATCAGTGTTGGTCACCTGCCTCCTTTTGACTGCAATAAAAATCATGAGGCTTAAAAACCCTGACTGCTGATTTGAAAATTTACCCCATGCAGTGATTAATAATAGAAGCTTTCAGGAATGAGTTAAAAAAAGAGGGGGAGGGGATGACACAGACGTGCTGGGGAAACACATGAGGATAAGGTTCCCTTGTTGAAAAGGACGAGGGTTAAAACTCCTGGCAGTCCGCCTTCCTGCCAGTGGTGCTCTGAGGTCCAGATCCCTGGGTCTGTGTTAAGGGCAGGCACACAGAGGCCCAGGGCACTCGAGGAGGTTTTCACGCTCTCCAGTCCCTCTTGGTATCGTTATTTACAGAAGTGTGGTGACCAGGGGCAGAAAAATGAGGCCTGGCCAATCCCACAGGTCTATCTCCAGCTCTGTGTCTGCCTGCACTTGTGGTGACCATTTGACCATTCCTCAGACGTTACTGTTGACAAAAAAGAAAAAAGACGTTCTGTTCAGCAGTGGCATTCCCCAGAGAGGGATGGAACTGCCTCGTCTTCCCCTGTTTGCCTCTGAAGCACCTTTGCTCTCATTTGGCGTCTTTGGCCAGGTTAGAGCCCCTTTCTAGGTCCTTGGCTTTTTAGAAATAAAGGAGCTGCCTGGGCTTCCCTGGTGGCTCAGACGGTAGAGAATCTGCCTGCAGCGAGGGAGACATGGGTTCGATCCCTGGGTCAGGAAGATCCCCTGGAGAAGGGAATGGCTACCCACTCCAGTACTCTTGCCTGGAGAACTCCATGGACAGAGCTATAGTCCATGGGGTTACAAAGAGTCGGACACAACCGTGCAACTAACACTTTAGGAGCCACCCAGCGGTAGCAATTTTAACAGAAGGATTTTAGGTGGCCCTTTGTTTATGCTGAGCTTGAGGCTGAGGTGAAGGCTGTAATCTGTCCTGGTCATTGTCATCAAGGAAGGACTGATGGAAGGGAAGGAGGGAAGGAAACTATACCAAACATCATGCATGATACAGTGTTAGCGAAACGATCTTAAGGGTCATTCGTTTTAGCAGAGGGCATTTATAGTCTAGAACAGCAAATTCTGAAATACAGCTGCACAGTCAAAACATTTGAAGAACTTGAAATACTGGTGTTTGGGCCCCCTTCCCAGAGATGCTGACTTGATTGGTGTGTTAGTTTCCTGGGGCTGTCATAGCAAAGTTCCACAGACTGGATGCCTTAAACAAGAGGGATTTATTTACTCACAGTTCTGCAGGCTAGAAGTCCGATATCAAAGTGCTGGCCTCCTGGGTTTCTCCTGAGGCCTCTCTCCTGGACTCAAAAACAGCCATCTTCTCCCTGTGTCTCCATGTGGTCATCCCTGTCTGTCCATGTCTGTGCCCTGATCTCCTCTTCTTGTAATGACACCAGTCGTACTGGATGAGGGCCCATCCTAGTGACCTCATTTTACCTTGGTCACGTTTTAAAGTCCCCATCTCACACGAGTTGCACTCTGAGGGACTGGGGTTTAGGACTTCAACACGTGAACCTGTGGGGCAGGCATCCCATAACAATCAGCCTGGGTGGAGCTGAGGCATCAGCACTTCAAAGTCTCCCCTGGAGACTCCACTTGCAGCTGAGGTCAAGAATCTGGTTCCAGATGGATCTGCTCTAGCATCCAGGAACAGCTGTTTGGAATATCATCCCTGGACAGTTGAGTTTTTTTACATTGTGAAAGTGTTGGGAACTTGTTTGGGAAAAGGCTGTCATAAGCAGAACCGCATAAAGAGCGTTGATATCAGACAAGGTACTTTGTTAGAAGGTCTGTCACACCTTGGCAGGAGTGTGGGGGAGTGGACTGGGTGGGGGGGGGGCTCTGATTTCACAACAAGGGTCCAGCAAGCAGTTTGCTCACTGCACTGGAGGAAAGCAGCCCCTGAGGACAGACAGCCTCTTTCACTCCACCACTGCTGGGTTTTCTGAGCTTTCTCATCTGCTGTTCGGTTTCCTGAACTGACCGAGCCCCTAGAAGGGGAGTGCCCTGTGTAAGCAGCTGGTCGTGGTTCTCGGGCCAGGAATTCAGTAGAGCCTTACATAACCCTGCAGTTGAGCTCTTGGAAAGAAACGCCTGTCTCATGCGAGCATGCTTAATGAGAGGTGAGCAATTAGCAGGAGGTCGGGGCTCCGTTCCCAGGCAGTTCTGGAGCGTGCAGTGCGTGGTGTGTGGGGGCCGAGAGTCGTGATGCAGAGCTCAGCCTGACTCAACTGCAGCTCACCCGGCTGACGACAGGCACACGCTGACGTCTCAATAGTTCATCCTGCAGCAAGGACTCTGTTTCTCTATTGCTCTCAGCCTGCAAACTCAGTTTTGGCGTTTTTCAGTCTTGCTTTCTTTTCTGAAGAGCATCCTTCTGTGACTCTGTCTTCCCTTCCTGTTCACATCCGATGGTCGTCCCAGCCAGTCGTTCACGAGTATGAGGAGCTGTTCCTCCACCTTTGTGCCCATGCACATCAGGAGGCATTCAAGTCCCCCTCTGCCCTCCTTAGTTTTCTCACTGAGGGGCCAAAGTCGACTGCTGCCTCCTCTTCCAGCTTGGGATTCATGTCAGGCACCGGTAAGTGTTTCCCTCACTTTACCGCATCGGATCCTCACACAGGACCTGTGTGCTCTCATCTCATGTTACAGATGAGGGAATCCAGGCGTCGATGGAGGGCTACCCACAAATATGAGTGGTGATGGAGTTGGGCTCAAGTCTACATCATCCTGACTCCAAATCTTATTTCTAGCCTTCGTGTGCGTCCTGAGCCATGCTGACACATTGCTGGTGATCTCATCTAGCTACACGCTGTGTGCATACTAAGTCGCTTTAGTCATGTCTGACTCTTTGTGACCCTATGGACTGTAACCCACCAGGCTCCTCTCTCCAAGGGATTCTCCAGGCAAGAAAACTGGAGTGGGTTGCCATGCTCTCCTCCAGGGGATCTTCCCGACCCAGGGATTGAACCTGCGTCTCTTATGTCTCCTGCTTTGGCAGGCAGGTTCTTTACCACAAGCGCCACCTGGGAAGCACCTCGTCTAGCCACATGGCTCTGATATCCATCCATACAGTGGGTGACTCTCACTCCTACCCCTCTAACCTAGACCCTCCCCTGAGCTCCAGGCTCAGGTATCTGATGGCCTCTCCCCATCATCTCTGGATTTCTAGTGTGCACCTCAAAGCTAGCCTGCCCCAAGCAGAGCCCCATATCGCCCTCCCTTTTCAAAGCGTGCTCCTGCTCGGTCTCCTGTCTCTCCGTCGATGTGTCTCCTTTCAGTGACTCAGGCCAAAACGCGGGCGTCACCCCAACGCCTCTGCTTCTCTCCCAGCCCACATGCGTGTCATCAGCAAATCCATCGGGACTAACAATATCCCGAATCCAGCTGCCTCTGCCCCCCGCCACTGTCACCGCCCTCCCACTGTCTGTCCTCATCACCCACCTCAGAGTGAGTCAGCCTCTGTCACCCTTTGCTCAAATCCTGCAGTGCCTTCCTGTCCCATTCAGGTTGTCAGTTATTAAGTTGAAAGTAAAAGTGAAAAAGTAAGTAAAAAAAATTTCTCAGTCGTGTCTGGCTCTGTGTAACACTATGGACTGTAGCCCACCAGGCTCCTCTGTCCATGGAATTCTCCAAGCAAGAATACTGGAGTGGGTAGCCATTCCCTTCCCTGGTGGCTCAGACGGTAAAGAATCTGCCTGCAATGCAGAAGACCAGGGTTTGATCTCTGGGTTGGGACGATCCCTTGGAGAAGGGAATTGCTACCTACTCCAGTATTCTTGCCTGGAGAATCCCCATGAACAGAGGAATTTGTCGGTTAACAAAGAGTCGGACAAGAATAAGCAACCAGCACTAACAATTACTAAGTTACTGCCCCTCAGCCCTGAACCCATCCTTCTGCACTTGACTTCATGTTGCCAAGGCTGGTCAGCTGGCTTCCTGTCGGGCTCAGTCAGCAGGAGGTGCTCGAGGGAGATGGCACCGAGGAGAAGGGCGAAAGGACTTGCTCCCTCCTGTTCGGCTATCTGTAGGTGTCCGGTCAGCTTGCGTCTCCTGTGAGCAGTACCCCAGCCCGATTGCCTCAACCCGGAAGAGGCAGTTCCTTCCTGTAGCAGCAGTTGAGTCCACCTGGCCACTTGTCTCGCCCTCAGGAACCCATCTGGCTGTGCCTCCTCGGGGACATCAGAGCCAGTGGCCATGCCCTCTCTGCAGGGGCTGGGAGCTTCCAGGTTTTGATAGTTCACCTTCACTTGCCCAGCCCTAGGGGTGGAGACATCTTCCTGCACTTGCTGCCGTTTCCTCTTTCAGTTACCTGGTAAATGACAAGTTTTCCAGAATTCTAAATTTCTCCAAATTTTATCATGGGCTATAGACACACTGTCAGTTATTTCCCTTGAAGTAACAGGCCCACTTCATTTATTTTAGGGGAAATATCTGCCTAATAACCAAGCCTAAGTAATCACAGTTTGTCTGATCAGTTGTTCTTTCAAATGAAAATCATGTCCCATGCAAAAATGGGGCTCAGTTCAGTTCAGTTCAGTTGCTCAGTCGTGTCCAACTCTTTGCGACCCATGAACCAGGCCTCCCTGTCCGTCACCAACTCCCGGAGTTCACTCAAACTCATGTTCATAGAGTCAGTGATGCCATCCAGCCATCTCATCCTCTGTCATCCCCTTCTCCTCCTGCTCCCAATCCCTCCCAGCATCAGAGTCTTTTCCAGTGAGTCAACTCTTCGCATGAGGTGGCCAAAGTACTGGAGTTTGTTTCAGCTTTAGCATCAGTCCTTCCAAAGAACACCCAGGGCCGATCCCCTTTAGAATGGACTGGTTGGATCTCCTTGCAGTCCAAGGGACTCTCAAGGGTCTTCTCCAACACCACAGTTCAAAAGCATCAATTCTTTAGTGCCTGGATATCCCAGACTTCAGAGCACAGGCCTTACACAGAATAAATGCTTGATAAATATTGGTCCAGTGGATGAGTGATTGGAGTTCTAGAATCTCAGGACTTAGACAAAGGTGCCCCAGGCACAGGTGACTCTGTCCTCATGCCTCGGGGAGGATCGTAAAGAGGATGCTGACTTCATAGGAAAATGAATAAGTGCTTTCTCCATTGCTGTGTGTGTGTGGGAGGGGGCGGTGTCTGTAGCCCCACTGTGCATGGGCTTGTGTGTATGTACTTGTGAAGAGTAAATTATATTTCTTCTCTCTTTTCTACCAATTGCTATTGCTTGACCTGGGGAAAACAAAGCGAAAAACAACTAACAAAATTTGAGCTATGGTTTCTCATTACCTGCGGTCCGCTGAGTCTGTGGTATCTCCCCTTTACCTTCCCTCTCCACTCTGGCTTTTGAACTAATAGATGTCAAGGGGCTGCCTTCCTAGAATACTATCCTGATAATTTTATGGACCATTCTAAGTGGTTTCCAGCTCCCGTGGACTTTAATTCATATCAAAAGAACCTGAGAATGTTGGTTGTTGGCTTGTTATCATCTGTGTATAGAATTATCTCCTCAAGTCTGGGTCTGCTGAGGGGCTTGCTACACTTCGCTCCAAAGGTGAGGCCTAGTTCTTAATGGGGAGCTTGGTGGGCTACAGTCTGTGGGGTCACAAAGAGTTGGACACAACTGAGTGGTTAACACTTTGGCTTTTACTTAGCTTCTTCTTAATTCAAGGGGGCTAACATTTTCATGCCAGAAACAGGCAAGAGAATTTCTTCACATGAGCAATTAGCGGAGACTTACCTTCCCAGGGTGCGAGGCTGAATCAACCAAAGTCTAGCACGTTACAGGGTACACCCTGCCCTGCCGGATCATGGGGAAGCTCCCTGGGTCACAGTGGCACTTTACAGTTCTCACTGCCGTGGATCATCTGTTCAGTCTTGTTTGCCTTGGATTTCAGCCACCCGGGCTTCGGAAGGCGCTGAGCTGGCCACTGATCTTGGCTCCAGAACACAGGCGTGGTTCACGCCACGTTGAACACTAGTGGCAGTTATGGTTGCTGATTGAAAAGGAGACTGAACACACTGGCTTTCGTCAGGTCGGCTTTGCTTGGCTACAGGCAACTTTCCACTGGGGCAAATGAGGGCTGAATTCTAGATTCAGACAGATTCTTTCAAGGTGTTGTATCTTGGGGCTCAAATAACTAAGCAAGACAACCCTGTGAAGCTGGGTGCTGTCTACAATGTCACCAAACTTGGTGTCCTGTGAAAGGAGAGCATTAAGCACATGAAACTTCTAACTTCAAGGGCTAAGATTTTGCTCAATTTTGGCTCCCTATTTTGCTTAGTATAGAGCTGCTTTTGTTCAGTTGCTAAGTCATGTCCAACTCTTTGTGACCCCATGGACTGCAGCACACCAGGCTTCCCTGTCCTCCACTATCTCCCAGAGTTTGCTCAAACTTATGTCCATTGAGTCAATAATGCCGTCCAACCATCCCATCCTCTGTCACCCTCTTCTCCTCCTGCCCTCAGTCTTTCCCAGCATCAGGGTCTTTTCCAGTGAAAAGTAGTTTAGAGCTACTGCAACCTTAGTTTACTGTGCCATATTTGAAACAAGAAATCTGAGCTACATTTTAATTTTTGAAATATAGGATGTATGTGTGTAGCAGGATATTGATAAGTACCCTTAGGGTACACAGCACTGTGCTGGATATTCATGGGGAATCTGAAACCAAAGACTTGGTTACTGCCCTCAGAAAGCTCCCAACCTATTTAGGGAAATAGAAGCTACACTGGCATGGACATGGGCTTCCCTTGTCGCTCAGCTCAGCTGGTAAAGAATCCACCTGCAATGTGGGAGACCCCGGTTTGATTCCTGGGTCAGGAAGATCCGCTGGAGAAGGGATAGGCTACCCACTCCAGTATTCTTGGGCTTCGCTTGTGGCTCAGCTGGTAAAGAGTCCACCTGCAATGCGGGAGACCTGAGTATGATCCCTGGATTGGAAAGATTCCCCGGAGAAGGGAAAAGCTATCAACTCCAGTATTCTGGCCTGGAGATTAATGGACTGTATAGTCCATAGGATGGCAAAGAGTCAGACACGACGAGCAACTTTCATTTTCATTTTTCATAGACACAGTAAAGGAGGACTATTCATAAGCATCACAATGTGCATAGTCAGGAGTGCTGTAGGAATTCGGCAAATAAGTAGATAACCGTGGATCTGTGTTTGCTGAAAAAAGCTTCAGTGGAATTTGAAGTGGCCTGAGAAAAGAGCGTGGGTTTAAATTGATAAGAAAAGAAGAGGCCCCTCAGGCCAGGTCTGAGCAGGGGCTTGGTGGCATGAACATGTGCAGCACACACGGGGTTTCGCAAGTGGATGAGCTCTCTCCGGGGGAGTCATTAGAGAGGGAGGTGAGCAGATGGGAAAGGACGGAGCGTTGGAGGACACCCAATCCAGTGGGGCAGACAGGATATGTGCGCACAGAAAGATAAGTCAGACTGTTGTTTGTGCAATTAAAAATATTAAAAGATGATTCAAAGGCAGAAAGATAAGAAGTACTTGGCAACTCTCCCTCATAAGTCAGATAAGAGGTACAACCAAGACGTGTCTCAGGACTTCAGGGGCGGGTAGAGGGAGGAGTGCTAAAGGGCCGTGGCCTTAGGGGAGAGGAGAGGAAGCAGGCAGAAGAAAGGGATTGTGGCAGGTGAAGGGAGTCAAGGGCAAGGCTGACTCTCGGAGATGTCTGACTCTTGGTGAAGAAGATGGGCATTCTTGGTGAAGGAGATGGGCCTTTGGCCGGGATGTGGGTCTTAAGGTGAAAAGGTCTATAGCAGTTATATTGGGAAAAGGAGCCACGCGTGGATGAGGGGCAAATAGCAGGATTGCTAAGCATGTGCCAGGGTCAAACTGTGTGGAGCCCATTTTTAGCCTGGAGTGGGCCGAGCCAGGGGTTAGGGGCCCTTCCCCAGCTGTGCATTTTGATTTACGAGGTCAGGGTTGGAAGTTGGTGGGGCTGACTTGAAGGGAGGGCTGAGAGGACGAAGTCTCGGGTGCTGAGGAAGGCGCATTTTTATGGCTAAGCACAGGGCTCCCCGGGCTCAGGTGGGTGGGTTCTGAGGAATGGAGGAGGGCCTGCCAGGTTAGGAGAGCAGGGGGCAGAGGCAATCTTGCACTGATGTGGCCCTGGGGAGACCTTGTTGGCCCACAAGCAGTAGGCTGAGAGGAAGAAGTGTAAGGGAAGCTGGAAGGGAGCTATTTAAGAAGAAAGCAGCGCACCCAGTGTTTGATATTCCTCTGTATGAAGGAAGTTAGGTTGAATTAAGTTGTCAACAGTAGCATGAATAACATCATGATGATGAGACAACTGACTTAGAATATCTTGGATCAAACCATTCTCTAAATTTCTTTACATTTTTTTCCATCCAAACTTATTTAACACTCATAGCTTAAAATTAATAGATTTTAGAGATTAGAAGAGCAAAGAGTCAACTTAGTTTGAAAACTCAGCTCCATCATTTTCTAACTGTGAGATTTGGGGCAACTTAACCTAACTTTCTGCTCTTGATTTTCTCATCTCTAAAATGGGAATGACAGTATGTTTCCTCGGGACTGTTATGAGCATAAACATTAGGTTTCAACAAGTGGGGACCCTTGTTATTTTAAAATCAGAATTTCAGAAGCGTTTGTGTGTTTCAGTGCAAGTTACTATTCAGCCCTGGCAACTCCCCCCCTGCCTCTGTCTTTCCGCACGCCTTGCTCACTTGTAAACACGTCTACTTAGATTTGTGATTTGGAATGTGGAGTGCTAAGCCCAGGTAACTATAAGTCAGCCAGTGTGGTTTTTTTTTTTTGACACATTACAAATTATGCCATGTTTAAGCACAATAAGGGAGGAGGAGGGAATTAACCTGTTAGAGGAGCCATTTGGCAAGTCCCAGCAGTCTGCACAGGCCATTTGGGATCTTTCTCTCACACAGACGAATGGATGACGCTCTCCTCCCACAGTGACTGAGTCAGGGGTCACTGTTTGCTGAGTCACGTGTCTCTTTGCCGGAAGGGAAGTGGGCAGTACCGACAGTGAATGACGTCAGTGCCGTGGGAATCACTGGAGGTACTCATGAGCCCAGCACGTGGGTCAGAATCACGCAGTCCTGCGTTGTGTTTCCAAGTATAACTCACATCTGTGGAATAGATCAGGGGAGATTAAGTGAGTCCAAGCAGGAAACAAAGTTCAAATATATTTAGAAGATATTAATGGAAGAGAAGAACTTCTCCAAGGGATCTGATCTCCCCTTTCACTTTTCTAGAAACCATTTTGGTTCTCTGGTTACATCTTTTTTTTTTTTGAGGAATATTAGCAATACTGTGTTCATTCAACCCCCATGAGCCCTCCCTTCCGGTACTTCAGGTTCTTGATGAGTTCTACTTCCTTGGCAAAGACAGTCTGTAACAGTCATGGGTTTGGCCAGGGTTTTGTTCTCTCTAATTTAATTTGTCTAAAGCACAAGTGAAGACTTCATGAGCTGAGGCCAAGAAATCATACTTCATCTTTGCCTAACACATTTTGCCTGTGAACCTCAGGTCACTGACAAAGCAGTTGAGAGAACACGGATTAAACCTTAACTGTTCTCAGGTATTTCCATTGTGTGGATTTGACAGAGAAACCTACATCAGTTGCGATGTCCCCCATTTCTTTGTTTCTATGACTCACCTCAGAAACTTCCCTACCTTAAGAAGCAACCAAAATGTGTAAAGTTTTCTTATAAGTAACAAAAGACCCCATGGACTGTAGCCTACCAGGCTTCTCAGACCATGGGATTTTCCAGGCAAGAGTACTGGAGTGGGTTGCCATTTCCTTTTCCAGGGAATCTTCCCAGCCTAGGGATCGAACCCGAGTCTCCCGCATTGTGGGCAGACGCTTTATCCTCTGTGCCACCAGGAAGCCCCTACAAGGAAGTACTGTGGGCTAAAACTTTTCAGAGACAGACATTGCAAAATTGCCCACCTGGGTAGACTTTTGGTGCTTATGTGCAGAGAAGGGTAGGAAAGGTTGTTTATTCAAAGGTCAATATAGATGTCTGTTGCTACTTGACCTCTGGTCATCCAAATTTTCCCTCTCAGAACTTTGGGAGCAAGTTGATTCAGATAAATCCATCACTTTCTGAAATCTCAAGTCTTGTTTTCTGAAACTCAGAACCAAATAGATTGCCTTCTCTCCAAACTCACTGTCCAGAGACACATTGGGCATCAAATAAATTTAGATAATGAAGAATTTTTTCCCCACTTCTCACTTATTAGAAGCTACTCATTTGTGGTAGAAAATTAGGGAAGCACAGGAAAGACTAGAGATGACAAAGATAACCCGCTGTCAGAGGTGTAATCATTCTTACTAATTTCCTGATACTGGCTTATATCAAGGAGTGAGGAATACCCTTCTTTTGTCTCTTACATCTTCTCCTCATCCGCCCCAGCTCAGAAACATTCAGAATCCATGAAAATAAAAAACAAACAAAACCCCCACACAGTTTGTTGGTAGATCTGTATGTTGG
The DNA here is from genome assembly GCF_001704415.2 of Capra hircus. Taxonomy (NCBI): domain Eukaryota; kingdom Metazoa; phylum Chordata; class Mammalia; order Artiodactyla; family Bovidae; genus Capra; species Capra hircus. Next base: position 8,185,336 of record NC_030830.1, on the reverse strand, counting down.
CTTGGATGACATTATCTGACCAGCATGTAGTAATGTGAGATTTTCCTTGTCGCTACCCTTCTGCACTTGAATCTAGGTTAGGCTCCTGGGCCTTCTGTTGGTGACCAGCTGCTTGTCGCTCTCGGCACTGAAGCTCTTGCCCGGGCACTGGAGAATAGTCTAGTAACCTGGCTTCTCAGGGTCACATTTGTTGCCACAGTATCCGTGGAAGTCTGTGATCTATGCTTGTCTATTTCCCTACTAATAGACAAAGATGAAAATGCCTCATTGAAATACAGTTTGAAATCTAAGCATAGAGTCAGGAAGGGAATGATGCAGAACTGATGACACACATTGAGTTACAAAAATACATTTTCCCCGAAGTGCTCAAAAGGTAATTACCGCTGTTGCTTGGTGTCCAACCGGATGTGTGGCGGAGCAAAGCCAGGCACAGCCAGTTGACCTCCAGGCTTTCCGATGCCCTGTCGCCATAGCCAGCTTTCCTCCTGCACCTACTTTCTCTCCCTGGGCTTCCCTAGCTTCATCTGCTTTGCTTTTTGGAGCAGCAGCTGTGGGAGAAGGAGCAGGACGTGGAGAACCTGGGCTGGGTGGTGGGGCCTTGGTGCCAAGATGGCTCTCAATCCAAGGTCTCTGCTTGTTTCCAGCCTTCTGACCACAAACATTCATTGTGAACGTGACTGCCACCAGAGCAGCTTTGTTTGTAAATGACTCCTTCTGCTTTATGCAAAATGACATTAACTCTGATCACTGCTCCATCCCCAGTTAGGGCTTGGGCCACTATCTGTTAGGTATCTTTAAACCTTCATCCCTTTGCTCAGTCATGTATGACTCTTTGCGACCCCACGGACTGCGGCCTGCTAGACTCCTCTGTCCATGGAATTCTCCAGGCAAGAATACTCGAGTGGGTTGCCATTTCCTACTGCAGGGGAATCTTCCTGATCCAGGGATTGAACCCAGATCTCTGGCGTTGCAGGTGGACTTTTTGCCGTCTGAGCCACCAGGGAAGCCTGGCTATCTGTAAGGGAATTTTGAAACATCAACCCCTTTGTCTGGGCCTGGAGACACAAAGCACCAGGTGCGAAGGTTAAGGTCCTTTCCTCTAGTTGGATGAAGCCCTGCTCCAGGTGGAAGGAGGCTTGGCTTTAGCTCCCCCTGTGCCCTTTTGCATTTCAGACTACACAGTCATCCGTGGCAGCCCAGTTAGGGCGACAGAGCGTGTAGAAGAGTGTCTGACGATGCGTAGGCACCTTTATTGAGTGGAGCTCTGAGTGCCCTGCCCACCTTCTCACCTTACCATTAGTCACTGTGCGCTCAGACTAGAATGTTGGCTTCGTAGGCAGTCAAACAGAAGCCCAGTGAGAGAAATCAGCTACCTAGGGACCATATAAGCTAGTGGTCCTGCCAAGACCAGAACCCCAGTCTTTGAAACTGGTTCTATAAGTCCCCCAGTGGGACTTGACTTAGATTTAATTTAGTTTTTAAGTCTTGGCAGACTGGATGCTATGTGTTTGTGTAGACTTGCACCATTTAAAAGGTTCTTGGAGTTGAGATCTTGCATGTAATTTGCTACATTAGCTTTGGGCAAAAATATTTGCTTTTTGATCCTTTGTGGTTTGAGTTCCCTCTCAGCATTAACCTGGCATGTTAGAGAGCACTGGACTGTGGAATGCAGCAAGGGGCCCAGAGTTCGGGGCAGGGGGAGTGAGGAGGGCTTATTACTCATGGCAGCTTTTCAGACTGCAGGCGCTCATGTAAGATTTTCCCAGATTGTTTGGTTGGTTGTTTATGTATTTTGGATATCACTCAGTTGAGATTAGGAAGCCGAAGTAGTTCAAATGAAGCCTTTTGGATTTGGGTTTAACACTGGGAAAAACCTTCTCCTGATGCACTGAATTAAGTAAGAGCATCACTGTGATGTTTGTCACGCAAAATGACATTCACTCTATCATAATTGTCTCTACGCCTCAACGTTCAGCCTCTTTGGGGGATGAAACAGGATGGGTTTTCTCGTGAAAATTTGACTGTCTTCTTAGATTCTCCAGTGTGCTGAATACTTCAGCATCAGTGAACAGATGACCTACTAATTAGTTCTAATCACCAACTACTATATTCTTTTGTGACAATAAACAAGGAGTAGCTATTCTGCCCTGTTTCTTAGGAGGAGTAGCTGAGGCAGAGAGAAGGAAGTAACTGATTTAGTCATATGAGGAAACTCAAAACAGGAACAAGACATCCCGGGGACACCCTCTGAGGATAAACCCTGAAGCTGTACTCATTCTCAGCAGTGCTTTTTACCACCGCCCCCTATCCCGCCGCTTCTCTTTCTGAAGCTAAGGCTAGCCATACTCTTGCTTTCCAGATGGTAAAACTCCTTTTCCCCATTTTCACACCACTGGGCTTACCCGGTGGGACTGTGGTAAGGACCCTGTCTGCCAGTGCAGGAGACGCAGACTCGCTCCCTGGGTCAGAAAGATCCGCTGGAGCGGGAAATGACAACCGGCCCCAGTATTCTTGCCTGGAGAAGTCCATGGACAGAGGAGCCTGGTGAGTGTCTATAGTCCATGGCGTCGCAAAAGGTCAGACATGACTGAGCACACATACACACCATTGCCAACCTCCCAACTGAATTTTCAGTCCCAGTATACATACACTGGGATCACACCATATGCGAGGACTAGGTTCTAAAGTCAGCATAGAAGGTGAGAAGCTATTATATTTTTTTAAAATTCAGTTACTGCCCATTTTCACGCAGTATACATAGTTTATAGCATTGGTACATGTATACGAAAACATATACAGTTAAAGGCTATGTACGAAATATTTAATGTTTCAGCGCCAGATCCTTAAACATTAGCATCTCAGCAAGAGGCTCTGAGAGATAAGCAGGAGCAAAGATTGATTTAGGGCAGAGTAGATTCGCATGTCTCCTTTCCTGTGCCCTCCAGGGCATTCACACACTGAGAGAAAGGGTGGGTGGAATCACTCATGTTATTGGAAAATTTCCCCTCCTCTCCTCTCTCACCTTACTGCTGCCCCGTGTGTACCCCTCTCCTCTTTCTCACACTGCTTTTTCCCTTGAATGGATATAGTGAATACGTACAAGTTAAACATGCGTGTGATGTCACTTTACTGTAGGTTTCTCAAATGCCAGTTATAAGTCAGTGAATGTCATTGTGAAATATAAGAAAAAGAAAAAAGAAAAGCTTGCATCTTCCTAATTTGCACTAACAGAAAATCACGCCGATGGATTTTATGATTTTTGTTGGAAGGATCAGCCTATCATTGAAATATGGGTTTACTGTTAATGTTAGATCAGTAGTTTGCATGAAGATGTTATATTGTGTATAATAACCAATGAGATCCATGTCCTTTTGGGAAAACACAACTTGTGTTCTCTACTGGTGTGCACCGTACTGGGAAAGCAACATGATTTCTGTTTGTTAGCAACTCAAAAACATTTTTGCCTTCACGATAGAGAGGCTTTTAAATGTGATTAAGCTTAATCAAGTTTTATAAATCCTGGTTGGGTTTCACATAACTTTAAGCCTAATGAAAACTGTAGACATTTGCTTTCTAGTTCTGCGTGTTTTCCTTTTAATGTCTTGCTAATCACCAAGATTCCATACCATCACTGGCTAATATCTCAAGTCATAATGCAAGGTTCAGTGTTAATGATTGTGGGTGTTGGTCCCCATTGTAAACAAGTTTTAAAAAATAACTTTGAGATCTTTTATTGGTTGACCTTTTGGAAATGAAGGCTTCAATGTTGTTCACTTGTGATGTGACTCCTGTAGAGCTTGTCAAAGTGTGAGAGCTGCGAGCTTTGCCATTTCTCATGGTTTGCTTGGGCTGATGTTATTGGCAGTACTTTCAACCTGTGGCTTTTTTCTGTGAATCTTTTATATTTTTTTCAATGATTTGAAGGTTAAGTTAGTTAAAGTTACATATTGTGGTGCATACAGCTGCTTAACCAGGCACAGGGAAATAGCAAAATGTTCTAAAATGCTGAATGCAAACCAAGGGCTGAGGGGTAGATACCTCTCTCAATCTTTCAGGAAGCCTCACTCAATCTTGAATATTACACATTGGGTGAAAGCTCTAGGTTAATCTGGATAATACATGTTTGCTAAGCTTAATTAATGTAATGATAGCCTGATGGTCTAAATTCCTGCGGGGTTCCATTACTGTTAAATCATCAAAACTGTGTACCGTGTCCATTTCTTCATGATTTAGGCTTCTGGAGAAAAATATGAAAGGAGGAGGGATAAAAGTGTTCAGATAGCATCATTTCCTCTAGAAAAATCTGAGGTGTGACTTATAACCCTTGAAAAATTCTCCTGGAATTCTTCTGAGCAGAAGCGACTAAATGCTGCTCTAAGAGGCAGGTATGTTTTATGTGCACAAATATTCATTATTTCTATATATTAGGGTTGAAGAACTCAAACATTTACAGGAAATTAAATCCTATTTTCATTAAAACTCCCGTTTGGAATCTTGAAAGTGGATAGCCCTTACATTTAAATCAGAACCCACTCCCTTTATTCTGTTGACCAAAGGAGTACTAGGAAAATGTGGGAATTATCTGTTTACCAAAGTGGTACCATCCTTCTCCAAGCATGCTAAACCAAATTCCAGAGCCTAGTGGATGAAATATCTGCCGTCTGTGTTAAGGCCACCAGGTTCAATTCCTGCTGAGATGGTAGTTTTTTCAATTAAATTTCCATTAACTTTTCACTTCTGTGTCATTAGACACTAATTCTTACGTGTGGCAAAGATGAAAGCGTAAAAGGAAATATCTGATTCATGCATCATGTTGCTGACAAGTGAAATGTGACGATGACAACTTTTTAATGTGGGAGATAGGGAAGCCGACGAGGGGACAGGTCTCTTAGACTCGACACTGACCAGGGCAGAGGAGCGGTGGCAGCTGCAGCTCAGGGAGACAATTTGAAAGATAGTGATCTCGCAGTGGGAGCATTCAGGATGATAAACGCTGGGATGTGGGGAAGAAGCCGGGTGGAGAAAACAGCCTGCAGTAAGCCTGACCCACGGGAGGAGGAAGCACCAGAGGCACTTTGTTCAGGGGAGGAGATGGAGAATAAATATTAAGAAGAGCATGATGCTAAGAGGTACAAAGGTCATGTATTTAACCTTAAAGGTGGAAAGGGATTCCAGGGCACAGATGAAGACAGTGAGAAACAGATAGACATTAACAGCAATTTTGCAAGGAGGGGAAAGATAAAAGACAAAATCCAATCAAACACAACCCCAAACATGTTTGCTAATGGGTGATAGTGACAGCTGATGCTCGAAAGGGCTAGCCCAAGAAGTCGTTTCAAGAAGTGCCCATACTTTTTCAGGGTTTTTGTGGAAATAAGAATAAATGGTTCTTAGAGTTCCGTTACACAAATTTTAACCAAATGAACTTAGACACAGAACTTAAAAAAAGAAGCAAAAGAGATTAAGGGCAATTTGTTCATTATAGCTTAGTCTAGATTTACATTGGGGTGAGGGAGGTTGGATAATCTGATTTTTACATTAATCCATGCTTAGATGAGAATACAGAGTAAAACAAAAATGATTGTACATACACATGCTTACACATGTGCACACACATATATGCATAGTCTGTGTATTTGTATATAAGAAATAGAATCAACTTTGGAATACTCATAATAATGCCTAATATTACTGAGTGCTTATTACTCTATATGCTTTTCAAACATGGTACATCTCAGTAATTTATCACAATTACTCATTAAAGAGGAACTCTATTTCTCTCTTTTCTACAGATGAGAAAACTAAGGCACAGAAGTTCAAATTCCAGTTCACAGAGTCCGTCCGTAATAGAAGTAGGGTTGGGAACTGGGCATTCCAATTCTAGAATCCATGTTTATTACCATGATTTAGTGGAATGGCAGTTAATAATAAAAATAATTACATCTGGAATAGTTTTAAATTTATGTTTGAATATAGCGTTGCCTGTTTTTCTGAGAATATTTACTTCAAAATAGCATCAGTTCAGTTCAGTTGCTCAGTCGTCCGACTCTTTGCAACCCCATGAATCGCAGGACGCCAGGCCTCCCTGTCCATCACCGTCTCCCGGAGTTCACTCAGACTCACGTCCATCGAGTCCGTGATGCCATCCAGCCATCTCATCCTCGGTCGTCCCCTTCTCATCCTGCCCCCAATCTCTCCCAGCATTAGAGTCTTTTCCAGTGAGTCAACTCTTCGCATGAGGTGGCCAAAGTACTGGAGCTTCAGCTTTAGCATCATTCCTTCCAAAGAAATCCCAGGGTTGGTCTCCTTCAGAATGGACTGGTTGGATCTCCTTGCAGTCCAAGGGACCCTCAAGAGTCTTCTCCAACACCACAGTTCAAACGCATCAATTCTTCGGCGCTCAGCCTTCTTCACAGTCCAACTCTCACATCCATACATGACCACAGGAAAAACCATAGCCTTGACTAGATGGACCTTAGTCGGCAAAGTAATGTCTCTGCTTTGGAATATACTATCTAGGCTGGCATAATGGAGTCCAAATTGAAGTTAAAAGGCTAAACTGATTTGAGAGGAATTATTCTTTTCTTTTTTTAATGGCTGGAAAGAAACCACATTACTTTCTAGAAGGATGACAATCACAACACTAGTTTAAAGTAAAGTAGGCTTATATCAGCAAGATTCTATTGAATTCTTGACCAAGAATTAGCTAGCGTTCAGCCCCTTGTACTGTGTGTGTATGTGTCTGTGTCTGTGGAGTTCTGAACTCTGCTTGCGAGTCAACCTTATTACTTCCATCTGTGCACTGACAGTTTGAAGGCATCTCATAACTGGTTTTGATTCCTGGGTCAGGAAGATCCTCTGGAGAAGGAAATGGCAACCCAGTCTAGTATTCTTGCCTGGAGAATCCCATGGACAGAGGGGCCTGGCGGGCTGCAGTCCATGGGGTCATAAGAGTAGGACACGATTTAGTGACTAAACCAGCACATAACTGGTTTGTACACAGTTTTGCTTTTGCTTGCCTGTATGGGCACTGACATGTTGTAGGAACCTAGGCCCCCAAACCCTTGCATTGGGTAGGCATGCACTTGGCCCCAAGTAACAGGACATCCAGCTCACAGTAGCTTAAACAAACACAGGTTTATTTTTCTCATATAGTAAGAAGTCTGGAGCGAAGCAGCTGCCTGTATTGGTTTAGTTGCTCAGTGTTATTAGAGCTGGCATCTCTGCATTGCTCCTAGCCTTTCCTTCGTGTTTGTGAGATGCAGTTGCAACTCAAAAACATACAAGGCAGGTAATGTAGGGAGCAGGCAGCACCAACCATTTGCTTCAGGAAAGCAAGTCTTCCTAGAAGACCTTGTGCTCTTCCCTTCCACTGCTACCTCCAGCTCATCGCTGGTTAGGACCAGCTCATCACTGGCTGCAAAGCAGGCTGGGAATGTATCTGGCTGCAAGAGAGAAGGTGGGTGTTGAGTACCTAATCAATGAAGTTTGCTCTCGCATTTCAATAGACCTTATAATTTAATGAATAGCCTGAATTACAGAGTTGTGTAATAGATAACCAAAAAACTTTAAAGCTCAGGCGTCGTCAAATTAGACTAAACCATATATTTTTCTTTTATAACCCTTTTATAACATGCAGCTTGATCTCTTAAATATTTGGCCCTAAAATCATGTTTGAAAATATTCATTTTCATTGTCATGAAGAAATGACTTCTTAAGCAAGAATAAACCTCAATTCAGATCTTTTACGAGTGATCTCAAATTCCAAATTGCTGGATTCCAAACTAGTGAGATTTTACTACACTTCACTTATTTGAATAATGTTTATTTCTGCATCTATGCTCACTTGGATGAGATTTACAGAGCAGAACTCAAATAAAATTACCTTTTTCATGGAACTTTTACAAAGTCAGCATTAACTAGTATCATGTTTCAGTTTTGCTCAGTAGCATGCTTTCTTGGAAATACAAAGTGCGTTTAAAACAAAATTATGCAGTCTTACTTCAAATAGGAAAATCAACACATATGGGAGTTATGTTTCTACAAAAAGTCAATCTGTAGAATAAGAGAAAAAGTTAAAATAAACTGTGGAAAACAAGCAAATAATACTTTTTAAGGGTACCTAATAATGAAAAAAAGCAGAGAGATGAAGAACATGGCACCCAAATGCTGGTGGTTGTTCTTTTTGGGAGGTAGGATGTGGGTTGAGGGGACAAGTATCATCCATACTGAGACAGCTTAAATGTGAAAGGGACCCTGTTCATAATTACTCCAGGTTGAGAGATGCAAACTGACATAGCTTCAGGTAAGGCAGAATGGATAGTCACCTTCGTTGGACCTGGCTGGGTGTGACTGCAAGCTCAAAAATTATGGGTTCATTAATTATGAGAAACTTTTATTATTTGTCTTGTGTTTTGCTGGAATATTTTATTTTGTCTAGTTTTGTATTACATGTGTAATTTGTGAAGAAGTCAACCAAGATTTTAAAAATATGGACAATCCTAGGCTTGTACTTTAAAAATATTCAGAAACTCAGTTTTTTTCATCATTGCTACCACTTCATGTATCTACTTTTGTAGCTTATATTTAATTATTCATTCAAGTTGAGTAATACTTATTAAACTATATTATATAATAGATATGATACTGCTGTGTCCCTTAATCCTTATGATGACCCCATAAAGTAAGTATTCTTAGTCCAGTTAAAAAAAAAAAAAACTGCTAAGGTAAATAACTTGCCCCCAAATCGCATGGCTGGTAAGTGTTGGGGCTTAGAGTCAAACCCAAGTCCAGTGCTTTTCCCCTTGTTGTATGGCTATTTTGAATATTGCTTAACACAAGTTATCTTTATTTTTTTAAAACATGTACTTATCTATTTTGAATATTGCTTAACACAAGTTATCTTTATTTTTTTAAAACATGTACTTAAAATATGTGTTGCATTCTTAAATGTGCTTTTGATTACATTTCAGGGCCAAATTATTTTCTTAGAAATGTTCCTTTAATTTTATAATGGTATCAGTGGGAAAATAAAAGAGGCTGTATAGAATTTTGCTTTACTGCCAACTTCATGGGAGAGATATAAGAATTATAAGCCTAGGACTTGAAGACAGAAAAAAGTTAGCAATGCCAAAGCACTGTTGTCATCAGTAAAGGATATTTGAAAGTAGGAAAGCAGCTTTATTTTTAACAAGAGTTCTAAGAACCCCAACCTTTCCCACAGTACAGTACGTTGTAAAATAGATGTGATTAAAACAAGACAGTCTGTAGCTTGCAGAGGAGTTTAGTTCATTACTCAAGTCACAGAAATATTGTTAAATGTGACCTAACTTAGAAAGCAAGCACAATGGGAAATATGATAATGATCTCGTCTTTTTCACACCTTTAGATACAAAGTAATTTTTAACAAATTCCAGGTCAGTTCATCCAGTACTAAAATAAAGATGCCAGAAACAAGTAGCAGCTGTTTAACCCTGTACAACAACCTTGCGCAGCTGCTCAGGACAGGAGGCACAGATCAGCTATGCTGATAGGTTGTAAAGTGGCAACATTATTTGTGGGTTTTTTTTTTTTTTTGCCATCAGTCTTGAGTTCTCTGTTACCCACCTCTTTTAAATGAGCCTACTGAAAAATGCAAAATAGCTCAGTTCATTCATTTTCCTTAAATTCCCTTAAAACACGAGAACTGTAATTTGCTAATCATATTTCATCATTCATGACAATCATGCACAAAGATATGATTGGTGAAATGACTGTCTGTGTGGCTGTTATTGTATGAAGAAGATCCATTTTGGCAATGGAAAAATGTGTTGATCAAGAGCAATTCAGTGCATCTCAGATTCCACATAGGAATGTAGGTCTTGGGAGATATTTATTTTTATCCTAGAGCAGCTCTCAATTTTCTGTGACAACAATGAAGGCTATTGACCTAGATGTTCAAAATAGTGGATTAATCCATCCAGTTGGGTGAAGGCCATGGGAGTTGGATAAAAAGGAAACTCTTCACTGTGAGGCTTCAGTTCCGGTGGAAAAGGCCTCTGTTGGTGACTTGGTAGTAGTCCAACCGACTGGCATGCATGTTGAACAGTTAGGACTCTGTGATTCTTGACACATGACTAACCCATAATGCTACTGATGTGCTTGAATAGCACTGAGAGCCCATTCCCTTATTCAGAAGAGTAAATAGTATTTGTGAGCCATACCAGTTTGCTAAATGCGTCTATATTTCATTTGATCTCCCAACAAATTTAGGAGGTAGGCATTATTATTTCAGTATTATAAGGGAAGAAGCTAAAGTTTATAGAGGTGTAAGACTCTTGCTAAAGTCATACAACTAATGAAAAGTGAAAGAGTTAGTCACTCATCTGTGTCTGACTCTTTGCGACCCCATGGACTGTAGCCCGCCAGGTTCCTCTGTTCATGGAATTCTCCAGGCAAGAATACTGGAGTGGGTGGCCATTCCCTTCTTCAGGAGATCTTCCTGACTCGGGGATCAAACCCAAGTCTCCTGCATTGCAGGTGGATTCTTGACTGTCTGAGCCACTAGGGAAGCCCAACAACTGATGAACAGCCCAACTAAGTTTGATCTCCGGTCACTGGCTTCCAAGTTCATTGTTATCTCCTTTAGATTACACTGCTTCTCAATAGCTGGATACATACCAGAAAATCTTATGGATGAATGATAGGTTCAAAGACAGCCAGCAAATGGAAGCCTAAATTAAATTAGTGGGCATGAGGGAGTAGAGGGTCCATAGTCCTTGGATCAATAAGCAATCTGTATAAATAGTCTGAGCTCTTGGTGGTAGTTTGTCCAAACCTTCTCTCTCTATGGGTTCATATTGGGCTTTTCCCAACTTCTACCAGCTCACTGATACCCCAAACCCCTTTGCTGCCCCTGTGTTACAGGAAACTCCCTTGTTAATTACGGAGCATGTGTTTCAGATCCTGACTTCCTTGTGTAGACAGTCATATGGTTGGCTGGCTCAAAGTCTCCATTTTAGATTTTTCATTTCTGCCTTCTTCCTCCTATGACTTTTTTTTTTTTTGTAGTAATAGAAACTGTGAACATAATGAATGAAAACATGAGCCTGTACTGAGGAGAAGTCCATTCTGCAACATGTCTGGTGTGACATCCAGTTCTGTCCGTAGCACCTGAGTCTGTGTCCCATCTCTGTCCCTTGTTATCTGAGGAGCCTTAGCCCACTTCATCTCTCTAAGCCCTTGCTGAAAAATAGCCAGCCTTGTAGGTGTCCCATGAGAGCGATTTTGGATGGTGTAGACGACAGCAGTCTGGAAACTATACAATGCTCTAAAGATTTAAGATACCAGCTACCCTACAGATACTCATTCCCTACCCAATTGCCCAAAATATATAAAGTAACAGAAGAATCTGAAACTATTTGAGGACCTCTAATCCCAGTGGTAGTGAAAATTCTTTCCCTGGCAGGGTAGGGACTCTCGTCTCTGCTCCCACAGTATCTTGGGAGATACCCACTGAATTGTGTCTCTTTACACGTCTGCTTTCCTCTACTCTAGAACAAGGATCAACTGTGGTCTTCTTTTTAGCCACAGTGCTTAACATTCAATGTGGCACACGACAAGCACTCAATAAATGTTTAATAGTGTGGGTAATGTTTCCTGAGTATGTACTCTAGGTCACTGTTTTGAGCACCTTACATACAGGAGTATGCGGGAAATGTTGTGAGTTCAGTTCCCAATGACTGCAATAAGGCCAAGCACACAAATTCTCTCTGGTTTCCCGTGCGTATAAAATTTATGCTCACACTGTTCTGTAGTTGCTTAAGTGTGTAATTGCATTATGTCTGAAAAAATAATGTACACACACACCTTAATTAAAAAAAATACTCTGCTAAAAAATGCCAACCATCACCTGAGCCTTCAGCAAGTTGTTATCTTTTTGTAATAGCTGCATCACAGATCACTGATCACAGATCACCATCACAAATATAATAATAATGAAAACGTTTGAAATATTGCAAAAATTACCAAAATGTGACCCAGAGACATGAAGTGAGCCAATACTGTTGGAAAAGTGGCACCAATCGACTTCTTGACGCAGAGTTGACAGAAATTTTCAATTTGCAAAACAACAACAACAAAAAAAGCAATGTCTATAGAGTACAGTAAAGCAAAGTGTAATAAAATGAAGTATGTCTGTATATTAATTCATTTAATCCTCCCAATAATAAAATTTTCTTTATTTTATTGTTGAGGGAACTGAAGTCCAGGGAATTAAATAACCTGCTTAAAGTCATTTGGTCATTTAGTCATCACTTGAGACTGCTCCTAACTACGCTTTTCTGCCTTGAAGACATTAATACTCATTGCAGAAATCTAGATGGTAAAGACAAAGATGGCTATAAGAAAAATATTATTTCCTTTATGATTTTCTGTATAATCGTAATTCTGCCATCTAAACTAGAGGTAACTACACCTCACATGTCTCTGCACTCTGTAGGTGATATTTTGTATTATAGTTGAGTTTATCCTATAAATAATTGTGTAGCTATTTTTAACTTTTGTATGTCATAATCCCTTTTAATGACAAAAACATCCTTGCATAAACGGGTGGATCATTGTTTAGACACACTCACTGTCTCCTGTAATTGGGCACTGCATTCCCCCCCTGTTTTAAATGATTCTGTAACAATTTTTTGTGTGTGTGCTTACATTTTTTGTGTGGACTATATTTTTATGTGATTCATAGAAAAGGATATTCTTGAGATTTTTGATACACATGGCCAAATGACTTGCTACAAAGGTAGTATTAATTTACACCCTTTCCAGTAGGATCTGAGTGGGCCTTAGACATTAGAGAGGTTTTTGAAAGAGGAAAGTGTACAAACTTGAAGATTCTGAGTAAGGAGGAGACAGCCCAGGAAACAGTGAGTTGCCTACTTCAAAGTGTTAAGCATGGCTGACCTTTAACCCTCCTGCTCTTCACCCACTTAGAAGAAACGGAATTAAACAAAAGCTGCCCAAAGAGGAAGTGGGATTCTATTGTCTTAGGCTGCACCTCCATTGTCTGAGGATTGAATGGCTTGTTCTTGCTAAGTGTGGCAGGTCATTAGGCCTCAGTTTGTCAGCAGGATGATGACATGGCTTAAATTTCACTGAAGAATAATGAAACACATTTCACAGGCAAAGCCAGCCATCCAGAAAGTATTCTTAGAATTGTTTCTTGTCGTGTGTGCATGAACACGTGCGTGCTTGTACATGTGTGTATGTGGGATGGTGGTGGAGTGATGGAGAGGAGGGGCGGTCAGCTTAAGAAGAGTTGCCAGTAAGAGAAACAACTGATCAAAGGATTCGACTTTGCCATTTTTGCGGGTTTTTCCGAGCTTATTTTGTTAAATTTGGCACACTGCGGTGAATTTAGAGCACCATGCTGAGGCCTTTTCATTAATACCTGGGAGGCTGTCTCTAGCCCATGGCGCTTCAGTAGAGGAATTAGAGATATATAATTTACCCAGTGTCTAACTTCGTATCTTGTAAGATCCCGGTTTTAATTATCTGAGAAAAGCATTTACTTTTCTCTGCCTCTATCTTGTGCTCTGAGTGGGTCTCTTTCCCCACCTTCTCCCTCCCTCCTCTTTCTCTTCTCTTTAACTCTCTAGCAATTATGTCTTGACTGCAGGGCAATCATCTTTCCATTCAGGGACTCCATTTTTATTGTTTGTCTTTGCAATAACTATATTCTCCTGTTTATATCTGTTGGCTTTTTTAAAATCCCAAAGACTAAGTGTGCTTTGCTTACCTTGGGTAGCAAGAAGAAAATGATCTCTCTCAGTTTCAGAAAAATAGACCTACCCCCAATAGGAATGCCAGCCCTGGAAGCTACAAATTATTTATGCCCTTTGACACAAAGAATAAGAGTCACCTGGAGAGAACTGGTGGCATTGTTCTTGGGCATGTGAGAACTTTAAATTTGGCAAGGAGCTTTATAATTAACCCTATGGGTTTCAAAATCAGATAAACCTAAATCAGAGGACTGGCTCCACTTAATAGCTTGTGAATTTGGCAATGATCTCTGAGTCTCAGTTGCTTCATCTGTGAAAGAGGTATAAAGACGTTTACCCACCATAGTGTGGCTGGAAGGATTAAATGAGACAAATCGAGTGGACCGTTCAGCACAAGGCCTGGCCTGTGTGCTCCATAAATGGTGACTGCCATTATCTTGATAGCTATACCATCACTATTTGTTTGACTCATAAAATTTTTCTCTTGCTCTGTCCGATAGTAAGGACTCTTTTTTTCTTCCTAAATGTAGCCTCGATTTTTCTGTTAACCTCAAGAGATGAAAGGGAGGGGATATCTTTTCCCAGCAACCAGTTACTACTGTAATGAGAATGGCGCATTTGATGTATTTTCCCTCCTTTTGCAATTGTTTGAGAAACAGTTGTCTTGTTTCCATAGCTCACCCAATGGTGTTTGATTTGGGGGTTAACTGACCCCTAAAAGGATAGGGAAGACCATGGAAACCCCAGAGAAAATATTTACGAAGAAGAAAGCATCTAAGCTATAAATATGTATCTAGCTTGTAATAGAATCGCTCAAACCAGTGCTTTGCCGGCTAGATGCATGGCTGATACATTTTTACTCTTACATACTCAGTCCTAGGGTGCATAGTATAAAAACAATGCAGTATTAAAAATAAAAAAGGTACTTCCTGAAGATACACATGTTACAACAAGTTGTAGGGCATTAACAGCAATCCTGTGAAATGTAATTTGAGGCATCTGTTTTCAAAGGAGCTTGCCCCAAATCTGTGGCATACTTGATTCAAATCGGCTGCTCTGGTCTCACGTGTCTTCTTGAATTTTTTCTTTCGTTGCTCGGTTCGCTTGCATAGTTTTTTTTCTTTTCCTTTTCTCGGTGATCAATTTCCTACTTGCACAAAGCATCAAATCTTTTGAACCCTGGTTTCTCAGTACTTAGCAAAGCTTTCTCTTTCTATTCTGTAATTCTACAGGGTAGGGTGAAAAAGCAAGAATGCTTTAATGTCAGCAAGTAATTTTCTTTCTTTTTTATTTAATTTTTTTGGGGGGAGCCACATTGTGTGGCTTATGGGATCTTAGTTCCCTGACCCGGAATTGAACCTGGGCCCTTGGCAAGGAAGCATGGAGTCCTAATAACTGGACCACCAGGGAATTCCCCAGGAAGTAATTTTTTGTTGGTCTCTTTATTCTTTATCAAGACCTTAGTTCTTAGTTCTTCTTGGTGTTCCACTATTTTACTCCATTGACCCCCCACTCACTAGGTGGAAAGAACTGATCACAGGACAGTCAACTCACTTGATTATAGAACCCGGAGCCCTGGGTTAGGTGTCTGATTTTCATGTGGGGAACCCACCTTCCTCGCTTCTGCCGTCACAGTCTACAGAAATGCTAGTTGGGGCAGGTGGAGAGTGACTTGGGTCCCCTAAAGTCACGCCACCCCACGTGCCACCCACGCCCCCAAGAGGAAGGACTCAAAATGCTTAACCTAATGTAGTAGAGAAATGAGTCCTTTTTTTATATGCAGCCTCTTAGTGGGATGGAAATAATTGCCATTTTTATACATTTCTCTGCTGCTGTGTTTGAATACTTGGTGGTTGGGGTGGTGGGTGGATGGGAGGTACCCTTCCTCTTGTGGGTGAGAAATAACTCTGCAGAAAATGAGTTGAGGGTCAGGCTGTGTGTAAAGAGAAGGCATTTCAGACTCAGGACTCAACTCAGCTTGTTCTGGAAGGAGACAGCACAAATGCTCTGCGTAAAGAGAAAACGGTGTTGGGGGATTAATTACTGCTCATTATTTGATGGTTGGAGGTGGGAAGTCTGGAGAGAGACTGTCAAAAATAGTAATATTATCTAACCTTTCCTGAGCAACTACTATGTCTCAGGGCCTGTTCTAAATGCTTCCTGCGTGTTGACTCATTGAATGTTCACAACCTTTATAGGTGTTATTATACTTGTATGTATATCTGTGTGTTGAGGTCAAATTCACAGAACATAAAGCATTTGAAAGTGAGCAGTACAGTGACATTCATCATGGTATGCAACCACCCCCTCTACCTAGTTCTAGAACACTTTCACCACCTGGAAAGGAAACCCTGTACCCTGTACTGTGTTTGCTTCCGAGGGCTGCGGCAGCAAAGTACGACAAACTATGATGGCTTAGAACAGCAGTCTGGGGCTCCTAAATCAATGTGTCTTCATGACTGGGCTCCCTCTAAGACTTTGCTTGTTTTTGATTAGAGGATAATTACTTTACAGTACTCTGATGGTTTTTGCTATATAGCAGTATGAACCAGCTACAGGCATAGACGTGTCCCCTGCCTCCTGAACCCCACCCCCCTCCCCATCCCACCCCTCCAGGTTGTCACAGAGCACTGGCTTTGGGTGCCCTGCACCAGGCAGCAGACTCCCCCTGGCTGTCTTACATATGGTGATGGATGTGTTTCAGTGCTGTTCTCTCAAATCACCCCACTCTCTCTAAGACTTTGAATGGAGCCTTCCTTGCCTCTCTCAGCGGCTAGTGCAGCCAGAAGCCCTTGGTGGTCCTTGGTTTCCGCTGCATCAGTCCAGTCTCTGCCTCCCACTGCTCACGGTGTTCTTCCTGTGTATCCTCACGTTTCTTTCCTCTACGTGTCTGTCTCTATGTCCAAATTTCCCCTTTCTATAAGGACACCAGTTGTACGCTGGATCAGGGCCACCCGAGTGAATTTGTTTGATCTTGATCTCCTCTGTAAAAACCCTCTTTCCAAATCAGATCATCTTCTGAGGTACTGGGGGTTAGGTCTTCGATACATCTTTTCGAGGACACACAATTCAACCTATAATACCTCGTAAGCAGTTACTCCTCATTCCCCTCTCCTCCGGCCCCTGGCAACCTCCAGTCTGCCTCCTCTTTCTGTGGATTTACCTACTCTGGGCATTCTTATGAAGGAAATCAGACGGTATGTGACTTTCTGTGTCTGGCTTCTCTCACACAGCATAATGCTTCAGAAGTCCATCCATGTGTCGCCTGTATCAATACTTATTTCCCCTTATAGGTGAGTAATATTATACTTGTTTTTCAAATGAAAAAACTGAGGCACATAAAGGCTATTTAATGCATCCAGGATGACACAGGAAGGAGATATCAGAGGCGGGATCTGGACCCAGAAGATCACCTGAAAAGCCTGTGTGTCCTTGAGAAGCATTGCCTCTAAGGAGTGCAGGGGGAAATGAGCACAGGGAGGGAGCAGACCGGGAGTCAGGAGCAGCAGATGCCAAAGGCCTCTTAAGCATGGTGCCTGGTGTTCAGTTTTAGGTTCTTTCCTAATCCATGCTATGCACCCAGCTTCTCCATTCTTCCCAAACCTGCAGTAAACTCTTCCTCCCTGTCCTCCTTGGTATTAAGTCTGCCTTGAGGAAATAATGAAGGGTGGCGTCCAGAGTGGAGACAGGAATTTGGACTAAACCTACATGGGAAAAGAATTTGAAAAAGAATAGATACACGTATATGTACAACTGAATCACTTAGCTGTACACCTGAAACAAACACAGCAGTCTTAATCAACTGTGCTACAATATAAAATAAAAAATATTTTTAAATGACTTGGAAAATGTAAGCTCTGGACGTTTTAAAAATTCATGGATGTCTGACTAAGCTTTTTTATTGAAGTATTATGGGAGAGTAGGACCTTGTGGGTGAGGGGGGGCTGCAGGGTTTAAGGGCAGGACTACATAGGTTGGATGGCATCATTGACTCAAGGGAAATGAGTTTGAGCAAGCTCCGGGAGATGGTGATGGACAGGGAAGCCTGGCATGCTTCAGTCCACGGGATCGCAAAGAGTTGGACACAACTGAGAGACTGACAACAGCAACTATATAGTTTTGTGTAATTATCTTGATGTCCCCCAGAATATTTGATGTAGCAAAACTGATCCTGTCACCCTCACGACCTAGACCCATCATAGCCCCTTCACCTCTCCTTGGGTGAGTGGACCCTAAAGTGGGATGTGCCGCGAGAGAAGATGTACAAATTGTTTCTGTGCCAGGTCGGTTCCAGAACAGTCCAAAATCTTTAAAAATTGTGAGGGCCAGTTTGCCAAGCCAGAGAGCTGTGGTTCTCGGCGTGCAAGCCAAGACTGGATCTGAGTCCTTTCAGGGATGAAGGCAGCATCCTGGTTTCCTGGGGGTGCAGCAGAAGTTCATTCTGTCACTGTTCTGGGGGCCAAGCAGGGAATCAGCAAGAGCCATTCCTTCTGGAGGGACTCAAAGGAGAGCCTGTTCCCCTCAGGCCTGAGTGGGCCGGGACTAGTGATTCCTCTAAGTATTCAGTGATGGGAGGATCACAGTCATCCCTCGGTATCCACCAGAGGTTGGTTCCAGGACCCCAAGGACACCCAATCCACACATGCTTCAGTCCCTTACATAAAATGGGACTCAGTTCAGTTAAGTCGCTCAGTTGTGTCTAACTCTGTGACCCCCATGGACTGCAGCATGCCAGGCTTCCCTGTCCATCATCAGCTCATGGAGCTTACTCAAACTCATGTCCATCGTGTCAGTGATGCCATCCAACCATCACATTCTCTGTCGTCCCCTTCTCCTGCCTTCAGTCTTTCCCAGCATCAGGGTCTTAGTGTTGGTATATAACCTATGTATGTCCTCCCGCACACTTTAAATCATCTCTAGATTTCTTATAATACCTAATCCAATGTAAATGCTATGTAAATAATCGTAAACATAATGCAACTGCTATGTAAATATTTATCAGAGTGTGACAAATTCAAGTTCTGCTTTCTGGAACTTTTTGGAATTTTTTTTTTAAACATTTTTGATCCACGGACAGTGGCTACATTGGTCTGACCACGTTTGACTGCTGCTGCCCCTGCTGACAACTTGGGCTATGAGCTGCAGCTCTGGGGAGTCCCTGGGGCCACCAGGACATAGAGTCATTGCAGTCAGAAGGGCCCATGAGGTGTGGGGGGCTGGGTGGATGTGAAACACCTGCTGGGAACAGAGTTTAGCGGCTGGTGCCGCTGTGGAGTGTAGACAGAATGGTCTGAATATTCTTGTGGTTGCTACCTCAGTGGCTTGTCCTCTATTACATTGTGTAAATCTATATGCTTTTATCTTGTGATAATACCGGGGAGTTTTTTGCAAAATAACAAAGAAAAGAAAACCTCCAACCCAAACTCTTCCTGCAGCCTTGGCCTTTAGAAAAAAGTGCATGTTGAATGAAAAATTCAGTGCTAGGTATCCTTTGTTCAAAAATATGGATGGCTGTGAAACTTGTTAACATTTGTCAGATGCTCTCGGGGCTGTAATGATAGCACCGACCACAGGTAAACTCAGAAGACAGAATCTCATGGAAAAGTATCACCATCTATTTAAAAAAATTAGTAATTTTTAAAGACAGTTATGCCTGATGAAAACGATTTCACATGTGTAGTAGTGTTTTTATAGCACTCTGAGAAGTTTGACTTTTCAGTTAGGTAAAATGATTATTCTTCCAAATTAGTTTTGCTCAATTTTGACATCATCTTTTCTGGTGCCCATAGGAAAAGTAAAGGGAAATTTGTGAAATGGGCCCACTAGCTAAAAAATGTCACAAATATTTAAATGATGTAGTTTTATATCCGTTTCTTCCAGAAAAAGTCAGTTAATTTAAATAATGGCTTGATTATTAATATTATTATTATTTTTTAATCCAGTTCATGGGCTCAAAGCTTTTGAAAGATCATTTTGTCAAAGATTAAAGCATCTGATATCATAGTTTATCACTTCACTTAAAAATAATTCAACAGTGAAGATGGTGGTGGTACTAAAAATACCAGCTTCAGTGGAGCCCAGCATAATGGGAAAAAATAGTGTTATTACTAAATTAAGAAATCTGTGAAGCAGAAATGTATTTGGAATTAGCTGTAGTGCATTCAGAGATCAAAACTGCATCCAAACAAGCTGTGAGAGTCTACCAACAAAGTAGAAGCTATGGTTGACAGACATTGTAAATATTTTTATTTATACACAGAGAAACCGAACTACAAAATATTGGTGATAGAGCTGATGTAGAATTAAAAAGTGCTTCAGCCTGGCAGTATGTGCTTTTTTTTTTTTCTTTTCTGCATGTTCTTAGATTTTAGAAACGTTGGACCTTTGAAGTGCTGTTTTATAAATCAACTCAAGAATAATACAATACATAATGACTTTCTACTTGAATTTTTTTTTAAACAAATGAGTCCTCAAAATGTTGTTTGCCTCTTACTTAAAATAAGTTGGTAATCTTTTATCAAGTATTCAAGGAATGGTGAGCCAAAAGACCAGCTCTGGAAACTTTTAGGAAACTAATTATTGAAAACAAGATTTGTACCTACAAAAACAAAGAAGGAATTGAAGCAATCAAATAATTTAAAATTTGAGAGTAAATACTTATGCTTTGAGATATCTTATTTATGAGAAGACTATTTGGCTGGAGCTCTTATATTTAACGGGGCTTCTCTGATAGCTCAGTTGGTAAAGAATCTGCCTATAATGCAGGAGACCCCAGTTCGATTCCTGGGTCAGGAAGATTCCCTGGAGAAGGGATAGGCTACCCACTCCAGTATTCTTGGGCTTCCCTTGTGGTTCAGCTGGTAAAGAATCCACCTGCAATGCAGGAGACCTGGGTTCGATCCTTGGGTTGCGAAGGTCCCCTGGAGAAGGGAAAGGCTACCCACTCCAGTATTCTGGCCTTGGGGTTGAAAAGAGTTGGAGATGCCTGAGCAACTTTCACGTCTACTTGACTTATACTTAACTGGATGAGTTTCTATTCTGTACTGGAATGGAATGAAATTGTGAAAGTCTGTGGCTTTGTAGCATCTAAATTTGGCAAAACATTTTTTAAAATCGTAAAAGAGATAACTTACTTGATGAGTTTCATCTCATAAAATATTTGTCACAGTTTCCATGAATGACAAAAGGATGACACCTGTGAAAAGATTGAGACTGAAATAGTGACACATTTCAATTTAAAAAATTAGAATTGGGAATGTTTTCCATTTATCAGAATTACTTCTTCACTTACCAGATACCTCAGTACCTGTAGAAAGAATATTTTTCTTAATTAGAGATACTATGGCCAACTGAGAAGAGTTATTTTGTTACTAACCAGAGTTCTTAGCCTCCTCAATCAATAGAAATTGATAAGAGGTAGAACAGGAAATTCAGACAAGGCTTTACTGGGGTCCCTGCTGCAGCCAACAGATGGAGAACAAAGAACAAATCCCCTTGTTGGCTTGCTCACTCCCTCACTGAGCAGGGGTGAGGTGGTTCCTTATATGGGGTGAAGGTAGGGGTGTGTCCAAGGGTCCAGCACCAAGGGATAGCTTAAGTGGTCTTCCTGCCCCTTTGGTGGTGGTGAGTGCAGGGGGCAGGCCCAGTACCCTGCTCCTGGTTCTTCAGAAGTGGCAGTTGGTCTTTTGGTCTTTTTGTATCTTGTTGTCCATAAGTTGCCCTAACTGCAACTGCTGGCGGCTATTTTTAGTCCCATGTTATTTCTTTGTATTTTATTGTTCCAGGAGATGTTTTTCCAGGTGCAAGCGCTGCAGCAAAGGGACCCAGGTCCCAGGTCCCAAATCCATCTCAAATCGATGGTCAGTACGTGTTTTGAGGAAAAGGTTGCTGCCTTGCATGTGGGATCTTAGTTCCCTGACCAGGGATGGAATCCACACCCTTTGCAGTGGAAACTCGGAATCTTACCTGTTGGACTGCCAGGGAAATTGCAACAGTCTTAAATATCTCAATATGGAATGCAAGCTTGAAAAGATTACAGGCAATTTTATGAAAAAATAGAAATATAAATGTTAAAAATCCATTGTTTAGAAAAGTACCTGTTCCATAGTATTATATCTATAGATCTGACTTTAGAATTTATTACAATAAATGTTTATGAATAAGATTATTCTGCTTATAACTCATTAGATCTAAATAATTTTAAATGTTTTGCATGAATAGATGCTGTTTTTTTTTTTTTTAATTTTTAGAAATGATTTTATTTTTGAAAATAATTTTTGGCTGAAATTATTTTATGGGCCTACCATCATGATAAAACCAAATTGGCAATCTATGAATGCATACTTAAACGTATATTTTTTAAGTACTTAAAGCATATTTTTCATCCACTTTCAAAATTGTCCCCGGTGTGGAGTATAAATTACATAGTTACATAGTAGTTAAAAACAGAAGCCTATTTTTAGTGTTTTGTTTTTTTTTAATCCTGCTGTCTCATTTATAACTTGTGGCCATGTTCCACAGTCACCCATCCATTTCCGGATTCCTGAACACCAGGAAGAGAAGACTGATCACTACGTCCATGATTAGGAAGTAGTTTGTGCATTGGGCATTGGATGGTCTCACCAGCTCCTTCCCTGGTTCACTTTGACTTTTCTCTCCCCGAAGCCACACCATTCAGTGACTTCCATCTCTCACTCAGCCAGTCCTGGGTTGAGTCAGTAAGCATTTAAAAAGCTGTTTATTTTGTTTTGGTAATTATATTTGCATTCATTGTGTGTCTTTAACAAATCATTTTATTGTTTATTTACGTTGCAGTACATAGTTGCTTTCTGTGTAGAAGGAAAATGTAATTCGTTCAGTATGGTAGCATTCCGCACACAAGCATATTCACTAATGAGTTCATTAAGAGTTGAATAATTAGGTAATTGGTATATTAAATGCCCTATATCATGCAGAAATCCACAGTGAGTTGTTTCATAGGTGATTAGAAATATAGGTAATACAGGGAACACATTGTTAGTTTCCCCTTTACTGTAAGAGAATATGGGCTTTTGCTGCCCACAAATTCTCTACCCAGTGGAATTTCAGGTATGGATTAGACTTAGATAACAGGGGCCACTTGTATCTATTGAATGGTTTATTTTTTCCCCAGCTTTACTGAAGCATAATTGACATATAACACTGGGTCAGCTTAAGGTGTCCAGTGTGTTGATTTGATGCCCCTATACACTGCGAATGATCACCACCATAGGTCATACTGAGGGACTGTTTAAGATGCCAGGCACTCTTTCAGCCCTGGGGACTCAACAGTGAACACACAGTCTTTGTCCTTGTAGAGCTTTGGTAGCCAGGAGAAGGACACGAAAATAAACAAATAATATAAACCATGGCAGGTGGAGATGTGTGTTAAAGAGAAAAATGAACCAAGTGAGGGGGACAAGACAGATGAGGGAGGTGCTGTTTTATTTAGGCCGAGAAACGGTTCAGTGGAGAGACAGAGTGAGGTGGTGAAGCAAGCCATTGGAATATCTAGGGGAAGGGTGGCCGGGCTAGGAGGATGCCTGGGGGCTGGAGGAAGAGGGGAGGGGAGGAGAGGACAGAGGGTGGGTAGAGGAGATCTTGGAGGACCTTGGAGGCCAGAGTAAGGACTTTGGATTTCACCCTCAGTGAGATGGGAAATCTGAAAAGATGGGAATACCAGACCACCTGACCTGTCTCTTGAGAAATCTGTATGCAGGTCAGGAAGCAATAGTTAGAACTGGACATGGAACCGACTGGTTCCAAATAGGAAAAGGAGTACATCAAGGCTGTATATTGTCACCCTGCTTATTTAACTTATATGCAGAGTACATCATGAGAAACACTGGGCTGGAGGAAGCACAAGCTGGAATCAAGATTGCTGGGAGAATTATCAATGACCTCAGATATGCAGATGACACCACCCTTATGGCAGAAAGTGAAGAAGAACTAAAGAGCCTTTTGATGAAGGTGAAAGAAGAGAGTGAAAAAATTGGCTTAGAGCTCATCATTCAGAAAATTAAGATCATGGCATCCAGGCTAAGTTGGCAACTGGACGGAGAAGGCAATGGCAATCCACTCCAGTACTCTTGCCGGGAACGTCCCATGGATGGAGGAGCCTGGTAGGCTGCAGTCCACGGGATTGCTAGGAGTCGGACCTGACTTCACTTTCATTTTTCACTTTCATGCATTGGAGAAGGAAATGGCAACCCACTCCAGTATTCTTGCTTGGAGAATCCCAGGGACGGGAGAGCCGGGTGGGCTGCCGTCTATGGGGTTGCACAGAGTCGGACACGACTGAAGCGACTTAGCAGCAGCAGCAGCAGTCCCTTCACTTCATGGCAAATAGATGTGGAAACAGTGGCTGACTTTATTTTTCTGGGCTCCGAAATCACTACAGATGGAGATTGCAGCGTGAAATTAAAAGATGCTTACTCCTTTGAAGGAAAGTTATGACTAACCTAGACAGCATATTAAAAAAGAGACATTACTTTGTCAACAAAGGTCTGTCTAGTCAAGGCTATGGTTTTTCCAGTGGTCATGTATGATATGAGAGTTGGGCTATAGCTGAGCGGCAAAGAATTGGTTTTTGAACTGTGGTGTTGAAGACTCTTGAGAGTCCCTTGGACTGCAAGGAGATCCAGTCAGTCCATCCAAAAGGAGATCAGTCCTGGGTGTTCATTGGAAAGACTGATGTTGAAGCTGAAACTCCAATACTTTGGCCACCTGATGTGAAGAGCTGACTCATTTGAAAAGACCCTGATGCTGGGAAAGATTGAGGGTGGGAGGAGAAGGGGACAACAGAGGATGAGATGATTGGATGGCATCATCGACTCAATGGACATGGGTTTGGGTAGACTCCAGCAGTTGGTAATGGACAGGGAGGCCTGGCGTACTGCGGTTCATGGGGTCGCAAAAAGCCGGACATGACTGAGCGACTGAACTGAACTGAGATGGGAAATCACTGAAAGATTTGAGCAGAGGAATGATATAGCTTGGGCTTCCCAGGTGGCACTAGCGGTAAAGAACCTGCCAATGTGGGAGATACAAGAGCCGCAGGTTTCATCCCTGGGTCCGGAAGATCTCCTGGAGGAGGGCACGACAACCCACTTCACTATTCTTGCCTGGAGAATCCCATGGAGAGAGGAGCCCGGTGGGCTATAGTCCATGGGGTCGCAAAGAGTCAGACACGAGTAAATCGACTTAGCATGAAGCACACACATGATACAGCTTACATTTGCAAAGGATCATTCTGGCTGTGGTATAGCAAAAAAAAAAAACAAAAAAAAAAACACCAAACCCTCATAGTATGTGCATGTATGCACATCTGCTTGTGTATGTCCATGTATGTGTGTGCACATGATGGGGCACAGAAGGCTAGAAACGGGCAACCAGTGAGAAGACTCTTGCCAAGGTCCAGACGACACACAATGAAGGCTTGGGCTGGTCACACAGGGAGTGGTAAGAAACAGCAGATATATTTTGAGAACAAGGCTGAAATGATTTGTGATGAAGTGGAGGCAGGAGAAACTTGAAGCCTTTTGGCCTGTGTATGAGAAAGGAAGGAGGTGCCATCTTGCTGAGCAGGGGGAGGTGGAGAGAAAAGCACGTTTAGCTGGGCTGGGGTCAGGGAGGCCAGAGTTTGGTTTCCAAAGTACTAAACTGGAGTAGCCTCTAAGACATCCCAGTGGAAATGGAGTGGTTGATTACTTATCTCCCTAAGCCTGGTTACTTCATCCTAAGACTGGACCTGTTAATAATATCCACCTACTCTACCAGAGGATTACTGGGAGGGTGAAGAGTTATGAGGTTTAAAGTACTTTGCCAGAGCTCATAGTAACCACTCAAATGTTACTGTCACGAATATCCTTGATTAATTCACATTTTCTGAGAAAATGAATACAGAAAGGAAATACCACATACTTGAATGTAACACAGTCCATCCCTAGAGTCATAGAATGGGAGCCAGAAGTGATCTTTAGTCTCCAATAATTCCAACCCTCCTCTTAAGGACGGGAAGACTGATGGATGGCCAGGGAGCAGGGAGGCTCGTGGTGAATCTAGAATCCGGGTCCGGAATCCAGGGCCGCTGCCCCTGAGGTCTGCAGTCCTCCCATGACACAGTACTTCCCACGGAACATTTGCGCACCCACCCCCACCCCCACCCCCACCCCCCCGCCGAGTCTCAATTTTAAACATGCTTGCTAAAAACCCAAGATGTTTAATGCTTAGCCAGGATCCTCAGAGGTTTACTCTTCACAGAGCACGGGGGATGGCACCATGGTGAGGTTCATACCACCCCTTCTTCAGAAGTGTGAGACGTGGGAGGAGTGATCAAACCCATCATAAGCTCCAGGGGACCAGGCCTCAGCACCCACCCATGCATGCGAGGCTCTTTTCTAGGGTGAAAATATCCCAGGATGGGGTGGGAGATGGCAGGAGGGTTCAGGAGGGAGAAGAATATGTATACCTGTGGCTGATTCGTGTTGATGTATGGCAGAGGCCAGCACAGTATTATAAAGCAATTATCCTCCAATATTAAAAAAAAATAGAGGAAAAAAGATATCTCAGGATCCAGCTTTCTAAGTCACCTGGGCCGGTCCAGCCAGAGTGACCTGGAGGACCAGAGAGATGTATCTAGAAAAGTCAATGCTCCCGAGAGGTTTCTTTGCTTCTCATCTCACCATATTTCCTCTTGCCCTCCACCAACTTCTGGGTTAACGCTGCTCAGAAATTACACGTGTCTGATCATTTCCATTCATCTTCAGATGGTGATTAATGCATAATTTATTCTTGAGCCCTTTTGAGAGGCTGAAGTTTCTGCAGAAGGGCTTTGTGGCAGGCCTGGAAATGAGAGCATCAGATCCTTTTCCATTAGAGCCTGCAGCAGCTGTGAGTGCTGGAATGTTGGGGGTGGGGGTGGGTGAATACCCAGGGCTTTCTAACTCTTCCCAAAGTGGGGACTTTTCACCACTGAACCAAAGGAACCGACCAACCCCCTGTCCATGGGAAAGCGCTCAGCTGATCATGCTGACGATCTAAAGGGGCTCTCCTCCCTCCAGAAACTCTAAGCCCCGCCTTGTAGTTTAGCCCAGCGTATCTTGGGGAGTGGGAAGGTGGCAGGCAGCAGGCCCCAGCCGGTGCAGATGGAGTGTGAGAGGCCAGAGGGGCTGGACTCAGCTCAGAGCCCGCAACGCTGCTTCCCTATCCAGTATCCATTCTCCCCTCTCCCTTGGTGACAAGCGCTAATTTTGTTTGTTGCAGGAATGTTGCAAATTCCTAATGAGTCTATGAGATGCAAGATAAGCCTACTGAATGAAGCTTCGGGAGAACTCTTGCATTTCTGATTTTAAAAAAAAGAAGCACAGGGTCTGGAGTAGGAATTTTGATCCTGAAAATGAGAGTCCCAGACCAAGGATGGCAAAGCAGAAGGACACAGGAGCGTGGGACTTGGCCATCACTGCGGGTGTGCTGTCCCAGGTCCCTCCTCAGACCTCTCGTTGGGTGAGAAGACATCACCCTCTTGTACCTTCTTTGCCATGTGTTATGCCTGATCCTTCAGGGATGTTCTGCCTTTTTCCGCCTTCTGAGTCCTTTCACTGGGCAAACAGCTCTTGAAATTTCACATTGTTTCTGACCCAAACCTTCCACTGGGCAATACCCAAATGGCTGTTTCTTTCCTTTTCTTGTCTTTCCTCCCCCTCCCCCGCCAATGACCTAATCAGTGATTATCATTGTGGATATCTGAGAATGGATACAGATGAAGGAGAGAGGAGTAGAGGGCTACCGGAGTGGGAGAAAAAGGCCCCAGAGAACGGAAATCATCAAAAACAAAGCCTGGAGATACAGCTTAAAGAGCTTCATCATTATTAATTTAGGAAGCTTAAAGAGGGTTGGCGACAAGAAAAGGGCAGTAAAAAAAAAAAAATCCCAGTGATGAGCCTGCCAGGCAGAAGATGGTTCAGTCCTTCTGAGAGCCAGGCGGATCCCAGGCCTCTCATTTCCTGTTCCTCCACTGGGTTGGGGCGTGGGGGGAGTGCATGGTGCTGGCCGCAGGCCTCAGGGGGCAGAGGTGCAGAGCAGCCCTACAGAGGCTGCCCCACCCCCTGTGGGCTGTTGGCTGGGCTTGAGCAGGCTCAGTGGTGCTGGGTAGTCTCGTGGGGCACGTCTGATGGAATATGAAAACTATTTAATCATCGGTCTGGCCTGGACATTGACCAGTCAGAATGGAAATCACCTACCATGCTAAATCCGGGTGTAGGCAGGCGCCCTCTGCATTAAACCTGGCCCGTTTTGTAAAGATGCTGGGTTGTTGGGGGTAGACCACAGGTTTTAGGAGAGGAGTGGGCACAGCTTGAGGCAGTGGTTGGGAGATGGCTTGGGGAGGGATTTTCTTGGTCAACCAATATGCAGCATTTCAACATCTGAACAGCGAGTCCAGTTGCCCTGATGCACACTGGCTGAATTCCCGCCTTGGAGCATCATCCCTATAATTTGTGCTTCTGTGAGGACTGAACCACATTTGAGCCATGACATAGCACAGGATCTCTTTGGTGGAATCCCTCACTGGCTCTCGTGGAGAAAGTTAATTAGGCAGCGTAGGTGACGATTTCCAAGAGCCCGAGGGTCAAGCAATACCAAGGCTAGTTACCCTTGACCTTTCTGACTTCCAAATGTGTTTTTCCCAGTGGAGTGGGGGGCGCTCTGCCTTCCCTCCACCAAAGACAGCCAAAGACAGCCCTCTTTGGTCTCCTTCCCTCTTGGAGCTCTTATTCTTGATTCCCCGGCAGGTCCCGGGGAACTTTAATCAAAGGCAAGGGGAAGGCAGCTCATGGGTCGTCATTAGGATGATCGGATGTGAAATGACCACTGGATTGTTTTCATTTCTCCCAGACAGCAGCCTGGTGTTCCGTGCTGTCAGCTCATTAGAGGATGTCACTGAGAAATGCAAAATAGCCCTGTTCCAGCACCATCGGCCCCTTTCTAATTCCCTCAGCACAGGACATGAGAACTGGAGCATGCTAATCTGAGCTCATCACCTGGGCAGTGGTTACTGGGCTCACTCAGAGGTGGCTGCAGGGCTTTCAGGCACTTTTTTTTTTTTTTTTTTGCACACAGCAGGTATATTTCCACAATATATATGTCTGTGAGATATCTCTCTACCTCTCCTTCTACATCATTTGCCTACCTTATTCCCAAAAGGATTTACGGCCAGTTTCAACCTGACAGATTGTTGTTTAGTCACTAAGTCGTGTCCCATGTCTCTTTTGTGACCCATGGACTGTAGCCCACCAGGCTCTGCTGTCCATGGGATATCCCAGGCGAGAGTACAGAAGTGGGTTGCCGTTTCCTCCTCCAGGGGATCTTCCTGACCCAGGGATTGAGCCTGCATCTCCTGCATTGGCAGGCAGATTCTTTATCACTGTGCCACCTGGGAAGCCCTTCAACCTGACATTCTTCAGCTTAAACCTGAGCTAGGCAGCTCTTTAAGAAAAGAGAAAATAGGAGATAACAATTCCCTTGGTAAAACAATTCTTGACTTTAAACAAATGATATACTTTCTGACTTTTCAATATGATTTAAGCTACTTAAATTTATGATAAAATAAGAAGCCCTTTATTGCAGCAGAGAGCATTCTGTACGGCATCACAGTGCTTCTCATTTTTTCTCCTAAAATACCTTGATGCCCGAGGACCCCAGGGTCTAGAGGTAGCTTAGCGGGATCTACAGTGAGTAGGAATTTCTTCAGGGTAACAAAGTCTAAGTGTACGTGGTACTCTAGCATCCTGTTCTGTAGCCTGTCTGTCTAATAGGAAGTTTGTACCTGGCTTGTGATACTGCAGAGGTTCCGCTCATCCTCCCAGACTTCTGGCGGGGCTGACACTCCTCCCCAAGATCTGCCAGGCTTGCCTGGCACCTCTGCCTGTGAGGCTTGTTTTTCCATCTGCAACCCAGGAGAAGGGGAATGGGAAAGTCTTAGCCTCGGAGAGACCAGTGGCCTGGAGTTCAGACCAACTCTGGCATTTCTAGGCCTTCTTGGCTGCCAGAATCCAGACTCTTTTATCCTCAATATTGGATTCTCAGGACAGTCGGTTCCACTTCTGGGCCTGATGACCCAAAGAGAGGATCTGAAATGCAGGTGGATGTATTGCCAGCTTTCAAAAACTTCTAATGGCTTTAGGTTTGAGTTGGGGTGAAACCTCTTTCTTGCGTACAGTTGACCCTTGGACAAGGTGAGTTTGAACTGTGTGGGTCACTGATCCATGAGTTTCTTTCACTAAATACCTGTTACAGCACTGCATGATCTGGGGATTGGCTGAATCTGTGCATGTGGAACCACATATACTGAAAGCTGATTGAAGAGTTAAACTTGAATTTCCAACTGTGCAGAGGATTGGTGTTCAAGGGTCAACTGTAGAAATATTTCTATGTATAAAATAGGTCAGAGAGAAATAAAATATTACAAGGGCTATTTATGTCTTAACACGCATAATTAGATAGTGATTGCTAAATACCATTGTAAGGAAGTAAGGCTCCTAGGAGAAGTGGCTGATTTCAGTCCAGGGGAGTAAATATACAAGATGACCCTAGGGGATCTTGTCATCCTGAAATGTAAGCAAACTTTTCAAGACTACAGAGGTGTGTCAAAAAGACTCAGAAGCCTACCTGAATAAGCTCCACATATCCAAAGATGGGACAATTTAGGCATCAGCAAAGATAATCACTCAAGTGGTTGGAACCCACTCAGTTCCTTTATACTTCAAGTTATACATGATTCTTATAAGAAAAAAATCTTACTGGTCAGCTTTGGAAGAGTCTAGGAAATGACGTTATTATTTTGAAAACTGGTAAACGAAAGAATTAAACATTAGCTTACATTTACTCTATGAATCCTATCTCAGGGAAAGCAAATAGTTGATTAGGAAGTTTTTCTTTATCCCAGTGTTAGTGCTAATAAATAAAAAATGAATGATGAAATTAAAAATGTAACATTTTGCAGCCCCCCATGAATAAATGGATCCAGGCCAGGATGTCTCAACTTTGGACTATTGACATTTGGGGCCAGAAGATTCTCTGTGGTGGGGGACTGTGCGTTGTACAGCGTCCCTGACATGCACCCACTAGATTCCAGGGGCATCTCTTCCCCCACCTGGGATGGCCAAAGACGTCACGGGACATCGTCAGGTGTTCCCGGGGAGGACAAAATGCCCCTTGGCTGAGAAACAGCGCTGTAGGCAGGAATAACCGGTGGCTGAGACAACATCACAAAAGAGTGACAACCAGACTTCATGCGTCTCCTGGTGGAAGCACACGTCACCACCTTGGAGATTCTTACCAAATCAGAGCAAAAACAAAGTGGTCTGAACTCAGTCTCTGTTCTTTTGGGTTGACCAAGAAATTCATTCTGGTTTTTTTCTAGAAGATGTTACAGAAACCCAATAATTTCCATAGACATCTCTCTCTCTGTCTCTCTGTCTCTCTCTCTCTCTCTCTCTCACACACACACACACACACACACACACACACACACACACTAACCAGCATTACAAGAATGCAATCAGCAAAATCTGGACTGTGTCAAATGCTAAGGGCACATGACATACTTTATTCAGCAAAAAATTGTAAGGAACAAGCAGTGACACATGAGGAACCCAGAGATTGAAGGAGGGTTATAATAAGAGGCATATCAGTCAATCACTTTGTCAAGCTCATAGTTATATCCCATTTTAAACAAACTTAAAAACTATAAGATTCTTGAGAAAATTTAATGACATTGAGGAATTATCATTCATATTAAATTTTAGGTGTGGTAATGGTGCTGTGAATATGTTTTTAAAAGTCCCTCTCTTTTAGAGATATGTACTGGATAATTATGGATGAAATAATAAGAAGCCTGGGATTTGCTTTACAATAATCCAAACAAGGTGCATAGGGGAAATAAAATTGGGC
Source organism: Capra hircus (assembly GCF_001704415.2). NCBI lineage: Eukaryota > Metazoa > Chordata > Mammalia > Artiodactyla > Bovidae > Capra > Capra hircus. The sequence continues at coordinate 8,153,609 of NC_030830.1, read as the reverse complement.
ATATATTGATAACTGTTGACGATAGTTAATGTTCATTGTGCTTTTCATTTGTTTGACTATCTTCATAATAAAGGGTTTTAAAAAGTTTAAAAAAATGCACGAGCCCTCAGGGAAGTTCCAACATGAAGAGAAGGTGACATTCAGTCCATCCCATCTCGGGGTGCCTCCCAGGATCTGATGCTAATACACAGTAGTCAGGCAACGAGAGTTCCGTTTCCTGCCCTGGAGCCCGTGTCTGCATGGTGCTCAGGAGTGAATGGAGATGAATAGAAGGGTCAGCCCCATCCTCATGTTAATTAGCCATTAATTGCTCTAAGTAGTAGATTAACTGATTCACAATTTTCATAAATGTATTGGCCCTCCAGTTAATGAAGAGCCTAATGCAGTGCTTTTTGGCATATATCATTCCTTAGCAGGACTGGCATGTCCTTATCTCCAAACTACTGAGCTTGGCTTGAGAGGGCATGACAGCTGCTCCAATTTGGGGCTTGAGGAAACTGGCGTGGCAGAGAGTAGACAGACCCAGGGACACAGGCTGGAAAGGATAAGGATGTCCAGGTGAATTAATAATGAATATGCACTTCCTGTAAGCCTGCAGGTGCAGGGAGCCTTGCTGGGTCTGCTGCCAAGATGATGGTTTTGGAAAGTTAACTCTGTTCCATCCCCTCTTTCCCCGGCCCCTCCTCTTTCTTCCTTTGCCAGCCCTGGCCCCTCTGCACCCCCGCTGACCCCAGCCCCTCTGCCCCTCCTCAAAAGCGGCCAGCCCATCTGATGCTCCCAGCCCTGGGGGAAGGATGTGGGAGAGTGGAGAGCAAATGGCCTGCCTGCTTTTTGCTGTCTTACACCAGTTCAAAGGACTATACCCTTAGGGAGAAATGTCAGGAGAGGAGGCAGGCTCCCTGAGCCCGTCATTACCCCCAAATCTAGCCAGGGTTTTCCCTGAGGATAAGACAGAAGTAAAGACAGTGGGTAAGTGATGATCAGATAGAGAGGTGCTCAGCCTCCTACCTCCAGGGCTGGCTGCAGAGTGAGGCCAGGCCGGTGGCCTCAGCAGACAGTCCAGAGACTTCCACGGCCCTGAGTGGCACAGGCTGGACCAGGCTAACCTCCCTGCCCTTTCCTTGTCTGTGCAGAGAAGACTGGGGGGTGCCTGATGGACAGTGGTGAAAACTCTTGGTGGACCTGTGGTAAATGGCTGCCTCCCGCACCTACATCCAAACTGGTGCCAGCCTCTTTGACAAGATCTTGTGTTGTGCTGTTCCGAGTTGCTTCCAACTCTTTGCGACCCTAAGGACTGTAGCCCGCTAGGCTCCTCTGTCCATGAATTCTCCAGGCAAAAATAGTGGAGTGGGGTGCCGTTTCTTTCTTCAGGGCCTCTTCCTGACCCTGAGTCTCCTGCGTGGCTGGCAGATTCTCTACCACTAAGCCGCCTGGACTCCATGTAAAATGCTCTGCCCTCGTGAATGAGACTAGTGCCTTTAGAAAAGGGACCCCAGAGAGCTCCCTCCCCTCTTCTGCCCTGTGAGGTTATAGTGAGAAGATGGACATCTGTGAACCAGGAAGGAGGTTTTCACCAGGCACCTAATCTGCTGGCATCTTGACCTTGGACTTCCTGGTTTCCACAACTATGAGAAATGAATTTCTGTTGGTTTTAAGTCACCTGTATGGTATTTCATTATAGCTGCCCGAATGAACTCAGACGGAAACTCTAGGGTCTGTTCTCTCTCTTCCAGCTGATAGCCTATAGGTCGTCAACTTTTCTAGATACTATTGCAGAGGCGTCATGTGGCCTTGCTCCTTGTCTCTACTATCGTTGTCAAAGCCTTGGCTCAGATTGTCCTCAAATCTTAGTGGGGCTGCTTCACAGTCTGTTAGCTGGTATGCTCGACACTCATCTCTCTCGACTTCAATCTGCCACTGACACGCTGCTCCTGAGAGCAGGGCTGGTCACCTTGCTGTGTTGCTTGATGGTCACTCATGGCCCCCATCATGTCTGTGGCTCCCCTTTCTTTGGCATTCACTGCCCTTCCTGTTCTTCCTTTAGGCTGTTTCTCACTCTCCTCAATGAGCCTGGGCACACGGGCTTTCTCTCAGGGTCTGTTCACTGCTCCTCAGCCTTCCTTTGGTTTGGTTCCCTGGAATGTGTACATATACCTGTCTATCTGGGCAGCTCCTACTGAGTTGCGTGGGTTGAGCCTCCTTGCTGCCTCCTGCCTGAGAACTCCCTCTTTGCTGTTCCCCAAGCCCAGGCCCAAGGCTGGTGCCCTCCACATCACGCTCATGAGAATTTGTTCACACTTGGCTTCCTGGGTGGTGCAGTGGTAAAGAATCTGCCTGCCAATGCAAGAGACACGATCCTGGGATGGGAAGATCCCCTGGAGAAGGGAATGGCTACCCACTCCAGTATTCTTGCCTGGGAAATCCCATGGGCAGAAGAGCCTGGCGGGCTAGAGTCTATGGGCTCTCAAAGAGTCGGAAACTACTCTGAACACGAGCATTCTTACGTCACTCACACACTTTTTCTTTTCTCTTCAATTGTAAACTCAAGGGAAAGCCCACTATCCATTGTAGAAAATCTCCAGTAGCTAACCTGCACAAGTTGCTACGCGAATGACATCTTATCCACACAGAACATATCGGTCTGTGCTCACCTTGAGTGAGCTTCCTCACCGTATCATGGTGTGTAGACTAAAGGAGCCTTTGATTCCTGCTTAAAAGGACCGGAGGTGGAAGAGTTGTACTCTCAATTCAGGTATCCAGCCCAGCAGCGAGGCTACCTGAGTGAGACAGTGGAAGAAATTTTTATTGGTATAGAAAGACTCCGGAGTCAAATCTGCTGCGCACCTGATATTTACTCAGTTGCAAACAAGCCTGCTCTGTGTGAAAACAGAGGTCAACAAAGCAGATGTATTAGTGTATAGTTAGTCGCTTTGAGATAAATCACTTTTCCCATCTGTTCCTCTGTCTCCAAGGCCACAGCCTGGAAGACACAGAGGCAGCAGTCCCACCAATTCAGTAGATCCTTTCTCCTAACATATCACTAATCTAACTACTTTTCTCCACCTCCCCTGCCGATGCACTGCTCAGGCCACTTTCGTCTTGGTTCCAGATTGTTGCAATCTGTCCGGCTAACTTCAGGCCTCCCAGAAGACAGCACTTCCTTTCAACAGTTCTGTCCTCTCCAAGCCTGGGTTAAGTGACTTACTTGTATGTTCTTCTACATTAAACTGCAGCTATCCTAACTTTTCTGTTTCCCGCGTAAAACTTTTCTGTCTGCACGTTATTCTCACTGTCCACATATAAGAAGTGGGTGGTTACATTGTTATTGCACAAAGGAACTGCAAAGGTAGGGGTCAAAATATTCTAAAAACGTATATTTAAAAATCGTATTTACTCATTTTTACATTTTGGTATGAAAACACCAGCCTATTTAGTGAATTAAACTTAATTGGCCTCGGAAATAGATTTTTTCTTTCTGTCTTTCCCTTTGATTTTTCAGCCTCTTCCAACAACACAAGAGACGACTCTATACATGGACATCACCAGATGGTCAACACCAAAATCAGATTGATTATATTCTTTGCAACCAAAGATGGAGAAGCTCTATACAGTCAACAAAACCAAGACCAGGAGCTGACTGTGGCTCAGATCATGAACTCCTTATTACCAAATTCATACTTAAATTGAAGAAAGTAGGGAAAATCAATAAACCATTCAGGTATGACCTAAATCAAATCCCTTATGATTATACAGTGGAAGTGAGAAATAGATTTAAGGGACTAGATCTGATAGATAGAGTGCCTGATGAACTATGGAATGAGGTTCATGACATTGTACAGGAGACAAGGATCAAGACCATCCCCATGGAAAAGAAATGCAAAAAAGCAAAATGGCTGTCTGGGGAGGCCTTACAAATAGCTGTGAAAAGAAGAGAAGCGAAAAGCAAAGGAGAAAAGGAAAGATATAAGCATATGAATGCAGAGTTCCAAAGAATAGCAAGAAGAGATAAGAAAGCCTTCTTCAGCTATCAATGCAAAGAAATAGAGGAAAAGAACAGAATGGGAAAGACTAGAGATCTCTTCAAGAAAATTAGAGTTACCAAGGGAACATTTCATGCAAAAATGGGCTCGATAAAGGACAGAAATGGTATGGACCTAACAGAAGCAGAAGATATTAAGAAGAGGTGGCAAGAATACACAGAACTGTACAAAAAGGATCTTCACGACCCGGATAATCACGATGGTGTGATCACTCATCTAGAACCAGGCATTCTGGAATGTGAAGTCAAGTGGGCCTTAGAAAGCATCACTATGAACAAAGCCAGTGGAGGTGATGGGATTCCAGCTGAGCTATTTCAAATCCTGAAAGACGATGCTGTGAAAGTGCTGCACTCAATATGCCAGCAAATTTGGAAAACTCAGCAGTGGCCACAGGACTGGAAAAGGTCCGTTTTCATTCCAATCCCAAAGAAAGGCAATGCCAAAGAATGCTCAAACTACCGCACAATTGCGCTCATCTCACATGCTAGTAAAGTAATGCTCAAAATTCTCCAAGCCAGGCTTCAGCAATACATGAACCGTGAACTCCCTGATGTTCAAGCTGGTTTTAGAAAAGGCAGAGGAACCAGAGATCAAATTGCCAACATCCACTGGATCTTGGAAAAAGCGAGAGAGTTCCAGAAAAACATCTATTTCTGCTTTATTGACTATGCCAAAGCCTTTGACTGTGTGGATCACAATCAACTGTGGAAAATTCTTCAAGAGATGGGAATACCAGACCACCTGACCTGCCTCTTGAGAAACCTATATGCAGGTCAGGAAGCAACAGTTCGAACTGGACATGGAACAACAGACTGGTTCCAAATAGGCAAAGGAGTGCGTCAAGGCTGTATATTGTCACCCTGCTTATTTAACTTCTATGCAGAGTACATCATGAGAAACACTGGGCTAGAAGAAGTATAAGCTGGAATCAAGATTGGTGGGAGAAATCTCAATAACCTCAGATATGCAGATGACACCACCCTTATGGCAGAAAGTGAAGAGGAACTAAAACGCCTCTTGATGGAAGTGGAAGAGGAGAGTGAAGAAGTTGGCTTAAAGCTCAACATTCAGAAAACGAAGATCATGGCATCCGGTCCCATCGCTTCATGGGAAATAGATAGGGAAACAGTGGAAACAGTGTCAGACTTTATTTTTGGGGGCTCCAAAATCACTGCAGATGGTGACTGTAGCCATGAAATTAAAAGCCGCTTACTCCTTGGAAGAAAAGTTATGACCAACCTAAATAGCATATTCAAAAGCAGAGACATTACTTTGCTGACTAAGGTCCGTCTAGTCAAGGCTATGGTTTTTCCTGTGGTCATGTATGGATGTGAGAGTTGGATTGTGAAGAAAGCTGGACTGTGAGAGTTGGACTGTGATGCTTTTGAACTGTGGTGTTGGAGAAGACTCTTGAGAGTTCCTTGGACTGCAGGGAGATCCAACCAGTCCATTCTGAAGGAGATCAGCCCTGGGATTTCTTTGGAAGGACTGATGCTAAAGCTGAAACTCCAGTACTTTGGCCACCTCATGCGAAGAGTTGACTCATTGGAAAAGACTCTGATGCTGGGAGGGTTGGGGGCAGGAGGAGAAGGGGACGACCTAGGATGAGATGGCTGGATGGCATCACTGACTTGATGAACGTGAGTCTGAGTGAACTCCGGGAGTTGGTGATGGACAGGGAGGCCTGGCGTGCTGCGATTCATGGGGTCGCAAAGAGGCGGACACGACTGAGCGACTGAACTGAACTGAACTGAACCTAACATGTAGGCTTCCCTGGTGGCTCAGTGGCAAAGAATTTGCTTGCCAATGCAGGAAATGAGGGTTCAGTCCCAGGGTCAGGAAGATCCCCTGGAGAAAGAAGTGGTAATGCACTCCAGTATTCTTGCCTGGAGAATCTCATGAATAGAGGAGCCTGGTGGGCTACAGTTCATGGGATCACAGAGTTGGATATGACTTAGCAACTGAACAACAGCAACAGCTTAACATATATTGAGAGTCGTGTCTCAGGCATGGGGATAGGGGTGTGTGCATGTCTATACTTTTTCTGTCTTTCTCACAGGTTTTCATCAGTTAGGTGGGGATAATAATTGGGTCTGTTAGCAAATAGAGCTATAAAGAGTGGATTTCCAGCTTGAAAGAGTGTGCTCCCCTTAGCACCTGGGTTTTCACTAGAAAGGTATCCATTTCCTGGAAAGACTAAGTCAGGTATTGCCAGTGGTTTTGAAGTCTTCCTAATCAATACAGTTATCCATCCATCCACTCATGAGGCATCCAAAACACTCAGAAGAAAACTCCGAGTTTTACATTGTTAAAGAAATAAGGTCAAATGTTATATTTCAAAACCCTTTACAAGTCACTCTCAGCAGCCAACCTCTTCCTTTCTATCCATGTGATGATTTCCAGCAACTTGATTCTGCTTTCAAATTGAATGGGAGGAATTTTTATGAGATGAAGTAGCTTCCTGAAATTAAAAGTCAATTTGAAAGAAAAGACTTCATGAGAAATGGCACTGGAGACAAAACAAGGTTTCTGAAAAAGTGGTTTTTTCATATAGGAAAGTAAAAATCAAGTCTTAACTCTCTCCTCTCATTAACCATGGGTAACATTTCCTGGATGTTTGGAGTCATTGGTCTAAGATCTGTGCAAGCAAGCTTTCCAATCTCTGCTTGCCTGGAAGCGGCTTCAAAGACAGGATATCTGGAAGAGGACTCCATGGCTCCAGGAAACTGAGTTGTGGAACTGGGTATCGGTGACAGCTCTTGTGAACTGCTGAGACTTTGCAGAGGGAAGGAGAAAATATCTTTCCTTCTTCCTTCATCAAACCATGTGAAACAAATTGAAACAAGATGTTGTCTATTCCCATGATGTGGGTGAGAAGCACCTGTCACAGAAGATGTGACTTGAGTGAGATCTGAGAAGACTGCTCAGGGGCAGAGAAAGAGGAGAAAGGAGCTGGAGGAGCATCAGCAAGGGAGGGAAGAGCCTGCGTGGAGGGGTGAGGCAGGGCGGTGAGACCCACAGGTGTGTGGACGGAGATGCGGAAGACCGAGCCAGGAGTCAGACAGGCGCCCTGATTCCTCTGACCTCAGGAGAGCCTGACAAACAGAACAGCATTCCCTTTGGTGATTAGATGCTAGAAGACCACAAGGAATTTGGAGCTGGGGCCGTGTCAAGTTCATTCTCTTCTATTCAGCAGGCTTATTTGGTTGGGGTCAGAGCATACAGAGTGTGGACCCGAGAGATGCTGGGAGGTGCTGACCCCATGGTGCACTGAGAGAGTTAAAGACATCTTTGTAGGAGTCAGTGTTATGGGTTGAGCTGGGTACCCCTACATTTCATATATTGAAGTCTTAACCCCTAGGGTTTCAGCATGTGACCTTATTTGGAGTTATGTCTTTACAGAGGTAACCAAGTTAGAGTAAAAGCATGAGGGTGGGTCCTGATCCAGAAGGATTGGTGTCTATGTGAGAAGGGGGCATTTGGATATGGGGACACGCACTCAGGGAGGATGCAGTGTGAACATAAAGATGGCCGTGTGCAAACCAAAGATGGAAGCAGGAAACACGTGCAAGTCTGCCAACACCTGGACGTCGGACTTTTAGACCCCAGAGCTGTTTCTGTTGTTCAGGCCACCCCATCAGTAGTGCTTTATTGCAGCAGCCACAGCAAACCAATGCACTAGCCAGCGCCAGCAGCCTCTTCTTTCTTTCAGGGGAGCGTAGAGAAAAGAAGGATTCTTGAGACTCTGCGAAGCAATGTGGTTTTCTTCTATATAAGACCTGGAAACCCCAATGGCGTTTACATCAATGAAACAACTGGCCCATATCTCGGCTGATTCATTGATTTCTGCCATTTTAGCAGTGTTTGTTGGCCCATAATAATTATGCATTTGATGCAAGATCTGTTATAAACTGACTAAATAATCCAGCAGACACGGGTCAGTTCTGTGCCTGTTTGCAGAAAAACACCAGTGAGCTAGGCTGAGAGGCTCTGAGTGAGAGCTGTTGAGTCTTCCCTGAGGCCCCTGTCCATTCTATGGCTGGTCTCCCTGTGTCTCTAGCCATCGTCACTGCTGATTATGAGCTTGGAGGAGGATATAAAGTGTGGCACCAAAAAGGCTGCCCAGGGTGATCTCTCTCTCTATGGGGCTGAACAACACCTCTTCATTGGATTCCCTCCATTTGAAGAGAACAAACTATTAGAACAAGAACAAGCAACCCTGTTTCCTTCATTGTTAATATGATTCCTTGAAAGTGTTGCTTTTCTTTCTTTCCTTATCCTTTCCTCCTAAAAAACATGTAGAAAGCATGAATGCAGATTAGAATACAATTATCTTAATAGTGAATCAGTTCACTGGATGTGCCAAATTGATGCTCACCCTAGGAATGACCTGGCAACAGCATAATAAACTATTTGTAGGAGAAATGTTAGAGACGGGAGGAGAGTGAGTGAGCACATGGGTTAGAGAAGACCCACAAATGTGGCCAGTGCACACTGAATTTGGATGAGCCCTGTACCCTCTTCGGCTGACACACCCATCAAAGCTCTCACCCTTTTCTGTGGCTGCTTCTCTAAGGATGTATCCTACACTCAACATTTTTTCTAGGTCTCAGGTGCAATGCTGTGTTTCCTATCTCTGTTACTCAATCAGGTCCCGCAGTGTTTAAAATTCTGATAGGTCTATTGAAACAGTCAATCAAAGTAATAAAAAAGGGAAAAAGTGTTAGATGGAAGCCAAAGGTAGAGAGACATGCCTACAGGAATGAGCTCTGTAGAAGTAGGTGGTTTTGCATCATGTCGTGTTCCTCAAATATTCTCTTTCAATGGTCTTCCCAAATTGTTTGCACAAAAGACCTTCCCACCCATCAGAGAGAGGTCCCTGAACCCAGATCCTTGATTTTCTAGCTTCGTGACTTAGGCAAGTTATTTTTAACCCCCTCTCCTTTTTTTTTTTTTCTTTTGAACTTTTTATCTTGTATTGGGGTATCGCTGATTAACAATGTTGTGATGGTTTCAGGTGAACAGTGAAGGGACTCAGCCATACATATATGTGTATCCATTCTCCCCCAAACTCCCCTCCCATCCAGGCTGCCGCATAACACTGAGCAGAGTTCCATGTGCTATACAATAAGTCCTTGTTGGTTATCCATTATAAATATAGCAGTATTTTGAGTCTCAGTGTTCTTAGTCTTCAATCTTAACCTTCAACTTTAACCTCGACCTTGAAGTAGACAAAACCCATCCACCGCAAAGTGAAAAAAATAAACTGTAGCAGATTCACTTAATGGGGTATTCTGAAGCTATGGCAAATCTGAGCAAACTCCGAGAGACAGTGAAGGACAGAGGAGCCTGGCATGCTGCAGTCCATGTGGTCGTCAAGAGTCAGACACTACTTTGCAACTGAACAACAATGGACACGAGAAATCTACAACCACACACAATGCACAATACAGCTACACAAAACAATAAGGATGAATCTCACAAACATAATGTTGAAGGTAAAGAAGTCAGAAAGAAAAGGGTATGACACCACTTAGATAAAGTTCAAAGCTTGATGAAACTAATTCATGCTATTCAAGGTTGGGCTGGTGGTTACACTCAAGGGGGTGTGACCAGACAGGAGCAGGACAGGGCTGGACATGTCTCGTCTCTTGTTCTGGGTGGTGATTACTTGGGTGTGTTCATTTTGTGAAATGTACTGAGTGCTATGCTTTAAAATGTGTGTAATTTTCTATATATGTTATACTTTAATAAAAAGTTAATTTAAAAAGACAGATTATAATAGTACCTAGCTCATAGAGAGAAGAAGGTTAAATGAAGTAACAAATGAAAAATACCAAGCCATAGTAAGGGCTTAATGTGCATGCGTGCTAAGTTGCTTCAGTTGTGTCCAACTCTTTGTGACCTCATGGACTATAGCCTACCAGCCTCCTTGGTCCCTGGGATTCTCCAGTCAAGAATACTGGAGTGGGTTGCCATTTCCTATTCCAGGGCATCTTCCTGACCTAGGGATCAAACCCACATCTCTTATGTCTCCTGCATTGGCAGGTAGGTGGCTTCTATACCACTAGCGCCACTTGGGAATGTTAGCAATTGGTTATTGTTATTATTCTTGTTTTCCTGATGAAGGGTTGGGTGACACTTAGTTCCTTTGTCATATCAGGGTATGCAGTGACACTCCAGGGTTTTTAAATAGGAAGGCATATAAAGTGCTCAGTTCTTTATCAGAGGCAAGCCCTTTTACATCGTGTCTCATCCAGAATTGCACATCCCAGTGGACGAAAAAATAAAAGAGAAAAGTCAGCCCAAGTACTCTGACTCGGGATATGATTTGCCAACTATTTTTTTTAACGTTGATTAAAAACACAATACAAAACAAAAACCTACCCTGTGTCCTCCTGAGTGTGCAAAATAACTTGGCAGAAAGAAGAGGCGGGTTTCTGCTGTTCTTAAACTGGTTACTTCCTCTCATTTCCTCGTGGGATAAAAATAGCAGTTTAATCTATTGACACATAAAAGCCTTTCAAAGTACCAACCGCATTTGGAGCTGTTACCCTTCATTGTTGATTTTCTGTAATACAGATGTTTTTGGCATAATGTACGTTCCACAATGTCCTCCGTCAGCTCAGTAAAGAAGACAAACTGCGGCCTGATCTTGAAAACAGGGCCTCTCCAGAAGCCAGCTGACATAAGCTCAATTGGGCTTCACCCATATAAAGATTTTAATAAACAAACCTTGCTGGTCAGCATCCTACCTCGGCATATTGAAACATATCACATGCTTTCTGCTCCTCTTCATAGTTTGCAGCTTTTGCACAAAACAGGTCCTGAGTTAACAGAAGGCAATGAGTCTGAACGGGGGTGGGGAGGGGAGGAAAATGCCTCTTCTCTACAGGCCATGAGAGAGCCACGGTGTGAGAGCATTAAACAGTGGGCCTGCAGTGTGACCCCAAGTTCAAGTCTGATGGCTCAGAACTGCAACTTCTGCAGCCAAGTCAGCACCAACAACCGTGTGGGCATGCGTGGATCTCTTCCTGCCCTGGAAGGTCTCCCCATGTGCGTCTCTCCCTGGATCCCCCTCTCCTCCTTCCTATCCACGCTGCCTGGAAGACTCTCCTGCCATTTTGGCTTTTCCTGCATCCACCAAGCCTGTTCCTCTGGCTGGTGAGTCAGGCTCCTTGTATTCCAGTCCTGGCTCAGCACTTTAGACCTCTGTGACTTCAAACATCTCGCTAACCTTTCTTAGCCTCGGATGTCTCATCTGTAAAATGAGGATCATAGTGGACCTAACTCATAGGGCTCATAAGAGAGTTGAATGTGGTTGTGGATGCAAAGCTCTTAGAACAGAGTGTGGCCAGCACATAGTATGTGCTCAGTAAGTGATGGGTGTTTTTCAGTTCTGTTCCAACTCCGTCTCCACCCACATTTACACAGTCTCTTCTCACACACAAATTAGAGAGGCAAACCCATCATCCAGAGAGGCTGCAGGCATAACCTCATTTTATTTCATGCTGCTTTATTATGCTTCAAAGGTATTTCGGTTTTTACATATTGAGATTTGTGGCAACTCCACATTGTCAGATGATGGTTAATATTTTTTAGCAATAAAATTATTTTAAGGTAGATACACTGGGTTGTTTTTTTTTTTTTTTTTTGGAAGATGTAAGGCGATTGTACACTTCGACTCTAGTATAGTGTAAACATAAATTTTATATGTATCAGGAAACCAAAAAATTTGTGTTTGCTTTACTGTGGTAGTCTGGAATCAGACCCACAATATCTCCCAAGATCTGCCTGTAGTTAATTGGATTCAGGGAGTTTTAAAACAGGAACATTAATTCTTAAATCAGGAGCAGAGTTGAGGAGCTAGTGATTTTCTCAACTTTGGCTGCACTATTTGAAAGTTTGTGGCGGGGAGCTGTCCTGTGCCGCGCGCTTAGCGGCATTCCTGAGCTCTGCCCGCCACCTGCCAGTAGTGCTACGTCCCCACCCTCCCCCAAGACAGTCAAAAAGATCTCTAGGCTCTGTCAAGTGTCTCTTTGGGGGCAAGAGTCTCGTTCCTGGTCGAGAATCACTGGCTAGATCAAGATTCCAGTTGTGAGCTATTGCAGCAAGGCATAATGAATGAACTGGGCAAAGAAGACGAAGAGTTGAAATTAGCCTAAGACAAATGCCTTCCTTCTGTTTCCCATAGAGCTTCTTAGAATTTCCACCAAGAGGAGTGGAAGTCAGATTCAAGGCCCTACTGACCTATCTTGGCCCCCAGGCATTTTTTCCTATGTTTATCAGCAATGCCTTCCTGAAAACTTCCGTCCTACAGGGATGTGTGAAAGTCGAACAAAAGAAGAGGAAGGGATTCCATTCCCAACAGGCTGTGAAAAGGATCAAGTTTCTAGTCATCCCTCTGCTTCAGATCCACTCTTTGAAGACATGTTTACAGCATTTCATAAAAGCTCCTTCATTTTGTTATTTTTCTTCACCAGTTTAAATCTAGCGAGTGTTTAGTCACATTGGACTGCCCCATTTCTAGCTTTGTCTTGATCGTGTTAAGTTTACGAGAATGACACTTAAGTGCTTTCATTTTTCCATTTCCCCACTTATTTTTATAAAACCATAGGGGCAAAATGCAATAAAAATTTCAAATAATTGCAGAAACATTGCTGTGCAGATAAAAATGGCAACACTTGCCAAAACTCAACTTTTGGCTGACAGCACTGCCATGCAGTAAGCTCAAAATGTTCATTTTTCCGCTGATTTATAAAGATCTGAATTTGGCATGCAAAAACTGGTGGAGAGGTGTCAGTGTAAAATGTGTGAATGGATGGGGTAGAGCATTTTCGATTTATAAAAGTTGAAAACTACTAGTAATAATGACAAGGTGAAATATGGGCACTGGGTCACCGTGTATATTTTATATTCTTAATTAGATCATAAGTGCTTCAAGGGGAAGAAAGGACTTTCAAAAAAAACTCTGCAGAATCCTCTTTCATATGCATTCAATAAACACTTATTAAATTCTAATTTAATGAGTAATGGAAGGAATAGAATTAATAGTTTCTTCAAGATAAGGATGCATTGCTTAAGGACTTCTCAGATTTTTAGATCCCAAAGTACTTTGTGCCTGGTTAAGGGATGTTGTATGTGTTGTATATAGATAAAAGTATATGACTTCCCTAGTGGCTCAGATGGTAAAGAATCTGCCTTCAATGCGGGAGACCTGGGTTCTATCCCTGGGTTGGGAAGATATCCGGGAGAAGAGAATGTCAACCCACTCCAGTATTCTTGCCTGGAAAATTCCATGGACAGAGGAGCCTGGTGGGCTACAGTCCATGGACTCTCAAAGAGTTGGACATGACTGAGAGACTTTCACTTTCACTTTTTCTCACCTATAGATATCTATAAATAGATCAAGTGATCCATCTATCTCTACATGGATCCATTGTGAAATGTAAATTTTTATTCACTAATTTTATTTGTTGGTGCTCATTTCCATGTTAATCACGTTTCTCCTGGAAATTAATATCAGAAATCAGCTTGAACTGGTTTAAGCAAAAAAGAAATTATAGGGAGGAGGTTGAACATTGCACAGAATCCAGGGGCTGAGAGGTTCCTTGAGAGAATATCATGAGGTCTCGGGGAGCCAGGAGGAACCCAGAGAGGCCCCTCTTTGCATCTCTTATCTTTGTTCTCGGGCATCTGTCCCATTCCCCCCTCTTCAGACTGACTTTCTCCATTTGTAAAAACACAGGAAGATGACTTTCTTGTAGCTGTAGAATTTATTCCTCCTCTAGACCCAACCAGCCCAATTAGCCTGGCCGCCTTCATCTCAGTTTCAAATTGCCAGGAGAGACAGTGTGATTGGTCATGGCTGGAGTCAAGGTCCATCCCTGGGCCAGTGACTTATGACTAGTCTAAAGGTGGGTGGAAAGGAGTCATGTGATTCAAACATGTCTTGGAGCTCAAGTCTGTGGTGGTGGGGTGTGATTTTCAGAGAAAGAAGATTAAATTCCCAAAGACAGACAGCCTCAAAGATGTATCACATGTATGTTTATGAAGTATTATATTGAAAATCTTAGGCACACGTCTAACAATGTTTTTGGTTCACTTGTCTTTCTCTTGCTACAACACATGAGTAAATTTGAAGTGTATTTGTTGACTAATTGATCAGTCTGAGAGCTATGATCAACTGTAAAGTGAAATAAATTTCTGAAATTTCAAATTTGTGAGTTTGGTAATCGTATGACTTTGTCTTCTGGATCATAAGAATGTCATTTGTCCATGAAAATGAAGTAAGGTGTGTGAGTTTCCTTGGGGTGCTGTAACAAATCTCCACAGTCTTGGGTGGCTTTCAACAACAGAAATGTGTTCTCTCACAGCTCTGGGCAGGGACTAGAGCTCCCTCAGAAGGCCCTAAGGGAGAATCCTTCCTCCTCTCTTCCAGCTTCTGGTGGCCTGAGGCATTCTTTGGCTGTAGCGACATCCTTCCAGTCTCTACCTCCATCTTCCCGTGGCCTTCTGTTCCTCTCCACGTGTCTCTCCTCTTTGTGTCTCTTAGAAGGACACTCATCCTCAGATTTAGGATCCACTCGGACAATCTAGGATGATCTCATCTCCAGATTCCTGACTTAATTACATCTGCAAAAGCCCCTTCTTCAAATAAAGCCCCACTCACAGGGCTCATGAGTTTGAACAACCTCTGGGAGACAGAGGAGGACAAGGGAGCCTGGCATGCTTCAGTCTATGGGATTGCAGAGCATCGGCCGTGACTTGAGCGACTGACCAACATAGGCCTCAGCGCTGTGGACCTACCATTATGGACCTACCATTATGAAGACCTCCATTTAACCTGCTGCATAAAGTGAGAACAGATCAACCTATAGATCCTCTTGCACTTTGGTCTGATTTTGCTCACATATTGCTTAGGGCAGTGCTGTCCAAGAGGTGGCAGCTGCACTGGTGAGTCTTGAGATTCAGAACCCTAGTCCTTGGGCAGGATTGAGAGTTGGAAGGACACAGTGGACACAGTCTGGGGCAGAAGGAGCCCATACAGGGGTCACCCTAGGCTGACGAACAGGAGGTCAAGCTGACATTTTCCTCAATGGGATCTGTAGACATCATTCACCCCTGCTTTTCTCTCAGTTCTTTGAAGGATGGAATCTTTTGCATTTTCTGGTAGGCTGAATTAGGAAGGAGAAATGGATTTGGACCAATATTTGTGGCAAACTCACTTGCATAATGGAAACCAGTATCTGGCTGAGGTCACCCTGATCTATAAGAGCTGGAGAAGGTCAGCATTAATCACCTTCTTTTAGCTGAAGTATGAGCTGGGGAAACTAGGAGTCAGCCAGGTCAACCCCTTTCATAATATTTCTCAGCTGTATGAGCAGGTATGTGGAGGTATTCCCCTTTGTAGTATTGACGATATTATAACAATTATTTTTATTTATCAAAATATTATACCCAAGACTTAACATGAGTCGTGTTTTAGAGCAAAGATTGGGATCTGTATTAGAGTGATTTCCAACTGCCACTTATTCGGGCAGAAAAAGTTCTTTACTGGGAAGAGTCACCAAAGCATAACTTTCTAGAAAATTTTGCTGTTATGCTTTCAACTTTCTCTGGACAGCTGGTGGACCATTGTCAGTTTCCTTAGAAATCCTCTTCCAGGACATAATTCTTTTTTTTCAAAGATAATAGCAGAGGACCATAGATAAGGGCTGATTTAGGATGATTATCTATGTTTTATTCATTGAGTCTCAACTTAAAAAAAAATCAGAAGAAAAATCATTTTACTATAAGATACTACACATTTTTTAAAGAAATACAGAGCAAAAGAGTCATTCTAACAAACAAAATCAAGTTTTATTTCTAAATTCCAGTACTCCAGTTAATTTGCACATGGCCTACTTGTCTGTCTCCTTTGTATCTGTGTGTTTCAGTTTTCAAGGATAAATACTATCCACGATTAGCATCCTAAATTGTGGAAGGTTTTACTACCGAAGAAAATCTCTGCTGTGAAGTAGGAAGCTTCTAGAATCACTTAACAAGGTGTGTGTTTGTTTTATCTCCACTTGGCCTCCTTATTATCCCAGATCATCTTCCACCTGCCTCCTCCCCCGCCCCCCTCTCTGCCACCCCTCAGGAAATTTAGGAGCAGGCTTTAGGATTGTCTGTTCACAAGTGGAGGGAAGCACTTGCTTTGCTTCCCCGTCTCCTATACAGAGTGCTAAATGTGGGGGGCTTCACATGGGAGCTCAGATATGGCCCCGCATAACTAAAATATTAAAATGCTTAAACAACTCAACAGTGAAAGAGTGAGCTTGCTTCTTGGCATCCATCCAGGTTGTCGATTTGTGCGCAGATACGTAGAAGCCTTTTCAGGGAGCCATCACTTCTGTCCACGGGTGAGCCATTTCTGACTCTGAGATGCTCTCTGCTCAGACTTCAGAAACGTTACGCCCCCAGTGCACTGTTTTACCAGATGTCTGCCCTTATTTTTAATATTCAGACAGACATATTTGTGGCGGAGAGAAATTTCTCCAGGGAAGACATCTCCCTTGTTCCCCTTGACACTCCCCTTCTTCCATCAGTTTTCATTTTTCTGGTTAAGCAGATTCAGTGGCAGATGAGCACAAAGAGAGTGACACTGCTTGGAATATGGGAATTATCAGGCAAGTGTGCCAGGGAATTCTTGAGCGATGGGACTTTTCCGATTTTTTTCATGTTGTGTAAGAATGAACTATTTGCTTTTCTATCTAATTTATAAGATTAAGAACATCCAGGGGGCAGGAGCCATTCATCTTGTATATATAGTGGCAAACTAGGATCCAGCATCCAGTGCCTGAGGAACAGTCAGGACTTCCTGGATGAATCATTCAATAATCCTGAAGTCGTAGTCGTCGTCCTTCGGTAGCTCAGTTGCATCTGACTCTTGGCGACCCCGTGGACTGTAGCCCGCCAGGCTCCTCTGTCCTCCACCGTCTTCAGGAGTTTGCTCAGACTGATGTCCATTGAGTTGATGGTGTTATCCAATCATCTCATTCTCTGCCACTCCTCCTTTTGCCTTTAATCTTCTCCAGCATCAGGGAATCAGCTGTTGGCACCTGGTGGCCAAAGTATTGGAGCTTCAGCCTCAGCAACTCCGAAGCACAGTGTTTCAAGTTTGACTTTGGGTGAACCACATCACTAGAAAAGGGTGTAGTGGGTTGAACGATGGCCTCCAGAAAAATGTGTCCATATAGTAAACCTAAGAACCTGGGAATGTGGCCTGACTTGGGAAAAGGATCTTTGCAGAGGTAATTATGTCAAAGGTCTCAGGATGAGATCGCCCTGGATCATCCAGGTGACAAGTGTCCAAAGATGAAGAAGACGAGAAGACACAGAGAGAAGAGGAGGTGGCCATGAGAGGCGGGAGGCAAAACTTGGAATCATTCAGCCACGGCCATGGAGCACTTGGCACCACCTGGAGCTGGAAGAGGCGCGGAAGGATCCTATCCTGGAGCCTTCGGTGGGGAGCATGGGTGGCATCTTGGTTCTGGATTTCTGGCTTCCAGAACTGTGAGAGAGGACATTTCTGTTGTTTTTAAGCATCCAGTTTGCAGTCATTTTTTGTTATGGAAGTTCTAGGAAATTAACCCAGAGAGTAACCTGCCTTCAAGAAAAGCCATTAAAACCAGCACATGATGCTGGGCTTATATTGGGAAGAAGAGGCAGAGGGGAGGACGGCTGGACTCCTGGTGGCAGAGCTGTGGCAAAGGGACGGGATTGTCAAGAGAGGCTGGGAGGGAGGATCTTAATTTCCAGAGGCCTTGAGGAACTGAAAGAAATCTCAGCCTCAGCTAAAGAGTTGGAATAGCAGGAGCTTATCACATAGGTGTGATTGTGTCATTAAGACCCAGAGTGTGCACTGTAATACAAACTTAAATAGACCAGAAAAAAGCTTCTAGACTTTGCCCATAAGGAGGGAGAAGGCTCAGTGAGAAGCTGAGTGTGGGTCTGGGAAGGGCTGCTGTTTCTCTAAGCCAGGCTTTTGAGAAACCGGCTTTTGCTACTAACAGGGGTTGAAAGAAAAGGATGCAGACAGAGAGGGTTTAGTCATCCCAAGGAAGCGAACGTAACTGTGTGGCTTGGCCCATCTGTTCCCAGGAGTGTCTGCGCTGCCCAGCCTGGGTCACTCTGCACACAGGTGGGGGGCCCTGCATGGCACTTTGAAGAGCCAAGCATCCTTCTTCAGAGACCAGAGCAACACACGGCCAGGAAACGTTAAAATGTGCTGGGACCAGGGCCAGATCGGAGAGAGCAGCCTGTGTCTCCTGTTACTGAAAACAAATGCAAGGCATTTGAATTTTGTGCAGCTGGGGAGTGGGCAAGGGGGGAAGTGTGCAGGACTGACTCTCAGCAGACCTGGGCTGTTGCTCGAGTCCACCTCCCAGTGGCAGCAGGTACTCTGCAGAAGGAGCTCAACTTCCAGGAGGCTGGCTCGATCCCCTCCAGCATTGATAACCCTAAGAGTCTATGATTGCTGCCTGGATGTTGAATGAACCACCTTCATCCGTGGAAAAGTTTTTCTTACTGAGATATTCAAACCAATATGAAATGTTTTCTGATATAACCCCCTTCCTACCCAAAATGTAATGTAATGTAATAGAATAGAATGAAAATGGAACATCTGTTCCTAAGAAAAGGGCTACATGGTCATAGTTGCTGTTCAGTCTCAAAGTCATGTTTGACTCTGAGACCCCATGGACGCTGCAGCACGCCAGGCTCCCCTGTCCTTCACTATCTCCCGGAGTTTACTCACAGTCACATCCATTGAGTCAGTGATGCCATCCAACCATCTCATCCTGTCACCGTCTCCTCTTCCTGCCTTCAATCTTTCCCAGCATCAGGATCTTTTCCAAAGAGTCAGCTCTTCACATCAGGTGGCCAAAGGCTTGGAGCTTCAGCTTCAGTATCAGTCCCTCCAATGAATATTCAGGGTTGATTTCCTTTAGGATTGACTGGTTCGACCTCCTCATCAATGAATGGATGTCTAAGAAATGAATGAGTAAAAGTTGTAAAAGGATCTTAAATATTTTTACTAATACTCCAAATCTCGTTTCCATCATTTATTGTACAATAACAAAATTTTATTTTATTTATCTGTCCTCTTTAAGTCAGGAGTTCCTTGTAGATGAGGCTCATGTAACTTCTGTTTTTGTCCCCCAGATCTGCTAAGGTAGTCCATTGCCCAAGGAGATGGTCAGTTAGCGTAGTATCGATTTCTATCATCTGTCCTCCATACTCTCCAGAAAACCAAAGGGGAAGAGCAGCTAGAACCTACTTAGGGGGTCACTGTGCTCTGCCCTTCAGTGTTTTTCACTTCTTCCTTTCAATTCAGGTACCGCCTGACCTAACTATTCACGTCTTGTTCCTTTATTTCATGGAAAGAGATGAGAATGACAAATTGTTTCCAAACTCTCCTTATTTCGGTGTAAAAGGTCTTTATTTCACTTGCAGGAACAGGCAAAAATTATGACCCTGTGTATCTTCTTGGGGGAGGTTGCTAGTCTTTTCTTAAAAAGAAACAGATTACAAGACAGAGAGAGAAAGCTCAAAACGACAGCTGGAAGCCAGGCCAGGTAGCAGCAAAACCCTCCATCCACCTGCCTGAAGCGGTGACAATACCTAGTAGAAACTGACTTGAAGCCAGGCCTGCCTTGCTTTGACTGTAGCCAGTGTCATTTCTGTGTAAAATTCTCAACAATCACATTAACAAGCCATTTAACAGACGCTATAACCACCCTGACATGCGAGCGTTCTCAGATTCCTCCTTCTGTGACAGGCCCTCAATGAGCATTAAGATTTAATGTGATTGGTTTTGGCAGGCGGCATCTCCCCATCTTCCTGGCACACCCCTCCATGCCCTCCATCACCACTGAGACCTATGGGAGGGACACCTGTTATCAAGGATGCCACCAGATTATGTGCAGGACCGACACGCACCCGCACTCACCCTTGCTCACACATACTGTAGTTATGTGCCTGGAAAACACAAAGACAGCAAAATGGTGCTGCTGGCTAAGATGAGGCTTTCACTTCTTCAGATTCTGCAGGTTTGTGTAATGAACTGGAAATCAACACACTCTAAAAATCAAGGAACCATTAGAAAATTTACTCCTTGTTTGAATTGGTGGACACTCATTTGTGTCAAGGAAATCCAGAGGACAGGAGAGCCTGGCAACAAATTCATTCAGTCATCTGTTTACCCATTCATTCATTCATCTGTTTACCCATTCATTCATTCATCCATTTATCCATCATTCATTCATTCAACTGACAAGTCCCAGATATTGTGGTGTTTGGAGATGGTCAAAAACATTTTCTGCCTCCATCCTCCACCCTCCCCCTTTCACACCCAATCCAAGAAATGAAGTAGATATACATAGAAATAATTTTAACCATATGAGAAATTCTGGTGTCAAGAGACAATCAAAAGAATAATATTTGCGCCTGATAACAGGCACAGAAGAAGAAGCACATCGCTGCCTGTAGTCAACCAGGAAGCCTTTTGAAGAGGGTGGTGTCTGATTTGAGTCTTAAGGAGGAAAGAGGCGTTTGTCAGTCTGGGTATAAATTAACTTGACTCTGTCATTTGTCCCTTTTTCTCTGATTGGCATACCAGTTGTCAAGAGCAAGAGCTGTGTGTCCAGTTTCTTTATATACCAAGAGTCTGGCGCAGTGCCTGGTTCACAGTAACCACTTGCCATATTTTAGCTGAATAAAGGAACAAATCTATAAATGACTAGTCCTGAGATCCTTTATGTGGCATACATTGGCAAGTCAGGGTCAAGATTTTATTTTGGTTTTAGGTGACGGCAGGCAGGGCAGTGTGGCATGTGTGAGTACACAGTGACTGGGGGCCCAAGACGCTGTCTGCATGGAACCAGATGGAAGGTGACCCCAGATCCAACCACCAGTAGACAGTCAACTATTGATTACCACCTGTGATAATAGAAGACCACCACCAAGTCACCCCTCTGGCTTGGGAGGTGGACTGCCACAGGGAAAGTCTGCCTTGAGGGTATTCCCTATGGAAGTTCCTCGGTGACCCTGCCTCTCTCTCTCTAGGTCCTGAACAGTGTGTGGAGGACCAGGGGTCAGCCACAGCTATATGGATCAGAATGATGGAAAAGGCAACAATGACAAATGATTCTTTCTTTCTAAGTTCCCCTTTCTTCTGTATCGCCCATTGATCTGTAGAGCGTGATCTGACCTGTAGAGAAGGCTCAGGAGGGTCAGAAATGTGATGTTTGCTCATTCAGCCTCATTTCTTAGCCTGCTTGCCAAGAATTCCCCTAAAGGAAAGGAGAGAACACTACAAGGGTCGTCCCCTTAGCATGAAGTAGTCAGGTTTGTCTGGGATTTTAATTAAGTGGGTTGAAAGATGTGTTGAAACAAGAAGAGCCAAGGCTAGGACTCAGAAAGCTTTTCTCATTCAAGCCCAATCTTGACCAGTGAATGACCTTGAACGAGTTATTTAACTTTGGGGGGATACAGTTTCCTCACCTGTTTCCAAAATTTAGCACGCAAACCATTACTCATTTTCCTTGACCAGACACTCAATATGCATGCTTAACATATAAGTTTAGCAAATATAATTTTCTAAGTAAGAATAAAGAATATATTTTTTCAAAAGCCTGGAGCCTGTGGCTGTTTTCCAAACTGCACATTATTTCAACCATTCCCACATTTATCAGTATCCCTGGAGTGTGTGCTATTTCGAAAGGGATAGAGATATTAAATGGTGATATTCTATAGCCAAAGTGGAAGCATTAATTGCAGTCAGTCTCTGATTGTTCCCAGCACCTGCCTTTCCCACAGAGGAGCCAGGAGCCTATATGTCTGATTTCAGAGATGCAGGGAGGTGCTGAGCTCTCTCATGTATTAGCTGATACCTTTCATGATACAACTGAATTTAGAATTAAAATGGCAAATATGCCCTTATAACATTGGAATGAAATCAATGATGATTATTTTTAATTCATTTATTGTTGTGTCTGACTGTTTTGCAACCCACAGACTTGTAGTCCACCAGGTTGCTGGGTCAATGGGGTTCTCCTGGCAAGAATACTGGAGTGGGTTGAGTGAAGGACAGGGAAGCCTGGCATGCTGCAGTCCATGGGATCGCAGAGCTGGACATAACTGAGCGACTGAACAACAGCAAATATATAAATGACTGATACTAGACCCTATCCTCCTCAGAGTGTGTTTAAGGTAATAGTAAGGAAAAGCCCGAAGGAAAAGAGGGAGAGTGATGGGAATTGCAAGGGGGGCAAAGGCAATGGGAAGAGGGATAAGACCATGGAAAAGGGAGAGTGAAGTTTCCAAAGATAAATTCTCCATTACTTCTTTCTCACTAAGATTGGACAGAAACCAGTGGTGTAGGATCCACTTTCAGAGAATGTCATACTCTCCGTGCTTTATGACCCAGGCTAGTCTTTAAGAGCTGGACACTACTTCCACAAAAATCGGATAAAGCTGCCAAAGAAAACCTAAAGATCTTGAGAGATTTTACGAACCTAAAATAATTATTTTATATCAGGCATTTTATTTTCTTGGATATGAAGCATATACCCTCACCATTGATCATTTAGACGTCACAACAAAGCATAAAGGAGAAAAAAGCTTTCTTGATTATGTTAGCATCGAGGCACTTTTTCTTTTTTAATTTTAAAGGACATTTTCAGGATGGCATCCATGGCAATTTAGACTGAGGAGACTACAAAGTCACCACGGCAAAGACAGACGCAGGGCCTACACGTGCTCCGTCAGCAGAACTGGGGATTTTTCTGGGAGGAGAATATAAACTGTCCACCCCATGTATATTCAATGAGGTGTGCGTGTATCAGGCAGAGAGCCTCTTATGTTCACTCACCACTTCCTTTTTCCCACCTGTATTCCTAAGCAGTGGGTTAACCTGAAGAGTCCATTTGCTTCATTCAAACTGGAGCTGATTTTTAAGTTAGGTGAAGACTAGGAGTAACGCACATCAGATGTACTCTGGGGGTGTGTATGTTTCCAGCTCGAGCGTGTGCCTAAGTTTTTGTATTTGCACAGATCTCAAGTAACCAAATTAGAGATACAGCGGGTTGAGAAAAGCTTTTTAATCAGCTTGCACGTGCGTTCCCATCCTTACGACTTGCAAACGAAGCCTTTCTTCAAAAACTAAGTCAGGTCTTGCGTGAAGAATCCAGAAGACTGGGAGAGTTTTTCCAACACCGTGTGCTCAGCCCCTGAGAAGTGGGAAGATGTTTGGCTATGCCCATCTTGCTTCCGGCAAGGCCTCCTTCTCCTGGTGGTTTCAGAAAGCGGCTGACGGCAATAATAAATATCATTTGCTGACACAGAGGCCTGGGGCTGCGTTGACCACAGGAGTCGCGGTCCCCGGGACGCCAGGACTGCTCACAAAGCGGGCATTTATGAAGTGGTTGGCTCTGCATTAATTAATTCCCCAGCCATTCAGCAACAGTAACAATCCCTTCAATTAGAGTCCAGGCCCAGGAAAGCCCTGGTGTTTATTGGAAGTGACATCTGCATAGCAAAGTGTGACTGTGTTAATACGGACTGCACAAAGGGACCGAAAGCCCCGGTCCTGCCTGGCGCCTTCCTTCTTGTGTAGCTTTTGAGGAAGAAAGAAGACTCTTGTAGGAATGTTCAGTTTGTGCTTTTTCTCTTTGGTGCTTAGCTTGTCAGCTGATAATTTTCTTATCTGCTTCTCCCCCGGGGACGGGTTAGTCCTGATGCAGTGAGTTCTTTCGTGTGTCCATGGAGTATTAAGGGGACCTCAAATGACCCAGGGCCCTGGCTGGCTTCGAGGGGCCATAGGCCAGGGCTGACACGCACATGGATGTGGAGCCCACAGGGAGGCCCGGCAAAGCTTGGCATATTTT
This sequence comes from Capra hircus, assembly GCF_001704415.2. Lineage (NCBI taxonomy): Eukaryota > Metazoa > Chordata > Mammalia > Artiodactyla > Bovidae > Capra > Capra hircus. The sequence continues at coordinate 8,129,638 of NC_030830.1, read as the reverse complement.
CTCCTCGTAAAGAAAGAATTTGGGGGCCGACCAGAGAATTAGGGTTCCATGGGCCTTAGTATTATAAAAGCTTAAGAGATGGGGGAAAATGTAGAAAGTGGAGCTGATTGTTAATTCCAGACATCTAGTCTTTCAGAAAATGGGGAAAACATCTAGTCTTTCTTTAATCCTGTTTTATTGAAGTATTCATGCCTAGAGAATCCCATAGACAGAGGAGCCTGGTGGGCTATGGTCCACAGGGTTGCAAAGAGTCAGACACAACAGAAACGACGTAGCGCGCATACGTCAAAGTATAATTGACATACGGAATTGTGTAAGTTTAAGGCGTACAGCGTAATGATTCGACTTAGATACAGCAGGAAATTTGTATCTTTTGACCACCTTCATCTAGTACCCCCTCTGGTGACTACAGATAGGATTTCCTTTTCTGTGCGTCTGTTTATTTGAAAACATCTACTCTTTAAGGTAATTCTCTGTTACATACACTGCGTGCAGGCGGTTTCTAAATAAATGTTTGAGGGCAGCTGACTGATGGGTTGATGAGACACTTATCCGCTTTCTCCCCGAGCTTGTTTAACTGCTGAGTTGCCCAGTTACTTGGGCTTTTTCAGCTCCAGTTCTCTCAGTCCCTTGCCTCGGTATTTGCCTCTGCCGATAGCACCGAAGATGTACCAGTTTACAGGTGACCATCCCTCATGGAGCTTCCTTGGCTCATTGTAAGGTTTTGCTGCTTACACATCTCAGCACATATTCACTAGTTGATACGTTCTTTATCACTTTCAAAGTCTTTTTTGTTTCTGCTTGCACTTTTAGAAAGTAGAATTTTTAAAAGTTTTACCCCTTCCTAATTATACACCAGGCTAGATACCAAAATGATGAAGGAGTTCCCCTCACCACTAGGAGAGAGGATTGAACATAAACACGTGCACAGTAACTAGAAGGCAGGATTATAGACAGGCTGCTGCTGAAAGAGACACACGAGTAAGGGTGATGGGGCTCCCAGGGAAAGGGTGGTCACAGCTGCCTGATCCATCAGCAAAGCCTCCCTTAGTCTTGAAAGAAGGTCAAGGTCTTGAGATGTAGAGGAAGGGGCTTCCTTGTCAAAGGCAACGGGGAATTATCTCAGGGGGGTGTGTTCTAGGAGGAGCGAGGCGTTCACTTTGGGCTAACACAGAGAACTGGACTGGAGAAGCAGGTGGGACCTGAAACGGAGGACACGGTCAGCCAGTGTGAGAAAAGAAGTCTGTAGGTATTTAGGCAGACATGGAACCAACCAGAACCGGAACCAGGGTTTTTGTTCTAGAGAAGGAGAAAACAAGGCTGAAGCTAGGGTGAAGGAAGTGAGGCACCTGAGGTTAGAGGTTTAAGGAGCTGCTCTCACAGACACAGATGGAGCACTTGGGACCGGAGGAGAGGGGCACCTCTCGGCTGTATTTCCAGCCTCGCCGGGAACTGGGGGAATGGGTGGGCAACAGATTTATTACTAGGGCTGTATATTTAATAGATTGCTCTGAAAGCTCTATTTAGGACAGACTGGCAAAAGTAGGGATGAGGAGTGAGCTTGTGTACATGTTATAATTAAGAGTTAAATCAGACAGGAAGACGTGGAACATAAAAGGTGAGGAGCAGTGTAAGAGTTCTTTTTAAAAAGTTAATGCATAGAGACCAACAGTCAGAAGAACTGGCTGATGCTCAACACTCCCATAATTGCTAGCACTCAGGAAGTGCTCACCAAGGGCCAGGAATGGTTCCAACACTTTACATGTATTAATTAATGATGATGAGAGAAGCCTCCAACCCAGAGGCCAGAGAGCTGAGTTCTAGTCTGCTGCTGCTGCTGCTGCTGCTGCTGCTGCTGCTGCTGCTGCTGCTGCTGCTGCTAAGTCGCTTCAGTTGTGTTCAACTCTGTGCGACCCCATAGACGACAGCGCACCAGGCTCTGCCATCCCTGGGATTCTCTGCACTAACTAGCTGTGGGCGTCTCTTTGGCTCAACTCAATGACTTGTAAAATGACTGAGTTCCTCTAGACAATCTCAAAGTTCCCCCAGAGCTCCGAAATCCCCTGTGACTCCTGATACACATCACTGTCTGTTCCCCTAGAGAGAGCACCCAAGCCTTGGGGACTCCAGTCTAGGACTATTCAAAGTCCCTCAGGTCAGGGGTCTTGGGAGGTCAATCCCTCCATCCAGACTCTTGTTTTCTATTGACTCTAGGTTTTCAGGTCTCCCTTGCAGACGGATTCCAACAATCCCATATTCAGGTCAACTTTTCTGTTCCAACCCCTTCCCCACCTTTATCCCAGGCCGGGCCTGGCCCACATTCCCCTCCCCCTCTCTGTGACCGCTGTTATTAACAAAACTCCCCAGACCCTTGCAAAGCCCCTCCAGCAGAACCATCCCGGGAGAGAAGCCATGGGTTTAATAAGCTTCCCCTTAAATGGCCCCAAATCCCTTCCAGTGATTAAGGGGGGAAAACAGCTACCACATAAGACAGAGTCTTCCCAGTGCAGGAGGTGAGGGAGGGAAAGAATAAAGGAAGTTCCTGAGACCCGGCCCTTAGGGACTAAATTAAAAAAAACAGCACGCTTATTCAAAATCAGATGAATGTCAGTGGGATGTTTGTCAAACAAACTTGTCAGTATTTGTCACAGTTTGAGGAAGTATTGACCAGGGGCCACACTTGAGCCTGGAACAGAGTTATTTATAGCTGCCCAGTTACAATTTTAACTAATGCAGGGCCAGGGTCCGAGGGTATAAACAGCTTTATTTATAATGATTGTGTGGCTATAAATAGTTTGGTTCCATGGGTGGGGCAAGGCAGCTTCCTGCAGTACAGCCAGAGCCCTGTGCCTGGAGGAACATAACAGCAGGGGGTAAATCCTATTTTTTTTTTTTTTCCCCTCTTCCTGAAGGACCGTGTGTGTGAGTCCTTGGTCAGGACATTTCAGCTTCATCCTCAGTGTCCCTCATGCAATGAGGTGTTGTGATCAACCCTGTTCCCGGGAGATGGGGGAAGTTAATTAATTAACATCTGCCCCAAGATCTCCCTGGAAAGGTTGAAAGGGAGCGTGTCTTCGGCCCCGCCCCCTTTGTGAGGATTCCGGACAATGAGCTAATTACAATCTCTTTCTCAGGGCTGGAGGGTGGAGGGTGATATCCTGTTATTCTCCAGATCAAGCAAAACTCTAAAGGTTTGTTTATAGCTTCAGATTTAATTTGACCGACAGCAGTAGTCTTTTCTAAAAATAAGCAGTTGTCAGAAATTTAGAAATTCGCTAGTTTCTTGTGTCAGCAGAACCCTATCTTGGGAGTGGGGAGGTGGGTTGGGGGGAGAAGAGAGGAAGGGGAATATGTATACATAAATTTTACATGTAAAATACATAGGTGCGTCAACTCAAAAACTGATCATTATGCCGTTTGGCACATGGTTCAGACAACCTCCACTCAGACCCTCCCAAATGCCAGTCTGTTTGTCATATTGAAATGTCTGGTTCTGTACGCATTCTCACCCCACCCCAACCCCGATACAGTCAGTTTTCATACTGTTAGGCTCAATCTTGTTTTGCTGATTTTTTTGTTGTGAAGAAGAGGTGTGGCTGTGAAAAAAATTTATTAGATCTTAATTTGCAAAATTAGTTCTGGCTCATTTTATTGCTGTAATTTAATACTCATAATGATTTTCTGACACGTATGTTCAGCAGTAAGATCTCCTTCCTGTTCATTTATCATGCCGATAACAGCTGAAGTACATTAGTCAGGATGTACAGGTCAGAGAGCAGTGCCCCTCGAGAAACTGACATCACGTGGGCGTTTTGACCTGCTCTCAGACTCCCCTAGAAGGGAGCAAGTCGGCACACCCAGGGATTTGGGGCAGAAGGAGGTAGGCAAGCAGTCCTCCTCTTCTAGAAAAGGGGATTGCATTTTTTTTTAATGTCAACTTTTTTTTTTAATTATATCAACGTCTTCATTATTGCCATCATCCTTGTTGCAATTCTTTGTCCAAAGATGTGGTGAGATGTGTCCTCTTTAAAACTTTCCCACTGGATCTGCAGCAAGGAGAGCTTGCCTTGCCTTCCAGGGGTTGCAGGTCATGGACATGAGGGACCCACTGACCTGGGACCCTGAGGAAGTGCTTCTGCTCTCTTGCCACGAGCGCTGTTGAAGGGGTCCTGGAATGCGTGGTCCCCGGGTTGACTCGGGCAAGGTGGTTCCTTAAGGCAGCAACCATGTCTTTTTTTGTCTCTGTACAGACACCTCCTGACATAGTACGCACGTGGTAAATATTTGTAGAGAGAACAAACGGTTTACTCTCTTTTGGAATTTGACTGCCCCTATGGGAACACTTTCTGTTGTGAGTTGGTGATACATAAATAAATACACGAATGAATTAAAGATGGCAGAAAATGAAAAATTAAAGAGAAGAGAGATTTCTGGAGTGAGTGCACCAGAGGGAATGTGGCGGATTTCTGATGGACACTACTGGCATCCCTAATCAAAATGATAGACTCCTTATTGAGTTAGGGCAAAGGGCAAAGTTCCAGGTATAGGGAATAAAATGGAATAATGCATGTGTTGAGGTATATTGGTCTCAATGGCCTGACAGGCATCCCCAGCATTTCCTCCCTGGTAATATCAGGAAGTCTTAGCCTTTACCCAGCCATGAGGGCTAAGACTTCATCTGCCCTGGGTTCCAGTTCTGTGTTGTAGGAGGTGGCATTACACCAAAAGGTACAGGGTAAGTACAGGAGACAATATCACAGCAAGTGTTTCTCCCATACTTCTATTTCTTCTCCAAGACTTTTTTGGTTATACTTACCTCCGTGATTGTTTTCTCCATTTTAAAAAGAGAGAGTCTCAATGTTTATTTTGAAATAAAAAAGACAAATATTTTTCCATACTACTTACTGGGTGAAGGGGGGATCTTCATATTGACATTATCAAACTTGTAATTTCAGATAAGGTTCTTGGAACTGAGAATGTGTTTGGCCAGTCAATCTGACCTCAGCAATATTATGACTGTGTATCCTAGACCTCGATGTTCCCATTCAAAGGAAAAATAGAGCCAGTAAATTTTGCAACATAATTTGTAAATCTAATAGATGGCTTATACTTAATATTTTTGTTTATTTCTGTTTCTAAGAATTTTCCCTAATGCTGAGTACCAGTTGAGGACAGCATGGTATAAATGAATTAGTTTATGCTCTCTGGCCATTAATTCTTAGAATTGTGAATGTTTAGAACTTCAAGAGACCATTTGCTTCTGCTGTTCCATTTCTCTCCATTTATTGATGAGGAAACAACCCGAAGGACCGAGTGGCTTGTTCAGATCATTTGACTTCTACGACACAGAGCTGGGGTTGAACTGATGTCTCTTGCCTCCCCAAAAGTTACTAATATCTGTTGGAGGTAGATACATGGACATAACCATTATGAAGGTAGATAGATAGACATAACCAGATCATTTGACTTCTACGAGAGAGAGCTGGGGTTGAACTGATGTCTTTTGCCTCCCTAAAAGGTACTAATATCTGTTGGCGGTAGATAGATAGACATAACCATTATGAAGGTGCTGTATAGTGTTAAAAATGAGGGTTCTGGAGCCAGACAAGCCTAGGATCTGACCCTATTTGTGAGGCAGAACTATGTTAATTCTCTCCTTTGAGCCTCGGTTTTCTCATCTATAAAATGGGAACAATAATGGCACAACAGAGGTGTCGGGAGGATTATATGAGAAAATGCAGATCAATAATTTTGCCGTGGAATGTCTCTGAACACATAAGGAAGCAAAAAAGGAAACAAAACAAAGCAAACAGACACAGCAGAACATCGACCCCTGACCTGCGCCCTCCCCCCAGCAACCTGCCTCAGACTAGGCTCCTCATTCTTTTCGGCATGACTGGATCTGTCCCAGAGATGTCACTGGCAAAGTTCCCTCTACCTATAGCTCCTTCTGTACGTGCGTGTCTCCCCCGAGAGAGGAATGCACGAGCTCTGTTCACTTAGGCTCCGGGCTTACAGAGACAGACAGGATAGACTGGTGGGTAGGGATGGGGACCAGGAGGGAAGGTGAGCAGTGCCCACGAGCAAGATGAGTCTGATATGTACAGCAGGCCCAGGAGGAAGGTGGGTGAGAAGCTGGGACCATTGACCCCACTTTGGAACTCAGCCTGGGCCTGCGATCGGTGCAGCCGTGCTCCGAATTGCAGCTGCTTAGGTCAGAGCTAGTAACTCAAGGTGGGGTGACCTCCACTGGTGGGAACCCTGCCCTGAGATGGACGCATGGCCAGGCCCTCAAGGGACTGAAACACTTGAGAGAGAGTTAATTAAAGAAGACTGCATCTCCCATAAGTCAGCAAGGGCGGGCTTAGAACGCTTGAGTCTGGAGCCACTGTTTCATCATACAATCTATGTGCTTTCACTCATATGGTAGAAATATTGTTTATTATCCCATTTAATCCCTCAATAACCTTGAGAAGTTTTCATGGCACTTTGCAGATCAGGAAAACGGATGCCTTGAGAGATTTCCATCCCACGCTCAAAGTCACAGACATCCAAATGAAGCCTAGATTGAAGACAAATCTCACTGATTTCAAAATCTGTCCTGGCCATGTCCACTGACCCAGCTACACTCTACTTGAATGCATTTCCCACTACATTTCCGTCCCCACATTAGTTTGCTGACGGAGATGTGGCTGTCACTTCCTGTCGCTGAGAGAAGCAGCAGTCTGGGGGCAAGCGAACAGATTCTGGAGCCAAGTCGGATGCATTCCTGTCCTGGCTGCTCCATGGACTGGCCGTGAGAGCTTGGGCAGGGGGACTAACTTCCATGTCTGAGTTTCCACATCTGTAAAGTGGAGTGTATTAGTCAGTGTTCTCCAGTAAACAGAACCGATAGGATGTGTGTATGTATACGTGTGTATGAGAGAGAGAGAGGGAGGGAGGAATTAATTGAGGAATTGGCTCAAGTGTTTGTGGAGGCTGACACGTCTGAAATCTGCAGAGCAGCCTAGCAGACTGGACACCCAGGGAAGACCTGATATTGCAGTTTGAGTCCTAAGGCCATCTGGAGGCAGAATTCTCTCTTCCTGGGGGGACCTCAAGGCTTTTTCCTCTTAAGACCTTCAACTGATTGAACGAGGCCCACCCACATGATGGAGAGTAATCTGCTTTACTCAAAGTTTTACTGACTTCAATATTAACCTTATCTAAAAAGTACCTTCCCAGCAATATCTAGTCTGGCGTCTGACCAGATACCCGGCGACTCTGCTCTAACTGAGTTAACTCCTGGAATTAACCATCACATGAGGCTAGTGAGATCTGACTTATAAAGTGGATTCTGAGGAGTGGATGAGCTGATGCAGATACAGAGCTTAGAACTTGCTCGACACAGATATGCTCTGGCAAAGTGTTACCTAGCCCTCCTCCCCAGAAGTGGACATGCTCTCTCTCATTTTGGCTGGAACATGTCATTTCTGTTGCTGGGCCAAGGCTCCTGAAGCCACAGCTTTTGCTTCTGTTCTATTTACTTCTCCTGGGGCGGCAATAAAGTCCGTGGGCCTTCTCTGTGGCTGTGGAGTCCGGGAGGAAGTTGATCCTTCCTGACCCCCAGGATCAAGGAGGATACGAGGTGCAGACACCCTCGGCAGAGGCCCAAGAGGAGAAACAACCGTCGGGGGGGCGGCTGAGGACAGCTCACTGAAATTGCAAGGCACAGATTCCACCGAGAGATCTTTGTTGTTGTTTATCCTCGTGGCAAGAAGCAAACACACTGCTCTTTAATTTTCCTTGGCAGGGTCCGCGGTGCCGGGTGGCTGCCAGCCCGTCTGCTGGGCCCGAGCTGTGCCCCCACCTCCGCCAGCCTCAGGTGGGCGCCCCCACCACTCCGCACACACACACTCACAAGCCCATACCTTTCCTGGAAAAAGGAAACAGCCTCGGCCCCCACCACCCAGCTCAGATCAGCTCAAACCCCTGCTCTATCTCGGCTGCCCAGCCGCACCTTCCGTGGCCCTGCCCCACCTGACAAAGGGAGATACCTTTCATAGTGCAGCAGCACACGCTCCCATTTGGAAGCAGGAGAATTCTTCCTTTCGCTTTGGCTTCTGCAGGGAGGTGGGATTAAAACTGCGATCAATGCAGAAGATCCTGGAGGACAGTGCGCACTCCAGGAGGAAGAAGTGGAGAGAGAGGGGGGATGTGGTGGGAGAGGGGAGCGGGCCCCCAGGACCAGGGAAGGAATAAACTCAGCTTTCATCTTGGAGTCTGATCTGTTTCTGAACCCTGATGGGAAAGGTCATGAATTTTAAAACGTGTCTCTCCGGCCGACAGCTCCAGTCATAAAACCAACACCCTGGAAGCTTTCCACGGCTGCGGGGGAGCCCAGGCCGGGGGAGCAGCCAGGGGCTGGGGGAGGCGGTGCTGTCAGGAAGCGGTGATCAGGAGGGGTCTGAACAGGCTGCCCGGGGCCCTGCCCCCTCCCTGCCAGCTCCGCGAGGTCCACAGGAGGCCGGGCATCAGTGAGTCCCTTTCTGCATGGGCCTCTGGGCCCTGCTGGCTGCTCCCATTACAGGCCACCTGCTGGGATCCTCGTTGGGGAGGTCGGTGCCTTTCTCCCCAGAACTTTCAGAGTGGTACCAGAGTGGAGGTCCAGTAGCTCTAAATGTCTCTGAGGAAGGTTAGAGCCTGCAGGGTGCAAGTTGGGTTCTAGCTGGGGTCACCATCTGGCAGTGGGAGGGATGTGGAGGGGTGTGTGTGTGTGTGTGTGTGTGTGTGTGTGTGTGTGTGTAATTACTCAGTCATGTCTAACTCTGTGCAACCCCATGGACTATAGCCCACCAGGCTCCTCTGTCCATGAGATTCTCCAGGCAAGAATCCTGGAGTGAGTTGCCATTTCCTTCTCCAGGGGATCTTCCCAACCCAGGGATTGAACCTGCATCTCCTGAAGGGGCAGGCAGATTCTTTACTGCTGAGCCATCGGGGAAGCCCCATGTGGAGGTGGCTGCTGCCTTTTCGGGGCTGGGAGAGGTAATACTGGCCATCATCCTGGAGCTCTGGGAGAGTGGTCAGTGTGTCTTACTTTACGAGAAGCACATGATCTTGAGAATGGCGTCTGGGTGTTCTGAAGAATTTATTGTTGCAGCTTAAATAGAAGATAGCCTCATTTTCAGGGAAAGAACCCTGAAGAATTGCAATCAGGGTTTATCTGTTTGTAAACTGAGAGTTGGGAATATTGAGTTTTCTGAGAGCAGGGATAGCGGAAATGGAAACACGACGGCAGGGATTTCTGGAGCTGTAAAGTCGCCAAGAGCAGGTCCCTGACAATCTCCAAGAACACAGCTCCTTAGCCAGACACTTGAACCAGGGAGCCAGGGGCTCATGGCCTAGAAAGAGGTGAGTCGTGAACAGTCAGTCGTGCAGAGATGCTGGACAGCCCCTCCCAGGGTTTGGAGGCGATGGAGGGGCATCACTTGTGTTGCAGCACTGGGACCCCCAAACCTCTCAGCCATGGGGGGACTCCTTTAGAGGGTGTGCTGGACTAAGCAGCCTCCTCCTCGTTTAAGAGAAAAACATTTTTGTATCGTGATAAAATAGATGCAACATAGAGTCTCCCGTTGTCACCGTTTGAAATGTACGGTTCAAGGGCATTCAGTCCACGCGGTGTTGTGCAGCTGTCAGCACCGTTTGTCTCCAAACCGTATCTTCCCACCTGAAACTCCATCCCGCAGGCAATAGCCCCGCACCTCCCGCTCCTCCCAGCCCCTGGCAGCCACTGTTCCGTCTTCTGCCTTCATGGATTTTGACCCCTCTAGGTGCTTCATGCAAATACAGCATTTGTTCTCTTGTGTCTGGCTTATTTCACTTCACATAATGTCTACAAGGTTCATCCATGTTAACCATGTATTAGAATTTCCTTTCCTTTTTATTGTGGTGAAACATACATAATATTGATCATTTTAACCATTTGCAAGTGATATTGACTGCATCCCAGTATTGTGTAACCATCACCATTACCTGTCCTCCAAACCTGTCATCAGCCTCAGCCTAAACTCTGTGCCCATTAAACACTAAGTGCCCCCACCCCCGGTGACCACTACTCCATTTTCCGTCTATAAATTTGCCCATTACAGTACCTCATAGGAGTGGAATCACGCACTGTCTCTCCTGTTCTTTGGACAGATTATTTTAGAACATAGATTTGCAAAGTCTCCTTTAAAGAGACAGAAGACTGTCAAAAGATAAGATTAAAGCCTGCACATGGCTATGCTGGCAGTCAGTCCCTCAGAAAGTGGAAGTCAAAGTGGCTCAGTTGTGTTTCGTGTCTCTCTGACCCCGTGGACTATACATGGGATTCTCTGGGCCAGGATACTGGAGTGGGTAGCCTTTCCCTTCTCCAGGGGATCTTCGCAACCCACGGATTGAACCCAGGTCTCCCCCATTGCAGGAGGATTCTTTATCAGCTGAGCCACAAGGGAAGCCCAAGAATACTGGAATGGTAGCCTATTCTTTCTCCATTGGATCTTCCCGACCCAGGAATCGAACCAGGATCTCCTGCATTGCGGGCGGATGCAGTCCCTCAGAAGCAGGTGGTAACTTTCAGTGGCAAAACAGAAAAGGGAGCCTTATGAGGCAGCGTGGATAGGCCTCCCTGAGCCCAAGAGGGTGGTGCTGTGTTGGGGATGGCTTTTCAGGCACCCCCAGTGTGGAAAGGGCTGCAAAAATGGAGAAAGGCTTGCAATTGTCATATCACAGTGCTTCCCGTTTGAACTTCATTGTCGGTAAGCAGCTTTCTGAAAATCTGACTCTTCACTGAACCTGCAGGTGGCAAGACACGGAACACAGTGGCCGGCCTATTTCTTGGGATTGGCACTTACACTTATCTTGGCCATAGGGAAGAGTGGCCAAAACTTGAATACAGGAGTGATTCTTGAGTTTGAAGACCAATTCTTCCATTTACAGTAGGTGAGGCCTGGATCAGCTTCATGTTCTCTGAGGAGTTCAGTATCCACTTGGGAAAGATGGGGATGAGAAGAGTCCCATGTCACAGGGTGAGCATGAGGAGTAAGGAGAATGATACGCAATACAGAAGAGTGCTCTGTCTCCCCCAGAGCACTCCAGAAGATGCCTCCCCCACAGTCAGTGTCCCGTAATAACAGTGATGGCAATAATTCACGTCGATGCCACATTTCAGTTTCTTGTAGGTTTTGTTAATATGGCTCACTCTCCTCAAGTCCAGAAAACTTTAAGACACTTGAACTTGAGCTTGGGAGCATGCCTGCCCAAGGGCTGGACATTCCTGTGAAGTTACTGGGATGAATAATAACCGTGTGAATCTTGAGAAATCAGCAGTTTCTCTTTCTTCTCAATATTTCAATCTCAACATTCACCATCCTTTCTAAACATTGGTAAAAATACAGAATTTCAAAGTGTGAGCTCACATGCGGTAAATATATATCTTAGGCTGATACCTTATTGTATCACAGGGACTGCACAGTGGTAGATGGGAGACCTGATAAAAAGGTGAAAACAGAGCAATCTAGAATCACCCACAGATATGCAGATTCCCCGGTGGCAGGCTCCACAGTAGAGGGATGGAGAGGGTCTGGTGGCCCCTGCAGTTCAAGCACAGGGCTTCCCAGGTGACGCTCGTGGTAAAGAACTCGCCTGCCAATGCAGGAGACATAGAGATGCAGGTTCAATCCCTGGGTCAGGAAAATCCTCTGGAGGAGGGCACAGCAACCCACTCCAATATTCTTGTCTGGAGAATCCCATGGACAGAAGAGCCTGGTGGGCTACAGCCCATGGGGTCCCAAAGAGTCAGACACGACTGAAGCGACTGAGCACGCACGTGTCTGTCTGGAGCATCTTCCCTGGGTGTCTCCCACAGTTCTGCTCAACGTGGTGCCGGCTGCTGTTAAGGCTGCTGGTGGGACCCATCAGCGGTCCTCATGGTTTCAGGAGTCTGCTTCCTCAGGGAGATGCCCAGCAAGGACTCAAATGCACTCTCGTGAGGGCAACCTCTTTGCAGACTCAAGGCGGTTGCCCCCTTGACTTTTGGAGCCTTTGGAGTGGAAGCCCACCCACTGGTTCTATTTCCCCCAGCCTTAGGGTGAATTCTCTCTCAAAAGCCTCCTGGCGCCTGTTGTCGCCTCATTTGGGTTATCCAGAGATTGTTATTAACAGAAATCTGGAGCTGAAGCGCGGCGGGCTCCGGCTCCTGTGGCAGGTGCACCGCCGGCTCCTGTGTGCGTTTGCTCAGCCTCAGGCTGCATTTAGCAGTGGGTGTGTCGGGGCGATGGCGGAGCGGTCCATCTGCCTGCAGATCTTGGTTGGGTGGATTAATGAATGATTATAGAGCACTTTGAAGGTCGGAGGGCTAATTATTTAGCCAGTTCCCTCCCTTCCCCCAGGTCCCCTCGATGGCCTTTTGTCTCTCTGCCTCCTGGGGCATTCTTTGAAGTGAATAGGAGAGGATGAATCGGGGGTCAGTAAATAGAACTGGCCATTCCAGATGGCCAGACCAGGGAGCCCCGTCTGGACGCTGCTCCATTGCAGGAGCTGAGATCCCCTGCGAGATCTGAGCACCAGGTAGGGTAGCTTTCTATCAGCGCTGGCCAAGCTTCCAGAAAGACTGTGGTTCCTGGACTCTCAAAGTGAAAGTGAAAGTCGAACAGTTGTGTCCGACTCTTTGCGACCCCATGGACTATACAATCCATGGAATTCTGCAGGCCAGAATACTGGAGTGGGTAGCCTTTCCCTTCTCCAGGGGATCTTCCCAACCCAGGGATCGAACCCAGGTCTCCCTCATTGCAGGAGGATTCTTTACCAACTGAGCCACAAGGGAAACCCAAGAATACTGGAGTGGGAAGCCATTCCCTTCTCCAGGAGATCTTCCCGACCCAGGAACCAAACCGGGGTCTCCTGCATTGCAGGCAGATTTTTTATCAAATGAGCTATCAGGACTCTCATTGGGGATGAATCTGCTAACCTGATGCTCTGGTGCATCCAGGGTTCGCTCCCAGGTTTGACATGAAATCCTTTATCTATGAATCCATTCCTTTTTCTCCCTCCTGTTGTTTTTTCCCGGAGCAAGACCCCACAGGAAGAATGGACGTGGGGCATTCCGTTCCTGGGTTAGGACGGGGGGCAGACAAGTGGTTCTGCGCTGTGCTGTGGGGGAGGGTGTTTGCACTCGCTTGTAGAGTGAGGACCTCCTTTTTTCTCTGCCCACCCTCTCTCCCAATGACCCAGATTTTTAAATAAAAATTTTTTCTATTTTTAAAAAATCTTGAATTGTGCACACTTTTAACGTTGAGGAAACCCAAAGAAAAAATAAATATTATCGGTAGTAGGATTACACTTGTATACCCCCTACTTGAGTCCAGGAGTGGGTCTCTGGTACATGTCTGTGCATACTAAAGGGAGAGAAGTTTGGGGCAAACAAATCCTGAGTTACCTTCACTCCTCTATATTCCATCCTGTTTGCTGACAGCTACTCTGGTTGCAGAGAAATTAGAGAGACAGAGAAGAGATGACACCCAGTTCTGAAGGTGTGTCCAGTCTAGTAGGGAGAAAAGTATGAAAACATATAAATGTGTTAAAAGAGACTCAGTGATTGTTTGGTATTTTGCTCTATTTTAACGTTCCCTAAGATCAACAGGTAGATGGGCCCTTTGCCTGTCCTTGCCTCGAGATATTTTGAGGGCAGAAAACAGAAGCTGCTTGAAGTCAAAGGCTTTTGTAAAACTCCCAGGCTCTTTGAAGAAGGGATGCGAGGGATCCCAAGGGGAGAGGGGAGAGAGAGGAGGCCTTTGAGGGCATCAGGAGAAAAGAGAAATGACTCTGCGGGCAAGAGACTGGCTCTGAGGGTGTTGAAGGAGAGGGTGGAAGGAAGAGAGATGGGGAAATAGGGAAAGATCACACAAGCGCCAGTGTAGCAGACCTAGAGGGGTGGGCGAGGCACAAGGCGCCCCAGGCTCGCCCCAAACTCCCCAGATGAGAACCTGGGGCAGGGGAACCTCTGGCCCTGGATGCTCAGGTGGGCGGGGGCAATGGGGACCAGGAAGGACTGAGCAGTGAGGAGAGGGGACTCCCTAGTGCTTTGGTGATGGACCTCAGTGTCCACCAACAGCTCTAACGGATAAAGAAGATGTGATACATATATATTACGTGCATATCACACATCTATATGAAATTCAGCCTTAAAAGGGGGGATCTTGACATTTGCAACATGAATGAACCTGGAGGATGTTGTGATAAGTGAAATAAACCAGACACAGGGAAAAAACTGCACGATCTTGTATATGAAAGCTAAGAAAGTTAAATTCATAGAGGTAGAAAGTAGAATGGTGGTTACCAGGAGCGAGGAGGTGAGGGAAATCAGGGAGATGGTGGTCAAAGGATACAAAGTGGGAGTTCTTGTAGGATGCACTAGCAAGCTTGTCAGCATGGTGTTTGAGGTCCGTTCTACTTTCTAAACACACACACACACACACACACACACACACAGTATTTTAGCCGCATGCTGTGCTATCAGATTATTTGTAATTCAGCAAATAAAAATGACTAAAGTACTTGTCACAGGAAGAAATTACTTGATATTTGTAATTATTCCTCCTGATCTGCCAAGAGCCTAATAATACCTAGAGCTCCTTTCTGTTTGTGGGGTGACTGTCCTGCAGAACACAGTTGAGGCGAGGCAGTGAGAAGATGCAGAAAAGCCACACAGTGGGTATCTCTGGTTGTGAAAGGGAGTATGTGACAGGCCTGGGGAAATTTGCAAGGCAGGGGACTTGGGCCTTGGAGGCTGTGTGATCTGGGGAAGGAACAATCTGGGTTGGTTTCCAAGGGGAGATTTGGGGAGAGAAATGCTGCGTGATATGAATCGTCCCTGCTCTCTCTCCCTATAAAATCCTCCCTAAAGCCACTCCCCTCCAAGCTTGTGACATTCAATTCCTACCCCCTCCCTTCTCCTCACCACCCCTCCCTCACCTCCCCTCCTCTTCATTCAGTGGGTGACAGTGGAGGACCGGCCTACAGATGGCCCAAGGTGAAATCAGAGGCTGGGTTATCCAGGCCCTGTTACTCAGAGGCTGAGCAATCCAAGGCCACGCTTACATTCCACTGCTCACTGTTCCCAACGGCCTGCGATGCCCTTTGCCTCTTTTTTCTGCCCGGCAAGCATCAACCCACTCATCTTTCAAGTCTCCTCACTTCTGCTAAGATCTCTGTGACCCCTCCTCTCTTCCTTGGCAGGATCACCATTAATCACCACCTGTGAATTCCCACAGCTCTTCTCAAGGCCTCTTGTTGCCCTGCTTATCTCATCTTCCTTGACGGGAGCCTGGGTTCTAATTTTATCTTTGTTACTTCCTCCCCACCACCCCCTGCCCCCTACTCCATCACCGAACCTAGCCTGTAGCAGGCACTCAAGGACCAGCATGGAATAGGCAAAGGATAAAGGCCTTGGCTGAGGGGTGACAGGATTAGACAGGGAGAGGGCAAGAGGCACCAAGAAGATGAGATTATAAAGAGGAGTAGGAAGGAACAGAGAGAGAGGAGTTAAATGTTAGCCTTCCTTGAAGCACCCCTCAGAGAAGACTAATTTACGTAATTAAAATCCAGATAACTAGGAGAATGGATGGTGAGCCAAGTGGTAGACAGAACTGTAGCGACTGAAGGAAGCACACAGCTTAAGAATGGAGATGCGAGAGACCCATTTGTGCTGGAATCATAAAAAATGACGACGTTGGAGTCGCGGTGGGATGCCGCCGGACCAGGACAAAATGAAAGCGGGCTAGGGGAGAGAGAGGTGAGAACTGAATTAACGAGAGGGAGTGGGCGCTGGGAGTGGGAGTCTTGGGCCTGGAGAGAAACAAATACAATCCAAGGCCCCAGCTCCCACACAGACAAGCAGAGCGGTGCTTTGTAGCGAAGCAAGCCAAAGGAGTGTGCAGGCCAGCCGGCACTCAGAGGCGCTTCGCTGCAGAGCATCGCTGCTGAGCGTGGAAGACGGAAGTAGGAAACTGGGAGGGTTGGCCCAGAAAAGACAAGAAGAAACGCAGCGCACAAGCTTACCGGCTCCGGCGGGGAGGGAGGAAACGGCAGATAATAACACACTCTAGAGATAAATTAATAACACTAAGCTACCTCGCCGGGGTGTTACGAGTGTTAATTAATTAATTATTGTTTGCCAAGCACTTTGAAGGTGGAAAGGCTCTGTAATTATTACGAATAAAATGTCAGAGATAATAATCGGGCAGAAGGCAGTGACCTCCCCGGCACCTCATTTGCATGGCACGAAGGATTCAGGGATGCTCTGCCAAGGCGAGACCTGCCGAGACGACAGATGCCGGTCCCGACGCCCAGCCTCCTCCTCCCGCGTCTTTCTGGCGCCCCCCGGGGTCCGCGGCCTCTGTTCCCCTGGCAGCGGATGCCCGAGAAGCAAGCCGGGTGAGGTGAGGTGTTTACTAGTCTCGGCAAGCGGGCGCACGCTGATGGCTGGGGGTGCGGCCCGAGGGACGCCCCTCCCATCCGGCAGCTTTCCATTGAGCTGGCTGTTTTGTTTCCGAGATCACTATTAATAATGCAGTGTAAGTTTGGGTCCGTCTCTTCCAGAGTGGGATGGGAGGGACCTGTTTGGGGCAGGGGGCGAGGCGGGGGAGTGTGTGGGAGAACAAGTCCTCCTGGGAAGATGGGGTGCCAACTTCGGTTTGTGGGGAAATGGCCACCAACAAGCCAGGTCCCTGGCTCATGTAGCTATCATCTTAAATGATGGAGACTGCAATAAACCACAACCTGCCCCCCATTTATATATGGAAAGGGTCCCGTGGCCCTAAAGGCAAAGAGGAAAATTATAGTCCAGCCCCGCAGAGCGTAGCATCACCAACTCAGTGGACATGCTGCTGCTGCTGCTAGAGTTTGAGCCAACTCTGGGAGATGGTGAAGGACAGGGAAGCCTGGTGTCCTGCAGTGCGTGGGTTCCCAAGGAGTCACTACTTAGGGACTAAAACAGCAACCACACCAGGCAGAGAGTGAGTGCGTCCCGCAGAGAGCCATGCTGGGCCAGGCTGCATGACATGACAGGTGTCAGCTCTTCGGGGTTTTGGTCCTGGAGGAACGATGTCTGAGGACTGTTGTCTTCAGCAGATGCTCCCGCCTCCCTCCCACCTCCTTGGTTGACGAGGCAAAAGAACTGCAGAATATTTACCAGCCCTGGCCCATGTGTTTGGGAAACAGTCCTGCCAACGAATTCCTCTTCCTTCTGACCAGCGGAGAAGAGAGAGGAACGCCTCCCTAAGGCTGGGCGAGTTTGGAGCTGGGGAGGGACACCAAAGTAGCAACTGGGTCTGGACAGAATTTTGCACAGTTTATACCAGAAAAATAGAAGAATAAACAATGAAAACCTCCTCTATCTCCTAGAGACAAGAGGACTCCCCTTGTTTGTCTCCTGTGTTCCTGGTGAGACCCTGACTAAGCGTCCGACAGTGCAGGGGTCTTAGGACCCATGACCTTGCTCATAAAGTCAGAAGAGCAGACATTTTTATTAGGTCTAGGGGTTCCCAGGTGGCGCTAGTGGTAAAGAACTCGCCTGCAATTGCAGGAGACGCAGGAGACACAGGTTTGATCCCCGGGTCTAGAAGATTCCCTGGAGGAGGAAATGGTAACGTAACCACTCCAGTATTCTTGCCTGGAAAATCCCATGGACAGAGGAGCCTGGTGGGTCTATGGGGTCCATGGGGTCACAAAAGAGTCGGACACGAAAAAAAAAAGAGTCAGACACAACTGAGCGACTGAGCACACACACCAGGGCTGGGAGGTGCATTTGTTTCTAGTGCATCACAAGGCACCACCATCTGAGTGGCTTAAACAACTCTTTCATTCTCCCCGTCTGTCTGGAAGCTGGAAGTGCAAAATCACAGGGTCAGCAGGGTTGGTTCCTTCTGTGGCTGTGGGGAACAGTATGTCCAGCCCTTTCTCCCAGTTTCTGGAGGCTGCAAGCGTCTGTAGGTGGCTTTCTCCGTGTCTTCACTTCATCTTCCCTCTCTGCCTGTCTGCCTCTGTGTCCCAGTTTCCCTTGTAGTAAGAACAGTGGCCCCATTGGATTAGAGCCCACCCTATTGACCTCAACCTGATCATCGGCACAGACCCGACTTCCAAATTAAGCCATATCCATAAGTCCTGGGGGTTCAACCGCTTGGGCGGGGAGTGGGGGGTGGGAAACCCTTCAACTGACAACGGGAGGTTTTCTTTTTTCTAGGAAGTGTTTTGATCTGTGCCCTTAGTGGCCTGATTCCCACCTGGGTGTGGGGAAATTGAGGTAGGGACCCTCTCTTGGTTGTCCTTAGGGCCAGCGTAGAATTCCTGTGTTGCTTAAACAGAGAGGTTGCTGGGGGGCACAACCTGCACTGTAACCTTTTCTTTCCATCCTGACCTTCTCCTGGTGCTGCTAATATAACACAACTGGCCATCAGGGTCCGTGTGGCACTGTAGCCCACGTGTAGGGATGAAAGGCCGGGCTTTCATGGACTGGAGGATGGGCCTGGTTTGGAGTCAGCCTGAGAGCTGGGCCTCTCAGGTGGGAGGTGGCAGTGTCTACCTCCCAGGGCTGAATGAGATCACCGGCAGAACACGCCTGGTGTCTGGGGGTGGGTGTTATCAATCATTAGGAGCCCAACGGGAAGTCTAACCAAATACTTGTCCTGGAGTACCGAGTACAGATTTGTGCTGAAAAGTTTGCTAAGTTCCTTTGACTCCTGTTTTCCTGGCCACCCCCACGGGGGCCAGGAACCCCGCAAGTCAATGGCTTTGAGGCTTTGAACTGGGACTTCAAAGAGAAGCCAGCTCTGTTCTTCAAACAGGTTTATAAAGAGATTTTGATACAAGACAACAATACTTGTCAGCAGTGCCCAGTTACCGTCCTTCCCTTTGTAGTTTTATTAGGAAATAATTTCCCAGCCGGCGAGGCTCCTGCTGGCGTGCCTTGTTTCTCTGTTTGCGATCGGATCTGCCCACCGGAGGGGTTGCCCCTCGCGCTGCAGCGGTCTTGCCAGCTGGACGCCCAGAGAAAGACATCGTGGAAGGGTCTCCGGAGCCGATTTACCATCTGCCCCTCCCCTCCCCTCCCCCTCTCTGTAGCAAAAATGCAATTTGTTTGACCTCTGGGGAGGTTTAAAACCTCCGCTCCTTAATTGCCCCCCTCCCCCCATTATTATTTTTTTTTAAGAGGGGAGGAAAGAGGGGGAAACGGCCAGCCAAGAAAAGAAGCATTTAGCCATCCTTGCTAGCCTGCCCTGCATTCTCGGCTGGCAGTAAGAATTCCCAATAGATGAAAACTAAGGAGCCCAGCTCACTGCAGGTCCCTAGTTTTCATCTGTTGGGACTAAGTGGGTCCTTTTCACAGGGGCCAGCTTTCCCAAGCAGAAGAGAGGCATGGTTTTCCAGAAGTGACTATTCATTTTTCCTTCCGTGATACAGTTATTTCCCTATAACTTGAAACATGTGATGAAGAGTCTACTCTATGCCAAGCACCAGGCTGATTCTGAGATCCAGAAACGGGGAACACAGGGTTCCCCCCCAGACATGTTTCTCAGCAGGGCTGGGGTGAGCCAGTTGAGAAGCAGACTCTTCAGGGTCCTACCTTAAAGGGCTCTGTGTGCTTCCACTCTAGGAGGCCCTTCCAGAGCTGATGGTGGGGGCTTAAAACTGGGGCCACTGGGATGCATTTCCACAAGGAAAGGGGACAGATGGAGAGAGAGCGAGTGGAGATGCGCTGGGAGGAATATGATCCTGAGATGGGTGGGACAGAGGGGAAGTGGGCCTAAGGGGCTCTTATCCCCAGAGGAAAAGACGCCTGCCTTCCTTTTTATGAAATTGGTGGGGAAACTTGAGAGAGGATGTCAGTCATTTAGAGGGTGGGAGAGAAGAGGGTGTGGGCAGGTTCAGCTTTCTTGACTTTTATTTTGATGGGAAGTAGGAACTTTTTTAGGAAGCAGGAATTAATGGCATTTACTGGGGAGAGGGGAAGCAGTTGGCTTAGTGGGACTTAGAAAGTTAAAGGTAGATGTTTCTTAGAGACCATGTAGTTCCAAGGCCTCATTTTATCCAGTGTAAAGCCAATGCAGGGGACTCAAGAGATGCGGGTTTGATTTCTGGGTGAGGAAGATCCCCTGGAGGAAGAATGGCAACCCACTCCAATATTGTTACCTGAAAAATCCTATGGACAGAGGAGCCTGGTAGACTACAAAATACAAAATACTCTTTGCTGTGGGGTTGCAAAAAGTCAGATACAACCAAGCACACAAACGTGCGTGCACACACACACACACGCACACACACACACACAGAGACACACACGGAAGGATTGAGAAATTTCCTAAGGTAGCATATTGATGAGGGGTGGAGCTGAGACTCGGATACAGGTCTGCTGGCTCTTAGGTCAGGGACCGCTGCTCTGCAGGATGCTCCCTGCATCCCTGAGGGTGAATCACAGTTCTGCGTCCACCTAGGAGGATGGGGTTGTGGTGGCAGACTTGGGTAAGACCTCCTGGGATTCTTGACCAACTGGATGATGAGGTTGGTTCCAGTGTCTTTGGTCCATTTAGAGGTGTGGAGTCAGTGCAGAGGGAAACCTCGTGTGGTTAAAGGTCATCCAGGGTCACCCCAGGTCACTGCACGATGAGCAAAGCTCTCCTGCCATGGGAGTTACAGAGCAATGGTGTTCCGCAGGCTCTCAAGTATTTTTGCTGACCCAGGATTATTCACCTTCCCATCAACAAGTTCCTACTCTTGCCAAAGGAAATAGTAAATGCTTCCACTGAAAAGCCACAGAGTAGGAACTGACCTAAAAACTTGTAGTTTCTGAGCAGAAATGTGCCAGACCACAGGAACACAAATAACCTGTTGGTTACTGCCCAGGATCTGTGCCAATGTTATTACACTCATTGTACAGATGGGGAAACCTAAGTGGAAAGATGGATGATTTCCAAAGATTCATCCAAAGGCAATAATAAAACTCACAGTTTAATGTTTGTTACGCTTATTCCTAAATCTTCCTCTCGCTGATTACCTCATATTTCCATGGAATGTGCAAGAAGCATTGACTAGGACGTTAAGAATAGACCATAGAGTTTTTCCATGAGGTCTGGCTGGAGTCTGGTGAACCTCAACTCCAGCCACTTATATAATTTTTTGAGGCATCTAGTGAAAAAAAGAGAAGGTATAATAAAATGGTTGTAATATATTTTATATGTTTGAATTTAGGGGATGGCAAACTATGGCTTGCAGACCAAATCTGGCCTGCGGCCTGTTTTTGAACAGCCCATGAGCTAAGAATGGATTTTACATTTTAAAAGGGTCATTAAAAACAAAAATAAAAGCTCAAAACAAAGAACATACTACAGAAACTGTATGTGCCTAGAAAGCCTGACATGTTTACTAACTGGTCCTACAGAAAAGGTTGGCTGCTCCTGATAACAAATGAAGCCCCCAAAGCCGATGATATGTGCTTGCATTATAACAAGATAACTATAGATTTATTGCAACTATTTGTTTACTGTATACTAGAAGTAGTGTGGCCTTGTAAGGAGAGCTCAGTTCCAAGTTGTTGGACCACTGGTGCTTACTCCAATCATCCTGGCTAATCTCATTATATTCGTTTGGACATAAGGCCAAAGGTGAGCCTTGGTGGCTTTTGTGACCCCTAGGCTTGACCCCACAGTCCTCATGACCCCTGATCCAGGGTAACATGTTCTGGGTTTCCTTTGAGCCGGAAAGGAGAAGCAGTCAGTTCTCCTCTTAGCAAGGATTTGGCATCTTAGTTTGCCTGCCTTGCCTTAGGAAGCTCATCCATCTGTAGGGCAAGAGTCCTTTGTTTGTCCTGGGGCAGCTGAGCCCTGGATGGCAGGACACATGCCACCAGTGGACACTGGCTCCCTAACCAGCGTGTGCACCTACAGCTTCACGATACCCGTTGTAAATTAACCGGAGGGCTGTCCCTGCAGACAGGGAGGGCTGACAGAGAACTGCCAACTCTGCTGGGCGGACGCTGCTACTGTGTGCTGGAACCTCCCTGTGGAGACTGGCAAGTGATCTAACACCTCAGGACACCCAGCAGCTGGCCGGGAGGAGCCAGGCCACCAGGAGAATTCACTCTTTACTCTCCTGCTCTGGGAGCTAGAGAGGCAGAGCACTGGAGGCGAGAGCATGTAGGTGGTGAGGTCTCACTGAGCGGGGTTCAAGTCCTGCCTCTGCCGTGAACTCATCACACAACCTTAGACAGAGGACTTCATGTCTCACACCTTCAGTTTCCTCACTTGTAAAATGGAGTAATAAGCAGTCCTACCTCATGGGTTATTGGGAGGCTGAAAAGAGGTATCAGATGCAAAAAAAATCAATGAGAAGGCAAAAAAGAGTACATTAGCTATTGGGGGCTTTATTCTAGTCCATCCTGTGCGCATTGAGCTTATTTCTGCATCAATGTTTTGCCTTAAAGGTCAGAGGGTAGTCTCCAGTACGGAAGAGCAGAGAGGTGGTGGGGCTGGGGAGAGGTTGTGCTTTGCAATATAGAAATGGCACAGAGAAGACATTTTGGAGGGAGAAATTGTTAAATTAGAAGAATCAGAAACATCCAGAGAGGTACTTCAGTGATCCCACAGTCCAGCCATCCTTAGACATTTTCCAGGGAAGGTTGCTCAGGGGTTGTGTCTCCTGATGCAGAAAGCCCTGGGTGAGCCCTAATTCTGTTATTCACTGTTAAATAACCCAAATTCTGTTATTTACTGACTATATGACTGAGCAAGAGATTGGATTCCCTGAGCCTCACCTTCCTTGTTAATCTTTTTTTGTTTTTGTTTCTTTTTTTTTTTCCCAGCTTCCTTGTTTATAATTGTCATTGTTCAGTCCCTCAGTCTTGTCACTTCTTGTGACCCCATGGACTACAGCACGCCAGGCTTCTCTGTCCTTCACCATCTCCTAGAGTTTGCTCAGACTCATGTCCATTGAGTTGGTGATGCCATCCAACCGTCTCATCCTCTGTTGTCACCTTCTCCTTCTGCCTTCAATCTTTCCTGGCATCAGGGTCTTTTCTAATGAGTCAGCCCTTTGCATCCAGTGGCCAAAGTATTGGAGTTTCAGCTTCAGCATCAGTCCTTCCGATGTATATTCAGGGTTGATTTCCTTTAGGATTGACCAATTTGATCTCCTTGCAGTCCAAGGGACTCTCAAGAGTCTTCTCCAACACCAGAGTTTGAAAGCATCCGTTCTTTGGCACTCAACCTTCTTTATGGTCCAATTCTCACATCCATACATGACTACTGGAAAAACCATAATTTTTATGATTAAGAGTAATTATAATACCAATTATATATTACTATTCACAACTCATGAGGTTGTTGTGAACATTAATTGTTGGTTCAAGGCCACCATCTGTGTCTCCATATGACCATTCCACAAGAGATCAGGTATGACTGTGAAAGGGGGACCAGGTGATGGGTCTCTACTGATGTTCCTCATAATCTGAGTCCCCACTTACTGGTGTCATAGGGAGTCTGAGCAACGTCTTTCTTTGTGTGGAGCCAACAGACCTGCAGAGATGGAGTTCCACTAAATGGTGTGTACACCAGCTCAGAGCCTTTGAGCCTACGTCACTAAAGTCAAATCCATGCAGTCAATTTCCTGTCTCTCTCATGGGGTTAATTTCCCTTGCTTTTGGTTGGGCAAAAGTTGGTTTTGAAAACACCCCTTATAATAGGTGTTTCAAAACACTCGAGTGTCGGTATGAGCCTATTAAATTCTAACAGCTCTGCTGGCAGGTAAAGCACATTTATAGACTTAAAAAAAAAAAATAACCATGTTGTTTGCCTTTCAGACTGCTGGGGCCATTCTGGAGTGATTTTGTGCTTAAGGTCAAGGAATTTTGAGGGATGGATTTTTGTTTCTCAATTCGCTCTCCTCACATTGTCCTTCTATGTAGTAGTATAAACTGCAGGATTGTTTATCAGCCTCTAGCTGAAACTGATCTTGCCAGAAATCCATTGCTTCTATTCAACCCAATATATCTACATTTTAGTTGTCAGTACCTCAAAGGAATTATGCTACCTCTGGGCTTTTCCTATTCTGCTGCTGCTGCTGCTAAGTCACGTCAGTCGTGTCCGACTCTGCGCGACCCCACAGACAGTAGCCCGGCAGGCTCCCCCGTCCCTGGGATTCTCCAGGCAAGAACACTGGAGTGGGTTGCCATTTCCTTCTCCAATTCTAACTTTCTCCAAATGTTTGAATGTCCAAAGGTGGCTGTTAAAAAAAAAATCAACTCTGCAATTCTACAGGGTGGAATTCTGGCACATGTGAGGCTGTTTGATTGAGTAAATAAATATCCTGGGCCTTGAAGTTTTTGCTGAGGGAGAAAGATCTAGAATAGAAGAGAGGGTGAAGCAAGGTCTAGCTTTCTGAGAGACAGAGAAGAAGGAGAGAATATATTGAGACTAAAAAAGTGCCTGTAGGGGAGTCTAGGTTCGACAGAGGAGGGAAGAAAGGGGTAACATTGGCTGTCCGCGCTCGGCTGCAATATTTAGCAGGAAGATGCAGTCCTCTGGGGTAAAGTATTTGGGATGCATTTCAGAGGCAGAGGGAGTGGCCGCAATGGAAAGAAATGGGAAAGGTTGGGACTTAGGGGACTTCATCCTCTAAGACTTAGATGATTTCAACTGGCACATTGACCTGTGGTTTTGAGACCATGAGGCAGTGAGAAATGGACCGCCTGAACACCAGCTGAAGTTTTCAACGTGGTGCAGAATCATAAAATGATGTCAGGACATCAGAAAATGTGTTTAGACGAGGTTCTGTTTTACTTTGTGGGAATTCAGTTCAAAGAATCAGTCATTTTTTCATATGGTTAATGTTACTGATTTACAAAGAATTCCTCTCACAGGCAAACATAAAAAGACCTAAAACCCCGTAATTAAATGCCTGCTCCAGCCACAAAGTCAGACTGTCTTAAACCATCTATTTCAAACATAGAATACACATCTCTCAGCATCCATTAAAAACTTGTAAAGTAGATTTTTTCCCTTCCTTTTTCCCTTCTTGAAACTCCTGTCAAACCAGGCTCCATATGAGAAGACAATCAGCAATGGAAGGTATTTCGAGTCAATTCTTGTTGCTTTGGTATTGTTTTCTACTGATTTGTAAAGTAGGCTTGTAACCCTTCTTTCATTCTTGTCAAGTGTGTCCAAAAAGAAACCTTAAAGTGTAACATGGCTAATATGAGTGAATGATGACGTGGAGATGGGGAATTCCTTCCCGACTCCACTTCTGGAGTCAAGCTGCAACCACTGGCACCTTCGTGTATGCAACTCTAAGGGTTATAAATGTTCCAACTCTGTGAGATGAGATGGAGCCAGTGTAGCTGCTTGAATGTGCTCTTCTAGATAATAGAGGGACAAGATCTTCGATTTCTGGCTGCTTCTCAGCAAGTGATGAGCCCCACAAGGCCACTCTTCAGTTATCAGATCTGATTATGGTAGACTGAATAATGGTCTCTAAAGATATCTATATTCTAACCCTGAGAACCTGTGAATGTTATCTTACATGGAAAAGTAAATTTTGAATTACATTAAAGACCTCGAGATAGGAAGATTATTCTGGATTGTCTGAGTCAGCCCTGAAATTAGAACTGTCTTTTGGTATCCATGGGGTATTGGTTCTAGGACTGGCCTTCAATATCAAAACCCTCAGCTGCTCAAGTGCCATAGTCGACCTACTGTATCTGTCGTTCCACATCGTGGATTCAACCAACCTCATATCGTGTAGTACTGTAGTACTTAAGGAAGAAAAAAAAAATCTGTGTATAAGTGGACCCACATAGTTCAAATCTGTGTTGTTTGAGAGTCAGCTGAAATCACATGTGTCATTGTAAGAGGGAGACAGAGAGACATTTGACTACAGGGGAGAAGAAGTTAGTGTGAAGATGGTGTCAGTTTGGGAAGATGTGGCCACAAGCAAAGGGATGCTGGCCACCAGTGGAAGCTGGAAGGGACAAGGGATAGATTCTCCCCTTGGAGTCTCCAGAAGGATCTAGCCCTCACCGTCCCTTGATTTTAGCCCACCAGATTCCTTGCAGGCTCTGGCTCCCAGAACTCTTAAGAAAATGAATTCTGTTGTTTTAAGTCATTGCATGTGTGTGTATGTGTGCTCAGTCATGTCCGATTCTCTCTGACCCCAGCAGGGGTCCTCTAGTTCACCAGGCTCCTCTGTCCGTGGGATTTTCCAGGCAAGAATACTGGCATGGGTTGCCATTTCCTTCTCCGTTTAAGTCATTAAGTTTATGGTAATTTGTTACAGCAGTAATAGGACACCAATACACTGTTAATGTCTGATTTGCTGAAGAATGAGGGAACACAGCTCTCTGGTTCTCATTTGACTGCTCCTGGCACATGGAAGAGCTGCCTGCCTCATGCAGAACACTGGCAGCATGATCTCAGGGAGGTAAGTACATATTCCCAGTGTGTACACTCGGGCTAACTCTCAGAGCAGAGCTATTTGAAAGGAAGAGCATTCAGCGGATGATGGCTCTTCCCATAGAATAAATGAGTGAGTGTTTGTGCTCTGATTTATGCCTCCTGGCCCAGGTAAAGAGGTTAAGCTGTTTAAGCACATCTTAGAAAAAGTTCTAATTTTAAAGCTAATATTATCTGGAAATTCTCCCAAAGTACAAGATAAAGTGCCCCCAAATGTCTGTCAATAGGTTTTAGAGTCACTTGCATTTGAAGATGTTTCAGAAACGCTAACTTGTACAGGGAGGTACTTGATTTTTCTGGGGATGTCTGAGCTCTGGTGAGGTAAGAAGTTGCCACGGGAATTGCATGGAGCTTGTTTCAGGCCCTTTTTGCTTATTCTCCAGTTCCACACTCACACTTTGATATCCCCTAACACTGCCTGGTTCTGTGTTTCATTCACTGCAAGGCTGAATGATTAGCTGACTGAATCAGCTAATCTGTGTACTTGACTCAAGACTACTTTTCCCTCTTCCCTCCCTGGCAAGCGTCTTTCTCGTTGGGTTAACCGTGCGCTTTTAGCACCAGCCTCTTGGAGATGGGGTTATCCTCTGTCTTGACAGGGTCATTGAATTTCAGAGTCAGAAAGGAGCTTTATTAAGCACATCAATTCCAACTCCAGTGAAATAATTAACTCAGAGCTCGGACAGTCTGGAGGAGGAACCGTGAGGCCCAGGGGGCCCGAGCTGTAGCACGCACCCTAGGAGATGTTGGGACACGTGGCACATGGGCTATTCCATGAGAAGCGTTGGCAAGACTGGGCAGCGATGGAGTGGGTAGAGGCAAGCAATTGAGACCTTCATTTTTGGGGGACAAATTTTCTGTGACAAACACTCTAGAGTCCCTTTTTCTTTGTTCCTGCAGAAGTAGTTCTTGGCCTGCTCTGCCTCCTCTGACTTGTGCCGGGCACATCTGTGGTTGGGTTTTGCTAAACCTGGGACCCGTGGATAACCTGGATGCCCAAAGTACTTGGGCAAAGGCACCTACATTGCAACAATGCTTCACTGAGATGCTGGGCTATCTGGGAAAAGAGCAAGCAGTCAGGTGAACCAGAAAGATCCATTTAACCAACTTAGAAGATGGGCGGTTTTGATGAGAGCATTAACCTTCTCCAGGCTGGCTGTCATTTCCACATGACAGCTGCGTGCCTGGCATTTCCAAGGAGTCTTTCATCTCTAAGAGAAGAAGGGGAAGCAGGGGTCGCATCTAATATATTTAAAGCAGAAAGGAAACGTTGAAGCAATTTGGTACCCTTTGGCCTGTGGGTCTTTTCTCCCCACTGAGGTGGTATTTTAAAGGCCTAACCTAGGAGCTGTTTTGAAAGACCAGGTTAAAGAACAACTAAACTTAGACTTGCCTTTAAAATGTCAGAAACTGTCTACCCTGGTGGATGGGCAGAGGATTCATTCTTTTGGGAGTTGGGTGTGAATCATTTAGGATTCCTTTAGTTGCAAGTGACAGAAAGCCAAATTTAAATTTATCTTATTACAAAAAATCGAGGTGTGTCTTGGGTATCTGAACTGTTTTGTTAAAGACGTGGCCTTTGGCATAGATGAAGACAGGCTCCATCATGTCATTGAGGTTGGTCACTCTCTTCCTCTGGGTGGGCTTGATTTTCATGCATTCCCTCCCTCACTGCTTATAAGAGCGCTGCCAGCCACTGGAAAATACACACATCTAGGTTCAAATCCAGTCATCGTGAGAAGCGACTTTCCTACAAATAACACAAAGGTTTGGAAATTGGAGCCCCCTTGGTCCTAATTGGCTGAATGGGTGAACCCTGAGACAATTACTGTGAAAGAGGCATTGACCGCGGCCTCTCAAACTTTAATGTGCACACGAATCATCTGGGAATTTTGTTAAAAGGCAGATGCTGACTCAGAAGGTCTCAGATGAGAGCCTGAGATTCTGCATTTCTAATAAACTCCCAGATGATGCTGAGGCTGCTGATCTAAGGACTGTACCTGAGACTAGGCCTGTTGGCTTCACTTAGACAGCCTTTTCCATCCATATAGCCTGAGGGTAGACTTGGGTTCAACTGAGGACAGGAGCTGAGTCTAGTGGGGAATAGGGAAGAGGGGGCCCTCAGGACAAGTTGTAACATTGTTGCGGCATTAAGGACAGATCAGATCTTTTGGCCAAAGAGCAGGTTTCTGCTATGGGCTCTGTTTTTTTTGTTAACTGCGACATAAAATGCAGTCAGTGATGTTTGGGGATGTCTGAGTTGTGCTTCGCCTCAGTAATTGAAGAGAGGAAAGAAGTGATCCTTAGATGCAACACAGAAGATAAACCAATCTCAAAAACTGCGCTCGTGATTATCATCATTGCTATTAATTATTAACTGAGGAAGGACTAGCACGTGCCTGGTGTGGGTAGAGATTTTGTTTAAGCACCAGCCCAGAGAGACCTGGAAAGGAAACCAAAGAAGAGGCATGAATTATAAATACGGATCCTGCCATAGGAAGCTGCTGGAAGCTCGGGCGCCTGCAATGGAGAAGGGGGTCTCGAGGCTGAAGCTCCGGAACCACAAAGTGGGGTTGATGCGCCACACAGGAACCTGCACTCTGCGGCATGGGACGGCTCCTTAGGGGACCAGCATCCACGCTGTTGGTGACAGAGGATGGATGCAAAGGCAGGAACTGCAACTCGGAGAATCTCTGAAGGAACTTACATTTCTGTTACATGGGAAGACATACTGCCTAAAGTTTTTTTCTTTTTTTTTTTTTAATGTAAATTCTTTGAATATTATATTGTGATAAAGAGGTAGGTGGACCTGGGGTAATTAGTTGATAAACCATGATAACGAGAGATGGTTTTCTGGAAAGCATTTGTTTAGAATGTAGCATTTAAGGGGGATTAGTTGCATAATTTAGGTATTTGAATATCACCATGTAATAAATAATAATAATAACCACAATAATCCCAGCTGGATGGGGGCCCTGCTGGTTAGAGAATGTTCTAGCTAGGTTACCAGATGGAGAACTGTAATTAGGCTCATTCCCTGGTAATTTAAGAAATGAAGGCAGCATCACTTTTTGCCTCTCATCACCTTTCCCTTCTCTTTATTTCTCAGCATCCTGATGTCTTCTGGCTGTGGCAAGCAATCTCTCTCTCCCAGCCCCCTCCCTTCCCTCTCCCTCCTTCCTCCCCCACCCCCATTTTTATCTCTCCTGGAGCCTAAGCTGTTAGTGTTTTGCTGCTGGGAATCCTGGCGTTGTGCAAGGTCTTTACACGTATCTTATCAAGTGAGCCCTGTGCCGTCCCTTAAATCCCCGTGGTAGGAAGATGTCAAGACATTAGCTACAGCCAGTGAGGTGTCAGAGGGTTTCTAATACCGTATAGACACATGTTGGATTGATCCTCTTCTCTCCCCAAAAGTATCCTGGTTTCCTTAGGAGAAAAGTTAAGTCAGAACATTTTTCTTATTTGAATTTAGTCAGGCAAGTGGTTCCTGAACCTTCCTTCTCCAGGTCCTGAGCACCTACACACCCGAGCTCTGGGAGACCACCATCGCCACCATCCACAGGTTGCAACAAAATGCTTCCTGCTTCTGTTTGCGTCTCAGCAATGTCCCCGTCTTTTCTGCTGAAAATTCTTTCTTTATGGATGTTCCTTCCCACTTTCTCCTTCCTCCCCTCCTCCTACTTTAGAGGGTCTAATCCTTGCACAGAATGAAAGCTAACGGAAGATACCGAATCAGGCCAATTCTCCATGCTTAATTCGAGGTGACAGGTTAACAACAGGAAACAGAGAACAATCATGAGTCTTCACCCTCTGGGTGCTGGTGTAAGAACAACTGGCCTCAAAAGTAGGGGAGAGAAATGTGGTCCTAGAGACCTGAGTAGAGGCATCCACCCCGCTGTGTGACCCACTAGCGCCTGACCTTCACTCACCTCAGCATTTAACACGCTCTCTGACAACTGATTTTACCTGCAGATTTTCCCCATTAACAAAGTAACCCACCCTCCTGCCCACCACCACCATGCCAGGATTAAGTCCGCCCCATTCACCCATGCATTTCCAGAGTCAAGCTCAGTGCCTGGCTCAGGTAGGTGCTCAAAACACATGCACTGGATCCGTTTATTAGCTCATCTCTTCAGGGCAGGTGTACCAGGAGGAGAGGAAGCTCTTCTGCTTATAGAGTAGTGGTGGTGGTTTAGAGTAGCAATCCAATAAAACAGACCTTGTTGAAACATAGTGAACAAATTTTAAATTGGCCCAGAATCTAGGGGAAAAAAACCAGAAATACATGTGGGGGTGGGGAGGTGGGTGGGAAAGTACACAGAAGGACTGGGATAGTAAAGGAGCCTAAAATTCTACCTAATTGAAAATTACATTTCTTAGTTTTCTTTTTCTCAAGTAAATTTCTTATTGAAACACAATAAATTGAGTACACAAATCACAAAGCTGTCAGGAGCATATACATTTTGATGTATGTTCACAAAGGGAACAAACTTGGATGACCGACCTCAGATGAAGAAACCATCCTGCCAGTATACCAGAAACTGCCCCAGACCCTTCCCTACAAAGATAACTCTTATCCTGATGTCTATTCCTGCAGTTTTACCTGTCTTTGAGCATTATGTAAATGGAATCATACGACATGTTCTCTTTTATGCTTAGCTTCTTTTCTTCACTGCTATTTTAATCTGGCAGTAATTCATCCTTTTCATGAATGTATAGTTTTTGACTTTATGGGTCTGCCACTATATTTAACTGTCTGCCTTTTTTATTGACAGCAATTGTTTCTTTCCTATTTTTTTTAGGAAAAAAATAGTTTTTTTCCTATTAATAGTTTTTGCCTCTTAACAGTAGTGCTATGACGTATGCTCTTGAATGTTTTCTCATGCCCATCGATTGGGTGTATACACGTACGAAAACTGATGCAGGATTGCCAGGCATGTGCATTCTCAGCTTCGGTAGACACTGCTGTTTTCTGACTTCTTGTTGTTGTTCAGTGGCTAAGTCGCGTCCAACTCTTTGCCATCCCATGGACAGCAGTATGCCAGGCTTCCCTGTCCTTCACTATCTCCTGAAGTTTGCTCACACTCATGTCCATTGAGTCAGTGATGCCGTCCATGGACAGCAGTATGCCAGGCTTCCCTGTCCTTCACTATCTCCTGAAGTTTGCTCACACTCATGTCCATTGAGTCAGTGATGCCGTCCAGCCATCTCATCCTTTGTTACCCCCTTTTCCTCCTGCCTTCAGTCTTTCCCAGAATCTGGGTATTTGCACACCCACCAACATTCAGTGAGAGTTCCCATCTTCTTATTTTCTTGCCAACAATTTAGTATTGCTGTCTTATCAATATTAATCTAGCCGGTGGGTGTGCAACGGCATTGTTTTTGTGGTTTTGATTTTCATTTTCCTGATGACTGATGGAGTTGAACAGTTTTTACCTATTGGTTATGTGAGTGTCCTCTTTATGACATGCCTGTTCATGTCTCTGTATGTTATTTTGCAGGTATTTTTGGCATGTCGTGTTTGTTCATTTTAAAGGGACTTTAGACATTATGACCTTGGCTTTCTTACTTAAAAATGTGTCTATTATAGTACCAGAGCCCTTTCTTGAGATGAAATCTTAGGGAGAAGACCAAGATGCAAACTAGGTCAAAGCAGAGATGTTCTCAGAGGAGGGCAGAGAAGCTCAGAGCGCTTCCCATCCACCACCCCTATTATATTCCAATGAACCTGAAAACATTGCCTTATAGCAAAGACAGTTTTTAAGAGCCAAGATAACAAGTGAGCCAATAAAAATCCTCATAAATACTTTATGAAATATTTGCTAACAATAAAGATAACAGGAGACATAAGACCCTGAAAGGCATTTTCACAACTTGAATGGGTTATAATGGACATTATACTATTAATTTCCACTTATGCTCTCTTGCTCAATGGCGACTTTGCGTGGTCTCTCTCATCTTGTGAGCAAGTTACAAGACGCCTTCAACATTATTTTGATTCACTACCGAACACATGCGCACGAAGAGATGGTGTGTGTGTGTGTGTGTGTGTGCATGTACACACATGGCTGCCTACCCTCTCCTTTCTTCCAAATGCTCAAAGCTCTTCTGATTTTATAACTTAGATTTGGTTATTCACATGTCCTAAATCCAGCCTTGGTCTCATAGACACAAAAGTACTTGGATTTTTCAAATGGAAAAAATTGGGGGCAAGCTTTATTTAACACATCTGAGGAGGCGTTTTTTGGTTTCCAGGACCAGGGCCCAGCACAAGGAAAAACACTGTAGCGGTCCCTTTTCCAGTTACCTCCTCTCTCCGCCTCACCAGACCCGAGAGGGCAGCGCGGGGGCTCCATCCTCCGGCTCCGCCTCCTCCCCGTTTCTCTCTCCCAGAGCTTCAGGCTCAAACTTCTATTTCTTTACTGCCATCTGTTTTACCTCCCTTTTCTTTTTCCCAATCCCCAGCTTCCTTTTCTTAAATTATCCCCAACCGGAGGGACTTGCAATCTGTAGATGTAAAAATCTAAGAGAAATATGGAAATAAATTTGCATACAATGGAATCTGGCAAAGTGAAGGAGCTCAAAGATACAAAGAGATTATTGCCATCTTTTCAAACATGAGCTATCACTGCTAGTACCTGGAATGACCTTAAGTAATACACTGGATTAAAGTTTCTTCAAAAATTGGATTTTTTATATATTATGGGTATTAATATAGTTCTTAGATTTGTGGCAAGATAGTATACTTGTTTTCAGCTGGATAAAAGCTCCTTTTAAATATTTAAGTTTTTAAAAAATAGTTTTTCTGGGAAAACTTGTGAATTAGTGATACTTGGAAGATAATAGATGAGTCATGCTCAGTAAATCAAAAGAGTAATTTTATTATAGGACTCCTTTCTCCCATCAGATCTAGATAAGCAGAGGTGAGCACACAGTATATGGAATCCTGCTCCTTCAGTGTAATAATGAGTGTTAGGATCAAAAAAACAATATAAAGCAGTCTATTACAATAGTTTTCAGTATAGTCTACACATCCCTCGGGGTTCCCATGACACTTTGAATGTGTCCATGATGTCAAAAACTATTTTCATAATAATACTGAGATGTTGTTTGCTCTTTTCAATATATTGACATCTGCACCGTTCATGCAAAAGCAATGGCAAGTAAAACGCTGACATCTTTGGATGATTCCAGGCAGCAACACCAGCCTGTACTGCTGGTGGTTGTATGCTTTTCCACACTGGCTGGAGAAAGAAAAGTCCATGTCGCTCAACAGTGACCTTGATAAAGCAGTAAGACAGGTTAAATCTCAACACATGGCATCTTTGTCCTGTTCTGTGTGACAAAATGGTGTGTATAGATCAAGCATTCTGCTGGGTACTATGTATGACGGTTGTCTCAAGGAAAGGCACTTTTGAGTTGAACTAGCCCCATTTTCTCCAAGCCAGGCTTCAGCAATATGTGAACTGTGAACTTACAGATGTTCAAGCTGGTTTTGGAAAAGGCAGAGGAACCAGAGATCAAATCGCCAACATCCGCTGGATCATCAAAAAAGCAAGAGAGTTCCAGAAAAACATCTATTTCTGCCTT
The DNA here is from genome assembly GCF_001704415.2 of Capra hircus. Lineage (NCBI taxonomy): Eukaryota > Metazoa > Chordata > Mammalia > Artiodactyla > Bovidae > Capra > Capra hircus. Next base: position 8,095,538 of record NC_030830.1, on the reverse strand, counting down.
TTTGACTATGCCAAAGCCTTTGACGGTGTGGATCACAATAAACTGTGGAAAATTCTTAAAGAGATGAGCATACCAGACGACCTGACCTGCCTCTTGAGAAACCTATATGCAGGTCAGGAAGCAACAGTTAGAACTGGACATGGAACAACAGACTGGTTCCAAATAGGAAAAAGAGTATGTTAAGGCTGTATATTGTCACCTGCTTATTTAACTTCAATGCAGAGTACATCATGAGAAACGCTGGGATGGAGGAAGCATAAGCCAGAATCAAGATTGCCAGGAGAAATACCAGTAGCCTCAGATATGCAGATGACACCAACCTTATGGCAGAAAGTGAAGAGGAGCTAAAAAGCCTCTTGATGAAAGTGAAAGAGGAGAGTGAAAAAGTTGGCTTAAAGCTCAACATTCAGAAAACGAAGATCATGGCATCTGGTCCCATCACTTCATGGGTAATAGATGGAGAAACAGTGGAAACAGTGTCAGACTTTATTTTGGGGGGCTCCAAAATCACTGCAGATGGTGATTGCAGCCATGAAATTAAAAGCCGCTTACTCCTTGGAAGGAAAGTTATGACCAACCTAGTTAGCACATTAAAAAGCAGAGACATTACTTTGCCAACAAAGGTCCGTCTAGTCAATGCTATGGTTTTTCCTGTGGTAACCTATGGATGTGAGAGTTGGACTGTGAAGAAGGCTGAGCGCCGAAGAATTGATGCTTTTGAACTGTGGTGTTGGAGAAGACTCTTGAGAATCCCTTGGACTGCAAGGAGATCCAACCAGTCCATTCTGAAGGAGATCAGTCGTGGGTGTTCATTCGAAGGACTGATGCTAAAGCTGAAACTTCAATACTTTGGCCACCTCATGCGAAGAGTTGACTCATTGGAAAAAATTCTGATGCTGGGAGGGATTGAGGGCAGGAGGAGAAGGGGACTACAGAGGATGAGATGGCTGGATGGCATCACCGACTCGATGGATATGAGTTTGAGTGAACTCTGGGAGTTGATGATGAACAGGGAGGCCTGGCATGCTGCGATTCATGGGGTCGCAAAGAGTCGGACACGACTGAGTGACTGAACTGAACTAAGCCCCCTTTTTGCATGGGACATGATTTTCATTTGAAAGAACAACTGATCAGACAAACTATGATTACTTAGACTTGGTTGTTAGGCAGATATTTCCCCCAAAATGAATGAAATGGGCCTGTTACTTCAAGGGAAATAACTGACAGTGTGTATATAGCCCATGATAAAATTTGGAGAAATTTAGAATTCTGGAAAACTTGTTTTCTTTACCATGCAGCAAGCTGACTGCTTTCCAGTACCTAAAGACTCATGATGAGATTGGTCATGATATTTACAAACATGATTTTTGTGCCTGTATTCTTGCCAGGAAAATTTCCATGGACAGAGGAACCTGGCAGACTACAGTCCATGGCGTTGCAAAGAGTTAGACGCGACTAAGCAACTAAGCACACACACAATAAACAAAAGCTCTTTAGAGGTCTCAATAATTTTTAAACCATAATTTTAAGGGTGTAAAGGAGTCTAAGAGTGTAAGGACCACTGTTCTACAAGATAGAGTTCTTGTCCTATGTTCTTATGTGATCAAAACAGTCCATTACTAATTGAGTGACCTTGGAAAAAAGTGTGTGTGTGTGTGTGTGTACATGAGCATGTGTGTGTGCGTGTATGTACATGAGCATGTGTGTGTACATGAGCGTGTACATGAGCATGTATGTGTGTGTGTACATGAGCATGTGTGTGTGTGTACATGAGCATGTGTGTGTGTGTACATGAGCATGTATGTGTGTGTGTACATGAGCATGTGTGTGTGTGTGTGTACATGAGCATGTGTGTGTGTGTGTGTGTGAGAGAGAGATGGGAATGGGTGGCAACATAAGATTTTTGCATCATAAAAATTTAAGAGAAGGGAGGGGGGTGAAGTCCAGCATGTTTTGGAGAGAGGATTTCTAGTGATTTTGTGAAAATGGAGAAGACTTTGATTGAAACTGATGGTTGAGACAGAAACAGAGAATATGAATGTTGATTCAGAAATAAAAAATTGATGAAAGATATGAATCGTCTTCCTCTTCACAATGTTTTATGGCAGGAAGCTTTAACAGGGCCTCCAGTGGTCCCACCTCCTAATTCTGGCACCATTGTGTAACCTCCTTCACTTGAGAATAAGCTGGACCTAGCAACTTGCCTCTCATCACAGAAACAGTACAGAGTGTGGGATGTCACTAGTGAAATTAGATCACAAGAGGCATCTGCCCTGCTCACCCTCTCTTACTCTTTGGCTGGTTCTGAGGGAAGCCAGACGCCATGCTGTGAGGCACTTTAAGAGAAACCCATGTGGTAAGGAATTGGTCGACCCCCAACTTAAAACCCGGGGCTTCCCAAGTGGCTCAGTGGTAAAGAATCCACTTGCAAATACAGGAGACGCTGGTTTGATCCCTGGGTTGGGAAGATCCCCAGGAGATGAAAATGGCAACCCACTCCAATATTCTTGGCTGCAAAATCCCATGAACAGAGAAGCCTGGTGGGCTTCAGTTCATAGTGTCTCAAAGAGTCAGACCTGACTGAGCAGTGTAAGCACACAATCTCAGCTAACAACTCAGGAGAAACTCAATCCTGTCGATAATCATGAGGGAGCTTAGAAGTGTGTCTTCCTTTTCCAGGGTCTTCAGATCCCAGACTAACACCTTGATTGCTGCATTGCAAGGGACAGAGGGACCCAGCTGAGCTGCATCTGGATTTCTGACCCACCCAAACTGTGAGTTAATAAGTGCTTGTTGTATTAAGCTGCTAAATTATGGGGTGCTTTGTTACACGGTGATTGACGACATATGTATATGTGAAAATTCATGTAAAATTTGCATATAATTTCAAGAGACTCTGATAAATCCCTGAAGCCCCATTGATGGTTAAAGTATGGCCCTTGTTAAGAACCCCTGCTTTAAAGGAAAAGACAGCAAAGGAAGAAAGAAAATAAGAACAGCAGAGTAAGTAGTGGAAGGAAAAAATCTAGAGAGTATAATTAGAGACAGTTTTACCAGGGAAGTGACGCAAGAACCCAACGCCTTAATGGGAAGAAAGTTTCACTACAACTTTCTAGGAGGACAGTTCCCCAAAGATAGCAGCTAAATTGGTGAGAAACACTTCCATCATGAAATAAAATTGGCTGAATATGTAACCAAAAGAGGAAAAGACCAATGTTCTGTATTTAGGTGTGTGGGAAGAAAGTTTTCAACCCAGGCTGGTGGGGAGGAGAAGGAGAAGTGTAACCACTGAGGATCCTAAAAGTGGCATCTTGGACTGAAAAAATGTACGTGTTGTAGAAAGGATGCTAAGTTACCAAAGGCCTTATGACAGCCAGTGTAATTTGCAAGTTCAGAGGTCAAGCCAGGCTCAGGCACGCCTGGCTCCAAGGATTTGGATGATGTCATGAAGTCTCTCTACTTACTTTTTTGGGTTGACCTTCAAAGGGCCAAATGTTGGGTATGGGGTAGGCAAGTCTGCCGAGAGCACCCCAGGCTTTCTAAGCCACAAGAAGAGGCACTCAGGGAACAAGATTTTCTTCTCTCGCTGTCCACTTGTGAAATCTGGGGAGGGTCTCTGCAGGGTGTGCCGGGGAAGCCATTACCTGCCAGAGTAGGGGAAGGATAATTACCTCCAGGAAAAGGGGGTGCTCTTGTCAGAAAAAGGAGAAATGGTGTGAGGCAGATGACATGTGTCTGCCGTAGTGAGTGACAGCAACCAGAGGCTGGGAGGGTTGCTTAATATTTAAAGTTATGCCAACATAATATGAGAACCTGAGACTCAGTGCAGCCGTGCAGTGTTTGTGTCTCATTACAGGACACTTGGGTGTGTATTTGAATTGACTTGGAATGATGGAGTCTAATGAATAGAGTTCTGGCAGGGGTGGTGCTGGAGAAGGGATTTGGGGATGAAACCATGTATTCAGAGGCTCAGAATTTTAAGGAAAAATTCAGCCCTTTCTCCTTGTGCGTCAGCATCTGTTGTTTTTCTTCTAGAACACAAAGTGGCTTGCAGAGCCCATATCCATTTGAATAAAGACGGAACAACCACTGCAGCAAAAGCTTAGCTGCCAGATGCTCTGCTTGTTGACTCGGTTGAATTTCTATCACCCTCTACAGTCTCTGGGTGAGGACTTCGCTCATCTGGGGACTCCCGATAGTTTTGGAATTAAAAATTGGATTCCAAATGGTAGAGATGTAATTCCTAAACACACCGAAAGAGGTGATGCCAACTATTCAATTTAGATATCCTTTGGTTGTAAATAAAGACTTATAATTGACTAAATTAAAGATCATTGTTAAAAAAAAAAAATGACAGTTCAGCCGAGACCCACAGTAATGTGGAACTTGGCAGGAGAGATTTCTTTGGTGGGCCATCTTTTTTCCCCAATTTTCCTGTAAAATCTCACAGTGAGATTTGTAGGACATAATAAAATACTGAATAATATGTTAAATAGTCAACATATGATAAGGTAACACATTCTTAACTTCTGTAAAGATTTTCAAATTTTAATTGCTACCATCACATGTGGATAATATAAATGTTATATTTATAATTTTTAAGAAATTACATTTTCTTAAAGTGTACATCGTATGAATTTGCTTACTTTAAGAAATGAAAATATGGTTTTTAATTAGAAAGATCTGTTGTTGATTATATTCTATGCCCCTGCTCTAAGACCAGTCCCTTCAGTAAGTGACATTTTGCTCCTCACTCTGCTTGTGAATACACTGCCTTTTTTAGTGCTATTTATTATTTTTGACTGTGTTGGGTTTTAGTTGCGACCCTTGTGCTCTTCATTGTGGCTTAATTGCCCTGCCCTCCAGGCATATGGAATCTTAGTTCCCAAACCAAGGATCCAACTCATGTCCCCTGCATTGGAAGGCCGATTCTTAACCTTGGACATCCTATACTGCCTTTCTTTGATGGCAAAGACACATTGTAGGGACCCACAGGCTTATTTATCCTCTCAGTACTTGAATTCAGTGGAAGCCCATGGTGTAAACTCAAGAAATCAGATTGTGGTATTTCCCATTTGATGTGTTTATCTTAAGAATCACATCAGATGTTAATGAGGTCCCTCATTTAACCTTTGCCCTTTCTCCAGTATCTATGCCCCATACTCTGTTTTTTTGTTTTCACCAACAGTCCACCCAGACTCATATTTTGTAGCTCATAAAAACCAATATTTTGGATACTCATCATATTTGCATTGTATGCCCTGCCTGACATTTTCCATGCATGAATATCCCAAAAATTATAAGAGGAAGAGGTCAGAGAAGGGAAAGAGAGAGACTTTTTTTGTGTGTGTGTGTTTTTTTTTTTTTTAATAATCACAGTTTTCAATGCTGGAAGGTATTTGCTTTGCCTTTTCTGGACTGTTTCCTCTAATTTCTGAAAACTATTGCCTTGGAGATTTTGGCCAATATTAACTTTGGGGGAGGAGTGTAAAGAAACAGTTGCATTGTCCCCCAAATATCTTTTAGTGGTTTTTATGGCAGTTAATTTTGGCTCAAGAATGATTTGAGCCAAATCATTCAATAATTTGTTGAGTCAAATATGTGCCACCATAGTGCCAGGCTCTGAAGGTATGGATGCAGTTCCTACTTTATAGAACATTATGGTCCATAGAACCATAGAATCAGGGGAGAGGCCAAGAGAACCAGATCAAACCGGTCAATCCTAAAGGAAATCAACCCTGAAAATTCACTGGAAGGACTGACCCTAAAACTAAAGTTCCATTGCTTTGGCCACCTGACTCGAGGAGCCGACTCACTGGAAAAGACCCTGATGCTGGGAAAAATTGAGGGCAGGAGGAGAAGCAGGCAAGAGAGGATGAGATGGTTGGATGGCATCACCAACTCAGTGGATTTGAGTTTGAGCAAACTTTAGGAGACAGTGAAAGACAGGGAAACCTGGCATGCTGCAGTCCATGGGGTTGCAAAGAGTCAGACACGACTTGGTGACTGAAAAGCAACAACCAAGAGAACTTAAGCGCTTAGGAGGTCGAACTTGGTGAAAACTTTATCTCAAGTCTTCACACGCATCGCTTCAGATCACTTTCAGAATGACACTGTGACTTTGGATATTACTGTCCTCTGGAAACTCAAGGACATTAAATATTTGTCCAGGCCACACAACTAATGTGTTGTGAATTAGGATTCAAGCAAGATTTGATCCCATGCTTATTTTTACTATTTTATACTGTTTCTTCCTCCAGCTCTGTTCAGTTTGCCCTATAATTAAGTTCTAGGAATTCCATTTTCATCTCACTACTTAAGTCTAAAACTTAACAATGTTAAGAATGGTTGGAAAAACAAGCTTTCTTAGAGCCTAAAACCTGATCAATTTATAGGTTGTGAATTTCAAATTTCAAGTAAACCTTTTGGAATTTGAGTTCCTTTAAAGCTGACTATCTGTTTCTGAAAAAAAAAGTAATATATTGATAGCATGCATACATGTTGTGTGTTTTTTTTTAGCAAAATATCTTTTTTAAGGGACATTGTGATGGGACTGAAAGAGCTTGTTGGGCAGTATATAGCTTTTTGCAAAGTTACATTAGGAAGCATTGAAGAGTCAGGAATTAAGGACATAGTTGCTGGAAATACTTTCCATAGACTCCACAAATCTTAAATCACATCTGGATTTGCCCAGCATTTGCAGTAGAACCTTTAGCCAAGCCTGGTTTATCCAGTAAGATTTTGTCAAATGGAAGGGCTCAACCACATGCCTTAAAATTAGCGTTATAGAAACTATTTCTAAACTGAGATAGACACGCTGCCATCCAGTACAGTATTTCAAAGAGTTCATATAAGGCACTGTTTGATTTGAATACAGATTAATCAGCAAGTTGTGTTACTAAACACAGACCTAACATTCATTATTTAAACACACAGGAATAATTGTATGAGTACAAGTACGTAGCATGATGGGCAATTGGGCTATTTCATGAATAATCCATTAGTTAGCGAGCATTTAGCTTTGTTTATTGTTCAGGCCTAGGCGTATTGGTCCGCCTCTCTGGGTCCAGCCTGCAGCTGGCACACATCCACAGTTGCGAGGGAGTCAATGAGAAGTGTGTCCAGGCTGCAGGATGGAGCCTGTGCTTCTTTAAGGAGGATCCTGATGACGTCATGGCAGCCTCCCTCTCCAGGAGGCTCAGGAACCCTCGGTACAGCACGGCTTCCCAGCCTTGTTCTAGCAGACCTTCTGCGAGGCTTTCTGTCTCTGGGTCTGATTTCAAGGTGAACAGGTTGGGAGAATTCAAGGGGAGGTTATAGATTTTTTTTTTTGCTTCCCACACTGGTTGATTAGTCCCATACGTGGTATTTGATTAATGTCTGAGAGCTCTAATTAGCAATGTCTAGTCGGGTCCACATACACCAGGATATTGATTGCTGCCTCCAGAAAACCAATCTAATTGTGCTCCTTATTATCAGCAAATGGCTGGTGTACTGAAATGATATTGTGCATTTCGAAGGCTACTCCATTATGACAGCTTTGGAATGGGATAGAGGGAGGCGTGGAGGTGTGTCTAGACTGCCATATGAGGTTGTTAGGAAAAGCATCATGTTTTATCTCTCTGAGACTGTTTTGATCCCAAGAAGGGGAAAAGCCATAAATATTCAGGGTGAAAATTTCCTTTTTAACCTTTCCTAAAGGCGAAAACTGGGGTGAGACTCCAATGTGTCATTTGGACCACAGAGGGCTGAAGGAAAAGCAAAGGCTTTGCTGGCATCTCTTGGCTGCTGGAATCGTTGTGTGCTGATCTGTGCCCACCTTTGAAATGACACTTTGAAATGTGCCACTCTCGAAATGACAGTGTTTGTACTATAGTTATTCAGTCACCTCCACTGCTCCCTTTGCTAGGTCCCTGGTTTTCAGGAATTGTAATGAAAAACATATTTCCCCCCAAAGGAAATAATGTTAATGAAATTGGCATGGCACTAAAAATGTTCACAAAAACCATAGCTCAACTTATATGGTTTTATTCGCTTTTATAAAAATTGCAAACTCCTATTTTTCAGTGGCATTTTAAAATCAAGAGCATCCTCTGATAAAGATGGTCTCCGTCGTTTCTCTAAACATAGCACTGCTCTTTTTTTTTTTCTGAAAATATTGAAATCTAAAATCTGATCATTTGTAAATTTTCTCTGGAAAAGCCCAAAGGGGCCATAACTTGAGCCACAGCAGAATAATCCTCAGATGGCTGTCTGATTAGTGCCACCCTAAAGCGAGTATTACCCGCTGCTACCTTTGTGCCATCGTTCTTACTAGCATCTGTTCTTGTGAGAGCACGTATCACACTGTGTTGAAATTGTTTGTTTATCTGTCTGTCTCTCCTACTAGGCTGAAAAGTCCTGGAGGGCAGAGCCTCTATCTGATTCATTGGTGCAAAAACTCAATGTCTTAGGCGCTTGCCACCAAGTGGTGAGGTCAGCTTTCTACTAATGCTGTAGATTGGTGGCAGGGGGGTGGGGGGTGGGAGATGGGGAGGGGGGCAGGGTCCTGTCTCATCAGTGGCAGCCTTGCCCCACCTTCTGATGTCCCCGGCCTCTCCAGTGCTTCTAGGACATCGCATGGTGTCCCACATTCATGATGCTCAGTTGAAATGAGGCTGCGGTGCTGCCTCTGTCTCCCCTTTATCAAGATTTGCACTGAGTCTGGCTGTCATCTACCCAACAGATCAGAGCTATTCACTCCTCTTGGGACAGCGTTGTTACCACTGTTCTGGCATGGGGGCATGGGTATGATGGCCAGGCTTTCCTTCCCCTAAATGGAAGATACTGTGGCAGAAACAAGAGAGGGAGAGTGGTATAAAATGGAAAGGAATTTGGAGAGGCAGGTGGGACTAGTCCATGGAGATGCTTGTAGACTTGGAAAGGAGTCTGCTTTCTAGTAGAAATGCAGAGGGAGATATTACTAAAAGATGATCATAATTTGAAACATTTTCTTTAAAGATTACTCTGACTGCTGAAAGGTTAGTGGAGTAGTTCAGCAGGGGGTCAAGTGGGGACGCTATTGGAATAGCCTCATAAGATGGGAGTGGAAGTACGGAGGGACGGGGCTAGGTGAGTATGGGAGATGAAACTGATGCAACTTGCTGATCAGTTATGGAGGCAGGAGAAAAGGGAAGAACACAATTGGACTCCCAGTTTTTCAGTTGAGCTAATGAGTGGGCAAAGGCATCAGTTCCTTAGAAGGAAGATGTTGGCGAAGGAATAGGTTTGGGGTTTTAGACCTTCAAATTGAGATGCTTCTTGAGTATCCAAGTGGCCATGGTAGGAAGGCAGTGGATATATAAGTTTTGAATTTAAGGAAAAGGTAAGAGCTAAAGACGTAAATTTCGGAGACATCAAAATACAGATGGTAGTTAAAGCCCCAGCACTGATGAGATTGCGGAGGGAGAGAGCATGGCCATGAAAGAAAGAGCTGCAACCAGGTCCTGACGTCACTGAACTTGGTTGGAGGTCAAGAGCCAGAAGAGAAATTTGAATGAGACAGTCCAGCGATGGAGGGAGGAGAATCACAAAAGAGTGGTTATTTTAGAACCCGAGAGGGGAGACAGCGTTAGGGAGAGGAAGACCTCAAGTGGAAAGTGGGCAACTTGAATAAGAAGACAGAGAAATGTACACTGTTTTCCTCTTTAGCTTGGCTCAGTGCTCCTTCCAAGATGTCATCATATAGTTGAAGGCAGTGGGAATATACCCAATGGGGCTGGCACATTGGAAGACGGGTGAATTTCCCAAGATGTGTTTTCAGTTCAGTTCAGTTCAGTCGCTCAGTCGTGTCTGACTCTTTGGGACCCCATGAATCGCAGCATGCCAGGCCTCCCTGTCCATCACCAACTCCCGGAGTTCACTCAGACTCACGTCCATCAAATCAGTGATACCATCCAGCCATCTCATCCTCTGTTGTCCCCTTCTCTTCCTGCCTCCAATCCCTCCCAGCATCAGAGTCTTTTCCAATGAGTCAACTCTTCGCATGAGGTGGCCAAAGTACTGGAGTTTCAGCTTTAGCATCATTCCTTCCAAAGAAATCCCAGGGCTGATCTCCTTCAGAATGGACTGGTTGGATCTCCTTGCAGTCCAAGGGACTCTCAAGAGTCTTCTCCAACACCACAGTTCAAAAGCAGCAATTCTTCATCACTCAGCCTTCTTCACAGTCCAACTCTCACATCCATACATGACCACAGGAAAAACCACAGTCTTGACTAGACGGACCTTAGTCGGCAAAGTAATGTCTCTGCTTTTGAATATGCTATCTAGGTTGGTTATAACTTTTCTTCCAAGGAGTAAGCGTCTTTTAATTTCATGGCTGCAATCACCATCTGCAGTGATTTTGGAGCCCCCAAAATAAAGTCTGACACTGTTTCCACTGTTTCCCCATCTATTTGCCATGAAGTGATGGGACCAGATGCCATGATCTTCGTTTTCTGAATGTTGAGCTTTAAGCCAACTTTTTCACTCTCTTCTCTCACTTTCATCAAGAGGCTTTTTAGCTCCTCTTCACTTTCTGCCATAAGGGTGGTGTCATCTGCATATCTGACATTATTGATATTTCTCCCGGCAATCTTGATTCCAGCTTGTGCTTCCTACAGCCCAGCGTTTCTCATGATGTACTCTGCATATGAGTTAAATAAGCAGGGTGACAGTATACAGCCTTGACGTACTCCTTTACCTATTTGGAACCAGTCTGTTGTTCCATGTCCAGTTCTAACTGTTGCTTCCTGACCTGCATATAGGTTTCTCAAGAGGCAGGTCAGGTGGTCTGGTATTCCCATCTCTTGAAGAATTTTCCACAGTTTGTGGTGATCCACACAGTCAAAGGCTTTGGCATATTCAAAAAAGCAGAAATAGATGTTTTTCTGGAACTCTCTTGCTTTTTTGATGATCCAGAGGATGTCGGCAATTTGACCTCTGGTTCCTCTGCCTTTTCTAAAACTAGCTTGAACATCAGGGAGTTCATGGTTCACGTATTGCTGAAGCCTGGCTTGGAGAATTTTGAGCATTACTTTACTAGTGTGTGAGATGAGTGCAATTGTGCAGTAGTTTGAGCATTCTTTGGCATTGCCTTTCTTTGGGATTGGAATGAAAACTGACCTTTTCCAGTCCTGTGGCCACTGCTGAGCTTTCCAAATTTGCTGGCATATTGAGTGTAGCACTTTCACAGCATCATCTTTCATGCTTTGAAATAGCTCCACTGGAATTCCATCACTTCTACTAGCTTTGTTCGTAGTGATGCTTCCTAAGGCCCACTTGACTTCACACACCAGGATGTCTGGCTCTAGGTGAGTGATCTGGTCTTAAATAATGCAGTGAGCAGGACAACTACATCCTGGTACATCCTGAACTACAAGGAACCCTCTTTACAGCTTCTTTTTCTTATCCTAAAGTTAGGATCACGCCTGAATGTCCTTCACTCCTCAAGAGAAACAAAGATTCATTGGCACAGGGTACCCCAGCTCTATATAAAGAAAAGGCATATTCCTGTCACTCAATCTCTAAAAAGAAAAGAAAAGAAAAGAAAAGAACGACCACAAAAGAAAAAAATCAACAAAAGCCTTGGCTCAACTAGAGGTAAAAATTTACAATTAGAGAAGGCTTTTGTTCTCGTTCTAAAACATGGCATTACTGTCATTTCACAGCTTTAATGCTGAATAATGGATGGGTGTTTGCTTTGCATTGGGGTAATTAAAGAGTCCACCCAGGTTGTTTGTTCCAAACATGGGAACAGTCAGACTGAGAGGTGACTGAATTGGAGTCTCTACTCTTTTGTTGACTTTCAAAATGCAGTTTTAAACCAAGTTATTTCCTCAAGGGCTAAGATAGTGCCTGGAGTCTGTTATGTGAGCAGTCACTATTTGTTGCATGAATGAATGAATGAAGGAGGAGCCAAGTGATAAAGTGGGGAGAACACTGGATTTTAAAAAGATCTGGATTCGTGGGAAGGTCATTTATACTCTCTGCACCTGAACTTTCTCCTATGTGTCACCTTAAACCCAGGAGTTTTAAAGTGATGTGTTGAAGCACAGTTCAATAAGCAAAAATAATTAAAACAAATTCTATTAATTTCTCACATCTCTCAGATAAAGTTAAAGGAGCTGCAAATACACTGTCCATAAAATGTATTAAAATATCCCTCCTACCTCATAGCTGCTCCAGAGTCTGTCTCCTTAACTTCCTTTACAAGGACCTCTCTTCCATCCTCCTAACTGTAGCTGTTAAAACTTTCTTTCACCCCAGCTTGCTTAACCCCAGCACTGCAACCTGTGTCTCTTTCTAGAAAGGAAAGGAGAAATTGGGCTTCGACATAGAGGATGATATCATCAACTCAGCGGACAGGAGTTTGAGCAAACTCTGGGAGAAAGTGAAGGACAAGGAAGCCTAGTGTGCTGCAGTTCATGGGGTTGCAAAGAGTTGGACACCGCTTGGTGACTTAACAACAACATAGAAGATTATCTTTGGTGGTCCAGAGAGTAGGGAAGTCCTAGAAGAGTCTCACATTAATAGTTTTTGCACCATCACGTATGCAAAATGAGCAAAACAGTACCTGCTGTCTGGAATTGTTGAGGAGATTAAATGAGATGAATACAAGAAACTGTAAACTCCCCACAGGTACGTAGCGTTCTGATTGTCTGTGAGGCATAAGTGTTATTTATTAGTAGTATCCTAAGTGCAACTTCTTTGATCTTATTCTCACAAAAGATAAGGTTTATCTTTATAATAAGCATATATCTGCTTGCTTTTACAAAATAAGTGTCTAAACAGATAAAAAGCAAATCAATGCTCTTATTTTTTAATAAGTACAAGAAACGGCTAGAAGTAGCTTTAGGTGCATTGTTAGGGTTTTTAGTGCCAGCTGTGTCCATAGCACAGTTTAGGGTATGAATACCTGTGCTATTACCATCCATTTAAAAATAATTTTAGTTACCATGTGAATTTTTTTATATATATACACAGTACCTTCAATGAACTACTGGTTTAAAGGGACCAGATTCAAGAACTGTTTCATTAAAGAATTTCAATGATAAATATCTGGAAAGGACATTTTTTTTCTATTCCAAGTGAGAGCTCGTGTTTGTTTTAAAATCACTGATTTCATGAGTATTGTTGATTCTCAGAATAGAATAGAAAATCTGATCAATTTTGTTTTATTTCTCTATCTTTGCACAATAAATTCTTCTGAGTTAAATTAACAGACCTTTGTTAAACCGCAATTTCTGTGGTTCAGGTATGAGGGAGTGGATAAGCTGGGTGGTTCTGGCTTGAAGTCTTCTATAGGGTTGCAGTTACATGATCAGCCAAGGTTTCTACCATCTGAAGCCTTAACTGGTGCTGGAGGGCCCACTGACTCATCTGACTGTGAGCGGGAGGCCTCAGTTCATCACCACACTGACCTCTCCATGGACTGCTTCTGTGTCCTCACGACATGGCAGCTGGTTTCTCCAGAGAGAGTGATCAGAGAGAAAGGAAAAAGCCACACTTCCTTTTCCACCCTAATCTTGGGGGCCATACATTGTCACTTCTTCCATGTTCTATTGATGAAAAGTCAGTTTGCTAAGTACAGATCACTGTAAAGGGAAGGAAAATTAGACTCTACTCTTTGAACAGAAGTGTATCAGAGAAACTTGTGGACATACTTTAAAACCAACACAAATTCTTTGGCATACATTGCATGTTTATTGTTTATATTGCAAGCAAAATGTGGGTTTTTCACAGTAGGGGTAGCTGCTTATATTATCGGATTCTCAGAACACAGTGTATGTATCTCTTTATTGGTTGTGGAGAAATTGGGTTCAGAGGCCCAAGTAGCTTCTCCTAGGTAGAGAAAAGTTCAGCGTCTGACTCTAGACTTTTATGTGTGGTCAGATCACATCTAAATAATGATAGCAAAAACAGGGCTCTTTTGCTATCCTGCAATTTACTTTTCCAACTTTTGGCTACTTACATGATCTCAAACATCTGGATTTAAATTGGAAACATTTCATTAAAAATCCAAATGTTTCCAAATATAATAAAAAAAAGAAAAAAAAAAAAGCTACCCAAACCCCTTGGTAAATGAGTAATTCTTCATGTTGAATGGCTATCTTGTTAAAGACTTAACTCCCCTCCCCAATGTATATTATTCTATGTGGAAAGTTTCTAATGTAATCAAATGTTAAATTGGAAGTTTGGACTGAGGCAAAAAGTATCACAGAAATCAGATAGCAAAGCAGGTGTGCAGCAGAGCAGCAAGATACAAATGCAGAGAGAAAACATCTGGAAACTTACTGCACGACTTCTGGGCCCATCTTCCAGAAGCCCCTCACCCAGCTTGTAGTGAAGTACAGGCTGATCTTACAAGGAGGCTTTTAGAAGAAGGCAACCAATGCCCTGTGATCAAGGAAGAGCTTCCATCAACTCAGTGTTGATAAGTGTCCTCTGTAGGCAGAAGGAACTGGAGTCTCTCTCCTTACCTAAGAAAGCCGGAAGAGTTGTGGAGATTTCCTGAAGATTCATCCAGGAACAGTAAAATCATTATCCTAAAGAACAGGTTTAAAGAAATAGTGGAAAATAAATAAAAATAAGCTCTTTTGAGTTATGATTAATTGTCCCTCTCGCATCCTCTGTGTTTAACATTAAAATAGACCACAGGTGTCTTCTGTCTTTAAAAAAAACAATACACGGGGAGTTATTAAGAAAGGGTCAGCCCTGGGATTTCTTTGGAAGGACTTATGCTAAAGCTGAAACTCCAGTACTTTGGCCACCTCATGTGAAGAGTTGACTCATTGAAAAAGACTCTGATGCTGGGAGGGATTGGGGGCAGGAGGAGAAGGGGACTACAGAGGATGAGATGGCTGGATGGCATCACCGACTCGATGGATATGAGTTTGAGTGAACTCCGGGAGTTGGTGATGGACAGGGAGGCCTGGTGTGCTGTGATTCATGGGGTCGCAAAGAGTCGGACATGACTGAGTGACTGAACTGAACTGAACTGAAGTTAGTCTCAGTGTTACCTTGATTAATGCAAGAATGAAAGAAACATACACTTGTGCACTATAACGCCTTTGAGGGAATCAGTGCAGTGGTGCCTCCAAGGTTTGTGGCGATGTGTGGAGGTGTTTACTTCGAATTCCTCATTGGTATAGGTTTGTTTCCAGATTTCCTGCCACCTCATTTCGGTTGCTGTATTGTCTGTTGTCATTTCTCAGTTTTCCATGTGTCTCTCTATTAAGCCCTTCTCTTCTTTAAAATGGCAGTTGGCAGTGCTCACCAAAGTTCCATGTAGAGAAAGCTGATGGAGAACCATGGATAAAGGAGTTCTGATTCAGCTTATACATTAGCTAAACAACAAAGGCATGTACACATCAGGTGTTCACTGATGCTAAGTATTTGTTGAGTAAACTTGTCTTTATCTTTAGTAGGATTTTTCTCTACATAATTTTCATTAATTAGTGGATTCAGAAAGGGTCTGTATTGAGTCCCTACTGCATGTCAGATGCTAAGTTTGTATCACTCAGTGCTGGCATTGAGTTACTTGGTCAACTGCTTCTCCTCGGGTTCCTATACTCAGTGCTAAACTGTGTGCTATGTAACTTGGACCAAGAAATGTATTTTCCATGTCTTCTGAAAATGGCAAATCTCGTATGTCACTTAGATGGATTTAGCAGATGGGCGGGGGGGGGGGGGTGCGGTGAATTCTCATCTCACAAATAGAGAATTTGCTACGTGATCTGTTAGTAATAAAACTAAACACTTTAATGTGATGTTTTAATCCTCCTGTTTGCTCTAATAACTGTCTTTATATTGCACTTTCACAACAACCTTCTGTTAGGACAGCTAGTCTGAACTCTGTCACATGTGAGGTCAAAAGTCCTAATGACCAAGTCAGGGCTAGAGCCAATTTTTGTTTTTTGAAATCAAGACTTTTCCCTCTTAACTCAGGGCTCTAGGGTCCATTTCTCTGTGGTTTAATTTCTCCGTATGTCGAATTGGGCTGATTTTGATGCAATGCAGATTTAGTATTTGGAGATGTGACTGGACATCCTTGTAGCAAAATGGTTTACCCTGAGCTTGAAAGGTGTCATCAGTGCACCTGTTTTGGAGTCTATATATTTCTGATCTTCTGCTTTGTTTAATAAGTGAGTTGGGATACCAGAAATGAAATTGGAGTTCAAGAGTGGTTTTTATGTATCAAGGCCTTGGCATAGGGTCCCCAGGAGCAAACCTCTGCCCTTTAAATGCCAAGAGGCTGAAGGAAAGTCCTGCTGCCAAAGGCTAGAAGCTTTGGGAGGAGTTAATCCTCCCCCGTGGGTCCCTGGAGATGCCTCTTGAGACAACAGGGAAGGACTGAGGCTGGTGAAGGCGCAGGGTGTCCTGACAACTTCCACAGCAGAGTGAAGCCACAGGTAAAAGAGAATTTGCTAAATAAACGTAGTCCATCCAGACAATGGGATTATCCAGTGCTAAAAGGAAGCAAGCTATCAAGCCACAAAAAGACATGAAAAACTTAAACATATATTACTAAGTCAGAGATGCCCAACTGAGAAGGTTCCATACTACACAGTTCCAACTATACAACATTCTAGAAAAGGCAAAACTATGGAGACAGTAAAAAAAAGATCGGTGGTTGCCAGAGTTAAGAAGGCTTGAGGGATGAACCAGCGTTGCACAGAGGATTTTTTAGGCAGCCCAATACCCTGTATGATACTGTAGTGGTGGATACACGTCACCATGCTTTGTTCAAACTCAGGGGCTGAACAACACTGAGTGTGAACCGGCGTGGGAACGATGGACATCCTTATGTGGTGATACTGGTGGGTCAGTGCAGGTTCATCAGTCCTAAGGGGTGTCCCGCTCTGTCGGGGATGTCGGTAATGGGAGGGGACTGTGCGTGTGCGGGGGCGGGGGGTCGTTGGGAAACCTCTGTACCCTCCTCTCACTTTTCCTGTGAATCTAAAGCTGTTCTAAACACTCGAAGTCTTTTAAGGAGAGAGAGAGAAAACTTGCCTGCCCTGACGGTGCTCCCCTCTTCCAGAAGCCCGGATTCTGGTCAGCATGGGATGAGCAAGCCATCGAGACTGGAACACACTGAAGGTTTGCAGCCAGCTCCAGCGTTTCCCTCATTGCACATATTGTGTGGGGACAATGGTCTGATCAAATGTTTCCTAATTTCATTGTGGACTTCCTCTCTAATGAGTCTCTTTCTCCCAGCTCTAAATAAAGAAGATGCTAACAACGTGACACACACTACAGATGGGTCACCCACATCTGGGCTTTTCATTTTACAAGGCAGGGGTGGGGGCGGGGGGAGAAAGTGAAGCAAGACGTGGCTGGCTTTTCTTATAAAAGGGGTGAATGGGGGAAGGGGGGCCCCGAGATGAGGGAGCGAGGCCGAATCATCTAGCATTGTTACTGAATGACAGACGCATCCACTGGGACTAATTACAGTGACGATGCCAGGCCATCACAGACTCAAAGCTTGCGTGCTCCTCTCTATGCCAAGTTCTCAAATCCGGGCACCTGGATTGCACCTATGAAGTTGGCATTTACCAAAGAAACCATGTGCAGATGGCTATTTGCATGTGAAAACCCGGGCAATTGTGCGTGTGAGAGAGCAGGAGCTGCTGTGCTCAATTATCAGCCTCTCCTGAGATGTTGGGGGCGGTTTCTGGTCCCTTGGAAAACTAGCCTGCAGTCTGCCCATGCGGATTTGAGTTCTGTGCATGTGTGAGCCACGAGCCCAGGTTTCAGAGACATGGCTCTGATGCGTCGTTACGTACGTGTTGACCACCCACGACGTGCCCCGCCCTGCTGTAGCAGGTCTGAAGCTCACAGGGTGCCCTCAATGGACTTGGATCTCCAGGTCTCACTTCCACTACAGCCATCTCCCAAGGGACAGCGGCAGGAGAGGGTGGAGTTTGTTTGAGGAGCTGCAAACCAGTGAATTCGCTTAAGCCCTGGGTCTGCATGGTTTTGTAGCAGAATCATGCAGAATCATTTCTCCTGAGAGAAACTGAGACTCCAAGGGTGAAGTTAAACCTGTGACAGAGTAGCCTTTGAGCCAGACCAACCTCTTGAGCTGTCCTGGCCTCTGCAGTCTCCCCAGGGTACTCAGTGAAAGAGGGTTGGGCCCTAGGATGTCCATCTGATATCATTCATCTGTACAAGAGGGTCCTCCCTTTTTCTGTGTGAGCCGCACTGGGTCCTGGGAGGACGACTATCCCAGTCTTGGAGGCGTGTATTCAGTTTCCACAGCCCATGCTTCCTGTGGTCAGCTTGGAGGGTCACAGAAGCAATTGGGTGCCACGTGGGGTCTGTCCGTCTCCTGCCTCAGACTAGACTGTGCCTTCGGCCGACCCCTTTGCCTGGCATGCTCCTGTACGTCTCCTTACTTGAACGTGTTCTACGTTTCCTTCAGGCTCAGATCAAGGTGCACATCTTCCTAAGAACACTACCCCATGAGGGGGGTAGGTGCCCTGTCTCAACTATATGGATGAGGAGTTAGTCACAGAGAGGTTAGATGACTAACTGAAAATCGTAGAGTCAGTAAGAGCCAGAGCTGTGGTCTGAACTGGCTCCCAAACCAGCACTCCTAACCTTTACACACATTCAACTGCTCCCATTAGAACAGTCTATCTTTTATATTAAAAAAAAAAAAAAAACAAATATCTAAGGCTCCCTTGTAGTCTTAGAGGCTGTTGTGGAGCTGGACACACAGTAAACTCGGTAGATTTTCCATGCAGATAAAGAGTGTGTCCTGACTCTGGACGGACCCCTCCCAGCCTGAGGTTGAAGGTACATTTTGATGGTTTTGTAACAGGGCCGGAGGAATGCAGCCAACAGCTGGGAGGGATAGGGGACTCTGGGCCTTGTAGCATTTTTATGCCACCAACTGGCTTTGGGCACTCTTCCAGCCCAAAGCAGTGCTCCTCAGAGGGGCAGTGAGACCCAAGGGGAAAGTTGCATCATTCGTCCTCTGGTGCAAGGGCTCTCGCAGAACCGCACGACCTGTCACCAGGTTTGGTGCAACTCTGAGATGTATTATCTACTGCAGCTCCAGGTTTTCTCCAAAGATCCCACTCAGCACCCGTTGTCTCCTTTGCTCCCTCTGCTGAAGCTCCACTTCCCTTCTCCTTCAGAAGCTGTCTCCTTAATACCCTCCAAAGACGAACACAAAAGAGCTTTTCATTTGTAAGGCTCTTTACTAGTGATCAAAAAAGGAAAGCAGTAACCAAAAAAAATTACCAAGATGGAGAAGCAGTAAGTAGCTCAACGTCTTATGAAGTTCTTATTGTCTTGATCCCTTGGATATAGTGGTTCATGAGTGGAAACCTCAAAGGTAATTTTGGTCCTCTGCTGAAGGTGGACCTGCCAAACTTTCCCGCTGTCTGCTGATCCCTCCTTTAGCCCTGTTATAAGGGTCGTGTCCTCCCTGATACATCCCCATCCTGAACCACAGTCTACTTCTTAGGTTCCAGTAGGTGTAAGACTTTTAAAGACCTCTGTTCTTCTGATGCCTGCTGTGACTGTTGCTTCTCTGGGTCTTTTGCTGACCTCATGCAAGGGCCCCCCAGGGGCAGGAACTCCCCTTCCGCTCTTCTGTCTCCCTGCTTGTTGATGGGGTTTATTGCCCAGACCTTATTGTGGAGACACAGCAATGGAGAAAGAGTTTATGGCTTGACTTGGGGCTTTGCCATTGAAAAGTATCTAATTCTCTGCTAACAAATTAACACTTTTATCCATACCGAGAACCAACGGGGCCTTTAGGGAGATGTCTTTTTGTATTTAAAAACCATCTAGTAGATGTTAGCAAATGCAGAAGTAAACAAGTTGGTTGAGCCAACCTGGCTGGGACGAATGTTTGCTTGGAAATGACATCCTAGGTTATGCTGGTGTGAGTAAGGAAGTGAGGAATTCCTGGGGTCAAAGGAGACCTATAGATGGATGTGGAGGTGCACGAAGAGGACATTCAAAATGTTCTTCTTGTATTCACATCACATAGTTCAATGTACTGGAGAAGGCAATGGCACCCCACTCCAGTACTCTTGCCTGGAAAATCCCATGGATGGAGAAGCCTGGTAGGCTGCAGTCCATGGGGTCGCTGAGTCGGACACAACTGAGCGACTTCACTTTCCCTTTTCACTTTCATGCATTGGAGAAGGAAATGGCAACCCACTCCAGTGTTCTTGCCTGGAGAATCCCAGGGATGGGGGATCCCGGTGCGCTGCCATCTATGGGGTCGCACAGAGTCGGACACGACTGCAGTGACTTAGCAGCAGCAGTTCAATGTGCATTGGTGACTGGGTGCCAAAAGAGCAGAGAGACACAGCCGGGAAGAGGTGAGAAAGAAGAAAGTAGGGTAAGAGGAGTTGGAGGAGGGGCAACCAGTTCTGAGAGGCAAGGCTAGAGCCCAGAGCATCGTGCATGCCAACCCATGGGAGAGGCTGGATGCAACGAGACAAGAGAGAGGGGGAGATGACTAAAGAATGAGCAGAGCCTAAAAGCATGTCAAGTGAAAGCCAGGAGCCGTGTGAGGCAAATAAGGACTATCAGCCCCGAGATCCGCCCTCCCTTCAGTATGGGTGGCCTTTTCCCATTCTCCTGTCTGCACGTCCTCAGGCAGTCATGAATGATGAGGCCACCCAATGGAAGCAGTAAGTCTCTGAGACCTCGGTTATCGTCCCACTCTTTTCCCCACTAAGCGATCCCTTCACGATATGGGGCAGAGGGTTGTAGGAACCGTTCCCAGCAGACCACCACGAGCCTCTTGTGGCAGGAGCTGCCCTGGAAAGGTACAAGATTCAGAGTAGATTAAGATAACAATGATCGTCATTTTGGCGATGGAGGATCGCATATATAAGACACTAAAAACCTTATGGTGCTGGTGATTCATTTTATGGGAATCTGGCATTGATTCAGAAGACAGAGCTTCTGGGCATGTAGCAATGAATTCCAGGACTTAGTTCAACAATTTAAAATACATGTTCCCTGTAAAATAATATCAAGACTATATGGAATAATAACAATGTCAACTATTGTAACTGGAAGGTGAATTGTTTAAAGTAATCCACTCAGCATGGGCTTCCCTGGTGGCCAGTCAGTAAAGAATCTGCCTGCAATGCAGGAGACCTGGGTTCAGTCCCTAGGTCAGAAGGATGCACTCCAAAAGGATTCTCTCCAGGAGAATCCCATGGACAGAGGAGCCTGGTAGGCTACAGTCCATGGGGTCACAAAGAGTCAGATTCAACTGAGCAACTAACACGCACGTGCAGTCCACTCGGCAGAGAGCTTTTAGTGAAGGAGGTGCCCTAGCACCGTCTGTTGCACAGATGATGATGTAGTAATGCAGTACTACGAGAGCCACTTTGTGCGTTTGTCATTTGTTACATCAGATGGCCAATAAAGATACGTAAAACCAGTTAAGTATTTCTCCAGTGCCCATAGTTTAAATTGGTCCAGCTCTGCTTCACTAGCATCGACATCTTCCCTAGGATCCTGGAAGGATTCTGTTGCTTGGTCTGACATCTCCTGGCCATCTTTTCCACACAAGGACCCTAGTCTTTATTTCACGCTCCAGATTAGTCTCCATGTTGCTATGGATCTCCTAGACTTTATGACCTGGGCTGGATAGTTCATCCAACTCTGGGTCTCTTCTCCCAGAGTCTCTCCTCCTGAGATGCTGGGACACTTGTCTCAGAATGTACTCCCTCTTCATACTCTTCTTGAACCAAAGAGCTGGAAACTTACTTCTCTCTGAGCAAGGTGACACCAGCTCCTATGGGGAAGCCCATGAAAGTAGCTTTAAAATTTTTTATTGCAGAAAAGAATAGGATGCATTTAGTTTAAAATGCAAATGTAACACTTACTGCCCACAGCCCTCAGCTTGGATCCCCTTTCCATCTTCAAATCCAGCGATGGTGGATTGACTTTTTCTCACACTGCCTCACGCTGACCTCTGCTTTCATCATCATATCTCCTCTGACTCTTGTCCTTCTGCCTCCCTCTCCCTCTTGGGATCAGATTGGGCCCAGCCAGATCCTCCAGGAGAATCTACACATTTCAAGATTAACGTGTTCACATTTGCAAATCTCTTTTGCCATGCTGATAGAATTCCCAGGTTCCAAGGATTAGGATGTGAACATCCTTGGTGGCCATTGTTCTACCTACCACAGCTATGTAAATACTGCTCACTACATTACACTATCATGTATGTCATAGTGAATAATTATATTTCCTTTCTGTACAACTTTTAAATTTTCTTTAAAGCTAATAATTATCTTTTCCCCCACTTGCTTATTTTTTTTTTAAACAACAATCTCATTAATTCATCTGTGTCTGATAAACCTGATAATCTTCTCCTAAGTCCTAAACATGCCAACTTTTGTAGTTGTTTAGTCGCTCAGTCGTGTTTGACTCTTTTGCGACCCCATGAGCTGTAGCCGGCCAGGCTCCTCTGCCCATGGGATTTCCCAGGCAAGGATGCTGGAGTGGGTTGCCATTTCCTTCTCCAGGGGATCTTCCCGACCCAGAGTTGGAAGCTTTTCTCCTGCAATGCAGGTGGATTCTTTACCACTAAGCCACCTGGGAAGCCCAAATATGCCAACTACTCTGCATCTTTCTTTTCTTAGCGACATTTCTCAAGAGCATTCTGTCTTCTCCAGTTTGGAATTTTGCTCTTGGGGATGCACATAGATGTGAGACTGCCTTCGCTATTATCCTGGGATTTCCCAATGGCTGCCCTGATCCCATTTTTTATGTCTCTGTTTAGAGTCTCTGTTTCTAGGATCTTGTTTTTTCCTCTGATTTACTCTCTTGCGTTACTGAACCACGTCTTTCAGTGGCATCTTGAGCAAGAATACAGAGAGGGAAGTTCTCCAGTGGTTACCCCAGAGCCGTCTCCTCCTCCTCTGTGCCCTGGGAGGCTGGCATTTATGGAGACAACATTGGTAGCCTCCTTGCCTTCTGACTTCCAGTTGACTTTGGTCAGTGGGAGATACGGAAGTTGAGTGGGAAGAAAAGGAAGTCGGGGTCTTAGTTCTCTGGCTCCCTTCTTTTTGAGCTGTGAGCTGGTGGTGGCCATCGCCTCTGTCAGTGGCTGTCTCCTGTGGCAGCAGCTCTCTCCAGTCTGGGGAACTCAGCTTTGTGACAGCTCTCCACTCTGGGCAGCCATGGGGAATCTGACCATTTCTAGTTGGCTTCCCCGATAAATAGTGAATTCTCCCCAGTCTGAGTGAGCTCGCTGTTTTCCACTCTGACTGACACAAGAAGTTAATTTTGAATTCACTGCAAATTTGAAAATATCTTTATTCCACCCTCACCCTTGGGTGTAAAATTCGAGGTTGAAAGTCATTTTTTCTTAGCACTTTAGAGGTACAGTTCTGCCTTACAGCTTTCACGGTCACTTTTGATGACACGAGTCTGATCCTGACGCCTGATCCTTTGTATGGGACTCATTTGCTTTCAGGAAGACGCAGATATCTGCTCTTTATCTCCAGTTTTCTAAATGTCATGATGCGCTTTGGTACATGTTTATTTTGTCTTACTCAGAGTGCTATATAGTCAGTGGCCCCTTCCATCTGAAAAGTTCTGAGGATTTTATTTTCTTGTTCTTTTGATAATTTTCTTCCTCCCCCTTATTTCCGTTTCTCTTTTGCTGGAAATCCTTTTAGTTGAAAGATGAATCTCATGGACAGATATGTTAATTATCTTGAGCTTTTCCTCTTATTTTTAAACTTTTTTTTTTTTGGTTTGGCACTGCAAGAGACTTTGCCCCCTAATCCATTTCATTTTTATTTGCTTATCATATTTTGATAGTGGGCTTCTTTTGGTGGCTCGGCAGTAGAGAATCTACCTGACGATGCAGGAGATGGGGGTTCGATCGCTGGGTCAGGAAGATCCGTTGGAGGAGGAAATGGAAACCCACTCCAGTATTCTTGCCTGGAAAACCGCATACAGAGGAGCCTGGCGGACTACAGTCCATGGGGTTTTACAGTGTCAGACATGACTTAGCAACTAAGCATGCATTTTTATACTTTCCTATTTTTCTTTTGTGGATGCAACATACTTTATATTATCTCCTTTTGTCTCCTATGGTTAGGACTTACTTAAAATTTTAGGTCATTCAGATTTGCCATCTATGCTTAAGGATGAGTCACCAAATTTCTGATAGAAAGCTCTGTTTGCATGAATGGAGCTTGTTAACCCTTGGGTTTCACTCTTGAGTGATCAAAAATTGTCAGTCTCTGTAGGTTTCTTTTTCTGTCAGTCTGATCAGTTCCCCCAGAGAAATTTTCTGATCCAGTGCTGTCCAACTTGTGTGGTGACAGAAATGTTCACTATCAGCCTCATCCAATATGGTAGCCTGTAGTCACATGTGGCTCTTCAGTACTAGCAAAGTGACTAGTATGGCTGGGAAAGTGGATTTTAAATTTTATTTAATTTTACCTAATTTAAGCTTAAATAACTGCTATTTGACTGCTGCTAAGTCACTTCAGTCGTATCCGACTCTGTGCGACCCCATAGACAGCAGCCCACCAGGCTCCGCCATCCCTGGGATTCTCCAGGCAAGAACACTGGAGTGGGTTGCCGTTTCCTTCTCCAATGCATGAAAGTGAAAAGGGAAAGGGAAGTCGCTCAGTCGTGTCCGACTCTTTGCGACCCCATGGACTGCAGCCTACCAGGCTCCTCCGTCCGTGGGATTCTCCAGGCAAGAACACCGGAGTGGGTAGCCATAGTGGCTAGCATATTGGACAACTCAACTCTATTCTTCTGCACGGGCTGCTAATCATCTTCTCACCAAGATGGAGGAAAAGTTGGGGGCCTCACTGTCCAGGGTACAGACTTTCACCTAAACTGCCTTTTGCAGCAAGGCCCTCAGTCTGCCGTCAGCTGTTCTGAATACGGTTTACTTTTTGACTTTGGAAGCCAAAGTCTGCGTCTCTAAACCTCTAGTCTTCAGGGGGCGTGGAGGGGAGAGGGAGAGTCATGTGACTGCACGAAATCAGGGACGGAATCTGGGGATCTCGGTGCTACTTACAAAGTCATCCAACTAGTCCTTGTATTTTCCTCGCCTTTTAAGAGGGCTGGAACTCAAAGAGCTGGGTTTTTCCAAGATCCTTTAGGGGAAACAGGTTTTTTTTTTTTTGGCTCTCTCTGCTGCAAGTTTACATTTCAGCTCTCCCTGGGCTTCTAAATCAGCTGCAATCTACCTTTTGGCGCTCAATTTTTATTGACGTCAGTTGTGCGCTGTCGTCTCCTCTTCAGGTGTCTTTGGCCACGTGGCTTGGAGCCCCTTTTTATTTCTTGCCTGCATTTTAGTGAAGTTCCGGCAGAGAGAGAAGGATGGGTGTGTCAGCGCCTCCAAGCCGGCAGCTTGATTACTTGGTTTCCATACTCACTTGGTCCAACTCTTTCGCCAAAGGCATGGGATTGTTTATTTCCCCTACAGATGTTTTTGTGCTGCTCTAAAGTGAAAGCTATTATACTAGTTGCTGCTGCGTTATTTATTCTGTGGAGGAGCAGGATATCTGGTGAGGTGGCCAGAATTTGTCCATTTTCATGGCGCCGTCTTCAGGCTTCATCTGGTGGCTCCAGAAGGACAGTCAGGGGGGTTGACAGGAACCTACCCCTCAGTTCCTGCTGCATTCCTACTTGCCTGCTCATACAAGGGAAACCAGGGTTATAAACATACCCTTCCTGGCTGTAGAAAAATGATTTGCTTCCAGGATTCTTTTCTCAGTTTTTTCTAAGAATCCTGGGGGTATTCACATGTGTCTGGAAATCAGTTCTAGTCATTTGTAAATCCATTGCTGGCCAAGCCAGGACCACACAATAATCTCGAGCTGGAAATTTCCATTAGGTGGTCACTCTCAAACTGGAATATTTTTCCCACTGCAGTGCAATTAGAGGTACCATTGTTGGTGAAAACAGTCCCCTTCCACTCCCAAAAGCAGAGAAAATGAGGCAGATCCCTAAGCCCCCATATCAGCCGCCCTTCGGAGGTGAGAGACAAGTTCCGCTGTTGGGGCAGGTCTAGGTGTTAGCAGTTACCTCTTAACCTGGTGTGGCTGAGCTTTGACTTTCCAGCTCAAGCCCTAACCGACCTGTTGGGATGGGGCATCCCTCAAGTAGAGACCTCCAGCCCCTCTCTGGAGACCTTTGTCAGTCTCTCCAGACAAGGTCTCCAGGGTAAGAGAGAGAATGACGCCCCTCCTCGCACTCCCTGCCCAGCTCTGCGTTGTAACAGCTAGAGATTCACAGTAAATTTGCCCGGAGCTGATGTAGTTGGCTGCATCCACTCACGCTTCCACCTCCACCCCAGCACCCAACCTCCTCGCTTGCATTCTAGCCCTTTCAAGTCAGTTTCCTCTCTGAGACCTACTGGAGGCTCTTTCCACCAGCTTCCACCCAGAACTGCTACTCTGCAACCAGGGCATGTGTGCTAAGTCGCTTCAGTCGTGTCCAACTCTTTGCGACCCCGTGGACTGTAGCCTTCCAGGTTCCTCTGTCCATGGGATTCTCCAGGCAAGAATACTGGAGTGGGTTGCCATGCCCTCCTCCAGGGGATCTTCCCGACCCAGGGATTGAACCCGTGTCTCTTCCATCTCCTGTATTGGCAGGTGGGTTCTTTACCATTAACGCCACCTGGGAAGCCCTGCCAGCCACGCTTCTGTATTCTAGAAACCCAAGGGATATGAGAGTTCAATCCACTTTTCCCTCCACTGAATTCCTACGTAGATGTCTAAATTCAGATGAGAGCTGGGGGTCTCATCTTCCCTACCCCTCTGTCCCAATTTCAGGAGCCAGCCATGTCCCACAGGCAAGTCCAACTACAGACGTGTGGGACAGTTTTATCTAAGGCAATGGTTTTCAGTGTGAGCCTCACAGGGTGGTATGGAAATTTTAAAACATGGGATCTCTCTTTATTTTCTAATCTCATGCTTTAAATTTTTTTTACATGCATGTTTTACTACATACTAGCCGTGGTCAAACACTGTTTTAAACATTTGTTTAAAATTAGGGTAGGCAAAGCAGTAGTGTCCACAATATGGACCTGGGGGACTCAGAGGCCTCAGATCCCTCATTATGTTCGTGTATTTAATAATTTACATTTGAAGGTTCACTGTGGTACTTTCATGTGGATATTATGCCTGTTTTAGTCTTTTTAAAAACGAATTGTATTTGTTTACTTGGGGCTGTGCTGGATCTTCACTGCTGGGAGGGCTTTTTTCTCTCGTTGCTGCGAGCAGGTTTCTCATCGTGCTGGCTTCTTTTGTCCCAGAGCACAGACTCCAGGCCATGTGAGCTTCCGTAGCTACAGCACATGGGCTCTGGAGCACAGGCTCAATAGCTGCGGTGCACAGGCTTACTCTGAGGCATGCGGGATCTTCCTGGGTCAGGGATCGAACCTGTGTCTCTTGTACTGTCAGGCAGATTCCTTACCATTGAGCCACCAGGGAAGACCTGTTTACTCTTTTTTATTTATCAGTAGGGTGGCAAAACTGTTTTGCTTTTCAGTTTTCAGGAAATTCACACCACATTTGCCTGCTGCTGCTGCTGAGTTGCTTCAGTCTTGTCAGACTCTGTGCAACCCCAGAGACAGCAGCCCACCAGGCTCCCCCGTCCCTGGGATTCTCCAGGCAAGAACACTGGAGTGGGTTGCCATTTCCTTCTCCAATGCATGAAAGTGAAAAGGGAAAGGGAAGTCGCTCAATCGTGTCCGACTCTTCGCAACCCCATGGACTGCAGCCCACCAGGCTCCTCCATCCGTGGGATTTTTCCAGGCAAGAGTACTGGAGTGGGGTGCCATTGCCTTCTCCGCCACATTTGCCTACCAAGTCTTTAATAGGTCCATGCAATCATTAAAATTTAAAACAGATAACATTTGAACTTATTAATACCATTATTAACTAAATCTTGTTGCCTTCATTGAGATAAATTTCAGTATATTTTCCAACTTGTGAAACAGCTGGGTTTTTTTTTTTTTTTTACATTTGTTTACAACTGCTGTGTGGTTAATTGCTTTCAACAGCAGAAAGCCTTGATGTTATAGGTTCCACTTTCAAAATTTCTTCCAAATCTTCATAAATGTGAAAAAAAACCTGGACAAAGGAATTCATTCGTCACAGTAAATGGAACTGTATTTATCCATACACGTCATTCGTTGTGGTTGCTGACTCACCAGACTTCAGGGCTGCCTTGCTGAGGTGGACTCATGTGAGGTCACACTGAAGCAGGCAAGAAGTGATTGAACAGCACAGACACGGAGCTGCAGAGTCAGTGTGACAGGTGAACATGCATGGAGAGAACAGGAAGGGCTGGGCTTTGCTAGTTGCATAGGGTCTTAAGATCAGTGACTTACGTGCCATCAAGGCCTGAATTCAGGGTTTCTGTTGTCTAGCAGCGGTGTATTCCATTGCTCACTGTCCTTCATGATGGCTCCCAAGGATGCCCACCCAGGTACTCACATGTGTGTAGTCTCCTCCCACACTGGGCCAGGGGTGATCTGTGTGATCAAGAGAATATGGCAAAAATGATGGTGTGTCACTTCCAAGGTCAAGTTCTGAAAGACAGCTTGGCTCTTATCGTGGATGCTTGCTCACATTTCTTTCTTCCTCAGAACATCCACTCCTCAGGGAACCAAGCTGTCATGTTAAGAGCAGCCATGTGTGGGTTCCTGTGTTAAGTATGGGGAACACAAGAGAGAAGGCACGTCCCCTCTTTTTAATGTAGTTCTGTCTCTTAAGAAAGACAGAATGTTCTCGAGTAAATGCTGGGCAGTGTCCTGTATATTTGTGCATGTTTAGTCGTTACGTTGTGTCCGACTCTTTGTGACCCCATGAACTATAGCCCACCAGGCTCATCTACCCATGGGATTTCCTAGACAAGAATGCTGGAGTGGGTTGCCATTTCCTCCTCCATGGGATCTTCCTCACTCAGAGATCAAACCCACATCTCCTGCACTGGCAGGGGGGTCCTTTACTGCTGAGCCACCAGGGAAAGGCCATACTATATATGATAACAGTGGAAAAAGCAGACCTTTCAGGAACATTCGAGGAGGCTACATTCATTTCAACTTTGGTTCCCTGAAGAACCTTTTGAACCAAAGAAGAAAACAGTAGGTGCCTTTGAGGCATATAGGGAAAGGTGAAGGGAGAGAGGTTCCTTTCAGGCAGACAACTGGATATATAGAGACAGGGAATTGGGATCAGTAAGGATTTATCGGAAAAAAGACTTTATTGGCATTTTAATGGGCCCCACTGAAAAAATAAAATATATATGAGAGGAAACATCTGTCCTCTAAAATCACACACTGCCCAAGACTCGAAGCTATAACAGATCTGTTGAAACTCTTAGACCAGTGCTATTCAGTATGGTAGCCACTAGACAGAAGAACACATTCAGTTCTTGAAATCTGGGTCGTCCAAATTAAATGTGCTGTGAGTGTAAAATACACACTAAAATTCGAAGACGTAACCAAAAACAGGTAAATATCCCATTAATAACTTTTTGTAACTACTACATGTTGAAATGATATTTTTGATATAATGAATTAAAAAGAATACCTTATTAAGATTGATTTCAGCTATTTCATTTTTATGTTTTTAAAGGGGCAGCTAAGTTTAAAATCCTCTTGGTGGTCTGTCTTCGTGGCTTGTGCCATCTCCCTCTTGGGCAGTGCTGGTTTGGAGGATGCTCTGGCATCAGCACTGTGGAAAAGGAAGAAAGAATGAGGTCAAGGGATGTTGGGAGGACCACAGCCAGAATGCTTTCCTCTACCTTCACTCTGTGCTGAGAGGGTCTAGACTGAGGCTGGGGGAGCTCAGCTGGAGAAGAGGCAGCGCCAGAGCTCAGAATCCAGAGGAGGGGGCGTGTGTGCCGGGCAGCCCTGTGACATGTGGTGTTGATGTGAATTCTTAGTGAATAACATGTGATAATGATTTAGTTATACCCTCCTCCCATCCAAAGCTTTTTGGTTCAGGATTCTCTGGAGTGTTGGCATCCCTTTTGCAGCTAATATTAGAGCATGGATGGGGTGGAGTGGGAGGAAGGAAGGTTGCTAAGAGAAATGGAAGGGGCACCCATAAAGACAGCAGAGCAAAGGTCTATCTTATCTCTTTAGGAAAGTTGAGTCTGGTTCTGGACATATTCCATATACTCTGCTAGAAGGTCTGAGGTTCTAGCAAGTCTCTGTCACTCTATATGATTTAGGGTCCTTGCTAGGTGAATTTTGGGATAACCCGTTATCTTTATCTTTTTGACTTGTGAGAGACTGAAACTGGGCTTTATTGGACTGGACAAGATGATAGGAGCTCCCAGGTGTAAAGATCCTGCTGCTGCTGCTGCTAAGTCGCTTCAGTCATGTCTGACTCTGTGCGACCCCATAGACGGCAGCCCACCAGGCTCCCCCATCCCTGAGACTCTCCAGGCAAGAACACTGGAGTGGGTTGCCATTTCCTTCTCCAGTGCATGAAAGTGAAAAGTGAAAGTGCAGTCGCTCAGTCGTGTCCAACTCTTAGCGACCTCATGGACTGCAGCCCACCGGGCTCCTCCATCCATGGGATTTTCACTGGCCAGTAACCCCAGGACTGACAAAGTCAATAGTTGGAGGTTATCCAGGCCCTTGGCCAATATGCTGCAACGGAGCATTGATTCTGTTCTAATCTCTGGCACAAATTGTCCTGCGACCTTGCCAAAACATCTCTCTGTGTCTTTATATCCTTACTGGTTAACCAGTTTCCGGATCTGAAGAGCCAGAGTGTGCTGTAGATTTACTTCAGAACATTTTTTTAAGTGCAGTGTCAATAAGAACATCGTGCTTTTTCAGGTGGAGAGCACTCTGAAGGAGAATAATTGATGGTATTCCACAACCTCTCTGGGAAGCTGAATATTAATAGAAGAGGACTTTACCCAATTCTGGGGATGCTGCAGAAGGCAGCAGTGAACCTTCTTTTCCCCCCAGGTTCCTCCAGACTGTTAAACAGCATGTGGTCTGAACTAGCTCCACAGAGCAGACCGTGGTGGGCTGTCTGTCCTAGAAGATATTATGTAGAATTTGAGTTTGTTAGGGTTGACACAACAAAGAACCACAGGTTGGGGGCTTGAACAACGGAAATGCATGGTCTCATAGCTTTGCAAGTCTGAGGTCAAGATGTGAAAAGGGCTGGTCTCTTCTGAGGACTGTGAGGTCTAAGAGTCTGCTCCAGGCCTCTCTCCTAGGGTCTGTGGGTTGGTGCTCCTCAGCTCGGAGATGCATCGCTGATTTCCGCCTCCATCTTTACATGATGTGCACGTGTCTGTGTCCAAGTTTTCCCTCTGTATAAGGACAGCAGTCATACTGGATTAGGACCCACACTAATGACCTCAACTTTAACTTGAGCACCTCTGTAAAACCTTGTATCCAAATAACATCACGTTCTGAGGTACCATTTAAATTTGGGGTGGGGGACACAATTCAATCCTTAACAAACTCTTCAAGAAAAAGATTGATATGTTTTGCGTCATGTATGTGTGTGTGTGTGTATATATATATATACATATATATATGTATATATATAAGCTGCTGCTGCTAAGTTGCTTCAGTCGTGTCCAACTCTGTGTGACCCCATAGACGGCAGCCCACCAGGCTCCTCCATCCCTGGGATTCTCCAGGCAAGAATACTGGAGTGGGTTACCATTTCAATCTCTCTCTCTCTCTCTATATATATATATATATATATGAGTGTATGTGAGCAACAACATATATATGTATATATATATATTAAATAGTTGAAGTTTAAAAAATGATGAAGCAGACTCAGGAAACTGAGAAATTTTGAACCTGGAGATTAAGTGAATCATTCAGTCTGTGGTCCTGTGAGACAAAGATTTGGAAAATATGAAGGGAAAGTTAAGAGAAAACAGGACTAGAATGATGGTCTCTGCCAATGCTGTCCAGTAAAATCTTCTCTGTTGATGGAAGTGTCCCAAATCACCACCTGTGATTAGTAACTATTATTTTGAATGTGAGAGGTTTATGTCTGCCTAATCTGTGTTCCAGAAGGAGATAATTAGAATGGGGAAGAGGCAATATCCAAAGAGATCATGGCTGAGAATT
The DNA here is from genome assembly GCF_001704415.2 of Capra hircus. Taxonomy (NCBI): domain Eukaryota; kingdom Metazoa; phylum Chordata; class Mammalia; order Artiodactyla; family Bovidae; genus Capra; species Capra hircus. Next base: position 8,063,419 of record NC_030830.1, on the reverse strand, counting down.
TTCCAGAATAAAGACCCCAATGTTTATTCTAGGAAGCCCTTAAATCTAAGCAAATTAAATGAAAAGAAGTATATACTATGACCTCTCCATAGGCAGACCGCAGAATACCAAAGAGAAAAAAGAAGGTTTTTACAAAGCAGCCAGTGAGACAAACCAGATCATCCGTAAAGGATTGGCGATGAGACTGATAGCTGTTTCTCCTTGTCGTTGGTGGAAATTCCCGGACAAAGGATCCGTTATCTTCAATGTACTTAGAGAAAACTTGTCAATCTACAATATTGTGCTGCAAAACTACCTTTTAAGAATGAAGCCACAATAAAGACTTCTACAGACAAACCATATCTGGTGGAGCTTCCCAAGGAAAGACTACCACCTTAGAAAATTTCAAAAGATTATTTTAAGAAGGAAAATCACTCAAGGTGAACATTCTGAGATACAAGTAGAAATAAACAGCAAAGATGTAGGTAAACCAAAGTAATGACTGTGTAAAACTATAAAAATAATGTCTAGTTTGTGTTGAAATCTAGATCAGAAAAGCTAATATATTACAGAATAACAGCATGTAAGCTGGAAAAACCTTGACCACAGTTAGAGAGATATGAGGTCCTTATCTTATTTAACTGGAAAAGTAAACACTAAAGAATAGACCAAAGCCTTTAACTTTCATACAGCTGGAGGCTAAAAGTGGAATAGGAAAAGAAAGAAATAATCACCGATCCAGGAAAAGGAATGGATGCAGATTGAATCAGCACAATTAGTGACCCCGACCAAATGGACCTGTGTAGAGCATGGCACCCAACTGCAGGAGAAAATGTCCTTTTCCCCCAAAGCATATGAAATAGTAATGCAGACTGTTCGGATGCTAGGCCATAAAACTGGATTTCAAAAGATTGTACTCACCCATATTGTAGTCTCAAACCACAAATAAAGATACTAATGATATGTTAAATGAGAGCTTCCCAGATGGTACAAGCGGTAAAGACCCTGCCTGCCAATGCAGGAGATGCAGGAGACCCTAGTTCGATCCCTGGGTCAGGAAGATCCCCTGGAGGAGGGCATGGCAACCCACTCCAGTATTCTTGCCTGGAGAACCCAATAGACAGAGGAGCCTAATGGGCTACATACAGTCCAAAGGGCACAAAGAGTCAGACACAACGAAGCAACTTAGCATGATCTAATATGTACTAGGCAAAGATGAAATCCTAACCCTCAAGCTTTTCTTCTAATGGAGGAGCAGATGGTACATAAGAAAATGAATGAATGAATAACAATTACAAGAGGTGAGAAGCACGTTGAACTTGAAGAACATGCAGCAGTGTAAAGCAACAGAGACACAGGAGAGGGGGTGAGCTGGTGGTGGCTATTTTAGACTTCAGGATTCTTCCAAGGACAGGAACTCATGCAGCCATTAGGAAATGGAAAAAGCCCACATCCTAAGTAATAGAGTCGGGATGAGCTCCCAGCCTGATGCCTTCTGCACGCAGCCATTTGTGGCCGGGCCAAAGTTGTGGGTAAGCAGGCTGCAAAAATTTGGACAACAGGATGAGGCAGGTTAGACAAGGGCTCTCCAGGACTTTGGCTCCAGAAACTCTTACGAGCCTTTTGTCCGAGTCTCTCCTCTCCCTGAGGCCTACGGCCTCAAGTTGCCCTGGCTCTCCGGCCCTCCTGGCGGCTCCACCAGCCTTCTTTGGAAGCTCCATACTCAGACTGTTATCCCTCAACCTGCCTCTGTTGGGCTTTGTCCTGATCATCCAGGAGCCTGGCAGGATGGCCAGAGCATCGGTGGGGGGCGGGGAGGCATAGCATGCCAGTTCCAAGTCCAGCTGCGTGACGTCGGCCAGGCGGCTCCCTCGGCCTCTGTGCCTTCATCTTTGAAACGTGGAGGCAGACCGTGACCTCTGGGAGACCTTCCAGCACTCGATGCCCTGCGGCTGGGGGCTGGGTCGGTGCTGAGGCACACCTGGCAACACACCAGTGTGGGAACGGGAGGCTCCCTCCCTGCACACATTCACTTTGTGAGCAAAGCTTTTGCTCACCTTCGCCCAAAGAAGTGGGCTTTCGTCAGCCTCTCAGGCAAAGAGAAAAAGAGGGGGTTGAGGCTGCCATCTGAGTCACCCTGTGGCCTCCTGGAGAGCCGAGAGTACAACTGGGAGGAGCAGCAAAGACTTCCTACAGCAGAGGCGTTGTGTAGGGTTTTGAGGGGCATGAAGGATTTCAGTGGATTGGGAACGCCCTCCAGAATAAGGGGGCAATGGGAACACATCAAGGGGGTGGGGAAGTGGGTGGCACAGGTGCCCTATCTATAATACCCCTGGGTGGGGCGGCAGCCCACGAGAGTCAGTGCCCAGAGGTGTATGAGAGAGTGTGTAAGAACAGCCATCTCCACCTTCGTGCCAGAGACTCCTGTGTGCTCTGCATACATTTACAAGCTTATTCTTCAAACTGAGTCTGTGAGGTCAAGCATTACCATGATCCCCATTTTACAGGTGATGAAACTGAGGCCAAAACGGATCGACAGTGAGGAAACTAGGATTTGAATGCAGGTCTGACTCTAACTCTGAGATCAGGAGTGGAGAATTCAGGAGGGCTGAGTGGGGTGAAAGAGCCTGGAGCTGGGGATTTGAGAAAGGAGCCGGCAGATGTGAAGAAATTCCGGGTCTGCGCATATGGACATGACTAGAGAAAGTCGTGAGAGGCTGACTCTGGCGGTCGGTGCCTCTTTGGAGTGAAAATGTTCATAATGAAAGTTCTGCTTGACAGATGATAAAGGCTCTGGAGGGACTGACGAGGCAAGACAAGTGTGTGCTGTGCGTTATCCTGACGCAGTTACTGGAGAGAGCGGGAGGATGCGAGGCTTGTTATTCTGTCTCTAGGGGAGACAGCCAGTAGTGTGTGGAGTGGTGGGCTGGTAAACTGCTCTACACACACACACACACACACACACACACACACACACACACATGCACACACACACATGCACACACACATGCACACACACACACATGCACTCACACACATGCCTTAGTTTGTAGCGTCTGCTGACTTCATGGTGTCAATATTCCCCCAGAGGCTGATTTCAAGGTATCACTGTGATGTCACTAGACACAGAGTTGGGAAGACAAGTGAGAGTCAAGTCTCAGCATAGCCCTGAGATTTGTCATCGAACAAGATTTGGGTCTGGGGGGATGGGATAGAGGCCAGAAGATTGGGGTATCTGATGCATTGCTCTTCACTCCTGTATCTTCTTGTCTGACCAGTCTCTTTCCTCCTTTGGAAGGGTTTGCTGGGGGTATAAAAGAAGAGAAGATATAGACTGTGAAAAAGGGCAAAGGCATGTGAGATCTGCCCTCCCTGGACCACACCAAGACCCTTCCCGTAGAGACCCTGCCCCTGAGGATCAACTTCTCCATCAATACGTCGTTATTCAGTCACTAAGTCGTGTCCAACTCTTTTTGACCCCGCGGACTGCAGCAGTCCAGGCTTCCCTGTCCTTCACTATCTTACAGAATTTGTTCAAATTCATGTTCATTGAGTCAGTGATGCCATCCAACCATCTCATCCTCTGTTGCCCCCTTCTCCTCCTGCCCTCAATCTTTCCCAGCATCAGGGTCTTTTCCAGTGAGTCAGTTCTTTGCATCAGGTGGCCAAAGTATTGAAACTTTAGCTTCAGCATCAGTCCTTCCAGTGAATATTCAGGGCTGAGCCTAATCTGGTATTCCCTTCTTGAGGTTGAGAATGTGCCCCCAGAAGGTTGGGAGAGGCGATGTGCCATAGTGGTCAAGAGACTGCCTGAATCTGAGTACAAGATCTACCACTTATTAGCCATGTGACCACGGGCAAGTGGCTTAGCAACTCTCTGCATCAGTTTCCTGCTCTGTAAAATGGGGGCAATGTGCTTACTCCACAGGGGTGTTGTGAGGGTTAAATTGTTACAAGTAAAGCCCTTAGAACAGTGCCAGGAACAAAATAAACACCAAATGAATGTCACCATCATCACCATCATTATCGTCTATAATCGTTACTCCCATTTGCTGGTTTTCTGCTTTCAATGTAAATGGAAGCTATAATTAGTAATATAATTATAATGCACAAGTTACAATTTATTTTCAAGCCTGCATGCCTTAAAAATTTCTCCAGGTTTATAATAACTTCTCAGGTTGAATATTTCTTAACGATAGTTATAGTTCTCCATTGGTTTTCAGTATGTATTTAGTCGGGGCCATATGGACCTGGTGGAATTGGAAAAGGGTAACTCCTATTCCAAAATCACCTGTGGGCAAAGGACTACCCTATTTTAGATAGTTGGGTAGAGAGGAGTGCCAATCACTGGATGACCAATTTCCCATCCAAGGAAATGGTAAGACTCTGCCCCTACCCTCACTGTAGGCAGAGACACCTCCCATCTTCCCCAAGGGACAGAAGTGTGCTGTCCAAGTCTATTCTGTATTCTTAGTGACATGACGTATCAGGGTCTAAATGTCCTTCAGAGGCATCCAGTTTTATCTGATACCTGGTTTTCCTGTACAGCATCCCTTGTAGTGAGCACCTAGCTTCTGCCCTAATATAACCAGTGATGGAGAACTCGGTTTCCTTAGGATTCTGTTTCTATTTTCAGACAGCTTATTGCTGATGTTTGGCTCTACGTATGGAAAGTCTTTCTGCCTTCCCAAAGCTTCCAGGTACTCTTCTAGTTTAAGCACTTTGGAACACAAAAGGTAAGTTTAATTTCTTTTTCATAGGGCAATCTTTCAATTATTTGAAGACAGGCATCTTATCCCTCTATATCTTCTCTTAATAAGCAAGATGATTCCCTCATTTGTTCTATGTATAGCTTGGTTTTAGTTTTCTTCACCTTGCTGGCCGTTCTCCCTGAAATGCACTTCAGATTGTATGCCTCACTTTTAAAATGTGGAACCCAGAAATGAATGCAAAATTCCAGGTATGTTCTGAGTAGCACATAGTACAGGATGGAAACACTGTCCTCCATTATCAATTCTTTACTTTTATTAGAGTCAGAGTTGGTCCCTTTCAATAGTTTGCAGCCACGTTGCTTTCAACTGGTATTGGATCAATTGTTGACTAACACTCTCAAGGCTCTTTAAAAGTGTCAGCTGCCTTTATATCGAATTTCTCCTCTACATGTACTGTAAGATTTTAGCACTCAGGTCCTGGACCATTAACTTTATTAAATCTACTTATTTTTAGATTTTGCTTATCATTCCAGCCCATCAGAAGTATTCAAGCGTATACAGGGCCTGTGAACTATTTCTCTGACAGACACCAGGAAACTAGAAAGCCCTCACTAGGTTTGACATAACTCCATTAATGAGTATTCACTGGTTATGATTTCTGAACAGTTAATAACCCACTCACATGTTCTAGCACCAGACCCATTTTTTCTCTACGTTAAGCACAAGTATATCATTAGAGACATCACCAAGTGTTTTGCTAGTGTCCAGATGCCTGAATGGGAATGTGTGAACATTGTCTTTATCTACCAGCCTCCCACTGAGGGATGGAAATGGGCCGGACTAACGGGGTGTGTTCTTGTGAACCCATGCTGGGTTCTATAATCACTGCTTTGTCATTTGGGTGCCCATTATAACATCGCTTTAGTATTACATTCTGGAATCTTGTCTGAGATCCATATCAAGCTCAATCATCCGTAGTTTACAGAATCCATTTTCTATCCATTTTAGAAAATTGGAAGGCTATTTACTCATTTCCAGGCTTCTAAGATCTCTTGACTTCTTCCCAAACAGCATGCCTATCCTGTCCCTGATCTCCCAACTCGTCCCAAATAGAGCTGAGAGGCATTTTGTTTTTGCCGTTGCCTTTTTGTCAGCCTGAGGTCATTTTGCTAAAATACTGTCTCTGTCACTTTCTTACATGCCTCTTAAATTTGTGTCCTTCTTCCTATCCTGTCCTTTTAAAATCAGAGCTTCCAGAGCACTGTATTGCAATTGTAAGTGAATATTGGGGTTACTCAGGGAGATTAAAAAGTTATGCTGATTTCTTACCCTAGACAAATTGAATCAAAACTTCAGAGAGTGATACAAGCATTTGGATTCTTTTTTTAAGTCCCCCAACAGACAGCCAAAGCTGGACTATAATGGAGTGATATTAGCTCTATTTGTTTCTGGTTTTGTGTGCAGGTTTTTATTATTCATTTTAGATTTTTTTTCTCTCCCTCTCTTTATCATTGACCTTACCTGTATCTGCATCGTGAGATTTCACCATTTGAGAAATTTCTGAAACATTTTGAGTGCAGTGGACGTTCATTCTTTATGCCTCGGGATTTTGCTTTCCTTTACCTATGAATCTTATCTGGGAATCATACTGTCGCCATGTCTGTTGGCTCACAGTGTGTGAACTCGGTGACCTTTGCCCTAGGACTCCTTTTTCGTCATCTTTGATAAACATTACTTTATCCTAGTAGGTCAGAATTAAATCTAGGGCAGTAGTTTTTCCATTTGTGTGCTTAATCTTTTTGGAAACTTGGGCAAGGCAAGTTTTAGGCTGCTCTGCTTTGGGCCAAATGAGGCTTTTAGCAGATGTTTATAGAGTTGAAATTCCCCATCATTACCAAATCATGCTTGTAGTCAATTTTTAGAAAATGTACTGCAAACCTATTACACCTTTTATTTATTTGGCCCATTGGTCCAGTCTATATATTGGTGGTGGTTTAGTGGCTAAATCATGTCCAACTCTTGCGACTCCATGGACTGTAACACTCCAGACTCCTCTGCCCATGGAATTCTCCAGGCGACAATACTGGAATGGGTTGCCATTTCCTTCTTCAAAAGATCTTCCTGACCCAGGGATCAAATCAGAATCTCCTGCATTGCTGGCCGATGCTTTCCCGCTAAGCCACAGGGAAGTCGGTCTGTGTATTGTACACGTGCTGGTCTATGCTTAGTCACTCAGTCATACCAGACTCGTTGCAACCCCCTGGACTGTAGCCCCCCAGGCTCCTCTGTCCATGGGATGCTCCAGGCAAGAACACTGGAGTGGGTTGCCATGCCCTCATCCAGGGGATCTTCCCAACCAGGTCTTCTGCATGCCAGGTGAATTCTTTACCATCTGAGCCACCAGACAAATCTAATGTTCCTTAGAACTGCTCAGAGAGTGGTAAAAATACAAATTTTAGGATCCAGTCCCAGAATGTATGATTTAATAGAAATCGTAACAAGAAATTTCATTTTAAAAGCCCCCTTGAAGGAGCCTGTGGACGGCGGCGGCGGCGGCGGCGGCGGCGGCGGCATCTGTGAGGCGAAGTCCAGTCAGGGCATGGCGGCGCCGACGGCCCTGTCAGAGCCAAGTTCCCGCGCGCGCCGGCCGCCCTGACGTGGGCGCCGGCGGCTCCAAAGCTCGGGGCCTGCGGCCTTCACCTCGGCGGCGGGGGGCGGCGGCCCAGAGGCGGTGGTCGCTGAGCAAGCTTTGGTGCGACAGCGAGGCCGAGTGGTGCCCCCACCTTCGCATTCACGCGCCGCGGCTCCATGTTCGATGACGAGGATGAAGAGCTGCCTCACGAAGTCTCTGAGGAGACAGACGTCACCAAGAACCGGCCAAGCTGAGGCGGGTGCATCAGAACCTGATTCCTCAGGGCACCGTGAAGCTGGATCCACCTGGATTTCCCTGTGATCCTCTATGAGGGGTGAGCCTGGGGCGGGGGTTCAGTTCAGTTCAGTTCAGTTCAGTCGCTCAGGGGTGGCAGGCATAAACACCCCCTGCGGCCGCGAGACACCCCCAGGCTCAAGGTGTGGCCTCCTTTGAGGAACCGAAGCTGGGGCCACAGCCGTGAATAAGCTCAGCTGGCCCGGAACCTTCAGCTGTGAGCCGGGCAGTCCTACGGGGCTGGTTGGGGGTTGGCTTGTAGGTGGACTAGATATGGCTGGTAGCTGGCAAGGCCTGATGGCAGAGTTACCAGTCCACCTTCCCTAACAAGGAGCATGGCCGGGCACCTGCCTGCTTTCTGTGCCCCTGGCCTGCATTCTTCCAAGCTTGCCTAGGGCCCAGCCCTGCTAGAGGCTAAAGCACTTTACAAGCCAGGTCTGCCTTTTTCCTGCCCCAGGGCAATCGGAGCTCTCCAAAAGTGGGAACGTCCTTTCCCTCCCTTCCTTTGCCCTTTCAGTGAAGCGTTTCAGCTGTTTGCTACCTTGATTCCTCCTGTGTTGGACAGAGGCTGGGGGCAGAACAAGCCTGATTCTTCCTGTCTACCTGCCCATTTGTTCCCAGGATGGACGATTTGCTGTCTGTTATTAGGAGTAGGGACTGGGGTGTGGGAGGTTTCTCCCCCTACCCACGGCTAGCCTGATCCTGCTCCACTGCAACTAGTTGCTGCCCCTCCACCCCAAGTTGAGAGCACATATGATGGGGAGCAGGAAGGGCTCCGGATGCCTGTGCCCCATCCCACCTACTGTATCTAATCCCCCTTGCCCTTACACATCCACCACCCTGAGGTAAGGCATAGCATCCTAGGGCTGGTGCCAGTAGCTCTGAGGAACCCACCACCCCTTTCCCTAAAGTATACCCATCCCTTCAGAATCAGTCAAGAGAAGAGTACTGGAGCTCTTGGGATGGGGGCAGAAAGGAGAAAACAACCATAATAGGAATATTTAAAATGTGAAAGCTTCTAAATAGTCCAGTCCATGATGTTGTTGGGGTAGAGTCTGATTTCTACATAGAAATGATTTTTTTTTTTAATTCCTTACTGTGCAAACTCTGTGCTTTAAGCATCTGAGAAATGGTTTGGAGAGGGTACTTCTTAATCTAGGAAGGCTGTTGTGTTATTTGTTCAATAAAATTATTTGTAGACCCTGAAAAAAAAAAAGTCCCCTGAACAATGTTGATAATGGGCCAGATTTAATAAGCTGTGACCTGTACCACAACAACATCACTTCTGTTCTTGTCCCCTTATCTCTTGGCTCTTCAGCTCGTATCCATCCACAGGCCTATGAATTTCCGCAAAGATGTCTGTCTTCTTGGCACAGTGTCTGGTCAGTCTCTTCCTGTAACCAGCCTATTTGTCTTGAATAGAGCATATGCTTCCATCAGCCTATTTCAGTTCTGTATCTCTTCTTTCCCAAGCCTGGTGAATGAAACAAGTTCATATTTATTGCCCTATCTTGTAAGAATTTCTTTCAAATTCTCCCCAATTTATTTTGTTACTCATGCTCTGCTCATGGGCATAAGACTTCTCAGATTAGAACAATTTTTTTTCTGCCCCCCACTCTGTTGCTTTCTAGTTAAAAAAAAAATCACCAAACACTTTATTCATTCGTACATATTTGCTGTATGTAATATCTTCTGATTTTCGCAGCAATCAGTTTTATGGATTTATCTGGACATTTTATTTGTCGTCTATACTTTATGTTTAAGGCATTCTTCCCCACCCCCCTTTCAGTTCTCTTTCCTTTCAAGAAAACATTTTATTGTGAAAAGGCTAAAAACACTTCAAAGTAGAAGGACTAATATAATGAAGTTTAAGGTACCTCTCTTGGCTTCAGCTGTATGCCAGGTGACTCCTTCAGAAAGCAGATGCTAAGATGGAGTTAGGAGAACATACGTCTTACTGGGGAGTGACACCCACAGAAGGAAATGGGAGCAAGGGGAGCCTTCAGATGGTGATGCAAGTCAGGCAAAGTTCATCACATTTCAACAAGGAGGCCCTGGATCGATTGTCTTTAGAGGAGTCTTATATTGGCAGAAATGGCTGAGCCTTTAGATCACAGTCTTATTCGGTTATTGGCTAGAGCCATCTTGAGAAGACTGTGACCTCTAGTACCCTTGAAGGAATTAACCACTAAAAGATGTCAGCTAATCACACAGCTCTAAACTTGCTGCACTTTTCCATTCATAATTGCAATTGAGCAAGTTTGGCCCAAGAAGCACCCAAGTGGATCTCTTGGTTCCACCTGTGTTCCCTTCTGCCAGCCCAGTAGAGATGTCTGGAGCAAAAATTACCCATTAAAGGAGTCCTGCGTTGGGTTTAAATGGCTAAACCCTTGGACCACAGTTTTCTTTAGTCACTGGCTGTGACTACCCTGAGAAGAATGTGGCCTTGACTCAAAAGCTGAAGTTGACCTGAAGGAGTTAACAAGAGAAGGCTGTCTCTAACCACTCTCTTTGCAGCTGGGCCAAGCAGCCTTTCTTAGAAGCAACCAGTATATCTCTGTGTCTACTCTAAAAAGATCATCAACATTTTCCAAGTCTTGAATTATTAAAACACTCTTGATTGGATCAGTGAGCTTCCGGGCAAATTCTTTCTTTCCTGTCCTCATGAAATGCATTCTATTCTCAGCCAGGATCCTATCATGTTGCCATCTAAAACCATGGTCCAGCAGTCTAGATCCTGCCCACAGGACCACCTGCAGAGTCCATTGCTCATGTTCTTGACTTCCGTCTCTCTTCCTAAATCCCAGGTATTGATCTGAAGGATCAATGAAAATATCACCTGGGCTTCCAAATCCTTCAGTTTCTTGCTTCAAATTTTATAATCCTTAAAAATTTATTTCTGATCACTTCAAATGGCATTATTTGTACCCCTAAGATGGTGATTGCAGCCATGAAATTAAAAGATGGTTGCTCCTTGGAAGGAAAGTTATGACCAACCTAGATAGCACGTTAAAAAGCAGAGACATTACTTTGCCAACAAAGGTGCATCTAGTCAAGGCTATGGTTTTTCCAGTGGTCATGTATGGATGTGAGAGTTGGACTATAAAGAAAGCTGAGCACAGAAGAATTGATGCTTTTGAACTGTGGTGTTGGAGAAGACTCTTGAGAGTCCCTTGGACTGCAAGGAGATCCAACCAGTCCATCCTAAGGGAGATCAGCCCTGGGTGTTCGTTGGAGGGACTGATGTTGAAGCTGAAACTCCAGTTCTTTGACCACCTGATGCGGAGAGCTGACTCACTTGAAAAGACCCTGATGCGGGGAAAAATTGAGGGCAGGACAAGAAGGGGATGACAGAGGATGAGATGGTTGGATGTCATCACCGACTCGATGGACATGGGTTTGGGCAGACTCTGGGAGTTGGTGATGGACAGGGAGGCCTGGCGTGGTGCAGTTCATGGGGTCGCAAAGAGTTGGACATGACTGAGCTACTGAACTGAGTTGTAAAGATGGATGTGGTTTATGATTAATTAATCTCAAGGACCTCCTGTTACATCCCAAATACTTGATCCCAGAAATTCAGTCACAGTTATTCTAGAAGGACTTCCCTCCACTCCTCAACCAAGAGTCCCAGTTCCATGGCATGCCCCTCTTGTCTGAAGTTCTTAGGGAGTTTCCTTACACTCACTAAGGATTGATCACACTCCTCATCATTGTACTTTTTTTCTCCAGAAGTTTGGGCTTCTCCTTTCCTGCGCCATTCTCAAATCACCTGCAAAGCTCTGAGAATGAAGAATTTCTTTCCCTTGGCTTTTCCTATATCACATTTTCTTAATCTCTTTCTCTTGATTCCAGTTTTAACTCCCCCAACCACACATTTTGAACTTCCTTGTTTTCTTTTTGCATTATCCTTTGCATTTTCTTCGAGATTACCCCAAACATATAACATCCATAGAAACAGTCCTTATGCCCTTCACTAGTTGTCAGTTCTGAACAGTGGTCTGCATTTACAGTGAATGCTTCCTCTTGCAAACATCTCCCACTAGGGCAGTGCAGGTCACAAGTCTAGTTCCTGTGGCTTCTACCCCTCCCAGTTAAGGCTGAGGATCCAACAGGAAGAATATCCATCCCAGACTCTGGAACACCATGCTCTCAGGACTACTTTTTTAGTCACCCCATCATCCAGTAACTCCCACAAGTCCCCTGGTCAGAAGACCACCTGGTGATTTTGCCCCGTCAAATTACCACCAGTTGCAAATGTTTGTTTAATGCTTATTGAATTGTCAATAAGTAACACTATTCCACCACAGCCACCAGATTGCAAAACGCTGAGGAATTAGAGAGAAAAACTCTAAGGATTTAGTGATTTATTCACCTTCTCCCACTTGCCAGCCTCTGCTGCAGTGTCAGATTTAATTTGTCTCCCCAGGCTTAGGCCAGCAAGAACAATTCTTCTAAATTGACTATCTCCACATGCAAAATGGGATCAACATTTTTGTCCGAGTTGAACAATCAATTCTTACAAAAGGTAAAACAATCAGTTTGAGTCTTTTTCTTCCTACTTAATTGTTGAGCTGAATTGACTGATCAAATAGCGACAGCGTCTAAGGTAATGAAAAATACCTTTGGCAGCTAGGAATGCAGGAAGCGCTTCTCTTAATACAGGAGTCCTAACAGATTCTTTATTATTCTCCCCAGTCTATAGGATACTTGAATACTTCCAGTGATGGGGAGAGCTCTACCTCATTGACACTCTACCGAGTCCATTTATTAGTCATTCAGTCATATCAAGTTACCCTGGAGTTGGTATGGAGACGTTTAATGGACACACAACTTAATTTCACCCGAGAGCCCATGGAAATGAATGAGTACCTATTGCATATCAGTTATGTGCTGGGCATCATGCTAAGCAATGAATGACATTTAAGTTATAAAAAGTCTATTACGAAAACAAAGGTTTCTACTTTTCAACTATTTGACTGGCAAAGATAAAGAAGAATGGTTAGGACCTAGAGTGATGCGAGGAAGATGGGCGCTCTCAGGCTCAGTACCCAGGGCGGGAGGGTACTGCAGCCTTGCTGTAGGGCTGGGTACCATCTTGCATCATGGAGATGCAGACATAGATAACAGATTTGTGGATACAGTGCGGTTGCTAGGAAGGAGACAGTGGGGCTAATGGAGACAGTAGCGTGGAAATATATACCCTAACATATGTAAAATGGATAGCCAATGAAAATTCTCTGTATGTCTCAGGGGACTCAGACCGGGGCTCTGTGACAGCCTAGAGGGGTGGGATGGGGTGGGAGTTGGGAGGGAGGTTCAAGAGGGAGGGGACATATATATACCTATGGCTGATTCATGTTGATGTATGGAAGAAATCAACATGACATTGTAATTATCCTTCAATTAAAAATAAAGAAAAAAATGCACATAAATTTGGTCTAGGAATCCCATTTCTAAAAATAAATCGTAAAGATATAAGTGGACAAGTGGACAAAGATACATGTCAAATGATATTTATTGCTGTCTTATTTTTGATAGTGAAAATAGAAAGCCTCTAAATGGATTTGCTTGGTAGAAAGCTATGCAGTCTTTGAAAACAAAACATCGAGAGAGCTACACTTGCCTGGACATATGTCTGCAATATATGTAATTTTGAAAGGTTAACAGATTATGCAGTATACAATCACATATTTATAAAACGGAGAAAAAACTATTAGCAAAAATATCTCAAAGAGTATGCATATGAAAGTTAATAGTGGTTATTTCTAGATGATGGGATCTTGGATGAATTTTGCTTTTTTCTTTATATTTTTCTTTATCACCTTAATTATTTTACAATAAGAATCCACCTTACTTTTATTGTCAGAAACAAAAGGAAAACCTTATTCACGGCTCAGAAACATCATTGAGTTTGTCCAGTTTGGTCTCTTATTTTATAAATGAGGAAATTGGTGGTTCAGAGAGGTGATCACAAGGTTTTTGTAAAATTTCCGTAAGACATTCTAACTACTCTTCAAATGTCTGCATAGTATTATAAAGGGACACATTGAAAGGGGCCCTGGATTATGCTCATTAGCACTCATTCAACCACAGGCTCTACTCAGCTTTGGCTTCTGTGCTTGGTATGGGGACACTTGGTATGGAGAAGGTTTGGTGGAACGTTGTCTTTGCATTTGTAGCTTGGCCTCAGTGCAGTAACTAAGAGAAGAGTGATGTTTTCCCTGACAGTGGCTATGCTCTTCCACCCTTTTGGAACTCGGTCCCTGCTCCTGGGTTGCTCTTCATCTCTCGGTTGATTCTGTATCTGCCCGACTGTGATGTGTCCTAAAAGAGGACCAGGCCTTGCTTTTCTGTCTCAGTCTTCATCAGTATGTCAATGCTTGTGCATGGCAACAGCAATAGGCAGAACACTAGCCTGTGTGATTTTTGTTGTTCAGTTGTTCAATCACTAAGTCGTGTCCAACTCTTTGCAACCCCAGGGATTACAGTACCCCAGGCTTCCCTGTCCTTCAATATATCCTGGAGCTTGCTTAAATTCACATCCACTGAATCGGTGATGCTATCTAACCATCTCATCCTCTGCCAACTTCTTCTCCTTTTGCCTTCAATCTTTCCTAGCATCAGGGCCTGTGTAATAGATCAACCTCAAATGAAAATCCTGTCCTAAGTTGTAATGTAAAATAGAAGTGAGCATGGTGTGCCTGTGCAGTGTGGTCCATTGGGAGGCTGGCTTCTAGGAGCTGATGTGATTATTCAGACTCTGGTAACTGTTCTGATTCTGATGCTAGAAAATTGTGCTACATTGTGAGGAGGAGGGTGCAGTGGGGCAGTTCTTAGCCTTCTGTAAACCTTGGTTTAGAGATATAAGCAATTCTTCTTCTTCTTTTTTTTTTTTACTTTTATGACACCAGTGAGTTATTTATTGGGGCGATCTTTTCATTCTCCTGCCCTTTTAAAAAAAAACCTGTCTCCATAAATCATTTACAACAGAATCAACTGTTCTAGAAGAGCTGGTATAGGCCCTGGGTTCCAGCTGATGACATACCTTCTTCTGCTTGGACTTGGCCTTGAGAAGCTTCAGGCTAAAGAGAGTTCAGGATGGTACTTAGCAAAACCTCTGTGAAGGCTAATGTTGTGAGAAGCTGACTAGTTTTTGAGCTTGCAGAGTGGTGCCAGGGGCATAGGCTTGACAACCTGGACTGGGTTAGAATCTGAATATCAGGTCTAGCCCTTGGAAGAGTGAGAGAAACCCAGGTGGAATGTTGCTATCTGTGTTCTGGAGGGTGCCTGTGAGGGTATCTGTTTTCTGTGAATTGGTTCTATCTATGTGTAATATAGGACTTCCCTGGTGGCTCAAGAGTGTGAAAAAAAAAAAAAAATCTGAGACGTCCTCTGAGTTTGTCCAGACCCCTGAAGACCAAAGTCCATTCCTTCTCCTGCTCTGGAGAACAGCGAAGCATGGGTAGTGTAGGGCCTCAGCCGCTGTTGTGCCTTCCTTGCCCCCACTCTTGCCATGCCTGGGCTTTGGAACGCGTGCCATTGCTTTCACAAATATCCCCACAGATGATCTTTAACCAGTAGAGATGGAGGTACAGTGAGGCTAGGAGCTGAACAGGACGGAGGAGGGAAGAGAAGGAAATTAAAGATCTTGACCCCTTCTCTCTGCAAGTCCCAGCATTACCAGAGCCCTGGGTCCTGAGAAAGACCATATCCAAAAATATTCCCTTCCCACAACTGGTGGCTAACACTTGGCATCCCACTTCCCTTCCTTCCTTCCTGCATTACACAGCTGGGGATATGATAGAAAGAGGCCTGATCCCAGCCCCCATGAAAAGTATACAGGCTAGTGAAGAGGCAGATATTAACTGCAGGATTGTAGCAATAAACACATAATTAAAAAATTCTATAAGTGCTCAGTGGAGAGATACATAGCGCCTTGGGTTATGAAATAAGGGTGTTGGCCTCCCCATGGAGATCCAGGGGAAGGACTGATCATTAATTCTTGCTCCCTTTAGTTCGAGGAACTGACTCCAGTTAAAACTGACAAGACCTGGCTCAGGTGACACCTAGGAGTGAGGGAGATAGGTCTGTGATTTGTTAGGTGCTGTATTAGAAAGACCTACTTCTTTCCTCCTATGAGTCTTTCTCCTGTGTCTCCTTTACAATTCACGCAAAACACTCACACTTCTGATCCCCAAATGCATAGAAATCTTCCCCCCCATACCAAGCAGTTTTCTGCGGTACCAGCTGGGTGTCCTACAATTTTCTTATCATTCAGTCGCTCAGTCATGGTCCAACTCCTTGCAACCCTATGGACTGCAGCACACCAGGCTTCCCTGTCTATCACAACTCATCACTTGAGAAGAGTTTGCTCAAACTCATGTCCATTGAGTCAGTGGTGCCTTCCAACCATCTCATCCTCTGTGGTCCGCTTCTACTGCTTTCAGTCTTTCCCAGCATCAGGGTCTTTTCTAATGAGTCGGCTCTTCACATCCTACTGTTTAACCCAGTTCTAACACTCTCTGCCTGGAAGTAGTGCCGGATCCCACAGCCTAGGGCTCAGTCCCACAGCTCTGCTCCCACCCCTCTTCAGATGCCAGTCACAAGGCCAAGCTTCCCCCTGTGCTTTAGGCCAACCACCTATGAAGCTGAGGTTCCTGCGTACCCTCTTTGGGTTTGGTTCATTTGCTAGAGCAGCTCATAGAACTCAGGGAATTGCCCACTTACATCTACAGTTTATCAAAGGATATGATAAAGGACACCGGTGAATATCCAGAAGAGATACTCAGGGGGAGGGTAAGACGTGGGAGGGTCCTGAGTGCAGGAGCTTCTGTCCCCATGAAGTTGGGGTGTGTCCCCCTCCCGCTGTGGGTGTGTTTGCCTACCTGGAAGCTCTCTGAACCTCGTACTATTGGAATTGTATGGAGGCTTCCTCATGTAAGCTTGATAGGTTATTAACTCCATTTATAGCCCTTCTTTCCTCTCTGGACAAAGCACAGTGGGAGGGTGGAGGTGAAAATTCCCAGCTCCTAATCTCTAGTTTGGTGACTAACTCCATCCAGGAGCCTCCCAGCTTTGTCTCAGAACAAAAGACGCTCCCAGTGCTCTTATCACTGAGGAAATGACAAAGGTTTTAGAAGCTTTGTGCCAGGAGCTGAGGGCAGAGACCAATTTATATTTGCTATAATCCCAGAGTCGACTCATTGGAAAAGACCCTGATGCTGGGAAAGATTGAAGGCAAAAAGAGAAGGGGATGGCAGAGGATGAGATGGCTGGATAGCATCACTGACTTGGACAGACATGAATTTGAGCAAACTCTGAGAGATAGTGGAGGAGAGAGAAACCTGGTGTGCTGCAGTCCAGGGGGTCACAAAGAGTCAGACACAACTTGGCAACTGAACAACAATAATCTCACTCTGTGCCAGGCACTTCACACACCTGGTCCCCTAGAGTCTCAGAAAGCCCTGTGAGTTTGGGCGCATTACCCCTGATTGACAAATGAAGACTCAAGTTCAGAAAGGAGAAGTGACTTGCCCACGACCAAGTGCCTTCTGGGTAGCAGAGCTCAGGTTTGAGCCCAGTGAGTTAGAGCAGGTGGAGTTCCTTCACTGTGTAGTAAATGAGAGGACTCAGGGGAGCCACTTTTCTTTTGGAGCTCCAGGGAGGAATTGGAAGCCTGAGGGTGGAAGAAGAAGGTAGAGTTCCCACAAAAAGGAGGGGAAGAGGAAGGATGCAGAATCAGGACTCTGGTCAATTTAAAGTCATCTATGGTGTACCGTAGGGTTTCCCAGGTGATGCTAATGGTAAAGAACCCTGCCAATGTAGGAGACATAAGAGACGCAGGTTTGGTCCCTGAGTAGGGAAGATCCCCTGGAGGAGGGCTTGGCAACCCACCCGAGTATTCTTGCCTGGAGAATCCCATGGACAGAGGAGCCTGGTGGGCTCCAGCCCATAGGGTTGCAAAGAGTTGGACAGGACTGAAGCGACTTTGCACACACATACACACGCATGGTGCATTGTAGAGTTTCCCAGGTGGTGCTAATGTAAAGAACCCACCTGCCAATGCAGGAGACACAACAGACATGGGTTTGATCCCTGGGTCGGGAAGATTCCCTGGAGGAAGGTATGGCAACCCACTCCAGGATTCTTGCCTGGAGAATCCCATGGACAGAGGAGCCTGGTAGGCTACAGTCCATGGGGTTGCAAAAAGTTGGACACGACTGAAGTGACCGAGCACGGAGCATGGCACAGACAAAGTAGAGGATGCTGCCCGTTACCTGGTCCAGGTGGAGAACCACCCTCCCAGCTATTTACACAGTCTGTGCGGGGTCCTAAGAGGGAAGTCACCGCGTGAAGGTACCTTGGACACTGAAAGGCAGGTGAGGGAGCGTGTCGGTTGTAAGCAGAGCTCAGAAGTCCAGCAATCTTAGGTTGGCTGTCGTCTCTCTTATGGGCAAGTGTATCCTTTGAAAGTGACGCCTGTGGGGCTGGAGGACAGAGTTCTAGTAGACTCATGCCACCGCACCCTCTGAGCCCCACTTAAAATCAGAGGGGGCAGCAAGAGGGCAGCTTGGGGGGAGTGCGATGCGGGCGTAAATGAATGCCGACCTTGTTGGGATAACTGGCGTGCTTCAGCCTCCGCAGCTGTGGGGTCCCCGGGGAGTTGTCTGGCTACATGTGATTTTACATATCTGACAGCTAAATCAGAGATCCAAATGCCAAATCCGGCACTCGGGAACATTATGTGGATTTGTGACACTCCCGAGGGGACTTCGGATCCATAAAGCAATGAGTGGATTACAATGAGGCATAAATACAGCATTTTCATCTGTGACATACAATCCCGCTCTATTATTTCTCACATTGTTACATGAAAGAAATCTATACCCCACTCTTTCAGGTCTGTGTCCAGAAATTGAAAGAAAAACAAAAAGAACTTTAAGATGGCGGGGGTGGGGGGCTGGGGAACCACCTCTTGATGCATCAGGAATAAACTAGAACAAAGTGTGATGAGTGTGACAGTTTCAATTTGCAATGTAAGGTCAACTCCAGGATCCCACATGTCATCAGCAAGCAGCTGTCCCACTCAGACCGCTGTGTGACTTTGAATAAATCATGTCACCTCTCTGGGTCTCCGTCTCCTCTTCTGTGTCATGGACTCCTAAGTCACAGATGTGCCCTTTCATGGAGTGGGCACGATGGATCCACTTTGCGCTTCAGGAAGACCACGTTAGAACGTTCTAAATTTCTTAGTGTGTGTATGTTTTTACAGTGCATGTTATATACCAGCATAGTCTATGGGGTCGCACAGAGTCGGACACGACTGAAGCGACTTAGCAGCAGCAGCAGCAGCAGTACATGTCTAACGGGACAGGGGACAGGGAGGCCTGGTGTGCTGCAGTCCATGGGGCCGCAAAGTATCGTACACGACTGAGCGACTGAACAACAACAAGCACATGTCTACTGTCTATAAATACACATATGCATGTCCTAAAAGAGCATGCTGAAAAATGCTTTAACTGAACAGGAAGTTTGGAGGCCATAGATGTAACCCAACCCGGTCATTCCCCTGCTGATGGGAAGGGCTTTTTGCATCTAATAGTCCACAATTCTATGTATTTGAGGAGCCTTCTCAGTTGTCTTCCTTAAACTCCCTCACTGGGACTGAGGGCATCAGCTGTCCAAGGAGAAATCTTTGTGCCCATGTGTGTCAGTCCACGCATATGTGGGCTCGGAAACCACAAGATGCAATTGATGGACCCCTTAGAATGGCGCCTTCCACAGTCAAGTGCAGAGTTGCTCTATCTTTGCAAATAACTTTAAATCTCTCATATTTGCTTCACACTCTAAAGCACACAAAGCCATTAAAAAGTAATTTTATATGTATATACTGAGAGAGACAGCACAGGTATTATTGCCCTCTTTTCCACGTGAGGAAAGAGATTCAGAAAGGCCGAATGACTTCCCCAGGGCCACCCAGCTAGTATGTGACAGGGCCACCATCAAGCCCCCACATCCTCGAAATAAGCACTCTGGGGCTCTTTGCACTTATAACTAAGTGCAAATGTGCTCCTTGGATCCCAGGGAGAATGAAGTGACAGTGTGTGAGCCGGCCAGTGTAAATGCAACCCCCAGCTATTTAAGGAAAAAAAAAAAACCCGACACAGAGCTTGGGGCCCACTGTTGGCAGATCAATAGCATCATTCTTGTGTACACAAGACCTCACATTATTCAGGGAGGCCTGGCAGAGAGAGGAAAGCTGGCCCCCTCGTGCCACCAGCTGTCACGGCTTGCTCCGCTGCAGCTCCTGACAAGTGCTGTTGTGACAGTCTTTCTACAGACACAGTCACAGGGAGCAGCTTGATCGGGACAGGAGCAAAAAGCCTTGTTTACAGAGGTGCGAGGGAACAAAGAGCACGTATATACTCGAGAGAATGTAATTTTAAGAAGGCCTTCGGTCCCGCCAGCTGTGTTAGCACTAGAGGATGCCAGGTATGGCCCCTACCCCTGAACTGGTTGCCTGCCCCTACCCCGGGGAGATGGGACAGCCAGGCGAGAAGCCTTCCCCTCTGAGCTCTTCTTCCTTCAGTCATGGGATAATGGCCAGCAGAAACATTTTATCCTTTTTAACCTCCAGTGACATCACTGTGGTAAGACCCGCAACACTGTTTTGGTAACCAGGATGGTGCTGATGAGGACGTAATAGAATTTAGATGGTTATTTGTCTGTGTGCTCTAAGGCTGAAAATTCCTTAAAGGCAGAGATTCTGTCTTGTTTGTTTTCTTTCTTTCTTTCTTTTATTTTTGAAGTTTTTATTGTGGTAAAATACACATAACATGAAAGTACCATCTTAACCATTTTTAAGTGTACAATTCAAAGGGATTAAGCCCTTTCCCAGTGCTGTGCAACCATCATCGTCCATCTCTGGAACTTCATCCCAATCCGAATAGAATGTTAGATTTCTAATTTATATTCATTCACAACTTTGATATAGTTCCATTTATTCTGGCATCTAGTATTACTGCTAAAAGCCTAGAAAGCTTATTATCTTAGTGGTCTTTAAAAAAAAAAATTGAATGAGGCTTGAAACTTCTAATTCAATTCTGAGAGTATGAAGAAATACTTTGTTGGTTATTTTCATATTCCCAGACCTTCCACCACAGAGTCTCACCCATCTAAAATATGCAATATTTGAACTGAATGAGTCGTAATCCGCACGTTGACCGTCCCTCTGGGAAACCTCTCTTTCTGCCATGTATTAGCCTTATAGCAGAACTCAGAACCTTCTAAAATTCACCATAAAGGATTGCTTTAATTAATACATGCCATGATGTGTATCACTCATAAAGAATTACTATCAGAATATATAAAGAAGTTCTACAGAATGATAGAAACAATTTAATTGAGAAATGGATGGATGGATTAACATGAACAGAAAGTTCTCAAAGGAGGAAACCCAAATGATCCATGAAAATAAAAAAGAAAGCTTTTCCTTACAAATAATCATGGAAGTGCACGTTCAAAACACTGAGATACTGTTTCACTCCTTTTGGAATAACAAGCATTTAAAAAATCTGACTGTACCATTGGCTGGCAATGCTATGGAGCAGCGCATCTTCCGTTGCTGGTGTGAGTGTAAACTGGTAGAACCACTTCGAAGAGCAATTTGGCACCATCAAATAAACAAATTGTTCAAACTGAACAGCAGTTCCTCTCCTAAGATATCTCAACCACTTGCAGAGAATTAAACTTATGTTCTCAGGCATTGGCACATGGAAGAAATTAACTTCTCGTTTATGAATCTAGAATGGTGCTAGTTGCATGCTAGCCATGGGAACTTAAGAATTACTCTGATTACCGACTCTATCTCGCAGTTCAGAGGGGAGGAGCCTGATTGAGAAGGGCTGTCCACTTGGCAGGTACAAAAGGAGACATACAAACAGACATTGCTTATAAAAGAAAAAAAATCTCAAACAACCTAAATATCCATCAAGAAGAGAAAAAACATGAAACCTTTTATATTCTTGCAATGGAATATTGCAGTACAACAGTAAAAAAAAAAATCTAGAGCCACATGTATTAATTAACAAAGGCAAATATAAACAAATTCATTTTGAATGAAGACTCAAATTGCAGTAAAATTCACAGAGTATATTTCTATTTCTATGAAGTTTTAAAATACTCAACAAACCATTATCTATTGCTCATATAGACTTACATAGTTAAAGTATAAAAAATACATGAGGATGATAAACTCCAGGGTCAGAAGAGTGGCTTTCCTTTATTCTTTATAACATGATATATTATTACTATGCCAAAACATATAATTATATATATTACATATTATATTTTATATCATAGACTACACATAAATATATGGGCTTCCCTGGGGTTTTCCTAGTGACTCAGACAATAAAGAATCTACCTGCAACTGGAGACCTGCGTTTGATCCCTGGGTCCAGAAGATCCCCTGGAGAAGTGAATGACTACCCACCGCAGTATTCTTGCCTGGAGAATCCCCATGGACAGAGGAGCCTGGCGGGCTACAGTCCATGGAGGTCACAAAGAGCTGGACATGACTGAGCGACTAACACACAGAAGTATATGATATAGAATTACTATATATCATTAATACAGCATATTATTTTTTGTATTATTCCCTATAATTTCTATATGTCAAAATAGACGATTTCAAGAATGTACTTTGTTGAAAAATAAGTAAAATATCATATTTACTATCTCCTAGTAACCTCTTTCCTCAATCCATCTGCACTGAATTGTGATAAATGACCCTCCTTTTGGAAGTGAGAGGAAGTTATTTTTGAAATTAGTTTAAACGGAATCTGATCGTTTCACTGCCCCATTCAGAAACGGAGGCTGGTTTTGGAGTGCTGCTGGGCGAAAGTCTGCATTCCACAGTGTGACATTCAAACCTCTCCGCAAGTTGGCTCCAGACCACTTTAGAGGCAGTGAGTGCCTCAGTCTCTGTCTTCAAGTACTCTACATTCCATTCAGATTGGAGGGTTTGCCATTTTCCAGATATACGCAATGTCTTTCCATTTCATACTTTTGTTTGATCACATTTTCTCTTCCTGAGAACTCCTTCCCTCTTTCTTGCAATTTGACGTTATATACCAAAGCCTTAATAGCATGCCTACTACCTGACACAGCCCGTCTCCTACAAGAAACAAACAGCTCAGGATGCACATAAAAATTTAGCTTGAGCTTGTCTATTGCGGTATTGTCTCTAATGTCAAAAAGTTAAAAAGTAAGCTGATGTCCAAAGAGAGCTTCCTAGGTGGTGCTAGTGGTGAAGAGCCCACCTGCCAACGCAGGAGATGTAAGAGATGCGAGTTCTATCCCTGGGTCAGGAAGATGCCCTGGAGGAGGGCATGACAGCCCATTCCAGTATTCTTGCCTGGAGAATCCCATGGACACTGGAGCTTGGTGGGTTATAGTCCATAGGGTCTCAAAGAATCGGACACGACTGAAGCGACTGAGCGCACACAATGTCCAAAGAGGGTTTAAATATATCTGCTTCACATGGGACACCACACAAAGCACAGACTCTGGAGCCTAAAGTCAGACGACCCGGGTCAAGTCCAAGTTCTGGACCATTCTGGCACATTTCCAGCTTTCCCATCTTAGCCTCTCTCTGCCTACATATTCTAATCTGTAAAAATGGAAATGAGCTAGTGCTTCCTTCACTGAGTTACCTGGTGCTCAGGCCTAGCATGGTACTTACAGCTGTGAAGGACTAATGGCCTGTGTAACGTAAGAATCAGTATCTTCTAGCTCATTCCTTCTAAATTTTAGGTTCTAAAGTAGCAAATAAAATTTAGATCATTTTATTTAAAGTTCATGTGCCCCAAGAAAGCAGTGAGGTCACTCAAGATCCAGTTGATTTCTTGTGGTTTAGCCGCTCAGTCATGTCCGACTTTTTGTGACCTCATGGACTGCAGCATGCCAGGCTTCCCTGTCCTTCACTATCTCCTGGAGCTTGGTGAAACTCATGCCTATTGAGTTGGTGATGCCATCCAACTGCCTCATCCTCTGTCGTCCCCTTCTCCTCCTTTCCTCAATCTTTCCCAGCCTCAGGGTCTTTTCCAATGAGTAGGCTCTTGGCCAAAGTACTGGAGCTTCAGCTTCAGCATCAGCCCTTCCAATGAACATTCAGTGTTGATTAGAAAGCAAGTCTTACAAGTAAAGTAAGAAGGAACTAGGTCATGATGGGAAATCAAGGCGCTCTAGAATGAATGTGGACTAATGGACAAAAAAAGTTCATGGGTTCCGGCTCTTCTATTCACTGACTAGGTAACCTTAGGCCATTGGCCCTAACCTCCAGCCAGGGCTTCCTGTTTTATCAAAGAATGACAGTAAGGCCCACCCTTATAAGCCTGCTATAAATTTAGAAATACCAATAATTTATAGTTTGTATTACTCTTTGCCAGGCACTGGTGTAAACTATTCACATTATCTCATTTAATCCTCAAAGCAACCCCATGAGGTACTATTGCAAGTTGAATTGTGTCTCCCAAACAGATATATTGAACTTCTACCCTCAGATACCTATGAATGTGATTTGATTTGGAAATCAAGTCTTTGCAGAAGCAGTTAGTTAAAACGAGGTCATATGCGATTAGGGTAGGGCTTGTAAGGTGGTCCTTAGAAAAAGAGATCAGAGGTGGAGACAGCCTACAGCCAGGAAGCACCAAGGGTGGCTGGCCAACACCAGAAGCTGGGGAAGAGACAAGAAAGAGTAGTCGCTTAGAGCCTTCAGAGGGAGCATGGACTTGCTAATAGACTGACCTTGGACTTCTAGCCACCAGACCTGTGAGAGGTTAAGTGTCTGTTGAGGATAAGTAAGCAAATGTGTGATCATTTGTTAAGCAGCATGAGGAAACTCACATAGGGACCACTGTGACGGATGCAGAAACTGAAACACAGGATGGGTAAGCAGCCTGATAAGTCTCACACAGATCGTGAGCTTGCTGACCCTGGAGTCTGTGCTGTTGATAATTAGATGATATTCAACCCTGACTATTCACTGAAAGGACTGATGCTGACGCTGAAGCTCTAATACTTTGGCCACCTGATGCAAAGAGCCGACTCATTGGAAAAGACCCCAATGCCGGGAAAGATTGAGGGTAGGAGGTGGGGGCCTGGCGTGCTGCAGTCCATGGGGTCACAGAAAGTCGGACATGACTGAGCAACTGCAATACAACAACAAATCAGCTGGATCCTGAGTGACCCTGCTGCTTTCTTGGGGGACACAAAAGTTATGTCCACCTTTTACATCTTGATAGATTTCACCATGCACGAATCCCCAAAAAGGCATTGTTCTGTGGTATCAGGGTGGTTTTGCCCCATGGTTGTCAGAAGTTTTATCCTCAGTAGCCCAGCTGAATCTATGTTCCAGTCATGCAACTTTTCACAAGTGTCACACCTCAAGGTGCCCCACGTGTCTGGGCTCTGCTGGGCCCTGCAGGCTGGCACTGAGGTTCTTCCTCTGAGGCTCTTGTTCAGGCAACTAACACCCCCCACCCCCCCACCCCCAGACCACAGCAGAAGCAAGCTGCTAAATGTACAGCAGCTCAGAGGGCCTTGCTGACTTAAAGACAGAACAAGGAAGTGAGTAAATGAAATCTGAGTTACTCCCCAAGTTCCATCTTGCCCAAAGCTATTCCATCAACATTATTTTTCTAATTTGCAAGTATTAGAAAGATTTTCAGATTTGAGCATCGTCTTCATTTATCCCTTTTTCTCTGTCTTTGTCAATTTTCAGAGACATGCCTGCCTGAGAAAGCAGACGAGATGCTATCCAAGAGTAGACTCCCAGCCCTGCCATAACCTGGGCTTTGTTTAATGAGTCATACCTTCTAAGACACACAGAAGCTTACCAGGTAGCTCACATCTACTTCTTTGTCTTGTGTTTTGTTTTTTTTTTAACCCTGTGACCTGCAGCATTACCAAGAGCCTCGTCGACCCGATTTCCCGGAGAATGCAGCAATATGATCCACACGGGTGCTTGAGCTCTTGGTTTTCAGATGTAGGGCGAAAGAGAAGCTTATTCATTGACCTCTGTGGGCTCCAGGCTGCAGCAGGCTATTATTCAGGTTGATAAAAGCTTCCATTCCCTGGGGGGAAATCTCTGTCCTGGCAACCATGACCCTGACTCAAGAGTGTAAGTGGAGCCCAGGCACACCTGTACCTCTGACAGATGAGCCAGGCACAGAAAAGCTTCTGCTGACAAGCTTATCGGACAGAGGACACCTGCAGAGGGGCCCACGCCCTTTTTCGCAAGGCCTTTGACAGCAGTCCTGATCCAACAGGCCTGGCTGGGCACACTGTCAAACAAAGATGACTTGAAGATTCACAAAGGAGCTGGATTATGCCAAGGCCAGGCGTCATGCTTGGAAGGAAACACAACCCCTCCCCGCCCCCCCCCCCCCCCCCATTCATCACACAGGCCCTGCTGGTTGGAAATCGTGGCGCACCCCCACTGGTTTGGTTCCAAATAAAATCCTAGCTCTGTCTTGGGGAAGGAAGGGTGGGAGCAAAGGTGATTTTGATTTATTAGGCCTACTAAGTGCCTGGACGGGAGTAAGAGCTTTATATTCAACACCCTGTTTGATCCTCCCAAGAACCCACGTGACAGAAGCACCGCTTCCGTTTATCCTGATTTCACAGACAAAATAGCTGAGCTTGGAAAGGTTGTCACTTTGCAAGTCTGCACATCTCATTAGCAGCCGGGCAGGATTTGAAAAGGGTTCCCCCAGGGTTTTACGGCCGTTGCCAGCTGTTCCCAAGCAAATCACCTCAGGAAACCCAAAGTCCGGGGGTTTGGGGCCCATTCATTCTGTTTTGGGTCCTTCATTAGTGGGACTCACATTGTTCCACGCTGGCTCCCTGAAAGGTCAACTTGCAGGCATGACCCTGTTTCCCAGAGCTCCGGGCAGATGGGCAGAACGACCTGGGATGATCTAAGTCAAAGCTGACTTTGCCTTTAGACTCTGCCCCAGCCTGAACCAGAGTCACGTCATGCCCCCAGATCCTTTTAGAGACTCCTCAGTTTGTACTTGAACACAGTGGTCCTCGACTGTGGGCAGTGTTGGGACCTAGGATGCATCTAGGGATGTCGGGTTGTCATAACTGGGAGGGGTGTGATACTGGCTTCGAGAGGGGAGAGGCCAGGGCTGCCGCTGAGTGTCTTACAATGCACCAGACCGCCCCACAGCGAAGAATGTGGTAGTCACTCAGTCATGTCAGACTCTTTGCAGCCCCGTGGACTGTAGCCTGCCTGGCCTCCTGGTCCATGAGATTTCCCAGACAAGAATCTAGGAGTGGGCTGCCATTTCCTTCTCCAAGGGATCTTCTCGACCCAGGGATGGAAACCGACCCAGGGATGGAAACCGACCCAGGGATCGAACCCCACCCAGGGATCAGGCACAAAATGTCAGTGGTGCCCAGGCTGAGAAATTGCTTTGAAATTTGACCCTGCCAGACATGGGAGGATCTTAGCAAGTGACCGGCACACAGCAATCAATGGCTGATGAAGCATTACTCCACGATGTCTGAGTGGCCAGTCCTTGGCAGATGATTCTGGGGGCAGGGAGGAGCTGGATCCTCCCTGCCCCACCCATGACCGCAAGGTCACTGGAGCCAGGCCACTGCAGAAGCTGGCTATCCAGTGCTGCCCCAACACTAGCTGTCTCCACAGTGTGTGTAATGCTACGAACCCATACATTCATTGAAGGGTTTTCTTCTTGTTTTTGAAAGACAAGGCAATTGAGGTGATAACAACAGTGGGTGGCAGGAACTGGTTTATCGAACTCCCAAGAGTCTGGCAGACGTGGACATGGGGTGCAGCTCTAAGTTCAAGGCTGCCCAGGAGAAAGAAGACACTGGGGTTAGAACTGGCTTTTGACTCACAGCTCGACCCCTTCTCAGAGCTGCCATCTCCTAATGTGTAAAACAAGAGTCGTAATTCTTACTTTCCTGGGCTGGTGTGAGAATTAATTGGAATAATGAATGCAAAGTGCCTAACACGGCAGGTGGCAGAATAGACACTTAGGCGGTCCTGTGATTAGGGAAAGATTAGGACAGGCTGGCCTTGGAGGGTTGCCCAGGGCGCGGCCTGTTTGTTACAATAGTGACCTGCGTGCTGTTCGGAGGGCGTTGTCACCACACACCAGGGCACATGGTGTGGTTGCCCTGTGTGGTTCGCTTGGTGCTGTGGGTTGGAATGTCTTCTCCAGGGCTGCCTGGGGGTTCTCAGGAGGGCAGTCGGGCCAGCCTTGCTGAGGTTTGTTTTGAGGACTGGAAACTCCTACATCGCAGCTGTAGAAGGTCGCATGTGACTCAGAGTCCTGCTCACATCTGCCACTAATGCTATCTTGAGTGGGTGACTTGCACTGCTTGAACCCCAGTTTCCTTCCCTCCAGAGTCGATAATACCAGCTACTTCATGGTAGTTACATGAACATTCAGGGCGATGATGAAGGTGATAGTGACAAGAATAGATAATCAGTAGGGAAATAACCGGAGAAGGCAATGGCCACCCACTCCAGTACTCTTGCCTGGCAAATCCCATGGACGGAGGAGCAGGGTGGGCTGCAGTCCATGGGGTCGCTAGGGGTCAGACACGACTGAAGCAACTTAGCAGCAGCAGCAGCAGAAATAACTGGCCAGAGTAGGAACTTGAAAGAGCCCATTGGTTTGTTTTGATTTTATGATTTTCTTAAAGAATAGCTAAATTCATCATGCAAGCGAGGCTCTGCCTCAATGGTTCTACATCACCTGCCTAAACACTCCCCCGTCGCACACGACTTGGTCCTCCCGCCCGCATGGGGTTGCCACCTCCCTTTCTCTCCCTACCTCCCTTCTTGTGAACACCTCTGCACCCTGGCCACCAGTGAGCTACTCAGAGCAGGCTTCTTTCTCCTCCCATGCAAATCCTCTTCCTCTCCTGAAGGACGGTGAGAGGTGGGCCCACCTTCTCCAAGAGCTGCAGCTGCTATTCCCCACCCCAAGCATCAGAGAATGGCTGCTGTTATCAGTGGAAGCACCACCCCTCACGAAGGGCTCAGAGAAGAGTCTGTGGGCTCGCACTTTGCTCAGAGAGTCTACCTCTGGGGAGGGCTCCTAAAAGAGGGAGTTAGCGCTCTTTCTTCACATGCCACATCCTTTCTGTACTCTTTGCCCAAATTTCAACCAATGTGTTTTCTTACTGTCAAATACTACTTAATAGAACTATGTGCCTCCGTAGCTCCTTCTTCCTCTAAGCCTCAGGGGTCATGCGATTTTTGACTGTGTGTCTCCAGATTTTAACAATGAGTCAGAAATAGGGTGGAACAAACTTAGTGAACCCTGATGAACAAAGGAACCAATTTATTTTTTTGTTATTCTCCTTTGGAACTAACGGCTTTTGCCTCTCCTCTCCACCATCAAATTGCTCATCTCATGAAGGTCTGAGAAGACCACTGAAGCTGTGGATGGGTGGACATCCACCAGGCTTCCTCATGGGACCCCGGGAATCACACTCGAACCTCTGGCCTCTGCGGTCCGCCTGGCAGAATCCTGATCGTGGGCACACGTCACTGCGGTCACGAGCGCAGAGAACGAGGCCCTCTGTTTCTTCTCCTGCACACTCACTGGACTAAGGGATGCTCCGCCTTCTAGATGTGCACTTTTTCCCACCGGCCAATCCCCAGGCTGTGTGCCACCGACCTCCAGGGTCTTGTCCTGGTTGCCTCTCGCCCCTTTTAACCCCTCACCTACTCATCGGAGAACTTCATACTGGCTTCTACAAGGCTTCAACTGTTTATCTGTTGTTTGTTTTGTTTTTCCTTTTGATTTTTTTAAAAAGAGCATTCTCCCTGATGGAGGATGGACTTTCAGAGGCAGGCACTGACCTTGACACCGTCTCCTTCCCAGCAGGACTGGCCCAGGCACACAGCGGATACCCCACCAAGGGCTGCCGGATCCAAGCCATCAAACACATGGGCATGCGATGTCGTGTCCGAGGCTGTGTCCGAGTCTGTGTGACCCCATGGACTGTGACCCTCCAGTCTCCACTGTCCGTGGGATTCTCCAGGCAGGAATGCTGGAGTGGCGTGCCATGCCCTCCCCTGGGGGATCATCTCCTGCGCTGGCAGGCAGGTTCTTCACCACTAGCACCATTCTAATGCATCTTTCTCCACGTGTACCCTGATGACAAAGACCAGTGTGTAGCAAAATAATCCAGTGTGGGGATTTTCAAAACAGAAAAGAAAAATCAGGTGAACTGAAAAGGAGAAAAGGATGGCAGGCCTAGGATGAAAACACCAAGACTGACAACCACCCCACCTGCCCCTCCAGCTCCCAGTGAAAAGAAACCAAAGCCATGGGATTCACTTCAATTGCTCTTCTGGCCCGAAATGGCTCCCTCCCCCAGGCCCGAAGGAAAATTCAATTAAAGGGTCCATCTGCAAGGAGCAGCTGAAGAGGAATGACTGTGGGGAGGCCCACATTTTCATCAAAAAGAGCCCGGGCCCTTCTCTCCGCCCCTCCCCCACGTCCCCTCTCCCTCTCACTTAGGAGGCCCGCCCCTCACCCCTAAAACCGCAATTCTTTCCAATTAGATGGCTCAGAGAAGTGGCTTTCATCTGCTCCTTTCAAATGCATGCACGTTAAAGACTCATCCCATAGACTCGGGGCTCCCACCGCAGGGAGAGAGGGAGAAAGCCCACAAAAGGAGCGCACGGAAGTTGGGGAGCAGAAACCTCCGTCCCCAGTTAATCTGTAGTGGCCAGCCCACTGCTGCGGGTGGTTCGGCAGGCTACTCCCAGCCGAAAGGCGGGATGCGATGAGGAAAAATAAATACACAGAAATCACAACCAGGCAAGCTCTCTGGGCTTCAGCGAGAAGCCAGGGGAGAAGGCAGAAGGGAAGCGTTAAATGGAGTGACCTCCCGAATGAGCCTTGACCCTCCGGAGCCTGCGCGCACCTGGGGCCGCCTCTCCCTGTCTCTTTGGGCTAGCGGGCAGTGGGCCAGGCTGTGGGGACCCGGAGAAGCCCACCGCCCCCTGGCTGCGCTGTTCTGCCTGAGATCTCGGTGTGAACAGAAAGGAGGGTCTGCAGACCGAGTGCCTCTTCCGTCTCCCGCGCTCCTTGCAAAGCAAGCAGTGCTTATGACAGCGTCTTGAGGCACAGACCCCACAAAGGGCCCTCAGCCCTGCACCTAGCCTTGTGCTCTGGTCCTTCAAAGGACCCCTTCTTACCTGGGGGTCTCCTTGGGCCTCTTTCCTGCCTCCTTCCGCTTCCTCCTGATAATTTTTGACTGGGGACACAGGGAAGAGGGCGGCTCGCTGTTTGCCTCTGTCTCCTCAAGTGACAGGAGGGATGGTTTTAATGTGGAGGGGAGTTGACTTATTGATGCAGGCCCGACACGAGGCAGGGCGAGTGGGGTCCTGACACGTGGCTGGGAAATGGTGTCCGTGTTTGTGTGCCGGGGCCAGGGACCGGGGATTCAGAGCACAGAAAGGCGTGTTCTCACAGTTCTGGAAGGCTGGCCTGGGATCTTGCTGTGGGCGAGTCTGGTTTTGTCCGAGGCCTCTGTCCTGGCTTGAAGATGCCATTTTCTCCCTGTGTCCTCACGTAGTCCTTCCCCTGTGCCTTTCTGTGTCCTGACCCCTTCCTTTCTGGATGCCAGGCATGTAGCAGGAAGGTCCCCCTACTGCTTAATGACCTCTCTAAATATGGCCACATTCTGAGGTACTGGGCGTCAGGACATTGACACAAGAAGCAAGGGGAACACAGTGCTGCCCATAACAGCACATCTTGGTAGTTCTGCCTAAAAATGCACCTGTTATTGCCCAATTTAGTTGTTTCACCTCAGTCCTGTTTGTAGGACTTTGAGGAGATATCAGCTTTACAAAGGACCAGGCCTTCCCTGCTGGCTCAGACAGTAAAGAATCCGCCTGCAATGTGGGAGACCTGGGTTTGATCCCTGGATTGGGAAGATCCCCTGGAGGAAGGTATAACAACCCACTCCAGTATTCTTGCCTGGAGAATCCCCATGGACAGAGGAGCCTAGCGGGCTATAGTCCATGCGGTAACAAAGAATTGAATAGGACTGAGAGACTAAGGACATGAGAAACCTTCTCAGAAGAGGCCTCCACGAGCTGGGGTTAGCATGCTATTTTATTTAGTGTAGCATAGAGTTGGGGACACCATGAGGACTAATATGTAGAATTGGATCAGAAAGATTCTGTCATACAAACACCATTCATTTGGTGGGGACAGAGTCTGGAAAGCCTACTTCTTTCCGTAAGTGGTTAATAGATCACCCTCCTGCCCTGCCCCACCTCCACACACACACAAATGGAGCATCCTTAGCTCCCTGTCTTGGTTCCTATCAGTCAGGCCCCACCAACCTCACCAGACCCCCATCATTCTTCACACGTGGCCTCACTCCAAACCTGCACAGGTCTGTCTTTTCCTCTTCTCGAAACGTCCTTTTCCTTCTTCATCTGCAGAGCATCACGGAAGGAGAAGAGGACAGGTAGTTTTATCAAGTTGTCTGACTTCTCTCCTGGGGGAGGCGATCGTAGATACAAGCCATTGGATGCTGCTGGGCCAGGCCCTTCCCCGTTCCCTCTTCTCTGCCCCCTGTCACAGAGGACACACTAAGTGAGGGGAGCACGGAGGATGCACTCCACACCATAGATACACGTCCGTGCCCTGAGAGTTCTTAGTTCCTGTCTCCAGGCAGAGCTCTTCTCAGGCATCTCGGGAAAAACTTTTTGTGTGTGTGTCCGGCTTCTTTTAAGAGCCCAAACTGCACAAGCTTTAAATCAAATTAAGCCACTTTGTCCAGTCATGTGCTATACTTACAATTAGAGGCTGGCCTGGGCGGAATTAAACCCCCTTCATTCTCCCAAGATGTGGATGTCAGTGTCCCAGGGAATGCCCTGTCCATCCTTCCACATGCCATCTTCTCTCTTTTGATGGTGATGGGGAGGGGGGCATTGCAGACAAGCCTCTGATGACCTTGAACTTCAGCATCTGGCTCACTCTCCTCTTCCCTCATCCTGGGCCTCAGGCTCCTCCCACGAGACAGGGCAGTAGCATGACTATAAACACAAGCTCTCTTTCAGACTGCCTGGGCTTCAACCTGATTCTGTATCTTTAATTTTTGTTTCTTTTGCACAAAAATGTTCACTGCAACTTTATTCATAATCCCAAACTACCCGAAAGTCCATCAGCAGAAGAATGGATAAAAAAATGATGGTATAGTCATACAATTGAAAATTACTAAGTGATCAAATGGAGAAGGGAATGGCAAGCCACTCCAGTGTTCTTGCCTGGGAAACCCCATGGACAGAGGAGCCTGGTGGGCTGCAGTCCATGGGGTCGTACAAGCTGGACACGAATGAGCGACTAAACAACAACAAGCAACCTAAAGGTTGGGCTGGTGGTAAAGAACCTGCCTGCCAAAGCAGGAGATGTAAGAGACAGGGGTTCGATCCCATCCTTGGGTAGGGAAGAGCCCCTGAAGGAGGGAATGGCAAACCACTCCAGTGTTCCTGCCTGGAGAATTCCATAGACAAAGGAAGCTGGCAGGCTGCAGTCCACAGGGTCACACAGAGTTGGAGAGGACTGAAGTGGCTTAGCACACACACGCAAGTGATCTAAAGAGAAAAATGAAAACGGGCGAAAACATGAGTAAATCTTAAACCCATTTTGTCATGCTAAAAACGTTATGACCTTTATTCTTTTGTTGAACCTCAGGAAATGGCAACCCACTCCAATATTCTTGCCTGGAAAATCCCCAAAGTCTGGCAGCCTGCAGTCCATGGGATTGCGGAGTCGGACCTGACTGAGCATGCACACGTGGAAGGCTCATCTATAAAACGGGGTGATGAGAAACTGCTTTTAGAATAGCGACTGCAATTGAGCACATGTGCTGAGTCCTGGTGAGACTCCTAGGTCTCAGATGACTTCAAGGCCTTTTGAATTTGAGGAGTGGGGGAGTCATGAGGTTGTACGAGTTGACTGAGAGGACAAATAGGAGAAATGGGGTGTCCGCCCCTCACCTGGACATGTGGACCAGTTTGCGGACTTGGTGAAGGGAGGGCATGGAAACTGACAGAGCCGTTCTGATGCAAGACGTGATGCTCTGGGCCCGGAAACAGCCAGAGCCTGGGCGGGACCTTTTCAGGCCACTTTTGCATCGTTGTCTGTATTTCGATGGCTGCTCGAAGACGACCAGCTTTAGGAGTGTGAGGAGATGGAAGGCTTGACAAGAATACCAGTCACCTGCTGTTGGCCTAGTGTGGTGAGGGTGGGGACAATCCCTCAAGACACTTTGTGAGGCAAAGTGTCACGGAGAATGGGAGGTGAGCGGGACAAAGAGGCAGGTCTGTCAGGGACCCTGAGCCCGCAGACATATTGGAGAAAAGCCCTGAAGGGTCTGGCATTCCTGTTAACCCTTCTGTTTCGGGGGTTAACAAAGGCTAATGTGCTGGATTTAGAAGCTCTGGAATGCGAGGCTACTTGAGCGACTGTATTTCTGGTGACACAATCTCTGCCCCCCACCCCCAATCTTCACATTGGGGACGAGACAGACTGCCTGTTGTGGCTGGGAGTTTAGACTAAGGAGAAAAGAGGAAGGGCGCTAACTCCTTACTCCATTACCCCTGCTCTGCCTGTCATCTGGGACCCTGACCTTCAGTGTCCGCCGCTCTGTTCTTTGCTAATGTCCCTTCCTCCTCCCTCCATAATTAGAACAAAGGACAGATCAAGGTAAGGAGGAGGGACCCTCACTGCCACTCAGGACCCACGCTTTACCTGATGGAAGATGAGACTCAGAGCTCCCGTTCATTCACCTCCAGTGTTTTGAATAATTGGCACAATGGCTTTAAAATGCAGGAGGTAATGAAAATATACTAATAACTCCAAAACACACTGGACCTAGGGCTTTGTCATCTTGCATTCAACCTCCGTTCACCAATTTTACTCTTAACTTTCAAGTCTTTCGTTTCAGGAAACACGCAGTGAACACTTGCTGGATGCCAGAAACCATGCTGAGCTGGGTTTTTTAAACAAGCAGTTTCTGTAACTAAGTTGTCTTTCTCCACCACTACCCGCCAGTGCATTCAATCCAGCAGAGGCGTTAATACATGTGACGTGATGGAGGAGGAGACGTTAAGTTTGTGAAACAGAGAGAAAAAATAAAAGCAGGTAAAACAAGAGATCTTTATATCCTGTGGTGAGTTCTTAGGCCTGAGCATGTGAGAGCGGTGAGTGTGAGCACTGCCTGTGTGTGTGTGTTTGAGTGACACATAATGTGCTCCTGGTGAAAGGCACAGGGTAGAATGGCATGAGTTTCTATGAACGATGCAACCAGGTACCCCACACCCTGTGAAGCAACCCAACTTCACTTTTGCCACCCCAGAATATTTCCCAGTGCCCCTCCTCAACCAACACTCACCCATGTTTATTTTTAAGATTTCTAAAATATCCTTAGGGACTTCCTTTTGGGTCCAGCGGTTAAGAGTTAACCGTCCAGTGCAGAGGGGTACGGGTTAGATGCCTGGTCAAGGAAGTAAGATCCCACATACCTTGCAGTCGAAAAAATCAGAGGGGAAAAAAAAAACCATAGAAAACAGAAGCAATATTGTAACAAATTCAATAAAGACTTTCAAAATGGTCCACATTAAAAAAAACAAACCTTTAAAAGGATAAAATAAAAAATTAATAAAATGTCCTTATATTTCAATCAAGAAAGTTCCTAGACACTTACAAAGCACAAGTTTAAGGTTGTAAGAACAAGCTTAAGGTTGTATGCACAACCTTAAGGTTATATGTTTTTGTTTGGTTGTGTTTAGATGGCTTGTTCAGCACCTACTCTGAGTATTCTGAATGACAGCTTCACTAAGTGCTGCCAGATATTTCCTCAAAGGGAGGCTATTCATAACACGGACCTACTGGGGACTTATGGTGGACAGCCTCAGAAGACAGGGTCAGGTCTCATTCCAAAGCAAAGGGCAGATGTGTCCAGTACAGTAAGGACAGTCTCTCTCCAGGGCAGAGAGCGGGTGGTTTGCAGCCCACTGAAAAAGATTCGGGTTTCACGTTGGGATTCCTCTTCTGCAGCAGCCCCCCACATGTGCAGGCAGCATCACCTGGTGCCCTGCAGAGCATCCTGTGGGAACCAGGTTCAGGGAACCAGCCAGGGAAATGATAACTCTCTGGATACCAGTGGTACTATGAGAGGTAAACTTCTTCATCGAACTCAGGGGTCTTCTGTCTTAACCAGCTTCCAGGAAACTGTTGTAAGTCAGGCTACTTGGTGAGCTTGCAGATAGAGAGACGTTTCAGACTCTCTGCTGCTCTTGAAGCTATAAACCCAAACTGAGTCTTTGGCATGTGCTCTCCTAGTTAAACTGTTTTAGCGGTTGCCCAGAGGGGACAGCCGGAGAAGGCAATGGCACCCCACTCCAGTACTCTTGCATGGAAAATCCCATGGACGGAGGAGCCTGGTAGGCTGCAGTCCATGGGGTCGCGAAGAGTCGGGCATGACTAAGCGACTTCCCTTTCCCTTTCCACTTTCATGCATTGGAGAAGAAAATGGCAACCCACTCCAGTGTTCTTGCCTGGAGAATCCCAGGGATGGCGGAGCCTGGTGGGCTGCCATCTGTGGGGTTGCACAGAGTCCAGTGTTCTTGCCTGGAGAATCCCAGGGATGGCGGAGCCTGGTGGGCTGCCATCTGTGGGGTTGCACAGAGTCGGACACGACTGATGCGACTTAGCAGCAGCAGAGGGGACAGCTCACAGCCCAGATCACAGCGCAGGTTTGAGTGTTGTTCTTCCTAAGGCAGAAGGGCTCTTGACTGCAGAGATGAGGAGTAAGCAGCCCGGGTGGGTGGTTAGCTCCAACTCCCCCGAGCTTTCACTGCCTCTGTCTGAAATGCCCACTGCCATCTTGCTTGACTTCCGCAAGCTGATCACCCCTGACACCACCCTCCCCGTGTTCTCTGCTCCCTGGCACTAGGTCTCCTGGGAAGGCAGGTCAGTGGACCGTGATCTGCCGAAGTGCTGTACCGAGGCCACGAGTTGAATTTTTAATTTGTACAGTTGTCGCTTTGTGGCTTGATGTACTTATAACGCATGATGACTATAAAAAACTGAGTTCAGAAAAGTCACAGAAAAGTAACATATAGCATGTTCACAGTCACACCCCACAGGAAGCATTGCTAGCATTTTGGTTATATCTTTCTGGACATTTTTCTATATGTGCACGTATTTTTCTTTATGGTTTGTTTTCTTCACCTTTTTTTCCTTTTCTTAAATAGAACTTTTTTTTCCTTTTAACAGTATAGTGTAGATATCTTTCTATCTCAAAGGATAAAAACATATAACATCATTTTTAATGAGTTCATAATATAGATGTATCCTATCCTTATTTGTTTAATGAGTGTCTTTTGGGGCTTCCCTGGCGGCTCAGTGGTAAAGAATCTGCCTCCCAGTGCAGGAGACTTGGGTTCTTTCCCTGGGTTGGGAAGGTCCCCTGGAGAAGGAAATGGCAACCCACTCCAGTGTTCTCACCTGGAAAATCCCATGGACAGAGGAGCCTAGTGGGCTACAGTCAAGATAGATACATAGTAGATAGTGAAGTCGCTCAGTTGTGTCTGACTCTTTACGACCCCATGGACAGTAGCCAACCAGGCTCCTATGTCCATGGGATTTTCCAGGCAAGTCTAGGGGGTCGCAATAGAGTCAGACATGACTTAGCAACTAAAACAACAACAACATCGTGTCTTTTCAGTGGACGTGTAGGTTGTTCATTAGTTTTCAGTATCATGAACAATGCTCTTCTGACCTTTTATCTCTCTGCCTCTCTCTCTAGCTAGCTATTGCATCCGAACTTGTTTTCCTTCCACCCCAATAAACTTTTCTTAGAATTATAAGGTTGTGATGATTTACCTGGAGAAAGCAAACACACAGAAGTGCAGAAACCAGTTCATATTAACTTCTGAAAAGGAGAATGCATTACCACCATCCGAATGCACTTCTCTGACTAAGGGTCATGAGCGAACATAATGTGAGAAAAAAATTGATAAGCGCGTATGCACTGGAAGCATTCATTTTCGAACACTGCTGCACCGAGTTAGAAACCCAGGATACCCTGCTAGAAAGACAACATGAAAGAAAACTGAGACATCCTGGCTGACAGCCCTGAGAAACACCAGCCCTGTGCGTGAGGCCGTCTTGGACTGCCTGACCTTGGCCATGCTGCCAAAAGATTGCATTTGCATAATGAATACTAGTGAGACCAGCAGAAGAACCACCCTGCTAATCCTAGCTTGATTGCAGAGTTGTGGCCAAATAAATATTGTTGGTTATGCTTTTGTAAGACTTTTGAAGTGGTTAGTAACAAAGCAATAGGGTAACTTCCTTTCAGATGAGGCAACTAAGAAACTCATATTCTACAAACTGGCAGAATTTCCAGGCTAGCTCCTTAAGAACCCAGAGTATTCCTAAAGGCAATACAAATCATCATCCTTCAACTACTTCAACACCACATCACATCTGAAGGCTGGGTCAGTATTGCAGGACAAGTTTGGACTCCACTGCTATCACCACCACGGGTGGGGAGAGAGGGAGTAGAAGGCGTGAGAGTTAATTCCAGGCACTAGCAATTTACTCTTCTACCTGAATTTTTTTTTTAAGTCTTCACAAGTCCTAATCTGCATTAAAGAAGCATCTTTCCAGATGTTCTGAAATGAGGAGCCAGTTAGGTGGTTGGTCCCACAAGGACTGAGATCTCTATGCAGAAGGGGGCTGGCGGGGAGGAGTAATGGGGAGGGTATGTTTTTATAAGGGGCATAGGATACCTCTGTAAGCTTAAAAACAGCTTCTACAAAAAAGGTAAACATGGAATGTTCCAGAGTTCATAAAGATCATTGCCACTCCCCTTATTTAAGACAAGAAAACCGATGTCCTGATCAAGATGCCAACGTTCTGATTCCTAATTGCCTACTTTTTCCATTTACCATGTTTCTTTTAAACTAGTAAGAATTTTATTGTTTGGTTTAAGCCATTTATCATAGCTGTTACCTTAATTGTACTTTTTCTTATTTAACAACCACTGGGACTTATAATGTATTTATCCAATATATTTCGTAGAATAAGCGTGCCCTTTTTACATGAGATTTCAGGTATTATGGAAAAAATCCTTACATAATTTATTTCTCTGAGCATAGAATTTTGCCATGATTTTAAATCACAGTTTCCCTGGAGCAGATCGATTTATTTTGATGATTAGTGTGAACATTCAGAGTGAGCGAAGTGGACAACAAGAAGTGTGGAGCACCTGGGGACAGTGTCCTGTCCTAGGTGCTTTAGGAAGACCCATGCTGGTCTCAGAGACTGATTTCCAGCATAGATGAATAACCTGTACACTGGGAGAAAAATGTAAAGATTTATAGAAACTAAAGAACGATTAAGGACAAGCAAATATAATCCTGTCTGAGAACGTAAGAGAAAAAAATTGGATGTGGTGAAGATTTCATTCTAAACGTGTAGGATGTATATTCAGAACTGATCTCCACGGAGGCAAAATTCAAGCCAGATTTTGAAGGAACAGAAGCAGTGGTAGGATGATAGATGCTCTTTCAATCCTGGAAGAACGTCAGCTTATTCAGATAGAATCTCAGGCCTGGTTTCTCTTGCCTCATCTTCAATTACCCAGTATGTTGGATTTCCAAGAACCTTTTGAATCGGAGCAGAAACAAACAATCAAACATAAAAGCCATAGCGGACCTGCTTTGGAGATGTGGTGACTTAGTAAAATGATCTTTTTCCTAGGACACGGACCAAAATATTCTTCAAGGCTAAAAAAATTATTCAACATTTTAAAGTGGATGCAGTGTCACATCATTTACTTAGAGTGTGACCAAAATATCTATTATTTACTCTCTTTAAAATTGACATTTCTATTTTTAATACAAGTCCACTGAATGAAAAGACAGGTCAAAGCTGTGTGTATTTTAGGGACGAAACGCATTTCTCGCAGTGGTAATTTCTATTTTCCATCCCTTCAAGGGTTACAGGTTGTTTCGATCTGAAAACTTCTGTACGAGAGGGTCAGTACAATCTGGCATGGCAGGTGTGAGTGTTCACTCATGACTGACTCTTTTTTGTCCCCGTGATCTGTAGCCCACCAGGCTCCTCTGTCCATGGGATTCTCCAAGCAAGAATCCTCCAGGGAATCTGCCTGACCCAGGGATTGAACCCACATCTCTTGCGTCTCCTGCATTGGCAGTCAGATTCTTTACCACTGAGACACCAGGGAAGCCCCTCAGTACGGTCCAGGGCAGTCAAAACAGCACCAAGATGCTCTGTAGCAGAAATATTATGTATGGGGGGAGTCTTTTCATTTTTGCCTTTATTTTCTTTATGTGGAAAAGCTATCAAGATACTTTCTCTGAGGGAGCTGGGCTTCTGCTTCCTTGCAAGCGTGCTTTTTATCTGGAGGTACAGAGTCTTTGCTAACGGGTGCTCACTGCCCTCAGAAGCACTTTCTGAGTTCACAGAAGGAGAGAGCAGCACCGATGTCACCAGCTGATAGGGCCAGGCAGCAGCCCAAACCTACAGATCAATAGGGAGGCAGGCGGCTGCCGCTGCCAGGGCAGACAGCCTGGTGTCTGCTCTCATTTCACTTCCTGCCCGGTCCCAGCCCATCACTATGGTCACGCAGGTCAAAGGACAAAGCATGCCTTGGTTTCAGATACATACAGCTCTTGTCCCTGTGGAGGTGACCACAGTGAGAATGTCTAACGAACAGATGCAAAATGCCGTCCTCCACCCCAGTTCAGACAACCTTTCTATCAAAGAGAACATTCAACAGCCTCGCTGTTGTTGTGACTTGATGCTGCCCCCCGGCCAACTCCATGGGCGTGAGATTCCATGCAGTCACATGAGCCCGCCAGGGCTCTCTGCCTGGTTTCAGGCTCCGCTGTTGCCATTTGAAATCCTTACTAATTCTTCAGCTATGGTCCTGGAAAAATTTCTTCTCAGAATTTCAGAGGCATTGATTGTTGGCCAGGCTTCCAACTTCCAGCATTGCTGTTAAGAAGTCTACTAGTGGTCTCGATGCCTGATCCTTTGTAGGTGACTTGCTTCTGAAAGCGTCTGGAACTTTTAGGTTTTCTAATTTCCCCATTTCTGTGCCTCTCCTCCTGCCTTCTTTTGTGTCTGCTATCCCCAAGCCAAAGATGGAGAAGCTCTATACAGTCAGCAAAAACAAGACCGGGAGCTGACTGTGGCTCAGATCATGAACTCCTTATTAAGTTCAGACTTGAATAAAGCAGGGAAAACCACTAGACCATTCAGGTATGACCTAAATCAAATCCCTTATGATTATACAGTGGAAGCGAGAAATAGATTTAAAGGACTAGATCTGATAGATAGAGTGCCTGATGAACTATGGACTGAGGTTCATGACATTGTACAGAAGACAGGGATCAAGACCATCCCCATGAAAAAGAAATGCAAAAAAGCAAAATGGCTGTCTGGGGAGGCCTTACAAATAGCTGTGAAAAGAAGAGAAGTGAAAAGCAAAGGAGAAAAGGAAAGATATAAGCATCTGAATACAGAGTTCCAAAGAATAGCAAGAAGAGATAAGAAAGCCTTCCTCAGCTATCAGTGCAAAGAAATAGAGGAAAACAACAGAATGGGAAAGACTAGAGATCTCTTCAAGAAAATTAGAGATACCAAGGGAACATTTCATGCAAAGATGGGCTCAATAAGGACAGAAATAGTATGGACCTAACAGAAGCAGAAGATATTAAGAAGAGGTGGCAAGAATACACAGAAGAATTGTACAAAAAAGATCTTCATGACCAAGATAATCAGTGGTGTGATCACTCACCTAGAGCCAGACATCCTGGAATGTGAAGTCAAGTGGGCCTTAGAAAGCATCACTATGAACAAAGCTAGTGGAGGTGATGGAATTTCAGCTGAGCTATTTCAAATCCTGAAAGATGATGCTGTGAAAGTGCTACACTCAATATGCCAGCAAATTTGGAAAACTCAGCAGTGGCCACAGGACTGGAAAAGGTCCGTTTTCATTCCAATCCCAAAGAAAGGCAATGCCAAAGAATGCTCAAACTACCACACAATTGCACTCATCTCACACGCTAGTAAAGTAATGCTCAGAATTCTCCAAGCCAGGCTTCAGCAATACATGAACCGTGAACTTCCTGATATTCAAGCTGGTTTTAGAAAAGGCAGAGGAACCAGAGATCAAATTGCCAACATCCACTGGATCATGGAAAAAGCAAGAGAGTTCCAGAAAAACATCTATTTCTGCTTTATTGACTATGCCAAACCCTTTGACTGTGTGGATCACAATAAACGGTGGAAAATTCTGAAAGAGATGGGCATACCAGATCACCTAACCTGCCTCTTGAGAATCCTGTATACAGGTCAGGAAGCAACAGTTAGAACTGGACGTGGAACAACAGACTGGTTCCATATGTCAAGGCTGTATATTGTCACCCTGCTTATTTAACTTCTGTGCAGAGTACATCATGAGAAACGCTGGGCTGGAAGAAGCACAAGCTGGAATCAAGATTTCTGGGAGAAATATCAATAACCTCAGATATGCAGATGACACCACCCTTATGGCAGAAAGTGAAGAAGAACTAAAAAGCCTCTTGATGAAAGTGAATGAGGAGAGTGAAAAAGTTGGTTTAAAGCTCAACACTCAGAAAACTAAGATCATGGCATCCGGTCCCATCACTTCATGGGAAATAGATGGGGAAACGGTAGAAACAGTCTCAGACTTTATTTTTGCGGGCTCCAAAATCACTGCAGATTATGATTGCAGCCATGAAATTAAAAGCCGCTTACTCCTTGGAAGGAAAGTTATGACCAACCTAGATAGCATATTCAAAAGCAGAGATATTAGTTTGTCAACAACTGTCCATCTAGTCAAGGCTATGGTTTTTCCTGTGGTCATGTATGGATGTGAAAGTTGGACTGTGAGGAAAGCTGAGCACTGAAGAATTGATGCTTTTGAACTGTGGTGTTGTAGAAGACTCTTGAGAGTCCCTTGGACTGCCAGGAGATCCAACCAGTCCCTTCTAAAAGAGATCAGTCCTTGGTGTTCTTTGGAAGGAACGATGCTAAAGCTGAAACTCCAGTACTTTGGCCACTTCATGCAAAGAGCTGACTCATTGGAAAAGACGCTGATGCTGGGAGGGATTGGGGGCAGGAGGAGAAGGGGATGACAGAGAATGAGATGGCTGGATGGCATCACCAACTCAATGGATGTGAGTTTGAGTGAACTCCGGGAGTTGGTAATGAACAGGGAGGCCTTGTGTGCTGCAATTCATGGGGTCTCAAAAAGTCGGACATGACTGAGTGACTGAACTGAACTGAATCCCCAAGCCCAAGGCTCCTGTGCTTAAATCTCTCCAGATACTAAACCTATTTTCTCCTGCAGGAGTGGGGCACTCTAGTCAACCTGGACTCTCTAAGACTTTCCTTCAGTCTTCCTGCTGGCACCTAGGACACAGACTTCTTGCCTCCACAACACCTTTCTGTTGTGCAAGCCACCAAGTTCGCGGTACTTTGTTATGACAGCCCTGAGAAACTGATGCACCGCCTGAAATTCTACTTATCTAGAAGTTTGCGCCGTGCCGTGCTGTGTCAGTCGCCTCTGACTCTATGTGACCCCGTTGTCTGTAGCCCGCCAGGCTCCTCTGTCCATGGGGTTCTCCCGGCAAGAACACCAGA
Organism: Capra hircus; assembly: GCF_001704415.2. NCBI lineage: Eukaryota > Metazoa > Chordata > Mammalia > Artiodactyla > Bovidae > Capra > Capra hircus. The sequence continues at coordinate 8,020,013 of NC_030830.1, read as the reverse complement.
GTGGGTTGCCATGCTCTCCTCCAGGGGACCTTCCTGACCCAGGGATTGAACCTGTGTTTCTTAAGTCTCCAATGCGGGAGACCCGGGTTTGATCCCTGGGTCAGGAAGATCCCCTGGAGAAGGAAATGGCAATCCATTCCAGTATTCTTGCCTGGAGAATCCCATGGACGGAGAAGCCTAGTAGGTTACAGTCCATGAGGTCGCAAAGAGTCAGACACGACTGAGCGACTTTACCGTCACCTGCATTGACAGGTGGATTTCTTACCATTAGCACCACCTGGGAAGCCATCCAGAAGTTTATCGGTAAGAATTATATCTATGTTCATACTCAGCTTGACCAAATTCTGTTGTTAAAAAAATTTACTCCTTGACCAGGACATACCTATAAGGGTTCCTGGGCAGGCACTTCTGCTTGTCTGTGAGCAGAGCTTTTGTCAACAGAACCCACATCATTAATCCTGCCCCACTGAAGGGAAGGACATTGTCCTTTGATACAAGTTCTCATGATACAAGGACTTCAGGACAATCAAGCTGCTGGTTGGGGAGCTGACAACTGTCTTGTCTAGGGATGGTCTTTAGTGTTTTAAGGTCCCGTATTATTTCTCTAAGGCTGTCATAGGGTTTCCCAGGTGGCATGAGTGGTAAAGAACCCACCTGCCAATGCAAGAGACATAAGAGATGTGGGTTTGATCCCTGGGTCAGGAAGATCCCCTGGAGAAGGGATTGGCAACCCACTCCAGTATTCTTGCCTGGAGAATCCCATGGACCATGGAGCCTAGCTAGCTATGGTCCATAGGGTCACAAAGAGTCAGACACGACTGAGGTGACTTAGCAAGCACACACACAGTGGGCTGTCACTGACTGAGTGATTTAAACAACACATACTTATATTCTCAGGGTTTCTGGAGGCTAGATGTCCAAGATCAAGGTGTGGGCAGGCTTGGTTTCTCCTGAGGCCTCTTCTCTTGGCTTGCAGATGGCTGCCTGTCTGTGTGTCCGAGTTTCCTCTTCTCGTAAGGACACCCCTTCTCGTAAGATAATCTAATCATCTTTTAGCAAGCTCTTATCTGCAAAAACAGTCACATTCTAAAATATTAGAAGTTAGCGTTTCAACATATAAATTTTAGAAAGACAATATTCAACCATAGGGCTTCCCAGGTGACGCTAGTGATTAAAAAAAAAAAACAAAAAAAAACCCCCCGCCTGCCAAAGCAGGAAACGCAAGAGTTGCAGTTTCAATCCCTGGGTCGGGAAGATCCCCTGGAGGAGGGCTGGGCAACCCACTCCAGTACTCTTGCTTGGAGAATCCCATGGACAAGGACCCTGGCAGGCTATACAGTTCATGGGGTCACAAAGTCAGATATGACTGAAGCAACTTAGTATGCATGCATGCATTCAACCATACTACTGTTCCATCAGAACAGAGCCAAAGAAGAGTCTCCTAGACCCCAGGATGAGACTGAGGGAGAAGAAGAACTGGGGTGTCCTAAGGCTGTGAGTTTGCTGGGTAGCTCTGGCCAAGTCCTCCAGGGTCTGTGAGCAATCCAACAGGTGAAGAAGAGCAAGTGACTACGTGACCGGGAGTGGCCGATGGAGGACCCACCCACTGGGCCAGGCCTCCAGGTCACTAGTCCTTTGCTAGCAATGCTCCTTTCATGGTCACGATAGCAGAAAACAGACCCCAATTCCCCGGAGCCCACATGCCTGGGGGCAGGGGGCTCTGGCACTAGGCTCATCCATGGCCTGGGGCACACTGCCTGCACCCAGGACCACACAGGCGACAAACACAACGAGCAGATACTTGTTGTCTCCAGTGGCCGTCGTATCACTGAGGCTTCGTGAGGACATGTGACTCTCCAGGGACCCAGACTGAGTAGGCAGAGGAACAAGGATTTAGTGTAGATATGCCTGGCTCCAAATCCGTACATGTTCCATGACATACCACGCAGACAGTGCTTTACTATTGCGTACGATAACTTTAGCTCTGTGAAGGTGAGCTCTGTGTGTCTACTAGGCCACGCGATGCCCAGATGTTTGGTGAAGTGCTATTCTGTGTGCCTCTGGGAGGGTGTTTCTGGATGAGGTTATCGTTTCAGTCAGTACACTGAGTAAAGCAGGTTGCCCTCCCAATTGTGGATGAAAGTACTAGCTGCTCAGTCATGTCCAACTCTTCGTGGCCCCATGGACTGTAGCCCGCCAGGCTCCTCCATCCATGGGATTTCCCAGCAAGAATACTGGAGAGGGTTGCCGTTCCCTTCTCCAGGGGAATCTTCCTGATCCAGGGATTGAACCCACATCTCCTGCATTGCAGGGGCTTCCCTGGGGGCTCAGACGGTCTGCCTGCAATGCGGGATACTCGAGTTCGATCCTTGGGTCAGGAAGATCCCCTGGAGAAGGCAATGGCAACCCACTCCAGTACTCTTGCCTGGAAAATTCCATGGATGGAGGAGCCTGGTGGGCTACAGTCCATGGGGTCGCAAAGAGTCGGACACGACTGAGTGGCTTCACTTTATTTACCGTCTGAGCCACCAGGGAAGCCCCATTGTGGGTGAGCCCCATCCGGTCCATTTTGTTCCATCCAGGCCTGAATGGAACAAAAAAGCTGAGGAAGCAGGAATTCTCTCTCTCTGAACTAGCCTACCAGTCTTCTGATTTTGGACTCAGACTGGAACTTATCCTATCAGTTTGTCTTAGTTTCACAACCAGCAGCCTCCATGTCACATGGGCCAATTCCTTAAAAGAAATTCCTTAAAATAAATAAATATATATATCTCCTATTGGTTTTGTTTCTCTGGAGAACCTGGGCAAATACAGACTCCCAAGTGCTCTACAAATGTTTTCCCACAAGGATTGATAAGCTATTAACAGATTATTCTTGTTAGCTCAATAGAAAATAAACAAAATGTTATTTAATTAGCCATTTCTAATTACTGTCTCTAATTGAACATAACAATAGTGCACTTAAAACCTATTCTCTCTACTCCAGACTTTGATGATTTAAGACTGGCTTTTCCCTAAACACAGCTGAACGAATGAGCCCTTTCCTTTTAAATTCTTCATATCAACTTTGTTCTTATCTGGTAAGAGGATGAGAATGATGTTTGCTGAGCAACTACTTGACATCAGACCATTGCATGAAGTCCTTACATGGTATCTGCCATTTGGAATCTTCACAAGCATCATGTTATTGATTCTTTTTCTTGTGCCTGTGGTGGATGGATGGCATCCGTGGGAACAGCAGAGTTACAGAGAGAACCAGCTCTTTTGCAAGGAGATTTCTCCAGTTGGTCAGAATTTGATAACTCCTCGAGAAGAATAGATGCTTTCGAACTGTGGTGCTAGAGAAGACTCTTGAGAGTCCCTTGGAGAGTAAGGAGATCAAACCAGTCAGTCCTAAAGGAAATCAGCCCTAAATGTTCATTGGAATCACTGAAGCTGAAGCTCCAATACTTTGGCCACTTGATGCAAAAAACCAACTCATTGGATAAGACCCTGATGCTAGGAAAGATTGAGGGCAGGAAGAGAAGAGGGTGACAAAGGATAAGATGATTTTATGGCCTCATCAACTCAGTGGATATGGGTCTGAGCAAAATGCAGGAGATTTTGAGGACAGGGCAGTCCATGGGGTCACAGCTTAGTGTTGGACACAGCTTAGCGACTGAACAACAACAACTGGGTATCTTTAGGAGGCAAAAAGCTGGATTCCAGATAGGGCTGGATCCCAGTGAACTTCTCAGGGTATTAACAGTTGGACTCACAGGAGACAGCAGCACACGACATGCAACAGAATCGTGGCTGAGTGATGCCTCCCAGTCGTCCCCCGCTCTCCATTCTGCTGAGCTGTCTGGTTCAGAAAGCAACCCAACCATTGAGAGCCTCCAATTGAGATGACATCCCAATAACTACCTGAGCCCCGGGCTGACAAAAACCCGAGGTGTGCAGTCAGCCTTAATCACAGCTCTCCTCAGTAGCACTTAAAAATGGAGTTGATGAATTTAACAAGAAACACATGTTTTCATTTAAATTACAATTAGCAATTAGAGAGTTAAGTGTGCCCTAGATAGAATAGATAATTGTTGTCGAGTTTGTGGCATAGCTACTTTACTGTTGCCATCCTCCTTTTATGTTTTGCTTTATGTTTTTATAGTAAATTTATGCAGAAACTGTGAGAGAGTCTCAGGTTAAAGAAAGCTGCTGGTTTGGGGTTATTCGGCTTCTAAAAAAAAGGGTCACCAGCCCAAGCCCACTGCACACCCCTGTCTTGTGTGATTCTCTTTCTCTTAGGAAATGTGAGAAGAGAATTTTTTACCTACCCCCATGTAAGTTGGATCATCTGTCAGTGAGGGTTGCGGTGTAAATTACATGCTTCTGAGTAATGAACAATTGGTGAGCACTGCTTCCTCTTTGGTATGCCTTCCTGAAAATCCAGGAAAGGAAAAACAAGCTATCTTCTCCTTTACGCTCTCTGGAATGTTTCCCAGAGAAATTAATGTTCACTTCTGCTTTTCAGTGGAGATTATTTTTTTAAAAAAGAGGCCAAGGAAAGGTGCCAATACATACACTTTGGGGATCAAGTCAGGTGCATTCCGCATGGCAGGGAACCTGGCTAACGGACCTGCCAGGGTAAACCCACGGGGGCTGAGTAGCCGGAGCACAGCCACTCCTGATCCGTGCAAGGTTACTCTAGCAAAGCAAGCTGGTGCTTCTGACGAAGACCTCTAATGAGAAACTAATTCCTGGTGAGGAGCCCCTCCCTCCGAATAAAATCCAATAAAAGGAGAGAGACATCGTTTATAGTGAAATTACCACTGGGCTAAGAACAGTACAGATCAGAGCCAAGACAAGTAATTGTAGGTGGCTCGGAGACCTGAATATATATAATTCCTCAGCACCGTCCAAAAACCACAGCCGTTGTCTAAATTTTAACAAAACCAGACAGAGAAGTGACGGGAGATGGCTCCTTGGGGATACCGTTAGGTATCCGAGACTTCTGGCGGTGTTTGCTGTAACTGGCAAAGGCGTTGATGGCCGCAGATGACCGGTAGACTCTGGAGAGCATCTTCTCTGGATTTCTTTAGAGGGGGCAGCACATTACACAGGCTGAAGGGAATGGAAATCATTTCCAGTTTCTACGAAGCAGCCAGCCAGTGTTTTATTTTAGCTACTCCCATAGTGGCATAGAACCTGTCACTCGAAAAAACAACACTAACAAACAACTCAAAAGTCCTACGTGAAGAGTTTGCTTGTTTCCCTGGGTTCTGTAAATGTTTCCAGGTCAAGACACTAGGATGAGAAAGAAGTTTCCCTGTCTTTTGTTGCTGCGAAAACACGCAGAGCAAAACTTCTGAGAGCAGACAGAGAGCCAGGTTCGGCTTTCTCCTCCCGCGTTGTTTTCCATCTTGTGGAATTGTTTGTCCCGAGCATCAGAGACAGGGAGTAAATTCTCCCCGACGCGCTGACAGCCCTCGTGGAACATCTGCATAACGACGGGATTTATTCTGTTCATTACGACTGCCGCAGAGCACGGGGCCTTATTTCACTCCTACAGACGAGTCGCGCTTCCATAAATTATCCTGCCTCCTCTTCGGGTAAATGGCCGGCAGTCTTGGGAGAACTGGCGAATAATCTCCGAGTTGTCTCAGCTTCTTCATTTCGGTTATTTCTATGTCGTAAAAGTTATGGTGTATCAGACAGAGGAAGGATCAAAAAGGCCTCTAATAAATACTTTTCAACAAGCTCGAGACAAACCTAATAACCCAGCCACGGAGGCTTCAGAGAAAACTCTCCACGCCTCCCTGAGCCCGAGGGCTCCAGGGGAGATGCTGCCTTCTGTGGAAATCAGCCCCCTTTCCTGCCCCGAGCACTTGGTCGAGTGTGTAGTGCTGGAAACTTCATCTTGCTCACCTGATGAACTGTCCAGCTTGGAGGTGATTTTTGTGTTCCTCAGGATGGATTTCCCCTTTGATTTTTGACAATGTAACCAGTATAAATAGAAGCGATCTGTTAAGTGCAAAAACAGAGTCCACAAGTTTCTGGACTAAAGATAACCCACCCAGGAGTGCTTTCAGATGCCCCACATCAATCAAGGCCTCATGTTCTATTTTCTTCCCCTCTCTTGGTCTCATTTATCTTTTTTTTTTTTTTTTTTTTTTTTAAGAATTTGGCACAAAACCCCCAGGCCTGGAGCTGGAGTTGTAATTTCAAGCAGTTGATCTAAAGTTCAGACTACTCTCTGAAGGGCTTCCCGGTGTTGCATTTACTGAAATATGTGCAGTTGCATGAAAGGAAGGAGAATGTTTGACCAAGAGGGAGCTGGGCGTTGGGAGTAGGTGAAAGGAAAAATGTTACTCAAGGTTCTCCAGAGAAACAGAGCCAGCGGGATGTATCTACACCTAGATTGCTGTCTGTCTTTATTTATATCTGTATGTAGGGACTTCCTGGGTGGCTCAGTGGTAAAGAATCCACCTGCCAAGCAGGAGACAAGGGTTTGAGCCCTGGGTTGGGAAGATCCCCTGGAGAAGGAAATGGCAACCCGCTCCAGGATTCTTGCCTGGGAAGTCCCATGAACAGAGGAGCCTGGCAGGCTACAGTCCGTGGGGTCGCAAAGGGTCAGAACATAACTTAGCAACTGAACAACAACAGTAACACATGCAGATAGATATACACATCTGTATAACAGGAGAGATTTATTGTTTACAAAAATGACTCGTGTCATTATGAAGGCAGGCGAGTCCCAAGAGAGTTGGTAAGTTGCAGTCCCAGGGGAGCTGATGGTGGAGTTCCACGGTCAGTGCAAAGGTCTGCAAACCAAGAGAACCGGTGGTGTGCTTAAATTCTCAAGACTGGCAGACTGAAAATCCAGGAAGAGGCAGTGTTTCAGTGTGTCTGAAGCTGAAAAAAGCTGATGTCCTGGTTAGAAGGTAGGCAGGCAGGCATTCTCACCTTTTCAGGGGATGGCCCACCTTTTTGTTCTATTTCAGGCCTTCAGCTGATGGCACGAGGCTCAGCCATGTCAAGGAGGGGCAATCTGCTTTACCTAGTCTATCAATTCAAAAGCTAATCTCATCCCCAAAATATTCTCATAGAAACACCCAGAAAATTGTTGGGCCACATAGCTGAGCCCTCAGGAGCCCAGTTAAGCTGAAACTTAAAATTAACCATCACAGAGGTTATGTGAAATTAGGCCCCAGAGAAGGTGCTCTGTGTCTTGTTTACCTTGAAACGCCTTAGAGATCAGAACCAATGGCAGGATGAATGGGGGATATTGTTTTCTGTCTCATGAGATGAAAGTGAGCGAGCAATCATGCCACCCACCTCATGCCTCTATGCCCGCCGGAAATGTCAGAGCCCTTCAATCATGAAGGACTGATTTGTTTTATGAAGGAAGTTTATAGACTGTTTGTTCTTATGGTCTCAGAGTTCCAGGACTGGGAAGAAATGGGTTGAAAGGGAAGGCAGCGAACAAGGAGGGAGTCTTGCGTCTTTGTTGATGGGCATCACCGTCTGCATCGCTGTTGGTCTACTGTGCGATGTTGCTGCTGCTTCCAATTCAATGGGCAAGCCCAGATAACACAGTGACCACCCCTGAGGCACCCCAGGCCATGAAGATGAAGGCTGGTTCTCCTGGGGAGCCACCCAGCTGGAGCCGTGTAAAGGCTTGCCCCCTGACAGGTGTTGCCAGGAGCGAAGCCCTAGTCTGCCACCGCTGGCGATTCTGCCTCTCCCCCTCTGCTCCCCTCTTCCCAGCCTCTCAATATTCATCTTTAGGGGCAGTCCGGCCTGCCTGTTCAACACGAAGATGAATTCCCCTAGCTGAGCCTGGCTTAGCTGCCAGTTATCTTTAAATGCAGCCCCTGAAGCACAGGAGAGTCTATTGACTCCCCTTGGGGCAAGGAAGTCCATAACTCAAGCTCTCAAAGACTCAGAAAAATGTACAAAAAAGGCATGTCAGTGAGGGCAGGGGTTGGGGAAATGGGAGTGATGAAATAAGAGCAAACAACTTCAAATTCCTTTCTGAAATTACAAAAGTGGAGACACAATAATAATTATTATTGTGCAAATGTTATTATTTCTCAGTTTCAGCCTATTAAATCTTCCATATAGCAGACATAATACTCAGTGCTTTTATATGTTTTTCATTGAACCCCTATGACTTTGTGAGGCAGAGGTTTCCTTCATATTACAGATTAGGCCAAGGAGAGAAGGTATGGTTTTCACTCCAGGGGCTGTGCAGTTTACTTCAGATATCTTTTTATTAAAATCTTACAGCCCCATAACCTATGTCAGATTTTTGTATCTACTTTACAGATGAGACAACTAAGGCAGCAGTCTTGTTTAGGAATAATGCACAAAGCTTAGCACTGCCAAGTTGGTGAACACGAGGAAGGAAGGATCCTACATACGGTGTTTGAAGTCCAAGGCCAGCTCCCCAGCCCTTGGGGAAGTCAGCTCTAGGCTAAGGTACCCCAGATCATCCACTCTCCCACCCCGTATTCTTCTGGAAGTTTCTCTAAATCAATTGTCTTGATGCCTTTCAATGTGAGCTCTCAGGCCTGCAGGGGTTCTTGGCGCTGTGCTTAGTCACTCAGTCATGTCCGACTTTTTTCGACCCCATGGACTGTGCAGCCTGTCAGTCTTCTCTGTCCATAGAGATTCTCCAAGCAAGAATACTAGAGTGGATTTGCATGCCCTTTTCCAATATCCCAAAGACGTGGTACTAGCTACCACTGGGAGGCAAATGATGCTAAGTGAGAATTTTTTCTAGTTCTCGCTCTGTCTACTGGACTACTCTGTTCTCCCTATGGTGTTGCAATGAGAACACAAAAACAAACAAACCTGTGTAACTTCTTTCCATCATCACCAAATGCTATTTATTGAGTATGTCAGTGGATATGCCCGTTGCCGTGGAAAGTCATGATATCTGCAGATGGACAAATTCATAACATGCACTTGATGCGGGGGCCTCTGGGTGCCTGGCTGCAAAGCTCCACGTTTTAAAATCACAAGTAGTTAGGAATTCCTTCCCTGATTCACCAGGCTGAGCCATCAGTCGCCTACCAAGCCCAAAGGTGGACGGAACCGAGCGTTTCCCCCATCCCTCCCCACTCAGGTCCAAAGCCAAACCCTGGGCTGTTTGTTTCTCCAAAACCACAGCTTTGGCTTTTCCAGCAATGGCAGGGAAAGGTTCCCCCACCTCCTGCATTCCATCCCCTCCTTCAGTTAATACCAAGGGTTTCAATTATCCTGGAAGTCTGGGCTCTGATGTGTTGGGAGAATCCTATTTCAGAAAAACACATTCCCCAGCCCCAGTGTCCTGGGAGGTTTTTCCTTCTCCAGAGCCACTGGGGTAGGACTGTGAGCAAAGGAACCTCTCTGGAGGTGGCTTGTTTCTCCCCTTTCATGGCCGGCTTGCCCAGGGAGGAGCAGGATCCCGGTGTGAAGAGTCTGAGCTACCTGTAGTCAGGAAGCACGAGGAACTTGATGTTTCCTCTTGGTGCTTGAAGTCCCTGAACATGGATTTGCAGGGAGCCTGCTTCACCGGGCTGTCCCCTCACATGGGTCCCGTCCTTCCTGCCAGTGAGTGTGCTGCTTTGCGGGGAGGCGGGGTGGGGGACGGTGCATCTTGTCAAAAGCAGACTTTTCTTTTTTTTTTCCACTTCTTATCCATAGTATAAACTCCTTAAGGAGAAGATCAAATACTTTATCCATTCTTAAGAAGAGTAATCAAGAACTAAGCATGAAAGATGTGAATGGAAAGAAACCATGAACTAGAGCAAACACTCATTTATCAAACACAGGGCTGAACTTGAGTATACACCTACAAGAGATTTGCTTAACTAGTCACAACTCAGCCCTGGGCAAATATAAAGCTTTTTTTCTTTAATTTTCCAAGTAAGTGATATCAACTTTGCTTCTCAAGCCCCGTCATTATGGGTTGTTGTTCAGCTGCTAAGTCATGTTCGACTCTTCAACCCCATGGACTGCAACATACCAGACTTCCATGTACTTCACTATCTCCTGGAATTTGCTCAAACTCATGTCCATTGAGTTGGTGATGCCATCCAGCCATCTTATGCTCTGTCACCCTCTTTTCCTCCTGCCCTCAATCTTTCCCAGCTTCAGGGTCTTTTTCAATGAGTCGGCTCTTTGCATCAGGTGGCCATAGTATTGGAGCGTCAGCTGAAGCTGACACTCAGTCCTTCCAAGGAATATTCAGGATTGATTTCCTTTAGAACTGACTGGTTTGATCTCCTTGCTGTCCAAGGAACTCTCAAGAGTCTTCTCAAGCACCGCAGTTCAAAAGCATCAATTCTTTGGTGCTCAGCCTTCTTTATGGCCCAACTCTCACATCCGAACATGACTACTGGAAAAACCATAGCTTCGACTAGAGGGACCTTTGTCGGCAAAGTGATGAGTCTGCTTTTGAATATGCTGTCTAGGTTTGTCATAGCTTTTCTTCCAAGGAGCAAGTATCTTTTTAATTTAATGCTACAGTCACCATCCACAGTGATTTTGGAGACCAAGAAAGCAAAGTCTGTCAGGTAGGTCAGGAAATATGGGAAGTTTCCCTAGTAAACATACAGCAGTGTCTTCCTATGAACTGCACACCCATGCAGTCTCTTCTGGTGAAATCAGCCACTTTTTTTCGTGGTGATTCAGCATGCTCATGGTGGTTCAGTTCAAAGATAAACTCCTCTTAGCCTTCAAGATGGTCCCCAAGGACCCTCACTTCCTGGTGTTCACACCCTGGTGTAGCCTCCTTCCACACTGCACCAGCGTGGTTCTCTGTGACCAGTGGGAATATGGTGGAAGTCCTGGCATGACTTCTGAAGCAAAGTCACTTAAAACACGGACCCTTCCGCCTTGCTGTTTTGGATCTCTCTCTCTCTCTGGAGGGCAGCCGACTGCCACATTATGAAGATGCCCAAGCAGCCCAGGAAACCCTGGTTTCCTGTCAACAACCAACATAAGCTTTCCAGACAGGTGAGTGAGCCATCGTGCAAAGGGTCCTGCATCCCCTGTCAAGCCCCCAGATAACAGTCACTCTGCTGACTTGACTCATCTTGATCTTGACTGCAGCTGTGTGAGGGACCCCAAGGCTGAACCACCCAGCTAAACCATACTCCAGTTCCTGACTCAAAATAGAAACTGCGAGGTCATAAAATTTTATAGTTTTTAAGCCTTGAAATAATAAAGATGGATTGTTTTTTAAGCCTCTAAATTTTGGAGTCATTTGTTACCCAAGAATAGGTAGCTAATATATCATCTGGGCTTTTCCTGTTTCTCCTCTCTTTTCCCTGGTGTCTGGTGTAATGTGATCTTGGTGGTCAAGGAGAGGGTCCTGTGTGGCACCCTTGGCATCCTCCAGGCCTCTTTGATGATCCAAGTAGGGAGGGGGTACTCGTCCGATCTAGTCTCTGCTGGTGAAGACTTCTGTAAGTGATGTTTGTGGTCTGTTCTCTTGGCTCAGGCAGGTCAGTTGTTCTCTGTGATTTGTTCAGCTCATTTAGCTCTTGCCAGCATGGCACACCCTTCCCTGGGGTCAGCTTATTCTTCCTGATCAATCTCTGCCCTGGACATTCTGCCCTGTAGCACTAGGGACTACTGGTCACCTTGCTCTGCTGACAGCAGCCTTCCTGGCAGCTTGTCAGGCAGCTCCTGTGGCCACCTTTCTTGTTCTGGATCCTTCCATGACACGGGGCCACCGAGAAAGGCTCAGGAGCGCCGCCTCCGGCTTCCGCCCTAACAGCACCACACCGTCTTTGTCCGTGTTGTGCAGCAGGCTCTTGTCTCCCCAGGCTCATCCCACAGGAGAGGCCCTCCTGGGGTTCTGAAGATGGAGTGGGAGCTGGGCCCTCCGGCTCGGATTCCCCAACTGGCTGGTGGGGCGAGACTTGCCGCCCTGGTCGTTCGCTCCGGGACCTCTACCTCTGCTCTCCCTGCGCTCCACCAGGGGGTCAGACAGGCCTTCCACTGCTGTCCAGAACTTTTCTGCCACACCTGCCTCCTTCCCTGGAGCAGTACAGCCCCTCACCTGGATGTCACAGGCAGGAATAGCATCTCCTGCCCATGGAAGAAACCTGGTATGCCTGCCCAATTGTGCTCCAGGTTCGGAAGCTGTGGAGCAGGGAGGAACTAGGCTACTCAAGATGAAAATGTATGGATTTCAGTTCAGTTCCATTCAGTCACTCAGTCGTGTCTGACTCTTTGTGACCCCATGGACTGCAGCACACCAGGCTTCCCTGTCCATCACCAACTCCTGGAGTTTACCCAAACTCATATCCATTGAGTCAGTGATGCCATCCAACCATCTCATCCTCTGTCACCCCCTTCTCCTCCAGCCTTCAATCTTTCCCAGCATCAGGGTCTTTTCCAATGAGTCAGCTCTTTGCATCAGGTAGCCAAAGTATTGGAGTTTCAGTTTCAACATCAGTCCTTCCAATGAACACTCAGGGCTGATCTCCTTTAGGATGGACTGGTTGGATCTCCTTGCAGTCCAAGGGACTCTCAAGAATATTCTCCAATGCTGCAGTTCAAAAGCATCAATTCTTCGGCACTCAGCTTTAATATGCTCAAATTATTGTCCTCGTTATCCATTAATTTTGATTCAAATGTAAAATATACACCCTTCTCACCTCAAAAAACAAATTCCACAGGCTTCCCAGATGACACTAGCAGTAAAGAACCTACCTGCCAATGCAAGAGGCATAAGAGACCTGGGTTCGATCCCTGGATGGGGAAGATCCCCAAGAGAAGGGAATTGCAACCCACCCCAGTATTCTTGCCTGGAAAATCCCATGGAGAGAGGAGCTTGACAGGCTACAGTCCATAGAGTTGCAAAGAGTTGGACACAACTGAAGTGACTTAGCATGCATGCAAATTCCACACACACACACATACATGCACACGCTAAAGCACACATGGAGCCAGTTTAAACTGGAATGATACTAACACATTTCCTTTAACAAGTTTGTCCGAAAGAACAAAATCCAGAATCAAAATCACCTCTAAACAGAACTTGACTGTAATTCATTCAGTCCCAAACCTAGCGTCTCAAGTCAGACTGGTGCGGGCACAAATAGAGTCAGGATGCCCGTGGCTTATGGCACAGGTAGACGCCTCTGCTATTTTGTTTCACCCAGTGTGTTCCAAAGTGTTAACTGCAACCACACCTTTTTTTAAATTTCACTGGTTTATGCATGTAGCACTATTATTATTTTTTTTCATGGCACACACCTCAGGAAATGCTTCCCTAGAGTCCTCTGCTTGGGCTTCGCTGGTGGTCCAGTGGTTGAGAATCCCCCTGCTAATGCAAGAGACACGGGTTCCATCTCTGGCCCAGAAAGACCCTACATGCCGCAGGGCCACTAAGCCCAAGCACCACAGCTGCTGAAGCCTGGGTGCCCCAGAGCCTGTGTTCTGCAGGAAGAGAAGCTGCCACGATGGGAAGCCCAAGCACCACAACTGGAGAGTAGGCCCGCTCAGGGCAACTGGAGAAAGCCCTCTCATAGCAAGTGCTTTGAGAGAAAGACCCAGCATAGTCCCTGCCCCACAGAGTCCTCTGCTCACAGGACTCACAAGAAAAACAACTCTGAATGGATTTTTTTGGATCCCTAGATTCCATCTTTTGAATGACACCATATCTGCTCCGAATTGGTTTTCCACGTGTTATTCTAAATCGGGGGCTACAAGTCAGTAACCTACAGGAGAAAACCAGCCCTGAGATGTGTCTTGATTAGCGTGGGCACAGTTGTTTCAGTTTCCATGCATTTGAGAGCATCTAGATTGTGCCAGAATTCCCTGGTCATTTCTGTTAAGAGGCTTACAGATACTGTCAATACTATTAATATATTATGGGGACTGTGAAGAAGTCTATGCTAAGTGATGGAAAGGAGGAAGGATCAAGAAAGAATTCATTAGGACAGGATACTTGAACGTGGAAATATAAGGCAGGGTTTGCCTGGAAGCAGCAGTCTGAAGAACGTTGCAGGAGAGAGCAGTGTTGTGGAAGGCAAATTTCAAAAAGATTCTAAAGAAAGGGGGAACTTCATAACTTAAAAATGTGGACATGGTGGTGGGGGGGAGTTTAAAGTTTAAAGTTTACCACTGATAACTTTTGTCTGAGCAAAACAGGTTCCATGGAGGCTGGGGATGGACCAGAACAGTAGGATGTGGTGGTCAAAGATGGGGAGATGAAATACAGATAATTTTCTTATCACAGAAGTGAGGGATGATTAAGTTGGTCTGAGGGTTGTGTCTGCTGAGCAGGACTCACAGAAGGGTAGGGGGTGAAGGACGGACGTCAAAGGACGTGAGAGACACCTAGAGCCGTAGACCTTAGATCCTACCCTGGGCAGGAAAGTAAGTGAAGCTATGAAGGGAATGTTATGGCCTCAGGGAAAACCTATTTTGAGGTCCACATGTGGAAGTTTGTCCATGGTCAGCTACACTTAAATCAAACTTGGAGGACCCTTAAAGTTCATTCACACCTATTGGGGTTCATTAGAACCGATCTGAGCAAAACAGAAGGAGAAACTCCATTTCCCAAGCAGAGTGTGATTCTCTGATTTTTTAAGTGATCAAAATGCAATCTCCTTAATCTAAGGCATGAACATCTTCCTATTTCTATTACGGGAAGCCTTTGAAAGATATCCCTGGGAGAGTGATGTTGGAACATCCTAATTCATAAACTAATGTCACCTGTAGGCTCAGCATGAGCTGAAACTTGGGGTCCAGTTTCCTCCAGTTTCACTCACGTCTGTGTGGGGCTGTGGTCCTACCAGCAGCACCTGGGATTTTTCCAGTACATTGTGCCCCCAATACCTCCAGGCTCCCTGGCTATACCTGCCTGTCCCTCACAGCCTCTGCTGTGGACCTGGGGACAGTTGTCGCAGATTCCTTGCCTAGGTAATGTCCCCCAGATTCCAGAAACCTCTGCTAAATTCCTAGAGAAAATACTTTGGCTGAGCCTGTAGGGCCTTTGGATGTTGGCCATGCCCTGCTCCAGCAGCAAATCCCCTTTATGGGAAATTCCAGCAGGTGTGGGTGTTTTTCCAAGTATACCTTTTCCCATCTCAGGATTTTAATTCGATTATCCTCAAATGTTCTGGTCGTCTTTGATAAAATCAATCAGAAAAAGGCACTGGGGACAGGGAAGGGCATAGACAGGTAAGTAACAAGCAGGGCTGAGAGAGGATTTTGTTACCTGTATTTTGTAGTCATCTGCTGAAGTCACCAAAACAAAATACTACAGATGCGGGGTCTTACGCTACAGAAATTTACTTCCTCACAGTTCTGGGGGCCAAAAGTCTGGGGTCAAGGTTGACTTCTGCTGAGGCCTCTCTCCGTAACTCGTGGATGACTGTCTTTTCCCTGCGTCTTCACGTAGCCTTCCCTCTCTGTGTCTGTATTCTAATCTATTCCTATAAGGATACCAGTCAAATAGGATTAGGGCCCACCCATATGGCCTCATTTTACCTTAAGACTCTATTTCCAAATATAATTACATGCGGAAGTACTGGGCATAGGACTTGAACATATTTGAAGGGGGTCACAATTTAGCTCATAATATTGGCACTGCGGAAGGTGAGGGCAGTGAAGCAGGGCCTTCACATGAGACCCCAAGGTCTACTGGGCAGAAGGGCCCTCCATGGGTTGGCAGCTGGCAGAGCGTGGTGAAATGTCTGCTCTCCTCCTCTGTGGCCAAGTGCCAGTTCATCATGGGCAGAAGAGAAGGTTTATAACTCCAGGTTCAAAGGAGGGGTTTGGAAAACCCTCTGTGGAATCATGAGCATTTATTAATTAAAGGCTTCCCAAAGATCTCACCACCTTGATCAAACAGATGGCTCTCTTTGGGACCACAGTGAGCCCTGAGGGACAGGAACTATCTGGTGGACATCACAACCCTTAGCCTTAAGATCCGAAAGACAAAGTATTTGGCCAGATACAGAACAAAAACACCTTTCATGGTGATAGCATCATTGGAACTCGGTGACATAAAGCTTTTGAAGGGTTTGGAGTGAGTGAGGAAGTGTGAATGAGAATTTGAAAACGTTGCTTGGACTGTATTCTCATTGAAGGACTGAAAATACTAAATATAACTTTATGATTTATTGTGCTATCTTTATTGCTTTATTTTACTTAAAAAATTATGTAAGGTTTTAATAAGTTCACTTGAAATCTTGGTGCCCAAACTCTCAACACTCTTTTCTTTATGAAGACCTTAGTTCCAAAATGGCCCGTTCTTGTAGCTGGGAAAGGGTTCTGCGGCACATTTTGAGATCTAGACCCAAGATACAGTCTTAGGGATGAGGGAGTCACAGGCTTGAGATATATGGTCTCTTTCCTGGTTTATGGCTCAGCCCTTCAGATACATATATTTCATTTTAATTTTAAGATCAATGTAAAAATGTCTTTCATACACATTGAGTACTTTGAAGGGGTAGACTACATTATTACTATTATTAGTAGTGAAACATTAGTAATAAATGCACTTATCACAGCCCTGATGCACCAATCCAGTGTTCACTCATCACTCACTCACTCAATACATTTTTATTAAGTACCTTCTATGTACTAAGTCTTGTATCCTCAGCTCTGACCACGCGGAACAGGCCCCTCCCCTCAGGGATTTAAAGAGTTATTATGTCACCCTGTTAAGTGCCAGGGTGATATAATAGGGAGGACCTGGGGGGAGGTGACCGGGAGAGCAGGGTGAGAAGCGATGGAGAGAAAGCAGAGCCAGAATGCCGCCAGGGAAGCCCTAGAGTGATTTAATGCAGCGGAGTGAGAGGTCCCAATTCACATTCTAAAGCAGTCGTCTAGACAGCTGTGCTCACAGGTCAGTGCTGAGCAGAGCACCGAGAGAGGAGGCTGTAGCCCTGCAGGTGAGAGGTGTTGAGATCGGAAATGGAGTGGTGGTGGTGGTGGTGGGTTTGAGGAGGGGACATCCGAGAGAGGAGACTGGGTGTGGTGCGAACCTGAGCCCACCGCTCAAGTCAGGAAGGACTCCCCTAAAGGTATGGGCTTACCCTTAATGGGGGAAGTTCAGTTCAGGCATTGAGGGGCCTCCTCACAGTCAGGCCTTACGTTCTGAAAAGGATTCTAGAGGGGAAACGGGCACATCTTCCCATGAGACACCAGGAAGGGGCTGTGAGTCAGGCTCCAGAATCACTGCAGATGGTGACTATAGCCACGAAATTAAATATGCTTACTCCTGGGAAGGAAAGTTATGACCAACCTAGACAGCACGTTAAAAACCAGAGACATTACTTTGCCAACAAAGGTCCGTCTAGTCATGGCTATGGTTTTTCCAGTGGTCATGTATGGATGTGAGAGCTGGACTGTGAAGAAAGCTGAGCGCCAAAGAATTGATGCTTTTGAACTGTGGTCCTGGAGAATACTCATGCTAGTCCCTTGGACTGCAAGGAGATCCAACCAGTCCATCCTAAAGGAGACCAGTCCTGGGTGTTCATTGGAAGGACTGGTGCTGAGGCTGAAACTCCAATACTTTGGCCACCTGATGTGAAGAGCTGACTCCTTGGAAAAGACCCTGATGCTAGGAGGGATTGGGGGCAGGAGGAGAAGGGGACGACAGAGGATGAGATGGCTGGATGGCATCACCGACTCGATGCACATGAGTTTGGGCGAACTCCAGGAGTTGGTGATGGACAAGGAGGCCTGGCGTGCTACAATTCATGGGGTTGCAAAGAGTCGGACATGACTAAGCGACTGAACTGAACTGAACTGAAGTGGACTGAGTGCTGCCCTGGGTGGAGGCAGGAGTTGAAATGGAAAGCCTGAAGTTGTCCCTGGCATTGATCCCAACCTGTGGGTGTTTCACGTGTACACCAGCTGAGTTTCCTTCTCTTCCCAATGCCTTAATGGCAGCCATTAGCCACTGGCTGCTGCTCCTGTAAGTTGCTTCAGTCATGTCCAACTCTGTGCAACCCCATAGACGGCAGCCCACCAGGCTCCCCCGTCCCTGGGATTCTCCAGACAAGAACACTGGAGTGGATTGCAATTTCCTTCTCCACATTAGACACGCGAGCCACGTTTCACATCCTTGATTGCCACATGTGGATAATGTCTCCCTCATTGGTTAGTGTGGCTGCAGAACATTTCCATCATCATAGAAAGTTCTGTTGGGCCATCTAGCTATAGAAGGTCCTCACTCTCTTGGATGAAATTCCTCTGGGAAAATCTCATTTCTCTGTGTGTTCAGTTGGTGTAAAATGAGGCAATCAATATTAGGATATTTTGCTCCATCGTGTTCTTTTTTTTTTTTTTTTTTTAGTTACTCATGAAATGAAAATGAATTTGTTAATGCCAGCTCCATCTTGCTAGATCTCTGTTGCTTATTCTTTCATTCTGGGGGCTGATATGGTCTGAATGTTTGTGTCCTTCCTGAATTCATATGTTGAAATCCTAACCCCTAAGGTGATGGTGGTAAGAAGTAGGGGCTTTAGAAGGTGATTAGGTCATGAGGGTGGAACCCTCTTGAGTGGGATTAGTCCTTTATGAAAGAGACTCCAGAGGGCAGCCTCACCACTTCCACTGTATAAGGATACGGCAAAAAACGGCCATCTATGAACCAGGAAGTAGGTGCTCCCCAGGCACCAAGTCTGCCAGTACCTGATCTTGAACTTCCCACCCTCCAGAACTGTGAGAAATGAATGTCTATTGTTTATAAGCCACCTAATCTGTGGTATTCTTGTTACTGCAGCCTGAATGGACTTGGGGTGTCCTGCCTGCTCTCTTAGACCACCTTTGACCTTCCCTAGTGCTCGGCTTGCCCTCATCTGGGGTCATCCTCATGGGATGTGGACCCTGGTCCTCTCTACCTTATGTCTCGCAGCCACAGTGAACCCTATTCACTCCCAGGCCAAGTACCAGCCTTTGACTCACCTGGGGCTTGGCCATGAGCCCTTCTGGCTAAGTTCAGCAGGCATATCTTCCAGAAGAGGCTGTGATCCAGGAAGTAGAGAGCCAGGACTGAGAATCAGAATCACATGCTCTGTGCTCAGTCTTCAGAGAGACTAGCTGGGTTTCTTAAAGGTGCGTGTTGATGCTCTCTTTGCAGGCAGTGACCCATCAGACAATGGCCGAGTATCATTCTCTGGGCAGTGAAGGAGTTAGGGGCCTCAGAAGAGAAACAACAAATTTTTTAAAAAGCGCAAGAATGTCGTGCTTTCCCTGTACTTCAGAGAGCAGGTTTCATATATATTTCAACACCCGGCATGCTCAAGAATGGAACAGACATGCACGTGCCTGCAAAACCAAAACACAGCTGGTAGGTCTAATTTTAGGTCCCTGAGCATTGGCAGTGTCCCTCTCCAGTGAGCACTGTCTGATCTCCCAGCATCTATGCCAAGAGCTAGACTCAGCTGAGCTCCCTGACAGTCCTGTGTGCAAGCAGATAGGTGGGCGGTTCCCCAGGTTTCCCAGGAGGGGATGAGAGGACTTGCCTGCTCAGGGGTGACCCATTAGGACCAGAGGATGGGGAGGTCCTGCTCATTGGTTCCCTTCTGAGCCTCAACTTGTTTGGGGATCCTTGAACAGAAGCACTTTGAAAGGGGGTCTTGGAAAGAAAAATACAATCATACAGGGTCATCTGGTGGGCTGAGTAGGGGCATTCAGGAATTGAATATCTTCCTGGAATAATGGTTCCATGGAACATTATTCTGCATCTTGCCAGGAATGATCACAGAAATGAGGGTCCTGGCTGACAGAAGCTTCTAGAAACCATGCTGCTTGGGTCTGAATCTGGTTCTAGCTTCCTTGGTGGCTCTGATGGTAAAGAATCTGCCTGCAATGCAGGAGACCCATGTTCGATACCTGGGTCAGTAAGATCCAGTATTCTTGCCTGGAGAATGGCATGGACAGAGGGAGCCTGGCAGGCTGTATAGTCCATGGAGTCACAAAGAGTCAGACATCACCTAGTGACTAACTCATACTGTCGTTTAGTTGTTACGTGACTTTGGCTGAGTTACCTAAACTCTCTGTGCTTCAGTTTCCTCATCTGTAAAATGATGCTACTTTACCTCACAATATCACCCTCCAGTACTGGCGTGAAGGGTGAAGGAGAGGATGCATGTAAAGTTGGAATCGTGCCTGCATACAGCACACTCTTAGCAGTTGTTAGCTCTTATAATTAGCTGATGATTTTGGTTTGGGGTAGTTAGAATTAATAATATAACAAGACAGCAGAAGGTAAAATGTGTCTGCCTGGACTCAAAGCCCAGTTCTACCACTAACCAGCTCTGTGAACTTGGGCAAGTTAGTTAAGCTCTTTGTGTCTCAGCATTTTCATGGATAAAATGAAGTTAATAATATGGACATATTAATAGCATCTTTCCCAGATGATAGTTGTGAGGATTAAAGGAGCTCTTACGTGGGAAACACTCAGAAGAATACCTGGTGGTGTTACAGAATGAGAACTTGAGAGGAGCCAGCTACTATTATTATCATGATTATTGTTATTGCTATTATCACTGTATAATTATTGTTTGGCTTCTCACCTTTCAAAGGCAAGGAATGCAGGAAAGTTCAATGAAGGTTGAGATGAGACCAGACCTCATTTATTGTTGCTTTGAAGGATCTTAAGGCACCATTTCAGTTAACCAGCAAATATCTTTAGAACATGTACAATGTGTCCAGAACTGGCCATTGTTGTAAACATCCGATGGCATCATGCTGGCGAGTTCCTTGGTCATGACGGCTCAGACGTTGCTGCCAACACAGAGGTCAGTCTGGGCCTGTCTGGTCTGGTAAGCCAGGCGTTCCCAAGGCTGCAAGTATCATGGCATCTCTAAAACATTGCCAAGTCTCAAAGCCAGAAGGAAGACCTTGAGCCTGTCTAAAGACTGAGGAGTGAAAGTCACTTAGTTGTGTCCAACTCTTTGTGACCCCATGGACTGTATGTTCCATGGAATTCTCGAAGCCAGAATACTGGATTGGGTAGCCTTTCCCTTCAGGGGATCGTCCCAATCCAGGGATCAAACCCAGGTCTCCCGCATTGCAGGTGGATTCTTTGCCAGCTGAGCCACAAAGCCGAGGAGGCAGTTCGTAAGTCAGGACATCGTTTGTAAGTAAGCCATCTTCACTTTGGCTCCGTGAAGAAGTGAAAGCCAAAATTGTGTGTGTGGACTCTGAGGGGTCCTTGTCTGCCTCTGGCTGCTCTGTCCCACAAGCACGCCTTCCTTCTTCTCCTTTCTCTGGGGACAGTGCTCCCTGTGGGGGGGACCTCCAACCTGGCTCCATCACCTGGACAGATGACCAAGGTGGAGGAGGGTGGAAAGGGCGCCTTGCCAGGGAAACGGTAGGAATGAATAGGGACGCTGAGGCTTCAGATGGAGACAGGATCCTGGAGAACTCTGTCCTCCATCTGTCTTTTTGTCACCCTGGTGTCAGAATTCAGTCTCCCTCCCCAGTGAAGCCAGCCTCACTTTCTAGGACCGTCAGTGTTTTCACCTTTCCAAGATCTGAGAGCCTGCACTCAAATGAACCAACACTGAACAGCCAGGAAGTGGTTGCCAGGCTTGGAGACCTGTTAGAGTCCCAAGGCCATCCTCCGCAGGAGTTAGGGAAAGTCAGGGCATGGGTTTAAGTTTTCCCTTTCTGACTCAGAGTGGAAAAGGAAGGCCACATCTCAGGCTCAGGAATGACCCAGAAATAGCATTCCTCTCACTCTTTTTCTCCATTAGTTGCTTTCAATTTAAGTCAATTAGACAGAAAATGAGATCACAAAACCTACAGCTGAACATGCCTGGGTTTCTTATTTATCTATTTATTTATTTGCCTTTTTTTCCCCCCTCTTTCTCTCCCCAGTACCTTGTTCTTGAAACTTGTCTGGTTCAACATTTCACCGGCTTGGTTAAGTATCTTGTAAGGAAATCATTTATAATAAAGCTGGTATGCTTGGGTTTATCATTTCTAAGTGTGGGTCAGGGTTTAGTTCGCTGTGTTAAACTCTCCATGCTGCATGTGATTTGTCAAGCTTTGTCAGGAACAAAAAGTTCCGGGATGTGCAAAGCAGGACTGCTTGGTTTCCATGGAGATACTGCTAGTTAGGCTATGGAAATCCTGAAAAGGCCAGAGGATGAGTGACAATACAAGGATTTAGCGGCTGATCTGAAGAGCCAGACTGAATTAATGAGATTTTTCACAGAGCGTTATTAACAAGGCTAGCGCCGGATGGCTCTTAGGCCCTCGTTTTCTCAGCTGCAGTCTTGGAAAACAGACATGGAAGATTTAATTGCTGTTTTTTAAACCCTTTAAGATTATTTTAACCTATAACATTTCAAGGTGGTAATAAAAAATGGGGTTCTTCTTTCCTACCCCCCCCATCACTCAGTTACTGTTATTACTATGTTTTTGGTGGCAGTTACCCTTTATCTGCATGGAGATGGGAAATTCAATAGTACTTATTATATTGAGCAGTTAATTCCCACATACTGTGAACACATTACTGTTCAAAGTAGGTTATCTGGAGTTCCACTTAGAGCCAAGGGAGAAATACCATGTCACTGGCTTTATACCTCCTAGGGCTGTATTAATTATTTATTATAGGCTGCTGATGTCAACTGTTAACACTGGCAGGTCATCATTTGTACACATATCTATCCAGTGCTTTAGCTTTTCAGAGTTTGGGTGAGGATCTCTGAAAATGAGCAAGTTGGGTGCTTTTCTAGTTAATTCCACGTGCTACTGCTGGAGCAGTTAACACCAAAAGGAAAGCTGCTCAGAAAGGACACGTCTCGCCATCAGCAGGTAGCAATTTCCTCCAAAGTTTGGGAACCGTGCTGTCAAAAGGCCTTCTCCCATTTTCTTTGCAAAGATGACACCAGAACTCCTAACTCCTGCTGCCCTGTTTATTTGTTTTTTCCTCCCTCGGCAATCAGGAACCAGGCTCTGATCATGGAAATTTGGGGTGTGGTTAGCCTGGCCTCCTTCTCATTCCCAATGTAGTCCCTACACAAACCATCCATAAAATGTCAGCCTCTTCCCCTCCTGAAGTCGGCCAGCATGGGGTAGGGACGGCGGCAGGCCAGCGCTGCTCTTCCTCACTGGTTTGCAGAAGGGCACATGGCCATATGGTTCTGGGAGATGTAAAACCATAATGTTACTGCTGAGTAATCCACAACAGAAGCACATGCAGCCGCGTTCCCCGGATTCCTGTACAGTAGACTAATCCACTTAATCTCACTGTTAGCTTCCCCGGGCGGGAATTTCACAGTCTCTTTTGATTTAGTGGTTTGTAAAATCTCTGATTAAGTGCCTGTGCCCTCCCGTTATTATCTGTCTATTCCCTACATGAGCTGGGAGGAAGAAACCAGGGAAGTTGAAATAGGGGTCAACATGCCCTCATCCTTCCCTACTGGATTTTTCTTTATTGTTGTTATTTTTAAAATTTAAGTGGTTTTGTGTGTGTGTGTGTGTTACTGCTGGTGACGGCATTTTATTTTTTAAGTTTTTACATGTGCTCCTTTACCATGACATCTGCCCAGGGTCCTCCCAGCTAAACTGACCTTGAATTGATCTCTGTTGAGGACTTGTATGTTACCAGGGCTACTCATGGTCTAAGAGTCCACTGCTCTGTGTGTCTTTAAAAGTGGTAGGAGCAAGGGTGATGGGATCAGACAGACTTGACTTTGAGACTTGGTTCTGTCATTTGCTAGCTGTGGGGTTGTGGGCAAGTCACCTAACTTCTCTGGTCTCGATTTCCTCATGTGACAGTGAAGATTAAATGCCATAGCATGTGTAAAATACCTAGGTGCTGACACATAGTTCTCAATAAATTATGACAGTAATAGCTATCATTCATTCGAGGGGACGTCGTTTTGCACAACAATGCTTTCTTTTGGGACATCCTGTTAAGCCCTTAGCTGTGTGTTTTTCTGGCACCTCCTCTTAGATTAAGCTTGTAGAACGTAAGAACCCAAGTTTTTCATTCACTTCGTCATTGCTAATTGCATTCAGTTTGAACTATTGTCCACTTGATTCTCTGCCCCTTAAAAATGCTGATACAAATATTTGGGGAAATTTGCCTTGGACAGTATAATTTACAGAAATAATAGATATTCAGTTGAAAATCTGCCAGTTATATTGAAGTTCTTGCTTAAGTTTTAAATTAAGTAGCAAATTAGTTGAATTTGTGTCCATCCATAAGGAGAAATTCAAATTGAAAAAAAATTCAGGGGTTTTTGATGTTTCTTATTGTTGGGTTTGGGGTTTTATTTTTTTCCCCATGGAATTCTCTTGAAGACTGTTCAGACTAATGAAAACATTTTTTCTGCCTCCTCCTTCCCCAATACCTTTCAGGGAAGGGGAATTTGGAGGCTTTTTTTTTTTTTTTCCATAGACACTTCTGAGTATGAACAGTCCTATCATCATGATAGCTGCATTCAAACTCACTTCACTTGTACAAATAAAGCCCAAACCTCTCATCAGGCCTGGTTGGCATAGATGGTAAAAACTTCAGTCTAACATCTGGGAATGGGAAGGATAGCAGTTCGTTTTTTTAAAAAATCAAATTACATGGAGGCTCCATACTCCCACCATTAGTTGAAGGAAAGTCCAGGACTGGCTAGTACTGGCTCACGGGGCTCTGGGTCCATTGCTCAGTTATTCCCTGATCTTGGCAGGTTACTAACCATTCTGTGCCTCAGTCTCCCCATTAGTAAAATGGGCTATTAGTACCTCTCTTCTTAATGGAAGGTTGTTGTAGAAGATTAAATGAATCTTACACTTACATGTACAAGTGCTTAGAGCAATGCCTGTTTCATATCAAATGTTTAGAAGATGTCAGTTTGATCATAACGTTGATGATTATTGTTATAAATTGAGAGACTTATGTGATAGCAGCAGAATGGGACAGTGCATGATCCTTAGTCTATAACGATGGCCATCCCTACCAGTTCACCCTTTGGGCTCCTTGATGCGCTCTCTAGCGTTGGTCCTCTGCCATCTGTTGGGCACCTGGGTGTGCTCTGGGCAGGTTACAGAGTGGCTGCCAAAGCCGAACTCAGTGTTGGAGGACCCTCACCTGGAGCTGGGCTCCAAGATCCAGTTCCCAGAAATCCACAGCCATCCTCACCAGAGGACTAGCTGCATTCCCATAGTGGGATGGGGATGATGTCTTTCCTACAAGTCCAACTACTCAGTTTCAGAGTCTCTTTCTCTGTCTCCCTGTCCCTGTCTCTCGATCAATGGACCCATGCCCTCCAATAATTTGGCCACTTAATATGAAGAGCTGACTCTTGGAAAAGACCCTAACGCTGGGAAAGATTGAAGGCAAAAGAAGAAGAGGGCGGCAGAGGATGAGATGGTTAGATAGCATCACTGACTCAATAAACACCAATTTAAGAAACTCCAGGAGATAGTGAAGGACAGGGAAGCCTGGAGTACTGCAGTCCATGGGTCTCACAGAGTCAGACATGACTTAGCAACTGAACAACAACAACAATAACATAGCCTCCTAGACAATCCAGTTCTGTAGCTTTAGGACCACAGTCAAGGCAAAATCTATTCATTCACCCCTGGAGCAAGGGATGTTTCACCCTCAGAACAGAAAACTTCCTCAACCCACTATTCTCTCAAAGGTGTGAAATGTTCTGAGGTTGGGGTTGGAGCAAAGGAAGACGACCTTTTGTTCCTTTGTGATTGTGTTGAGCCTGTAGCCGAAATCAGGACACACCTAATTTCTCATTCGGTCTTCACACTGGCTGGAAGGTAAGTTTTAGAAAGCATGTGTTTGGCACTTTCACCCCTTTAGAGTCTGAGCCTGGCAGTGTTCTAGAAGCTGAGCTGAGGGAAGGGCACCTCTTGGTTGAGTTGAAACAGTAAGGACTTCAGAGAGATGCCTGAGGCAGACACTTAATGGAATTGGTGGCTCAGAACTGAGTCTCCAGACCAAAACTCATCTAGTCAGTCCAGAGCTGCTGAAGAACCATAGGAAGTCAGTGGGTTCATGGGGGTTGGGGAGCTAGTGTATGGGGGATTCTAAGAGGAAGGAAGGGAGGGAGACATATTTGGAGGTATTTCCGGTTGTCGGCAGTGGCGCGCTTTTGTTTTTTTGCCAGTTACGTCACTTGTTCCCATGCTCTTCTAGGGTTATTTCCTCTAATAGCCAGTGTGGCTCCTTCTTCTTATCCTATTATCTCTGGCCTGCGCATCCCAATGTCTCAGGTCAGTTAGAGTAGCCGGACTATCCACTGTGGGCTCCACAAAGAAAATCATAAGACCCCACTTCTTCATTCAGTACTCCTGCCCCAGATCTAGATTTAGAAGAAAAGAAAACTAGCATCAGTCGATCAGTTTGTATACTATGGGGCACACATAAGTGTGTTATCTAATTTAAGATCAGGTTCTGATCTCAGCTCTTCCATTTCAAGCATACTTATATATGATATCTTTTATATAAAGTCCAAAATAAGAAAAACTGATCTGTGATGATTCAAGTCAGAATGGTCACCTTAGGAGGGAGGTGGTTAATAACCAGGAGTTATTAGAAGGTTCTCAGATCCTAGTAATGTTCTATATCTTTATCTACGTAGTAAGTCCATGGATATGCTTACTTTCTACAAATTCATTCAATTAAAAAAATAGTCCAAAAGCTAATTAGGGTATTTTGCTTATGGAAATAATTTTCATGCTTGGCGGAATGGCTAAAAAGCTTGATATGACCCAACTATTTATTACATGTTCTTTTGCATGTAAGATGAAGCTAATCTGAGACAGTGGCTGAGAACTTTAAACCCAGTTGCTGTTTGCAGCTCATTGAAGCTGCCCTGCTCCACCTCCCTTGGCTGCACTCGAGGCAAGTTTTTGCTTTCATTTTGGTCCCTAGCATCCTTCTGCCTAGCCTCATTGCTCGAGGCTGTCAACCAACACTAATGAATTACAGCATGAAGGCCAGCTTAGAAGCACCATTTCTTTGTGGTACAGACGAGCTCCTTCTCACTAGAAGGAGCTATCTCCCCCATCACAGATCTTCCTGGTTGAAGGAGAAACAGACATCACCAGGAGAATTTCCAGCTTTCATAGAAACCTGTTCCAGGTTATAATATCGAATCGAATCTTTGAACTTCCAGTTTAACCACTGGTGGTCCAATGGTTAAAACTCAACTCCCGCAGAGGGCACAAGTTCAATTCCTGGTTGGAGAAGGTCCCCCATGCCACGTGAGGCCATAACAAAACTAACCTTTGGAGTGTGTGCCTATGTTCTAGGTTCTATTCATCTCCTCTTTGTTTTTTTCATATGTGTATGTGTTCAGTTGTGTCCGACTCTTTGTGACCCCATGGACTGTAGCCTGCCTGGCTCCTTGTCCATAGGATTTTCCAGGCAAGAATGCTGGCTCGTGTTGCCCTTTCTTCCTCTGGGGATCTTCCCGACCCAGGGCTCGAGCCCATGTCTCCTGTGCCTCCTGCATTGCAGGCAGATGCTTTCCCGCTGAGCCACCAGGGAAGCACTCGTTCTACTCTGCGTGCTTTAAATGAATCAACTTGCATAATTACTTAGCGACTGTATTAAAATGCAGTAACTCACCTAATTACATAACAACTGCATGAGATAGTGTTATGGATTAAATATTTGTGTTCCCACCAAAACTCGTATTTTGAAACCCTGACTCCTAATGGGATAATGTGACGGGGTGAGGTCTTTGGAAGTAATTAAGTTATAAGGGTGGAACCCTCATGATAGAATTGGTGCCCTTATAAGAAGAGGGTTAAGAGAGCTTCTTGCTTCTCTCTTTCTCTGCTCTCTACCATGAGAAGACACAGAAGGCAGCTGCCTACAAACCAGCAAGAGGGTATCCCCAGAACCTGACCATGTTGGCCCCCTGATCTTAGACTTCCAGCCTGCAGAACTGTGAGAAATAAGTGTCTGTTGTTTAAGCCACTCACCCTATGGTGTTTTGTTATAAGAACCCAGACCGATAAAACAGGTAGAAACTATTTCCCATGTTGCTGGTGAGGAAACAGAGGCAGAGAGCAGTTCTGTCAGAGAACACACAGTTAGCAAGCAGGGGAGTAGGGACTTGGCCTCTTCCTAGAGCCCTTGCTCATCACACACACACAGTACAAGACACGATCAACTTCCTGCTGCCCTCTTTGTGTCTTCAGTTTCAGGAGACCCATAGCATGAGGCTTTCTCAACAGGGCCCCAGCTCTCTATGAGCAGCTGGCTGTACATCAGAGGTCAGTCCCTGGGATTCAGGCCCCGGGGATGGTGAGGGACCATGAGGATCATCCCTTCTTCATCTCAAGGTGATCGCGGCTGGTGAGCAGAGTGGGAGATTTTGCTCATTTGTGTTAAAAAAAAAACAAAAAGCATCACAGAGAATGTAAACCTAGGTAAATCAAGGATCTGAGTAAGGACGACAAACACCGTTTTCAAAAACAAGAAGCACAGCTCTTCTCATCGCCCGGTATTCCTCCTGCTCCCACTCCGTGGCTTCCTCAGAGTCGCCATTTTCTGAGCTCTCACCGGTAAACTTCATGAAGATTGATATCAGCGACAAATCCTGTCAGCTTCCGTGCTGCGAAACTTAGTCGCTGTGCAAAATGGACCAAGGAAAATAAATAACCCGAGGAATGATGAAGTGTGTAAATATTGATGTGGATGCCAGGCACTGCGAGGTTGGATGAAGCAAAAAAAGAGCTAGTGAAGGCAAGTTCCCATACCCGGATGGAAAGGAGAAAAGTCTTTTCACATGGATTTTAATTCTCTCTCATTATTTTCAGAATGGGAGTGTGTGTTGTAAGATTCCAAAAAGAACAAAAAAATCATTCTAGAAAATACATTTTTTAATTAGTTAAAAAAATTGCTATTACAAAAATAGTACTGTATACAGAAAAAAGTTTAAATACATACATAAGAAAAATGGAATAATGAAGAATAGCATCACCAAAATAATTCCATCACCGAAAATAGTAGCTGTATGTTTCAGACTGTTTTCCATGCTTATGTATTCATTTCCTAATTTCTAAGACCCAAGTTTTTCAAAGTTTGGTATTTCTGAAATCAGATTGAATCTATGGGTACATATACTATGGCAGTGTTACCTTTTTTCCTAAAAGGCTGTTATTAAGTTAAAGTAGTTTCTGACAATGATGACATCTTAAATCCAAAAATATATATGTGTACCACATATTTGTAGAAAATATTATATTGTACATACAATCTTTTCTTTTTTATTTTTAAACTTTTTTTCTTTTTCTTTTCTTGAGGTATTATTGACATAACATTAAATTAGTTTAAAGTGTACAATGTAATGATTTGATACTATTATATACTGTAAAATAATCTCCACAATAAGTCCAGTTAGCATCTGTCACCACTCTTAATTACAATTTTTTTCCCTTATGATGAGAATTATCTACCCTCCTAGCTACTTTCAAATATGCAATGCAGTATTATTAACTATAGTCACTATGCTGTACATTATATCCCCATGACATATTCCTTTTATAACTAAATTTGTACTTTTTAACCCCTTCACCTATTTCACCCACTCTAGCATCTCCTTTTTTCCTTTTTGCTTATAGTATTCTTGTTCAGTTGCTTAGTCGTGTCTGACTCTTTGCGACCCCATGGACTGCAGCACACCAGGCTTCCCTGTCTTTATGGTATCAGTTCAGTCGCTCAGTCGTGTCCGACTCTTTGTGACCCCATGAATCGCAGCATGCCAGGCCTCCCTGTCCATCACCAACTCCCGGAGTTCACTCAGACTCGTGTCCATCGAGTCAGTGATGCCATCCAGCCATCTCATCCTCTGTCGCCCCCTTCTCCTCCTGCCCCCAATCCCTCCCAGCATCAAAGTCTTAACATAAATTGATCATTTTAACCATTTTTAAGATTACAATTCAATGATATTAGGAATATTCATGATGTTGTGTAACTATCACCACTATTTAATTTCTGAACTTCTTCATCATCCCAAACAGAAGCTCTCTACCCATTAATCAATAACTCTTTTTCCCAACCTCCTCTTCCCAGCCCGGATAACCATTGTTCTACTTTCTGCTTCTGTAAATTTGCTTATTCATCATATAAATGGAACCATAGAATACTTCTTGTCATTGTGTGTCTGACTTATTTCATCTTGCATAATGTTTTTGAGGTTCACCCATGTTGTAGCATGTATCAGAATTCCATTTTTTCTATGGCTGAATAACATACCACATTGTGTTTGTCTGGTGATGGGCCCTTGGGTTGTCTCCACCTTTGGGCTATTGTGAATAATGTTGCTATGCACATTGGTACACAGTATCAATTTGAATCCTATTTTCAGTTCTTTGGAATTGAATATCTAGGTGTGGAATTGCTGGATTGCATGATAATTCTCTTCAGCTTTTTGAGGAACTGTCAAAGTATTTTCTATAGTAGCTGTATCATCGTGTATTCCCATTAGTGATACATTAGGGTTCTAGTTTTTCCACATTCTCATCAATAGTTATTTCCTGCCATATATATAAGGATCTCCCTGGTGGCTCAGATGGTAAAGTGTCTGCCTGCCGTGCGGGAGGCCCGGGTTCAATCCCTAGGTTGGGAAGATCCGCTGGAGAAGGAAATGGCAACCCACTCCAGTAATCTTGCCTGGAAAATTCCATGGACTGAGGAGCCTGGTGGGCTACAGTCCATGGGGGTCGCAAAGAGTCGGACACGACTGAGCAACTTCACTTTCACTTTCACTTTTCCACATTCTCATCAATAATTATTTCCTGCCATATATATATGATTTATAATAGCCACCCTAATGGGTGCAAAGTAGCTATACACACTATTTTAAAATCTGCTTCTTCCTATTAATGATATATCCTAAATATATTTCCGTGTCAGTTAATATTCTTCTATAATCCTTTTCAGTTACCATTTTAATGGCTATAGTTTCTAGTTCTGTGTATGCTTAATTATATTAATACTTTTTTAAACAATCTTTATTGTGGAATATTTAGGTTGTTCTCAGTTTTTTTCCTATTATAAATGATGATGAAATGGATACTTTATGGCTATTTTTTACACACATTCTTAATTTATTTCATTGGTATAAATTCCTAGATATGCTATTGTTGGATCAAAAATATGAATGTGTAAAACTTTTAATTCATAATTCTAATTTTCCTCCACTTAGTTTTACAAAGAAAAAAATCAACAGTGTTTTAGTGATAAACCACCCACACCACCACTGCCAACTCCAAAGATTTAACTGGAAAATATTTGCAATTATAAGGAAAAAAGGAAGTGGAAATGAAGATCTGGTCAATGAAATAGAAATTGTATCAGTCAGCTCTTTTGCCAGATGGCTTGACAATTCTGGAGTGATGAAATTCTTTATAATATTCATCTTGGGTCTGAGAATAAACTTTTTTTTCAAGGAAGTATGATTACTTTCTTTCTGACCTGATTTTCAGATTTCTCATCTACCAGTGTTGCCTGGGTTGTAGTAAGGAAAAAAAAAAAAAAAATAGAGTGAAAGTAGACATTCCACCAAAGAGTTCCTCTGCTGCTGCTAAGTCGCTTCAGTCGTGTCTGACTCTGTGCGACCCCAGAGATGGCAGCCCACCAGGCTCCCCCGTCCCTGGGATTCTCCAGGCAAGAACATTAGAGTGGGTTGCCATTTCCTTCTCCAGTGCATGAAAGTGAAAAGTGAAAGAGAAGTCGCTCAGTCGTGTCCGACTCTTTGGGACCCCATGGACTGCAGCCTACCAGGCTCTTCTGTCCATGGGATTTTCCAGGCAAGAGTCCTGGAGTGGGATGCCATTGCCTTCTCTGAAGAGTTCCTCTAGCAGTTACTTAAGCTTGGAATTCTGAGCATCTGTATGAAATTTCTATAGAAGAGGAATAAAAAGAAATTTCTGATTGGTATATCTAAATTAGTACAAAAAACATGCTAAACCCATATCATAGAAATCCTCTGGAGGATTTTCTAACCTCTGAAAAATTGGATAATTTTATGGAAGACATTACATTTCATTCCTCATTGCTCATTAGGGTAGATGCTGCAACAATGACCAGAGGGCAAGCAAGTGAGCAGTCATCCTATAATTAGAATTTTCTGCCCCAGCTAAGTCACCTGTCCTAGCTGGTTTGGGCTGCTAAAGCAGAGGACCATAGACGTCTCACAGCTCTAGAGGCCCAGATGTCCAAGGCACTGGTGGATTTGGAATCTGCTGAAAACCTGCTTCTTGGTCCATGGATGGCCATCTTATCACTGTAACCTCACATGGTGGGAGGGACAAGGGAGGTCTCTGAGGTCTCTTTTATAAGGGCACTAATGGAATTAGGAGAGTTCCACCCTCCTGATCTAATCACTTCCCAGAGGCCCCATCTCCAAAGACCATAATGCTGGGGATTAGATTTCAGCCTAGGAACTTTGGGGGAATAGCATGCATATGTGTGTGTTCAGTCACTCAGTTGTGTCTGACTCTTTGGACAAAAAGAGTAGACTTTATAGGCCATGGACTATAGCCTTCCAGGCTCCTCTGTCCATTGTGATTGTCCAGGCAAGAATACTGGAGTGGGTTGCCGTTTCCTTCTCCAGGGGATCTTCCTCATCTAGGGGTTGAACCTTCATCTCTTTCACCCAACATTGGCAGGCAAATTCTTTACCAGTGTGCTACCTGGGAAGCACCTCAATGTATAGCTACATTAAAAACCGCAGTCCAACTGAGTGCTGAACTGAACTGAACCCTGGTCCTTATGGCAGTAATTCTTAGACCTTAGCGTCCATCGCAATTACTGAGGGATGTTAAAGCACAGATTGCTAGACTCCACCTCCAGAGTTTCCAATTCAGTAGATCTGAGTGGGGCCTGAGAATCTTCATTTCTAACCACTTCCAAAGTACTTCTGGTTAAGGACCAAACTGTGTAAAACACTGCCTTCATTGATACTGTCTTTCACTCCCCTCCCTCAGGAGAGCTTTGGATGATCACTGAGATGAGTGGTTAAGAGCAAGTAAACTAAATGCTAAACAAAACAGCTATATAGGTTGTGATAATCATGACAGAGAGCTACAATTATGTTTGATTCATGGGGCATTTTTTTTTCTCTAGGAGAATTATTGGAGTCCTCGTACTTGGAATTGGCATCAACAGACAACAGCCTTCTCACACGGAAACAAAGGTGTCAGTCCGGATCACATAGTAACTCTGATAATTAAAATTTTCACTGTGCTTACTTCAGTGGCTCTAGTGAATAACATATTTATAATGTGCATAAATAACACCAATGGGAGGTTTAAAATCCTTACAAAGATGTGTCTTTGTAGGTTCCCAAATAAAATATATATTCTTTGAGGCCAGAATCTTATTTCCTGTCACTCTAGGGCACATGCTTCCACGGTAGCTCAGATGGTAAAGAGTCTGCCTATGATGTGGGAGACCCCAAGTTCGATCCTTGGGTTAGGAAGATCCCCTGGACAGAGGAGCCTGGCAGGCTACAGTCCATAGGGTCACAAAGAGAGACACGACTGAGTGGCTAACACTTCCGCTTTCACTTTCCAGGGCATTTGGCCTCTAGTCAGTATTCAGTACATGTTGTTGATCAACTCAAGGTTAACTCATCTTACACAGCACATTTGAACCACCAGTGTATGAGACAAAAACATATTTAGGAAGGACAGGAGGTATGGTGTTAGACTGTGACAGGCCCTCGTGTGGACAGGCCCTTGTGTTGACTCTGGACTTGGCCACATGCACTGTTTAGGCCAATGGAACAGCAACAAAGGTGACGACGCCAAGTCTTGATCAGCACGTGTACACTGGGGCTTCTTCTCTGGAAAGCTTCCTCTTGGATCCACCTGCCAGGCTGATGGACACAATCACTGAGTGATGAGTGACCCCATGGAGAAAGAGGTCAGAAGACAGCTAGGATGTCCCAGCCCAGCTTCCAGGTGAGCACAGCCTCGTGAGTAACCTCAGCTACTGCACTTAGTACTGAAGAACTTCCCACTGACTCCAGTCAACTGCAGGCTCATAAGAAGTGATGGGAGGTGGTAGGTACGAAGTAACAGGAAGCTGAAACAGGAGGAGTACAAAAGCGATGTATTTTAAAATCTAAAACATAATCCGACAGTCATGTAGGTGATTTCCCTGGGTCATTTCTGCTTCTGTGACCCTTTTTCGAAGTCTGAGGAAAAAATCTGGATGTCACGAAGCTTTCATTCATTTGTTTATCCACTCAACTGACTTTTGCTGGCCTTCTATTACAAGCCGAGCTCCGTGTGAACAGAGGAGACAGGGAAGGAGGGAGAGAAGGGGAAGTCAGTGATCCCAACCAGAGCGATAAGACCCATGCAGGATGGTATGGGGGACGGAGGGAAAGAATGAAGCTGAGGTGGCTTCCCAAGACTGGCTCATGACTTCTATGGGACCCTGACTTGGGGTGATTGAATTCTAGGTACCTTGATGAAGCTCAGGATAAAAAATTAAAATTAAAACAACAACAGCTAGAGAGGTGGACAAGATGGAGTGGCAAGCTTTTGTTATCCATATAAAGGTTTCAAATATAGCTCTTCTCGAGATATGAGCAATCCTTCTTGGCTTCCTTAAAGCACATCCTGGATGCAAGGCCAAGAAACTGTTTCCCTCCATCACCGAGACAGAACATCTCACATGACAACACAATGCACCCTCCCCCCAACCCACCTCCCACGTGCTGAAAGTCAGAGCTCAGACTCACAACGCCCGGCCCCCGCGCCTGACACTAACAACTTGGGAATCACTAGGAGCAGAGCCTGGCATGTGCAGGAACCACCCTAAGAGAAACCATCCCAGAAGAGAGGTGCTAACTAGGTGAAGACATATGACTCTGAGCTCCACTTCCTGATTCTAATGGAGGGAGAGTCTGGCATGGAGCCAGGAAGCAGAAAAGGCATGAAAGCAAGAACTAATTTGGAGCTGGCGCAGTGAGTGCTTTCTGGCTTATTTAAACACGTAGATATAGAATTCAAGCAGGGAGGAGGGAATCTGACTACCAGATGGAGATGCTGAGTGAGGTAGCACGTCAACAATGAAGGCAGCGATGCCCAGGCAGGAAAGGAGACGTTTTTGACAGCAGGGAAGCTATAGAGGGATCAATGCTTGGTGGATTGGGTGGGTTCCACTTAACCTCAGGATTTTATTTTCACTTAAATCCCGAGGAGGCAGAGGATGAGGTTACTGGCTTGACCCCATGTTAAAGAAAAACCACAATTCAGTCCTTTAAGGACGGCTAAGGAAACAAGTCAAGTAGATAACAAACAGGCAGATGTAAGACCTTGGAACATGGATGTACTGAGTGCCTGGTATGAGGCAGAGGGAGTGTGCTAGAGTACCGGAGAGCACGGAGGAGCATGACTGACAGAATCCTGGCCCTCAGGGAGCACCCATTCTAGTTGCTGTTTAATGTCCCAGGCATAGGGAGGTGCACAGAACACAGACGGTCAGCAGGTAGCCGTGATGTAGCGGGAAGCTCCCAGAAAACCAGTCGTGCAGCATCTCTGGGCAGCTTGCTTGCTCCGGGACCTTAAGCGAGTCTCTGAAATTCTCCTTTTCCCTTCTGTAAACTAGTGGTTCCTTTGAGGTCACACTGAAGAGTCACAAAGGCAGTGTTACAGGGTAACAGTGTGCTGGAGGGTGGAAGAAGGGCTTGGAGCCTTATTCCACTGGCCAAACCCACGTGTGGTAGCTCTCAGGGGATGTGGCTGCCCCTGGATAAAAATGTGGCAGGACAGGCAAAACCTTTGGGAGAACTTAGAGGCAATAGTCAGAGAGAGGGCTTCCCTGGTGGCTCAGTGGTAAAGAATCCGCCTGCCAGTGCTGGAGAGACGTGTTGGATGCCTGATCCAGGGAGATCCCACATCCACGGAGCGACTAAGCCCATGCACCCCAGCTGTTGCGCCTACGTTCCAGAGCCCGTGAGCCACAATGACTGAGCCCACAGGCACAGCTACACGAGCCCACACACCCCAGAGCCTGTGCTCCAAAACAAGAGAAGCCACCTCAATGAGAAACTTGCTCACCGCAACTAGAGGCTAGCCCCCTCTCTGCAACTACAGAAAAGCCCGCACGCAACAAAGACCCGGCACAGCCAAAACTGAATAATAAATGAATATGTGTGTTTGTACTCAGTCACGTCTGCCTCTTTGTGACCCCGTGGAAACATGGGGAGGACCCTGGGAGCCTGGATCCCACCAGGCTCCTCTGTCCACGGGCTTCTTCAGGTGAGAATACTGGAGTAGATTGCCGTTTCCTTCTCCAGGGGATCTTCCTGACACCCACAATCTCTTGCATCTCCTGCATGGGCAGGCAGATTTCCTTTACCACTGAGCCACCTGGGAAGCCCAATAAATAAATGAAATTGTTTTTTTTAAGATGTTAAAAAAAGAGAGAGAGCGAGAGCGAGAATGAGTATGCATCCGCCTCCAGCCTAGTTCTGTAGCGTCTGGAATTCATTGCTTCTCCCTCAATGTGATTCCGTGATTCATGCTTCCCTGGATGTGATGTCACGTGCTCTGTATTGTTCATTGCACTGCATTTCAGGGGCGGCGGAGGGAGCCATGTCCAATGTCAGAGAGCTTGGAAATGAGTCCTTGGTTTAATTTTCACTCCTTCTATAAACTGTGGCCTGATTTGAGGAAGACTCCGTCTGCATCTGGCCAGACATCCCTGCCCCTCCATCGCTTCCTTCTCTTCACCCCTTTCTCCCATGCTCAGGCCAACCGTCTCGCCTCTATCTCACATATGGACTTTGCAAATAAGTGTGAGGTGATTTGTGTGCTCAGCTAACTTGAGAAGAAAGGAAGTGTGTCAGCAAAGCCGAACACCCAGCCAAGTCATGAGCCCCTGCAGTGGGGAAACTGCCTGCTCCTCTCAGGCAGTGAAACGTTATCTCAGCAGGGGGATGGAGTCCAGGCAAGGCCAACAGATCAGCCAGAGAGCCCCTTCTTTCTCTCCCAGCCCCAGATTCTGCTGTATTTTTTTCCCCCTTGAGCAGTGAGTCAAGTTCTCTCTCTTCTTTGTATAAACTGAGTGACGTTATAGCTGAGGGAACTGCCCCCCTGCTTGTTCACGGCTTTTCCCCTTTCCCTTCACCTACCATCAAGGAGGCTGGATTTACAGATGGGCAGCACCTTCAAGTGGCTTCCCTGGTGGCTCAGATGATAAGGAATCTGTCTGCAATGCAGGAAACCCAGGTTCGATCCTTGGGTCGCAAAGATCCCTTGGAGAAGGAAATGGCTACCCACCCCAGTGTTCTTGTCTGGAGAATTCCATGGACAGAGGAGCCTGTTGGGCTACAGTCCATGGGATTGCAGAATCAGACACAACTGAGCAACTTTCACACACACACACACACACAGGGCACCTCACAGGGGAATAGAAACCACCCTTCTGATTGCTTAGATGCTGACAAAGGCACTGAACGTTTCACCGGGAGCCCCCAGGTGATGGATGAATCCCAGTTAGCGAGCCACATGGTGGCGTGGGTGGAGGGTGGGGATGGAACAGGGGGAGTGAGTGGAAGCGTCTTCTGAGGACAGATGGAGGGATGGGGACAAGCAAGGATTAAAATGGCCCGCCACATTTTGACTGAGAAACACTAACTTAGGGTTGCTGCTGCTGCTGCTAAGTCGCTTCAGTCATGTCTGACTCTGTGCAGCCCCACAGACGGCAACCCACCAGGCTCCCCTGTCCCTGGGATTCTCCAGCCAAGAACACTGGAGTGGGTTGCCATTTCCTTCTCTAACGCAGGAAAGTGAAAAGTGAAAGTGAAGTCACTCAGTCGTGCCCGACTCGTAGCAACTCCATGGACCACAGCCCACCAGGCTCCTCCATCCATGGGATTTTCCAGGCAGGAGTACTGGAGTGGGGTGCCATTGCCTTCTCCAACTTAGGGCAGGGGTCAGCAAAATTTTTCCGTAAAGAGCCAGGTAGTAAAAAATTTGTTCTCTTTGTGGGCCATGCAGTCTCTGTCCCAACTTCTCTGTGGTTGTAGGGCAAAACCAGCCTCAGACAATTGGTAAACGAATGGGCATGTCTCTGGCCCCAATAAAAGATGGTTCAGAGCAAGAGGCGGCAGGCGGGATTGGCTCATGGGCTGCAGTCTATGTGTGCGTCTAGCCAGCTACCTCGGGGAGAGGTGACCTCTGGCTCCTTCACGTGGCTCTGCTTTTTCCACCCTGCTTCTCTCTTGGTACCGACTCTGGGTATTGGACTTGGATGAGGAGACCCCTCAATGCAAGCCACTGGGCTGGTGACTTCAGGGTTCAGAATTTTGTTGATAAACCCCCCACCACAGGTAGAGAGTGTAGGAGCTGAAATTCAGTCGGGGGAGGTGTTAGGAACTCCCTTAAGCAGTTTGGTATTAGGCTTCTCCAGTGGCTCAGTAGTAAAGAATCCACCTACCAATGCAGGAGATGGAGATTGGACCCCTGGGTCAAGAAGATCCCCTGGAGAAGGAAATGGCAACCCACTCCAGTATTCTTGCCTGGGAAATCCCACGGAAAGAGGAACCTGGCAGGCTGCAGTCCATGGGGTCACAAAGAGCTGGACACAACTTAGCGGTTAAACAACAACATAGATATAATAGAATTCTATTTTCTGCCTCTTTTCCACTTTCCAGGTCTGAATGGTGACACTCTGACTTCAGCCTCTATATGTGTCTTGTATTTCCTATTGCGGCTTCTATTCCTTACCCATTCCTGTGCTTTCAGGAGGTGAAGGTGAAGTTGCTCAGTCGTGTCCGACTCTTTGCGACCCCGTGGACTGTAACCTACTACGCTTCTCTGTCCATGGGATTCTCCAGGCAAGAATACTGGAGTGGATTGCCATTTGCTTCTCCAGGGGATCTTCCCGACCCAGGGATCAAACCCGGGTCTCCCGCATTGGAGGCAGACGCTTTAACCTCTGAGCCACCAGGGAAGGTCTCCTTAATCTAATACTCCATCCCCTGGGTTCACTCCGTAACTGCCCTCAGTCCACCACATCCCCTTCCACTGGGCTCTTTCATCCAGCCTGAGAGCAAGCTCAGTGATACAAGCTAGGCTCTGCGTGGGTTCAAATCCCAGCTCTGCCTGTAATTGTCGACCAGTTAACCAATTGTGCCTCAACGTTCTCATCTGTAAAATGGCCTTAATAATAGTACCCAGCCCATGTTGTGAGAAGTAAATGAATAACCTGTATAGAGCATTTAGAATAACAGGATAACCGAACCTATAGCGTTCTCATATGTAGTGCTTTGACTTCCTTATTTTTCTTCACAATTTTTTCACCATATTTTACTGATAATATCAAATGGATTCTGGGTGGTAAGAATGATAACGACAGCACAGAACCTGGAGGTATTGCTGGGTGGCAGAAACTTGTCTTCATCCAGTATGTATGTGGAAGTCTTTATGTCTTCGCTTATGTTTTTCATGATCAGTTGAAATCCTAGCCCTTTAATACTTTGGCATCAGATGCTATTTGTTGTGCAAATATGTTTTTTCAGCATCAGAACTCCTCAGGGGTCTAGTTGTGGTCAGATGCGCTCACGGTGCCCTTGGGAACACCAGCTACTATTTTCTAGTGCTGTGCTTTGGAGAACAAAGTCCTGCCTAGGTGAGCTTAAGGGGAGAGGTCATGAGCCCTCGGGGGGAGCCCTGGTCACCCCAGGACCACCGGTCATCATTCCACCAGAAACCTCTGTGGTTCGTTTGAACTCTAAGCCCTTCCAGGGACTGCACTGGGAGGGGGCCATCTCCAAGGATTGGTCACCAGCCTGGGGGTGGTGGGGGTGTTGGCAGAGCAAGCCTGAGGACAGCTAAGCAGCCTTAATTCCACTATCCCCCACCAGGATAGTGGCCTATAAATGCTCTATACTTTCTTCTGCTCAGTGGCCCTACCCCAACACCCTAGAAACCTCAGACAATAGGCACCAGCACCCTGCAGCCAATTTCCGTGCGGGGAGGGGCGGTCAGGGATTGTCTTCAGGCTCCTGGGAGGTGTGGTGGAGGCAGGGAGACCAGAGCAGAATTTTCAAAGCTTTCTTCCATCCTCTTCTCTCACTCTCCCTTCCAGCCACCTTCCTCAGCCCATCCCACATTCACACTGATTGAAGACAGGCCAGTGGTGACTCAGGTTTCTGTGCGGTCATTATCTTTCTCACTGCCCAGAACCCAGCTTTCCCTCTTGCTGCTGTGGTTTCTCAAGGGCTGATTTTGTTGGCAGGAGTCTGCACACTGTGCTAGTTCCCTATCTTAGGAAGAACCAGAAAACAGAACCGTAAAGTCTGAGGAAACTGAGATGCTGTCCAGCTTTCCGTCCTGGGTGTGACTCTCCCATGATGGCTCCAGTGAAGTGTCATTTGGGCTCAGACAGTGGAGGGATGGACCTGCTCATTTTCAGTGACTCGTATCTGAGACATACCATACATACAGACGAGTGCTAAGACCTAAGTGCGTTGCTCAATATAAGTTACAAGTTACCATGCTCAGTTGTGTCCAACTCTTCGTGACACCATGGACTGTAGCCTGCTAGTCTCCTCTGTCCATGGAATTTTCCAGGCAGAAA
Organism: Capra hircus; assembly: GCF_001704415.2. NCBI lineage: Eukaryota > Metazoa > Chordata > Mammalia > Artiodactyla > Bovidae > Capra > Capra hircus. The sequence continues at coordinate 7,979,479 of NC_030830.1, read as the reverse complement.
TACTGGGCCGAGGTGCCATTCCTTTCTCCACGGGATCTTCCCAACTCGGATCGAACCTGCGATTCCTGCATCTCCTGCATTGGTAGGCAGATTCTTTTCCATTAAGCCACCTGGGCAACCCTCACAAAAAGAATACATCCAAATAATCTGCACCCAAATTTTAAAATTCTACAAATGGGTTGTTCATTTTCACATCACTGTTAGGAAAGTCTCCTTTATTTTAGCTAAGAGGTTCCTTCTTACAATTTCCACTGATAGTTTTAGTTCTATAGAGTTACACAAAAATGCAATATTTTCTCACCATTAAGTATTTAAATATTTATCTTTCCATCAAATTTCTCCCCCTGCCCCAAGTTATACAATCTTATTTCTTTCAAGCAATTTGTCTGTAATGAAATGGTATTGCAGAGGTGATGTAAGGAGATGTACAAGGTTGAAGGACTCACTCATTTAGGCAAAGGGATGTTTGGAGGACAGATGTTTGGAGACTGTCCTAGAAGGAGGGACTAGAAGGAGATAAACAGCAGCAGCACTGTGTCTGCCGGCATAAGGAATCCAGGGCCTTTCTGCAGGGTCACACCAGGAAGTTTGGCAGCTCTGGGCTGCCAGGTGTGTGGGCATGGGGTGGAGAGCAAGCGAGGTGGATGTGCTACTGTGCAAGCTGAGGTCCTTCCAGAGGCCTGACCCGGGGCAGTCATGGTCCAAGAAATCACGGAGGTGTGATCAGAGCCAGCAATGGGGAGATGACAGCTCAACTGAGGTGGAGCTGAGAGAGTTCTGGCTACTTCCAAGACTCCACAGCCATGCATCTGGAAGCTGAATATAGAAGCCAGTTCTCACTGGACAGACTGGCAGAGGGAATAAAGTATTCTGGGTTGGTGGTGACACGGAGGGGATTTCTAGACCTGGGTAAGGGAAGGACTGATGCTGAAGCTCCAATACTTTCACCATCTGATGTGAAGAGCTAACTCTTTGGAAAAGAGCTTGATGCTGGGAAAGACTGAGGGCAGGAGGAGACGGGGCAACAGAGGATGAGATGGTTGGATGGCATCACTGGCTCCATGGACAGGAGGCCTGCTGCAGTCCGTGGGGTCACTAAGAGCTGGACATGACTTAGCAACATAACAACAAAAAAATGCATAATTCATTACAGGTGTCAAGATACAGGCTAAAGGTTTATGTGGAAGACAAGAAGGCCAACTCTGAGCCCTCTTCCACAACAGAGGCACCGTAGTTGGACCCTGGAGCCGTGAGTGAGGACCAAGCGCATGTGCAAAGGGAACCTGTGAAGCCTGGGGGCACTGGATCCGTGTGCTCTTTGGGTTTCTTCCATTGTCCATGGGGCCCCTCCTCTTTTTTGAAATTAATTAATTTATTTGGCTGTGTGGGGTCTTGGATGTGGCTTGCAGGATCTTCATTGTCTCGTGCGGGATCTCTCGCTGTGGCTCATCAGACTCAGGAATTGTGGCGTGAAAGTGCCGTGGTGCGTGGGATTTTTAGTTCCCCAACCAGGAATCAAACTGGTGTCCCCTGCATTGTAAGGCTAATTCTTAACCACTGGACCACCAGGGAAGTTCCAGGCCCATCCTTTAGCCTCTCTTCGTGCAGGCTTGGAAAGGAGAGTGTGGAGTTAGCGCAGCTAAAGGGCCTTAGGAAAATTGGGGGCCACCTTCTTTTTCTCTTCTTCCTCCTCCCCCTGTATTTTTTTTCTAACATACTGAGTCACTTGAATAAAAAGAATGAAAAGGGTGAAAAATGAGCCCTCTAACTTGTGTGCTCTATTACCTGTTGTATCTATGCTTACATTTATGGAGGTGTTTGCTATGTTCCTTTTTATACCCTTCTTTTAACTCTTGCTCTTTCTGTGTGCAGGAAATAATGGAAAATAAAAGTGGGTGATTAGTTTCTGCCACATACAGAAACCGCGCCTGCATTTGCAACGACAGTCTGAGTTTATAGTTTCTCCTGGGAAGACTTTTGGTCTTCGACCTCCTGAGTTGCAGGCACTTTTGCTCAGAAGGAGTTCATCTGTTTCCCGTCGCCGTGTGAAGTTTCATGGCTGTTTTTCCCTAGGATTTCACAGCCAGGCCATACAATACCAAAAAGTATCAGCTATGGCTTATCCTAAAAGACTGCCAGAAGGAAAAAAATGCTGGTTGAGAAAAGGGAGGTTATTTCGCCTTATTGCAGTAAGGGGGAATTTCACCTTGACAGAATCTAGAAGCACCTCAGAAGGGAGAAGTCAGGGGAAGATTACTTGAAATTATGGTGGGTTTTGCAAGGCAGGGAACTAGCTGGGATTAGGCAGAATTTTAATGCACAATAGCTATGGGTTGGTAGGCACAGATGTGAGTATCTAAAAGTGAGCTTTGATGAAGAGACTGGTCATCTTGATAAGTTAGCCATTTTATTTGAATTTTATTTATTTATTTAAAGTTTAGTTCATGTACAATGTTATATTAGTTTCACATGTACAACATTGTGATTCCATACTTTTATAGATTATACTCCATTTAAAATTATTATAAAATATTACCTATATTCCCTATGTATGATCATCTCTGCATAGATGCAGAAAGAGCATCTGACAAAATTCAACACCCATTCCTGATGAAAACTCTCAACAAAGTTGACATAAAGGGAACTTATCCCAACCTGATAAAAGCCATTTATGACAAACCACAGGGAGCATCATATTCAATAATGGAAAGGTGAAAGCTTTCTCTTTAAAATCAGTAACAAGACAAGGATGCCCACTCTACCATTTCTATTTCATGTAGTATTGGAAGTTCTAGCCACAGCAACCATACAAGAAAAAGAAATAACAGGCATCCAGCTTGGAAGGGGGAAAGGAAAGCTGTTACTATTTATAGATGGCATGATACTATTTATAGGAAACCCTGAAGTCTCCACCAAAAAACTACTAGAACTAATCAATGAATTCAGTAAAGTTGCTGGCTGCAGGACTAATATGCTTGCTATTTTAGTAGTTGCACTGTCTAATGTGCCAGGAGCAAGCATTTATTGATAGGTTGGTAATTTTTGCCTGGTTCCAGCATTGTTCAGCTCAAAACCAGGAAATTATGCTTTATCCCAGAACCGTTTAGCACAAGAATGGAAAAATATGTTAGTTTTTGATTCTGTTGGGTTTGAACATTTTGCTTATACTACAATTTAAGCATACGGAGAAAATACAGTTTCAATATGTTGCATACAACTGATCTGCTCTTCTGGATGAGTCAGCTACTGGGGACATAACAACAAAGTCAACGATGTAGTCGTTTAAGTGTGTGTTTGTGTGTGTGTGTGTTAGTTGCTCAGTGTCTCATTCTTTGCAACCCCATGGACTGTAGCCTGCCAAGCTGCTCTGCTCATGGGATTTTCCAGGAGAGAATAATACTGGAGTGGATTGCCGTTTCCTTCTCCAGGGGATCTTCCCAACCCAAGGGTCGACCCCACATCTCCTGCACTGGTAGGTGAATTCTTTACTACAGAGCCACCAGGGAAGCCAGGATGAATTTCAGGGAGAAAGAAACATTCTGACCGAATTACCCTGCCCTAAGGCCCCTAGATTAGACCAACTTGCTTCAAGATAAGCTTCTCTACTATGGAAATAAATGAAGACCAACCTGATGAGGAAAGCAAAGGCTATTTATTTTTAGCTTGCTATATATTGAGGGAGTCAGCCACCATCACTTGCATTTTGGCAAACTCAAGGGCAGGCAGAGGAGAAAGAAAGCTTTATAGTGGGAAAAAGGGAAGGCAGGAAACGTGTGCCCTGACTGGATCTGTTGGTGTGGGGAAGCTCTAGACAGGCTCACTAGAGGCAGGGTGTCCTATGTGATTGACTGGGAGGTATATGCATTTGATTTTTTCTGATTGGCCCTAAGATGGAGGTGGGGACAAAGGTTAGGAAACATGTCAGTTATTAATCAAGTACTGGCCATTTGGAGCTGATTATTATAGAAGTTATTGTTTAGCTTCCTGGAGTCTCACTAGGGATAGCAATCTGGCTTCCTTCCCACAAGACTGACTTGTATTAGGCTGCCTGCCTAGGCTGATTATCGTAGATAAGGAGTTGGCCTTCTGGGCAGATTTTAGGTCAGGGTTCTATTTTTAAACATGGCCCAACTATTTCCTTTGCCAACAAAGGCCCGTCTAGTCAAAGCTATGGTTTTTCTAGTAGTCATGTATGGATGTGAGAGTTGGACTATGAAGAAAGCTGAGCACCAAAGAATTGATGCTTTTGAACTGTGGTGTTGGAGACGACTCTTTCGAGTCCCTTGGACTGCAAGGAGATCCAACCAGTCCATCCTAAAGGAAATCAGTCCTGAATATTCATTGGAAGGACTGTTGCTGAAGCTGAAACTCCAATACTTTGGTCACATGATGAGAAGAACTGACTAATTTGAAAAGAACCTGATGCTGGGAAAGATTGAGGGAGGAGGAGAAGGGGACGACAGAGGATGAGATGGTTGGATGGCATCACTGACTCAATGGACATGAGTCTGAGTAAACTTCGGGAGTTGGTGATGGACAGGGAAGCCTGGCATGCTGCAGTCCGTGGGGTCGCAAAGAGTTGGACATGACTGAGCAACTGACCTGAACTGAACTATTTCCTGTTGGTTTGTCCCATCTCTCACTACCATAAACAGTCTGACCTCATCTCCTAGAAGTGCAAAGCAGACCTTGGCTTGAACTCCACCCTATCTTCCTAACAACGCTGGGCTCTTCTGTGCTGTCTCAGTGTTCCAGTCCTTGATGTCAGCATCAACTCCTTTGGGATGCTCCTAAATCAAGCCCTCCCCCAACTCCCTTTATCCACTCATCATCTACTGGACAGGAAGGGCAGGACTTATCTGCGCTCCATTGAGGCATCTCCTCCTTCCCTGGAGCAACAAGCAGGTTGTATCTCCAGGGGAATAACTTTTCTATCTGCAGGAGAACACTGAGATTCTGGGTGCTTCTGGTTGGTGCTTAGCAGGTCAAAGGAGGAGATAAATGAATTCCCATGGATCTGAGGGGAAAAAAATGGTCTTTTTGCGAGACTATTGTCTTGCTTCAAAAAAACTTTTTTTTTTTTTTAGATTTTGAATATCAAAAGCCTGAATATCAGCTTTCTTTCTCTTTGCATACTGTATGTAACATACCCACAGACCTCTGGACAGATGACCCTAGAACCAATTAGGAAGAAGGACCTATACTTGCAAACTCAAAGGGAAAATTACATGAATACTTTTCCAAAATATGGCTCTCATTACAGAAGATACTTTTCATTGTGTTCAAATAGAATTTTTTTGTCCTGCTTTGCTTCAGCTGGCTTTCTTTGGAAGCCCAGAGGTTAATAGGGAGAGAAGCGCAGCTATTTCTTGTGCCCTGTTTAGGAATGATCTCTTCCTCTTCACTTTAAGTGCTGGAGTATAAAGTCTCTTTTATCCTCTCAGTATAGAGCTCCATCTTCTCAAAAGGGTCTCCATTGGCTTTTCTGTTTCTTCCCCATAATTTGAGCTCCCTGCCCCCTCTTGCTTGAATATTAATGGAAAATAGATCTGCAACCCATCACTTGTAAGGATCTTATTCATAGGGCTACCCACCTACTCCCCCCCCCAACTTTACTGCAAACTCTCTTTAACGTTTGTGTGCACATGTGTAATAATAAGCCCTGTATCCCCTTCTTGTCTTGATCACTCTTACAGACCATGTGTAATAATAATTTTATATCTGACTTTGCCTGTTACTTCATTCCCTCTAGTTCTAACCCATTATTTTACATTTTCAGAGGCTCATTATGACTCACTGGGCAGCCAAAGAAACATAATGAGTCCAAGATGACTGCACGTGGCGGTGCTCCACAAATAGATATTAAACAGCTCATGAAATCTATAAATGTCCTTACTATCCTGGGTGCATTATAAAGCTATGAATCAATAATTCAGGCAAGTTTTTTCAGCCTGTCTTTAAAATCTGACTTTTGGGATGTTTTTCCTTCTGGAAGTGGAAGCTATGTACATATTGGGGAAAGAAAGCTGGAGGGAAAGAAGGCTAGAAAGCTGATGAAGAATACAAAGAAAAAAAAGGAAGAAAGCATGAATTATTTTAACAGTATAAGCCCTTTCTCTCAGCTTCATGACAGCTGTCCACATAAGGAATAAAAAAACAGGCACAACACCAGCACTCAAAAAGTGTTTGTTGAATGAGCAAAGAAATTTTATGATTGTTTTGGATTGACTTTACACATTGGTTTTGATAATTACCTTTATTGAATTACCTTGCCTGCTCTCTGAAATGATCTCTCCCTCTCATCATCTCTTTAGTTGGAAGTTCCTTACCTACAAGATACTTTCCAAGACTTAGCTTTGTTTTCCTCTGGGATAACTTTCCCATTTTTGTGTCCTGCCCCTTTCTTCTCTTCATCTCGTTATTCCCACATCGACCTCCGAGGTACACACATCTCAAAAGTGGCCTCCATGTCTATATTAGCCAGTGTCCCAGCAGGAAACGGATGGGCCCTCTGATCAGTCTAGACTAAAGGAGAGTTTATCAACAATGGACTAATTATAAACTTGTGGAGTTGAGTGGAACCACAAGAACTAGTGTAGGAATCTAGGGCCAGCGGCAGTGGAGCTGTCCCCAGGGAGAAGGTGAGGTAGTGAGTAGGTCCGTTGAGGATGAGCAGTGGCTTTCAATTGAGCCATCCTTCCAGAGAGGGAAGGGAAACCCTAGGTTCCCTGGTGGCTCAGACGGTAAAGCGTCTGCCTACAATGCGGCAGACCCGGGAGGAAATGGCAGCCCACTCCAGTATTCTTGCCTGGAAAATCCCACGGATGGAGGAATCTGGTAGGCTACAGTCCATGGAGTCGCAAAGAGTTAGACACGACTTCACTTTCATTTTCCAGAGAGGGAAATAAATGCCCCTGGACCCCCTCTCACCCTCTCTTATCTCCTGAAGTGCTCTCCACTGATGGAAGCTTATGAGAGTTCTTTTGGTTGTGGTCCATGTAGGCCAGCCTCTCAGGGAAGAGAAAAAAATGGAATAGACGAAGAAAGACTTTTTTTTCTACCCTCTTAAGTTTTGACCCGGTCTGAGAATTAAACCAACAAAAGATAGATTAACAGGAGAAAAGCAACACATTTTATTTGATGTTAATATTTTTACATGACACGGGAGCCTTCATAGAAAGGAAGATCCAAAGAAGTAGGCAGGTCGGAGAGCTTCTATGCCATTTCCTCAAAGAAAGATATACTGTGACAAGACAAAGGAGAGAAGGGTTTGGGCTAGGAGCAGTAAATTATGGGGCAGTGACTAGGAAATGTATGGGGGAGGCTAATGGAAGATAAAGGCTATTCTAGTAGGTTTGTTTCAGATTCATCTCCATTTCAACTCCCCTTCTTGGGTACAAGAATAGTCACCTCTTCATGGTGAAGGACGAGCACCTTTCTCATGGAAAGTCTGGGTCCCACTTTCAGATAGAAAGAGGGGTGTGTGGGGAGCCCTTCCTGCCACTGCTGCTTCTCAAGTGCTTTCAGCTCAAAACCATATGCCAAAGGGACATATTCCGGGGTGGCCTGCTCTGGGTCTCTTTAGTGAATCAGAAGGTACATGGTACCATTCTTCTGAGCCTCACAGACATCCCTGCACAGCTCTGGGATTGCACACCTCAGCTGCTTAACACTCGAGGAGATCTACTTGTTAGGGGGTTGGACTTCCCTGGTGGCTCAGATGGTAAAGCGTCTGTCTACAATGTGGGAGACCCGGGTTCGATCCCCGGGTTGGGAAGATCCCTTGGAGAAGGAAATGGCAATCCACTCCAGTACTATTGCCTGGAAAATCCCATGGACAGAGGAGCCTGGTAGGCTACAGTTCATGGGGTCACAAAGAGTCAGACACGACTGAGCGACTTCACGTTCATGTTGGGGTTTTCATCATTTTATCCCGTTCCCTATTAAGATGACTGACGTGTAATATGTACTCATTCTCTAAAATGAAATAACATTTTGAGTGTATGTGGAGCCAGAATTGTTAGAAACCTAAGAAATGATTTTAACAAGTAGTCAGTTCAGAGCCAAATCCTAGTTCTCCTGATTTCCAGTCTTCTTCTCCTGCTTCATTTTAACTGCAGTCTCAGGTTATCATTGGAAGGAGAATCCACACGCATTTTCCATAAAACCAAGAGTCTTATATTATGGCAACAAGAGAGAGACAGTGAGGAGTGTTGGAACCGCCTGCCTCGAGTCCTTTGCCAAAAGCTATCTCGGAGCTCTCTGGATAAGCAACACTTTCAAACCCAGCAAAGTGGGAGAAGCTGGAGTCATGAAACGAAGTGTGGGGCTCAGGAATAACACAAACTACCTCTGGGGGTGGGTGGTGAGGGTGGCTTCCCTGTAGCATCCTATTAGCCCATGATCTTTAGTTCCCGAAGTCTTTCTCGGTTCCAAACCTACAGGCGGGGATGGTGGGTGGGAGGAGGCTGGGTAAGATGCTCCCGAGTTGGGAGGCAAAGCTGCTGGTGCCTCCTCGCTGAATGATTCAGCGAGGCATCGCTGCTCTGTTGCTGTGCTCTTCCTGGGAAAAGCCACCCTTGCCGTGGAAGTGATTGCCTGCCAGGAGCACTCATCATACCATGTTTATTCATCTGCCCTCGGGGAGCTGTGTGCTTTTGGGGGGCAGGGGTCATGTCTTTGTCTAGTCAAGCATCTAGTGTGTAGTGGCACCCCACCCCACCCCACCCCCAAAGAACAAAGAAAGGTTGCTGGATTTGAGGACATGGATTCAGTGATGAGGGGCTAGCTCCTAAGACCTGGCGTTCTTCTTAGCGCTCACCTGACCCCTAATCTGTCAAGAGAAGTGGTTCTATCAGTGTCAGCTGTCTGACGTGCCTGAAACTCCATGTGATGTGAACTATAAAGGTCAACTGTAGCTGAACTGTCCAAAAGCCGTCAGCTGATAGGATGACTTTGGACAACTTAAACCACCTACATGAACTTCGCCATTAAAATAAGAAAGTTGGAAACCGTGACTTACAAGGTCCTTTTCTTCTTTGGAATTCTTCAAAATTTTCCTGTTGTCAAACACCTCAACTTTCTTCTCTGACAAGACAGCAGCCATTCCATGAAGCTCCCGCTGAAAAGGATAAAGGAGGAATTGGTGGATTTATGATTATAACCAGTTCTGCTACTGCCAAAAGCAAAAGAGCGCTGGATTTTTTAGTTTCTCAGAAGACACACAATGTTTGAAAATCATCTTCCTTCTCGCACTTTCCAAAAAGTAAAAGAAGAAGAGCCATCACATTCTGCATAGCTTCTCTACTTATAGACAGAATTTTTAATGCATTTTTTTTTTCTTTCCTAGAGGGGTAAGGGAGAATTCCCATAGCTGGAGGCATGTGTCAGCCGGGGGACTCTGGGAGAAGGCGAGTGTGACTGTGGGGCTACGCTTAATTCATTAAAATGTGTGCTTTATGAAAATTATTTTGCCAAAAATGAGCTTTGTGGGAAGAAGAAAGCAGTGGGGAGGAGTGGAGTGAGGGGGAGGGAGGAATAAGAAGTGCCAAGAGAAAAGGGACTCTTATTTGTTGCTAAATGTTGAATCCCATGTAAGAATGTGTCATGAGCCAATTCCAGGAAATTAAAATGCAAATTGGGGGAGTGTAAATCTATTAGGCAAAGATATTACGTGTTGACATTATCATTGTCCTATTTTTATACTAACAGTGAATATTCTCCAATGACTTAAGAAAGTTTAAGGAAAGTTCTTTTGAGTTCACTTCCCTTCTCATTTTTTATCTTCTATCAAATCAAATGGCAGTAATATAACAACATTGTTCTTTTTTCCCCCTTTCTGTGGATACTGTGAGTTATTTCAGAAGCCAACTGCATTGGTGAGGATAATACTAGCTGCTGTAACAAATAAAGCCAACCTTTAGTGACTTACAGCAGGAGTCTATGTCTCATTCACAGGACAGTCCAATGCAGCTGTGCCAGGTAGGCACCAACTTCCTCAATGAGGTAAGTCGAGAATGGAGAGGCTGACATCTCACGGCTTTGCTGTCTCATAGGAATTAAATGTGCTTAGTATCCAGCCAGGGAAAGAAAAATTGAGGGTAGAGAAGCTCTGTCTTCTTCTCAATTGCTGTGGCTCAGAGTGACAAATCCTGATTCTACACATATTCTCTTGGCCCAACCCAGAGGGTGCTAGAAATAGTCACTGATTGGGTAGTTTTTGCCCATCAGAAGCATTTTCCTAGGGAAGGAGGAGCTTGAATTTTGACAGTCATTGGTGTTCTGCCCATTTATCTTCATTGCTCTCAGACTCTAAGAAAAATGGCAGCACTTCCTTGTCCCTTGAGCGTGACTTTTTCTCTAAAGACCTTCAAAGCAGAATCCTAATTCATCTTTTCTGTGAGATGGATGATTTGGAGATGAATTCCCACGGGAGCACTACGAGCCTCACTCCGCATCTGCCTCCAGGCTTTCCCCTCATCCTGCTCCATCTCTTTGGGAATTCCACTTCTGCCCAAGCACCAGGGCCCACCCCCAGTGGTTTCTCCTCACATTCTTTTTGCTTTTGCTTGTTTTCCTCTCCAGAGGTCTCCTCTCTCAGAGAAATTTCTTTGAAAATCTTTGTCTTGATCAAAAGCATTTCAAGAATTGACAAACCAGTGGGGAAATAACTTCCCTTTAAGGAATCTCTTGATGGTCAGAGGCCCCAAGTCATACCCAGGGCATGTCTGACTGTGCCTATACTCAGCAGTCACCAACGGGGTCCCCTTCCGCATTTGTAAGTCAGGAAAGAACTATTCATAATAGTGTCAAACTGTAACCAACCCAAATGTCCATTAAATGGACAACAGAAAGAATAAATATATTGTAAAATGGAATACTATACAGCAACAAAAATAAATGAACTCCTATTATACATATACATGAAAAGCTTTCAAATATAATGCCAAGTAGCCAGACCGGAAAGAATATATAAAGTATAGTTCTACTCAGTTGTGGCCTCAATGCAAATAAAACTGACCTACGGTGTTACAACTCAGGAGTGGGTGCCTTTGGAGAGAAGTGGTAATAACTGATGGAAACTTGCTGGGGATTTCTTGGATGCTGATAACGTTCTGTTTGTTGAGCTGGGTGGTAATTACACAGGTATGTTCATTTTGTGAAAGTTCATTGAGGTATAAACTTAATGATCTCTGTGCTTTTCTGTATGTATGCAATACTTCATTAGGAAGGTCTTAAAAGTCTATTGAAATTAAAGAAAAAAAAATATTTTTCTTCCAACTAGCTGTTTTAATCTCCAAAGTAGGGCAAGACATACCAGCTGTACAGATTCTTAGGTGAGATTGCAAAACAGCTGTACATAGAGACAGCACTTGGAAATGTCCACTCGAAGGCCCAGATGGCTTCAATATGTTAAACTTTAAAGGTCATCAGGATGGGGGTAAGAGATAGGGAGCTTGGGATGGACATGTACACACTGCTGTATTTTAAATGGATAACAAACAAGGACCTACTGCGCAGCACAGGGAACTCTGCCCAATGTTACGTGGCAGCCTGGAAGGGAGAGGAGTTTAGGGGAGAATGGATACATGTATATGTTTGGTAGAGTCCCTTTGCTGTTCACCTGAAATTATCATAACACTGTTAATCAGCTATACTCCAATAGAAAAAAAGTTTTAAAAAATGTCATCTGAGCTAATGACTATTGTACAGAAGGAATAGTTCCTGGGTACAACCAGAGAGGTTCATCTCAGAATTATCAGGTCGAGAGAACAGCACGAGGTCAAGTCAGAAGAACTATAATGCAATTCTGGTGTCTAGCAACAGCCCCACTTTGGTCCCCCTTTTCTCCTGCCAGTCTCTGCTGTTACATCTCATGGGATGTGGTTTTACTCACAGGACACATGACTGTCTATACCCAGTGGCTCAGACTTAAGTTCCCCTAGAGTTGGGCAGGATTGATTGGATATTTTTGAAGCTCTATTGTTTTTTAATATGCTTAGCTGAGAACTCTATTCCTGAGCCCTGAAACTATCCCCAATCAGAGCAGAAGAATGATTATTCAACTGCTTCATGTTTTTCTCATCTAATCCTTGAAATCTGAGAGGTCTCTAATTGAGACTTCCTAAATTCATTTCCTCTAAGTACTCTGCTGCAGCTAGAACCGTTACTGGGGCTCAGAATTTTCTCTGACGGAGATACAACTGTTCCTCTGTCGGAGTCTGGGGAGAAGCTAACCTCAGTGCTGTTTTTCTAAGCTTTGGTGGTTGAGAGAATGCTGACAGGACGGCGAGCAGGGAAGGTTCCAAACACGTCACCTTGAGTGGAACTGAGAAAAAGCACAGACTTTGGAGTCAGACAGATTTAGGCTCAAATACAAGTGTCCAACAATCACCAGGCGCACAAATGACTGCATCTTGCTTAGACTCAGTTTTTTCAATTATAAAATAAATAGTTTATTTGATAGAGACTTTGTATGTGAAACACAAAACAAGCTCTGTACAGTTCCTAGTGCGATGACTGACCCACAGCAATAAACAACAACAAGAAGAAGAATACTTAAATAGCACTTACCGTGTGCCAGGCATTTTTGTATGGGAAGTATATATGTCAGCACATTTAATTGTCACAACAATCCTGTGAGATAGGTCCTGTTAATATGATCGGTTTATAAATGAGCTATAGCTTGCCCAAAATGCCAGAGCAAGGCCACTGACCCAGGCAGCCTGGACCCAGGGCCCACATCTGTTCTTTTCCACTATACCAAACTGGTTTTCTGCCCCTGATGTGGAGAAATACATTATGGATTGCTCACTTAAAGAAACTCTTCTTTTCTCGCCTTTCTCACAAATCTTAATGGCACATCTAATTTTTATAGTTTATGATAGAGAGAAACTAAGGAGATCCTATATGTTTTTCCCCTGGATCTTCCTTGAGCCTCTTTAGTGAAAAGTTTTAGAGACTAGGACAGCTTTGGGGAGCTCGGCTATCCTCTGCAAGCCCGTGCTGTGGCGTGCCGAGTGCTATGCTGGGTGATGAGGAAAGAGCCTCCTCCCTCCTCACCCCTCCACCTCCTTCGCGCGGAAGTGCTGAGGAGCAAAGACCTGAGAACAGGCCCTGTGGATGGGCCGCTGCTCCTGCAGCCTGGCCTCCTCGGTCGGCTTAGCGAGGCTCATGTGACGCCCTGACCGAACCCAGCGTTGACTCACGCCAAGGGAGCCCCTCCAGCCTGCCGTGCTCTGCCGGTTTGCTCCCAAAACAGCAAGCACATTGTTTCTCCTGGACGCACTTGCCAGCAGCAGCTCATGACCTTCCAGAAATTGCTTTGCTTTTATATAGCAGGCTTTAATTTTAACTCCCTTACCCACCACCCCCCCTTTTTTTTCATCAAAAATTAATTAAAACACCATGGCAAGCACAGAATTCCCTCGCTCTGGCAAGAAAGGAAAGAGAAAGGAAAAGAAAGGGAAAAAAAACATTTCATTGTTTGCCACACCTGGGTTGGCAGAGTCCTCAAGAGTTTTGCTGAAGTTGGCATTCAAGACAATCGCTCCTCCAACCCAAACCCTGCTGAGGGTGGCCGTGCCTCCTGGGCCTCCCTTGGGACTGCTGGTTGGGGGGAAAAGCCAGGCCCTGAAGGACATTCTTGGCCCAACTTGAACAACTGAGTGCCTACACAAGGCACATTTTCTTGCTGCCCTCCACCCCACCCGCTTCTGTCTTTTCCCTCAGGCCACCTCTCTCCTTCCCAGGGGGCTTCTCCTTCCCTTGACACACCTAGGAATCATCCTCTCCAGGATTAGAACTTGAATGAATACCCAGGTCCCAGCCCACCATGACCAGGCCGTCAGGCCTTGACAGGTGAACCTCAGCCCAAGATCTGGGGGGATGGGGAGGGCGTGACTGACTCTCCTCTTCCTGATTCTCCCTCCCCGCTCCCCATCCCCACACCCAAGCCCTGATATGAGTGGTGAGCAGCAAGACAGAATCACTCATAGGACTTTGGAGTGTTTGCCTGTAGTTCTTCTGGCCCAAGCTGGTATTTTCGTGATGCTTCCGAAGTCGAGTCAAGACCAACAGTGATCACAGTAAGCCCAGGGGTACATGTCATGTTGAAACTGACATTGGTGTTTGTCCTAAACTTGATGCTCTTGGAGTTTATGTAAAGAGGAGGAAGGAGAAGCTGGAGGAACTGGCATTCTCCCAATTTGCACCATTTTCTTCCCTGGTTGTGTAGTGTTTGTGGCTGCCTGCTCCACAGAGGAGCAGGAGTTAATGCCAAGGCTCAAAGGGCCTGGGGGGGCGGGGGGTGGTGGTGGGCGGCTGACGGCTCCCAACAGGGGAGCACGTGGGGCTTCTGTCCAGCTTTCTTGAACTACAGGACTGATTTTCTGCTGGAGTCCCCAAGAATCAATGAAGCTATAGTCCTCCTTCCAGGAATTATCAGACTCCGGGGAGATGATAAGAAAGGAACTAAAACTATTTTTGAAAAGTTTTCCAAAGTCGGTGAAGGCCGCATAAGGCCCCCATTGCCTTTCATTTTTGCCGGGTCAAGGAAGGGAGAAACACGAGGTGACTGTGTGGTTGGAAGCTTTGGCCGAGGCCTGTGTTACTCAGAGTGAAGACTTAGGAAGTAGAATGTCCCCCGGGGGCCCTGGTGCTGACTTTGAGTCAAGATCTTACAGGAGACTCTGTGGAACAGGAAAACAGTGGCCCACTATGCTTGTGCAATGGCAGCGTGAGAGATTCTTTCACTTGAAGAATCTTTATGGGCTGATCTGAGAAGCCTGAACTTTAAGAAGATGACAAACGATGTGAGCTGAGGGGAAACTGGATTGGTTCTGGGTGTCAACTACAAATTGGCACTTGCCACGGGCACTTGCCATCTACCTCTCCAGGGATTAAGTCACGAGCTTCTGCTGCAACTGCTGGCCTTCAATGAAAGGAGTTCAGGGTGGAGATCAGCAATGAGGTGCTCCATGCTGAGGGCGCAGAAACCTGGTAGGACAGGTCCTCAGATAGTTAGATATTTTCAGGAGCCAATTTCATGAGCCCAATTCCTATATCTCCTCGTATCTAGGAAAGTGCCAAAATCCTTCAGGGCGATGGCTGTTCCTTGTGACTAGCAAAGACTCCACGAAACTAGTAGAAACCTTCTGGAAAAATATGTGTTTGATTGCCCGTATCCCCTCTTCATCCAAATCACATGCATTTTAACCTTGCCACCTGCCTCTTTGGAGCAGTTTCTCAGAGCTGAGGTGCTGTCTCCCTGGCTGCAATCCCCATTTTGCCCCAAATAAAACTCAACTTGCAACTCTCACTTTGTGCCGAATTGTTTTTTTAAGTCAGCCTGGGTCACAGAGCAAACATTGCCTCCACGCCTTGTGTTGTTCCTACTTAAGTTAGATTCACTGCAAGCAGACACTGAGTGACTCATTGAAGGAACGTCCCCAGGAGAATCCAGTAGAAGGTTTGGGAAGTCAGGCCCAGAGAAGAAGATACTGAGTAAGGGTGTAGCGCGGTGCAAAGCCCCAGAGAGGGGAGCGATGAGGGGCTGACACTCTCTCCAGCGCCTCCCCATGGCCCCTACCATGGTCCTGATTAGGACCCAGAGAAGCCGGAGTATCTATATCCTACTTCCGCCTGTCGTCTGCTGGTTAAGGGCTGTCATCCCTTTGTTGTTGTTCAGTCGCTCAGTTATGTCAGACTGTCTGCGACCTCATGGACTGCAGCACGCCAGGCCTCCCTGTCATCCGTGGAAGGATGCAAATTCTCATTGTTACTTTCCTCAAACAGGCAAAGTAGTTCCAGATCCTAGAGGGTAACCTGCTGCCAAAGAGACACAGGTGCTGCTCGGCACACCTGGAGCTGGAGCAGGAAAATGAGAAGGGGACCCCTGAGGGTGTGGGCCGAGCACTGCCTGCATCGGCTGTATCGTGTCTGGACTCGAGAGCCCTGGGCTGGCAGGTCATCACAGAGCAGGTCCAAGAGAACCCGACAGGAGCATCCGTGGGGGCGCAGGGACAGGAGGACCCACGTGGTCACTGGTGATTCGTGACTGCCCCCGACCTTGCCACCGATCCCAGAGTTATTGTCAGCCTGTGGTCCCCTGGGGGTGTGCCATTCATGTCAGCTTGTTCTGGTCCCCATGCCCCTGCTTGACTGCATGGAGGCAGGGGTCGTTGCGGGATGGTGGTGCATAAGCTGGGAAGCCACATACGTCGCCGTCATTAGCAACAGAGCCCAGCTTTGCACAGAGACTTCTGAAGGCACATCCCTTGCCCCTGAACCTCAAGGAGAAGCCTGAAACGCAGCCCTTGGCCTCTCAAGTGTGGCCTGCCTCGAGGTGGCCTGCCAGCCTGCAGAGAAACAGAAACTAGCTGCAGAGGCAGCTCTGGGATCCATTTTACCTGATCCTGAAGCCTTTGGGAGACCGGTAGGGAGTCAGGGATGTGAGACAACCACCCAGAAGCAGAAACAGCCAAACTCCTGGCTTTGTGCAGGTGCAAATCCTGCTGGTTAAGCCACACCATCACAGGCCTCCAGATCCTTGTCAGGCCTCTGCCTCAGACTAAAAATAATCTCTCGGATATAAACAAACGTAAATATATTTTTAACCCGCCTCAGAAACCACCTTCCTGTTGGGTTTCAGGGCGTGCTCTCCACGTCAACCGGCAGATCACAAAAGCAACTGCAGCCCCTTGGAACTTTCCACCACAGACAGGCGATGCTGACCCCAGGTGACATCTGACTGTGATGACAAAGTGACTTGGGTTGAGAGATTAGAATCTCTAACTGCTTTGCGGTTTCAGAAGGCAAAAGGAGACAGACCTAAAAGCGGGGTGAGAGCTTAAAAATTCAGGGTGAATCGCTCCAGGACGATAGACTTGTCCGGCGGGTCATTCGTGTGGCTTCCTGAGGAAAAGCTTTTCAAGCCCCAGTTTGATACCGTTGAAATGGGCTGTGGAAACACAGGAAGCCCATCCCTCAACCCAGCAGCTCACTGGCAACTGCTTCCAGATGGAGTGGCGGTTCACCCCGTGAGGGCAGACGGAGAGCGAAGGGAAGGCGGCCAGCTGACACCGATGCGGAACACTGCGGCATTATGAAAACCGTGTTCTCTGCTAAAGGCGTGCGCAGGGCAGATGAGCCCTAAGTCACAGCTTACACCTGATGGCATAACACTGCGCTCCTGCCAGGGTACTCATTCTCTCACTCCCTGATCAGACGCCGGCCACCCCTTCCTTCTCCTTGGCTCTTACCATCATCCCCACGAGGAACTTCACTGAGGGGACACTGCTTTTCAGCGTGTCCCACATGGCCAGAAGGCAAGGCTAGGAATTGTTGGAAATATCTGTAGATAAAGATGCCGAGATGGAGCCATGACGTGTGCCCCAGGTCAGTGCTGGCTAAGCGGCAGAGGCATTTGCTGGGCACCAAAGGTAAGCTTGTTTGACAGTTAGGCATTGTTCTGGTGATGACCTCAGGCTTCCTGTTCTTCCCATGAAACGGTGGAGGCTCGTCCATTGGAACAAGCACGAAGCCCGCTCAGCAGGGCAGAGCCCGAACTCCCAACCCCAGGCCCGTTCACCGCCTCCAACCTCTGCCATTGGAACAGTTTTGGAGCCTCCTTCACTGTGGCCTTTTGCCTCCAACAGTGTAATTTCTCAGGGTGGAAAGAGGAATCCCTCTACTGTGCCAACATCACCCCCCTCTACTCTGTACCCCCTGCATCCGCCTTCTTCTCACCCCGAGGAGGGAGCACAGAGGGGCAAGAGCGAGCCTGCTCAGAGACGGAGTTTTGAGACGTGAGGTAATGCCGGTTCCCCATCCATGGCAGGAACCAGAGGGAGCCTGGCAGGGGCCCTGAGGGAGCAGAGCGCCAGCCTGGAGATTTTCTTTATGTTTGGCCTGGAGGTGTTCCAACCTGAAACTCAAATGAAAGCTTTACAAATGTTCTATTACCGAAGTGTGCACGTGTGCACGTTTGGGGGGGAAGGATGCGGGAGGAGGGGAGGGGAGGCCACTGCAAAGCAGCTGAACTCGACACCTATCCTTACCTGCAGCATCTCCTGATGACCCCCGCTAGGAGGAGGAAGCCTCACTACTCCAGCTCTCGGATTTTTTGCTTCAGTCACACACCGGTCCAGGGATGTGACTGGCACACTTCAGTCCCAGCCGTCCGCTTGTCACTAATGTGGTTGCTCACTTTCTTTAAATCTCCTTCCTTCTCTGACCTTCAGCCTGCTCAGTCATCAACTAGGGGCCTGAGGCAGACAGCAGGCATCTTTCCATTCACAGAGTGGTATTCGGACGCAATCAATGGCACGTGTGATTTTTAAGCATCAGTCTCCCGTGCTTCTAAGACAGATTTGAAAAATGGGAAATGTTAAGGGGCTGAATGCATTCCTTTTTCTCTCTTTTTCAAAAGACCTTTCCTATTTCAGACACTGCCTCTGTGGTGAGTACGTGTGTGTGAGAGAACATGTTTGCAAAACACATGAAACATTTGCGTATAATAGCATTTTCACAGCAGTGAGTATAAACAGGGACAAACTTATCTTCTGCAAGTGATTAGGAGTGGCTTTTCGTGGGTGTCTCTGAAATGACAGATTGTGCAATTTTTAGAAAAAAAAAGTTTATAGGAAAAAGCCCTACACAGGCAATAATATTTTGACCTTGAAGGGGGAAAATATGCTCATTTGTTTATAGAAAATAAACTCCCCTCCAAAGTTTGCGTTCAGAAGAACCTTGGTTGGCTGCTCATAAATAAATTGAGAACAGAATTGTTGATTACTCAGTTTAATGTTCTTTTACTAAAGTGAAAATATTGTACATAATTAGATTAAGAAGAGATTTCAGAAGAAAGGGTGACGATCTGAGTAATCACGGAGTCAATACAGGCACATTTTGATTTTATTAGCCAGCTATTAGAGCCGTCTTTGGCATTTATATGTGATGCGCAGGGCAGGCATGGAGCCGTGGAGAGTCATTTGTGTCCGCTGTCTGGACTAATTGAGCGACAATAATAAAACGCTGTTTTTAGATAAACAATGGGTGGCGGAGCTCCATCAGTCCCCGCAGGGAGCGTGTTTATGTCTTTCAAAGAGCCACGGGCGGAGCTCGCCGGCCACAGTCATTTCACAGAGCAAAGTCAAGTCCTTTAAATCAACTAAATTGAACGCAGTTTTGAAATGGAAATCAGGGGTCCCAGTTTGGAGCTGCCTTGCTGTCAGTGGGAAGCTAGAGTCACTGATTACCCTTTGGTCCCCTCCCAAGTCTTCTTCAAAGGAGGGAGGCCCCAAATGACATTAGCCACACAGGGGAATTAAAGGTCACGTGTGATGTGTCATGTGTGGGTGCTGAGCAGCCTGACGTGGAAGTATCATCATAAATCCAGCTGCCCACTTCCATGCTGCCCTCCTTTGCAGAAAGTAGACAGGCCCATGACAGACGAACAGTCTGAGAGTTCCAAGAAGGATTTAAGTGGGTGAGTGCCACCCCACCCAGGGGGCAGGCATTTCTCCTTGGGACCACAAGCTCTACCTCCATTCCCTGACCCCTTCAAAAAGTGTTCCTTCCTTCCTTCTCCCTCCACACTCTTTAGACTGGAGAGTGTCTAGACACGAACCTCTGCTCTGTGTGGAGATTAAGATCTCTGGTTACAGACTAGGAACAGAAAAGCACTTGCAGGCTGGTCTCCTGAAAAAGTCACTTTATCTTAACACAGGCTCACACAACCACCAGGCTTTTGTAGGCGCCAAGGGGTGGCTGGGAGGGTTTTAACACCTTTCTCTTTTTAGCCATCAGCCTTCCCCAAGCCAATTCAAACAACCACACCTTTGAGGGAAAAGCAGTGTGCTTGCCTGGCAAATACAGCTTCAAGATAGGTTTCCTGCACCCTACCAACTAAATTGCGTGCATCTCCTTCCACTCTTACAAAATGTCATTGCCACCACTGCGTTTTAAAAAGTTGGGTAGAGTCCATTGACATCTTCATTCAACAACTCTTCCTTAAGCACCTACAGGACACCAGGTCCTGTGCTGGTTGCTGAAGAGACAGCCTCTCATAAGACAACCAACCCATGGAAGCTGAGGTCTTGTGGGGAGACAGGGAGACAACAATATGATAAAATACTGCCCTAGGGAGGCACTCGAGAGGCCATGAATGGCTTCCTCTGTGTCTTAGCTCCTGCTGCTGCGATAAAACATCCAAGACTGGGCTTCCCCGGTGGCTCAGTGGTAAAGAATCCGCCTGCCAATGCAGGAGACATGAGCTTGACCCCTGATCCGGGAAGATCCCCTATGCCACAGAGCAACTAGGGCTGTGCACCACAGCTCCTGAGCCTGTGCTCTAGAGCCCGGGATCCTCAACTACTGAACCCACGTGCCCCAATTACTCAAGCCCACACGCCCTAGAGCTTGTGCTCTTCAACAAAAGAAGCCATCATGGTGAGAAGCCTGTGCACGGCAACTAAAATAGCCCCTCCTCTCCGCACAGCAATGAAGACTCAGCACAGCCAAAAATAAATAAATAAAAATTATTAAGAAAAAAATCAAAGCCTGAGTGGTTTAAACAACAGACATTGATTTCTCAGAGTTCTAGAGCATATATGTCCAAGGGAAAGTGGGGGTGAGGCAGATTCAGTTCTCAGAGATATCCCACTCTTAGCTCTTCCTGCTCACGTGGCAGAGAAAGGAAGCTCTGTGTCTCTTACTCTTTTTGTAAAGGGCACTAATCCCATCATGGAGGCTCCATCTTCATGACCTCACCTCCCAAAGAGCCACCTCCAAATACCATCACACCAGGAGTTAGGGCTCGAGCATATGAATATGGGGATGGGAGGCTGGTGACACAGACATTCAGCCCATCATTCTGTGCCAGCATACCCAGCTGCAGACCAGCTGTTCTCCCTTAGGTCTTTTCCTGTGCCACAATCCCGACTTCTGCCCTCCACACTATCATTTCTGTCCATTTCTCTGATCCAAGCTACTGGGACAGAGGAAAACTACTCTTCTCACACTCAGTTGATCCCACTGGGTCCTGCCCCACTGATACGTCCCCCCAGGTCTAACAGCCTGAAAGTCTCCTCCACTTTTCTAAGTATCTCTTCCTGAATTTCCCCCATCCTGAACACATTATAGTACATTTTTCAAAAAATATCTGTGATGGCTAATTTTATGTGTCAACTTGTCTGGGTTATGATACCCACTTGTTTGGTAAAACTCTAGTCTAGATGCTGCTGGGTAAGCATTTTTTTTTTAATAGATGTGATTAATGTTTACATTAGTAAGACTTTAGCTTCCCTGGTGGCTCAGAGGTTAAAGCATCTGTCTCCAATCCGGGAGACCTGGGTTCAATCCCTGGGTCGGGGAGATCCCCTGGAGAAGGAAATGGCTACCCACTCCAGTATTCTTGCCTGGAGAATCCCATGGACGGAGGAGCCTGGTAGGCTACAGTCCACGGGGTTGCAAAGAGTCGGATACCGACAGTGACTTCACTTTCACCTTCACCTTCACCTTAGCAGGCTTTGAGTGAAGCAGATTACCCTTTCTAATGTGAACGGGCTCAAAGGACAAAGCACTGAGCAGAAAAGGATGATTCTCAAGCCTGAAAATCTAATGGAATTTACTCTGCTAGGTTTCAAACTTTGTCAGGATCCATGCCCCTTTTTCCTTCTGATTTCTCCCTTTTGGAATAGAAAGGTCTGTGTTTTGACTGTCCCATTGTTGTGTTTTGGAAGCAGGTAACTTGTGGTCTGGTTTCACAGGTTCCCAGGTGGAAAGGAATTTTGCCCTGGGTAAATCTTACTCTCTCACCCATACCTTATTTAGATGAGATTTAGGACTTAGAGTTGATGTTGGAATAGTTGAAGACTCTCAGGGCTGTTAGGATAAGATGAATGTGATTTGCATGCAAGAAAGACAAAAATTTTAGGGGGCCAGAGGATAGGTCATTATGGTTTAAAATGTGTCCCCCAGAATTCATGTGTCAAAGCCCTACTCTCGGAACATGATTGTATGTGGAAATAGGATCATTGCAGACACAGTTAGAAAAGATAAAATCATGACTTGTGTCCTTGTAAAAAGGGGTGATTTGGACATAAATACACATGCACACTAGAGAACATCATGTGAAGATTGGGGACTTCCCTGCTGGTCTACTGGCTAAGACTCCACCCTTCCAATACAGGGGCCTGGGTTCGACCCCTGGTCAGGGAACTCAAATCCCACATTCTCCATGGTGTGGCCAAAAAATGGAGGAAAAAAAAAACAGCAAAAACTACATGGAAAGTCTAAGAAACTGTCACAGCCAAGAGGCACCTAGGGAGTCACGACAACTGAGTACGATGTATCCTGGATGGGATACTGGAAAAAATAAAGGACTGTAGGGGAAAACTGAGGAAGTTGGAAAGAAGTATGAATTAAAAGAAAAAAAAAAAGGATTGGAACTATGCTGTCACAATCCAAGAAACTACTAGAAGCTAACAGAGAGGCGGGGACAGCTTTTTTCCTGGGGCTTTCAGAGGGAGCTTGGCCCCAGCAACACCTCCATGTCAGAATTCTAACTTCCACTACCATGAATTCAGCCAGTTTCTGTCGTTTAAGTCACCTGTTTGCAGTACTTTATTACAACAACCCTACCAAACATCTTCAGTACTCTGTAAAAATTAAGCCAAACATTATTAAATGGGGTAGGCACATTAACATCTGAAATGTAGGAATCCCATTCCTACTGAAACACCCATTCATGTTAAAAAATGAAAGGAGAGGACACAGCCTCAAAAATTATGTCTTATGCTGAGAACATGACATCTTGGCTACTCAAAAGCCAATGTGCTTCTTAACTAGCTCTGACCACACTAAGTCGCTTCGGTCGAGTCTGACTCTCTATGACGCTGTGAACTGCAGCTCGCCAGGGTCCTCTGTCCATGGGATTCTCCAGGCAGGCATACTGGAGTGGGTTGCCACTTCCTTCTCCAGGGAATCTTCCTGACCCAGGGATCGAACTCGCATCTCTTATGTCTCCTGCGTTGGAGGCAGATTCTTTACCACTAGCACCACTTTGCCTTGGAAGCCGGCTCTGACCGGAAAGATCCAATTTCTTTCTTTCTTCAAATGAATGCCTCTGATGGATTAGGAATATGGGATAAAGTAAGAAACAGCTGGGGAAGACTCTTGAGATTCGCCTGGACTGCAAGGAGATCAAACCAGTCAATCCTAAAGGAAATCAACCCTGAATATTCATTATTGGAAGGACTGATGCTGAAGCTGAAACTCCAATACTTTGGCCACCTGATGAGAAAGAGTGGAAGAGTCATCAGAAAAGACTCCGATGCTGGGAAGGACTGAGGGCAGGAGGAAAATGGGGCGACAGAGGATAAGATGGTTGGATGGCATCACCACCTCAATGGACATGAGTTTGAGCAAACTCTGGGAGATAATGAAGAACAGGGAAGCCTGGCGTGCTGCCATGGGGCCACAAAGAGAGCAAGAAACAGCAGTTGAGAAGTTGAGGACCTGGGTTCAAATTCTGACCAGGTTTCTAACCAGCTCTGTGATCTTAGATAAATGACTCATTCAGCTCTTGGAGCATCATCTTTCTCATTTATAAATGAAAGCAAAAATGCCTAACTGAGAGACAGACTTTCCTTTAAGTCACTTATTTTCTCTGGCCTCTGACTTCTGAGAGGGAGGAAGCATTTTAACATAAAATATTGAAGTCAGGTAGTGAGAAGCCATCATTACCAGCATGAGGAAGGTCTGCCATGTATATGATCCATAGGAAGAAGGTGAAAAACTCAAGATGGCAGGGACCCCCTCCCACTGGTCCCCAGGTTGGGGCCAGGAATGCCTGTCAGCTCCCCAGAGAGCATCCTTATTTTGTGGAGTCTGGACCTTATCAATCTGCAGGGAGGCGCCTTCTAAAGGAGTAGAAATCCTGAATACAAATATAAAGGTAGACACAGGTCCTTGAATGAGGTTTGATGAATCCAAGCATGTCCATTTGGAACACCAGAAGGGCAGAGTCCAGACCTCGGGCAGTGCAGAAAGGGAAGGGGACACTGAGGGGGAGTAAAATAACAAAAATGATTTTAAAACACCCATCAGACTGATCCAGCATGGCTGGAGCGTCAGTTTTCAGCCATTCAGATGTTGTTGCTTAGTCACTCAGTCATGTCTGACTCTTTTGCAACCCCATGGACTATAGCCCTCCAGGCTTGGGATTTCCCAGGGAAGAATACTGGAGTGAGTTGCCACTTCTTTCTCTAGGGGATCTCCCCAACTCAGAGATCAAACCCACACCTCCTGTATTGGCAGGCAAATTTTTTTTTTTACAACTGAGCAACCAGGAAACCCCAACTGACTACTAGGAAGATTAAAAAAATTTTTTTTTTCAATATTGTTCAGTTTTTTCCCATTAACTAAGCTGGAACCAAGTGCCTGCTGAGATCTGAAAACATTTTGTCTATTATTTTTTCTTAACTTGATGCCAAGGATGAGTTTTGTGTCATAAACTCCCACGTGCAGTGAGGGCCCAGCTTTGGACCTGGTGTGGGTCATCCCCACTGGTCACACTGAGTCTGTGTGAAGCCTGGGGATAGTTGCTATTGTAGAGTCAAGAGATGGAGAACTCGACCTGCAAGGAAAGCCAGGTGTGAGGAGTGGGGAGTGAGTCGGAATTCAATCAGCGCACGTACTGCAACATTCGAAGGCCACAGTCACGTATCTGAAGCCCTGGAAGACAGACAGGTTTCAGAATTTAGAACATTTCCGATTTTAGCAAGGCATAAATGTGATGCGTAAACTAAAAGTCTGATAACATCCCAAAGAGGTCAGAGGCAACCCCTGGGATCAAACGCATCAATATTTCCACAGTCCTGTATCAGCAAAATAGTACATGAGTAGCCACACTAGGGGGATAAATGCAGCCTTGTATCACGTCACAATTGGCCACCAAGGTGGTTATGAACAATCTCTCTGTTTTGGGGGGCTTCTGGATTTTAGATTTATGGATGCATGACTGTGGACTTGGGCCTGGTGCCAGGCGGTGTTCGCTGCCCCGAGGACTGCAGCCCAGGTGCCTGCAGGAGCTGGGGGTCCCTGATGGGGAACGGGAACTCTCTGGGTCACGTCAGATTCAGGTATAAGCCCCACGGGGAGAAGGCAGGATTTGAAAGGGAAGGAAACAAAGCAAAACAATTAAAACTGTGTGCTTAAAAATACGGGGGAGCCTGGTGGGCTGCCTTCTATGGGGTCACACAGAGTCGGACACGACTGAAGTGACTTAGCAGCAGCAGCAGCACAGAAAATCACACAAGGAATAGAGGACTTCCCTGCCCCCCCAGTTCCTGGCAACAATAGGAGGCTCGATGACGACTCTGGTGTCCTGAAGGCCGGGGGCCTCAGCTGTGGTTGGAGGTATCAGTGCCCAGTGGACCAGAAGGAACACAGCTGATGCCACTGGACAGAAGCAGAGCCTGATGGGAGGAGAGCCACTCCTAGTGGCAAGTGTGCAACATGTGTGTCAGGGTGGGGCTGACAGTGCGGCATTGTGAAACAGGAAGTCAGAATGTTTTAAGATCTGAAAGCACTTGCAGTCACTGTCAACAGAATGTGTGTGTGTGTGTGTGTGTGTGTGTGTGTGTGTATTTGCACATTAAAACTCTTGGGAAAAAACTCTTCTTCCACCCACTTAGGTTGAATGGTCAGGACCTGCAAATTAACTGATGACAGACAGCTGAACAGGAGAAAAGACAAGGTTTATTTGCGTGTGCCTGGGGAGCTCTCGGTAATGAGTAACTTGCTCAGTATTCAGAGGTAAAGGCATATATATCAGCTTAAAAGGGCGGGGGGCTTCACTGGGAAAACCTGGCTTCACTACACCCAGTTCTTTTGGGTTTTCCTTGACGCTGCTGGGAATGGTCCGCCTGTCTCCTTCCTAGAATTTGCAGGGAACCCCTTGGAGGTGGGTTGGTGGCAGCTATGTTTTTCGGAAGGCTCTGCTTTGGTCAGATAAGGGAAATTCAGATAAGATTTAAAATATTTTCACTCTAAATCAATTTTTATGCCCAAATCATGTTGCTATATATATATATATAAAATGTACTTAAGATTCTATACCACCTGAGCCACCAAGGAGACCCATACGTATACATACATTTATATGTATATGTGCATATATATATAGATATAGATTCCTACAAAATATATACACATATGATGAAAAGAATATGTGTCTATATTTATGTAGAAAGAAAGATAGGAGAAGAAACAGACATGTTTCTAATAATCAATCACGAGCACATTGATTCTTAAGGATGGGTCACAGCACTTCTGTGCCTTCTGAGTCCATATTAAACCAGCTTCAGTGGCTGTTCTGTATCACTCTTTATTGTTAGGTTTTAAAGCTCCCTCTGTTTTCTTCTCCTGTTCTCCGCTGTTTGCTCTCCTGGGGCTGTAGGATCAGGACAGGGAGAGGGCTGAGGAGGTGGAAGTGTGGCTTGTGTACTGGGGTGCTTTGCCATTTCCTGACTGTTCTGCTCCGAGCTCTTGGGCCCACCAGGAATGTTAGAGGACATTGGTTCTCTGTGGCTCAAGGTCTTTACTCTCTAAGTAGATTTCCCAGGGAATCTCTGAAACACCAGAGGGGCGGGGGCCGCTTTCCCTGGGGCACGTGCTCCACGGCAGCCCACATGAGCAACAGCCAGTGGAAACTGGACTCTGATGTTCACTGGGGTGCTCTAGGCTGGGAAGCAGAGGTCTAGACTTCCTGGGGAAGACCCTCCACAAAGTCTGAAAGCTCTCTACCTCTTCCTGCATTGTGGAGCTCCCCCACCCCAGATTCCCCAGGAGAGCTCCCAGAAATCATTCTGGATTCGTCCAGAAAATAACTTAGTGCTTTTATCTCTCCTTTCACGTATCCTTCAGAATGTAGGGCAGCAAAACTCATCACCCCAAAATGTCTCTTTGGCATGTGGATTACTTCAAGCTGAAAACAATCAAGGCCCAAAAGTCTCAGGAAGAAACTTTGACCTTGCCCCTTATCACCTAAAAGAATTCAGATAGAGGGCACATACCCGGAATAGAGCTATCACCAAAGATGTCATCAGAGAATACAGGCTGGGTCTGGTGGGGGATATCTAGGCAGAGGCTAAATATAAAGATATAAAGGTCAGAGTTCCCTCCATGTCACATCGTCTCTGCCTAGTCTGGTACTTATTAACCCACCATTTACTCATCCACCTCCATGTCAATTGACTGCCTTCCCTTTGAAGTCCCAACCCACTACCCTCAACATTCCTTTTTTATTTTAGCTGAAGATGGTAGTTGAGGGTTTTGTCTATTTTGCAAATGAGATACGTGGGTTTCACCCATGTACGCATGAGTACTAGGTTGCTTTGGTCACATCCAACTCTTTGCTACCCTATATAAACTGTAGCCTGCCAGTCACCTGTCCATGAGATTCTCCAGGCAAGACTACTGGAGTGGGTTGTCATGCCCTTCTCCAGAAGATCCTCCCAACCCAGGGGAAGATGTGGGATCAAACCCACATCTCTTATGTCTCTTGCATTGCGAAGTAGGTTCTTTACCATTAACACCTCCTGGGAAGCCCCTCACCCATGTTTCAGTTCAGTTCAGTCACTCAGTCGTGTCCAACTCTTTGTGACCCCATGGACTGGAGTGTGCCAGGCTTCCCTGTCCATCACCAACTTCCGGAGCTTGCTCAAACTCAAGTCCATTGAGTTGGTGATGCCATCCAACCATCTCATCCTCTGTCATTCCCTTCTCCTCCTGCCTTCAATCTTTCCCAGCATCAGGGTCTTTTCCAATGAGTCAGTTCTTCGCATCAGGTGGCCAAAGTATTGGAGCTTCAGCTTCAGCATCAGTTCTTCCAGTGTACATGTCCTTCACCCTCGGATACGTGTTATTAAATTTTTGTTTGATTTTTCTCCTGTTCGTCTGTCTCATGTCAATTTAATTCTTAGACCAGAAGGATAACCTAGAAGGACAGAGGAAACTTTCTTCCTCCCCAGCAGGGACAGCAGGTGTAGACCACTGCCCTATGCTGTGTCTCATCCCACACCCTTCATCTCATTGCTCAGTGGTCCAGCATTTCCTCATCATCCACGTGGGCCACCCCATTCATTCAGGATTTACCAGCAGAGGGAAAGACCCATCTGGGGGCTGATTTGTTACTAAAGAAAAGGTGAAGCCATTTCTGAAGGAGGGTTGCATTTGAGCAGAGAAAAGCAGCCCAGGTCAAACTTGCAGGCAGTCTCTCACAGAGGTTTTGGTTCTCTGGGTAGGGCCGCTTCAGCTCCTGTTTATCCACGGGGAAGCGTTCTGAATGGATGTCTTGGCTGACGTGGGTCCCTTTGCCCCATGAATAAGGCAATTACTAAACAATGAAGCTATTGCATAAGGAGTGAGGAGCTGGCTGGAGCCAACCAATCTTGTCCTCTAGGTTTACAGAGCTATAATTATCCCAAGCTTTAAGAAACAATGGTTATCTGCTGAAAGGGAACATCTGGGGAGGAACCAAGCTGCCCCGATGAAATGAATGAGGCACATCCCATGGACTGCATGAGTCCACATTAATGGGGTGGCGGGTTTTTCCGGTGTCACTCAAGTTAACAAATGTGCTGAAAGGTTTAAGCAGAACAAATGCACAGGGCGGGGGAAAATCAGATCAAGAAGAGAGATCTGTTTTATAAGATCAACAGCAAATTGGCCAGAGGAAGCATCCTGGGTTGTGAATGCTCATCAAGAGAAGTCAATGCTTTATGAGGTTTTTCCCATATGAGAATAAAAGCTTTTTCTAGTGGGCCTTTCATTTAAAAATGAACTCTTGTAACCTCCAGGGGCCCCTGTGTGGAGGAGCGGCTGGGGTGGGCGGAGTTAGTGGGGAGCTCTGCGTGGCCTGGTGATCTGAGATGGTGCCCAGCACTGGGACACAGCATACATTTTAGAGGAAATTGGTTGTTAAGGAGAGAAGGGAGCCTCTTTCCTAAAAATAGACTTGTTGGCCCAGATAGTAGCATTGGACTCTAATTTGAGAAGGAAGGATGCAGGATGTTCCCTTCCGCAATGATTTGGCCCCAGACTGAGTCCAGTCCACCCGCTTAGGACTCTGGAGCCCTTTTTCAAGATCTACAATGTCAATATAGGTTTCTACCCCACATCTTCCCTGTATTGGGGGCAATTCTTTCAGATAAAAAACGGAAAGAACAGTTGTGAGAATAACAACAAAAACAGACTGGAAGCAATCTCATTCAGAGTCTCCTACCCAGGGGAACGGACTTCCCAGGTGGCGCTAGTGGTAAAGAACCCTCCTGCCAATGCAAGAGATTGGCAGGGTTTGATAGTTGGGTCGGAAAAATCTCCTAGGGTAGGAAGCAGCAACCCACTCCAGTATTCTTGCCTGGAGAATCCCATAAACAGTGGAGCCTAGTGGGCTACAGTCCATGGGATCCCAAAGGATTGGGCATGACTGAGCGACTCAGCAATCGATCGAATACCATCTGAGCCAGTCCTGGGCCGTTTGCCTCTGAGCTGTCACCTGCCTTTTCTCCTCTGCCTCCAGGACTGGCTTGTTTTAAGTTCTCCTTTTAAAGGAGATCAACATGTGCAATACTTTTTCTGTCCGTGAAAGACATCTTTAGACTTCTTGGACCCTGACACACATTTTTTGCCCTATCAAAGACACTCATCCACGTACCTCTTCCCCAAATCTCCTTATCACCAATTTTCCCATCATATTCCTTCCAAGTCCATGCCCATCCAGCCAAACTATTGGCCACTGCCCATGAATCAGGATATAGTCATACAGTCACACATCTGATCATTTCTCCTTCTAAGCAAAGAAAACAACCCAGGGGCACCGCTCACACTTCTGCCCACTGAGAGGATTCCCCTTCACCACTGTCCTTCAGGGATGTTCCAGAAAGAAGGGCTGTGGCGCTGCAGCTGTTCACTCTGGGCTGGTGCCTGCATACCGTGCAAAACCCTCAGCAAACTAGACTCGAATCACTTCCTGTAGGAGAGAGAAGGCAGTGGAGCAGAAGGGAGAGACGACTGGCATTTTGACCATTTCTTCATGTAACTTACTCTTGCCTTGAGTATTGAAAATAGAAATCAGTAGCATTTTTTTTTACTTAAAAATTGTAATGAAGTATGTTGTACATTCATAAAAGTGTACACATAATTAGGGTTTCAGATGAGTGAATTATTCCAAATATAATCAGACTAGAGAGTCAGTTCCCAGAACCGATTCAGAAAACTCATCCTTACACTTCTATTCCACTCTCACCGTTGTGGTGGTGGTTGTATACAACAGACACTTAACACACTTAATGCCACTGAACTGTACGCTTGGAGATAGTTAAAATGGTAAGTTTCATGTTATGTATATTTTACCACAATAAAAAACATACTTACAAGAAAGAAAAAGGAAAGGAAATAGCCCAGGCTTAATGAAGGCAGGAAAGTGGCAGAAAGGACTTGAATGCAGAGTTTAAATCAACAGATCAAGTGCTGATCAGTTTGATGAATGGATGATAATAAAAACTCAGGGTTTTAGGGTTTAAGAAAGGAAGCGTGAGTCTAAGTTTCTCTACTTTTAGTTTTATTTTAATCTTTCTTCCTCTTCTCCCTCTCCTTTCAATAGTCTGATTTCTTCCAGGCAGGACTTAGTCAAAAGTCTTCAACTTTTGGACCTATGATTCTATGCTAATTTGCACTTTAACGTTTGTAATGTAATTTTCTCCTTGGTAAAATTAAAATAACCCACTCCAGTACTCTTGCCTGGAGAATCCCATGGATGGAGGAGCCTGGAAGGCTGCAGTCCATGGGGTCGCTGAGGGTCAGACATGACTGAGCGACTTCACTTTCACTTTTCACTTTCCTGCATTGGAGAAGGAAATGGCAACCCACTCCAGTGTTCTTGCCTGGAGAATCCCAGGGACGGTGGAGCCTGGTGGGCTGCCGTCTATGGGGTCGCACAGAGTTGGACACGACTGAAGCGACTTAGCAGCAGCAGCAGCAGCAAAATTAAAATAAAGATTAAATATTAACCTACTTCTACAGGTATAATTATAGGGAATAACATACATGAGTCTCAGAGATTTTGCTAATATACCTTCTAATGTAAATTCTAAACCGGGCCAAAGAATTAGCTTCATGACATGCCTATAGGGTTGAGATTTAGACTTCCTTCACTTCTCTGCTCCCATCTCTCCAAGCATCTTTTGCATACTTTTCCAGGAATCATAGAAGTTACCCTAGGTGATTATTAGAAATCCCACAGCCATCAGTACTTGCTATTCTTCTTTTTGCTGTCTTTCTGGGGCTCCATATAAGTGGCTGGAAGGAGTAAGGGGACCATTGGCAATTGAAATGCTCTGATCTTTTTCTTCTGACACCCAAGAATCTGCAAAGTTCCAGTTTTCCCAGCTTCATGTTAGGTATACTTTCCATCTTATGTATAATTGTTCCCAAATGCTTGGGGGTTGAAATATGATTTTCCCATCTTGAGAATCTATTAAAAAGAAAGAGATTCTTCATTCCTCTCCCCCACCTCCTCCAGGCATTGCAGATGGCAATTAGCACCCTGCACAGCCCCTCCCCGTAACATCATCAATTTTTTGCCTGAATTGCATCTACTTCACAGCTCAAGACATGCCAAATCACACACGTGCTAAGTACTTGTTGCTAGCAACGAATCCATCTTCCTAAGTGGCCAAGCATGGGCTATATTTGGAATGTCAGAGCACCTCACTCCACCCTGGCCCACTTCCTTTAGCTGAGACATCTCCAAGTCTTAAAGTAAGCTTATCTACATTTCTGGGTTCTGTTTCTCAAAAGAGATATTCTGGACCAACTCTGCAAAATACAGTGACACAAAGACAGGGAAATGACCAGATTCTTTCCCGTGAACTCCTTTTTCCTCTGTAAAAATGAATATTATTAGTAATGACAGAGGATGAGATGGTTGGATGGCATCACTGACTCAACTGACATGAGTTTGAGCAAATTCTGGGAGATGGTAAAGGGCAGGGAAACCTGGCATGCTGCAGCCCATGGGGTTGCAAAGAGTCAAACACTACTTAGCGACTGAACAACGGCAACAGCCTTACGGGAACAGCTGGAACATTTGCTGAGATCGTCGAAATATTAAAAATTGTCAGGGTTTTGACAACTGACAGTCAGGCAACGGTCAATCTGGCACATGGTC
Organism: Capra hircus; assembly: GCF_001704415.2. Taxonomy (NCBI): domain Eukaryota; kingdom Metazoa; phylum Chordata; class Mammalia; order Artiodactyla; family Bovidae; genus Capra; species Capra hircus. Next base: position 7,947,243 of record NC_030830.1, on the reverse strand, counting down.
TGTGCTCCATACTTATGTACCGCCAGGTGGTTCTACTCCTGTTTCACCCTCTCTCTTTTTTTGATTGAAGTAAAATTAACCATTTCAAAATGAACACTTCAGTGTCATCTCATAATTTCACAGGCTGTACAATCACATTTCTATCAAGTTCCAAAACATTTTTATCTCTTCCTCCAAAGAAAACTCCGAACCCCTTAAACAGTAACTCCCCATCCTTCTCGCTCCTCCTGAGCCCTTGCAAGCAACAACTTACTTTCTGTCTCCATGGATTTACCAATTTCTGAATATTTCATATAAATGAAATCATGCAGTATAGGTTTTTTTTTTTTTTTTGTCTGACTTCTTTCCCTTAGCATAATGCTTTCAAGGTTCATCCATGTTGTAGCGTGGATTAGTACCTTATTCTTTTTTCCGGTTGAAGAATATTCTGTTGTATGGACTACCACAACTTGTTCTTTGAATTACTGATGGAGATTTGGGTTGCTTCCACCTTTTGGCTTTTGTGAATGTTGCCGCTACACACATGCATCTACATGTATTCTGTTCAAGAGCGTGTTTTCAGTTCTGATGACTATATACCTAGAAATGGAATTGCTGCTTGTTGTTTAGTCACTAAAGTCATGTCTGAACTCTTTGTGAACCATGGATTATAGCCCGCCAGCCTCCTCTGTCCATGAGATTTCCCAAGCAAGAATACTGGAGTGGGTTGCCATTTCTTTCTCCAGGGGATCTTCCTGACCCAAAGATTGAACCGGAGGCTCCTGCATTGCAGGCAGATTCTTTACCACTGAGCCACCTGGGAAGTGGAATTGCTACTTGCTGTCTCTTTAATCTCTATTTCTCCTCTTAATGATCTCATGTCTGTGGGATCTATAACGGTGTCCTATTTTAAAATCCCTCATCTTGCTTATTCTTGATGTTTTAACAATAATTTAAAAATGTTACTAGTGTTTTAATGAACCAATCTCTAATTTTGTGGCTTTATCTATTCATACATTTGAATTTATGTTAATTATTACCTTCTCTTTGGGTTCATTGGCTGTTCTTTTTGCAACGTCTGGACAGGGCTGCTAAGCAGACCCTGTTGGGGCTCCACTCATATGCCCCCTTGCCTTTCTTATGCTCACCAGCCTGACTTACAAGAGCCAATATCTGATTCTCTGTCAGGGGGCTGCCATCAAGCTGCTGGAACCCTCGTTGTGGATACAGTACTCTGCCCCTTCACAACACAGTGCGTTACCAGACTTAAGATTTCTTTACAAAGTGTGTGCATGTGTGCTAAGTCGCTTCAGTCGTGTCCAGCTCTTTGTGACAGTGTGAACTGTAGCCCAGCAGGCTCCTCTGTCCATGGGGATTCTCCAGGCATGAATATTGGAGTGGGTTGCCATGCCCTCCTCCAGGGGATCTTCCTGACCAAAGGATCAAAGCCCATCTCTCGTGTCTCCCGCATTGGCAGGCAGGTTCTTTCCCACTAGCACCACCTGGGAAGGCTGGTGGTACCTTCACAAAGCGGTAGGTGTGAAACAGTATCTTGTGGTTTTGTGTTTGCCTGACTAATAGTCAATGTTGGTAAAGTGAGTTGGTCAAGACATCAGATATCTATTTAAGGAACAAGGTTGAACTTAAGAATGAGCTTTATCAGGGGTCAGAAAACTTTTTGTAAGATTTTTTTTTTCCCTTTGCTGGGCATATGGTCTCTATTGCAACTACTCAGCTCTGATTGTGTAGTGCAAAATCATCCTTTGTCAATACAGTGTGATTTTGTTCCAATGCAACTACTTATGGACACTAAAATGTAAATTTGATATCATTTTCATGTCACAAAATATTATTCTTCTTTTGATTTTTTTCCCCCAACAATTTAAAAATGTAAAAATCGTTCTCTACTCATAGGCATATAAAAATGGACAAGGGGCCATTTGGCTCCAGGGGCCCCAGGCTTGTTGACCCCTGATCTATACCAGCTTGACCCAAAAGACTAAGAATACAATGGAAGACATCCACTTCCTGTTAAAGCCACTCTCCTTGCCATCAACACTGAGGGTTAAGATCCTTCCTGGATCATTCAAACCTCTTTCTTCTACTTCTGTACCTTATGAGGATCTTCTTAGTTATGTTTCATGATCATATCTGGGTCCAGTGGCCCCAAAAGATTCATTCTGCATTCTGACTGCATAGCTGCTTCACACAGCAAAGACCAAAGGCACAACCCTCACAGTCTCTGGATTACCAGACCCAAGTCTCCCATCAGTGGTTCAAGAACCCCCATATTACCCATCATCTGAATTCACCTGCGGAAGCGCTTTACAAAATGCTTTGTCCAGAACAGTGAATACTGGGTACCATCTTGTGTAAGAGCAAAGAAAACTCAGTAACGACAATGAATCTTTCATCAGAAAAAAAGGGAAAGTTGAAAGGCCATGAGATTCTTCTTTGGTGGGTTGTCATATGTTGAAAGGGATGAAGTGGTTCTAGGAGTCAAAACAGAGGCCTGGGAACATCTGAGAAGATTGTGAGCAAGTCGCCAGGGCTCATTTTGGACACATGTGTGTTATGCGAATATTACACAAGATCTGGCTTTTCCGAGGGATCTGACTTTGCAAAGCTGATATAATGGTGCCTCGATGTCGCTATACTTGAGTTTCACCGAAATGCTCTGAAGTCTATTCGATGTATAATTGGACATTTGCTACTGTCTCATTTTGGTCAAGTGCAAAACCACATGCAGGTCAAATGAGTCTAGTTTCTTCCAAGCCTGGAACGCCCTCCACCCTCTACCCACTCAAGTATGGTGACTCAGATGAGTGCTGTGTGCTGCCCTAGCCTCATTTCTCGATGGCTGGAACTACTATTCTCTCCCGGAACGGTTTTGTTTGAGTGCAATATATTTCCTGGTACTGTCAACTCAGGGCATTGCAGAATATAAATCCGGTGCTGTACTCTCCCAAAGGCTGAGCAGAACCTTCTTTCTGTGAACGTTTTCAGTAGTTTGCTTTCAAGGTGAGGAAGTAGGAAGTACAAGGGGGACAGGCATCAAGGCAGATTTTTTTCCTTCTGCCTTTACTTTTGTTAGGGGGGAACATTTCTACCGAGGAATACAGTTTCCTCTCATTTTACCTGATCCAGAGAAGCTCTGGAACTTCTGTTACCGATTCTTTATCCGTAATTTATGTTCGTAACACAGGACCTGGTGATAGAAGTTATTGATGAAAACAGAAACTAGTGGCTTTCTTAAAGGAGGGGGCAGAGGCTCTTAAGAGAGTTGTGTCAGAGTCAGAGAAGCATTTCTCTGTCTAAAGCTTCCAGTGGCCTTTTCCTTTCCTTTGCATCTGAGTTATCGCCACACTTACTGGCTACTGTTCCTGAAAGAAAGAGTGAAAGAGGAGGAAGATGCTTAAGGGTTTCTGTGATGTCAAAGTGGATCTAGGTATTAAAGTCTTCTTCCCATTCGTGTTTGATCCTAATTCACATTGTTTAGTGATAAGTAATTTCAGGTTTCAGTAACCCACTCTAGCATATAGTGCCAAGGAAATAGGAGAAATAATTCCTGTAGTAATTACCATAGTGGTATTTCTAAACTTCCTGCACCCCAATATCTGTGGCGAGATAGAGCTGGACAAATATTTGAAGCCTCGAAGTGAATAAGAAAAACCCATTTGTCCATGAAATATTTATTGAACAACTACTATTTTAAAGGATACTGGCTTAGCACTCTGAGGGATGAATCCACAAATTAGAGGGAAGAGATAATATTAATTATTAATATTATTATTTATATATTTATTATTTATTTTGTTTATTAACAGAAACTATGGTAACTGATTGGATAAGAATTGAAGAAGGGGAGGCAAGCATTCTGTGTCTCAGGCAATTCCAAAGGCAGACAGAACCTACTGATCAATGCCAAAGACATTTGCTCTCCCTCCAGTTTACCCCCACTGCGGTTCTACTTTGCCACTTAGACACTCCAGTTTCACTCGCATTTCAGAGAGGAGATCAAAACTGATTCTTTGCGAGGTCCAAAAATGGGAATGTGTATGCTAGTCCAATCCCTTGCTTAGGGAAATGACCTGCTTTTCCCCATGTTAAGGTTAAATATTTCCTATGGTTCCGATGGGGCTATAATTAACACTTCCTGAAAAGTAGAAGTCTAAGAGCATGTGTATATGTGTGTGCGTGTGTTTGTGTATATATGGGTTGAGTGTAAGAAATTTGTTTCTAGGAGTAAATGGCTAGATATCTTTTTTAAATGTACTAATTTCCACATTTGCTACATTCTGAGTGAATCCGTAAACTAGTTTGCCTCAGAGTTGATTTTCCTCATTGCTATCAATTTTCTGCTCTGGAAGGTTTCAAAGATAAGAGCTTTTGAAACTAACACACTAACTAGCAACAAGAATAATCTTTTATTTGGAAAATGGAACAATGAGGAAGCTATTTGCATCAGAAATGACTCCATCATTAAAATATTCCGCGCCTAACCCATTTGCAGTGGAAGCTTTTTGCATGGCTTTGTTTTATGCGGGGGCATCTCCTACCATGTGGTTTGGCCATCTGCAAATAGTTATGGAGTCACCATCTTTGAGGATAGCTGAGCTGGTGAAACCTAGGGGAATCACAAGAATCAACTCAACTCCATTTACTTGGATATGTTTCACAGGGAACCCTTCGTATCAACTGAGTCTCTCCCATCCAGATATCCATGGGAAGTTCACATAACCTCATTTCCCTCTGTGATTGTTACTGAGTTAAGCACAAGACAGAAATATTCTTAGAAGATATATGGCTTCCTCTTCATCAGAGCTGGCCTAGAGTGGAGCAACAGAGCCCCTGGGGACAAAGCAAGACACTCGTGAACTCTGGCCACCGTAAGACAAACAATGGGGACCTTATTCTTAATTTAGTTTCTAAGCAAAGGTTTTCCTGGTGACCTCGATTTTCAGGAGCAATCACAATGCTGCCCTGATGGATTAGCAACTTGCCATCATACCGGAGTTCCCACTTGCCTCCCATTTTCTTTCAGGAGATCTGGATTTTTTTTTTTCTAATTACATATTTCTTCCCTAATTCTACACAACAGTAAAAATAAATATAACTTCTATCCTCTTAAAAACCTGGTAACCATTCAGCTGGAAGAAGGGCTACTGTTTGGCATAGATAAAAATAGTCTCCATGGTGACCTGCCTAGAAATAATCTGAACTTGAATTTATAGTGAAGATGACCCAAGGTCTCTCATGCTTAGGAAACCATCAAGCTGTGATGGCGTCTAGCCGGATGCAGCTACTGTATTGCACTGGGGCTTAGGAGCCCTGAGGGATCCACATGGTTTATCTGGGTTGAGAGATCTCACCCAAAGTGCACAGTACCAACTTTCCCCATCAGTGAAACCTTCACTGCATCATCCCTACTGCCCCATCTTGTGAAGTGAGGAAAGCTCTCTCATCAGAGAAATGGAAAAGAGGGAAGAAGGAGGAGTATGCAGGATAGAAAGGAAGGGGAAGGTGGTTTCCATAGAGACCTAGCCTTCCTGGTGCCCTCATCCTCTGATGGTCTGGAAGAGCAGCCTCTGAGAGCCACTAGTCTGATTCCCCAGCTGCCTATAGAAGCCCTAGGGGCACTGAGACATCAGCTCTTCTTCCACTGAAAAATCGCCCATGGAGAACAGTGTGTAAGCTTTGCATATATCACACCATCTTTCAGTGGGGCCAATAGAGCCAGTTTTGTTTTGTTATTGAAATGCATCTCTGTTTCTTGAGCATCAGATGAAGTAGTTGGCTTTAGGGGCCATGTTAAGTAAGAGCTGTGGTTGCTGTGACTGTTGGCTTTTCCAAAAATATGGTTGAGTACGTATAAGTTGAATGTGAGTGTGATATGTCTCCACTATGATGCAGAAAGGGGTGAAAGTGAAAAGTGTTAATCGCCCAGTTGTGTCCGACTCTTTGCGACCCCATGGACTATAGCCCACCAGGCTCCTCTGTCCATGGAATTCTCTAGGGAATAATACTGGAGCGAGTTACCATTCCCTTCTCCAGGAGATCTTCCTGACCCAGGGATTAAAGCCAGGTCTTCTGCATTGCAGGCAGATTCTTTACCACAGAGAGGTATGAGGCTATTCTAAATTTGATATGGTCCTAAGATGAGCCAATAGGCAGAATGACATTCCTGTCCTTCCCCAGGAATTGCCTGATATTCATTCTATGTTAAGTTGTTTGATTTCAAAGATCTACTGGCTTACTCATGGCTCCTCTGTATTTTTCTTACCCAAATACCGTCCTACACTACTTATTTGCCCAGGAGAGGTCAACATTTGAGGACCTAGTACATCAGGTCAGGCTTGGATTTCAGTTACAACTCCGACGTCTTCTGTGAGCACTTTGTATCACAGAGAAAGAGTCTGGAGGACAGGACACAGAGAGCTCAGAGAGGTTTCCACTGACATTTACTCAGATTTTATGTGAAAATATTCTCCCCAGTTCCCACTTATATCCATTTAAAACACAGACATCCACAGAGATGAGCACTATTTTGACTGTTTGCTGCTACATGCAGAAGGGAGGCAGTAAGGCCAATTTTGTTTTTTGCCTCTTCATTTCTCCGCCGCCCCCCCCCCCCCCCATTTTTTTGGCCAAATAGTGAGGCATGTGGGATCTTAGTTCCCCAGACAGGAATTGAGCCTGTGCCTTCTGCAGTGGAGGAGCAGTGTCTTAACCCCTGGCCTGCCAGGGAACTCCCAGCAAGGCCAATTTATATCCCACCTCCCACCCAATTTGAAGTGGCATGGTATAGGCTAGAGGGGAAAAAAATGCATGTGTGCACATACTGAGTTGCTTCAGTCATGTCCGACTCTGTGCAACCCCATGGACTGTAGCTCACCAGGCTCCTCTGTCCATGGGATTCTCCAGGCAAGAATACTAGGGTGGGTTGCCATGCCCTCCTCCAGGGGATTTTCCCAACTCAGGGATCTCCTGCATTGGCAAGTATAATAGAACTGTGTTTTGCATATTGGGATCTGTCAATACATGTTCATTGAAATGAATTCGATAAAAGTAAATGCCTAAAATATTTGTCGTGTGCTAACATGCTTAGAAGTGGATTTTTATTTCATTTTCCCTGTCATCTTGCAACATTTCCAAATATTAACTGATATTTTGCATAACTCCGAAATATATTTATAGTAGTATAAGGTGGTATTGTAATTGAAAAGATTGTCACAATTTTCTGATCAATTACAAGGCTGATATAATTGTTGAACCTTACTTTTGAATGAAAGATTAAATACAGATGGGTGACAAAATCAAACTTGGAGGTGGAGATTGTTTTGCCCAGTCCAGATCCTGTTTTCAATCAAGATTTGGGATATTGTTTCAGGGAATTCCCAACCAAGATAGTATGAAATAAAAGCCAGATGAGTGAAGCAAATAAAGAGCGATGGGAAAGCAAAAGAAGAGATGGTCACGTGAGAAAGTTCTGAGAAAATTTTCACAGAGAAGATAACATGGGAGCAAAGGGCATGGGTCTTACTGGCTTAGTCTCACTTGGTACCTAGAGCCAAGCTACACAATCAGTAGGTTCTCAATGAGAAGACTGTAAAGTTATAATAGAAGGAAAGAGGGGGAGATAAGGACCAAAGTTTTAATCTTAGAACAATCACAATTTTTATTATGGAAAGTGCAAGTTGAATTGAACTTACACTTAATTTTAAACGAATTAAAATCATGCAAAATTAAAAACTTAGCTCCTCCGTTCAGATAGCCCGTTTCAAGTGTTCAACAGCCACGTGTTAGCTCGTGGCTACTTAGGGCCGTGGAGATGTGGACACTTCGGTACAGCACTGCTGAGGTAGTCTACTCATAGTACAAAGTGGTTGTCCCTGGCTTCACTCTAGAGACTAAGAAAGATGATGTCCGGTGAATAAAGGACTAGTTTAGTTGGCCTTCTTGTCCACTGAAGGAGGAGAGACTGTGATAAGCCAGGAGGTATTTGATGAAGTGAAGAAATGGCAGCCATAGAGGTCATTCCCCTCTTCCATGTGATGAGAGTGGGGTAAAGACTGAGCTTCTGAACTCCATGGCCTCAGGAGTGAGCTGCCTAGAACATCCTCTCTCGAGGGAGTGCTCTGCAAGCCATAGTTGGCTCCCACTCTCCTTCTGGCCCACGCCTTCCCATTTCTCAGGCGGCCCAACTGCCAAGGTGGTTGGCAGTGCCCAGGTGCGATGCAGGTAGCTGCACTTCCCCTCTGTGTGCATTCTGCCAGCCTCCTCTCAGTACACTTTACATCCATCTGCTCCTCTCGCCCTCCCATGTCACAGAGTTAGGTGTTGTTTTGTTCCCTGGAGGAAGCCCATATTGTTCTATTCCTACCAGAGAAGAAACAAATCAAGAGCAACAAGGAAAAATATGGAGTGTAAGCATGTGTTTCTAGGTCATCAACATGCAAGGAAACGTGCATGAAAATGAGTGTTAATTTTCTGCATGATTCCGTGTTTGCGAGACTATCAAGTCATTTCCCATAGGCAGCCCCACAGCCATCACATGGTAATGAATTTCTATTACCACCATGTAAGATGGTTGAACCAGAAAACTAATGATCAAAGAAATGAACAAAATACTAACAAAGGTGATAACAATACTGATGTTTTAATAATTAACTGGCATTTACAATGGGGGTCAATTGGGTATTATAGTTATTTGGAGGCAGTTAATACATGTCTGATTTTCTCATTTTAACATTTGTGGTTTCACCTGCCTTAATTTTTTTAAAGGCAAAAATTCTCAATGAAAATAGACCTAGCGTAATGATCAAAATAGAAACAAATTGTATGGTTAAGTAGTTGTGCTTTTATTTATGTTTTTCTCCTTAGGCTTCAGAAGTCTTTTAAAATTACTCTGGACTATTCTGCAGAAATTAAAATAGAGACTCTAGCTTTTTGGAATTTGTGTTCAGTATTAAATCATATTCTTTGTTACCAATTTTCTCATTCATACATATGTACCTTTTGACTTTGCTTTAGTTATCTGTAAAACTCAGGTCAGACCTATGCTTTAACATGGACTAAACCATTTGAAAACAAGACCATTTAAAAGATAAATAGATATTTCAAAAATTCATTTTATCCTTTTTGCCTGTGTGTTAGTTGTTCAATCATGTCCGATTCTTTGTGACCCCATGGAGTGCAGACCACCAGGCTCTTCTGTCCAGGGGATTTTCCAAGCAAGAATAGTGGAGTAGGTTGCCATTTCCTTTTCCAAGGGAAATTTCCAATCCAGGGATTGAACCCATGTTTCCTACACTGGCAGGTGGATTCTTTACCACTGAGCCACCTGGGAATCCCTTATCGTTTTGTTAAAAATTACTATTATTTCTTTCTCAGTTTTTCTTTCTCTCAGTTATCACCAGTTATATTTTAATATCAGATTGGATGGAAAATTGACCTGCTTTTTACAAGGTAAAAGTGCATGATGAATTTAAAACATCCAAAAGAGAATTCTGAAAATCGTAAATAGTTTAATGTTTGGTTAGCAATTTTTCTTGACAAGTCGCCTCTGTTCATGCTTATTTTCTTTAATGGAGTGTTGTTAGTTATCTCATTTTAGGTAAATATCCTCTAGCAGGTTTCAGCCAGAACAAATATTTACAGTTAAACCCTCAACTCCAGAAAATGGCTTTGTGTGTATGCTGGAGGAGGGGTAGGGATTAAATGGAAAGGCTGACTTTGTCTTGGCTTTTAGACAAGCCACCACAATAAATCACTCCAAGACACTCCAACGGATGTGTGTTGGAGGAATGCTCACCTCCAGGAAGCTAAGGCATAGGGTTAAGAGGCTTCGCGGGCTGATCCCACGTAACTAATGGGCACATGTTTCACAGACAGAAGGGCCAAGCCTTAGTCATCGTGGTAAGTCTGTAGTGACAGACGTTTGTTCTATATTTGTGAATGACCTGATTTGGCATGCATGCAGCTCGTTCTACTGACAATAATGGGAACATGGTGTGAGGGAGAGAGGCAAGAAAGGAGGAGGGACTGGGGCAGGCAGCGAGGTTGAGGGAGGAGGGAGACCCAGGCACAAGGAGGGGGAGAAGGGGAAAGGAACTCTAAGCAGCTGAAGATCATGAGCATCTAAACACGACTCTAAGGAAACCTGCCCTTAGTGGACGGTTCTTTAAATTTGGGAGCAAGCCTTACATCCATTGCTAATAGATTTGAGGAGGATCACCTTCCCTTCCTCGTGCTCCCTCTGTCTTCTCTCACTCCTCTCCCCTCCAGTCTCTGGGGAAGACAGATATTCAGACAGCTGTCAGATGGTGGCAATGGGATGCTTCTGCCTCCAGGAGTCCCTCATAATTTGCAAAACATGCCTGGCCCTCCACCCTTTGCTGCGGTCCTCCAACCTCTCCAGGTAGGAAGGAAACTGGCCCCAAGTGATGGAAAGAACAAAGGGCTGCCCACATATATATATATATTTTTACTTGGAGTATAATTGCTTTCCAACGTTGTGTTAGTTTCTGCTTACAATGAAGTGAACCAGCTGTATGTATACATATATCGCCCCCTCCTTGAACCTCCTACCCTGCACCTCTATCCCACCTCTCTAGGTCATCACAGAGCACCAAGCTGACTCTCCTGTGCTTCGCAACTGGTCTCCACTAGCTAGCTGTTTTATACGCGGTAGTGTATATATGTCTATCCTAATCTCCCAGTTCAGCCCACCCTCCCCTAATCCCTCCCCTGTGTCCACATATACAATGGAATATTATTCAACCATAAAAGGAACCAAATTAGGTCATTTATAGAGATGTGGATGAACCTAGAGTCTGTCATACAGAGTGAAGTAAGAAAGAGGAAAATAAATACATTAATGCACATATGTGCAATCTAGAAAAATGCCTATCATTATTGACATCTGCCCCGGCCAGGTAACGCAAGTGCTACCCTCTCCCTTCATCCTCGAACACAGCACTCACTCTCATCTGAGACCATCTTATGATTTCTTCATAGCTGTTCAATTAACTGGCTAGGACCCCAGCTCCATGCAAAGAGAAGCACAGTCTTGCCTAACTCACCACTTCTTTAGTGAAAAGTATGTTTGTTCTTGATCTTGTTTATATTCTCATTGTAAAACAAATGCTTCAGGAGTATTCAGTGAATCTATCGAGCTAGTTTTCTACATTGAGTCCTTTCAGTTTGCAAGCAGTAGAGACACAGTGGGGTCGCACCCCCTCACAGTGGGGTTGCACAGTGGGGGGCATTTATAAGCGATACACAAGCAAGCAAGGGCTCAGGCAGCTCTTCTAGAGGTTCCCCTGGGATATGGAGCATGGCTCTCACTATTTGGGGTCCAGTCAGAGCTTTATGCTGAAGAAGGACATGGCAACCCACTCCATATTCTTGCCTGGAGAATGCCACGGATAGAGGAGCCTGGCGGGCTACAGTCCATGGAGTCGCAGAGAGTCAGACACGACTAGGGGACTGGAGAAACAGAGCTCTAAGACCTGCTAGTAGCCCTGACGACACAGCGTCTGTCTGCTCACTTCTGCTCAGATCAAGTCGCCCTCGTGCTCTGCTCCAGGCCCCTGTTCTGGGCTCTCCAGCATCATCCAGTCTCTGTGAGTTCTGAAGTCAGAATTCCTCCAGAAAGGGTTTGATTGATTTGTCTAATCACTATCCAGTATCAGGAGCCCCTTTGGGGAAAAACTGCCTTAAAACTAGCGCTCAGAGCTTCCTTACCAGGGGGATACAGCAGAAGCAATTGTACAGCTTTTTCAACCTGCGTCTCCTGCTTTGGCAGGTGGATTTTTAACCACTGAGCCACCAGGAAAGCCCCATGTAGATGGGTGGCCCTGGGCAAGTCATAAAAATTTCTTGAACTTCATTTTATTCCTCTGTAAAATAGAAACAATAATAAGTACCTGGATTTTAAATGATATATTCTATGATAAATCCAGGGGTCATCAACAGGGCAGGGGAATTTAATACAAATTAGCAAGGCTGTGGAATCCCAAGGTGGCTGGCTCCTGTCTGTTGCCTATCAATACAAACACTGGATGAAGACCATTCTCCCCATTTCTGCTTTGCTGAAGGGGAACTCCTCTCTCTATTTTTTTTAAGCAGGAAGCAGCTCTTGACAGCTCTGGCAAAATATCAAGTACTTTGTAAATTATAAAGAACCATTAAAATGCTTAAGATTAAGTACAAATGAGATAGTTCCATCACACAACTTATATAAGATATATTCCTGGGATGAAGGGCTCCAGGTACCCTCATCCAGCCATAGAGAGTGGAGGTGATATTTTTTTTCAAGTTCTCTCTGGGGTAGTCCCACCCGACAAGCTTCCTGAACCATGCCTTTTCTTGCCCAAAATATGTCCTTTCTGTCCCAGAACCCTTCCTTTAGTTATGAGCAAATACAAGACAGGAGTAAGCAGCCTGTGTTGTGGACACTTGCTGGTCAAAAAGCAGCAGGGAGCTAAGAACAGAAGGTTATCAGGGCCCTCGGCCCTGATGTAACTGGATGGTAAATTCAGGGGCAACAACGGAAGCCCACCCCTGCTCCCTGAGCACTCGAGGTGGTAGCTGGGCTTTCTCAGAAGGACTCGTGAAAGAGACTCTAGCGCAACCCCCTTACTTGGGAAGAAGGGCTTCTCCATGAGCAACCTCAGTTTTCAGGTTTCTAACGGGCTGGAGTTTTCCAAGCGTCAGAGGTCCACGTAGAGGTCCATCAAGACACAGGTCCACGTAGACTGGTGTCCTGGCTCTATTCGTCTCTCCTTCCTTGCACAATTCAATCAGATCACCTGTTTGCAGATTCGAGTCACCACGTGGCCGGCCCCTGTCTGTCATTTCCTCTCCCTGCCACCCGCTCACACCCTCTCACCACTTGGGAGCTAAGTGAATACGGTTTTCCAAATATAGTTTTGCAGCCAGTGTGTTAGGCCTTCTAATGAGCCACGGTAATTGCTTCTGCTATTTTCCAAAATGGAAATCAACCTCGGAAGAGCAGCTGGTTTGTGGTAAAGCTCTCCTCCCTTGATTCCATCCCCCCTTCCTTCCAGTCAGTCAAGCTCCAGCCTTGACTGCTTCATCCGTGAGCAGGGCCTGAGGGACCCACAGGAGGAATGTGCTGATGGTGGGGAAACAGAATAAGCAAGCTATTGTGTCTTTATTCCATTGGGGAGAGGCAAGGAGGAAGGGGGAGAGCTCGGCTTTTACTTTTGATTTCTAAGATACCCTGTTCTGGGTTGTGCTTTTCAATGTATCTGAAAAGATAACCAGGTTCTTCGATGACAGAGCAATGATGTCCTTGCCTCCCTCTTTTCAGAATTGCTCCAAAACAGCAAAGAGAACAAGAAACAAAAACACAGGCCCTGTATTCTTCAAGGGCAGGAGACATCTGTAATCTGGAACCACAATATATATGGAGATGAGAAACAGATGGAGGAATGGTAAGGTGTTTAGCAGATCTATGGAAAGTCGAACCTGAAAGCCCGGTGGGGGTTACCATTGCTAATCAAGCCCATTCTCTCTGCAGAACAGAGGGACATCCTGGGCATGGGGTCCACGAAGGCAGTGGCTGGGAGTGAGCATGGCCCTGAAGGCTGTCCTTGCAGCAGAAACGTAATAATACTAGTTACCATCGTGGTGTGCTTGTTGGTACCTGGCTCTTCACATTCTCTCTTGCAGTCCTCATGAGAGCAAAAGGTATTCATCTTCCCATTTTACAGATGCAAAAACTAAGGCTCAGGAGGGTAAAATCATTTGTCCCAGACAACAGAGAGAAAGATACTAAACCAACGTAGCCTTAATTCTGAAGCCTCACCACCAAATCCCACCAGTCGGGGCTATCATCAGCCCCAGAAAAGGGAACTGAAGGTACCAGAGTGTCTGGTCAGGCGCTGGGGGGGAGAGGCTCCCAGTGTTAACGCAGTTGTCCTCATTGTCTGTGGCTCTTGCTTGTCTATTAAATTGTGAGCTCTTTGAGAGGAGGTGATTTTCCCCCTCCAGGCCATAGCAGTGTGAGGGTAAGCATCTTCTCAGTAAGCATCTTTTGAATGAATGAATGGATGGATGGAGGGATGAATGAATCCATATGTTCAGAGGAAGAAGGACTGGACTTGTCAGGAAAGATGTCAATGAGGAGGTGAGTCTGCAGCCAGGCCGAAGGTTTGTCATCCAGGGATTGATTCCATGTTACCAGCGGAAACTTCCGAAGGACAAGACAGTCCCAGAAAGACACTAACTTGAGAGTAAGCCCAGAAAGCAGGCTGATGACAATGAACTTTGGTGAGACTGATGGAGATAAACGCATGCCGCGGGGACACCAAAACAGAGCCTTTGTAGGAAACGAGTAAAAAGTCAACTGTGGGTAAAAGAAGTATCTAGAAACAGATATATGTTCTGATCCAGATGGTTGCCACTGACTCTAAATTCCTATCTTGCAAAGACAAGGCGAGTTTTCTAATGCATTTATTGTTACTCCAGACAGTCAATCTGCTCATTATTTGTACCCCAGGCTGCTGCAACAGTCTTTACCTACAACCAAAGGCTATTCAGAAAAGCGTGGAATTCTTGTTGGCACTGAGCACATCAGAGTCATGGGTTCCTTGCCTCCTATGCTGACATATCCAGCGATCAGGACCAGTTCAAACTAACTTCTGCCCATGCTACTGACAGGTAAATTGAACTGATGGCTATCCCTTCATTCAATAAATATTCACGAGCATGCACCATATAGTTCAGCACAGTCCTAAGTGGCAAACAGAGCACTGGAGGTTGAATGGGGCGGTGAATAGACAAGGCGCCTGCTCCGTGGACTCTGGTTCTGGTATCTGCACAAATGCTCACTTCCTTTATTGGCGGATGCTGCTTCCAAGCCCCAAGGTCAGGAAATTACAACCTGGAGGTCAAATGCAGCCCACCATGTGTTTTTGTACAGCCCTTGAGTTAAGTTGGTTTTTGTTTTTGTTTTCATTTTTTTAAGAGGCTCGGAAAAGCCAAAAGAAAGATAATATTTTGTGACACATGAAAATGACATGAAATTTAAATATCAGTGTCCACAACCAAAGCTTACTTGGAGCACAGCCACGCAGGCTGGTTTATGTGTTGTCTACAGCTGTCTTCATGTTACAGCTCAGTCATTGCCACGGACCGCACGGCTATTAACCAGAAAGGTCTTCCTATTTGATTTTTTATAGGAAAAGTTTCCTGACCCCTGTTCTAAGCTAACTTTCTCAAAATGCACTCCATAACACATTATTTCTGAAGATATTGTGTTAGAGTTTTTGAGTTCTATTGTCAACGTATTTAAACACAATGAATTATAAAAAGTTATAAGTTTCTCTACTCAGTATTTTCTCTACTGGGGAGTGTGGCCAGAATACATCGTGACCCTCTAAGACAGAGGATGTGGAGGTCTCCAAACCTGTTCCCTGTTGTTCAGTTGATAAATCGTCCCAACTCGTTGTGCCCTCATGGACTGTAGCACACCTGGCTCCTCTGTCCTCCTCTATCTCCGGGAGTTTGCTCAAATTCATGTCCATTGAGTGGGTGATGCTATCTAACTATCTCATCCTCTGCTGCCCCCGTCTCCTTCTGTCTTCAGTCTTTCCGAGCATCAGGGTCGTATATGTGTCTGTTTCCAGCGAATCTCATAATCCAGGCGGTTGTGCACAGCACTCTTTGGGAAATACTAAACAGAGTTGTTACTCATATGCTTTGTGTTATTTCTGAAACCAGCTGCCAAAAAACCAAAGCAGTATCACAGCTAGTGAAGTAAGACTTCTGCCCAGATCTGAAGCCCCTTCCTCTTAAGCATAGCATGATTGTTCTGAAGGGTCCCAGTTTGATCCCAGCTAAACAATACCTACCATCCCCTATTAATACCTTTGCAGTTTCCTTTCTCTCACCCTCTAGGTGCCAAGCACAGCACCTCATGGTACTTCCTGAAGGATCCTGTTGCCTCATCGATCAGTTAATACCTCCCTATCACACTTAGAGTGTCCATATGCATCCGGAAATAAAAACTCTGAGGGGAAGATCCCAATCCTCTAGCTGCGGGGTTATCTTGACGATGAGCTGTTCTTGATTTATTCTGTAACCACACACTGATTCATCCACACGTGTGTATAAAGGGTCTCAGGAAGAGCCCAGGATGGCTCAGCTGGAGCTCCAACACCCTGGGACACATCTGGAGAACTGAAGATTATTTGCAGGGTTATCTGGGAGGCCTCCTGGGAGAGCATTAAGGGACAAATAAGCCAGGCACATGAATTTAACTCAGTTTTTTTTTTTTTTTAAGTTTTCATCATTCTGGGGAGGAGCAGTTCTGAGGCTCGTGCGATCTCCGTCACGTAGATGAGTCCCCAGCTTCAACACCCTCCTGCTTGAGTCCTGTAAAGGGGTGGCAAACGGGAAAGAGTGTAAATAAAAACTGAAAGAGGTTTTTCTTGAAATATTTTAAAACCTCAAGGCCTGAGTGGCTCTGTTTCTAAACTGAAGGGGGCGTTCTTCCCGCCACGCTGCGAGGTGTCTGTTGGGTAAGAACTCTCCGCCTTGAGGTTGCAGCTACCCCCAAGGCGGGGCGACGCAGTGGCACGGCCTCCTTGGGGCGCTGTTGGCAAAGGCGCATCCCTGCGCTCCGCCTACGCTTCAGAGCAGCAGTGGGTGGTGTGGAATCAACAACCACAAAGAGATCATCGCGTCTGGTGGAACAGCGGCTATGATGGTCACAAGCGGAAGTTCTGGCCGCTGGTGGGAGAGGAGGCCTCTGGTCCTCTCCTCGAGCAGCAGGGGAGGGGCGGCTGCATCTCCTAGAGTGCAAAGTGAAAGTCATTCAGATGTGCCGGACTCTGCGACCCCATGGTCAAAGCAGTCCAGGGAATTCTCCAGGCCAGAATACCGGAGTGGGTAGCCTTTCCCTTCTCCAGGGGGTCTTTCCAACCCAGGGATCGAACCCAGGTCTCCCATATTGCAGGCAGCTCCTTTACCAGCTGAGCCACGAGGAAAGCCCAAGAATACTAGAGTGGGTAGTCTAGCCCTTCTCCAGGGGATTTTCCTGACCCAGGGATCCAACTGGGGTCTCCTGCATTGCAGGTGGATTCTTTACCAACTGAGCTATCAGGGAAGCTCCTAGAGCAAAGGAGACCATCTATTGTCCCTCCCAGGAGAGCAGGTGCCAGGAATCCTTGGCGGTAATGGGCATGAGGCTGCCGTTCTGTGTCAGGCTGGTGACCAGTGAGTTTGCAACCTTAGATCTCACTCCTAGTCTCAGACAGAAGGTGGAGGGGAGGTGGAAATTTGGAGTTCTTCAATCTACTCATGGAGGCACACATAAACTCACACACTTACGTGCATTCCTATCGAGACATGTACTATGAGTGTAAATGCTCACACATACCCAAGCTATGCTTGTGTATGAAACCATATGCTGTTAAAATGAAGTGGAAATAGGTGAGAGTTGGATGGGTGTGGGGGGTTAATTGGGTGAGTCTTGAAGGTCCCATCATCCCTGCTTCAACCAGAGAGCTCTGCTTTCATCTGTTATATGCATTGTGGTGGTGATGATCATTTAGCCATTTGGTTATGTCTGACTTTTGTGACCCCATGGACTGTAGCCCACCAGGCTCCTCTGTCCATACGCGTTGTGCTTCTACTTAAAGATTTCTTTTAATAAAGGGTTCCATGGCAAAAAAAGAGAAAGAACTTTGGAAATTCCACTTGATATAATCAAATTATTTATATTCCTATTGTTTTATAAATGAGAAAATGGGGACACAGAAGGTTTAAATGACTCAGCTGAGTTCATAAAGACAAAAGCATTGGTTTAAGGGCTCCAATCCAATATTTTTGTTTTGTTTTTCTATAACACCCTGCAGAGAAAGAAAGAATATACACAAAGACGATGAAGCCTGGATGTTTTTCAGAACTTGGTATACTTCTCAATTTTAGCGGTCAAAGGTTTGAAAACTGGCTTATTAGATCTTTTAATTTTTCTAACTATGATTTTATAGCTAGAAAAACATTAGCTATGGGGGCAGAAATGTAGATTAAATGAACACAGTTATGTATCAAATGACCACGTTAATACAATTTTCAATTCAACTCTAAAGTTGAATTAGAATCTACTTAGACATGCTATACTTAATCAGAAATATGTAGCAAAAATGAGATCATTGTGTTTTAGACAGGGCCTCGAGAACCATTAGCCCAATTTTCTAAGCACAGAAGGAGGCAAAAAAAGATGACAGGAAAGTTTTCGAAGAAGTTCATTAGTAAATGTTAATAGAATTATTCACTCTGGAGAAGAAAGAACAAAAGAAGCTAACCATTGTCCTGGAGCATAAAGGATCTCTCAACTGAGATGCAGTCCCTTTCTCATTCACAAGGAGGACAGAATAAGAGTGGACCTTTTGAGAGACCATGGGAGAGTCTAGGTGGTGGAGTCTGTAGAACAACATTGAGGTTCCCCGGGCTGCGCTGAGCTATAAGGACCAGAGGCCGTGCCCGTGAAGTGACCTGTCCAGGGAGGAAATGGTAGCTGATGACTCAGGGTCTCTGTTACTATTTCAGAAAATATCAAGCATCACCGTATGGCAGAAGCTAAAGGTAATTCACTGACAAGAAGAAGACTGGGGCACCACTTTCCACCTGTGCGCTAAGATGGCCACTGAGAATACCCTCCTGCTCTGCACGCTGTCCCAGCTGTGAGTGCTCTCTGTACCCCGCCCTGCCTTCCTACTGTCAATCAGAGTCCCAGATGCCTGATGGTCCCATGGTTGAAGTCTATGGATGAGCACTGGGAATAAGGCAAAACCCTTTCTACAGAAACTTAGGTTGCATCTAGTGTTCTTATCTCTTAATATGCTGTCATAAAGGTCTGAAACACGACAGAGTTTGATAACACGTTAGGTAGATAACACAAATGGTTATCACACATCCCTCCCCCACGTCACCTTTTCCCCCCTTTCTTATCAGAGAAGGCATTTGAAGCTGGTGGAGTGGGGTATATACAGTTGGGAAATGGATGCAGGCACGTCTCCCTGCAGGGGGCTGTGATAAGACATATACTCACATGAAAAGTGACAGAGATCTGCTCGCAGGAACCACTAGCTTGACTCTTAATACCACGAGAGCACCCACATCAGGAGAACATGGCTGTCCACTCGTCCATCCCTCAAGTTCCCTTTTTTTGGACCCCAGGTGTAATGTTGCTATATTCTATCTGTAGCTAACGTTACAGCCCCAGGGCCCAGTGGTGTGGATATTTGTAATGGGAAAAAAAAAGATTCAGAAATACAGTGATTATTCACTTCAGTTTTAAGGGACCCAGAAGATGTATTGGAATCCTATGGAATGAAAGCGTTATTTGTGACTGAGTGGAAGATTTTTCTTCAATTAACTCCAAGTCATCGGCTTAATTAGAAAGTGAAATCCAAGATTTCAGAAAGGCATATTTGCAAGTTGTTAATTATGAAAGCAAGCAAAAGAGCCAACTCCACAATAAAACTCTGACTCACTAGCCTGCCCAGTGCTTTGAGATCCTTGGATGACTTGCAGTTCAGTGACCAGTTCACTTTCAGGAAGAAGGAAATGAGCTGCTGAGACTGTCTCTCCAGGGCAGACCTTGACTAATTCTCTTGTTGTTCCTACCTTTCTCGGTCTGGGTAAAGTCATCAGCTGGAAAACTCAGCTTCAGCCAGTGAGACACTGTCTTGCAAATTCCAAGGATTTAGCAGGAGTGGGTATTAATAATTTGCAGTGTCTGGTGGTGACTCAGGTCTCAGCAGACTGGCTGTTTAATTTGCAGCCAAGCTCTGTTTCTCTGACTGTGGCCCTGGTCCCCACACATCTCTTCCAGCACTCCTCATTTCACAGGAGTCTTTGAGGATATAGACATGCCTCTGTCTTCACGCTTCTAGAAGTATGAGACACCCAGGAGGCACTGCAGGGCCCTTTGAGCGTAAGTTGTTGAATCAGCCTGCTTTGACTGATTTTCTGTCACGAGTCTGCTGTTGAGAGCAGCTGTGTCCCAGTTATTACTCAAGCTGAGAAAACGTCAGCTTTCACCAATTGACTTGAGGAAGTCATGGGTTTTCCCAGGTGGCACTAGTGGTAAAGAACCCGCCTGCCAATGCAGGAGACATAGGAGATGCAGGTTCGATTCCTGGGTCTGGAAGATCCCCTGGAGTAGGAAATGGCAACCCACTCCAGTATTCTAGCCTGGAGAATCCCATGGACAGAGCAGCCTGGTAGGCTACAATCCATGGGGTTGCAAAGAGTCAGACACAATTGGAGGAATTTAGCACATTCCTCCTGGTTGTTCCTGTGGTCATGTATGGATGTGAGAGTTGGACTGTGAAGAAGGCTGAGCACCGAAGAATTGATGCTTTTGAACTGTGGTGTTGGAGAAGACTCTTGAGAGTCCCTTGGACTGCAAGGAGATCCAACCAGTCCATTCTGAAGGAGATCAGCCCTGGGATTTCTTTGGACGGAATGATGCTAAAGCTGAAACTCCAGTACTTTGGCCACCTCATGCGAAGAGTTGACTCATAGGAAAAGACTCTGATGCTGGGAGGGATTGGGAGCAGGAGGAGAAGGGGACCACCAAGGATGAGATGGCTGGATGGCATCACTGATTCAATGGATGTGAGTCTGAGTGAACTCCGGGAGTTGAACTGGGTGGACAGGGAGGCCTGGTGTGCTGCGATTCATGGTGTCGCAAAGAGTCGGACACGACTGAGCAACTGAACTGAATTGAACTGAGCACATTCCTCCATTTTGACCTATGGACAGGGCATAAGAGATATATATACTGCTCAATTTGGAGAGTCTGGTTAATTACAGCAATTTTCTATGGATTTTTAAATACTGGTATTTCAAGGACTGACCTAAGCAATTATTTCGCTGGTCATCAGTATGAAATGGAAGAGATGAAAACAGCAACAAGATGGCGTGTACATCATGACTATTGAATGAAATAATTATAGTTACAAAAATTCTTTTAAGTAAGCTACTAAAACAAGGAAGAACGGTGGCAACTAAAATTTATTTAAAGGCTATTTGATCCAAGAAGATCCCATGTGCCTTGGAGCAATTAAGCCCATGTACCACAATTATTGAACCTTATTTGAAGGCTATTTGAAACTCTTCTCCCTCCAAATGGCATTTCATCTCTAGTACTATGCAAATATCCTTTGAAACTTTCTCTCCCACTGACTGCCCCACCCACATCCACATCTCTTCTCTCTTTTTCCAAACTCCTGAAACATCTTAGGTCCACATTACTTCACAGTCCCAGCACTCTGTTCCACCCTACTCCTTTTCTCACCTCTTGCTGAATTCTGTTCCACCAGAAACGCTGGCATCTCCAACGGGCTTCCCTCCAGCTGATCTTGGCTACTCTCAGTCCTGCCCTACCCCCCGATTCTGCAAATGAAGGACTGAAAGAGCAGAACAGCAGCTGTCTTGTACAGGTGGGAAGAGCAAGAGGCTCTGAATAATTCCTGTTTTTTTCCTATTAATTACATAGGAAAAGGCCTAAGACCTGGCTATAGCCAGGGAAACGATCAACAAGTAATTTGCTCATATTAACTGATAATTAGCTGGAGGAAATAGAGTGAGGTTAGAAAAGCAAGAGAGAGAAAGAAAGAGAGGGAGCAAGAGAGAGAAAAGAAAGAAAAAAGAGAAGACAGCAGTTCCTAGCAAAATTTTGCTTGAAGTCTCAAAAGTTCTAACTCTGATCATGGCAATCTAGACGTGGCCTTATTCACAATAAAAATTATAAATAAATGTGAGACACTGTGACAAAACTATGCCCAGAATATATCATGGGAAGAAATATATATTATTAATAAAATGATAATGGTGGCTGCTGGGGGAGGTAGATATATAAGAAATGTAATTTTGAAGGAAAAAAAAGAACTGATCATACACATAGAATCAAGCTGTAACATCTCCCAAGCTACCCCAGCCTTCAATATCATCATTATTGAAACTCTATCCATTGACATAAATACTCTTCATTGTCTTTCTTCTTCCTTTCCTTCCTTCTCACTGTCTTGACCCACTCAGGCTTCTATCACAAACTACCGTAGACTGAGTGACTTATACATGACACACAGTTACTTCTCACTGTTCTGGGGCCTGGAAAGCCCAAGATCATGGCACCAGCAGGTTTGGTGTCTGATAAGAGCCCACTTCCCAGTTCATGGGCTCTGACGGTAAAGAATCTGCTGGCATTGCAAGGGACCTGGGTCCGATCCCTGGGTTGGGTTCAATCCCTGGGTCAGAAAGATCCCCTGGGGAAGGGAATGGCTGCCCACTCTAGTACTCTTGCCTGGAGAATCCCATGGACAGAGGAGTCTGGTGGGCTACAGCCTATGGAATTGCAGAGTCGGACACGACTGAGTGACTTTGGCTCCCAGTTCGCAGACAGCTGTCTTTTTCATTGTGTCCTCGCATGACAGAAGAGGTGAGGTTGCTCCTTGGGGCTTCTTTTATAAGGGCACTAATCCCATTCCCTGGGGTTCCACACTCATAACCTAATCACTTCGCAAATGTGTGCTTGTGTGTGCGTTAGTGGCTCAAGCATGTCCAACTCTTTGTGACTCTATGGACCATAACCCACCAGCCTCCTCTGTCCATGGAATTCTCCAGCAAGAGTAATGGAATGGGTAGCCATTTCCTTCCCCAGGGGATCGTCCTGACCCAGGAA
Source organism: Capra hircus (assembly GCF_001704415.2). Taxonomy (NCBI): domain Eukaryota; kingdom Metazoa; phylum Chordata; class Mammalia; order Artiodactyla; family Bovidae; genus Capra; species Capra hircus. The sequence continues at coordinate 7,924,535 of NC_030830.1, read as the reverse complement.
TCAAACCCAGGTCTCCTGCAGTGCAGGCAGTTTCTCCACCAGGGAGGCTCCCACCTCCTACTACCAACATGCTGGGGGTAGGACTTCAACATATGAATTTGAAGGGGACACACAAATGTTCCGTGTATAGCAGTCACCTTCAAGATTATTCAAGGATAAAGAGATTGATGGATTTTTTCCCGTCCGCAGGGATCCTGCCACACTGGTTATATCCAGTTATCATCTATTCTAAGGACCACACCACATTCCAATGGGCTGGACATCCATCCCAGTACCCATGCGTTACTGGCTGTTACATGTTTTGAATATCACACAGGCCACATCTCACAATAGTATAGAGGGATCCGTCTATGACAAAAGTGAGAGTCTGAGTCATTTTAGAATATTTTTGCACATGGGTAGTTACTGGTATCTGCATTTTCCAGATCGAGGAACTGAGGCTGGGATCTGAATGCTCCTAACTCAGCTTCTGTTCATGCTGGTTCTCCTACAGTGCCAAGGAATGCCCACAACCAGCTGCTTCCGTCTGAATTTAGAGTGACAACTGATGGAATGACCTAGTGAGACCTCAGAGAACAAACGAGGACTTTACTGTCTTTGTGTGAAAACATGGGGAGTAGTCACAAAACTGTATTGAGGTCCAGAGTCACCGATGACATCAGGACCCTTTGGGGCTTTCTGTCTGTCTGGTTCTGACACATCCTACAGCTCCTGCTAATTGTGCTGGCCGTGTGGGTGGCCAAAGCTTCTCTCGCAGGAGGACTTCCTAGAGAGGAGCAAGGCCTGCTGCCGTCATGCCCACTGTCACCCTGTAGGATATTAAAACTGACTCGAGATAGTGTTGAAAAATGTTTTCCTTTCCAGTATGCTAAAAAGAACAAGATCATATACAGCCAATGTGTATCGCGGCAGGACTGTTCCGTGGCCGAGGCTTTTAATGAGCTGTTTCGTAATGAGGGCCGATCGGCAAACAGCATCTGGGTGCTAGTCAAAGTTTAAAGACCTCTGATTCCCCCCAACACACACCCTCATCCAAGCCATGGCTTTAATTCTTTTAAACCGTAACATTAATTGGCTGTTAAGTAAAACAGGAGAGAACACAATAGATTTATGATATTTTGAGAAGCGACACCAGTTCTCAGGCATTCAGAGAAACAGGCTTGGCTTTTATGAGCTAATTATGATTTAGTGGTTTCTCTCACCCTGTTGAGTCTGTGGGCTGCCTCTAAAATGGATCTGGGATGAATGTCAAAATCAGGATTTACAGTCAAACCTTTTCAACATAGAAAGCGTAGGAGAAGTTTATTGTTTTATTTTTTTCTCCTAAGCAATATTTCCTTCTGCATTTCTATGCTGTTAGATTTTGTAGAATTTCCACCCCCACCCTAGCTTTGAAATGGTGTCTATAAATTACTTCTCCTGTTAAGGCTGCTGTATCATCAAAAAGTGATTGTTTTTGCAAGCAATCACGAGAGAGCATGTCAATTTAAATAATCTCTTTTTTTCCCTCTCACCCCTTTGCTCCCTCACCCTCTACAGGAGAACTGCTATCATCTTGGTTTTTCCACCCGTTCACAAATGAGCAGAAACTGACAAAGCTTGATGAACAAGAGGTCTTTCTTCTTCTTCCTACATCTTTTGTTTTTTTCTACTCTCTCTTTGAAATGAGAACTGTGTTAAGCTGTTGCCTTCAGGGACAGAAGACCCTGGGGATCAGGCTCCAAGGGTTTCATCCTTTTCTCCCCTCGAACATGAGGCAATCAGGCAGTTTCTTTTCCACTGGGAGCCTCCCTTCTCTTAATTTATAAAGTAAGGCAGTGATGATTTCTAAGATCTCTTCCAACTCTTGAAAGTGAAAGTCGCTCAGTCATGTTCTACTCTTTGTGACCCCGACCCCATGGACTATATGGTCCAAGGAATTCTCCAGGCCAAAATCCTGGAGTGGGTAGACATTCCCTTCTCCAGAGGATCTTCCCAGCTCAGGAATCAAACCCCGATCTCCCTCATTGCAGGAAGATTTTTTTTTACCAGCTGAGCCACTAGGGATGTTACCTATATATGGTCCAACAGTAATTTGGTATGTGTTGTTGAAGCAGACATGGCAACCCCAAATATGCTGCTTTGGCATAAGAATTGTTTTGAGCTAAAGTCAGCTGAGTTCCCGAATCCCTTATCTGCCAAAAAAACCAGAGTCTCCTCCAAATAAACGAGCTGCCCTCCCTGGGAGCCACCGTTACCTCTTCTTCTCAGAGACCCCTGGTCAGCACCACACCCAGCCGGGCATTGTCACAAAACCATCATACCTCTCATCTATTCTCCTAAGGGCCCATTTATTTCTCCTGAAAGTCATTTTTCTTCTCATAAGTGTTCTTCTCCTTCCCTTATAAAAAAATGAGAGTGAAAGCGAAAGTCACTCAGTCGTGTCCGACTCTTTGTGACCCCATGGACTATACAGTCCATGGAATTCTCCAGGCCAGAATACTGGAGCAGGTAGCCTTTCCCTTCTCCAGGGGATCCTCCTGACCCAGGGATTGAACCCAGATCTCCCATATTGCAAGCAGATTCCTTACCAGCTGAGCCATAAGGGATAGTGACATGTAAGCCCCAAATTCCAACAACCTCCTCTGAATCACATTTTTTTTTTCTGTGAACTCTCATGTATCTATATAAATCAAAACCTGTCTTTTCTCTTGCTAATCCGCCTTTTGTCAATTTAATTTGCAGGCTCCTATGAACAGAACATACAGGGTAGTAGAAAGGATTTTTTTCCCCTGACGTGTGTGTGTGTGTGTGTGTGTGTGTGTAGAAGTTATAGAACTGTGGATGGAAAGGATGAGGCTAGGAGTAGTATTTTTGTTCAAACAAAAAATTTATGAGGAAAGTGTCATAATATGGAATTCTGCAGGTAAGAATACAGGAATGGGTTGCCATTTCCTTCTCCAGGGGATCTTCCTGACCCAAGGGATCAAACCCAGGTCCCCCTCATTGCAGGCATGATTCTTCACCATCTGAACCACCAGGGAAGCTAGGAAATTTTGTGGTGAAAGTACCATTCATCAAGCTTCTTATCTCTACCAGGAACCTCTCTACAGTACCCTGTCAGTACAGCTCTCTCTTCCCTAGTTAAGGGTGTAAGCATGGCCTGCACTGGGTGTTTAGTTTTGATTTTTGGAGGTTTTTGTGGGGTGAAGCAGCAAATGCCTATTCAAGGTCAGCAACTTTTCAAATGGCCTCGGACCACAGTTATTTAATTGTAAAGTTTTGTGTTTTTGCTCTGTTATATTTTGGTGCCTTTCTTATTGGGCAATCCTTGGAGGTTTTTCCTGACAAGTTGGGAGGAGGAAGTTGCACCCCTGGTCTCTTCCCTGATGTCTCCATAGAAGAGACCGTTCAAGGACTTAGACCGGAGTCTAGTAATAGCCTCCGAACATTTGATTAGATTACATATTATATGCAATTTATTATCTATTATATATTGCACCACTGACTGTGCAGTACACCCAAGATGCCATCATATAGAATATACAGCTCTATAATATGGCATAGTTTATTGCAGCTACAATTTATTGAATATTAACTATGTGCCAGACATGCTATTAAGCCTTTTTCTTATGTTTTCTCATTTACTTTAGATGATGTAGTTTATATAAATGGTAATTTCAAATGACACTTGGTGTTAGTAATTTCTCCCAAGCATTTTTCCTGTCTCCAGATCTCCAGAATAAAGAAGTTAAGATACCTGGGAAAGGATTCAACAGTAAGGATGTTCTTGCAAACAGATGAGCATAAAAAATAGGAATCATTAGAGTTCCTAACCCTTCCTCTTCCCACCACCAGCACCCAACGAAACTAACCAAACACACACACACACACACACACACACACACACACACACACACACACACGCACCCTTTAATGTCTAGTACAGAATAATTCAAGGGTCCCATTAGATTCTAAAACCTTCCCAGCTGGGATAATTGGCTTTAGAATCTTCCCTCATCCCCATGACTCTCTCTCACATGCCAATATCTCTAACACATAGATAATTTATGAAAACAGAGTAGACACTTTTTAATAATTAAGTGATAGCTAATAGGAGCTTTTAAAATAAGCTGTAAGAGCTTGGAAAAGGAAGGGAAACCAAGATAATTTGTCACCCACATATTTATTGGGAATGACTCCAAAAGGCTCTTCACCTTGTACCCCACTATCCACGACTGGAAGCCCCCAAAAGTTTGGTGTGTTTGTTAACCACAGTCTTCTTCCAGAGGTGTTTAAAGCTGCAGTCGTTTCTAGGCAGAACCAGATGCCTGCCCCAGTCTCCATCACCCACATCACCCACTCTATTCTCTCCAAATTACAGTGCAAACAATAACACAGGTAAAATTAGGCGTGACACTAATTATGCAGCGCAAATGTGCAAAGGATATAGAATGACAAACGGCAGACGCCGACCGTGTTGTGTCGTATCAAGTAATCTCCCTGGCTGCCGAGCCCAGGAACAAAGGCAGACTTATGCCCTGTTTGTCTAACATGCTCCATATCACAAATTGGAAATCCTTCCTAATTAAGATATTGTTCAATGTCCTTTGTTAGCAGATTTTAACAATGTTAATTAGGAGGTTAGAGTGATCATTGTTCATCTAGCAAACAATTAGGGTGATTTGCACTGTAGCTTTTGAGAAACTTCTGAGCAAAATAGAGGAGTTTCCCATTGGCAGGGAGGGGAGCTGGGAAGAGAAGGAGGAGACGGGATGGGGAGAAAGGGCAAGGCTACTCCTAACATTTTTGGGACTCAGGCCCGGGCAAAGCGTGAGGAAATGTCAGCTGTGGGCGTCGCAGCTGTTGGAAAGCAGTGTTGGCCTTGACCTTGTGGAATAACAATATTTGCAGATGCAAGGTCCGTTCCCCACCATGGTTCTCGTCTTGATAATTCAGGAGACTGTGGTTACAGAAAGCAGAGTCCGGAGATCTCTTAATCATCTGGTTGAGTAAGGGTAAGGATGGAGTGTAGGACCTGCTATCTCAAAATGCAACACCTGGCGCATCGAATGTGTTAAGCTAAAGGAGTTTGAGAAAACAGAAGCTGCAGGAAGGTCACGCTGACTTTTCCTCTGATTGCCCTCCCTGAAACAAGTCAAAACCCTCCTGTGAGAGGTGCCCTCCCTGGACCAGGAGGAGACAAGCATGCCTGGCTCCAAAGACAAAGGAATGCCAAGAAGAATCGGAGCGCACAGGCCTGGCAACGTGTCCCCTGGTTTACTCCCCTGACCTCACACCCTTGGCCCTAGGTATTCCTTCGTGACTGCCCTCTTCATCAAATCCAGGGAAGACACACCCATATCTCACTTTCTTCAGGTCGTCTCCATTTCCTTACGAAACTCCTGCGATGTTTAGAGCTTACATTAAATACATTTGTATGTGTATCTCCTGTTAATCTTTGTCGATTTAATGTTCAGACCCAATCAGGCACCCTAAGAGGCTCAAGGAAAACTTGTCTCCTCTGCAGTTAAGGAGACAAGATCCCCTGGAAGAGGAAATGGCACCCCACTCCAGTATGCTTGCCTGGAAAATCTCATGGACAGGGGAGCCTGGGGGGCTACAGTCCACGGGGTCACAAGAGTCGGGTATGACTGAGCGCAGCACAGCAGAGCTGAAGAGACAAAAACAGGGCTACGCCAGCTGGATCTCAGACTTTTCTCAAATTAGAACCGATTATTTTCGCATCAGATGAGTCTGTGCTCCTCCTTCTATACCCCCCACCTCCTGCCACCTTTGTGCCCCCAACACACAGGAGATAAAGCAATTGGCACTTTTTTCCCTTTTCTTTTGAAGGGTAGAAGAATATGCCACTCCAAGATATGATTGCAGGGGTTTAGGACAAGACATCCCCAAATATGCCACTTTAGCACTTTGACTATTTTGAGAAACAGCAAATGTAGGTAGAGGCTTTCTCTCAACTCCCCTTATCTGCGTAAGACAAACCCTCCAAAAGGAACTCTATCTTTTAAGTCCCCTGCCCACCTTCCCGGGGAGTTTGATCAGCCAGGAGAGACTGACCTTAATTGCAGGAGGCAAGACTAGAAGTTGATACCATTGCATGCTAAGTCGCTTCAGTCATGTCCAGCACTTTGAGACCCTATGGACCATAGCCCACCAGGCTCCTCTGTCCATGGGATTCTCCAGGCAAGAATACTGGAGGGCGTTGCCAGGCCATCCTCTAGGGGATCTTCCTCACCCAGGGATCGAACCCGTGTCTCTTACGTCTCCTGCCTTGGCAGGTGGGTCCTTTACCACTAGTGCCACCTGGCACCACATCCAGACAGATTTCGTCACAAACCGTCATTCCTCCTGTTTATTCTTCTGTGGGCCCACTTGTCTCTCCTAAATACCACTGACTTTCCTCTGAGAGACCCGCATCTCCTCTGCCATTTGCCTATTAAGGTGATATTTAAGCCTGAATTCTAAGCCACCTCTTTGAGTTACTCATTTCCCCCTGGTATCAGCCATGTTGATAAACTCCTGTTTGTTTTCCTCTTGTTAATCTTTTATTACAGAAGTCTCAGCTAGGCACTTGGAAGGGCAGAGGGAAAATTATTTTGTCTTTCCTTCCCATCGTGCCCAATCCCCAACCTGCTACTGGAGGTGACTGGACTAAAAGGCAGGAAGGAGGGGAGGGAGGGAGAAAAGCCTCTGTGTTTAGCTGCTTTGAAATTGCAAATATAAGAGTAAAATATATTTGGAGAGGAGGCAAGAACTGGCTGTTTAAAAACTACCAGAGCACTTGGGTTTCTTTGAGACTCTCGTTCTCTCTTGGCAAAGGTGCTGGTGGAGGGCAGGCATCCCAGAGAGAGGAAGTATTGACTGAAAATTGAACACAGATTCTGAGTTCTATTTTTAGCTCCATCCATGATTTCTCAGTAAAAACTCAGGATGAGTCACTGAACTAAGAGTCACAGCTACTTGGAGACGGTTTCAGGTATCTCCGCGCAGTGATTTTCTAGCTATGCATGCCCAACTCCAGAGGAAAAACATCTCACAGCTCTCAAGGAGAGGCTAGTGCCAGGCACTGTGCTGGGTACTTTACATAAATTTAATCACAGCTAGCACTTAGCTTCAATCACAAACAGCCCGAGGCCCATTTAAGTGGCTCTTGAGGCTCTTTTATCCTTGGGGGACCCCATCTGCTGGGGGGATAAAAAGCCCTTTTATGTTCTACAACCTCACAGGACCACCCACCCCAACGGTTTGTGCTTTGTCACAAAAACCCTCCATCTAATTAACAGGGCACAATTTTGATGAAACACTGGTGAAATAAATTATTCATACATGTCAGAAATCAAATATAGATCGGATCATCTTGTAAACTGTTCTGAGGTCTGTAATTTGCTTTAAAGTGCTTTAGCATAGATAATGGAATATCATGTATGTGTTTGCTTAATTCACAACCAAAGTGTAGGAGTTACGCTAAAAGGAACTTACCTCTTAGGGGCGGGCAGTCAGAGTTTTCATCGGGAAGTCCAGTTACTACAAAGGCACTTCTGTTATCTTGAATGATATCGGACAGTTTTTGAAAGAGCATGGTCAGGGTCAGAAATGAGTGTTCATTGGTGAATTTGTGACTTACTAATTAACATACTGGCGGTTATAAATGGGTTCTCATTGGTGAAGTTTGATCTGAGAGTCACATAACAGTAATACATAGAGATGAATTCAATTTTTTGTTTCTTTGCACTGTGCGCTGGGTATAAATACAAATTCATGTGTGCCTTTGTTCTCTTGGCCTGCCATATCTGTTCTCCCCTAGTACATCTATGCTGGCACAGAGCAGGCACTCCACACACATCCCTTGAATCAATGATGAAAACTGCTCTGTTACAATTAGGGGAAATTCATCTAAGCATGCAAGACCCCTCCACCTCATTCGAAACCCAATGGAAAACTTGGCAAGTGCGTATCTTAATCTTCAGATCTCCACATAGGGCTTCCCTGAGTTGATATGCGTGGCAGTGTGACCCCTTCAAAAACATCAGTAACCCACGTTGACATGAAAAAAATCGCACAAGGTGACAGTGGCAGGTTAAGTTTTATCTGGGGCAAAGCGAGGACTGTATCCTGGGAGATAGCACCTCAGACAGCTCTGAGAAACAGCTCTGAAGAGGCAGGGGTAAAGATCAGTAAATGTGTGATTTTGGTGAAAGGGGCATACATGCAGTCAAGCACTTATTTTTCCGTAAGTCTTCTACTAGCCTCGTGAAGCTTTTGTTAGTCATGACAAACAGTCAACACCATGAAGGATTTTAGTGCTTTGCTAGATATGAGGAGATACACGAATTGGGCTCACAAAATCAGCTCCTGAAAATATCTAACTATCTGAAGACCTGCCCTGACAGTCCCTGTCCCCCTGCCCCACCGCCAGCCCCAGAGTGCCTTATTTCTGCTCTCCACCCTGAACTCCTTTCAGGGGGTGGCGAAGGTCAGCAGCTGCAGCAACACATGATTTAATCCTTGTAGAGGTGGATGGCAAGTGCCCATGGCAAGTGGCAATTTGCAGTTGACAACCATTCCCTTCCGCTTAGAACCCTCAGTCCTCTTAAAGCCGGTCAACTTTCACAGTAGTCTTTATCCAGCAAGGAGACCATAAACTCACCCACAGATAGGCCCTCCATACACAGGGATGAGGAGTGGAGAGAATATTCAGGCTATGAAATTCTGATGGCTCATTACCATGACAAAGGTCGTAACAACTTGGACAGGAAGCTGAACAAAAGGCATCCCCCATTCTATTTGCAATTCTAGGATTGTGTTTGTAATCTCTCTTTGCAGGAGAAAGCGACTGCCAGTAAAAGGCTGAGACACAATAGGAAGAGAGGCCCCCTGATGCAGAGAGAGACCAAAGGGCTCAGTGCCCGTGCTCACACGCACGCACGATGTGTGTGTGTACCTCTCTGTGTGTACACAGTGGACAAGAGGAAATTATTGTCATGGGTAAGAGTTTAACATTATTGACCTGTAAGATGGCTTTTAAAATATATATATATATGTGCAACATGGCCAGAATGCCAATTGGAAGTGGAAGAACATTTAGGGCGGATGAATAGACTGGATGAATAGACTCGGAGCGGAGCGAGCCTCTTCAATTTGTTTGTTAGGAGCGTCGGGGAGTCAGCTAACATCGTAACCTGCTAAGGAAGGCGCCGTGAACGTGATTAATAATGCAGGGGGGGAAGGCTCAAGAGTTATTATGCTGTATAGGGTTTTGGTGTCAGGGAGGCGGTAATTGTTCCAAAAGTCACTGACGATTTTGGTTAACAAGGGATGCAAATGGAACGGGTCTCTCTGCTGTTCTTTGGAGCCAGCCCTTGCCCCGCAGCAGCTCGACTCTGCAAATTCTGATTCATTACCATTTGCTCCCCTTTTGTTACCTACCTAGCCAGTGATTGTACTTGGGAAGCGTGCGGTGGAAGGGACCATTCAAGAAAGGCTCATTGTCCCCAGAGCTCAAGGAGCAAAGCCATTGCTTTTGTTCCACTGGAAAAGAATGAAACCCACGTTCAATTCTATTGTCCCACTGCAAACCTGGCTTTTAATTGGCACGTTGGTGGTTCGGATTGTAAAAGGTGTGTGATGACAGTTCAGAAGTCGGCATCGTGGGGGCAGAAGTGACTTCACCTCCAGGTTAATGCTGCCTTGAATGAAATTCGTGTGTGTGCCAACTCACAGGAATTGTGTGTGGTTGCCGTCAGCGGAGGGCAGACAGGGTTGAGACCACAGGACCACAGTCCAGATGCTATGCTAACCGTGCGCTCAGGAGCACCAATCTCTTTTCCCCCTCCACCCCTCTGACCCCCTGATAGATGTTAATAAAGTTGGCGCCTAAGCACACTTCTCATCCAGCTTCCCTTGCTTCCCATCTTGTTAGGGACCCATGAATAAAAATTTCTGTCTCAATCCCATTTATGCTTAGAAAGCGAACAATACCTAAGGACGAGACAATTAACACTGAGCAATTCAATGCAACAAACATGTATGGGCCTCAGTCTACGACTGACTGAAAGTGCCGAGTCATTTACAGAATCCCTTTTGTGACTTTCGAGACAAAGTCAAGGTGATTCTTGCTGTTAGCCACATGGGTGTGTGTTTATAGCAGCCAGTGGAAACTGGCCAGTGGAAGCTGGGATGTTTGGTGTTGATGATGTCTAGCTGTTAAGAAAGGCATTAGTGTCAACTCCTGTGAGTGCTCGCCTGCTATCCTGAGCTTACCTCAAGCCTGGCTGCAGAGTTTCTAGGATCTGAAATGACGGAATGCTATAATACTGATGACTGTGGAAAATCTGTCTCTACTAAAAAAGTATTGAATGTCTGGATTCCAAAAACTGGATATCTAGCTTTTCTGTCTCTGTATTTCTTCATCCAGGCTGCCTGTGCTCAAACATTAAGCCACATCATCAACTCTGTTTATATATGTAAAGTGAAAGTCACTCAGTCGTGTCTGATTCTGTGTGACCCCATGGACTGTCCATGGGATTTTCCAGGCCAGAATACTGGAGTGGGTAGCCAGTCCCTTCTCCAGGGAATCTTCCCAAACCAGGGATCAAGCCCAGGTCTCCTGCATTGCAGGCGGGTTCTTTACTGTCTGAACCACCAGGGAAGATCAAGAATACTGGAGCCGGTAACCTATCCCTTCTCCAGCAGATCTTCCAGACCCAGGAGCTGAACTGGGATTCTTTACCAGCTGAGCTACGAGGGAAGCCCTTATATGCATGTAATGGAAGGGGAAAAATGTTTTTCTCCTTCCCTCCTAGATTCTCTAGCTGGGGGACTTCTAAATTAGATTAACAAAATAAAGATTAGTGAGAAAAAAAAATACAAATATAACTTTTACATGACTCAGGCGCCTTCAGAGGGAGAGGAAGACCTGAAGAAATGGTTAGACCAGAGAGTTTTGTACTAGGTTTGATGAAGACTGGATAGTTGGAGGAAGACAAAATAGGAGGAAGGAGTATGAGATATGAGGAGTAAACTGAGGGAAACACAGCAAAGGCTTTTCATGTGGGTTCCTCTGGGGCCCCTCCATCTTTGGAGATAAGGATGTTCTTTTCCTCCAGGTATATAGAGAGGCCACCTGCCATGGGAGGGTCTAAGACTTGCATCAGAGAATAAGGGGGAGATTAGATAATCCTTTCGGGTTTGCTATTTCTATGACCTTCAGCTTAAAATAATCAATATGCCAAGTTGCCACATTTTGGGGTAGTGTGTTATGAACCCCAACAATATACATATATTCTTTAAAAAAGCATCTGCTTCTTAAATCTCTTTACTGTTAGGTAATGCTATATCCATTTCATTGTAGACTAGTTCATCAGCAAAGAGAAATACACTTAATTTTTTTAAAGTCAATAAAGAGAATTTTCTTTAAAGTCAAAGGGGTTAGGATTAAGCTGTCTCTTAATTACTCTTATTATCTCAGGATTAACAACATTTTTCTTCCAAAGTTAATTTTGGAAATAGAGGATTTAGAGGTCTTTAGTAACATATGGAACTAATATAAGCTGATAAACATATGCTATTAAAATAATAGCCCTGGTATCAACTGGTGTATTTTTCTGAAATGCAGTTTATCAATAGTCACCAATGGCCCTTTAAACAGCACACACCTATTGACCTAGTAATTTCCTTCCTAGGAATTTATCAGGGAAATGTTTGGACAAAGGGACAGAGATGTATGTCTGAAGACAATCAGTGTAGCCTTGTTTATAATTGGGGCGCCTTAGGAAATTCTTTTAATGTCCATCAATAGAGGATTGATTGGATAAACAGTGGTATATTCATGCAACAGAATATGTTATACTAATTAAGAATACTGTTATGGAGAAATATGTATATATTATGTTGGAATAATTCACACAGTATGTGATCAAGTGCAAATAGCAAGTTAACAAAATATTATCTGCAGTATGCTTCTACTGTTCTAAGAAAAACATCAGGAACTTAATACTCCTATATAACCAGTGAGTCAAAGAAGAAATAAAAAAATCTTGAAACAAATGAAAGTGAAAATATAACATGCCAGAATGTGTAGAATACAGCAAAAGCAGTTCTAAGAAGGAAGTTTACAGTGATTAACACTTATATGAAGAAAAATGAGAGATCTCAAATAAACAACCTAACTTGACATCTCAAGGGACTAGAGAAAGAAGAACAAGCTAAACTCTAAGTTATCAGAAAGAAGGGGATAGTAAAGATCATAGCAGAAATAATGAAACCAGGAAAGAAAATAGAAAAGATCAATGAGACTAATAATTTATTTTTTGAAAAGATAAACCATATGGACAGAATTAGCTGAAAAAAGAGAGAGGACTCAAACAAAATTATAAATCAAAGAGGAAACATTACAACTGACACCAGAGAAATCGAAAGAGTGCGTGGGAGCTCTTCAGATTTAGGGGAGTCAGTGCAAACGCGGAAGTAGAAACCCAGCCCCGGAGGCTCACAGGTAACGTCGAGCCAGGATACAGGTCCAGCGGCTTTAAGTAGCACTTGCCGTTTCCTTTCTGCCTTCGTGTAGCAGGCTGATTCGGTCACATTGCCTTCACCTCATCACTGCATCCCCGTATCACCTGGGATGGCCCCGGAATCAACCCATCCAGGTTACTCTCTCTATAAACCACAAGTAAAGCAACCAAGGGGGGAAAAAATCAACTGTGGAATAACAGACGTTTCTACAATTCAGACTCAATTTTTGTTAAGAAGCCAGGCAGAGGAATCCATAAAAGTTGGGGAGAAAATTGAAGCAGATGCGATGAATACTGTTTTTGTGTGTGTTCTCAAGTAAGGTAATTTAAAAGATGGCAATCGGCAAAGGAGAAATATACATTTTCAATGGGTTCTCCAATAAGCAAAAGCAAACGGAGGATCAACACCAGTGTGTGTTTGTTCCTCTGCTTTCCTGCCTGGTGTCTTCCCAATCCACTGTTTGCAAAAAGCCCTTGGGAGATACTTTAGTGAACAAAACATCCAAATCTGACATTGACACATTTTTTTGGGAAAGGCAGTTTCCTTTATGCTTCTCCTAGCTGTGACCCCAGGATTCTCTTGGCCTTTCATTTCTCCCTTTACACTGTGTTTCTTCAATTTCTTTTCCTCCCACTCAAGTGTTATAAGATCCTGTGTCTAATCATGCCCAGCTTTTCTAAAATAAAAATGAGGACACAGTCTGGAAAGTGTAAATGAAGCTGCAGAACTTGAGTGGTGGCTTCTTCAGGAAGTAGAGGGCCTGGTGGAGTTGGAGTGCAAGAGATTTATCTGGGTCACAACTCGAAAGATAAAGGGGAGGAGAGGGGACAGGAGCAAGTAGGGAGAGCCTTCAGCTAGATTACAGGTCTGATGCTTGTGAAAGAAGAGTCAGGACTCTCCAGAGAAACAGAACCAAGAGAAGAGCTTACCTGTATATCTCCTTGGGCTTCCCAGGTGGCTCAGTGGTGAAGAATCTGCCTGCCGATGCAGGAGATGTGGGATCCATCCTTGGGTTGGTAAGATCCCCCGAAGATGGAAATGGCAACTCACTCCAGTATTTTTGCCTGGGAAAATCCCATGGACAGAGGAGCCTGGCAGGCTGTAGTCCATGGGGTTGCAAAAGAATTGGACATGACTTAGCTACTAAACAATAAAAACAATAATATATTTCATATATATATATTTATTTTTAAGGCATTGACTCATGTGATTTGGGATGCGGGGAGCTGACAAGTCTGAAATCTGTAGATCTGGAGGACAGGCTGGCAAGTGGGAAACTCTAGGAGGAGTTGATTCTGCAGCCTTGAGGCAGAATTCCTTCTTTTCCAGGAAACCTCAGTTTTATTAATTTACTTTTTCTGAAGGTGCTCTACCAATTGGATGAAGCCCGAACTATGTTGCAGAAAGCCATCTCTTTCACTTAAAATCAACTCATTAGAGATTGCTAGCCACATGTACCAAGTACCTTCGCAGCACCACTGAGATTAGTGTGCTGACATAACTGGGGTCTATAGTCCAGCCAAGCTGACATATAGAACAAACCACCATGAAGGGGAAGGAAGGGAGACTGGGTAGGAAGAGTCTCCATGTAAAGGCAGCTCTGAGAAAGCCTTAGCCCCTGCCCAGTGGGGCGCTCTGGGGCAGGGTTCATGTTGGGCAAAAACCCTAGACCCTCACCACTGGTTGGGAGCTGCCAGGCTCAGGACCAACACTGTGGCAGGTGCAACATTTCTGCAGCTGGAGGTGTCTCCTGACTGCATCCTTGACCAGGGAAGCGAAAGGGATGTGGACCACACAGTCCTTGTACATCACCATCTTCCATTCTCTTCTCGTACCTTATTCTGACACCCAGTTTTCCCCTTTCGTGCCATCCATGAAACAGCATTGACAATCATGGCCTTCTCGCCTTCCTCGCTTAATCCTATTCCCATGTTCTTCCGGTTCCTCCCTCCTTTTCCATGCTCTTCATTTTTCATCAGTTCTCCCCCAGCTTCGCTTTGTCATTTACAAGATCACCTCCCTTTCCTGAACCTTCAAGAGCAGCAGGTTTACAGGAGCCCTGAACCCGCCGGTGTGTGATGTGGGAGGCTTCTCAGGACCCCTCCCTTGCTGTGGGGAAGACGGGCAGGCTGGCACCAACCCAAATGCATGCTTAAATAATGGGCACGCCAGTGCCAGAAAATTAAAACCCAGCATGGAAGTGCTGAATTCACAATTTTATTGTCACTGACTGCCTAGTGGCTCTGCATATTGAGAACATCTTCACAGCTTCTTCCATTTTCCATGGCTTGGTTAATGTGTGGATAATGTTAGTGGTAAACTTTTTATTCCCCCTTTCAACCTATTTATCCCCTCCTCCCCACCAAACCAGGCAGAACAGAGAAAAATTAACTCTCGGTCGTCACTAATGCGCTCTGTATTTCATCTCATTTCAGGATCCGTCTTTAATACAATGATGAGATGTCATAACTGAAAGGTCATACATATGGCCTCCCCACTTTGCAGAGGGAGAAGGTGACTTGTTAGAGGTGAGCCAGGGAAGTCGTGGGAAGGGCAGAGCCAAGGCGAGTTCTTCAGCTCAGGGTGTGCTCATTGACTCCCTCTGGAGTCAGTGGAGAGAGAGGCAAGACAGCCACGCACATATAAGGAAGCTGAGTCTCGGCCCTTTGCAGGGAGGAAAGGGCAGATCCAGGTCTCCTGAGCCATTTATTACTATTTTTGACACATGATGCTAGCTTTTGCTAAGAACCAGGGTAGTCTGCTTCCTTGATTAGAATTAGAGGTGGAGCCTGACAACTCACACTCAGAAATATAGTGCCCATGGAATCTTTCTATCATGGAATAATGATAGATATGAAATAACATCTATCGTTTGTCTAGTACTTCACTATTTTCAGAATCACCTCTTATTCATTATCTCAGTGGGTCAGCACAATTGCTCCAGGCGGTAGCAAGTTCGTGTTTCAGTAGCCCCATTTTTATGGCTCAGAAAGTAAATGACTGACCCAAATCACATATTAAGTGAGGAAACCAGGACTTGACGGCTGGATCTTCTGACATCGCTGCTCTTTATACTCCTGATCTGTCAGCTTGCTTGTAGGTGCTGAGGTTTCTGATGGAACAGTCACCCACGCAAGCCTGCAGTGACATTATCACTGGCTTCATACCTAGCCACTTCCTTCCATCCTCGGTGCCATTTGCCATTCCTACTTCAGTCGGCACGACAGCTTCCCAACTAGTTTCCGAGCCTCCACCCTTGCTGCCTCCAGTCCGCATTCCACGCTGTCATCTGCTGCGGTCGGGCGACCTTTCTAAAGCAACTGTCCCCGAATTCTCAAATATTTGTTTATTTCCAAATGACAGGCAGGTACTCTGGCTACCACATTAAAGTGAAAGTGTAAACCGCATAGAGAAAGAGAAAAATTTCAACAATATGATTAAAGAATCTAAAACTTTCTTATTATTCCTCTTTGAGAAATCACTCAAAAGTGCAAGTCTGATCCCTCCCTTGCTAAAAATTGACATGGACCCAAGACGAAATCACAACTGAATATGGCTGCTGAGGAGCTTCCCAGGTGGCTCAGTGGTAAAGAACCCACCTGCCAATACAGGAGACATGGGTTCGATCTTTGGGTTGGAAAGACCCCCTGGAGGAGGGCATGGAAACACACCCCAGTATTCTTGCCTGGAGAATCCCATGCACAGAGGAGCCTGGTGGGCTAGAGTCCATGGGGTCGCAGAGTCAGACATGACTTCGCAACTGAGCACACACACACACAAGCCTGCATCCAGTATTTCAATCCCACAGTTCTCAAGGGGTGTAATACTTTTGACAGCCTTGCTCTTTTAAACCACCCAGTGGGGAAACTTTGCCTTGTCTGAGGATAAAAGTGCAGCCACTCCATACCCCACAGCTTTTCTATTTACTCTCAGGCAACAGAAAAACCACACTGTCCTTCCACATCTCAGCCATGTCTCAGCTAATTCAGTAACAGATTGTGTACAGCCTGCTATACCAAACAGTTCCAGTATTCACAGGAAGACTGCAGGAGAGGAGAAAGTTTTCCTGAACCCTCTTAGGATCCCTGTCTGAGTCTGAACGCGAAACTAATGAAGACAGAGCAACAGGAGAAAGGCATACACATTTATTTACTGTTACGTTTCACGTGACCCAGAGCCTGCATGAGAAAATGAAGACCTGAAGAAGCAGTCCCGAGTCATGTCTCAGATTTGCTTTTTTTGGCGCATGGGCTTAGTTGCTCCATGGCATAAGCGTGTGGAATCTTCCCAGATCGGGGATCGAACCTGTGTCCCCTGCGTTGGCAGGCTGATTCTTTACCACTGAGCTACCAGGGAAGCCCTCTGTCTTAGTGTTGATGAACAGTAGATAGTTGTGGAGAAATAAGACAGGTTAAAGAGTTGGAAAAAAAATGGTCAGGGGAGTGAACTGGGGGAGACTTGGCCAGGAAACCCTTTCAGAGATAAGGATGCTCCTCTCCTCCAGGTATGGGAGGTCACTTCTCATCTGAGAGCTTTATGATCTGTTTCATGAGAAGGGTGGGGGAAAGTCAGAGTGACCTTCCTGCTACTGCTGGTCTTCTCAAACCCCTTCAGCTTAAAATAGTCACTCTGCCAAGGCCCATATTGTGGGGTGGCGTGGCGTGAACCCCATGGAGATACTGCACCTGCTTCTCCAGCAACTGCACTGCCTTTCTTTCAGGAGAGGATATGGTTGAATTTTCCCCTTTTCTGGTCCACCTTCTCCCCACTCACTGGCTTCAATTTCTACCCTTTGGGGCAGAAAAGAAAGGAAACAGAGTTAATAAAGTTCTTAGTTGAATGACACTGCTGGCATCGTGACCTCTGGACCATAGATGTTTTGAGTTGACTTTCTTAAGGGCACTCCCATGCATTAGCTCCTCTTGACTCTTAAGTATACTGTGTACAACAGCCCTGGCCAACAGGACCAAACTGGGCTGCATCTCGGGTCCCTAGGATACAGGTGACTTTGCCCTGCCATTGCAGGGCATATCATGACACAGCTCTCCTTCTGGTGACCGTGGCTCACTGGCGCTCTCCCCAGGGATGAATCTGGCATAAATCCTCTGTGAGTTCCCAGCTGCAGAGGATACGCGTCCAGCTCTCTGGTGGTTTGTTGAAGCCCCTCTCTCAAACGTGAAGGAAGAACCAGGTGTCTAGTTAGAAGCTCCGGTTAGAGTCAGGTGGTCCCCAGAGGGAGGCACTCATCTAAGGTTGCAGCTTTGACTCTCAAGCTGCTCCACAGATAACAGACGCATTGAGTCCTGGACTTGCCCATGTGCTGGGGACAGAGAGACGAAACCCAAGAAGCAGGGTCCCAGGGCTTCCCATACAGGGCATGGCACAGGGATCTTTAGCCCCTCTTTCTACCCAGTGATTGTATGCAGTTCCATGAGAACGAAGAGATTACAACAGGACGGCCTAAGTCCTAAGTCTGGACGCCCCTTTTTAAAAATAATAATTTTTATTTATTTATTTTTGGCCATGCTGTGTCTTCATTGCCGCGCAGGCTTTTTTCTCGCTGTGACCCGTGTGAGCTACGCTGTAGTTGCAGCGCTTGGGCTTCTTGCAGTGGCTTCTCCCGTTGTGGAGCAGGGGCTGAAGGCGCATGGGCTTCAGTAGCTGTGGCCATGGGCCCAGTAGTTTGGACCCCCGGGCTCTACAGCACAGGCTCAATAGTTGTGGCGCACAGGCTTAGTGGCTGTGTGGCATGTAGGATCTTCCTGGATCCAGGATTGAACCTGTGTCTCCTGTATTGGCAGGGAGATTCTTTACCACTGTGGACCATCAAGGAAGCCCTGAACCCCTTTTCTTGATTGTTGAAAACACTGAGTTAAAAATTTTAGAAAGGCAAATGGGGCCTCGACTCCCAAGTCTTCTCTGCAATGTGTCTTTCCAAATTGCAGATATTTCCAACTCAAGGAATGAAGTTCTAAATTTCCAGCTCAAGGACTGCCATAAACAGGCTGTGGGCCTGGGTAATCCACGTCCCATTCTTCAACCAAATCTACATCTCTTATTTACTTAAAAGGTGAAATTGTCCTTGGTGATCAGCTTGACTTTTAAAAATTCAGTTAGTGAATTTTCAAAATACACTAGCATCTTAAACTGTCTGATCAGTCCCCCTAAAGGCCGGCATTTATTACCCCATTCCTCAGAATGTGTTGCAAGACAGCAATTTTTTGTGGACCCCTTGTAAGGCAATGATGGCAAGATGAGACTTCCTGCAGCCTTTTAGAGGAGAGAAAAAAAATTTAGGGGTATTGCTTAATAGGCAGTTTTAAAGAGACCCAAGTGAAGTCATAAAATGCACGCGTCTCTGAAAGTATGTTCATGAGGCTATCATAAAAAGACCTGACTAAAAAAATACTTGCAATCTAGAAGAGGGGGAAGTGAAGGCATTTTCTTCTTGAGCGTAGCAGAGGGTTCTTTGTTTCTCAATTTAATGGAATTCTAATCGAAAAACACTCAATGATCCATTTAAATAACAATGCCAGGTCTGACACAAAAATTCACAAAAACAAGGAAATCAATACTAACGGCTGAAAAACTTAGCACAACCTGGCTGCCCTCAGCTCAGACTATTGAGTCAACAAATTAAAAGAAGGCCTGAGGCACAAGGTACAAGATAAGATGCCTCACTAGCCTTCTAGATACAGGTGTAAAAGTCCTGGCTTTGACAGCAATTTGAATTTTTACTCCTTAAGGAAAGTTGTGGAGCTTGAAAAGTGATTCTTTTGTTTTCTTTGCAGGGAAGAGGTGTGTGTGTGTGTGTGTGTGTGTGTGTGTGTGCGTTCGTGTGTAAAACTAAACAGCATTTGAAGGCTTAAGTGTTTGAGTCCATGAAAGTGAACAGACCATATGGTCTATGGTAGAATAAGTAATTACAGACTTATTAAAAATACATGTTAATTTTACTCACTGACACTCCGTGATAATGGCTTCCTCAGGATCTAATCCATTCTGCCGATTATACTTATCTGTTTCTAGTTCAGGAACCTCTGGTCCTGAACAAATGGCTCGAGCAAGATGAGAGCTGACCCAGTCCCAGCGCAGAAGATGAAATCACTACTTTTCAGAGATGTCGATTATTTAAGATGACTTTCCGTTGCCCTTTACATACTCACTTCAAGCCAGAGGCAGATAAAACAGAAAAGAGGCTTCTACTCCCCTCACCCCCTCAATCTGAAGGGGAAAAAATACAAAAATATGCTAATTTTATAGGAGGCAAGACAGACATTTCCTTGAGTTGCCTCCTTAAAGAATATAGTACTCATTTACGTTAACAACTCCAGAGTAAATCATTGATACTTGAAAATGGGTTATAAATTTTATCCCCATCTGGTTTGGGGAAACTAGCTTTGACATTTCTCCCAGCTGTTAATGACCAAGTTACTTATCAATACTTCTCAAATTTTAATATACTTATGAATCACCAGGGAGTGTTGTGAAATACAGATTCTGATACTGTAGGTGTGGATGAGGCCTGAGAGCCGACATTTCTAACAGACTTCTTGGTGATGCTGATGCTACTGGTCTGGGGACCATTCCCTGAGTAGCAAGGACTTGGCTGACTGACAAGATGCTCTGGTGCTGGTCCATGCAGACTCAAGCTTGAGAATGGACCAAGTATCTCTATTAGCAGACTATCAGTTGAGTATAGATTATAACCCAGGCCTTAATTCAGAACATTAAACTTTATTTTCTTAGACTTTCTTTCTTTAACCACTGAAGTTTCTTTAGAGATGGTAAATCTGACCAGAAGACCCTGCCCGTCCATGGGGTACCATTCTAAAATATAATTATAGAATACATTTCTCTCTCTTATAATCTAGGCCTGCTAGTTGTTACTCTGAGATTAATAAATCTCCAAAGCTTTGTTGCTTATGAGTCTATCTAACTCAAATCAGTCATGTGTCTTTTCAAATGGAAATATATTTATCATTTTTGAGGATTATAGATGACATATAGTCCCCATAATAAAAAAAATAAAAAAAATCAAACAAGGAATGATCTAATGTGTATTCTTCCCAGTTTAAATTGGTACCCCAGCAAAATATGACACATTCTGGACATCTGAATAGATGAAGCATCGGATATGAAATCTTGGAATGCCAAGTATAGTAATATACCATTAAGGTAATTCTAGCAATAGGTACCAGGTACTGAGAATCTGCTTTGCAGAGCCCCTGACTGTGTGCCCTGGCTGTATCATACACTTCAAGTTTGTAATGGTCAGCATTCCTGGATTCAAGCAAAAAGACACAGCTGAGTAATTCTGATCAGAAAATTATTGAAACAGTGTCAGAATGGAAGGCTAGAAAACTGAGCTCTGAAAATGAGCAGGAATCAAGGAAGGCTGAGCAGCGGGGACACAGCCTGGATCTTGTCACGGAGTCACTCTGGCCAGGACCTCATCACTGTCAGACTCTGGGCCCCTGATGTAGCTTCCAGAAGGGACTTTGCTGCTGTCCTCAGAATAGTGAAAGGCTCAGTTCCTCTATGGGGCTGGAATCCTGCCCCCACCATGGGACTCACACCATGGATTCTCCCAGGGTTGTCATAAAACAAAACAGAGTCCACAGCTTTTCATTATCTTGCTTGATCCTCACAATTTGGTGACCAGGTTCCCCAAAATATGATACCTTGGCATACTGAATACTTTAAGGATTTGGGAAGCGGCACTTGCAGGAGGGACGTTCTGATTTCCGCCTGAAGTAGGTTGTAAAGCCCTCATGTGAGAAGTGCCCTCCCTAATCTGGAGAGAAGCATCCTTGTTTCCTAAGACAACGGAACACAGAGAGGGACACCGAGGCTTGGCCAAGTCTCCACCTGTCCACTAGACTTACCCTGTAGCCTTTGTCCTATCACTGACTGTCCACTCTTCATCAAGTTTAGCATAAAGCACCCAGGTTCAGCAGTTTCTTCCAGTCTTCATTTTCTGGTGAAGGCCCCCCTGTGGGGTAAAACTTGCATCGAATAACCATGAGTTGTTGATGTTACAGGGATCCAACCAAGAGCCTAGAAAGTCAGAGCGAAAAGATATCCACCCTTCCCTACATGGCAGAAGCTGATAGGATTGTTGCCATTTTTGAGAGGAGGATCCTGGATCCTAAGGGTGAAGCAATTTACCCAAGAAGCAAAGGTCCTGCCACTTAAGCCCAGCACTCTCTTACCCTCAAACCATGCTCCCTGCCCCCTGCCCTTTGACTTCATGCCTCACCCTGAGGTGGAGGAAGTTGTATACCTTTCATCTGTTTATCTGTTGGATCAGAATCTTACCAGTGTCCTAAGGAGCAGGAAGAGAAACAAAAGCAAAACAAAAATAAATAAAGGAGTTGCTTTTTTTCCCCCTCCAGTGGTTGTCAGTCTCTTCATCTCTAACAGAAGCTGCAGCAGAGAATCAAGGCCGCAACAGAACCAGTCCCCCTCGTCCTTTGTTTCTTTCTCTGATGCCTCCTAAGCACAATATGACCCTACTCATTTCATGCTGAGAATTTAGGTTACAATGTTCTCCTTCTCAGACACATCTCCAGTAGGAATCTTCTTCCTTCCTTCCCCACCTGTGGATGTTCACCACCAGTTCCCCCTGATGAAATATATTCAAAAATGAAAGTTCTCATGACCCCAAAAACTGCCATGTGAGGCTACAGAAATGGTCATGAAACACTTAGGGCAGAGGCTACAGCTCTGGAGAAAGGGACTTCTGGCCCAGATGTGACCTGGAGGGTTGGCTTTGTCTTAAGAAGGTCACAAAACAAAGATAGAGGATGGTTGTGATAATCTGAAGACCTTTGGCTTAAACTGAAGACCCTGGCTCTGGGCCAGCCAGGGCACTCCATCAGGATGCCTTAGTGAGGTTAGAAAAAGAGACAGAGTATATTTCCTGAAGTCTGGAAATTAAAATTTCCCCCCATTACTTCCAGAATGGTCTAGATTTCACTTCCTCCCCCAGCCGTATTCCCACTTTGGTAGGGGGGGAAAAAGTGCTTAGATCAGCAGAAAAGATTAATACATCAGCAATTCTGTTATTGTGTGTATTGATTCTCAAGGGGCCAGAGCAGAACTCAAAGGTGAGTGTAAGTGGAAAATACAAAGGCAATATTCTACTAGCTGTATTTATGAGCCATTTGGAGCATCCCAGGAGGGCTGCAGTTTAAAATCTATCAAAGCTTTGGCTTTTTTCTCTTCTTCCCAAGGAGATGCCAACAATTGTTCATCCTGCAAGTTTCTGTAAGATCTCAATGCTCCCCATGAGTGGTACCTAGAAGGAAAATGGTGATCGTCCTGCCGATAAATAAGAGGTGCTGGGGGTTGAGGTGGAGGGAAAAACCTGCCATGTTCCAGTTTTTCATTTTACACCCATCATTTGAAAGCACAAAATGTGCATGTGCTAGCCTGTGACATGGCCAGTTACCTCTTGATTTCATATACTGAGTTTTATAATGATCCATGGGCATGCTCCATTTTTAAGAACCAAAATATTGAATCCAATTTCTGTACTTTGTTCTTTTCCTTTTTACTGATTTCCTTACTGTTTAGAATAAACAGCCTCATCTCAAATATGTGTGTGTATGCTCAGTTGCTCAGCTGTGTCTGACTCTTGGTGATCTTATGGATTGTAGCCTGCCAGGCTCCTCTACCCATGGAATTTTCCAGACAAGAGTACTGGAGCAAGTTGCCATTTTCTAATCCCGGGGATCTTCCTGACCCAGGAATTGAACCCTCGTCTCTTGCATCTCCTGCATTGGCAGGCAGATTCTTTATCAATGTGTTTCAAGTAATAAGTTTGCTCCATGATGGATGAACCAAATCAGGCTATTAAAGATGTATCCAGGCATTCTCATGGACTCACTGATTCACTAATCCAAAATACATTCATATAACATCCCCTCCATGCCAGATTTGGTCTCAGCGTCTAGGGATAGAGAAATATCCTCTAGAAAAGCTCACAGTCCTAAGGAGATGCCTGATAGGTAAACATGATCAGAGAACAGTGTGGGAAGTGTTGTCAAAATAAAAAGAGTTACCATTTTTGAGTATTATCTATTCTGGTACTGTGTATATTAAAGCAAATTATCTCTAATCCTCCCTCTACTCTCCGATAGGGCTTCCCAGGTGGTGCAGTGGTAAAGAATCCACCTGCACTGCAGGAGATACAAGTGATGGGGGTTCAATCCTTGGGTCAGGAAGATCCCCCAGAAAGGGAAATGGCAACCCACTCCAGTATTCTTGCCTGGAGAATCCCATGGTCAGAGGAGCCTGGTGAGCTACAGTCCATGGAGTGGCAAAGAGTAGAAGACGACTGAGCATCTAAAAAACAAGAACAAAACCCTCCAGTAAGTTTTATTATCCCCTTCGTTTAAGGAAAGAAACTTAAATAGACTCAGAGACCTTGCCTAAGGTTCGGTTCAGTTCAGTTCAGTCGCTCAGTCATGTCCAACTCTGCGACCCCATGAACTACAGTATGCCAGCCCTCCCTGTCCATCACCAACTCCTGAAGTCCACCCAAACCCATGGCCATTGTGTGGGTGATGCCATCCAACCATCTCATCCTCTGTTGTCCCCTTCTCCCCCTGCCCTCAATCTTTCCCAGCATCAGGGTTTTTTCAAATGAGTCAGCTCTCGGCATCAGGTGGCCAAAATATTGGAGTTTCAGCTTCAACATCAGTCCCTCCAATGAACACCCAGGACTGATCTCCTTTGTTGGCAAAGTAATGTCTCTGCTTTTGAATATGCTGTCTAGGTTGGTCATAGCTTTCCTTTCAAGGAGTAAGCGTCTTTTAATTTCATGGCTGCAATCACCATCTGCAGTGATTTTGGAGCCCAGAAAAATAAAGTCAGCCACTGTTTCCACTGTTTCCCCATCTATCTCCCATGAAGTGATGGGACTGGATGCCATGATCCTCGTTTTCTGAATGTTGAGCTTTAAGCCAACTTTTTCACTTTCATCAAGAGGTTTTTAGTTCCACTTCACTTTCTGCCATAAGGGTGGTGTCATCTGCATATCTGAGGTTATTGATATTTCTCTCGGCAATCTTGATTCTGGCTTGTGCTTCCGCCAGCCCAGCGTTTCTCATGATGTACTCTGCATATAAGTTAAATCAGCAGGGTGACAATATACAGCCTTGACGTACTCCTTTTCTTATTTGGAACCAGTCTGTTGTTCCATGTCCAGTTCTAACTGTTGCTTCCTGACTTATATACAGGTTTCTCAGTCCTGGGATCCCAGCTTGGGCTGTGAGGCTCTAAAACTCCTATTCTTTGCATGTTGCTCCTAAGTGCACCAGGAGAGCAAAAACAACTCATCCAGGCCTGGTAAGGGTCCCAGGAAGGCTTCCCAGAGGAGGTGAGCCAAAGGGGAGATTCTGGTGGTGGGCGAGGCTTTCCTTTATGACATCTCCTTATGCCCGTACCCACCCCCTTAGATAAAGCCTCATCAAAATGTGTCCAGACTCTTGAGCTGTGGGAAAAGGAAGGTGACAATCCCACTCTTTTTTTGGTTGCTATAGGAAAACCAGGCCAGGAAACGAACACATGTAACGATCAAGGGGAAGCTATAGTCAAAGGTGACGTGACTCTTGGCCATAGTAGGTCCGGAGGAAGAAAGGGCATCTACCAAAGAGCCCCTAGAAACACAGGACTTCAGCTTTGTCACTCTGAACCACCACGTCTCCTCCCCAAGGCTTCGCTAACTTTCTTCTCACATAGATAAAGAGAGCTGCCGAGGAACTGGAATTAAATAGAGTAAAATCTCTTATTATTTTGAGAAATGGGAGAGTGTGAGCCTCATTTGAATTAATTTTTAAAAAACATTCTTCCTCTAGGATTTGTTTAAAGAAATACTAATAATTATGTTACAGTATTTCTTTCTTCTTTTTTCTTTTTTGCTATAAACTCAGAAATGAATGGGGTACTAATAAGGAAAATTAGCTAAATGAATCTAGGATTTCATTTGTACAAACATTGTGTAAGAAGTGTAGATCTCATAAACTTACAGATTTCTAAATTACAACCCTTCATTCAAACTTCTTACCCAATAAGATCACGTGCCTTAATTAATACAAATTCCAAAATGCTGGGCCCAATTAAGGTAATTTTACTGTACAGCAAATCAGGAGGCAGGGTATTCTAATTCTGTGCTTATATGAAGAAACAGCTCTGAGTAGCAGTATTAAAAAATGTTCGAAGCCACTCAAAACACCGGGAGAGATTTAGTATGTATATGTCGTGTTGCGTCAGAAGCCCTGTAATTGCCCTAGAACTGTTGCGCTTTTTGTATCCTGGTCACTGAGTGCCTCCCACGTGACCAGGCCCCCATAAATATGAGCATGACACAGTCACTAAGGTACACACGTGCTGGAGGAGAGAACACGGCCACCACACACATAAATATGGGTGTGATAAATCCAACTCGCATTCACCATTCCTGTCCCCCTCTGGCCTTAATTCCCTGGAGAACAAGTTGAGTACTTTGGTGGATGAATAAACTTTCTACAGAAAGAAAGTTTAACGGAGTGGCTTAGAATTGTCATACCCTCTCCTAGAAGAGAAACACCAAGGGTGGGAAAATCAGGGTTTTGTAAGAAGATGATCTTGCCCTTGGCTTATAAGATCTTGGCTTGTGGATCCAAAACCAATTTTTGAGTTTTCAACTTTGCAAAAATGAAATGTGCCTAATTTAATAGAATTTGCTGGCAAACCTACTTTGCTTGTTTTTCCAAAAGTGACAGGAAGGGCCGTGAGTATAATGAGAGAGGTGGCAGGACCTAGTTCTCTGTTTCTTTTCCCCAAACCTATTATTGAAGGGTGTCCTGGAGAGGGATCTGGAAGTCAGCTGAAATTCGCATGGTGATGCTTATTTTATTCCCATGTAATCTGCCCCTCTCAGAGCCCTCCTGCGGATGGTTCGCCCCCATCCCTGCCACCAGCATGGCCAGGCATGGTCCCTCAGAGCTGCTGTCCTGTCCCAGACACCCAGGGGCAGACCTCTTCTCCCCTCTGGTCTAGCCCTGGGTCGCCCCTGCGAGCCTGCCACTTCCTTCCTGAAGGGAGAGGCCCACAGCTCCTGCCTTCACTATCTGGGGTGCTGGTCCCTTGGTCCCTCTTCCCACTGCTCCTTCCATCTGAAGCCTCCTTTTGTGAAGTTCACCTCCCAGTGAAGCCTCCATCATGACAGATGGGTTTAAGGGACTGATTAATCCACTCGCTGGGCATGCCCTACAGCAGGGTCCCCAACCTCCAGGATCTAATGCCTGCTGGTCTGACGTGGAGTTGATGTGATAATAACAGAAATAAAGCCCACAATAAATGCACTGTGCTTCTCTCTCTCTCTCTCTTTAGTCGCTAAGGCGTGTCTGACTCTTGCAACCCCACGGGCTATAGCCTGCCAGGCTCCTCTGTCCATGGGATTCTCCAGGCAAGAATACTGGAGTGGGTTGCCATTTCCTTCTCCAGAGGATCTTCCCAACCCAGGAACCAAACCCAGGTCTCCTGCATTGCAAGCAGATTCTTTACCAACTGAGCTATGACATCACCTCAAAACCATCCCCGGCCTCACCAGTTCATGGAAAAATGGTCTTCTATGAAACCAGCCGTTGGTGCCAAAAAGCCTGGGGACCTCTGCCCTGCAGCACCCGAGGTACACATTCCGGAAGAAGGGCTCCAGCTTCGTCACAAACAGCTCACTCGGACCACAGATGAACTGGAATAAACGGAATACATGATATGCCTAAGGGCATAGGGAGGAGAGAGAAGAAGAGAAGGGAGGAGATGGCAGAGAGAGAGAGAGAGAGAGAGCCAACACACCAATACTCCTTATGCTGGCATTTGCTTTTTAAAAGTATCTTATTTTAATTGTTATATGAATTTTTAAAACCACTCTCAATCCACAACTTCACGGTAAGGAAAGCTGGAAGATGGAGAAAGAAGGCTTTCACATCCCCATGCCCCTGACTACCACCCCTGGCCCAGGTTATTTCTCTGATGATCTGGGACCCAGAGAAGCAGGCAAGAGCCTTTGCTAGCAGGGAAGGGAGGGAATAAATTGATGAGCTCCCTCCAAAACTGGGGGGGTGGGTTTTTCTTGCAGTGGACAGAGCTATGCCCCCATCTCAGCCACCCTTCTCACTGAGTGACTTTGAGGTTTTCCCCACATCCCAATTTGATGGCAAAAGTAATGATTTTCTCCCTCTGATTTACAGGCAGGGCTCCTCGAGCAGACAGATGGGCCCACTTCCACTTAGATTCCATAACTCTCCCCTTCTGCTGCCTCTCCCTACCATCCCTTCACTGTACACACACACGCACACACACACACACACACACACACACACACACACACTGTACACAAACACACACACACACACACATTCTCACAGTTTTCCCTCACAGTTGCAGCAAGCTTCAGGTATTTTTTCCAATGTATAATTTAATTCACCTATTCCTGAAACAAACACTTATGAAATACCTATTAGTGTCAAGGGGCTTCCCAGGTGGCACAAGCGGTAAAGACTCCACTTGCCAATACAGGTAGATATAAGAGACATGGTTCGATCCCTGGGTCAGGAAGATCCCCTGGAGGAGAAAATGGCAACTCACTCCAGTACTTGTTTGCCTGGAGAATCCCATGGACAGAGGTGCCTGGGGGGCTACAGGCCACGGGGTCGCAAAGAGTCAGACACAACTGAGCAACTAACATTTTCACACTAGATTATCTTAGTCCATGTGATTTTTTTTTTTTTTTGCTTCCTCCTCGGCCTCCTCCATCTCCATCTTTGTATTGTTATTATTTATTATTACTATAATTAATTAAAGCCCAAACATCACAGACTGCGCAGGGACGTAGATGAGCTAAAGAAAGCAGAGGAGAAGGAGAAACCAAGACACAGCAGACAGTCACAGGCACAAATGATCAGACCAGCAGCCTAGTTATCAGAAGGGAGTACCTCCAAGACTCCTTGAACTTTCGTTGGGACATTTTAGTAACAAGAAGAACCATGTGCTACTTTTGCCCTGGCTTTTAGCCCGACCATTTCTGGGAAGCGTTGTCACACTGTAACTGACTTGGCATCTGGAAATGAAGCTAAACCTCTTCAACCATACGAAGAGTTTCCCTCTGCCCACTAAACTATTTGCAAAGTAAAAGAAAGAGTGAGAAGTATAAATGTTTGGAGATCATGAAATAAATACAGCCATCTTTCTCTGGTCGCCAGCCATTCCAACATCCCGAGACCCTCCTGGTGACCCTTGGCCCCTCTCTGCTTACTGGTACCTCCCCTTCTCCGTCCATAGGGTAGTGATCTCTGAAGTGTCCCCTAGGCCAGGGTCCCCTATACGACGGATGGAAGGTCATCCCCCTGCACGCAACAAGCCACTGGCATGTGAGGGTACCTGCCTCCAGGAAGAAATGAAAGTGGAAGTGTTAGGCACTTGGTCATGTCTGACTCTTTGCAACCCTATGGACTGTGTCCATGGGATTCTCCAGGCAAGAATACTGGAGTGGCTAGCCATTCCCTTCTCTGGGAGATCTTCCTGACCCAGGGATTGGAACCCAGGTCTCCCCAGTTGCAGGCAGATTCTTTACCATCTGAGCCACCTGGGAGCCAGGAAGGGGTACCTTTTACTAACTCATATAAAGGTATACTGGGCTGAGATTAGCCTACTCTTCCTCCTTATTTTGTGGAGAAAGCCTTACAGAGCCACTTTCTCTTGCTAATTTCTGGTTGTGTTTTAAACTATCTGGATTTCTGTCCACTTTTCTCTGGCTTCCAGGCAGTGACTGAGTATGGATACTCTCCCTTCCACGCAGAGAAAGTGTAACCATTTGGGCTTACACTGAACCGAACTTGAACCCTACATCTCCCACTCCTCATCCAAATGAACTTGCATAGATGACGTACCCTCCCTGAACTCCAGTGTCCCCATCCACACCATGGGCACAGCAATAGCTGCTCTGGAAGGATTGGTGAAGGATTATATCTGTATCACATATACAGGTGACATAGAACATATCGCCATTGATAGTCAGCAAATCACCAGGAAGAGAGAAATGAGTTTTTATAAGTTTCTAGGAAGAAAAAAGAAATTGCTTCTGGCCCCTGTCTTAAACAAACTGTACCAACTTGAGTAGACTTTTAAATTCTGTTCTTGCATCTCACGTGAAAGTAATCTGATTATATAAAAATGCAGATCAGGCAAACAAAAGTATGTTGCCTCTACTTTTTATTCGGAGAAGGCAATGGCACCCCACTCCAGTACTCTTGCCTGGAAACCCCCATGGATGGAGGAGCCTGGTAGGCTGCAGTCCATGGGGTCGCAAACAGTTGGATACGACTGAGCGACTTCACTTTCACTTTTTACTTTCATGCTTTGGAGAAGGAACTGGCAACCCACTCCAGTGTTCTTGCCTGGAGAATCCCAGGGATGGGGGAGCCTGGTGGGCTGCTGTCCATGGGGTCACACAGAGTCGGACACGACTGAAGCGACTTAGCAGCAGCAGCTACTTTTTATTCTCTCTTTATAATAATGCAAGTGGTTCGGCTACATTGAAAGAAGGATTCCATTAGCAGTTTCTTGACTTTAGGTTGCTTTCCAAGGAAAGCATATAGCTCATAACTAAGAACACTTCTAGATTTGGGGTATGTGCCTCTCTCTTACGGAAGTGAACGTTGGTAACCATGACAAAGATAAAGCGTCTGCAAATGACAAATGACTCAGAGGTGCAGAAATGAAACCAACTGATGAAGCTGTATGTCACCAGGAGAACCTAAAGCTTAAGGATAAGAAAAACTTGCCAACAGCTCACATTTTCAAAATGGGCCTCAGGATTCGTTCACCTGGACAGTGGATTGAAGTGGAGAACTTGGTTAAGTTGATGAAATGTGAGAGCCGAGAAGCACATAGTGATCATGTGGTCTAAGCCCTGGTTAGACAAATGGGGAAACTGAGGCCCAGGGAGTCACACAGCTTACCTGGGCATAGTGATGCTAGTACCATGACCCAGGTTTCTGGCCACCAAAGAAATCTGTATTTCATCTACGGGTTATTTTTCTAAGAAACCCACATGATTCTGATGGTACAGGAAAGGAACTGCAGCTCTGAATTTCCTGGCCTGCACTTGTTCAGATTACATCCTGAAGCCCTACTGGAGGCAGCGATGCAGAGCATCAGGAGAAGACATTTCCTGGAAGAAGGGCGTTTCCTGGGGTTCTTGTGTGGCTCACATGTCTTCATGCTGGTGTGCTCCTGGGCCTGCTTGCATTCTCAGTCACTAAATCATGCCCACTCTTTGCTACCCCGTGGACTGTAGCCCACCAGGCTCCTCTGTCCATGGGATTCTCCAGGCAAGAATACTGGAGTGGGGTGCCATTTCCTTCTCCAGGGGATCTTCTCCACCCAGGGATCGAACTCATGACTTCTGCTTGGCAGGCAGATTCTTTACTACTGAGCCACCAGGGAAGCCATGTTGCTTGGCACACAGTAGGACTTCAGTTAAGTCTTTACTGAATGAACAAACTTTGAGTGTGCACTTGCAGATCTTATTAGTTTAAGAAAGACAGTGATGGCCCAGTGGCTAAGACTCTGTGCTCCCAATGCGGGGGGCCCAGGTTCGATCTCTGGTCAGAGAACTAGATTCCTCATGATGCAATTAAGAGCTCCCAAGCCACAACCAAAGATCCTGCATGCCTCAAGGAAGATCAAAGATCCCGTGTGACTGAAGACCCAGCGCAGCCAAATGAACACATATAATTTTAAAGAATCCTTAAGAAAAAGAGAAAGTCATGATCATCATGACCTTTTGCCAATTAGCAGGGAAAGAGAGCAAAGAAAGAGGGACAATACCCTTAAGTAGAAGGATCAAGAAGTCCGGAGAAAGAGCCTCTAATTCCAGCTGTCCCCTCTGCCTGTCCAAGACAACTACCTTTTCTGAACTTCGTTTTTCTCACCTTTAAAATGGGATAAAAGTGTCTATCTCACAAGGTTTTGGAGAAGGAAATGGCAACCCACTCCAGTATTCTTGCCTGGACAATTTCAAGGACAGAGGAGCCTGGTGAGCTACATACAGTCCATGGGATTGCAGGGAGTTGGACATGACTGAGTGACTAGCATTTTGAAGGTTTACTCTGATGATATCAACTGCTTGGCACTGTATCTGGCACCCACTAGGAGCTCCATGAATAATCAGTGAGACTAGGAGAGAAAAAGACACTGTGGAAACACATGTCCTGTTGGGTTTAAAAGACGGGTGTTCCTAGAAGCACGCTGTCTGACAGCATCACATTCTGACAAAGAGGGTACATCCCCACACCAAAGCAAGTCATGCCCGTCTGTTCTCAGGCTTCTTTAATATGAACCGCTCTCTCCTCCCAGCTTCTGCACTTGGCGTTCTTCCCCTTCCTTCAGCTCATTTCCTTTTCCCTCTCACTTTTGTCTTGATTTCACTTGTGGTTTCAAGGGCTCCATCTGCCTAGGTCTCAGAACATATACCTTGCTCACCACCAATCTCAAGGAGGCTGAGATAAGGCCCTGAGGTTCCAGGGGTGGCTCTGGTCGTGGGGGACATGTCTGGCTCCAGGCACGGCCCTGTTCAGTCCTGATCCAGGAGAGACTCCCCCCGCCCCCCAGGCTCTCATGGTCCCATGTCTCCTCTAGGCCCTGAGCCAGAAGAGGACCAGGGGAAAGACTGCAATGCGGGGCCCTGCTCCGAGGGTGGGAGAAGGCGATGACACCCCACTCCAGTACTCTTGCCTGGAAAATCCCATGGACGGAGGAGCCTGGCGGGCTGCCGTCTATGGGGTCGCACAGAGTCGGACACAACTGAGCGACTTCACTTTCACTTTTTACTTTCATGCATTCGAGAAGGAAATGGCAACCCACTCCAGTGTTCTTGCCTGGAGAATCCCAGGGACAGGGGAGCCTGGTGGGCTGCCGTCTATGGGGTCGCACAGAGTCGGACACGACTGAAGCGACAGCAGCAGCAGCTCCGCACGCGGGCCCCCTGGGGCAATCCCCGCCCCAGCAGCTCGGCTCCCTTTCCCAATGCCACCAGAGGCACGCCCGAGCCGCCAGCCCCAGCTCAACACATCCCTCCCACACCCCCAGGTTGTAGCCTTTGCAACTGCTTAAATCATTCCCGTTTGGGAACGTGGGTTTGAAAATAAACATTTAGAAACAGAGCAGAGGGAGTACTTAGCAGCAGAGAGGGGAGGCAGGGTGAGGGCTGGGCAGAGAGGGGAGGCAGGGTGAGGGCTGGGCAGAGAGGGGAGGCAGGGTGAGGGCTGGGCAGAGAGGGGAGGCAGGGTGAGGGCTGGGCAGAGAGGGGAGGCAGGGTGAGGGCTGGGCAGAGAGGGGAGGCAGGGTGAGGGCTGGGCAGAGAGGGGAGGCAGGGTGAGGGCTGGGCAGAGAGGGGAGGCAGGGTGAGGGCTGGGCAGAGAGGGGAGGCAGGGTGAGGGCTGGGCAGAGAGGGGAGGCAGGGTGAGGGCTGGGCAGAGAGGGGAGGCAGGGTGAGGGCTGGGCAGAGAGGGGAGGCAGGGTGAGGGCTGGGCAGAGAGGGGAGGCAGGGTGAGGGCTGGGCAGAGAGGGGAGGCGCGGTGAGGGCTGGGCAGAGAGGGGAGGCAGGGTGAGGGCTGGGCAGAGGGGGAGGCGCGGTGAGGGCTGGGCAGAGAGGGGAGGCAGGGTGAGGGCTGGGCAGAGAGGGGAGGCAGGGTGAGGGCTGGGCAGAGAGGGGAGGCAGGGTGAGGGCTGGGCAGAGAGGGGAGGCAGGGTGAGGGCTGGGCAGAGAGGGGAGGCGCGGTGAGGGCTGGGCAGAGAGGGCACACTTGCGTAACAGCGAGTGGGCAGAAGCCGGGCACTCTGACGAACACTCTCAGGGACGATGCAACAGGATGCGGAAATCCACACACCTTATTCAAGAAACCATGATGTCTCCATGTTCCCTCCTCTGCTGGGCCTTTCACAGCATATAAAGCACATCCAGAGACCTAGACTCACTCACACCTTAACAAAGTATGAAATGGAATTCCAGTGCAAGGTGATGACACAGGAGGCCCCAGGTCTCATCTCCTCCCGTGGACACACCAAACCTATAGCTACACATGGAAAATTCCCAGTGAAGAAACCCAGATACAGCTGAGTGACCCCTACGCATGAGGTGAATGAGAAAATCCCCACATCAAAACAGGTGGAAAGGCTCAGACACGCTCTTGCCTTAAACCCCACCTTTGGCACTGCTGCTGCCGCTAGGTCGCTTTAGTCGTGTCCAACTCTGTGTGACCCCATAGATGGCAGCCCACCAGGCTCCTCTGTCCATGGGATTTTCCAGGCAAGAGTACTGGAGTGGGGTGCCATTACCTTTGGCGCAGCAGCATACAGCTGATGGGAGTGAGGGAACTCACAACTCCAAATTCTTTCCAAGGAGCCAAAGACCCGACATCTAGGGCCCCCAGTTCGGAGACTCCCACTTGAAGGTGTGTGTGCAAAGTCACTTCAGTCGTATCCAGCTCTTTGTGACCCCATGGACTGTAGCCCCGCAGGCTCCTCCGTCCATGGGATTCTGCAGGCAAGAATACTGGAGTGGGTTGCCATTCCTCTTCCAGGGGATCTTCCCAACCCAGGGAATTGAACCTGGGTCTCCTGCATTGCAGGCAAATTCTTTATGATCTGAGCTACCAGGGAAACCCCCTTGAGGGATGGACCCCCAAAGAACCTTGCTCTGAAAGTCAGTGAGGCTTTGTATCCATGTGACTCACAAAATTATAGTTGACAAAGAAATAGTTCAGCACCACTAGATTGGTCTTACTTGAAATGTTAACAGGGCATCTTCAAGCTGAAACAGGTGGATGCTAATTAGTAATAGGAAAACATATGAAAGTATAAATCCCACTGGTAAAAAAAAATATGGTTAAATTTGGAATACTCTCATGTTGTAATGGTGGTGGCTAAATCACTTATAAATCTAGTATGAAGGTTAAAAGACAAAATTATTAAAAACAACTGTACAATAATTTGTTAATGGTTACACAATGGTTATTTATTTAAAACAACTATGATAATGTGTTATGAATTATGACATCAAAAACATAACATTGGGAGGGAAGGGTAAAAATGTAGAGCTTTAATATGCATTTGAAGTTAGGTTATCATCGGCCTAAAAGAGACTGTAATAAACATGTGTTTAGGTATTTTATGTAAGCTTCATGGTAACCAACCACAAAGCAAAACTTATAGGAGATACACAAAAGATAAGGAGAAAGGGATATAAGAAAACCACTACAAAAAGCCCTCAAACAGAGAGCAAGAGAAGAGGAAAGGAATGAGGGAATTACAAAGCAACCCAAAAACGATTACCAAAATGGCAACTAGTACATGTCTATCAATAATTACTCTAAGTGTCATTGACATTTTCATAAAAATGAAAATGAAAAAGCGAGGACAGCCAGGCGAATCATCCAAAGTCGACTTTAAGCCAAGACCATTACAGAGTGATAAAGAAGTCAGTCCAACAAGAGGATATGAATATTTGTAAATATTTATGCACCCAACGGGCTTCCCCGGTAGCTCAGTAGTAAAGAATCTGCCTGCAATGCAGGAGCAGAGAAGATGCAGGTTTGATTCCTGGTCAGGAAGCTCCCCTTTAGGAAGGCATGGCAACCCACTCCAGTATTCTTGCCTGGAGAATTCTATGGACAGAGGAGCCTGGCAGGCTACCGTCCATGGGGTCACAAAGAGCCAGACACGACTGAAGCAAATTAGGGCGTGCACACACACACACATGGGGTCACAAAGAGCCAGACACGACTGAAGCAACTTAGGGCGTGCACACGCACACACACACACACACGCGCGTGCGCGCGCACACACACATACACACACATGCATGCATCCAACATTGCTGTTGTTGTTTAGTCGCTAAGTTGTGTCTGACTCTTTTGTGACTCCATGGACTGTAGGCTCCTCTGTCCATAGAATTCTCCAGGCAAGAATACTGCAGTGGGTTGCCATTTCCTTCTCCAATGCATCCAACATAAGACCACCTAAATGTATAAAGCAAATATTAATAGACCCGAAAAGTAAAACAGACAGTAATACAATAACTGAAAAGTGGGAGCAAGGGTGTTTAATGCTCTTCTCTGAGCAGCTGGGGGATAAAGCCCCCAATTTCAACAGAACAGCCACAGCAGGACTTCTCACAGTGGCTCCTACGGAAAAGGCACGGGGCGGGGTCCCGGGGTCTCTGCAGGCGCACAGCCAGAGTTCTTAAGGCTGGAAGGAATCTTAGATGCCAGCGGGCTCAACTCTCTCATCTCGTGGTTGTGGTACCTGGAGAGATGAAAGGACTTTTCCGAGGTCACACAGCGAATGCTCACATTTTCCCTAATTCAAGAGGAGCCTCCTTATACACATGCCCTAAGGGGCTGATACGGGCTGCAGCGCAGGGACCACTGGAGGCCTCTCTTTGTATAGAAAAATGGAAGAGACAGAGGAGGAAAAGGCACAAAGATGGGCAGAGAGTAGGAGACGAATGGTCCAGGCACCTAAGGCTGCAGAGACCTCTCTCCAGTCAGGGAAGGCTTGGGGTTGTCACCGGTTATGCTGCATGGGGATGAGGCCTTCTCTGCACTAAGGCTGGCAAGTGCGGGGTGACCCATCTACAGATGGGGCCCAGGGCAGCTCTGTGTGGCTGAGACCAGACAGACCCGCACCGTCCACAGTTGCACAGGCTCCTCGGGACACACTGACCAGAGGAAACGAGAAGCAGAGAGCATAGGACTGTGAGCAAAACCCTCTGGGTCCTTCGCAGGGATCACAGAGCTCTTCCCCTCCTGGGTTGGCACCCCGGGTGGGCCCTCGCCTCTGTTGCGAGGCAGGGACTTGATAGCAGCGAAGTGGAGTGTTTCCTCCGGCAGGACAACGTCTCTGGAACCAGCAGGCTGCCTGGGTGCTGATGGCATCCTTGCTGGGAGGATGCACAGCTCTGGACAGAGAAACAGTGCGGGAAGGTGGTCCCTTAAAGCCACACAAGGGAGCCCACAAGGGAACCCCATCTCCAGTCATGGGGCTCGAGTGTGGGATGCAGCCAAGGAAGACCCAGTTCCTCTCCATCATGTGAACGTTCTACACGACTGTTCGTCTTAAGCTTTCCTGTGCATTGATAAGCAGAAGCAACCCCTCCTGTGTCTGGGCTCATCTTTCCTTTTTAAAACTCTCCCCTTAGCCTCCCATGCTCCTCATTCAGCCTCACAATAGCCCTGGCAATAACAAGGTGCCAGCGGGGAAGAGCTACAGTTTAATAAAGCTGGGGCCCAGCGGCTGCCGCTACCCACACTTGGCGCTCTAATAAAGCCCTTTCACCATTCCAGCCTGCAGTTGCTACCCCGGCGTCTGAAACAGAAAGGATGCTTTCTTTATACTCAGGACACGGTTGAGAGCAGGCATGGATTTCAACCACCCCGGGGTGGGGAAGGGAATCAGGTGTGGGTAGCTCCCAACCTAATCAGGTGACAGGAATTTCCAGGAGTTGTGAAGCTTCCAGAAGTTTCTAGCGTGGCTCCCATCTGCTCTAGATGCAGTGGGATGCATCACTACCTTTACACACGCAGCTAACTTGTTTCCTTGACCTTCTTTTGGCATAGAGAAACGATCTTTTCACTCTATCCTCTGAATCATGTAGTAGACTGGAAAAGAGCCCCCTCAGAGGCAGTTCTTTCTGCAAATCCCACCCTTTCATGGCACTTTATAGAACGCCAGCCAAGGGCTTTCATCACCCTTGCATATTTACTCAGTGAGTCGCTTGTGTTATTACTGTGTGTTTTTATAAAGTGTTTTTTTGTGCTGTTTTTATAAAGTGTTACTTTTTTTAATTACAAAGTCATTCAACACATTGGCTAAAAATGCAAGCATTCACGAAACATGTGAGTTAGAGACCGAAAGACCTCTATTAATTGTACCCTCTGGAGATCTGGGTGATGTGAGAGGGTTTTTATTTGAATTTTCCACCTTCGTTACAGGGAAAACAAGAGGATGGCTGGTCGGATGGGAAACCAGCTGGAAGCTCACCACATAATCAGGTAAGTCTCCTTAGCATGCCAGGCTGAGCCTTTTTCCCTGCAGGTGGGTGTGCTCTGACTTCTGTAACTACTTTCTGCCCCCCAGATCATACCTGCCTTCAGCTGGCAGGGCTCCTCTAGTCTTGGCTAGTGTGAAGGAAGGACAGGGGATCCGTGTAGGGTCAGGGTATGTGCTAAAATGGGAGTGCTATGGGGTAGACTGTGCTGTGCAGAGTGCCGGGCTCAGTCATTCAGTTGTGTCCAACTCTGCGACCCCATGGACTGTAACCCTGCCAGGCTTCTCCATCCATGGGATTTTCCAGGCAAGAATACTGGAGCAGATTGCCATTTCCTTCCCCAGGGGATCTTCCTGACCCAGAGATCGAACCCGTGTCTCTTGCATCTCCTGCATTGGCAGGCGGATTCTTTACCACTAACGCCACCTGGGAGACCCCCGGACTGAACTGTATCCCCACCCCATGCTGAGTTCACTTGTGGAAGCCCTAACACGGGGTGACTATTTGGAGCTATGGCCTTCGTGGAAGGAATAAAGGCTCAGGAGGTCACGTGTGTGGTGCTTAGATCTGATTGAACTGACGGCCTTATAAGCAGAGACACCGGAGCTCTCTCTCTCTCCACCCTGTGGGTTCTCTGGGGAGTGTTCGGCCAGCTGCAAGCCAGGAAGTGAACTTTTACCAGACCCTGGCCACACTGGCCCCCTGATCTCAGACCCCCAGCTCCAGATCTATGAGAAAATAAATGTCTGTTGTTTAAGATTTAAGCCACACAGTTCACGATTTTTCCTTAGGCAGCCTGAGCTAATGAAGGCAGAGAGAGGGAAGCAGGACACCCAACCTCACTGTCGCCCCATCTCAGCCCCTGCCCGACATTGCTGTTCTCTCATTTCTTTCCCTACTGCCAGCTCGGGGACTCTGAAAGTGGGATCGGTGGGTAGGAGTGTCCTCTTACACACCTGCGTGTGTCTGGACTCGGCCTCCCTCCTCCCAGTGGGACCTTCTGCTTCTGTCTGTACTTCAGTCCAGGTCCCTGAAGGTCCCCATGTACCGGTAAACTTGCCAGTCTATAATGGGGAGAAAGCCCTGGGGCACCCCCTACACACCTTTGAATCACATTCTCCATGTGTTTCTTGCTCTCAGCCGGCTTAGCTGAGATAGAAATTCACTCAACAAAGCTGGTGCCCCTGATGGCCTTGGTTTCGAGGTTTAAAAGTTCTCCTTCACTTTTGCAAGTTCCAAGCTTGCTCCAAGCCTCAATCATTGAATTATTAATTATGTAGCGTCTCCTGCTCCTTCTTGACTGCACCCCACACCCCAGACTTGCTAGTGGACTCAGGATGGCGTCACCAATGTCGGTTCACAGAGATCCTGCCACCAGCTCCTCCTGCAGCATGAAGTCCATACGTAATTCAAAAAATGAAAACAACGAAAACCCAGGCGGCACATGGAGCCGAAAGGAAGATTTCTAGCTTTTGCTGCCAATCTTTAGCAAGCATGCCTCTGAAACCACATATCAGGGTGTGTTCCAGGATGCAGGGGTCTTTTTGAAGTGGCTGTGAGAGGGGAGAAGGGAAGCTCAAGGAAGCTGAGGGGCAGAGGGGACCCAGAATCAGTGCTTCTCAGGCTTTTCTTGATGACCCAGGAGTATGTGCGCCTACTCACACACACAGGCACATTTGAAACGGCTGTTTCACAGAATACTAACTACCTTTATTGCCTGAGATGCACTCTAATATTATGTAGTCGAATCTTGTTGATCTTTCCAAAAATGTTGGCTGAGAACTAACCTGATGTGATGGTTAATAGTAGCTGTCAACTTGACTGGGCTAAGGGATGCCCAGAGGGCTGGTAAAATGTTATTCCGGTTTGTGTCTGTGAGCGTATCTCCCACGTGAGTGGGTAGGCTGAGGAAAGCAGATGGCCTCATCAATTTCTGTGGGCTTCACCCAGCCTTCCCTGGTAGCTCAGCAGTAAAGAATCCACCTGCAGTGTAGGAGACGCAGGAGACGCAGATTCCATCCCTGGGTTGGGCAGATCCCCTGGAGAAGGAAATGGCAACCCACTCCAGTATTCTTGCTGGGAAAATCCCATGGACAGAGGGGCCTGCTAGGCTACAGTTCATGGGGTTGCGAAGAGTTGGAACATGACTGAGCGTGCACGCACAGGTTAGCATTTGCAAGGATGTGGAGAAGAATCAGTGTTTACGTTTTAGGGACATACTTTGGTTACAGGGAGCTCAGCAGAGCACTTCAGACCCATGTCTTTTGAGTCAGAGGCGCCCCTGAGTTCAAGTCTCAGCTTTGCCCTTGAAGCAGCAGCACGGGCTCACATGGGCCCTTTAACATCTGTGCGCCACATGGACAATGAGTCTTTGCTCACAAGGTTCTCATGAGAGTTTTGAAAGATGAAGGGCTTAGCACAGTTCCCCCAAGACAGTCTACTCCCAGTGAAAGAAGTATTGTTATTAATGGGGAAGCAGCTTGTCATGTGCTTACGCTGGAGGCTCTGAGCCCTGCTCCTCCTGCTTCGCTGGAAGCCAGTCAGCTCCGGCCCGGGCTGGGCAGTCAAGTCTGCCTCTGGGATTGCGGGAAGGCGGATGTTTATTAATAACAGTAAATGAAGCATCATTCATCTCAGCTGCTAAGCATGGCCATCCAAAACGCTCGTTTGTTTGTCTTAAACCCTAACTGCTGCTCTGCCACGTCGTGTCATTTCCAGCTATACAGTCTTGTATACAACCACGGAATGGCCATCGGGTGGCTGAAATCTAATCTTTCTCAGATGCTGATGTGTTATATTAGTGTATGCCAGGCATTCCGTCTTTCTGAATTGGTTCTTTCAATAATGGGAATGATGATACCTGCACACTGTATCTCACACACAGGTTGAGAGGCGTGAGTACATTTAAAAATGCAGGAAGGGCTCTGAACCCCTTGCAGACAGGCATATTATCAATACAAAGTTTTACTATTTATTACGACTGTCTATCTTTCCTGGGTATTCCATTGTGAAGATCTGTGGATGGCACTTCATCTTTTTTTTTTTTTCTTCTTCTTCCTTTTTAAAGGATAAAATTCATTTCCAACTACCTTTTGAAAGCCAATTTATGCTTTGGCCATTTGATTAATAGGAATGAGGAAAACCAGCTCCCCTATCAAAGCGCTTTTGAATAATTCAATGCTCGATATTAAAAGAGGACAGTGCTGCCTGACACGGTTTACTCTCTACTTTGTGGGGGAAATACGAGCTGCCCCTCCCCCCAGATGCATGCCTGGGCCCGGGTGGCACCCTTGTGTACCTCAAGCCCTGGTTCCTGCCTGGGGTCCAAGTCACAGACCCCGAGGAAAGGATACCTTTCTCTAGCTAGTCCACCCACGAGGGTGCACAAGGGTCACTGTATAGACTAGCTGAGGCTAGCTTCTCTTAGCGAAGATACAAGGCCACGCACTGCCCCAACACAGACGTGACTACAAGTCCCTGGTAGACACCCAGCTGGAGCTGACCCTTTGGGTCACAGAGCTCCTGCCCACAGGTGCCGACAGGTGCTGCAGCCCCCAGGGGAAGAGGGCTAAGCCGCTGTCCTCTTTGCCTTAGGTAGGGCAGAGCCTGCACTGGGAAGCTCAGCCTTTGGTGTTCTATCTCAACGCCTGTTGCTCAGAGTAAATGAGAGATGTGTGTACATTACCAGCCACACGACTGCAGTGCTCAAAAGGTGCTAACCATCACCCGCTCCCCTCTGCTACTCCGGTTCCTCTTTCACCCTTTCCAGCCCCTGTGCCCCTAGTCTGCCTTCCTCCTCCTGTTCTTCCTCCCCTCCTCTCCTTCTCACACCCAGGCTTCTGGAAGGTTCATATAGACTCCAATTGCGTCCCGCATCTGTGATGATCTCCTCGCCTCCATATTCTAATTCGTTTCATCCTCCCTTAGTTTTCTGGCTTTCTTCCTAGTTTATCAACTTCCTCTGGTTTTATGGGCATGATGAATGAAAGTGCACATGATGGGAGTTTCTGTGTGTTTTTTTCTCGTTTTATTCTAAGTGCTTTAAAGGCAAAGGCCCCTTTGTGTATTCAGTGGATTTTCCCCAAAGGATGCTGGAGGTCTCCAAAGCCATACGTATGATGATGGAGGTAACGGTGCCACCAGGCATCTGTGGGACCCCAAGTCCAGCTGGGCCATTCTCAAAGCCAGTGGTGAGGTTCTGACAGCACTAACCCAACTGAGAAACAGGACGGTTAGTGCTGGTATTCAGAACGGCTGAAATCTTCAAGATGTAATGTTTTGAGGAATATCTAAAATATCTACTCTTGTAATCGAGTCCATCTGTGTTAAACATTATCATGGTAGTGTCTTATTTTCCAGTTGAAATAATTTATCAGCTTTACTGTGACTTCATTGATCAGACTGTAGCGACTGTGGGAGGGACAATTCAGTCCAACTAACAATCACCTGTTTCATTAAGGACAAACCTCTCTTTTTCTCAGCTATCTTACCAGCATCAAGAAGAATGCTGAGTACACAATAGTGTCTCCGCTGGTAGGATAAATGAATGAGTGAAGGATTAGTAATAACATGCTCAGTGTGATGCCAAACACCCTTGCTTACCAAAAGGGGGAGGCCACGTAACACACACCGACCGTTTGTTATAAGAGCAGTTCTGATTGTGTTTGTGTAGAGTCTTAAGAGAACAAGAACTCCAAATAGTAAATTGAGTGGCTGAGTGAAGAGGTGGAGGTGGGCTAAATAGGCCATCTTTTCAGGTCACGCATAAAAATTTTAACTGGAAGAAAAACATTTTAATTGGGAGGATCAATTATTTATAACATTATTCTCAAAATACAGTTAAAAGCCGCAGAACTAACCATGTGCCGAGCCGTGTGATCGGAAAGCAGAGGCGGCTCCTTGTGTGCTGGCGGCCCACATGGAGGGCAGTCTCCTCGCTGGGAAAAGGCTCCCCTCCTGAACTGACCACCCAGAGTGGACACGTGGGCCACACCACCCCTCTGCCTTTCTAACTCCTCAATCTAAACCGTAAAAAGGCTTCAGGCACCAGCTTTGTTAACCCAATGCATACGGCTGGATTTTCTTTGATTTTTTTTTTTTTTCTTATCCATGGTAACAAAAAGGATCAGAACCCCTTCAGGATAATAAGAAAAAAATTACTGGACATCCCCCCCTGGGCCTGCTGAATTAGAATATCTAGAAGTGGGGACTGGAAATCCGCATGAGAAAACCCAAGTGCCCTCGATGAGTTGTCTTTTCCCTAGAACTGACCTTAGATTTTAGATTTTATAAAAAAGTGAACAGACTGTACCAAGTTTCCATAGTACCCTCTGCCCACAGCTTCCCCTAGTACTAACACCTTACATTGGTTGTTGTTACTGTGCAATCGTTAGGCCGGGTCTGACTTTTTGACTCCATAGGCTGCAGCAGGCCATGTTTCCTGTCCTTCACCATCTCCTGGAGCTTGCTCAGATTCACATCCATTGAGTCGGTGATGCCATCCAACCATCTCATTCTCTCCCACCCCCTTCTCCTTTCGCCTTCCATCTTTCCCAGCATTAGGGTCTTTCTCAGTGAGTTGGCTCTTCACATCAGGTGGCCAAAGTATCGGAGCTTCAGCTTCAGCCTCAGTCCTTCCAATGAATATTCAGGGTTGGTTTCCTTTAGGATTGAGTGGTTGATTTCCTTGAAGTCCAAGGGGCTCTTAAGAGTCTTCTCCAGTGAGTTTTTTTTAGAATTGACCTAATTTTTTAGATTTTACAGAAAAAGTGAACAGAGAGTACTGTTTCCACAGCATTCTCTGCCCACAACTTCTCCTAGTACTAACACCTTACATTACTGCGGTGCATTTATTATAATTAACGAACCAATACAGAGACATTATTATTAACTCAAACTCATAGTTTATTCAGATTTCCTTCAGTTCAGTTCAGTTCAGTTCAGTTCAGTTGCTCAGTCGTGTCCGACTCTTTGCGACCCCATGAATCGCAGCACGCCAGGCCTCCCTGTCCATCACCAACTCCCAGAGTTCACTCAGATTCACATCCCTCGAGTCAGTGATGCCATCCAGCCATCTCATCCTCGGTCGTCCCCTTCTCCTCCTGCCCTCAATCCCTGCCAGCATCAGAGTCTTTTCCAATGAGTCAACTCTTCTCACGAGGTGGCCAAAGTACTGGAGTTTCAGCTTTAGCATCATTCCTTCCAAGGAAATCCCAGGGCTGATCTCCTTCAGAATGGACTGGTTGGATCTCCTTGCAGTCCAAGGGACTCTCAAGAGTCTTCTCCAACACCACAGTTCAAAAGAATCAATTCTTTGGTGCTCAGCCTTCTTCACAGTCCAACTCTCACATCCTTAGTTTCTACCTAAT
This sequence comes from Capra hircus, assembly GCF_001704415.2. Lineage (NCBI taxonomy): Eukaryota > Metazoa > Chordata > Mammalia > Artiodactyla > Bovidae > Capra > Capra hircus. Next base: position 7,880,549 of record NC_030830.1, on the reverse strand, counting down.
GTCCTGTTTCCGCTCTAGGATGCCATATTACATTCCCTCAATGATTTTTTGTTTTTATTAATTTTTAATTACAAATAAAATTTGTGAATATATTCTCTTAGTAAAAGTTAACTATTACTGATGAAAAATTCCTTTAGCCACTCCCAGAGGCAAACAATGTCAAAAGTTCAGAGTCTATCCCTCTGGTCATTGTTCTGTGTGTTCATATCCATAGACGAATGCCTCAATGGACAGAGTATTCCTTTGCATTTCTCAAACGTAAGTTCAATGATTTTGTTCTGCACATGTCATTCAGCTTCTCCCTTTGTTAACTCAGATACAGTGATTACTGACGGCTTTATGCAATGAAACCTATCAGATGCTTTTACAGTGAGGTTAAATATCTATAGCTTGAATATGCTATATTTTATTCGTGAGGATTTACTGATAAGGGCATTACCTTATTTTATTTGTGAGGACTTTCTGATAAGGGAATTACCCCTTCCGTCTCTGGCCTGACACCATGGGGAGCTCTTTGTGCCCTTGGGTCCTTTAAATACACACACCAAACCTGATGATTTTATGCAATGAAACCTACTAGATGCTTTTAAACTGAGGTTAAATATCCGTAGCCTGAATATGCTATATTTTATTTGTGAGGACTTATTGATAAACCTTTACATTGTTTAGACTATTCTTTTTCTGCTTCTCTACTATGAATTTGCAAAGAATACATCCCAGTGCATATGTGGGGCTGTTTCTCTCAGGCCCTGTATTCATTTACAGGGGCGGCTGTAACAACAACAACAACAAAAACCAGAAACTGAGTGGCTTAAAAAACTGAACCTTATTGTCCCTGGAGGTTACAAGTCCAGGATGAAGTTGTTGGCCGTATTCCCTCTGACAGTGCCAGGAAAGGACCTTTCCCAGGCCTCTCTCCTAGACTCCAAGTGGCCTTCCCCCTGTGTGTGTCTCTGTGTCTACACTTCTCTTTTATGAGGGCACCAGTCATGTTGGACTGGGGTATGACCTCATCTTAACTAATCACATCCCCAATCACCCTATTTACAAAAAAGGTTACATCTGAGGGACTGGGCAGGCGGGTGAGGATTTAAGTGGACACGCCAACCCTGTTGGTAAAGCATGTCTTTGAGCAGGTGCTAAAATATATGTGCATTTAAATCTTAGTAAGTGATATGTGTGTATATCTCAGATCAGCCCTGGGATTTCTTTGGAAGGACTGATGCTAAAGCTGAAACTCCAGTACTTTGGCCACCTCATGCGAAGAGTTGACTCATTGGAAAAGACTCTGATGCTGGGAGGGATTGGGGGCAGGAGGAGAAGGGGACGACCGAGGATGAGATGGCTGGATGGCATCACTGACTCGATGGACATGAGTCTGAGTGAACTCTGGGAGTTGGTGATGGACAGGGAGGCCTGGCGTGCTGCGATTCATGGGGTCACAGAGTCAGACACGACTGAGCAGCTGAACTGAACTGAAGTGATATGCGTGTACTGTTATACACCTGTGTGCCTTATAGAACCTCCTTAGGCCGGCTCCGCAGGAACCAGACACCCAGGCTCTGAGTTGTGCACGCTTGGGTTAGTGGGGAGAGGAGGTGAGCTCCATGCAATTGCCAGCAAGGGCTCAGCGGGTCCCTGGAGTTCAGGATTGGATGGCCCCTCAGTGCTGCCTAGAACTGAGGCAAGGGGCTGGGCTCTCTACCCCCACGTTGACCAGTCACCAGACACAGGCTGCCCAGGGTGGGCAAGGCAGCTCCCCTGGGCCAAGGGCAATCCCCTAGGCGTTGCTCAGCCATGAGTCTTTGGCAGTCCTGCCAGCTGGGGAACCAGCTAGAAAGGGCATCTAGGCTGTGCTCCACAGCACCTTCCTCAAACACATACCCTCAACAAGACATTTAAGAAGATGGTGTACAGTCAAACTCAAACAGAAGTTATCATACTTTCCCTGATACTGAATGAGGCTGGCCAATCCCTGAGATACACAGAATCTACCTTCTAGACCATGGCTGGGTCATAGAGAATATGCATTTTATTTATTTATTTATTGTTTAATGTGGACCATTTAAAAAATCTTCATTGAACTTGTTACAACACTGTTTCTGTTTTTTATTAGGGTTTTTTTTTTTTTTTTGGCCGCAAAGCATGTAGGATCTTAACTCCTACAGGGAGTTTGATCCCCAACCAGGGATCAAACCCACACCTCCTGCACTCAAAGGTGAAGTCTTAACTACCTGATTGCCAGGGAAGTCCGGAGAACACGCATTTTAAATTTTAGCAGAAACTGCCAACGGTCTCTGGCTACACAACATTATACTCCCATCAGCAGTATTTCATTATCTCATATTCTTACCAACCCTTGAAATTATCAAACTTCTCAAGTTTTTCACCAATATTGAGTGTAAGAACTTCTCAACCCTCTAATTTCCATTTCCTTGATAGAAAGGTTGAGAGTCTTTATTGTGAATTACATCTTCCTATCTTCTCCGCTCATTTTTTGAGTCCTGTCTTTTTCTTACTGACTCATAGACATTACTTAGATCTTTGAATATTGTGTTGTAGCCAAGCGTTCTGGGAAACAAACTCACTCAGAAGGACAAAGCAGATAGTGGAGTGCAGTTTATTACACCGGCGGGCCCAAGGCAGAGTCTCCTCTTAGCCAAGGACCCCGACCAGCGTTTGTGAAAATCTTTTATACCCCATGTGTACGTGTCCAAACCCACCTCCCCAGATTCTCTGAAACTAGTCTGAACAAAGGAAAAGAAAGATACAATCAAAGCTAACCCATGATTCATATGCTTTAAACCCGTGATCCGTATGCCTTAAGCGTAGGTAGTTAACAGTGGACAAATATCAATAGGCCTGTGGTCATACCCCAATAAGCATAATAGAATTTATGATTCTATTTGGTTACACAGATAATTAGTGTACTCTTTTAGGATGGAGAGTCTAGATACAAGCCCTGGGGCTCTTCCATCGGGGTGGAGGGAGTTGTTACATTGTTTCCATAAATACTGGACATACAGCTTAAAGTCCACAGTCTGGCCCAAGATGGAGTCCTGCTTTCCAGATGGAGCCTGTTCTGTCTTTTTTCTCCTTCAGTTGAACCATCATTCATTCCATTCTTTCCCTGAAAGCTCTCTTCTCATCTTCCCTGATGAGCTTGTCCACAAGACTAACTAGATGGCTCTGGTATCAACGACTTGGACCCAGAAGACGAGGGGCCTCAGTCCCAGTCGTCACTTCCTAGTGACAACACGTGCATGAGCACTTAGGTGGTTGTACGGGCTCTCCGATCCTCAGTTTCCTCATAAGAAAACATGGGGATCATTCCCCCTCCCAAGATTGTCTTGACGATTTACCCACATTGTGTATATGAAATCTTTATGGTTACGGCTTATTTTTTGGCCTTTATAATAAAAATAAAGAAGTCTGTATAGGTACATTCTCTCCCCACTGCCTGGGATTCATTCATCACTCATTTCTTCATTTGTTCATGATTCACTAAAGGGAAATTTATTATTGCTCACCACCTGCTGTGTTAAGCATTGATGGATAATGTGGTTCCCACCCTGAAGGAGGCCAGTGGGGAGAGTGGATTAAAAAAAAAAATAGAATCCACTTATTAAAGATAATGGAGAAACTTTGCATTCTTTCTTCTCACGTTTCAGAGGACTTTTATAAATGAAAGCGGGGTCCGGCAGCTCACCGCTCAAATGCCAATAAAGAGGCCAGGTTGGTGGAAAAGGAAGTTTGCTTTATTTTGGATACTGGCAACCAGGGAGGGAGGGCAGATGTTTGTCCAAAGGCCGACTCTCTCCCCCCAACCCTGCAATTAGTGGGCAAGAGTTTTATAGGCTGAGGAAGGGGCTACATGCAGAAACAGCACAGTCAGTTCTGACAGTCATCTTGGAATTAGTCATCAGTGGTCTGACCAGCATCATCTTGATTAAGCACAGTTAGTCTTCACTTCCAGGGTCAGTTTGTTCCCGTATCCTAGAGGCTAGTTCTTGGAATTGTGACGTGTGCCATGGCTACCGTCTAGTCATCATGTAGTTAGCTTCTCACCGGTGGGGGTTTCAGTATCCATGAGACAGCCCACAGGATATGGCTTAGGTGTTATCTATAGCCCTTGGGAAAGAGCTGAAGGTCCCCTTGACTGTGCTTAATGACTAAACTATTACTGTTTGGTCTCCTCTGACCGTTTTCCTTTGTTTCTGCAGGGTCTCACTTCTCTGATTAAACTTATTCTTTTGCTAAGGTTTTTGCTCAGACAAAAGGCAGGCAGAGGATGTTGGGGGCAAGGACCTGCCCATTAAGGTCCTGCTCCATTTTACTTTCGCCTCTCCCAGGCTTGGCCTGGAGGGAGAGAACTATACATACAAATGCCTCTTGCATGATGAACAATCAGAACTTGATATTCCCTGAGCCAGGCCTTAGCCCTGGGCAGGATGATGGAGCTAGAAGAGACATGTAGGAATTTCCTAACTCCTCTCCCGCACTGAGCCTCCTGGTCACAAACAGTTTAGGCAGCCTGGCCATCTTCCTAGCTCCCTCTTCCCTGCTGTGCCAGCCCACTAGCTGTGCCCAGGCGGCTGGCTACTGCAGGGGATCTGACGTCTGCTCTGCAGGTCTGGCCACATCCTTCTCTCTCTCAAGCGCCCCCTGAGTATTTAAGCCATCCGTCAGCTTATTTGTGATGAAAGGGAGGACAGATTCCATCCTGAAAGGAAACCATGTTTTCCAATCACACTGTTATCAGAGAACCTTGCCTTTCTAGTAAGCAGGGTTTTGTCCATCTTAATAAAGGATTACTTTCCCATTTTCCTGTCTGACTTGAGTTAGCGCTCTGCTGGTTGTAAAAGCATGGTCTGTTCAAGAAGTGGTGAGAAATTCTATGACACTGAAGGTTCAATAAGCTCCGCTGGGTGAAAGTGCTAGAAAGGTAGGTTCCAACTCAGTCATGAATGCATTTATACACCCAACATTCAGTTCAGTTCAGTTCAGTCGCTCAGTTGTGTCCGACTCTTTGAGACCCCATAAATTGCAGCACACCAGGCCTCCCTGTCCATCAACATCTCCCGGAGTTCACTCAGACTCATGTCCATCGAGTCAGTGATGCCATCCAGCCATCTCATCCTCTGTCATCCCCTTCTCCTCCTGCCCCCAATCCCTCCCAGCATCAGAGTCTTTTCCAAGGAGTCAACTCTTCGCATGAGGTGGCCAAAGTGCTAGAGTTTCAGCTTTAGCATCATTCCGTCCAAAGAAATCCCAAGGCTGATCTCCTTCAGAATGGACTGGTTGGATCTCCTTGCAGTCCAAGGGACTCTCAAGAGTCTTCTCCAACACCACAGTTCAAACGCATCAATTCTTTGGCGCTAAGCCTTCTTCACAGTCCAACTCTCACATCCATACATGACCACAGGAAAAACCATAGCCTTGACTAGACGGACCTTTGTTGGCAAAGTAATGTCTCTGCTTTTGAATATGCTATCTAGGTTGGTCATAACTTTTCTTCCAAAGAGTAAGCGTCTTTTAATTTCATGGCTGCAATCACCATCTGCAGTGACGTTGGAGCCAAAAAAAAATAAAATCTGACACTGTTTTCCACTATTTTCCCATTTCCCATGACGTGATGGGACCAGATGCCATGATCTTCGTTTTCTGAATGTTGAGCTTTAAGCCAACTTATTCACTCTCCTCTTTCACTTTCATCAAGAGGCTTTTTAGTTCCTCTTCACTTTCTGCCATAAGGGTGGTGTCACCTGCATATCTGAGGTTATTGATATTTCTCCCGGCAATCTTGATTCCAGCTTGTGCTTCTTCCAGCCCAGCATTTCTCATGATGTACTCTGCATGTAAGTTAAACAAGCAGGGTGACAATACACAGCCTTGACGTACTCCTTTTCCTATTTGGAACCAGTCTGTTGTTCCATGTCCAGTTCTAACTGTTGCTTCCTGACCTGCATACAGATTTCTCAAGAGGCAGGTTAGGTGGTCTGGTATTCCCATCTTTTTCAGAATTTTCCACAGTTGATTGTGATCCACACAGTCAAAGGCTTTGGCATAGTCAATAAAGCAGAAATAGATGTTTTTCTGGAACTCTCTTGCTTTTTCGATGATCCAGCAGATGTTGGCAATTTGATCTCTGGTTCCTCTGCCTTTTCTAAAACCAGCTTGAACATCAGGGAGTTCACAGTTCACATATTGCTGAAGCCTGGCTTGGAGAATTTTGAGCATTACTTTACTAGCATGTGAGATGAGTGCAATTGTGCGGTAGTTTGAGCATTCTTTGGCATGGCCTCTCTTTGGGATTGGAATGAAAACTGACCTTTTCCAGTCCTGTGGCCACTGCTGAGTTTTCCAAATTTGCTGGCATATTGAGTGTAGCACTTTCACAGCATCGTCTTTCAGGATTTGAAATAGCTCAGCTGGAATCCCATCATCTCCACTAGCTTTGTTCGTAGTGATGCTTTCTAAGGCCCACTTGACTTCACATTCCAAGATGTCTGGCTCTAGATTAGTGATCACATCATCATGATTATCCGGGTTGTGAAGATCTTTTTTGTACAATTCTTCTGTGTATTCTTGCCACCTCTTCTTAATATCTTCTGCTCCTGTTAGGTCCAGACCATTTCTGTCCTTTATCGAGCCCATCTTTGCATGAAATGTTCCCTTGGTATCTCTAATCTTCTTGAAGAGATCTCTAGTCTTTCCTATTCTGTTCTTTTCCTCTATTTCTTTGTGTTGATCACTGAGGAAGGCTTTCTTATCTCTTCTTGCTATTCTTTGGAACTCTGCATTCAGATGCTTATATCTTTCCTTTTCTCCTTTGCTTTTTGCCTCTCTTCTCTTCACAGCTATTTGTAAGGCCTCCCCAGACAGCCATTTTGCTTTTTTGCATTTCTTTTCCATGGGGATGGTCTTGATCCCTGTCTCCTGTACAACGTCATGAACCTCTGTCCATAGTTCATCAGGCACTTTATCTATCAGATCTAGGCCCTTAAATCTATTTCTCACTTCCACTGTATAATCATAAGGGATTTGATTTAGGTCATACCTGAATGGTCTAGCGGTTTTCCCTACTTTCTTCAATTTAAGTCTGAATCTGGCAGTAAGGAGTTCATGAGCTGAGCTACAGTCAGCTCCTGGTCTTGTTTTTGTTGACTGTATAGAGCTTCTCCATCTTTGGCTGCAAAGAATATAATCAATCTGATTTCGGTGTTGACCATCTGGTGATGTCCATGTGTAGAGTCTTCTCTTGTGTTGTTGGAAGAGGATGTTTGCTATGACCAGTGCATTTTCTTGGCAAAACTCTATTAGTCTTTGCCCTGCTTCATTCCACATTCCAAGGCCAAATTTACCTTTTACTCCAGGTGTTTCTTGACTTCCTACTTTTGCATTCCAGTCCCCTATAATGAAAAGGACATCTTTTTTGGGTGTTAGTTCTAAAAGGTCTTGTAGGTCTTCATAGAACCATTCAACTTCAGCTTCTTCAGCATCACTGGTTGGGACATAGACTTGGATTACTGTGATACTGAATGGTTTGCCTTGGGAACAAACAGAAATCATTCTGTCATTTTTGAGACTGCATCCAAGTACTGCATTTTGGACTCTTTTGTTGACCATGACGGCTACTCCATTTCTTCTGAGGGATTCCTGCCCGCAGTAGTAGATATAATGGTCATCTGAGTTAAATTCACCCATTCCAGTCCATTTTAGTTCGCTGATTCCTAGAATGTCGACATTTACTCTTGCCATCTCTTGGTTGACCACTTCCAAATTTGCCTTGATTCATGGACCTGACATTCCAGATTCCTATGCAATATTGCTCTTTACAGCATCGGACCTTGCTTCTATCACCAGTCACATCCACAACTGGGTATTGTTTTTGCTTTGGCTCCATCCCTTCATTATTTCTGGAGTTATTTCTCCACTGATCTCCAGTAGCATATTGGGCACCTATTGACCTGGGGAGTTCCTCTTTCAGTATCCTATCATTTTGCCTTTTCCTACTGTTCATGGGGTTCTCAAGGCAAGAATACTGAAGTGGTTTGCCATTCCCTTCTTCAGTGGACCACATTCCGTCAGACCTCTCTACCATGACCCACCCATCTTGGCATGGCTTAGTTTCATTGAGTTAGGCAAGGCTGTGGTCCTAGTGTGATTAGATTGACTAGTTTTCTGTGATTATGGTTTCAGTGAGTCTGCCCTCTGATGCCCTCTCGCAACACCTACGGTCTTACTTGGGTTTCTCTTACCTTGGATGAGCGGTATCTCCTCACCACCTCCCCTCCTGACCTTGAACGTGGAATAGCTCCTCTAGGCCCTCCTGCGCCTGCGCAGCCACCACTCCTTGGACATGGGGTAGCTCCTCCCGGCTGCCTCCCCTGACCTCGGGCGTGGGGTAACTCCTCTTGGCCGCGGCCCCTCGGGAATGGGGTCCTCCCGGCTTCTGCCCCTGACCTTGGATGTGGGCTAGCTCCTCTCGGCCGCACTATGTGCGCCAGTCGCAGCCACAGTGTTTAAAACAGGAGAGTAGGACTTCCCTGGTGGAGGAGTGGATAAGGATCTGTTTACCAACGCAGGGGACACAGGTTTGATCCCTGGTCTGGAAAGATCCCCCATGCCAAGGAGCAACTAAGCCCGTGCACCACAGCTACTAAGCCCGCCTGTGCTTTGCAAGAAGAGAAGCCACGGTGATGAGACGCCTGCATACTGCACACGGAGGAGCCCCCACTCACCGCAACAAGAGAAAAAGCCTCGAAGCAACAAAGACCACAGACCCAGCACAGACAACAATCAATTAAAATAAATAATTTACTTAAAAAAATTAAACAGGGGAGAGCATGCTTAGATTTAATTCTTCAGAAGATGAGAACAGCATGAGTGTAACGAAGTGACAGACAGCTGGAAGCTTCCGTCGTCAGCAGCATCTTCACCCCTCCTCTGGGGTCCCCTCTCTAGCCTGCCACCACCCTGGCTTTATCCTAGCTATCTCAGGCTATCTGAAGTACAGTGCAAATATGCCTTCCAACTCTCCTGCCGGCATTCTAACTGCAAAGTGAGGAGACAGAAATGTACTTAACAGGAAATCACACAGAACAAACTGGAAAGCAGGAAAACCAGCATAAAAGCTGACTTTGCCTCTGAGCCTAAGCTGCATGTTTCAAATGTCTTTCCCCTCCCTGACCGTGGCTGACACAAGGCGGCCATGTCGTCCAGGCATCTCCCACCTGGCTTGTGGCCCACACGTCTCCAGCTGCACGCTTACCCTCTCTCTTCTATTCTGAGATTCTAGTGTCTTGTGTTTTCTTCTCCTGGTGGCCTTTTACAATCTTCCACTGATGTATAACTCTTGGTTCTAAGACGTAGTTTTAATTATTTTTGAGGTGTACTGAGGCCAACAGATCAGGAGATGACTGCCACTGAAAAGACAGCTTGGGAACTTCCCTGGTGATCCATCCAGTGGTTAAAACCCCACGCTTCCAATATAAGGGGCAAGCGTGGGTTTGATCCCTGATTGGGGAACTAGGATCCCACATGCCCTGTGGAGTGGCCAAAAAAATAAAAAAGAAAAGACGGGTTGTTATTCACAGTTCCCAAGGGACAGGGTCTGTCAGGAGGCAAGAGAGCAAAAGGAAATGTGGGCAAAGCTTTTACGATGGTTTGTGTGGGAAGGAATGAGTGAGGCAGGGCAAACAGGCTTGCTTCTGCTGCTGCCGTTGTTCAATCACTAAGTCGTGTCCGACTCTGTGACCCCCGTGGTCTGTAGCCTGCCAGGCTCTTCTGTCTGTGGGATTCTCCAGGCAAGAATACTGGAGTGGGTTGCCATTCCCTTCTCCACAGAATCTTCCTAAGCCAGGGATCGAACACAGGTCTCCTGCTTGGCAGACATTCTTTACCGCTGAGCCAGCTGGGAAGCCTATAAACAGATTTAGGATTGGCTAGTTCCAGGGATTTCAGCGGGCTCTGGGGCGCAGGCGCAGGGCTGACCCTAGTTGCCTCATATCTGGCTACCTTAGTTCAGTTGGCTGTAACAGAATTCCGGTGACTGCCTGGCTTAAACGATGGACATTTCATAAGGATAATCATTATGATAGTCTATTGAAATATGTTGATAGTGTTTGGGCCAGAAATTTTTAGAATATGCAGGCTTTATCCTTGAGTAGTCTTACCCCTTGACGAGGCCCACAGAATAAATACATGCATAGAAAAATGACATGCAAAGTTAAACAACACTTTGTTTTTAACTGGGATTTCAACGCCTAAACTACAATGTACTTCAATGGCTGGACAGATCCTGTCTCAGTGAGCTCTGCCTAGGATCACAGCAGAGAGAGGCCTGATGTCATCTGTTCTTTTCCCCCAAACATAAGCCTTCACACTGTATCGCTCCAAAGAGAAGAAAGGGCAATGCAAATTTCCAGAGAGCCAGAAAGTAAGCAAGAACCCCAGCCAAAGCTTGAACAATGCTGGCCTAGGTCTCCAGCCTCAGGCTTTCTTAAGCTGGTCAGCGGTTCACTCCGTGGGGGGAGAAAGAACATCTGAAATTGACAGTAAGAGAGGCGTTGCTTCAGAGGAGCTGAACAGAGAACAACCCCATCTTTTAACACAGCCATTACACCCACCACCCCATCGGCCAATGAAAGATCACAAAACGTGACCGAAGACAGCAACACCTTCTTCAGGAGGGTGAAGTTCCCTCCCCGCCATCCCCAACCCAAGGAAATTAAAGGGAAAACCTTGACTTATTTTTTCTAGAAGCCAAGGATCCAGGGCTCCTTCTAGCTCACCCCACCCAGCCCCACCACATGGCCTCAGATTACGAGTTTTCATTTCACTTCTGCCATAACTTTACCCTGCAGTTGGATCGCCATTCTTTGTAATCAATTCCTTCTGTTGATCAAAACAGGTGACAGAGTTAAGGTTTCCATCTCCACAAAGAGTGGGAAAGTGTGTGCAGAAAAGCTGATTATAAAATTAACCATAATGCATACAACATGGTATTGAAATTCTTACACAACTACTCGTTCTGTTAGGCAGAAAATGGTCTTAGATCTTGAAAAGTAAAGTCTACTCTAGTCTATGTATTTGGATCCACACTTTATGTAAAAACACATCTGTCCTTAATTCCTAAAGGCATTGGAAAGATAGATTTGTTTTAATATAGAGCATCTACTGGTCTTTTTTTCTACACAGCTTTCAGTCATTTCCTTTTATTTTAAAATGCCCTAACCTTCCCAGACTCTTGAGAGTCCCTTGGACTGCAAGAAGATCCAACCAGTCCATTCTGAAGGAGATCAGCCCTGGGTGTTCTTTGGAAGGAATGATGCTAAGGCTGAAACTCCAGTACTTTGGCCACCTCATGTGAAGAGCTGACTCATTGGAAAAGACTCTGATGCTGGGAGGGATTGGGGACAGGAGGAGAAGGGGACGACAGAGGATGAGATGGCTGGATGGCATCACTGACTCGATGGACGTGAGTCTGAGTGAACTCCAGGAGTTGGTGATGGACAGGGAGGCCTGGTGTGCTGCGATTCATGGGGTCACAAAGAATCGGACACGACTGAGCAACTGAACTGAACTGAACTGAACCTTCTTCCTGGTGCTTACCCTACTAGCTACTGTTGGGCTTCCCTGGTGGCTCAGAGGTAAAGAATCTGCCTGCATATAGGAACCACAGGAGACGTGGGTTCAATCCCTGGGTCGGGAAGATCCCCTGGAAGAGGGCATCGCAACCCACTCCAGTATTCTTGCCTGGAAAACCCCATGGACAGAGGAGTGTGGTGGGCTACAGTCCATAGCGTCGCAATTTCCTTTCACTTTAAAGCCCCCTACCCTTCTTCCTGGTACTTACTCTGTTAGAATTCTCCAGAAAGAATTTTTTTACTAACTCCATCAGACTCAATTCATAGAGCTATGATGACTTTCTTTGTTTGTTTTCTCTTCTCTTTTTCTGATTCTTGAGTTTTAACCCTGATGTATATGAATCCTTTAATTCCAGTGTAAAAAGGTGAATAGCTGATTCAAACGATCAGTCCTCTGTATTTATGCCTCCACACAATTTGGGTCTTTTCTTTCTTTGTAGAGTAGATGCCTTTTTTAGGCTATGCCCAGCAACGTGTTACATCTTAGTTACCCAACTAGAGACTGAACCTGTACCCCATGGACTGCAGGCTCAGAGTCGTAGCCACTGGACCAGCAGAGAAGTCCCTAGAGTCGATGCTTCTTCAGACAGGGATGATTTCTGGGGCTTTGGTTGGAATCATCTTGTCAAGAGCAGTTCTCCGCACAGAATGAGGATTCAATAAATATTATCTGACCCACGGTGACAAAGTAAACAAAGATGCCATTATAGTTGACAGACAACACCATTTTGTTCTCTTCTCTACTTTTTCTAGATATTGTAACCCTAGTTCTTTAGATTCGTTTTCCCAGGTTATAATAGTTATTTTCTAGGAACATTCCCTTAGGCAATATATTTCACAGCTTAGATCCTTTCTTCAGATGCAGGAAATTAGTGGACATGCGAAAACACATATGACCAATATCTGGCTTAAAAGCCTATTATAATAAGAAACCATTTATTCTGCCCAATACAACTGCATATTAATTTTGTATTATGTGCAAATATTTAGGTATGGGCCCATGTACACATACATCCATTAAGCAGTCAAATACCTAAATTAAAAATGGCAAGCTGAAAAAAAAATTCAGAGAGCAAAGGTTTGATTGCTTTGAAAATAGCCAATTTAGAAAAGAGTTCAGCCTTTAATTGGCCAAGTTAAATAAGGCACAATTACTACTAACTTGGTCCCCAAAGATTGGCTCTAATCGTGTCATGTTTAACTTGGCTGGTTAAATTGCAAATAGTGTTCTCCTATCCCGATTTGGTTCATTTACCTAATATAATGCCTTTCTATGGCTGACTTTTTCTTTCCTGACTTAGCTCTTTCCGTGAATGGAAACTCCATGGATTAGGAAATACTGTACCTATCTTTTTTCCCCAGAAGAACAGCAAAATGTATGTGGTGTGGTTGTTTTTTAAAGAGTTTCTGAAACAATTTTATGAGTATGTAGTTTTACGAATGTCAAAGGTTCATAATATGTGTATGTGCATGTCAGAGCTCTTCATATACTTGCTATCTCAAAATACTCTTGCAGATTTTTGTTTTGTTTTATGTTAACAGGTGAGGAAGAAGAATGTTCTTTTATACTCGCTTTATCCTTCTCCGTTTCTGAGAGGTGAGTAGTTTAATTTAGACATTGAATGTTCGATTAGCTGGATCAAGGATTCCACACAGATTCACGAGGGCAGAGTAGGATGGTTAAATATTTATCTCAATTTCTAAGAGCATCGGAATTCAGAGAAGGCCAGTTTCTTTGTTCAGAATGGTCAGTGTCATTCATAGTGGATTAAAAGGGCATCTCATTTCATATGCATCACCGTGGAATGCATCAACCTGGAAAAAAAAAGAGCAATCTTTTTCTCTGGTAGAAGAAAATATATATGTGCGCATTAAGCATTCATTCATTCGTTTACTTAAAAACAATAAACATTTAAGGAGTGATAACAATGTGCTCAGTTCTGCATTAAGTACTGCTGGTGCTGCTGCTAAGTCGCTTCAGTTGTGTCCGACTCTGTGCAACCCCATAGACGGCAGCCCACCAGGCTCCGCTGTCCCTGGGATTCTCCAGGCAAGAACGCTGGAGTGGGTTGCCATTTCCTTTTCCAATGCATGAAAGTGAAAAGGGAAAGTGAAGTCGCTCAGTTGTGTCTGACTCTTCGTCACCCCATGGATTGCAGCTTACCAGGCTCTTCCGCCCTTGAGATTTTCCAGGCAAGAGTACTGGAGTGGGGTGCCCAAGCACTACATGTGTGCTAAGTCACTTCAGTTGTGTCCGACTCTTTGGGACCCTATGGACTGTAGCCCGCCATGCTGCTCTGTCCATGGGATTCTCCAGGCAAGAATACTGGAGTATGTTGCTCTGTCCTCCTCCAGGGGATCTTCCTGACCCAGGGATTAAACCCGTGCCTCCTATGCCTCCCAACTTGCAAGCAGATTCTTTACTGTTGAGCCACCAGGCAAGCCCATATTAAGCACTGCAGCTGCTAAGTCACGTCAGTCATGTTCAACTCTGTGCAACCCCACTAGACATGCAGAAACTGGTGAGACACAATCTTTGCCTTTATGAAGCCTATGCATTTTACCGGATTATTTGCACATAAGCAAGTCAGGAATGAAATGGCTTCAGATTCCAAATTTTAGTTCTTTGTGTCTCTATTTAAGGCATAACATTGCTTAGTTTGTCTTCAGCATGTCTCGCGTGTCATCCAGTTCTGTTTGGCTTCCCTCCTCAGTGGCATCCCTCTCCTACCTCAGCGTCCACTACTTTCTTGGGCACATGAACTCTTAGGAAAGAGTTAACTAGTCTATCTTGTTACAGCAAATCATCTAATAAGACCTCTGTCCCACCTCTCCCATGGTTGTTCGCCGTGTGTGTTTAGTCGCTCAGTCGCGTCCGACTCTTTGCGGCCCCATGGACTGTGGTCCAGGCTCCTTTGTCTGTGGGATTCTCCAGGCCAGAATCCTGGAGTGGGTTGCCATGCCCTCCTCCAGGGGATCTTCCCAACCCAGGGATGGAACCCAGGTCTCCCACATTGCAGGCGGATTCTTTACCATCTGAGCCCCAGAGACAACAACATCATATGCTCATGAAAAAGAGAAACTTTTCAGATACCTTCAGGTACATTATTTACCAAAGAATAAGCTAGACACACCAAGGCATTTTTGTCTGAAGTTTCAGCTTCAATCCTAACACTTTCCACATTTTCTATTCTGCCAAGTCAGGATGTGCTTTCAAGCCAAAAAGTGTGTTGAGGGTGTGGGAAGATGGAGGGGGCATGCTCACAATCCAGGTCTACAGATGGGCAGAGGGATGGTCCAGTTTCTACATTTATTATCAAAAGTAATATCCTGACGTGGCTTTATCTGATGTGCTCTTTCTGAAAGATCCAGGCTTAGAGCCTCAACTAATAAATTCTTTGCATCAGCATATCGCTCGGTTGTAAAGTTTGGATTTTCAGTAACACATAAATGATGAAATGAATCTGTACATAAAATGTCTTTTAGCCTTGTTGATCATTCAATGAACAAGCAAGTGAACGAACAAATAAAAACTCACCACTACGTAATGTAATGGATTCTGTGAAGTAAAAAGCCCAGAGTTATAGAAGTCTCAGTAATATACAACCTATATCATAAAGAATGATTTAGAATTAAAATAGAATATTTTCTTCTGGGATTCAAGAGAAGGTGTCTATTGGTTATGCTGATATGTGTGACAGGAACACCTGACCCCACAGACATTTTTGTTGTTTTTTAAACAAAGTCTTACCCATAGGTGAGTAGGCAAAGAAGGAACCAATCTTGTCAAAGTTAAAGGATGTCCTGCTCCCACTCACACGTGTGTACATGAGCAATACATGTGCACAGATGCACATGAACACACATCTGCAATGTGACCCTTGAAGAGTCTTCACAGAAGACTCAGAACATCTCTGCTTACATTTACCCTGATAGAGCCTGAAGCAGTAATAGCTGGGCTTGGCTTGGTGCCTAAGCTGTAAATTTGTAATTAGTTCCAGGAAAAAATAAATGACACTCAAATCAAGAATGAGCTTGGGAGAGAGAGAGGAATCTGATTTGGAATGTCTGCATATACTTATGAAATCATCTGTGAAATACAGGGAACCTTGAGTCCCAGGTTTTAGCTGTGGCTACTAACAAATCTGATTACCTTGAATAAGTTACTTAAGCTCCCTGTCCTCCAGTTTTCTCCTATTTGTAATGAACAATTGTAGTAAAATAATTTCTCTACCATCCATCATGCAGACGCTGTGTGCTCCCATATGTAGAAAAATACATTCCAAAGACAAATACTAGGGTGCCTAAAAATTCTTTCCCATGAACATTCAGTTTATTGGGCAATAAATAAAAGAAGAAAACAAGATTGTTCTGCTAAATACAGCCTGTCCTTTCAAATGACCCTGACCCATCTTTCATCAAGCAGTCCCTTCTGATGGTGGAACTAATTCTCGGATTTACAAAGAACAGACAACATGATGCTTTAATACCATCAATGTCCTAAGTCGCCATGTAGAAAAGGGAGCCAGGAGTGGAACTAACCACAGTTCAATGCTGCAAGGTTTGGCCAATCGTTCTATGCATGGGAACTGATCCCATCCTTTTTCTGGATTTCCAAGTGAGTCAACCATACAGCATGAGCTAAGGTATCGTTGGACAAGAGGAACATACCACCAGGTGGACCAAAGCCAGATGGTGATAATTTAGGTCTCCGTGTACACGCTCAAACATTCATTACAGAATGCTGTACAACACTGTGACGCACAGACTCCTCGGAAAGGCCACAAAACATACTTAGTTACCTTCTGTCTGAACTGGTTTTGCCTGACTCCTTTCGGGACTCTACATCTCTCGTGTTCCTCTGTGTGTGGCTCCTGCCTTTCTTTCCTTTTTTTCCTCCCCCTCCTCTATTTTTGGCCATGCAGCATTCTGGATATCAGTTCATCCAACCAGGGATTGAACCTGGCCTCCTGCAATGGAAGCATGGGATCTGGATCACCAGGGAAATCCAGGCTTTATTTTCCCCTAGTAGAAACAAAAAGTTCAAAAATTATAATTCTGTCATCCCAGAAAATATCGACTCTACATTGCAAATGCAAATGAAGTCCTTATTAAAAACACAGTCAGCAGGCAGGTTGAAACATGCTTCGAGGTGATTTCAAGTTTGTTTATATACAATCGAACTCATTCTCAACTAGACCATCCCTTTTGGGAAAGATCTTTGGGAATATTCTATTATAACAATTCTGGTCCTATTAACTTCTGGAATTATTTGGAAAGCAGCCCTTCTTAATTAGCTTGGCTAATTGAAAATTTTATATATAAGATTAATACTATTTCACCTTGACATTAGTTTTTATACGTTGTGTGGGGTTCAAGTGAGTAATCAGGGCAGTTCACATAATTTAAGATCATGTTCGTTATGAAGAAAGTAGAAAAACAGGGCTTTCTTTCCTTAAAACAATAGTGAGATTGGTCATTCATTTATTCAACATTTTATCTAGCAACTGTGTGTCAGGCAGAGATATCACTTTGCCAACAAAGGTCCGCACAGTCAAAGCTATGGTTTTTCCAGTAGTCATGTATGAATGTGAGAGGTGGATCATTAAGAAGGCTGAGTGCTAAAGAAGTGATGCTTTTGAATTGTGGTGCTGGAAAAGACTCATGAGAGTTCCTTGGACTGTAACAGATCAAACCAGTCAATCAATCCTAAAGGAAATCAACCCTGAATATTCACTAGAAGGACTGATGCTGAAGCTGACACTCCAATACTTTGGCCACCGGATGTGAGGAGCCGACTCATTAGAAAAGACCTTGATCCTGGGAATGATTGAAGGCAAAAGGAGAAGGGGGTGGCAGAGGTTGAAATGGTTAGATAGAATCACCAACTCAATGGACATGAATTTGAGCAAACTCTAGGACATAGTGGAGGGCAGAGGAGCCTGGTATGCTGGAGTCGTGGGGTCATATAGATTTAGACATGACTCGGCGACTGAACAATAATGTGTCAGGCATCATTCTAGGTTCTGAGTAGACAGAAAGGAGTAAAGCAGTCTTACTCCTGCGAATCTTCTTTATAAGGATGCTTTGGGGACGTTTAACATATTGTAGAAAAATATAGATTGGGGCTGTTATATTTAGTCCTGCCTTCTGTAGGATTTAGTGCCGCTGCAATTGTATGTAATGGAAGCAAGAACTCTTGATATTTTATCAGAAATTAGTAATACAACAAAAACAAACCAGAAATATTAGAGGTGGAAAAAATTGCCTAGATTTAATAAATTCTTATAATATTAGTTATTTTTACATTGCAAACTTTCTCCTAAACTTACTTTTGTGTGACAAAGACATGTTACATAAGGCTCCATTTTTCCCTCAGTAAAATTGAAGAAAGATATTGCTATTCTACCTTGGAATTAAGTAGCATCTATAACTACTGTCTTTTCTTTGTGCTAAGTTGCTTCATTTGTGTCCGTCTCTTTGTGACCCTATGGACTGTAGTCCGCCAGGCTCCTCTGTCCATGGGATTCTCCAGGCAAGAATGCTGGGGTGGGTTGCCAAGCCCTCCTGCAGGGGATCTTCCCGACCCAGAGACTGAACCTATGTCTCTTATATCTCCTGCACTGGTAGGCAGGTTCTTTACCACTAATGCCACCTGGAAATCCTATCTTCTTCTTTAGGGCAGGCTAAATTTGTGTGAGCAGAGACCATGTCTGTCTGTTCCCCTGTCATATCCCAAGTTACAAAGCCTATGAGGCATTCAGAAATATCCACTGAAAGACAGTACACATTTGCTAAAGACTATTGTGAGGGTAACATGAGAAGACACACAAGAGATTATCTGAACATTGTGAAGTATTTTTAAGTTAAACTCACTTTGTTCCCTATTTTCTTGATATTCTTTTGATATTGATATTATTGCAGTTTGGATAAAAATTTAACTTCTTTTTGCAGATAACCAAGATGCTTACCAGGAAAACCTTGGTCGCAAGCTTTGAGAACAAAATCAAGTTCACTAGCTAGCTACGTTAGCAGTTTTCCAGTTTTGCCAAGATGAGATGACCTGCCATTCCCCAGGCATTTTAAAACAAGGTTTCAAAGTGAAGCTTCATCCCAGTCTCTGAAAGCATCTTCTTCCATTGCCACGAGATAGGATTCTACGATGTCCAGTGGTTAAGATGCCCACCCCAGGAGTTTTCTGAGTCAGGCTCTGAAACAACCTGTAATGAATGTCCAGGATGGAGAACCACAGCAACACAAATCAAGAAACAATCTGGACCATGTCCTGAGAACACATCACACTAAGTCATGTCACATTCATCGTCCATCCGTCACACCCTGCTACTCCTTAGGAGGAACCAAATTCTCTCCTGGCATTTCTTCACCCATTGCAGTTAGCTTCCTCCAAGTGGCAAGTCCATCACCACCACCCCCCACCCATCCTCAGGGCAGAGGACCCTGCTAGGTATACACTCACAGCTCTAAGTGAGCTCAGCATCTCAAAGAAAAGCATTTTCCTGAGAGATCCCTTCAAAACAACAATCCCCATGAATTCCCTGTGTCACCTCTGGCCCCTTGGTGTCTCCGTCTACTTTCTAATGTAGATGGCACATCATGCGTGTGGTATGTGAGCCTCTCACAGCTGTTATTGACCAAGCCGCCACCAGCCATAGGCTTCGCCTCATGACTTAGCTGGTTCCCCAACTCCACCAGCCGTCCAGTTCCCTTCGCTGCCTCCCAATTCCATCTCCAGTCAAACCACGCCCAGACAGTGACTCGCTGAAGCTCCCATCATGGGTATCCGAGGGCGGGCTCCTGACAGATCCGCATCACTGCCCAAATCAGTCCATGCAGAACAGAAGCGTGATGACCACGCCGTCTGGCATCACGTCTGAAGTTTTCCATTTATTTCCCTTCAGGGACATCAGTGTATTTTTCTTGCCTTCAATGAATGCCCTATTGAAAACCCTAAGGAGAGACAGCTAACTGTAAAAGACGTTTACCATCAGCACATAAGTTCCAAGGTTTTACGATGTGTCTGACAGAACCAGACACAGGTTCCTTACACTGGGTACTCATAATTTCCAGGAAAACCCCCATTGTTCTGCTCACACCTGGAGCCCTGCTAAGTGGCCTGACCTGTGACTGTACCCAGATGTACACTGAAGTGTTGCTGGTTAGTTTCCTTCTCTTGCTGGAGGTGAGGGATTTGCTGAAAGAGTCAACCCACCCCAGTATTCTTGTCTGGAGAATTCCATGGACAGAGAAGCCTGGCAGGGGGTGGGGGGTGGGGGGGTCACAAGAGTTGGACATGATTGAGTGACTAACACTTTCACTTTCTTTCACTTTTCATGATTCCCCAGAGGAGCAAAAATAAAGCTATAGAATTTGAGTGCTAAGTCACATAAGGTTGAGGTGGGCTCCCAGAGAAGTCATGTGTAGGGAGCCATTCTCAGTGTCTGTGTCTGCGTGTGTGTGTGTGTGTGTGTGTGTGTATGCGCGTGCGCACGTGTGTAGGGGGTAGTGGTGGTTTAGTAGCTAAGTTGTGTCTGACTCTTATAGCCCACCAGGCTCCTCTGTCCATGGGATTTTCCAGGCAAGAATACTGGAGTGGGGTGCCATTTCCTTCTTCAGGGGATTTTCCTGACCAGGGATTGAACCTGAGTCTCTTGTGTCTCCTGCACTGTAGGCAGATTCTTTACCATTGAGCCACCATGGAAGCCCTGTGTAAGGGGTAGCGGATATGGTAAATTCTAGTAGAGAAGGATGAATTATTTTGAAGTGCCAGGAAACCCAAGAGAATATGTATCTGATAGTAATGATGAGGAGGAAAAGCTCTTAAAGACATTCCTGGAAAGGAAGGAAAAGCTAAGCTGTTTCCCCCACTTCCCTCTCACCTCCTTCCCGCACTATTATATTCAGGTCCTAGGTGGATGGAAGCAGAGTTCCTCCTCCCATCCAGCTGCCCAGGGCAGCCCCAGGTCACCACGGGGCCTGGAAGATGCCAGGACCACACCTGGCTTCCTGATGGGCATCGAAGGGAGGCTCACTGGGTCATTCACAGCCTGGGACAAGGCCAGGGCTGACAAATGCCAAGCAGCTGCAAGAAGAACCTGGGAAAGGAATGGAGTAAACTTCAGGAGAAATTAAAAACTGACAGTTTGCTGGCACAAAATGACATTTCATCAGCTATTGGGAAAATGGGCCACAACAGCTTGGTCCTAAGGGAGTTGAGTGGTATTTATTTTTATTTTTAAATAATTCCAGACTTAAAAAAAAGTTGAAATAGAACAAAAAATTCCCATGACAGCTTCACCCAGATTCCCCAAATGTTGATAGCTTGCCTTTACCACGTTTGCTGTGGCATTCTCTCTGCACGGATGGATACATAGATGTATAGGCACAGATGTACAGATATATGTGTACATACACATATCATTTTCTTTCTGAACTAAGTGGTGGTTATTGTGTCCTTTTGCCCCCATCATTCAGATAATATTATCTAGCTGATAAATTTTATTCTAATAATGTCCTTCGCAGCAAAATAATTTCTTTTTTTCTGGTTCAGGGTTCAGTCCAGGATCATGTGCTATATTTAATTATCTTGTCTCTTTTGTATTCTTTAAACTAGAATTTGTTGTCGTTCAGCTGCTAAGTCATGTCCAACTCTTTGCGACCCCATGGACTGTAGCACACCAGCTTCTCTGTCCATCACCATCTCCCAGAGTTTGCTCAAACTCTTATCCACTGAGTCAGTGATGCCATCCAACCCTCGTCCTCTGTCTCCCCTTTCTCCTCCTGCCTTCAATCTTTCCCAGCATCAGGGTCTTTTCCAATGAGTCAGCTCTTTGAATCAGGTGGCCCACAGCTGCCCACTCTGAAGTTTTTCATTGTATTGAGAGTGGTGTTAAGAAATAACAATCTCGCCCAGAGATCCAATATGGTTCAGACGGTTGCTGTGACCAGTGGAAGGAACTTGGACACACAGGAGTTGGATGGTATGCTGGCCAACTTGAAAGCCACAAAGATCAACTCAACTAATTTTGGTACTCATCCACCTTTCATAAAAGGCAAGCTGACTGTGAATTGATCACCAAAGGTCAGCGTTGGGGGGCCTTCTGCATCCTAGACTCTAGAACTCTCACCACGTGGCTTCCTTCTCACCCTCCCCTGCCTCTCTCTTTGATCTGCCTCCTGCTCAGTCCCTTCCTTCGCATCAACCTCTTGTATTTATTACTTTTCTCTTACTCATCTGCTTGGATCTTCAGCACCCAAGGGTATAACTTTATCCAAGAGACCAGATCTCATATCTGAAGCTTTTACTCACTGAATTCTTCTGAGAACTGAGTGTATGAGGCCATGGTCCCTTGTGGGTTATGATTCGGAAAGATCTTGTATTGGTCAAAACTCTTTGCCAGCAACAGAAATCAACTCAAGCTAGTTTAAATACAAAAAGACACTTACTATAAATATAAAGAAGCATCAGAACAAGCCCAAGAGCAGAAATGTCAACAGATCTTGGGGAGAGTTTAATTCAGACTGAAGTGCGGCCCAGATCCCGTTTTCATTTCTGTCCCTGTTCCGACATCAGCCCCATTATCATCTCTCCCCTCTGCAGACTGACTTGTCCTGCATTCCTGGTCCAAGCTGGAGAATCCTGCTACTCCTTTAGAGCTAGAGTTTATAGTAATGGTGGCAGCTAAAGTCCAGAAAAAGAGGAATGTTTGTGTATTAGGCAAATATCCCAATAGAGAGCCCCAAGCTTATTACTCCAAATTTTCCCTTATTTTGTAAGTTCCACCATTAGTAATTCTTTACTTTTTTTTGTTAGAAATCCTTCTTTAGGCATATTAGTAATTAAACAATTTAACAGTAAATTGTGGGAGGGAAAAAGAAAAAAATCCACGTATAATCTATCATCTAGTGACCGTGTTGTAAATACTTAACGTACATTCTTATGTCCTCACTTCTATGTGTGTGTGTCTGTATGTGTTTATTAACCACATGGTACAATATTATACATGCTCTGTTTCATAACTTGTTTTTCTCACCTAATTGTCAGTGCATTGTCTTGCCATTAGCATTTATTCTAAAATACAATTTTGGATAGCCATACGGTCTTCCTTCCTATGGCTGGGCTATAATTTAATCAATTCTTTATTTATTAGACACTGAATGTCCCTTCAGTCCATAAGCCAACCAGAAATTAATTGCCTTTGCTCCACAGCATTGATGTGACTTTGGCTCTATTCCTCAGGTCAACATTTATGAGCCTGGAGGGGACCCAGGATCCAACCTCAGCCAGGAAGAGTCACTCTCCCAGGAACATAGAATCGGGACCTATAGATTCCCAGCTTTTTGTGTTGTTATGCACATTGTTTTGGTAGCTGAGGGGTGGCCATAGCTTCCCATGAGGAAGGAGAGGGAGAAGTAAACAGTTGACTAAGACACAGATGATAAAGCAGGGACGGGAGGCAGAAGGAGAGTAATTTCACAGGTTTTCTGTGATTTTTCATTCCTGGGCTCCTACAGTGGGTTGATTAGTGCTGTCTCTTTAAAATTCATATCCACTTGGAACCTCAGAACACAGCCTTAGAAAAAAGTCTTTGTGAATGTAATTGAGGATCTCTAGATGAAATTATTTTCAACTTAAGGTGGGCACTCAATCCTTATAAGAGGAGGTGGAGCCCAGGGACAGAGGAGAAAGCCATGTGAAGACAGAGGGCAGATTAGAGTTACGCTGCCATAAGCCAGGGACACCTACCCCTTGGGGCCACCAAGCTGGAAAGGCAAGAATGATTCTGCACTAGAGCCTCTGAAGGGAGTGAGGCCTTGCTTACACCTTGGTTTCAGACTCTGGGTCCCAGAGCTGTGAGAGTTTTAAGCCTTCTGGTTTGTGGGTACTTTTCTATGAAAGCCAGAAGAAACTAATACCAGACCTTTCCTGAGGACCAACTGAATTACTGATCTTCGGCTCAGGCAAGTGGGGGTCCTGTCTTGAATCTCTTTTTAAATTGTTATGTATTTATTTACTTATTGTGGCTGCACTGGGTCTTGAATCTCTTTTTAAATGGTTATGTATTTATTTATTTATTTTGGCTGCACTGGGTCTTCGTTGCTGTGTGGGCTTTCTCTAGTTGCGGCGAGCAGGGGCTCTTCTCTAGTTGCCGTGCACAGACACCTCATTGCAGTGACCTCTGTTGCGGAACACGGGCTCTGCAGCATGCGGGCTCCTGGAGTTGCAGAATGCAGGATATTCCCAGATCAGAGATCGAACCTGAGTCTCCCTCACTGGCATGCGGATTCTTTACCACTGAGCCACTGCTAGCTAGAAATGCCCCCTAGCTTCTTTATAGGGAAACCCAGGAAGCCCCTGTCTTGAGCCCCTTGCCTTGGAGCCCCCATGTGAGGATCCTTGCTGCACCCTCCTTCTAGTCAAGCCCTCCCCATGGGGGCTAAACGATGTGTCCATGTGAAACCCAAACTTCCTTCTTTGAACTGAACTCCAGAAAAGCAAGGTCCCTAAACTTCCAGCCCAAATGGCCCAAGCCCACTTGTGGGCTGATGTGAAGCTAAAATTCCAATACTTTGGCCGCTTGATGAGAAGAACTGACTCATCTGAAAAGACCCTGATGCTGGGAAAGATTGAAGGCACGAGGAGAAGGGGACGATAGAAGATGAGATGGTTGGATGGCATCACAGACTCAATGGACATGAGTTTAATAAACTCTGGGAGTTGGTGATGGACAGGGAGGCCTGGTGTGCTGCAGTCTATGGGATTGCAAAGAGTCAGACACGACTGAGTGGCTGAACTGATTCACTGACTGTGGACCCCACCCTGGGTCCATTCTCTAAAGCCATTTCACCTTGCTGGTACACACACTCCTCGATCAAAAGACAAAGCTAGGGGAGTTCTTTGTGGGGAGGAGGTTGGACCTGAATGGGTGGGTTGGTGAGTCCACACGTGTGATGGTCAGCAAGGTCCTACAGACCAGGAGGTGAACAGAGGTCAGGGCCAGGGGCAAGGGGGTCTGGGATGAGAGTCTGGCTCTCCATGTGCTGAATTTTCTGGCATAAAACTCTGAGAAGTCTGGTTCCCCAGACTGTTGTGAAGGTATATTTGTCAAAGTAGGAAAACAGAACATTCTATTTAACAGCGTAAACACTATATGCACAGCTTGGTTATAACTTTTAAATACTGAGAGAACTGGAAAGGGGACCTGCGTTTGTCCTCTTGCCCTAAGCTACAGATGTCAAAGGTGGGTCTGCCCAGATGTTTTCCTAAACTCACTCCCATGAGACACATTTATCTTCATATCATCAAACTTCCTCCTTTGCTTAGGCTGGCTGGTCTTGGCTTCTGCCTCTTGCCTCTGTAGAATCTCAGTGCACTCTATTTTTTCAAAACTTAGGTAACTTTCAGTTTGTGGACATTATAAATTACACTGCAGTGAATCCAAATGTATACCTTTTTGGTGCATTTCCCCAATTAGTTCATTAAGACAAAGTTCTAGAAAAGGAATGACTAAAGCAAGGGATATAGAGATTAAGACTTTAATACACAAAATTCTTCCCTACAGGCAGTGTAAAAAGAGGACGTCGCTTCTTCCTTCTCCCACCCTGCCAGTGATTAAAAGATATCTTCCAAGGATTTTTCTTTTCTTTTAACTTCAAATGTATTGAATTCTTAGTGAAAATGAGTTCATTCACTCTTCTGCTCCACAGAACATTCTAGGAAATATTAGACCCTAAGTTTGGAGCTATGTAAGACTGCTAAAAGTGTTTTAAAAGTACGCTGTTGTAGTCGTTGAATCATTAAGTCATGTCTGACTCTTTGTGAACCCACGGACTGCCGCACGCCAGGCTCCTCTATTCTCCACTGTCTCCCAGAGTTTGCTCAAATTCACGTCCACTGAGTCAGGGATGCTATCTAACCATCTCATCCTCTGCTTCCCCCTTATTCTGCCTTCAATCTTTCCCACCATCAGGGTCTTTCCCAATGAGTTGGCTCTTCATCAGGTGGCCAAAGTATTGGAACTGCAGCTTTAGCAGCAGTCCTCCCAATGAATACTCAGGGTTGACTTCCCTTAGGACTGACTGATAGTTCTGGAAGTTTTGGCCACAGCAATCAGAGCAGAAAAAGAAATAAAAGGAATCCAAATTGGAAAAGAAGAAGTAAAACTTTGACTGTTTGCAGATGACATGATCCTCTACATAGAAAACCCTAAAGACTCCACCAGAAAATTACTAGAGCTAATCAATGAATATAGTAAAGTTGCAGGATATAAAATCAACACACAGAAATCCCTTGCATTCCTATACACTAATAATGAGAAAGTAGAAAAAGAAATTAAGGAAATAATTCCATTCACCATTGCAACGAAAAGAATAAAATACTTAGGAATACATCTACCTAAAGAAACTAAAGACCTATATATAGAAAACTATAAAACACTGATGAAAGAAATCAAAGAGGACACTAATAGATGGAGGAATATACCATGCTCATGGATCAGAAGAATCAATATCGTGAAAATGAGTATACTACCCAAAGCAATCTACAGATTCAATGCAATCCTTATCAAGCTACCAGCGGTATTTTTCACAGAACTAGAACAAATAATTTCAAGATTTGTATGGAAATACAAAAAACTTCAAATAGCCAAAGCAATCTTGAGAAAGAAGAATAGAACTGGAGGAATCAACTTGCCTGACTTCAGGCTCTACTACAAAGCCACAGTCATCAAGACAGTATGGTACTGGCACAAAGACAGACATATAGATCAATGGAACAAAATAGAAAGCCCAGAGATAAATCCACACACCTATGGACATCTTATCTTTGACAAAGGAGGCAAGAATATACAATGGAGTAAAGACAATTTCTTTAACAAGTGATGCTGGGAAAACTGGTCAGCCACTTGTAAAAGAATGAATCACTAGATCACTTTCTAACACCACACACAAAAATAAACTCAAAATGGATTAAAGATCTAAACATATGACCAGAAACTATAAAACTCCTAGAGAAAAACATAGGCAAAACACTCTCTGACATAAATCACAGCAGGATCCTCTACGATCCACCTCCCAGAATTCTGGAAATAAAAGCAAAAATAAACAAATGGGATCTAATTAAAATTAAAAGCTTCTGCACAACAAAGGAAACTATAAGCAAGGTGAAAAGACAGCCTTCTGAATGGGAGAAAATAATAGCAAATGAAGCAACTGACAAACAACTAATCTCAAAAATATACAAGCAACTTATGCAGCCCAATTCCAGAAAAATAAACGACCCAATCAAAAAATGGGCCAAAGAACTAAATAGACATTTCTCCGAAGAAGACATACAGATGGCTAACAAACACATGAAAAGATCCTCTCTCGATGCATTATATAAGATGCACATTATTAGAGAAATACAAATCAAGACCACAATGAGGTACCACTTCACACCAGTCAGAATGGCTGTGGTCCAAAAGTCTGCAAGCAATAAATGCTGGAGAGGGTGTGGAGAAAAGGGAACCCTCTTGCACTGTTGGTGGGAATGCAAACTAGCACAGCCACTATGGAGAACAATGTGGAGATTCCTTAAAAAATTGCAAATAGAACTGCCTCATGACCCAGCAATCCCACTGCTGGGCATACACACTGAGGAAACCAGAATAGAAAGAGACACATGTACCCCAATGTTCATTGCAGCACTGTTTATAATAGCCAGGATATGGAAACAACCTAGATGTCCATCAGCAGAGGAATGGATAAGAAAGCTGTGGTACATATACACAATGGAGTATTACTCAGCCATTAAAAAGAATACATTTGAATCAGTTCTAATGAGATGGATGAAACTGGGGCCGATTATACAGAGTGAAGTAAGCCAGAAAGAAAAACACCAATACAGTATAATAACACATATATATGGAATTTAGAAAGATGGTGATGATGACCCTGTATGCGAGACAGCAAAAGAGACACAGATGTGTAGAGCAGACTTTTGGACTCTGAGGGAGAGGGAGAGGATAGGATGATTTGGGAGAATGGCATTGAAACATGTATACTATCATGTAAGAAATGAATCACCAGTCTATGTTTGATGCAGGATACAGCATACTTGGGGCTGGTGCACGGGGATGATCCAGAGAGATGATATGGGGTGGGAGGTGGGAGGGGGGTTCATGTTTGGGAACTCATGTACACCTGTGGTGGATTCATGTCAATGTATGGCAAAACCAATACAGTATTGTAAAATAAAGTAAAAATAAAAATTAAAAAAAAAATAAAATCTTTTAAGAAAGAAAAAAAAACAAAAAGGTATAGACAGGTGGTAACACCTAGGGCAGTGAAGTCAAACATCCCTCCTCTCAGCTTTGCTCAGGACGTCAGAGTCCAAACTCTCTTTTTATGTTGTTACTGAGGATACTTTTCAAACAGCATTTTGGAAGAAGAACCTGAGGGTCCCCTCTATGTGATCTTGTACCTTTTATTTTTGTTTTCTGGAAACATGGAAAGGATACTGGCGGCAAGATGATGGAAGGGGACCAATATCTTCCTGTTTCTGAATGGTCAGTGATGTCGCCCTCACCAGCATGGGGAGAGGGGAGGGACTTTTTTAAAAAGAGTTGACAAAGGTTCTACAAACATACAGGTCAAAAGGGGGAAGAGTCATTATTTCCAGGCCAACAAGAGTTGAAAACCAAAGATATTAATCATTAAGTCCTTCCTGGGCAGTTAAGTTAAATTAAAATGCCTACTTACATACTTCCTAAATTGTCACACACACACACGGACGGCACGCAATTCTTCAGCCTCTGCCTGTGGAAGCAAAATCAATATTGTGTTGCCCATAATGCACCTATTTAATTTAAAATTGCATTTTATAGTCCATTTACCCCACCAGAGTAGCCCAAAGTCAGTCCCTTCTTTCTGTTCATTTCCAAGCTCCAGCTCACTTTCCATTGTTCGCCTTGTCAGTGTTAAGCTTGTGAAGGGGGCTTTGAAACAGACAAGAAAAGCTCCAAGCAGGAAACCAGCTCTGAGACCCCTGGTGTAAAAAGGAGCACACACACATACACACACACACACACACGTGCGCGGTTTAAGCTAGCATGTATCCTTTAGCTTTTTTTGTTCTTCCAATTCACTGTAGCATGAAGAAGGAAGAAAGAGAAAGAAACAACAGGCTCAGAAGTGTATGTATGTGTGTGTGTGCCCACGCAGTGCTGCACTGGGCACATGGGTTATAATATCAAAACTGCAGACAAATACAGCATTGTCCATAAAGTTGTGCTCTCTCCCTTGGGGCCCTGGGTTTCACTTGCGTCATCTTCTCTCCCTCAGTCAGTTGATTCAGTCCTCACTGACAGAATAATTCCTTCTTCATGTAAGGAGAGGAACCCGTCCACAAAACAGTAATTACGTTGAGCTAAATGGGCGTTACACACACCTGTGTCTGAAGCATCCACACACTGTATCATTTAGAGGTTTCTAAGAGATCTTGTTCATCGTTACACGTGGCAGCAGGAAACTGCCCATAAATGCATGTAGATATTTAATTTTTTTTCATTTCCTTTAAATCTATTTCTATTGCAAGTCTCTAAATGTCCAGGTACTTGGGACATAATCTCGATCAATTCAGGGTTTCCCTTTCTCCATGTAAACTCTAGAGTGACAATGTTCTACCAAGATACCAGGCAGGGCATGGGTTCCCTGTTGCCCTGTCTTCACACTGGCATCCACTGAGATGCCCAGTGCTGGCCTGGTCCCCAGAGACCCATCCGTACCTTTGGCAGCAGCCTCCACGTTACTCCATTATGCTGCCTTCTCTCATTCACTGGCTATTTTACTCCTGTTCACGCAGGGATGCTAAAAACTCTAGGAAACTCCAGCCACCTCTCTGCCTCTCCCAGGTCCATGAACTTCTTTGGTGCCACTCTAGAGGCTGCAGACCCCACCTAGATCTCTGTACTCAGACACCTCTACTTCAGAAGTTGCTTTCCCTGCCAGGCTCCCCCGAGGGTGAAATAGATTCCATCTCCCAACCCTCAGGCCCCCAAGGCTCAGGGCTCTCCTGGCAGATGCAGGGCCTCTACCTCGTGACCCCATCTCTCTTCTGACGTCCTGCCCTCATCCAGCCTGAGAAATCCCTTCAGACCTACAGAAGCTGCAGTGGACAGAGTGGGTGTCTCAGCCAAACCACAGGGACCCTTCAAAGTCCCTTGGGGCCCATCTCCTGGCTCCAGGTCCATTTTCTTTTAATGTACTGCACCTGTGACTCTCTTCTGAGTCCTCTGGGGGCTACTGGAACTGCTTTCCATAAGCCCAGGCTCATATACATGCAGAGAGCCTGAAGGGTCCAAGAGTTTAAATCCAAACCTCCCCCTCCCGGGGGAGCCTTCAGCCAAAGATGGATGGGGGAGGAAACATGGAAGCCCAGCTCTCTGATCTCGAGTTAACACAAACTCTGAGGCATACTTTATGCCACGGGATCAGGCAGAGGTCGGCAATCATGCTCTTTCTGGCTATCTTTCTTTCTGTAGTGGACACTGTAGCGTGCCGCCCAGACCCCCTCCAGGACTGAAGGACTTACCCCCAGCACCGGGAGCAATGTCCCTGACAGCCCTGGCTGGAAGCCCTCGCAAGAGCTCAGGGCAGCCGTCATCCAATGATCAGCTGATGTAGGCGTATACACACAAATGCCTTGCCACAACCTGGGACAAGACTGAAGGGCCCTTCCACCTCCAAGCCCTTTCTGGGGTCAATTGAAGCCCTCACAGAGTCTGCCTCCCAACTCAGCTATATTTGGTAGGAGGCGGGGGGAGGGGGGGCCACCAGGGGTTAGATCTCTGTTCATTTCTGTATGATGATGACTCTTCCCCCAAACAAGGTAGTTTCTGCTTGGAGAGCTATCTAGGACTTCACAGATATCAATAAGGAAGACTTTTCCTCCCATGCTTTCTTGGTGGCTCAGCTGGTAAAGAATCCGCCTGCAATGCAAGAGACCTGGATTTGATCCCTGGGTTAGGAAGATTCCCTGGAGAAGGGAAAGGCTACCCACTTCAGTACTCTGGCCTGGAGAAGTCTATGAACTGTATAGTTCATGGGGTCACAAAGAGTCAGACACAACTGAGCGACTGTCACTTTCCTCCCATGGAGGCGTGCATACAATGCTTAGACTCACAAGAAACCCTTCCTCTCGGGCATAAAACAACAGCTATGGGAATTCTCTGCTGATGGAAAAACGGTTCTAAGACTCACCCCTGGTAACCTTCTTAGCTATGAGAATCATTCAATTGTAAAGCCAGCAACTTTCAGGGGGCGGGGAACACCTTATTGACAATAGCGCCAGGAGAAGGGCGGCTCAGATTTGGAATGAAATATTTAGAATCCCTCTCTGGGGGCACTGAGCTTAGCCCAAGGAATCCACAGGCATTGGCTCTCCTGAGGTATTTTTCTCATTCTCCCTGGCACGGATAAAATCTAAACTGTACTTAAGAAATGGTGTTAAATGTGTTAGTTGACTGAATCTGGCATTTATAATGCAATTTAGCCAAGTTTTATATTGACAGCATGACATTTTTAAAGGGCCCTTTCTGATTAACAAGGTTCAGAATCACTCCCCTGATTATGCCCGCGGAGTGAGCATAAAATGCTTCAGGCTCTGGAAGCGATGAATTGAGGCTCTGTTAGTGGCCCACGTATTCTGCTTTCTTAGTGACCATTTGGAAGGAGGATCAGGCCAGGGCTACATTTTTTTCAGGCAGAAGAAAATGTTTTCTTGCTTTTAGTGGACATTCTGGAGGTAAATGGCCTCCACAGGCAGAGGAGTGTCTGCAGATTCCGAGCCAAGAATGAACAGGTGGTCCAGACGTTACCTGTCGTTTTTGGTTTCTGGGTAAAGAGAAGATCTCTGGCTGGGGGCAAGAGGGAGGGCACACACAGCACTCTTTCCAAAAAGCAAATTGAGAAAGTGCTTAATGTATTTTAGCCCCATTTCCATTCTTGTTTCTATTACACTAAATATTTCCTGGATATCTCCTAAATTTCCTTTGGGTCTCACAGAGGGAAAGAAGGGAGACATGGAAGCGATTGTCTACAAATGGAGCAAATGCCACACAAAGAGGGAGATACATTATCCCAGCTGGTTCCCGGGGGAGCCAGATGTAAGCGTCCACTCCCCTGAAGATGATGGCCATCTGCTGAGCATCAGCTCATGTGCCAAGCGACGTGCTAAGAGCGCTACATGTCTCTCTTTTTTTTTAATTGTGGTCAAATATAGATCCCCCAAATTTTCATTGTATGTACATTTTTCTGTGACATTTACTATATTCCCACTGTGCATCCCTCACCATCCGTCTCCAGAACTTTTTTCATCTTGCAAAACTCAAACTTCATACTCATTAAATAATTAGTCCGTCTCTCCCCTTCTCAACCCTGGCAAGCACCACTTTACTTTCTGTCTCTATAATCTGACTACTCTAAGGGCTTCAAGTAATCGGAATCATATAGCATGTGTCCTTTGGTGACTAGCTTGCTGCACTCGGCAGAATGTCCTCAAGGTTCCTGCATGCTGTACTGGGTCAGAATGACCTTCTCTACTAAGGCTGAATGCTATTCCATTGTATGGATAGACCATGTTTTGTTATCCATTCACCCACTGATGGATATTTGGGTTGCCTCTACCCTTTGACTATTGCAAATATGCTGCTGTGAACATGGATGTGCAGGTGTGTGCCCTCTATCTTCTGATGCCTGTGATGATGCTGGAGCAGAGGCCCCACTTTACAGGTGGTAAAACTGATGCTCAGAGAAGTGACCTGCCTGCGCGGTGATGCTGCAATATGAAGCCGTATCTGTTATCCTCCCCACCTCCATTGTTGGGTTCAGTTCAACCCATGTGTAGGGTCCACCCAGCATCAGACTTCTGTTAGGCCAGCAACTGTCCTTCAGGACGATCTTCTTCATCATCACTTGTGACATGTTTTCCTATCCGTGGGTTTATCGGAACCTGGTGAGAATCCAGTCATAGATACTCAGAGAGCAGGCATTTCAGATGCCCCTTTGTCCGCGTGCAGGGAGGAATGGAGCAGTCAGGGGATGTAGGAGATGTGCGCAGGTCCATGGAGAACATCACCACAGGGGGTCGAGAGATTCCACTCTCCCAGCCACGTGTCAGTCAACCTGAGATCCGGAGGAGAGAGCAGATCCTGGAGGAGCCATAGGTTCTGAATTTCCATCCACTGCACCGCATGCCCTTGGGGAAAGGCGTAGGGAGATCCAGCCAGAAACAAACAAACAAAATGCTAATGTTCCTGATACCAAAGATGTCTTAAGATCACAGTTCAATCTCTCTGAACATTGGACTCCTTACTGGTATTCCCAGGAAGGCCTTTTTTAACCTGAATGAAGAGTTTAACAAGTCTAACTCGGTGTAGGAGCATCCAAAATGATCTGATTTGCAGAATCTGACTTGCTTAGGTTTTGTTTGGAGCTAAGGAAGAGAAAGGATGTTAGCAGGTGCCCATGGGCTGGAGAGGCATTCGGAGTGTGGTTGTGGTGTCAGCGCAGCAGAAGATAAGCAGAAGGGGCCGCCCCGAAGAAATGGCAGCAGGCACAGGCCCTGCACACGCGTTCCTAGATGACAGGAGGGGAAGGGGTGTGAGGCCCCGCTGCAGCAGCCCAGCTCCCACCCCCCTGGGGGTATTGGGCGATGGGGGCATTGCCTGGGAGGCTTGGCAATGGCAGTAGGGTGGAGCCCTCAGGGCAGAGACCATCACCAGTGGGGCTCCCCAGAGAGGAAGAAAACGGCAGATCCTGGTTGGGGAGCAGCTGACAGATGGGGCCTTCAGATGTGACAGGAGTGAGACTACATGCCCTTTTGTGAGTGCGAGCGAGAGTGAGTGTGAGCAGGTGTGAGAGCCAGAGAGCTCAGGGCTGCTGGCTGTCCCCTCGGACCCCCGGGCCCTGCCATGGCCAGGCTTTTAGAAATGAGATGGCCTTTCATATCTGACCCACATCTAACCTCCTATGACTCTAAGTGATATTAACAGTGCTCCACGGACTAAGCAAAGAGTAAGAACCCACCTGGGAGGCACGCAGTGTGAGCACATGCCATAAACACCATGACAACGTCCGTTCACATTTTTACAACACATTGTTTGCGACGAGCCCAGGATGCCCAGCTTCATGCTGCTGATTCCTGCACTCACATGACACCCCTGGGCCCAAGCACTGCATCTGAGCTCAGCAACCCCTTCCCACCCCGTCATACTCACGCGGGGCACCAGCTCCCCCAGGGGTTGGCACCTGGCAGCACATCACTGTGAAAGGACCCATCAGTATTTCCATTTCCAACACCCCCTTTGGAAGGATTTACTATTTGTGCATTAAAATAAATTAAGCCTTACTGGAATCCAGGACCTCAGCATATAAGCAATTTGTGGGAGGGATTTTATTTTGGAGTGTCTATAAAATATAAAACAAGGTTCAAATTTATTCCAATTTGTTTGTAAGCTAACAGAAAGTGCTGTCAAATATTTCACGATTAGTATAATTTTCCCCCTAGCTGCTGCTGCTGCTGCTAAGTCGCTTCAGTCATGTCTAACTCTGTGTGACCCCATAGACAGCAGCCCATAGCTGCCCACACAGCTCCACGGGGGAGCCCTGTCTCCCCCGTCTCTGGGATTCTCCAGGCAAGAACACTGGAGTGGTTTGCCATTTCCTTCTCCAATGCATGAAAGTGAAAAGTGAAAGTGAAGTTGCTCAGTCGTGTCCGACTCTTAGCGACCTCGTGGACTGCAGCCCACCAGACTGAAACAACTGCAAAGGACAGTCAAGGAGCGCAAATCTAACCTGGAAAGAAACGGCTGGGCACCCTTCCTCTTTCAGGATATTAAAGCCGAGCTCTCTCTGCGGCTCAGCCCTAATGAATTTACCAGTGATGAGCTAAAGGACAAAGCTGCAGGCAGATAAGGTCTGTCCCAGCACTTCCTCTGGGAGGTTTCTGAAGGTGGGCTAGTCCCAGCTTTGCTAACAGGGTAGCACCCTCATCTCAAGGCCACCGTTAGCAGAAACTTCTTCCTCTGACACTCCAGCCAGCCATCATCCCTTTCCTTCTGTATTATTATTATTGGAGGGAGGAGGGCTCAGATCCCAATGATAAAACACCAGAGGATGTGCTCCCAATGTCTGTGTTTTCCCTGTGTTTTCAGTGGGGTGAGGTTTGGACTGACTGGTTTTTGTCTGTGGCTGAAACTAAAAAACATGACTTCTGGGAAGGCACTTTGGCTAGGGACTTCCAGAGATGGTTGTCAGTACATTTCTAAGCCTAACTTGGCAGGACCGAGAGCTGAGACAAGAAGGAAAGAAATCCCAGCAAAAGTGAAGCCAGAGGTTTACCAAAGACAGCTTGGTGAGGGGCTAACAGTGGCTCTTTCTAGGGGCAGGTGCCAAGACCCGCTCTAGGGGCTTCTTCTGTATTAACGCAGTGACTCCCAACAGAAGCCCGTGAGCCAGGAAGCACGGCCAGCCCCACTTTCGCTGAGAAGGAGCCCGAAGCCCCGAGAGGTGGAGCGGCTGGGCCCCAAACACAAATAGCAGGGGTGGCCCCAACACCACACTCCACGACAGCAAGCCCCAGCCTCCGCCCCTTTCACTGCCAGAGGTGGCTAAGGGCAGCCCGAGCAGATCTTAAGGGAAGGATAGTCTGACCTTTTGCTTTTTACCTTGAAAATAAAACTGTCACTGACCTGGGCACTAAAAAGAAGTGTGTGCATGTTAGTGTGTGGGAATGTGATGGCACCAGGCAGACCCACGTGCCTGCTTGTACCTCGTACTTAACATTGCGGCTGAGACATCCCTGGTGGTCCAGTGGTTAAGAATCCAGCTTCCAACACAGGGGACACAGGTTTGATCCCTGCTTGAGGAACTAAGATCCCACATGCAGCCGAGCAACTAAGCCTTTACGCCACAATGAAGACCCAGTGCAATAATCATCAACAAAACAAAACCAACCAAGGCCAACCAACAGCCAATAAACAAAGCACTGTGGCTGTTAGAACTGCAGAGAAATGACTTTGGAGAGAACTCATCTTGTTCCCAGAAGCACGAGGTGGCCTGTCCACAGCCCACCCCACTACGCCTAATGGTGGCACAGCAGGGCCTGGGACCCGGTGGCCCCTTTCAAACCAAGCTCTTCCGACCACGCGGGAGAAGCACATCTTTCTTTGATGAAAGAGACAGAGGTTGTCAACGTGTTCAGGAGGACCAGACGAGCCCAGCCCAGGAGGGAATTAGCAGTAGCTGACAGTCTTGGGAGTTGGGGTGTCCACAGTCTTCCAGCAGTTTCTAATCCTCCTGTAGGAAACGCAGGTGTTACTCTTGGCAGATGGAGGGATACAAAGCCAGTGGCATGCCTCACTGGACTTGAGCACCCCCACCCCATCATTCCCCAGGACGACCACCCACTCTCCTAGAGAGGTCCTTGTTATTCACTTACAAACAGTCTTGTTTTTAAAAGAAGTCTAATTAGGAGAAAATGACATCAACAAATATTGCCTGGGCAGTGCTCCAGTGGGGCCTGGAAGACCTCCTTCTTCCCAGATCTGTGGAGACCACGAATGAACAGACCCTCCTGCCCCCACCCTGGGGATCGCCCTGGAGAGGGAGCAGAGAAGTTTCTCGGTCTCAACACAGAAACCTCCAACATCGAAGCCCTCCTGCAGACATTGCTGGTTTGGCCAAACCTCAAAACATGAAAAGTAAACATCTCCCCCCAGTTAATTTTCTTAGTTATTCTTGAACACCCGAGATGGCTCTTTTTAACTCCCTCTGTCTTGGTGGGCGGACCTTTTCCATATAATTTTAGAGACCATCAATCCCCCTATAGAACTTCCCTGGTGGCTCAGTGGAAAAGAATCCACCACCTACACAGGAGATGCGGGTTCGATCGTTGGGTTGGGAAGATCCTCTGGAGGAGGGTATGGCAACCCACTCCAGTATTCTTGTCTGGAGAATCCCATGGACAGAGGAGCCTGGCAGGCTACAGTCCGTGGGGTCCCAAAGAGTTGGGCACGATTAGTGACTAAACAAAAAAAACAAGTCTCCACACAGTTTTTAAAAGCAAAAAAGGGATACCTTCTTGCAGGTTTAGTCTCTGCTTCCTGCGGAAAGTCTGTCACCCATGTCCCTTTAAGAGAAGCTGCCTCAATGGCAGGAATTTCCTCCTGTATCCCAAGGGAACTCAGTGGGGAGGAAGCTTGGAGGGGAGGGAACTCTGTGGAGAGGGTGCTCCGTGGGGAGGGTGCTCAGTGGGGAGTGTGTTCCGTGGGGATGGTGCTCCGTGGGGAGGGAGCTCCTTGGAGGTGCTCTGTGGGGAGGGAGGTCAGTAGGGAGGGTGCTCCATGGGGAGGGTGCTCTGTGGGGAGGAAGCTTGGTTGGGAGGGAGCTCCATGGAGGGAGCTCCTTGGAGAGTGCTCCATGGGGAGGGAGCTTGGTGGGGAAGGTGCTCAGTGGGGAGGGAGCTCCGTGGGGAGGGTGCTCCGTGGGGAGGGAGCTCAGTGGGGAGGGAGCTTCATGGGGAGGATACCCAGAGGAGGAGGAGGTCAGGCAGCTGCTCACCCCTCTTCCCCTGGGTGCCCACCAGAGCAAGGAGGGTCAGAAGGCAGCCTGCCTGAGTGTGAGACAGGCCAGGGTCTGGATCCCAGCCCAGTAACTAGAACCCATGTGGACAGGTTTACCAGCTGCCCCTCAGCTCCCTCACTGAGAAAACTAGAAACATAATGTTCACCACACAGGGGCTGCTGTGAGGACGGAGTAAGATGCTGTATAAAAGTAACCTGGCACCCAACAGGTTGTCACGAGATGCTGGTTCTAAGGGTCACCTAAGCAGACAGAGGGGACAAGACTGCATTCAGGTGTGAGGCCACCCGGCACCTCTCTCTCTCTCTCTCCCACCAGAGGCACAACAAAAAACAAACAACTTTTATTGCATGAAGAAGGGATCGAAACTAGTTGCCACCACCATTTCTTGCTTTCCTCAATTTGCAAGAACCACCAACTGCCTGCCTCCTTTTTAGGACTCAAAGTGCTGAGTAACCAGCACTTCCATCCAGCGTTTTCAGGTAAAGAGAGACAGGAGACCACCGTGACCACCTTGAGAGAGTATGCCACCCCAGCAGACCATTGGGCAAGGGCTCTGAGTAAGCTGGTGCTGGATTTTCCAGGATTCCTCATAGACCAAGCACTTCCCAAGACAGATCTGAAAGACAGGCTTCCATGTGTCAGAGGGCTTTACCTGGTCAGGTCACTGATGTATATACAGCTCCCAGAAAAGTGCCCAGTGGATGGAAGTCCTCAGAAATATGTGTTGAATGAACAAATAGTTGCTGAGCAGATGAATACTTCAGGGGCTTCAAAGGTAGCCAGCCTCAGATTGCTTTCCATCTGACCACTTACTGCTGCTGCTAAGTTGCTTCAGTCGTGTCCGACTCTGGGCAACCCCACAGACAGCAGCCCACCAGGCTTCCCTGTCCCTGGGATTCTCCAGGCAAGAACACTGGAGTGGGTTGCCATTTCCTTCTCCAATGCGTGAAAGTGAAGTTGCTCAGTCATGTCTGACTCTTAGTGACCCCATGGACTGCAGCCTACCAGTGTCCTCCATCCATGGGATTTTCCAGGCAAGAGTACTGGAGTTGGGTGCCATTGCCTTCTCCGCTGACCACTTACTAGCAGTGAGCATTTGAAAGTCACTGACTCTTCACTCTGTAGCCTTACTTCTAAAGTAGCGACAATCCCATCGATGTTGGGGAGAGTCTGATGGACGAGGGACAGTACATGTGAAATATGTGCAGAGAAGAAACCAGAGTGGTCTAGAGCCCTTAGGTAGCGCACCTGAGGACCTGGAGTCAGAAGCACCTGGCCTTATCATCCTGATGCTGGTGATCTTGAGATACTGTACACCTCGGATCCGCCAAGGCAGAGCAGGGAGTCAACATGACCACAACCCT
Organism: Capra hircus; assembly: GCF_001704415.2. Classification (NCBI taxonomy): domain Eukaryota; kingdom Metazoa; phylum Chordata; class Mammalia; order Artiodactyla; family Bovidae; genus Capra; species Capra hircus. Next base: position 7,841,893 of record NC_030830.1, on the reverse strand, counting down.
TGGCCCCAACCAGACTTTCTCAAGGAAGACCATATTCTTATGATGAAACGACCCCTCCTCCTTCTCTCTGGTGGCCCTTGGGACATCTGATCCCAAGGATACTGGTGAGACCCTGTCGTCATCATTACTGACCTCATACCTGGATATCACCTCCTCTCTCAGCGGGCTTCCTCTCTCTCTCTTTCTGGCTTGGGTGGTTCAAGAACAGAGCTACCAAGGTGAGCTGTGTTTCCCCTCAGCTGGGATCATTTGGCAGAGAGAGTTACGGCCCCTGAAATTTCAGAGTGGTTTGGTCAACTATAAACCAACAGGATACCTCACTTGCAAAAACACCCTGCCTTCCAAGATCAACGTATTCCCGCCGTATCAACATTCTCAGTCTGTTTGCACTAGTATGGCTTCGATAGAACTTGTATCAGTATAAATATTACTTTAGCTTTTAACTGCTAATTATATCAACATAAACTTAATTTATAGTGATAATCACAGCCATAATGTGCGGCTGCCAGACACCACCACTCATGCTTAAGGCTTCATGTAAACTCCGCCATTAGCAATCACGTAAATGCCCCCATTACTCATTACGATACTGGCTAAAGGACTTCTCTAATTGACTCCTTCCCAAAGTCCATAGCAGGCAAGAAAAAACAGAAGACTAGGCAATGTGGATCAATTCATTACTGCAAACTCGTTTCTTACAATAGCTCATGCTGTTAATATGAGATTGCAAAGGGGGACCTCAATCTGGCAGGAGCATAGTCTCAGTTTTGAACTTAGTTTAGGTCACATTGTATCAACTGAATTAAGATGCTCTCACTCAGACAAATGCCAAATAACACTTAGTTCATACAGTGCACTACTTCTATCTCCCCGTGTCAGGATATAAAACAGAAAATTGGCTGCAGCTTGTGAATTCGTACTGCTTTTTTAATTCAAGAGATTTGAGGTGCTTTGCTAATTTCAACTAGTGGTCCTTTTTTAGTGACAGTTTAGTGAATGTTTGTTTATGCCACCCAGTATTTATCAAGTACTTTCCCATCTTGAGGCAACAGCACCCAGATTTTGCTTAGGGTACTCCAGTTCCCCAAGACTCTTAGTTCATACTGCTTTCCTAAAGAAGGCTCTACCTCCCGCTCCAAGAGTGAAGCACGTGATGACCTAGGATCATTCAATCAGCGTATTCTGCCCACACTCTGTCCACAGTGGTTCGGGGTCAGGAGCACATGACCCACGTCTGGCCAGTGCAGGTCAATGAGACTCAAGTGTAGGAAGCCCAATTTCTCTTCTCTCCCTGGGGTAAGAGGAATAGAGAAATGCGCTGGGCATTACAGCCTCAATTTGCTGACCCCATGAGGGATGCTGAGTAAGAATGAAGCTAATAACCAAGAGTAGGAGAGAAACAAGTGCCCGTCACATTTAAGCTCCCGAATCACTGCTTGTCTGAAACCAGCCCTTTCCCTGGACTTTTCAATTATGCGAGTCAAGAATCTCTTTTCAGCTTAATCCAGTTGGGCTGTTGACTATCACTTGCAGCCAAAGTAATCCTAATTGATACAGGCAGCAGATGGACATTGGGTAGGATTAGAAACATTTCGAAGATGAAGAAATGGGCGTATAAAGAAATAATACCCAGTCAGTAATGAAGTTGCATAAATTAAATACAGACGGGTAAACAGATCCTAAATATTCCAGAGCCAAAGGACCTTTTGCAAATACAAAAGGATTTTAACAAAATTCAAAAATCAGAAGCTTAAAATCACAGATACAAAAACCTATGTCTTTCCCTTTTCACATATTTCTGATTCTCCAGTCATTTCAGTGCTAAAGAAAGTAAAATCTCTGGGGAGAGAAACAGAGGCTTCAGGAGAGCTGTTTGGCATTTACAGGGAAGGGGGGTTACCCAGAGTCAGTGATATGATCAATTCCAAAATCAGAAAAGTTGGTGAGAGACTAAAGTTAAATTCAAGAAGCTAGATGTGTCAGACCCTCTCGTACTTGGCAAATCTGGTTCCGTGTGCTGGGCTGAGCCGAGGAGAGGAAAAGCAAATCCTCGGGGTTTTTGAAGATACAGTTTTTCATCTTGGAATCCGTATTCCCAGCGCCTCACCTACTGCTCTCTGCTGTGCCTTTGCCGGGCATGTTATCTGTCAGGGTCCCCTCCAATTAGCACTTTGAATGCAATCACAACATTGGAGAGTGTGCCCTCCTCTGCCAGGGGCGGGTTGGTCTCTGCAATTAAGCTAAAGTTCAGGTTTCGGCTAATAACAGGAGAGGAATGTGACAGTGAAGGGAAGCCTTAGTCATTAACTCATGCTAATGGCTCTGTAACCACCCAGCCACCAGCACGCCACATGAAAGCCACTCACGCGGTGTCACCCTGATCGCAGAGTGTTTGCAGGTTTATTTCACAATATTACCAAAGTCTGGCAGTTATCTAAGTGGGAGTGGTTTTAAGGGAAGGGAAATGGATGGTCGTGTTTTAAGTGCCGGTCTTAGGTCTCAATATTTTATGAAATAGTCATTAATTTTCAATACACGGATGATGGTGATATTACAAGGCCTGCATGTTTATGCAGAAAATGTTCCCTAGATATCCCTGAGAGTTTGGTGAATGTAGGGGAAACAATACTCTCTGATTTATGGAAGGGAGATGGGAATCATCTCACCAGCCCAAGTTATCTAAGAAGATACATGTGTGAGTGCTAAGTCACTTCAGTCGTGTCTGACTCTTTGTGACCCTATGAACTGGAACCCGTCAGGCTGAACTGTCCATGGGATTCTCCAGGCAAGAATACTGGAGTGGGTTGCCGTGCCCTCCTCCAGGGGAATCTTCCCAACGCAGTGGTCAACACTGTATCTCCTGAGGCTCCTGTATTGTAGGTGGGTTCTTTACTGCTGAGCCACTGAGGAAGCCCCTTATCTAAGAAGTTAGATCACTGCAAAGAAGGGGACAGACAGTAAGACACTGGGTGCTAAAGAAAACACAGAGAAGGAAGATATTCTGCTCATTGCAGAAACCCTAAAATCCATTCCTTCGATCACTTCTTGAACAGAAATGTATCCAGTATATACCTGCTAAGTGCCAGTCACTCCAATTGGCCCTGCGTGTTCAGAAGCCCAGAAAGTAGAAACCGCTCTGCCCGCTGGCAGTTTATCTGGGATCCACGATATTATTTTGATCCTCAGCTCTGGCCTTCTGCCAGATGCCCTCACTTGGAGAACAGGCTTCTGGAGGCAGACAGAAGAAGGGCTTCGTGGCCTCTTTTGGCTCCTGGGTCCTCGCTCAGGGTTGTACTTAGAGGACAGTATGTGAGTAGAGGGGTCCTCAGTCCTGGCCCAGTCATGGTTAGGTGCCCGGTGGGCTCTCAGCTCCCTGGACCAGGGATTGAACCTGTGCCCCCAGCAGTGGAAGTGTGGAGTTCTACCCATGCAGCAGCCGGGGAAGTTCCTGGGAGTTCACCTTGCTTTGGCCACAATGAATTAGGTCTCAGGAGACCCTGTGAGGTCTTGCACTCAGGACAGTCACAGAGCCATCACAGGCACCCACCAAGTCTTTTAACTACTTCTGGCTCTTAGATCACCCAGTTTTAGCCACCGGTGACCTAGAAAAAGGTCGACTTTCGTGTAATCATTATATTTGAGCATTTGAGATTGTAGGGATTAACCCACAGGCTCTGACGCAGACGTGGTTCTTTCTAGGTCAGTCGGATAAAGCAGGCACGTGGACCCGATCCTCTTTATGCCAGTTAAAACTTCCTATCATGCTCTCACACTCCACTGGCTGCTGTGCACGCCGGCAACAGGAAACACACACTTGAACAAGGCGCATGGATAAGACCGTTGTGGTTGGCGCAACTATAGGATCAACAGCTTAAAACATATACTCTAAACACAGCAGGTCATTGGTCCAAAATGACCACATCCATGAAAACACACCGCACAGTCTGAAGGGCTCCAGAGCTCGCAGTGCGATCAGGGTCATCTGTCAGGGGGTCAGTGTGGTTGGGCTCTTATTTCAACAGCTGCAGATCTCCTCCTAAATGGATGCTTCCATTTTTAACTATTAATGACATGCAGGCACATCCCAGCTTCCCTCTAGAGCACCATCTATTCAAAATTAATTTATTAAAAATGCATCCTAGTCATTAGTGCTAAGCAGATTTATGAAAAGCAGATCAACCAGGATACATAAATGTGCGGGCCCTCAGGTTTAGATCTGTGCCGTGTTTATGTATTAATAGAACCCTGGCGATGTGTGTCAGTATTTGTAGATGATCATTTTGGAGGTCATTTCTTTCTCCCGGTCCATTTCTCATGGTGACATGGCTTTCCAACACCTTCTGACAGGTAGTAGTTGACACCAATCTATGCTAACTTCAGTTTATGCCAAAAATATCCTACTAAATGAAGGCGATGTTCAGAGGATGGTCTGGGTAGATGTTGCATGCGAGGGAGACTTAAAATTTCTTATTTTAAAATGATGGGCATTTAGGCTTTTAATTTTGCGCTTGTATTTTTACTGTTTCCTTTGTCTTTTTTTAGATTGTCAGCTGACTTAGTGACAGCTGGCAACATGGGTGACAAAATCTATTTTTTTTGAAAAAAGACTTTTAATAAGAACTCAGGTAAAGTCTTAGGTAGGCTTTCTCTGCTAACCACCTCATCAGTGGGGGACTGGACTGTGCTAGTGGAAAGAGATGGGAAGAAAATCCTAAACCTTTAAAATAGGGGCTTTCCTGGTGGCTCAGACAGTTAAGAACTCGCCTGCAATGGGGGAGACCTGAGTTCGATCCCTGGGTCGGGACGATCACCTGGAGACCTGGAGAATCCCATGGACAGAGGAGCCTGGTGGGCTACAGTCCGTGGGGTTGCAAAGAGTGGAACGTGGCTGAATGACTAAGCACGCACACTCAAGTAATCATAAAGAGTTAAATCTGGGGCTAGCTCTTTGGGCTAGAATGGTGCATTCCCTGACATTGTAGAATTTCCATATTAAGATGTATTTTAATACTTAAGATACTTAAGAGTTATCTTTCATACTTAAAAGTATTAAGTAACATGTAAGCCAGTTTCTCATTTTCAAAAGAAAAGTATGTTCATCTATTTATCATTGAATTCTAGGGCTGAAAAGGGATCACAGAAATCACGTGGCCTTGACAGAACCCTTGACAACCGAGTCTTCCAAGGCTCAGGAATTAAGCGAGTGGCTCGTGGTCCCGTCACTGCAGTGGTACAGGCTGTACACATACCCCGATCCTTCCATGACACCAGGCCTCCTACCTCCCCATTTATCATTCTCTGTGCGTCTAAACTTTCTGTTACCTTATCTGACTGCTTATCAGTGGGAAAGAGAGAAATGCAGAATTTTAGAGTTGGAAAGGACTTATTGACTGATAGACATCACATAAATATTTATGTAGCTAGCTTCTGTTATGTGCCCGGCATGACATTAGATGTTGCGGAAGCTAACAGAAGTAAGTCACTTCCCTGCCCAAAGTGTTCATAATGGGGTGGGAGGGAATGGCATGCACGTGTGAGTGTGCGTGCATGTATGTGCGTGTGTACGTGTATGTGTTGGTGCTGGTGCCAGGGGGGACCTGGGGGTTGGAAGGGACAGTTATTAGGGGAGAAACGCCATCTCGTACTTGCTCTGTGTTATAAGGGACAAGACACCGAGTCTGTCTGGGATGGGAAACAGCCCAGGAGGGAGTGAGCCCTCTACCTTTGTCTGCAAACTGGGCTTCAGAAGCACGCAGGGAGTCTTATTTTTAAAAACTACAGGTTCCCGAGACCTCCCTGGTGGTTCAGTGATTAAGACTTCGTCTTCCAAAGCAGGGATTGCCGATTCAATCCCTGGTCAGGGAGGTAACATTTAAGATATCGCACTTCTAGAGGGGGGCTTCCCAGGTGGTACTAGTGGTAAAGCACCCTCCTGCCAACACAGGAGGTGTAAGAGACATGGGCTCGATCCTTGGGTCGGGACGATCGCTGAAAGAGGGCATGGCAACCCACTCCACTATTCTTGCCTGGAGAATCCCTTGGACAGAGGCATGTGGCGGCAGCTCATAGGATGGCAAAGCGCTGGCAAGACTAAAGCAACTTAGCACACGAGCACACACACAGGGGGACTTAGATTAGTCCAGAGCTCCTCAGCTGACGATTATTTCCCACCAGGCCACTTCTGACCTCCCTGGTGAAACAAAAGCTGATGGGTCAATGTGCCCTACACCCTTCAGTGGTAAAGAATCTGACTGCCAATTCAGGAGGTGCAAGAGATGCGGGTTCAATCCCTGGGTTGGTGGGGAAGACCCCCTGGAGGAGGAAATGGCAACCCGCTCCAGTGTTCTTGCCTGGGAAATCCCATGGACAGAGGAGCCTGGTAGGCTACAGTCCACAGGGTCGCGCAAAGAGTCGGACGCAACTTGGTGACTGAGCATGCACGCATCCTGCACCCAGGCCTTCAAGCTGCACATTCCTCTGACTGGGGGACCGAGCAGTCAGCAGGCTCAGGAGACCAAGGTGCAGGGTGGCAGCGTCTTCCTCCAAGACTGAGATCTCACTGGGATGGAAAACAGGTCTCCCTGGAACCAGCAGCAATTCCAGAATAGTTGTTCGCATTTCACTGCTAATTCATGATAAAATGAGAAAATAAAACTAAAGCTAAACTTACTCAATTTTTTAAACTCTTAGTTAAAAAAAAAAAGGATCCCTACTATCTAGAGTATGCAAGATAATAGTCAACTTTTAAATTTTTTTATTTGGAAAAAATAAAAAGTTGTCAATCTTATGTCAGTCCCTGGAATTTACAAAGGGTTTACCGGTCTCTGAAACCCACAAGTCTGAGAACACTCTGTGTCTCCTAAACAGAAGCCTTATCCCCCCTCCACCCTTCCTCCTTGTCGTTCAGTTGCTAAGTTGTGTCTGACTCCTGATGACTGAATCGACTGCAGCTGGCCAGGATTCCCTGTCCTTCATCTTCTCCCTGGTGATGAAGGGTTTCCCTTTCTCCTTCAGTGTTTAGTATTTCACTCGGTCATGTCCGACTCTGCGACCCTATGGGCTAGAGTCTACCAGGCTCCTCTGGCCACAAGATTCTCCAGGCAAAAATACTGGGGTCGGTTGCCGTGCCCTCATCCAGCGGATCTTCCTGACCCAGGAATCGAAACTGCATTTCTTACCATTTCCTGCATTGCCAGGTGGGTTCTTGACCACTAGCACCGCCCTTACACTCAAGTTACACGGCAGACAACACTCAACCTTTTAAATCTGCTCCTTTGAGGGGAGGGGGTTACTATTTTATCAAGTTGGTTTTGTTTTTTTCCCTGTTCAACTTAATTCACTATATTGTCCTTCCTGAAATCAACCTGAATGCAGGCTTATTTAAAACAACTTAAACTTGAGTTAGAAATGTGACCATTTATTCAAACTTCTAAAATCACCAAACAGACTTTTAGAGATATGACAATTTTTCTCCCCAGTGGAGGCAGAAGGTTGTTATTCCTTCTCCCCAGGCCAGTTTGCTCTGGAGAACTCCTTTCTTTCAGTCATAATATTTGATGTCATCCACCGCTGTAGGATTTCAGAATCAGCCAGTAGAAGCGCTTGTCTCCCTTGTGGCTGGGGGGCTCGATTTATGTGGATATGAATAAGATTTATGGTGTGTAATAAACATTACTAAAACGTGACAAAAGAGTGAAGATTTAAAGACGCTTACTAATTTAAGATGACATTTTAAACATTCGCAGTCTTTAGAGCAATACATATTTCAGGTCTTTGTACAGGTTTTCAGGCAGAATGCCTATTAGGAAATGAGAATCATCTGTGTACTTTTCTCTCTTTGCAGGGGGGCCCCGCCCCCACTTAGCGCTCCCCAGTAGCTCCCCAATCCCTCAGTGTTTAATGCTGCCTTCATGCTCAGCACCTAGATGTTAAACAAATTAGCATCTTAATATATGAGGTGTGACTATGAGGTCTAAAGGGAAGTGGGGAAAAAAAACATATGAAGAAAAAGAAAAAAGGCTGGCCAGGACTTCAGTTCTGGATGCCCTGTTAGAAGTCCAAGTTTTAAAGGACTGAAATTGACATAGTGCCAGTCTTTTGGAAAATGCTGCCAGGGCTATTTTTCCTCTTACATGGGAAATTATACAAGGAAGTCTACTGAGAAAACATGTCATGGATTTGGAAAGTTGGTGCCTGGCCAACTTTGACACATCTGGTTTGCCGGGCAGTCTCTGCTCATCAGCTAATAAGGACTTACGTGAACCCAGCTCAGTCCGGAGCCAGCCCCTTGATCCCTATTTGATCTCACCTGGACGCCGGCCCTCGCTCTGGCCTGGCCCCTCCATTCAGGGCCTCTTTTATTTCCAACACAAAATGGTCTCGTGTTGTTAAATGGTCTCTAATTTTTCTAATAGCAGACAGTAGAGTTCCTTGCTGGTTTTCAGTAACGCGCTTTATTTTGCCTCCCTAATTTGCTCCCAGTCGAATCTGATTGCATTTTACTTGGGCAGCCAGGAGGGGCTGTGGCTACCCAGAAAGCCATGGACTTGAGGGAGTCCTGATGATCTCACGGGGTGTTGTGTGTAATGCAAACCCCAGGTCCCCTCCACTGTGCACACGCCAGTCTCGGTGACTGACACGCACTTAAGCACTCAGGGCTGGTTTCCAGCGTGTGATTTACTCTCTCCCTTTAATTACCCAGGAGATGGCAAGCCAAGAATATTCGAGGCTTGGTGTTTTTTTTTTTTTTTAGGATAAAGCGTATTGCCTGGAACAGGTCACAGGCAGCACCTTTGGCCCTTGGGGACGTGAGTTCATTCAGGTGGGGGCTCCGTGACAGGTTCCAGGATGGCCCATCTCTGCATTTCTAGTCATTTCAAAAATAGAGACCTTGGAGAGGAGCTGCAGGAGTGAATTATGGTCAGTCACAGAAGAGAACTTAACTCATTCCGAGGTAGCCCATAATGTTCAACAACCCATATTATAGGGAGCGATTTTCCTCTCTTCTCCAATTGTGGCATCTAGTACCCTACGCGTGGAGGAGCAGAGGGTGGTTCCTTTTCTTGTATCTGCTTCAGGGACTATCCAGGGCCCCCATACCTATACGGATAAATGAAAGTTAATTCTTGACGATAACCACTGGTTCCTGTCATCAACACAAGCGCTGTTCAAACACGAAAGCACAAGCAATGAGTCAGGGCTGCAGAGCTTGCAAAGATGATTTCTATAGTTCAGTGCATTCACACACCCGTATCCTTGGATATTTTTACGCTGTGAGGGTTGTTTTTTTTTTTTTTTTTTTTTTTTTTTTTTTTTACCTTTCTAGACGCTACACCTTACCTACCATCAGGTAGATACATGCCTGGTATTATTTTTCTACCACCAGTGCGAGAGGAGTCGCAGTTTGTCAGTCGACCCAATGGACACAAGTTTGAGCAAACTCCAGGAGACAGTGAAGGACAGGGAACTCTGATGTGCTGTAGTCCACAGGGTCACAAAGAGTTGGACATGACTGAGCCACTGAACAACAAGTCCTGCCTTCTTGGGGCAGAGAGAGTTTTTTTCAACATCATCACAGCCCCACTCTCACATCTGAGCTAACCATGCCATGGAGAGGTCTTTTTCCTTGAAAATGATGACCTCCTTATACTACAGGTGATTCTGTGCTATAATGTAGTACTGACCTGGAATGCATTGTTTACAAAGAAAGCAACTGTTTTCCTTGAAGAAAACATCAACAGTTAAAGGTGTTAGGGTCAGGCTCCCATCTTGCCAAGTTCTCTAAAGGTCTTCATCCCATGACATTATCATTAGAATTTGGAGGTGGTGTGGGATAGTGGTTAAGTGCTCAGGTTTTTAGCTTCAGAAAGCAAGCTGTGTGACCTTAAGAAAATGACTCAATATCTCTGGATCCATGAAATGGTAAGAGTGTTAGTTCAGTCTCTCAAAGTTATTTTTGGTACTAAAAACTGGTGATTCAACACTAACAATGGTTGGCAGGCAACTCTGTACACACTGTTCAGTGAACAGTATCTGTTTATCTCAATGCTTGGGAAAGTTCCCTCTGTTTTTTAAATTGTGCCCATCTTTACTCAATGACTTTCAGTTACGCATTTCTGACTGTTTTTTCCTTCCATTCATTCGTGATGTTGACTGGCTCCTTTTGCTTTTCTCTCAAAGCAAGTGAAACTATTCAGGCTTGTCCTTAAGTGGAGGTGTAAAAAACTAGATCCTCAAAGCAAACGTGGTAAGAACTATTGAGAAAGAATTGTGAAAATTAACACTCATTAATGGACGTCATTTAACTAAACGATTGGGACCATAATGAAAGTTCCCTAGAAACAAAGTTCCTTCACGCTCAGGCAGAATGAGACTGCGGACTCAAGGACCTTGTGCAGGCAGGGTAAGGGCTCTGTCTGGAGTCTAACTGCTGCCTGAAATGTTAAGCTCCTCCAAGTATTTAGGAGCAAAATGAGATCATGTTAAGTAAACAAAAACACTGAAGTGGAGGGGGAAGAGAGAAATGAAACAAGTGGTTCCATACTGGTACCAAATTGAAATTGGGGAATGGAGGACGAGGACCTAGGGTAATATTATTCTTTTTGTTTATTTACAAGTATATTAAAAACTTTTCCAATATAAAAAGTTAAAAAGAAATTCAGCTCTGAGGCAGGTCTTACTCTAGAACTAAGACGTTGCAGAAAGAAGGGTGGAAGGTTCTGGAAACTCATCTGGTAGAAGTCCCCAACAGCACCCACAAGAGAAGAAACATCCCACAATGATTTTACAATGTCACAGCTCCTCCAGAGAGATCTGTAATCACTGTCGCATCCTATCTAAAGGTGGGCTATAAACCTTGATGACATTAGCTAAGGCCAAGGAAATTCTTTGCTTCTGCTTCATAAACATTTCCTTGACCTCCCACTGGGTGACAGATAGTCTATTTCCCATGGATATTTCTAATATGGGCTCCGAAAGTTCTTAGCAAAACTAAATTAGGTGAAGAATGAAGACAACTCATTGCTAACTGCTCCTTGGAGTGTCTGTTTCCTTGAGTAGACTTGAGTCACCCAGCTCCATATTCCCTGACCTAACATAGAGCCCATTCCCTGGTAAAGACAGAAGGAATGCTGGTTGTCTGGGATTGCGGTGACACTAACAAATAAGGTCTACCAGATGTTCCAAAAGGAAATTTAAGTTTCCAGTGCAGCACGGTGAATTAAAGGGCACACACTTTGGAGTCACACATACTGATGTTCAAATCCTGCTCCACCACTAGGGAGGCTGGTGGCACTGGGTCTGTGGTTTGGTCTCTGCATCACAGTGATGAGGTTGGTACCTCAGCTGACTTACATCCCAGGGACTCTGGTGTGAGCATGAACCAGAATCTGAAGATGCTTTGGGAATAAAGGAACATTTAAATGCATTGCAGAATTGTAAACACTTGAGACAATAAACATAAGGAGGTGAAGATGTTTTAAATAATGTAAAGGGAAAGTATTAATCACTCAGTCCTTCCCGACTCTTTGTGACGCCATAGGCTGTAGCCCACCAGGCGCCTGTGTCCTTGGAAATTTCCAGGCAAGAATACTGGAGTAGGTAGCCATTGCCTTCTCTAGGGGATCTTCCTGACCCAGGGATCAAACCAGGGTCTCCCACATTACATGCAGATTTTTTACAGTCTGAGCCACCCGAGAAGCAAGTTGTTTAAAAGCAGAAAATGTCCTAAGGTCTTGTTTTAAACCAAAAGTCCTAAAGCTGTTTAAGTCCCAAAGCCTCAAAACTGCTTAAAAGTAAAGATTAACTGATAATTTCTTCTCATCTCAGTTGAAAACAGAAAGGATAGAGTCTATATTGGAAAGATGCACTGGAGAAGGGTATGAGGATTGTGTGGGGAGTCTGATGACAGAGATATAGGCAGCTCTGAGGTCTGTGACCATCATGAATACCAAAGTAATGCTATATTCCTTCTCTCCTTTTCTTGATGTGTATATATATATATATTTTTTTTCCCCCCAAATTTCTGATTCTAAGGGAAATCTTTTGCTAAAGGAAGGAAAAATAAAGCAGGGTTGATACCCTATTCCACTCCCTCACTAGGGTCAACATAACCTCTCTCCACGATGGGAAGAGATCCTCCAGCCCTTCAGATCGGGCTGAGCTTTGAAGCCGTGACTCTGGTCCATGCCCATGCAGAGACTCTAAGACGTCCTGGTCATTAACCAGCCATGGCTGAGGCTGGAGGGGGCCTGTCGCATTCTGTGAAGTCATCACTGTGCGCACAAGCCTCGGAGAGACTGAGCCTCTAGCTTCCTGTTACCATCATCAAAATGAATGAGACAGGTCTGGGGTGACACTGGTCACAAAGTAAGGTCACTAATGTGACTTCTTCACTGGAGAAATGAGAGTGTGAAAAGAAGTGGGGGGCTGACCTCAGAGCTGTAACTTGTGGCTTGATCTTGGACACATCTCAACGATTGTAACCCGAAGCTGCCACATGCCTCAGGCTGTACCCCTCTGTCTTAGAAGTGGCCTATCCTTTCAGGCTTCCCTCGTGGCTCAGCAGTAAAGAATCTGCTTGCAATGCAGGAGACACAGGAGACAGGGGCTCGATCCTTGGATCAGGAAGATCCCCTGGAGCAGAACATGGCAACCCACTCCAGTATTCTTGCCTGGAGAATCTCATGGACAGAGGAGCCTGGCAGGCTACAGTCCTTGGGGTCACAAAGAGTCAGACATGACTGAAGCAACTGAGCATGCACGGGTTCACTCCCTGGGTCAGGAAGAGCCCCTGGAGAAGGAAATGGCAACCCACTCCAGTATTCTTGCTTGGGAAATTCCATGGACAGCAGAGTCTGGGGGGATGCAGTCCATGGGGTCACAAAGAGTTGAACATGACTGAGGCTGAGCACGTCTCCCCTTTCAATCCTGTATCATTGATTCTGGAATCCTGACTGAGGCTGGCAGCTCCAAGCCATTTGGAGAGAAAAGCAGAGGGCTGTGAATGATCTTTTCCCACCTTTGCCTTCCAGCCTGACCTGCAAGCCCCCACCTCCAAGTCCCGGGATGTCCTGCAGGCGCAGAAGGAAGCCCTTGACCAGTCCAGCCCTTCCTCTGCAGTCAGGAACCCCTGCTCTGAAGTAGGCAACTGACCCCTGTTTCAATGTCTTCCTCTTCAGTACGTTGTGGCTCATTTTTGTCCACAAGCATGTACTTATAAATAGAAGATTGATCCACTTTTTCACTCATTAATACACCAAATATCTGTTAAGCACATCTATATCACAGGTGTATCTGGCTCCACTCTGAAAGAGCCACAGTGTGTGAGATGCCTCTTTTCCATCAAGATCTTCTAAGGCCAGGAATTTTGATTGTTTGTTTCAATGTCCAGGATGGTAACTGACCCTGAGGAGCTGTGCAGAGCGTCCCTTTTATTACTGATAAAAGTGGCCAGGGCCACCCACATGGAGCAATGGACCCAGGATAAATCACAACCTACAGAAGGACAGCTCTGCCCCCTGGCTTCTTCAAAAATGTAGCATCTAATTTAAAGGAACAACAAAAAAAACCCTTGGGAAAGAAACAGAAAGAAATGTCCCAGAAGGGTAACCTGCAGCCTGCGGTGGAGATGGAGAGAATGTGGGGTGGGAGTGGGGCAAGGAGACGATATTATTGGTGGGCTCCCTGGGAAAGTCCTCAGTATGGGAACTTTTTAAAACCTTTGAACAAGTTTTCATGTGGAACCTCCCCCTCCCTCTTCTCTATTCCCCTCACCCTAAAGTAGTTCTAGTTGTCTGATTAAAAACACCACAGGGAACCTGACAATCACTTTACCAGGGCTAGGCAAACCTGTATTCACATATTCTAACTACAACTACAACCCTGAGCAAGGACCTGGGAACCAAAGGAGGCCACAAGGCTCTTCCTCTCTCTTCTACCTGAAGCCCTGTTCACCAAGTGAGGGCATCTAGTAGAAAGCCAGAGCTGAGGATTAAAATAATATCACGGAATCCCACGCTTCCCATTGGAAAAAACCAGAGATACACCACAGAATGGGGAGAAGAAAGAAAATCCACTGGGCAAGGAGGCAAGAGTGCCCTCAAGTTCCCCTTCTAACTTCAAACTCCCGCCCAACAAGTGATACATGAGGACCAAGGAAATAACATCTGAAAAGCACTGCAATAGCTGCTGCCTTAACCTTGCATCTGTAAAACGGGCATAGTAGTAGCACCTACCTTATAGGGTTATTGCCAAGATTAGAGTTAACGCGCACAAAGCATTTAGAACAGTGGCAAAGACAGAGTAAGCATTTATATGAATGTTTGCTATTTTAAAAGTCAGATCTGGGCAGGACTCAGATGGTAAAAATGTTTAACTAGAGTTACTGAATGTCAGTACTGTTCACAGAGGTGGCGGCAGGTTTCAGGAGTCAATGAGGGACGGCGACATGACTACGGAGAGCAAGGGTCCAAGGCGGGAGCTGTCAAAGACACAGAAATGGGAGGAGACACACCAACCTTTCTTTCCTCCCACCTCTGATCTCCTGCTTGTGTCTCCGTCACCTGAACCAATCAGAAGCAGAGGACAGACAAGACCAAGTGATGCTGCCCGTGGGGTCAGCCTCTGGAGCCCCCACCTGATGGAGGGGGCAAACCAAGAATAAGTAGCATAGCTGTCCTTAGCAATGATCCTGGTATTAGTATTAACCAGTGCAAATTAATACTATTGCTATTATTCATAACAGGACCTGTTTCTTTCGTTATGGTTTCAGTGTTATTCTTAAATGGCTTCCTGTTTGAAGGATGTATCGACATCACTGTTTACATTTGGGCAGTTTTCGTTGCCCATGAATTAAAGAGCAACCACAGCCCAAAGCACTTGGAGCTTCATCCTGATTTGGAATCTCAAACACTCCCCTGCTTGCAAACCATCTCCTGCCCTGGCGAGCCTCAATTTCCCTTAACATAAAAGGGAAAGAAGAGTTCTAACTCTCACAGTAGAGTTGTGAAAAAGAATACCCTGCCAGAACTGAACAAATATAAGGAACTGGCAGATATAAAATTCTAAAATATTTCTTAATAGTATGCACGAGTTCTGACTTAACAAGCACGGCATATTGTGGCTACCCTGTTAAAAAAAATCCGCTGATCATTTTTCACAACTTATTTATTCTTGGTGCCTATTTCCTTTCCAAGGAAGGAAGGGGGATAAAAGAACTTTAACATCTTTTCTTCTTTACAGAGTGCCTTTTACATTATTCCTGAAATTCACTTCCACACACAGAATGTATTTCGGGGTCTGCTTTCTGATTTGAAAAAAAAATCTAAATTATTTTCTATAGATTTTTAAAGCATTTTGTTCACTTAAATGTGTATATTTCTGCACTAATTGAAATTCCTAAATAGTCACTTTCTGAACTGTCAAAATTGTAAAGCTGTTGATGGGCGCAGCACTGGGGTTTCCATGGCAACTACTTTCATTGCCTAGGCGACGCTGGTCTGGTGATATCACCACTGAACTGGCTCAACTCTTGAAAGCTTGGCGGCTCCCAAAAATGTGCAAGTATGTCCTGAAAGTTTAACGGGCTTTTATTTTTAATGGCTGGCACCCAGCTTGGATCCACCAGGACTCGGGAGACGGTAGTGCTGTTCTGAGGTTCAGTGTATGGGATGGGAGATTTGACAAGCATGCTCATACTACCAGATCCTACTTGGATGGTGATGTGTTATGTGAATAGCTCCCAACTAATATTTCCATCAGTCATTGCGGCTGGGATGTAAGTGGAGTTAAGAAACAGAATCTTAGTTCACTCATGAGATAACGTTTCTGAATATGCAGAGTTTAGACTGTCTCATAATCCTACTATTTTTTCTTCTCCTTTTTTCTCTTTTTTTGCATCATGTGTTTCTATTTTTCTCTCTTTCCCTCTTTCCTTCTTTCCCCTTTTCTCTTTTTCTCTCTGTCTGAAGAGACAAGGGATTCTGAAAGTGGGAAACATCATGATTTTTTCATTTTGGATTGCGGTTGTCATTCCTAAACTACCTCCTATTACACTGTTTGTGGGAAAGTTACATTTAAAATAAATCATTTCTTGATAAGCAGTTTTATTGGTGCGTGGTCAGAAATTACCCAGGGAGAAGGAGCTCATTTAGCTTGCCTTTTTTTTTTTTTCCTGCCTATGGAACTCAAGTTTCTTCTAATTACATCCGGAGGAGCATTTAAACAGGGTGGTCCATTTTAAAGCAGTCACATTTAAATCTACTTTGCATTAAATGAGCTCGCTTTTAGATGAGTTTGGCTGGCTCAAGAATACATCACAAAATGCAAATCTGATGATAAATAAAGCTTTGGCTACATCACGGAAATGGGGAGCATTTCAAAAAATGATGTTAGCACTGACTGCTAAGTGAAATGGCATCTCTCGAACACGCCTCATATTTTAAACATTGAAATGTATGCTACTGAATCAAACATGTCCATTTGATGTGTGGCAATTCGTAAGTCACACAAAATGAGGTGCAAGCTTTCCCTCACAAGTTAACACTGGCGAAAATACGAGGTTGAGAAAGGGCTGTTAGAAGTCAGGAGAATAAGGAAATGGCTCTGCATACTTATTCCAAAAGTAAAGCGGAAGGAAGTAGTGGGCAGAATGGGAGTTGCTGTCTGGCGATTATTCCTCATCTCCTTGGGGCCTGCTGCTGTTGAGCTGTGGCCCCCGTTGGTCTGGCTCTCAGGAGAGGAGAGGGGGACTGAAAAGGGAAGGATATCAGATAGGACTAAAAATAGTGTAATGGGCTTTTTAAAGAAATAGCTCAGGGCTTCCCCGGTGGCTCAGTGGTAAAGAATCCACCTACCAGTGCAGGAGACACGGGTTCAATCTCTGATCCAGGAAGATCCCACGAACCGAGGAGCAACTAAGCCCGAGTACCACAACTACTGAGGCTGTCCTCTAGAGCCGTGGGCCACAGCAAGAGAAGCCACCGCAGTGAGAGGCCTGCCCACCGCAGCTAGAGAGGAGCTCCCACTCGCCGCCCTCACAGCAGCGAAGATCCAGAAGGGCCACAAATAAATAAATTAATTAAATTGTAGATACACAAAAGCCAAACAGCTCAGACTCTGTACATACAAAAGAAGACCGCTCGCTTTGAAGTATTGACCAGTGACTGAACTCAATCTCCAGTTCCTCTCCCGTTCCCAGAAACAGATCCATCTCTGATCGTTCAGGGCCACCTTCAGCTCCAGGGCTGGGAGGTAGGTATCATCAGTGGTCCTAGTTGGAACCTACCTACTCCAGACCACTGTGATATGATAAAGAACGTAGGTGGTCTTTGTCTATGGTCTGGCACAAAGCTTCAGAAGATCGTGGGCTATCCTGAGCTATCCTTTTAAAGTATAAACTTTAGGAGTATCCTTTTAAATTCATAATAAGACCTTTTTTTTTTCCTTACCACATCTGTGTGTGTATGTGTCTGTATCCTCAGTTGCATCGCACTCTTTGCGACCCCAACCCCATGGATTGTCGCCCACCAGGCTCCTCTGTCCATGGAATTTTTCAGGCAAGAATACTGGAGTGGGTTGCCATTCCCTTCTCCAGGGGATCTTCCTGACCCAGGGATAGAACCCTCATCTCTTGCATCTCCTGCACTGGCAGGTGGATTCTTCACCACCAGCCCCACCTAGGAAGCCACACCTGAGTTTATGCTAACGAGATGACTCAGGGTAGGGCCAGGAGACAATTTCAGCATCCAGACTAAGGTCAGAGAAACCAACCACAAGATTACAAGGTTGGAATTTCAGCCCCCTCCTCTGACCCCTGGGAATGGAAGAGGGACTGGAGATTGAGTTCAGTCACTGGTCAATGATTGAATCAACGGTATCCACATGATGAAACCTTGATTACAAAAAAAAACAATAATAGTAACAAACAAAGCAAGGAGGCCGGGAGAGCTTCCTGGTTGGTGAACACACCTGGATTCCAGGAGGAGAGGCATAGGAGCTGAGTTACACCCTCTCACTCCCCAGGATTTGGGCCCATGTGTGTGTTCATCTTGGATGTTCGTTTGCCTGCTTTGTAATAAAATGGTAATTGTAAGTACAGTGCTTCCCTTAATTTGGTGAGTCATTCTAGTGAACTGCTGAATCAGAAGGGACCATAGAAACCACTGAATTCATACCCAAGATGGTAGAAATGTGGGTAGCCTGGGGACCTCACTTGTGGCTGGTGTGTGGATAAGGGTGGTCTTATTAGAGACCTTGCCCTTTCACTTGTGGGATCTGATGCAAACTCTGGTTAATTAACATCAGACTTGAACTCAATTGTGGACACCCAACTGAGCAGGGAGAAATAGCAATAGCCTCAGATACACAGATGACACTACCTTTATGGCGGAAAGTGAAGAACTAAAGACCTTCTTGAGGAAAGTGAAAGAGGAGAGTGAAAAAGCTGGCTTAAAACTCAACATCCAGCAAAATAAGATCATGGCATCTGGTTCCATCACTTCATGGCAAATAGATGGGGAAACAATGGAAACAGTGACAGACTTTATTTTCTTGGGCTCCCAGATCACTGCAGATGGTGACTGTAGCCATGAAATTAAAAGACGCTTGCTCCTTGGAAGAAAAGCTATGACCAACTTAGACAGCATATGAAAAAGCAGAGACATTATTTTGTCAACAAAGATCCCTCTAGTTGAGACTATGGTTTTTCCAGTAGTCATGTATGGATGTGAGAGTTGGACTATAAAGAAAGCTGAGCACTGAAGAATTGAAGCTTTTGAACTGTGGTGTTGGAGAAGACTCTTGAGAAACACTTGGACTGCAAGGAGATCCAACCAGTCAGTCCTAAAGGAAATCAGTCCTGAGTATTCATTGGAAGGACTGATGCTGAAGCTGATACTTCAGTACTTTGGCCACCTGATGTGAAGAACTGACTCCTTGGAAAAGACCCTGATGAAAGATTGAAGGCAGAAGGAGAAGGGGACGACAGAGGATGAGATGGTTGGATGGCATCACCAACTCGATGGACATGAGTTTGCATAAGCTCCAGGAGTTGGTGATGGACAGGAAAGACTGGCGTGCTGCAGTCCATGGAGTCACAAAGAGTCAGACACCCAGCGACTGGACTGAACTGTGGATACCTAGTTGGTGTTGCAGAACTGGCATCAGATTCCAGTATGTCACCCTGAGGCTAAAACAAAAGGTCCCAGGATGCAGAAGGCTTGGGTTAAAATGCTCATATTGTTACTGTTCATGTAACTTCTCTTAAAGATTCCATTTTTCTCATCAGGTAGTGTTGGTAAAAGGACAATGGTCATATTCAGGGCTAACGTGAGGGTTAACTATATTGGAAAAGCACTTTATGAACTGAGGAACACAAAGAAAATATTGGCTACTATTGTGGCCCAGACTCTAATGTATAATCAAAAACCTTATTTATAACCCAACAAGAGCTTTGTGGCCCAATTTTCACCCTTTTTCAAATCAAGTGAGAAAATAATGAATGTAGATTCCCAAAGCTAAAGATATAAATTTGGTTCTATGTGTCTTTTGTGTGCATGTCTGGGATTTTTTTCAACCAAGTTTTTTCCACTCCGTTCCAGGCAGAAACTCGACAATTTCTTCTCATGAATCATCTTTCTATGGCACTCTTCCACACCCGGCAGAAAAATTATGTGAGGCCACGGTCTTTGCTGGCCGGTACTCAAAGAAAACAAGCAAACCCGAACTGCATGTGGTCTTTGAGTCATTCCTGAGATCCTGAATTCTCTCAACCCCTGAATCTGAGTTGGATTAGTGGGAATGCCAGCTGGATGCCGTGGGGACGGTTGCTCTCAAGAGTCAGCAGAGAAGGATGGTGGTGAAGTGATGTGAATAAATATGTTAGCTGCACCCACTCATGAAAATGAGACTCTATCCCTGAAACAAAGGTGAAGTGAGCCTGCCTGTGTGATTTTTAACAAATCAAGGCTCTAGTAAGTAAGACGCTACTTTCCCGGGTCCTCTATGCCCCAATCCAAAGATGGGCAAGGACATGTAAGAGTTTACAAGACAGCAAGAGTGTATTGTGGCAGACTGTGTACCCGGTGCTGTAGGGATCAGGAAAGAAGAGAAAAACACCCAGCAGCAATCCAAACATACACGGAGTACCTCGTTTTCACCAGGACTGGAGATGCATGAAATATAGCCTTGAGTTTCAAATTCTCTGTTTGTACACACACGTCTTCAAAGAGACGAAATATAATGGGTCTCTTGGTACTTAACATGATCATCATTAGGATCTTGCAAAGGAAATCCAAAAACAGATCCTCAGTGCTCCACCCACTGGCTTCTCTTCAGGGATCCTGAGACCCAGGGCGCTGGACTTAACTTGCCAAAAACTCACCAAGTCTCACTTGGCATGCCCAAGAGAGCATCTCCCTCTTGTTAAATGACCTCGCCTCATCATGGAACCATAAAAAGAAAACTTTCAGATCATTTGTCTCCATCACGAAAATTTATAAAAATGAAGTTTTTTTCTAAAAAAAAGTTAAATTATTTTGGCCCATGAGTTTCAGATGGGGTTGTGTATTTCCCTAAAGGGTCAAAAATAGAACATTTATTAAATGGCAAGTTATTCAAAAACCAGCACAGGCCCCAGTTGTCTTTCAAAAGCTCTGATTTACTGCGTATTTCTCCCTTGAGAGAGGCCTTTTTAAAACGTTCATTTCCATTTTAAGAGACCGAGGGCTTTGATCTGTTGGGAGCATTCTTTTTCTTTCCCTGAGTGGGACCTGTCGACTCCTCCAGGCAGAACTGGAGCCTTGCTCTCAGGGTCTGTATTTTTCCACAGACTTCCCGGACATCCAGACAGCATCTCTCGCATCGGCATTCACCCTGGCCAATCTGGAAGTCAGCATTGGTGAGTCCCTACACCGGGGACATGTGGTCTCAGGTTTCTGTCACACCTAAATCAGAACCCTGTTTCCAGGACATAAGACAAAGGTAAAAAATAGCCTTGACATCCCTAGATCCAGTAGATGCTGCGAGGCCTTCCTTTAAATTATTCAGAATTTCATAACCAATTCAATCCTGTTACTCCAATAAAGTCGAATCATTAAGAGTGTATTTTGCTTTTGAAAGATTTTTACCTTTTTGTTTGTCTGTGTGTTTGCTTGGCTTTGCGGAGGTGATGCCGATATGGGCACAGAGCCTGTGGGCCATGCATTTGTCAATTCTAGAGGGGCAGGAAGATCAAGGGTGATGTAGCCACTCTCAGTAGCAAAACTCTCGCCGTGCTTTGATTTCAAAGGACACCACACTTCTCCCTACAGGACCACCTCTGGCCCCCTGCTGTGTCTTAGCCTAAGTTCTAGAGAGGACAGGCTTGAGTCCCACCAGGGTGCCCATCTCTGTGAACACTAGGTCTTAGCTCCCATCCATCTTACAACTGTAGGAACTGACTGCCTGCCCTCCTAGTTGTATCCACATCTGCTCCAGACACACATATGCAAGCACACACACACACACACACACACACACACACACACACACACACACACACACTGAAATCCCCAGGGGAGCACCAGGTGCTCCTCCCGGGGAATTCACTGCTCGTCTACCTTTCTCCTTCCTCTCTCTCCCCTTTGCTCCTTCCTCTCTCTCTTCTGCAACAATCCGGTGAATGTTTTGTTTATATAAGCGTTCCATGCAGTCAACCTGAAGATTCATCTCCTTTATTTCAGGGCTGGGCCACTCTCGGAGGTAACTGTCACTCAACATTTTATCACTGCGCTGTTCCATTGAGTCTATTCCATATGTTAAGCGATTGATAGTAGACATAGGACCACGAGGGGCGGGGATTGTTGCAGAGACAGAATGAGCAATTGATAGAGGTGGACCCGCCTGCCCTGGGCTCCCGCTGCCATCTCTCACAGGTAAATGACATGTACAAGCTGAGAAAAAAACAACTCTCTCATTTTCTTGTAGCACATTTTTGTTTGTTTGTGTGTCAGATTACACATTCAATCAATTGTGACAAGCCACTGGGCTATGCAAGGCATTGCGCATCCAGTGTAAACCCCAGGCTCTGCAGACAGAGAAGAAACCAATCCCAACTGTTCACGGCTGTTCCCCACTGCGGAGGGAGAAAGGCAGGAACAAGGGGGCTTTTCCAACTGACTTTCTATGACAGGGAGGGAGAGGAATTGTGTTCCCCAGGAGAAAGTGGTTAATTTTATTTTATTTTTGTAGCTGCAGGCAGTCTGTGGATAAGTGGGTATTACGATCCTGGTACATCTCTAATTAATAAGATCAATTGCCACTGTATTTTCTTTTACAAACTCATTTAGATATGTCAGGGCTGCAATTATTTTGAGAATGATCTGGCTTTACGCTTATTCATCTTTCCTCTTCCTCAAGGAGAAAATAAAACTGTCAGCTTAAATGCCCTTTGAAGTCTGTTTTAGATCCTTGATTGAAAATTAAAAACAAAGTCGCTAGCCCAGTGCCACTTACAGGGTCAAAGTTCCTGTCCTCATGTTGGTGTGTGTGTGTGTGTGTGCGTGTGTGTGTGTGTGTGTGTGTGTGTGTGTGTGTATTCTGTTAATGCCTGTTTTTAAAAGGGTCACATGTTGGCTTTCTAATAACATGCTGCACCTCTTTGTTTTCATCTCTTTAGATTTACAAGAGCCCTGAAGTTCATATTATTTTAAAACTGAGAAGTACCAGGCATTTTGCTTAGCTGTTGTTTTTTGATTCAGAGAGCGATTCCAAATGGACATTATAACTCTTGGTGTAAACGTAGAGAATGGCTTAGGAAGCTTCACTCACCACCTTCCTGCCTCCTGCAGGAATTACCACCAACTGAATGTGCAGAAATCCGCCCCCACTCCTGGGGACCAAGATGTCACCCCACCAGGTGGGAAGGGCCTACCATCCCTTCTCTGTGTCTGTGCATTCAGCTCCAACAGCATCACCATCAAAATACCCGGGAACCTGTCTGGTCGTTCCATCCGTCTCTGGGTAGCCCCTCACAGACACAGACAAATAAGCCTGGTCATCCCTGTGATGCCCGAGGAATGCTTCTAGACGTTCCCTCTGGGAAGGGTGAACCCAAACTCTTTCAAACAGAGACCTACACCTTTTCTTGGAGAAGCCAGAGAGGCTGGCGTGAGGCTAAGAAATCAAAGAAGCTGCTCTGAACCAAAGCAGCTGTCTCTCCCAGGCCATCCCCTGCCTGCTTCTCCCATCCCTGCCTTCCGTCTGATTTGTCTTTAAGGTTTTAACATTATCCCTCTGCTGACAAATGAATACTTTTCTGGAAGATGAGGTATTTCCAGAAGCTGGCAGACACTGGAGTGCAGTGGTCTGGCTCCCTCGATTCATTATTTGAACAGGAGAGGCCTGGAGGCTTGCACTAGCGTCACACTCAAGGGGATGATAAATGTGGTCTGGCCGGCGTGGTAATAAGGGAATTTCTAGCCAGGTCGTGTCTAGATCACGGTTTGTTAGGGAGTGAAAACCACAAAGGAGGGGGCTCCAGTACCCTGCTCCTCAGAGAAATGGTCCCCAGGGAGCTCCAGCCACATTTCAAGTCTGAACCCTCATCCGGCCCCTCACTGGGGCTGCTGTAAATAACATTAACCTGTCTTTCAGTGAGCTCTGGGAAGCTTACAGACTGAACACGCTTTTTGTTGTCTGTAGTTGGGCATTAAGCTCAGTACTGTTAAGTCTAATTATTCTCATTAAGGCCTGAAAGTTTTAGGGATTAATTAAGCAGAGAGCAAAAGCTTATGCAGAACAGCAATATTTTCCCCTTCAAGGATTAGCCCGTCATTCTGGTGGGGTTTTCCTTGAGCGCTGCCCGTTACTTTAGGAGATAGCAAAGTGTGGAGCTCATATAATATGGATTAGAAATCGTCTACATTTCACATGTGCTACTCAGCCATGAAAATAAGTTCTGGCCCTTGTGCCCATAACCCAGAAGGCTCACTAATGAGAACCAGGCAGTGGGGCTAATGAGAAATCCAATACGTGCTGTCTCTCTTCCCCATTTCCTTTCAATTTACTTTCCACCAGCTTCGATGTGTATAGGAGGAGTCCGAGTTGGTGCTGGTATTCTTCTCTTCACTTGGTGAGATGTTTAGAAATTACCTAATTCTACCCCTTCATCCTAAGATGTGAATTCTGGGACTAACTGATTTGCTCAAAGAGCCATAGTTATTGACAAAATTCCTTCAAGTGAAGGTGGCAGGAAACTTCTGGAAGCATTGATGGTCCTCACGTCAATTAGAATGGTGAAGGTACTTAGCACGTGGGGTTAGTGTACACCAAAACACAGCAGAAGGAAACAAGGCTGTCTCACAGTAAAGGGATGATGATGGTGAGGAGCTAAATTGCATGTGAGGCCCAGGGAACCCTGGGACCAGGAGGTGCCAGCAGGTGTCCTGTTCGATGAAGGATTTCAAGGCTTTGTGAAGAAACGGGGGCAAGAAGACGGATAGTCAGGCCCTGGCGTTGCCAAGGGTAAAAAGGAGAGACGTGTGGGTAATCATCCTTGCCCTATTCCGTGAACTTGAGTTCTCAGCAAGATGGATTTTCAGAGGGGTGTTTCTGTTGTTCACTTTTTGCATTTCACACAGAGACATGGTTCCCATTTGAGGATTCGAAATGGAACATTCCAGCTCCCACAGGCTCCCACATCCATTTACTCGCTCAGCCCTTTAGGTTGGCCCCTGGTGCACACCTAGAACTTGGGCTGCAGGAGAGCCAGCATCCCTAGGGCTTCTCTGTGCTGAGCTGCGGCTTCCACCCAGCAGAGGCAGGGGTCCTGCTTCCACCCGAGAGCCGGCCACACCCTGCTGCTCCCCCTTTACCCCAGCACATCTCTACCGGGCACACCCAGCAGCCTGAAGGTGGCCACAGAGAGCCCCTCCCATAGACACCGGCTGGAATACAGCCAGGAAGAGCAAACTCGGCTGCCGTATTAGGTCGGATACCTCAGTGGAGCCTCCTTTACTGTCTCTGGGAAGCTGGTTTTGGCTCCTCAAAGAAGGCAACAGGAAAAGCGTAGCTTGCAGAGGCTGAGTTCACTGGGTAGAACCACATCCCAAGAGGAGTGGACAGTGAGGCCAGGTGTGACAGCAGAAATGGGAGCAGCAGCTGTCCAACAGCCTGGCAGAAGGTGGTCAGAGCAGAAACGCCACCACTGTCACCATCAGCTGGAGCCCTTCTCTGAAAGCGACAGGTCCTTCTAGCCCCTCTGCTCCTAAAGAGCCATTATTCCCTTCCCAATTCTCCAGGGCACTTTGCTTACGGTTCTTTTTGTTTCCTAAATGCTGCATTTGCTTGTATGTTTATCTATGAACCGTGAGTCCCAGAGGATCTCACTGCTTCATTTACCTTTGGCCTGTATCAACCCTGCAAAATTCATATGTTGAAGCTCTAAGCTGCAACGTGACAGTATCTGGATGTGAGGTCTTTGGGAGATCACTAGGGTTCGATGAGGTCATGAGGATGGGTCCCCCGTGATGGGGTTTAGCGGCTTATTAAAAAGAAGATCAGACAAGAGGTCTCACCCGGTCTCTGTACCTACACTCTCACCAAGGAAAGGTCATTTGGGACCACAACCAAGAAGAAGATTCTCACCAGGAACCAGATCGGCTGGCACTCTGACCTTAGACTTCCCAGCTTCCATAACTGCAAGAAAGAAATGTCTGTTGTTTAAGCCATCAGGTCTATGGTAATTTATTATAGCAGCCTGAGCTGACTCAGAGAGCCTAGAGCCATGATTCTTACATAAGAGGCGACAGCAAACTCGCTGACTGATGGGCTGGAATCTCTCTCACCTACACATAAACAGTGGCCCAACAATTAATCAGCACATCCATTTTCAGCTTCTACTGTGGGAAACACAATGGGCTGAGCAGTGGAAAATGACAACTTCTTTTCAAAACTGAACCAAAGGTCCAAGCAGCTTAACACAGTATTAGATTTTGTTTTGTCAAATGGGTATGTGTCATTATGCATGCAGATCTAATTAATCATATTTCTAGAGGATGCATTGAATAACCTGAGAGAAGAAATCAATTACAGAAACTCATGTTGCTCATAATTTGAGGACTTTTGTGTCTCAAGGTTTAGGTTTGAAATCAAAACTGTCTAGCATGAGGGATGGGAAGATGGCAGGGAAGTATGCTTTTTACATTCTGAAGAAATTTAAGGGTACGAGATATAGTATGGCTAACCTATATGTGTTAATGGGCTATTTCTGCATCTTTTAAATGTCGTGAGCATAAAAGGTGAACGAGAAATATTTTACAAGTAACACAACTGACTGACACGTCTTCTGCTGTTTCTAAATCTGAAGAGAAAGCCTGTGACTTAGTACTTCTGCCTTAGCTCTTTCAAAGGCAAAACTGTGCATTGAATCAGGAGTGGAAGAAGGAATATGATATAGAGGATAAATGAACACAGGGTCAGGAATAAAGAATATCATTTTCTCTATTGCTTGTTAATTAGAGTAACTCCTTAGATACTGAAAGCTTGCGTCTTGCGGTCTCACTATTCTCCTACCTGAGTTCTGTTCTGAGAGCTCCAGGTCGACACATCTAAGATGTGCTCAGCTATACTTCTTCCCCCCATCGCTGACACCACGAGGGCCTTCCTGAGCAGGGCTTCCTGCTCAGCTCTTAGTGGCCTTTCCCGGGAGGACCCTGGCACTAATCCCTCTGCCCATGTGCTTGATTGTCATGGAAGCTGGTCCACAGTGAACTAAGTCCAGGAGGGCCAGGGTGGGCTTTGCGTCCAACAAGGTAATCTAAAGGGCCTGGAATGCTGCGTGAACATAATAGGAGCGTAATCAAAGTTGCCGCTTGGTTAAATAAAGGGACACATCAAGGCTCAAAGCAACAGCCAATTCAGGCCCCAGGGCACCCCCAGGACAGGCTCCACCCACTATAACCTCCCCCCACCCCCAGCTCCCACCCCCTCACCTCCATCTTGGCAGTTTTCTCTGGTGTCAAGGAGGATCCAGTAGAGATGGGGAGATGGAAGTAATATGATTAAGTCTGGGGAAAGGAAGCCAGATTTGGCAGAATCCAAGTTCAGTTCAGTTCAGTCGCTCAGTCGTCTCTGACTCTTTGCGACCCCGTGAGTTGCAGCACGCCAGGCCTCCCTGTCCTCACCAACTCCAGGAGTTCACTGGAGTTCACTCAAACTCACATCCATCAAGTTGGTGATGCCATAGAGCCATCTCATCCTCTGTCCTCCTGCCCCCAATCCCTCCCAGCATTAGGGTCTTTTCCAGTGAGTTAGCTCTTCGCATGAGGTGGCCAAAGGAGTGGAGTTTCAGCTTCAGCATCAGTCTTTCCAATGAACACCCAGGACTGATCTCCTTTAGAATGGACTGGTTGGAGCTCCATGCAGTCCAAGGGACTCTCAAGAGTCTTCTCCAACACCACAGTTCAAAAGCATCAATTCTTCAGCACTCAGCTTTCTTCACAGTCCAACTCTCACATCCATACATGACCACTGTAAAACTCATAGCCTTGAGTAGACAGACCTTTGTTAGCAAAGTAATGTCTCTGCTTTTGAATATGCTATCTCAGTTCAGTTCAGTCACTCAGTCGTGTCCAATTCTTTGCGACCCCATGAATTGCAGCACGCCAGGCCTCCCTGTTCATCACCATCTCCCGGAGTTCATTCAGACTCACGTCCATCGAGTCCGTGATGCCATCCAGCCATCTCATCCACGGTCGTCCCCTCCTCCCCCTGCCCTCAATCCCTCCCAGCATCAGACTCTTTTCCAATGAGTCAACTCTTCACATGAGGTGGCCAAAGTACTGGAGCTTCAGCTTTAGCATCATTCCTTCCAAAGAAATCCCAAGGTTGATCTCCTTCAGAATGGACTAGTTGGATCTCCTTGCAGTCCAAGGACTCTCAAGAGTCTTCTCCAACACTACAGTTCAAAAGCATCAATTCTTCGGTGCTCAGCCTTCTTCACAGTCCAACTCTCACATCCATACATGACCACAGGAAAAACCATAGCCTTGACTAGACGGACCTTAGTCGGCAAAGTAATGTGTCTGCTTTTGAATATACTCTCTAGGTTGCTCATAACTTTTCTTCCAAGGAGTAAGCGTCTTTTAATTTCATGGCTGCAATCACCATCTGCAGTGATTTTGGAGCCCCAAAAAATGAAGTCTGACAGTTTCCACTGTTTCCCCATCTATTTCCCATGAAGTGATGGGACCAGATACCATGATCTTCGTTTTCCGAATGTTGAGCTTTAAGCCAACTTTTTCACTCTCCTCTTTCACTTTCATCAAGAGGCTTTTTAGCTCCTCTTCACTTTCTGCCATAAGGGTGGTGTCATCTGCATATCTGAGGTTATTGAGATTTCTCCCGGCAATCTTGATTCCAGCTTGTGTTTCTTCCAGTCCAGCATTTCTCATGATGTACTCTGCATATAAGTTAAACAAGCAGGGTGACAATATACAGCCTTGACGCACTCCTTTTCCTATTTGGAGCCAGTCTGTTGTTCCATGTCCAGTTCTAACTGTTGCTTCCTGACTTGCATACAAATTTCTCAAGAGGCAGGTCAGGTGGTCTGGTATTCCCATCTCTTTCAGAATCTTCCACAGTTGATTGTGATCCACACAGTCAAAGGCTTTGGCATAGTCAATAAAGCAGAAATAGATGTTTTTCTGGAACTCTCTTGCTTTTTCCATGATCCAGCGGATGTTGGCAATTTGATCTCTGGTTCCTCTGCCTTTTCTAAAACCAGCTTGAACATCAGGGAGTTCACGGTTCACGTATGGCTGAAGCCTGGCTTGGAGAATTTTGAGCATGACTTTACTAGCATGTGAGATGAGTGCAATTGTGCGGTAGTTTGAGCATTCTTTGGCATTGCCTTTCTTTGGAACTGGAATGAAAACTGATCTTTTCCAGTCCTGTGGCCACTGCTGAGTTTTCCAAATTTGCTGGCATATTGAGTGTAGCACTTTCACAGCATCATCTTTCAGGATTTGAAACAGCTCCACTGGAATTCTATCACCTCCACTAGCTTTGTTCGTAGTGATGCTTTCCAAGGCCCACTTGACTTCACTTTCCAAGATGTCTGGCTCTAGATTAGTGATCACATCATCATGATTATCTGGGTCGTTAAGATCTTTTTTGTACAGTTCTTCCGTGTATTCTTGCCACCTCTTCTTAATATCTTCTGCTTCTTTAGGTCCAGACCATTACTGTCCTTTATCGAGTCCATCTTTGCATGAAATGTTCCCTTGGTATCTCTAATTTTCTTAAAGAGATCTCTAGTCTTTCCCATTCTGTTGTTTTCCTCTATTTCTTTGCACTGATCGCCGAAGAAGGCTCTCTTATCTCTTCTTGCTATTCTTCGGAACTCTGCATTCAGATGCTTATATCTTTCCTTTTCTCCTTTGCTTTTTGCCTCTCTTCTTTTCACTGCTGTTTGTAAGGCCTCCCCAGACAGCCATTTTGCTTTTTTGCATTTCTTTTCCATGGGGATGGTCTTGATCCCTGTCTCCTGTACAATATCACGAACCTCATTCCATAGTTCATCAGGCCCTCTATCTATCAGATCTAGTCCCTTAAATCTATTTCTCACTTTCACTGTATAATCATAAGGAATTTGATTTAGGTCATACCTGAATGGTCTAGCAGTTTTCCCTACTTTCTTCAATTTAAGTCTGAAGTTGGCAATAAGGAGTTCATGATCTGAGCCACAGTCAGCTCCTGGTCTTGTTTTTGTTGACTGTATAGAGCTTCTCCATCTTTGGCTGCATGGGTTAGTCATAACTTTCCTTCCAAGGAGTAAGAGCCTTTTAATTTCATGGCTGCAGTCACCATTGCAGTGATTTTGGAGCCCCCAAAAATAAAGTCTGACACTGTTTCCACTGTTTCCCCATCTATTTCCCATGAAGTGATGGGACCAGATGCCATGATCTTCGTTTTCTGAATGTTGAGCTTTAAGCCAACTTTTTCACTCTCCTCTTTCACTTTCAACAAGAGGCTTTTTTGTTCTTCTTCACTTTCTGCCATAAGGGTGGTGTCATCTGCATATCTGAGGTTATTGATATTTCTCCTGGCAATCTTGATTCCGACTCTGCTTCTTCCAGCCCAGTGTTTCTCATGATGTACTCTTCATATAAGTTAAATAAGCAGGGTGATAATATACAGCCTTGACATACTTCTTTTCCTATTTGAGGTTAAACCAAAGCAAGGAAAGATTAGAAGCCAGGAGAGGTGGCTTCCTTCATCAAGGTGAGGAGAGCAGTGAAGAAGGTGGACAGATGGGACCCGAATGGAGGAAGGGAGGTGGGCCGGGGTGGCCACCTGGGTTGGGTGGGGTAGGGGTGGGCAGTGAGAAAGAGAAGAGAGCTATGGATTGTTCCAGGTTT
Source organism: Capra hircus (assembly GCF_001704415.2). NCBI lineage: Eukaryota > Metazoa > Chordata > Mammalia > Artiodactyla > Bovidae > Capra > Capra hircus. The sequence continues at coordinate 7,811,495 of NC_030830.1, read as the reverse complement.
TTCTGGCTCGAGATGAGGACGGCATGATTAACCCAAATTAGAAATGAGTTAAGAACAGATGGGAGTGCACCTGATCCTTCATTCAAATCTCAGCCTGACTCCGTCAGTGTCAAGTCAGAACATCTCAGTCATCCGGCTGAGTGGTTTGATGGAGACCTACAGGTACGTTTTTGCTAACAGGTAGTCAGATGTAAGACCCTATTGATAAATAATTCATTATCCACACACCTCGTGTTCACCTTCCTTGTAGAAACACGAGTGGCCTTTTTAAGCACATGGAATGCACTCGACAGGGACAGAGGGGCAGAGCTAGAGGTCACAGCCATGAAGGGTTTGCTGTCTTCTGCCGGCTATCATGGTCCTGTTGGCCAGGAAAGGCTCCTCTGGTCGGAAAGCAACACGTGGCCTATTCTGAGTGGCGTGCATAGCTTCTCAAAGGCGCTGTGAGTTGCAGTGTAGTGTTCTTTCCACTCAGAGGCACAGCAGGAGGTATTTGGCACGCAGGAGTCGGGCTGCACGTGCGCTAATCCCTTCAAGGGTGGTTGTCCATCCTGCTCCTACAACCCTCTCACTCTCCCCTCCCACCCTTTTCATCTTTTCATTTTCTTCCCTCTTTCATTTTGGTTCCTGACCTTTTTTAACACCTGAGTGTGGCTTTGTGTGGAAGTCATTTATTCTTTGGAACCGGCTATTTCCACAAAGTAGGGGAAATGAAGAAGAGATTAGAAGGATCCCAGCAAACTCCAGGTCTTGATCCAGGAGATAAGGGCCCCACCTGTGGTTTGAAGGAGGAATGGAAGGGAGGAAGGTGGGCCATCTAGAAGGATCTGCCGGACAGGTGCCTATGGTGCTGGGTGAGGATGCGGCGAGAGCAAGGGAGTCCCATCCTCTGGTAGGTTAGAGTCCTATGGGCTGTGCTTTTGCCTGATATCACCTCCCTGAGAAGGAACTGTGGTCCCCACTGTATCTGGATGAGCAAGGTCAGGCATGGAAATCACCCAAACTAGTGGCAATAATTCCCCTGTCTCCAGCTTTTGCCCTCTTTATCACAAATTGGCTAAATGGGATGATCCTATCAAAGATTTTGAATGATCCTTCCAACCTACTAGGATTCCTTGGTGGCTCAGATGGTAGAGAATCTCCATCCAATGCAGGAGACCTGGGTTGGATCCCTGGGTTGGGAAGATCCCCTGAAGAAAGGAATGGTAACCTACTCTAGTATTCTTGCCTGGAGAATTCCATGGACAGAGGAGCTTGGCAGGCTGCAGTCCATAGGGTTGCAAAGAGTGAGACACGACTGACTGACTAACACTTTCACACTTTCAACCTACTAAGGAGGTGAAAAAAGAATGTGTAAGAACTAGAAATCCAGTTCATTGACAGTTTCTAGCTTTGCTTGAACTTCACAATTGAGATGGCATGGAATAATTTGAAAATTTGACTTACGGTAAGTCCCCTACATACGAACATTCAAGTTTCAAGCTTTCAAAGATGTCAACGTGTCCCTGTAGGCCAGCTGTTGTACTGACTGCTATACTTTTCAAGGTACTGTACTGTAAGATTAAAATTTTTTTTTAATTTTTAAAAATATTTTCTGTATTTTTAAAATGTTTTTTAAATGTATTATTTGTGTGAAGAGTATTGTAAACCTGTTATAGTACAGTACTGTGTAGCCGATTGTGTTAGTTGGGCACCTAAGCTAACTTGGGAACAAATTGGATATATGGACACACTCTCAGAATGGAACTCATTCACATGTAGAGGACCTGTTGTATTATCCAATATCCCTTGTGATAAAGGGGCTGAGGCAGTGGGTCTTTAACACATCATTATGCCAACGGGAAGGAGTGAGGCTCTTCAACCAGTTCAGTAACTGTTGAATCCAAGAGTTTAAAAGGTCCACAGATCCCCTGTAGAATTTGTTTCCTAGCCCCACTCCTGCTCCAGGATCTTCCTTATTCTAATAATTGTGTGTTATCACACTGTGACCTAGTAAGTGAGGCTCAACCATGCCTGACTCTTTTGCAGCCCCATCGATGCCGCCAGGCTCCTCTGTCCATGGAATTTTCCAGGCAAGAATACTGGAGCAGGTTGCCACTTCCTCCTCCAGGGCATCTTCCCTGTTTAGGAACTGAACCCTCATCTCTTACATCTCCTGCACTGGCAGGCAGGTTATCATCAGCGCCTCCTGGGAAGCCCCAGGGCACATTGGCAGGTGGATTCTTCACCACTAGTGCCAGCTGGGAAGCCCACTGTGATCTAACACTATACTCCGATCTCAGGAATGGGGGGTTGGCAGGATTATCTGTTCAGTTCAGTCGCTCAGTCGTGTCTGACTCTTTGCGACCCCATGAATCGCAGCACGCCAGGCCTCCCTGTTCATCACCATCTCACAGAGTTCACTCAGACTCACGTCCATCGAGTCCGTGATGCCATCCAGCCATCTCATCCTCGGTCGTCCCCTCCTCCTCCTGCCCTCAATCCCTCCCAGCATCAGAGTCTTTTCTAATAAGTCACCTCTTCTCATGAGGTGGCCAAAGTACTGGAGCTTCAACTTTAGCATCATTCCTTCCAAAGAAATCCCAGGGTTGATCTCCTTCAGAATGGACTGGTTGGATCTCCTTGCAGTCCAAGAGACTCTCAAGAGTCTTCTCCAACACCACACTTCAAATGCATCAATTCTTCGGCGCTCAGCCTTCTTCACAGTCCAACTCTCACATCCGTACATGACCACAGGAAAAACCATAGCCTTGACTAGACGGACCTTAGTCGGCAAAGTAATGTGTCTGCTTTTGAATATACTCTCTAGGTTGCTCATAACTTTTCTTCCAAGGAGTAAGTGTCTTAATTTCATGGCTGCAATCACCATCTGCAGTGATTTTGGAGCCCCAAAAAATGAAGTCTGACACTGTTTCCACTGTTTCCCCATCTATTTCCCATGAAGTGATGGGAACGGATACCATGATCTTCATTTTTTGAATGTTGAGCTTTAAGCCAACTTTTTCGCTCTCCTCTTTCACTTTCATCAAGAGGCTTTTTAGCTCCTCTTCACTTTCTACCATAAGGGTGGTGTCATCTGCATATCTGAGGTTATTGATATCTCTCCCTGCAATCTTGATTCCGGCTTGTGTTTCTTCCAGTCCAGCGTTTCTCGTGATGTACTCTGCGTATAAGTTAAATAAGCAGGGTGACAATATACAGCCTTGACGTACTCCTTTTCCTATTTGGAGCCAGTCTGTTGTTCCATGTCCAGTTCTAACTGTTGCTTCCTGACTTGCATACAGATTTCTCAAGAGGCAGGTCAGGTGGTCTGGTATTCCCATCTGCTTTAGAATCTTCCACAGTTGATTGTGATCCACACAGTCAAAGGCTTTGGCATAGTCAATAAAGCAGAAATAGATGTTTTTCTGGAACTCTCTTGCTTTTTCCATGATCCAGTGGATGTTGGCAATTTGATCTCTGGTTCCTCTGCCTTTTCTAAAACCAGCTTGAACATCAGGGAGTTCATGGTTCACGTATTGCTGAAGCCTGGCTTGGAGAATTTTGAGCATTATTTTACAAGCATGTGAGATGAGTGCAATTGTGCAGTAGTTTGAGCATTCTTTGGCATTGCCTTTCTTTGGAATTGGAATGAAAACTGATCTTTTCCAGTCCTGTGGTCACTGCTGAGTTTTCCAAATTTGCTGGCATATTGAGTGTAGCACTTTCACAGCATCATCTTTCAGGATTTGAAAAAGACCTTGCTCCACATTTGCTGGGCGAGGAGAACAGAGGGGCAGGGGGCCCTGAGAGGATGACTGCCTCCCTCTTCTTCTGCACAAGACCCAGCAGGCAGGCTGAGCCGGATGCGCAGACAGCCGCTGCGAGCCAAGTAGAGGCAGACAGAACACGCGGAGAACCTGAGCTCCAAAGGGCCCAGCACCCAGCTCACCGACGTGGGTGCTGCACACACCGCCCCTGCCTGCAGCTCTCCCCGCAGGAGGAGCTGCTTTGGATCAAAGGCAGCATGCCGCCCTCGGAGGGGCAGGAGGAAAAGCCACAAGTGGTGACAAGCTTCAAAGACTGTGGAGTCACCATCCGCCCGGAGAGAAATCTTCCGAAGCCTGCGGTCTGGGAAAAAAACCCAGGTGCCTATCCACTCAGCCACACCCCGCCAGCGAGGCAGGGAAAGGAAAACAACAGGCTGGAAAGGCAGGCTGCTTCTGGCTCTGTGCAGGAGACACCCAGTGTCTGGCCAAGAGCTGACCTGCAGAAGATGTTTGTTGGGTGAATCGGTCTTGAGCAAAGCAGAGTCAAGTTTGAATGTAGGCCCATGATATATTTCACCATGATTTGAAAAGATTAATAATGTAATACACCAAAAATCATTGATTTGTATACTTCAAACAGATAAATTATATGATATAGGAACTGTATCTCAATAAAGCCATTGTTAAAAATGCAAACAAGTAAAAAAGACACATTTTGCAAAAACAAAAGCAAAAAACCTAAAGCTCCAATTAAACTGTGTCTGTGAAAACTTTTTTTAAAGATGCAGCGTGGTGGGCTGCCGTCTATGGGGTCGCACAGAGTTGGACACGACTGAAGCGACTCAGCAGCAGCAGCAGCAGTGTGTACTAGCAGAGTTTCTTGCCAGCAGCCTTGCACTGTCTTTATCTGCCTCCCCACTCCCCATTCTTGGCTGTTTCCTGTGTGTCACCACTGAGATTTGAGCTCAGCTTCGGGTGGGTGTTTCATGCAGGAGATGGCACTTGGCGGCAGGCAGAACCCCTTGGTTTTGGCAGTTCTGATTCCTCAGCCACCTGATTCATCAGTCAGGCTGCGCACCTCTCAGACCCTGACCTTAAAAGTCTAATTTTCTCTCTTAGCTGTGCCCTAAAACCCTGTATGCAGGCTGTTTGCCTTTCCTCCCTTACTTAGCACATCCTGCATTTTTTAAAACCATCTCTTCTATCCTTGGTTTTCCCTTAAACCTTTAGCATTTCACTACATCACACCTTTAACTTGCTGAGAGCTGCAAGCAGGGTCATGGACTGTTTTGACTGAAGGAATCATTAAAATAGAAACAATTTACAATTCACGCTGTATATACGTACACACAAAATACAGGTAGACACAAAAACAGAAACAGCTTGTCAATGTCTCTCCTCTCACTACATCGGGAAGGGTAATCTAGAATCCCTGACACTGCATTTGCTGCAAGAGGATTGGAAATATTCAACTAGCAATGATAGAAGAACTAGGTCGTAAAAACATCTTGTATATAAATATCTATTGTTCACAGGGAGGTGCCATGTCCAGATCAGGGCATATATTGTGATTAGATTTAACACTCAGGTAAACATTTCCCAACCTGCCATTTTCTCAGCTAGATTTGTACTTCACCCACATTAGACAGTCAGCAAAGAGTGTCAGAGACGCACAGAAGACAGGGGGGCAAGCAATTAGGGTGGGGGAAAAAGAAGGGGAAAATAAAAACAGTCTTGAAAATATATCATCCTACCACCCAAAACAGGTAGTGTTCAGAGAAGATGTTAAGAGATTCAGAAAAAAAAGAGAATGACACTGTAAGAATGGTTGTAAGCATGTTTTTATCTTACTAGAGTCTTTAGAAAGTCAGCAATTTGCATACCGCACCTGTATTAATCAGATACTTGATTGAACAGTGGTTTCTCATTCCTTTCCTCCATCAAACTGTCTAGGATGACACTGGGGAAATTGACTCTGATGTTCAAACGAGTAGCAGGGAGGAGTGTCTGGAGTCACCACTCAATGAAATAATTTAGCACTTTTATTAGGAAATCATTATGTTTACCAAAGGAAAAACCTCATTTTCACAGCAAACACAGGAAAATCACGCAGTTTCAAAGGCTGCATAAGAAAGATAGTCAAGTACACATCTGTCCCCAAAGAAAGACAAGTTGAACAGGTAAACCCACTATTGATTATGCAGACTTGTAGGTGGATCATACAACAGCTTGGGTATTGTTTCTTACTCTAAACGACTGCCTCCTGCCGTTGTTGGCTGGCTATGCAAGAGCTATCCTGAACTACCAGCTACTACTTACTTTCCAGTGTCCTTTGTATCTAAGGGTGTCAGTGTGTCTTGTCTTGGCCAAGGAAGTTTGCTGAGGATGAGAATGAAGTTGGGTTATGGGAAGGCTTTCATGAGGCAGGTAAGCTATCTTATGGGCTTCCCAGGTGTGCTAGTGGTAAAGAATTTGCCTGCCAAGCCAGGAGACATAAGAGATGTGGGTTCGATCCCTGGGTTGGGATGATCCCCTGGAAGAGGGCATGGCAACCCACTCTGGTATTCTTACTGGAGATTTCCATGGACACAGGAGTCTGGTGGGCTACAGTCCATAGGGTCGCACAAAGTCAGACACAACAGAAGCAACTTAGTAAGCAAGCAAGCTATCCTATCTCTTCCCCTTGTTTCTACCCTGTACATGGTTTTGATGCTATGAGCTGCAAGAGTCATTTTACAGCTTCAAGATGGCAAGGACAAGGGACAACACTCAACACCTCAGGATGTCAGAGTGAACAGAGAAAACACTTGGCTCCCCAAAGATTCAACTGAGTGGTTGAACCAACACCAGCCTCCGGCTCCCACCAGATTTCTTAAGTGAAAAAGCAAATACCTATGGGCCTAAGGTACCATTTTGGATTTCTATTACCTGCAGCCCAAAGCATTTCTAAGTGACCCATCATGTACCAGGGATCCACATAGGCCCAAAACAGGAGCTAGAATCTGGGTGTCTGATGAACTAGTGTTGCAAATTGCCTGAAGTCATCTGTTTGCCCTTTTAGAAGTCGAATTACTTTAGCTTTCACCTTTAGATCTGTAATTTTCCTGGAACGGATATCTTTTATATCATGTCAGAGAAGAGTCAAGACTTTTGACATATGGCTATCTAATTGACTCAGACCATTATGAAAAAAAAAAAAAGAAATCTTTTAACCAATGCACTACTCTATTAATTTTGTCAGAAGTCAAGTATCACTTTATATAAATGAGTACACTTTTAATATTTTCTTCTGATATACTACCTGATATTTCTATTTTGTATGAACAGTAAGCTCCCTTAACTGTCTGCAGCTTTACAATACTTTTTGTATAATAAACTCTCCACTTTTATTTTTTAATTAAAAGAGTAGTTGACTATTATCCTTTGAATTTTCATACAAATTTTACAATCAATCTGTTGCTTTCCCAAAAAAGAGAAAAAGCAAAACATACATCTTAAATATCCTAGATCCTGAATATCTTGATCTGTTGGCGTCTTTATAATATTGAATCTTCTAATCCATGAATGTAGCCTCAGTTCGGTTCAGTCGCTCAGTCGTGTCCGACTCTTTGCGACCCCATGAATCGCAGCACGCCAGGCCTCCCTGTTCATCACCATCTCCCGGAGTTCACTCAGACTCACGTCCATCGAGTCCATGATGCCATCCAGCCATCTCATCCACGGTCGTCCCCTTCTCCTCCTGCCCCCAATCCCTCCCAGCATCAGAGTCTTTTCCAATGAGTCAACTCTTCGCATGAGGGGGCCAAAGTACTGGAGCTTCAGCTTTAGCATCATTCCTTCCAAAGAAATCCCAGGGTTGATCTCCTTCAGAATGGGCTGGTTGGATCTCCTTGCAGTCCAAGGGTCTCTCAAGAGTCTTCTCCAACACCACAGTTCAAAAGCATCAATTCTTTGGCACTCAGCCTTCACAGTCCAACTCTTACATCCATACATGACCACAGGAAAAACCATAGCCTTGACTAGATGGACCTTAGTCGGCAAAGTAATGTGTCTGCTTTTGAATATACTATCTAGGTTGGTCATAACTTTTCTTCCAAGGAGTAAGCGTCTTTTAATTTCATGGCTGCAATCACCATCTGCAGCGATTTTGGAGCCCAAAAAAATGAAGTCTGACACTGTTTCCACTGTTTCCCCATCTATTTCCCATGAAGTGATGGGACTGGATGCCATGATCTTCGTTTTCTGAATGTTGAGCTTTAAGCCAACTTTTTCACTCTCCTCTTTCACTTTCATCAAGAGGCTTTTTAGCTCCTCTTCTCTTTCTGCCATAAGGGTGGTGTCATCTGCATATCTGAGGTTATTGAGATTTCTCCCGGCAATCTTGATTCCAGCTTGTGTTTCTTCCAGTCCAGCGTTTCTCATGATGTACTCTGCATAGAAGTTAAATAAGCAGGGTGACAATATACAGCCTTGACGTACTCCTTTTCCTATTTGGAGCCAGTCTGTTGTTCCATGTCCAGTTCTAACTGTTGCTTCCTGACCTGCATACAGATTTCTCCTATTCCTCTTTTATTTAGATCTTATTTGATTTCTCTCATAATGTTTTCTTGCACATTTTTCATTGTATTTATTTTAGATTATTGATGATTTGGGGATGCTATTATAAATAGTATGGATGTTATTTCCTTTACAATAGTTGCTGTACCATGTATCCAAAGTTTAACTTCTGTAGTTTCAGTAACCTGCAGTCAACCATATTCTGAAAATATTAAATGGTAAATTCTAGAAATAATTCCTAAGTTTTAAATTGTGTACTATTCTGAGTAGCATGATGGAGTCTTTCACTGTTCCTATCCATCCTGCTGAGGACCTAGAATCATCATTTTTTCCAGTGTATCCACACTGTATATGCTACCTGTATCAGAAAAATATATAGTCTTCCCTGTATCAGAAAAAAATATAGTCCATATAGGGTTTGGTACTATCTAAGGTTCTGACATCCACTGGGAGTCTTGGGACATATCTGCTGCAGATAAAGAGGAAATACTGTGTGCAGGAATAAACTGATTATTGTATATTGGTGTTGTATTCAGTGGCGTGGCTGAACTTAATAATTCTAATTATTTTTCTATACATTCTTTTGTCTTTTTCTAAATGCACCATCATGTCATCTACAATAGCAATAATATTGTATCTTCCTTTTGAAACCTTGCTGCTTTTATCTCTTTTTTCTTGCTAGTAATTCAAATACAACGCTAAAGAAGATGACTCTGGTATCTTTTCTCATTCCTAATCTCAAGGGATGGCTTTCATTATTTTACCTTTAAGTATGATGTTTGCAGAAGATTTTTTTGAAGATGCCCTTTATCAGATTAAGAGAATGACTTCTATGTTTATTTTGAGAAGTAAGAATTTTATCCAGAATGCATACTGAATTGTATCCAATGCTTCTACATTTACTGAGATGGCCACATCTCCTTTATTCTGTTTTTATTATTCTAAACTGCCTATATTATCCTATGTCTAATTTATCATTCTCCTTTATACTATTAATGTGTTCAATTATAATTGCAGTCTTTCGATTATTAAACCATTCCTATATCTCTGGAATTAACCCAAATTGGTTCTGATTTGTACTTTTTATACATCACTGGATTTGACTTGCAAATATTTTAATTAAGAATTTTAAATCTACAGTCATGAAAGAGATTCATCTGTAATTTTTCTGACTTGTGATGTCCTTGTATTATTTCAAATTATAGTGAAAGCGTTAGTAGCTCAGTTCTGTCTGATTCGCTGAGACTCCATGGACGTAGCCTGCAAGGTTCCTCTGTTCATGGAATTCTGCAGGCAAGAATAATGGAGTGGGTAGCCATTTCCTTACATCTGACTTTATAAAACAAGTTTTAAAATGTCTTTTGTTTTCTTATTCTCTGGAAGAGTCATACAAGATCATTTATTTATTAAAATTTGGAAAATTTTTCCAAACTGGACCTGGAGTTGTCCTGAGGGCAAGGTTTTTAATAATGGATTCAATTTTAATAGATATTGGAATTCCTAATTCTCTCTGTATTCATTTTGATAAGATGTGTTTTTATAAACTATCAAATGTATTGGAATAAAAAATTCATCATATCATTTGATTTTCCTTTAACGTAAGGAGAATATGTAATGATGTCCCTTTTTTCCATTCCTGTTGTTGAGAAGTCTGGGGTTAGTGTTGCGTGTTTTAAAATAATAAAACTGTTTTTTTAAATCTGGCTACTTTTAAGATTTCTACCTTTAGTTTTCACAGTGACGTATCAGATCATAACATATCTAGATGATATATCTATATCTTGTATTTATCCCATTGGGGTTTATAATCTTCTAGAATCTATGGCTGGTCTCTTTATCAGTTTAGGAAAATTCTTAGCTGTCATCTCATCAAATTTTGCTTCTGTCTCATCGCCTTCTTGTGGGATCATAATTATAAATTGGGACTCTAATTCCATGCACATTAGGCCTTTTCCCTCTGCTCCATAGCCTGGAAAAGACTAGGGAGATGGAGCTGCCCTAAGTGAACAGTGTCTGTGGCCTATTTGTAGCCTATTTAACCATGTACACTCCTTAGAGAGCTCTTCCATATAGAGTTTCTCTCTGCATCACCCAGTTCTCACCCTCCATCCTCCTTAAACATATTCTGAGCTGCCTCCTAGTGCCAAACGCAGCGCCCGTTCCGATCACTCTTTCCTTGCTCCTACAACCTGCTTTGAAAGCTGCATCCAGGAGGGTTTCCTGAACACTCAGGGAGGATCTTGGGTCAAGTCTTTGAATTTTTCTAAATTTATTTTCGGCTGCTTTGGGTCTTCGTTGCTGCTGTGGGCCTCTCTCGTTGTGGTGCACAGGCCTCTGACTGTGGTGGCTTCTCACACTGCAGAGCTTGAGCTCTAGAGCATGGGATCGGTAGTTGTGGCACATGGACCTAGATGCCCCACAGCATGTGGAATCTTCACAGACCAGGGACTGAACTCACGTGCTCGGCATTGGCAGGCAGATTCTTAACCACTGGACCACCGGGAAAGCCCCCACATCCGTGCCTTTCTATCAGCTTTTGGCTGTCTAAGCAGTGTGCAGGAAAAACTAATATAATTAGTCAGGAGGATGAGATAATGTAACTCTGAAATTTAATACCGGAACCTTTTATCCACAGGAGGATAAGACAACCATAATCCCTCCTGGTCTTTAAAAAGATTTCATCTTAGTCTTTATGGTTGGATGTCATCACCAATTCAATGGACATGAGTTTGAGCAAGCTTTAGGAGATGGTGAAGGACAAGGAAGCCTGGCATGCTGCAGTCCACGGGGCTGCAAAGAGTCGGACACGACTGAGTGACTGAATGACAACAAATAATAATTTTATGTTTTTAAATGTTGCCTTAACTACCCACTTCCCCAAACAAAAGAAAAAGGAAGAGAAAAGTGGACTGGGTATATAACCCCTTGTGTTCGCCTCAGAACAGCCTTTATTATTGTCACTTTAGAGCTTATATAACAAGGGATGGAACTTGCTCTTGTCCATCTGCTTTTGAGTCTGGGCAGGTGTGTGCAGGCATCCAACTCTGCGACCCCATGGACTGTAGCCCTCCAGGCTTCTCTGCCCATGGGATTATTTAGGCGAGAATGCTGGAGTAGGTTGCCATTTCCTCCTTCAGGGGATCTTCCTGACCCAGGGATGTCTCCCGCATCTCCTGCATTAGCAGGCAGATTCTTCACCACTGCACCACCTAGGAAGCCTGGGCACATGCAGTGGTATGAAGATCCCGCCTCCCTGTCATTCTCCTTTCCCCCCTACACCCTTTTTCTCTCTGCAACACAATCAATAGATCTAATGAAAAGCCAGGTGACATAGGACCAGGACCCCATCGGCTACAAGATGCCCTACTTGGCTCTGCCCCGTGTGGAGCAGCACGTAAGGACCTTCAGCTCTACTCGCCTGTAATCAAGCTGGGAAGGTTTTGCTTGGCACCATGACACCTGCGGTGCTGGGCTTCTCCCCCGTCCTCTCACCCTTTCACTTCTCAGTGATTCAGTAAGACTTCAGTAAGATTTCTGCATCCATGATCTTCAGGGCTTTTTCTTTTCCTTAGGCAACAATGAACCTTCAGCGAGGGCAAGGGCAAAGACACCTGTTTAATGAAAAGGCTGTGCTATGCTTAGTTGCTCAGTCGTGTCCGACTCTGCGACTGCATGGAATGTAGCCCGCCTGGCTCCTCTGTCCATGGAGATTCTCCAGGCAAGAATATTGGAGTGGTGGGTTGCCAGGCCCTTCTTCCCAACCCAGGGATCGAACCCAGGTCTGCCGCATTGCAGGTGGATTCTTTACCATCTGAGCCACCAGGAAGACACTTAAAAAAAAAAAAAAAAAAAAAAGGCATCAGGCAGGCAGGTAGAGAAAGGGTCATGAGAGCGAGCTTTGCACCAGGATGTGGCTTTGTGTGTGTGCTCAGAAGCCACTGCACGTGTGTGGACACGTGTCTTATGTGCATTGCATTGGCTCTGAGCACCGACAGGACCCAGGAAGGGGCTGGGCGGTTTTTGACACCATGGGTGGGGAAGGAGAAGGGGTCCTCAGGTGGGGCAGCGGAGGCCGGGGGCGTCTGGGTGGCGGTGGTGGGTGTGGTCTCGGAGCTGCTGCCTGACATACGATTCCTGGCAGGCCGTCACCCGCGGGCTCATCAACCTGCCACTCAGCCTTAAGAGATGCTCTGTGTTTATCCGTCCGGAAGGCCCGGCTCAGGCTGGCCTCTGCCTCATTGGGCAGGCCGTCGCAGCCATCAGCCATCATCATTCCAGAGGCCTGTCACACAGCCTGACACCCGCCGCAATTCCTGGGCACTTGAAAGGCACCAGGCCCCTTCCGACAAGCACAGCATCCACGGAGGCGCCTCTTCTCTCCTCCCCGCTGCCCTCCGTGAGCTCCCACCAGCTGCCTGCCCCCCAACCCATTAGCCCCAGACAGAACAGACGACCCAGCAGCCCAGGGACTCTGTTTTCCACTGTCATTGCCCCCAAGTCAGGTGCGAGGGTCAGGGGGGCCTGCGGGGTGAGGCTGTTAATCAGTTAGGAAACCCTGATTGCATCTTAATAACAAATGCAAAGCACCGAGAGCAGCAATTTGCAGTAATGGGAAAAATCAGCAGGTCCCTGGGGGTTGACAGGAAGTAAACACTCTCCAGGCTCAAATTGGGGGGAGGAAAAATCATTTGTGAGAGCGTCCTGGCAGGGCTTAAAGCTGCGCTGCTGTCAGTCCAAAGAGGGGAGACGCTGGAGTGGGAAGAGACCAACGATAGATGGAGGAAGGCCCCGCTGTTGGGCATGGCCTCACCCTCAGGCAAAGAGCCTCCACCCTACCAGCCTCCCTGCCTCCCGGAGGATTCCAAAACTATCATACTCTTTCTGGCCCTGGGGCCTCCCTGGTGGCTCAGATGGTAAAGCATCTGCCTGCAATGCGGGAGACCCAGGTTTGATCCCTGGGTCTGGAAGATCCCCTGGAAAAGGAAATGGCAACCTATCCCAGGATTCTTGCCTGGAAAATTCCATGGATGGAGGAGCCTGGTCAGCTCTAGTCCATGGGGTTGAAAAGAGTCTGACACGACTGAGTAACTTCACTTTCTTTCTTTTCTTTCTCTCTGTCCCCTGTGCCAAGCACCCATCAAAAACAAACAGAAAAAATCATCACTCACAAAATCTGGCCAAACAAGGGTATCCAAGTCAAAGCATTTGAGATTGAAGGGCAACCAGGCAAAAACAAAAAACTCAAAGCATTCGAGATGGAAGGGCAACCAAGCAAAGCTTCATTTCCCCCTCCAGCCTCAATGACTGTACACACCTCTCTCTAGTCAGAGGGGGTTGGGAACTCACCATTAAATATTTCTATCCTGCTGGGACATTCCTTTCTTTTACAACTTCCTCAGAATGGGAAGGAGCAGTTATTCCCACTAGAAGGTGAAATGTTTTTTCATAGCATCAATTTTTCTTCCTCTTTGAAAACGTTCCCAGCACCGAACACGCACATTTTTCTTAAATGTAATTTGATTTGGATGGTTTCTTGACCTGCGTCCAAATCCAGCCGTGGGTAATTATTACTGTCACTATTGTTATTAATACTGATATTTATCATAATCTCACAAATGCTGGGACAGCCCTTAATCTTGCTGTTTTATTTGGTTGAAAGGAAAATGGAAAGCACTGCCCCACCCCCACCCCCAGTTGATTCTCTTGTATTCACCTTCCCCGACTCCTACCATGCGAATAATCAGTCCAGTTACCAGTGAACTCCAGTCAGCTCTAACTCTGAATTGCATTCAGGGCATAGAGACAATGCTAGCAGGTGGAAGGGTCAAAAAGTCAGAAATATCTCATTACAACTGAGGAAATATCTAATTGTCAGGGCTTCTCACCAAATGCTTCGTGAACCAGTGAGCTCTCTATATACAGATAGAGGCCACAGAGATTATCCTTCAGTTCAGTTCAGTTTAGTCGCTCAGTCCTCTCCGACTCTTTGCAACCCCATAGACTGCAGCACGCCAGGATTCCTTGTCCATCACCAACTCCCAGAGCTAACTCAAACTCATTTCCATTGAGTCGGTGATACCATCCAACCATCTCATCCTCTGTCATCCCCTTCTTCTCCCGCCTTCAATCTTTCCCAGCATCAGGGTCTTTTCAAATGAGTCAGTTCTTTGCATCAGGTAGCCTAAGGATTGAAGTTTCAGCTTCAGCATCAGTCCTTCCAATGAATATTCAGGACTGGTTTCCTTTAGGATTGACTGGTTTGACCTCCTGGCAGTCCAAGGGAATCTCAAGAGTCTTCTCCAACACCACAGTTCCAAAGGATCAGTTCTTCAGCGCTCAGCTCTCTTTATAGTCCATCTGTCACATCCGTACATGACTACTGGAAAAACCATAGCTTTGACTAGACAGACCTTTGTTGGCAAAGTAATGTCTCTGCTTTTTAATATGCTATCTAGGTTGTTCTCCTTTTTCTTCCAAGGAGCAAGCGTCTTTTCATTTCCTGGCTGCAGTCACCATCTGCAGTGATTTTGGAGCCCCGAAAAATAAAGTCTCTCACTGTTATCCTTCAGGTATGCCATTTAGGGAAGTAATGAATTAGGACCTTGGGTCTCGAATATCAGGTCCATCAGAATCACTTGGAAGGTTTGTTCACAGATCTCTAGGGTCCCTCCCACCAATAGTTGCTAATTCACTAAGTCTGAGGAGGAGTCCAAGAAATTGCATTCTTCTTATTTTTTTTTTAAATATTTATTTATTTGGCTGTGCCAGGTCTTAGATGTGGCACTTGGGATCTTTACTCATAGGATGAAATTAAAAGACACTTGCCCCTCGGAAGGAAAGCTATGACAAACCTAGATAACGTATTAAAAAGCAGAGACAACACTTTGCCGACCAATGTTCATATAGTTAAAGCTATGGTTTTTCCAGTAGTCCACGGGGTAACAAAGAGTCAAACATGGCTTAGTGACTGAATAACAACAACAACATCAAATTGGAACTCAGTTGCAGCATGTGGGATCTAGTCCCCTGACCAGGGACTGAACTCCAGTCCCTTGTACTGGGACCACTGGACCACCAGGCAAGTCCCGAGAAACTGCATTTCCTAATAAGCTCCCAGGTGATGCTCTGAGGCAGCTGGTCCAAGGACATGCTTCGAAACCATTAAACTAAGGAGAAGGCTAGATTAGATCACTTAACTCTCTCTGGAGGCTAAGATTTTATGATGTTACAAAATAAGGATTATTAAAGAAGTGACCAAAAGTGCCTGGCTCCGGGTAAAGGGATGAGGTGTGACAGTTCTCTTACAAAACTTCACATTCACGTTTAACAAGAGAACAACTTCACCCTTCACCTTCACCAGCACTGCTGTGTCTCCGTAGATAAGCTGATTCATCCCACAAATGCTTAGACGCCAGCTCAGCCTATCGCTGGAAATTTTCCACTGCCTCGTTTAGTTCAGGTGGATAAGCGCACATACACAAAAAGATAAACCCCTGGTTTCTACTCTCCCTGGAATAACTGTATGCCTTCTGGCTGTAGCATTTTTAACAAAAATAAAAGGACAAAAAAAAGTCCTTTTCCCGGACACAGGGTAACATAGCCTTAGCTTGTGATTTCTGTTACTGTTTCTTTCCGGGGCTGTGAAATCCCCTGGAACCCTGTTTTCAGTAAGCCGTGTATGGGTTACTGAAGCCCAGCCTTAGGCGGCTGTAAAGGGGAGTAAGGAGAGGAGAGCAATCTCAGTAAACATCTCACAGAATATGACCCTGTATGAGGGCTTCCTGACTGCGGAGCATCTTCCACAGCCGTTATCATATCTGATCCCCAGAAAACTACAGAGGACAGACAGGAGAGGCAGCATTAACTTCGAATTACTGATTAGAAAATCGGTGCAGAGTTTCTGAATTGCCCAAGGGTCACTGAGGGCACCACAAGTGTGTAGAAGAAAAATTCAGGTTTTCTGACTCCTGGAGCAATCTTTTCAACTACCTCAAACTGCTCTTGAAACAAAGCAGGAGCAAGGACGACGGCCAGGAAAACAGTAAATCCACAGGAGCTGGATAGAGGCCGAGTGTCTGGACAGCCCCCAGCTCTCCTCCCTGCTCATCTCAGTCTGTCTGGCAGGCATTCTCACAGACCCATCCATCTGTCCATGCATCCACCCTTCTTTGGACCCACCCATTCATTCAGGTGCTCAATGCATCTATCCATCTTCCCACCCACTTACCCATCCAGCCATTCATCCATTCATGCATCCAGGTACTCATCCATCTATCCATCCACCCATCCACCCACTCACCCATCCATCCACTCATCCATTCCCCTCATTTCAAAGACAGACACAGGCCTAGAGAACTGAAGTGCCTTGCCCAAGATCACACAGCTAGTTAGCAGCAGAGTCAGGACTAGAATTAAATATAGAGCTCAACTTCTGAATCTCAAACCAGTATCTACTATTACCATGCTACTTTTCATGAGAATGGCAGCATAATATTAGAGCAGATTTGCTGAGGTAATTCTTCCCTATGTCTTCTGTTACCCTGTGACTATTCCCTTTATTCTAGAATTAGCCTAATACTTTATGCTTACAGCCTGAGTGAAGGAAAGAGATATAAGAACAAAGTTCCCCTATGGTATGCAGGGTGCCAGGCAGATATTTTTGCAGGGCATAGGGAACTATCTGTATAAACTGTTGGAGTTACCCTAAATTATCCTGTCCGTAGCATTGGAATCGGAGAAGGCAATGGCACCCCACTCCAGCACTCTTGCCTGGAAAATCCCATGGATGGAGGAGCCTGGGGGGCTGCAGTCCATGGGGTCACTAAGAGTCAGACATGACTGAGCGACTACACTTTCACTTTTCACTTTCATGCATTGGAGAACGAAATGCAACCCACTCTAGTGTTCTTGCCTGGAGAATCCCAGGGACGAGGGAGCCTGGTGGGCTGCCATCTATGGGGTCACACCGAGTCGGACACAACTGAAGCGACTTAGCAGCAGCAGCAGGAGCACTGGAATAGGGGTCCAACTTCATACAATTCTGACAAAGAATCACTGCTCCATCCAGTGGAAGTGATCTCATCACCAACCTACTCTTCTATAAAAAGCCCAGCCCTGGGGCCCTTGGATGATCTTACAGGTATGAGGTCTAGGGCCCCTTGGGTATCTGGTAGACCCACACATGGAGGAAAGCGTCAGACAGTGGTCCAAAGGAGAGAAATGGAGGTGGGCCCATGTGCCTTTCAGGGGCCGGAGGAAGATTTAGAAAAGTTCAGAGAAGACACTTCAAAGCATGGGGTTCCTTGAGGCACAGGGCCTGGGCAGGGGTCCCATTTGTCCAAGTCAATAACAGTACTGCACCAGACCACAGAGGGAGGGAAAGTCAGTACAAGCTTGGACACTGGGGCATTAAAAATACATGATATAGAAGCAAGGTTTCCCCACCCTGCTGCTAAGTGGCTTCAGTCGTGTCCGACTCTGTTCGACACCATAATCGGCAGCCCACCAGGCTCCCCCGTCCCTGGGATTCTCCAGGCAAGAACACTGGAGTGGGTTGCCATTTCCTTCTCCAATGCATGAAAGTGAAAAGTGAAAGTGAAGTCACTCAGTCGTGTCCGACCTTCAGCGACCCCATGGGTCCAGGCTCCTCCATCCATGGAATTTTCCAGGCAAGAGTACTGGAGTGGGGTGCCATTGCCTTCTCCATCCCCACCCTGGGGAGAAACAAAGATTCTCTGGGCTGGAAGAATGAGGAAGAAAAAAGTTGAAAGGGAAGGAAAGAAAGCTGAGATGCTGTTGAGTTTCACCCAGCCAAGTCAGAAAGGAAGGGTAAGGAGTGACAGAAACTCCTGAGTTCCAGAGACGACTGTGCCTCTGGGCCAAGGACCACAACCTGCAGTGCCCATCTCTTCTTCCGCCCAACTCCACCATGCCCAGCAGGGTGAGGAGTGGAAGAAGTGTCTGTGAAGTGTGTCTTTGTGGGTGGGCTTGAGGCAGCTCAGAAGTCCTCCTTGAGTGTGGATCACACAGGTGTTGTGTTTTCAGTGCTCCTAAGAGTGGTGGAGAGGACAGAAACGGGGGTGGGGGTGGGGGAGGGAATAAGGGGGAAGGGGAAAGGGAGGGAGGGGAAAAGAAGGGAGGGAAGGGGGAGGGGAGGAGGAGAGAGGGGAGAAGGGGAGGGAGGGGGAGGGGAAGGAGAAAGGGGAAAGGGAGGGAGGGAAGGGGGAGGGGAGGAGGAGGTGCGGAGGGAAGGGGAGGGGACAGAGGCAGGGGGAGGGAAGGAGAAGGGGGAGGGGAAAGGGAGGGGAGAGGGGGAGGGAAGCGGGAAGGAAGAGAAGGGAG
Organism: Capra hircus; assembly: GCF_001704415.2. Classification (NCBI taxonomy): domain Eukaryota; kingdom Metazoa; phylum Chordata; class Mammalia; order Artiodactyla; family Bovidae; genus Capra; species Capra hircus. The sequence goes on along the minus strand of NC_030830.1, from coordinate 7,792,848 downwards.
ACAGAGAGAGAACCCTAAGAGGTTTCGGTATCAGAAGCAAAGGAGTCCCAACAGAGACCCACGGGAGGAAGGAGGGCCTCTCAGCAGAGACCAGAGATAAAACCCAGGCTAAGCCAACCCTCCTGCTCCCAGACCCCTCATTTTAGCATCGCATGCCTCCCAGAGAACGGATGCAGCCTTGAGGTGGAGGACCCTGACTGGAGCAAGGGTAGGTTTTTACCACTTGGCTGAATAGGGGCTCAAGATAGAAATGAAATTGTTACTGAATGCAAAAAAAGACATTAAAACACTATACACTCTTTTGCCTATCTCACTTTTTAATTTAGCCTCATACTTAGTACAAGAGGCTCTAGTGAAAAGTGACCACTGAAATCCTGGAGAAATCGAATAGATAAGGGTGCTCAGGAACCATTCTGTCTTCAAGACACGGGTGAGGGTTGGACAGAAGAAGGCAGGTTCTGGGAATCACCCAGCATTCTGTTTGTAACTTGGGGTTCCTGTCTTGCTCTCTGGCATGTCCCCAGGGGCCCGTAATGTGGAAGAGATGGCAGAGAAGTGGCTGTACACTCTGTTCCTTCACCCTCACACCAGCAGCTTATAAAACGATGCAAAAAGCCTGCAGAAATGGCCCCAAGAATCTCTCCACAGGGTTACAAGCAGCACTGGCAGGGCCGGCAGGCTGTGGGGTCATCGGCTTCATTCTCATCTTGACAGGGGTGAAACAGGAAGCCACTGCTCAGGCACACTGGCTTGCCTTGACCCCTGCTCACGGGAGCCCTTCTCTGTGTGCAGGAGCAGGTTCACGGCGGGTCTTGGACAGGACAAGCATTACTATTCACCAGCAGCCCCGGGAACTCTCCCTGAGGCCTCCACTCCAGTCACTTCATAACCTGGCAAGAATAGTGTCACTTTCTGGGGTTTTCAGCACTGATGACACTCGTTTCTTCATGAAAAAGCCTGGGTCACCTGAGGACGCTTCTTGCATGGATCCAGCTGGCCTGCACCTTCCTGTCACCAATTCCCTGTGTTCCCTCCAGGGGGGCTGACCATCGTTTTCACTGTAATGAGTACACTGTAACTGAACCAGTTACGAGGATTAAAAAAAAGTCTTTGCAATCTGCTAAATAATGCCTTGATCCTTTGTCCTCTTTCAAAAAGGAAGACAGCAACTGATACTCCACCAGGTTTTAGCTGGGCTTACTGAAAAGCCGTAATTTTTATTTATTTTTTTAACTTTTTATTTTGTATTGGGATATAGTCCATTAACAATGTTGTGATAGTTTCAGGCGAATGGTGAAGGGACTTGGCCATTCATATGCATGTGTCTGCACTCTCCCAAACTCCCCTCTCATCCAGGTTGCCACATAACATTGAGCAGAGTTCCACGTGCCATAACTTTTTAAAAATACAAGTGTAATATGAACCAGCCACACATCTCAATATTTCATCTGCTTGTAGAGAACATGTCTCCAAAAAAAGGCTTTGGGGAAGAGCACTACAGTATAAGGACAATTAGGTCAGATCACCTGTTCATTGTATACATACGAATTATATGTGGGAAAGCACAGCAAGTCATCCCATGTCAGGAGGTGGATCAAATCACCTATAGTCACTGATTCAGCTGTTACTGATGATGCTCCTAAACCCCAAACCACCCAAGGTACAGCAGGGTATATACCAATAAAAAGAACATGCAAACTGCTTCACCCTCACATAAACGGGGACTCAAGGCTTTACCTATAGGGAACAAGTGGAGAACAATACAAAGAATTCTTGTAATTAGTGAATACAATAAGAACAGTGGTTGATACGCAGTAAGTCCCAGGCCTTTGGTAAGCATTTGGCATATGTTATCTCATCAAAACTTTAGGAAGACAAAGACAAGTGCTGTTATTAGACTGATTCGACTGAAACAGAGACCGAGAGGTCTGCACTGGCCCAAGGTCATGTGGCCAGAAAGGCAGGACTTGAACTCAGGTCTGCTTGACCTCAGAGTGCTCAAGCGCTGAGGTCTGTTCTGCGCATGCGTCAGTGAGTGGCCCAGAGAGGACGTGCTGGGGTCATTCGGAGAAGACAAAGAAGACCACAGGGCAATGCCTGCTACGTCAGCAGCGCCCCAAACCTGGCCTGAATTGAGACTCACATAAAAAGACCGGTCTGGCAGCTGGGCTGGTCTCGGTCACGTGGGAGAGCTGTGAGCGCTGGGCAGTTTCATTCCCAGGTCCGTCTGACTGCAATCTGGAAAAGTAAGCAACGTGTGCAGTGCCACACAGATCCCCGAGCCGTGAAAGGTGGTAATTAAACAAGATGCTGTCCAACTCCTGTCTTGGGGAGAGGGTCAGAGGAGGACACAGGATAGCTCAGGACACAACTCGAATCCTGGAAACATATCTCCTTCGTAGGAACTTCTTTGATTGGCTGTGTTCGTGCACCTCAAATGTCATCAGATTGGCACTGGCCCTGACACCCAAAACCACTTGAGATGGGCACGTCTCACCTGCTCTGTGAACGGGCACCAAGGTTCCAAGCTTTCCCATGTAAGGCCTGAAGCTATCCTGAAGTAACCAGATCTCAGTGATACATAAACAAAGTGCTGCATCTTGACTGCGTGAAATTGGAATCTGAGAACCTCTCCTCTCTCAGGGAGGTAAGAACGAGGTGAGAATGGGAGGTAAAGATGGGAGTGGGAAGTGAAAATAATCTTTTGGAAGGGTGAGAGATGTGAGTCCAGGGGACCCGTTTCTTTTTCTTCATCATAAGCTAACGTTTTTAATTTAGTGGGAAAAAAACATCCAAGGAAATGTTTCTGGGAGCTTTCACACACATTTCTAAGTAAAATTCCAAAATTCTCTGGAGTATGATCTAATACATTATTGTCTAATGTATTAATGTCTAATAAAAGCAACTCATTTTATTCTTAATATAGTTAAGCGTGTACAGTACGTGTGCTATCAACATGCATGCATTTTCCTATGCAGTCTCTTAATAACTCTAGGAGGTAAGCATCATGCTCCTTGCATAACGAGGTGAGGAACTAAGGGATAAGAAGTCCAGTAATTTGTTGCTGCTGTTCAGTCACTAAGTCGTGCCCTTCGGGACTGCAGCACACCAGGCTCCTCTGTCCTCCACTATCTCCTGAAGTTTGCTCAAATTCATGTCCGTTGACTCAGAGATGCTGTCTAACCATCTCTTCCTCTGCTGCCCCCTTCTCCTTTTGCTTTTAGTCTTTTCCAGTATCAGGGTCTTTTCCAACGAGTCAGCTCTTCATATCAGGTGGCCAAAGTACTGGAGCTTCAGCATCAGTTCTTCCAATGACTATTCAGAGTTGATTTCCTTTAGGACTTACTGGTTTACCTCCTTGCTATCCAAGGGACTCTCAAGAATCTTCTCCAGCACCACGATTTGAAAGCATAAGTTCTTTAGTGCTCACTCTTCTTTATGGTCCAACTCTCACATCCGGACATGCAAACCGTGGCTTTGACTATATGGACCTTTGCTGGCAAAGTGATGTCTCTGCTTTTTAATATGGTTTCTTCAGTAATTTACCCAGTTTCAGGAATTTAAAGTCAAATGGCCAGGGGACATTGGAGCCTGGGTTCAAACCCCAGTCTGCCTGAACCCAAAGTCTTAGCTCTTAACTGGCTCCACTGGAAGGGTAATTATCAAGTCACTTTCCTCCCTCTATGCATAATGTGATGTGTCTACAATGAACCAAGACTCATTTGCACAAGTGACTCCTCTGCATAATGGGAAGTTCAGTTTTACACACAACCTGACGTTTGTTCGTCATAGTTTCCTTTTCAAGCCACAAGATCACCACCAGCACCACCAACAAAAATCCAATATGCAGTATTTAAGCAAGAGTTAGAAAGCAGGTGTTCAGAGGCAATAGCTCATTTTTTAAAGGTATATTTTATACATAGTAAAAGGTATAGATCGTAAGTGTGCCTCAGTGAGTTTTGGCAAAACTATACACCTGCATAATTACCACCCAGTCAAGATAAGAATATTTCTATCACACAAGAAATTTCTATTTTCCTACCTTGCGAGCAAGCACTATTCTAATTTCTAACACCATAGATTTATTTGCTGTATATATGTGGGTCAGTTTCTGTACTCTATTCTATTCCATTGATCTATTTGTCTATTATAATGCCAATATATTAATTACTATAGCTTTACAATATATCGTGAAGTCAGATGATTTTAGTCCCCCAAATTTGCTCTTTTTTAAAGTTTCTTTTTATATTCTAGGTCACTTGCATTGACATATAAATTTGAGAACCAGTTTGTCACTTTTTATAAAAAAAAAAAAGTCTGAGATTTTGATTGGGAATGCACTGAATCTATGTGTAGACAACTGACATCTTAACATTTAATTCTTGATTCAAGAAAGAAAGTCCTTGAATATGATATATCTCTTACTAATCTGTCTTCTTAAATATCTCTTAGCATTATTTTATAATTTTGTTTAATCTATTGCCAAGTATTTTATGTGTTGGTACTACTGTGAATTATTTTTATTTCATTTTAAGTTATTTGCTATTAGTATATAAAAATAAAATCAATTTCATATATTAATAATTATTTGCTATTTCTGGCATTATTTTGTAGACCCCTTAGGATTTTCCATGTGTACAATCATTTGTATCTAAGAACCAGTCTCTGATGCTGGGAGGGATTGGGGGCAGGAGGTGAAGGGGATGACAGAGGATGAGATGGCTGGATGGCATCACTGACTCGATGGACCTGAATCTGAGTAAACTCCGGGAGTTGGTGATGGACAGGGAGGCCTGGCGTGCTGTGATTCATGGGGTCGCAAAGAGTCGGACACAACTGAGCAACTGAACTGAACTGAAGAACCAGTCACTTCTTCTTTTCCAATCTTTATGTGTTTTGTTTCTTTTTCTTGCCTTATTTCAGTGGCCAGGACCTTCAGAACCTGTTGAATATAGGAGATGAAAGCAGATGCTTTTGTCCTATTTCTTATCTTAAATAGAATGTGTTCAATAGTTCTTCATTAAGTTAGCAGAAGGATTTTTGTCTTTGCCCTTTTTCAGATTTAAGAAGCTTTTGTTTTTGCTTTTTTTTTTTACCAAGAATTTTTATCTATAAATGGTTGTTGAATTTTGTCAAGTGCTTTTTTTCCCATCTCATTACCTATTGGTATTTTTATTTAAAACTGAGCTCCAATTATTTCTTCCAGCTATTTTCTGTTTATCTCCTTGTTTTCTGATATGTGTGGTCTCCTAGGCAATTTTGCTGACTCCAACACAGCATGAAGCTGGATTCATACGTGACTGAAATCTGGTATTTCCTGACAGCTGTACTTTTGTGTGGTAGCTTCTGTTTTCACTCAAATACTGTTCATTGTAGGAATGTTTTTAATTTTGAGCCAAATCATGCTAGAATTACATATTTAACTATTAGAAATAGTTATTACAGAGATTTTTTTTTTTCACCTACCACACTTCTGGCGACAAATGTAGTCAAATCTTCAGAACTTGGCTTGTTCATCAATTCACAATTTGAAAAAGAAACGCAGAAATATTGCAAGCCTTCCCTTTGTATCAAAAACCATGCAGACAAGATGGATTGGAAAGAAAATGAAGCACTGAGATGCGCCGTCCAGCAGCCAATACCATGTTATCTGTGGATCAACCTGACCAAACCATGTGCGTTAGGGAGTGTTTGGGGAAAAAAAGACAGGCTCTAATCTTGCCAGCCTAGATGTGACTACGAAAAATAACTACCTCGTCCCCAAGGATTGCTACACACTGCTTATACTATTTCCTTAACAACTGTCACTCCGTCTCTAAAGGAGTTATCCATCATATCATTAGACATGACAATTTAAATGCTTGAAGCCAAGCCTAGTCCAGATTAAGAGTTAGGTTTTTTTTTTCCCCCTCTATGGTTTCATACTTTATATCTCTCTTTTCCTTTTCCTTGTTTTCTTTACTTCCAAACTTTTCTGTCAGCCAAACATACCAAGTGTCTAGAAAGCAACTTTTGTCTCTGACTACAAAAGAACAGATGCTCAACCAAGCCTTTCTCTGCACGATCAACGTGGCGATGGTCTTATTACAGTGATATTCTCAAATCTCAAACTCTTCTGGAACAAGCATTCCTTTGAAACTATGCTCAGGGTCAAGTCACTCATGAAAACCAACCTTTGTACTTTTGGCCTGAATGTTGCATCGAGTGAGAAAACCCCACCAAACTAAAGGGAGCTTGAGGAAATAAGTTCAGGAAGTGTGGCATTCTTACATCCTCCTGGAAATTCACAAGATACATTTGGATATCAAGAGCTCTTTGATATATTCTTTAACTTACTATGGCTTTCACTTCTTTTGACCATAGAAATACTGTTTGGTTTGGTTGGCTGACCAACACCTCTTAGCTCTCATTCCACACTTTGACACTGTCCGTCTACTTTCCGTGTTCACTGGCACCCTATAAACACTCAGCTCTGCATCCTATGAAAGGGAAAAAAGCATCTTTTAGAGCAACACTCAACAGTGGATAATCAAGACCCTTCGATCCGGCCTTGCCCTCACAGCTATTTGGATGCTAATGCCCCCTTTGGAAAAGGATCACAGTTAGCTGTCCGACTTGGCTTAAACGCTGAAGGAAGTTGAGGGCGGAAGGAGGGTAAAAGTTTTGCAGCACAAAATACAGACAGTGTGAAAGCCCTGGCAGAGAAAGGAGAGAGGAGAAGAGGGTGAAGACCTACATGAGAGAGCGACAGAGAGGGTACACTGCCTTTGTGGGAGACTGCAGCCCACCTGTGTGGTTCACTCCTGAGGGATGAGGTGGGGCTCTATCCACGCGAGGCCATCAGCTTTTAGGAACACAATTAATGTGGTTCAGCCCCCACTTTGTTATGTTCAAACCATTCCTCTCTTGGGCAATGAGATCCTACTTCTTCTTTCACCTCTCCTGCCATCTCTTCTTTTGGTGTTTTGGTTTGGTTGAGTTTTTATTATTAAGCCAACTCATTTTCTTTTAGTGTGAAACTTCTTAATTCATTCTAATATGTTTTAATTTTCCCCCCATATCTCAGAATATCCTTCTCCTGCCTAGAGACTCTTGAGTTTGAGGTCCAGGCCACTGCTGTCCCACCGGATGCACTGGGCAGTGGAGATGCTCTACATCTGAGCTGTCCTGTGGTCCCCACTGGCCGGCCACACGTGGCGACTGAGTGCCTGAAATGGGCTTCTGTGACTGAGGGGCTGAAATGTTGATTTTAAAGAATTTAAAGTCAGATAAGTGGGGACTTCCCAGCGGTCCGTTGGTTAAGACTCTGCCTTCAAGTGCAGGGGATGCAGGTTTGATCCCTGGTAGAGGAACTAAGATCCTACACGTCGCGGCAATTAAGCCCATGCATTCCAACTACTGAGTCCACACACTCTGGAGTCTGTGCCACAACTAGAGAGAAGCCTCCGCGCTGCCAGGAAGGATCCTGAGGGCTGCAGCTCAGACCTGATGCAGCCAAACAAACACATACACAATTTTAAAAAATAATAAAGTCAAATAAATACACACGATCAGTGGCTACTGCATTGGAGAGCACATTCAATGCCCAGACTCTGAGAAGAAAAGAAATGTGCTTTTATCACGCAGCACTGGGATGGCTACACCACACTTGGAATACTGGAGACTCTGTCAAATCCGTTACTGTGTGCTTTAGTTTTAGACTAGCACATGCATGCCCCAGGACGTCTGAAGATACACAGTCTTCAGCAGTATCCATGGTTTTGTACATACAGGGACTCGTTCTCCCGATTATTTGACTTCACATATCCAGGAGGCTGTGTGTGTAAATAAATGTAAAAGGACTCCAAAGGCAGACAGACTTCGGTTAGAATCTTCATCCCATCAATCTCTAATGACCCCTTACCCACGTTCCATCTACGAAGTTGCAGCAAGAACTACCAAATTCCTATCATATAGCCCTCGGCTCCAGGTGCAGGTATCTAGAGAGGACAGGTAACCCAAACTGGGCCATTCTCTCCCTTGGAATTCGGGAGATTAGAGAGAGAGAGAGATTGGATGCTTCATGTGGTTGAATCCACGCACTAACATTGAGTACTGCTGGTCTCCTTGTTTTTAATACCCAGATTACAAAATTCAAAGGAGCCAGTGTACAAGAGAGACAAGAATTATACAGGCAGGCACAGAACAGGGATGGGGAGGGCTCCTAGGCCTCCCTCTGATGGGCATCAGTGCTTGCTCACCAATGCCTCTCCTCCGCTGACGACAAGAAGTTGCCCTCTCCAGCACTTATGCAGGGCCATCAGACTAGCAGTAACATGTGGCCTGAGGCAGCGAAATTCCTCTCTGAGTCTCCCCAGGCTCTCACTGCCCTGCTGGGGTGCATTTAAGAGCCTCACATGGGACAGATCCAATAGTCCGGAGATCCAAGCAGCTGGGTCTCTGAGTCACCACGTGGAGGACAAGTGCCCTGGAGAACCACCCAGGCCTGCATGCTGGTATCTCGAACCACCGCGATTGTGAGGTGGTTATGAAAGCATAGCTTGGCTTCTTCTGGCTAACATTCTCTCTGAGCCTCCGTTTGCGCATCTGTGAAATGGAGCTAAAACTGTTCTGTTAGAAGAAGCCTTTCTTTATTCTTCAGCAGTGAGAGCTCCAGGTCTGGTTGATTCTTGATGTCGTTTAGTGGCTAAGGTTTGAGTGACTCTGCAACACCATGGACTATAGCCCGCCAGCCTCCTCTGTCCACGTGATTCTCCAGGCAAGAATACTGGAGTGGACTGCCATTTACTTCTCCAGGGGACCTTCCCCACCTAGGGATCGAACCCACATCTCCTGTATCTCCTGCATTGGCAGGTAGGTACTGCCTGGGTACTGCCACCAGGGAAGCCCCGGATTGATCTTAGTACAGTCTAAAAACCTCCCAAGTACCACAGTCAGTACGATAGAATCAGTGCCAGTGCAGTGGCACCTGAAATGCATTTGCCTCAGCCTAAGGAGCTCAAGCGGGTCTCAATAGGGACCGGTCACAGAGAATACACTGTCCTTTATCGGGGTGGCAGGAGGGGACGAGTGTGGGGCAGGCCTGGGATGGCTTGTCCTCCCGGGGGCCACTGCAAACTCCTGCCATCCTCACAGCAAATCAGGGTAGGTACCCCAGGTTCTGGGAAAGGCTCCCTTCCTTCTTCTTGCTGCTGGCAGATGGGCAGCAACTCACAGAGCCAGCCCCTGAGACAGAGGAACTGGCTCTGCCAGTTGGTGCCTAAGAGAAAAAGAACAAAAACACAAGGCTCCCAGAATCGGCTGGCAACGCCAAGGCTGGCACTGGACATCCCTCATCACCACGTGCCCATCGGGCTCACTGAGCCTCTGTTTCTATGTAACTTCCCACTGGTGGAAGTCTTGCGGGTCCCTGTCAGCGTGTGTGTGTGTGTGTGTGTGTGTGTGTGTGTGTGTGTGTGTGTGTGTTGTGTCTGTGTGTGTTGTGTGTGTGTTTGTATTCTGTGTCTGTATATGTGTGTGTGCATGTGGGATGGGGGGGGAGGAAATCCACGTTTGCGATGCAGCAAAGGGAACCCCTGTGCGTTCCCCTCCAGAGCTCCACGAGCTCCTTGCTGCCCTTGGTGTTCACTGTCGGAAAGAAGAGCTGATGTCCTGACAACAGCCTTGCTCTCCAAGCCCCGTCAGCTGGACCGGTCAGAGGGACACATTGATGAGGTGTGAGCTTGAAAATGGGAAAGAGATCAGTTTGGGTTCATAACCTGTGGAATCCATCTAGTTCCTCTGCGTCGTCAGTCAGGGACCCCACAGAGCACCGTGCCCGGCAGTTGGGAGGCTTGCCTTTCTTTCTGAAGTGGCCGTAGATTTGGGGGGTTTAGCCAGGAGGTTTGGGATCCAGGTAGAATGCTCTTTGCACAGGTCCTGAGTGACCTTTGGCCTTGCCTGAGGGGCAGGCCCAGGGGGTCAGGAGAAAAGCAGACAGCTGCTCAGAAGAAGAGGAGCATGGCTGGCGGGAGGGCAGGCGCTCTGACCCAGGCGGGGGTCTCCAGGCTCTGCCCAAACCCAGATGCATTCACTTCTCGTCGGCGCCCCTCACGTGCGCTGGTGACTGCCCCCAGAAAGGCAGGAAATGGATGAAGAGAGTGAAAATCTCGGGCTTCCCTGGTGGCTCAGTGGTAAAGAATTCGCCTGCCAATGCAGGAGATGCAAGAGATGAGGGTTCAACCCGTGGGGTGGGAAGATCCCCTGGAGAAGGGAATAGTAACCCCAACTCCAGTATTCGTGCTTGGAGAATCCCATGGACAGAGGAGCCTGGTGGGCTATAGTCCATGCAGTCACAAGAGGCAGATACAACTTAGTGATTAAAACAACAGTCCTCATCTCAGTCATTCCTAGGCGCCGCCAGGATCTAACCTATCGAATGGCCATTTGCATCCTTACCTTCTCACCACTGATTCTTTCCCTGGGTGGAGGAGTTATTAGATTTTCCCCGAAATTGTTTTTCTTCAATTCACGAAAGCTCAGAGTCCTGGATCAGAAATGTGTGCGTTATACATATCGCCTTCTTGAAAGAAAGCCTGGCCCTTGAAGGCTGTGTCTCAAAGACTGAGCTAAAACCAAACTGAGAAGAGAATTTGTGTATCTTTTTGTGGTTTAGAAGGTCAGGGACTTCATTTCCTTCCTCTGGAGCTTGAAAAGGGCTTCCTGCTACGCTCTCAAGGAGCCTTTCATTTCTGTGGCTGCGAACACTGGTTTATGTTGATGGCAGCGTATAAAATTAAGTGAGTGGCTGGTTATTTCGTTTCTAGTACATTAGAGTTCTTCTTATACAAAGCAGTTATTCACAGAGTTTATTCTGTTATTTGTTTTCTTTTAAATCCCGGGGCGGGGGGGATGTTAACAAGGTTAGCTCCCAGTTATTCCGGTTATCTAGTTTGTTTGCCAGTGGCTGAGTGGCGCCTGGGGTACAGGCTCTGGAAGCAAGCGGATGCAGGGGTGCTGTTACAGGGAGAGGGCTCATCTGGATTCAGGATTCAGGAAAGGAAGGGGAAGGATGAAAGGACGAGAGAAGGGGTACCAAGGTTTGGGTACTGGTCTAAGAGACTGGGTACCAGGGCTTGTTGACAGATTTGGTATGGAACCACAGAGCAAAACATAAAGAATAACTCCAGGATTGCAAAGTCTAGAGTTGTTGTTCAATCACTATGTCGTCTCTGCAACCCCAAGGACTGCAACACGCTAGCTCCTGGAGTTTGCTCAAATTCATGTCCGTTGAGTCAGTGATGCTATCTAACCATCTCATCCTCTGTTGTCCCCTTCTCCTCCTGCCCTCAGTCTTTCCCAGCATCAGGGTCTTTTCCAATGAGCTGGCTCTTCACACCAGGTGGCCAAACTATTGGAGCTTCAGCTTCAGCAACAGTCCTTCCAATGAATACTCAGGGTTGATTTCCTTTAGGACTGACTGGTTTGATCTCCCCGGAGCCCAAGGGACTCACAAGAGTCCTTTCCAGCGTCATCATGTGAAAGCAAAGTCTAGAGTACTTTCATACAATTAAAATGCAATGCATTCTATAGATAGGAGCCACATTAAGGAAGTAAAAAAGAAACAGATATATAATATTACTATTTTGATGATTTTAAAATTTAACCCACTATGTCCCAATATCATTAAGTTCACCTACTGGGTTTTTTTTTTTTTTTCAGACTAAGTCTTTTCAAATCCAGCGTGTGTTGGCAGACCACATCACAGATCAGCCATACTGCAAGTGGTCCGTGGCCACACATGGCGGGGACCCCCAGAAAAGTCCAAGGGGATTAGAAGGATCTAAGAAGAAATGAGTGGCAAAGGATCCTTTGTTTGGAGAGGAACCTGATAAGCTGTTGCCACACTGTATTTCGTGGGATGCCCGAGAGATGGTCGGAAGGAATTAAAGATCCAGCACTGGTGGTTGGGAGGGGGAGGCAGAGAGGATTGATTGGTCAAGGCAGAATCAAGGTAATGAAAATCCCCTTACTATATTCTACAACACTTGCTTCACGAATGCCCAGACATTGCTCTGTATTAAGATTTAGCCCATTGACACATGTGCCCATAACGGTAAAGGGCTAGGACCATCTGTATGGGCCTGAAAGAGTGAAAGCATCAGTCAAGTCCAACTCTCTGTGCCCCCATAGACCGTAACCTGCTTCCTGTCCACAGAATTCTCCAAGCCAGAATACTGGAGTACACTTCCACTCCCTTCTCCTGGGGATCTTCCCAACCCAGGGATCGAGCTCAGATCTCCCAAACTGCAGGAGGATTCTTTACTGTCTGAGCCACCAGGGAAGTAGTGAGCTTACGCTTCCCCTAAAGCTGTCAAGCTTGAAGTATTTGGGGATATTAATGCCTATCCACCAACCTCCCAATTACTCCCAATATATATCAAGGATTCAGGTACAAGTGCTTTTTGTTAAGTACACGTATGTTAAAATATCCAACAAGTACAGAAGTGTATAAAATAGAAAATTACTGTATTTTCAGCTTTCTTTTTGGTTCTTATAAAATAAGGATGCTATACTGTACTGTATCATTTTCTGTAAGGTTTTTTGTTTTGTTTTGTTTTTGCCTGTGCTGAAATGGCATACAGGCTGTTAGTTCCCTGGCCAGGGATCAAACCCATGCCCCCTGCATTGGAAGCATGGAGTCTTAACCAGTGGACCCTCAGGAAAGCTCCTCACTTTCTCTTAAATGAGTATTGTGAACCTCCACCTCATCCTTTGAAACGGATGTGCACTACTCTATTGTGCAGATGTGTTTCCCCGTTCATTTATCTACTTGATGGAAATGTATGTTGTTTCAAATATTTTTGCTATTATAAAATACTACAATGGCTGTCCTCTCATATATATCTCTGTATAATAGATGGTTTTATTCCTTAGGAATACATTTTGAAAGTGATTATCATTATCAGTATGAATATTTTAAAGTTCTCAATGAATACTGCTAAGTTGCTTCATGAAGGTCCCCTTTAATACTTCCTGAGGAGTCTGTTTCCATGACTCCATGCTAATACTGGTTATTTTCATTCTTTTCATTCTTGTCCATCTGATTCGTGAAAAATATATTACAGTTTACATTTTAACTTCTTTGATCACTAGTGAAGTAAAGCGGTCTTTAAATATGTATGAAACATTCATATTTCTTCTGTAGATTGAAATTGAAAGTCACTCAGTCATGTCCGATTCTTTGTGACCCATGGAATTCTCCAGGCCAGAATACTGGAGTAGGTAGCCTTTCACTTCTCCAGGGGATCTTCCCAACCCAGGGATCGAACCCAGGTCTCAGGCATTGCAGGAGGATTCTTTACCAGCTGAGCCACAAGGGAAGCCCAATTCTGTAGATCGCCTGTTCCTATTTTTTGCCCATTTCTAGACTTGGATTTTGTTTTTCTCTTACTAACAAAATGACACTGACATTTTATGTGTAATACACCCTGTAGGTATCTCCCTCGATTGTTTGTTTTTTATTTTGTTTGTGGTGTCTTTGCTTAATATTTCCATTACAAGTAAAATCAGGCTAAAATCATCATGTGGAGAAGCTGGAACTGGGAACCAGCAGAAGGGCAACAGTGGGAAGAAATAATTCAGTGCTTTCCCTTGGTGGTGAAACTGGCCTAAAGGCAATACACAGAAGCAGTGGAAATCTCTCAACCATCTGGACATCTGGGGTAAGCCTCATTTTATTAAAAACAAAGTACAATTTGTATTTTATTTAATAAACAATTGAGTCTCTAGACTGTAATAAGAATGAAAAATAAAGAAGGATGCTTTCCCTTCCAGACTTAATTCTGATTTTTCTTCAGAGAAAGGTCAATTGGGATATAGGTGGAAAAAAAAGCTCTTGGAAAAGTAATTTTGCTGCTTTAGAAGTAAGGATAATAACCATTTGGAAATTCTTTGCAGTTTAAACAAGTTTCTCCACGTTATCCCTTTTCTCACAGATGGGGCTTCTGGGCCAGGTTAAGCATAGCATTTACTCCAGAAACATTTTTTAAGCCCCTACCCTATGCTAAGTGCCTCTAAAAAGGGAAGAATTTCTTGCCAACTGGCAGTAGGACAAAAGCATGAAGAAGTCGGGCTTTACTCTAAATGTGCCTGGACGCAATAAATACAGAAAAATCAATTAGTACAGCCCTGTCTTGAAGGCCTTATGGTCTCACAGGGAATAAGGTTATTGAACACACATGGGCAGTGCACTGCCTCCGGAATGCTGGAGGTGTAGCGAGCTGGGAGGGGGTGGGATTCCATCTAGAAGGATCCATGGAGTTTTCAGAAGAGGCAATCCTCAAGCAGTGTTTAGAGAGAGTGTATGTAGTTAAATGATCTGGAAACTAAGAAAGCAGATTCCAGATATTCAGAGGAAAGACAGACGTGATTGCAAACGCCAGGGATTTTTGAAGCACTTGTCATCCTCAGGATGATCTGCTGAAGGAGTACTCTGAGATACAAAAGTGTGAGTAGTGATCTCTGTGGTTACACAGACCATCAGATGGTGAGAACTGTGGCACCCGGCATGTCGGTACCCAGGGCTCCAACATGGGCCAGCTTCTGATGTGACTCTTTTAAAAGATAAGATGCCTTTTCAACCTATAATAATAATACTCAGTTCAGTTCTGTCGCTCAGTCGTGTCCGACTCCCCACGACCCCATGAACCGCAGCATGCCAGGCCTCCCTGTCCATCACCAACTCCCGGAGCTTGCTCAAACTCATGTCCGTTGAGTTGGTGATGCCTTCCAACCATCTCATCCTCTGTCATCCCCTTCTCCTCCTGCCCCCAATCCCTCCCAGCATCAGGGTCTTTTCCAGTGAGTCAGTTCTTCAAATCAGGTGGCCAAAGTACTGGAGTTTCAGCTTCAGCATCAGTCCTTCCAATGAAAATTGAGGACTGATTTCCTTTAGGATTGACTGGTTGGATCTCCTTGCAGTCCAAGGGACTCTCAAGAGTCTTCTCCAACATCACAGTTCAAAGGCATCAATTCTTTAGCACTCAGCTTTTTTTATAGTCCAACTCTCACATCCATACATGACTACTGGAAAAACCACAGCTTTGACTAGACAGACCTATATCAGCAAAGTTAACTCTGGTTTTTGTTTGTTTGTTTGTTTTATTTTATTTATTTATTGGACATGCAGCATGTGGGATCTTAGTTCTCCAACCAGGGTTCGAACCCATGCCCTTTCCATTGGGAGCTCAGAGTCTAAACCATTGGACTACCAGGGAAGTCCCATCTCTGCTTTTTAATATGTAGCCTAGTTTGGTCATAGCTTTTCTTCCAAGGAGTAAATTTCATGGCTGCAGTCACCATCTGCAGTGATTCTGGAGCCCCCCAAAAATAAAGTCTGTTACTGTTTCCATTGTTTCCCCATCTATTTGCCATGAAGTGATGGAACAGGATGCCATGATCTTAGTTTTTTGAATGCTGAGTTTTAAGCCAGCTTTTTCACTCTCCTCTTTCACTTTCATCAAGAGGCTGTTTTTAGTTCCTCTTCACTTTCTGCCGTAAGGGTGGTGCCATCTGCATATCTGAGGTTATTGATATTTCCCCCGGCAATCTTGATTCCAGCTTGTGCTTCATCCAACCCAGCGTTTCTTATGATGTACTCTGCATATAAGTTAAATAAGCAGCATGATAATAAATAGCCTTGACATACTCCTTCCCCAATTTGGAACCAGTCTGTTGCTCCATGTCTGGTTCTAACTGTTGCGTCTTGATCTGCATACAGATTTCTCAGGAGGCAGGTAAGGTGGTCTAGTATCTCACTTATACGGCCGTTTGTACTTTCCAGGCTCTGTTCCAAGCACCTTACATATAACAGCTCAGTTAACCCTCATAAAAGTCTTATACTTCCCTTTGGCAGGTAAGGAAATTGAGGGACAGAGAGTTTTAGCCACTTACTGAAGGCTCTTTGGTTCAGAGGTGATAGTGTCAGTATTTGAACCTGAACTGGGATGTGAGTCCAGCCATCCAGATCAGTGTCTTCCAAGCAGATATATTTACTGAGTATTTACTAAGTCTCAGTAAATAAGTTGCACGTGGACTCAATGGACATGAATTTGAGCAAACTCCAGGAGACAGTCAAGGACAGAGGAGCTTGGCATGCTGCAATCCGTGAAGTCACAGAGTCAGACACGACTTAGCGACCGAACAACAACAAGTTGCAGGTCGAGGTATTTATTCTGTACATGTGATTCTCAACTGCCATAGATCTGTGAGGTTGTGAGGTTGATACTACAATTTCTCCCCTTCGATAGCATTACAGAGATTATCTGCTTACCCAGGGTCACAAAGTAGAAAGTAGCAGAGCCAGGATTTGAGCCCAGAGAGAATGACCATGGAGAGCGGCAGAGCTCCTGGGCACGGTCACGGAAGCACAAAATGCAGGAGGAGGGAGGGGACGGTCCCACGGCATCTGACACATCTACTCTCATAGTTTTCTCTAGAGCCTCCAAGGCAAAACGAATCTTCAGAGGATGCTCTGCAAATACTGAGGAAGACTGCAGGAAATGGGCGTGACAGGCTCAGCTAAAAGCAAACTGGGAAAGGGGTATTCAAATGTCCCAGTCATGGGCAAAGGAAGAACTGTCAAACAGAGAGATGGGACTGATTCCCTATGGCTTCAGAGGGGAGAATCAACCGGGATTTTCCAGCAGTACACTCACAAATGGAATGGCATTGTGAACCCCTTGGTAGCGAGGTTTTTCTGAGAAAAGGCAGGAAAAAATTGACCATCAGAAAGTTTGGAGAGGGGCTTCCATGCTGGATGCAGAGCTGGCTTAAGGTGCCTCTAAGGTCACTCTCTTCTATGAGCTAATTGAATCTTAATCACCTTCCAACAAGCTCCGTTCCTTTTATGGAAATTAACATAAGACAGAATCAAGACTTGGGAAGTTCACTAGAAGCTGTTTATCCAGCATTCTTTTGCCTGTTTTACCAAATCTTTGGTGCATGAGGTTCATAATTAGGTCCCTAAGGAAATACAAGCAGCATCAGTAGTTTATAAGATAGATTGGATTATGTTCCTTGTAATTTACAGTTCAGAGTATTTTGTTGCATACTAATGCTCTTGAAAAGTCATGCTCCACGAATGAGAACTAAGAGCTCACCTTTAACCAGAAGATATGATTAACCAGGATAACCCACCTGCATGCCATGACAGATAGCAAACGTTCTGGAACAGTCTCCGAACTGGAAACTGAGCAGCAGAGTATATGAAGCCGTCTCCTGAGCAGAGGCAGCAGCCCTCTGCTCATTTCCTCCACTGGCCAAGCCCAGGTCCCGGAGGTTATGATTTAGTGTGGCCACAGGGTTTATTCAGCTGTTTCAGGGACAGAAGAGCTACTGCTCGAAGGCTTGATGGCCAGGGGCATCCGAAAAGGCGGCCAATGTTCACGACGTGTGTGTTCTCCAAGCACAAAAGGTCTGTTCTTACGCAGGACTGTCTGATGGTCTGGACGTGAACCCTAAGGGAGAGGTGATTACTCTCCCCATCAAGCTGCAAGATGCTCCAAGGGGAACTCTCCCAGAAGGCCACAGTTCACTCAGTTTATTTAGGGAGCTTCTAACACCAGTGATAAAAGAATCCTCCTGCTAATGCAGGAGATGCAAGAGACATAGGTTCGACCCCTGGGTCAGGAAGATCCCCTGGAGAAGGAATTCCAGTATTCTTGCCTGGAGAATCCCATGGACAGAGGAGCCTGGCAGGCTATGGTTCATGGGGTCACAAGAGTCGGATACGACTGAGCGACTAAACAACGGTGATGGCACCTCGAGGCGACGTGCCCACAGCAGGCACTGCATAGGTCACACCTGCCTTTCATGACCCTGCCTCCTGCCTGGCTGCTCTCATCACTGATGTTAACTTTGGGGAGTCACCTTAGGGTTGGCCGGTCACCCTGCTCCCAGGGCCACCTGGCATACCCCCTTTCCTGTGTCCCAGAGGAAAGTGAGCCCCTGCCCCACACACAGGAGGCCTGCTGCCAGGCCCTCCGCCACCCCTGGCTTTTTCTCCACTCCTGTCTTGTCACTGACTTGTCCCTGGACCTGTTCTCTCTACCTGGGGGCCTCCTGTCCCCTCTCCACCTCCAGGGTCCACTTTGCCAAGTGCACGCCCCATCGGCTCTGCCCATAACAGCTGTGCTCCAGGGAAAGCACCATGGACCAGACACAAGAGCCTGTGTGCTGGTCTCTGTGTGGTCCCGAAGCCACGGGGCTTGTTTCCTCAGCTGCAATCCAGGAATAATAACTACCCCCTCCCCTGCTGGGTATAAAAGGCCTTAGTGAACTGAGAAACGCCCCACGATGTAACAGAGGAGACGGACATACCACCTAAAAAGCAAGGCACTCCTGATGCACCATAGCGGGCACAAACCCTGACACTGTGCTAAGGAAGCACGAGAGTCACACAAGTAGCAGCTCCCTGGGGCACCGACTCAGGCAATGAGTAAGGACGCACAAGCCTGGAGGAGGAGACGAGTGTTCCAGAGGAATATCCCAGTGCTCTAGAAGTCTCTCCTGGAAGCCTCTGGGAGGTTTCAGAGATGCCAAGCAACACAGGATGGAAAAGCAATGCACGTTGCCTAAGTCAAAAATAGAATAAAACCCTCCACTTTTCACTATTCTTCAGTCACTGAGATTTAAATGTTCATTAAGACAAATTAGTATTTTGTTAAATGCAAAAAAAAAAAAAAATCCTAAGGCATTTCACTTCCAGGGATAAAACCCAAAGAACTGAAAACAGGAATGCTAACAGATATTTACACTCCTGTTCATAGCAGCATTGCTCACAACAACAGACACATGGAAAGAAACCCAGTGTCCACTGACAGGTGAGTGAAAAACCAAAATGCTGTCTATCCATACAAAGGGATATTATTCAGCTTAAAAAAAAGAGGACATTTTGACATAGACAACATCAGGGATGAACTCTGAGGACACTATGTGTGCGTGTTAGTCACTCAGCCGTCTGACTCTTTTAGACCCTATGGACTGTAGCCCACTAGGTTCCTCTATCCGTGGGATTCTCCAGGCACAAATACTGGAGTGGGTTGCCAAGCCCTCCGCCAGGGGATTCCCCCTCCCTGCATTGCAGGTGGATTCTTTACCCACTGAGTCACCTGGGAAGCTCTTAAGAACATTATACTATGTGAAATAAGCCACAACGTACAGTGCATACAAACAAGTTCCGTTCTGAGAGCTCATCAATTTGTTTGTAAGTTAAACAAAGTTAGCCTAGCACAGTCGGCTATACACCGCTGCGTTTCCCCTTGCTTCTGGACATCCTGGGCTTGAAATAAAAGATGCTGTACTACGGTACTCTTTACAGCTCTGTGCAGTAAACTGCCCCAAGGCCCAACCACTTGTAGAGCATGCCCGAATTTGACAGCGTATGCCAGACACGTGAATTATTAATAACTTACCTGGTTGGACTTGCAAACCCACGTTCACATCTGTGAAACTTCTCAACTTGAACGTTCGTATGTAGGAAACCCCTCACTGTACAAATACTGTATGCTTCCACTGATAGGAGGTATCTAGAATATAGGCATACCTTGTTTTATTGCTCTTTATTGCTATTCTCTCTCTTTTTTATTTTTTATTTTTTTTTGCAAACTAAAGTTTTGTGGCCACCCTGCATCCAGCAAGTCTACTGGTGCCATTTTTCCAGCAGCATTTGCTTACTTCGTGTCTCTGGGTCACATTCTGGTAATTCTCCTACTATTTCAAACTTTTTATTATTATTATTATATTTGTTCTGATGATCTGTCATCAGTGATCTGTGATGTTAATATAACTCACTGAAGGCTCAGATGGTGATTAACATTTTTTTTTTAGCAATGAAGTATTTTTCTTTGTTATCCCAAACTTTAAACTTTGAATTTTGTATTGGTGTATAGCCAATTAACGATGTTGTGATAGTTTCAGGTGAACAGTGAAGGGACTAGCAATAAAGTATTTTTAAAGTAAACTGTATACATTGGTTTTTTTAGATATAAAGTTATTGCACACTTAATAGACTACAGTACAACATAAACATAGCTTTTATATGCATTGGGAAAGCAAAACATTCATGTGACTTGCTTTATCACAGAGGTCTGTAACCAAACCCACAATATCTCAGCAGTCTGCCTGCAGTCAAATTCATAGAGACAGAAGGTAGAATGGTACTTTCCAGGGGCTGCGGGGGAGGAAGCTGTTGTTTAATGGGTAGAGTTTCTGCTTTGCAGGTTAAAGGGGTTCTGGAGATTGATTATACAACAATGCTGCTGCTGCTAAGTCACTTCAGCCGTATCCAACTCTGTGCAACCCCACAGACGGCAGCCCACCAGGCTCCCCCATCCCTGGGATTCTCTAGGCAAGAACACTGGAGTGGGTGGCCTATCCCTTCTCCAGGGGATCTTCATGACCCAGGAACCGAACTGGGGTCTCCTGCACTGCAGGCAGATTCTTTATCAGCTGAGCTACCAGGAAATCCAATACTTTAACATTCAGTTCAGTTCAGTCGCTCAGTCATATCTGACTCTCTGCAATCCCATGAACCACAGGCCTCCCTGTCCATCACCAACTCCTGGAGTTCACCTAAACCCATGTCCATTGAGTCGGTGATGCCATTCAACCATCTCATCCTCTGTCGTCCCTTCTCCTCCTGCCTTCAATCTTTCCTAGCATCAGGGTCTTTTCAAATGAGTCAGCTCTTCGCATCAGGTGGCCAAAGTATTGGAGTTTCAGCTTCAACATCAGTCCAGCAATGAACACCCAGGACTGATCTCCTTTAGGATGGACTGGTTGGATCTCCTTGCAGTCCAAGGGACTCTCAAGAGTCTTCTCCAACACCACAGTTCAAAAGCATGAACTCTTCAGTGCTCAGCTTTCTTTATAGTCCAACTCTCACATCCGTATATGACTACTGGAAAAACCATAACCTTGACTAGACAGACCTTTGTTGACAAGATAATGTCTCTGCTTTTTAATATGCTGTCTAGGTTGGTAACTTTCCTTCCAAGGAGTAAGTGTCTTTTAATTTCATGGCTGCAGTCACCGTCTGCAGTGGTTTTGGATACTTAACACTACTGAATCTCAAACATGATAAAGGTGGCAAATTTTATATTTATATAATTTTATATTATGTTCTTTTGGCCACAGCCTTTTTTTTCTCTGTGTTGGCTCTTAGCTGCGGCCCTTCCGCTTAGCTGCGGACTCTTCGTTCTCTCATACAGATGTCCCGTTGCTACGCACGGACTCTAGTCGTGGCGCTAGGTCTCAGCAGCTGCAGCTCAGGGGCTCTCTTGTGGTGGCACTTGGACTCTGGAGCACGCGGGCTCAGTAGCTATGGTGCTCAGGCTTAGTTGCTCCGTGGCATCTGGGATCCCAGCTTGCTGACCAGGGATCGAACCCACATCCCCTGCATTGCAACGCAGACCCTTATCGACTGGATAGCCAGCGAAGTCCCTACCACATCTTTAATAGGAGACATGAGCCCTGCGCATCAGGTATTCCCAGGGGTCACTTGGTTTTGGAGGAGTTTCTGAGACTCACATATACTAAACAGTCAACCGATGTTTACGGAGTTGAAAGACTATCTTGGGCACTTCCATGATACCTCAGTTGGTAAAGAATCCGCCTGCAATGCAGGAGATCCCGGTTCAATTCCTGGGTTGGGAAGATCTTCTGGAGAAGGGATAGGCTACCCACTCCAATATTCTTAGGCTTTCCTTGTGGCTCAGCTGTGCCTGCAATGTGGGAGACCTGGGTTCGGAAGATCCCATGGAGAAGGAAAAGGCTACCCACTCCAGTATTCTCGCCTAGAGAATTCCATGGACTGTATAGTCAAGGGGTTGCAAAGAGTCAGACATGACTGAGACTTTCACACTTCACACACAAGACTATCTTGAACTCCCCTTTCTCACCAAGGGGCCTCAGTAAAGGAAAAGGTTTCTAACCAGACAGGAAAGCTTTGATTGGATGAGGAGGCTGTCAATCACATCATCTTTCACACACATGGAAGAATGTCTGATGAAGGTTGCTCGGTCTCTGCAGCTTTCTAACTCCACTCCTGTCGCCCCAGACGGAGGATTCTCAGCCTCCAGTGCATCAGGCCTTCCAGGTGTTTCTTCCTCAGGGCAGCTGCCTGGTTTTCCTTCTCTTCCCACTCTCTGCTTTCTGCCTGGGTCATTAGACTTTCTTTTATGGCATCTATTGTGTCTATGCTAATGAATCTCCAGCCCAGACTCCTCTTCTGAAACAGATTTTTACAACCAAGTGCCTATGGAGAATTTCCATTTTAAGGACTCTCAGTATCTCTTTCTACCCCAAACCAATCTACTCCAACCCCCCTGGCATTTCAGTGAACATCACCACCATCCTCCTAGTTAAAAGCCAGGACCTAGAAGTCAATCACAGCTTCCCACCCTCATCCCTACATCTAAGTCCTGTTGCTTTTATCTCACAAGTAACTTTGGACTCCACTGACTCCCTCCTGACTCTTCCCCACTCTCATGCTGGCCTGGGCAGATGTTAACAGTTTCACATTGCACTGTTCCAGCCACAATCCCTTGTGCCAGGGCCAGAGCCCAGCAGATGGCACCCTGCCACGTGTCCTTGAAGAATCCCTATTTACAAAGGGTCTTGGCAGGGTTGATGGAAACCCACAAGGGATGGTGATGTCCCCTGGGGCTAGCAACAAGGGGAGCCTTAGGCGCCTGGACCTGAAGGGAGCTGTTGCTACGTATAACCCAGAGAGAGAGAACACGAGGAGGGGAAAGGGCAGCCAGGCAGGATCAGGGCTGCAGGAGGGGAGCAGAGGCTGCAGGAGGGAGCAGAGCCTCGGCCCATCTGAGGCCACAGCAGAGAGGGAGCTGGGGAACAGATGCCCCAGTTTCCAACTCCATCTCCCCTCCCATCCCCTGCTCCTGCCCTCTGTGGTCTGGACTCATCTGCAAATCAGGAAGCAGAGAAACCCTCTGTTGCAGACCCAAAACTGTCAGCCTGCTGGAACACAGAGCAGGATGGAGAGAGGCAACGGGCAGGTTTGGAGCGACAAATGGAAAATATCCCACACACCCTGTTTCAGCCCCACGCTGCAGCGAAAGCACCTTTCCTATAGCACAGATCTGATCATGCCATCCCTTCACTTAAAGGCCTTCAATGGCTCTTTACTGCCCCAGATGATGCTTGAACCTCTTAACACCAGCCCTGCATTATAGCTGCCTAAGTCTCTGGGCGGGCACCCATCAACACCTCTACCGCCCATGGTTCCCCTTAACCTGGCTGCTCTTCCTCTCTCTCTCCACTGCAGCCTCTCCAAAATGATGGGCAATGCCCTCTTGGGTCTTTGCACCCCCTTTCCCTGCCAACTTATTCCACCAATCAGTTCTCACTTTGGTTGTGGCCTCCTCCAGGCAGCCTTCCATCACCACCCAAGACGAGGCGGGGTGCCCCTCCCCTGACTCACCTCTCTTTCCTATGGTAGCCCATTGTGCTTGCTCATCAGACACGATTGTCTTTGATCTATTTCACATCCATTTTTCCCACAGACCTCAGCTGGTAAAAAATCCACGTGAAATGCAGGAGACCCTGGTTTAATTCCTGGCTTAGGAAGATCCACTGGACAAGGGGTAGGCTACCCACTCCAATACTCTTGGTCTTCCCCGGTGGCTCAGATGGTAAAGAATCTGCCTGCAATGCAGGACACCTGGGTTTGATCCCTGAGCTGGGAAGATCCCCTGGAGAAGGGAATGGCTACCCACTCCAGTATTCTGGCCTGGAGAATCCAATGGACAGAGAAGCCTGGCGGGCTATGGTCCATGGGGTCACAAAGAGTTGGACACGATTGACCAAGTTTCACTTTCACTTTCTCCTGTAGACCAGGAACATATTGGAAGCCAAGACTTACAGCCCTAACATTTGCTCAGTGCCTGGCACACAAGCACTCAACATATACTTGCTAAATCATTGAATGAATGTTTACAAAAATCCTGTGACCTATTGGGATTTGAGGCTAGAGATGTTTAGGGACTTGTCCAAAGTCACAAGGCTGCTCAAGATGAGGCCTGGATGAAAGAACCTGTGAGTTCTGATTCTTGAATCAGTGGGTGGTACTCGCTCCTCCTCCCCAGGCTGCCTGCCAAGGATGCCCCAGAGATGCCAGAAGAAGGTTCTGTTGCTTTGTCTGATGTGCCCAGAAGTCTAGGCTCCCCTGCACACAGACACTGGTCTCTCCTCCCTATAGAGCATATAAGATGTGTTCGTGGTCCTCAAGTTTTCTTCGTTTGCTGGTTTCTCCGGCAACAAGGCAATTGATGTGGGGAAACAGGGTCAGAGGATTACAGAAGGAAAGTCTGAGGGCCAGATGCTTTTGCTGGAAAGAGGACAGAGGCAGAGACACAGACAGAGAGAGACTGAGTCACTGCAACTGGAATCCACCCCAGCTGATGCACCATCACGCCTCCCCAGCACCAGAAGGCTTCTCACACCAACCCATCCTATGGGAAAGCCCAGTCCCCATTGCAGCAGGTATACCTGCTCCAGATTTAATTTCTCAAAGCACACGAGGGCTGAAGTCCAGGGTTACAAGACAGCAGGAGGAACCCTGAGAAGCAAAGGCCTACTGTCTACTTTGGGGAGCAGTTATTGGATTCCTGCTCCCTTCCCCGACTCCCTACCCTCTCTTCTTTCTTCACACTGAAGAAAGTGCTTAATAGAGTGATCGCAAGCTTTCATTCAAAGGAACAAACAGCTAGCAAGCCTGGCTCTCAAAACACTAGTAGGAAGGATGTCAACATGGGAGCCTCGGAGAAATTCTTCTTGGAGAGTACTTTAGTCAATAATACCGGGGAGATGGCGAGGGCGCAGAGCGAACTGAAGTGAAGGTGCTTCTCTGTGAATGCTGAGAACCACGGCGGGCCCAGCACTCTCCACTCGCCAAATGGGGGGCTCCAAGTCCTTTCGGAATGCACCAAAGCCTCCCTGCACTCCGGTTAAAAGGAAAAGGGGTCATTATCTCTGTTTTATAAACGGGGGTGCAGAGAAAGGCACCAGTGTTTTGCCCTGGTCCATAGTAGGGAAGCCTGAGCCCTCCCCAGCTCCCACATGGGGAGGTCTTTCCTGGCCCAGACAGGGGGCACCTGGTCACTGGGCTTGGTCCCACATACCCCACTTTCCCCAAGAAAACTCATGGGTGTTGGAGATCTCCAAAGTGAGAGAACAGAAAGACACAGGTCCTGTTGGGTCAGAGGCACGGCGGAAAACATATTTAAAACTAAATGAAGGAACAACAGCAGCAAAGGCCTGGGGCTGGGGCAGCTGAGTGGGGGCAGCTGTGGATACATGTGGCCCTCGGAGAAGGAGCTGCAAACTCGGGTTGCCTTCCTGCCTGGGGGATCTTCAAGGCGTTCACAGATGGGAGCCCCTTTTGAAAAATAAAATTCTAAAGTAAATTGCGCTTGGGGCTTGAAAACACAGAGTGTCCTTAATGGAACAAGCTCCCTAATAGCCTAACGCTGCAGTAAATACCTTGCAGAGGGAGTCTGGTCTTATTCAGTGATGTCTCAAGGCCTGGTGGGTTCTGGAAGAGGAAGGGAGGGAAGGAAGGATAGAAGGAAAGTAGGATGGAGGGAAAAGAGAAGGGGAGAGAGAAACAGAAGGGGGGAGAGAGAGGAGAAGGGGGGAGGAGGGATGAAGAAAGGAGCACCAGAGAGCAGAAGGGAGGGAGGGGGTGAAGGGCGGCGACAGGACGACAGGAACACAGAGAAGCGGAAGTATTCTTCCTCTTGCTTCTCCCTGCTTCAACACTGAGGATATGGTACATCGCTGAACAGCACCAGCTCCTGTCCACTGCCCTCCCTCCCACACCCACAGCTTCTGATGACACCTGGCCCCCTGCAGGCTTGGGGCCAGTCACGGCTTCCCACTCAGCCCCAGAGGTGCCATCTCTTGCCCCCTGCCCGCACCTCAGTAAATAGCAGCCCTCCTGAAATCCTCTTCTGGTTAAGCTTTTTGAGTGGGTCGTGAGTTTCCTGCCCAGGTCCTGAATGGTGGGGCAGCTACTTAGCTTGTCTGACTTAGCTTGTGACTCCTTTGCCTCTAAAACAAGGATGCTGATACTAAGCGAGAAAGTTTGTTTCTAGGCAACAGCAGAATATGACGCCTGTGGGGCACCCGCTATGTGCCTGGAGTTAGATTACAAATTCTACAGGCGTGAATTCCTTTTCTCTGACTTTTACAACAAGCACCTTGCTACCACGCTTTCTGAGAAGGATGAGGGCAGTGATGGACTTGCCCCCTATGGCCAGGGTCCAGCAGCTCTGAGCTACCCAACCTGGCAGCCTGGCTGGCCTGTGTAGACATGTCTTTGTCAGCTCACAGCTGGGGAAGAAGCACGGGTATGATACAGGCTTGGGCAACCATCTCCAGCCAAAGATAAAGCCTGTGCTCTAACTTAAGAAAGAAGGCCACAAATGCCTGCTGGACCCAAGATACCTTCTTTGAGACCACATTATGGAAGCAGTGACAGATTTTGTTTTCTTGGGATCCAAAATTACTGCAAATGGTGACACAGCCATAAAATTAAAGAACCTGTGTTCCTGGGAAGGAAAGCTATGACAAACTAGACACTATATTAAAAAGCAGAGACATCACTTTGCCGACAAAGGTGCACATAGTCAAAGCTATAGTTTTTCCAGTGGTTCATGTATGGATGTGAGCGTAGGACCATAAAGAAGGCTGAGTGCCGAAGAATTGATGCTTTCCAACTGTGGTGTTGGAGAAGACTCTTGAGAGTCCCCTGAACAACAAGGAGATAAAACCAGTCAATCCTAAAGGAAATCAACCCTGAATATTCGTTGGAAGAGTTGATGCTGAAGCTCCAATACTTTGGCCACCTGATGTGAAGAGCCAACTCATTGGAAAAGACCCCGATGCTGGGAAAGATTGAAGGCAGGAGGAGAAGGGGACGACAGAGGATGAGATGGTTAGATAGTATCACAGACTCAATGGACATGAATCTGAGCAAAAAACTCCAGGTGACAGCGGAGGACACAGGAGCCTGGCATGCGACAGTCTATGCGGTTGCAAAGAGTCAGACATGACTTAGCAACTGAACAAAAACAACAACACTCATCTCGCTGGGTGAGGCTTTCCTTTTGGGGGTGGTATTTCAATAAGCTTCAAGTTCTGGGGTCATAATCAGCCATCCCCATTCTCAACCATTAAAGTGTCTTAATGACTCATCATCATTGTGGAGGGTCCATCCAACCTCCAAAGGAAATCCAGCTCACTCTTTCCATTACGCCTTCTTTCAGTGAATACACAGTGAGGACTCACCATGTGTCATCATTTTGGTTGCAGCTGTCTTCATGGAAACAGAAGAACAGGAGAATTCGGAAGGCAATTTTCCAAGATTATGGAAGTCCTGATCACTAGCGTGTGGGCTGACTCGTAACCAGACGGCTCTAAGCCTGGCAGTTTGTTTATGACTTCCATTTAGTCATCTTGATAGTTGTCTCATCAGCCTGATTAGGCTCCGTGTTTACTTCTGTTTTCCCATCACCCCTATATTTGCTATTCTGCTCACTCTCATCACTGCTGCTGTAACTATAATCCACTATGTCCAGCTTACAAAGGACAGTTCATCCTTCATGAGCGAACATATCTGATGATTTTTTCATCCAGCCTGTTATTCAGGGCTCTGTGATCACCTACTATGCTTCACGGTACTGTAAACACCAAGAATTTCTAGGGACTTCCCCAGTTGTCCAATGGTTAGACCATTGTGGTCTGTGCTTCCAACACCGTGGGTACAGGTCTGATCCCTGGTCAGAGAACTAAGATCCCGCATGTCACACCGTGAAGCCAAAAAATAAAAGAAAGAAAGAAAATTAACAAAAGCAGAGAAAATTATGGGATGTTTTAAAAGAGACCAATTCTGTTGTGAAACATTTAATGGGTAGGGTTTTTCATCAGAGTTTTATGGAGTGAATTTATGTACAGAAATGCATTTCTGTTAATACTAGTCTCTGTATTAACAGCCTGTTAGTATTTACACGCATCTCATGAAATCAGGAATAATAACAATGGTTTATTTCATTCATCCAACAAATTTTATTACGCACCTACTATGTGCCAATCACTGTTCTTAACATCAGAGATAAAGCAGTGAGTGAAATGAAGACCCCAATCTCTTGGAGATGATAATCTAGGAAAAGGAGGTGGAGCATGACCGTGGATACGACGTCAGGGAGTGACATTCACAAAGGAGGAAAACCAAAGCAGGAGAAGTAGGCAGAGAAGGTCTGGGTGCGCTATTAGGTGGCATGGTCAGGGAAGGCCTCCTGATGAAGCAAATGTATTGGGAATGTGGGTTTTTGAAGTCAAGAGTGTCCCAACTAATAGAACAGTCAGTGCAAAGGTCCTGAGACAGCAGAGGTTTGGCAAGTGAGAGGAAGGTAGAGGAGGTCAGTGTGGCTGCAGCGGAGTAGGGGAGGGGTGAGTGCTGGGAGATGAGGTCAGAAAGCTTGTCCGGAGGGCATATTACTCAGGGTCCCACCAACCATGGAGAGAACTCTGGATATGGTTCAGAGCAAGCTGGAAGTCTCCTTCGAAGGTTCTGTGCAGATTCTGAGCAGAACATGATATACTCGAAGTTCCAGAAGACCCACTCTGACAGCTGTGTGGGGAATAAACAGATGCCAGTGCTGCCAGGGCAGAAACAAAGAGGTCAGTTGGGGCCATTGCAATAGTCCAGGCAACGGGTGAGTCCTCTACTAGAACCGACATATTTGATGTTTGGCTTATACTCTCCTTACAGCCCTGGTGGCTCAGATGGCAAAGAATCCCCTTGCAATGCAGGAGACCCGAGTTTGATCCCTGGATCAGGAAGATCCCCTAGAGAAGGAAATGGCAACCCACTCCAGTATTCTTGCCTGGAGAATTCTTGGACAGAGGAGCCTAGAGGGCTACAGTCCACAGGGCCGCAGAGTCAGACACAACTGAGCTACTTTCACTTTTCTCTTTGACCTACCTAAGCTGGGATTTTTTTCCCTCCTTGGTGAATATAAAGTTTCCTACTCCATAGCTAACCACACAATACAGATTTTCTTAAATGGACATAACACTGACCAAAATTATGTGAACAATATAGTCTTTTCATCCCATTCCCCCTAACTTGAAGAAAGAAATACAAGATTCCTTTTTTTTTTCTCTGTATAAAAGCGCTCCTAGCAGTTGGTCTCAAATGTTTGAGGAATTGGTACAAGATGAGATTAGAAACTGAGAACTCTGCTTTATTAAATGCTCTTTTCTTCTAGTAAAATTGGGCTAATCACTTCCAAACTGCACGTTTCAGACTTTCACAAGTTATCCTTCAAAAGGAATGCGTGTGATGCTAATTTTCAGGGACTGGATCACATTCTGAATTGCAGTATCTGAAAGTTTTCAGTTCTATTAATAAAAGACTGTCACTGAATGTTTCCCTTGAAATTTGGTTCAAAGAAATGGAGAGAGCAAAATATTGCATTGTTACACGCTGTATTATTCATTCGTAATATTCACTGCCCTTCTCTGCAGACCACTTCCTACAGAACAATTATTCTTCCATTCCTGCCAACATTGGGCTTGACCATTTGATTCCCTTTGGACAATGAAACGTGAGAGATGGCACAGCCTGTGCCATCTCAGCCAGGAGCCTTCAAAGCTGATGGGTCATCTCGCCACTGCTCTTCCCTCCACGGTGAAGCTGCTGTGCTCCAGGCGGGGCTGCTCCTTCAGCCGAGGTTCTGGGATAAAAACAGCACAGAATGGAGTCCAGGTGGCCTGCAAACTGTAACTTAGGGAGGAAAGGACCTTGTCTTTGTGAACAGAGTTGGGGTTCTTTGTTCCTGCAGCATAACTAAACTTCAGCTGACGGATATATACCTGTATTTTACCCACTTCAAATAGGTGAAGCCTTAGAGTAGGGTCTGTCGCTTTCTTACACATCATTGGTGGTCGTGGTTTAGTTGCTAAGTCGTGCCTGACTCTTGCAAACCTGTGGACTGTAGCCCGCCAGGCTCCTCTGTCCAGCGGATTTCCCAGGCAAGAATACTGGAGTGGGTTGCTATTTTCTTCTGCAGCAGATCTTCCCAACCCAGGGATCCAACCCACATCATTGCAGGTGGATTCTTCACCGCTGAGCCACCAGGGAAATCCTACAAATTGTTACAGCTTGATCTGGAGAAAAATGACTTGGAGAAAACTTTATGGGTATTTTGAAGATTTCTTAAAGAGATCACTCCATTCTCTCCAGTTCAGTTACATTTGGGAGAGCTTCCTAATTCAGAAAAATGTCCAAGGTGAAATTCCACTTTGCGACCTTCCCCTTCAATATGTTAACCGGGGGCCAGGAATGTAGGCTATTGCCTCGTCCTCTTGAAAACAGTGAGAAGCTCAATTTTGAATAAAGACCTGTAGACACCAGAAGGTGCTGAAGAGAGACATCTGGGATGCTGTGCGGCCAGCGGACAGGATACTACAAGCAGATGGACGGGTCTCTTGTACCCCAGCCTACCCTGCAGATCCTGGGCTAAACATCAATGAGGACAATAGCTTATCATTTCAGAGAGTGTCCAGAATTTTCTTAGCGATCTTCCTAAAGGTTGAGTGAATACATATCATATCCTTTGCAATTCCCCAGCTTAAAGGCCCTGGGTTACCTACACACTGACAATAAAAATCTAAGCTCCCTCCCACGACCCACATCCACCGCCCCGCAGCCCAGCTCTCTCCCCCACGACCAGCCGCTCCCCTCCTTTGCTCTCTCTTCTCCCTCCCTACTAGTCTTTCAGTTCCCCAAACATATAAAAATCTTCCCTAGGTTACAGACTATGCAATCGCTGTTTCTTCTTGCCAGAACGTTCCTGATTCTTCACTTGTTTTGATTTTCCAAAGCATAAGAGACGCCGCCTGGATAGCTGGGGCTCCCCTGAGGAAGGGTGTTTCTAAGCATCACACGCCCAGCGGCCCACGTGCTTATCACCTCTCAGGATTGACAGCAAAGCAGAGAACAGGGTCAGCGGAAGCCCTCTCCACCACTGCTCAGATTTTCTCAAAACCCTGCCTGCAGCTCACTGCCACGCCCGCTCTTAAGAGGCCTGACCCGAGCCCCTGCAAACCACCTCCTGAGTCAGAGGTGCTAGCTCCAATCAACATCAGGAAGATCCCTTTTTGTTTCCCAATTTGTTTCCTCTTTGTTTCTTTACTGTCCCTTCCCAATTCAGTTTCCCCCATGGTGCTGTCTAGCACTGTCTATATCACCCAAGTGAGAGATCCCCAACCAGAAGGCAAATCTTTTTATGACAGCTCCTTTGCAGGAGCTTCCCAAGCGGCTCAGTGGTACAGGGTCCACCTGCCAGTGAAGAAGATGCAAGAGATGCAAGTTTCTATCCCTGGGTCGGGAAAATCCCCTTGAATGGGAAATGGCAACCCACTCCAGTATTTGTGCCTGGAAAATTCCACGGGCAGAGGAGCCTGGCGGGCTGGCTACAGTCCACGGGGTCGAAAAGACTGGGACACAAGTGAGCACACACGCAAGGGCACACATGCATCTTCCTCTGTAAGACGGTGGACTCTTTCTTTAAGTGGCTGGAGTTACCACCAGCTCCGTTCCTCTTGCATAACGGGTCTACCCTGAGGTGTAGCTCTTTTAAGCCATCCATGCGGTTGTTTCACTCTTTGTTCCCTGAAACCTACACAGATCCTATTGTAAGTTTCTTGGTTTCCTTTATTTCTGCAGGTCCTCACTCCAAGGGGGAAAAAAGATGAATTATTTTATTTCTTTCATTTAATTTTCCAGACGCCTGGGGAAGCGTGCTTAGAGAAATCCAAACAGAAGAAGAAGAAAGAGTGCTGTTGAAAGACGATCGGCCCCAATGCCTTTACTTGGCTTTAGAGAGAAGAAAAAGGTGCTTCAGTGGGCACTGGTCCATTTGAAAGGACACAAGAGAAATCTCTTTTTTTGTGTGTGACGGTCTCCTTCATAGCCCGTAATGCTTCTCTCTACATTTTACAAGGGAGTATTCCATGAAGCAATATACATATGTACAGACACTCACATGCACACACAAACACTCCCACATGTGTGCAAGCCCAAAGAATGTGGAAGGGCTTCTTCTGTGAGCTGGCAGCAAATCTCTCCAGAGAGAAACACAGTGATGATGCCTGTAAGGGTCTATGTAAATACTTCACTCCTGATTATTATCCAAAATTTGGGATGTCTTGTACTTTTTTCATAAAATTTTCCCATCATCAGCATTCTCTCTCTCTTATGTACTCTGAACCTTCCAGTTCATTAAAACAATATAAATATAATACTATTACTGACAACAGAAGATAATGGCATTCTGACCTCCTTTGCTATAAGCCAGACACTAAATGCGTCACATGAATCATTATCATTTAATTTTTAAAATAGCCCTCTGAGTTAGATACGATTGCTGCTGTTGCTGTTATTATTATTATCATTTCCAGATTATAAAGCAAAGGCTTTGGGATTTAAATAACTTGGTGCTTGGGTTTCAAATCCCAGCCATCTGACCCCAAGCTTGTAGATGGAAACGGGCGTCGCCTCGCTACGCAAACCATGTGGCAAGACAGAAAGTGAAAGAGCAGAAATTCACCGTTTAAGCACTAAACCCTTTTTCCTAATAAAGCCAATCGTACCTGGCAGGCTCTCCCCTCTCACTGCAATACCGACCGGGACAATTTCCCAAAGTTCTTTGCTCATTTCTGGGTTCCCCCACAGCCGCATTCCATCACTTGAGCCCCCTATCCGTAGGAGCAATCTGTAAGTGGCTCAGCTCATAACAAAATCCTTTGGGTAATCCCCTAAAACTCACTGGCAGGAATCCAAGAAGGAAACTTCGTATATCAAATACCACTCTCAATGAAAAAATATTTTACTAAGGACCTAGAATATTTATAGTAGGTGTGATTATCCCCCTTCCCACTTACAAAAGTGATAGGAATTCTGGATGAGATATCGCCACCAAGACAACATCTTCTCTCCCTCAGTGCCGGGAACCACAGAAATGCTGTGATATATCGGAGAGGAGCAGCACGGAAACAGCACGTCAGAAAAGACCTCATGAAATACTCTCCTGCAAAAAGGCAGTCTCTACACACGCAAAGACCAGGCCTGAAATCATTTCTGTGTGATATGCACATAGCAGGGAGCACAGGACTCAGCTCTAATATGCTAGAGAAACAGCAATGCGCTGCTTGCGCGGAGTGCAACGCGACAGCCCGGCCGGGCATCAATGCTAACTCGGTCAGACACCTGCACGATCAGCCGCGAGCTTCCCAGCAGGCGGAGGCTCCAGGCAACCTCCTGGAAAATGTGACAAATAGCCGGGCTGCCCACCCTGGGACATACCTGGGTAAGGGGACGTGACTCTGACTAGTAAGCGTATTAATTATTTCCAAGGCCTGGCCAATCATTCTTGGGGTTTCTGTAGCACAGTGTCCAGGTCAGTGATCTGAGCTCTGCACGAAGAGGAATGGGAGCAGAGGGAATTTTCCCTCCAGCAGCCACCCCTCACAGCTTGTTGTTGTTCAGTTGCTAAAGGAAAGTGAAGTCGCTCAGTTGTGTCCAACTCTTTGCAACCCCATGGACTGCAGCATGTCAGGCTTCCCTGTCCTTCACCATCTCCCAGAGTTTGCTCAGATTCATGCCCACTGAGTTGATGACGCCATCCAACCATCTCATCCTCTGTCGTCCCCTTCACCTTTGGCCTTCAATCTTTCCCAGCATCAGGCTCTTTTTGAATGAGTCAGTTCTTCAAACCAGGTGGCCAAAGTAGTGGAGCTTCAGCTTCCCTGGTGACTCAGTGGTAAAGAACCCACCTGCCAATGCAGTTCGATCACCTGGAGAAGGAAATGGCAACCCACTCTAGTGTTCTTGCCTGGGAAATCAATGGAAAGGGGAGACTGGTGGGCTACAGTCCATGTGGTCGCAGAAGAGTAGGACACAACCAAGTGACTAAACAACCTCACGATTGCAGGCACAAATAAATGATGTCCAAAACTGGGCTGAAAATGGAGGAATCCAGTCATTCCCTTGAAGGACATACATTCGTCACCACAGTTCTCCCAGCACCAAAACTTCATCCCTCTCGCGCCAGGCAGTTTTTTTCATTTTCCTCCACCCCAAGTGAGTCGACATCTTTGCTGTTTTTTCTCTAGCACAGGGCTGCCTGTCCCTCCCTTCTGGCCTCTGGAAATGCTTTCTCCCAGCCTGGAATGCTCTTAATACCCATCGCCACCCTCACATCCCAGCCATTCTTCAGAGTCTATCAGACCCTGGAATCTGCTTGATTGTCCTCGTCCTTCGCACTCAGGTGGGTGAGAGCTGGGCTGTGGGAGATGAACTGTAATTAGGATGAGAGGGAGTTCGGTCATCTTCTGGATGCTTGTCTTGAAGACTGGCAAACCTGTGTTGAGTGCAAGGATGCTCAGTGAGGGACCAAGGAGTGTAAGAATCCCCACCATCTGTCCAGATAGAGCTTGGAGCCTCTCTACCTCTGGACCATTCCAGGGACTAGCAGGATGACACAGACCCTGAGGAGGGGGGGGGGGCATAACAGAGAAAGGTGGGGAGAGCAGAGAAAGCAGGGACTCAGCAGAGGCTGCTCTAAGTCAATTAAAGGGCTACCAATGGGAAAAGGCTTCCCTGAGAGCTCAGTTGATAAAGAATCCGCCTGCAATGCAGGAGACCCTGGTTCAACTCCTGGGTCAGGAAGATCCACTGGAGAAGAGAAAGGCTACCCACTCCAGTATTCTGGCCCAGAGAATTCCATGGACAGTATAGTCCGTGGGGTCACAAAGAGTCGGACACAACTGAGTGACTTTCACTTCACTTCCACTTCCAATGGGGAAAGCAGAGAACTGTTTGACACCTTCTAGAAAGCTGTGCGACTGAGTCTATATATCAGCAAGATTATTTTCTTGCTTCCTATATGCTCTTTTGGGCTTCCCAGGTGGTGCTAATGGTAAAGAACCTGCCTGCCAACGCAGGAGACGTTAAGAGACATGGGTTCGAGCCCTGGGTCAGGAAGATCCCTTGGAGGAGGGCACGGCAACTCACTCCAGTATTCTTGCCTAGAGAATTCCATGCACAGAGGAGCCTGGAGGGCTAAGGTTCACAGGGTCACAAAGAGTCTGACACAATTGAATCGACTTAGACTACACATGCACGTGTGTGGTCTTTGAGACACGGTAAGATAACAGCAGAATTCCAGAACACGCTCAGCCACACCAGCATCCGTCACCCGACCTGGCTGCATACCTTCCCAGGGTTCACTATTGGTCCTGCTCATGTGCTGTGCTGAGTCGCTCAGTCATGTCTGACTCTTTGTGACCCCATGGACTGCAGCCCACCAGGCTCCTCTCTCCGTGGGGATCCTCCAGGAAAGAATACTGGAACAGGTTGCCATTTCCTACTCCAGGGTATCTTCCCGACCCAGGGATCAAGTCTGCGTCTCCTGTGTCTCCTGCACCTACCGTCTGAGCCACCAGGGCAGGTCCTGCTCATATTTGCCCTGAAATAAAGATTTGCTGCTTGTTGTCTATGTGCTCACCTTTACTGCCCAATGAAGTTCTAAGTTCTCACAATGAATTTCTTGTATCCAACAGCCTGGAACTTGCGCATATGCTCAATTAATATAATTATATAATCTCTAATAAGACATAGTTTCGCAGTTTCTTTCTCCGTTATTGTATTATATAAAAACAGCAGGGTGGATTTTCAGCAACTCTGTGGAATTTGGGGGGAGAGGTGGGGAGCTTGAAACAACACGATTTTATTACCGTTTATTACAGAGTTCTGGAAGGCAGAGTGGTTCTTATTGGGATAAAGCCAAGACGTGGGAAGGGCTGCGCTCCTGGAATCTCTAGGGGAGAATCTGGTTCCCAGTCCTTTCCAGCTCTTGAGGCTGCCCCCTTCCCTTTGCTTACGGCCACTTTCTCCATCTTCCAAGCCAGCAGCACAGCTTTCTCAAATCTCTATCAAATCTGACTCACATATAAGGATCCATGTATATGGGCCACACCTGGATAATCTAGGATGATCTCCCCATTTCAAACCCTTAATTACATCCGCAAAGCCCCTTCTGTCATATTCACAGGTCCCAGGCATTAGGACAGACATCTCTGGGAGAAGGGAGGGTCATGATTCTGCCTACCACAGTGGAGGCGCTATTATTACTCCCAGACCTGATGGGGAAGAAAAAGGGATGAGTTCCCAATCCAAGAATGAGGTATGGCAGTGCGTGCACACTAAGTCATGTTCGACTCTCTGCAACCCCACGGACTATAGCCCACCAGTCTCCTCTGTCCATGGAATTTTCCAGGAAAGAATATTAGAGCGGGTTGCCATTTCCTACTCCAGGGTATCTTCCCAACCCAGGGATCAAATCTGCGTCTCCTGTGTCTCCTGCATTGGCAGGTGGATTCTTTACCACTGAGCCACCTGGTATGCTGGTGGGGAGGTCTCAATGGCGGCTCTGTAGTGGTGATAAATACCACGGTGGTGGTAAATAATCCCTTCCTCCTTGGCAGAATGCTTTTGAAATGGTCTCATATAAAGTAGAAGCTCTACAGTATACATACAAACTTAACTTTAGGGGCCTTGGGTGGAGAGAGAAGCCCACCGCGTGGAAAGAGATGACCCTCTAACAGAGTAGGAAAGAAAGAGCCCAGACTCAGGAGCCAGACTGCCTGGGTTCAAATCCCAGTGTTACCATTTACTGACTAGGTGACTTCAGGCAAACCACGTCAGCCCTCTGCGTCCCCATCAGTCAAACAGCCATGACGATGAGAACACCGAGCTCACAGGGTGGTTGTGAGAATCTGTTGAGACAGTATTTGTGGAACTTCGGCATGGCTCATAGTGAGTGCTACTGTTATTCTTGTTTAAGAGGCTGCAAATGGATTTCTGTGAGAAGCCTCACCATGCTGCAGACAGAGAAAACAAAGGTGGTTTCAAAGTGAAGGTACGAGGTCAAGCATTCAGAACCCCAGGTCCTGCTTTTCAGACAACCTGTTTCTCACATTGGGCAACTCGATGAGGACTTCCTCCGGGGTGCAAAGCAAGCAGGATTTACATATTTCACATGCACACATGGAAAAGCCAGCTAGTGCTCAAAGTATACCTGTTGAATTAAAGCAACAGCTCTGTGATGGATTTAAAATATGTTTAGAAAGTTCCCCTCCAAGAAGTGAAGGCTGCTTCTCTTCCTCTGCGGCAGTGGCTGGATTTACAAAATTTCTAATATAGTGAATACTGTCCATGGGGTTCTCCGTGGACAGATATTTTTTTCCTTGGGCACCAAAATCATTGTAGATGGCGACTGCAGCCATGAAACTGAAAGACTCTTGTTCCTCGGAAGGAAAGCTATGACAAACCTGCTGCTGCTGCTGCTAAGTCGCTTCAGTCGTGTCCAACTCTGTGCGACCCCAGAGACAGCAGCCCACCAGGCTCCCCCGTCCCTGGGATTCTCCAGGCAAGAACACCGAGTGGGTTGCCATTTCCTTCTCCAGTGCATGAAAGTGAAAAGTGAAAGTGAAATCGCTCAGTCATGTCCGACTCCTAGCGACCCCATGGACTCCCTGGGATTTTCCAGGCAACAGTACTGGAGTGGGTTGCCATTGCCTTCTCCGATGACAAACCTGGAGAGCATATTAAAAAGCAGAGATATCACTTTGGCGACAAAGCTATGGTTTTTCCAGTAGTCATGTACAGATGTGATAGTTGGTCCATAAAGATGGCTAAGTGCAGAAGAATTGATGCTTTAAAATCGTGGTGCTGAGAAGATTTTTGAGAGTCCCTTGGATGGCCAAAGAAAGGCAATGCCAAAGAATGCTCAAACTACCGCACAATTGTACTCATCTCACATGCTAGTAAAGTAATGCTCAAAATTCTCCAAGCCAGGCTTCAGCCATACGTGAACCAAGAACTTCCAGATGTTCAAGCTGGTTTTAGAAAAGGCAGAGGAACCAGAGATCAAATTGCCAACATCTGCTGGATCATCGAAAAAGCAAGAGAGTTCCAGAAAAACATCTATTTCTGCTTTATTGACTATGCTAAAGCTTCTGACTGTGTGGATCACAATAAACTGTGGAAAATTCTGAAAGAGATGGGAAAACGAGACCACCTAACCTGCCTCTTGAGAAACCTGTATGCAGGTCAGGAAGCAACAGTTAGAACTGGACATGGAACAACAGACTGGTTCAAATAGGAAAAGGAGTACGTCAAGGCTGTATATTGTCACCCTGCTTATTTAACTTATATGCAGAGTACATCATGAGAAATGCTGGGCTGGAAGAAGCACAAGCTGGAATCAAGATTGCCGGGAGAAATATCAATAACCTCAGATATGCAGATAACACCACCCTTATGGCAGAAAGTGAAGAACTAAAGAGCCTATTGAGAAAGTGAAAGAGGAGAGTGAAAAAGTTGGCTTAAAGCTCAACATTCAGAAAACAAAGATCGTGGCATCTGGTCCCATTACTTCATGGGAAATAGATGGGGAAACAGTAGAAACAGTGTCAGACTTTATTTTGGGGGGCTCCAAAATCACTGCAGATGGTGACTGCAGCCATGAAATTAAAAGACGCTTACGCCTTGGAAGAAAAGTTATGATCAACCTAGACAGCATATTAAAAAGCAGAGACATTACTTTGCCAACAATGGTCTGTCTAGTTGAGGCTATGGTTTTTCTAGTAGTCATGTTTGGATGTGAGAGTTGGACTATAAAGAAAGCTGAGCACCAAAGAACTGATGCTTTTGAACTGTGGTGTTGGAGAAGACTCTTGAGAGTCCCTTGGACTGCAAGGAGATCCAACCAGTCCATCCTAAAGGAAATCAGTGCTGAGTGTTCACTGGAAGGACTGACTTTGAAGCTCAAACTCCAATACTTTGGCCACCTAATGGAAAGAGCTGACTCATTTGAAAAGACCATGATGCTGGTAAAGATTGAAGGCAGGAGGAAAAGGGGACGACAGAGGATGAGATGGTTGGATGGCATCACCAACTCGATGGACGTGAGTTTGAGTAAACTCTGGGAGTTGGTGATGGACAGGGAAGCCTGGTGTGCTGCAGTCCATGGGGTCAGAAAGAGTCAGATACAACTGAGAGACTGAACTGAACTGAACTGAATGCAAAGAGCTCAAACCAGCCAATCCTAAAGGATATCAACCCAGAATATTCACTGAAAGGACTGTTGCCAAAGGTGAAGCTCCAATACTTTGGCCACCTGATGCAAAGAGCTGACTCACTGGAAAAGATCCTGATGCTGGGAAAGATCGAGGGCAGGAGGAGAAGGGGACAGCAGAGGATGAGATGGTTAGATAGCATCACCGACTCACTGGAGATGAATTTGAGCAAACTCCAGGAGATAGCACAGGACAGGGGCACCTGGCATGCTGCAGTCCATGGGGTAGCAAAGAATCAGACACAACTGAGTGACTAAGCACAGACCCACTAACTTAATAAGACCTAAGTGTCATTCTCTGGCAATGTCTCACACACATGCGCCCTCAAACTTAACCAAGGACTGCCGTTCATTCATTCAGCATTAATTAATTACTACTAACTAATTAATAATGAGCATACCAGGCACCGATCTTCACTGATGAAAAGACATGGCCTGTGCCCTCAAGAACCTTCAGGAAAATCACATCACGTCATCATGGACCACTGCTGTGGAACAGCATTCCAAGACCCCTGCAGGAGGGTGGGGAGACCATGTGAGCTTTCAAGAAGGGAGAGTGTTTGTGCAGACTGAATGTTAACTTTTGAAAAGGAGTTTTGTAACAGCTTCAGGACCCCCTACCCTGGCCCTGAGTGGAAAACCAGAAGAGCACAGAGCGTGGTATTTCTGATCTGCAGAATTACATGATGCCTGGCGGAGCACTCAAGTTCAACAAAAGCACGGATAATAGCATCCGTAATCCAGGACGTCAACATGAGCCCCAAACACCCCCTTGGTTCCTGTGAAAGGCTGAAGCCAAGGGCTCAGTGCTAGGCAGGGAGGACACACAGACATCTTTTCCTGGACAAGCTTTGTTCCAGGTCAGCCTGAAAGGTACACAATGCTGCCCCAGCTCAGAGGCCGGCGGAACCCACATCACAGGTGGAATTATCTATCAGTAAGAGACTTCCAGAGTGTTTACTCACTTGCCAGATTTATTTATCAGGTATGGGATTGAGAGGATTTCCCGACAGGATATGTAGAGATTAGTGTGCAGCAGAAATGCTTTTTCAACAAACCTGTCTGCTAATCAGGTCCTGCTTTTCTCATTCTAGCAGAACGGTGCTTGTTGCCCTTCGCTGGCATTTCTGGCAAGAGCAAACATCCATGCTGACAAACAAAGCCAGAGGAACCATGGACATCTCTCTATCATGCTGAAGAGCAGCTGTCACTTCCAACCCCACAGGCACATTTAAATATTTTGTTAGAGCCACACATTTAAGATCAAACAACCTCAGGTTTCCTTGAGCCCACACCACCTGAATGAGAAGGAAAAATATTTTCCATTCCCTGCCTGGTCCACCTGGAGTCATCATGAGATGATTTCCAGAAGCGTCTCAAGCCCACGCTGGGTCTAAGCAATGTGTTCATTAAGAATGTGCCACGTCAGAGCTTAAAAACGCAGCTGAAGGCTCATGGGTCTCTCGAAGGGCAAGTGGAGAGTGGGGACAAGTCCACTCAAGCAAGATTCTTATACAACTTCTCTCACTGCCTCTCCAGTGAGGCCAAAGCAAGCAGATAGAGAGAGAGAAAATCACCTCCTCATCTGGCCTGTTCCAAGCCAAACATCTGGATGTTACATAATGAGCCATTGGGGTCGTTTTTCTTGCTTTCCTTTGCTCGCTTTTTAAAAATAGGTTTAACAATTAAATCTGGTTTTTACACTCTAAATTTCATATATTTTCCATAAGCTCTTTGAGCAGACTGGTCTTGATTATTCTTTTCCATTAAAAACCCACACAGTAATACCCAGAGCGGAAACCTCTAAAATAAATCAGGGGTTACCACGAGGTAACTTCTGATCTTTCCTCAGCAACTTCAGATGTCCATTCCTCACAGGCAAATGGCTCAGGACAGTAAGGAAGGTACCAACGTGCCAACAGTCGTAGATGCCAATGACCTCCATGCTGAAGAGAGCTGGCTTTCTGCACAGCGGCTCAGTTTTACACAAAGGGGAATGATACCGACAACTCAGGGAGTTTCTTCTCGTTCAGTTCAGTTCAGCTCAGTTCAGTAGCTCAGTTGTATCCCCTTTGCAACCCAATGGACCACAACATTCCAGACTTCCCTGTCCATCACAAACTCCCAGAGCTTACTCAAACTCATGTCAATTGCATCAGTGATGCCATCCAACCATCTCATCCTCTGTCGTCCCCTTTTCCTCCTGCCTTCAATCTTTCCTAGCAGCAGGGTCTTTCCAATGAGTCGGTTCTTTGCATGAAGTGGCCAAAGTATTGGAGTTTCATTTTTAGCATCAGCCCTTCCAATGAATATTCAGGACTGACTTCCTTTAGGATGGACTGGTTGGATCTCCTTGCAGTCCAAGGGACTCTCAAGAGTCCTCTCCAACACCACAGTTCAAAAGCATCAATTCTTCAGTGCTCAGCTTTCTTTATAGTCCAGCTCTCACATCCATACATGACTACTGGGAAAACCATAGCTTTGACTAACTGTTTAGTTCCTTACCATTTCTCAAAGCACCCTGAGACAGGACAATGGGCTAGCATGTGCTGTCAGGGCCCAGCTGATCGTAAGGTTGCAAGTCCATGGTCAAACACAAGGTGTGGTGGTGAGCAGGGAGTTTCTTTGTTCTGGCTCCCCTGCCCTTTCTAATCAAAAAAACTACTGGCCTAAAAGATAAAGACTGCCCTTAAAACATCCCTCTCTAGTTATATCTCCTGTGGTTCTACTAAATAAACTCTGCTCCCAAGAAACACTCTACTCAAGGAGGCCAAGTAAGTCTCAAATTTTTCTATTGTGTCCATTTCCTGCAACCTTGCACACCAGCTCATCTGCAACTGGGACACCCTTTTAAACTCTACTCAAATAGAAAATTTCCCAGGGCTTCCCTGGTGGTTTCGTGACAAAGAATCCGCCACCAATGCAGGAAACAAACATGGATTTCCTGCATTGATCTTCCTGATCCAGGAAGATCCCGAATGCTGTGAGGCAACTAAGCCCATGCGCCACAACTACTGAGCCTGTGCTCGGGAACCCAGGAGCCACAAGCACTGAAGCCTGTGCACCCTGGCGTCTGTACTCTGCAGCAAGAGAAGCCTGCGCAATGAGAAGCCTGCACGGCACGACCAGAGGGCAGCCCTTGCTCCCCCAACCAGGAAAAGCCCACGCGCAGCAACGGTAGACCCAACACAGCCAAAAAGAAATTAATTAAAACATTTTTTAAAAAAAGAAAATTTCCCCAACATACAAGGCTTCTCATGAGCCTGCTGCTGCTGCTGCTGCTAAGTCGCGTCAGTTGTGTCCGACTCTGTGCGACCCCAGAGACGGCAGCCCACCAAGCTCCCCTGTCCCTGGGATTCTCCAGGCAAGAACACTGGAGTGGGTTGCCATTTCCTTCTCCAACGCATGAAAGTGAAAAATGAAAGTGAAGTCGCTCAGTCGTGTCCGACTCTTAGTGACCCCAGGGACTGCAGCCTACCAGGCTCCTCCGTCCATGGGATTTTCCAGGCAAGAGGACTAGAGTGGGGTGCCGTTGCCTTCTCCTCTTATGAGCTTAACATACTCATTTTGCACCTTACACACTTGGTGTGACAGGGAACAGAAAGAAGTAAAAGATGCAGTCTCTGTCCTCACATTTCATAATCCAGCTGTACAGAAAGAATATAAATGAAAGTTGGGGATAAGGTGATGAGCATGATTAGAATATATATATAAAAACAACCTGTACTTCCCAATGAGTTGTACTCTGCCCGTATTCCTCAGAGTATATGCTCTCCAGTAAGGCTGACAGGTCTCACCTTTTTGGAGAATTTTCTCTTCTGGAATTACATTTAGATCCAATGTTCAAGTCACAGAAGCAAACCAGCCTCATTCAGTGTTCAAGTCACAGAAGCAAACTAGACTGATCCAGGCACTGAAGTTCGGAGTGTATCCTATTTCCCTTTAGCAAAAATGGTTTCTCTTACCTTGATGGCTGGCTTTTTCACTGGACTCCAGATGACTTCTGGATGGTTCCAAGCGCCATATTCACCTTCAAAAACAGCTGTCAGCATCGAAGGTCTGAACAGATGTGCCTCGGGTTCTGAAGGCGATTCCTCAGACGATGCCTCATCTTTTCCTAGGGCACTGGCATCTCCACAGCCATGACCAGACTCCTGAAAACACGACAGAGCAGAGAGGCCCCTTCAGCTGGCCCAGCCATGGAGGGTTCTTAGACCAGAACAGACAGAGCTGAGCCTTGAAGTCCAGTGAGGTTTGGTCAAGAATAGGAATAAAGATTCAGAGATGGGGAGGGACTTGGGTTCTACACCTAGACTCTGAAGTCTGGATTCAAATCCTTGTTCTGCAATTTACTAATTGTGGACCTTGCGCTATTTCCTTAACTTCTCCAGACCTCAGGGAGAAGGGACAATAAGGACAATAAGACTATCCCTCAAGGCTG
This sequence comes from Capra hircus, assembly GCF_001704415.2. Lineage (NCBI taxonomy): Eukaryota > Metazoa > Chordata > Mammalia > Artiodactyla > Bovidae > Capra > Capra hircus. The sequence continues at coordinate 7,749,135 of NC_030830.1, read as the reverse complement.
TTGTTGAGGATTAAATGAGTGAATACAGGTAAAACACTAAAGATGATGTAAATGTTTTTTGTTGTCAGTATTATCAGTCCCCAGTATTAAAAATTTTAGTCCAATCAAAATTAAAAACCTGTCTCTTTCATTTAAATCAGCACTTTTTCTCCTTCCACCAATTGGAAGCTGGGGATTTTTGCTTGGGAAAATGACTTGATCAGAGTTTATCTCTTCCTCTCAGACCCTCCAATCACTGCTGGTGGCTCAGATCTCTCGGAGGCAAAGAACAAAGTTCTTCAAGGAGGGCTTGGGGATAACTGGAGTTCAGGCAGACATACAGGTGTTGGCTCTTTCCCTTGTGGGGTCCTTCCATGGGTTTTTCTGATGGTTGGAGGTCCCCTCCCAAGGGTTCTGCTGGCGGGCCACCCTTCCCCCACAGGTCCTTGTTCCCACTGTGGACTATGCCCCTCCCTTGCCTGGGGAGGTAGGCCCACTTTGCCAACAGGAAGACTGGCCAGTGTATGTGTGCCTTGCCAGCTCTTTCTCTCGCCACTGTAAACAGTCTCTCTACTCTGAAGCCACCTTGGGCCCTGTGGCCCCCCACCCCCAACTCCAGGAGACATCTGCAAAGCTCTCCAGGTAGTTCTCTGAAGCCCTGCTCCCCTATTTTAAGGGAAGTGGGAAAGCACGACATTTTTTCTAAAAAACGCTCCCTACTGGCCTTTCCTGAGTCCTTAGCCTCCTGTCACACAGCCTGGAGGTGAGAGATGGCCTTGTCTGTCCAGCACTCCTGCAGAGATGACCTGCACCTCACTGGAGACCGCAGGCAGCATTTAGTCAGCACATATATTGTTCCATGTTTGAGCATGAGTAGAAACCCCACCATCTATGAACAGGAGTTCCCCCTCTGTAGTCCTGTCACAGGTGGACCGTTGCTAGGCTGGAGCAGACTAGCAGCATTGTGGGAAATTCCCTGGAGGACAGCTTAGGGAGCCCAAGGGAAGGGCTTGACTACTGGGGCATGGAACTAGGCTGGGTGGTATAGACAATGGGAAGCCAAGGGGGTGTTTCTCCCTCCTTTCTCCATAAGCGGGAATGTACAACCCAGTCCCTTTCTTGCCTTCACCTCCTCTGGCCTCTCTCTTTCCCAGACAGCCCTCAGAACAATCAAAAAAGAGTGGGAAGCATGTGCTTGTGTGTGTGTGTGTGTGTGTGTGTGTGTGCAGGTGGGGGGAGGGCGGGGTTAGACTATGGTAGGGGGCGTGAGCCCAGCCACAAGCCAAGGAGGAAAGTGAACGAAGGGGGAAAAAATAAAATTCCAGTGAGCAGGGAGAAAAGTCGACCCTCCAACCCGCACACACTGAATGAGGACACCCGGCGCCTGCAGCGGGGTCAAACGAGGTCAGAGGAGCTTATCTCTCTCTGAGTCTGGAATTAAGGGCAGCCCGGGACAAGCCTCGGGACCAGGACGTTCCCGGGATGTTCTCTACTTGAGCGGGTTAGGATTCCAGGACTCGGGTGCGTGGTGAGATCCTCTGAAACGGTGGTGGTGTAGAACTTTTACCAAAAAAAAAAAAAAAAAAAAGGCTGCAGATTGCTTCGGGGGAGGAGGGGGAAAGAGGCGGTATTCTCAAGAAGACAGTAATTGTCCAAGTGTTTGTCTCTTTCCGAATGGATTCTCAGAATGGCCCTCAAAGGGGGGAAAAAAAAAACTGCTGAAAACATCAACATACCTGCTGCAGTGACAGGCCCCAAGTTCTGATTCCCTGAGTTGGGACAAAGACGCCATCGGGGCGTGCATCTCTCCCATGGGAACCCCCAGATCTGTGGGGGCGCGGCCAGCCGGCCCTGGGGGTGACCCAGGTCCGGGTGTGTCTATATGTTCATTAAAACTTTGGCAGGAGGGAAGTGCGGACTCCGGCCGCCCGGCGCGGCGCGTGCGGACCCCCGGCCGGGACACCAGCAGCACGGCACTGCCACCTTGTGGACGCCGGCCGCCCTCCCGGGCGCCGCGCGGAGCCTTGAGTCTGCAGAGGCTAGCCGCCGAGAGCTCGGAGCCCGGCGCGGCCCACGCCACCCCCGCAGGAACGCGCCTCGGAGCCGAGCCGCGGGAGCCCGCGGGGGCGGGGCCGGGGGCGGGGCCGGGGCGGGGCGCGCCGGCGCTGATCACGTGGGTTAGCAACAGGCAGCAGCCAATGGGAGCGCGAGTCAGGTGGTGCGTGTGCTCGGCGCTCGCGGCAGGGGCCGGGCGGGAGTGGAGGCATCCTTGCGCTCCGGGGCCGGATCGGGACGCGGAAAGGCTCCCTAAATGGGTGCACCTCTCGTGCAGGGAGCCCCTGGCGGCGGAGGGGCGGACGAAAGACAGAAAAATAGCAGAGAGCTTTAAAATAGGACTTTCCCACTCTCCGGACTCGAAGTAATGACCCCGGGGTGGGGAGGGGGGGCAGTGGGCGGCGGCGGGGTGGGAAGCAGGCGGCAGGAGCCCCGCCCAGAGCCTGGGTTCGGGTGCCCTCTCCCCGCCCCACCTACTTGTTGCCCTGCCAAAGCCTTGGGGCTGAAACGGCCACTTGGATCCACAGAAGGAGATTAAGACAAAAAGAATAATGAAGTTCCTGGCCGTGGCCTGTCCGTGCTGGCAACCCTGTAGCAGGTAGAGAAGACAGGCACGGTCCTTAGGCCCTCACGGAGCCGAAGACTTAGCCCTTTAAGAGACAGAAGCAGAGGAAGGTCACGAATTGGATCAAAAGAAAAAGTCCGCTTAGGAGTTGGTTTTAATTACTGTAAGTGGAAAAGCCACATCCAGAAGGACATCTAATGAGTTTTATGGTAATCCCACCATGCTGACATAAACCAGCCCACCCCTGCATACAGAAAAGACCACAACACAGAATGTCAGAGGTCTATTCCAGGGCATGGGCTAACCCAGGACCAACAGAGACAAGCATGGTTTCCATCCGATTCTTGCTATTCTGGTTTCACGGTCAGGCACACGCGTGATTTCTCTAATAGGGCGTCTCTTTCTCTGTGTGTGTGTGTCTCTCGTTGCTTTGTGATGTTCTCCCGGAAGATCTTTTACTTCTTTATTGTTGTTTGGGAGTTCACCTGGTGTTTTCTTTCTCTGAAATGAATCCAGGGTGTAGATGGCCTCAGAAGGGCATCTAATCCTTTGCCATGCCTCAAGGCACTTTGAAAGAAAGACAATAGACTGTGATACTGTTGTGAGGTGGTATTATAGAGAGGAGAATATCTTGAAACCAGCAGGATCTAGCCATTCCTATTCTTAAAGTAAACTAGGCAAAGATATCAAAGAGCAGTCTTTAATAACCTACTACAAATGCTAACCACTTTGGGTAAGGTATAATAAGAACTTTCTGATCCCAGGTTTTATTGTTTTCTATTTAAGCTCATTCAGGGTCAGGCTACCCCAGAGGGCAGTTGAACACCTGCCTAGCAGCTTATGGACAGGACGGTGCACTTCCCTCTGCCAGCCACAGAGGCCCGTGAGGCCAGCTGCCACCAGGAACCTTGCCTGATGCCCAGACTCTGTGGGGCATTGCCTGGGCAGCTCCGAGGAGATCCATTCTGAGTCATACTTTCTTCTATAATGCTGCCAGCTGAGTTCATTGATTCACTCGGTGAACAGGGCTTGTGCACTTTTCTGTGTGTGGAAATAAACCTACTATGTTTGATGGTTAGGTGTATATAAATTTGATACAGTATTTGATTTTTTAATTCATCATATTCTCAAGTCCTTGACCAGGAAAGGGTTTTGAAGGAGTCAAGATTTGACAAACATTAATGGAGCTCGAACTAAGTGCCAAGCCTTTGTGTAGGTGCTGGGAATACAGCACTGCAGCAGGGAACTTGCATAAGGAAATACTCAGGAGGAATAGAAGTGAGGAGGGATGTGCCTGTTTCCATGGTCCAGGAGTAGGCCCATGCTGACTGATGGCTGCTCCCTAAAACTCCTCTATGTCAGCCCCATATTCTTTGGCGGACTTCTTAAATCATGAATCAATAAGGTCACTCACATGTCAGTATTATTTAACAATGTGATGTGATAGGAAAAGTCATGGACTAGGAATAAAAAAATATATACCATATACCTAGTTCCAGCCTGGTTCTGCCACTTGATGAAATCCATACCTTTCTACAAATCTCTTAAACTTTGAATCTTATTTCCTTCATCCTGAGAGTAGGGTCATTCTGACTTTGTAACTCCATGGGGTCAAGATTCAAGGCCTCGGTTTTCTCATCTGTAATTTGAGAGGTTTGAACTAGATTTAATTTTTACTTTCTTTAGAAGTGAATTCTGCTTTTGAGATAAAATCTAACCTAAAACCCCAACATGTAAAACAGGCAAAGACTAGGCTTGCTCCGGTGACCTTGAGGGAGAAAGCTAAGAATCCTATCTACCTCTTCCCCCATCCTTAGAAGACCCTTGAGCCACCTGTGTGTGACCCCACTGAGCATAGTGTGAAACCCACTGAACTAGATGATTATGTTTAAAGTACTTTCAAGTCCTAAAATTCTATAAATCAATTTGTTCCAATATTGGAAAAGAAAACTCCAATTTTCTTCCTTCATTAATACAGGAGATAGACACAAGTTTCACTGAAACCAGAATACATTTCATTACAGTCTTCCTATTTGTGAATCCAACCTTTCTGTCACAAAATGAAATTAGATTTTAATGGGACACAGTATCCTGTAATGAGAAAAACACTTCTCACTGTGTTCGAACCCACCCCTGATCCTGGGTGGATCAAGTCAAGGAAACTTACCTCTCCAAAGCAATAAAGTTAAGAACTGTGGTGGCTTCGTAATCACAGAGTTGCACATGATCATTTCTGGGCTTCATGCCCTAATAAGTTTCTCTAAATTCAGTAAGTTTCAAATTCCACCCTGCCTACAAGCCAGATCGCTCCATCACACTCTCCTCGGTATGTATACTCACCCTATTTGGAGAGTAAGGGGAGGGGTGTGGGGAAGAAGACAAATTGGGTTGTAAATGACACCATCAGGACATCCAGCTAGAAGTATTCACTGGATCACTGCTGTGTTTGCGCAGGTGGTTGGAGCTCACAGCGTGCCTTCACCTTGGCTCACCAAGCAGGATCCACAGCTCCATTAATAAGTATCCTGCTAGGCACTGAACGCAACATGGGTATTCATAAGGGCAAACCACAAAATCCCAGGGCTTGGGGAAGGTTTCAAGCAAACAGTCTGGGCTAAGGACCCAGGACCTGGGGCAGGATTAAAAGGAGCGACCCCACAAGAGACATACAGTTTGATTCATTGCCTCCAAGAGTGCACGTCCTGGGAAAAAGCAACAAGCCCTGCCTGGGAAGCCAGGGAACTTTAGGGCTAGACAGAAGAACAACAGCTCTGGTCATGGCTGTGACTTGGTTATAAGTTAACTTTATGGGTCACCGAGTGTCTAGAAACAGACCATAAAAAAGAAGAAAGGGTGGCCCAAGCAGCTTTGTGTTGGGAATGGCTGTGACCAGTTGCTTCTGGAAGGGAGATGTATTGATTGCAATAAAACTTGATGGGCTCAGTCCTGGTTTGTTCAGGCTGGAATCGGAAGTAAACTTTGGACCTGAGTAATTGGTTTGAAGCTGTGCTTAAAGAGTGGGAGCAGAGGGGATTTTGTTCCAAGGGGTAAACAATATGGTACCCAGCTGATGTGCATGGTCCACTTTCTTTGTGACCTCTAATCCCATGATGCTGTCTGCAGGCAGCTCTTTTAGGTTAATCTCACAGTCCACACAAATTGGTATAGTTTCACTTTCGCCGTAATGGCTTTATATATGTATGTATTTTAAATTTTCCTTGTTTATCTCAGGACAGCAACACATTTAAGGTAAACATAAATAAAAGCATCAGCCTTAGAGACTTACTATCCTTAACTGTCTGTCCTGGAGGAAACAGTGCATTATGTTCCATGTTAACTTCTCCCCAGCCATCCAACTTTAGCCTCCTCCAGCTAGTCAACTTAATTATTTATTAAGCACAGACTTTCACATCATCAGGTGTCACAGAGAAGGCCATCCACCGCTCTAAGCAACAAATAAAATAAGATTATGCCAGAAATATTTCAAAAAACACACATTTTTTTCACTTGATTTTTTCTTGTTTCAAAGTTTGGGGGAAGCATGTTACCAAAGCACTGAACTGAGTTTTCTCAAGGCCAAAGAGCCCATCTTAACTCTCCTTATCTCTAGCTGTGTGGCAATCAGAACATAACCCGTATCTCTGAGCTCCCGTTTGTTTATCTGAAAGATGAGGGAGGCTGAGTTGGGTCATATTCCGTATCACAAAGCTCAACTATAATCATCGTTAATGTTTCCTGATACAAGCACTTTGCCTTCTTTATCAGATATCCCTTGTAACAACCCTGTGATGTGTGTAGTATTATTTTCACCATATTCCAGATAAGGAAACTGGACTGAGAGAGGTTTTGAAACTTGTCCAAGGTCACATGGTGAGGAAGTGACAGCTCCAGCACTGGAACCTACTTTGACCCCAGATCCCAAGATTCGGCCGCAGTTTCACGGCACAGAACTGCCTTAGAGTTCATCCAGGAAGGGGGCCACCTGATCTTTAATTTATATCAGATTTTCACCTCGGCTTTCTCAGAGCTGCCAGTAGTGATCAGCTTTACACTGGTTACTGCCGTCTTGTCTTCAGAGAGGCACCCATAAGTGGGTGCTGGAGACAACCAGGGGAGAGAGAGGGGCTGGGGGTTGGCACGCCCGGGCCTCTGAGGGTTGAGAGTAGACTTCTGTCTGGTGAACGTGCCCCAGCACTCAGAATCCAGGAGGCCACAGCTGTCCAGACATGGCTGAGTTGGGAGGGACAAGAGGAGCCCAGTGATGCCTGACCAGGACCTTCCTGTCACCTCCTTTCACATGCCCCTTAGACTAAGCCTGGTGCCCAGATCCCCCGTTGGGTGTGTAAAGAACACGATGCCATGTGTGGAGAAATAGCAGTGGAAACCTCCTCCTCAGGAAGCTGGGCGTCCAGCATGGGGGACAGGGCTGCCCATTTTGGTTGCCCTGGGGTCACTGCTCCTGCATGGACACCCTGCCAAACATCCACACGCTCCATCAGACAAAGCATCAGCCCCACCTGCCTCATGACCAAAGGCTTAGAGTCCTTGGAATGAAAGGATCCCATTGCTTCTCCACAGACCTTGGGGGAATGTTTGGGTCTCCATGATGTTAAAAATGAAAAATAGCAATCTATACAAGAAGGGGCAGTGATACTCCAGAGATGATGAAACACAGCCCCTGCTCTAAAAAAACTCGCTGTTGGGTGGGGTCCACCAAGGCTTCCTTTCCCTTAGGACCCCTTGGGTTAACCCAGTTATCCCAAGACTGAAAAAAGAAAAAAAAGAAGAAGAAGAGCCTCATACAAGATAAGTACAATTTTTTAAGTACACAAATTTTTAGCATGTATTTAATGAATTAAGTAGAAAATAATCAGTTGAGAAATGTCAGCCTCCAGAAACTGCACATTTTGTTTTGAAATACTGAGGCTGTCAGACACAATAAAAAATAATCTCATTCATTACCAAGAATAAGGAAGCAGCTATGCATATGCTCAAGACTAACAGTGGAAGAGCTAATTCTCCTTTAGCTGTTTTTATTAGATTAATCTTGATCTGTATTGTGGATGTAAATTACACTTCCTCCTATAAATTCAATTTCGCAGACAAAGATGTACTTCTTTCCCGATCTATTTTTAGTGGCTTGAAGACTGACCTACATTTTTGCTGACCACATAGGTATTATGTGAACCTCCTACCAGCTCCCTGAGGTGATAATTACCATTTGGGGAATCCCCCTTGAGGGATGAGCGAAAACTCCTGTGGAAAGAACTCCGATTTCCATGTTAGGAGACCAAGCATTGATTCTAGCTCTGCCCCTAACTGGATGTGAACTCTCAAATTACTTCACCTCTCTAGTTCTGTGTAGAGTGAGGGAGCACAATTAAATGATGTCTTTCTAAGACTCCTTCCAGCTTTAAAATTATGTCTTTGCTCAAGTCTGATGAACAAAAGCCAGGAGTCGCTGTCATATGAGAACACTGAATCCACTGGGAGGAATGGTAAAGGAGACTCTGGGGACTGGAGGCTGAGCCAGGGACCCTGGAAGCAAGCACGTGAAAAGGAAGCAGCGGCAAAGGCTGCTGCCTGATTCCCAGGAAATTCCCTGGGTGGATTCCGGGTTCCAGCCTGGAGCGCACACTGAAGACTGGGTGCACTGGGATTCTATGAGATGTGACATTGAGTAGACCCATTTATTGTCCTCTGAATCAGTCACGAGTATTTTCATCAAAAGAAAGGACAGTTAAAAAAATTCAGCAAGAGTGAGGAGTTTAATAAAGAATGGTACCTCCAGGGAGAAGAGACCCATTTTCCAGCCCAGTTACAAAAAGAGGCTGCCTACAGAGCTCTTACGGGGCTTCCCAGGTGGCGCTAGTGGTAAAGAACCCGCCTGCCAGTGCAGGAGACATAAGAGACGCGGGTTCAATCCCTGGGTTGGGAAGATCCCCTGGAGGAGGGCTTGGCAACCCACCCGAGCATTCTTGCCTGGAGAATCCCATGGACAGAGGAGCCTGGTAGGCTACAGCCCATAGGATTGCATAGAGTTGGACAGGACCGAAGCAACTTAGCATGCACGGTCAGTGCTCTTATGCCTCCGTTTGTCATGATAGGAGTCTAGGTCAAGAAGTGTACCCATAGCAAAGCCAGACCCCCCCAGGAAAAGCCCACGATGAAATGCAACAGAGCAGCGGAAGCGACCGTAACCAAAAGGGCTGACCTGAGGAAATGTTCATTACTTCAAAGGGAACATTGGAGCCCCTCCCGGATCCCAGGCACTGGGAAAGGGGAGCCTTCAGGGGGAGGTGTGAGTCTGCAGGTGGGTGATTCACACACGATGCTTGTCCTCATCTTCACTACAGTTAATCTGCATGACTCCCTCTTCCTGGATTCCTAGCCTGGAAGAGGAGGAATTTTTACATCGAAGCCATCCTCCGGCTGGACTTTGTCATCTTCTCTATGTTGCTGTTCCAGCCTGGCCAGGACACTCTTTCATCTTTTAGAACTTGCCTCTGATTCAACCATTTAAGAGAGAGAAGTTCTTCTCCCTATTTGAATACCGGAATCAGGATGGCTAGAGCAAATTTTGTGTCTGCCCCATAAAAATACCGAAATTTGTGTCTTCTTCCATTTTTGGTCTGTGCCGAAAATGGTCCTCAGTGGAAATGCAAAGGGAAAGAAGAACTGCCCAATGAGGAGCATCAGCGACTCTGTTCACGCGGACTTGCAGGATTGTTGCTTAGCTGCCTCTCTCTGCCTGTGACTGCTCAGTTCAGTTCAGTCGCTCAGTCATGTCCGACTCTTTGTGACCCCATGGACTGCAGCACACCAGGCCTCCCTGTACATCACCAACTCCCAGAGCTTACTCAGACTCATGTCCATCCCGTCAGTGATACCGTCCAGTCCTTCTCCTCCCACCTTCAATCTTTCCCAGCATTAAGGTCTTTTCCAATGAGTCAGTTCTTCGCATCAGGTGGCCAAAGTATGGGAGTTTCAGCTTTAGCATCAGTCCTTCCAATGAGTATTCAGGACTGAATTCCTTTTGGATGGATTGGTTGGATCTCCTGGCAGTCCAAGGGACTCGAAAGAGTCTCCTCCAACACCACAGTTCAAAAGCATCAATTCTTCAGTGCTCAGCTCTCTTTATAGTCCAACTCTCACATCCATACATGACTCCTGGAAAACTGCTGGTTACTTTAATATTACTCTGTATGTTTGTATTGCATATTCCAGGTAGGGCTAGTGGTAAAGAACCCGCCTGCCTATAAACAGAAGACATAAGAGACATGGGTTTGTTCCCTGGGTTGGGAAGATCCCCTGGAGAAAGCAATGGCAACCCATTCCAGTATTCCCTGCCTGGAGAATCCCATGGACAAAGGAGCCTGGGGGGCTACAGTCCATAGGGTCGCAAAGAGTCAGGCACGACTGAAGCGACTTGGCATGCACATGTTTGTAACAACTTTGGCAAGGGGTCAGGAATATATATTCTTTGTACTTTTAGACAAATCACCCTCTTTAATCTTTAACAACCTGGTGAAGATACCTTTACCTTAGTTGTACAAAGGTGGAAATTGGGGCTTGTGGAGATAAAGTGACTTAAGCTGGGGAGCTGAAACCTACAGCATGTTTTTCTGATCCCAGGGCCTGTGAGCTCCTCTTATACCATAGTTCACAACGGGCCACGTCTCACGAAACTGGAGCCAGAGACAGAGGAGGCAAGTGCTGGTGTGGTTTACACCAGTGTCAAAACGTTAAACAGTGGTGTATAAGGCTTTTCTATGTGGACAAACAGACTTAAATAGGATGTTCTTTCTAAGCAGACTTTATAGCTAAATATTAATGGGGATAGGGGGCTTCCCTGGTGATCCAGTGGTTAAAACTTTGCCTTCCTGTGAAGAGGGTACAGGTTTGATCCTCGATTGGGGAGCTAAGACCTCACATGCCTCAAGGCCCAAAGTCCAAAACATAAAACAGTAGCAGTATTGTAGCAAATTCAATAAAGATTTTTTAAAGGTCCATATTAAAAAAAATCTAAAATCCTTATATATATATAGTGTGAGTGTAAAAGTCACTCAGTTGTGTCCGACTCTTCGAGATCCCATGAACTATACAGTCCATGGAATTCTCCAGGCCAGAATACTGGAGCCGATAGCTGTTCCCTTCTCCAGGGGATCTTCCCAACCTAGGGATCGAAGCCAGATCTCCCACATTGCAGGCAGATTCTTTACCAGCTGAGCCACCAGGGAAGCCCAAGAATACTGGAGTGAATAGCTATTCCCTTCTCCAGCGGATCTTCCCAACCCAGGAATCGAACCAGGGTCTCCTGCATTGCAGGTGGATTCTTTACCAACTGAGCTATCAGGGCAGTATATATATATTTAAATTATGTATAAATAAGACTGATTCTTGAGAAGTCCCTTCTGGGCACGGCCGTGAACTTCCTGTCTACGTCATCTGGCAGCTGCGTTCCTGCTCTCTGGTGTCTCCACCAGAGCTGCCTTCCTCACTCATAGAGCAGAGCTGGGGGCCTCAAAAGACCCTAATAGTGATGTCCTGTAAGACGGAAGAAAGAGGAAGCTACACCAACTCCATCCCAGAGGATTCCAGCCCCGCTCACGGTGGCAAGACTTTCCTACAGTGTTCCAGGTCCTGCTCCTCTTCGGAAAGTCCAGGCCCATCAGAGACCAGCTTCCTCTGCAGGGAAAAACTGGGAGACTTCCTGAGCTAGGAGGGTCTTCTGAAGTGCTGGCCTTACTCTAGGCTATCTCTGTGAACCAGGGGCTTTCAGTGACATGTCTTCTGATTACTAACAGCCAAGTGTTTGGAAAACGTTTGGAAGGATGAGCACTCATTTCTGGGACTGGAGGGCAGCGGATGCACTGCAAAAGGTATTCAAGTGGGAGAAGACAAACCAAGGAAGAAGTCAGAGGTGGGAGTGAGCAAGGACTGGGGAGGCTAGTGCCAGAGACGGAGAGGAAGAGCAGTGTGTGTGTGTGTGTGTGTGTCTGTCTGTCTGTCTGTCTCTGTGTTTGCATGTTTCTGTGCGTGTATATCTGTATCTGTGTGTCTGTGTGTGTGTTTGTGTGTCTCTGTGTGTCTGAGTTTCTATGTGTCTCTATTTGTTTCTATTATCTTGGTCTGTGTGTGTCTCTGTGTGTCTGAGTCTGCGTGTGCGTGTGTGTGTGTCTGTGTGTGCGTCTCTGTGTGTGCATGCAGGGGAACAGGGTGAGAAGGGCTTACAAAGCAAGGAACAAGACTGAGAAATGCTCTGAGCTGAGGGGGACCTTTCATATATTTCCAAAATACTTGAAAACGCCAACCTGAGTGTTACCCACCCCCAACACCCCACCCCAGTCAGCACTCCCCTGGGGAAAGCTGCAGGGGGTCCCAGAGAGAGTTCTGCTCTGCCGCCTTCAGACAGAGCTCCTCTAGTCCCTGCCAGTTCCCCCAGAGGCCCAGTTTCTTCATCTGAGAGACAGGAGCAACAACACTTCAAAGGATTGTTGTGCAAAGTGAATGGCATACTGCGGGAAAGCACGGGCACGCGGGAGGCAGTCAGCCCCTGACCATGAATCGCCTCGTGAAGCCAGGGGGATCTTCCAGTTGACTCGGCTGAATTTTGCGTCTTAACGGGGCTAGCATAAACAGAGGTGGTTGGGCAGGGCCACGTCATTCTTCTCAGATATTTTCTCACTAAGATGTCGTGAGGATTAAATGAAGCAACACATAAAGGACCTAGAATGGCACCTGTCACTGACAGTGCTCAATAGCTGTGAACTCAATTAGCTCAATTAGACAAACGAAAGAGAGGTCTAGAAGCCTTGGTTGTGAACAGTTATATCAGTGCCATCCACAAACTTATTTATTCGATTCCATTCTCCTCTCACTCCTAAACATTACCAGTATCTTGGTGTAGATTTTCTGCAGAATACCTTGGTTTTTTTAAACCACAAAATGCTTATGTTAAGAGAAAAAAGATCGTTGTTCTGGAAAGCCCAAGATCTATGTACATACATTTATTTAGCCGATATTATTGAGCACCTTGGAGGTACCAGGCACTATTCCAGGGACCAGGGGCCAAGGATGCAGGGAGCAAGAAATCCAAGTCTTCCCTCACATGTGTATGTTATAGGTATGATAGGTATAAGCTTACTGTTTAGTTGAATCTGACTCTTTTGCCACCCCAGGGGCAATAGCCGGCCAGTTGCCTCTGTCCATGGAATTTTCCAGGCAAGAATACTGGAGTGGGTTATTTCTTTCTCCAAGGGATCTTCCCAACCTAGAGATCAAACCCTTGCCCTCTGCATTGGCAGGCAGATTCTTTACCACTGAGCCACCAGGAAGCCCAGGTGTACACTAGCAATAAACATATAAATATATACTAGGCTAAGAAGAAAAATAAAGCAACAAAGGAGAGTGAAGATGGTGTACTATGTTAAATCAAGTAGTCACAGAAGGCCCTTAAAATAATACATTCTAATATTAGCTTTATTTCCAGAATTTAGACCTATTAGCGCCAAAGAGTACAATAGTTGAAAAAAAATGTTTTACTAAGTAAAGAATGGCACATAAAATGAGACATAAAGAAAGATAAGGAAGAAAAGAGTTAAAAAGAATATACCCTAGAAAACTATATAATATACACATATCATTTGACTCCACCAAAGAATATATTAAAAACCTGTTATCTTTCTGCATCCATTGAATGCATCTGGGTTTCCTTGAAACAAGAATAATATGCTAAAAAATATTTAAAGATGGAAACAAAATGAATATGTGTCCTTTTCCAATCCTTTCCTGGAAAATTAGACTGTTCAATGCATACTTGCTACCTTAAACTATCCTAAACAAATAAAAAAGAACCATGTTATAATGAAAAATACATGAAATTTTTCTCAGTGAGAAATCCATGTTCATGTTGGTTGTCCATGGAGGAATGGCAACGTCTCTTGCCTTCAGTGTTGAAGCAACAACTCTTTTGCAAAAGCTATCTGTATCGCTGGTTCACTCTTGCTATATTTTTCTTCCCAAATTTCTGTCTCACTCTCTTTATCTGCTGAGTCTGCTGCACAGCAGTCATTGGCCGTTGTTCTCTGAGGTATGTGAGCTTCTCACAAGATTAATGGCCTCCAGCACAATTATCTTCCCATTACTACCCACACGACCTGCCCATGCTGAATCACCACGAGGTTAGTTACCTAGTGGAACCATCGTCACATGCCATGTGCTTCAGTGAACTGTTTAGGTATTCAGAAAAAAAAAATAGATCAGGGCTTTAAATTTCCATCATTTGGAATTTTCCTGTTTAGACAACTATCATATAGACATCAGGCTATAGAATGATTTCTGTGGTGTTTCATGATGGACAAAGACCTCTCCTATGCTTTAACTCATTCACTCTTAACAACACCCTTGTGAAAAGATGGGGGCTGGAATTGCTGGCTGATTACTAGAACCTTTTCCGTTGTCCCTGGACACGCCACTAGACTCCATTTCCCGGTGTCCTCTGAACTTGGGTGTGGTCATGGACTCTGTAGAAATCTCCTGCAGGAGTTTTGCCGTACTCTTTCTTGTCCACAGCAAACTTATGGAGATAGAGGAGACACAGGATGGAGCATGGATCTCTAAATTTCCACATAGAGTGGAGTTACCTGAGGAGTAGGAAAGACTCATTTTGAAAAACAAAAACAAAAAAATTTATCGCATTTTATCCTAGATATGTGGGGGTTGTCTGTAGCTAATGTTACTTTAATAATCTACATTTCTCCAGTGTTCATCATTAAGGCAATAGCTTCACTCCAGTTTTCTTGCCTGGAGAATTCCATAGACAGAAGAGCCTCGTGGGCTACACTCCATGGAGTTGCAAAGAGTCGACATGACTGAGCAACTATCACTTTCATTTATTTTATCTCATCTGAGAAAGCTTGGAGCAAGTATTATTTTTATTACCTCCCTGTGTCCATCCCTTGGTGCCTCAGATGGTAAAGAATCTGCCTGCAATACAGGAGACCTGGTTTTGACCCCTGGGTTGGGAAGATCCCCTGGAGAAGGGAATGGCAACCCACTCCAGTATTCTTGCCTGGAGGATCCCCTGGACAGAGGAGCCTGGTGGGCTACAGGCCATGGGGTGACAAAGAGTTGGACACGACTGAGCAGTTTTCACCACCTTTTCAAATTCGACAAACGAAGGCTCAGAGAGACCATGTAATGTAGCCAAAGTCATGAAACTGTTAGCAGAGATGGAATTAGGTATCTGAATTAGGTGTAGTCAGACCCAGACCTTGTGGTCTTTCCACTAAAATGCGATAATTTCACAAGATTTAAGTGATGATGCTGATCTTAACTTTCTAGGTCATTTTCCACGTAGTGTTGAGAGAGATTCTGTATCAGCAGGCTTTGCTGCTGATATTTTTCTGGGTCTGAATTGAAGAATTAAACCTAGTATGCAGTCACTTGCTCACAGCCCATAGGGCTGCATAAATACTGTTATCCTGTTGGTCTTTGGTAAGATGCCATCTGCCTTCTAGCTAGGCAGCCTCCTGAACTTCATTTTTCTAAATGTCAATAAAAATAAGTCAATCGTTTCATTCTCCTCTGCTTTAAAAGCAAATATCTTATTTAAATATTTAAATACAAATACCACATATTTAAAATAAATATTTATATATTATTTCTCTATATATATTTACTTTAATATTCAGTGCTCACTAGGTACAAAGCACCAGGTATGATGCTGTGAGGGATTTTGTTGTTGTTGTTCATCGCTAAGTTGTGTCTGACTCTCTGTAACCCCGTGAACTGCAGAATGCCAGGCTTCCCTGTCCTTCACAACCTCCTGGAGTTTGCTCAAACTCACATCCATTGAGTCGGTGATGCCATCCAACCATCTCATCCTCTGTTGCCCCTTCTCCTCTTGCCCTCAATTGTTCCCAGCATCAGGGTCTTTAAAAATACACAAACAAAACCCACAGCACAGTGGCCAAGAGTGTAGACTCTGTAATTCGTGCATGAATTGAAATTCTGAGCCCACTATTTGCTAATGGTGTGACCTTGGACAAGTTACTTAACTTCTCTGTTCCTATGTTTCCTGACCTGTGGCATGGGGGTCAGGAAATCTTCATAAGCCTACTTATGAAGATGTCATGATAATTAAATGAAGCAATACCTATAAAACACTTAGAATGACATCTGACACCAAGTAAGTGCTCAAAAGCTGTTACCTCTTATACTCGGATAAAGGAGGTGTACCTAAACCCTGTCAATGAACAATTATTATTTCAGTGCCATTCACAGACAGTTCTGAGATTCTGCATCCCTCTTACTATCTAAAGCTACCCATATTTTGGTGCAGTTTCTTTGAAACCATAAAAGTCTCTTCCCATCACATACAAGGTATTTTCCACTCTCAATCTCTTCTAAGAATGTGTTAGTCGCTCAGTCATGTTTGACTCTTTGTGACCCCATGGACTGTAGCCTGCCAGGCTCCTCTGTCCATGGGATTTCCCAGGCAATAATACTGGAGCTGGTTGCCATCTCCTCCAAGGGGTCTTCCCAACCCAGGAATCAAATGCATGTCTCCTGCATACCAGCTGGATTCTTTACTGTGTGCTACCAGGGAAGCGTCAATCTTTTCTATAATCAGGCACTAAAGGAAGGAAAACACACATAACATATTTTTTTTCCTTTCTGTGCCAGGTACTAACTACACTAAGCACTTTACCTCTAGGTTTCTAGTTGTTTTGTTGT
Source organism: Capra hircus (assembly GCF_001704415.2). NCBI lineage: Eukaryota > Metazoa > Chordata > Mammalia > Artiodactyla > Bovidae > Capra > Capra hircus. Next base: position 7,732,796 of record NC_030830.1, on the reverse strand, counting down.
GTTTAAACCTTTCAACAACTTAATTTCTCATTTGCAGATGAAGCCTCCTAGACTTCAGAGAAGATAGTGTGTAAGCCTCAGACCTGGATTCAAAACCCAATCTGCCCTGCTCCAAACAAAGCCAGAGCCATAACCCTCGCTAACCAGCTTGGTGATTCTCGGCTAGTCTAATTAAAGCCCCAGAATTTCACAACCTTCCCAGAATACAGTCAAGGAAGATGATATATCATTACTTCCACCTACCTCTGAGTCTAGGAAATGATGGGCCTGGATATTAACAAGGCAGCTTCTCCCCTACGTGCAGAAGACCCTTGAAAAGGGTATTTTAATCATGGGTGTCATATTTGATGATTGTGTCTGTTTGTATTTAGAACACTTGTTATCCTTGATGTTTTCGCCCTGAGGACATTCAGCTGAACAAAACTGCATACATCTTTGTGGATTGCCCTTTCTGCATCCATAAGTTATCTGCCCTTTTAAAATAATTTGCAGTAGAACACCAAGTGTTTCTTCTAATGGGAATAGACAGCTAGAGGGTTTTTTTGATGCAAATGACTTCTCCCCACTTTCTCCCCAGCCCAGAGCTAAATCTGCAGCAGCCACGGAGGGGTTCTGTGTTTCTAGAAGCAATTTAAGCACAGCGGTTGGGAGCTGCAATGTGACTACAAGCCCCTTACTTGATGTTAGGGGAGGCTAAATGAGACAGGGGGAAAGATTCTGTGTGATGAGCAGGGATGTATTAAGGGCACTTATAATATTCACCTCTTTTGCTTTCGAGAAACCAGCTTCCTCTCAGGTAGTTTTGCGTTTGTGTGTAAAGATTAAACTGTTAAATAAAATCATAAGCGTAACCTATTGTTATTCATTTTCTCCTGGATGTAGTATGTTGGGCCTCTTTTTAACTTTGATAGCATTCTGAATTCTATCCATGGTAAAAATCAAGAATTCCATTTTAACTTATGCTTTATTCTAGCACTTAAACATATGATGAGTTTCTGTGTTTTTATTTCACTACTTTTGGTTGTTAGTTACTAAGTCATGCCCGACTCTTTTGTGACCCCATGGACTGTATGTAGCCCACCAGGCTCCTCTGCTCACAGGATTTCCCAGGCAAGAATACTGGAGTAGGTTGCCATTTCCTTCTCCACGGAATCTTCCTGAGCCAGGGATCAAACCCTCATCTCTTGTATTGCAGGCAGATTCTTTATCATCCAAGCCATCAAGGAAACCCTAATTTTACCTGAAAAAAAAAAAAAAGTCAAATCTCAATTCAATTCAATAAAACAGTGAAATATTTTAGTAGAAAAAGGGGAACAAGCACAGTATCCAGAAAGAAAACTTGAGTATTGCTGCCTCTTGACTAAAAAGAAGTATATTTCTTACTACAGTTCTTTTTTTATTTTAACAGGAAACTGACTTTGGAAGAAAAATATATAGCAAAAAAGACTATCGTAAGACTAATGAGATGTTTGAGAAATGAGCTCCGCAGGCAAAAGGCAGTCCACAGAAAGAATTATGCATGGCCTTAATTGTTGTTAGGATTATAATTAATAATTATAGTTAGTTCTTGAGCTGTAATTACTTCGATGTCACTTCCAGCAAACCTCTGGCCAGAGGATCCAAGTACAGTGGGCTCCCGGCCCATGAGCAATTGGACAGCACAGCTTCTCCGTGGTGGGAACGGAGACAGGTTACCCTGGGAACCCTGACTGGAGGGGGATGTTATATGATCCGCACATCACAGAGGCGACCAGAGCAGCTTTCTCACGCATGCCACTTCCCATCCTCCCTGCAGCTCACACTGTCCTCGGGCCCACCCTGGGCTGTGCAGATCCTCACAAGCTCCGCGATCTGGTCTCACGAGACACGGGGGGCTGCCTCCTCGGCAGCTGCTGCGCTTTCAGCCCCACCCCACCTCAGGCATTCTGGGAGCCTTCGAGGAATTTTCCAGAGATTCTTGATTCCATGCCCCTGTCTCCTAAACTACCCCCACTCTGATCTCAGAGTGCAATCTGCTGAGTACTCACATCGTGATCACAAGGGTGAACGTCTCAAACCCTCCCCTGGACTGATGGCACTGTAGTCTTCAGCGGTCCTGGGAAAATGCATTTAAATGGCGACCTTCTTGCCTCTCCCCACATCCCCCCCCCCTCACCCCGCCATTCTAAGGCCGCTGGAATCTGAGAACCACCAGACTAATCAAAGGGCTTCCCAGGTGACACAGTGGTAAAGAATCTGCCTGCCAATGCAGGAGATGCAAGAGACACAGGTTTGATCCCTGGGTTGCGAAGATCCCCTGGAGTGGGAAATGGCAACCCACTCCAGTATTCTTGCCTGGGAAATCCCATGAACAGAGGAGCTTGGTGGGCTACAGTCCATGGGGTCGCAAAGAGTCAAACTCGACTGAGCATATGTACACACAGACTAATCAAAGGACTCATTTACCTATCTCTCCCTCGCTTGCTTTTTCTTTCCAGGATCTCTTTTTTGATTACTCACAAGCATTCCCGAAAACCCAAGAGGAAGCCTCTAATACTCTTCGATCCTCGCCTACAAGCCTGCTTTCTGATCAGCATCACTCCCTCCCAGAATGCTTTCCCATGAGCAGGACTGAGGGCATTTTAAGTTCCTCCCTTTCTCTCTCACTTTAAAAGCAAATGCTTGCATCCTTCAGACAATCACTCTTCTGTCTCAAGGGCGTCTCTCCCAGACCCTCCAGCAGGATGCCAATCAGAATAGAAATCCAGGCTTCCCCTCTGCTTCCAGGAGGTTGGGACCCTGGGATCAGCCAGCACAGCCTCCTCCCAGCAGGCGATGCCCACCACGCCTTCCCACTTCGCCCCGCTGTCCCCACACCATGCTTCAGGCAGCCAGCCTCAGCTCTCCCTCTCTCCTGCTCGAGGGTACTCGTATCCCCCAAAGGAGGAATGGGATTCATGTTAGGACCAGCATATGAACACACCAAAACGGGTGCCAATCTGATATCAACCCTGCGTGTGGTCCTTTCTGCGCTCACACTCAGATTGCAGACAGCCTAAGAAAGTTCTGGTGCTGGCAGAGGGCGTCAGGCTCTCTTGGACACTCGGAGACTCAATGCGGATGGACAGATGCTTTCTCTGCGCTGAGTCCCCAGGGGACTTCTATCCATAGGTCACGAGGAGGGAAGAGTGGGCAGGCTGGCTGAATCATCTCAACCCCCTCCAAAGTCCCTTGGGTGAAAGGGCCATCAACTTATTTATTTATTTATTTATTTTAAGAAAGCTTTCAGCCTGCACATGAGTTATGAAAATCAAGATCAGAATCATTCCCCCTTTTCTCTTTGTTCCCAGGGCTAAGGCTCACTGGCTCTACGAAACGAAGTTGGAAGAACTGTCTGCATCTTGGCACATAAGGAAGCCCTCCATGCATCCCATTGTGTTTCTGGAATTTCCATATCCGCTACCCCAGAGAGATATTTTTTTCCCTTTATGGAATAGAATCTTTAGTGTTTTTCCAGACTAGTCCCACGAGATATAAAATAAAAGAAGACTGACGAGAAAGATTGAGGGTCTGAAATTTGACCTTCTGTTTGGGACAAGATGAATAATGGAGGAGAGATTTTATGGTCCTGTTTCTGACCCAAATAGCAAACGAAGATCCTTCTTTCTTCCTCCCACTGCTTAAGCAAAAAACAGCTGTGCGCAGCATCTGCAAGAGTGGTTCCGACCTTGTTTTATCCTATTTGATTCCCACTGGCTTTTATGTTTTCCATAAATGATTGAAGAAAAGTTCTCAGTTGGAAATAGCAGTAAAATCTTCCATAAATCCTTGGTTAGCACCAGCTCCAGACAGCTTATTGGATCCTCCACCCAGTCCCTAGGTGAAGGCTGGCTGGTGAGCCGAGGGGAAAAGAGGACCTGGGTCTCATCAAGAAGAAAGTTGAAGGCCAGCACCTTCTCCTCAAGTCTCCTCGGCCCATTACAGAACGTGCAGCTTCTCTTCTCAAGCACAGTCCTGATTACAGCCCCTTTAAATTCCTCTATGTCTCTGAGCCTCCATTTCTCTATTTATTAAATGAGGAGTCATCATATCAACCCACTGCAGTGTTCTTGCCTGGAGAATTTTGTGGACAGAGGAATTTGGCCACCCCATGGGGTCACAAAGAGTTGGACATGACTGAGCGACTAACATATTATATCTACCTCATTAGGACAATGCCTAGGACATAGTACAGATTCATTTTTATGATTGTGAATCCTTTAGTTAATGCATAATAAAAATAATGAACATTTATTGACAGACTGTGATAGGCATTTTATTCACTTGGTGTTGTTTCGTCCTCAGAATAACTGCTAGAGGGGAGTTCTTATCTTTTCATTGTTTGGAAGAAAAAAAAATTGAAGTTTTGCAAATTTAAGTAGTGGACCCAGGGACTGTCCACTTTTAAACAGGGAAATGGGGGCTGTGCTCACCAGAACTGTGTTCTTTCTGGCAAACAACAGCATCCAGCATTGGGAACCTACTATGCTTTCTGGTCACTGGGGATTTAGGCAAGATCAGATGAGAAGGCCTTGATCCCTGAAGACTGGTTGTGCTGCTTGCCATAACTCCCAAATCTTTCATTGGCTGGTGACCGTGTAGCTGGAGGGATGAAATGAGAGGACCGTGCTCAGTTGCCCATCACCCACCTTGAAGACATTTGGCTGGTCCTCAGCTTGTGCAGACTCAGCCTGTCTCTAAGTCTCTTGGTCCCAGCTCAAATCCTCTCCCTGCTCTGGGCATCACGACCCTCTCAGCTTCATCTCCACCCATTGGTAACACAAGAGCTCTTTCCAGACTGATCATCTATCAAATTGGTTCAGAAAATTCATGTTTTCCTTGGATGTGAACCTTCTCCAAATGTCTGACCTGAGGATGACTGCTCCCAGGAGCCCCATGTCTGAAAATTGGAGAGAAGGGAAGCCAACAGTCAACAAACTGTGAGGAAACCACCCCAAAGTTGACTCAGACACTATCCAGCCACCAGCTCATACTGTTCACAGCAACCAAATCTACTGTTCAAAGAAGGAGCAGGATTTCAGCTCTTCTACTGTACCTCCTGATCATGTCTCCAGGGTCAGATTGAGCAATAATTTTACTCCAGATAATGACTACATCAGGGCTTCCCAGATTGCTCAGTGGTTTAAATAAAAAATCCACCTGCCAATGCAGGAGACGCAGGTGATGCAGATTCGATCCCTGGATCAGGAAGAGTCCCTGGAGGAAGGCATAGCAACCCATTCCAGTATTCCTGCCCAGGAAATTCTATGGACAGAGGAGCCTGGCAGGCTACTGTCCATGGGACTGCAAGGAGTCAGACGACGTGACTGAGTGACTGAGTAAGATGCATGTAAAAACTACATCAGGGGATTTTGCAAATTTATAATTTCCAAAGGGCACATCAGCCAATATTCTAATTTCTTAACTCCATTTCTTTCATTAAGGAGCTATTTTTGTTCCCGAGTGGGTCATTAGGTTTTTCCCCATTTTGATCAATTAAACTTATATCATCAATGCTACTGAAGGTTGAACTGAGAAAATTTCAAGTTCCTATTTACCCCTTTTCACCAGAAGAAATGCTATCAACTCCAATAGTGTTTAAAGAACTTTTAAATTTTGTTTAAAATTTAAACAAATGATATTTTCCAAAACTGTAATAAATTGAGTGTTTTGCAGTTTGCATAGGGTAGTCTTAACCTCACCACAATTTCGGGGTCCAAATTTTATCCAGTCAAGGCTCTTTTAATACTCCAATGTCACAGTCCTAACTGAATCAAACCGTAGTTTATCTATCCCAAGTATATTGCCTGCTATGTTTCCTTTTTGGCCAAGGAAAGAAGTTTACCTTCCATTCCTGAGCAAAAGAGACCACAAATTCAGGGATTTATAAGCTGAATAAAAGCTTCTGAAAATAATGGAATTAATTTATTTTACGACCTCTTCCCCTGAGCCCAAGATTTCTGAGGGGTGTGTAAAGGGAAGGATATTGAAGGTAAGAGAGTTTGGGCTTCCCTGGTGGCTCAATGGTAAAGAATCCACCTGCCAGTGAAGGAGACACGGGATCCATCCCTGAGTCAGGAAGATCCGCTGGAGGAGGAAATGGCAACCAGCTCCAGTATTCTTGCCTGGGAAATCCCTTGGACAGAGGCGCCTGGCAGGCTACAGTCCCTGAGGTCACAAAAGCTCAGATAACGACTTAGTGACTAAACAACAAAATAGTTTTCCACTTGATTGATTAGGCACTGAACATTTCTAAATTAATGCTTTTTTTTTTTTTTTAAGAAAAAGAAATGGGGAATGAGATTGGAGGGAGGTCCATTGTGAAATGATCTTTTATTTTTTTTATTTTTTATTTTTTGGCCATATCACCAAATACAGAGGGCATCTCAACTCCCCGACCAGGGCTGGAACCCATGCCCCGCTGTAGTGGAAGCACAGAGTCTTAACTGCTGGACCAGTGGGAATTTCCCTGAAATGGTCCTTATACCAGGATTTCAACATCTTTTCCAAATGTTTCATGGTGAATAAATAGTGCATCCCCTAACCTGCCATGAAGCTGAGCAACACTGAGGGACCCTGGAAGACAAAAATAAAATGTACAAACTCTGCCTTCCTTTCCTGTTCTACTTTTTCCATTGATTTCCCTGGAAATGTTAACAGATCATGAAATTTGCCAACATCTACTTTACTACAGATTGCGTCTCATTCTTTTCAGTCTAATGAAATGGGGCCCATGGGGAGAGACAGGTAAGAAAGTAACCTGGGAGGCAGAGAAAGAAAAGAGCGATGTCCACAAACATGGCTCTAATCAGCTCAGGTTGTGGAAGCCAACGAAAACGTTGTGGGGCCCAGATATAAATATTTTGTACCTTTCTGCCAGGCACTATAGTTTATTACAGGAACCACGTTTTAGAAATTCACAGGCAAGTGTTACAAATTTGAGAACATAAGTTGGACCCCTTCCCATTCCAATAAGCAGTCGCAGGTGTGGTTTTCATGAAATTGTGTATTTAGGGAGGGAGGGGAGAGAATTACATGTTCTAAGCAAACTGTATTTGCATACACATTATGCATGTACCCAACACACACTTGTGCAAAGACGATTAAATATGTTCTGTGTTGGCAGCCTCTTACTGTGTTTCCTTAAAGCAGGAATAGCAAATGGGTTTGTCTCGCATGCCAAATCCAATCAAAATGCAGTGACTGTTTGAAGGGCTATGTCGAGAAGGAGTCGGAGGTTATGCCTATGTTGTTATACCTACGTTCAGTCAACAATTTTTGTCTAATACGTCCCATGCTCAAGCCTACGTTTTATTGTTTGGGTGGGGGGGAGAGGGGGATGGGGAGACACTCCCACAGATTTCAATATACCTGGTACCTCCTGGTGTGGTACTACCCAGCTGCCCGGAGTGCAAGGCCAGGATCTGGGGTAGGTTTAGAAAGAGCGTGGTGACCGGTTGGCAATGTCCACAGAGGGACTGCACCGGCGTGGGAGGGCAGCAGTGGGGAGGGGATGGGCTAGGCTGCAGAGTTCATATCATGGATTTGTCATCCCTGGTGAAGAGCCATCAGAAATACACTCACCCTTCCTTGCTACCAACTGGCATGCGTTGTGCATATGGCCAACCCAGTGTTGAGTTACGGAAGTGTTTACAGCTGGGACAGGGCAATGCAAAACGTAACAATAAAGCAAAAGAGCTGCCTGCCTTTAATGCTCTGGGAAGACAGGGTCATTTTGGTGCTCCCAAATGTCTTGTTTCACTTTTATTAAAGACCAGGACGTATTGAAATTCCTTGACCTCTGAATTTCAGTTTTTTCTTTCCTCTTCCAAAGACCTATTCACTTAGATGTCCTCTGACTGTTATGACAGGAGTATCCCTTGATGCCCACGGAATACCAGAGTGGAAGGGACCTCCAGCCGTCTTTGTGGGCCACTCTGCCACCTTTGGCAGAGTCTCATCCCAGAGAGAAGGAGGGTCTGTTTCTCCCCTGACAGAATTCCAGCTGAAGGGCCTGTGATCTCCAGGCCTTTCTCTTCTCCACAGTATTTTAGGGAAGTTCCTCTAGAGGTCAAAGCTGGGCCATGTATGAGAGAGGGTTAAGACCATGTATACTAGAATGCTTCATCCTTCTCCCTAACCTTCTAGAGTTTAGTATACGTAATGTTTGCTTTAAGGAAAAGAAGATATGAATTAAACTTGATGGCCTCATAGCCCAAGTCCATTAATTGCTTCAGATACTATAATTTCCTCTGCTTTTTTTCTAGGCCAGTGTTAAAGTTCTAGATATGAAAAGACCTAACAAATTATTAGAAATTCTCTTATTTCGTCTTTTTTATATATAATTGGGTCATTCAAGTTGATGATTGATGCTAATTAGTCATGCAATAACCATTTAGCTATAAGGGCTATTAGAAACTCTTTTTTATTCATTCATTCAAGATGCATTTTAAAAATATGTATTTAATGCTTGCTTTCATCCTAGGCTATTCTTTTAAATTAACCGATTAAGTTTTTTGGTTGTGCTGGTCTCCGTTGCTGCGCGTGGGCTTTCTCTCGTTGTGGTGAGCAGGGCTCCTCTTCGGAGTGTTGCGTAGGCTCCTCATTGCAGTGGCTTCTCTTGTTGAGGACAGAACCCAGGGAGCAGGTTCAATAGCTGTGGTTCATGGGTTTAGTTGCATGTGGAACCTTCCCAGACCAGGAATCGAACTTAGGTCCCCTACATTGGCAGGAGGATTCTTATCCACTCTACCACCAGGGAAGTCCTAACATGCATTTTTGAGGCCAAAACAGACAGACTCAGCCACCAGCCTCAGGAAGCTTAGCACTCCCAGATTTTCCAGGGTGATCCCAGGGCCTTGAGGCAATTGCCAGGATGGGAGAGGTCTAGGTGGCAGAGCAGGCAAGAGGGAGGCCCTACACCTCGATTTAGGTGTCAGGAAGGGCTTCCTAGAGAGTGCATCATGACACTGAGACTGGAAGAATCATTTCTGGTCTTTGGGAGCTGGGTTAGGATGAAAGGAAAACATGCTAAACACCTTAAAAAATAGACACGCCAAATGTGCTTTTCCTTTGAACCAGCAGCTCCATTTCTAGAACATTTCCTAAAGAACTAATCAGACAAGTGCAGATATGCAGATAAAGGATGTCCATCACAGACCATTTATGATAGGAGGGAGAGAGAGAAGAAAATGAAAAAGCAACACAGATAATCCATAAGAGATTGGCTGATTATACTGAAATACATTCAGGTCGCTAGGTATAAATGGAACCATTAAAAGTCATCTTGTAGAACAATGTTTCTTGACAAGCCAAAATGTTCACAACAGGTTCTGAGAAAGTGAAGTGAAAGTCACTCAGTTGTGTAGATCTTCCTGGTGGCTCAGACGGTAAAGCATCTACTCGCAATGCGGGAGACCTGGGTTCAATTCCTGGATCGGGAAGATCTCCTGGAGAAGGAAATGGCAATCCACTCCAGCACTCTTGCCTGGAAAATCCCATGGACGGAGGAGCCTGATAGGCTACAGTCCATGGGGTTGTAAAGAGTCGGACACCACAGAGTGACTTCACTTTCACTTTTTCTTTCCTTTGCAACCCCACGGACTATATCATCCACGGAATTCTCCAGGCCAGAACACTGGAGTGGGCTGCTGTTTCTTTTCCCAGGGGATCTTCCCAACCCAGGTCTCCCACATTGCAGGCATATTCTTTACCAGCTGAGCTACTGGTGGCTCAAAAGATGGTCCCTGGGACTTCCCTGGGGGTCCAGTGGTTGAGAATCCACCTGCCAATGCAGGGAACACAGGTTTGATCCTTGCTCTGGGAAGATTCCACATGCTGTGGGGACCCCAACTATATGCCTATGCACCCCAACTACTGAACCCTTCTCTAGAGCCTGTGAGCTGCAATTATTGAAGCCCATGTGCCTAGAATGTGTGCTCTGCAACAAGAGAAGCCACCTCATTGAGAAGCCTGCACACTGCAGTGAGTAGGCCCCCATAGAGAAAGCCCTCACAGAGCATCAAAGACCCAGTGCAGCCAAAAATAAATAAATAATTATTTTTAAAAAATAAAATTCATTAAAAAAATAAACACTGGATTTAAAAAGAGAGAGAGATGGTCCCTGGATCAGCAGTATCAGCATTCCCTGTGTGTGCGCTTAGTCACTCAGTCATGTCTGACTCTTCTCAAGCCCATGGACTGTAGCCCTCCAGGCTCCTCTGTCCATGGGGATTCTCCAGGCAAGAATATTGGAGTGGGTTGCCATGCCCTCCTCCAGGGGATCTTCCCAACCTAGGTCTCCCTCATTGCAGGCAGATTCTTTACTGTCTGAGCCACAAAGAAGACTTAAATGTTCAGAATTCACATTAAAGTTTGAGATGCACTGGTCTGGATGACAGACTGCTCTTTGTTGGCAATTAAGTTTCCTCTGGTCCGTGGCGTTGTGTGAAAAACGGGCAATATGTTGAGTTTTTCACAAAGTTAAATATATTTAATTAATAGTAATACTCTTTATTTGAGATTATAATCTTGCTTTTATGGGGTTAAACTGCCTTTGTTTTGCATGATGGTGGTGATTTTTGGGTGGTAGGTTTTGTTTATTGTTTCGCTGCTGTTTTGGTGGCCTTAGTTGGCAAAATAAACAGTTGGTATGGTAATCCTATGTGTTGTTTTTGAAATCTTACTAGGAAATCTGGGAATCATGATGAATGCTAACACACATTGCTTTCAAGTGAAATATTATGTGTGGGTGTGTGGTCTGGGTGTGTGTGAATTATATGTAAACACTGGGTCCCTCTGGGAGGTAGAACTGTGGACATTTTCAATGCTTTTTTTCTTTTTTTCTGAGTTGTCCAAGTTTTCCGCATTTAACACTTGAAACAAAATGGATTGAAGTAGAAACTAGAGGAGCCTACAGAAAGCAGCATTTGGTCTCAAGTCTCAGGAACCTGTGTCTGTCTGGGGACCCTGATGCAATGATGATGTATCAGTACATAGACTGTGGACCCAGTCGGTCAGGTCGAAGGCCAAGGGCTTAGTGTCCTTGAGCCTCAGGATCCTTATTTATAAGATGGGTTATAATAAATATAGTACCTGATTCTGGGGTGGTTCAGAGACTAAGTACTAAGCAAACGTAGCCATTTTTCAGTACCAGAGCTATTGAAACAGGAGCTTCCCAGGTGGCAGTAGTGGTAAAGAATCTGCCTGCCAATGCAAGAGGTGCCAGAGGCACGAGTTTGATCCCTGGGTCGGGAAGGTTCCCTGAAGAAGGAAATGGCAACCCACTCCAGTATTCTTGCCTGGAGAATCTCACGGACAGAGGAGCCTGGCGGGCTACAGTCCACGGGGGCCACAAAGAGGTGGACACGACTGAACGATGGAGCTCTATTGAAGCAAACTATTACCAGATGGGTGGTTTAAAACGAGAGAAATGTTGCCTTTCACACCTCTGGAGGCCAGAAGTCCCAAATCGCGGCATCAGCAGACTGCTCCCTCTGAAGGCTCTAGAGCAGATGCCATCCTCGCCTCTTACCGCTTCTGGTGGCTCCGCGTGTTCCTCGGCTTGTGTCTGCATTTCTCCGCCCTGTCTCCGTGTTCACAGGGTCTTCTCTCTGCTTCTGTCTCTTATAAAGACACCTGTGTTTGGGTTTAGGGCAGGCCTGGGTAATCTAGGATGATACCATCCTCAGATCCTTGATTTAGTTACATCTGCAAAGCCCCTTAAATAAAGTCACATTTCCAGATAATAAAACTGAGCCACAGAGATATCTCTGCCATGGTGGGCAGGTGGGGTGGGAACCATTCATCTCAAAGCTAAGCTGAAAATATAATCCAACTTTGAATAACAAGTGACACATAACAGTTGAAGTTTCTGTCTCCTATCTAATCTCTGGGAAGCTTGTGTTTCAGAATTTTCTCTAAAGGTTCTTGTTTGGATCGAAGTCCCTTGATTTCTCATTTCCAAACCAGGAATTATTGCTATTACTAAAGATATCCATTTCAAAACCGATTGCTGTTTCGGGGCTCAGCATTTCTGTTCACCATGGTCACCACTGGAAATGGGAAGAGAGGGTGAGGACAGCAGCGTGAAGCCCTAAAGGGAATCCCCTCTAGATTGACGCTTACACAAAAGGGAGCCCACTGAGTCATTTTACTCCACAGAGTTCTGTTATGTTTTGTTTTGTTTTGTTTTGTTTCTTCCAATAGCCTCCTTACATTCATCTAACAAATGACCACTGCCCACAGGACATAGGAAAGACTGCTGACTGGAGGCATAGGACAGTTGTTTTCTCAGGCCAGCCCTACAAGGGCCACAGGAGGGAGTTTTAATAAGAGGCAACCAGGGAATTCCCCGGCGGTCAAGTGGTTAGGATGGACTGAGCCTCCAGCACTGCTCCTCCAGATTAGCTGAGCAGGTTGCTAATCATCACCTCCAAATTCCTGACCTGGACTTCAAAAGGGCTTCCTGGTGGCTCAAACGGCAAAGAATCTGCCTGCAATGCAGGAGACCCAGGTTCAATCCCTAGGTTGGGAAGATATCCTGGAGAAGGGAATGACTATCCACTCCTACATTCTGGCCTGGAGAATTCCATGGAGGAGTGGTGGGCTATATAGTCCATAGGCTTCAAGAAGCTGAGATAACAATATTTCCCTGTAACTGTTGTAGGTGTTCAAATGGATTATGGAATCTAGGAAAATTGTACAGATGAACCTATTTGCAAGGCAGAAAAAGCAGAGACAGGAACACAAACATATGGATACCAAGGAGGGAAGAGGGGTGGGATGAATTGGGAGATTGGAATTGACATATTTACACTACTATGTAGAAAATGTATAAAATAGGTAACTGATGAGAACCTGCTGTGTAGCACAAGGAATATTCAATACTATTCAATACTCTGTGGTGACAAAGAGGAGAAATACATATATATATACCTGATTCACTTCACTGTACCACGAAAACTAATACAAGATTGTCAAACACCTAAATGGCAATTAAAAGAAAAAAAAAATGTAAGGGCTGGTTTGGCCTGTGGTTGAAGTGCAACACATGATTTATTGAATGGGTAAATGAATGAATAAATGTTTGTGACTTTGAGAGAGTAGAGTTGCACTTTAGAATTCAACTGTAAAATTCGTCTGACAAAACACACACATTTTTCTACATGAGTTCTTTCCCCTCCTCCCAAGGGGGTTTTCTCCTAATGGGAAATTAAATAGCTTCGTGGGTACATCATTTCCGCTACTTGCCAGGGTGGAATGCATTTATAGAATCAGGACTAATGAGACAAACTTACAATATAGCTTCTCATGCGTACATGGGAGGCACCTAATCACCCACTGGCTGCCTCCCCTACCTGAGGGTCCTTCTCCTTTCAGGGAAGCCCCCTTCCTCACCACTTGGCACCCCATTTACTTGAAATACCATACAGGGGAGCCATAAGACAGAATCCTTTCCTAAGCCAACTCAGGCGACTTCCACTCTCAGAATTGCAAATCCAGGTTATAAGTCCCCTTTTCACAGCGTGATGCAGGCTTTCCTTTGCTCAGATCTGGGAATACGTTTGTGGCTCCTGCTGGCTGGTGTGGAGACCATTCAAGAGAAGCAACTTACTCATCACTCACATCCAGTGTCTCTTCAGACCCAGCTCCCCGACAGTTAGCCCATAAAATGGCCCTCTCCCCACGCACACATAGAGAAAGAAAGCTGTCATTTGGATATCTCAGACTAAGAATAACGATAGGTTCTTGAAAAATTCAGACAACTAAACCAAACCTGAAGTTGCCATTTGGCTTGGCAAGAAAATTGCTTGAGTTCTTCCTTCGGTCTGCAGTCAAACCGTCAAGATTCAAATGTCATCTCTGCTACGAGTTCTTTCACTGGTGGGCCCTGGAGTTAAAATTCATTCAGTCGTGAAGCCGTTCCCAAAGCATCTATGAGTGGGGACTTCCAAATAATTAGAACCAACAGCGATTTGAAAAGCTCCGCAGCTGCCCTGTGGAGTGGTTTATTTGGCTAATGTTGCTACACCCATTCCGGTGGTGGTGTTTTCATCTCAGGCTACGGGCAGGCTTTATAAGAATGTGAAAATCAATACGAAAGGTTTGTCAGGGCGACATGTTTGTTAATGTTTTATTGATTATGCTATTGGTTGTAAATTTTCTAACTTAATAAAGCTCAAGATTTTTGCAGTAAAAGACAGAGGTTATTTAATTAACTGGCAACTTAATGCAAACTACTAACATGATACATTGTGAGTGCTTCAAAGTGACACCCGATTCATCACTCTCCAAGTGGCTATGATATTACACAAGAATATTATGCCCCTTAAAGAATTATGGAGTAGGAAATGGCAACCCACTCCAGTACTCTTGCTTGGAAAATTCCACAGAGGAGCCTACTGGGCTACAGTCCATGGGGTCGCAAAAAGTTGGACATGACCGGGTGACTCACTTTCACATTTTCTTTAAAGAATTAAGGGAGGGGAGTCTGATACAAAAAAGAAAGGCATCGATTATATAACATTCTACAGCAACTATAATTGTTTAAAAAAGAGGAAAAGGAGAGGCATCTACAAATGGCTTTTAATCCTAGAAGAATCTGACAATGCACACTTAATATTAAAAGAAAAGTTGAATAACCACATAGTTGCTTTTTTTTTCTTAATAAAGGGAAATTAGGGGCTCCCTGGTGGCTCAGTGGTAAAGAATTTGCCTGCCAATGAAGAAGACACGGATTCAATCCCTTATCCGGGAAGATCCCACAAAGCCACACTTCAGCAGTATGTGAACCGTGAACTCCCTGATGTTCAAGCTGGTTTTAGAAAAGGCAGAGGAACCAGAGATCTAATTGCCAACATCCGCTGGATCATGGAAAAAGCAAGAGAGTTCCAGAAAAACATCTATTTCTGCTTCACTGACTATGCCAAAGCCTTTGACTGTGTGGATCACAATAAACTGTGGAAAATTCTGAAAGAGATGGGAATACCAGACCACCTGACCTGCCTCTTGAGAAATCTGTATGCAGGTCAGGAAGCAACAGTTAGAACTGGACATGGAACACAGACTGGTTCCAAATAGGAAAGGCTGCATATTGTCACCCTGCTATTTAACTTCTATGCAGAGTACATCATGAGAAACACTGGACTGGAAGAAACACAAGCCGGAATCAAGATTGCCGGGAGAAATATCAATAACCTCAGATATGCAGATGACACCACCCTTATGGCAGAAAGTGAAGAGGAGCTAAAAAGCCTCTTGATGAAAGTGAAAGAGGAGAGTGAAAAAGTTGGCTTAAAGCTCAACATTCAGAAAACGAAGATCATGACATCTGGTCCCATCACTTCATGGGAAATAGATGGGGAAACAGTGGAAACAGTGTCAGACTTTATTTTTTTGGGCTCCAAGATCGCTGCAAATGGTGACTGCAGCCATGAAATTAAAAGACGCCTACTCCTTGGAAGAAAAGTTATGACCAACCTAGATAGCATATTCAAAAGCAGAGACATTACTTTGCCGACTAAGGTCTGTCTAGTCAAGGCTATGGTTTTTCCAGTGGTCATGTATGGATGTGAGAGTTGGACTGTGAAGAAGGCTGAGCACCGAAGAATTGATGCTTTTGAACTGTGGTATAGGAGAAGACTCTTGAGGGTCCCTTGGACTGCAAGGAGATCCAACTAGTCCATTCTGAAGGAGATCAACCCTGGGATTTCTTTGGAAGGAATGATGCTAAAGCTGAAGCTCCAGTACTTTGGACACCTCATGCGAAGAGTTGACTCATTGGAAAAGACTCTGATGCTGGGAGGGATTGGGGGCAGGAAGAGGAGGGGACGACCTCGGATGAGATGGCTGGATGGCATCACATACTAGATGGATGCGAGTCTGAGTGAACTCCGGGAGATGGTGATGGACAGGGAGGCCTGGCGTGCTGCGATTCATGGGGTCGCAGAGTCGGACACGACTGAGCGACTAACCTGAACTGAACTGAAGCCCCTGTGCCCTGTGCTCTAGAGCCTGGGAACTGCAGCTGCTGAAGCCCGGGTGCCTAGAAGCCGTGCTCTGCAACAAGAGAAGCCACTTCAGCGAGCAGCCAGCGCACCGCGACTAGAGAGCAGGCCCCGCTCCCCACAGCTAGAGAAAAGCCTGCACAGCAACGAAGACCCAGCACAGCCAAAAGTAAATAAATAAACACATTTTTTTTTTAAAAGACATTAGGATAAGGCTCCTAAAAAGGTAAGCCAAGCGCCCATAATTCAGGTAGCATTTGTAATAAAATTCATGATAATCCACTTTCTGTCTCCCTAGTGAAAATACTCAACTTAATTCAATGATCCTGTGATATTACAGTTATTTATTAACATGTCTAATGCTAATGAAACCACGTAAATCCAGTCCTTTAATGGTTCATGTTACTCTTTCCCAGACCTGTTTGGTCTATTCTATACACAATGTATATTCACTCTAAAAGGTCCTGTATGGAAAATACTCTATGTTCCTCATTAACATGAGTTCTGATTCTCTCCTGATGTAGGCAGCTGAAGCACAAAGTTGTTAGACTTAAAGCATTTCCCAGTGAACTATTAGTAAAACAAGTCTAAAGTGTTAGTCGCTCAGTCATGTCTGACTTTATGTGGCCCATGGACTGTAGCCTGCCAGACTCCTCTGATCATGGATTCTCCAGGCAAGAATGGTGGAGTGGGTTGCCATGCCCTCCTCCAGTGGATCTTCCCCACCCAGGGATCGAACCCAAGTCTTCTGTACTGGCAGGTGGACTCTCTACTGTCTGAGCCACCAGGGAAGACCCAAACAAGTCTTTCTCTCTTCAAATACAAGTCCTTTAGCATGTTAAATATAGGACATTGAGCTTGACTTTTCTTGCTGTTTTTCCCCCTACTATTAAGCCCTGACACACAGTATTATATCTTTTGTAGCCTTTCTAGAATTACATTGAACTATCTGGAAGGGAGGTGGTTCCTATTTTGCGATGATGCAACTCAGCCCTCTGATGGGCCAAGATGTGACGTTGCCATTAGAGCCACAGAATGCCCTGTGGGGATGCTAAACAGCTATTTCCGCACAAATAACTAAACTGGCATTAATTTTTTAAAAACTTCTTTCCTCCAGAAATTATTTAAAAACTGTCTGTAGTCACAAAAGCCTCTTGAATCACCAGCTCTTCCAAGAAATTATAAAGATTTTCATGGAAACCACTTCAATAAAGCATTTATTTCCTCAGAAGAATGGAAGAAGGGAAAGAATTACCATCCTGAGCACTCACAACCCCAATTACCATCTGTGGGTCTTCTCTCTACCTGCCAGGTTAATCACCAGCTTGTTCCATCACCACGCCACATAAAAAGCTTCCTTCTCTCCTAATTATTCCTCTCTCCCTTTCCCCTAATTTTTTTTTCTGAATTATTTTTAACACATCTTTTCAAACTTTCTAATGGAACTCTTGTGAATGTTTCAAAATTTTCTTCCATTTGAAATCTCACACAAGCTCTTCCAAATTCTCAACAGTAATTCTCAATTAATAAAAATTTCACTGAGGCATGAGTTCCTTTCTTTTCCACTAATTTAAAAGTCTCCCACAGTGGGTTTCTAAAATATTTGGAAAATAATTTTTAAATGAGAACAATTCTTTAAATATGTAGCTATGAAACCAGATTCTCTTCGGACTTGACCTGGTCTGGGTTATGAGTTAATACTTCCTGGAAAAGGCTCTTTTTTTTTTCTCTTTATCCTCTTAAAACTATTTTGTGCCTTTTTAT
Organism: Capra hircus; assembly: GCF_001704415.2. Classification (NCBI taxonomy): domain Eukaryota; kingdom Metazoa; phylum Chordata; class Mammalia; order Artiodactyla; family Bovidae; genus Capra; species Capra hircus. The sequence goes on along the minus strand of NC_030830.1, from coordinate 7,715,007 downwards.
GTAAAGTTTTAGAACATTAAAATTTTAAAACATTATCTTTTTGCGATCCATAGAGGTGAGGTGAAACTATGTAAACTCTGCAAGAACAAAATTGGGAACAGGAGTATGGATATTCTTTCCTTGGGCCAAAGAAGGAGATGTGCTATCCTGGGGATGATGATGAAGTAAAAGTCTTTGTCAGGGTCCTAGTTTTACACTGCTTGATGAGTTCAAGGCACCTGGTAAACATGAATAAATGAATGAGAATGTACATGGAACCAACACTGAAAATGAGTCACAAGCCAAGATTATTGTTCATCTAAATCCATGCATTTGAGGTCATAGAAAAAGCAAAGTGCTGTAGAAAAAGATGCATAGGAAGATTTTAATTTTTAGATTCTAACAAATTCCCCTCCAAGGTGACAATACAACCAGTGCAAGTTGCATGGTGTTTATTCTCATTTCTCTTTAAATTTACCACCAAGTTATGTTCGTGTGATGCTAGTTTTGACCTCAAGTTTCCTGGACAGGAATGACTGGAGCGTATTTCCTATGCTTCCTGTGGTTGTTGTTCAGTCGCTAAGTGGTGTCTGACTCTTTGTGACTCCGTAGACGATAGCTCCCTAGGCTCCTCTGTCCATGGGATTTCCCAGACAAGAATCCTGGAGTGGGTTACCATTTCCTTCTCCACATATGCTTACTAGCTGTGTTTATTTCCTCTTTTGAGAACTGACATGTATTTTACCCACTTTTCTACACTTAAGGAAACTGAGGTTTTGTCGTCAATTTCCAGCCTTGATAGAATTATAACCGCTTTCAGGCTTTGAGAAATATGAAGGGCGAAACTGTGATCACTGAAGGAATGCATCGATGAGGTAAGCTCTACATATCAATGGATTTGTACACATTATCACACTCACATACTCGAGATGCAATCTCTGCCTGTTCCATACATGCAAATACCAGCCGCCAGTCTACACGTTACATCCCATAACAGAGAGGTTTTCATTTTGATGCTGTTAAATTTGTGGACGTTGACCTTTGTAGTTGGGATGTTGACCTGTGCCTTTTTCTGGAGGCTTCCCTTACCCACAAAATAAGAACAAACTCTTTTATATTTCTATTTAATATGAATCATAATTTTTCATAATTTAACCTGCATTTTTCCTTTTCTTGTTTGTTTAGTGAGTTATTTTTGGCGGTACTGCACGGCATAAAGGATCTTAATTCCCCAACCAGGGATCAAACCCATACCCCCTGCATCAGAGTCTTAACCTCTGAACCATCAGGGAAGTCCTCTTCAAATTATAATTTTTAAAAATTATGCCGAATGCATTTTTGTGAATGGTATGAGGTAAGGAGATGACTTCACTTGTCATTAAGTGAAAAGTCAGTGTTCTTGATGCCATTTCTTTAAACATTTAAGGAAAAGCATAACTCTTGGAGGGCACTTGGAGTCACAGAATGTCAGAGCTGAAAGGAACTAAAAGAATATCCTGTTTAACTGCCAATGTTTGGGGGAAGGGGCCTGGGGTCGGGAAAGCCTCAGTGACCCATGCAAGGCCACCCAATTGGAAGCAGCAGACTCTTACCCAGACTAAAACGCAAGGTTGAGGCTGCCCTCCAGGCATGCTTCCCACATTGCCTGCAGGAAACGAAGTGTCCTCATTGCACAGGACACCCTGAGGTATGAAGAAATGGCAAGTTAATCTCAATGTGGAGCTGTTTGGGGCAGAAGAGAAGGGGAAGAAGAAGTCAGGAGACTATGTGGAAATAAGCTTATCCAACAGATGTAAGGATTCAGGGTTTCAGAATTAGTCTATGTGTTTAGACTCTGTGCCATTCACAAATAACAGAAACTCCAGTAAGTACTGGCTTTTTTAAAAAACAAGGCACCACAACTAAGAGACTGCAGGCCACAACTAAGACCTGGCACAGCCAAATAAATAAAATTTTAAAAAAAAATTTTTTTTAAAGGGCAAGGGGAGTTTGTAGTTCTCACACAGGAAGTCTGAAGACAGGCTGTCCAATGCTGGTATAGGAGTTCAATCATGCTCTTTCTAGTGTCTCCTTTGTCATTTCCAGTGTTCAGCCTCACAGTCACAATGTGGCTGCTGAGATGCCAGCCATCACATTTGGGTTTAAGAGAGAAAGAGTAAGGAAATGGTGGTGCCAATTGCATCAGTTTCTCTTGTAAAGCTTTCCTAGAAAGCTCCCAATAGATGGGCTTGTCTACAAACTCAAACTGTTTCATGTTTCATCTCTAGGCAGAAGGGGAGTTAGAAACAGAGTACAGATGTTTCATGTCTGCCGTCACTATGGCAGCAGCAGCAAGTGGAGGCTGGAGCTGGGTGGCCTCTGTGTCTACCACATACTCACAACACATCGACTTGGAATCTAAATAATTCCAGGGCTCATGGTCTCTTCCAGAAGTCACTGTACCACCATTATTCCACGGTCTGAAACCACACTGGAAAAGAGGAGACCCCCGAGACCCCTGCTGTGCCTTCTCACAGGTGAGAGAGAAAAATCCTCCAGTCCTAGATTTTCTATATTTAATCACGCCCAAGGCCCCAGAGCATGCTCTGGCCCTGTAGTGGATGGAAAGGTAATTTAATCCTCTACTATAAAATGGGGCAGCGCTTGCCAGAGAACTTTCTAGAAGCTGCCAAGCCATGAAAGCTGAAGAGCAGGTGCTCCAGACTTCCGGAATACGTGAGAATTAGGGCTCCATCCACATGCCCAGCTCTTTCGCAAAAGCAGATGTTCCTGGGTATGGTTTTGAACTCACAAATTTGGCTGCCTGATCGTCACATGTAGCACCTACAGGCAGAAATAATCCACATCAAGACTAATTATTAATAATAACGAGGAGATATTCAGTGCAGATTTTGTGCTGGGCACTTTGTTTCCCATTTTGTATGCATTAAGTACTTTTTGTCCCCCTTCATAAGCATTCTAGAGGGAAGTACCATTTTAGCCTTCATTTTAAAAATGAGAAAACTGAAGCCTGGAGAGGCAAAGTAACTGGCTTTCATTGCAGAACTATGAAGTGGCAGAAACCATGTATGCATCCAGGTTCTTCAATTTCCAAGCTTTTGTGCTTCATCGCCATGGATACTGCCTCCTTGAGAATGCTTTCTATGTACCATCACCCACTTGGAGCGTAAGATGCTCCAAGAGTCTGAGGGCCAGCACCATCCATCATCCAGCTGCGTACATTTACTAATATAAATTAAAAGTCCTTTTAAAATAAAAGTATAGAATGAGTACTTTGACTTGGCTTTTTATGAAGCTAACATGTGAGCATGTTAAGTCCCTTCAGTCATGTCTGACTCTTTGTGACCCCATGGACTGGAGCCCACCAGGCTCCTCTGTCCATGGGATTCTCCAGGCAAGAATACTGGAGTGGGTTGCCATGCCGTTCCTTTCTCCAGGGAATCTTCCCGACCCAGGGATCGAATCCGCATTTCTTGCATCTCCCACATTGGCAAGCAGATTCTTTACTGTCTGAGCCACCAGGGAAAGCCAGGGAGCAGACAAATTAACAGATTCCTAGGCCATCAAGACTTTCCATGGATTTGAAAAAATCAACTTAAGCCCTCATTTGCGGAAGAGGTAACAGAAGTTCAGAGAAGTGAAGCGCTTTCCACATCCACACAGCTCTTCCGTGGTCTGATGAGGCCTAGAATTCAACTCTTGACTCCCAGCCCAGGACACCCCACAAAAGAGTTGAGCCCTTCCAGCCAGTTTCTTCCACTTCACATTTTCTCCTCCCCCTTTTTGAAAGAAGCATGATTCCAGATGCAGCCTCGAAGCTTCCTGGCTGCTTCTAGGACAGCAGGCTCCTCTTGAAGCCAAGAACCCTTTCCGGCAGGCCCCTCTGCCACGTGCTCTAAATCGTGCACTGGGCAGGCACGATCTTTGAAGACTCTTTCCTTTCATCTCAGCTCAAAATAGCACCTGCCATATCGTTAGCCTCGAAAACTTCAGAGTGAGGGCCCAAAGGAATGGGTAAATTTATCACCTGGTGAAATGACCTACATTCTGCTTAATTGTTTTTGGCCTGACCATTACCCCAGGCATCAGAGTCAAAAGGAAGAAAAGAGATGGTTAGATCTCTGTGTACACAAATTTTACAGCTCTGGTTGATCTCGAAAATTCATAGCAGTCTGGAAGAAATTTCAAGATAAAAGATTCTTAGCATAGACTTAATTGTACAAAAACTCCACTTCTGTTGATGTTTCAGGAAGAAAGAGATTAGCAAAATGATGACTCGTGTATTTCTCAGAGGTAGATCATCCGATTTGGTTCAACTGCTCTTTTATTACAATGTGTTAGGTCAGGTTTTATTTTATTACAAAAAAACAAAGTTGGATGTCATATCTCTTTTTTTTAATATGAGCAAAAGACATCAATTTCTCTCTAATATACAAAATGCTTCATATCATGGGATGTAACTGAAGAAATAGGTTTTTATGAAAACTGAAAGGAAAATATGGTCAAAAGACATTTAAGATGTTTCTAAGGTCACCACCAAATGCATATTATCTTCATATTTTTTAACACTTCAGTTGTAAATTCTCTTGACGAGCTTCAAAACAACATTCACTTCCTTCTGATTTGATCACTTAGTACATTTGGCAGCTGTTGAATTTCATTTCCTAACGTGTTTGTAATGGAGATGTACATGGCATGGCTTGTTTGATAGAATTTGTTGCTTACGCACCAACATTCAAAGTATTATCTGCCTAAATGTGCAAAGAGGGGACTGGGTGAATAATAATTTGCTTGTTTTTTTTTTAATTTTTAAATTAATGGGAGTTTTCTACATCTTATAAAATGTAATCAGTACTGAGAGTTTAGTCAAGGAGTTATTTCTGACTCTTGAGACCCCATGGACTATAGCCCACCAGGCTCCTCTTCCCATGGGATTTTTCAGGCAAGAAGACTGGAGCGGGTTGCCATTTCCTTCTTCAGGGGATCTTCCCAACCCAGGGATCAAACCCGAGTCTCCAGCATTGCAGAAAGTTTCTTGACCAACTGAGCTATTGGGGAAGAAACTGATAGAGTTTACACATTTCAGCAAAAGAACAGTACTTCTTTGAATCTCACCAAACAGTTCCCAGACCTCAAACAGCACCAATTAAAGTAAGATAACGAAAATTCTAGTGCAATGAGTACACTTCAAAAGAAGCTATTTGATAAAGCCATTTCCCAATCCCATTACAGAGGCCATAGAAATAAAACTCTGCTGCCTGCAATTGGCAGACACTGTCCAGGTCCCAGGAAATGAAATTTCATTCCTTTCAGAGTTGTTCTCTGATCAGTCAGTAAGTCATGTCCAACTCTTTGTGACCCCAAGAACTGCAGCACTCCAGGCTGCCCTATTTCAGGGTAAAACTGAACTCCTCATGATTCTCCCAAATTCAACTCTTCTCCCACAACCTCCCATCTCAGCACTCGACACCACCATCCACCCAGCTGTGTGATCCCTACAGCCGATCACCAACCCATCAGTTGTTATCTTCTAAATATCTCTTGAACTCATCCAAGTCACTTCATCTCTGCCCTATGGCCAGAGCCATGATACGACTTCAATGGACTCTGGGCATTTTTACCTTTGTGATCCCCTTCGGCATAAAAATAAAAAATTAAAAATTATGTTTTATGACTTTGTTGGTACCAAGACAAATATAAACCAAGCTGGGTTCATTATTTTATGTTCATCATTATTATATTCATTTTAAAATTCTGATTAGAAGATAAGCCAAACTTAAACATTTTCCCAGGCCAGTAAGACGTGCTCTGGGCCCTGGGCACGGTGCCCGTTGTGTCAGTGGCTGAAATGGACCTGCTCATGGGTCTGACCCCTCACCTGAGCTACTCTGATTGCCCGTTACCTGGTCTCTGCATAGCCACTCCTGGCAATTCATTCTCCTACTGCAATCAGAGTATCTGAATACTCAAATTTGCTTACAATCCTTCAAGACACTGCATTACTTCAAAGACAAAATTGTATTGAGAAAAAATTTGAATGAAAAAAGTCACCATTTTAGCCCTTTAAAAATATACAACTTTGTAGTTTTCAGGACAGAGTTGACACTTGAGCAACGTGGGGGTTAATCCATGTATAGTTTATATGCAGTCCTCCACATCTGAGGATTCAACCAAATGTGGGCTGAGTGGCACTGTAGCATTTACTGTTGAAAAACAGCCACATATAAGTAGAACTGTGCAGTTTAAATCTGCATTGTTCACGGGTCAATTGTAATGAAAATCTTGTGAAAATATCACCACCATCCAATTCCAGAACACTGCCATCTCCCCAGAAAGAAGCTTTGTATCTCTGAGTTTTTCCCTTTCTTCAGCCACCCCCTCCCCAGTCCCCATCCACCACTAAATTTTCTGTCCCTATGGACTTGCCTGTTCTAAACATAAAAGGAGTCATACAATCCCTGACCTTTTGTTCTGCCTTCTTTCACTGAGCATGTTTCCAATGTTGATCCATATTGTCCCATTTATCAGCACTTCATTCCTTTTTATGGCTGATGGCTGAGTAATATTCATTGCACGGTCCGAAACTGTCTGCTCTAGGAAACAGAGGAGAGCACATCTTACGTCACATGGTTGTTTTTGCAAGATGAGTCTTAGAACAGTGTGGGGAACAGGCCCAAACTCAGTGCCTATCCACAGTGTGATCCTTAGGTCTGGGCTGGTCCATGATCCAACGGCCACCCAGTTGCGCTAAGTACGGACAATGACAAGCTCTTAGAAGGTTTATGTGCAATTTGATATCACCGCAGCATCCAAGTGCCTGATTTTGTATTTTACAAAAGCATCCATCTAATATATTGAAAATAAAAAAGCACTAGCCCTTCACCACAAATAGTAAGAGAAACCCTAGCTGAGTTCTTAGCAGGATCAACTGTAGAGGTGGCTCATTCTGTCTACAGAACAGAATGTGAGCCTGAGGGCTGGCCATATCCCATGACTTTCTAGAAACCCTGTAAAAGCTAAGGTAATGATTTCTGATGTGTGGGAATTAAAAGCCCTCATATATGTTACAATAGGAAAAAAAATCTGTGTATGGAATAAAGGACATTACCCTGAAGTGGTGCAGAATGGTGCCATTTCAAAACCAATTTATCTCCCATCTCTGCAGCACACAAATGTAGCTGCTTTGCAAGGAAAACCTCATTCATTGGAATAAAAAGGCAGCTGAGCCAGAGAAGGGAATAATAGGGACAGCCTGTACCGAGTCAGAATACACCTCATTGACACTAAAGCTGATTGATGACCTGGGAGATTTCTGAGTCCAGAGGAGGAGAACAAAATGGAAACAAGATAGACAAATGGTGCTGGTACATATGAGAAGCTGTAGGTATGATACAGATGTGTGTCCTCTGTACAAGAGGAGATTGGGGTCTTTCAAGGCTGACAGTTGTTGTCAATGCAGTTGACATAAATTTTGCTCATGTTAATGGAAATGTACCAGTGTGATTTACCAAAGCCATTTACAGCTGTTGAGTTAGAATGAAATAGAAAGCAACTGGAGGAAGAAGAACCCAAGTGGTTTTGCACTTGTATGTGTGAATGAAGGCATATTTTAAAACTGCTCTCTATGTTGAGCTTTTCCCCTAATGGGGCAATTCTTATTCCTCTTTAAAGTAATTCTTTTAGATCTTACAAAACTACAGTGAAGTTTTGGTTCCAGAGAGCCTTCTCAGGCTCTCTACTTTCTCCATTTTGAGACTGTAGGTCTTGTGTTAACAGGCTTTTATTTCTTACAAATCCATTTTGTAGGAAATTATGTGCTTTCATCCTTCCTCCTGGTGTTAGAATGAAACATTCTCATCTGGGTTGAGATATTCTGGAATGCCAAGACGTTGCTTTCAGCCATAGAACATGCCAAAGGCATGGAAAGTTTCTTCAGAAAATGGGTCAAAAGGAAAGAGTGTCAAAAGCCAATGAGACGAGGGGTCACAGCATCTCTGTGCAAAGCCAAACAAGAGAGTCAGTGGTGGGAGGAAAATGCCCTGGAAATTGGCATCTCTCCTGGCAAGGGGAAGGCAACTAGACAACCTCCCTACTCAAGAACCTCTCCAGGAGCTCAGCTGCACAGGCTGGCTGTTCCTGAAGGCTGTTTGCAGCAACAGGGGCGGTCAGACCAACCACTAGGGCAATGAGAAGGATTCTGAACAAAAAGAGGGAATTTGAGAAAGATGGTAGTTGAGAAGGAAAGCGTTGCAGAGAAGGCTTTCAACTTTGGGCCAGCCAAGCCTGGATGGGAGCAGGGTTGGGAGAATGGATACATGCATATATATGGATGAGTCCCTTCACTGTTCATCAGAAACTAGCACAACGTTGTGAATCAGCTGCACCTCAACACAAAATGTTTTTGGTGTTAAAAAATAAAATTAAAATTAAATAAAAAAATAAAGTTCTTACTGAAAAAAAAAAATAAAGTATTGGGTTGGCCAAATGCTTCATTCGTTTTTTTCTGTTAAGATGGCTCTAGAAGTACTGAGTTGTCTTTAACTTCATTGGAAACAATTTTGCTAGATTGTATTGCGACAGCTGTCATATTGGTGAGTATTAAAAATATATACTTACCAAAATTGGTGAAGGGTCTATGTGACCAAGGGGGCTGTAACCCTTGCTTCCCCAATCCACACTCACATCCCTTCACATCAAGTCTGTAGTTTCATGCTGAGCAGTGATTTTTGACTCTGGAGTCCCATGTAGGCCAGCTGCTGAGATTCTTCAGACCCAGATTCCTTTCTTTTTTTTTCCTGGGCCCTAACCAGCTCATCCACTCATGGCAAAGAAACTCTGAAGCTTTCTTCCAACTTTTGTCATCATTTCTGAGACACCTCTGCTCCTAAAATGTAGAGGAGCCTCAGTTTTTTCTTTTTACAAGTTATCAGCCAGAAGAAATCCACTAGAAACTATGGTTCAACCCAGTCCCCACCCCCAGAGTAGGATGTCTTAAAGACTGCTCTCTTTTAGAGACCTGGGACTTCCCAGGTGTCTCAGTGTTAGAGAATCAGCCTCCCCATGCAGAGGATGTGGGTTTGACCCCTGGGTCTGGAAGATCTCTGGAGAAGGAAACGCACCCTGCTCCAGTACTCTTGCCTGGAGAATTCCAGGAACAGAGGAGATTGGCAGGCTACAGTCCGTGGGGTCTCAAAGAGTAGGACATGACTTACCACACTCACACAGTCGGAGTCCTCCTAAGCCGTAAGTCCAGCACTTACGGCTGTCTTTCAATAGAAAGGGTATGAATTGCCTCTGACCAAAAAAGTAAGAATGAGGTATGTGTGTCAGTCACTCAGTCATATCCAACTCTTTTCGACCCCATGGACAGTAGCCATCAGGCTCCTCTGTCCATGGAATTCTCCAGGCAAGAATACTGCATGGGGTTGCCATTTCCTACTCCAGGGGATCTTTCCAACCCAGGGATAGAACTCATGTCTCTTGTGTCTCCTGCATTGACAGGCAGATTCTTTACCACTGCACCACCTGGGAAGACCACTTTACACCTCACACCTGGATAAATTCCAAATGTATAAGATTAAAACCCCAAAGAGGTAGAAGAAAACATAGGGAATTATTTAGTAACTTTAGAATGGGGAAGACTCTTCCAAGTGTGACATAAGATTCAGAAGCCAAAAGAGAAAAAACAACATTCAGTAAATTTCTCCATGGAAAAATAAAATACAAATTCTCCATGTAATAAAAATTACAAAGTCAAAAGACAAACAACAAAGGTTTTTTTCCCCTAATACATATGTTCAAATTAATTTCTTAAAAGATCATCATTTCATTCAAAAATGAGCAAAGGAAAAAAAATTTAATGGGCAAAAGATATAAAAGTAGATAGAGGATGGACAAATAAATATTTTTATTTAAATATTTTATTTTTAAAATAAATATTTTATCTTTAAAATATAAAATATGTTCAGCATCACTCATTTTAAAAATATAAATTAAAACTGCACTGAGATACTATTTTTTTTTGTTGCTCGGATTGACAAAGATCCAAAAGTCCAGTAACATACTGGGTGAGTGAAGTTGGAAATAAAGGAAACAAAATTTATCACTTGAGCAGGAATAAATTGGAAGACTGTGAAGGTCAATATGGCAATGTCTATTAAAATTACAAATGCGCCCACCCTTTGACACAGCAGTTCCATTTCCAGGCCTTTATCCTACAGTTAAACCCACATATATGCAAGGTAATATATGTATAAGATTATTTGCTGTAACATTGTAAGAGCGAAAGATTGGAAGCCACCAAAATGTCCATTAGAAAGTACCCAGACAAGACAATATTATTCAACTGTGAATAAAAGATGTACTGATAGGTGAACAACAATCAAAATATGAAATAACATATAGAAACAAGGGAAAAGAAGTATATATTTATATATTTTTTCAAGTGCACAAAAATCTCTGGATGGATACCCAAGGAATTGGGTCACTAAGGCAAGTTTATATTCAAAGGGAGAGGAATTTGACTCTATATTTTGATGGGAGAAATGGCAAAGAATTTGCAGACATAGTTAAAAACCACATTAAGTTTTTATAGTCCTAGAATTTTGAACCATGTGAATGAACCACTTATTCAAATATTAACTCAATCAATCATTTTTTAAGAGAGTGAATACCTATGGGTTTCCAGGTTGCGACAGCTTGTTTTTATTAAAAGAAAAGAAAAAGTCAACTTTCTTCAGAATTTATTTTTTTGCAATGTAGGCTTGATTTCAGCCTTCCAAGAGGTCCTAGGAGAGATTCTTTCAGGTTTATGGTGGGGATCCTAGCCAAACCAAGGAGAAAGAGGGAGAAGGAGGGACAGAAGGTCATTACATCTGTGCAGTTAGGTATGTGATGATTGTTATAGCCCTCTTTATATTCCTTTATTATTTCTAATATTTTCTCAATGAGTAGAAATGAGTTTTTAAACCAGAAAAAAGTGTTATTTGAAAATGTATATGTCCTTGAAAATTCACATATTAGTTAAAATTCACATATTTCAGATTCACCCTGCTTTCCAATGAAGGTGATGTGATGTTCAGTCGTGTCTGACTCTTCGTAATCCCATGGACTGTAGTCTGCCAGGCTCCTCTGTCCATGGGATTCTTGAGGCAAGCATACTGGAATGGGTTGTGTTTCCTACTCCAGGGGATCTTCCCAACTCAGGGATTGAGCTGCTTTCCAATAAAGGCCAGTTCCTAGAATAATACTGCATCTGCTGATGGAGTGCTAGGTTGAAGGATACTCCTTGGAAAATCTAAATGAGAACCATATTGGTCTCTATTTTAAAAAAGGAAACTTGGGTGATTGAATATGAATATAAGAGAGAAAGGTGAAGTGAGCATGGCCAGAGAGGCTGCAGAGTAAACGCCACTGGGGCAGAAAGGAGCCATGAAGAGACCATCAAAAGAGGAAAGCTGGGGGCCTTAGTAAGTACTGAATGTGTTCAATATGTTAGAGATTTTTAAGTGGAATTTTATGTCTGGCCATGGAATGTGTGATGTGCAATTCTTTTCCATTTCTTTGTGAAAGTGTTCATAATTTTGCGTAGTTTGTATACCTATTTTTTCAGATCTCCAAAAGGAGTTTAGCCAAAGAGGAGCCTATGAAAACAAACAAACAAACAAACAAACTTCAGCTAGAGAAGGGAATCCCCAGCAGAGTCTGGAGACAGGAAATAGGATGGCCTGGGTGGGAAGTGCAAGGAGGTCAGTGGGCTGCAGCATGAAGTGATGTGCAGGGCGGGGCAGGAGATGAGACTAGAAGGCCCAGAAGCAGGAGACATCTCGGAGGCCCCTCTGCCCTGCAGGGCGTGTGGGTTACAAAGAAGCATCAGAGAACTTTCAGTGGGAATGCCATAGAATTGGATCTGAGACTGATCACGTGGCTACAGCTGGAAGACGAGCTAGAGTGGTCAAGGTTAGAAACATGGAGACAGGTCAGGGTTTCATTTTTCAGCTGATGGATGATTGAGTCCATTGAGGCCGGGAGAGAGAAGGGTATCAGAGATGCTCCTTAGGCTCCTTTGAATGGATGGCACTGGCCAAAACAAGGTGTTTAGTATGCCTTGTTTTCATTTTTGCTTTCTGTCTTTTTTCGGTGGCAAGAAAACCATGAGCTGTGTTTTTAAACTACTGCATTTGCCATATCTATAGGAAGACCAAGTAGAGTTGTTCAGCAGGTGCCTGAATACCTGGGTTTACAGTCTGAGCTGGAGGCATTTAAATCATTAGGGACTTCCCTGGTGCTTCAGTGGTTAAGACTCTGAGCTTCCACTGCCATGGCGCTGGAAGTTCATTGGGGAACTAAGATCCCACATGTCTCGCAGCCAAAAAAGAAGAAGAAAAAGATATTAGGAAACAAGCGATAGAGAATGGCTGAGTTGGCCCCTGGGCTATCAGCACAGTAAGAAACCCGAAGCACGAGGCCCTTGGAAATTGATGGTTGGGAATCGAGATGCCACTCTGGGGTTTACAGCTTGCATGACTGTGTGAATGATGGCCCGATTATTTAAATAAAGCACTTTAAGTTGGAGAAACAGGGACTCACTCAATTAATCTCAAGAGTTTATGGAAGGGTCAGGTGACCTAGAAATCAGACCTGGAGACCTCAGCAAACAAGGCAGGTCCAGGGGCCTCTGTCTCTCTCCACTCCTGTTTATTTTTTCTGCACATCCTCTTCACTGTCTCAATACCAACCAGATTTTATTACCATTTTTTTTTCTGGGATTAACTGCCACAAGATTGAAAAGGTCTATAAATATCTTGGGGCTTCCCAGGTGGCACTAGTGGTGAAGAACTCACCTGCAAATATAGGAGGCATAAGAGATACGGGTTCGATCCCTGGATTAGGGAGATCCCCTGGAGGAGGAAATGGCAACCCACTCCAGTTTATTCTTGCCTGGAGAATCCCATGGACAGAGGAGCCTGGCAGGCTAGAGTCCGTGGGGTCACGAAGAGTTGGACATGACTGAAGCACCTTAGCACACACACACATAAACATCCTGAAACTGTAAGCAACATGCTGTCCGAGTGTTAATTTATATATTTCTCAGGGGAGAGAGTCCATAGCTTTCCGAAGCTTCTCAGAATGACTTAAGATATTTAAGAAGCCTCCAAACCTTGTCATCACCTCTCTCTCTCCAAAAAGAGGCAAGTTTTGGCTTGCCGTAGCCCCAACTCAACTTCGGGCTATCTTCTTCACTGCTAGATTTATCACAAAGTATAAAGTTCTTTTTATTTTCCTTAGTTCAGACTTTGCAATTGGAGAATATGATTGGTCCAGCTTTCCGCAGGAGGCCAAAGGTGATAGGATTGCTGCTTTGAGTTAGGATGAGCTAGCAAAGACGACCACAGGATAGAAAGCAAGGCTGTCTAGGTAAGAGCTTAAGTAAAAGAATTTCCCTTAAAAGAGATGTGGGTTAGACAGGAAGGGTGATAAGGACATGGCCCAGGGAGTATGATCATTAGCCATTAAAGAGGAATACAATCTGTACCTGGCATATTGGCTTAGGTGATCCATAGCTGACTGATTAAAATTATCCCAAAAAGCTGGAATGACAACAAGCTGGAAAGTGATCACTAACAGAATCGTACCAAAAATTGTTCTTCACCTTATCTTTCAACACTTTTTGTCAATACAAGCATAGCATGAATATAAAATTCCAGAAAACTGGGAATAACACGTAACACATTGGAAATCAGACCTCAGTCTCAAAAAGATCTTGGCAAGTTGGTATAATATAGATGATTTGATATGGTAGAACTGCATATAAACTATTGTATTTAGAATTATTAAAATCAAAGCTTCAGCTACAACATCTGGAAGAAGGGGCCCTACTGCATGTTCACATACAGTTTCAAATAATCTCAAACCAATGTGAACCACCATGTAAGCTGATATTTTAAAAGGGAAAAAAAAGAAAGAAAAAATATTATGTATTAAAGGTTTAATGCCCAGGTCTGTTCTTTATTGGTCATATGGGATCTAGGGCCTGCTTGCTAGAACACTTTTTTTTAATTTTTTATTAAGATTTTACTTATTTAGAACAGTTTTGGGCTCTCAGTAAAATTGAGGGAAGGTACAGAAATCTCCCATAAATGCCCCAGGGGCTCAGACCTCACTACCAACATTGTCCACCAGAGTGGTCCATTTGTTTCAAACCTTGAACTTCCATCAGCATAAGTACCCAAAGTCTGCAGTTTAATTAGGACTCATTCTTGGTGGTGTGGGCTTCCCTGGTGGCTCAGCGGTGAAGAATCCGCCTGCCAGTGTAAGAGGCATGGGGTCGATCCCTGGGTGGGGAAGATCCCCTGGAAAAGGGAATGGCAGCCCACTCTGGTATTCTTGCCTGGGAAATCCCATGGACAGAGGAGCCTGGCAGGCAACAGTCCAGGCCTTGCACCCAGCTTAGCAACTAAACAGCTTGGAGCAGTACTTTCCATGTGTTTCTGAGGCCACAGTTCAAAAGGAACAGTCAATACAACATCCTCTGCCCCTGAGGATGGCCTGCCTGGATTTGATTTTCATTTCTTCCTAGAGAATTACTCACCCAGGCTCTATTCATGCTGATCCATGGGCAAATAACTCCCCTTCTGTACTGACCCAGTTCTAACATCTGACCTCCAGTTACTACAAGAATCTCAGGGACCCCTGGACACAGCTCAGGTCTTCATGATCTCAGTGCCGCCCCACTCCATACTTGGAAACAGGCTCCTAAAAGTCCCTGTGTGCACCCCTGAAGGTGGACCGTTTAGTCTTCACGGTGTCAACAGCAGAAGGGACGGAGGTGCAGAGTCTAGTCTCAAAGCAAGTGACCAGCACGCTCAGCACCCGGACCCCACAGAACCTGAAGGCGTGTCCAGCCCCTGTCCTTCCCCACCTCCTCTCTGAGCTATGCCAGCACCGAGTCCCAGAGATCAATTCCGTTTCCTTACAATTCTCCCTTCTCATCACTCAAGCTGTCGGCCCCCAAGTCCTCCACCACTAGGCCTCTGCATCTCCCCCTCTGCCCTTCCTGTCTCCCATTCTTCCCCCGCTCACGCAGCATCCAACTCATGACTCATTCTGGCACCAGCCGTCATTCAAGTCCATGACACTCTGAGATGCAGATAAGTTTGGTTACAGTTTGGAAAAGACTGGGAGCTGTGGCCTCCACGGTGGTGGCTGGCCAGAGAAGCTTGTCACATAAATCTGCACACATCATGAGCTATATCAGTTTCTTCCAGACTCAGCTCTGAGTGTCCAAAGATTGGTACATTTCTTTCCATATGGGATGAAATTTAGTCACGTCAGAAGCTGGGTCATCTGTGTATATGGGAGCCATGTAATTTAAAAAAAAAAAAGGACAAAACAGACAAAATCCCTCAGGGTCACCAGCTTGTCAAGAAGGGACTCGGGCATTAGTAAGAAATGACAGCAGTGTCCACGCTGAACTTCCTGGTATGGACCACGCTGGGTCGTGGGGTTGGGGGTACCAGAAGGCAGAAGTGAAGCCAAGTCACGTAGGGGAGTCAGGGAGGCGAAAAGATGGGGCTGGTGTAGCCACAGGAAGCAGTGAGGCTGAAAAGACCGTGTGTAACGTCCAGCAAAGCCAAATGCTCCTGCCAGGGAATGGAGACTCGGGGGTGGCCCCACCCTCCTCCTCCGTAGCCCTCCACCCCACCCCCATGGCAAGGAGATGGGCCAGGAGCGTTTGGTCAGAAGCAGGGCCAGCCCTTGGGCTCTAGGGGGCCTGGGGGACAGGAGGCTGGTCTCGGTCAGCAGAATGTAAAGACCCTGAAGCGTTACCATTCCTTTCCTCCAGCCTAGCAGCAAAAAAGCCAAGTGCACATTTTCAGGCTAATGACTTATCAAAATGCCAAAGCAAACTTCATCCTCTGAAAGATTTTTCCATTTCTGGTCCAAAGGAAACGACTTGGCCA
Organism: Capra hircus; assembly: GCF_001704415.2. Taxonomy (NCBI): domain Eukaryota; kingdom Metazoa; phylum Chordata; class Mammalia; order Artiodactyla; family Bovidae; genus Capra; species Capra hircus. Next base: position 7,699,066 of record NC_030830.1, on the reverse strand, counting down.
TTTCTCACACACGGTCATAACAACTAACCAAAAGCAACTCTACACCTTAGGGTGTCCGAGGCCCTAAGTAACATGCAAATGAGCCCCAAGGCAGGCTGGGGCGTCAGCGGAGGGGCACAGCCGCTCGTGTGTCCTGCCAGCATCATTGCCGCCCCGAGCTCTGGCCAGCGTATGGCAGGAAAGCACTGCCCAGGTGATGGGTTGTTGCCAGCGGTGACCACACGTGACTCCCAGAGCTGCAGTCCAGGGCAGTCCCCCATACACCCAACAGCAGTCACATCCATTGAGTCGTAATGCATCTCAGACTCCTGTGCTTGTGTGTATGCAAATAAAAATGACGGCCCACTCTTGGAAAGCATCATGAAAACTTGGGCTTTGTTTTAAGGACTTTATTTAATTGGTCCAATAACACCTACCCCTGAAGCTTATACCATCACCTGCCAAGTCAAGGAGGGGACACAGGTAATGTGGTTACTCCCTCCACCAGCAGTGACATCATTCACGCCTCTCTAGGTCCTTCAGCTCCCCGCCAGCATGAAACTTTTCTTTCCCAAACTCTTATCCAACGTACTATCCACAATATCATTGTCAGTCAATTAATCAAGAAGTGCACTAAGACAGGGAATCATAAAAAGTTATGTATAAACAAACTTTCCTTTAACCTAAAAACAGTATACATTAATGTGCCAGATTCCCTTGGAGCCGATGTGTCTGACCACAGTCAACTAGGAAAGAAAGAGAAATTATACAACATGCCTGCAAATCGAAATTCCTTGACTCCTTGTAAGATAGTCCTGGTTTAGGAGTCACCTGAGAGGTTAGCTCATTCGACAGCTTTGATGGAATTGAAAGTGATGTAACATTTTTATCATTTTATAGATAAGTAAAATGAAGTCAGGACAAAGATGTTAGCCAATCTGAGAAAGCTGGATCTTAAGTGCCTCCAAAAAGGGGTATCAATGATGAATAATGATCTGTTCTCTAGAATCCAATTGGGAAGTTGAAGCTCTGAGTTTCATCAAAGATGGGAGGGCGGCAGGAAAAAGAAAACAAGATAATTGATTACTTCCAGTCATGAAAGAGACAAGATTCCCCCAGGCTGCTTCATCAGTTGATCCAGCCAGGCAATTGGTCCCCATCCCCATCCACTAGGAGGTACAGGGGTCTTATGCGGGGGACAAAACTAGCGTGATAGGCTCTAGAATCAAAGCCATCAGATATGAGGAAAGACAAAGGGGCGGCACCCTACTGACATCAGGATGATGAGTAAAGGTCCACATGCGGAACTCTAAAACGCCGCTGCCACCTGGCTCATTCCAAGAAGGCTGGCAGCCGTGCAGTTAGGCTAAGGCAGGAAACTAGAGTGTGACAGGAGGGAAGGGTGTGCAAAGGCCCAGGGGTTGAGCCGGGGCTGCAAGTGGGAAGAGCAGTGAGCCATGAGGTGAGTGAAGAGGGCAGAGCCAAAACAGGCCCGGTGAACATTACCTTCTAGGCTAAGAGGAGTTGTTACGGGGGGCTTCCCTAGTAGCTTGGCTGGTAAAGAATCCACCTGCAATGCAGGAGACATGGGTTCAATTTCTGGGTTGGGGAGATCTGCTGGAGAAGAGATAGGGTACCCACTCCAGCATTCTTGGGCTTTCCTGGTAGCTCAACTGGTCAAGAATCCGCCTGCAATCCTGAAGATCTGTGTTAGATCCCTGGGTTGGGAAGATCCCCTGGAGGAGGGACTAGGAGGAGTTGTTACAAAGGGTTCTGAACAAAATGACATGATCACATCAACATTCTGGCAGGATCATTCTGGCGCCACCTCGTGCTTGGGTATAGGTGATGATGTCAACTCCTGAAAGAAAGCATACAGGAGGAGGAAGGGCATGTTTAAGATGGGAAGGAGACGTTGGAAAAGGTAAAACTAAAAACCAGAGTCAAGAAGCCTCTCCCTGCTGGCTTCTTATTTCAAATGGCCAGACTCTGAGCCCACAGTGTCCTCCCTTAACTTGCCAGTTAAGAGACCCAGGAAAGCCCTAAGATATCTAATGTAAAGGAATATTACAAGTTGAGTGGAGCATTTGCTGTGATATTTTCAACCACTTGCCCATCTCTCGCCAGGAAATGTCATTTAATTTGGGGTTAGATGGATTTGCCAGGAAATACACCAGTGTGTAGTAGAGCTGCGGAATAGAGGTCAATTTTACAATTATGAAATAGCTAGCTTTTCCAGAAGCAACAGGCCATATCTTTAAAAGGCAGTCACTGAAGTGATATCCACACAGAGCCTTGTGGCTGCTAGGGACACCAGTGACGATTATTTGGGAGTGGGGGTGGGGTGGGGGAGGGGTGGGGTGGGGTGGGGGAGGGGTGGGGTGGGGGAAGGGCCTGAGTGCCCCACTGAGCAATGAACTGGCAACTTGAGAGTGGAGATTGAGGTTCCTCTACAAGCATCATCGGTGAGGTGACTGTGCAGCAGCACTGAACTTGGATATCTACCAAGAGTCCCCTTGTAATCTCCTGTGGCCTGGCCAGTTCCTGGACCACCCCTGGTATGTACAGAACGGACACTACCTCCATCAAAGCCTATTCTTCACTCCTGCTTGGCACTTGGGATGACTTTAGCTGTGACCAAGTCAATGACAAAATCCAAATGCCATTCTGGGCTCAAACAGTCACCATCTAGAGGAAGAGTTAACAACTCTTTCTCAGTTTGGAGGCTGAATATAAATGCCAGCTAGGACCTTCAGCTAGTCTCAGAAACAACCCTACCTCTGATTTGGGCCAGGCCTGAAGGGGGCTGAGACCTGGGAGAGGCAGTTCTTCCAGCATGCAAAACTCAAAGGGACCAGAAACAACTCAGTCGTCAAGATAAACATCTTCACACAGTATTTTGAAAATTAATAACATAAAAATCCATGATGACCATCATATGAGAAGCTTATAAAGTGTCTTGTTGAGTCATCTTGGACTCTGAGACAAAGGGAAAAACTAAGAATGTCAACTGTTTATTTATTTTAAAGTTTGATATGTTGCTCACAGTGGATTTTTTGCATTAATTTTGATTTTTTTTAATGTATGACAATAAAACGTTTTGAGTACTGATTTTTTGGTCACCTCCTTAAATCACACATCAGACCTCAACTTGGCCACATGGACAGGAGTTTGGAGTTTTGAACATTTTCTCTCATACCTTCAGAAACCTCTCACCCCCATCCCTATGCACTCACACACACACATACACACACACACACACACACATACACACACACACACACACGCACAGTGGCATGGAGAAATTAAAAGCTACTGTTTGGAAATGTAAGCAGGCATTCCGTTCACTAGCAGAGGTGACAGAGGGCGTTCTTAAAGAACTTTTCCCATTTATCTTTTCAAGAATGTCACTGTTCACCTTTAAACGCACACCTGGGACTGGTGCGGAACAGAGCTGTACCTCGGGCTGTGCTCACACACAGAACGAAGGAAAATCAATTTCAGTCCTCAGAGAACAGGCTGGCTGGTGCAGGAGGTCATTCAGTGCCAGCCTGGCTCGACGGGCTGGGGGCAGGATTCTCATCCGCACTGCTTCACTGCACATCCAGCGGAGGCGAAGGTGGCCTAGAGACTCTCGCTCTCACCAGGGAAGAGAAAGACGAGGCTTGTACAAGCCACAGGATAAATACTAGAAACAGCAAAGGGGAGGCGGCAGGCGCCAGCGTGAGCGATGTGGAACCGCGGACTTATGTTTGCACCTAATGCTCTAGAGAAATTGGCCAAGACTAGCTCAACCAACTGAAAATATTACTGCTGTAATTCTGTCAAGGTCGCTTGTCAGGCTGGGTTATCCACTCCCCAGATGCGCTATGCACAGATCGGCCGTAGCTCATGGCTGCATGGCTCCATCTCAGGGAACCCTCCCTGGGGTGCCACTTTGCTCGCGCCCTGTCAGGCCTGCGGATCTGATTCCAGGCATCCAGGGTTCACAGCAAGTGCCAGCTGAGCCCTGAGGCTGTGCCAAGGGTCGTGGCAGCCCTAAGCCCTCCCAGATGGCAGTGGGCTGGAGCCATTTCTGTCACCTCGGAGATGACTACGAATATGTTATTGGAAAGTGCAGGAATGGTAACGAGATCTGAAGAGCAGAGGGGGGGCTGACTGATGGCCGCCAGGCCTCTCCAGTAGAAGACGAGTGAGGACTGCGCCCCTGTCCCCAGGAGCCCAGACACCCCCTCCCCTGGGAGGAATAGGGTTTCCTGGAAAGAGCTGGAGCGTAGAAGTCAAACAGATCTGCAGACCCAAGTCCAAATCTTGGCTCCACTCATGAGCTCCGGGACCTGGGGACATTATTAATCTCTCTGAGGTTCAGTTACCTAATCTACAACATGGGAGGAGCTAATGGTGGAAAGTGCCTGGCACAGATCCCATCCACGTTCCTCATGTGTGTCTGTTCCCAGTGGAGACTCGCCACATACCATCTCTTTTCTTCTCATCTCTTAATTGGTCCTTTTTTAATGCCCAGAATCTCAGGGCTACCTTCGCTTCCTGTCATCATGTTGGAGGCTTAGCCTGGCCCTGTCTTTACTGAGCATTTGGCCTTGGGAACAATGGGGTTGGACTTTCAGGAGGAAAACGTAGTCGGTTCAGCATATCACCTGCCCAGCGGCGTGATGCTAGGCAGGGAGGCAAGGAGGAGAGAGAGAGCAAAGGCACACCTCGCCTTCTCCTTCTTTTGATGGGCTCCCATCTAGTCCCACAGAGCCAAGAAAGCAAGCCTAGTCGGCCACAGCCAGTCAGCTGCGATCCTGAGCTAACCCTCCTGTGAGTTCAGGAAGGAGATGCAGGCTCTGAGGCTGAAGGAAACGTCTGGACATTTGAAACAGACCACGCAAACTCAAAGAATGTAACATTGCGCTTAGCAGGGGTGATCAGGAGAGAGACCAAGAGCCAGAGCAGAAAATATAGAGACTTCTTTATCAAAGCCAAAGCTTCAGGACTCATTGTCTGGCAGTGAGAAAGATGATTTGAAATGACGAATGTGCTCCCAGATCTAAGCTATATGACTGCCAACTTCAGTGGGCCTCCCGGGAGAGATTATTGGGAGACTTTAAATCTGATGGGTCAGGCCCTTTCTTAGATTAAGTGTCTCAAAGATGAGAAAGGATGTCTGTCCCAACCTGGGTTGCCCGGGTGAGTGGGGCATGCCTTCTGCAGGGACAGCTCAAGCGTGTCAAAGAAAAAACTTTATGACACTCATTAGAGATGGTAAGGAGCTTCCCAGGTGGGGCTAGTGGTAAAGAACCCTCCTGCCAAAGCAGGAGACACAAGAGACACAGGTTTGATCCCTGGGTCGGGAAGATCCCCTCAAGGAGAGCCTGGCAACCCACTCTAGTATTCTTGTCAGAAGAATCCCATGGACAAAGGAGCCTGGTGGACTGCAGTCTATAGGGTCACACAGAGTCAGACACGACTGAAGAGACTTAGCTTATATGCACATGTACACAGAGACAGTAAGGCTACTAAGATGGGGTTTGTGGTAGGGGAGAGAGACCAGGCTAAACTCTGACTCTAACAAGGACAGTGGGGATCCGTAGTGAAGGGCGAGGATGTGGACCAGTGGATGGAAAATGACTAAGGAGAGTATTCATGGGTAGGGAACTTCTTGCAAGACTGACTCAACAGAACCCTTGCTTAAGGCAGGCCAACCTGATATCAGCATGATATTGAGGGTAGCCAGACACTTTTGGGGAGTTTTCACTCAACTGACTTCATAGGATTCTTGCTCAAACTGGATTCTGCAAGGATGGAGAAGGAAGTCCAAGGTCATCCCTAGTCCAGTCAGGGGCTCTGAGGAGGCTGATTAGAGTTTGATCAAAGGAGAGGGTCTTTGTCAACAACGCTGAATATTCATTGGAAGGACTGATGCTGCGGCTTCAATACTTTGTCCACCTGATTTGAAGAGCTGGCTTGTTGGGAAAAGACCCTGATGGTGGGAAAGACCGAAGACAGGAGGAGAAGGGGGCGACAGAGGATGAGATGGTCAGATGCCATCACTGAATCAATGGACATTAATTTGAGCAAACTCTGGGAGATGGTGAAGGACAGGGAAGCCTGGTGCGCTGCAGTCCATGGGGTCGCAGAGAGTCGGGCATGACTCAGCTACTGAACAAGGGCCCTGCTGGGGAGTTTGGCTAATGGTGGGGTGCAAGATGTTTCTGAATGCAGCACTGGGGGTAGGGATAGAAGGTGCCCCAATTCTAGGAACTGAAAGAAATTTCAAGTAGCTAGCTTCTTATTTGGGGAGCTTTCATTGGCAAGAGCGGTTTTTCCCATGTTTATGAGCCCAGTAGCAGCAGGAACGGCAACCAAGCCACAGTCTCCTGTGATGAAAGCCAGGGGTAGAGGAGATGAAGTTGCGGAGCCAGTCCACCAGGTGGCAGAGCGAGAGCGGCGTGGCCGCCCCAAGAGGAAACCATGATGGTGGCCAAGGGCGGTGGAGGGCCGCTCAGGACCTGCAGGGGGTGGGTCTGTGTTTGTTCCCGGCCATATTTGGTGGGGGAACTCAACGTGGGATATTTAGATTTGTATCAAGGCTGTCACTCATGCCTTCGATTATGTGGAACCTGAGGAAATAAGTTATACTCAATACATGCTCACGTTAGCAAAAAAAAAAAAGATGACAATCATTTTGGAAAGATTGTGTAAATAGTAAATAGGAGCTGATCCATTTAACTGGAGCTCAAAGATCACTGTCAAAGAAAGTGAGGTTGCTGACTTCTCCGCCAGTCTGATAGGAACATCTCTGTCTTCCTGTCTGTGCTCTCCTTGGCTCCTAGCCTGTGGAAAAGGACTCTGCTGAGAGCTGGGGCTGCCTCCAGGGCGCTCCCTGTCTCCAGTGCCCCGATACAGCTCTGCTCAGAGAACAAAGGCAGATGAAGAAGCAGCTCCCTTGCCCACGGCAGCCCCACGTGGGCAGTGTGTCACCGCCCTGGTTCTGGGGGACCCTGGCCAAGAAGGAAAGGAGAATACTTGGAGCTGGGCTACCCCGAGGCCATGTGGAAAAGGAGGTAGCTTCTCCTCAAACCACAGCCCAGTGGCAGGCTCCGTTGTGCAGGATCTTTCAGCTAGGCCCCCTCTTGCAACCTCTTCTTCCGCTGCCTCTCCATCTTGCCTTTTCTGCCTTGTCCACTGTCCATGGGAAGGAAGAGTATTGAGCAGAAGCAAATGCTACTGGTAACGCTATACATACTATATAGTGGGCTTTGAAACAATTATTAACTCATTTAATTCTCGCAGCAAACCTATGAAAACATCATGCACCCACTAAGCAGATGAGTAAGTTCAGGCCCCGCAAGGTCAGATGACTTTCCTATTGCCACAGAGCTTGTGAATGACAGAGCCTGGATTTTGATTCACATCTGTCTGACTCCAAAGCCTGACATTATTGTATTGTTTTATATGTGTTGCCCCTCTCAGGACTATTTGCACTTTTTTAAAAGGGAGCTGGCAAAGCGCAGGCTTCCTAGTTGGCACAGTGGTAAAGAATCCACCTGCCAAGCAGGAGACACAGGTTTGATCCCTGGGTCAGGAAGATCCCTTGAAGAAGGAAATGCCAACCGACTTTCCAGTATTCTCGCCTGGAAAATTTCACGGACAGAGGAGTCTGACAGGCTACATGAGATCAAAAACAGTCGAACATGACTTAGCCACGTAGCAGCAGCAGCAAAGGGCAAGACTATAGATAAATACAGCAATCTCTTGAACCAAATACGTGCAACCTCACCCATGTCAGATTAATTTTCCCAGTGATTGTATCTTATTTTTTTCCTTTTATTTGTTTGTAGATTGTTTTTGTCTTTAGCTGCACTTGATCTGGCTTCTGGATGCCTTCCTGGATTTTCTTGCTATACCATTGTAGGGGTGAAAACATGGGATGCATTAAATGAATTTACACAATTCTAATTCAACATGTTCCAACAGGACTGACATACCAAACATCTAAGTGGCTGAGAACCGTCAGCGTGTACTATGTCAGGGGACCACAATAGTGTCACTGTCACCATCAGGAGGATGTTCTCATCCTGCCCTCATCTCCGTTGTCACAGCCTAATCTCTCCAGAAAACCTTCCTTCATTTATTACAATGGTGGGATGTGTTTTTAAATAAACAACCATTTTAATGATCCTGCATTTGGAAACTTCCAAAATGTAGACTATCGTATTCATTTCCTAAGTCTGTTGTAACGAAGTACCACAAACCGAATGTCTTAAAGGAATAGAAATTTATTCTTTCACAATTCTTGAGGCCAAAAGTTCAAAACCAAAGTGCCAGCGGGGGCTATGCCCCCTTGCCAAGGCTCTGTGAAGAACTCTGTCCTGGCCTCCTCTAGCTTTGGGGGTCCCAGTCATTCCTTGGCTTGTAGACACATCACCCCAGTTACTGCCTCCATCTTCACAGGGCACTCTCTCTATATCTGCATCCAGGTTGCCCTTGTCTCAGGGACACAGTCTTTGGAGTTCAGTTCAGTTCAGTCGCTCAGTCGTGTCCGACTCTTTGCGACCCCATGAATCGCACCACGCCAGGCCTCCCTGTCCATCACCAACTCCCGGAGTTCACTCAGACTCACGTCCGTAGAGTCAGTGATGCCATCCAGCCATCTCATCCATGGTCGTCCCCTTTTCCTCCTGCCCCCAATCCCTCCCAGCATCAAAATCTCCAATGAGTCAACTCTTCACCTGAGGTGGCCAAAGTACTGGAGTTTCAGCTTTAGCATCATTCCTTCCAAAGAAATCCCAGGGTTGATCTCCTTCAGAATGGACTGGTTGGATCTCCTTGCAGTCCAAGAGACTCTCAAGAGTCTTCTCCAACACCACACTTCAAATGCATCAATTCTTCGGCGCTCAGCCTTCTTCACAGTCCAACTCTCACATCCATACATGACTACTGGAGAAACCATAGCCTTGACTAGACGGACCTTAGTCGGCAAAGTAATGTCTCTGCTTTTGAATATGCTGTCTAGGTTGATCATAGCTTTCCTTCCAAGGAGTAAGCGTCTTTTAACTTCATGGCTGCAGTCACCATCTACAGTGATTTTGGAGCCCCCAAAAATAAAGTCTGACCCTGTTTCCACTGTTTTCCCATCTATTTCCCATGAAGTGATGGGACCGGATGCCATGATCTTCATTTTCTGAATGTTGAGCTTTAAGCCAACTTTTTCGCTCTCCTCTTTCACTTTCATCAAGAGGCTTTTTAGCTCCTCTTCACTTTCTGCCATAAGGGTGGTGTCATCTGCATATCTGAGGTTATTGAGATTTCTCCCGGCAATCTTGATTCCAGCTTGTGTTTCTTCCAGTCCAGCATTTCTCATGATGTACTCTGCACAGAAGTTAAATAAGCAGGGTGACAATATACAGCCTTGATGTACTCCTTTTCCTATTTGGAACCAGTCTGTTGTTCCATGTCCAGTTCTAACTGTTGCTTCCTGACCTGCATACAGGTTTCTCAAGAGGCAGGTCAGGTGGTCTGGTATTCCCATCTCTCTCAGAATCTTCCACAGTTTATTGTGATCCACACAGTCAAAGGCTTTGGCATAGTCAATAAAGCAGAAATAGATGTTTTTCTGGAACTCTCTTGCTTTTTCCATGATCCAGCGGATTGTGGCAATTTGATCTCTGGTTCCTCTGTCTTTTCTAAAACCAGCTTGAACATCAGGAAGTTCATGGTTCACGTATGGCTGAAGCCTGGCTTGGAGAATTTTGAGCATTACTTTACTAGCATGTGAGATGAGTGCAATTGTATGGTAGTTTGAGCATTCTTTGGCATTGCCTTTCTTTGGGATTGGAATGAAAACTGACCTTTTCCAGTCCTGTGGCCACTGCTGAGTTTTCCAAATTTGCTGGCATATTGTGTGCAGTACTTTCACAGCATCATCTTTCAGGATGTGAAATAGCTCTACTGGAATTCCATCACCTCCACTAGCTTTGTTCATAGTGATGCTTCCTAAGGCCCACTTGACTTCACATTCCAGGATATCTGGCTCTAGATGAGTGATCACACCATCGTGATTATCCAGGTCATGAATATCTTTTTTGTACAGTTCTTCTGTGTATTCTTGCCACCTCTTCTTAATATCTTCTGCTTCTGTTAGGTCTGGAGTTAGAGCCATTCTAATCCAGCATGACCTCATCTTCACTTGTTACATCTGCAAAGACCCTGATTCCAAATAAGGTCACAGGCATGGGTACTGGGGTTAGGACTTTCCAGGGAGAATGGAAAGGAGATGTTTCCAGAGAGAATAAAATCATGCCATCTGCAGCAACATGGATGTCATCCTAAGTGAAGTAAGTCAGAGAAAGACAAATGCCATACGATATCACTTATATGTGGAATCTAAAATATGAGACAAATGAACTTATTACAAAACAGAAACAGACTCATGGACATAGAGAACAGATGTGGTTGCCAAGGGGGAAGTAGGGGTAGAGAAGGGACAGCTTGGGGGTTTGGGATTAGCAGATGCAAACTGCTATCTATAGAATGGATAAACAACAAGTTCCTGCTATATAGCACAGGGAACTATATTCAATATCCTGTGATAAACCATGAAAAGAATATGAAAAATAATGTTTATGTATATCTGGACCTATAACTGACTCACGTTTCTGTACGTAGAAATTGACACAGCAATGTAAATCAACTGCGCTTCAATAATTTTTTTAAAACACCGTATTTTTTCAGGGGATGCAATTCGACACACAGCTACCTTTCCAAATGCAAGGCCAGTAGTAACTGATCATGAGATTTTCTGCTGCGTACTCATCACAACCCTTCTCCAAGCGGCTGTCATGACTACATCTCCAAGCAATCAGAGTCTGCACCTTGGGTGAAGGCGACTTGGCCTCCTGGGTCCCACTGAAGGGATGCATCTGTGATAATGAGTGTGAGTTTGTGGGTGAGAGCGCCCTGGCACCCTCAAGCCCATGCCGGTGGCTCTCTCATTCACGAGGTGAGCCCCGCTGAGAGGTCGCCCCGGACAGCCCTGTCGCTAAGCCATCTCCTTCTTGGCTCAGCAGGTACCGTGACACGTGACCGAAGCCTTAGATTCACAGAGGAAAAAGTCCCGCTGCTTTTTTCTGAGTCCACAATCCACGTGTACTGTAGCATGGCCTGGTTCCAACTTCACTCCATGCACACATCTCTCCTCCCTCCACTCCCTGCAAATTGGAAATAGTGATACACAGCCACCTCACAGGGCTGTCGGACCATTTAATTAACGTTTATAAAGCACTCTGAGGTCTTCAGATGGAAACTGCTGTGTAAGTGCAAAATTATTATTAGTTCTCAGCCCCCCTGTCCCTTGACCTCTGGCATGGGCTTTTGTTGTTCCTGAATGGGAGCTGTTTATGGGCTGTTCAGCTGGCTCTTTCGGGTGCATAGGCCAGTACGTAGGCATTTGCAGACTTTTTTTTCCTTTGAGAAAAGCATTCCAACTCGGTGGGATGTCTTGCAGGTTTTCACCATCTGAATGTCTCCCTACTTATCTCTGCTGAGTACTGAGATCTCCAAGAGTAGATTGTAAACAGGCTCCACTGGAAAAGAGGGAGGGAAAAAATGGTCATTTTGAAGAAATGGCCCCTCCTATAAAGAAGAATCAAGCAATATCTCCTTCTCATGCAGAATCTGAATGAATCACTCAGGGAAGTCTGTCTCCCTTGCCCAGAGGGATTCTGTGCATGTTTATACACCGAAAGGGGAAAATAATAGTAGATTTGCTTTCAGTGCCCAAGTTTCACTTCCTTCCTTCATTCGAACTTCTCAGGAACCATGGAAACAAACATACCCCGCCTAGAGGCTGTTTTCCTCCTTTTCTTCGTTGCCTAACTGTGCACTTGCCTGGGATCCTGTGGGGAGAATGAAATGAAGAAGTGCTAACGAGAAAAGATATGTCTGCAAGTGAAATGCCTTGTCTCTGAAAGACAGGATGGGGCTCATGTGTCATTCATCAGCTCTGGGGCAATGAACAAGGTCTTAAGGCACCGTTTTCCTTTTCTCTAAAATGTATCCATACTCATCCCTCAATATCCATGCACAATCCACTAGGATCCCTTCAAGGTATCTTTCGGTTTATCTTAATGCTTGGTTAGCAGGCGATTAATCAACTGCTGGAAGATTTTATTTTTAAAAATCGCTAAGGGACCATCAGGTATGTAACACATAATCAGTGGGACAAAAGTATAAAGCCATGGGACCAATGAAAGAAGCAAGCGTTTGCCATATCACAGAAAAAAAAAAAACAACAACAAAAGAACACGCATGATATTCTTTGTTTTCTAAGTCAGCCAATCAGTGATTAAATGTGATGTCAAATTATAGAAGGGGGAAAGCAGGATTATTCCGCTGGGACAAGGAATTTGAGGTGGGACTGGGAATAAGGATGGCTAAAACCAGCTTTAACCAGCTGGTTAATCCTAACGTCTACGATTGCAGGAGCACCAGAGCCCTGTTGGCTATTGAGGTGGCTGGGACACATAGAAGCCTTACCTGTGGTCTAAGGTGATAGGGTTCTGCAGGTTATGTAGAGGACAAGACGGAAGGGGTTGTTTCTTTCTTTCCATTAAGGAGGGATTGACATACACATACTATTGATACTGTGCATGAAATAGGTAACTAATGAGAAACTCAAGTAGGGCACAAGGGACTCTACCTGATGTTCTGTGCTGACCTAAATGGGAAGGAAATCCAAAAAAAGAGGGGATGTGTGTATATGTATATCGGATTCACTTTGCTGTGCGACAGAAACAAATGCAACATCGTAAAGCATCTACACTTCAACAAAAATTAGTTAAAAATATAAAAAGAGGAAAGGAGAACTAAGCAAAAAAAATCAGATAGATAGATGGGTTAGAGAGAGATATTAGCTAGGATCATTAAAAAAAAAAAAAAAAGACTGAAAATTGAGATTATAATGTGTAGGAAACAGCTTGTTTCCATCCTCCTCTTTTCGCTTCCACTGATGCTCCGCTTCTTTGGACTTCCATCGACCTCTTGGTCTTCCTCTTCCCATTCCTCCCAGCTCTTTCATTTCATCCTTCACTTTGTCTTCCTGGCTACTATCCTAGAAATGAATCTATGGCTCCCCAACTCAGAATCATTCCATCCTGCCCCCCTGTGTAAATCCTCTATGACAACTTGCCCATCTTTCATGATCACCTTCTTCCTACTTATCCTAGATTGCGGATGACCTGTGCCTACAAAAACCCTCATACAACCCTCTGTTCAAGTGTGTTCTCTACCTTTTTACCTAGAGATTGTGGCTCTGCCATTTCCACAATCCCGGATGCTTACTACCACTTAAAATCCTGCTTATCTTTCAAGCCCAAGAGCAAACACAATTAGTTCTATAAATCTTTTTAAGGTGCCCCTAGAAGGAGCTGAACAGTCCTTTTCTGCATCCCCACTAGTCTTTGTATAATTCTTTAATGCTAAGCAAAACAAGTAGCTCTGTATATGGCTCTGAGCTCATTTCTCCTTCAACTAGATTATAAAATTCTTGAAAGAAAGGCCTCTACCTTGCCTTTTCTGAGTATTACATAGAGTGCCAGAGAACATGCTCGACAAAGATGCTTTGGCTTAATTTCACCCATTCAGCACACACAGAGAGACACAACAAAAAGGCACAGGGTAAAATTTTAATTTCTTATGCAATTTAAAGGTGAAAATTTAAAAAAACGCATCTGGCCTTGGACAGATAATAAATAAAATTAATCCAGTGTCTGACCAAAGAACTGATTGTTTATATCTTAGGAACCAGTTAGGACAAATCTGGCTCGCAAACCATCAGTCGAAAAACTATGAAAGACAACTGCTGTTGAATTAAGCAAAGAGCGCCCATGCATGCATGCGTGCATGCTCAATCGTGTCTGACTCTTTGCCACCCCGTGGACTGTAGCTCACCAGTTTCTTCTGTCCATGGGATTTTCCAGGCAAGAATACTGAAGTGGGTTGCCATGCCCTCCTCCAGGGGATCTTCCCAATCCAGGCAATGGGAATGGATCTTCCCAACCCATGTCTCCTGAGTCTCCTGCACTGCAGCCAAATTCTTTACTGCTGAGCCATCTGGGAAGCCCAAACAGCACCTACCCTAAGATTTTTAGGCCTTTGACTATTTTACACAGGGAGGATAGAGTGTTAAACAATTATCCAAGTAATGTAGTCAAATAAAGTTGCCAGTGAGGAGAGTCTGGTAACCAGACTGAATTATTCTGAGACCCCCACTCTTTACTGTACTGTGGGGTCGAACACATGAGCCTCAGGGACTCTGTGTCCACGGGCTGCCATGTGATCTCCTCCATGGCAACTCTAGCAATTTCTCAGGCTCTGCTGGGCTCTGTGAGTGAGGCACAGTATTTTCTGCGATGAAATCTGCCAAGAATTATTATGAAAGCAAAACCCACAGGCCTTCTTTTGGGAGAATATGGAGCTAATATTCATGTCTGTGTTTGTGTCTTGGGACATCCCGAAGTGAAATGATTATACCCATAGATCGAATTCCATAGGCAAGCAGGGCTCTGAAAACAAAGCTCTCCCTGGCAGTAGAGACAAAGAATAAATATGGTCCCGGATCATCTACCTCCTCCAAAATACCTTGAGAGGCTCCAACCACGGCAGTGGAAAACTAGCTCACTCTCTTTGATAAATTCCACCCTACCCACCCTGATCCTTCTCTCTCTCTCTCCTACACACATCTAATGATCACAAGGCATCTAATCTCACCTTGTATTAATTCTTTGAAAGCATCATGACTCTCCCACCAAGTCAATTCTGTTCTTGTTTTAAGATTTTATTTATTTTCGGCTCTGCTGGGTCTTCCTTGCTGCTTGGGCTTTTCTCGAGTTGCAGCGAGTGGGAGCTCCTCTCTAACTGCAGTGCCCTGTCTTTGCAGCAGCTTCTCTTGTTGTGGAGCAGAGGCTCGAGGGCATGCTTGTGTCAGCAGCTGCTGTCTGTGGGCTCAGTAGATGGGCTTCTGGGCTTCAGAGCAGAGGCTCCAGAGCTGTGGCGCACAGGCTTAGCTGCTCCACGGCACGTGGGATCTTCCAGGATCAGGGATCGAACCTGTGTCTCCCACATTGGCAGGTATATTCTTTACCTCTGAGCCACCAGGGAAGCCCCAATTCTGTTCTTTTTAACAAAAGTACTTTGTCAAATATTCACTGTCCTCATCACTTTCTCTGCAGCTTTTTTCTTCCGTCTTGTTCTAACGTTAATCTTGTTCTCATGGTACTATTTGCCAGATACTAGGCTAGGCTTCCCTGGTGGCTCAGAGGTTAAAGCATCTGCCTACAATGTAAGAGACCTGGGTTCAATCCCTGGGTTGGGAAGATCCCCTGGAGAAGGAAATGGCAACCCACTCCAGTATTCTTGCCTGGAGAATCCCATGGACGGAGGAGCCTGGTGGGCTACAGCCCACGGGGTCACAAAGAGTTGGACACGACTGAGCGACTTCACTTTCCAGGCTAGACATCTTAGATATGTTATCTCATTTAATCCAAAATACATAATATGCAGGTTCTCTTTTTAATTCACATTCTAAAGAACTGCCAGCTGCGGCTTATGAGAGGTGACTCCCCTGCCCAAGCGGTAAAACCTCAAAGTGGTAAAGCTGGACGTCCAACCAGCTAGAAACGCTGAGCTCTTCATTACACCAGTGGTCTCCCTAGCATTTCTGGTCAAGCATTTGAGGATGGAATTGATTCCACTGAAAGGGAATCTATAGCTTTAACAAGCATTTTATGGGCATTCATTTCACAAAGAGCCATTTTCCAAAGTGGATTCACCTACGATGCTTCTGTAACTTTTACCACCACTTGCACTAGATTGTTCTTGCAGTTTGGGGGGTAATGGAACGAGTTGAGAATTTTGAGTCAAACTCCACGAGTCGCAGGTACTGAGCCCCTGACTTTACACATCCTTCTGAAGTAGAAACCCTCCTGCCCATCCTTCCCACCTGTGGTCATGGATGTGGTCCAGCTGGTCATGTACTGCCTGGTGGCAAGGCCACTCAGGAGTGGATTCAGGAGCATCTCTGGGAAGAAGAGGCTGCTGCTTCAGAGAGGTCTACCTGCCATAAATCCCACCCCACTCCCCACTCAGAGGACGTTCTCAGCCAAGCTTTCATCTCTAGAATTTCACCTTGGGTTCTGGTTCTCAAACTAGTTTCCAGGCCTCCCAGCACTGATCCCAAAATCTTATGAGTAGTTTCAAATATAAAAGAGAAAAGCACTCCCTCTTCACACACACACATTTAATCACATGAGAACTATGACAGAGGCAAAACCAGTAAACTTGGCATTCTTTTAACTCTCTAATAATAGCGTGGGCAATATTCTCTTTGGAAAGTAAGTGGGGAGAGGGCCAAGTTTGATAAGAGAAACCCAACAATTGCCAGACCATCAATGGAACATTTGAGAACGCTCTTCTCCCCATGGCTGGGTAACTCCTGAGTGTCCATATCTTGGAGTTAACTTTTGGCTGCTGCTTCAAGAACAGACCACTCAACCGGCTTCACTTCCCCAAAGGAATTCATACATAAGACGATGGGAAAGTGTCCCTTGTTGCCTTCTTTGTTTGGGACGATGGAAAACATGAAAAATGAAAAGTATTTTCTCATGCCCAGAACACCACTGGAGTAATAAGGAAAATGACCAAAAGAAGTCTGGAATCTGGATAGTGCTTTATACTCTTTCAAAGCATTTCCACATACATCTTTTTTTTCAATCAACACATATGACAACCTTTTGGTTTACAACAGAAAAACCAGAAACCATGGGGATCTTGTCCAGGATCAGACAGCTAGGTAGGGGGACAACTGGCGCCAGCACCCAGACTGCACGATTGCTCCAGCATTTTCTGTCAGGTCCCTGCATGTCTCTCTCCTACTGACACGGTCTCTGACTTCTCACCCTCCATAAGCACGTTCCTTGTCAGTTACAATGACATTGAACTGAAGATACGGATTTCAAAAGGAGAAAAACCACAAATCCTTTTTTGACAAGAATACACAGATGAATTAATAAAAATAAATGTGGCACTCTTTGCTCTTGCCTCTTTATGGATGTCTTTCCCAGATTAAAAAGGCCCAGTTGGGGGCGGTTCACCGACCTGCTATTTCTATGTACACATCCTACCCCTTGGTAATAGAAGGGCCTTCACGGTGGGAAATTAGTTGCTAAATATTTCCCCCTGTTTCACAGCTTGGCCTGTCGATATCTCCCAGACATAAAACATCTGGGCTCAGACAAGAAAACACAGCACATTCGGAGATATGCTCCAGATGTGGAAGAGGACAGCTGTCCTCAAGAGTCTACAAAGGACCAGCTCCGGGCACTCGTATTTCCCAAGGTCCTTTTCCAACTGCATCTCACCATAGCTTTTCTAGGACTGGAAAAAAAAAAAAAAAAATACCCCCATCCAAGAGGTTGACCAGATAGCTGAATAAAATGCTAAGAAGGTCATGAAGCAGCAACACTGGAAAGCACCTTGCAGGCAGCTCCATGCGTGGTGATCACATCAGAATTCTCAAAGCCCTGCTCAAGGACAGTGTGGTGGGGTCTACTTTGGGATGCTTCGGTCAAGAGAAGGGCTTCACAGGAAGGATGTTGTCTTCACGTGGGGCTCATGCTTCTCCTGACGTGGACGCACACCACAGAGCTTTCGGCCTCAGAAAAAAGGTGCAGAAACCCAGCTCACACCAGTTCTGTCTTGTGAAGAGTCACTGGTTCCAGATGCTTATTTGGAGAGGTGACTGGGAGGAAAGCATGTTCCAGGGCAGGTTTAGAAAAGTCTGGAAATATACTCTGCTGTCGTGCAAACTTCTGAAAAATAAAGTCAAATAAAAGAGATACATTGAGAAGTGAATAATTAGAAAAATGCATCACCTTGATTTAAACACCATTCACTAGGAGCTGGCTGGACAGCTCATCTGGGAGCCCTCCTGAGGCAGGCTACCTCACTCACTCTGCGGTGGGCTTGCACTATTTCACTGGTTATCTCCGAACCTCAACAAGGAGTCACAGTCTGGGGCCATTTCCAGACCCTACCATTAGGATTTCCTGCATGGAAAGTCAGTGCCTACAGAAATGGGCATTTGCCAACAAAACACTAAAGTCACTCGTTTTTAAAATTTACCACCAGGCCATTCTAATTATGGGCTTTCCTGGCGGCTCCATGGTAAAGAATCTGCTTGCCAATGCAGGAGACTCAAGTTCGATCCCTGTGTCGGGAAGATGCCCTGGAGAAGGAAAATGGCAACCCACTCCAGTAATTCTAGCCTGGGAAATCCCATGGCTAGAGGAGCCTGGTGGGTTACAGTCCATGGGGTTGCAAAAGAGTTGGACACGACTGAGCAACTAGGCAACAATTATCTTCTCACATGCAAATAACTCTAAAGACCAAGCTCTAAGTTTCTTGAAGGAAGGACATAGGTCTTAGCCTTTTTACATCCCCTCAGTGCTTATATAAAGCCCTGTACACGGCACATGCTCACTCAGGCTGGATTCACGTCTAAAATAGCAACCAGAGAGATGAGTGTTGGGCCAGAGAGTTCACTAAGTGAACAAAAGAGCCCAGCGAGCAACAAGAACCAGCCCTGGAATAGCTCCAGGGTGACCCATGTCCTGGTCCCCAAATGGCCAGTACTTCCCATTCCTGCTAAGGCATACGAGACGGATCACTTCCTGGTGGGTCAGGACTGGAGCTGGCCCTGCTCCCCAATGACCACTGTCACTCCAGGTGAGCAGCCATGCACGAGGAGGCATGGGGGGCAGGGAGGAGTCTCGGCTGCAGTCTGCATCCAACAGCTCAAGGGCATGTCATTACAGGCCAGCCATACTCCACCCAGGCCACACCCTGTGTATCTCTGACTTCTCAAGGTTAATGCTTAAAACGGAGAGGAAGTACCAAAATTATTAGAGGGAATCTCTAAGACAGCGGTCCCCAACCTTTTTGGCACCAGGGGCCGTGGACCAGAGGTGGTGGGGTAAGGGGGGATGGTTTGGGGGTGATTCAAGTGCATTACATTTATTGTGGACTTTAATCTGCTGCCACCCCTGATTGAACAAGAGCTACCAATCCGTGGCCTGGGGGCTGGGGACCCCTGCTCTAAGAGAACAGAGTTCAAGGGCAGATGAAGGAGACAAATCCACCAATGGAGTGGACAGGCTTGCTCATCCATCTGTGGGAAGAAGAGCACCTCTCCCGGTATTGGACGGGCAAGGTCCCACTTTCTTCCAGCATATCTACAAGCCCTGTTGGTGCTTTTTTAAAGACTTTTCTCTTGATGTGGACCTTTTTTTTTTTAAGGTTTTATTGAATTTGTTACAATACTTCTGCTGTTTATTTTTTGTTTGTTTGGCCCTAAGGCGCATGGAATCTCAGTTCCCTGACTAGAGATCAAACCTGCACCCCGAGCACTAGAAGGTGAAGTCTTGACCACTGGACCGCCAGGGATGTCCCAGCCTGCTGGTGCCCTAAGAGGATCCTTTCACCTTTCACAAACTTTCTTCACCTCCTGATTCACCTTCTCCTCACACAGCTCTATGCAGAACCATCAGATGGAGAATAAGCTGGGAGCCTCCTGCAGAGAGTCTCACAGTCTGGGGACCTCAGTAAGGCCAGGGTTCTGAGAACAGGTCCCTTGCTATTATTAAATGATTTGCACCATCTACAAAACACATTCACATTGGTGCCCCAGGTGATCTTTTAATAATGAGAGACGTTTGCGAAGACACTTACGCAAGTGAAAATGATGAGTGTTACATAGAAAATGACCAGGGCCAACAGCAGGACGATCTCAGCTCTGTAGTTCTTAAAAGTCTCTCCTCTGCGTTCCTTAGAGCATCCTGCAAAAAGAAATAAGTAATATATGAAGCCACTGAATGGACTCTTCTACCAAGGTGAAAAACCAAGCGTGCTTTGTTCTGGCTTTTTGAAGTCCTCCTTGTCCCCCCTTCCTACCCTCAAGTCTGTTCCGCAGGGAAGGACACGGGTTATACTGGCAGGGACGCTGGCACTTGTGCTTACTCTGTGCCCGGCTGCGTGCAAAAGAGTCGACAGCCAGCATCTCACTGAACCTTCAGGCAAGGCTGAGTGTCCCCTGTCTGCAGAAGAAGGAACCAGGGCTCAGAGAGGCTGAGGTGCTAAGGCAGGTGGCAGAGCTGCCCTGCTATTATGGAACAGGTTGGTGCTGATCTATCTTTGTAGGATCATTAAAGCCCCTCCGCCTTGAAAGCCTGGGACTGACTGTACCCACTAGCTAGGGTGCGAGTGGTAAGAACCCGCCTGCCAATGCAGGAGACACACAAGACTCGAGCTCTATCCCAAGGTTGGGAGGAGCGGCTGGAGGATGAAATGGCAACCCACGCCAGTATCCCTGCTGGGAAAATCCCATGGATGAAGGAGCTTAGAGGGCCACAGTCCATATGGTCACCAATAGTCGAAGGCAACTGAGCACAACAATCAACAATATACGCTATTGTATAGAAAACAGGTCACTAACAAGGACCTGACTGACAGCACAGGCAACTCGACTCAATACCCTGTAAGGGCCTATATGGGAAAAGAATCTGAAAACAGAGTGAATATGTGTATATGAATAATGATTCACTCTACTGTACAGCTGAAACTAACACAACATTGTAAATCAACGATATCCCTCTAAAAAATTTGTTTTTTGAATTTTAAACAAAGCCGCTCCACCAAAGCCGACAGCGGCGGGGCAGGGGTGGGGCAAGTGCGGGAGGAGGGACACCTTCAGCCCAGGAGGAGACTGGGTCGGACAGGCTCTCCCGATTCGGGCACAGCATCCAGCATGCTGTTTTGGGCAGCGAGGTTGCTCCTGCAGTCAGCTTGAGCTCTGGGGCAGGAGCAGGCGGACTCCAGGTGACTGGAGGGTTCCACCCCCTGGGTCATAGGGGGCCCTCCAGAGAACTGTGACCCCTGAAACTGGATTCAAACACTGTGCAGTGGTCTGTGCGGTGGGGATGGATGTTCAGAGGTCTGTGATCCCAGAAGAGAAGACCCGAGAGCCACTGTCCCGACAGTTCTAACATTTATGCAGCACTTGGTCACCCCCAGGCAGCGGACCGAACATTTTGGTGCAATACCTCGTTCAATCGTCACCACAAGCCTGTGTCATAGATGATATTATCCCCATTTTGAAGATGAGAAAAGCAAGGCTTAGACTCAATCAGAGGTTTGCCCAAGATCCCATGTAAATGAGTAGCTGAGCTCATACTGGAGCCAGATCCAAGTGGGTCTAGTCTGACCACTTAATTTGGTGACTGCACCGCCTTTGCAGAGGACAGGGAAGCAAGTCAGCTGTTCTCAGCTCCTTTGCTCCCCGCTCCCCGGGGCGTGCACCCATCCTCTCTGCTCTTCCTGCTCCATTTCTCATTCATGTGAATGATACTCCGGGCTGACTGCACCAGGAGGCAGGAGGGAACAAAGCAGAGACTGTATCCGGGCAGGCATGGTAAGTGCCATGAACTTAAACGCAGTATAGGGCTGGAGACTGAGAAGCATATACGGTGTGTGTGTTTGTGCGAGATAGTGAACCAAGTCCAAATACTGAGGAACTTCCTTGGTGGTCCAATGTTTAAGACTTTGCCTTCCAATGCAGGGGGTGATGGTTCCATCCCTGATTGGGGAGCTGAGATCCCACATGCCTTGTGGCCAAAAAACCAAAACATAAAACAGAAACAATACTGTGGCACATTCAATAAAGACTCTGAAAATGGACCACGCCAAGAAAAGGAAACTTTAAAAAAATCCAAACACTGGCCCCTAACCCGTGCTTGCCTTCTCATGAGTGTGGGAATATGATCTTGAGTCAGATTCCTTTAAGCTTTTCCATGGAAGGAGATAATAGCTGCTACACAAAGTCAGGGTCTCTGTAACAACATGTTTGTCATTTCAAGCCTCAGCCACTAATAAGAGCTGGGCCAAAGTCAGATTCAAGGCATATTTTAAGCTACATCAAGAAAAGTTATGGAAAAAAGTCCACGGAGATAATCCTTGTCTTGACACTCGAGTCCTGGTCTTACTGCACAGAGCAAAAATGTGCCTTCTACTTGGGAAGCCTCTTTTCTTGCTGGATGCTTTTTCTTTGGCCTGACTGGAGGGATTAGGACATCCAATCACTGTAAAGTGGACAAGAAATGCTGTTCTCGCATTGAAAAAGGCGGAAACATGTAGCAGCTCTCTTAGGCCACATTAGAGAGCCCCCAGTGAGCAGACTATTGCACAGCTATCTGATAAATTCAAGACTACCCAGTTTCTCTGTCTTCCAAAAACTAGACTTGGAAACTTCCTACTGGCTCCAAAGGACTCTTATATGAATAAACAACAGTCAGATTTAGTTGCTTGACTCCATTTGGCATCTACCCCAATCAAACTGGGGTAGATCCCTTTAAAAAAAAAAAAGGAAAAAGCAAAAAGAAGGGAGAGAAAGTTATGCTACCTTTGCAGCAGAATTTAGCTTTCAGCTACAGATGTGAGCCACAGCTTCCAAATTAAACTCGGACTGAGTGGATCAAGGTCAGGACTTACAGAAAGTGCCCTGTGCGCTGTAGGCAGAAAACAGGTTTTGCAGACCCCCTCACCTGTCACTTGGAGGATCACGGTGCCACTCAGGTTTCTCTGCCCTTCCGGACCCACCAGAGTGCACCTGTAGGTCCCCGAGTTGCAGCTCGTAGTGTTTCGGATCTTCAGGGAGTACAGCCTTTCCCTGGGGACCTCTGAAGAGTTCCTCTGCTGAGGGGATTGCAGGTCTTCCTGGGTCACCTCCACCCTTTCTGCACCTCCGTCTGTGAGCTGTTAAGAAAGAATCACATACAGACTCAGGGACCAAGAGTATATAAACCTGTGGTTGCCAAGGGGGATGGGGTAGGGAGGGGTGGCCTGGGCACTTGAGATTAGCAGATGCAAACTTTACCCAGAGAATGAATAGACACGGTCCTACTGTGTAGCACAGGTACTTATATTCAATATCCTGTGACAAACCATCTTGATGGAAAAGAATGTATACACGTATAACTGACTCACTTGGTTCCACAGCAGAAATGAACACAACACTGCAAATCAACTATACTTCAATAAAAAAAATTTAAAAAGCAAGAATCAGATTTGCATCATGCTCTACCGTCAGAACCCACAAGCCCTTGGGTCTCTGAGACGTCAAGATTCTACCTCTTGCTTTCATAAAATCTATCCTCAGCTGGCTGTTTTAAAAGAAGGTACCGTGAGTATGTGTGATGTTTGCAGGGGGGAGGAGAGAATCTAAGAGGATTCTTTAAGGTTCCACCTCTTTCTGGAATGAGATCAGGACTGCATCTTAACGATTCTCTGTATCCCAACTTCCACTCTACATGAAGCAGACCGTGCTCCTGTTGACAATAACCTTGCATCATTAATGATTACGTGATGAAGTGCATGAATCATGCTGAATCACATTCTCTTGCTGGTTGTTGTCTATTCAATGTTCTCTTCTTTTCTTCAGATACCAACTCATCCAGTGACTGACTCTTATTTTTGTAGCTCAGGGTTTTATTTAGAAAACGTTCCTAACTCTGTTAAGGTCATTGCCGGACAACTTGACCAAGGAAACACAGAGATTCAGATGAGCAAAGCCTCCCATGAAGAGTCATTGTGTTCTTCACAGATTGCGCATATGTGGGCTCATCCATGACCCTGCAGGATGGACCACACTCAGCCCTCTGCTACGGCAGGAAGACAGCTGACAACAGCGCCGCGTGGAGACTTTATATGTCAGGCCACTTGGCAGCCATACCAAGACACACGTGGAAGGGCGTGTGTGCGTGCTAAGTTGCTTCAGTCGTGTCCGACTCTTTGCGACCCTATGGACTGTAGCCCACCAGGCTCCTCTGTCCAGGCAAGAATACTGGAGTGGGTTGCCATGCCCTCCTCCAGGGGACCTTCCCAACCCAGTGATCGAACCAGTGTCTCCTTGGCTCCTGCACTGCAGGCGGATTCTTTACTGCAGGGAAGTCCCCATGGAACGGCAGTTATGACTTAAATCACTGAAGTCAGGATGGATCAGCCCGACGGGAGTAGATGCCAAGTTTACCCACACTAACCTGGCTGGTTTTCTTTCCCCGAACAATCTTTGTTATTAAACTGGTGGAGTCTTTCCATCATCTCCTAGTCCCACGATTAAGTACACACCTTGTTCACCATCAATTCTCTCTCTTCCCAGGTATATTTTTAACTGGCCTAGTTAACTTGCTCATTGGTCCTCCACTGAAATGTTTTAAAGCTTCTAAACCTGATTTACATAAACAGGAAAGCCAATCACTGTTTTCAGGGCTCTAGGGCAGCCCTGAGCCTTTGCTGAGTGGCTGGGAACCAGCAGGGAGCCTGGGGTCTGGTGGCATTCCTTCCTGGTCCCTGGAGTGGTGCCCACACCAGAGGGCCCCTTAGGAAAAGACACCACTGCTCTCTCTGGCTGTACTTGCCACCGTTTCATCTCCTATAGGGAGCATCTCCTGTAGGAAGCACCGTACAACTCCTCTCCTAGTTTCAACAGGCAATCAGCACAGGGAAATAAATAACCAAGGAATGCGGGGAACAGAGGCAGAGGCAGCTCAAGACAGGAGACATACACATGTGTGTGCACGCACACCCCCTCCTTGGATTCTGCTTCAGGTATTAGGGCGGGGGATGCACCGTGAGGTCCATGGGAAGCTCGGGTTCCCGCCTCCGTGGCCCCAGCTCCAGTGAGCACGCCTGTGGAGTGGCCTGCAGAGACATCTGGTGGTAGATTTATCGCTCCTACAAGAATCCCCGCTTCATTCACTCCCAGCACCGGGCTGAGACTAACAGCTTCTCTCAGGCCAAGTCTCTGAACATCAATCCCAATTCTTGAAAGCTCTGCTTGTGTTGAAAAGTTCCTTCCTAAATAATCAAGGATCTACAGACCGGGGCATTTAGGTGTTCAAAGAGAAAGCAAGAAAACGAAAGGAGTTGTGGTCGAGGAACTGTAGGTGTCCGACTGATTCTAGAACACGTGTAAGTTAGCCCAGTTCTCCTCTTTACAGGCATGATGAAACCAGTAAGCGCAGTCTTATCACGTAGGTGCACCTCTCCCCTCACCCACTGCTTGACAAAGGGCTCCCCTGGACCACAGCTTTTGGTGGGTCAGCTACCCAGGACCATCCAGGGTCAACTGCTTCCAAGGCTTCCCCCCCTTCCCCCCGCCGCCCCGCCAGCCCCGGCTCAAAGGCCAGTTTGAACTAATTAACTGAGCTTAATCTCTGCAGTCCCCGTGATGCCGTCTCATCCTGCTTTGCTTTTCTGAATTAACCTCCAAATGAGTTCAACTCAGATTTCTTTCTAACAGCATGAAAAGTGAACGTGTTAGTCGCTCAGTCATGTCTGACTCTTTGTGACCCCATGAACTGTAGCACACCAGGCTCCTCTGTCCGTGGGATTCTCCAGGCAAGAATACTGGAGCAGGTTGCCATTCTCTTCTCCAGGGGACCTTCCCAACCCAGGGATCAAACCCCGGTCTCCTGCATTGCCGGTGGAGTCTTTATAATCTGAGCCACCAGGGAAACCCCTCTTTCTAACCAATATCACTGGAACTCAGTTTTGCTAGAAATCCCTGCATTCAAAAAGATGTGAGCTTGGCTGCAACAGTCATTTTGAGATTATCTACCTCTGGTTTTCTCCATCAGGGGATCTTCTCTCCTATCCAGTGACCCCTCCCTCAACTCAGAAAGGCCTGTCTGAAAGTCAAGATCAAAACTGAGAGCCCCTCTGAGAGCTGGTAGAAATACAGACTACTGTGCTTTATTTACATGAAGATGGGCCCCTCATCACGATGGCTGCTGCGAACTGCTGAATCGAGTGTGCGGTGGGGATCAGAACTGACTGGCAGTGGCTTTCTGTCTACTTGCAAAAGAAAATTCATTTTTTAAAAATCAGCAGTAACAACAAAACAGTAGTTTAAGTGATGGTCAGATTTCCACAGGTGTCTGGCAAATCCTCCAGAGAGGTTATTTTCAAATGGCAAAGCAAAGGCAGGGTGAGATCATGAATGAAAGTAAGGAGAGGAAAGTCAAAGAATCCCAAAGCGGCCTTCAGAATTCTGATTTACTGAACAGCAGCAGCCCTCAGTGAGATCAGGCAAAAATATCTTAACTTTCACAGGGTCATCTTTCAATGACCCCTTCCTGGGTCTTCTTGAAAGACCCAGAGAACTGAGAGAAGTACTGGCTGATAACCTGAGTCCTCTTGCCAAAGTAATGAACAGTTCTCTGCGCCTGATAACTCACTGTAACAAAAGGACGCTTCTGTAAATTCACGCAGCGCACCTGAAAATTGTTCAGAGCCCTCCCTTAGCTTCAAGCTGTAGGTATGTACATTGCCTGTCCTACTCACCCTGCCTTTTGCGTACTGCTGCAAAAATTCAGTTGTAGTTTTCACATTAATGTCACGTACTTATGATGGAAGTGAGGTGCTGGCAGTACCAAGAGACTATACGCAAAAGAGACTTCCTGCAAAAGAGCAAATCCTCGTCTTCAGCACAGTGGCCAAGCAGCCATCACGCTGCAGTATAGAGTGAGTTAGCCGTGGCTGGAGCAGCACCGTTCAAGAATCAGAGGAATTTCAGGGGGAGGAACATGGAATTACAGCAAATGGGCCATCCTCAACTTCGCCTGGTTTTATGAGTTCTTATAAACACTTGAGCTGGCTCAAAACCAACCACTGGCAAGAACAACTCCCAGCATTCCAAATCCCAAAGTGTTTCATTGCCTCTCTGCAGAAGCATTTAAGGAAATAATAATTTATAACAAAAGGAACCCTCGGATTCATTCACAGCCAGGCGTAATTGATGGGGACTATTTAGTGCACACTCTGCGAGGCTAATATTGTAGAGGGCTGGACCACAGCACGAAGTGGGCAAATTAATTCCTCAAAACATTCACCCCAATTATGTTTTTAAAATCCACATTCTGTGCATTAACTCTTATGCTGACAAATTCTTTCCAATTGAAACAGAAAAGGGTGAAATATAAGACATCTCATTTTCAGAAGGCCTATAGACCTTTGACTTGTCTCAAGGCCTCCAATTTGACTAAATAATTTAAATACCATATTCATTCTCTAAGAAGGAGACCTAAGCCTTAAATTAAAATAAACTCTCTTTAATTTGCTGAATACTTTGCCAACAAAGGTCCGTATAGTCAAGGCTATGGTTTTTCCTGTGGTCATGTATGGATGTGAGAGTTGGACTGTGAAGAAAGCTGAGTGCCGAAGAATTGATGCTTTTGAACTGTGGTGTTGGAGAAGACTCTTGAGAGTCCCTTGGACTGCAAGAAGATCCAACCAATCCATCCTAAAGGAGATCAGTCCTGGGTGTTCATTGGAAGGACTGATGCTAAAGCTGAAACTCCAATACTTTGTCCACCTCATGTGAAGCGTTGACTCATTGGAAAAGACTCTGATGCTGGGAGGGATTGGGGGCAGGAGGAGAAGGGGAAGACAGAAGATGAGATGGCTGGATGGCATCACCGACTCGATGCACATGAGTTTGGGTGAACTCCAGGAGTTGGTGATGGACAGGGAGGCCTGGTGTGCTGCGATTCATGGGGTCGCAAAGAGTAGGACATGACTGAGGGACTGAACTGAACTGAACTGAAGTCAAGCAAATACAACAAGTACTAATTTTAAAGGCATGTGAATCAAGTTTTTTTTAACTGGTGGATAAATTTGAACTAGAGAGAAACAAATCAAATAAATATCTAAATATGGCTGAAATAGAACCAATATTTCAGTCAAAATCCTTACTGTGAGAAGTTTTTTAGATGTTTACATATTTTTATCCAAATGTATACTGACTTCATAGATTACCATAGATTATCCAGATTATCTAGATTACCTATACCATATTTGTTCCATTCCTACCACAAAGAATTTTGATTTGACAACCTTGAAATCTGAATTTATCACATATGTGATGTGTTTGGAATGTGACAGGAAAGTAAAAGAAAAGGAAGAGATTTTTTGAGGGGAAAAATGTGTGCACACATATGTGCATATAAATATTTAATCCAACAATTTAATTAAACATATTTAAAGGAATGGACATTAAGTACTTAAAGGTGGTATTAAATTAATCTGATATATTCCAATCACATTGAACAGCTTTTTTTTTATTGCATTTCCCATGCACTAACATTCATGTACCTTGGTTTCTAACTCAATTAAAGTGCCAATATAATTCCCATTCATCATAAAAACAGCTCTTTATAACGTGCAAAATAGTTTGGCTCAGAGGTTGATGTCATAATGAGGGTAGAATGTACGAGCATTAACATCGTTTTTTTCTAAGTGTAGTTTTATTGGAAAAATGATTTTCCACTTTGAAATTTACTGGGTCTAACAGACAGATTGGATTTATGGCTGTTAACAGAGCCACGAATATGGCAGAGCCAACGTAATGAAGAGCCTTGGACTTGGGCAGATGTGGAAACAAACCCCATGGCCAGCTCTGCGCTTAGTCAAAGTGACTGAAGAGCTCTCAGGCTGTGTTTGCTCCCCTGAGGTGGGGGAAGGGTAATTAATATCTCCCAAAGTTGGCGTGACTCAGTGAACTCCGGGAGATGGTGATGGACAGGGAGGCCTGGCATGCTGCGATTCATGGGTCACAAAGAGTCGGACAAGACTGAGCAACTGAACTGACCTGAACTGAAAGTTGGTGTGAAGATACCTATGATGGCGTAGGTGGATCATGGAGCATAATGTCAATCACACCTAAAAATGTTACCACTCTTTTTTTTTTTCACAGCTAAGGTTTCCTTCGGCATTCTAAATACTTCCCTGCACGTAGGAAATATTCAAAACAACATTATTTACTGAATGAATGAGTAAATTTTAAAAACAATGAGTAAGTCGATCCAGAATCAGAGGGCCTGAGGTCAAGCCCTGGCTGCTTCATCAGATAACTGGGTCATTGCTGGGAAATCCCTTCACCTCTGATTCCGAGTTCCTCACCTGTAACTACCTACTTCCCTCTTGGTATTTTAAGGATCAAATGGGAAAACATATAATAGTGCTTTATAAGCGGTAATGTAGGACATAGGAATTGGTGTTGTATCTGATAGCTTTCTATCTCCACCCACCCATTCAGTCATTTCTTCCTGCTGACCCTTCCTGTCTCCTCTCTGGCAAAGCTGTTCTGGAAGTCTCAATCTCTGCTCTAGAAAGAAGTTATTTTTCTATCCACAAGGTCTCCAAAACAGCCAGAATATTCTGAATTTTCTACGGCATCATTGTAATTGGCAAAGCCCCTCTGGAACTAGGATTTGACGAGAAGGTTAGGCTACTCACTGTTCATGCCAATCATCCTTCTCCCAAGAGCTTCTTAGGGATCCTGCTGGACCCTGGAGGGGCATTCCTAAATTCCTGAATCCTCTGAATTCATGTTCTTCAAGGGTACTACCTCTCATTCTAGAAAAGGCACACTTGACACCCGCCTGGCCTCTGTGACCAGAGAGACTGGTTCTGATGAGTTCATGACCCAATCAAAGCCACTTGAGCATAATCAGACATTTGTTGAGATGGAAGAGGCATAATCTTTCGCTTGGCACTTGACCTTGGGAGGACAGACAGGTCTGCAGTTATCGGCTACTATCTCACTGCCTCGTGGAGGCTGACAATAAAACCAACACTAAGGAAAGGCAAGTTGAGAGACAGAAAGTCACCAAGCCCTTTGGACAGCCACGAACCTCCACATCTAGCCTTACTCCAAACTGGGTGGCTTAAAACAGCAGAAATGTATTCTGTCATGGTTCTGAAGACCGTTAAGGGCAATATCAAGGTGCTGGCGGGGCCACGCTCTCTCTGAAGGGGAGAATCTGTTTCAGGTCTCGCTCCCAGCTTCTGGTGTTGCTGGAAACTGGCGTTCTTTGATCTGTAGACACATCACTCCAATCGCTGCCTCCATCTTCCCATGGGATCTCCCTGTGTGTCTGTCTGTTTTCTTTTAATGACACCAGCCATTGGATTCAGGGCCCATCCTGATCAAGCATGACCTCATTTTAACTTGGTTACATCTGCAAAGACCTTATTTCCAAATAAGGTTCTATTCACAAACACCAGGGATTAGGACTGACACATGTCATTTTGTGGGACACTAACCTACAACATCAACCATAACTGAAGTATGAACTATATTTTCATTTCAAAAAATTGTTTCAACTAGAGAAGCCAATATATTCCCTTTTCTTGAAGCCAGTTTTGACTGGATTACAAGCCTTCACAACAGAAAGATTGCCAACTGATACGTGCACCTTGCCCTCCTCCAAAAATACACGTGGCATATAAGGGAGGACCTTCACAGGGCTCCAACCTCAAGGCCAGTCCTGTTTTGTCACTTGGGCTCACGTGCCTCCCACTTCTCACGGAAAGAGACACCCGGGTCTGACTGGACTCAGAACCTCTGTTCTCTAGAACTGACCCAGTGAGTCTGGTTGTAAGTGAATATGAACTATCCACAGCAACGAGCATCTGTCTTTTTTCCCTTTGGTTTTCCCCATCTGGACTGATAATCCTGGACAACTACCCGTTCTGGGATCTGTCTTCTCTTGGACAACTGAGACAAGACCATGCGGTAGATTAACTGGTGCTCCACAAAAATATCAAGTGAGATTCACAAGCCTTGGGCTCTTACATCTGTACCAGAAATACACGACACATAGAGAAATTTTACCCAGGTATACCTCAGTGCAAAAACAAAGTCAAAAATGTACTTCAGGGTGGAAGAGTCTTAGGGAAGTACTTTAGTTCAGCTCTGGTTTGAGCTAAGCATTGTTGGTAGAAATTTGGGGGTTATCCCAAGAGTTTCCAGAAAGAGCTTATGGAGAACAGTTGTATTAATAGATGGAGGAAGCCTCCCTTTAAGGTAATGAACCTCTTTTTAGTCCTGCCCTACAGAAAACCTTCCCTTATGTCACTGAGACCTTCTCCTAACTTCCTCTTCTTTGTGAAGTGACATAACCATATACAGAACTAAGATAATCAGTCGTCATGTGATTCGGGTTCCCCCTTTTATTTATGGAAAACAAGTGTTTGCAGTCTTTAGGATTTCACTCTCAGCTGCCTTTTCCCTCCCACCCCTCTTCCAAGCTGAAAGATTTTTAGCAACGTTTCTCATCATGGTCCAAAAATCTCAGTGCTCCATCGTTTTCATCTGGCTGGGATTTCTTCCAAATCCTGGCTCACTGGTCCCTAGACCCACATGGATGACAGGACTGGTGCCCGAGAGAGAAAGGGGAGGCAAACCCCAGGCCCACATTGCAGGCTCACAGTTAACCCACCGGCAGCTTCACTGGAGCACAAGGCTGAAGCCCGCCTCTGACATTCATTTGCTAGGATGAATTATATTCTGCCTCTCACCATAAGAAATACGATTTTCTTCTGACGTATTTTCCATTATGTTGTCCTCTTCGCTTAAAAACTGTCAAAGGCTCCTTGATGCCGAATGGACCAAATTCTAGCCCCTATGATTCAGCATTCAGGGGTCCTCACCCTCTGTTCCCAGCCTGCTTGCTGCGGTATTCTCTGCAGTATAATCCTCCCTTCCAGATTAGCAGTTACCCATCAGCTCCCCAAACAACGCCTGTGCATTCTTGCGTCCAGGCCTCTGTCCTCTGGCCAATGTTCTGGATTGGTCTTAGGACAGTCACTGCCAGGCCCAGGACGTGGCACACATTTGGGACATAGAAATATTAACTAAATGATGAAAATGAAAATATGACAGACATCTGAAAACTAATTTTATGCCTTTCATAGTCTGACCTAAAGGTTATTCAATCAGGTCAAGTAATACCGGTCCCATGGGGATGATACAACGTTTCTTTGACGCTCACACAGGCCTTGTTTTTTACATTGCAGTGTTTCAGTGCTTCTATATTTAATATAGAAATGTTTCCTTCTTCTCCTAAAACATCTCAAATCTTATCTTAAAGCAGATGGCATTCTAGAATCAGGTAAGTGCGGTAAGCGGCATGCGTTGTCTCCCTGTGGGGCCGTCAGAGTTGGTAGCTGTACCGCTGCCATCTGCCCGGGCCATTCATCAAGCCTAGACCCTCTGCGGGCTCCTCCTTAGTGCCTCCTTGCTTTGTGGTTCATTATCACACAAGATGCTGTAGAGACAGAAAACAGGAGACTGGCCATGCCCACGGCGGACGGCTCTTAAACACATCAAGGACAAGCAAGAGCCGTGGAACGACTATCCTGGAACTTTCCAAGTGGCCACACACAAGCCATCAACCTGCTCTCCCTTAGTCCCCAGGAGAGCCCCTGACTTGCCGCAGCTGCAGCTCTTCTAAATATGATAAAGTTCAAGTCTGCTCTAGCCTCTGAAATCATAGTCTCACTTCCCCTTTATACCTTCCTTTGGAAATCATCTAAAAAGGGCACTTGTCTTGTGACGCAGGTCTGTCCTCTCCTCCGCAGTGTCACTCAGAGAGGAAACCTGAGTTTCATCTCAGAGATCCTCTTTCGATATGCATCCACACAGGCTGTGGGAGCCCCCAGAACAATACAAGATAGAGATATGTTTCCCTCGTGAGCAACCACTCATCATTAGCAGTGGCCAACCTCACCCATGCCCAGACGTTCCGTGCACCCAGTGCCATCCTGCCCCTCCGGACCTACTGTAGCCTCATGAAAGAGAGCATGGACCAGGCCACCCCACGAGAAGCACAGACTGGCCCCCAAACGGATGGTCTTCCTCCTGGCAGACACGGAATTTGTGCTATGATCTTCTTATGCTAGAAATCTAATCGGAGGTCACAGCCATTGGTAGAAGAGGGCTGGACCAAGGCCTATGTGCCTTATAATATCTCAAAACGTCTCCTCCAACAACCACAATCTATTCACGATCTTAACAGCTACACTGGATGCATACACTGCATTTTCTACTTCTTCTCAATCATTCACTCTGCTTTAAAGGGTACAATACAGGAAGGGATGAGAGGAGGTCCCATTCTTGGATCCCAGTTGGGAAGAGAAAGAAGAGTTGTGCTAACTGGAATGGGGCTACCAGTGCCCACTCTTGGCTCCACCTTTGAGCCCACGCCCCGTGCAAGTCTAGATTGCATTCCTCAACCCCAATCCCGTCTTTGCATCTTGGAAACACAGAGAATAAGATGGACATTGTTCCTTCCCAACTTGCCCTCATGTTGCAAACACTAACTAGACACTGTCTGCTTTGAGTCTTTTGGTAAAAGGCACATGAGAAGAAGCACATGGTTTACACGGGCTCTTTCGCTCACTGCACGTAATCAGCGCCAACTGGACAGTGGCAGAGTGCTCCAGGGTGCCAGGGAACTGAGTGGGCAATGGATTTTTTAATCGTGAGTCATTATAACCGTAATTGTGGTATGCAGAAATCCTGCAAGAATGTGATTCAATCTGGCGGACGGAGAAAACCCACACTGCAAAGGACTCTCTGCTTACTTGTCCAGCACACAGCCCACAACTGTGCAAAGTGGTTTTACCAGTTACCCTACTGATGATGCAGTGAGGTTGGCTGTGGTCACCAGGCTTAAATTCCCCACTTTATAGCTACCTCTAAAGCTTCGCAGAAACATTTTACAAGAAAGTTGTGAGTGAAAATGACAAGATAATCTTCCGTAAGACGAAGAATTTCAGTACTTCACCGCTGGCTTTATTTCCAGAACATTCTATCCGTTTTTGTTGTACAAGCACAATTGATGCAAAAAGTATAATTACTGGGCTGGAAAATAATAAATATCTACAGAATATGCTGAGATCTGTTAAAAAGAGCTTGAAAAACAAAGCGTATCACTTTCAAGGTATCTGATTAGTTTACTGAAACAGCACAGCGCTTCTATCCACCATGACTCCATCCTAGTTTCTTTCTTAAAAAAATAAATTGGGCATGATTTTTCAGTGCCCCTATTCCATGGACCAACAGAAAAAAGACAATGCCAAGAGACTGTTGTCTTTTTTCTTAGCAGAGCTTTGAGAGCCCTTCAGGGTAAAGTTTGTAAGAACTGTGTTCAACAAACAAGCACATACATTATAGGGTTACATCACCAGCTGACATCCAAGGAAAAGCCAGAGGTTAATCGCTCTGGTTTACTACATCATTCCAAATGACCTCGTGCAAGAAGATTTAACTTGACAACTGTTTGAACTTTACAGTCTGAAATTTCATCTACTTGTTTCATGAGCACTTTGCAATTACTCCCCTGGGGATATTAATATTGTTTTCCCTTTTTAATCAATCTGGAAAGGATCATGGTTTCATGTTTTCTCCTCTTTTTAGATAACCAAGTCCCTGCCTGGCTAGCCCAAAGACACTTTCATTTTCTTTAAGGAATTAAGATAGAAAACAGAAATAACAAGACAGACCTCTAAGAACTTAGGCTGTGGAACCAGACTGCTGGATTCAAATCCCAACTCTAGTGTTTAGCCAGCTGTGTAATAGTGAGTTGGTTACTTCAGCCCTAAGGCTCAGTTTCCTCATCAGTGACAGGAGTTATCTCTTAAGTCCAGTGGAACTGCTGATGCATGAAGACATTTACCTCAGAGCTTGCCAGATGGTGACTACCCAAATAACACTGGTTTTCCAATATTTCTGTTTAAATACTATTGTTTTTACAAGGGAACAATTTTGGAATTGCTGTCTTCTCTGATTCCACAGTGACTAAGGTGGAGATGATGCAGGAATAATAACAAACCTATTTGCATACACAACACAGGGCCCCCAAGCCTCAGCACCATTTCCACCATGCATAATCACAAAAGGTTGGCCTGAATTCACTGAGCACCTTTGAAATGAACAGGGCAAACACTGGGTGCCGTGCAGGAGACACAAAAGCTGTGGCGCTGTCCCTAGGGAACTGACAATCTGGTTAGGAGAGAAGACACACGTGCGCGCGCGTACACACACACAGATAATGGTCCTAGGCTGCCCTATTAAATGGCTAGATACTTGTGCAGGTCCTTACAGCATCTTTTATGGCGGGCAGAAGAAAACCCAGCGTTTTGTGGAAAACTACAAAGGCACAGAGATTTCCAGCAAGGTAAGACGACCAATCAGTGAGCTAACCAAAGCAAGGCTGGGATAGCATAGTCACTGGGCTTCAACCTGAGGTGCCATTGTGGCAGTAACCTCATTAAAGGTGATGTGCAAAAAAATATAAATAAACCAGTGACAGCAAACAGTTGGGTTGCTTGTGTTTGCAAGGCCACCACAACTACAATCTTATAAGCTGAAAAGGTTACAGTTGAGAGGAAACCTTAAAAAAGCACCAGTCTGACTCAATCCTCTTGTGGTAGGGTAGATGACACTGCTCTTACACACGAGGACCCTCCAATGCACCATCACACAGAAGCCCTCCTTGCTGGAACTTTTAGAATGCTCAGAGGGAGGAGGAGAAAGGGATGGGGAGGAGGCCAAGGGTTTCCCTGAAAGGGGATGACTGGCAGATAGCTACCATCCAAGAAGAGAGCCTACATCAGCTTCTATCTGGTCATCCTTCCCCTCAAATAGCCCCCTCCCCTCTCCCCACATGTATGAGCACCGCAGTCACAAAACAGCAGAAATAATAAATCCAGAGACATGCCTCCGGCCAATGTCAAATCTTCACCAGCTGCCTTCTCCCTGGCCTGCTGACCACAACCACAGGTGGCCTCTAGAATTAATCCAAATAAGAGGTTTTCTGCTCTCCAAAACGTCTTATCTGGATCATTCATCTCAGGCCACCTTTAGAGGCAAGAAGATTTGAGGTCCCCGGGGGAACGACATCTATGTCAGCCTGTACCTGGATGCGAAGGGGCTGAGTCGCGATGGGAGAGGCGCGTGCGAAGACCCGGTACCGAGTGCAGTTATCGGCGATATCCCTGACCCCCAGCCACAGAGGGTCACCGGCCCGAGCGAGGCGGTTCCCCCTCCCGCAATTAAACCACCAAACCCCAACCCGCCAGCCTGGCCGCACTTACCTTGGCCCAGGAGACCGTGTAGGTGACCTGAGGGTCCCAGGGGGCAGTGCAGGGCAAGTCCACATCCTCTGAACAGACCACCTTCACCTCCCGCGCCGCGGGCGCCAGGCTGCAGGCTGCAAGAGGGAGAGAGAGCGGCGTGAGCAAGCGAGAAAAGAGGGTGTTGCGGGGAGGCGGGCGGGGGGCGCCAGGCGTCCGCAGGCCCTACCGCAGCTCAGGAACAGGAGCTGGAGCCCGCGTGACATCGCTGAGGACTGCCGGCCTGGAGCCCTGGCGCCGGCTTTTGTACCCGCGCACACCCGGGACTTCCCCGGGCGCCGGTCCCGGGGGGATCCCCGCGGGCGGCGGAAGCGGCGGTGCTCCTCCCCCACCCCCGCGGCGGCCACCCGAAGAGCCCCGGCCCCGCCCCCGAGCTTGGCCCCGCCCCGAGCCCGGGCCCGGCCCCGCCCCTTTGGCCCGGCCCCTCCCCCGAGACCCCAGCCCGCGTCGCTGATGCTGATACTGCTCTGGCCTCTACCCTACCGCGGCGACCGCAGTCCCGGTGAAACGCGCCGCTCCTGGGTCTCGGCAGCCGCGCGCGCACACGCCGGACACCCTGCAAACAGAGGCGGGAGCCAGGCGAGCCGGGGCTGTTAGGTCCTTTGCGCGGAAGCGAAACCAGGTTCAGAGTGGATGAGCGACCCCCCTGATAGCCCAGCTGCCGGTGGTGACATCACGGTGAACCCAGGTCTTCGCACTTGTCCTGGTTCCATGATCATGAGACTCGGTTTCCCCAGGAACCTGGCAAATCCATCATACTTCGCCCCCCCACCCCCACCCCGCCACCTCCCGCCCCGGCCTGCTGGCGTTGTCATCCATAGCATCAAGCCTGTTTAAATTATTTCAGCACATAATTTAAAACAAAGGTTATGCACACATACACACAGAGAGAGGGAGAAAATATATATGAAAGATTTCTTTAAAATCCAGAATAAAATAGAGATTGCCTCTGACCAACCAGAAATAACCTCTGGTTACATTTTGGAGTCTTTGCTTCAGTGCATAGATACTCCACATGCTGTTTTGTAGCCTAATTCATATTAACTTCATGTTTGCAAGAGCTTCCACATCATTAAAAGGATTCAACAGCATCATTGTCACCACTGCGTAATAGTCCATCTGACAGTTGTATGATGCTTAGTCTAGGGTTACTAGTTTAGATAGTGTTAGTATTAGTTATTTCTTTCACTATTATTAAAACAACACTGTGATTATTATGATGAACTTCTGTGTAGATAAAACTTTGCTTCATAACATATATATAATATGATATATTTTCTTAGAGTAAATACCTAGAGGACAATGTACTAGGTCAAAGGGAATTCACAGCTTTGTTAAATATTGCTGAAATTAGCTCCACAGGGGTGTCCTCACACTTCATGCCCATCTGTGGTGCGTGAACATACCTCTCTCCCAACACTCTTGCCGATGCAAACTACTAGCTAACTCTTCCGCCTTTGTCCACTCAAGAAGTTAAAAAGAAAGGCAGAACACGACATTTTCGTTTGCCCTGAATGTGGCTCTACCAGCTGACAGTCACACAAGCTCTGTGTAAGTGCCTTTCCCTCTTAACCCCCACTAAAATTACTGTTTCAATTAAGACATTTTTAAAGATATAAAACTAGGTACAGAAAAGAAAATAGTCAAACATATCTGTATGCAATAGACTCTTTTTTAATTGTATTTTTATTTAGTGACACACTAATTTTTAATATTTATTTACTTTTGGCTGAGCTGTTTTTGTTACTGTGAGCAGGCTTTCTCTAGTTGTGGAGGGCAGGCTTAGGTGCACTGGCTTCAGCAGCTGCAGCGTGCGGACTCAGTAGTTACGGCTCACAGGCTCCAGAGAACAGGCTCAAGAGTTATGATGCAAGGGCTTAGTTGATTCTCAGCATGTGGGGCCTTCCCTGACCAGGGATAGAACTGGTGTCCTCTGCACTGCAAAGTGGATTTTAACCACTGGACCACCTGGGAAGCTCTAATAGATTCTTAATTAAACATCCCTTGGTAGATCCCATACCTGCATCTAAGCTGTCTTTCCATTCTTACAGTGTTGCATGGAGCTGGAGATGCTTTAATCTGGTCCAACAATTCCATCACTTTATTAGATACTGACATTTTGTTCTCCAAAATGTATGTGCCCATTTATACTCTCCCTTGGCATCATCAGATTGTTTTTCATTTTTGCTAGTCTATTGAATATGAAATATTAGTTCCCCTTTGTTTAACTTACATGCCATTGATTACCAGGACAAAGGAAAATTATTTCTTATCTTTCAAAGCCGTTGGGTGTCATATCATTTGGCCTTTTCCACTGGAGCTGTTTATAAATTGGGAGCAAAACCCTTTCTTGGTACAGTGTGTGCCAAAGAGCTTCTCCAAGTCTAAGTTGTGTATTTCTCACTTTATGATGCCTTTAATGTACAAAAGGACTTTAAAAAATATATTAATGTAGTCAAATTTATTGGTTTTATTCATTCATGGTTCATGCTTCTGGTGTTATGGTTAAGAAATCTTTTCCTACCCTGAGATCAGAAGAACATTCTCTTTTCTTTTCTTCCAAAACTTTTTAAAGTCATGCTTTCTCATATGTAGGTCTTTAATCCATTTAACTATGGTTTGATGTAGGGATCTAAATTATTTTTTCCATATGGATAACCAATTGTTCCAATGCTGCTTGCTTTAAGTCCTTATTTCCCCACTGAAGTTGAAATAGCATCTCTGTTATATACAAATTTCCATATGTTTGTGGGCCTGACTCTATTCTGTCTCTCGCTGTGCTAATGCATGCGTGCATGCGTGCTAAGTCGCTTCGGTCATGTCCAACTCTGCAACACTATGGCTCCTCTGTCCATGGATTTTCCGGGTAAGAATACTGGAGTGGGTTGCCATTTCCTCCTCCAGGGGATCTTCCCGACCCAGGGATGGAAATTGCATCTCTTATGTCTCCTTCATGGGCAGCTGGTTTCTTTACCACTATCACCACTTGGGAGGCTCCCTGTGCTCATATCACTTTCTTTATTGCTTAATTACACTAGAGTTAGTGTTCTTGATGGAAAACCCCATGGACAGAGGAGCCTGGCAGGCTACAATCCATGGGGTCGCAAAGACTCGGACACGACTGAGCAACTAACACTTCTTTCTTAAGTGTTCCTATGATGATGGAGTGAGTGAGCCCTCAGATGTTGGTTGTCCTGGCAACTCTTGGTTTTTTGCTCTACCTTACACACGTTAGAATCAACTTGTGAACCTCAAAAAAATCTAGTTTGAATTTTAAGAGGAATATATTTCAATTCATTAATTGCAGAAAATTAACATCTTTAGACCTCAATTCTACAAATCCATCAGTATTAAGTATCTTTTCACTTATTTAGGTCTTCAGGAATTTTTTAAATTTCATACATAAAAATTTTCTGTCTTTTGGTCGCTGTATTCTGAGGTACCTTTATATTTGAGGGTGTTATTCACACATGGATATTTTCTAAACTAAGTTTTCTAGTTGCTTGTTGCCTGTGAATAAAAATTTACTTTTGTGTAGCCAGTAATCTTGCCAAACTTTCTTATAATATTGATAATTGGGGACTTTCCTGGCAGTCCAATGGTTAAGACTTTGCCTTCCAACACAGAAGGTGTGAGTTTGATCCCTACTAGGGGAGCTAAGGGGCTTCCTAGATGGTGCTAGTGGTAAAGAACCCTCCTGCTAATGCAGGAGATATAAGAAATGCAGATTCCATCCCTGGGATGGGAAGATCCCCTGGAGGAGGGCCTGGCAACCCTCTCCAGTACTCTTGCCTGAAGAATCCCATGGACAGAGTAGCCTGGAAGGCTGTGGTCCATACGGCCACAGAGTTGGACATGACTGAAGCAACTTAGCACACAGTCCAGGGAAGCTAAGATCCCATGTGCGGTCAAAAAACCAAAGCAGAAGCCATGTTGTAACAAATTCAATAAAGACTCTAAAAATGGTCCATATAAAAAATCTTTTTAAAAAAGAATTTGTTCTTAGACTCTTCAATAAGACACTTGTAGTCGTGAATTACTTAAAGGGTTTTTTTCCCTCCAAAATTCCAAGGATGAGGTTTGATTAAGTCATTACTACTGGAGTCTAACAGTTGAGTATGTTCAAGAGTGTGGTCTGCGTGATTCTTTGCTGCTTGTCAGGAAGTGCTCTGGACCTAATGTGTGGTTTTTCGATGTACGCATCACGTGCTCTCGAAAAGAATGTGCGTTTGCCACATCGGTGTCTGATCAACCTTGCTCATTGAGTTACTCAAGTCTATAGCCCTACTTTTTGTCATCTTGAACTGTCAGTGGCTGAAAGAGATGTGCCCCAAAATCCCCCTGTGACTATGAAATTGCCCATTTATCTCTGAAGTTTTATCAGTTTGTTGCCTCATATGACTTGATGCTGGGTTCTTTTAGTAGAATGTGTCCTGGACCATGCCAGTAATTTAAATTTAAATACCATATCTTTGTAACCGGCACCTCTATGATTATAAATTAATAAATTAAGGGAGAGGCTTTTGTTCTTTTTTTTTTTTTTTTTTTAAAAGCTTCTTTGTCATCTCACCGGGTGAGTAGGCAGTTGTTTTTAGTTCACCCCTACATTGTTGCTGGGGGTGGCAGAGGGGACTCGGTTCCAACCTTCTACTCTCTTGGGGTCCAGGTTTCGTCTCCTCTACCTGCTGTTATTAAGCCCTAAGTCCCTTAATTCCTCAGCCAGTTCTGAAGCCCAAACAACTGCTTTTCCCACCCGTACCTCGTCTGCTCTCTTACCCTATCACTGCCCCCACCAAGAAGCCCCAGTGTAGTTCCTGCAGCTTCACAGCTCTCTCTTCATTTTTCACCCTCCAGAATGCCCTTACTCTCCTGCAGGTGCAGCTGGATATTGGTTAGTGTTTATTCATTAGTTCTACACATTTGCAAAAGGTGGCATTTATTTTGCATTACACAAAAAACCATGTTCTTAAAAATAGAACAATCTGTTATTTAATAGTCTCAAATGTGGCTTCACAGCAGCTCCCACCAAACCCACTGAATTACTCACGTTCATTTTCATCCGTATGGTATTCTTCCTCATCTTCTAAATAGTCCTTCATACTGAGGTATGAACATATTTCTGAGAAGGCGGCTCCTTGTGAAGAATCCTTGGGTTATACAGGCCACATTGCAATAAAGAATTAGAGGATCTCAGAGTGTACCAGACGTGGAAATAATTATAGGCAGGGACATATATCCCAGCCCTACCGTGGGGGTCTTCCTTGAACAAGAGAACAGAGTTTACAGTTGGCTTGGGCTTCACCTCCATTGGAGAGGGAAAAGAAAAATGTACATGAAGACATGCGTACGGTCGTTCTGAAACCACTAGCGGTCACCTTCACGTGTGTCTGCCCATTACTTTAAGAAGAGAACCTTAAACCATCGGAAGGGAATGCCAGCCCACTCCAGTGTTCTTGCCCGGAGAATCCCATGGACAGAGGAGCCTGGTGGGCTACAGTCCATGGGGTCGCAAAGAGTCGGACACGACTGAGCCACTAACACTTTCTCACTCCTCACCCATTCTCACTGCCAGTAGCAGGCATGCATTCACCTTTGGCAAAGCACAGAGATAGCCAGGGCCCTCGTCACTTCTGCGGACCTTCAGTTGTTCTGTTTACTCTCAAAGGTCCTGCCAGTAGAGCATGTCCTCACATGAGGAATTTGGACATAGGAAAGCTGGGGATGGAGAAAGCAAGAAGGTTATCTTAGTTCTCCCCTCCCCCTCCCAGAGCAGGGGCTCTGGGGGATGGGCCTGGAGAGGAGGAAGTTTGGGTTTGCCATTCAACACTTACTAAGCAGCACGTTAAGTTGTGCAAAGATTGTTCTCAAGAAGTTTACGTGGGCAGACACTCTTTCTTCAAGTGGAACTTGCTTTGTCTCTGGATTCTCCACGATTTTTCTCTGAAGGTCCGAGGCTGGGGGTGAGGGGTGTGGGGTGAAGAGCTGGAGG
This sequence comes from Capra hircus, assembly GCF_001704415.2. NCBI lineage: Eukaryota > Metazoa > Chordata > Mammalia > Artiodactyla > Bovidae > Capra > Capra hircus. Next base: position 7,657,005 of record NC_030830.1, on the reverse strand, counting down.
GCAGTTCTACATAAAGGGAAGGGACAGTGAGGACGGGATTTGTTGGGGGGGCGGGGTAGGGGACAGAGGTTGGATCAGGAGAAAAAGGAAATGAGAGTAAAGCGTGCGCTTTGAGGGAAAATCCTGCAGGAGGGGCCAGGAAACACACTTTGAGTATTTGAAGTCTTATCAAGCCTGTCAAATGCTGAGCAGATCACAAACATGCAAAAGATGTTTGTGACTGACTAGGAACAGGTCATCTGGTGACCGCCGCTGGCTGACAGGCACACAATCTACGGTGGCTACCCTGGGCACCCTCCTCTCTACCCAGACTCTCACCTCTTGGGTTGACTGGCCTGACAGATGAGGAAATCCTATAAAAAGAAAAGGTGGGCTTCCCCTTTGCCGCAAGGGTGTCTTCTGAAACTCCTTTCCAGAGAAGTGTTTCTGAATGAACAGAATGCACTTGAACTAACCCTGCCAACGAATCTACCATGGTTGAACCCTGTCGAGAGTCAAGGCTTGTGGTCAGGCACCTTCCAGTCCACAGGCAGCCCTGTGTGGAGGGCTCTTATGAGCTACCCATGGGGTCTTGGGGCCCCAGTCCGGCAGCCTTGCCCTCAAGCTGATGGGACCTTCGAATATAGCCTCCATCCCTCTGGCTTCTCCCTGGGGCTTAAAGAACCACAGAGAGGCTGAGAGGGAAACCCAAAGTGTGGATACGTAAATTCTGTCTTTTAACAAAATTCCCCCATTAGGTTTTTCCCTTTGGGCTACTTCTTAGTCACCCTGTACTTTCCAGGATGTGCTCGTGTGTTCACTTAAATAAGAAAATAAACAGAAAGCCCTCCTTTTTCTGTACTTTTCTGGCTGGTTTGCTTTCCTCCTCTGAGAAACTAGAAGCACTTAGAGACGCTGCTCACAACAGGAGCAAATTACACAGAAACGATGCACGGAGAAATCGGCCTCAGACTTGATTTGAGGCACTTTAGAGGAAAGCCTTCTCCTTCATCTGTATGTCTTCTTTGGAAAAATATTTATTCAGATCCTCTGCCCATTTTCGAATTGAATTTTGTTTTTAGCTGTTAAGTTGTATGAGGTCTTTATATATTTGCAGGATTTACCCTTTATCAGATGTCTGATTGGCAAATATTTTCTCCCATTCATAGATTTTCATTTTGTTGACAGTTTTCTTCCCTGTGCAGATACTTTTAGTCCCGCTTGTTTATTTTTGCTTTTGTTGTCTCTGCTTCTGGTGTCAAAATCCAAAAAAAAAAAAAAAGAAAGAAAGAAAAAAATCATCAGAAATACTGATTCCCAGAGCCTAGCATGGATGCTTTCTTCTAGGATTTTTATGGTCTAACTTCTTACATTCAAGTCTTTAATCTGTTTTGAATTGATTTTTGTGTATGGTGTAAGATAGGGGCAGATTCTCAACCACTGGATAATGAAGAAAGCCCTTACCATTGGTTTTAATATGGAGGATGAAACCATGGAGGGTCATGCCTCTGGCTTTGTTCTTCATTCTCAGGAAAGCTTTGGCTCTGCAGGGCTCCTTTTAGTTTTTTATGGAGGCTTTGTTACCTAGGCATGCTCAATGAAATCAGTGGCCATTGGTGACTGAACGTGATTTCCAGCGCCTCTCCCCTACCTGGAGATTAGGGGAATGGAGGAGTCGGTGGGACTGAATGTTCTAACCTTCTGATCACACGGTTGGCATCACTGGAAGCTTGGAAGATCTAAAGCAGAGACTGCAAACAGGTACCTCTAGGGCCAGGAAGGTAACATGAGGAAATAAAAAGAGCCAGTTGCCTGGCACGAACTTTGACCTAAGTGAGAAGGGAGGCAATAGGGAGCAGTGGGGTCCATGGAAAACTGAACAGCAACCGCACATCAGTAAGGAGCAGCCGTGTCTCAGCTTCAACCAAGTGTTGCTAATTTGAAAATGTTAACCCAGCCTTTCTGGGGTTTTTATTTTCCAGAGAAACTGAGAATTTAGATATTTATATGAAATCTCTTCAATGTTGTAAGCCAGCTGTCCCCAAGCTTTTTGGCACCAGGGACCAATTTCGTGGAAGATCACTCTTCCACGGACCTCAGGGTAGGGGAGATGCTTTCAGGATGACTCAAGTACATAACATTTATTGTGCACTTTTTTCCTATTATTATTACATCAGCTCCACCTCAGATCATCAGGCATTAGATCCTGGAGGGTGGGGACCCCTGTTGTAAATAAACCGTTGATCATTGATTTTTGTTCAAAACACTAGGCAAGGCAAAGCAAACACACCCACGGCTGCCATTTATGTCACAGGATACAACATCTGGTGGTAGCAGCCTTGTCTGAGATCTGACAAAGAGGATCCTTGATGGCCCGGGTCAGCGCGAGGTGACTGGTTGCCTCATGTGAAACTAGGTGATGGATTTCAGTTGAGAGAGAAAAAATCATGCTAAGAGGAGAGAAGACTGAGTGAGTGGATGCCAAGGACAAAGGTCTGCATCGCCATTTGGCTCCAGGCCATTCCCATCACAGCTCAACAGGAGTCTTTTAAGTGTTACAAAATGATTCATTAACGTTTTTCTTCTTTGGGCTATAACACCCATAATAACGAAGCAAGACATAAAACATCTGTCTTAGCCATTTACAGGCAGAATTCTCTGGATGATGCTTGAGAATGTCTCCGGAACTCCCAAATGCACCTGCAGCAGCACAGCAGGAATGGTCTCAGCTGGGGAGCAAGGGAGCAAGACAGAAGATGCTCATGGAGTCCACACTAGCTCACCCTTTGCTGGATACCACCCCAGACACTGACCCACTGTCACGACATATGTTTGCAGGATTCAGCTCATCAGAACAGAGAGCAGGAGGTGGGTTTTCAGTCTGGTGTGAGAAAAGGCTATGAACGTCAGCACCTTTTCTTGTTTTCCAAAATGGAATTTTGCTGGAGACACAGTAGGGAAGAGCTATGACTGCCTTTCAGCTGTTTCTTCTCTAGTATTGGGTCCTGCTGTTGACATCCCTCTTTGCTCTGCATATGCAAGAATCGTTATCCCAGAGACGAGACATTTGTAAGATGATGGTATTTGTTTAACGCCAGATGTTGCTTGCTTTCCTTCATTTCCTTGCTGTTCGTAGCCCCGGGGACGCTGCACAAATGATGGTTTTGAGGAAGGCCAGGAAAGGTCTCCCCAACCTGAACAGATCGGGGCGCAGCTGCCGGAGGACAAGCCAAGATGGCAGAGCGTGCGTCTCTAATTGTCAGGGACGCTTCGTGCACAAAAGCATCTGAGCTTCTTTAAAGGGTTTCATCAGCTGGAACGGATGCCAACAGTGCCACAGAAAGCACATTCGACTAAGGATGAGAAAGAGAAAAGAAAGTAACATCTACTGAGCGGTTACCACACGCACCACACACACATCACACTGCTTCGTCCTTAAGGTAATTCTGATGGGCGATAGTCTATTTCTCCACTTAAGGGAATTGAGCCCCAGAGGGGCCTGACCCAGGAATCCAGTGTTTATTAGTTGTGTGTCTTGGGCTCTCCGCATTTTGAATACTCTGCTCTGCAGTCCCTGGCCCAGGCTTCGGAATCTGTGCCCACTCTGCTGTGATCCCAGGAGGAGCCCAGGGCCCACCCTTCAGTGCCTTACAAAACTGATCAAAGCAATGTCCTTGAGGTCACACGAGTGAGCATCAAACCAAAAAGGAAGAGAGAATTCATATTTGCGTGTGATCCCCTATGTAATAGAAAAGCAAGCCAAAGTTCCTCAAAAACACATACGCAGTAGCTTACGTGGGAGTAAAATGCTGTGACATCACTGAGTTAAAGGCTGACTTTCTGTGTGTCCTGGCTAACAGAATAGGACTTACAGTGGTGCTGGTGGTAAAGAAACCCCCTGCCAATGCAGGAGACGTAAGAGATGTAGGTTCCATCCCTGGGTCGGGAAGATGCCCTGGAGGAGGGCATGGCAACCCACTCCAGTATTCTTGCCTGGAGAATCCCATGAACAGAGGAGCCTGGCAGGCTGCAGTCCATAGGGTCCCAAAGAGACACGACTGAAGCGACTTAGCAAACACACAAAGGTTTAAACATGATGGCACAGGGCTTCCCTGGGGGTCCAGTGGTTAAGGATCAAACACTGGTGTGATCCTTAGTCTTGTTAGGGGAAGCACACTAGCTGAGACCGCCCACCCTGGCCAGGCACCATAGCAACCATTAGCATGAGTTACTTTATGACAGGAGGTCCTGGCAAGGAACACGGAACTAATAAGCCACCACCAACAGGAAGAGTCTGGGGAAGGTCAAAAGGACACCTCACATGTCCTACCACCTCCCAGAATCCTTCTCGCAGGCATCCATCTTGGTTGAGCAACATGTGTGCCACTGGGAAGGACCATAAGTCAGAATGATTGGCCAAAGACCACCCGGAAACTAATCCCATGACCATAAAACCCGAGACTCAAGCCACGTGGCAGAGCAGTTCTCCTGGGTTCTCTTACCCTCCTGCTCTCCTCCTGGGTGCCTTTTTCCAAATAAAATCTTTTCCTTTGTCAGCACGTGGGTCTCCTTGGACAATTCATTTCCAAGTGTTAGACAAACGCCTACTCTTGGGCCCTGGAAGCAGTCTGGGAAGACCCCACATACCTTGGAGAAACAGCCCGTGCGCCGCAACTAAGCCTGTGCACCACAACTACTGAAGCCCTCTGAAGCCCTGGTACCCTAGGGCCTGTGCTCTGCAACAAAGAAGCAACTGCAATGAGAAGCCTGCACACCGTACGTAACTAGAGAGTAGCCTCCAGTTGCAGCAATTAGAGAAAAGCCCGTGCAATGGGAGTGAGCGATGGAGACTCATCACAGCCCAAAGAAAGATGGTACAGCTAACTGTCTGCTATTCCAAAGGCAGGCTTTTGTGGGGACGTGAGTTCAAAACATAAATCTGTAAAAGGGGGTCTCCCAACCAGGAAGAAAAGAGGTGAGTGTTTGGGGAGCAGAAGCTGACATTTCAATTATATCAGACTTATGGTAAGTTGGTCCAAGCTGGAAGAGACAGACAGTGTGTGTGGGTATGGGTGTGAGTGTGTGTATTTGGGGTCAGGGAGCCAGGAAGTTAGATTATCAGCATCACGGGACGTGACAGTGTTTCCCAGGTTTTGGACAAGAAAGTTGGGCTGGGAAACAAGGTCAGACTCTTGGCCTGAGGACTCTGGGCAGCAAGGCGGGAGTCAAGCAGGACCAGGACCCCCAAGCTCAGCAAGGATTCCCATCCGAGGTCCTCAGACTTGTTTCCTGAGTTTCCTGAGTGCTGAGCCTGGAGCCAGGTGCTATAGACAGAAACATAACTCTAAGCACTGGGGAGATGTGGAATTTGTTTGCCTAAGAGCATCTCCACAGACCTGGGTATCTTACCAGACTCTGGAGTTTGGGGTTGATGTTCTCTGTGTGATGAGGCGCTGCTCTCTCACCCCAGGTCACCAAGCGAGTAGAGGGTCCACAGCCACTGTGTGCAGCTAAGGGAGAAAAATTGCAACTTTGGGTTTGTGGATTTGTGTGTGTTAGTCATTCAGTCATGCCTGACTCTTTGCAACCCCCTGGACTGCACCCCACCATGCTCCTCCATCCATGGGATTTTCCAGGCAAGAATACTGGAGTGGGTTGCCATTTCCTTCTCCAGGAGATCTTTTGGACCCAGGGGTCGAACCCAGGTCTTCTGCACTGCAGGCAGATTCTTTACTCACTGAACTACCAGGGAAGTCAGGATATGCTTAAGTGGGAGTGGCTGTGTGTGTGTGTGTGTGTTTCTAGAAGATCTGAGGTGTCTCTTTTGGATGGGGGCTCAAGGTTGGGAACCCCCAATAACCACTTCTCTCTGAGCAAAGGGAGCCGCAGGAATGAGAGGGTGGAGGTGTCTGGAACCAACCTGCTCCACCTCCGCCCCCTCTCCTACCCCAGTGCCAGCTCCATCTGTCAATCTCAGAACCCAGTCCCACTGGCAAATCACAGCCTAAGAGTAAGCGCCGACAGGACCTGGCCCTCCTCCACACAGGACCTCCTGAGACCCAGCTGGGAAAGAGAGATGGGGTTTTCTCACCCGTTCTGTCCAGTCCGAGTGAGCACAAGTCAGTGGGCTCTGAGTCCAGTATGTACTTTTCTTCTACGTCTACGCCAGCTTCCAAATTACTATGTGTTTGTGCTTAGTGGCTGAGTCCTATCTGACTCTTTGTGACCTTATCAACTGTAGCCCACCAGGCTCCTCTGTCCATGGAATTCTCCAGGTAAGAATACTGGAGTGGGTTGCCATGACCTCCTACAAGGGATCTTCCCAACCCAGGAATCAAACCAGATCTCCTGCATTGCAAGTGGACTCTTTACCATCTGAGCCAGCAGGGAAGCCCACATTACTATATGTGACTGAAAATAACCTTGAATCTTATATCTAACATCTTAACTGGCCCTAGACCATAAACTTTCATTCTCAGCACTCAGATATGACATTCCACGTGTCCTGTCACCTCACAAATGGACTCCATCCTAAATCCATTGACTATTCCTGCTCCCCCAAAGGTTAACCATCTCACCTTACCCATTTCTCCCTCGTCAAGACCTGGGCCCTTTCCTGTTGACAAGTCTCAGGCACAGTCAGCCTCAACTGCATGGCCTAAACCACACTCAGGTCACCCATGGGAGCCAGGGCTCATGAGAGTGCTGGTCTTCTGAAGGCGGCCCAGATCCGGCTCACCTGGCTGGGACACACCATCTTCCATGATGGAACTTCAGATGTTGGGGAGTCTCAGGAAATCTGGATGCAGCAGGATACTTGAAGTAGGAGGATGGCTTTTCAACACTTAGGAACTCCTTTAGAAATAGCTATGGCTTTGATTCTGCAGCCAGGGAGGGCTGTCCAGGGTACCTGACCCTTTGAGAGTTTAAGCTTACCCCATTGTGTTCCTGCATGACAGCATATAGCCTCTCTGTTCACCTGGCCAGCACTGCAAAGGAATTTCAGAATCTTCTCTATGGTAGAATTCACACCAGCCCTGCAGAAAGCATCCCACTTAGCTCTACCATCTCCCTCAGGGCTCTTGAATTGTCTTTGTGTTTTAAGGGATGCCAGGCTCTACAGACTTCAAGACAAATCTGTTAGCCAAGCTTCTTAGTCTCCGACTTCACAGCTTAATCAACCCTGGAAGGCTGCCAAGGGAACAGATGGAAGCAGAGCTTGAGGAGATTCCTAAGGGTGGTGGGGACCTGAACTTCCAGTGCTGAAATTCTGCGGGTCCCTGAGGAGCCTTGAGATCCCACCCACTCCTCACTCTCATTTGCAGGCACCTCCGACCTGGCAGCCACTGCCCTTCACTCTTAGAGATTTTAGGATCAGGCTTACTGGTTCTCTCTGGCACTACTGTTGTAGCCATGCGCTCCGGGAAACAAACTCACTCAGAAGGACAAAGCAGATAGTGGAGTGCAGTTTATTACACCAGCGGGCCCAAGGCAGAGTCTCCTCTTAGCCAAGGACCCAGACCAGTTTTTGTGAAAAGCTTATATACCCTAAGTGTACGTGCCCAAACCCACCTCCCCAAATTCCCTGAAACTAGTCTGAACAAAGGAAAAGAAAGATATAATCAAAGATAACCTGTGATTCATATGTCTTAAGCCTAGGTAGTTAACAGTGGACAATTATCAATAGGCCTGTGGTCATATCCCAATAAGCATAATAGAATGTATGATTCTATTGGATTACACAGATAATTAGGGTATTCTTTTAGGCTAAGGAGAGTCTAGGTTCAAGCCCTGGGGCTCTTCCTTCTAGGGACCTGGTTTTCCAGTTGGTACGTGGTTTCTATAGATACTGGGCACATAGCTCAAAGTCCACAGTCCAGCCCAAGATGGAGTCCTGCTTTCAAGATGGAGCCTGTTCTGTCTGTTTCCTCCTCACTACCATCCCAACCACAAAGACAATCTGACCACATTCTGGCCCCTCAGTCTTTTTACATCTTTGTTGACATCTTTTCTTCTATCCTATCTTATCCACCCACCCCAAGACCATCACTTCCCCTTCCAAAGACTCCAGCACCTCTTAAATGCTTTCAGGATTAACCCGTTGTCATGATAGCCTTCACATCCACCCCCCTTGCCCACTCTCTTCATTTCCCTCCTCACCCAACTTGGATTCCTGGCCCATCATTCTGCTTACTTGCATCCATGTTGCCTTTACTACTTAACCCCTCTTTCCATTGGCCATGCTTGTTTGGCTAAATCCCAACTCAGTTTAAACTCAATGGCGTGCCTGCTCAGCCCTCATGCTCAAGCCATCGTGTGAGGCTAGAGGAAAACATAACTCTGCACATGGGTCTTGCTTTCCATTTATGACCACAGACCTCAAGTAGGCCTTCAGGATAGTCTGAGTGATTAGCCTTCTCCCCCGCTTCCCCCGCACTCAGCTGTTGACTTTGGTTCTCTTTCACTGGGGAATAAAGTCAGAAGAGAATTCTTCTCCCCAGCAAATCTACCACCTTCTGAATCTGTATTCTCTGGCTCCTTTCAGAATTCTCTGCTTGTGCTTATTCAAGGACATCACAATTTTCCCCCCTCTCTCTCTCGACTCATATCTCTACTTGGTCATTTCTCTCTGCCTACCAATGTTCTATAATAACTCCTGTCTTTTAAAAACAATCTTCTGTGAAAGAGGAGTGGTCCTACAGGATATAAATACACACAACAAAGCCTCTATCATCAAAACCATGGGTAGCAACACTTAAAAAGGCACACCAATGGAACAAAATGAGAAGTCAAGAAATAGGCCTGAACACTTGAAGAAATCTAGGTTACGATAAAGGAGATATCTCAGAATCACTGGGGCTGACTGGTGTTAGGCTAACTGGATAGGCATTTTAAAAATAAATTTAGATCTATTTCTTGTACTATATACAAGAACTTGTTGTTCAGTCTTTCATTCGTGTCCAACTCTGCGATCTCATGGACTACAGCATGTCAGGCTTCCCTATCCTTCGCCATCTCCCAGAGCCTGCTCAAACTCATGCCCATTGAGTCAGTGATGCCATCCAACCATCTCATCCTCTGTCTTTCCCTTCTCCTCCTGCCTTCTATCTTTCCCAGCATTTGGGTCTTTTCCAGTGAGTCAGCTCTTCACATCAGGTGGCCAAAGTATTGGAGCTTCAGCTTCAGCATCAGTCCTTCCAATGAATATTCAGAGTTGATCCCCCATAGTTATCAAATTAACCAAAGATCTATATACAAAATAAAACTTCACACGTATTAGGAGAAAATATGGATTAACTTTTATATAAGCTGGGTTTGGTTCAGTTCAGTTCAGTTGCTCAGTCGTGTCGGACTCTTTGCAACCCCATGAATCGCACCACGCCAGGCCTCCCTGTCCATCACCAACACCCGGAGTTCACTCAGACTCACGTCCATTGAGTACGTGATGCCATCCAGCCATCTCATCCTCGGTCGTCCCCTTCTCCTCCTGCCCCCAATCCCTCCCAGCATCAGAGTCTTTTCCAATGAGTCAACTCTTCACATGAGGTGGCCAAAGTACTGGAGTTTCAGCTTTAGCATCATTCCTTCCAAAGAAATCCCAGGGTTGATCTCCTTCAGAATGGACTGGTTGGATCTCCTTGCAGTCCAAGGGACTCTCAAGAGTCTTCTCCAACACCACAGTTCAAACGCAACAATTCTTCAGCGCTCAGCCTTCTTCACAGTCCAACTCTCACATCCATACATGACTACTGGAAAAACCACAGCCTTGACTAGACGGACCTTAGTCGGCAAAGTAATGTCTCTGCTTTTGAATATGCTATCTAGGTTGGTCATAACTTTTCTTCCAAGGAGTAGGCGTCTTTTAATTTCATGGCTGCAGTCACCATCTGCAGTGATTTTGGAGCATAAAAAAATAAAGTCTGACACTGTTTCCACTGTTTCCCCATCTATTTCCCATAAACTGGGTAGGAAAATATTTTTTAATATAATTAAAAATCTGCATGCTGCAAAGGAGAAACTGATAAATTTGACTACAAAAAAAAAACTTTAGCATAATCAAAATACAAATGAAAACTGACAGAAAAGCCTTTGTAGTATAGATCATAAAGAACTAATATCTAATATTTTTTAAATTAAGGAAGGCCAAAAATCCAATAGCAAAGTGGGCATAAGATAGGAATAGACAATCCATTAGATGAAACATAACATTCAAATATATGAAAGTGTAATCAATTTCACTTTTAATAAAAATGCCTATGAAATCTACATTGAATAACATTTTTATCCATCATGTTAGCAAACAAAAAAATATTCAAGAGTTTAACAATACCCTCTGTAGGTGAGCCTGAAGAAACAGGCACTCAGGAACACAGCTGGTGGGCTTGTGATGTGGGACAACCTCCAGGGAGCGGAAATCGGCAATACCGAAGAAAAGCCATGACCAACCTAGATAGCATATTCAAAAGCAGAGACATTACTTTGCCGACTAAGGTCCATCTAGTCAAGGCTATGGTTTTTCCAGTAGTCATGTATGGATGTGAGAGTTGGATTGTGAAGAAGGCTGAGTGCCGAAGAATTGATGCTTTTGAACTGTGGTGTTGGAGAAGACTTGAGAGTCCCTTGGACTGCAAGGAGATCCAACAAATACATTCTGAAGGAGATCAGCCCTGGGATTTCTTTGGAAGGACTGATACTAAAGCTGAAACTCCAGTACTCTGGCCACCTCATGTGAAGAGTTGACTCATTGGAAAAGACTCTGATGCTGGGAGGGATTGGGGGCAGGAGGAGCAGGGGACAACAGAGGATGAGATGGCTGGATGGCATCACTGACTCGATGGACGTGGGTTTGAGTGAACTCCGGGAGTTGGTGGTGGACAGGGAGGCCTGGTGTGCTGCGATTCATGGGGTTGCAAAGAGTCCGACACGACTGAGCGACTGAATTGAACTAAACTGAACTGAACGAACATGTGCATGTATTTACCCTTCCACCCAGCGATTCCTCTTCTAGAAATTGACTCCAAATAGATACCTCTAGCAATATAAATATATAGATACTCAGAACCCACTGTATAGCACAGGGAACTATACTCAGTATCATGTAATAACCTATAATGGAAATGATTCTAAAAAGAATATATATATATGTATGAATATATATAAATGAATCACTTTGCTGTACACCTGAAACTAACATAATGTTGTAAATCAATTATACTTCAATAAACCACAGATACTCAAGGTTATACATTGCAGCATTATTTATCATCACAAAATATTGGAAACTCCCTAAATGCCCAAGCATAGGAGATTGGTTGAATTAAATATGATACACACACAACAAGGTACTGAGATATTACAAAATATGAGGAAGAGCTCTATGAGCAGAGATGGAATGATTTCCAGGAGATGTTATGAAGTGAAAAGACAAAAGAAAATGTATCATCTGCTCTCTTCCACGTATGAAATAAGGGAAATAATCAGATTGCAATATATCTGCTTCTATTTACGAAAAGAAGCACAGGAAGAACAATCCAAAAGGCAATATAGTTGGTTTCCAAGGCGCACCAGGGCAGTGAGGGGTCCGGGTATGGTGAACTATAGCACAGAAGTATGCTTCTCCAAGCCTTCTTTTCTCTATGGTTTTGACTTTGGGTTGCATTTCAGTGTTCTACATATCAAAACATATAATGAAATCAATAAGAAAGTTGAATACCCAGGACCCCTTTCCGCCTCTGGCCATACCCTGACTTCCCTCCCGCTTGCCCAGCCCATGCAACACGATTCTGTGTATCGCATTTCTCTGGCCATAGGGACTGGTCCAGGGTCAGGCGTCCAACACAGAGAGAGCCAGTGACCCAGTGTAAGCCTTTAGCTGCGGCTGTGTGGACAGAAGCCACCTTCCTCTTTTTCACCACACTTGTGTCCAGGAAGCTATAGGCCTGGAGTGACCGGCTGCCACCTTGAAAGGAAGTCAAAACAGAAGATAGCGGAGCTGAGACCTAAGAGACCAATTTGCTGAAATCGTGTTCAATCGCCTGCTGTTTTTACTTAATGACTCCAACCATCAAGCGTTTGCCCGGGCCGGCTTGCGTTGGGTTTTCCGTCATGCGCATTCGGAGTCTCGACAGAGCACTGATTGACGGGTCTTGTTTGGCCTAATGCGGACTCTAGGTGAAGAGAGAGTCCGAGATCACGCTGGGAGATGAGAGCAAAGGTGGGGGCAACACTCAGACCATCTGGGTCCAACTTCAGACTAGTCGGGGTGGTGGGTGGCCTTCACCCCAGGCTCACAGAGGGAGAAAGCGGAGAGAAGCTTACGTCCAAAGTGTCAGGGAAGGCTGGAGCAGGAGAGCCCGGCTTCCTGCCCCTACGGCCGCCTTGGGGCTGGGGCACTCGTGTCCCCTGTGTCTGCAGGGAACACAGGATACGCTCTGAGGCCATCGTGGGAGGCCCCGAGGCTCCCGCTGTGCTGGGATGAGCTTCATGTGTGAGCTAAGTCGCTTCAGTCACGTCTGACTCGTGACCCTAGAGACCTGGATGAGCTCCATGGCAGAGCGCACCAGCCCAGACAGAACTTTGGGTGTGGTGGGCGCGGTGTTAACAGGAGCCTAATGCAGGCTCTTTGTCCTGGGCACCAGCCCATTGGGTTGTGTGTGGAGGACGCTCAGTCACTGGGGAATTGCTGACTGTGGTGGCCAGACCCACGGACTTGGAGTTGAAGGGAATGGGTTCAGATCCCAGCTCTTCCACTCACCAGGGGCCCTCCGCATCTGAAGGGCGGGTAAGAACAATGCCCCAAGGAAACAAGGAACCACCTGCCAGCAGCCCACAGGTCACAAGCCAGCCCCGGGGTGGTTTTAATCAGCCAGCACAGGTTTGTTTTTTTTTTTTTAACAATAAGTGGGCCAGTTTGGAAACTGGGGTATTTTGCATTAAAAAAAGAAATTCAGGGTGTTTTTTTTTTTAATGCAAAATACCCCAGTTTCCAAACTGGCCCACTTATTGTAAAAAAAAAAAAAAAAAAAAAAAAAAAAAAAAAACTGTGCTGGATGATTAAAAAAAAAATCCAGGTTTTTTTTTTTTTTTTTGCTTTCTCTTAAAAATAAAGGCGTACTGTGATTCATGGGGTCGCAAAGAGTCGGACACGACTGAGCAACTGAACTGAACTGAAAAATAAAGGAGCAAGACTTGGGAACACTGGCCAGAACAGTGAGGTGCTTGCCCCTTCATCCAGTCGTGAATGGCTAACCCACTCTCTGGTCTCGCATCACCCACCCCACCCCCACTGCAGCTGAACTGACAGTGGGTTCCACTGACCACTCAGCATCTCAGGCTGCTCTTTGTCCCTGAGGCGGAGAACTGCTGCTCTATATCGTTCGCTCCCTGGAGTGGGGAAGGCAAGGGTTAGCAAAGAGACCCGTGCCACTCTCATCCTGCCACCTCCACTCCTGACCCCATCTGCTTGGTGCTCGCAGGTCTGAGTTCACAAGCACAAGTGTACTAATAAATGCAAGTGGCTACATAAGGTTCATGGACTGAAGACAGGGAAGGGGAATAAGGACTCAAGCTCAAGTTCTGTTGGCTGAGATAAAAAGTCTAGGATATCGTCCCAGATAGGGGGGCTGGCACGTAGACCAGTGGTTGCCTTGGGGCTGTCAGGGTGGAGACAGGGTCGAGGACAGAGGGAACAAGTTCAGAGGCAAGAACTCTAGCCTCTGAGCACCTGCTGGGAGAGCTAGTGGCGCCCTTGGGGTAAGTCCAGGTTAGGGCCTGGTCTCCTGGTGACGTAAACAGGTACAGCTGGCTGGGAGACAGGAAACCAGGTGGAACTTACAGAGGCTGGTGACGTTCTGGTGGGTTCTCATGTGGAACCCACAAGAGGCCAGGTTTGGCCTCTTCTCAGGAAGTTCCCTTGAATCTAGTTTTACACTTTGGCACAGGACAAAAAGTAAAAGTTCTCAGTGAGTTTGGGGAGAGCTCTATCAAAGCCTAATTAAATGTCAGCCAGAATCCCTAGCAGACGAGCCGCCAGTGTGGTTCATTACGGAGCTAATTCAACAGAGTCCTGGTTCTCCAATTCAGCTAATGTGAAGGTCTCAGAAGATAGAATGCCTCCTACACCCCAAGGTATAATCATATACTTTATGTTCATTTTTAGCCTGTGATTTGAAGACCAGTGTAGCCCTGAGCTGATGTAGATGTACTAAGGATACAGGGTGATTCTGGATATCTTCCATCATTCAGTAAACATTCATTAACCGAGCACCTAGAGTGTAGAATCCATTATGCTTAACACGAGGGAGCCCACAAGAGTGGGTAAGACCCTGCCTTAACCCTGGAAAAAATTATAAGCCACTCAGTCAGTCAAGTTCTAGTCTGGCAGCTGGAAACCAATAAGGTTCAGGGCTGCTGCTGCTGCTGCTGCTGCTGCTGCTGCCGCCAAGTCGCTTCAATCGTGTCCGACTCTGTGCGACCCCATAGATGGCAGCCCACCAGGCTCCCCCGTCCCTGGGATTCTCCAGGCAAGAATTCTGGAGTGGGTTGCCATTTCCTTCTCCAATGCATGAAAGTGAAAAGTGAAAGTGAAGTCGTTTAGTCGACTCCGACTCTTAGCAACCCCATGGACCGCAGCCTACCAGGCTCCTCCGTCCATGGGATTTTCCAGGCAAGAGTACTGGAGTGAAAAAAAAAAAAAAAGAGTACTGGAGTGGGGTGCCATTGCCTTCTCTGTGCAAATTACCTGCTTTGTGTCTGCAGTGGGGCCCAAGGCCAGATAATACTGCCCTTCAATAACCATTTCTTTGTATGAGTTTCTTAACCAGAATTCCTTTGCTGGGAGCCTCTCAGAAATTTTTTACCAGCACCTCGGACTTGCCACTGGCAATTCCACCTGAGGTTAGCAGTGTCTATATACCACCAAATTGAGTTTTAAGAATTAAAAAAATATCATCTGTTTCCATAATGGGATGTATCTGGTGGTGTATCCAAAAAAAAAAGCTACAGTTCACTTGAAACTGTCATAACACTGTTAATCAGCTATAACCCAATACAAAATAAAAAGCTTAAAAATAAAGCTACCAATTACTTAATACCTCATATGTGCTGGACATGGTACTGGAAACGCGACATACATTTTCTGATTCAATTTGTACTGCAGCCATGGGAGGTCACTGGTACCATCCCCCTCTGTGCACTGAGGTTTGATAACATAGTTCCACCTAGATTATTTCTGAAGGTCCTAAGATCTGTACGAAAATTTTGAAAGTAGAATCTGTTTTTTGTTTGAAGCCCTGTCCACACATATCAGGTATATTTTGTTCCCCCCTCCCCAATACTCTCCAGCACAGGGATGCTGCCAGGGGTTGGCAATCAGGCTTCCTGGGGTGGTTTAGCCATCCCAGGACCGTGACCCCCAAAGCGAACTTCCAGTCTTTCATTCCTCCTCCCTCCCTTCCTGTGAGAGGAACCAAAAGAAGAACTCGCAAAGATCGTCATGGGTCTTGTCATGCGGCATTCTGACACGCGGCCACTGTTGGGGGTTTTGGGAGGGGAAGTAACACTGACATCACAGGAACATAGAACCAAAAAAGGCTTGAAGGGCTCACTGTGTCCAGGCACCTCTGTGATCTGAAACACAGCTCTCTCCCGGAAGAGTCAGAAATGGGTACTGTACCTCTTCCAGTAATTTCTGCCAGCATTGTAACTCCCAAATAGAGAAGATTTTCATCCAGTTCAAGTTCTTACTTAATTTTGGTCTACTGTGATTTTTTTTTATCCAGGAAGAAGAACTAGTCAGCATTAGTCCTATTACAAACCTCCAAAATCTTAAAGATAAAGTAGTTATCAGTCATTTCAAGTTCGCTGTACCTGTGTTCTTCACTATAGGTTCTTATCTGTGCTGTTTGCAATTTTTCAAATGTTTGTTGTTTTGTTTCTTTTTTTCAGATGTGACTGTGGCAGGTTGAATTATGGTTTCCCATTCTTCCCTCTTTCCCAGTTATATAGAATTATATATCCATGACCTTTGCCATGTGACTTGCAGTCACATGTCACAAGTCACCCCGTTTTAGTTTGTTTATTTATTTTTGCTGGGTCTTCATTGCTGCAAGGCCCTTTTTCAAGCTGCGGAGAGCAGGGCTACTCTCTAGTTGCAGTTCCCAGACTCTAGAGCACAAGCTCAATAGTTGCGGTGTATGGGCTTAGTTGCCCTGAGGCATGTGGGATCTTCCCCCGACCAGGGTTCAAACTCGTGTCTCCTTCATTGGCAGGTGGCTTCTTTACCATTGAGCCACCAGGGAAGCCCTCCTCACCCCACTGATATTTGGCTTGGTCGCATGACTTGCTTTGAATGACAGAATGCTAGGGGAAATAATGAGCAGAAGCTTCAGATGTGTTGGCCTGACTTGAGTTGGCCTCTTGTGTTTCTGCCATAACCACAAGAAGACCATGCCCCAGGCAGTGCCAGTCCCAGAAAGAGACAGGGAAAGGAGGCCCAAAGTGGAGATATGACCCAACCGAGTCCAAGATCAGCTGAGCCTCAGCCACCCTGCAGACCTGTGAGCAAGAAAAATAATTGTCTGTGATGCAAGTCACAGAGATTTGGGGGCTTATTCTTTATACAACAGTATCTAAGCAGTAAGGTCTGTAGCCAGATTACACCTGATCCTTGCATGGTATAACCTTTAAGACCACCTCTTTCTGGGTGAACCTAGAGCCTGTTATACAGAGTGAAGTAAGTCAGAAAGAGAAAAACAAATATCATATATTAACACATATATATGGAATCTAGAATAACGGTCCTGATGAACCTATTTGCAGGGCAAATAGTCATAGAGAAAAGATTTATGGACACACTGGGGGAAGGAGAGGGTGGGACAAATTGAGAGAGTAGAGCTGAAATATATACATTACCATGTGTAAAGTGGATCAGTTCAGTTCAGTTCAGTTCAGTCGCTCAGTCGTGTCCGACTCTTTGCGACCCCATGAATCACAGCACGCCAGGCCTCCCTGTCCATCACCATCTCCCGGAGTTCACTCAGACTCACCTCCATCGAGTCCGTGATGCTATCCAGCCATCTCATCCTCGGTCGTCCCTTTCTCCTACTGCCCCCAATCCCTCCCAGCATCAGAGTCTTTTCCAATGAGTCAATTCTTCACATGAGGTGGCCAAAGTACTGGAGTTTCAGCTTCAGCATCATTCCCTCCAAAGAAATCCCAGGGTTGATCTCCTTCAGAATGGACTGGTTGGATCTCCTTGCAGTCCAAGTAAAGAGGATAGCTAATGGGAAATTGCTATAAATGCAGGGAGCTCAGTCTGATGCCCTGTGACATCCTAGAAGGGTGGGATGCAGTGGGAGGAGGGAGGGAAGTGCAAGAGGGAGGGGACACGTGTATACCAATGGCTGACTCATGTTGATGTGTGGCAGAAACTGGCATAACTTTGTAAAGAAATTACCCTTCAATTAAAAATAAATGTGTATAAAAAAAAAAAAACAACTAGTCACCAGAAGGCAGAATCCTAGAGAAACAAAAAGAAAAAGACCACCTGTTTCATTAAAACTTCCCTGGCTACTTCAGACCCTCCACAACTTGACCACAAAACCCTTCTTTTTTGTGGCCTATATTTTGGCACCTGGTTTATATTCAGTATAACACATTCTAGAACTCAGTCTGAAGCATTATTTAATAACTGCACTTTTGAAATCTTCTCAAGAAGACTATGAAGTCATTGAGAACGGAGATCATATGAACAAAGTATAGGCAATAAAACTCTTAATTACATATATTCTGTAGCACTATCACTCATGCTTGTCAGAATAAGCCTTCCAATATTTACTTAAAAACACACTGTTATCATACATACGGGGGGGCAGCAAAAGGCATTACACACAGGGGCCATAAGAGTGAAAGTGAAAAGTGAAAGTATTAGAAGCTCCATCGTGTCCAACTCTGCACCCCCGTGGACTATAGCCCATTGGGTTCCTCTCTCCATGGACTTCTCCAGGCAAGAATACTGGAGTGGGTTGCCACACCCTTCTCCAGGGGATCTTCCTCATACAGGGATTGAACCTGGGTCTCCAGCAATGCAGGCAGATTCTTTACTGTCTGAGCCACCAGGGAAGCCCCTGGCCATAAAACGCCTTCAAATATTTATGAAATGTTCACAGGAAAGGCAAATGTGATTGAGTTTTGGTCAATCAGGTAAATATTTCTGAGTTACTAACATTCAGTTTCATATGTTTTGTCTTCTTTTGGCAATCTTCAATTATCAGTTCCACAAGATATTGAAAGTAAATTTTTTCATTTCCCATCCCAAATAAATTAACAAAAATACAAGTGAGCCAGACAAGTTACCTAATTAAAATCTGCAAAGTAAAACCTGTGAAAAGTTCATAGTCATGCCCAATGTTACCATTCTAAATGTCTCAGTTTTCTTAATAAAATATATTTTGTGTATGAGAGCTAATAATCCTTGATTTTCATATTCTATATTTGAGAGCAGAAACAGTTCTTCAGAATCATATTTTTTTCATAGCTTAGTTTTCAACCCAGGGTAGTTCCTCTTTTTATTTATATAGGCAGAAAGACTTGCTTTATATTGAAGAACTCAATGAACTGGGTTTTTTAAGGTACGTATTTACTTTTCATATACAGGAATTTTCCAGGTGACTGGTTGAATTACTACCTTCTCATGGTACATTGATCTGGAGTTTAAAAAAAAGACTGAACAATAGAAAAAGCTATCTTTTCTTTCCATCTATGGACATAACTATCAAAGCATCATATCTAATGCTGCCAGAAATTATAAGACAAAATGAATGCTGCTCCTTCAAACCAGTCACCTCATCCAATTATCCCAAGAGTTGCCAATGCTTAAAACTGTGCTGAGAATCTTTTTTGTGTGATTTCCTTCAAAGCTGGCTGTATATTTTAAAAATGCTGTTAGAAAGCAGCACATCTCTGTCTTTGAGAATGAGTATAATTTTGGGAACAGGAAAACTCACTTGGAAGCAAATTCTGTGAAAGAGAAGAGCAGTCGAGCTGAGTAATATAAAGAAGAAATTCGAATTTGCCCATAATCTCAAAACCCAAGGACAACCACCATCAATACACTGGTATGTTTTCTGCCAGCAGGTTTTTCATGTACATATTTTCACACAAATGGGACGTTCAATGCGTATAGCTGGGACCTCCACCTACTTTTTTGTTCCCCAGTCAATATTCCATTATTTCATAAGGTTTAGGGAAGCTACGGAAAAGGCAATGGCACCCCTCTCCAGTACTCTTGCCTGGAAAATCCCATGGATGGAGGAGCCTAGAAGGCTGCAGTCCACGGGGTCACTGAGGGTCAGACACGACTGAGCGACTTCACTTTCACTTTTCACTTTCATGCACTGGAGAAGGAAATGGCAACCCACTCCAATGTTCTTGCCTGGAGAATCCCAGGGACGGGGGAGCCTGGTGGGCTGCCATCTATGGGGTCGCACAGAGTCGGACATGACTGAAGCGACTTAGCAGCAGCAGCAGCAGCAGGGAAGCTAAGTAACAGACAAATAGTAATACTTCAGAGAGTATTTCAACTTCTTTCAGAACGTGTAGAGGCTGGAAAAAAGTCAACAGTTACACACACAAAAAAGATACTTGTCTGATTTCCTATTCCCTGTGCCACGGTGATGCTATTTTGCAGGGATAATATTTGGGCATGCCACCATGATTAATGACAAGTGAGAGAGAAGCCAAGAGTGACAGAGAAGAAAAGGTTGTGGTTTTGACAAAGAATAAACAGAATGTGATGTCTGCCCAAGTCCATCATTTGTGTAGACAGTATCACTGGGGGAGAAGGGGCCTGGAGCAAGAATACGCCTTTAATTAAATCACAAAAGTGTATTTCCTATGCTCAGCAATGGAGTAAAATCTCTTAAATTGGAAGGAATATCATTTGCAGCAGAAATCAGAGAAGATAGAACAACAGCTTTCATGTATCAGGTCTTCCCCCAAAGTAAGAGGAAGCATAACCATGCCACATGTAAGCACTGCTTTCTGGCCCACAAACCAAAGCCTGGTTTTCAAACCCAATTACCGAGTCCAGGGTGACCCACTAGGCACTCGGTTCTAGCTCTAGCAAGGAGGAAACTTGGCCTCAGACTCTCTCCATCTGGACTGTGTTCTGTAGTCTTAGAAATAAGATCTGAAAGCATTCCATCTCCATCTTGCCCCCTAAACTGAGACCTTCTCCCACCACCCAACAGAATATCCTGAGATAGAAATGCTCTGTCTTGTTCCCAAACAAGGCATTGCAATCTTTACACTAGAGTTGAGATGCCCAAAGATCCCCATTTTGTCCCATTTTTTTTGCTCAAAAACATTTCTTTGTCCATAAAGCCAGGTTAGCCTGATGGAGAGGGTGCCAGCTTTAAAATTCAAGTCCCTTCATCTCTTCCGAACTCAGTCAACTTTGGATAGTGGCTTCATTTGCCTCAACATCAACTTCCCTGTCTGTGATGAAGGTGAAATTTTCAGAGTATAAAATTATGCCCTTAAAAATAAAAAAAATTGGGAGAAGATTCTCTGCAGCCAGGTTAGTCCAGTGTAACCAAGATAAAATCCTATCAGTGAAGGGTTGGTCAAGAGGGTTGGCCATTGAACCATGTGGTTCCAGAAATAGCCCTGACCCTTGTCCCTCCCCAGTCTATCTGGAACTAAGCCCAGAGAAGAAAGATGATGGACAGAGACTCAATGAGCTTGAAAGACCCCAGAACACATGTAAAACCTCCGCCATTCATAAGACCTCAAACTCCCCCGTGCCCAGCGTGATGGGAAACAATACGGCAGAAATTAATCGGGGGTGAAGCAAGGAAGAAACTACAGCTTGATATTTTCTGCACCAATGGCCAATACTTTGGCCACCGGAAGTGAAGAGCTGACTCACTGGAAAAGACTTCAGAAGTAAAAATAAAAATTAAAAATAAATAAATAAATAAAAGACCTCAGTGCTGGAAAAGATTGAAGGCAAAAGGAGAAGGGGCCAGCAGAGGAGGAGGTGGTTGGATAGCAGCACTGACTCCATGGACATGAATTTCAGCAAATTCCAGGAGATAGTGAAGGACAGGGGAGCCTGGCATGCTGCAGTCCACTGAGTCAGAGTCAGACATGATGTAGTGAGTGAACAGCAACAAGATTTTCTGCAATCTAGAGAAAGGCAGAAGAGCGGCTGAGAGGGAGCCAGGCCCAAGGGGCCTCATCAGAACGAGGTCGGGGAGACAGCACCATATACATCACTTTCCAGAGGCCAGGTGTGAATAAGGACACATGGGAATACCCCATGCTGAAGGCGATAACCCACCACACTCCACTCTACCAGCCCCCACCCCAAAGTGATTAAGATTAAGTCACTGCAACTCTTCGGAATGGGAGCACTAAACAGAACCTGAAGTAGAAATTGTGAACAGTCATGAAAAGTTGTATTTGTTTGCAAAGCCTGAAATGAGGACTCGATATATGAATTACACATAAAGGGTCTGTCCGTCGTAGTTACACAATACATTCTAAAGTGTTTCCATGATTACTATTGACTGGTTATATTTCAGTCTGCTAGAGAAGCTGAGGCGACTAACTTTGAGCGCTGAAAACAAGGGCAGAGCATAAATGTCGGAGAACTATTTGTTTTTCTCTAGAAAAAGACAGTTGAGTCAGCCCTGCACTCCACACCCTCCCACCTAGAGTAGACTTTATCATTCATCAGTCGGCACTCACGCTCCTTGCCCACACCTCCCACGGCATATTCCTCCCCATCTCCTTGATTTGGGGCGGGGCCACGTGTCGTGCTTTGACCAATGGAATGTGGCGAACGAGCACGCCAGTACTGAGGCTCTGAGAGTCGCTGTGTCTTTTTCCTTGCTGTCTTGCATCCCTGCCTTCCTCCATGAGAAAATGACGCCCCAGGCGACCACTGCCCCTCCAGCTTGGGTCTCCAAACGAAAAACACGGAGAGCAGCCTTGAACCTGACCTGAAGCTTGAAGCCAAGCCTAGCCAAGTTCAATGGAGCCCAGCAAGTTCAGGCGAGACACAGCTGAGCCTCGGCTGACCTCAAGTCCCATGACGGAGAAATCAGTATTTACTTTCATAAGCCATTAAAATTGGAGGTTGTTAACTGCAGAAAAATCTAATACCCCAGCAATTAAGACAACACTTCAGCGTTTCAAAGTAGAGAGAGGAAAGATGGGAGGTGAAACAAGGGCAAGAAAACAGCCTTCTAAATGAAGCAAAATTACCTTTTCAGGAACCTTGTCCAGCGACGGTAATGTGAGATGGAACAGCAACATAGCCAGTAAAGCAGGGGGTGGGGGAGGAGAGAAACAGAGCCCTAAAAATGTCTGCAAGCCTTTGAGACCCCAAAGAGAAGGAAGAGTTCAAGGAAACATATTGCTTCACCCTCAGATTCTCTCCTCCATTAATTCTCTCCATTTAAAGGAATTTAACTCCCTCTGAGCATTAAGCTTGGTACATAAACTTTAATGACTTGCAGTGACTTCTACTAGAGCCCTTATATCTATTTAAAATGCAGTAGGATGTACGCTTGCTATTGATTTGGGTTCAAGATTTGAATTGTTCTTATGTAGGTATTTGTCAAAGAACAGATGTTTTCTCCATGTGTCATTTGAGATGGGTTAAGGATGCCCAGGAGGAAATGGTTGATATAGAGGTCTCTCCCTGAGTAGATGGGTTAGTTATAAATTGCTCTGTGGTTTTTTTCCTAACCCTGTAATGGCTGGAGTAAAACCTAGCAGCTGAACAGTTAACCCATTTATTTAATTTGATTTTGATTTTTCCATTAAGCTCTCATGATTTATTTAAATAGGTTCTGAAATACCAAATTGAAATGTGAAGAATTTGGCATGCAGGGGGGATTAAGAACCAAAATATGAATTGAATGAAATCCATTTTGCAAATCTCCAGACCTGTCCAACAAATCGCTGGGGAGACCTGCAGAGAATTACTCCTTAAGTGGTTTTGAGCATTAATATTACATCTGTGTTTCTTAATACATGGGCTTCAAGGAACAGCTTCCCTCTTGGGACTCTGCTTCAAAACTTACAGTTAAAGCCCGAAGCTAGTCAAGGTGTAAACCTTAAAGTCTGCCCTAGAAACCTCCAGAATCTGTGCTCCACACCCTTCTGACACCAGATCTCCCTCAAGGGGGATCTTTTCCATAACACCTTCATCCCACCCTCCCGCCAGAGGCAGCCCTGGACTAACCCACTCTCTGTGTTCATCTTTCCAAGGCACACATGTGAGCACATGTTAGCTTCCCCACTAACATCCACTGTTTCTACCTGGCCAATCACACTTTAGGCCGCCTTTCCTGGCCTGGCCCCCTCCCTTCCTGCACACTACCTAAGCAGGAAAGGTACTGAATGGCTTGGCCCTTTTCCTTCCTCATCCTTTCAAAATCCAGCCCTGTTTGCATAGAGGCAAAATGGAGTGGTGGTTCAGAGCAAGTGTCTGAGGTCAGGGTGCCCTGATCTATTTATTTATTTTTATTTATTGGCTCCTTTATTTTGGCCGCCCTGGGTTTTCATTGCTGTGCGTGGGTTTTCTCTAGATGCCGTGAGCCGGGACTCTCTCTAGTTGTGGTGTGTGGGCCTCTCATTGCGGTGGCTTCTCTTGCTGTGGAGTATGGGCTCTACGGAGTAGTCTAGGCAGTTGTGACACATGGGCTTAGTTGCTCCGTGGCATGTGAATCTTCCTGGATCAGCGATCGAACCCCTCCTGCGTTGGTAGGTGGATTCTTAACCACTGGATCCCAGGGAAATCCTGCCTCAGATTTAAAATCTGGCTCTGCTCTCTTTTGCTGGTGAGACCTTGGACCCATCATTTTACCATCATCTGTAAAATAAGGATGATAATAGTATTCACCACACAGTGTGGTTTGAAGGAAACGCAAAAGCTGGCGCATGATAAACCCTCGACTGCTGACTGCGGCTAACGCTCTTCCTCTGAGGGTGATGCCCCTTAATCAGCCCACTGAGATTTACTGGGTGCTGCCCATGGGCCAGGCCCTGTGCCTGATGCTGGGACTACAGTGGTGAGAAGGTGCAGACCCAGTCCTGGGAGATCTTGCAGGCTGGTAGGTAGAGAAGCAAATGCTAAAAGCATGGAAGAGCTACCGCAGGATTAACTGAAGGGTGCGCTGAAGGTGCTCAACCAAGCTTGGCTGCAGCCAAGGAAGCTTGCGGAAGAAGTGAGGAGGTGCATGTCCAGGGACTGATTTATGATGTTGACTCAGATAGAATGTGAAAGAGGAGAGAGAAAGGGAGGAAGGTCTGGCTTAGGAAGAAGCTCAGGCCAGAGGCAATGAGATGTGATTTTTCTGAAGCAAATAGGGCAGTGATACCATCAAATTTCCTTCTTCTAAAGCTCTCAAGAGATGGGAAACGGAGAGGGGCAGGAAGGGGACTTCCCAAGTGGCTCAGTGGTAAAGAATCTGCCAAGGCTGGAGACACAGATTCAATCCGTGGTCCAGGAGGACCCCAGATGCCACGGAGCAGCTAAGCCCGTGTGCCACAACTATTGAATGAGTGAAAGTCGCTCAGTCGTGTCTGACTCTTTGTGACCCCATGGACTATACAGTCCAGAGAATTCTCCAGGCCAGAATACCTTAGTGGGTAGCCTTTCCCTTCTCCAGGGGATCTTCCCATCCCAGGGATCAAACATAGGTCTCCTGCATTGCAGGCGGGTTCCTTACCAGCTGAGCCACCAGGGAAGCCCACAGCTATTGAGCCTGTGCTCTAAAGCCTGGGAACCGCAACTACTGAGCCCATGAGCGGCAACTCCTGAAGCCCGAGCGCCCTAGAGCCCGTGCTCCACAAGGGAAGCCTCCACAGTGAGAAGCCCATGGCACCACAGCTAAGGGGGCTCACCGCAACTAGAGAAAAGCCTGCACAGCAAGGAAGACCCAGCACAGGCTAAATAAATAAATAAAAGTGTCGGGGAAACGGGATTAGTGAGGTTTTCTTTGTGCAAACTTGGTACACACCTCGGGTTCAGAGCTTGGGCTGCGGCATGATTACAGCATGTGACTTCTCCCCCTGTCAACTGAAATCCTCACAGGTAGGAGCTTTAGGGATTTTCAGAACAAGGATGCACAGAAAATTGTGGGTATTATGAATAGGAGATAAGAGGCTGAGTTGCTCTGTCTTGTCGTCAGGAAAGCAGGACGAGGGCACGGTTGCGGGATGAGTAGGGACGCACGTGTGTGCTGAGCTCAGAGAGAAGCCGGGGCCCTGGAGGTGCTGAGCCTGGAGAGAAACTGATTGAGAGGCGTGGCTGGCGGTTTCTCATGGCAGCCCCTCTGTGTGTCTGCAAGTGTAACGGGGCAGGCAGAGGTGAGTGCTGGCTGGCAAAGTGAGCTATTTGAACAGAAAATGCCCAACCTAAAACCAGGTTATCTCCAGCTCCTGGGGTCACTCATCGGGTCATATGCCGAGACCTGTATGTGGATTTCTGAAAGAACTACCTGCATGGCTGGAGCTGTTTTTCCCTGTTTGAATTTACTCTGATACCCAGAAATCTAGAAGCGTCATCATCACCATCATAGCGGATGCATTTACTGAGTGCATGTTAGGTGACTGATATTGTTCTGTTTTTCATTTTGTTATTTGTTCCTCACGACATCCCTGGGTAAGAGATTCCATTAAATTTCTTATTTCATCAAGAGGAAAACCGATGCACAGAAATGTCAAGTTAATTGGTTGGTCAACAGATTTGTTCGAGTTTTACATAACATCATAATATAAAACCCGAGCGAACTTTTTGGCCACCCCCGATACACGGCCAGTGCCTCACGGCAGCCTGGTTCTAGGGCTCAGACGTTTAATCACTGTACTGCACTGCCTCAGAGAACTTGGACCTCTGTTCTTTTTATCTCTGCAGCCCCAGTATCTGTGTTAAGAATACACAGAGGTGTGCACCAAGTTGTCATTTGAATGAAAGACTGAATAAACAGAGCCTCATGTGCCAAGAGATCGGCAGCCTTTGGGTAGCCCTTCGCCAGGCTGACACAAAACTGTGATTTAAGTGGTGGGGTGGCTCAGATGGTAAAGAATCTGCCTGCAATGCAGGAGACCCGAGTTCCATGCCTGGGTCAGGAAGATCCCCTGGAGAAGGGAATGGCTACCCACTCCAGTATTCTTGCCTGGAGAATCCCATGGACAGAGGAGCCTGGCATGCTGCGATTCAAGGGGTCTCAAAGAGTCGGACACGACTGAGCCACTGAACTGAACTGAACTGAGCAACTAACACAACAGGGCCTTGGTCCCAACACATCAGCGTCCATCTCCTATCTCCCTGCTGTTATATCTAGGGAGTTTGTTTTGGTTCGTGTTTGCCCTGGGGGCTTTGAGGACCCACTTATTAAAAAGAGGGGAGAGTGGCAGTGCCAAGGAAGGCTGAGGGCTGATTTACTCGCCCCCCCACCCCCCCCACCCCACACCCCCCACCAGGCCTCGGGGCCTTTTTACTCCTCCCCGCTAGAAAGCCCTCCATCCAGCATCCACTTTGGAGACCTGGGGGTTCTGCTTTTACTTACAGAGGAAAACGGCATTTCTTAGGGTTAGAGGCCTCGATCAGAGGAGTCACTTCCAAACCTTTTCCACTGCTGTCACTCAATGTCCAGGTCTTCTGACCTCACTGTCAGCTGAGGAGACCCTTGCCGATGGGGAGGGTTAGTCAGGGTCATCTGGAAAGCAGGGGAGTGGGAGCACTCATCAGAGAAGATGAATTTGCAAGTCGATAAAAGACAGAAAGGGACTTTTTTTTTTTTTTTGCTGCTCCTACAGCATGTGGGGGTGGGGGAGCTTCCCTGGTGGCTCAGACTGAAATCTGCCTGAAATGCAGGAGACCTGGGTTTGATCCC
This sequence comes from Capra hircus, assembly GCF_001704415.2. Classification (NCBI taxonomy): domain Eukaryota; kingdom Metazoa; phylum Chordata; class Mammalia; order Artiodactyla; family Bovidae; genus Capra; species Capra hircus. The sequence continues at coordinate 7,630,111 of NC_030830.1, read as the reverse complement.
TGGGTCGGAAAGATCCCCTGGAGAAGGAAATGGCAACGTGCTCCAGTATTCTTGCTTAGGAAATCCCATGGACAGAGGAGCCTGGAGAGCTATAGTCCATAGGGTTGTGAAGAGTCAGACACGACTGAGCCACTGACACTTTCACTTTCACTTTTCACAGCATGTGGGATCTTAGTTCCTCAACCGGCAATTGAACCTGCACGTCCTACGGTGGCAGCACGGAGCCCTAACCCCAGCCCACCAGGGAAGTCAGAGAACAGAACTTATATAAGAAGACAACCAGCACTCAGCAAACAGGAGGCTCTGTCCCCATCTCCTTCCTCCAGCCTCCACTCAACTCCTGTAGGACTTCCTCGCCCGCGGGCACCAGGATCCACGCGCACAGAAATGTATGTGTGGCCCAGGCGCCCTGTATAAGGGATTCACCCTTTAACCTCCCCTCCTACTCCAGCAACTCCATAGGCCTGGACAGCACTTTCCATTCCAGGTTGCCGCCACGTCTTGGTCTTTCCCACTGTATTTCCTGCGGCTAAGTCACTTCAGTCGTGTCCGACTCTGTGTGACCCCAGAGACGGCAGCCCACCAGGCTCCCCCATCCTTGGGAGTCTCCAGGCAAGAACACTGGAGTGGGTTGCCATTTCCTTCTCCAATGCGTGAAAGTGAAGTCGCTCAGTCGTGTCCGACTCCTAGCGACCCCATGGACTGCAGCCCACCAGGCTCCTCCGTCAATGGGATTTTCCAGGCAAGAGTACTGGGGTGGGGTGCCATTGCCTTCTCCAATCAAGACTTCCTAGTGGACAGTATTCCTGCTTCCACTGTCATGGACCTCACGGTCCCTTCGATGTCCTTGCCGTGCTGCCAATGCCTTTACTAGCGATTTCACAAAAGATCCCCTTAAAACGTTCTTGCTAATGACTCAGTAACGGTTTAATTGTTTTCAAAGGATTCTAGAAAATGCTAATCACTGTCTACTATTAGGTCTTAATCTCATTTACTTCCTTTAAGTGTTCTGTCTGACAATCAACAACAATAATTACCACTTGACATTTTTTAAAGCCATTTATGTTACTTCAAGTAATCCTCACAAAAACTTGGCGAGATAGTATTTTTCTCTGAGGAACCAGGCTCACGAAAATTAAGTAACCTACCTAAGGTCACACAGCTAATAAATTGTAGAACTGAGACTCAGCTGGTATTTCCAAGGCAAGTTCTCTTTTCCAACACTGCCCTGCAGGATAAAATGAAGAGTAAATGTGTTATCCAGGTTGTGTTCTATTTTTTTTTAATTATGGAAAGTTTTCATTTATAAAAAGAGAGAGACTGGAACAGTGGCATGTTGGAGCCAGTTCCTACTATCAGCTTCAAAGACCTGAGTATTAGATATTTAGGAATTTTGGAACCTTGTTAAACCCTTTGTAGATTAAAATAGGTCGTGGTGGTGTACTTCCCTGGTGATACAGTGGTTAAGAATCCATCAGTCAGTGCAGGGGACACAGGCTTGATCCCTGGTCCAGGAAGATCCCACATGCCTCAGAGCAACTGAGCCCACACCACAGCTTTCCTGGAGGAAAATGTGATCCCACTTGTGACAGTCTGCTGTGTGGTTTAAAAAGGAAGACAAACTATGGGGAAAAGTAGGAGTAGAAACCTCACTTACATAAATTGATCATTCCCACGATTCAGAAGTCATTTTCCTTTGAAGTAAATATTCTCCTTGTGACCTTTAATAAAACAGGAGATGAAATAATAGAGTGGTATTTTTGAACAGACACATTTCAAGACATTAAATCCAGCATGTGTATAGATATGTGTACATGTATGTATGTGTGTATGTCTGTGTGGGTATGTGTCTGTGTCTGTGTGTATGTATGTATGGATATGGATATGTGTGTGTATGTGTACATGTCTGTGTGTCTGTCTGGGTGGGTATGTGTATGTGTGTCTGTGTGTGGGGGATGTATGTGTATATGTATGGGTATGTGTTTATGTCTGTGTGTATGTCTGGGTGGGTTTGTATATGTGTGTGTGCGTGTGTGTGTGTGTGCACACGTGCGTGTTTCCTGCTGGTCTCCTCAGAATACTTCCTTTAGCGTAATGGTTCCCAACTGGTCTGCTCAGTTAGAGTCCCAGGGGAGAGGGAGTTTAAAACCTGATCCTCAGGCTGTAGCCCAAAGATCAGTTAAAATCAAATCAGACTCCCTGGGGAGGTACCCAGGATCAGCACTTTTCCAGCCCCCGCCCAGATGATTTAAATGTTTAAGCAGAGTTAAGAACTGATTTAGTTAATGATCTTACTTAAAACTGCAGGAGAAAGATAGACGTGATAAAAATCGCAACACTTTCCTTTGCCGTAACCCCACAAACTCAGGACCTTAAGACGGTGGTCCCAACATGGCAAAGTCAGACCTGATGGAGTCTGAAGATTTCAGTCCTTGAAAAAAAGACTCTGCAGGAAAAAAAAAAAATGCTGAGAGAGGCACTCCCAGGAGCTTAAATAGGGCCTTCCTGGTTTTAAAATGTCAAAGAACCGAGAGTAGCTCCACCTCAGAAACCCCCTCGTGTGGCTGGTGGGGAAACTTCTGCCCTGTGGCCTGGGGGAGGGCGCAGGCAGCAGCCGGGCAGGTCTCTGCATCCCTGCAGACCAGGGTGCCGTTTGGTTGTTGAGTGAGAACTGTCGTTAACACCTATGCTGTGCTGCGCTGAGTCGCTCAGTTGTGTCCAACTCTGCGACCCTGGGGACTGTAGCCTGCCAGGCTCCTCTGTCCATGGGATTCTCCAGGCAAGAATAGTGGAGTGGGTTGCCATGCCCTCCTCCAGAGGATCTTCCTAACCCAGGGATCAAACCTGCGTCTCTTACATCTCCTGCATTGGCAGGCAGGTTCTTTACAATTGACACCACCTGAAAAGCCAGTCACTAACACATATCCAGCATCTATTCCACGCCAGATGCTATATTCCAAGTACATTAATCTTCTCAGTAACCTGTGAGATAAATACTATCCTCATCTTTATTTGACAGATGAGGATACTGAGGCTCAGAGAGGGTAAGTAACTTGCCCAAGATTATTCATATGGAAACTGATAGAGCCAAGATTCAAATCCTGTCTGTGCTTTTCCCTGCCGGGCATTTAGGGTGTCGGGCTCCTGGCCAGATGAAGCTAGAGATGGAGCGAGACAGAGCTCCGCTCTCACGTGGGCCGGACAGCCTTGGGAAGGGCCAGGGCCTGTGCCGTCAGTTAGGACGGTGTTAGTAAATTCATTTTAAAAGACAGCACCCATCGTTTTTAGATATAATTCACATACCATAAAATTCACCCTGTAAAATTCAGGGGGGGTTAGCGTATTCACGGAGTTGTGCCATCATCTCTGCTGTTTCATTCCAAAACACTTCTGTCACCTTAAAAAGAAACCCATGCCCAGTGCTAATAGTCACTCACCACCCCGGCCTCCTCACAGACTCACAGCCCTGGCAATCAGCCTGCTTTCTGCCTCTATGGGTTGGTCCCGCCTGGACTTTTCAGGCAACGGAATCATACAACCTGGGGTCAAACTCAACTCTTCTTGTCGAAACTTCTCTTAATGCCTCCCACCTTTAATTTATCCTTGTTTCTTCTCAGGATGTTCTGCCATAGTTTAGACAAACATCATGAGGGTTCACTACCTTAACATTTCTCTTAAAATGTGCTCAGAGACCAACGATTCCTCTCTTTCCTGTTCCTCCAACCCTGGATGCTTGCATCTGAGCTCAGGGCTTAAGGCTGAAGTTGAGCTAAGAAAAACATCAAAGAATCAGAACAAGAGGTGGCATGAATTGGGAGACTAGCACCTAGCATGGACATATATCCTCTAGAGTAGGAAATGGCAACCCACTCTAGTATTCTTACCTGGAGAATTCCATGAACAAAGGAGTCTGGTGGGCTATAGTTTATGGGGTCACAAAGAGTCACACATAACTAAACAGCTAATACACATGCACACACCTTCATGTATCCCACTAGCTGCTAATTACGAAGACTACAGGTTATGATGAAAAAATATACATAATGTAATGTTTAAACAACACATTAAAATGTGTGTTATGTTAGACTTTCATAAAAACATTGGTGTAAATAAAAAATACTTAAAGGATATTTACCAGAATGAACTGGGGCTTCCCTGATAGCTCAGTTGGTAAAGAATCCGCCTGTAATGCAGGAGACCCCAGTTCGATTCCTGGGTAGGGAAGATCCACTGGAGAAGGGATAGGCTACCCACTCCAGTATTCTTGGGCTTCCCTGGTGGTTCAGCTGATAAAGAATCTGCCTGCAATGTGGGAGACCTGGGTTCAATCCCTGGATTGGGAAGATCCCCTGGAGAAGGGAAAAGCTACCCACTCCAGTATTCTGGCCTGGAGAATTCCATGGACTGTATAGTCCATGGGGTCGCAAAGAGTCAGACACAACTGAGCGACTTTCACCAAAATGAACTATTTAAATTATTTTAAAAATTTACGTCCTCTAATCTGGTTTTCCTTTATCTAGTCCGAATCATTTCAGTGTCTATCATCTCACAAAACGAAGATTCTTCCCTGGTGGTCGAGTGGTAAAGACTTCACCTTCCAATGTAGCGGGTATGGGTTCAATCCCTGGTCAGGGAGCTGAGACTCCCTGTGCCTCTTGGCCAAAAAACCAAAGCACAAAACAGAAGCTATATAGTAACAAATAGAGACTAAGAATGGTCCACATCAAAAAAAAAAGAATCTTAAAAAATGTATATATCAACAGGCCTTTTCATCAGGCTGCCCTTCTACTTCTTTGGGGGAATTCTGTGGTTTATCTATCGACAAGAGTCGATAGATAATGCTTTTGTATTCGTCTTTACAAAATCTCTTTCCTTCTATGGGCTGAGCCCATGTCCGGTTTGTTCACTGAATGTATCCCATGAGCTTTAAACAATCCCTTTGGCTTTTCTGGGAGCAGAGATGGAATTAGGGAAATGAACAGATGTGTCTGAGTCATACTGAGAATTTCCCTTTTCATGAGGAATTACCATGAAAACTTTTTTAAACTCCAAATAAATTCACTTCCTTCTTCCTTCCACCAGCTGCTTGCCCTGCATTTCCCACAGTCCTGATTTCACTCCCGCTCCACCAGTCACAACCAGGCCTGGCTTGGGAGAGCTGAAGGGACCTCCTCCCTCTGATTGTCCAACTATAGCGTGGACATCAGATCAGGGTAGATTGCAAGCCTCCCTAGACTGGAAACTTTACATGAGCCTACACTCCTCTACAAGTGCCAATGAGGCTGCTAACCTGGAGGGTGGGAAAGCATTTAAATGAAGTTCTTTAGCTCATACTATGCTTGCTCCTTGGAAGGAAGGTTATGAAAAACCTAGGCAGTATATTAAAAATGAGAGGCATCACTTTGTCAGCAAAGGTCCACGTGGTCAAAGCTATGTTTTTTCCAGCAGTCACGTACAGATGTGAAAGTGAAGTCGCTCAGTTGTGTCTGACTCTTTGTGACCCTATGGACTGTAGCCTACCAGGCGCCTCCGTCCATGGGATTTTCCAGGCAGGAGTACTGGAATGGCTTGCCATTTCCTTCTCCAGGAGATCTTCCCAACCCAGGGACTGAACCCAGGTTTCCTGCATTGTAGGCAGACGCTTTATCTGAGCCACCAGAGTTGGACCATAAAGAAGGCTGAGTGCTGAAGAACTGATACTTTAGAATTGTGGTGCTGGAGAAGATTCTTAAGAGTCCCTTGGACTGTAAAGGGATCAAACTAGTCAATCCTAAAAGAAATTAACCTTGAATATTCATTGGAAGGACTGATACTGAAGCTGAAGCTCCAATGCTTTGGCTGCCTGATGTGAAGAGCTGACTCACTGGGAAAGACCCTGATGCTGGGAAAAAATTGAAGACAAAAGGAGAAGGAGGGGACAGAGGATGAGATGGTTAGATAGCATCAACAACTCAATGGAGATGAACTTGAGCCAACTCTGGGAGATAGTGAAGGACAGAGGAGCCTGGTGCGCTACAGTCCGTGGAGTCTCCGTGGAGTCCCAAAGAGCAGGACATGATTTAGTGACTCAACAACAACAAAAACAACTTGCTTTTGGACAGGGCTGGGGTTATTGTTTCACTTTTTGCCGTTATCCCAACTAGAATCTGTGTTTCAACATGTCACCTCAAGGTGGCAGTAATGGACCACGGAGATTTGTGGTTCTGCTGCTGCAGCTGCTAAGTCGCTTCAGTCGTGTCCGACTCTGTGGGACTCCACAGACGGCAGCCCACTGGGCTCCCCCGTCCCTGGGATTCTCTAGGCAAGAGTACTGGAGTGGGGTGCCATTGCCTTCTCCAAGATTTGTGGTTCACTCCATTACAAATGACTGCAAAGTTTCAAGTCAAGGTTAAGGAGAATCTCAGGGAAATTTGTATGCAATTAAACAGATGCCAAGGCTACCTAATGGTCAGTCACCACCACTGTCTCTTCTTGTTGACTGGGTTGGAGGAAGGAGGGAGAAAATGCCACAGGCCTATATGAAGAATAAAATGGAATAACATGACTTGATTGTCCAAATTGTCTTAGTTTATTAAATCATTCCCCTGAATTTATTTACAAGAGATTATGTGTCAGTGTCCTCGTATGTAAAAAGGGGCTAATAGTTCCAACTTCATAGGGTTATTATGAGGATTTAATGAGTTAATCTGTATAAAGAGAATGAGTTGCCTAACACATAGGAGCACAGAGACACATGCACACAGCCTCTGTGGAATAGAGACACCTGTGAAACCAGATTAGCCATAACGTCACAAGGAGTTTAAAAGGGAAAAATGAAAGCCTGAAGCAGGTGTGGCCAGGTCTTGGCCAGTTTGCCTTAGGAATGGTTAGGCAGTGAACATTTTAAGAAATGAGAAAAGAGGGTTCGTGGGCTGAGTAGGTGAACAGCGTTGTTTTTAGGAATTAGCTTTTCTTTCTCCAATCTCTGAGCCCCTACAAGGTGTGTGCAGGACTGCAGGATAGCAGAGTCAAACACTCTCCCAGTGGCCTTTCTTTTGGGGACCTAAGGTATAGCCCTCTCCCAGGTCGCAGGATGTCCCGAGTGGAGCCAGGCAATGTGAGATGAGAGCGGATTCGCTCTTTGTGAACACCTTCTTCAGAAAGTTCATAGCTTTTCAGTCCTATGTTGGCGTATGTACTCTGCTTTGAGAAAATCAAACACATGGAAACACAGGCTTCTAAATCAAAAACAAGTGGGGAAATCCTTCAAGTAGGGAAAAAATTCTACAGTTTACAAACGAAGTCACCATTTGACTCCCTTAAGTCACTGATGGGATCATTTCCATACCGCTTCCCAGAACCATATTATGGGGGTCATCATCTCTGAGGGTCTTCTTTAAAGCAGATTCCTTAGAAAGCAAAAAGTTTTATATATTATATTCATATAATAATGATATCACTAGCATTTTCATTAATTTGCAAAGGCTTTTTTTTTTTAAGCCCTCTGTGTAAAAGAGGAAGACAGAATTTTAACACCTAATGTTCCAGCAGACATGCTACAAAAGCGGTTGTGGGGTTGAGTGTGGATTTGAAAGGGAAAGGCCCTGCATTCACAGGAAACTCCCACACTGAGCTTCCCAGAGGCTTGTACTGAATAACATCAGACAGAACAAGACAAGCACCCAGACTGCATCACAACTGCGAACACGAGACCTGCAAAGTGGTGTTTTTCTCTTCCCAGGAATATTTTGAGCTTCCCTGGTGGCTCAGACAGTAAAGAATCTGCCTGCAGTGTGGGAGACCAGGATTCAATCCCTGTTCAGGAAGATTCCCTGAAGAAGGAAATGGAACCCACTCCCAGTATTCTTGCCTGGAAAATCCCATGGACAGAGGAGCCTGGTAGACTACAGTCCATGAGGTTGCAAAGAGTTGGGAATAAATTAATGCTCAGGACCATTTCTAATTAAATCAGGGACCAAGGGCTTCCCGTGGTGGCTCAGTGGTAAAGTGTCTGCCTGCCAATGCAGGGAATACGGGTTCGACCCCTGGTCCAGGGAGATCCCACGTGTCAAGGAGCAACTAAGCCTGAGCACCACAACTAGAAAATAGTCCCTACTCCCCGTAATTATCAAAAAGCCCCAGCAACAAAGACCCAGCACCACCAAAAATACACAAATAAAATTATAAAAATTAATTTATTACATTAATTAAAAAATTGTCTCATTTCTTAAAAAAAACAAAAATCAGTGACCAAATTCACATTTAGCCCCCTTTTATACTTTGCAGGAGCTTCAGACTGTGACGTGAGCCTCCAGTTTGGAAAATTTTCCTTCCAAGACAATCATAGAAGTTTTAAGAAAAAAGACGGCATCCCTGCCAAACTCACCAAAATGGATAAAAGTTTTTAAAGCTCTAAGTCACATTTTTTATTTTTCAAAAAAAAAAAAAAACATTGTGGGGATTACCAACCTGCCTTTAGAAGTTAACCAAGTAATTAATGCAGAAAGCTAGAAATCTATTACCCCAGGATTTCTATGTCATTTGTTAGCTGAGACACGTGTTTATTTTTGCTTTCTGGATAACATGGGGACAAGAGGATGCCTTCTGCTTATTTGGTATTCCTTACTGGCCCTACTGCCGTGCTGGTCAGAGTGTGTAACTAAATGCTTGTTAATCTGATTTGCTGACAGTCTAGAGGTCTGTGGTAGGAGAGAGCATTGTATTAGAGTCCTGAGATTTTAAAGGTTCTAGCCTAACACAGTGTCTGTGACACTATGACATTATTGTATACATTTTCTTCACTCTCTAGAGACTTCAAATATCCCAAATGAAAAAATTACAATGCTGATATTTTCTTCTCCCTCAAGTCCATGAGGAAAGTGTAAAAATATATGAGGCAGTAATAACATTACAGCATCTCATCTTTACATAGCAGTTTATGACTTATAAGTACTTCTTGCATTTGGTTCTCATAGCCACCCTACAAGGCAAAAGGCAGTGCATTCGTCAAACTAGTACACAGAGGATGGATAACAACAAGGTCCTACTGTATAGCAGTGTTCAATATCCTGAGACAAACCATAATGGAAAAGAATATGAAAAAATATATATATGTGTGTATGTATAACTAAATCACTTTGCTGTACAGTAGCAGTTAACACAACATTGTAAATCAACTATACCTCAATAAAATAATCTTAAAAAAAAATAAAAAGGCAGTGCACTCGAGCGTATTACAGTATGAAGGGAATGAGAGGTTTCCGAAACTTCAAGTTCAGATTCCTCTTTGCTGAGCAATTCTTTCTTCAATTCCTCTCTCTCTCTCCTCTTACATTTTATTATAAATAGAAATGAGGCTTAACTTTCAATACTTGCTTAGAAATCTCCTCAGCCGAATATCCAAGTTTATTACTTACAAGTATACCTTCCATGAAACGCCAGGACACAGTTCAGCCTCTTTGTAGCAAGGATCACTTTCCAGTTCCCAAAACACTTCCTGGTTCCCATCTGAGTTCTCACTACGATTGCCTTTACCATCCACACTTCTACCATCAGCTTCTTTGAAAGCGATCTAGGCTTTTCTCACACGTGCCTCAAAGCTCTTCTAGCCTCTACTCATTACTCAGTTTCAAGGCCACTTCCTTTTTTTTTTTTTTTTTGGTATTTGTCATAGGAGCACCCAGATCCCAATACTAAAATCTGTATTAGTTTGCCAAGGCTGTCATTACACAGCACCACAGACTGGGGGTTTTAACAACAGCCATTTATTTTCTGGGGAAAATAAATGGCCCCCTTTCTGGAGGCCAAAGGCCCTAGATCAAGTGCCGTCATTCTGAGGCCTCTCTCCTTGGCTTGTAGACGGCCACCTTCTTGCCATGTCCTCACGTGGTCATCCCTCTGTGCGTGTCTATGTTCAAATTTCCTCTTCTTATAAAGGCATCACTTAATTGCACTAGAGCCCATTGTAAGGACTTCATTTTAATTTACTTACCTCTTTAAAGACCCTGTCTCCATACACAGTTACATTCTGAGAAATAAAGGAGTTAGAACTTCAAGACATGGATTCAAATTCAAAGCCGAACACAATACAGACCACAGCCTTCAGTAGAGCCACAGAGGAGAAGTAAATCCACAGATGAGAATATTAATATGCACAGGAACTCAAAGTCGCACAGCTATTTAATAGTATACTCAGGACCTAGATATGCCAAGTTTCCTCGTTCAGTCTCTGAAGGTAGGAAAAAATGTATTGGAAGTATGTGTTCCAGGCAAGTAGATCCACAGAAAAGACTGTCAGGAAATAAGAAAAAAGAGAAGTAGTGGTCACGGAAAATGCAGGTGACTTTGAAAGGGCTACTGCGAACTGAACAGATCAAAGCATTGTAACGTGCCTAATGCGTTTCGTAAATTGTTTGAAAGGTTCAATTCATGGCAGTGCTTTTATTTTAAGGCTTAACTATTTTTATCGCAGTTTCAGAATTAAATGCTTTCTCTGCCCCAGAATCATAATCCGGAAAGTTATTAAGAGATCGTATTTTTATCTTATCCTTTGGATGGCATAAATCTCTTCAAAGAAAATTTGAAACTAAACCACTGTACTCGGTGAACTTAAGAGCTGGCACCATGGGCCGAATAAGAACCAGTTCAGTCACGATCAAGCCAACGAAACTAGTGGGAAGAGCTCTGTCTGGCCGTACATCATCCTGAGTCCTGACCTGGAAATCACTCAACTCTGACTAGCTGCCTCGTTACCAAGGTCACTGGCTTTGTCTCCTTCCTAGAGCTGATCATCCTCTGATGGTTTGGGTCGCTGCTTTGTACACTGGGGATTAACTATCACAGAGGCTCAGGATCACGTTTGAAAACGCACTGCTGCTGCTGCTGAGTCGCTTCAGTCGTGTCCGACTCTGTGCGACCCCACAGACGGCAGCCCACCAGGCTCCCCCGTCCCTGGGATTCTCCAGGCAAGAACACTGGAGTGGGGTTGCCATTTCCTTCTCCAATTGAAATGCAATAGATAAGCATTTATTAAAGGTAGGGGAGAAACACTGTTACCTGTTATCTGCAAGCAGGAGCCTGTTCTAGGATTTTAAAATGTGTGTTCTAATACCACAGGTATATATTAACGTTTGAAAAGAATCACACAATAGATTCAAACATCGCTGTGCAGACATAAAAGAGGCATGGACTTCTTGGGGGTTCAGTGGTTAAGACTCTGCCTGCCAATGCAGGGGACACAGGTTCGATCCCTGGTCCAGGAAGATTCCACACGCTGCAGGGCAGCTAAGTCCGTGGGACACAACTGCTGAGCCCACGTGCCCGAGAGCCTGTGCTCCACAACAGGAGAAGCCACTGCGACGAGAAGCCCACGCACCACAGTGGGAGAGAAGCCCTGTTCGGCGGAATGAGAGAAAGCCCACACGCAGCAGTGAAGACCTGGCACAGCCAAAAACAAATAAATAAGTGAGATACATTTTAAAAAATAGACTTGAAATTTCCGGTTTGTCCTTGGGGTCACTGGGGATTTCCAAGAGCTGAATACAACTCCTTGGACTTTAATTCCGGTCCTTCCCTCGCTGGGACTGTATGACCACTGAGAGCAAGTGTGGGGTAAAACCAAAAATAATCAAGCTGTAAACTGTCACTCACCTGGTGAGTCCAGAAGAAGAGGAGACGAGAATGACTCCTCACCAAGGTAAAGAACCCTCCTGCCAGTGCAGGCGAAGTAAGAGACTCGGATTTGATCTCTGAGTTGGGATGATCGCCTAGAGAAGGAAACGGCAACCCACTCCAGTATTCTTGTCTGGAGAATCCCATGGACAGAGGATCCTGGAGGGCTGCGGTCCATAGGGTGGCAAAGAGTCAGACACGGCTGAAATAACTTAGCACTCAGGCATATATAAGGTCCTTTTGTGTCTAAACTTCATGGGTCAATGCACAGACTTCTCTGTGAGTTGAGCCCAGACAAAACCCCAAGACCCTTTGATTCGGGGGCTTCTGCCCAGGACAGTGGTACTGTGGTTGTCAGACAGCCCCAGGAAAGGAGACAAGAGCTGACGGTTAGAGTATCTCTCCCTGAGCCTGTCTTTGATTTTATGGTAATTAATTTAAAAGGACACTTTAGCCCTTGTGCCAGATAATAGAATAATTGGATTAAGAAGGCAACCAGCTGGCTTTTCAACTTTTCCTGGCAAGTCATGAGCTGCCGCTTGCCGAGCAGCTACTGCTCCGGACACATCTGGCAGGTCTCCAGGGGAAGACAGGCAGAAGAGGTGGGAGCAGTCGGATGGTTTCACTGCTGCCAGGGCTGAACTCTCCCCATCCTCCACACCTGCCAGCCAGTCAGTGGCTCTTCGAAGCTTTCCTGGACGTTTCTGCAGCTCAAGTGTCCATCAGCGCCTGAACGATCTCCATCGTCTCCCAGCGGGCCTCCTTGCTTCCAACGTCGCAGCTCCATAATGTACTTTCCACAGGTCAGGGTTAGGGTTAGGATTAGCAGCCAGGGTGATCCTTGTGACGCATCAACAGGGTCCTGCTCCCCTCTGCAAAGCGAGCCCCCCAGTGTGTCCCCAGCACAGAGCACAGCACAGATTTTGGCAAAAGTCCTCACCGGGGCTTTGACTCTGTTCCCATCACTTCCCTGACCTCATCACCTGCCACCTCCCCACTCCATCACTCTGCACCCACCTGCCTGACCCCCTCACTAGTTCTTAAACACCTTTGTTCCCTCTGCCTGGAAGGCACTTCCTCCAGATACCCAGTTTCTCCCTCACTTCAATCAGGTCCTTGGTCAAATGTCACCTTGTTAGAGAGGCCCTGCCTTCCCTCCCAGCTCTCTCAACTCTCCCATCTTTCTTATTGGAAACAATCTCAATGATAAGCTGCAAAAAGAATATATTCACCCAATTATCCACTTATCCAACTGATATATTAAAATTTCTTGAGACTTCCCTGGTGGCCGAGTGGTTAAGAATCCCCTTGCCAATGCAGGGGACATGGGTTCAATCCCTGGTCCGGGAAGATCTCACAAGTTAAGGAGCAGCTAAGCCCATGACCCACAAATGCTGAGCCTATGCTCGGGAGCCCACAGGCCACAATGACTGAAGCCCAGGAGCCTAGATCCCGCACTTCGCAACGAGAGAAGCTGCTGCAGTGAGACGCCCACACACCTCAATTAGGGAGTAGCCCCCCGCTCACTGCAACTAGAGAAAGCCCACACAAAGCAACAAAGACCCAGCCCAGCCAGAAATAAAATAAAAATAAATTTAAAGACATAAAAATTCCTCTGTTCAAATTAATGAAGCTCTCTGTTTTCATACTGGGTCCTCGCTGACAGAGAATATGGGTTCTGAGAGTCTGCAGGTCCCAGGTGATGCTGGCCCAGGAATCACACTCGCAAGAGCAAAGCCACAGAGAGATCACTGTGAGGATGGTTGGAAGGCGTTGGGGGCCACAGAGGAGGGAGCCGAGCCCTGGGTAAGCAATAACGAGGGCCTGGACCAAGCCAGAGGCAGTGGGGATGACAAAGGAGACGGACTGTAGAGACAGCAAAGAGGTGGACCCCACAGGCTCGAAGGGTAGGGCCCCCCTTCTCAAGAAACCAGAACTGGAAACACGGTGGAATTATCTGATCTTGGCTCCCCCCCGGCTGCGTTCTAGGAGACTGCTGCCGCCTCTGTTTTAGAGACAAAGTATATATAAAAGCTCTCTTCTGCATATCCTCTTACCACACGTAGCATACACACTTTTACCATTGAATACGCTAAAGGAGATAGTTGCAAAAACACACATCGACTAACAATAGTTCAATTTCCCAAATCAAAGATTCTAATGCGAAAGATCCTGTGAAAAGCAGCGACAACCTTCCAAGATCTCAGATTCCCTGATCCCAGCAACAGCAAGACAGAAGAGCTTGCACAAATCATCTGGTTTCCTCCATTCTAAGATTGCATTCCTACAAGAAGCATCACTTTATTTCCCTCCAACACGATGAAGCTAAAGGGATGCTTTGTCCCTCCCAAGACCCATGCAAATACCTTGTTAAAACAAAAACCACTTCACAGTATAATTTTAAGTCAAAAAGCATTACATTTATTAAGTAGAATCCCAATTTTGTAACCATGTATTGTTGTTTCCGTTGTGTCCGTTTCTCTGTGACCCCATGGACTGTAGCCCACCAAGATTCTCTGTGCATGAAATTCTCCAGGCAAAAATACTGGAGTGGGTTGCCATTTCCTTCTCCAGGGGATCTTCCTGACCCAAGGATTGAACTCGCCTTGGGAGGCGGAATCTTTACCACTGAGGCACCTGGGAGGCTCAGCCACGTATTACACATGCACTAAAAAGTCTGGAAGAAAACAAATAAATATCTTAGAATGATTATGATTGTTTTTCTTTTGTTCTCAATTACTTGTATTCTAACATTGTCTTCTACAATAAATACGCATTGCTTTTGTAAGAAAAAGTCCATGACGGTCTTTAAATGTTAGTGAATACACACTGCTCAGTTTCCGGGTAGATACCTGTTATTTATTGATTCATTAGGTGAGTGAGAGAGTGAGAATAAATGAAGATGAATGAAGGCCAAAGGCACAGTCTCACGCAGTGTGTCTTTGCTCATCTCCTGACCTTCTGAAGGACAGCTGCCACCTTCTGTGCCTGCAAAAAAGTCAGTTTAGCACAGCTCTAGCTCTAGGCTGGCCTTCCGTGGCTGCTCCCTGAACCTAGCAACAGACCACTCACAGAGGAAAAACACTGCAGAAGGCTGTGGCCACAAGGGAAGTTGTATGACTTTTGTGAATCAAAAGCAAAACTCAGAGGCCCCACTTCCAGTTAATTTCAGGAATAAAGGTGAGTGTCTCCCAGGTAAGCAACATGTTGGCAGCTGTTGAGACAAATCCCCGAAGACCAGACCCCTGCGAGCCAATTAGCAGCTGCTTGTCTGAGAAGATGTTATTATATTCCAGGGTCTAAGGAAGATGCTGGCATTTTTAAGCTAGTTTTGTCATGGATTATTCTTCCAAACTGGACCAGGGAGGGAAATCATAGAGGCCTGGCTTCAAACTGCAAGCTGTGCCTTCAGAGGAAGCGTGGAAAATCACACTGCAGCTGAGAAAGACTGACGGCAGTCAGTACGGTATCTGCTGATACGGTACAGTTCAAACGTAGTTACTCGGCCTTCGGTTCTATGAGCTGATTTAAAGAAAAAAGTATTGTGTTTTGATTATAACAATTAGATAATCGACTTAAAGTCTTTATTCATGCATCATTCGCGCACTGTGCGCCTGTTTATATGTTCCGCTTTAGCAGCCAAGGGTCACAGCCCTTATGATGAGAACTAATCCGTCCCACCCGCGTGGGGTGCTGGCATGCTCAAACTAGTTTGTACCAACTCTTGAGAGCCAACTGTTAACTTTACTGGATTTTTGAGAGCCAGTCAGTTAGATACAATTATGATTTTAAAATAAATTGTATAAATTTATGCTTAAATTATATTAAAAATAGAGGTAATAAGTACTCAATATTTATACTCCTTCCTAATTCTGTTACTACATGTTGCTATTATCTATGGTCTCAGGGTTATTTTCTGCTATCGTGCTTGTGTCATGGAAATGTTACATGATGATACAATACTGCGCATCTCAAGTTGGTAGAGTGAAACCATGGAAGGAGTATTTATATGACAGAAATTGGCAAACACTACTAACCACATCTTGGTTTTTTTTTTTTTTATTTGGTTGCTTGTCCAGACTTAAGAAGATTACAGAGAAAATGTCAATGATACAGATTAAACATAACAGCATGTCATATCCACGGCTGCCAGATTGCAAATACCGAAAAAATGAGGAAACACTCTTCTGATCTCAAAAACCATGATTGATTAAGGGAAGAAGTCACATATCGGTAAATGAATGGGGTGCCTACATGTCTTCTTTTTTTTTCTCTTTTGTCTTATTCAAAGGAAGTTACAGCATCCATCACACTCATTTGTCAATGCTTTGAATGACTTTGCTGAACTGGATAGTAATCAATCATTTACTCGTAGTCTGACTTTGTCAGTTCATGGTCTGATCCCAACTGTCGGCTGACAATGGACGCAAGAGACCAGCAGAAATCAATAAAAATATTATACAAGAATCAACTGGCTGCATGGAATATACAACAAAGAGCATTGTGTATTCTATAATTATTTGTGAACTGTGGGCTAACATAATGATACCAATACAAATATCAAGTTGATAGAAAATATAGGGATAAGAAAACTTGCTGGAAGTGTGAGATAAGAGAGTGTAAAGCCAGATTGCATTCTCTACTAGAAAATGATTGCATAGCCATTTGCAAATCCCTCAGTGAACACTGTCATCCCTCCCACGGGTCAAAACCAAAAGTTTATCCAACTACGGCAAATATAAAAGAGGAAGGTAGTAATTGACAAGAGTCCTCAGTGATTGATTCTTTAGCTAATTCTAGATAAAACAGCCTGCTCTCTTGTGCCAAATTTACCAAATTTATCAAACAAATATTAGAAGTTGAAGGCAAAAGAAGAATCAAGTTTCTCTTGATGAGTGTGTTTCTTGGAAATGGTGACTTCTTTTTGCTGTTTGAAGGTGGAGAACATGATGAAGACAGAATTGTGGGATTTGGCACGGACTCTGGCTAGATGACTGGATGAAATACGGGACGAGGCATGCAACGTAACATTTCAGTGGAGTCCAGGCACAGGCTACCAGTCATAGACGTTACATATATTGATAAGAAATAGCAGCATTTCTCATCTGTTCATTTTACTTCCAGGGAAATCTGAGGAGACTCACAGTAGATTTTTTGTATTATAAAAGACTTAGATCTGACATTAGACCCTGAATCCTTCACAACTGCCTTTGAGAAAGCAAGTATCATGGTTTTCTCCATGATATACAGGAATAAAGCTACCACTATGAATCTATCAGTTCAGTTCAGTCGCTCAGTCATGTTCAACTCTTTGTGACCCCATGGACGGCAGCACACCAGGCTTCCCTGTCCATCACCAACTCCCAGAGCTTACTCAAACTCATGTACGTTGAATTGGTGATACCATCCAACCATCTCATCCTCCGTTGTCCCCTTTTCCTTCTGCCTTCAGTCTTTCCCAGATCAGGGTCTTTTCCAAGGAGTCAGTTTTTCACAGTCCTTCCAATGAACACCCAGGACTGATTTCCTTTAGGATGGACTGGTTGGATCTCCTTGCAGTCCAAGGGACTCTCAAGAGTCTTCTCCAACAGCACAGTTCAAAAGCATCAATTCTTCAGTGCTCAGTTTTCTTTATAGTGCAACTCTCACATGAATCTATATATATTTTAAGTGTATGAAAGTATTTTTTGCATTTCCTTTTTTCTCCATAGAATCTTTTAAATTTATTATTAATTTATTAATAAAGTTATTTATCACTAATTTATTTGTTATTTAATTTAATTTCTTATTAATTTTTCATATTTCCATTTCACATTGTGTCCTTTTTAATGTCCTTTTATTTTATTGTTATTCTTTTATGGCAAAATTGTCTCACAGCACACAAATAATTGTGTGGCAAAACTGCTTGGGAAAAATATTCTTATGGTAAAAATGCCTAGAATGAGACAAATGAGCTGTGCCATCCTCCTTGGAGTTCAGAGGTTGCTATCCATACAAAACAAAGGATGTGGGATGTATTTCCAATGAACCAGTTCTGCGGTCTGGCATTGCGTGGGTTAAACAAGCTTTTGTTATAGTAATCTACCCTAACTACCTACCATTTTTAACAGTTTTGGGTGGCATTTAAAAAATAAACCAGGTAGACAACATTGCCTGTTTCAGAAAACAAAGCAAAACAAACATAAAAACACATGCTACCCCATCCTATCAGCCAGCCCCTAATATGTCAATGTTGATACTGGTTGGCTTTGAATGGTTTGACTCCTACTGCCCAAAATATTTATCTTCCGCTTCTCTATGTGCTAGTCTGCACTGACTTAATTAAACAGCAGCACAGCAGAAAGAAATCAATTTGCATTCAATGCAGCATGATGTGTGGGAATTATTTCTCCCACTGAATTCACCATGCTACTTAATAAAAACACACTCAGGGCTCTGCTGGTGTTTGGGGCTGGAGCTCAAACCCCAGTCCGCATGGGAAATGACACTCTCTCCCCAAGGGGAGTCCCCACCCCTGGTCCCACCTCACTCTCTCCCTTGATCCTTTGCTGCTTCCTGGGCTCATTCAGTGAAGTGTGTCCGGTGGCAGGGAGACAGACCCCTGCTGGAGTGGCCCCCAAGCAGAGGACTGGTCAGCTTTAATTACTTGTATTAACTTCTCAGAGCAACAGAGATGGCGGCTGAATGATGGAGCACGTAAAAGGCTGAGCCCGTAATTAATCTTTGCAGAGCATCAGATTCTTGCAAGCATGATAAGATGATGCTTGCCTTGTATGTCCGTCCACATGGCCCCTCTCCAGTCCCTCCTCGTGTCAAGGAAATGCATGAGGACCCGAAGTGGGGAAAAGAAGTGTAGTGTCCATAGCTCAGAACTGAGATCCTAAGCACGAGGACAGAACGTCCCCAGGGTCGCCTGAACAGGTTGGGAAACAGCAGGAAGGATGCTAGCTGAACAGAAACGGTTCTATGTTCTTAATTGTGTGGCAGAGTCCTTCCCAGCCTGAAAACAGAGCAGCTGCCTATGAGACGGTAGTTTTGCTTTAGCAGAAGGGCTCTTTTTGCTCCCTGCCATTTGTTTCTTTGCGCGTGGTCCTGTATGAAAGATTGCCCAGGTCACTGTAGTCTACACTCGCTTCCTAAACTCTGCATTCCTCCAAAAGCCTGGAGATCAGAGTTGACTGGAAACAGAGCACCTTCAAATCTTTGCAGATGTTTGCCAACCTCCTAGGGATATAGGTAAAGAGGCTGCCTTTTGTGGAAGAAAAGGAAAGATGCGTTTCCCCTGGTGACGCAACCGGTAAAGAATCCGCCTACAATGTGGGAGACCTGGGTTCGATCCCTGGGCTAGGAAGATCCCCTGGAGAAGGGAACAGATACCCACTCCAGTATTCTGGCCTGGAGAATTCCATGGACTCTGTAGTCCATGGGATCGCAAAGAGTCGGACACAAGTGAGCAACTTTCACTTTTCACTTTTTCTGAAAGTGCGGCTGAGCCCACCTTCCTGCTACAGGGAATGCGCTGGCTCCCGCCCGCAGGACCAGAGGCAAACTGAAGGGGGTCGATGAGGAGTTCAGGTCCCCAAGCCTGATGCCTCACACCAGGCAGTCTCTCAGATGCGTGTGCCTCCTGTTAGCAGGCGCCCCACAGACAGATCAATGTGACTTCCCTTGTATGTGAAGGCTCCCCAGGAAAGCCATCTCCAGGTGCCTCCACGGGGCCTTCAAGCCTTCTCTGCTCGGTTCATTCGAGCCGCCCTCATTCACCTGCCCTGCCTGCTTCTCCATCCTCCTCCACGCCTAGCAGTCTGGCCACAGTGCCAGGCAGCAGGAGGGGAAGGACAGGAAGCCTTTCAGTAGAACCTGTCTCGCTGTTTAATAAGAATCTCTCTTCCTTTGCATGCGCACATGGAAACACGCAACCTGAACAGAGTCAGGGGTGGAGTCGCTTTCCTGCTCCCTGGCCTAGCACGGGGGTCCATCCCAAGCACCATCAGGGCCAGGTGAGGAATCCGGCCGTGGTTAAGTGTCTCTGATGACGGTCAAGGTCATCCAAGATGACTTCAGACGATTCTAAGATGCTTGTTGAGTCAAAATTGTTTCCCTGTACCTTTTACCAATTGATATGTTCTTTGGAATTTATTGAACTGCTCCAATCTTTCCTCCACTTGAGGGCTGCTCCTCAAGTACTGAAGCTAAGTATGAGTAACCTCCTGGAGCCTGTCTCCTCTGAATTCCAATGTACTCATTGTGCTGACAGCTCTTCCTAAAACCATCCTCCTTTTGGGTTCAATTCTACTCGATTGTAGGCCGTAAAAGGCCAGAACCATTTGTTACTAATCTTTGATTACACTACCCAGTTCTAAGATATACTTGGTACTCACTCATTTATTCAACTACCCTTTATAGACCAAGGGCTTCCCAGGGGGCTCAGGGGTAAAGAATCTGCCTGCGAAGCAGGAGGTGTGGGTTCAATCCTGAGGTCAAGAAGATGCCCTGGAAGAGGAAATGGCAACTTACTCCAGTATTCTTGCCCGGGAGATCCCATGGATAGAGGAGTCTAACTGGCAAAGAGCCTGACACAACTTAGCAACTAAACAGCAACAAATTTATAGACCAGCCACTAAGTGCCAGGCATTCTTCTAGGCTCAAGGATACAAACAACGTGAATGAAGTCCTTGATTTCATGAAGCTTACTAAGTAAGCTCACTCACTTAGTCAGGAAGACAGACAAAGGGCAAATAAATAAGAGTATATCCATATAATGGATAAGTGTTAAAAAGAGAACTAGACAAAATAAGGACATAAGAAATAGAGGATACAATTCATGAAAACTGTGTTAATTTAAAATCCAAATAGACCTCCATCTCAGTTGGCACGCACAAAAAGCACCAGATGAGTATTTGTGAACATATTCTTCTATCCTCAGGAAGACACTGTTGAAGAAAAGGATCCATATTCCAGCCAATAGAGGGCAGCTGAGTGCAAGACATATTTCTGTGAGCTGAGCACAGAATAAAGCGTCCCACTCCAGCAGCTTGGAGACAACCCCAGTCATTGTCAAGGGAGTGAACTATCCCATCATCCCCAACCAGGAAAATCTTCTCAGTAATTTCTTATTATTAATTGTCATCAGACCATAAGAATATGTCTACTACGCTGAGAATTTTCTTTCCTTACATGTGCAGAACCAGTAGTCCAGCCTAATAAGGCAGAGACCAGTTTCAGAAGAAAAAAATTATTCTTTCCTCTAGGTTTTTTCTCAGGTTGAGTTCCTGAGCTACACACACAGAAATAAGACTTTGGTTCCTTCTCACAGCCTAAAGAGATTTTGTCTGCAGTGTTTGCTCAACAACCCCCTCAATCAACCAAGATCTGATTCATGAAGTCAGTTGTTTGGACACCATTAATGTAGATCCTGACATAGTCGTCACTGAAAAAAAGGGGACCAGGAAAAATGGCTGTATCTTTGGAGAAAAGAATAGGAGAGAAATAACAAATTCTGTTCCTTATTACCCTCAACCTACAAAGTGAACCCATGGCTAAAATATCCTGAAATGCATAGTAGGCATCTAGTCCCACCTGACGCAGTAAGCATTAACAAGATTTCAATAAAATCCAGAACCTGCAAAATCAGCCCCTGTGAAAGTGTGTCCCGCCTTGGTCTGCCCCTCTCCACCAGTGATGTCCAGCACACACAGGAAACACTCGAAATGTATTTTTACTGCAAGGCAGGGGGTGGGCATCTATAAACCTTCTCTAAACTGACATGCTCTTTTCCTGGAGACTGAGTTAATGGCTCACTGGTTTGGCCTCTACAATCTTCTCCCAGGGCTATTTATGTTGCCTGCTGGTCTTACTTGACTGCAGGTGCAAGATAAAAACAATACGCATCTTAACACTGAAGCATAATAATAACTTCAATAATCACCATTATTTATTGAGTACTTCTATGTACAGTGTTAGTTGCTCAGTTGAGTCTGATTCTGCATGACCCCATGGACTGTAGCCCATCAGGCTCCTCTGTCAATGGAATTCTCCAGGCAAGAATACTAGAGGGGGTTGTCACTTCCTTCTCCAGGGGATCTTCCCGACCCAGAGATCGAACCCATGTCTCTTGCGTGGTGAGCAGATTCTTTACCATCTGGGCTACCAGGGCTTGGTCTATTCTCTCTGGTTCACACATTACACTACTTACCATCTCCTCTACTGTATAATAATATGGATATTTTACTCATTTTACTATGATGGAGGTTCAGAAAGTTCTAGTAAGTGGGTGAAATCTCCGGCTATCCATGGAAGGCTGTAAAACCTAGACTAACATCACTACTTAATTCTTACTGAATGGAATTTTGGGGACAAAATTGTTTTGAGATGCAAAGCTTCAAGAAAATGCATCTGGAGAGACTTATGTGGTTTAGTGCCATGGAGATGATGCAATGGGCTGGCTTGGAAATCTGGAGAAGATGATAAAGAATAAATAAACATTTGTTTTCTTTTACAGGCTTTTTCTTTTCCATCTACGTAGCCTTCCCATTAGTGAAATTCATAGTTCATAAAAGTAATTGGAGATTCACGTCATGGTGGGGGATTTAATTTCATTCTTTCCCTTTCTGAACATAAAACACCCATTTTTGATCTGTGTTTGTTCACAATACCTTCTGTTTCTCCAACAGAGCAGGAAAATGTCACAAAAGTCACCAGAAAATGTGCAGTTAGTGAGCTAGGAGATATGTGTTTACATCACAGAGCGCTGAAAGAGTCAGCGTATCCCATCTCCCCTTCCCAATGTCCTGCATCCCCATGCTGTTGCTACATGCGCTTGAGAAGACTATTTTGGGCAAGTCACAGTAGAGAGACGCTTCTTCGACTCCAGGGATCTCTCCAGTTCAGCTGGAGTGGGTATTTAGGAGACACTGGGACAGTGGCGCCCCCCTTTGGAAGATAGGAGAAGGACCAGCTGACGACCCCCAGTTCAGTTCAGTTCAGTCACTCAGTCCTATCCGACTCTGTGACCCCATGGACTGCAGCACACCAGCACCAACTCCCAGAGTTTACTCAAACTCGTGTCCATTGACTCGGTGATGCCATCCAACTATCTCATCCTCTGTCTTCCCCTTTTCCTCCTGCCTTCAATCTTTCCCAGCAACAGGGTCTTTTCAAATAAGTCAGTTCTTTGCACCAGGTGGCCAAAGTACTGGAGTTTCAGCTTCAGCATCATCCCTTCCAATGAACACCCAGGACTGATTTCCTTTAGGATGGGCTGGTTGGATCTCCTTGCAGTCCAAGGGATGCTCAAGAGTCTTCTCCAACAGCACAGTTCAAAAGCATCAATTCTTCAGTGCTCAGCTTTCTTTATAGTTCAACTCTCACATCCATACATGACTACTGGCAAAACGATATCTTTGACTAGACAGGCCTTTGCTGGCAAAGTAATGTCTCTGCTTTTTAATATGCTGTCTAGGTTGGTCATAACTTTTCTTCCAAGGAGCAAGCACCTTTTATTTTCATGGCTGCAGCCACCAACTCCAGTGATTTTGCCCCCCCCCCCAAATAAAGTCTCTCATTGTTTCCATTGTTTCCCCATCTATTTGCCATGAAGTGATGGGACTGGATGCCACGATCTTAGTTTTCTGATGGCTCTGGTTTCCTTTAAAGTGATCGTTAGCAAGCAGGGCAGAAATTTCCCCAACAAACACTTTGCTGTGCTCCCTTTCAAAGCCTTGTTAAAAACGAAGCGCAGGGCTCCTCTCACAGTAACAGGGTCACTCCCCCCCAGTCTTATGAAGCCCTGCACTTTGGCAAACATTGTCACACCCATTACCATCTCATTTAATTTAAACAAATGGACCAGTTGAGCAAAAGCAAAATCATTCTTTTCTCAAAATAACTGCTAAACGAGCCAGTTTGGTCTCTGTTCATTAGCGCTTTGCACTGTGCATCACACCCGTGCAATTAGCGACACCTCTGTTCCCAGCCCCTTGGGGTCCTCAGGCTTCCTCAGGGAGAACGTGAACCTTAAAGAACATTGAGCTGGAGAACGGGCCCTAGTGTCACGGGCACTGCCGTGACTCAGAGCCCTGGTGGGTAGACTTGTGTGTCTGGGTCACCCAGATTGCACTGGGTGCTGCTGCAAGAGTCTGCCTTCAACAAGTGCCAGCAGTGGGCAGGACATAGAATTCGTCTTCATTCCCTGAAGGAAAAACCTCACTCCACAGTATATGGAGGGACGTATACTTCAGAAGATTTGATAAAGAGAGGTGGGTTCTGGGGGACTACCCTGGTGGTCCAGTGTTTACGACTTCAAATTCCAATGCAGGGGGTGCAGGTTTGAACCCTGAGAGAAGAGCTAAGATCCCACATGGCAAAAAACAAAATTAAAACAGAAACATTGTTGTAACAAATTCCATAAAGACTTTTTTTTTTTTTAAAAAAAGAAAGGGTTCTGATGTCTGCAGGTGGCAAGTGTGAAAGTGAAAGTCACTCAGTCGTGTCCGACTCTTTGTGACCCCGTGGACTGTAGCGTCCATGGAATTCTCCAGGCCAGAACACTGGAGTAGGTAGCCGTTCCCTTCTCCAGGGGATCTTCCCAACCCAGGGATCGAGCCCAGGTCTCCGGCATTGTGGGCGGATTCTTTACCAGCTGAGCCACAAGGGAAACTTTTGCAGGCTGCAAAGCTCAGTAAAATCCCAAATGGCATCTTTCTGACCCACGTGCCCAGTGGGCCACCAGCTGCCTCATCACCCGCCACCCCTCCTCAGGCAGCGTCTCCTGGCCTCTGGATTCTCCCTCCAGCTCTCTTTACCTCTCTTCCTTTCTTTTCAGGGCTTTGCACTTAGCTCCTGCGGCTCCAAACTTGTCTCCTCACAGCCTCGCATTCATTCATTCATTCCCACCTACTGAGTAGCTTCGATGCATCAGTATTCTAGGTGCAAGAGCGACACCAGGAAAGAGAACAAAGGCCGCAACTTTATGTCCTTTACATTCTTCTCAGAAAGGCTTAGAGCAAAGAATCCACATATAGTGATGCACTGCCACATGGTGAATGGCGCTGTGGAGAGAAATAAAATGGAAATAGCATAAGCCAAGATGAGAAGGGGAGGTTCAAGACCAGCCACTGGCTCCGGGTCAGGGGCGATTGAGCCTCCCCACGGGACATGTCCCAGTGTCTGGAAATACTCTTTATTGTTACACCTGTCAAAGTGAGACTGGCAGGTGGCGGGGGGCGGGGGGCAAGGATGCTGCCAAACACCTTACAATTCACAGGAAAGCCCCACACAGCCACGGATGCTGCACCCTCAAGTGTCACCAGCGCTGAGCTTGAGAAGCCTGCAATCAGGCATCACCCAACAAGGAAACAAAGCCACATGGTATCCTGAACAAGGAAAGGGAAAGATAAAGACTTGCTAACCTGGGGTCGACAGGCAGTGGGCCCTGGCTGGGGAGAGTTAAAGAGAATTCTAAAGGAAACAGAAGCAGCGGCCATAAGGAGCGTACATGCCCCCCAGGGCTGAGGTGGACCACCTGAGGATGAGCCCAGCCCCAGGGCTGAGAGCCGGACGTCCTTGGAGAGGTCAGGGCTGCAGTTCACAGGCTGGTAGGGGAGTCGCTGCTGGATGAGCTGGACATCTGCCCCCTGGGAGGCCGAGGGAGCTGCTGGCTGGTGGTGGAGCCCTGCTGCAAGGGGCACCGAGCAGGAGGCTCTAGGAAGCTCTGAGCTGGAGGAAGCGGCAGGGCTGCAGGAGTCAAGCCTGCAGAAAGTGACGCTGCATGAGCCCCGCCTGGGGACGTGGTGCTTCTGCACGTGTCCAGCCTTGGAGAAAGTGTGCTGGGCAGGAGCCCAGAGCTGAGGAAAGCCCACCAGGCATGAGGCCAGCAGGTGGGCATGCAGAGGGAGGTCAGGAGACAGACTGCAGTGCCATCGGGGGGCAGTGCACAGACTGGAGTGGACACTGTCTGGTGGTGGTGTGGGACGCAGGGAGGTGGCCGCCGGGCCAGGCCCAGAGCTACGAGCTCCCCAAGGATCTGTACGCCCTGCACATGGATTGCTGGACGCACGTCGTGCAGTAGGAGCAAGAGAAAACAAAACCACAGCAACTCTGGGACCAGAGAGAAAAGGCCTCCAGTGCCCGCTCCCGACAGAGCTTGGCCTTAAACCGCTGCAAGGAGAAACACTTTCAGAGTCCAGGTCATCCTCACAGAGCAGGTACTCAAGGGTGAATTTGGAGCTGAGAGGGAATACACTGGGAGCTGTCACAGAGGTCCACTCTGAGAAGAAGTGCCCTGTATCCACAGGTTTGGCATCTGCAGATCTAAACGATTGCAGATCAAAAATATTTTTTAAAAAATCCAGAAAGTTCCAAAAAGCAAAACTTGTATTTGCTGTAAGTCAGCAACTATCAGCATAGCATTTACATTGTACTAGGTATTATAAGTAATTTAGAGATGATTTAAAGCATGCCAAAGGGTATACATAGGATATATGCAAACAGCCATTTTATATAAGGACTTGAGCATCCTTGGATTTTTGGTAACCATAGGTGGGGGAGTTGTCCTGAAACCAAACCCTCAAGATACTCCGAGATGACTCTATTTCAATATTTGCACTGAGGTCTTGACGGAGGGAGGGAGGAGCTGTGAAGACACCGAGAGACAGAAGGGACAGGTTCAGACGCCCCCAGGTGAGGTATAAACAGAGATGTTCATTGTCCATCACCATCCACAGCAGCAAAAGCTTCTCCTGACAAGGCAGCAGCCGGGGATATAAATCACTGGGTACTCCTGATGCTTCCAAATCTTAGTGTTGATTGGCATTTGACTTACATACACTTTTTTGGCTAAGGATTTACACAAATACAATAGATTGTACCAAAGGACTGCCTCGGATGTCTGCACTTGGATTTGATTCCAGCTCTGCCACTTACTGGGGGCTTCCCAGGCGACTCAGTGGTAAAGAATATGCCTGCCAAGGCAGGGAACACAGGAGATGTGGGCTCGGTCCCTGGGTCAAGAAGATCCTCTGGAGCATGTGTGTGTTTAGTCCCTCAATCATGTCCAGCTCTTTCGACCCCATGGACTGTAGCCTGCCAGGCTCCTCTGTCCATGGGATTATAAGAATAATGGAGTGGGTTACCATTTCCTTCTCCTGGGGATCTTCCCAACCCAAGGATTGAACCCACATCTTCTACACTGCAGGCAGATTTTTTACCACTGAGCCACATGGGGATACCCCATCCCCGTAGGAAATGGCAACCCATTCCAGTATTCTTGCCTGGAAAATTCCATGGACAGAGGAGCCTGGTGGGCTACAATCTATGGGGTCGCAAAGAATTGGACATGATTAAGCAACTGAACCCACACACAGTGCCACTTTTCTAAAATGAGGATGAGGGATATACGGTCTCTGACTTGAAAAGTCTTAAACATATCTGCACTTGGAACACATCTTTCTACACATGGGAAGAAGGAAAACAATTTCACTTTTTTCCCTGTCCCAACCACCTTAGTTTCTCAGGCTCAAAACTGTAGAAGTAGGAAAGACCTTCACACTGGGAGTATAACCATCCATTTTATAGATGAAGATGAGGCCCAAGTGCTAGCAGAATTAGGAGGATCCGATGGGCTGAGACCTGACTATTCCTGTTGGGCATAAGAATGGCAAGGAACTCACAGCTGGAGGGCTCCCTTGGTGGGAGCTTCTAGAAGGGGAAAGCTAGAGACAAAGGAGGTCCAATCAGTTCACCTTTAAAGGATCAGGGAGATTCCCTGTGGTAGACACCTGAGAATCTCTTACTTAGGTACTTGCCTATTTCTCCCCATGAAAATAGATGGTCTATGATCTCGGGCTCTATGTATATCTGGTTGTCTCCATAGCCATCACCCCTAAACCTGTCCAGGAGCTCAGAAAATGCTGAAGGAGGACTTGCCACCTCCATGAGCCAAATGCTCCCTCTGAGTTCAGGGATCATGATGAAAACCCCAACTCTGCCTCTTGGCCTTGGTGCCCCTTGTTTGGGTAGAACTCCATGGTACAGCTAAAGACAAATACAGTTAAACACTGCAGCCACTAGCATTGCCTCAGTCATAACAACAGAATCTTTGAAAATGTACAGAAATCAAGAGTAAACGAGTGCTTCCATATACATTATTGGATTGTTTCCAATGCATTAGCAACACTTTTTTTAATCGTGAACTTTCTATCACTAGTAGCCTTATTTGTTGGGTCTTTTGTCTCTTTCCAAAGGGTTGGACTGAATCTGGTAGAATTACTAGGGACAGAACTGGTTTGGGAGGATCTTGGGCTCAAATATGACCAGAATGATGTATGCTTACATGACCTGAAGGTACAGCAAGCATAGGACCAAGATTGTTACCATGAGAAGCCAAGTTTTCCCCCAGAGACCCACAGTGCTTCACATCAAATCAAAAAAAGAGAAAGAAGAAAGGATGGAAATCAGAGAATGAGCAGCAATGTCTTGATTTCTGCCGTGACTGAGAACAGGAGCAGGGTTCAGCAGAAATGTATAATGATGGAAAAGCGACCTCTTCATTTGGTGCCTGTACCCAGTGCAGGCAGAATGGGGATTTAAAGGAGCTTTCAGATGGGCCGCCAGCAGGTCACCTCACAGGCTTTGCAGTCAGTGGAACATGAAAGAGATGCATTTTCACAGGGGATTAAGTCTGATAGATGCAGACAGCCTTTTCCTCTGTGGGTTTGTCATCACTTGCTTTGAATCCTACAAAGAGCTTTAATGCAGGATGAGAAGCCATGTAAACATTCAGTAACCAGGTGTACTTGCCACTTTTAAATAATTATTTCCCTTGGACAGCAAGGATATCAAACCAGTCAATCCTAAAGGAAATCAACCCTGACTATTCATTGAAAGGACTGATGCTGAAGTTGAAGCTCCAATCTTCAGGCCACCTGTCGCGAAGAGCCAAATCTTTGGAAAAGACCCTGATGCTGGGAAAGATTGAAGGCAAGAGGAGAAGGGGACAACAGAGGATGAGATGGTTGGATGGCATCGCTGACTCAGTGGTCATGAGTTTCAGCAAACTCCATGAGATAGTGAAGGACAGGAAAGCGGGGCATGCTGCAGTTCATGGGGTCACAAAGAGTCAGACACGACTTAGCTACCGAACAACAACCATGACTAACGCAAAGGCCTCTTCATGAGAGAAAATGGAAACTTTATATAAAGTGTGCAATTTAGACAATGTCCTAGATCATTCAGAAAGAAACAAGTAACCAGCCAAGGATAAGGAAGGGTTTGCTAACCTAAAGCGGATTGTCTGGCTTTGCACATCATTCTTTCATTCAGCAAGAACTGATGTCTCTAAACACCCATCTTCACTAGGTAAGTCTCTCATTCTCCTTCATGCTTCTTGGGCAGAGACAACACTTTCTCTCTCTGTAAGCAGAGAACTGCCCACAAAAACGTTCAACTCCAGAGGTCTTGGGGCAGCTGTGCCTTCAGGAAGTCCCTCCTCACTCACTGTTGCCAGTTAATTTGGTTGAGAGTCTCCATTGCCTTGAGCTTCCCAAGTGGCCAGTGGTAAAGAATTCAGGTTCGATCCCTGGGTAGGGAAGATCCCTTGGAGGAGGGAATGGCAACCGGCTCTAGTACTCTTGCCTGGGAAATCCCATGGACAGAGGAGCTTGACTGGCTACACTTCATGGGGTCACAAAAGAGAAATCCCATGGACAGAGGAGCCTGGTGGGCTACAGTCCATAGGGTCACAAAATTGTTGAATGAGACTTAGTGACTCAACAGCAACAACTCCATTGCCTTATCAATGCACCTCAGGAGGCAAGAGGAGGTGACGTCATCAGGCCTGGAGAAGAATCACCAATCAGGACGGTGTCAGAGCATCTCTTGAGATGCTTCATAATGAACTCTTCCATGGGCAGTCCTGTCCCTATTTTGACATGGAAAAGGATGACAAAATCAAGGCTCCCCCACCAGTGACAGAATTTCTGCCCGTGACCCCAGTTATACTCAAGCAATTGGCTTCTACACAACCTGTTTAAAACAGGACACATGACAAATCTCTCAAAGGTCAGTGGAAACAGCCACAGTCTGTTCTAAAATCTCAGTCAAGGAAAAAAAAAAGCCACATGGAGTAAGAGAACATACAGGATTAATGATCTCCCCACTCAGCAGGGAAAAACCAACACCAGCTGGGGGATGGATCCGTCAGAGGCAGCGAACAACATGGGCTGAGACTGCTGATGAGTTCGTTCATTGCAGAATTTGAAATACGATTTACTGTTATGTGCAGAACATGGAGGAGTATCATTCTTTGCAGAGATAAATACCCCCAAATACTCATGGCCCAGTGACAGACTTCATCTCTTTGGGGCTTCTAATTTTTTCCTGACCCTGTGCCCTTGTTGCCATACAATTCATGGGGTATGAAGTAGGAAAATTACAAATATTAGTTTTTTTAAGCAGTAGTCACAAAGGCACAATGTGTCTGTAATATGCATTTTCATGGTAAAAACCATCTCAAAAAGTCAACTTATCCACAAGCACACTTGTTTATTCAAACATTTCAGAGGTAAAACTATACCAAATGTATATTATTTCCATGTAATGTGTATTATATTCTTTATATTAAAACTGAAGTTGTTTTGAAGGGATTCCAGTTTAAATTTCCTTGATATGTTGGGAGGCACATGTTTCCAGCTGCCCAGGTCGTAAAGGCCAAAATTTCTATAATGACAGCATGATTACCTGTAAGGAGAAAATAAACTCAAACTCCATTCATATGGTTTAATTCCTATGATGTCAAACCAATGTAACTGATTTTTAAATATCTTTTACCAGGCATGAGACTGGATTAACTTGAGGAGTTAAATTCACAAATAATCTAATAAAGATGAGACTTGAACCCCTAAGTCATCTCAGTGTAGACAGCATGTCACTTCCTTCCACAAACCTTTTACGCTCAGTGTAACTAGCGACTTTAGCTTTCGCCTCTCTTTGAGCACCCTGACAATGGTATCTTCATGGAAAGTGAAAGAAAGCAAGAGAGCAAAGATGACCCACAAACTGGGGCGTCCCAGCTGGGGGTCAGTCAGGGTCCTAGAATCTTTGCTTGAGAGCATTAGAGCATCACTTGGAGATCGGGTGTAGAGCAGCAGAATCGAGGGGTTCAGAGCCCGAGCCAGCAAGGGGAGTGGGAGATGAGTGTGAAATGATGAGGCAATCGAGGGGCGCAGACCTCGAGGCTCTTCTCCCTGCTCCAGGCTTCCAGGTGAAAAGCCTTAAACTGGAGATGCAAAACGTCATTAAGATGTAAAACTGGCCAGGAAAGCTGTGGGGTCAGACAGAGAGGTCAGAAAGTCGGGGAAGAAAAGACGAGGATGGAGACCAAGCATCCAGCTTCTCCCGCTGATGCTGTGCCAAGTCCAGTCGGTTCAGGACCAGCCACACCAGGGCGATGCTCCCAGCCGTGCGAACCTTGGACCTTTGGTGGATAAGGGAACTTTCTTACCTGGACACTCGCTTGGACTCCAGATAAGCTTAAATTGGGGCCAGTAAACAGAGCTGCTTCCTTCACTAACCTTTAAGTTCGGCTATCCCGAGCTAAGGGGGCCACCCTGGTCTGGACTCCCCTGTAGCCACTAGAGTATTCAGAGTTCTGCCTGCTGAATATTCACCTGTTAACACCGAGCCTGAGATGGCACTGTCTCCACTGTCTTCAGGGAAGGGAGGGCATGCCGCATCCTGGCCGGCGAAGGAATCCTGCACTGACTTCTTGGGGAATCGTTAGCCTGCCGGCTGAGGGTTGTTGCAGGCGCAGACCCAAGAACTGGAAAATGTCAGGCTCTGCTCGGCAAGTCCCTTCTGTGACTGAGAGGAACGGATGAGCTTGGAGGGAATAAAAATGGGACAACGGCTTAAAGCAACCGCATGAATCCACCAGCCTCTCCCTGACCCTTTTAGATGGAGTGAGAGAAGAGAGAAATAGAGGAGAAATCCCTTCCAGTCATCTCACCCTCATGTAGTGGAGACATTACCTTTCTTTGCACATGAAATTTTTCATATTCTAAATTTCAAGAACTGGTGAAGAGCTATATATCAGTATTTCTCCCTACTTACAGTTCCCTCTCTGCATTTTTTGGTGTATGTGTGTGTTTGTACTGATGTATTGGATTAGCCAAAATATTCATTCGGATTTTTCCATAAGATGTTACAAGAAAACCTGAAGAAAATTTGTGGTCAACCCACATTAGTTTCTTAGAACTGCCATAAAAAATGATCACAAATATGCTGGCTTCAAACAACAGAAATTTATTCTCTCACTGTGTTGTACTCAGCTTCCAAAAGACCATGTCTTATTACAGCTTGGAGCCCAGCAGGTCTTTTCTGAGGCTTCTATAGAAGAGAAATAAAAATGTTGTTTCTAAAGGAAAATCATCTGAGACTTACAATTCTGCCCTCCAGTGAAGACATTTTAATTATGTAAAACATTTAGACTCTTGTTGTCTTAAACGTCTCTATTGCTGAAGATGACGTGGGATTTATGCGTTTCATAACCAAAAAGTCCATTAAAGTGTTACTCTGAGATTAATGAAAAAGTCTGCCCTCTGTCTCCAGAGGAAAAGAAACATTACAGGCAGCTTCAAAAAGAGCAGTTTCTTCCTATATTGGTGTTTCTTAGAAAAAAAAGAAAAAGGCGTCCAGGCGGTTCCCCAGAGCACCCTGCTGTATGCAAAGAGTGAAGGGATGGAAAGAAGGAAAGAGGGAGGGAAGACGGGAGAGGAGGCTGCTTGATCAGTTTCAGAGCTTGGTCAGGTAACAGTTTAACCCTGTTTCCTCATTTGTCTCTCTCACTACAGTAAGCAACTGAAGGGCAGAAGCTGTGACCTAATCAACAGTATGAAAGTGAAAGTGTCAGTCGTGTCCGACTCTCTGGGACCCATGGACCATAGCCCACCAGGCTCCTCTGTCCACGGGATTCTCCAGGTGAGAATACTGGAGTGGGTAGCCATTCCCTTCTCCAGGGGATCTTCCTGACCTAGGGATCGAACCTGGGTCTCCCGCATTGCAGGCAGATTCTTTACTGTCAGAGGCACAAGGGAAGCCCACGTCATAGGGTCTAACAGGTGGTCAGTGAAAGCTGAACCCACGGATGCAAGTATCAATGGACAGATGCATGGATGAGTGCATCAAAAGAAGGAAGGAAGGAGGGAGGAAGAAATAAATAAATAGGTAAAATAATGGTAAGAGGTGCAGTCACCTTGGCCCTCCCTTTTACCATTTGAAGAGAAACACAATTCTATCAGCCTTTGTATGTGTGTGTGCTCACTCAGTTGTGTCCGACTCTGTGTGACCCCCGGACTATAGCCCATCAGGCTCCTCTGTCCAGGGGATTTCCCAGGCAAGAATACTGGAACGGCTGCCACTTCCTACTCCAGGGGATCTTCCTGACCCAGGGATCGAACCTGCATCTCTTGCGTCTCCTATGTCGGCAGGCAGACTGTTTACCACGGTGCCACCTGGGAAGCCCGTTCTATCGGCCTTTATGCTCTCATTAGTAATGCTTAAGGAAATGAGGTGTGGTAAGAGTATAAAGATCTCCAGGTTGCCCTTAGGGCCTAGTGTAGTCCACAACCCACACTTTCTCTTGGCCCAACGAGAGCTGCGAGCCTGCAGATCTGGAGGAGAAACAACGAAGCGCGTGTTTTTAACCTTCGACGTCTGGCATCAGCCTGCTCTTTCAGAGAGGGCAGTGCGCTCTCATGTCCTGACCGCCTTCTCACTCCTAGCGAGGAACGGACACAGCGTGTCTCCATCATGCACATGAAGACTCTGAGGGTGACCAAGGGACGCGGAGCTTCCAAGGTCCAGCAGCTGGATTCTGAACCTAGGTTTTCTGATGCTCAGTCCAGCACTTATTCCCTTTCACAGGTAGAACTATAGTGTTCATTGGTGTCTTCATGTCATAGAAATCAATGTTCTCTGTTAATGTAAAAGTCTCAGGAGTCTGCATTGCTGAAACAGACATCAGTTAGTGGTGCGATGTGTCAGGAGGGAGAAAACCAGCCGTCTCCGGCTCCTGGGGCAGTAATTCCATGTAAGCCGTAGTTATAACACCCAACAGAGAGCTGCAAAGTGATCAGTTCAACCAGAGGAAAAAAGCAAAGTGTTCTCATTCAGCCAACTTTGGAGAGGCCCTTTGAGGATGCCCCTCTGAGCATTAGGCTGGTGGAAGGAAAGATGCCCGCTGGGACCCCTGCCAGTGCACACTGACAGGCTCATGTGTCCTCGGGTGGGTCACTCGGTTAAGTGTGCACCAGTGGAAGAAAGCGAGATGAAGGGCAATCCCTGAAGGTGGTAGGGGAGGGTGCATGAGCCAGGCTACCAAGCTACCTGTGGTGAGATCACAGGCACCAGGGGAGAATGGGCATGTGTGGCTACGCTGTGCTTAAAGGCACGCACCAGGTCGATGCTGGGCTTGGACATAACATCACCGGGCATTGGCCTAGGGCAGCAACTCCTGAATGTAGAGGCAGGAGGCTGGGGAATGAATGGGGCTTCCCTGGTGGCTCAGAGGGTAAAAAATCTGCCTGGAATGCAGGAGATGGGTTCGATCCCTGGGTCAAGAAGACACCCTGGAGAAGGGAAAGGCAACCCATTCCAGAATTCTTGCCTGGAGAATTCCATGGACAGAGGAGCCTGGCGGGCTACATAAAGTCTGTGGTGTCGCAAGCATTGGGCACAACTAAACGTGAATCAGGGTCCATATTCTCCACCTCCAGGCCAACCCCCTGAGTATTTGTGAGAAGGAAGCAGGAAGCAGTTGACGTGGCAGAAGGAGAACAGGTTTCTGAGTCACACGAGCCAAGTAAGATGCTGGCTCTGCAAACTACGGAATGACAACTGAGTTCAGGCCCTACAGCTCCTCAGAGCCTCGGGTCCCCCATCTGCTGGGGGAAAGATGGGACTGCTCCACCCCTTGAGAAGGGCAAGGCTTTCTGAGGCCCTGGAGGTATCTGTATAAGGTTAAAAGTGTCAGGCACTCATCTAGCGACTCCTTAATCCCTCCAAGACGTGGGGGGTTCACTACACCAGGACACAGCATCACAGGCTCCACAGTTTAACTCTTCCTTATCACAAGTAATTTTTTAAAAAAGTACGAAATGGACCCAGAGACTGTCATACAGAGTGAAGTAAGCCAGGAAGAGAAAAACAAAGGTCATACATCAGCACGTATACATGGAGTTGAGTTACATGGTACAGATGATCTTACTTGCAAAAGAGAAACAGGGACACAGATGTGGAGAACAAATATGTGGATGCCAAGAGGGGACACTGGAGGGGGGATGAATTGGGAGCCTGGGATTGACATATATACACTATTGCTATTATGTATAAAATAGATAACTAGTGAGAACCTACTGTCTGGCACAGGGAACCCTATTCAATGCCCCTGTGGTGACCTAAATGGGAAGGAAATTCAAACCCGAGGGGATACAGGTATGCGTATAAATGATCCACTTTGCTGTACAGTAGAAAATAACACATCATTGTAAAGCACCTATACTCCAGTAAAAACTCATTTAAAACATTTTAAAACTAAAAATAAATAAAAATAAAGTAAGAAATCAAGGCATGTAATGAGGCAATAAGTCTTCCCTGGTGGCTCAGTGGTAAAGAACCCACCTGCCTGTGCAGGAGATGTGGGGTCATTCCCAGGGTTCGGAAGATCCCCTGGAGGAGGAAATGGCAACCCACTCCAGTATTCTTGCCTGGGACAACCCGTGGACAGAGAAGCCTGGCGGGCTGCTGTCCATGGGGTCACAAAAGTCAGACACAACTTAGCGACTGAACAACAAAAAATGACCCACTAGTGATTCTCTTCTCTGAAGAACAACATCCCTTAAAATGGTGCTGCAAATTAGAAACCCAACTTGCGGCAAGATTTTAAAAAATCGAACTCCTACACTCAAAGCTAGCACTGCCCTGCACAGAACCATCCACTGTGGCTCAGTTTAATCTTGGCTCTTTAGCTTACACGCTTCCTTTCCTAGTCCCCCAAATGCTAGATCTATATTTTCTTAGTAGGACTATTACTTTGAGGCTCTATAGAGCTATGTGTTTAAAACAGAAAGAAAAGAGGAAAGGGAGGGGGGAGGGGAGAAGGAAGGAAGGAAGGAAAAAGAAAAGAAAAGCCTCCTGGTTTAGCAGGATGGCATGTTACTTCTGCTTTCAAGCTCCACCAATTAGCCCCAGCACATGGTTTCTCTTGGCAGCCTTCTGCTTCCCATCACAGATGGTATGGAAAAGTCTGACTGCTGACTTTCTGGCTCTCCTTTCCTATTTCCTCTCCCCACAGCTAATTTAAGAAAGTCTACGTGATACCAGGACAACTGTTTCCCCTGCCCTGGCCGCCTCCAGCCCCCCACAGCCACGGCTGGTCCCTCCAGCCCCCGAGCCTGACCTGACAGCCTCCTTCGCTAGTGTCATGGGACTGAGTGACACCCCCTTCTGAACTTCAGGGCTCCTCCAAGATCCAACTGCCTCAGGTCTAAACGTCCCCACCCTCGCAGTTTGGGTCCAGTCTGTGGAGCCGGGCTATTCCCTAGTACACCAGTGCCTCACTCACCCTGGGCAGGGAAGTCCCAAAGTCTCCAGTTCATAAGCCAAATTCTGGGTCTACCCATCACACCCTGCAAAGGCTGATCATTTCCAGATGCTTATCAGCTAGTAGACAAGATTCAACAAGCTCTCCCCATGTAGCCCCACCTGTGACTGAACCTGCCCAGGCCAGCATCTCCACCTGGGGGCTTGCCTAGTCCACACTGCACTTCTTTCACTTAGCTCCCGGGGCAGGCAGAGCAAAACAGAGCCTTCTGCTGGATGGGAAGGAGCAGGAGGGATTAGGCAAGACACACTCTCAGCAGTTTCTGAGGACAAAGTCCAATCTGCTGCTGCTGCTAAATCGCTTCAGTCGTGTCCAACTCTGTGCGACCCCATAGACAGCAGCCCACCAGGCTCCCCCGTCCCTGGGATTCTCCAGGTAAGAACACTGGAGTGGGTTGCCATTTCCTTCTCCAATGCATGAAAGTGAAAAGTGAAAGTGAAGTCACTCAGTCGGGTCCGACTCTCAGTGACCTCATGGACTGAAGCCCACCAGGCTCCTCCAGCCATGGGATTTTCCAGGCAAGAGTACTGGAGTGGGGTGCCATTGCCTTCTCTGAGTCCAATCTGAGTCTGTGGCAATTGAAAGAAAGGAACGGTTTTCCAAGCATTGCAGGTAAATGGAAAAGCTCCTTACTGTTCGCTCTGTGACAGAACCCCATTGCTGCCAGGGAGGGGCAGAGAGAGAGAGAGATTTATCCCAAGGAACTGGCTCATTGATTGTGAAGGCTGGCGAGTTCAAGGTCTGCAGAGTAGGCCAGCAGGCTGGAGACCCAGAGAAGAACTTATGTTGAAGCTCAAGCTCCAAAGGCAATCTGCCAGCAGGACTCCCTCTTTTCCCAGGAAGGTCATTCTCTTTTCTATTAACACCCTCAACTAATTAGATGGGGCTCACCATCTCCTGGAGATAGTGAAGGACAGGGAAGCCTGGCGTGCTGCAATCCATGGGGTCACAAAGAGCTGGACATGACCTAGTGACTGAACAGCCACCACCAGCACCCACCTTATGGAGGGTGATCTGCTTTACTCAAAGTCCACTGTGTCCAACTCTTTGCGACCCCAAGGACTGTAGCCTAACCAGGCTCCTCCATCCATGGGATTTTCCAGGCAAGAATACTGGAGTGGGTTGCCATTTCCTTCTCCAGGAGGTCTTCCTGACCCAGGGATTGAACCCGGGTCTCCCACATTGTAGGCAGACGCTTTACCATCTGAGCCACCGGGGAAGATCCTATTCATATATTAGTCTCATCTAAAGCCTTCACAGAAATGTCTAAATAATATTTGATCAAATATCTGGGTACTTTGGCTCAGTGAGCTGACACCTAAAATTAATCACCACAAACATTGCATCCCAGCTTCTCTTCCCATCATGCTTCTATATGGGCTCATCTCCCAGCCACTCAGAGACCCGTGATGTTTCCCTGGACACACAGGGAACTTCCAAAGCTCGGGGCCCTTGTCCATCCCTGCATAATCCCAGAGCCATGTTCCTGTGTCTCAGTATATTTCATCACAATTAGTGTTCATCTGCCCATCTGCTCATCTGTGGACTCAGACATCCTCAAAGATACATCCTCAAAGGGTAAAAGAAATTCTGTCTCTTACTCATCATGTTGCCAGCATCTAACATAATAGTTGGAACTTGAAGACTTTCAATGGATGTCTGTGGAGCAAAAATTGGTCCAGAAAGCTGAAGACCCAAACCAAAGATGACGGCTGCTGGGATAACTAGGGACTGAGATGGACAAGGAGGTGGAAATTTAGAAAGTCACAGTGAAGCCCAGAATCACTTCTGGCTTTGAAAATCCCAAAAGATTTCATCAAGGAAATAGCATTTGAATTGTGCTCCACCGAATGGTGGGATTTCAACAGGTAAGGATGGAGGAAGGGCATTTCAGTGGCGGTAAGGCCTTCAATAAAAGCCCGGAAGTGGAACGATGCAGAGAATGTTCAGGAAAGAATGGAGAGAGTTACACGCAGGCCGGGAAGGAGGCTGGAAAGGCAGCAGGGGCCAGATGCTCGCAGACTGCAATGCCAGGCTCTGCATGCTGGATGTATTCAGATGCGGTGGTATTCAGATCGGAGTCTGTCTACACCGGGCAGGGGTTGGGGAGTGACGTGATGGTTCAGGACGGGCTGTCACTTCTGTCTCTGCCTGGAAAGTTATTCGAGCGAGGTTGCTGAGGTGCCAGTCCTGGGAGGTGAGCTCACTGATGCCTGAGTGAATTGAATGCCAGGGGTGGGCGAGGGACGCCACCTCCACTGTCCTTCACTTGCCAACTGTAGGCAGGGCCAGAGACCTGACTGCTTCCTTCACATTTGGCGGTGTCATTTAGACGCTGCCGGAAAGCAGGAAAAGAACATGTTCCAAATGCTGGATGATCAAAGCAATGGCTGGGCCTTAGTCCTGGCTGCAAATGCAGCAAACGGAAGGATGTGCGGAGTGATGCCACTGTTCAGTTCAGTGCAGTCGCCCAGTCGTGTCCAACTCTTTGCGACCCCATGAACCACAGCACACCAGGCCTCCCTGTCCATCACCAACTCCCGGAGTTCACTCAGACTCATGTCCATCGAGTCGGTGATGCCATCCAGCCATCTCATCCTCTGTCATCCCCTTCTCCTCCTGCCCCCAATCCCTCCCAGCATCAGAGTCTTTTCTAATGAGTCAACTCTTCGCATGAGGTGGCCAAAGTATTGGAGTTTCAGCTTTAGCATCTTTCCTTCCAAAGAACACCCAGGACTGATCTCCTTTAGGATGGGCTGGTTGGATCTCCTTGCAGTCCAAGGGACTCTCAAGAGTCTTCTCCAACACTACAGTTCAAAAGCATCAATTCTTTGGCACTCAGCTTTCTTCACAGTCCACCTCTCACATCCATACATGACCACAGGAAAAACCATAGCCTTGACTAGACGGACCTTTGTGGACAAAGTAATGTCTCTGCTTTTGAATATGCTGTCCAGGTTGGTCATAACTTTCTTTCCAAGGAGTAAGCATCTTTTAATTTCATGGCTGCAATCACCATCTGCAGTGATTTTGGAGCCCAGAAAAATAAAGTCTGACACTGTTTCCACTGTTTCCCCATCTATTTCCCATGAGGTCGTGGGACCGGATGCCATGATCTTCGTTTTCTGAATGTTGAGCTTTAAGCCAACTTTTTCACTCTCCTCTTTCACTTTCATCAAGAGGCTTTTAGCTCCTCTTCACTTTCTGCCATAAGGGTGGTGTCATCTGCATATCTGAGGTGATTGATATTTCTCCCGGCAATCTTGATTCCAGCTTATGCTTTTTCCAGCCCAGCATTTCGCATGATATACTCTGCATAGAAGTTAAATAAGCAGGGTGACAATATACAGCCTCGACGGACTCCTTTTCCTATTTGGAACCAGTCTGTTGTTCCATGTCCAGTTCTAACTGTTGCTTCCTGACCTGCATACAGGTTTCTCGAGGCAGGTCATGTGATCTGGTATTCCCATCTCCTTCAGAATTTTCCACAGTTTATTGTGATCCACACAGTCAAAGGCTTCGGCATAGTCATTGAGAACATCTCTAATGTAGGTGGAAAGGTGGGGGTCAGGAGCTGGGGGCTGGTGTCCACAGCAAGGCCAGGACAGGCTGGGTTTCATGGCCTCTCCTCTGTATCCTCGGGAAGCTCATGGTCTAATGGCCCCGGGCTGCTGGCCTCAATACAGGGAGAAGCAAAGCCCGGCTCACTCCCTGGAGATCCACCCAGGGATTGCGGGCAGATGCAGATGGGCGGGGAGCTGCTTGGTAGTACCAGGTCCCCCACTTCCACCCTCCTCCATTGTTTTCTGCTGAGTTCAGTCTTAAACATGATTGTGAAGGAAGACTGCCAGAACATACTTCCTAAACGCTTTCCCTAGAGCCTCAGCATCCAGAGAAGAGCGAGTCCCCAGCACGACCCTCGGATGCATCACAGCTATTGGAATGCCTTGCCTGGGGCCCGGGGTATCACCTCCCCTGTGGCACTGAAAGAGGCTCATGCCTGTTTTCTTGGTTCCCCACACATCTGACGAGCCTGGCCGGCAGGTGCACCCCCAGCACCCCACGTACAGGGCTCCAGTCTCCTGAGCAGAGCTGCACGTGCACACAGTGTGTTGAGAGCTGGCAGAAAGTTCCAGGCATGAAACACTCAATGCCAGTGTTTTGAGGTGCGGAGCAGAACCTGCCCCACTGTGTGCAACCCCAGGCGGTGAAAAGAGATGCTCCCTGGGCAGGTGGGGTGCTCCACTCCAGCCCTCTTTTATTTCTAACTGGGCTTTGGCTGCAGAGCTTTGGGGCGATTAAAGCAGAGCTTTAGGAAGGAGAAAGAAGGGCAGAGGACTCAACATCCTGGAATATTTCTTCTACTGGGATCTTTCAGTGAGGAAAAATATGGACAAAATGATTTTTCCACTAAAAAAAAAGTAAAGAAAAAATTCCTAGCAGGAGATTAAGATTAAGAAAATGAATGAAAGACTTATTAAGCATAGAAATATTTTGTTTACTCCCTGCAGGCTGCATTTCACAGTTATTACCTTTCCTTCTTTAACAAAACACCCAGTCAAACGATAGGATAAATTGTCAGCCCGCGGCCTCATAAAGCTTTCCTGAGGAAACCTCCAGAAAGACCAGGTGGCAGTTTTCAGAGCTCTGATTCTTCCAGTCAGACAGCAGGAGGCAGGTAATTCCAAGGACAGTATCAGGGGTCCCCTGATTTCCTAAGACAAAGCCTGGAGAACGTTTAAAAACTCCTCCTCCTGGAAAGAAAAAAAGCCCCATTCAACAAGAACATTGGATTCTGACCCCTAAGAGCCAGGGAGGGAAGGGCACCCTTCCCTCTGGCAAAGTCCTGTGTAGGCAGAAAGGTCCCTCCGGCTCAGCCACCCTGTACCCCATTGCCCCCGGGGCTGTGAAGGGTGACAATTATGGAGAGGAGCCTACACTGGGCCCTGAAACAAGAAGAGTCCGTGCTCCAGGTGAACTCATTCGCTGAGATGGACAGACTGGAAGAAAAGTTTAATGTGAATAACAATCTGGCTCTTAGGAGCAGAAACATACCCCATCTACTTAAGTGCAGATTAAAGGTACAAAGGATTTGTAAGGCTGCTACCCACCAATCTACCCGTAACAAAGCCTGATATATTAAACACATCCAAAATAGAAAAAAGTAGACCCATCCACTGCTCTGTCTAACTTAGTCCTCACTCTGGCCCCACAGGTTAGGGAGGTACTATGATTATCTCCATTGTCCACATAGAAAACAGAAGCCCAGAGCTGTTAAGTAACTAGCTCAAGCTCACACAGCTAGCAGAATTTGAACTGAGGCCTGTCTGAGCCCAGAGTCTAAGACTCCAACATTTTTTTAATTAGCTGCCTCATGGGCTGGCCTGAGTGTTGCCAACAGCTCCTTCCTATCCAAGCCCTGCCACTTAGGATCAGGGAACAGGGAGAGGAACATGGTTGGGCAGAACAGCCAGAGTCTAAGAACAGGGTGAAATAACAGGGACAAAGACATGGGCAAACCATACCCCAGTCATTCCTCCAGCAAAGATGCCACTCCTAACCCACACCTAACCCATGGGGGTGGCTGCCATTCTATGACTCCAGCTAGCCATAGATAATTTTTTGCCAGGATATTCTGAGTCTCACAAACATAAAACAGAAACATCAAGCCTCATGAGATACAGCATAAGATGACAAATACAATATATGTGACCTCCTCCTTCCTCTTCCTTTAGGCTCTGCTGGCACATGCCAGGAAACAGGGAGTATATTTGCAAATGACGTTGCTTTTTTCACCCTCTTGACTCACCTCTGTCCAGTTATCTGGAAAGTGAAAGGAGAATTGCCAGGGACAAAACAAATAGGGGAGTGTTGAAAATGTCTAACCATTTTTGATGATGGACTATGAAGGCCAGTGCATTGCGATACTGCAAGGCCACTGTGCTCCTGGAAACTCTAACAGTTGTTAAGTCGCTAAGTCGTGTCCGACTCTTTGCAACTCCATGGACTGTATCCTGCCAGGTTCCTCTATTCATGGTGTTTCCCAGGCAAGAGTACTAGAGTGGATTGCCCTTTCCCTCTCCAGGGGATCCTCCCAACTCAGGGATCAAGCCCACATCTCCTGCATCGGCAGATAGATTCCTGCACTGCAGGCAGATTCTTTACTGATGAGCCACCTGGGAAGCCCGAACCCTCCCAGGGACCTGACAAATACTGATCTCAGCTTGGCAATGCACTGAGCTGCCCCAAGTCAGAAGCATCTTCTCCCACGCTGCACAAAAGAGTCAGTGTTGATGGGTGCCCAACATGACAACACAGGATTTATGTAAGATCCAGCTGAAGTAACACAAGCATAGCATCCCCCACATAGCATCTCTGCCTTCATGAGTTGAGAGAGTGAGGGGATTCAGGGTCTCCACTTGTGTGATGAAGCCTAGCAAGACTTCTTTTCAGTCCTGAGTAACTCATTTTCGATGTTGTTATGATTACTTTCCAAAAGCTTTGGAGGAAGACTCCAAGGACGCCAAATCTTCAATCAACTCTCTGGGGTGCTGGCTATGCGATACCTGGCAGCCTTCTCACTGGCAGGCAGTGGGAAGACAAACGATGGTTTCTTATTACTGGGAGCAGTGGGGTGTCAGGATGGCTTAGGGGCCTGGCGGTACTTCAACCAAAGTCTCAAAAATCCCCTTGCCTCTGTATGTCATTAATCCCTAATGAGAAAACAGCATTTACTTATCCCACGCAGTCTCCAGGGAACACAAGTACAGAAAATCTATCCCGATGCACAGGATCAAAAGACCTACTTTGGAAGGTGAGTGTGCATGCTAAGCTGCTTCAGTCGTGTCTGACTCTTTGCAACCCCACGGGCTCCTCTGTCCATGGGGATTCTCCTGACAAGAATACTGGAGAGGGTTGCCATGCCCTCCTCCAGGGGTCTTCCCGACCCAGGGATCGAACCTGCATCTCTTGTGCCTCCTGCATTGGCAGGTGGGTTTCTTTACCACTGAGCCACCTGTGAAGCCCCCACTAATCCTGGAGT
This sequence comes from Capra hircus, assembly GCF_001704415.2. Lineage (NCBI taxonomy): Eukaryota > Metazoa > Chordata > Mammalia > Artiodactyla > Bovidae > Capra > Capra hircus. The sequence continues at coordinate 7,586,765 of NC_030830.1, read as the reverse complement.
CCATTCAGCTGCACCCCATTCCTGGGGCTGCTCCAGCCCTGCACCCTACCTCTCTCTAATGGAAACATACTAGGATATAGCTGATGCTTTCTCTCTGCTCTAAATCCAAAAAAAAAAAAAAAAAGTCACAAGAGCACCAAAGAAAGGAGAGCTCTAGAGAGAAAGTAAGCAGCTGTCAGAGCAATTTATACAAGAGACACACACTCAAATATTGGTCTACTCCCAAGATCTACAAAAGCCTATTTATAAATCAGCAGCTGAATTGCTTGGGAGAACCTTTGCACCAATAAATGCTGACCGGGAACATCAGTCTAAAGTAGAAAAAGATCCTGAAGGGACGAATGATGATCTGTAGGTGGGAAGAAATGATTCACGGCATTGCTTTCAGCTAGACCTTCCCCTGCCCTACTTTGAGCGAGCGGGGAAACAGGCAAATTTAAATATTCATTCGTGGCAGACGTTCTCCTTTTTGTTTCCACCGTACGACTTCCTTTTGGGAAATGTTCATCCTCACCCGCTGTGACTTCCCAGAGCTGCCAGTCCTTATCTGTCCGGCCTTAATGCCTTCTGTGTACAGGAATGAGCATGGCCTGCGCCTGTGTCTGAGGGGGGGCGGCTGCCAAGATGACCCACCCCCATGATCTTGCCTCCTTGTGCAGCACCACACCTCGTATAGCCCCACCATCAGGGGACCAGAGCTGGGCCGTGTGACCAATGGAAAACAGTGGAAATGATGGGATGTCACTTCCAAGACTAGGTTGTAAAAGACTGTGGCTTCTCTATTGGGTTTATCCTCTCCACTGTTCCTCCCCGCTTTCCCTCCTGGATCGGTCACTCTGGGGGAGCCAGCTGCCACATGGAAAGGACACTCCGATGAGTTAGGGAGAGGCCACTTGGGGAAGCCCACAAACAGCCTCATGGACAAGCAAGCTTGGAAGCGGCTGGTCCAGCCCCAGGTGAGCCTTGACAACCTGACTGCTCCCTTGTGAGAGGCTCCGAGTTAGAACCACCCAGCAAAGCTGCTGGCAGATTCCTGCCCCAGAGAAATTATTTGAGATAATGAAGGTTTTAAGCTGCTAAATATGGGAGCTATTTGTGATGCAGCAACAGATAGCAAATAAGCCAGTCAGACTCTGCCAAACTCCTGAACACATCGAGCACCGTCCTTGGCCCAGGGGTGGAAACACAATCTAAAGCAGAGCCAGCTGGTTTCCTTATAAGGGCTGACATGGAGACCAAAAGAACTACGTTTCCCTGGTGGCTCAGTAGCAAAGAATCCGCCTGCCAATGCAGGAGACACAGGTTCTATCCTTGGGTGGGGAAGATCCCCTGGAGTAGGAAATGGTAAGCCACTCCAGCATGCTTGCCTAGAAAATCCCATGGACTGAGAAGCCTGGCAAGCTACAGTCCACGTGGTCACAAGAGTCGGACGCCACTTAGTGACTAAAAACAAAAACCAAACAAAATCAACAGAATAATGGCTGCTTCCTCATTCAACTATCCATTCATTCCAATAATAATGATGGAGGCTTTGCTATGTGCAAGTTACAGATTTAGATCCCAGAAAATCTATAGTTGAAGGTGGCACATTTCAGAAGGAAATGTAATTACTAATTACAAGGCAGAGTGACATGAGGTATTTATACACATACACACACACACTTCTTTTTAATGCTGAGGAAATGAAAAAGAGGAACATCAGCTCAGTCCAGGAGGAAGGGGCCTGGAAAGAACTCAGGCAGGTATAAAAGGAAACTGATAACTTCTAAAGAACTGTCTGGAAATGCCAGCGAGAGGGCAGAGGAGCCTTGCTTGATAAACAAGTGACTCATTGCACAGGCCAAAGCTTTTAATCTATCCTAGTCCCGGTTGTGGAGGCTGAGATCAGAATGATTCAAGAATCACTTACGGGTCATTTGGGAAAACACAGAGCAATAAGACAAAGCGGCCCTGATCCAATAAACTGTCTCTTATAAAGGCACCCAGGTCATTCTCCTTCTCCATTTCTTCATGATTTCTAGTATTTCATCTTGAGAAATAAGCCTCTATTATTAAAGCCACTCTGTTTTTAAAAAGTGATTTAAAAAAAAAATAGAATAAGATATTCTTTCCTAACCAGACTCAGGTCAGAGTGAGCAAAATCACTTTTATCATTCCTGACATTTTTGCGTCTCCTTTGCCTGGTGTGCACAATTATGGGAGGAAGTTACACGCTATTAATTGGTGCATTGCAATAACCCTGCTTCCTAAGAAGGGAAGTACGGAATGCTGCATGTTAAGGAAGCTCTCAGTCTCTGAATACCCAGGCTGAGTCTTGGGTATAAGCAAAGAAAGAAGAAGCAGCTAGATTTTTTCCCAGAGACTTCTAAACATTCCCCCAAGTAACACCCCAACCCAGAACTTTGCAGGCCATCCATCAATCACATGATATTATCGACTGAGAGGACTATGAGAGCAAAGCATCGTTCCAGGTACCAGAGGAAAGCACAGGGAAAGAGAGTCTGTCCTTGTTCTCAAAAGACTTACAGTCTTATTAGGGACACCATCAGGAGGCAACAGGAGCTGACGTCTCAGAACTGGCTGAACCACAGTGAGAGAACAGCCAGGAAGCAGTCCACGGATGCCTGCCAGGGTCTTGAGTGAAACGGGTAGAATTTGACCAAGAAGAGAGAAGGAAGAACACTTTCCTTAAGGCCAGAGGATCAGAGGCTAGAGCAGAATCAGACGAGCCTTGTGAACCAGATGGGGAGCAGCCGCAGGCGAGGGTCCAGCTCGACGCCTACTGCCCATCAGCCTCAAATCCACACTTCTTCACCTGCTCTATGATAAGAAAGCTTTAAGCCCTTCTCCTGTGCAGCAAATGCAATAGTAAGCTTTGTCAGCAAAGAGCTCTGTAAGAGGCGTGCGAGGGGAAGGGGCTTCGTTTCCTGGCTCTGGGGTGATGCTGTCTTCTCCCCGCCTTGGGTTGCGTGGTGCCCAGCAGCTGGTCACGGGTGTGCACCAGCCTCATCACCCCCATCATCTAGCCCCCTTGTGCACTCACGGTGATCACCTGGGGAAGATGCTAAATGCAAACTTGCATCAGCTGGCTGTGGGACTGGAGAGTCCAGTGAAGAATGGACAGGGTCTGGTGGCGGACTGGATCCAAACCAGAGAGGATTCTGGGGAAGGAGCAGGGAGGGAAGCAGTAATTATTTCCAGGAAACCCCCTCAAGAAAGAGGACACGAGGGACTTCCCTGGTGGTGCAGTGGCTAAGACTCCACGCCTCCAATGAAGGGGAAGTGTTTCAATCCCTGCTTGCATAACTAGGGTCCCACATGACATATGGCATAGGCAAAAAAATACAAGCCACTCACCAGGAGGTATTCTGGTATGTGCTGTTTAGTGACTGATATCAAGAATATATAGAAATTTAATATATATATATATATATACACACACACACCACAACATTGATTAACAATGTTAAACAATGCTCAGTTTTGTCTGACTCTTTGTGACTCCATGGACTGTAGCCCACCAGGCTTCTCTGTCCTTGGGATTCTCCAGGCAAGAATACTGGAGTGGTTGCCATTTCCTTCTCCAGGGGATCTTTCTGACCCAGGGATCGAACCCGCATCTATTTATGTCTCCTGCATTGGCAGGCAGGTTCTTTACCACTAGTGCCACTGGGAAGCTTGATCAATTATACTCCAATATAAAAAAAAATTTTAATGAAGTTGGAAGCGAAAAGAAGACATGAGGGAAGGGAAGAATTGGCTTCTCTCCCCCTAGCTTTCTTACTTATAGGGTAGACATACTAACACCCACCGTAGAGTGTGGGCTTATGAAGTCAATGCAACACGCTTAAGTGATATATGGAATTCAGAAATGCTCGTCATGTGGGAAAGCAGAGTGCAGGGATGGGCACCCGATGGGTAGGCTTGGACCTCAGTGGGAGGAGAGAGCTGCATGGGGCTGGCTGCAAGGACAGGGCTCCTGGCATCCAGAATAACAGGGAGCAGCAGGAGGGCACAGGCCCTGGACAGGGAGGAGGGCCCGTTAGTGATGAGCAGACATCAGCAAGGAGGGCGTGGTACTACCCTCCCACGACTTCACGTGGGGCTGGTGAGCTTTTGAAATTTCAGACTAATCATAGCAATTCATTTATTGGTTGTCCCTTGTCATTTTCAGCAGGACAGGGTCATTGTATTGGGTCATTCAGAGTGATCTTTTTTAATGGTAACCTACTACCTTACACTCCTGGGTCAGAGGTCACCCCTGCTCTGGGGTCATGCCCAGAAGTCAGGAGAAAACGCCTATGTTACCTTTGTCAGAGAACTTCCTGCCTCTGTTTTGTTTTGTTTTGTTTTTTTTAATCTGTGATCTTAGAAAATTCCCTGCAGGTTAATTAAAACCTTTACATTGTAGCCTCTGGTGTGTTGTGCTAAATATATTTGTTGGTTGGGATGTCAACAGCAACTGATATTAGTGCAGATCTTAGCAACATCAAAGGGTTGAGGAAAAGGAGAGGGCAGAAACCGCAAACACCGCACACCACAGCTGAATCACTGCCTCGCCTTCAGCGCTTATTAAAATCATCTAATTGTACACAGGAAGCACTTTATTAAAAGGCTTCAGGTAAATAAACATACTCAAACAGGGCACACTTTTAAATTAAATAAAGCACTCCAGTCTTCACATGTGTTTATGAGAATATGATCACACATCGACTGTGCTGAGTCATTAACAATATAATGTGACAAAAATGATTATATGTTAAATTCTTTGGTAACCCCCCTCACCACACACACACACACACACACACACACACACACACACATTCCAGACAAGAGACGGAGCAGACTCATTCATTACCCTCTATCATAAAATTAAAAGAAAGAATCAGGATATTAGTCAAGAGTTTCAGTCTCTTGAGCCAGAATTCTAACCTTTATTGAAATTCTAAATCTGATGATGATTGTTTTTTAAAAAGGTTCCAAAACAAAAAACAAGATTTTTCAGAATGATGCATTTTAAAGTGGTTTTTCCCCCCTTTGAAGGACAACCCCATTCACTTACCCTAACACACAATCTTTCAAGAAAGAGGTTTATGTTAATTAGAGCCAACTCCCTTGGTTTATCAATAAGTAGTTACTATTAAAAACAAATTTCATTAAGTCCCTCTCCAAAGTTCTGAACTCTCTGCTTCTGTTAATTACCTAACGATTGTGCAGTGTGTTAGGGACCCATTTGGAAACACCAGAAGGAACGTTAAGAGTCGCTTAGCACTTGCTTACTTGGCTTCTGCATGAGTCAACGTGCAGGGAAATAGCACTTGAACGGTCTTGTGAGGGAATCGAAGCCTGGCCATCCCCTGCAGGTAATTCTTGGCAGCCACCGCCGTCCCACTGCCCTGCCCCATCGTTGGTCTCTGTCAGATGCCTCCCCTCATCACCACATCTCGGGGCCCTATCACCCTCGCTGACCCATGCACTCAGCCTATCCCCCTGACCTGGGTTCAACCACAGGAAGCTAAGCACATGCCCAAGAAGTGTGCTATTAAGCTGGGTGACTGGATAGGGTAAACTCAGATGAGCCGCTTTCTGGTCTCTGAGTAAACTGGCAGTCCTATTAAAAAAAAAACAAAACACAAATTAAAGTGGATAATGGAGATTATGTGGAAAACCAGAGAGAGAAAAACAAGGAAAATCAACTGTAAGCAGTGAACAAGTCCCCAGCACTGCACCTTGTCTCTCGTGATTTAGAATCCTAGACTCTCAGGACTGGATGGAAATTTAAAGCTTGATGTGTTAGGTAAGGTGACTGCTAGCTGCTAAAACAAATAAACCCAGAAATCTCAGTGACTTAAAAGTTGAAAACAGCAAAGAAAGCTGGAGAGTGTAGTCTTCGGGGGGCGAGAAAAGAGGTTAGTGAGCAACCTGCCCAGCTCTACCATAGTTCCCTAGGACAATCTTTCAAACCTCCCTTTAAGCACCTACACGAGTACGGTGCACCTGTCTTTGAGCTCCTCCAGGGTGAGCATCTCATCCCTAAATGGAAAGCATGTTGCATACTCAGGGCTCGACCAAATGAGCCAGGGGAATATCTGATGGTTGGGTAGGTCCTGCCTCTACATCCTGTATCAGAAGAGAGATATAGGGGTATAGGCTTAACAACTCCACTGGGGGTTAATTCTCAACTGACCCCAGTATGGTCAGAAATTCAGGCTCTACAAACATAAGACCACTGGAAACTTTGAAAGTCGGCAGCCCAGTTTGCTTTTGGAAGGGTTGTTGGTCAGTCAACATAAATAAAGACAAGGAGCATCTTTTTAATATCTAAGGCTTATGAGTCACAGCAGGTCATTGTTTAAAAAATCAATGCATACTTGGCTCTTGTCCCTTGGTTTATGGGAGCATTGGGGCGCTTTGTAAGCTGCAAAACTCTATGTCATTGTTCAGTCACTCCTGCCCAACTCTTTAGGACTCCGTGGACTGTAGCCCGCCAGGCTCCTCTGTCCATGGGATTTCCCAGGCAAGAATACTGGAGTGAGTTGCCATTTCCTCCTCCAGGGGATCTTCCCAACCCAGGGATCAAACCCGCATCTCCTGCATTGTCAGGTGGATTCTTTACTGCTGAGCCAGTAAAGCTCGGGAAAGCCTGTAAAACTCTACACAGGTTTAAAAAAAAAATGTGACTGTTGATTTTCAAAAACAAGGGCTTCCCTTGTGGCTCAGCTGGTGAAGAATCCACCTGCATTGTGGGAGACCTGGGTTCGATCCCTGGGTTGGGAAGATCCCCTGTATTCTGGCCTGGAGAATTCCATGGATTGTATAGTCCATGAGGTCACAAAGAGTCATACATGGCTGAGTGGCTTTCACTTTGTCAAAAACAAATACATATTAATTTCCAGTCCATTGTGTAATAGGTTTATTAGTAAATCTATTCTTCCTTGGGAAGACTGAAGGCAATAAACACGACACAGACAAACACCCTTAGCACAGTCTGTCTATTTATTACCATCTCTATGGACATTTAAGTCCACTCCTCTAAGAGTTTTGCACGCTGACCGTCAGTCCTAAGAACATGATCTTGAATCTGCACACAGGTTACTGCTGTAGCCAAGTATGATCTTACTAGGAAGCCTGTCACCTTGTTGAGAGACAGATTGCTCTGTAATACAGGATGTGCTAATTCCTGACAACAACCGTAGCTATGAATGCCAACAGTAAAATGCCGTGGAAGAGCAGGTGGAGAGATTTTAACCGTCGGAAATGAATTGTATCAGGAAAATAAAAAGGCTTCAGGATTAAAGGGGGAGAAGAGTACAGTGGACAGGACCCACTCCACAGGATATTTTTTCTGTCCTAAATTAGAGGGAGGCTTTATCCCTCAGCCCAGACAGCCCCATTTTTCTGAGGACATTCATAGACAGACAGACAGACACCATCTGTCAGGGAGCAACAACAATGCTGATATTTGAATAGGGGACTCCCTGCATGTTTCAAACATACGCATGAGCTTAACGGAGACAGACACAGGGAGGGCTTTGAAGTACAGCTGATGACGTCTGCACTGGGCTGGGAGGGAGGGCTGGGGACGACAGCAAGGACAGCAGGCGTGCAGCCATCTTGGGGGTGTGGCCTTTGGGGGGTGAGGAGGACGGCCATGCTGCTGGCCTGGGGCTGTGTCTTCCGGAGGCGGCCAGTAGGAATAAAAATAGCTCTGATAGCAGATGCAGAAAAAGATCTGAGGCTGTTAGGCTCAAAATTAGCCCATCTCCTGTATTACCTGAATTCAGGTGCACTTTAGAGAAAAGTAATGGTCTTAGCAGCAATTTTGCTGAAGGAATTTACTTGTGATGATATGGACATGTCCATTTCCAGCATGCTACTGATAGATTCTGGCCCCCCAAAAAACCCACAATTTTTTTTTTAAAAAAAGCTTTTCATTTCTGAATTTTTCTCTCTAGCATGAAATGTGGTAAATTCTACTCATCCAGGAGTATATTTTGCTATTTGAGGCCGACAGCTACTTCAAAGATCTTGATAATGCCAGTGTTTGCAGGATTACTATCGAATACAAATGTCTAAGGGGGTGCATTTGGTTTTCACCAAGCCCGCAAAAGCTTGGTGAAACAGAAAGAGAAAAAAAAAGTCTTCTTTTCTAATGAACTCAGAGCATTTTAACATATTCTCAGGTAAGAGCAGCTTTATGAGACAGATGAGGTGGAAATCAGCATGTCCATTTCATAAATGGATACAGAGAAACCCAGCAATTACTTTCCCAAAGCTCTATGGCACATTGCACCGTGAAATGGGGCGACAGGTCACCCAGGACCCACTGCAGATAAGCCCCCAAGAGATGCTCCCTGGTGGCACTAGGGCGTTAAGGCCCCTGACCCAAGAACCAGGAACCTGTTGATGCCGTAACTTTCCTTCCTGACTCCCTAGACTTTATCTCAGAAAAATGCTTGAAAGTGCAAGAAGGGACTTGCTGTTCAGTAAAAGCTGGGCACAGAGCAAACATCTACTTAGAAAGGGATCTGTCTGATTGTTTTACAGACAGAGAGACTGAGGCCGAGAAGGCAAATGGCAGGGAATAAGTGCAGAGCCGGGCAAGAACTCAGACTTCCAGATCCCTTCTCCCTGCAGGTGGAGAGACTGGAGGCGGAACCCCTCTTTTAAGTCCCCCTTCAACAGCAAACAGCCAGGCGAGACTAATCATGGTTTTGGTAAAGCCTGTGTTATATCTAATCAAACTCTGCTGAGAGTTCATCTCACTGACATTTCGATTTCTAAAATGTCAAAACATGTAAAGGATCGTGAAGTTAAAATTAAATCTCAGGTGAGTTGGAGGAAATTGTCAGGCTTGAAAAAAGAAGAGAGAGAGAAAGAGAAAGAACCCCACTTAGTCTCTCTCGCAGACAGCAGGCATCATAGCGGACAGTCACTGGCTTCAGTAACAAGATTCAGACAGCCACCCTGTAGAGGACTCCGCTTTCTTTCCTGCTCCCTGCAAAATGTTCAGTGGAGAAATTTAGCCATGACAGGACCGGAAAGTGTTGGTAGAGAATGCTGAGACGGGGAGAGTCCTTGAGATGAAATCCATATATTGGGAGGAGTAAAATAAGGATGTAGGATAAAATAAGAATAATTGTTAAGTGAGCGAAAGTGTTAGTCCCTCAGCTGTGTCCAACTCTTCATGACCCCATAGACTGTAGCCCGCCAGGCTCCTCTGTCCATGGGATCACCCCAGCAAGAACTCTAGAGTGGGCTGCCATGCCCTCCTCCAGGGGATTTTCCAAACCCAGGGACTGAACACGGGTCTCCTGCAAGACAAGCAGATTCTTCACCATCTGAGCCATCAGAGAAGCCCAAGAATAATTGTACTTAATAGAAATTCATTCCAAGGACTTCCCTGGAGGTCCAGCGGTTAAGACATCACCTTCCAACCCAGGGGGTTCTGACTCAATCTCTGGTCAGAGAGCTAAGATCCCATATGCCCTGGAGCCAAAAACCAAAACATAAAACAGAAGCAATATTGTAGCAAGTTCAATAAAGATATTAAAAAATGGTCCACATCTGAAAAAAGAAAAAGACTCATTCCCTTCACTGTAAAGGAGCCATGAGTCTAAGATGCACGTTTTCCTTGGGAAAAAATAGAGTGTATTAGGGAGGGAGGGGAGGAAGAAGGTACAGAAATCCTCATCATTTACATCCAGAAACAGAAGAATAAAGAGGGAAGAGGAGGGAACGAACACACCCTAAACTGTAGACGCCTTCAACTCTGAGCTTCTAGAACGTTCCAAGGCCCCTGCTTCACCTATTTCGCCTGTCAGGCATGGGTTAAACACAGAGAAAATGTAAGAATCCCAAAGAGCAAATCAAGAAATCTTTTCATATGATAAGAAAAACCATAGATGAGCAGAACAAAGTCTGAGAAACTGTCATCAGGGAGTGAGTCTCAAGCTCTGTTTCTCTAGAGAGCGTGACATTCTCACTTTGTGAAAACCAGAAAAGGCAGATCTGGATGTGGAACTGCTGATGGCAAGTTGCCAGCAGGACAAGTCTGGTAAGTGACAAACAGGGGTGCACCAGCAAAGGAAAGGCAGGCACGGGGTGGGGTGGGGGGGTCTCCCCAAACCACGTGAGCGCTGGTCGTGACTTCCACTCATCTTGAAATTCAGGTCCGTTTCAAGATAAAAAGAGATATTTTTCTTTCTGAAAAAGGAAATGGTATTATTTTTTGTGTGTGTAAGCAAAATCTAAAACCTAAGCACAGCAAGTCAGGTACAAAGAGCCCCAACTCCAAGATACACATTTCCTCCTCTGCTCTGGGCTGTCATTTGTCACCCGTGGAGTCCCAGTGGGATTCACCTCTTATTTGGGACAAAGAGGCCCTCCTGAGACACGGTGTTAAAGGAGCCTTGAGATGCCGTGATGAGCCCTTCTTGGAGCAGTGGAAAAGAAGAACCCAGCTTTCTACTGGAAATGCCTCCCTCAAATGTAGCGAAGTAGATGTGTGTGTGCCTGACTTTTATGCCGCATAAAAGGAAGCATAGAGAAGGCAAAGAAGGGCACACGGCTATGCGCCCACAGCTGCGAATGCAGATACCTGAGCGAGAGTCTTGGCGCTGCCCTGAGAATTTACCACTAGCAGACTCTGAACTGTTCACCTACGCATATTTAAGTAGCCCGGAGTCCTCTGTTTAGGTCATAAAGTAAGAATTTAATAAAAGGATTTTCCTGGACTGCCCTGGTGATCCAGTGGTTAGGACTGGGTACTTCCACCACACAGAGTGTGAGTTGGATTCCTGCTCAGGGAAGCAAACTCTTACGAACTGTGTGTCATGACCAAAAAAAAAAAAAAGATACTACAAACACTAAAAAAAGGTGGGGCGGATTTTCCATTTTCCTCCATTTTACCCATTCAGAAGGGTTTTCCATTGAGTTAGTCGGGGGGGGGGGGCAAGAAGAACAGATTATGCTGAGGTCATGGCAGCTTTCTTACAGCTGTCAACGGCTCCTCCTTGTTCATATCTGGGAGGCCCATCTATTTCTGTTGCTATGGAGATTTGCAGTGGGTTGAGGAAGAGCATGGACCTTTCCTTTCACCCCACAATTTCAATAAGAACATGTATGCTGATCTAAGCCTCAGCTATCACACGTCTCTATATCAATGAAGAGATCTACTCAGGTAGACATCTGAATCTTAAACCTCTCTCCATTCATGCTCCCCCAGCTCATCGATTGCCAGCAACACAATAACACACTTCTTTTATCAATATAAATTAAAGACAGAAGACTGCAGAACAGGTCTCCATCACTAGCAGCTTATGGGATAATTTCTGACCTTCAACCTAAGCTCTCATTTTCATCTAAACTTGGTCTCCTGAGCATGACTTCATCATGTCTGCAGCATATGATGTGCACTGGAAGCGTAATGAGAAAAGAAAAAATTGAAAAGTGGTCACTCAGCACTATTTCTCATACAAAGCTCCACAACCCAAACCATCTTTCTCAACCAACACTGAGTGATCTTCTTCAGCTGGCCAATAACTAAGTCCAATAGGTTATATAACATGTGCACAGATCCTTGTGTCTACAGAAAGCTGAAGGTGGGAAGGAGAAAAAGATAAAGGATAAAACAGGGAATGTTTTAAAGACATATGGAAAATACTGGCAACTATAAAGAAAAAAACTTTATCACCTGCACTCTATGAACTGCCAGTAATGACAATTAACATGTTGCCTCAATTCACTCCAGCTCTTTTTCTAGTTTTCCTCTCCCCATAGGTGAAATTGTACTGAAAATATAAATTTATTTCCTGATTATTTTTCTTTTGACATTATAAGAAGACTATTCCCACATTACCCGAGAAACCCCACAGACAAGATTTTTTCCTAATTAGCTGTTTTGCGCTTGCCCTCCTGTGATACAATCATTCATCACATTTTAAATGCTTTTGCTTCAAGGTTTCATTAGGTTCTCATTAAGCAGGGATTGCAAAATGATGTTCCAATGTGACTGAGTTTTGTGGGTGTTTGTTCTAAATCTTGAGTATGAGAAGATGCTATTGGACTGTCCGTCCACACATACACACCCAGGTTCAAAGCACAAAGAGTTAGCGCTGATGGAAACAGTCAGGTTACAAAAGCCAGTGCGAGGATTTCAGGCTGACAAATGCAGAGACAGAGAGCAGAGGGATTATTGGAAAAGTCAGATTAACTGCTGATCCAAAGCCCAGATCATACATCTATTAAGTCCTATCAGGTCCGAGAATCTCTTGTTAGAGGTCCGCAAAGGCAGTAGGCAACTGGTCCTCCATGAAGCTAAAGAAACACGGGGAAGTAGTAAAAGAATTTCACGGTTTAAAGAAAGATATGTTTTCTTTAAGCCCAGACATGGGCAACACCAGGATTAGATGAGCAATAACCAAAAAAGGTTTAGAAACAGCGTCACGGGGGACTCATCTGGTGGTTCAGTGGTTAAGACTCCATGCTCCCAATGCTGGGGGCCCAGGCTCAGTCCCTAGCCAGGGAACTAGATCGCTCATGCTGCAACTAAAGATCCTGCATGCTACAGCGAAGATGCCAAGTGCCCAGTGCAGCCAATTTTTTTTAAGGGTCAATGGCTATTATTAATAGTTTTAATCAGATTTTTATATTTCTTGAATCAAAGTCAATCAAAGATTTGCATTATGTCCCCCCTCAAATTCATATGTTGATGTCCTATCCCCACACTAGAATCGGACTCTATCTGGAAATAGTGTTGCTATAGATGTAATTATTAAGCTGAGGTTATGTTCTTATTGTTCAGTTGCTAAGTCATGTCCAACTCTGTGACCCCCTAAACTGCAGCACTCCAGGCTTCCCTGTCCTTCACTATCTCCCAGAATTTGCTCAGACTCACGTCCATTGAGTCACTGACCCTGTCTAACCATCTCATCTTCTGCTGCCCTCTTCTCCTCCTGCCCTCAGTCCTTCCCAACATCAGAGTCTTTTCCTGATGATTCAAAAAAGCCAACTCTTTGCATCAGGTAGCCAAAGTATTGGAGCTTCAGCTGCAGCATCAGCCCTTTCAATGAATATTTAGGGCTGATTTCCTTTAGGATGGACTGGCTGGATCTCCTTGCAGTCCAAGGGACTCTCAAGAGGCCTCACCAGCACCACAAATTGAAAGCATCAATTCTTTGGCACTCAGCCTTCTTTATCGTCCAACTCTCACATCTGTACACGACTACTGGAAAAAGCATAGCTTTGACTACATGGACCTTTGTTGGCAAAGGGAGGTTATACTGTACGTTAATGCCTACCCTACCCAAAATGATCAGTGACCTTATGACAAGGGGAAATTTGGACCCAGAGACTGAAATCCGGTGCGAACACCATGTGCAAGCTGCAGTTAGGCTGCCGCAGCCAAGGAACCACTGTCAGCAACAGCTCCCCTCTGCTGGCTTCAGGAGAAGGGCGGCCCTGCTGACACCTTGACCTTGGCCTTCCAGCCTCCAGGACTGTGAGACAACTTCCTGTTGTTTAAGCCAGTTAGTCTGTGGTACTTTGTTCTAGCAGCCCCAGAAAACAGAGTATAGAGGGAATCCTACAAGCAATTTCCTCCAACTTCCTATTTCATGCAGATCTCCTTCCTGATATGGATCGATATTCACTTCAGCCTCCGTAGAACACTTTCAGGGATGGGAGCAATGTCCATGGGGCAATGCATCCAATTATTGAATAACTCTGATTATTTCATTGTATGGGTGTCATACTTTTGCAATGTAATCGTTAGTAATGCTAGCTACTGTTAAGCCTTGCTATTTATTTTACATGAAGGTCTATTTGATGTTCAATAAAAGCATGCTGCATAGAAAATATGTAGGCATCTACAGCTTAGCCCGTAACGAAGGAACCAGCATTCATTCAGGGGCAGTGAAATTATTTGGAAGGAAACTATTTGGATGGAAATAAACAGCTTGGGGGTCAGACAGAGAAGGAGCTATGTCATATGACATCCCTTATATGTGGAATCTAAAAAGAAATGATACAAATGAACTTACTTACAAAACAGAAAGAGACTCACAGACTTAGAAAATGAGCTTATGGTTGCAGCGGGGGAAGGGATAGTTAGGGAGTTTGGGAAGGTCATACAAACCCTGCTGTCCTTAAAACGGATAACCAACAAGGACCTACTGCATAGCACAGGGAACTCTGCTCAATGTTTTGTGGCAGCCTGGATGGGAAGGGGGCTTGGGGAAGAATGGGTACATGTATATGTATGGCTGAGTCCCCTTTGCTGTTCATCTGAAACTATCGCATCATTGTTAATTGGCTATACCCCAAAACAAAATAAAAAGTTCAAAGTGCAGGGAAAAAAGAAAAAGAAAGAAATAGCTTCAGAGTTCTGGCCCCGCCAATGCAAACTAAAAGGCAAGAGCATACTCACACCCTCCCTGGGACTTGTAGAGCTTCCCACCCCCCACCACCCCAACAAAGAGCAAATCAATGCTAACTGGTTGACCGACTGAGTCATAAGCAGCACAGTTCCTGAGCCAGAACAAAGAGTTTTGCTTTCCTGCTACCAAAGGGCAGGGAAGGGAAAAGAGTAGCGCATCACAGAGGACCACCGGCAAAGGGAGAAATCCCTCCGGAGTAGTCAAGGGCATGGAAGAAACATCTTTGATGTGTTCCATTGCATTCTTTTGTTTCCCGACCAGCCATACATCAGGACGGATTGAGGCCTCAACTGCGGCCGTCTCCCTTCCGTCTGATTCAATAAGCATGTGTTGTAGATACGCTGACCATTTGCCCCAGAGAGAAACAACCAAGTGACGGGAGCAGATTAATCCTTGTGAGTCAACTGCAAGGAGGTGTCTGGAGACTGAGTGACTCATGATCAGAGATCAATGTCTTGGGAAGAGATGGCAAACAGATTTCATTTCCAGAAAGCCTGGCTCTGGATGCTGATGAGAAATTCTGTCCTCCTCTGTAAGGTGGCCTTCCTCCAACGTCCAGTGATGAGATCTAGCCGCCTCCTGTAGGAGCAGATTCTGTATTTTCACCCTCCGTGCCTATGAACAATGTTCTGATCCCTTTTCCCCTGGCAGTGCCAAGGGGACTCACACATTCACATAAACACTCACTGAGTGGTGCTCATTCCAGACCAGCCCATGCTCGGCGCTGCGACTCAGTGCCCTGAAGGAACCTGGGGAGAAAGCAAGCCAAACACACTGTCTTCACCTGCTGGCATCGGCGCCTAAGCTGACAGTTCAATGCATTTTTCACATGGGGATCGGAGAGATCGAAGCCCATACTCTGGCACTAGGTATTTGCTTGCTGGGGAACACTAGGCAAAAAATTCTGGAGGAATTTCATAAAATCTGACAAACTGATTGAGAAATGCATTTGTTGTTGTTCAGTCGCTAAGCCGTGTCGGACTCTTTTTGACCTTATGAACTGCGGAAACCATTTTAAAGGCGATAGCTAAGGTTAGGGGTCCTTCACTGCAAGAAATGAGATCAAGAGCTGTTTGGAGCTGTTGTGATTAAAAGAATGTGGTATCATGGAACAATGGAGTCCAAGAGAAAGCCAGAAATAAACACACCAATGTGAAGAAGCAATGTAGGACAGAGATTTGTTCTTACAAATTTTGTACTGACAAAATAGATCAAGAAAGAAATTTGTTCTTACAAATCAGTCAAGAAAGCATGGACTCTTCCCAAAAGGTGTTGAGAGGATTATTTCAATAAAAAGTTAATTTCACTGGGACTTCCCTGGCAGTCCAGTGGTTAAGACTCTGCTTCAACGG
The DNA here is from genome assembly GCF_001704415.2 of Capra hircus. Classification (NCBI taxonomy): domain Eukaryota; kingdom Metazoa; phylum Chordata; class Mammalia; order Artiodactyla; family Bovidae; genus Capra; species Capra hircus. The sequence goes on along the minus strand of NC_030830.1, from coordinate 7,570,975 downwards.
CAGGGGGCCCAGGTTCCGTATCTGGTTGGGGAACTAAGATCCCACACGCCACATGGCATGACAAATAATAACAATAGTAATAATTTTACTGATCAAATGATCCAATTCTGTCCCCCTTCTGGATCCAGGATGGGGTTGCACTTCCCATCCCTTCTGAATTAGATACACAGTCACAAGACTCTACAGCCACTGAAATGTGACCAGCAGACAAGCATAACCTTCAAGTACAGCCCTCGGCGGCCAGTGTGTGACCTGCCATGTTCCCCTCCCTGCTTCTGGGGTTCTGGATGTCCCTGTCTAGACAAGCCTCCATCAGCCTGGATGCCTGCACACTCAAGGTGGACAACAGCATCATGAGACATAAACTGAGGGTTAAACCTCTGAGATTTGGGGCATTTGTTTCTTCAGTTATAATCTAGCCTCCTCCCAACTAACATAAAAATAAGCCCCCAAATTAATAACCTAGATGTGAAAACTATACAATTTTTAGAAAAAGATGCAGGCAAATATTTCTCTGACCTCAGAGAACAGAAAGACTCCTTTAAAGGTTTTTAAACATTATAAACCATAAAGGATAAGATCAATGTATTTGACTGAATCCAATTTAAACTCATCTGTTCGCCAATACACACCATAAATTGAAGACATAACTACAAACTGTTAAAGATACTTGCAGTCTGTATAACCAGCAAAAGATCAGTTATAGAACATCCATAAAAATACTCCAGAGGTCAACACAGAAAAGACAAACAGGCAAAAAGTAAAATAGGCGAAATATGTGAAAAGACGATAAACATATGTAGTAACTGGGAAACTGTCCGTTAAAGTGATTTAAACCACTTCACCTGGTAGTTTTGGTAAAAATTTAAAATATGATAATATCTATGATTGCCAGGAGTATAAAGAAAAACTGCACGGAGGAGCAACTGAGCCAAGTCTAGAGCCTGAAAACATGCATACCTTTCAACCCAATAATAATTCTTCTGCTTACTGTATTTCCCAGGAACTCTTGCACATTTGCACAAGGAAATGTTTAATCAGAAACATTCAGGGAATTTCCTGGGGGTCCAGTGGTTAGGACTCCCTGCTCTCACTGTTGAGGGGCCGGGTTGAATCCCTGGTTGGGAACCTTAAGATCCCACAAGCCATGTGGGGCAGGCTTGTGTTTAATGGCAAATAAACAGAAACAATTCAAATATCCATCATCAGCAGAGCAGAGAAGTAATTTGCTGTACATGCAAAGGAATACTATACATCCGCTTGTGACAGTGTGGATGAATCTCAAAAACACAACATTAAACAACAACGGACACAATGAAGTTGCACAAAGTCATGTGGTATATGTGCCATTTATACACAGTTTGAAAATACACACACTTTAATAGTCAAATACATATACTGTATGTGTACGTTAAGAGTTCTGAAGGGGGCATGGAAATAAACCCAGTTAGAGAGGTACTGGGGTCAGGAACATAGGGGGTTTCTAATGCACATGTATCATTTTAATTATTGAGAAAAAATGAAACAAGTACAGCCCAACTTTAGACTGAATTGAAATTGGACAGTGCCAGGAGGTGGTTCACAAGTGTTCATTATGATATTCTCTGTACTTTTCCACTAATGAAATTTTTTTCATTTATGACTTCCTAAGGCTTCGTAATGAGCAAATGGTAGGATGAACCGCAGATCAGTGTTTTATTCACCTCCCCACACTTATGTTAACAAATGTACAGTCAGTTATCCCTAATTCTAACATTTCCGTACCTCTCTCACATATGCCAGCTCCGAAAGACCCTGGTTCTCAAATTTGGCTCCACATTGGCATCAGCAATGCCCCTGGGTTCCAACCCCAGAAAGTCTGATTAAACTTGTCAAGGATGTGGCCTGGGCAATAAGAGATTTTAAGGCTTGCAGGTGATTTTAATGTGCAGCCAAAGTGGAGGAAAAAAAAAATGCTTTCAGGAAAAAAAAAATGGAGAAGAAAACCCCGAGTTAAGAATCTTGGGGGGAGAATGGATACTTGCATATGTATGGCTGAGTCCCTTCACTGTTCCCCTGAAACTATTACAACATTGTTAATTGGCTATAGCCCAATACAAAATAAAAAGTTAAAAAAAAAAAAAGAATCTGTCGGGGAGAACCTCAGATCTATGACTGTTTTATAGCCTTGGGCAACTGCACTATCCATTTCTCCATCAGTATGGAGGGGATAATATCATCTATTTTGGGGGGGGTTGCTAGAAGGGCTTCCCAGGTAGTACAAGTGGTAAAGAATCCACCTGCCAGTGTAGGAGACACAAGAGAGGTGGGTTCATTCCCGGGTTGGAAAGATCCCCTGGAGGAGGAAATGGCAACCCACTCCAGTATTCTTGCCTGGAAAATTCCATGGACAGAGGAGCCTGGCAGGGCTCCATGGGGTTGCAAAGAGTCAGACAACACTGAGCATGCATGCACAAACACACACTCACACATACATACACACAAATTCACACACACACACACACACACGAAGAACTAAATAAGAATGACGTGTATAAATTACCCAATACAGTGTCAGAGTAATAGCAGTAATAAGCGATTTTTCTCCTGAGGATTGAGAAATGAAATTCTAATCTATTTTATGGAGGTAGAAATTATTACCATCCCAGATGATCTTATAAGAAATGAACACCAAGCAGATCACTCAGATCCTGGGAGAGGAAGGAGCATCGTAGCACCACCCTCTGCCCCCAGCTCCAGGCTTCTTCCCTCTTCTTCAAACCTGGGCCTATGCCATGAAAAAGCCTAACGTCCTATTGCTTTCTCAGCTTTTTTCATTTAAATGAGTGCTTGGAATTTTTAAAAGCCACAATTGCATGTTTAGGCCCAAAATACAGCCCTTCAGCCAATGACTTGGTCTGTTGATTCCTCAACACTTCTTCTTAACTTGTATCAAATTGAACACAGGGTATATGGGAACTCTGTCTACAGTTGTCTAAGTTTTCCTAAAAGGAAAGTTTATTTAAGAAATAATTAATGCCACTCGGAAGCTTGCCATGAAACCTTTCTAAGAGTCTCCGTCCCAAATCAACAAAAAGCTGAGATCTAAGAGTGTAGGGGAAAAGGGAAAGCAGATAGTCGTGGAGAAGTAAGCCTGGGTGTTAAAATATATCAAGGTATAAACATCATCAGTAGAAAGATTACAAATGGCACAACTAAAAAGACTGGATAGAAGAGCAACTAGGGGGTTGTTGTTTAGTTCCTAAACTGTGTCCAACTCTTTGCAACCACATGGACTGTAGCTCACCAGGCTCCTCTGTCAATGGGATTTCTCAAGCAAGAATACTTAAGTGAGTTGCCATTTCCTTCTCCAGGGGATCTTCTTGATCATCTTGGGATGATCTTCTTGGGATCATCTTCCAAGTCTCCTGGATTGCAGGTGGAGTCTTTACCACTGAGCCACCTGGGAAGCTCAAGTAGCAGGTAAAGGTAATACAAGCTAAACAATTCCCCTCTTATAAAGGTAATACACAAGACTCCTCTTATGGGAATCAAGAAGTACTGTGTAAAATAGATTAAAAAAAATTTTTTTTTAATAGTTAAAAGGGAATACCTCTAGGAAGTGCAGGTGGATTTGGGAGAAGAAAACTTTTATATTTTACCTGGTAGCATCCTGAATTTAGCTGCTAGATAGAGATATTAAGATAATTGCTGTGGGGACTTCCCTGGTAGTCCAGTGGTTAAGAATTCACCGTGTGATGAAGGGACATGGATTCAATCCCTGGTCTGGGAAGATCCCACATGCTGTGGAGCAACTAAGCTTGTGTACGACAACTACTGAGCCTATACTCCAGAGCCCGGGAGCTGCAGCTTCTGAAGCCCATGAACCCAGAGTCTGTGCTCAGCAACAAGGGAAGCCTCCGCAGCGAGAAGCCCAGGGCCGGCAACCAGAGCAGACCCCGCTCACGTCAACCAGAGAAACCCCGAGCAGCAACAAAGATCCAGCACAGCCGAAAACAAATGTAATTAATTAATTTTAAGAACGAGTCACAAGAAAATAAAATTACACAGTGTAATATATTTATATATATAAAAGCACAATGTAACTTTAAAAGTGCAGAAAATTACTTAATTGCTCAACAGAAGATCTCACCTCTACTTTCGTATGGCTTAATATATAGCATGTTATCATTTTGCAACCCAATGTTAAGCAGTAATTGGCTGATGTACCAATGTGTCAAATGCTTTTATAGGCAACAGACTCCAGCCTCACATTTACCTGCATAATTGAAAACAAATGATGCCTGGCAAATGCTTAATTATTCCTGAATTTCATATGAGAACAATGTCAGCATCTTGCAAAATAGAGTTTGATGAATAGCCTAGCTGCAGTAAACCTTTTAAAAGAAAAATACTGACTTTGATGATCTGAGATTTTCAGTTTATGAGGTCATTAATCATGGGAAGTGTTATGTCTCCTTTCTGCTAGAGAGTTATTTTCTACCCTTAGGGCCATAGAATGTTTATTAGACTTAAATAAGAAAATGGTTTCCGCTCATGGCTATTCAAATTCTATTAAAAATAATTTCTAATCCAGCAACCATTTCCCCTACCTCTCTGTTAAACATAGGAAAGAGTAAGCTTTTTAAAAATCTACCAGGCTGCCCTGTATAATTTTTCACCCCCTAATGTAGTGAGATGATAATAACACCCATTGATTTTTTTTAAAAAATCCTTTTCTTTGGTGAGACTGCTACAAGGGTAAGTGTCTCATGCAGTTTTGAATTTCAAGAGGACTCATCCATCTTTCAGGAGGAATCGGTACATGACAGTGCATGTGCTTTCTGAAAGTGCGTAACCTTTACCATGTTGTGTACCTACTTCAACCACATTATAAGAAAAAAGTTCTAAGATTTCCAGAACCCATGGAAGTTCATTTGGAATCACCACAGCCAATAAACCCAGTGAGCACTTTATTGGAAGCTTCCCCAAAGCCTGCAGTAGGAGCGAATGTCAGAGGCATCAAGGAGGAGGATGCTAAAGAAGCGAAGCCAGTTCATGCCGGAAACAGAACCTTGGAAGAGCTCAAGAACAGAGGCACCGTCTCCGAGGATGGAGTCACAGGGTTGTCTGAGAGTTAGCACAGTGGAGAAGGCCATGGCACCCCACTCCAGTACTCTTGCCTGGGAAATCCCATGGACAGAGGAGCCTGGTGGGCTACAGTCCATGGGGTCGCGAAGAGTCGGACACGACTGAGCGACTTCACTTTCACTTTTCACTTTCATGCACTGGAGAAGGAAATGGCAGCCCACTCCAGTGTTCTTGCCTGGAGAATCCCAGGGACAGGAGCCTGGTGGGCTGTTGTCTATGGGGTCGCACAGAGTCGGACACGACTGAAGCGACTTAGCAGCAGCAGCAGCACAGTGGAAACTGGCCTCCCAGGTCTTCGTTTCCTCCTCCTATTGGCTCCTCCCTAGTCTGCTGAAGACCAAAGACCGAGGCTTTCTTTCTAGAGGAGGTGCATCAGAGTTAAGTCTGTCTCTAGAGGCACCGGGAGCATCTGAGGGTGGAGGTAAGGAGTCCTACAGAGAACAGAAGTATGAAATGATAGGCTACATATTGAAAGAGTGTCTGACACCCTCCTCCCCTTGCTCAGCTTCCCAAACACTGGCAGCCAGCATTTCCTCTGTGAAGAAACTCATCAACTTAAAAGAAAGACCTAGATGGAGTGATAACTGAGCATCTGGAGGACCATCCCCAGAGGCCCATCAGTTGACAAGCCCCAGCCATGCCTACCGTTTCCAACCTGCGTATTTAGCTCCTTGCTAAACTGAAGACAGCCGAGGATCAGACAGATGAGGGATGGTTCTCCATGCAAATCTGAGACCAAAGGAAACAGACAAAATTAACTTGGAAGAAACAGACAATAGGGGGAACAAAAGAACACATAAGAACTCTAGGATGGAATATTCTCTCTAAGGGAAAAAGATGCTGTGTTCATGCAGTGAGAAGAGAATGCCATTTAAAAAGAGAAAAGAGACATTCAGAGACCAAGAACGCATTCTAAGAAATTTTAAATGATGGCAAACAGAAGTTAAAGAGAAAGGTTGATAGATAAAACTGAGCAAAATTCTAGGGAATTAACTCAAAAATGAAAGAGATGTGAGAAGTAGGAGAGACAAGATAAGCAAACCAGAAGATCGATCAGGAAGGTTCAAAAGCTGACAAACATGAGTTCCAGAAAGTGGAAGGGGAAAAAAATAGAAGGAAAGAGATTTTGTAAAGACGAATATGAAAGCATTTCTAGAACTAAGGGAATACGCTTTCATACTGAAGGGGTCTACTGAATACCTAGCACAGTATATGCGGGAGAAAAAGCATATAGAACAGATTTCTCATGGTGAAATTTCAGAACAACACGGACACACACACACACACAAAAGAAGCTAACGGTTGCCACAATGGAAACCGAAAATACCACATACAAAGCCTCAAAGATTAGAATTCTTAGAACTTCTCCACAGCAAACTAGGATTGCAAGGCAAACAAGCAGCCAGAGAGAATGATTTCAAAACAAAGCATCAATCAGGCCTAAGCCTAGAATAAGGATATTTTCAGACTATGAGGACTTTAAAAGTTATATCTTCTGTTTTCCCCCTGCAAGCTGCTGGAGAAGGTGCTTCATCAAAAAAAAAAAAAAGAATAAACCTGTGATGACATAAATGGGAAGGAAACCCCCCAAAAAAAGGGATTTACGTATACGGATAGCCGATTCACTTCACTGCACAGCAGAAATTAACATAACATTGTAAAGCAACAATACTCCAATAAAAATTAATAGAAAAGGAATAAACCAAGAAAAATATCTCAGGCTATTCAAGAAAAGAGGATTCCCAGGATAAAGGAAGTCCCTGGATGACAGCTGTGCAGAAAGCGACTCATCTAGTCACTTTCCCATCTTGATGGGATCAAGACGCTAAAGGGCTCCAGGAGAGTCAGCAGGCAGAGCATCTATTCTGCTTGACAGGAAGGAAAAGAAAGTGAAGTCGCTTAGTCATGTCCGACTCTTTGGGACCCCATGCACTGTGGCCTACCAGGCTCCTCCATCCATGGGATTTTCCAGGCAAGAGTACTGGAGTGGGTTGCCATTTCCCTCTCCAATCCTGTGTGACAAGAAGGAAAGATTTTTCAGTCTTCAGAGACTCTGGGGACGACTCAGAGAAAGTACAAGTACAGAGAAAGCAATGTAGATTTTTTAATGAGGCAGTTAATTCCAGGGAAAACTAAAAATTGAATAAGAGAGGAGTTGGTGGTGGTTGCCAGGGACTGAGTGGTTGGGAAAACAGGGAGCTATTGGTCTATGTCCAAGACGAGTAAGAGCTACAGACCTGCCCTACCAAGTGGCGTTGCAGTTAACAAGTCAGTATAATTAAGCTCATGTTAAGTGTTTCTATCACAAAAAAAAAAAAAAAAAAAAAAGAGGTGGGACAAGAGGGAACTTCTGGAAGTGATGTTGTTGTTTAGTCGTGGTGTCCAACTCTTTTGCAACCCCATGGACTGTAGCCTGCCAGGCTACCCTGTCCATGAGATTTTTCCAGGCAAGAATACTGGAGTGGGTTGCCATTTCCTTCTCCGAAGTGATGGACATGTTTATTACCTTGAATGTGGTAATGGTTTCATGTTGAGGTCCTTTAACAGACCGGAACCTGGTGGTCTGGAGTCAACGATAAGAAAGTAAAGGAGAGAGAAAGAGAGGCTGATATTCCTTGGTTTATGCAGAAAACCAATAAAGTCCCTGACACAGGGCTTGCTCTGTTCACAAAGGCCTCAGGCGCCCTCTCCATGGGGGAAGGCGCAAGGCACCTTCTCGAGAGGTTCTTAGAAGCCCGGGCAGGAAAGTGAAACCTGAGGACCTCTGCACTCCAAAGAATTAGCCTGAGAGACAGAGAGGGAGAGAGGGAGGGAGAGAGAGAGAAAGCAAGACACGGGGACCAAAGCTCTGATGGAGCAAAGGTGTTTTAATCAACATGGTGTGGGCATATACACTGTAGTTATTCTCAGCAAAGATAAAGATTAAAATTCCAGACTTACAAAACATAGGCGATCCAAATTAAAGAGAGAGAGTTGTAAACAATCACTTTTACCGTATGGTTCATAAGAAGGAAGAGGGTACTTTTCACCGTATTGAAAAACTAATGAAGGAAATGCCTGGATGCCTCAGCCCCGGGAGAGGCTTGCCTCTCAATTCCTGAATATTCAGGAATTAATAAAGAACAGACGATTCCTGACAGATCCAAAACAGCACACAGGAAGCCTCCTGTTAAATGCTTCCTGACAGTTTCACATAGTATTTTTCTTTGCCAGTATGGAAAGAAGAGATGGACGTGAGGGTCTCCATACGTGCATGCTGCGCGATAAGTCATCGTTTCAGTCATGTCTGACTCTGTGCGACCCCATGGACTGTAGCCCGCCAGGCTCCTCTGTCCATGGGATTCTCCAGGCAAGAATACTGGAGTGGGTTGCCATGCCCTCCTCCAGGGGATCTTCCCGACCCAGGGATGGAACACAGGTCCCCTACATCTCCTGCATTGGCAGGAGGATTCTTTACCTCTAGCCCCAGCTGGGAAGCCCATTGAGGGTCTCCAGATCCTGCTAATTTGTCATACGTGTACTAACCTTTCACCTCAATACCCCTTCCTTTCTCCTAATGACGACAACTATCTGCTTGCTTGTGTGTGATAGAGCTCTCCGTATCTACTTTATGAATGAGGTTTTGGTACTCAGAATCCTTTGATCTTACTCCTCCAGAACAAAGAAGGAGGTTGAATAATTCCAGTGACTATTTCCTGTCTTTATTACATATTTTTAAACAACTAGATATGGCTTCTAGGAAAAAGATAATGTCTGTCCAGCTGCACATTCGTTGCCCATAATTTGATAATCCATGCGGAAAACAGAAGCTGGCTAATGCTGACTCCACAGCAGGGACATGTACGGTAAAAAGCAGACGAACTTCAAAGGCCTTGGTAAGAACTTGGCTCTAATGCCTGTCATGTGACTCTTTCGACCTTTTCTCAAGAGTTTTACAATCTGTGAAATGAAGCAAGTTGGACTGTAATCTTGGAAATCTTTCCAGCTCTAACATTCAATGATCAGAACTTTAAATCTGGTGCATGTTTTTCAAAATTTGGAACCTTAGATTCCACTCTTTGAGAATTAACTGGGGAAGTATCTTGGCTCAAAACAATAACCAGTGGTTAACTATTCTGCTTGTGCCCTCCTTCTGCACATATTTAGCTGCTTCTCTACATGTAGTGTGCAGACTGATGCTGGGTTAGAGGCATAGTCTGAATGTGTCATTTCATAAAACTTTGGTAAGAATGTAAATTGTCTAATTTGGAAACAAGTTGAAATTGTGAACATTCTACTGCCCCTGCTACAACCAGCCTATTCTTGTCCTCTGATACATTTCACCATTCAGCTTGGACCTACAGCTTAATTATGACTCTCTTCTTGACTGTTTCCATAACTCATGTACTGGCTCCGTGGTTTACACCTGTAGTCAGATTCCATATTATAACTGTTTTATCCATTTCCTCGTAAAAGTTTCACAAAATGAGCACCCATTCCACACAAAATCAGTAGATGTTTGGAGGAAAGAACTTTGATGGTTTCATAAGTTTGAGAAAACATTGGATTTACTCATTAAGCAGGTTTCTTTATTTGAGTGTCTAAGACGCTTTACTGGGCTGACGCTCAGTGAGCTTCTCTGAGAGGAAGATACAGGGTGCTCAGTGACTCCAATGTGCACAACCAGGAAGTCCTCCCTTCCTGGACCACCTACCTGGATATGATCCATGTCATATATTTTGAAACAACTGTTTTCATAAGATACTCTTTTTAAAAACCATGATTGTCGTAATTTTTTTTCCCATAAAGTTTGACATCGTGGATGGCACATGAAAGAATCAAGGAATATTTGTACATCGTGCAGAATAGAGAGTTACTAGTATGAGTTAAATAATGAATCTTTTGGCTTCCCTTGTGGCTCAGCTGATAAAGAATCCGCTTGCAATGTGGGAGACCTGGGTTTGATCCCTGGGTTGACAAGATCCCCTGGAGAAGGGAACGGCTACTCACTCCAGTATTCTGGCCTGGAGAATTCCATGGACTACAGTCTATGGTGTGCAAAGAGTCGGACACAACTGAGTGATTTTCCTTTCACTAATGAATCTTTAGGTCATTTTATCAAGAAATTCTGACAAGGTTCCCACTTGGGATATAAAGCTACAGTATGGAAGAGGATTGGGCTTCCCTGGTGGCTCAGATGGAAAAGAATCTGCCTGCAATGCAGGAGACTCAGCTTCAATCCCTGGGTCGGGAAGATCCCCTGGAGAAGGGAATGGCTACCCACTCCAATATTCTTGCCTGGAGAACACCAGGGACCGAGGAGCCTGGCAGGCTACAGTCCATAGGGTCGCAGAGAGTTGGACACAACTGAGCAACTAAGGCTTTCACACTTGCACACATGGAAGAGGATTAAGCAACCAGCTCCTCAAGAGCTGATGTCCTGGCACCGCGTCGCTCCACCCTCCACTGCAGGAACAGAAAACCCACAAAAGTGTGGCGCGCTGTTGCTCGCTTGCAACTAGTGATTACAGCTCGTCAAATTACAAGCTGTGAATCGTGTCTTATTTTTTAAAATCCTAACTGAAAGTAATATGTGTGATGACAATATATTTAGCCATGGAAATACACAGTCCTAGCCAGAGTACCTTGAAAAAAATCACATCAGATGGAACCAGTGTCCCCAACCAATCCATCATACAGCTCAGGATAATCTCCACTGCTTAGCAATGGCAAATACTGTCCAAGAGGAAATAATCACCCGAGACAGCTGAATCCATCATTCTTTGAGAAGTCATAAATACAGTTGTCAGAGGTCACAAAAATATTTTTAAATGGTACTTAAGTGGACAATTACCAACTGGTGGGAGACTAATGTGGTTCTCTTTCGAATCTTTTTCAAATTTCATAAAATGTAAAGGCTTGGTATGCAAGCATGTATGTGTGTGTGTGCGTGTACATGCATGTGCAGGAGACATGGTGGAGGGCTAGGGGGCGGGGGGGGTTGCCCGTGAGGAACACTATGTCCTCCCATGAATGGCATCACAAAAATCAGAGGGAATGGGAAAAAAGGAAAAGTGCAGGAGGTTTTGGCTCAGCATGTTACAAAAACAGATGTCCATTTATTGATTAATAACATTATCTAATATTAAAAATAACATTTCATAGCAGAAGTGTTACTTTAATTCATTTTCCACATTAGACGCTAAGCTTTCTTATCTATAGATATGAAACACCAAAGGGCTTAATTTATTCTAAACTACTCAGAAGGAATTTGAAACGTTAAGCCAGCTCTCAGAATGACCTGACCCTAGTCTAGCACAAATTTATTACCCAAGAGATAATTCATGCTTGGCTCAACCAAATTAGAACTGTATTGGCAAGAGTCAGGGAAAGATACTAAGTTTAGGATCATACAGCATGCATTTTACCTACAAATAATACTTACTAGACATTTAAAAACATTATCTATAGACTTTAGAATCTGTTATGTGAACTGATAAAAGCTCTGCAGGCATTTCATCTACCACTCAAGGGGTTGAAAAATCTGAAGCCAGGAGTGACAGAGACAAACTGCCAGAATGGTATCAAGGCTGGGAGCATTCAGGGAACTCTATGAATGAACCCACCACCTAGAGGGGTTTTAGGGAGGATGGGGATGGCCAGGGGAAAAAAAAAAAAAAAAGAGGTTTTTGTATCTAACCAAACAAGATCATTTTGAGGAATAAACTGAGGAGCGAAACGGATTACTAGAATAACAAGAAAATGAAGAGTTCAAGAAGACCTGGTAAAGACTGAGGGAAGGGACTCAAGAAAAATCACAGGTATCGCTCAGCCAAGATGGATTCCAGCAAGAAGGATTCTGGGAGAAGTCTGCTCCAGTAACCCAACCATCATGCACTGCACTGCTGTTTTGAGAGCGGGAAGCTGGCTAAAACCCAGAGATTTGCCCAAGGTCACATGGAGCTGGTCAGGGAACTGCGATCCTGTTCTTTCTCACATCCTGGTTCTAGACGACGTTCGTGGTAGCCAGTTACGCCTCACTGCTCTGGGAACATCAGGTGAGATCAAAGGATGTTTGGGAAAGGATTCCCAAAGTCTGCAGCCCTGTCAGTTCCCACTTCTTAGAAACTTAGGCGAGTCTGCACATGAAATGTCCCGCCCTTTTTCTTCCTCCCACTTACACAGTGTTGAGAGGCTACTATGAGTCCACCACTGGGAATACTGAGATGAAGAAAACAGAATTCCCGCCCACAAGCCCTCAAGAAGAGAGAGAGAGGCACATGGAGCAAATACCGTATGAAAGCAGAGATTGAGACTGGGGTGATGTGGCTACCAGCTAAGGAACCCCAACATTACCAGCAGCTGCCAGAAGCCAGGAGAGAGGCATGGGGCCGATCCTCCTCGCCTTCCAAAAGGGAACAGCTGTGAAGACATCTTGATTTAGGATTTCTTGCCTCCAGCACTGTGAGAGAATAAACTTTTTGTTGCTTAAAGCCAAAAACAGAAGAATCACACAAACATGATTTGAAAGATAACTAGAGAGCTGGCTAAGCAACTTACTAAGTCGCTTCAGTCGTGTCCGACTCTGTGCAACCTCATAGACGGCAGCCCACCAGGCTTCCCCATCCCTGGGATTCTCCAGGCAAGAACACTGGAGTGGGTTGCCATTTCCTTCTCCAATTCATGAAAGTGAAAAGTGAAACTGAAGTGGCTCAGTTGTGTCTGACTCTAGCAACCCCATGGACTGCAGCCTACCAGGCTCCTCCAACCATGGGATTTTCCAGGCAAAAGAACTGGAGTGGGGTGCCATTGCCTTCTCCAAAGCAACTTAAGTAGAGAGTAAAGACATGTTTCAGATGGGTGGTTAAGAAACCCAAGTGGTATCATACACTGAAAGTCTGAAGTTAAGAGTCAAGTGCGTTATTTACAGGTTTAAAAAATGTTGTTTCACGGATGATTTGGATTTCTCCTTCTATGAGCTTATAGAAAACACTTCAGGAGATAAAAGATTGTTATACATTTCCATCTCTCCCTTCAATAATCAGATGACTGTAAAGACACATTCCAACCTTAAGATTTACCAAAGCTTTAGACAGGCTTCCATGAATCTCTCTCCTGCACCAGACACCTGCCGAGAGGCACCGGACCAGCTTCTCTTGACAACCTCCAGTGAGAGAGAAGTCAGTTCTCACTGGATTAGATTAGTGAGAAAAGTGAAATAACTGATTCAGGCAAAGATCCTTGCTGGATGCTAAGACCATCGGGTAAAATTTTTAGGGACAATGCCATCTGCATAGCACCAAAATTCACCACACAGATTATGTTGTGTTAATTGCAAACAGGAAATGATGAGACCTGGAGGTCACCCCCTCTTAACCGAGTGATAACTCAGCATTTCAAACGATGGGGCAACCTTCCACTCATGTCCCCGGATGGGATGCAACTCCAAGTACACGGCATCATCCTAAGACAAACTCTTGCCCCAAATCTGAATCCAATCACACTTCCAAGCCTAACTCTCAGTTTACAGAAAATACAAGTGATAGAAGTTAAATAGCACCATTTGTCTGACAGTCAGTCGAATCTAGAAGGTGGGGGCATTGTCCAAGGTAACGGGCCTGCTTTTTTGAGTCAATGTCACAGGGGAAACAAGGTGGGGGACTGCTCCAGAATAAAAGAGAATAAGATACACAACCAAATGCAATGTGTGGAGCTGGACGGGATTCTGGTTTGTAATTTGTGTTTCAAATGATGAAAGGTATTTTGGGAACAAATAGACAAATTTGAGTAGGCTGTGTATTAATTGATATTAGAAAAGTATTTTTTAAGTGTTTTAGATACAATAATGATATTTTAGTCAAATTAAAGTGTGTCCCTTATTCTTGAGGCTTCCCTGATAGCTCAGTTGGTAAAGAATCCACCTGCAATGCGGGAGACCCCGGTTCAATTCCTGGGTTGGGAAGATCTGCTGGAGAAGGGATAGGCTACCCAATCCAGTATTCTTGGGCTTCCATTGTGGCTCAACTGGTAAAGAATCCGCCCACAATGCAAGAGACCTGGGTTTGACTTCTGGGTTGGGAAGATCCCCTGGAGAAGGGAAAGGCTACCCACCCCAGTATTCTGGCCTGGAGCTTTATTCTTAGAGGAGAGAGAGCAAAAACAAATATAACAAAAGGTTAACTGTTGATGACTCTCAGTGAGTCTCTCAGCAGACGAGCATAAGTTAACATTCCTAAGTTATGACAAGCACAGGTAACTGTTTCCCTTAATCTGATGCTTTCCTCATTTATGTAGAGATTCGGAAATGAATGGAACCATGACTCCAGGTCAACATCTGGTGCCAATTTACTAAGTATCATCAGCATAAAACTGCAACATATTCCCAAATTATCATGACCTTGCCTAACACTGGTCATATTTAAATATTAGGTAAATTTTTTAAACTTGTACTGATCACACAGGGTTAGTGAATTCCCAATCAAAATGGATTCTGTTTTGCTCAGCAGCTAGGCAGTCTGGAAAACAAATCAAGCAAATTAAACCCAAAAAATTTTATTATAAAGACAATGTTTTTATTTCATCTTTCCTACTTTTGTCCTTTTCTTATAAAAAAAAAAAAAAGCATGAAGGTCTTTTATGATGGAGTAGATCAGCTTTGTCAGAAAGTTCTAGACTCTTTCTTTGTATAATAAAGGCATTAGCTTAATCAATGTCTTTGAAAGCTCAAGTTTGCGATTATCTAATGTCAAAAGAAGTCCAAAATAATTGAATTTCAACCATCAGTCAGAAAAAAATCAAACGTCTAGCTTGGAAACAATAACAATTTAATGGACAAATAAAACATCACCACAATAAATAAAGGATTGAAGCACTGCCCTTTCATTCAACATCATGAAAAGGCTTTTTGTTGTCATACATTTAAAACTGGTTAACACCATATTAACTTACTGGAAACTGGAGGAAAAAAAGAAAAGAAAAAAAGACTACCACAATACAGAGACGCAAAGCGAGCACTGCGGACAAATACGCAAATACGCAAAATGCACAGCACCCACACCCAGGGCTTTCTAGAGAGCCCGCCCCGTGATAACGCACCAATCCATCCAAAGTTACATTTCAGGCAACACGAGCCTTTTTTAAAAAACCTTACAAACATATAAATCCAAACTGCAAAACACCTCCTAAACATGACATTTACTCTAACTACAAATGGATATATGGAAATTGCATTCACAATGCCATCTAAACTAGATTTCAGGAAATTATAAGTGTATAGCTATATTGGGGCTTAAATTCACTGGGCCACATCCCACACATACTTTCCCGTCATATTTATCCTGGGCATACATAGTCTCCAAGTTAACAGTTACAGAATTAAAAACTACTGTTCTAGAAAAGTATCAATTTTTCCTGAATAAAGAGATTGGAACTGGTCCACTGTCCTTCACCCAAAAAATGTTTCATCACAAATAAGTAAAGTAACCTTAGTAATGCCCTTTTCTAAGAGTTATAAATATTTAAACGTTTATCATCAGCAATGAGTTTTAGGCTAAAAAACCTTTTTTTTTTTTTTTTTGGCCTACTTTCTGTGGGCATTCTATTCCCTCAAACCTAAAGTCTGCTAACCAATTTCTTCTTGTAAATATATACATTCAATGTCCCCTACCTCATGAAAAGAAGTTCATTAACTCAAGTCACATAAGCTTATGCTTTTATTTGAAATAAACTGCATGAGAACTTGAATCCATTCTAAAAGGGACTTAACAGGGATGGCAATATGGGAGACTGCAGGCTGCCCTTCCATTTTATATACTCCCTGGAAGGGCATCAGCTTGACATCTCTCTTGCCCATCCTTTTGCCTGAGCTACTGCACATAAACCTAAACCATTATATTTTGGTACAGCTCAATAGAACACAGCAAAATACTTAGGTTCTCGGCATATCAAACCATGAGCTGGAACAGCTCCTGAACTGTTCCTGGGTCTTCACTGCCACAATTTACGCCAAATTGTTACAGGATTAAGTTAAGTGAGTCCATACGAGAATTTAAAATGAAATGGGAAAAAAATAATCAAAATCCACATATAGTTACAGCAACTAATTTAAATGGAACCCCATCCAGGATAAAGGATGGTGCTGAATGAACAATGTGGTGTAAAAAAGAAGAAACTAAACTAAAAAGCTTGAAGGAAAAGCTCAAATTGGATCTCCACGAACAACAACTGCTCTGAGAGAATTTCAGAGAAAGCTGGAGAGCAGAAAATAAACATGGAGGAAAAAAAAAAGGGTGTGTGTCCAAAACGAGTGGCCACATTCTGCTTTGAGGTTTACTGATGCAGATTTCCCGGCGTTTTAAACTCTCTATAGTAACGTGACAAAACAGGCACATAGCTGAAACCACGCAAGAGGCCGGGTTCCTCTTGGCAAGTACCATGCACGGAGGGACCAACATCTGAGCTGGAGAGGATCCAGGGAAGTGCCAACTGTGGGCCAGGGGCAGGGGTGTGCACTGTGCAAATGGGTGTGCCCTGGGGCTGCCCCTCTCTTGGGTCTACCCTCCATCCCAGGCTAAGATGATGAGAAGAGGAACCAGTTCATGCCTAACCATCCACAAAGACACTGGCCGCCACAGCACAACACGTCGGGCCCTGGGGTCCGTCTAGCAGCTCTGCGTGGCGGCTGCCCTGTCTCTGGGAAGACTCAGTAGAAAAGCGCTAGAAGGCTGAGCTGATCCCTGTCTCTTTTTTGCTAACATGTAAGTAGAAACGAACATGTTACTTCCAGCATACAGGAAAACCCATCGAGTCAACATCTGGATGGAAAACAGACCACAGACATATGCCCAGTGGCTCTGTTCACGCCGTGGGCGCCGATCACAGAGACTGTGATAGAAAACAAAGGCTAAGTGACCTAACTTGACACGTGGCAAGAGGTGCCTGACTTCTCGGCGCACCCATCTCACTTAAGAGGACGGTGCCAGACAGTCTAGGAATTCGTGGCAGACGCACTGGCAGAAGCCGTACACCATCAGGATGACAAGGCTAGAGGGGACCAGGCTGACGAAGACAACCCCCAACGTGACCTTCTTGGAGACCAGTAAGTAGATGCCCAAGGGCAGCGAGCTGAAGTACAGCAAGCCCAGCAACCACACCAGCACCCGGATGGACGTCTGAAAGACCAGGGACGTGCAGTTCCACATGGTCCAGTTGTGCGACACAGCGGTGGTCACCGAGTCGAAGCTGGAGGGCCGGTAGAACTCGACCACGGGCGTGGAGCTGAGCGAGGGCGAGCTCTCCCGCTGCACCTCCATGATGGTGATGACCAGGCAGTTGGAGGACGCGTGGGAAGGGCTGACCAGTGAGGCCAGCCGCTTGGGGGTCAGCAACAGCTCAGTGGGGTTCTCGGGCAGGCACTTCTTGCCTTTGCCACCGCTGCAGGTCAGGTTCAGCAGGATGTTGTTGTCGTCGGGCAGGCTGCTGACTTCATCATCCGGCAGGCATGTCTCGAACCTGCAGAAAGGGCAGACGATGACGCCGTGCGGGGAGTCCCCGAGGTCGATGATCTTGCACAGGCATTTGGCACACACGCGGTGGCAGCACTCCAGCACCTTGGGCTTCCTCTGTTTCAGGTTGTACCGGTTGTAGCAAATCTTACACTCCAGCTCGTCTGAGACCTGAGACTCGGCCGCCTCTTCTGGTGGCTGACTGGCCATCCCGGGCTCTGCGCCTCCCGTCCTGGGCCGGACGGGTCCCGTAGAAGGAAGGCTTGGACGGCGCCGTCTCTCTGAATTATCACATCGTCCGAATCAGGCAGAGATGCACACAGGCAGGAAAAGGAGGGACAGAAATCGGCCGGGCATTTTCAGTTTCTGCATATCACACTCTGTCTCAAACAGCATATTGACAAAGGCCACGAGAGGGGTCTGCAAAGGAAAAGAGATTCTAATATGGTGAGCGGTTCGCTGAAAAGTGCTTTACGGAATTTTCTGAGCTTCCAGCGATTAGAAGTGGCAGACTTGAAAGGTTAAATCCCCGGCATCTTTTCACGTGTTTCTGCCTCCAGGATATAGGAAAGTGTTATCTCCATGCTTAGCTTTTTTCAGTCCACAGATACGATAGTAAAGAAGGCATTAAGAATCTTAGTGGTGTGAAGTACACTGCAGAGCACTGTGGGTTGAGCTCAATAGAGAGATTTTTCTCTCTGAAATTGTACAAATTCTGGCCTATCTGAAGACAGAATGGTACACTTACCAGAAATGCATACATTTGCAGTTAAACTCCATTCAGTATAAATTAACTCTTTTAGAGGCTCATTGGTAATAAACTCCGATTGCCTAAATAATCCCAATAGTGCTTCAGAACACACTGAGGGAAAACTTAAGGATAGATGTTTAAAACGTGTTTTCAGAAAGTAATTTATACAGATGAGAGTGTATTTAAATACAGCAGACTATTCTTACCTTCCCAGTGTAAAGAAATCTGTTACAAGTGTCTTCCTTATTTGACTATTCAATTTCAAACTTTCTGTTTCTATGCTAGTCTTGCAAACCATGGCTGTACACACACACTCACTCAAAGAAGAGTGAAGCATAAGACACCTAAAATAAGCATTATATCCAAGTCAAGTCTAATTGCCAAGACAGAGAAGAAAACACAGAAATGGAGTTGCTCAGTCGTGTCTGATTCTTTGCGACCTCATAGACTGTCACCTACCAGTCTCTTTCTCCCGTGGGATTTTTCAGGCAAGAATACTGGAGTGGGCTGCCACTTCCTTCTCCAAGGGATATTCCCAACCCAGGGATCAAACCCAGGTCTCCTGCATTGCAAACAGGCGCTTAACCATCTGAGCCAAGAGTGTTTAAACGCAGAACACACGTACAGTTATGTCTCAAAACATGAAGAATCATGCACGCATGGCTACCAAAAAGTACTCAAACTCCAGCCACTTGCCTACTTTAGCTCATGTAAACTCTGTGGTGAACAGAAAGCATGATAGTTGCTGTTACTGCTGACTTTGGACAAATGGCTGAAGACTGATGTCACATAAACAGTCCATTCTAAATTATTAGGGCTAAAAGAAGAAGCGAAGTGAAGTCGCCCAGTCGTGTCCGACTCTTTGCGACCCCGTGGACTGTAGCCCACCAGGCTCCTCCCTCCATGGGATTCTCCAGGCAAGAGTACTGGAGTGGGGTGCCATTTCCTTCTCCAGGGGATCTTCCCAACCCAGGGATCGAACCCAGTTCTCCTGCACTGCAGGCAGATGCTTAATCCTCTGAGCCACCAGGGAAGCCCCAGGACTAAAAGGGAGCAGCAATATGGGAGCTCTCCAAATAATTTTTATTTTGCTTTAATATATGTGACTGGGGGGTAGTAGATTTGTGTTGGGCTTCCCAGCTGGCGCTAGGGGAAAAGAATCTGCCTGCCAATGCAGGAGACTTGAGAGACACAAGTTCAATACCTGGGTCCGGAAGATCTCCTGGAGGAGGGAATGGCAACCCACTCCAGTGTTCTTGCCTGGAGAATCCCATGGACAGAGAAGCCTGGTGGGCTATGACCCACAGGATCGCTAACAGCTGGACACGGCTGAGCGACTTAGCACACAGGCGTGTGTGAAGATTTGTCTTAAATTATATTTTGCTTGGAAAAATATCAGAATGTATTTGAATTTCTGAGAAGACCCCCAAGGACATAGCAGCAGAGGGAGGTCATAAGAGTTCTGAGAAGTAGGATGCAACTCTGCCAGCATTTTAAATTTGCTGTGGACCCTACTGCCTTAACAGAGAAAAGCCGGTGTGCAGGTAAACTGGGATGATTTTTTAAATCATGATTAACTGGTTTGTGAACATATATTATCTCCCTTCTAAATTATGACCTTAGTTAATTTTAAACTGACTCAATATAGTACAAGGATGTATAGTGTAATGGTTAGTAAGATGTACTCTTGGTGGGAAAAGGAAGTCAGTCAATAAGTTAGGCTCTCACCTCTGGCATCAGCCAAAAAGTATAGGTAGAGTTTTTTTCTAATAGAGTTTACTATGGCACCCCACTCCAGTATTCTTGCCTGGAGAGTTCCACGGACAGAGGAGCCTGGTGGGCTACAGTCCATGGGGTGGCAAAGAGTTGGACACGACTGAGTGACTTTCACGTCACTTCTCTTTACACTGTATATGAATGCATGTATTTCAAAACTGCTATGAAAGCTAATTTCTCCGTACTTACACTTACTGCAAAAAAGAATATATAGAACTTATTGTGATCATTTCACAATATATATGTAACTGACATCATTATGCAGTACACCTTAAAGTTACAACATGCTTAGTCACTCAGTCATGTCTGACTCTGTTGTGATCCCATGGACTATATCCCACCAGGCTCCTCTGTCCATGGGATTCTCCAGGCAAGAATACTGGAGTGGGTTGCCGTGCCCTCTTCCAGGGGATCTTCCCAACCCAGGGATCAAACCCAAGTCTCCTACATTGCAGGCAGATTCTTTACCAGCTGAGCTACCAGGGAAGCCCCTATAATGCTGTATGTAAATTGAATCTCAGTAAAACTGAGGAAATGAAAAAAAATTTAAAGGCTCTGTGTGTGTGAGAATACATTACATTGTCAACATTTGACAGTCAGCTGGTTACTTTAATACTTTCTATACCCAAGCTTCCTACCATTAGAGGAGTATCAGGAAAGTTCTATTAATATGTTGAGCCAAGCACAATTTTTAGTTCCTAATTCTGGGAATATAAGTTATTCACTGAGCCAATGTGTGTCTGAAAGTCGCTCAGTCAGGTCCGACTCTTTGTGACCCCATGGACTATAGAGTCCATGGAATTCTCCAGGCCAGAATACTAGAGTGGGTAGCCATTTGCTTCTCCAGTGGATCTTCCTGACCCAGAAATCAAACCGGGGTCTCCTGAAATTGCAGGTGGATTCTTTACCAAGTGAGCTATCAGGGAAGCCTCGCTGAGCCCATACTGAGCTATTATTTTAAATAAAGCTTACCTTTTTCACAGAACCACTCTTCATTCCTATGAACGTGTTAAGAGTGTTATGATCATAACGTTCTAAAAATTCATACGGGGGCTTCTTGGTAACATGCAAAAAAAAATACTAAATGTTTAAATATCCAATCAAAAAGGTACCTACTTTATCTCTAAGGAGTTTTCCATTAGCTTGAGATACTTCATCAACTCCAGGCTCTGAAAGCGGCACTTCTGGGCAGGACCGGCTGACAGCCTTGAGGTCGGGTCACATCCCAGGAAATGCAGCCAGCACAAGTGTTTTCTTTCTGGAATGGCATAAACAGGGCAGTGACTATTCCTCTTGGGAGGATGGGGTACCAAGCACTAGGATTCTTAAATACTTCACATGTCTCATTACAATTCTAAGGTGCCCCTAAGTACTCAAGTAATAACCTAAAATCTGTAACTTCATAGGGTTACAATTAGTGGGAGCTGTTAATTTGATCATCTAAAAGATGGACACTGCAGCTCACTACCCCCCTGCACTCACTCCATAACGGTGGGCCTCAATTCAAATGCTGAATGAAAGAAACTAGACCCCAGAGAGCACACAGTATATGACTCCATTTCTAGAAAGCTCAAAACACAGGCAAAGGTAAGCCGCCGTAAGGACGCAAGTTTAAGTGGTAAAACCAAGAAGACAAGCCAGGAAGCGATTAGCATGAAAGTCAGAACAGCAGATACAGCTGGGTGTGGGCTGAGAGGCTTGACCTGGGCGGTACCTGTGAGTGTCCCCGTCGTCCAACACCATCGGGCAGCACATTTTTCTGTACTGGCGTTACTCTCACGGTAAAAAGTGTATTTTTGTTTGTTTTTTTTTAAGTCCATGGCTAAATACATTTGCTACTTTGATAGCCCAGAGTTTTCTGTCCATGGATGCTTTGGATCAACTCATTTTTTTCCTCTGTGATCTGTAAGTTCATTCATTTTTTTTTCTCACAAAATTGAGATGTCAATTATTTATGTATCACCTAAATATCCAAGCATCGCTATAAATCAACATACAAAAGGATGGAGTCTTTAATGTGAGCAAATCTTGAGCATTACTTGATGAGAAAAACTCCTAAACGCAGGTCTCACCAGACACAGGGCAAAGAATCTGGCATGCTAAACTGCCTCAAAAATGAATATGTGTGGTTATGTGAGGTGAGGGATGTGGTACCTCATCGTGTTAATCACTTTGCAGTACATTCGAGTATCAAATCATCACACTGTGAACTCTGAACTTACATAATATGTGTACCAATTACATCTCAATAAAGCTGGAGGGAAAATAAATACAAAAGGTAGATTTTCTTTTCCTAGAAAAATATCTATTCAAATATCTAAAGCTGATATTCCTCATTAGCCATTTTAGTCTTTAATCCTTTTATAGATTATCTAGGGTAAGTATATACAAAGAGATAATCACCTACTATAATTCTTATAAATTAATTTGAGCTTTTGGACAAAGGACTAAATATTTTCATTGCCCTAAATGTGTTAAGGTCCACATAGTTAAAGCTGCAGTTTTTTCAGTAGTTATGTATGGATGTGAAATCTGGACCATAAAGAATGCTGAGGGCCGAAGAATTGATGCTTTCGAACTATGGTGCTGGAGCAGACTCTTGAGAGTCCCTCGTACAGCAAGGAGATAAAACCAGTCAATCTTAAAGGAAATCAATTCTGAATATTCACTGGAAGGACTAATACTGAAGCTGAAGCTCCAATGCTTTGGCCACCTGATACAAAGAGCCGACTCATTGGAAAAGACCCTGATGCTGGGAAAGATTGAAGGCAGGAAGAGAAAGGGATGACAGAAGATAAGATGGTTGGATGGCATCGTCAATTTAATGGACATGAGTTTGAGCAAACTCTGGGACATCGTGGAACAGGGAGGCCTGGCATGCTGCAGTCCGTGGGGTCACAAAGAGTCAGACACAACTGAGCAACTGAACAAAAAGTGTGTGGTGGTTACTACTTGACTCAAATCCACTTTCTCCACTACTCAAGTCCTTTGCTATTAAAGATGCAAACTTGGCTTGTATTTCGAACCAAAGTCCCTCCAGTAGACATCTGTTGTCCACCCACCCAGGATCTTTTTTTTTTCCTTTAGACCACGCTGCTCCTTCCCACCTGCCACAGCTTCTTTGAGGAAGCCTTCCCCTCACTCAGATTCTGTGATGGTGACGATGCCACACTGCCTCCCATCTCTCCCAAGGTGGGATACGTTATCCGGCCTGCCTCATCCCAGGACTCCACAAACCCCGTGCTCACAGGGACCACAGTCTGGGTGGGCATGCGACTCAAACCAGCCCTGTCACAGCGCCTTCTGAGGCTTTTTCAGTGTAAAGCTTGGAGGAAAGAAAAAACACGCTGAATGCCAGGGCAGGGGGGACAGGCCAGAAATAAATGTATCGAGGAACTGTCATGCCATCAAGAGGGAGAGAAGCAGAAGATGGGCCAAAAAGAGAGAGAGAGAAGTAAAGGAAGGCAGAGATGCAGATAAAGGCAAGACTTTTCCTGAGAGCTGAACTGAGCTTCTGAACCTAATCTTGTGTGAGGCTCGCGTGAGTCAGTAAATCCCCGTTTTTGCTCATGTTAGATTTTTTGGTAGGATTTTCTGCTACTCACAAAGAGCCAGGATATAATTACCATGCTGCATTTAACTTTGAGAATTTACTGTGTATTTATATCTAGGTTTCTGCTTAGTACTACAGAAATTATAAATAAATAATTGAGTCAAACAAGCCAAAGCCAATAGGAATTCTTTAAAAGTTTCATTTGCACATGCGTATGCATGTGCATGCATGCACACACACACATTTATATACAAAAGCACATAAACATTATCACTTGCGTGTGTGTGTGTGTGTGTGTGTGTGCTCAGTAGTGTCCGATTCCTTGAGACCCTGTGGATTGTACCTCGCCAGGCTCCTCTGTCCGTGGGATTCTCCAGGCAAGAATACTAGAGCGGGTTGCCATTTCTTCCCACCCAGGGACTGAACCCGTGTCTCCTATGTCTCCTGCGTTGGCAGGCAGACTCGTTATGACTGAGCCACTTGGGAAGCCCCCCAAAGTCATCATTTTCAGTTTCAGTTCAGTTCAGTCACTCAGTCATGTCCGACTCTTCGCGACCCCATGACCCACAGCACACCAGGCCTCCCTGTCCATCACCAACTCCCCGAGTCTGTTCAAACCCATGTCCATCGAGTCAGTGCTGCCATCCAACCATCTCATCCTGTCGTCCCCATCTCCTCCTGCCCTCAATCTTTCCCAGCATCAGGGTCTTTTCCAAGAAGTCAGCTCTTCGAATCAGGTGGCCAAAGTATTGGAGTTTCAGCCTCAGCATCAGTCCTTCCAATGAACACCCAGGACTGATCTCCTTTAGGATGGACTGGTTGGATCTCCTTGCAGTCCAAGAGACTCTCAAGAGTCTTCTCCAACACCACAGTTCAAAAACATCGATTCTTTGGCGCTTTCTTTATAGTCCAACTCTCACATCCATACATGACCACTGGAAAAACCATAGCCTTGACTAGACGGACCTTTGTTGGAAAAGTCATCATACATATTGTTTATTTATTAGTAGTCTCTCTGTGTGTTCCCTTTTTATTTGGTTAATATCTCCTCTTCACTCCCCTTCACTGGTATCAGCCTGAAAGGCACTCCCTTCCCTCCAATAACTCATATTAACTACCTGCTATGTTTCCTTCCATATATATTCCAATGTGCATATTATCTATCCACGTACATATAATTGGAAAGACATTATAAGCACAGTTTTTCCCATTATTTTTACTAACTATTATACTATATCCAGTTTTCTGCATCTTGTTTTTCCCACTCAATAAAGACTCAGAAAATCTCTCAATTCAACCAGTACAGCCCCAAATTCCTTTTTAATAGCTGTATAACATTTCACCATTGGGATGGATGCAATATAGCCTACCCTTCCTCCCCTGATAAGCATTCATGTACCTCCATTTTATCCTCCACACTAACATTACTGTGGAACACAATCTTGGAATACACACCCATGCATACAGCATTTCATTTTTTCAAGAGAACGAGGAGTGGAATTCCTGGGTCAAACAGATATTACTCTGCACACATGCTGCTGGACTGTCTTCCAAAAAGACTGTCACACAGACTTCAAAACTCAGTAATGTAAGAGCTCTTCTCCCCTAACAACAATAGATGATATTGATGTAATTTATATGTCATGATGTGAGCGTGACTGTCTTCTCATTTGTTGGCCTTCAGGATTTGTTCTTCTCTGCATTCTGTCTTCACGTTGTTGTTGTTTAGTCGCAGAGTTGGGTCCGACTCTTGCAGCCCCAGGGACTGTAGCCCACCAGGCTCCTCTGTCCGTGGCATTTCCCAGGTAAGAATACTGAAGTCTGTTGTCATTTCCTTCTCCAGAGGATCTTCCCGACCCAGGGATGGAACCGGTGTCTCCTGCATTCCAGGCAGATTCTTTTCTGCTAAGCCAAGTCTAATCTGTTGGCCTTCTGCATCTGCTTGACATATATTAAATCCTCATGCATTCTGAGATCTATCTCCGATGATCTACTATATTGCACTGATCTGTTTGTTAAGCCATCTGTTTCGACCATAGTACTTGAATACCATGGCTTTTCAGTATGTTCTGATACCTGGGAAGTTATGTCTCCTTGAGGAAATCTCCTTGATTAATTCATTCAACTATTTATTAAGTGTCTCATATGTTCCAGACACAGTTACAGGTGCTGACGATTCAACCGTGAGCAAAATCCCTTCTCTCCTGAGCTTATATTTCAGTGGTCTAGAGGGAGGCAATGGAGGAATTCTTTTCTTGGCTATTGGTGGTACCTAACCTTCTGTTATAAACTTTCATTTTATCAAATTGGAAAAAAAAAAACCTGTTGGGATTGGAAAAACATCAAATGTATAATTCAATATTAAGACTTCCAAGCAATTCCAATTCCAGTAGCAACTATATTAAGACTTCCAACCCAAGAACATGGTCTTTCATTTGTTCACAATCTTGATCTGTGTTCTTCAATATGATATTTTCACTTTCTCCATGTTTCATGCCTTTCTTTTAAAACTATTCTTTAGTATTTTTAAGGTTTTGTCACTATCCTAATTTGTCCTTACTCTTCATTTCTAAGAGACTGGTGCTATTACGGGGACAAGAAGGATTTTATTTATTTTAAATTCAGCCACTTATCAAATTCTCTTATGTTTACAGGATTTACTGGGGGTGTCTTGGATTTGCAAGGTATACAATGATATCATTAGGGGGAAAAGATAGTTTTAGCTTGTTTTTTCTAGTCTTTATTCCAGTTATTTCATTTTTCTTGTTTTAATGAACTTACCAGAACTCTAAGACAATGTTCATAATTCCCACTAGAATGTAAGCTCTGTGAATCACAGCCTTTTCTCTTTTCTATTCATTCCTGAGAACACAGACCAATACCCTGACCCAAAGGAGGTGCTGAAAACAACATTTGTTAAATAAATAAGTGATAGCAAGGTTGTTTAGTTCCTAATACTAACTGTACATTTTTTGTGTTTTGCTGTTTAAGATGATATCGTTTGTTTTTGTAAATGGTCCACTATACTAGGGCTTATACACCAGGGCTTCCCTGGTGGCTCAGATGGTAAAGAAACCACCTGCAGTGAGGGAGACCTAGGCCCGACCCCTGGGCTGGGAAAGTCCCCTGGAGGAGGGCATGGCACCCCACTCCAGTACTCTTGCCTGGAGAATCCCATGGACAGAGGAGCCTGGTGGGCTGCAGTCCATGGGGTAGCAAAGAGTCGGACACAACTGAGCGACTAAACATATACACGTATAAAACTCATCTATAGCTTCACATGATCCCACTGCCTTTCTAAAAATGATGTTTATTTTCTATTGTTGATCGCACTGGGTATTCACTGCTGTGAGCAGGCTTTCTCGAGCTGCAGCACACAGGCTTCTCGTTATGGCGGCTTCTCTGGTTGTGGAGCAAGGCGCGGGCGCACTCTGGCTTCAGTGGTTGCAGCACCGCGGCTCGTTAGCTGCGGGTCGCAGGCCCTAGGGGGCACAGGCTTCAGTGGTTGTGGCGCATGGCCTCAGTTGCCCATGGCATGTAGGATCTTCCCCAATCAGGGACCGAATCCGTGTCCCCTGCATTAGCAGGCCGACTCTCACTCACTATACCACGAGGGAAGTCCGACCGTGGCCTTTTTAACTGGAAGATCCTCAATCACTTTTCCAGTGTCTTTTATGGTATTTATTGTCTTACTCAAATTTCCTACTTTTTCCTGAGTCAAATTTAGACATTTATATTTGGCAAGGAAATAATCCATTTCAGGTTTCTGAACCGTTACTGTCCTGGAGCTGAATGCAGTTACCTTCTTTAATATTTGCTTTTATTTATGCATTGGTTTGGCTGCACTGGGTCTTGGGTGCACCATGCCGGATCCTCTATTTCTGTGTGGCATGCAGCAGGATCCTTGCTTGCAGCATCTGGGATCTCGTTCCCTGACCAGGATGAACCCTGGGCCCCTGGCATTGGGGGCACGGAGTCTTAGCCACTGGACCACCAGGAAGTCTCAAATGCAGTTATCTTTGTCATCTTCTTTGAATTGCTCCTGTAGCTCTGATTATATCCTTTTTCTCATTTCTAGTCTGTAAATTTTTCACTCTCTATTCATTTCCTAATCAGACACAAATCTTTATGTCTTATCTTACTGTTTCAAAGAACCAGCTGTTTACAGCTGGATCCCAGGGACAAAGGAGCCTGGTGGGCTCTACAGTCCATAGCGTAGCAAAGAGTTGGACATGACTGAGGCAATTTAGCACATGTAAATTTAGCATATGTATTTATCCTTTCTATTATTTTTTATTTCATTAACCTCAGCTTTTATCTTTGTTATTGCCTCTTTCTGATTATTTTAGTTAGTTTCGTCATTCTTCTTTCTCATTTCATGATGAGGTACACTTTGTCTTTATACTTAAATAATGAACACAGCCCAAGGCTGTAAACTTCCACTGCCTATAGCTTTCATTCTACCTCATAGCTTTTAGAATAAATCATGCCCCCTTTATTGATTTCTAGATATCATGTAAATTGACTTGCCTCTTCCTTTGATACAAAGGCCGTAAAGAGTGATTTTAAATTTCCAAGTAAAGTCTCTTTTTTATTACCTTCTCTTGTTCATTTCTAACCTTACTGGATTATGATCAGAGAACAAGATCTGTAAAAATCTCTTTTCCTTTGGCTTTGTTAAGGTCTTCTTTGTGGTCAAGTATATAATCAAGGTTTATAAGTAAACCAGAAAAGAATATTCTGTATTCAAAGGATGTAAGGTTCTTGCATATCTATTAAATCTAACTTTTTTACTTATTCAATTTCTCCATCTTAGAGGTCTGCACGCAGTTAAGACAGGTTGAGACAAATGAGAAAAGCTTACTAAAGTGTCTCATCATAACTGCATTTCCAATCCTCTGCTTTACAGATTTAATGGCTATGTTCTTTATATATACAGGTTTTTGTATCTTCTTCATATACTGTGCTTTTTAAGAATCATTAAACAATCTCTTTCCTTATCCTAATTACGCCTTTAACTTAAATATAACTTAAATACTAAACCTAATATTGCTAGTTCTTCTGACTCTCTGTATTGACCTGGGATCTTTGTCTACCGTTTTTTTTTTTTTTTTTCAACTTCCATTACTTTGTTTCAAATGTTTCTTAAAAATATCATATAGCTAAGTTTTGCTTTTGAATTTAGTCTAACAGTATCAAATATTTAATGGGAAAATTCAGTTCATTCACATTTAATGTAAAGACTATTTGAACTTACTCTTTCCTTTCCACTTTAATTAAATGGTTAATTTAGAAATTTTTTAAAAAAAGAAAGAAAGAATTCCTCCGCTATTATCTCTGCTCACCTTGAACTATTTCTGATTAACTTTTGTTTGGATGCTTTTCATCTGATACTCTTTTCTTGAGCACTTTTGTTAGAAAATGGGTGATGACATCTCTGAATTCTTACGTAACAGTAAATTCCTTTTACCCTAAGAGAGAGATGGTAGCTTGACTGTGTATGTGATTTTGAGGCTGCTGACCTTTTGTCTCCATGGTCTACGGAAGTTACTCCACTTTCTCTAGCTTCTGGGGTCATCAGTGAGAAATGAGTTGCTAGTCTGATACTCCTTAAATGGTAGGGAATTCATTCTCTCTTTCTGGAAGCTTTTAAGATTTTGCTTTGTATTCTTAAGAGTTCAAGAATGTTTCCAGTATATACAGAGAATTTAGAAATCTTGCCTGGAACTTGATGAGCCATTTGAATGTACAGACACAAGTCTTGATTTTCAAGCTCAGAAAATCCATTTCTTATATTTATTTAGTTATTGCCTTTCCTCCATCTGTCCTTTTCTTCCCTCTGGCTCTCCTGTTACTCACATGTTATATTTCCTACATCCATTTTCTCTTGTGATTTTGATCCCTTTCTTTATATTTTTATTCTATGCTTTCAGCTTCTTCCACTTGAGAGCCCGGGCTCTTCATTCAAGTCTCCGGGAAGACTGTCATCTCCTTCCATTCATTTACTGAAATGTTTGATGGGAAAATCATGCTTTTCATCTCTAGGAAGTCTTCTTAGGCTGCATTTAAATCTCCTTATGTGCTCTTACTATATTTTGCCAGGTCGGTGTCTGTCTCCAGCTGCCACTCTACCACATTAACCATGTGCTCATGGAACCATTATTTCTCTCTGTTATATCCCTGGGATTCTGGCTGGGGAGCTGGAGGACCCACGTGACTACACTTCCATAAGGGGACACAGGGGTCTCTACTCTGTGACCTCGCAGAGTGACAGCAGGCAGCCACCATTTATCATCATCCTGCCTAAAAGACTTCCTTGCATACTTTGAAGCTGCCTAAGAGATCCTTGCAATTTTTGTGTTAGAAAGTTCTTGGTCAAAACAAAGTGCCCTGTATCTTCTTCTATATATAAACTTTTATAATTTTTACTATAATTACTTCTGTTAATTAAGAGACTTTCTCTAAGAAACTCAAGAATTTTAGAAATATACATAACCTTCATAATAATGAAGGGCACCATCATTCCTATTTAATAGACACACGCTGTGCTGTGCTAAGTGGCTTCTGTCGTGTTCAACTCTTTGCGACCCCATGGACTGTAGCCCCCCCAGGCTCCTCTGTCCATGGGGATTCTCCAGGCAAGAGTACTCAAGTGGGTTGCCATGCCTTTCTCCAGGGGATCTTCCTGACCCAGGGATCAAACCCTCGTCTCTCGTGTCTCCTGCTTTGGCAGGTGGGTTCTTTACCACTGTCACCACCTGGGAAGCCCCAAAGGATATGTAAATGGACACAAAAGGTAAGCATTTTTTCCAAGATCACATAAGAAATAAGAACAAAGGGAGCTCAAAAAATAAGCCATCAAATGTGATACTATTTTGTTGCCTGTCCAGGGCTCTATCCTCTGTCTCACTCCAGTGTCCATATAAATTATATTTATATGTCTCAGGGTGAATTTAGTTTCTTCCAATATTTCTCATACTGGTTTCATTTAGCCTGAATCATGCTCATGGAGTCCATCAACCATTTTAATTTGGCATTAACAGGACAGGTTATATTTTCTCCCCTTATGAAACAGCAACACTGCCAAGTTTCAATTCTCATTTCCTGGATCCTCCTCCGATCCTGGAAAATAAACAGTATTCACATTCCTTCCTGCATGGGTAGACAGTATATTCTAAAGGGTTCTCTAACCAAAAAACTGATACAGATTGAGCAGCTGTCACTTTCCTTACCTATGGCTCCTGTTTTTAGAGATGGTGCTAAAGACTTGCCTCTATTTTTAATTTCTTTTTGTGCAAAACTGGAACATCGTTATTCAAACATCTTCGGTTTTTGATCATCAGTTTTTATGACATCTTAAATTCTTGACTAATAGCTCTAACCCACTTTTTTTCACCCAAAAAGTGAAAAGCAAGATGAGAGATCCTGGCACTTGCAGCACCATCCTCCTTTGTGAATAACCAAGGCAGGACACTGATTTTAAGCTCAGCTACTAAAAATGACACATACTGGCCATATAATGCTAAATCGCATTCACAAATCCCTACACTCCAAATCTTAGTATTTATGGCTCTTGAGTCTCAAAGTAAACTTACACCATACATGTGGCATCTACCTTCAAGAATGTCCAGTCTTTCCATCCAGAGATTCATTAAGTTAGCTTCCAGTTAGAGTCTGAAAAACTCACATTACTGTTAATAATTACAAATTTCCAATAATATGCTGGTTTCAGTCTCAGTGATCATAGTGCCCCCTTACGGAACATTAACAATATTTAAGCTTTTGTATAGCATGATAAGCTCATATTGGTGGAGGTGGGGGGTTGCTGTGCCTTTTCATTAAGAACAATCCTTCTTGTTATTAAAAAAAGGCTCTAACTTAGAAAACCCTGGAAGGAAACGCTCAGTAGATGCCGAACACTCATTCTTGAAGGATCACCAGCCGACTCTAAAACGAATTTAACCTCCAACACCAATAACCCTTAGTGGTTGCTTGGCAGCCTTCTGAGCATTTCCAGAAAACTTCCGTCAAAGACTGAAACTCTTACTTTACCCTTCCTCCACGACCAGGCAATTTAATTTGATGGGGAATCATAATCTATTTATTAGAATACAGCAAAATTAATGACTGAGCGCTCCAGGCTTTACTTCTGGATGAGAGGCCACTGTTTATACAGATGGAGGAGGGATTTAATGATTCATCATTTGCCAACTCTCTTAAACCAGTGTGTATGTCCAGCAATGAGGGAGAAAAGTCAGGCTCTCCTCACCCTATGTATATCCACACCTGCAGTCTCAGGACATGTGGGGAGCCAAAAGCATGGCCATCTCTTGCAGGCAGTCTGAAATGAGTCAGGAGACCCAGATGTGGGGCTCGGCTCGGACACTGACAGGTTATATGATCTTAGACTAAGAAGGAACACCTGTCTCAGCAGTTGTTGTAAGGATTGAATGAAATCATACGGGTAGAAATATTTTACATAAGTAAACACTATATGGATGCTGTCAGAAATTTATAAATAATGTATCTACTGATATTTTTAAGTACTTCGGCATTCTAAACCAGTAGTGGTTATAAGAATATGCGCTGAACCAACTTACCCAGGTTTTCTATCTATAGATAGAACACACACCAAGTAAAACGTAATCTACCAAATTTACAGGATTCTAATAATCTCCACAACCTTATGAGTTGAAAGGGAAATTTTATTATTTTTTTTCATGGGTATTCTGTCTGTATAGGACATGAACAGATAATGTATAAGTCTTATTAAGTTTGGGCTTCCCTGGTGGCTCAGATGGTAAAGAATCTTCCTGCAATGTGAGAGACCCAGGCTTGATCCCTGAGTCAGGAAGATCCCCTGGAGAAGGGAATGGCAATCACTCCAGTATTCTTGCCTGGAGAATTCCATGGACGGAGGAGCCTGGTGGGCTACAGTCCACAAAGAGTCAGACATGACTGAGCGACTACACTTTGTTTCATTCTTTCTTTTATAAGTTTAGATTGCCTGTCTGGTGTCTTACTTTACTTGGAAGAAGCAAAAGTAGGATATAAGAAGATCAAGTGTTAATAGGCACATAGGCTGCAAAGTACATTGTTAAAAGTGACTGAATCCTTTCCCATTAGACAAATCTCTTTGCCATTAATCATCCTTCCCCCATAATTGCCCTTGGCCAAATTTAATAAAAACCTCTAACCATATCAAGAAAGAATAACATGATCGAAGAGACTAATGTAGGTGCTTTGCAACATTTCTACAACTTCTAACTTAGGTAGAAGTAAGTTAACTATTTTAATGCGGATTTCAAATAAAACTAATGCCACACATACACACACACTCAAATGCTCCTTCTTCTCCCAAACCAATGTAACTGCCTTTATTTTGGAAAACAGAGGAAACATACCTACTGGTCAAAAACACTCCACAATCATACTCCTGAAATCATAGCTGAAAATCAAAGACTTTCAAAACATTTTAATCAATATTTTAGTAATTGATAGGAAAGCCATCTTCAATTCCTACAGAAAATACTTAAAGGAGCAGTAGTTGGATTTTAATTCCGATAGACTCATGATGTAGCCCTCTTTTCATACCACCTCTTTCATTTAATTTTTCAACAAGTATTTACCCAATACCTATGATGTGTCAAGCTATGTGCTAGACGTTGAGGATACAAAAGCAAGTAAGATGAGATTTCTGAAGGCAGACGTCGACCATAAAGGTAATAAATGGATCCTTTTCTGCCTTCATCTCGTTTCACCTCTCTAGAGTTTCCCACCCACTGCCTATGGGCTTCCTCCCCAAACCCTCTCTTCTCATCCCTGCCAGGATGCCACACTTACTTCCCCAGGTCTCTTCAGGACCACCATTCTCTGCCAGCTCCTTCTCTACCACGTCTCTGAAGGTTGGGGCACCCGAGCACTTAGTCTGGAGCCACTGTTCCTTCCTATGTGCCTCAGATCATCCCATCTGCTCCCACAGTTTCAAATGCCCCCAACAGCTCCCCCTGATTCTGGGACTACAGCTCACACCTTTCCCCCGAGTTACAGACCGCCTACTAGACCCCGCCCCTTGTCTTCTAACATTTCAGACCTGAATTAAATCCAAGACCAGTTTTTGATCTTCACTTCTAACCACACCCAATACAGTTTCTCCATCATAATGAATGACACCACCATTCTCTGCTTTTTAAATTAATGATTAGTTACTTTGTAAATTGGGGTAAAACTGCTTTATAATGTGTGCTAGTTTCTCATTCTCTGTTTTTCAGGCCACAACCCAGGAGTCATGCTTCAGCCTACCCTGCATCACTCCTCACATCCAACCCATTGGGGAGAAGAGTCAGTTCTGCCCACAAAGTGTGTCTCCAGTCTTCCAACTGCACCCAGGTGTGACCTTGTCCACTACAATTGTTGTGTTTGACTCTTTGCAATCCCATGGTGGGACCCCATGGGTGACCTACGTGGTCACCCCACATAGCCTGCCAGGCTTCTCTGTGTCTGTGGAATTTTCCCAGCAAGAATGCTGGAGTGGGGTGCCATGCCCTCCTCCAGGGGATCTTCCCGACCCAGGGATCGCACCCACATGTCCTGCATGCCCTGCACTGGGAGGCAGATTCTTTACCACCAGCACCACCTAGAAAGCCTGTCTGTTAGGACATTGTCTCCTAAATGATCTTCCTGCTTCTATCTTGCCCACTACAAACTATCTTCTTTGCAACTCAAATATGAACTTCTAGAAATGTAAATTAGATTATATTTCTATAGACATTAACCTAAGGAGGTATACTTTGTCAGTAAGGTTTCTATATTTTCTCTAAATATTGTTTAATATATGAATATTAATACTAAGCAAAACAGTTACCATCACTGACTAGTTTTCCATTACATAGAGATTAGAGTCCAGACTCCCTGCCGCAGGGTGCTCACTGCACAGTCTGGCCTCTGCATTCCCTTCAGTCTGGATTCACCACTCATATCACCCTCCTGTCACATCCCCGTTTGCTAAGTTCCAGGAATAGTCTAAACTCATTCCTGCTTTAGGCTGATCTGCTGCTGCTGCTGCTGCTGCTGCTGCTGCTGCTGCTGCTGCTGCTGCTGCTGCTGCTGCTGCTAAGTCGCTTCAGTCGTGTCTGACTCTGTGCAACCCCAGAAACTGCAGCCCACCAGGCTCCCCCGTCCCTGGGATTCTCCAGGCAAGAACACTGGAGTGGGTTGCCATTTCCTTCTCCAATGCATGAAAGTGAAAAGTGAAAGCGAAATTGTTCTGTCGTGTCCGACTCTTAGCAACCCCATGGACCGCAGCCCACCAGGCTCCTCCATCCATGGGATTTTCTAGGCAAAAGTACTGGAGTGGGTGCCATTGCCTTCTCCGTAGGTTGATATGAGATGTCCTTAAATCATACCATCTAGAAAGCCCTCAGTATATGTTGAACAAATGAATGAATTATTTTATCTTCATCATTGAAAATCTCGTTTTCATAAATATTTATCCACAGTCAGCTTCAGGTTTAGGCTCCTAGATACTCATTAATAAAATTCAGAGATTACAACTTCTATAGGATTGTTTGTCTGCAAATATCAGGACATCAATCTGAAGAGGTATACTGCTGCTGCTGCTAAGTCGCTTCAGTAGTGTCTGACCCTGTGCAACCCCATAGACGGCAGCCCACCAGGCTCCTCCGTCCCTCGGATTGTCCAGGCAAGAACACTGGAGTGGGTTGCCATTTCCTTCTCCAAGAAGAGGTATACTTTGCACTTAAAACATTTTAAATTTTCTCTAAATGTTTCCTTATACACTAAGTAAAAATGACCACTACTATGCTTGAAACTCACAACTTTCTCAAAATTATAAAGTAAAAGCTAGAAAGGTATTCTTGCTATACTGTTATCCTAAAGTAAAAACAAAGTCACAAATGAAAATATTTTTCCTTTTCATCTCTCCCAAAAGTGTTTTGCTCACTTCCCATAATTCTAAGGAATATATCCTCTCTCCTCCAACCTCAACAGAAATGCCTACATATTCTGAACATTTGTACTTACCAAGGTCCACCTGTGCTCTGACTCAGTAAAATGTGATCAATCCGAGGAACAAAATACTTCAATTAATAATGGGCAAAGATTTTTAAAGGAAAAAAATCACTTTCTAAATTCTACCACATTTACTATTTGCCTTAATACAAGCTTGGTAAGCAGAAACAGAAATTAGATTAAGTGTTATTGAATTTATTTGCCCTGAAGGGCTTTTCTCAAAAGGCCTTTCGGCCTCAATCTTAATGAACGTGTCACTCTGCAACACAGTTACAGAAAGTGGCTTTATTGATCGACACATACTCAACTGTGAAGATTAGCATAAAGCAAAGAGCTTCAAAGTTTTTTTAATGTGATAAAAATGATGTTTGTATAAGAAAAGGAGCACACTGTTAGGAAATAAAGTTTTACATTTATTACACATTAGGGTTAAATGATTTTGTTGTGTGTCAGACATACTAAATACTCACATCTTCAAAAGATAAGAAATAAAACATTGTTTCCCTTCTCGTCAGTGCAGAAAATAATGGGTTTGGGGAAGTCTTTAAGTCATGAAAAAAATTTCCTCCTAATTTTGTGGTGTTTTTATTTAGTCATTTAAGACTCTTCTGCAACCCCATGGACTGTAGCCTGCCAGGCTACACCATCCTTGAGATTCTCCAGGCAAGAACACTGGAGTGGGTTGCCATTTCCTTCTCCAGGGGATCTTCCCGACCCAGGGATCGAACCCTCATCTCCTGCATTGGCAGACAGGTTCTTTACCACTGAGCCACCTGCTCAAGCCACCAGGGACTTCAAGAGGGGCAGCACTACACTGAAAGGTAGCTCAGGAACATGGCATACTCTCTTTTCCTGGATTTTATCTTCAGTTGTTAAAAAAAAAAATTAGTCAATGTTTAAACATCTCATCCTTGACAATAAATATAGAAATAGACACATTGGAGCTCAGCGCTGGAGACTGGGCTCTAGAGTCATGTGCAGAGCGGGGATAGCCAAAGTCGTGAAAGCAAGACTGGCAAACCATGAGCTTCCCAAGCAAGTCAGAGAGAAATGTGGAGGTGAGATCAAACAAGATCCGGGCACATTGCTGGTGGGTTGGGAAAAGAGAGGAGAGGGAAGCAATGGAGAAGAGGATGAGAAGAAAAACTAAAGGTCGCCCCTTAATCCAAGGAAAGAGAGGGGGACAAGGAGCTGTCAACAGCAGCAGCAGGGCAGCAACACCAGCACTTAAAGGAGACCTCACAGAACCTCAGATAACTGAGAGGAGACAGAGCCTGTGGGTTTAGGGTGAAAGTCTGGCCACAACAGAGGGAAAATAAGAGCGAACTCAGCACTAAGACAACAGAGAGAGGGAGCGAGAAGGAGCATCAGAACAGTCCACTGATCGAAGTGAACTTTGGATGATTCACCAGGAGAGAGCATTTCAACATTTCTGACAGTGTTAAATTTGAGCTCTTTAAATGTGTCCCTTTTTTTCCCCACTTGGCACTAATGAAAAATCAGAGGGTATTAAATCAAATTTCAGATTGCAGGCTAACTAAATAATATTGCATTGTGAACACTTAAATGTCAGTCTTGCTTGATAGCAGTGATTTAGCCATGATTAAAAACAAATGTTTTAACATAGATTAAAAACTATGGAAAGCTATGTGAAAGAATCTCACTGTTGAATTTGAAAAACGTGTTTTTCTTCCCTAATGAAACTGGAAACCAGAGCATCATGTATTCTACAGCTGCAGAAGGAGACCACTTATTCCATAACAACTGTACATCAGAGCCTTTCTGCCAGGGAGATAAAGATGCCTGGGAGGGAAGGATCCAGGACTGGGTCTGACATAGAATGGGCACTCATTCACCACCTGCCAAAGGAAAATATTTGAGGACATCTGTCCTTGAGATTTGGGATTTAGATTCACTCAAAGAAAAAAATAATAATAATAACAATAAAATAAAGACATCTGGGAAGTGCCATACGGCTGCAGTTTGACTATCAAGACAACAGCCAAGAGGCTCTTCTGAGCATGTACAGGGCCCAAGTCTAGGAGGCCTGAAACATCCACTATGTCAAAGATCTGAAATTCCATGACGGTACTTTAAAAACAAAGTGATCACCTCTGGAAGATGCTAGGAAACCAACACCTTACTCTGAAGATGGATAACAAACAAAGGGAGACTCCAGCATTTACCCTGCTTTTCCTTTACAAACAGTTGCTTAGAGGAGCCGAATAACTGATGAGGTCGAATTCTTTATAGAAGCCTTTCAGTGAATAAACAAAGAAAGAACAATAGAATCATATTATCTTGCAATCCCTTATGAAATAATTGATGTAGGTCAGGAGTCAGCAAAAAAAAAAAAAGTGGCCAACAGGCCAGAACTACTCTGGTAAGTAAAGGTTTATAGGAACACAGTTATGCCCAGTTATTTACATGTTACCTAAGGCTGTTGTGTGCAATGATGGAGACCATATGGCTCTCAAAGTCCGAAACATTCACTATCCGGCCGTTTATAGAAAGAGTCTGCCAGCCCCTGATGAAGACAATAATTACCAATGATTGCTAAAACCACCAGGCACAAAGCAGATGGGGGAGTTTATAATGGATGCGTCAGGCTGACGACACTTGTTCCCAGGTCAAACTTCACCCTGCAAACAGGAAGGCCAGGTAGCACGTGCCTCCTGATGTCCTGCAGTAGAAAGTTTGTGTGTGTGCTCAGTCAGTGGTGTCCAACTCTTTGCAACCCCGTGGACTGTAGCCCACCAGGCTCCTCTGTCCATGGGATTCTCCAGGCAAGAATGCTGGAGTGGGTTGCCATTTACTCCTCCAGAGAATGTTCCTGATCCAGGGATCGAACCCATGTCTCCGGCACTGCAGGCGGATTCTTTATCACTGAGCCACCAGGGAAGGTCACTACAAAGTATATGCCCCCTACCCCAAAATTTTGCCCAAAAATGGAAAATCTGCCAAAGCTCTGGTTTTAATTACCAGTTTACGGGAAATACAGGGGACAGGAAAATTAAGCTACACTAGGGCAATATAATCAGCAAAAAGTCATACTGTAGGAAATTCTACAGGTGAAGAATTTGGTTTCTGCAATAAATCACAAGAGGAGGGAGAAAAGGGTGAACCTATAGATTAAGAGTCCTGAGACATTTACCAACTAAGTGCATGCGTAGTCCTTATTTGGATCTGATTCTAACACACCAACTGAGACAACATTTACAAGACAATCGGGAAATCTGAATACTCATCAGATATTTGATGACAGCAAAGAATGCTGTTTTCTGGTGTGCTAATAGCATTGTGGTTATTTTTTTTTTTTTTTTACAAAGGCAAGTCTCTTTATTGTTTTAAAGATACACTCTGGCATAGTCACAGATGAAATAATAAGACATCTGGGCTTTGTTTAAAGTAATCCAATGGGGAGGGGCAGATAAAAGATGCTAGATTGGCCATATGTTGACCATTGTTAAGCCTTCATGATTAGTAAAATAGGGATTCATTCTACCATTTTCTCTACTTTTGAATACATTTAAAGTTTTTCCATAATAAAAAGACAAAAATAAAAACCACTAGCCAAGCTTTCTGTCCCTACTTGCCAGTGTTTGTGTTCAGGGATACTTATTCTGTCCTGTTGCCCATCCACCACGGATGTGGGCTTAGTCGCTCAGTCGTGTCCGACACTTTGCAACCCCATGGACAGCAGCCCGCCAGGCTTCTCTGTCCACAGGGATTCTCCAGGCAAGAAGACTGGAGTGGGTTGCCATTCCCTTCTCCAGGAGATCTTCCCAACCCAGTAACTGAATCTGCAACTCCTACACTGTCGATGGATTCCTAACCACTGAGCCTCCAGGGAAGCCCAATTAATGCCTAAAACAGCATAAATGAAAAGATTTGACATAAGTAACAAAAATGGTGCACTTTAATCTTTGCAA
Organism: Capra hircus; assembly: GCF_001704415.2. Lineage (NCBI taxonomy): Eukaryota > Metazoa > Chordata > Mammalia > Artiodactyla > Bovidae > Capra > Capra hircus. Next base: position 7,531,321 of record NC_030830.1, on the reverse strand, counting down.
TTTCTAAAACGCTCTAATGGTCACATTTAGGCAAAATAAATAAATTAAAAAAATAAAGGTTTGGGTTTTTTTGTTTTTTTAGACGTGTGTTGGTTTTTTTTTTGGACTTCCCAGGTGGCGCTGGTGGTAAAGAACCCACCTGCCGATGCAAGAGACATAAGAGATGGGAATTCAATCCCCTGGGTCGGGAAGATGCCCTGGAGGAGGGCCTGGCAACCCACTCTAGTATCCCTGCCTGGAGAAGCCCATGGACAGAAGAGCCTGGCGGGCTACAGTCCACGGGGTCATAAAGAGCCGGATAGGACTGAAGCGACTTAGCACGCACGCACGCACGTTGGCTGTTTTGTTGGTATTATCATGTTGCTGTTCCTTTATTTTTGCCAAAGCTATAGCACTGGGGCTGGGGGGAGGGGGAGGGTCACTGAAAGCGATCTGGCAGATGGAGGCAGAAGTGTCTACACAGAAGGCTCTGCTAAGTCATTAACCGACTCAAGGACACTGCTGACTCACTGTCATCTCCACCCACAGACAACTTCACCTTTTAAGGTTATTTTTCTAAAGGAATGCAGTGGAGACGCTGTGGCAGTTTGACATTTGATAAATATGCTCTGTGATAAGGACAGCTTAGGGTAAATTTCCAAATTGGGCCACAATAATTTGTCTATTCCAACCCCAGCTCTGTCTAATGAGCAGACTCTGGGATCTTGGAGTAAATCATTTGAAGAAATTACTTACCCTTTCTGGGTCATGACGTTTTCATCCAAGAAATTAAGATTCTGGACTTGATGGATAAAGACCTCCCTGTTTCAACATTACAAGGATCTAGGATTAGGGCTGGCCTTTCCATAGGTATTAGGGTGTCAGCAGTCATTCAAATGACAGCTGAGAGCATTTGAACAGTCTAACTTTCTCGCTATTCAGAGTTTATTAGACCTTACTAAATTTTCCCCTTAGGATCTGACACCTAGAAAGCAGCTTATCGATATTAACTGCTACTAATGTAAATTACTTCTAAGAAAAGTAGATTGCTGTATAACAATATAACACTGGTATATCAGAGTAGGTGAATGTAATTTCTGTGTATCTAACAATTTTTTGAAGACTTTAATTATTTTTTAGAGCAGTGTAAGATTCACAACAAAATTGAGAGTAAGGTACAAAGATTTCCCACATACCCTTTCCCATCACACCTGCACAGCCCCCCACATAATCCATATCATTCATCTGAGCAGTATATTTGTTACATCTGATGAATCTTATCTAATTATTTGTAAAAGCTATTTTCAAAATTGATTTTTACTTTCTATAATATAATGAAAAGTATTAGATCCAAAATAAACTAGCTCTAAAAATGAAACGTTCTGTGTTGTTTCACTTAAAAAAAAAAACCTAAACAATAATTTGACACTATAATTTAAATATCTGTGTTTTCCAAATCATAAAAACAATATGATTCTTTGCTGTTGTTCAGTCACTCAGTTGTGTCCAACTCTTTGTGACCCCCGGACATGCCGGGCCTCCCTGTCCTTCACTATGTCCCGGAGTTGCTCAAACTCATGTCCATTGAGTTGATGATGCCATCTACTCATCTCATCCTCTGTCACCTACTTTTCCTCCTGCCTTCAATCTTTCCCAGCATCAGGGTCTTTTCCAAAGAGTCAGCTCTCCACATCAGGTGGCCAAAGTATCAGAGCTTTAGCCTCAACAATAGTCTTCCCAATGAATATTCAGGGTTGATTTCCTTTAGGAATGACTGGTTTAATCCCCTTGCTGTCCAACGGACTCTCAAGAGTCTTCTCCAGCACCGCAGTTGGAAAGCAGCTATTTTTTGGTGCTCAGCCTTCATTATGGTCCACCTTGCACATGCATACATGACTACTGGAAAAACCATAGCTTTGACTGTTCAGACCTTTGTCAGCAAAGTGATCTCTCTGCTTTTTAATACACTGTCTAGGTTGGTCATAGCTTTTCTTTCAGGAAGCAAGCATCTTTTAATTTCATGGTTGCAGTCACCAAATGCAGTGTTTCCATTGTTTCCCCATCTATTTGCCATGAAGTAATACATATTAAAAAACAGAGACATTACTTTGTCAACAAAGGTCCGTCTAGTCAAGGCTATGGTTTTTCCAGTGGTCCTACATGGATGTGAGAGTTGGACTATAAAGAAAGCTGAATGCAGAAGAATTGATGCTTTTGAACTGTGGTGTTGGAGAAGACTCTTGAGAGTCCCTTGGACTGCAAGGAGATCCAACCAGTCCATCCTAAAGGGGATCCATCCTGGATGTTCATTGGAAGGACTGATGTTGAAGCTGAAACTCCAATACTTTGGCCACCTGATGCAAAAAGCTGACTCACTGGAAAAGACCCTGATGCTGGGAAAGATTGAGGGCAGGAAGAGAAGGGGACGACAGAGGATGAGATGGTTGGATGGCATCACCGACTCAATGGACATCGGTTTGGGTAGACTCCAGGAGTTGGTGATGGACAGGGAGGCCTGGCATGCTGTGGTTCATGGGGTTGCAAAGAGTCAGACACAACTGAGCGACTAAATTGAACTGAACTGAACTGAACTGATAGGACTGGATGCCATGATCTTCGTTTTTTGAATGTTGAGTTTTAAGCCAGCTTTTTCACTCTCCTCTTTTACCTTCATCAAGAGGCTCTTTAGTTCTTCTATGCTTTCTGCCATTAGGGTGTGTCATCTGCATATCTGAGGTGATTGATATTTATCCTGGCAATCCTGATTCCAACTTGAGATTCATCCAGCCTGGCATTTCGCCTGATGTGCTCTGTATATAAGCTAAATAAGCAGGGTGACAATATACAGTCTTGACATTCTCCTTTCCCAATTCGGAACCATGTCCAATTTTAACTGTTGTTCCATGTCTGCTGTTCCATGTCCGATTCTAACTGCTGCTTCTTGACCCACAAACAGGTTTCTCAAGAGGTAGGTAAGGTGGTCTGGTATTCTCATCTCTTTCAGAATTTTCCATAGTTTGCTGTGACCCACACACTAAAAGTCATTATCAAATTTTTGTAAAATTTCCTTATATAGTCATGATTGATTTTACTGTAAGAAATAATTCAAAATAAAGCATTCATAAGACCAAAATTATAATAACACTGCAGGTCTGTTTATGCAAAACAGTTTTGTCTCTTAGCTACTGATATATTTTGAGTAAAATTTCCCTGGTTCAAATTTTGCAAGATGATTTTTCAGTCTTTCCAGGCTAGTTATTGTATCTTTAAGAGACTCCTTGATTATTCCAAGATTCTAATCTAGAGAAAAAAGATTGCACGATCATACACCTGCCAACTTAGATCAAATAAAGTAATGACACTGAGAATACTTTTGTGGACTCCACTTCCATAAAGAGTGAAGTCGTTCCTATCAGACCAGCAATCCCATGAAGAAAGAGAGGATACAGTTTTAAAAAGCAAAAAGCTGTTCGAGTCCTTAAACAGCAACCCAAGCAACCAGGACTTGACAGACAAGTTGCTGGAGAAAAGGGAAAAGCACTAATGTGGGTAACTTGCCACGATCTGCCACGTCGATGGTCAAGGGTACACAATTTCCGGGGGCCAGTAGACCATGAAGAAAGTGGTGGTGCAAATATTTTGGTTCAGCAGTATGTGCTCAAGAATTAGAGTTCAGGTTTACCAAAGTGAGTAGGACTGGATGAGCCAAGACGCCAAAGAAAAGACATGTGCAGAGAGCGAGACTAACATTCTACAAAATATTTCCCTTCAGGATTCCTAAGCTGCGCACTCTGAGAAGCCAGAAAACCAGAGAAAGTGGCACACATGTGGTTAAAATACTAAGCAGAGATTTTGGTAGATTTGTAGGACTGAAGAAAAAAAAGTGGGGCTCAGGCTCACCAAGGAGGAAGCCCCCAGCAAACACCTTAGGTTTCAGCTGGGATCTCTAAAAGCTTGTGCCTGAATAAAAGAATATCAAAGTAAGATATTCCTCAAAAAGAATAAAACTCTGGCGCGGTGGACAGGAATCCACCCGCCAATGCAGGGGACGCGGGTTCAATCCCTGGTGGGGGAAGATTCCACATGCCTCAGGGCAAATAAGCCCGCGTGCTATGACTACTGAGCCTGCACTCCTAGAGCCCGTGCTCCCCAACAAGAAAAGCTACCGCAAGGAGCGCCCCGAGAACCACAGGGAAGAAAAGCCTCATCTGTCACAACTAGAGAAAGCCTGCGCAAAAGCAGTGAAGACTCAGGGCAGCCAGAAAAACAAACGAAACTCAGAATCACATCCTCCCAATTCTTGACCGAATCAAAACAAGCAGCCCCTTAACTCTGTCTTCCAGAAGAAAACTTACTGCACTCTGAAGAAAGACGGCATCATTCAGAGCTTCTTACAATTTTTACAAATACATGCTCTGACATTCTAGCAAAAATATCCTGTGAGGGGACAAGAGCAAATGTCTAAAATCAGGGCAGAGGAGTGGGGCGGGGAGACATGAGATAAAGCGACCCACTGGTGATCCAAATACTGGAAGTTATCTGACGTGGACATTAAAAGAACTATGATTAATATGTCCAAAAAAAAATAAAATGACAAGTGAAGAATTACACCGGAGAACTGGGACCTGTTTTAAAGAGAAAAAGGAAAGGTAAAAATCAAATAAAGATTGTAAATCTCAAAAATACAATAGCTAGAACAGATTCACTTTGGCATGATGAAGAGGTTGATAAATCATCTCCCCACAAAGCAACTATAAAGCCAGTCAGAACTGTCAAATACAATCATTTCAGCATTCTGAAAATTCCAGCATACAACAAACAGAAGGAGAACTCTGGTGAGCTTAGCCTAAGTAGCAGTACTCTTGCTTGGGGCCCCTCCCGTCACCCCCCCAGCCCCTGCCCAGCAGTACGCCACTTCATCCAGGGCATAACCAATTGCGAGAAACAGCAGCTCCGTTGCCACTGTCACGGAAGCTCACTTGATATGAAACAGTGTTGTTCAAGGTGGTGATCTCAGTTACAAGCTAATAGAGACAGCGTTTCTACTAGCCCAAGAAAACAATTATTTGAGACAAGCCATAGACAGGGTGTTCCGGAAGTTAAGACGGCAAAGACAGGCTTGAAAAATTTTCCACGTAGCCTGGGGTTAACCAGAGGCTGAGCACATACATCGCAGAGACTCATGTGTAACACACAAACACATTCACAGCAAACAGTCTGAATACCTGCATGACATGAGTGAAGAGAAGACATGAGTGCCTGTGGAAGTAAAAACAAGAGCAGACTTGAAAATCCCCTGAACTCGAATGGACTTCCCAGGCCACACGCAGCTCTGTTCATAGAGAGGGGAAGCCTTCCTGGCTTGAGAAAATTGTGCACAACCTCTGTCTTTGGCTGAACCTACAGCTATGCAGGCACAGAAAAGATCCCCAGGAAGCCAAGCTTTAGAAATAAAAGACGAGGAAAAAAAACTCAGCAGAGACATCAGTGTGTAGACTCATCATGGGGAGACAGACTTCATAGCAGGTGTCTAAGTTACCTAAAGGTCAAAGGGAAGAAGTACCATGACCATTTTAAAACATCTTGAGCAGAAAAATTAAAATACAACATCAAAACTTCTAGGATCCTATTAAAACCACGGTTTAAAGGAAAATGTAGAGTTTTGAATGCATACGTTAGAAATGCAGACTGAAAATCAATAACCTAAGTATCTTTCTCAAAAAAGGTAGACAATACCTAAGTATAGTCCAAAACAAGTTAAACTGGACACAAGAAATGGTATATAGAAATATGTCTAGGCCTGTACTTAATATAATTACATCCATAATACAAAACTTTACTACAGAGAAAACTCCAGTCTCAGATGCCTTCACTAATAAATTTTCTATCAAACATTGAAGACAGAAGTAATACCAATCTCTTCCAGAGAACTGAACAAAAAAGGGAAATACTTCCCCACTGATTTTATAAGACAAGCATATCCTTGATGCCAGAACAAGGCAAGTTCATTACACAAAAGGAAAACCACAAGCTAACCTCCCCCCCCAAACATAGAAGCAAAATTCTTAAAATATTAGCAAACTGAATCCAATAAAACACAAAAATGATAGCACATCTGTTGGGTTTATGACAGGAACACGAGATTGTGTTAACGTTTTTTAATATGATTACCATGTTGACAAAATAAAGGAGAAACAAATTATAGGACAATCCCAGTAGCTGCAGAAAAAGCATTTGATAAAAGTCAACACATGTTCATAGTTAACTGCCTATCAAATTAGAAATTAGAGAGTTTTCTTTAACAAAAAAGTTTTTAATCAGACTCCTAAGTAAATACCATACTTTACTGAAAGCTCTCCTTCCTGATTTTGGGAACCAGAAATATATGCCATCATCACTACTATACAAAATTATAACTGAGGCCCTGGTGCAACAAGGCAATAAAAAATAAATAAATGGAAAGTATAAGAACTGGACAATAAAAAATAAAACTCTTCCCTACATAAAATGATCGTGCACAGAGAAAATCCAAATGAATCTATGGGCAAACTATTAAGACTAAGAAGTGAATGGAGGAAAATCCTGGGAAATGAGGTCAATACAACAAAATCTATCACATTGCAACAGATTTGTACAGGCAACAAAAATTAGAAGATGAAATGGTAAAAGATGTCATTTGCAATAACAACAAAAAGAATATAAGTTAATGAAAGATATACAAGAATGCTACCAATAGAACTTGAACACATTGAAGACAACCTGTAACATTCATTGATTAGAAGAGTCAATATCGTAAAGATGGTAAACTCTCCCAAACCAATCTACAAATTCAATGCAGTCCCAACCCAAACCTCGGCCAGGTCTCGTGTGTGTGGAAATTGATAGGGTGATTCTAGAATTTTTATGTAAATGCTAAACACCAAGAAAAAGACAAAAAAAGAAAAAGAAGAAAAACAAAAATGAAAGACTTACTCAACCTGATATCAGAACAACAATAATTTAAGGCATTTTATTAAACAAATAGCCCAATAGAACAGAATACAGAGAGTCCAGAAACAGATTCACAAACATTACATGATTATTTGATTGATGAAAGAAGGGCCGCTGCAATTTAGGGGAGAAAGGATGATCTTTATAATAGATAATGCTGAGTCAACAGGATATTTACACAGATAGAAATAACCTTCACCCCTACCTCACACCATATACAAAACTCAATTCCAAGAGGAATACAGATCTAAATGTGAAAGGTAAAACATGATTACACAGGTGAAAATGCTAGTGTCTTAATGAAAATGCATGGAGCTATAACCTTGTATGCCTTTCTGGCTGCACGCTAACTATCAACGACAGAAGTTTACTTAAAAAGAAAAACAAAAAAAAAAAAAGAAAAAGAAAAACAATGCTTCCTTAAGTCTCTACATGACACATAAAACACAAAGCAGATAAAAGAAAGTGATTCTGAAAAGTTTACACACAGCAACCAGAGAGATTTTCTAGAACTCAAATACGATCACTTATGCCCCTGCTGAAAATACCGTGCTTTGTTTAGTCCCTAAGTCGTGTCCAACTCTTTGCAACTCCAGGGACTGTAGCACACTAGGCTCCTCTGTCCTCCACTATCTCCCAGAGTTTGCTCAAATTCATGTCCACTGAGTCAGTGATGCTATCTAACCATCTCATCTTCTGCCACTTCCTTCTCCTGTTGACTTCACTCTTTCACAATATCAGGGTCTTTTCCAAAGGGTCAGCTTTTCAAATCAGGTGGCCAAAGTATTAAGCTTCAGCTTCAGTCCTTCCAATGAATGTTCAGGGTTGATTTCCTTTAGGACTGGCTGGTTTGATGTCTTTGCAGTCCAAGGGACTCTCAAGAGTTTTCTCCTGCACTACAATTTGAAATCATTAATTCTTTGGTGCTCAGCCTTCTTTATGGTCCAACTTTCACATCTGTAAAGAATCTGCCTGTCAGCGCAGGAGATATGGGTTTGATCCCGGGGTTGGGAAGATCCTCTGGAGAAGGAAATGGCAACTCACTCCAGTATTCTTGCTTGGAAAATTCCATGGACAGAGGAGCCTTGTGGGCTATAGTCCATGGGGTCACAAAGACTCGGACATGGCTGAGTTCACACACATGCACTCACATCCATACATGACTACTGGAAAAACCACAGCTTTGACTATACAGACCTTTGTCAGCAAAGCGCCGTCTCGGCCTTTTAATACACTTTCTAGACTTGTCATCGCTTTCCTTCCCAGGAGCAAGTGTCTTTTATTTTCATTGCTACAGGAACCATCTACAGAGATTTTGGAGCCCAAGAAGATAAAATCTGTCACTTCTTCCCCTTTTTCCCCTTCTACTTGCCATGAAGAGATGGGACTGGATGCTATGATCATCGTTTTTTGAATGTCGAATTTCAAGTCAGCTTTTTTCACTCTCCTCTTTCACCCTCATCAAGATGCTTAGTTCCTCTTTACTTTCTGCCATTAGAGTGCTATCATCTGCATATGTGAGGTTGTTGATCTTTCTCCCCGAAATCTTGATTCCAGCTTGAAAATATTATAATGTCTTCCTAATCTGATTTCCGCTTCCTCACCAGCCACTCCCTCATCCCCTTCCCACTTCACTCCATCCCCTCCCCAACTCTACCTATTCAAGAAGCCATAGTCTCCCTAGAATAGATTCTAGGATTTCAATATGCAAAGTCCTCTCCTTTTAGCTCTTGCCTACTCTCACCAACCTGGCTAGTTTGTTTTCTATGTTTGTGAGTCTGTTTCTGTTTTGTAGAAAAGTTTATTTGTATCATATTTTAAAGTCCACATGTGATATCATGTGATATTTCCCTTTTCCTGACTTCCGTCACTTAGTATAAACCTTCGGCCCATCCATGTTGCTGCAAGTGGCATTATTTCAATCTTTTTCAGGACTGAGTAGTCCTGGGTGTTCACTGGAAGGACTGATGTTGAAGCTGAAACTCTAATACTTTTGCCACCCGATGCAAAGAGCTGACTCATTTGAAAAGACCCTGATGCTGGGAAAGATTGGGGGCAGGAGGAGAAGGCGACAACAGAGGATGAGATGGCTGGATGGCATCACCGACTCAACGGACATAGGTTTGGATGGACTCCGGGAGTTGGTGATGGAGGGAGGCCTGGTATGCTGCGGTTCAAGGGGTCACAAAGAGTCAGACACGACTGAGCAACTGAACTGAACTGAACTGACATTTCCCATTGTCTCTCTCTATATATACATATATACATACACCACGTCTTTATCCATTCATCTGTCGATGGATATTTAGGTTGCTTCCACGTCTTGGCTATGTAAATAGTGCTTCTGTGAACATTGGGATGCATGTATCTTTTCAATCTTGAGAGTCTTCTCTAGATGCACGCCCAGGAGTAGAATGCTGGATCATATGGCAGCTCTTACATTTTTTTTAAGGAACCTTCAGTAACTCTTTTAAAAACGGCACTACCACACTATATTTCACCTAAATCCCACAATTTAACCACAGTTATTTTTATTTTTCTATCCTGATTTCAAAAGATGGCTCCATCTAAAAAAAATAACTGCTACATGAAATATGTCTTATAAAACACATCAAATGATGAAAATGTATTTGTAGAATCAGTTTAATAAGAAACTCCAATTATATTCATGGAAATATCACTGATGCTGTAGTTAGTATGTCTGACATTTTAATATGCTAACCTATTAAACAGTATATATATCATTTACTTTACCTATGTAAATGAATATATTCTCTTATAAAACCAATAAATTCATGGGCTAAATATAGGGTTGACACCTTCAAAAGTAAAAATATGCTTACCTGAAACTTAAAATTACATATTGGACAGCATCAGTCTAAAGATTAAAATGCCAATACTATATCTAAAGAGCATGGTTTGGAATCACCAGTTGTCATGGTGACTATAAAAAAATGGGTGAAGCCTGTGCATGAAGGTCACAGGAAGTATTACTCGGGATGTATGTAACCCAGGTGCAGTATCTAAGCCTTAAATCTGTGATCCATAAGGAGCTGTATTTTAATGAAAAACAGTCAAACAGTAACTTGAAATCAATGTGGAATGGGATGATAACAAAAGTTCACCTAAAATGGTACCTCCAGCTTACCTGAAATAATACACTTCTTCCTAATGGGTAAGTGCCTCTACAGTCTAGAGAAGGTTTAGAATTAAACAGAGACTCTCAGGCGGCACAGGAGTAAAGAACCCCCCTGCCAATGCAGGAGATTCAAGAGACTCAAGTTGGATCCTGAGTCAGGAAGAATCCTTGAAGTAGGAAATGGCAACCCACTCCAGTATTCCTGCCTGGAAAATTCCACGGACAGAGGAGTGTGGTGGGCTCCGGTTCACGGGATTGAAAAGAGTCAGACTGGGCGTGCACAGCAGCATAGAGACGACAAGGAAAATGAGACTCATGTTAATACTTTTTAGAATATTTTAGAAAGATGTTTTATATTAACTGGAACAGTTTGTGCATAATTATTATGCTTTTAATGTTTAAAGGAATCTGACATAAACTGACATGTGATTCTCCTTAAAATGTGAGCTATATTTAGACATATGATTTATTTAGATTGAAGTGTTTAAAAGGATTTGGCTGTCTATAAAATATTAATTTTGTAAGTGATGGAACAGTCAAAGGAAATTGAGCTAAGTATTTGGAAAGGCTTCACTCATTTGAATCATCCATTTGCCCATTGAGCATCTGATTTGTTTAAAAAGAAAATCAAATATATTAAATAAATATATACAATTGAAAATATTTTAGGGTTTAAATTTAACTAAGTTTACAAACGAGACTGCTGGTTTAAGGAACTCAATCTGTTCAATTTGAACTAAAGTTTCATCAAAGAAAAAGAGATGGTGATTGCTCACATTTAGCAGATTTATAAGCGGAATAAGAAGATATGTAACTTAAATGCTTAGAGGCAACTCGATATTTATTGTTACCTGTAAAAACATCAAATTATTACCAAAATTGTCCTTTCTGCAGACAAAATTTACTCTTAACAGCTAATAAGACTTTACAAATATTAATTCACTTAACCCTCACAACCCAACGAAGTAATATTCTCCCCATTTTATAAGTCAAGAAATGAAGGCACAGCATTATTAAGCCACCACCCTAAGGTCATAGAGCTAGATGGTAGCACAGCCAGAGTTCAGATACAAGCTGTCTGGCATCAAAATTCACACTCTTAACCATTGTGCTTTGCTGACTCTCAGACTGCCCTTGAACATGAAAGACAAAGCTCATCCTGACAAAAATAACTAGTTGTTCAAAAAGGTGAGCTTTTACATGCTGTTAAGGTGTTAACGAAAAATCTCGTTTCTCTTTTATTCCCAGTAACTATCAAGAAAGGTTTGTGCTAGGAATTCCAGGAAAAACCCATGATGCACAAGGGAGTGACCCAAATGAGAACACTTTCCAAGGCTTCTAACTGCATCCTGACCCTGTGACTCCAGGCCGCTGGCGTTCTAAGACAAGGAACTCTCCCACAGCGACAGAGAACATGTTGCTCTGACTCTCAAAGAAGTCCAGCCTGAGGGAAATGATACTTATTGAGTTACTTTTCATTGCATTTCTTTTCATCCTGTAACATCTCATCTGGCCTCTTTTTGGGTGTGTGTTGCGGGGAGGGGGCGGCGTTAATTCTGAATCCAGGGCACAGCACAAAATAAAACAAAATAAATTCAGGAAAGAGAAGATAATTCCTTTTAATTTTGTTTTTAATTCTAAAAATAGATTGGGGGGGAGACTTCGCCCCCTCCTTCTACACCAAAACCCCATTTAGGAGTCTGTGGCAATGAGCATAAACAAGGACTATGGTTTTGATTACCTCCTGAGAACCATCTCCCCCTTCAACACTGACCACACCTACCACCCTGAATCTTTCCTACCAAGCAGCCACTCTTTCCAAAGCAAAGGTAATTAAAATGCATGTTCACTGCAGCAGGAAGGCGTTCTTTGTTGACTGGCAATTAACAAGGCAAGCACAGTCAATTTCAGACTGTGATTTATCACACAGATGATGGTTTTAAATTTACCAACCCTGTGTGATCTTGGATAAGCTATTTATTAGCATTTTTATAGATGCAGAAAGAAAAGTGATTGTGAAGATCAAGAGATAATTTGTGTTACATACTAAATGGACTACTGGAGTGCCAGGTAAGTGATCAATAAATGATAGCTGTCACAATATTTATTATTAAAAGAACCTACAGAGCTGTGTTTCCTTGCTTGCTTTTATGGACACCTGTCTCTTGTTTAATTTTGCTTTTCATATAGCTTAAATAAGAAAAGCCCCCTGAAATTAAAACACTTGATCACTCTTCTATGGAGACAGTGAGAATATGAGTTTACAATGGGGTGGGGTAGATAGAAGATAAAATAGTAAAAGCATTGTAAAGACAAATGTAAGTCATTTTTAAAGATCCATTTTTTGCTCTCTTTGACTTGAATAATCAAAAGTTTATGCATAACTGCAAGTATAAACTTAAGCTCAGTTCAGTCACTCAGCCGTGTCTAACTCTTTGCAACCCCACGGACTGCAGCAAGTCAGGCTTCCCTGTCCATAACCAGTTCCCGGAACTTGCTCAAACTCATGTCCATCGAATCGGTGATGCCATCCAACCATCTCATCCTCTGTCGCCCCCTTTTCCTCTCACCTTCAATCTTTTCCAGCATCAGGGTCTTCTCTAATGAGTTAGTTCTTCACATCAGGTGGCCAAAGTACTGCAGTTTCAGCTTCAGCATCAGTCCTTCCGATGACTATTCAGGATTGATTTCCTTTAGGATAGACTGGTTGGATCTTCTTCTTGAGAGTCCAAGGGACTCTCAAGAGTCTTCTCCAGCACCACAGTTCAAAAGCATCAATTCTTCGGCACTCAGCTTTCTTTATAGTTCAACTCTCACATCCATACATGACTACTGGAAAAACCATAGCTTTGAATAGGTGGACCTTTGTCAGCAAAGTAATGTCTCTGCTTTTCAATATGCTGTCTGGGTTGGTCATAGCTTTTCTTCCAAGAAGCAAGAGTCTTTTAATTTCATGGCTGCAGTCACCATCTGCAGTGATTTTGGAGCCCCCAAAAAATAAAGTCTCACTGTTTCCATTGTTTCCCCATCTATTTGCCATGAAGTGATGGGACCAGATACCATGATCTTTGTTTTCTAAATGTGGGGTTTTAAGACAGCTTTTTCACTCTCCTCTTTCACTTTCATCAAGAGGCTCTTTAGTTCTTCTTCGCTTTCTGCCATAAGGGTGGTGTCATCTGCGTATCTGAGATTATTGATATTTCTCCCGGCACTCTTGATTCCAGCTTGTGCTTCAAAATTAAGCTAGCTAGAGTTTTTTATACTTTATACACACACACACACACACACACACATATAACCTTTTAAGATATGACCATCAGGAATCCAAATAAATTGAAAATGAAACTGTGATCTTTGATTTCTTATGTTTTATTTCAAATAACTAAAAGTGAAAGTGATTTTGTGGTGCCCTGATGATACATTTTGGAGCGTGGATAACTGAAGGAATGCTACTGTTTCCCCGGTGGTGTTAGTGGTCTCTCTGCCAATGCAGGAGACAAGAGAGGCGAGTTCCACCCCTGGGTGGGGAAGATCCCCTGGAGGAAGGCATGGCAACCCACTTCACTATCCTTGCCTGGAGAATCTCATGGACAGAGGAGCCTGGCAGGTTACAGTCCACAGGGTCGCACAGACTTGAACATGACTGAAACAACTTAGGATGCACGCATGCAGGAAACCTGAGTCACTTTCCTAAGACCCTAACATTGACACTTTTAAGGTCCTCAATACTGACTTTGGAACTAGGTTTTAAAATAATCATTTTATATCACATTAAAAAAATCTTTTAGGCATTCATTTAAAGAAAGCACATTTGTATTTATCTTATCTTTGGAAATGAATAAGGCATAGTTCTTGTTTACAGTCTGGCACACATTTGGTAAAGAATCCACCTGCAATGCAGAAGACCCTGGTTCGATTCCTGGGTTGGGAAGGTCCACTGGAGAAGGGACAGGCTACCCACTTCAGTATTCCTTGACTTCCCTTGTGGCTCAGCTGGTAAAGAATCCGCCACCTGGTTCAATCCCTGGGTTGGGAAGATCCCCTGGAGAAGGAAAAGGCAGCCCACTCCAGTATTCTGGCCTGGAGAATTCCATGGACTGTATAGTCCACGGGCTTGCAAAGAGTTGGACAGGACTAAGCGACATTCACTTTCATTTCACACACACACACAAAATATATATATATGTGCGTGTTTTCAAACAACATGCTAAGTTGTGTTTTGGTTTGTTTTTTAAATAGGTATAGACAGAGTTCTCTTGGAAGAGAATGAGTGAGAAGGGAATATTACCTGGTCCTCAGGACAAGACAGAGCTACTGAGAAAAGACCAGATGAGCCTACAGCACAGGAAATGACACCCATTATCTTGCAGTAGCTTACGATTCTGCTGCTGCTGCTGCTAAGTCGCTTCAGTTGTGTCCGACTCTGTGTGACCCCATAGACGAAAGCCCACCTGGCTCCCCCGTCCCTGGGATCCTCCAGGCAAGAATACTGGAGTGGGTTGCCATTTCCTTCTCCATACCATGATTATAACCTGCAAAAATATTGAATCACTGTGCTGTCCACCTGAAAACTAATATAATACTGCAAATCAACTACACTTCATTCTTTTTAAGAAGGTGAGCCCAGACTGATGATACTCCACATAAGGCAATCCCAAATAGACAAATGTAAAAGATACCTTTACATGAATATAGCAAAGCTAACACCACCGAAAATATACGTTCTTTTAATATATGAATACAAATAAGAAGTGAAAGAACAACTATCTTTGAAAGTATCTTTTCCATAAATTAGTCTGTTCTAGTTTTTAAGTAAGGAAAATACTGACGTAGGTCACAATATGCTATGAAGAAATAATTCTTGCTTTATTTTTGAAGAAATAATTCTGGCTTTAGGTTTTGTTCCTTTTTATTAAAATAAGGGGGAAAAAAAAACGAAGTATCGTTACAATTGACACCTTTATTTCCACACTTGGTATCAATTAATTAAAAAGCAAAGTTTGCTGCATTCCTTGACATAAAGAAGCCAGGATTCTGGTACCTTTTTGCCTGCGTGCTTGTGTGTGCTCAGTCATGTCCGACTCTTATGACCCCATAGACTGTAGCCCACCAGGCTCTTCCGCCCATGGAATTCTCTAGGCAAGAATACTGGAGTAAGTTGCCATTTCCTCCTCCAGGGAATGTTCCCAACCCAGGAGTCAAACCCGTGTCTCCTGTGTCTCCTGCATTAGCAGGTGGATTCTGTACTGCTGAGCCACCTGGGAAGCCTCTGCACTTTTAGAATAATATAACAGAAAGATCACATCAGTTTCCTCCTTCTTAAAATGGGGATCATAGTAGTACCTACTTCACAGAGTTCTTAAGAAGATTAAATAGATTAATATTTGTGAAGTATTCAGAAAAGTGCCTGCCCACTAAAAAGCACTTGCAAGGGTTTGACTGATAGAAAAAAGATGGAACTGCAATCATGCTAACCAGGGTCTGAGGAAACCATATGAAACAAGACAAAATGCCAGATGAGACCACACAGAAACCTTTCATTAGAGATTTACAGTTCAAGAGTTTGAGTAATCATCTGTCCTTCAATTCAACTATGCCTGACACATCACGTCGTAATAAAATTGTGTAAAATGCCACGTCTTCCTTGAAGGAGCTACGATTATAATAGAGAGAAGATGGTTCACAATAGACTGATACTCAGAGAAGCAATTTCTCATTTAAACGCCCCCAAATACGTGGGACAAACCTATAGTTTCCTTTGAAAGCTCCATTACTGTCTTGGCTGTTTAGCTGGTCTCCCTGACCAATTATGAGCTTCCCCGGTGGCTCAGATGGTAAAGCGTCTGCCTGCAATGCGGGAGACCGGGGTTTGATCCCTGGGTCAGGAAGATACCCTGGAGAAGGAAATGGCAATCCACTCCAGTACTCTTGCCTGGAAAATGCCATGAACGGAGGAGCCTGGCAGGCTACAGTCCATGAGGTCGCAAAGAATCGGACATGACTGAGTGACTTCACTTTTCCTGACCAATTATACAATATAATCATGCAGAAAATCTTTATTCTTATGTCCTAACTTGCAGTTTATAGTATTCAAAGTGCGCTTACATCCCAGTTCAGGGGAGTCACTTTTTACTCAGTTGGGAGGAAAAGTGGGGGTAAGTGGCCAGAACACCCTCACTGCTGTAGGAGTGACCAGTCTCTGGAAACCATATAAACACTCGCTGGGGAGTTGCTTTAGGATTCTGGACCACAAGCTTCTGAAGAGATGATCTGTGCCATCCATCTTTTACCTCCCCTTCACCTCAAGCCCTGAAAGGTCTCAGTATACATTAATCTCAAATCCCTTGGACAGCAAGGAGATCAAACAACTCAATCCTAAAGGAATTCAATCCTAAATATTCATTGGAAGGATTGATGCTGAAGCTGAAGCTCTAATACTTTGGCCACCTGATGTGACTCATTGGAAAAGACCCTGATGCTGGGAAAGATAGAGGGCAAGAGGAGAAGGGGGTGACAGAGGATGAGATGGTTGGATTGCACATGAGTCTGAGCAAACTCCAGAAGACAGTGATGGACAGGGAAGCCTGGCGTGCAGCAGTTCATGAGGCTGCAGAGAGTCAGACATGACTTAGCGACTGAACAATACTTTTTAACTCACTGAACGCTCCACCTTGAGATTCTTTGGCTTTCACTTCAACTGGTTATGAGGTAAAAAGCAGAGATCTAGATCTAGGCAGTTGGGGAAAATAGCACTTCATCACCTAACAGGATTCCAGATTTTCCCATCCACCACACGACCTCTGTATATGTCCAAAATGTGACATTAAGGATTATAACATGGCCTGGATGGGAGGGGAGTTTGGGAGAGAAGGATACATGCATATGTATGATGTATGGCTGAGTCCCTTTGCTATCCACCTGAAATTCTTACAACATTGTTAATCAGCTATACTCCAATGTAAAATAAAGACAGCTTAAGAAGAAAAAAAAAAGATTATAACATGAATTATGAGTTTTTAATACACACCATTATAAAGTAAGTTTTCTAATATTCTAGTTGAAAAACAAATTAACCAACTTACATTTTCTAAAAGCCCTGGAAGGTATAAAATTAGTTACAAAGCATTACAGAATTAACTGGTAACTTTTCTCCATAAGAAAAGGAAGGCAAACATAGAATATTTGGGTATTAGGTATCATAAACAATGAGTTACACATATAATAAGAAAATTTGTAATAGTTGGAAAACAAGCAATTCCTCAACTATAAGATCTCAGATGACTTTATCAAGCAATACAGAATAAAGAAAAGGAATCAGCTGATAAACATTTGCTGACTGATGTCCAAAACGATTCTATATAATTGCTACAAAGAACTGGCACATATGGAAATCAAGCGTTGATCTCGAACTATGTTTATAACACTCCAATTCTGTGCCAGACTGAATAAATATATGCATTTCCCATTTTGTAAAGTGATTTACAAAATGGCTTAAGAGATCTTATCCTCATTTTAACTGAGAGCAGGAAAAAAATGAAACACACGCCCACAAAAGTTTCTCAGCCTCTGTCAATCTCTACTAACTGTCCACAGCACAAACAGCCCTTCCTATTACCACAGGCATGGATCTCCCATGCCTTTTCTCAGCACCGTGGTTACAATCAACACTCACCACACACAGCAGGTCAGCGGACAATACCTTCCATTTACAGCATTTTTTCCTTGAAGTCCCACGGCTAACATTATTCTCCCCAGCCACAAATCCAAATCCAAGTATTTTGGCAATGAAGAAATGGTGTTTTAAAAAACTATCATCTTTTTCACAAATACACTTTTACAAATGCTACAGCACATTGTACGAGATGCTAAATTACCAGCCAGTCATCACGTTATCACAGAGCTAGAAATTGCTAGAGAACGCTGACCCAGAAACAGCCAACAAAGCCTCCAACGGCCTAATGTTGCCCATGCAGGCTCATACAGTTAAAAATATGACTTTCAGTGGCACAAGAACAATGTTAATCTGACTTAAATGAGAACATTTCTTGACTCCTTTTATCTCTTTGGACATGCTCCCTAAGTCAAGTTACAGAATACTTCAGGCTGTGTTTATAATTATCAGACCAAATTCTACAATGTATACCAAAAATTAGGACCAGGGTTTTAATTATTAAATTAAGACTATAAAATTACGATGTTACAAAATTATAAAATAATTTTACAAAATTAAGACTTTTCTAATTTTAAGGCTCTGAAGCTTAGAAATGCAAAAGATTTCTACTACTGTGAATGAGCCAGGGACAACTGGCATATTACACCTAAGGATGCTCTGTGCTGTTCCCTACTTCCACCAGGTGGCCAATCTCAACCATGGACCTACTCCACACTCCCATCTGCATTTTCTAAGGGGGTTCTATAGATATCATAGCATTTTTTTTTTTTGGCTTTCATTATTTGGTCATGCACATACCTTGTGATGCTAGTAACATATATAAATATGCCAAATTATTGTTTTTCACTTCACTGACAAAAGCTTCATTTCTTGCTTCAGAGCTTGTGTAAATAAACCATTAGGACAAAGCTGCGCTTGCAATACACGCCTGTTTATTTCTGATGTTTACTGACTTTATTTTCTTGGCAGAAAGTGACCCAGTTTTAAAGATGCCACACTATATTGAATCCTGTACCTTGGGTGAGCTCGTAGCAAAGGCAAAACGCGAGTGATCACTGTGCTGAATTAACACTGGCTATCTCCAATCTTCAGAGTCCAAACTAAGGACCACAGACTAGAGATCATAGTGAGGGGTCCATGTAGCTGAAAAGCAGGTCCAGAATCCTTGCACTTGCATGTTGGATTTGCTAACAAAGATGTGAATAACGCTGTACTGTTGCTGCCTCAGAAAGAACACAAAACTAATTAGTTTTAGTAAAAAACATGAAACGATATTCTGTCTATAGAATAGGACAAGGCCTCAAGGTTCATCCTAGCTGCCTTTCATGCTTAAATGAAAAAATGCTTATTTTTCCTCTCCTGGTTATCTTCTGAAAACAGATCAACTTCATTTTAATCAATGTACCATTTCACTACCATCACTGCAGAGTGTCTGTGAATCACTCTACAGGTTAAGATTCAGTTTAATAACAAAACCAATTGTGAAATAATCTACAAATTATTGCTGCAACTCAATTCTTTATAGTTTCCAATACAATCTTCTAATGAAGTGACATCACTTAAAATTACTAGCAAATATGAACAGATTCAGAAACCTAGTTATCAGCCAGCTAACAGGTGTTGAAATCCCAAAAGAGAGAAGTATCAGATAATCACTTTATGTCTGACACCTCAAGTAGCTTTAATATCCGTAATTCTGACCAACTTAACTGCAATTCAAAACGATCAGTGCCAATGGTTTCTTCTCATTAACTACCTTTAAACAAAAATACAATTTCTTGCTTTCCATAAAATTTTCTCTGACCTCTTCCAAAAAGATTATTTTGCTAAGTTGGGTATACAATTCAATATCTTCCTATTATCCCCTATTTCAAAAAAATTAACAAATACCTATTTCCTTCTGCACTGATCAGCTTATTTCTTAAAAATGAAAACTGTCTTCTTTCACATGAGTACACCTAAAGACGATATCTGCTGCTGCTGCTGCTAAGTAGCTTCAGTAATGTCCGACTCTGTGCAACCCCATAGACGGCAGCCCACCAGGCTTCCCCGTCCCTGGGATTCTCCAGGCAAGAACACTAGAGTGGGTTGCCATTTCCTTCTCCAACGCATAAAAGTGAAAAGTGAAAGTGAAGTTGCTCTGTCCTGTCTGACTCTTCGTGACCCCATGGACTGCAGCCCACCAGGCTCCTCTGTCCATGGGATTTTCCAGGCAAGAGTACTAGAGTGGGGTGCCATCACCTTCTCCAAAGATGATATCTAAGTCTTCACAATTCTATTTTTAATCTACTCTATGTCTGCTACAAACTAAATATCACGAAATGATGGCAGGGTTGAGGCCCGTTGAGAAAGGAGAACACTACCCATAACTTGAGCAGGTCTCCATCCAGTAACCCTATGCTCTTGGCAACGGATCGTAACCCTCTCACCACACTCATAAACAGATGCAAACACCGCCCAGACACCTCCCCTCAGAGGAGCTTTGGTTTGCTTCCTCACATATAGAAACCAAAAAAAGGCATTTCCAGTTCCTTAAAGCATGAACACATTACCTTCCAGAAACAACAGCGCTGACATGGGTGCCAAGCATCTAATCTACAAAAGTACTGGTCCTGTTAACTCTCGTAATGCCGGAGGGAATCCCAGGCTACCTCTCCCATTTAGTTACAGGTGCCAGCACCCATTCCAAAGATAAAGGTGCTCATGTTCAAAAGCCCAGGGAACTTCAAAAGCGCCTCAAAATGCTCCTGTCCCAGGCATCGAAACCTGGGCTCACTTTTCAGAGATTGTTGTTAACAATAATAATAATGAAGTCTCATTTGTTCCCTTGGCGACCCATAGCATCATCCCTCCCTCAAAGACGATCAACTTGGCGACATCAAAGTCGCAGAGGGAAATATATTCATATCTTTTTGTCTCCCCCCGCCCCCCTCCCGCCAAAAAAGCCTCGATAACACCCCAAAAGAGACAGAGAAGGACGGATAACGTAGCCAGGTATCACCCGCGCCTCTCCGCACGGCCTCACCCCGCGCACCCCGCTGGCTCTGGTCACCCCAGCGCCCCACACTCGGTCGAGCGGAACCGGGACTGGCCGGGCCCGTCGGGCGCGCCGGCCGCGAAGTTTGCCGCCCGCCGCCGCGCCCTAGGGGGCCGTCCGGGATTGCGGGGCGGCCCGGCGGAGAGACCGTGTCCGGCGGGGGCGCACCCTTCCCCGGAGACCCGCTCCCCGCGGCGGGTGGACGCCCCCGTCCCCACCCCCCGGCGCCCGGCCCGAGCCTCCGCCCCCCCAACCCCCGGGCGGCGGGCGCGCTCGCCTCACCTGACCCGCGGGCGGCCGCGGCAGCGGGTGTGTGAGCGGCGGCGGCGGCGGGCGGCGCGGGCCCGGGAGCCGCTCCGGCGGCGGCGGCGGCGGCGCCCGGGAAGGGAGGGAGGCGCCGGCGGAGGAGGAGCTCGGGCGAGGAGCGGGCGGACGGCTTTGTTTCCACGGCGCGGAGCCGCCGACCCTGCGTCACCATGGCAACCGCCGGGGGGGGGCGGGCCCCCATCCCGGGCCCAGCGAGGACCCCTGGGCGTCCGGGGTCCGGGACCCCCGCCCTTCCTCCTCCCAGTCTGGCTGCTCCGAGGGGACAAGGACCACCACCACCCCCCCAACCACCCCCCCAAGGAGCCACTACCACCGCACACGCCCCTCTCTCAAGGGCCCAAAGCGTTCGTCTGGCCCCAGCAAGAGGGGAAGAGGAGGCGAGAGGAGCCCACCCTGGCCCCGATGCCTACTGGCATCCCCCGTAGGCACCCTCTTTGGCTTCGGTCACTGGACATTCCCAAAGCCCACCACCACCGACCACACCACCACCACCCCACCTTTCTCCTCTCTGGCGCTGTGCCCTCAACGTGGAAATTCACTGAAGGGAGGAGAAAGCGGTGCAAACTGAGAAAGTGTGGAGCAACTGGTCCCGGTGCATCTGTTGCGAGCTGCCGCAGAAGCCCGGCGCTGCCAAGAGGCTCCGGCGCCCCGCCGCCTCCCGCCCTGACCGAGCTGCGCCTCGACGGGTCTCGGCGCGCTCCACCCAAATCCGTATGTTTCGTGGGGGGCTCCAGTAAGAGAGAGAGAAAGAGGCTTCGTGTTTTTTGTTTTTTTTTTTTTTTATTTTTATTTAAACACTGGATATACTTGTAACCTCACCCTAAAACAACTTGGAGGCTGTCCTTGTGAATCTCTGCTGCTGCTACTGTTCGGCTACTGGCCGCGACCGCTAAGCGCCTACCTTGAGCGCGGGCTCGCTCGCTCGCTCTCTCTGTGCCAAGCCCCGGAGCCGTGCACTGCAGGTCGTGGTGCTCCGGGGAAGATAAAAGGGTGAGGCTGACCTTGGCACACGGTAGGCATCCTCTCCTAAGGAAATTCTTGGAGAGGGAGGGAAAAGTACCAGCACAGTCACAGTAATACTTCCTCTGAAGGACAGAGCTGGAGGACAGCTACCACCGGGGTGAGTCATCACCCCATCCTATGTTTTCTTGAAAGATCAGTGATTGAACCTAGGACCTACAATGTCTTCATTTAGACCCCGGGGAATATGGCATTTATTTTCTGGCACTTGTGAATCACCAAAGGAATGTCAATAACATAATAAAACCCCAGGGTAGCTGATGTTTTCTGGATTTGCTCCGTATCTGAGAAGCCGTAAAGCAAAACAAGGTTATTACCAATGGAAGCCACACATTTTAATTAATGAAAATAGAAGATCCATTTTAGGGTGAAGAGAAACAGCTTGTTCCTCAGAACAACTGGCCTCTTTCCTGTACTGGGAACATTGGTGCTTCCAGACAAAGTCCAGAGACAAGGACTTCTCACAGGCTGTTAAGCAGTCTGACAGTATTTGTCAAAATTTTAAATGCACATCCCTTTCTCTTGGGTAGCTCATTTCTCAGAAATTTGTCATGCGGAAATACGCAAGTGTACAATGATAGATTTACAAGGATGTGCATTCCAGCAATTATTTATTAGCAAAAATTTGAAACAACGTGTTTGTCCATCAGGTAAATAAGTTTGGCACACTCATACCATGTAGTCCAAAGTGACATGTTCAGTAAGTGCAAAATGCTCACCAGATTCCAAACACTTGGAACAATAACCCCCCAAAAGTATAATATCTCATTAATAATCCTTATATTGATCTCATGGTGAAATAACATTTTTAATATATAGGGTCAAAGAAAACATATTAATAAAATTAGTACAGTTTTTTTTTCACTTTAACATGCTTACTAAAAAATTTTAAATTATGTAAGTGGCATATTGGACTGCTCTGTTTTAGAGCTAGTTTTTATACTAAAAATTAGCAGGAACTCCAAAGTTAACTTTTAGTTAAAACAAGATATAATTATCACATTAATGTTTTCATACATGTGTCATAATATAGCAATTTATGTTAAATATTTTTTACTTATTGAAAATGTTAAACATAGACAAATGTTAGAGATAAAACTAGCTCATTTGTTTATATTTTAGAAAGACTTTACCACAAGTACCTGGGCCTGAATCCCAGCTCTACAATGTACCAGCTATATGACCCAGGCAAGCAGTTTAATACATCTGGTCCTCAGTTTCCACATTTGTTAAATGGGTTCCATAATAGTACTTACCTCATTGAGTTATTTTGAGAATGAAATAAGTGAATGTGTGGAAAACGCTAATTATGATGTCTGATCATATACAATGCTGAATAAATTTTAACTATTATTTTTATTATACTTTGTCAGATCTATCACTTATTCTATTAATTTTCAATTCTGGTTAGTCTAAATTTGTCAGGTTAGTCATAACAAATCTTTTCATCTTCCTTTAAGTAAGCTGATTGGCACTGTGACTGAGACATGAAATTTAACTCTCCTCACCCCTGAACTGGCTATAAAATTACTATCAAAATCAAGAAGATATTTTAGCCCATTTAAAAATAAACAAAAATTTTCAGTTACATCATCAGTTATATGTTTCAGAGTCTCCAAAAGATGCTCAATTAACATTCTCAATTCCTTTATCAGAGTGACTCTCTTGGAGAAAGAAAGATCCAGCCAGATGACAAGAATGTCACCTAACTTGAAATGAGCTCTGTGCATCAATTCCTTCATCACTGGGAATTTCTTGGAGACATAAAAAAAATCCAGCAAGCAACAGGAATGTCACCCAGCATGAAATGAGCGTTTTGTGTAAAGTGTTGGTTGACAAAAGGCTATGCATCCCCAAATGGCTCTAGTCAGCTTTCCTACCAATGCCAAAGCGAAAGTGTTAATCATTTAGTCATATCCAACTCTTTATGACTCCGTGAACTGTAGCTCGCCAGGCTCCTCTGTCCATGGAATTCTCCAGGCAAGTATACTGGAGTGGGTATCCATTCTGTTCTCCAGGGGATCTTCCTAACCCGGGGATTGAACTTGGGTGTCCCACACTGCAGGCGGATTCTTTATCATCTGAGCCACCAGGGAAACCCATCAAATGCCAAACCAATCCATAACTGCTCATAGGAGGACTAATTTTTCATTGCAATCCATTCCACAAAGATAAAATTAATTTTGAAATTCAGTACTTGAAAGTAACAATATATTTACTGAGCTATCTGGCATATCAATCTCAGTGTGAGAAATTGGCTGCTGATTAAAGAAATGTATCCTGTAAAAATCCTGGAGGATACAGGCAAAAGTAGATAGGATTGAGAAGTACTGTCCATCTTATCATTTCTTAGCCCCTCGTGTGTATTGTGCAGCCCAATTAAAAATATATACATATTCTGTGCCAGTGGGGAAATTGGCAAGGAAACAGGGAGTTAAACAAACAGATACATCACAGTTCTTTGCCAAGAGCTCCCTATGGAGAGATTCCACATGATATCTTAGCCAAAAGTATAA
This sequence comes from Capra hircus, assembly GCF_001704415.2. Lineage (NCBI taxonomy): Eukaryota > Metazoa > Chordata > Mammalia > Artiodactyla > Bovidae > Capra > Capra hircus. The sequence goes on along the minus strand of NC_030830.1, from coordinate 7,506,641 downwards.
TTTGATATCGACCAGATCCCATTAAAGTTAACTTTTGATGTGCTTTAATCTGGTTTAAATAAGTTTTGTTTTAAATCAATTAATTTGGGGCTGTGTTCAAAAATGTCACCGTTTAAAGATGTTGCTTCCTTTTTCTGAGTCATTAATAGAGCCTCAGACCTTTTTCCAGGGTTCTCTGGTGTCAGACTTTCCCCACACTCATAGCTTATCTCATTCCAGTGGCAAAAAGTGTGTCAGAATATTAACCAGTTCAACATGATGTTTTAAATTCATAGGTCATTTACTTATTGATCCCTGACATAGCTCTCAGCAGACTGGAAATGATTTGTTTCTGGTTTTCTCGCCTATAAAATGAGGGTACTGAAGGCTGCTCTTGTTAGCAGCAAAGGATTTCCTAAGTCTAAATTAGATCGTTCAGTAAAGCTCATTGATCAAAGCTTCTGTGGAACTCTAATGCTGTAACACTTTTGAAGTGAAAGACTAGAATTGGTGTCAAAAAGAAACCATGTGCTGTACACATCATTATAATAGTAAAACGATGTGAAAGGCCTTCTTTGTGACTATTCTTTTGAACATTATAAATGAAGAACTCTGTGCCATCAAATTTCCTGGATATTGTAACCAGACAGGCTCTCCGTGGATGAGGCACACAACACAGGGAAGGGAATATGGCTTGGGACCCTTCCACTGAAACCTCACCATCAGTCTGAGAGCTTACCTTGCTCTGCTAGACAGGCATAGATGACCGGAAGTACCCACATGTAGGCTTGTTTACTGTGGCCAGACGGGGTAGTCCAAGCAGAGGGGAGAGAGACAAACTCTGCTCAGTAGGGTGGGAGAACTCCAGACAAAGGGCAGGATACAGTGACCAGGTAAAATACAGGACACGAAATTTGGGGGATATACCAATACTTTACTCCTTGGAAGGAAAGCTATGACCAGCCTAGAGAGCGTATTAAAAAGCAGAGACATTACTTTGCCAACAAAGGTCTGTCTAGTCAAGGCTATGATTTTTCCAGTAGTCATGGACGTGAGAGTTGGACTATAAAGAAAGCTGAGTGCCAGAAACTGATGCCTTTGAACTGTGGTGTTGGAGAAGACTCTTGAGAGTTCCTTGGACAGCAAGGAGATCCAACCAGTCCATCCTAAAGGAAATCAGCCCTGAATATTCATTGGAAGGACTGATGCTGAAGCTGAAGCTCCAATACTTTGGCCACCTGATGCGAAGAGCTGACTCATTGGAAAAGACCCTGATGCTGGGAAAGATTGAAGGCGGGAGGAGAAGGGGACGACAGAGGATGAGATGACTGGATGGCATCACCAACTTGATGGACTTGCGCTGGGGTAAACTCTGGGAATTGATGATGGACAGGGAGGCCAGACATGCTGTGGTCCATGGCGTCGCAAAGAGTCAGACTGAACTGAACTGAACTGAACCAATACGAAAACATTTTGATGTGTTTATCCTAAGTTCAAATCTAACGGGGTGTCCTCTATCTGTATTTGCTAAATCAGGCAACATCAAGTACAGTAACAGCTCTGGGAAAGAATCTATTCTAGTGGGCAAAGCAAGATCTCTCAGTGACACCACGGTCAGTGACTGCTCATGGCGGTGCCCGTGAGTTGTCCACCAAGGAAGTGAGGGCCGATGTGAGGGCACTCATGGAGAGGAAGAACAGTTATTAGAACAGGGAACAAGATCGAGCCTACACTAACAAGAGTGAGCTGACTGTGAGTTCCAAAATAGTGGGCAGCAAGTGTGGTTCTCCATGTTTCTGCCTCCATACCATTCCCAGAACCAGACAGTCCAGAGAACCCAGAGGTGTATCAAATTTCCCAACAGGAGATAGAGTCTTAAAAAAAGCCACCCTTCAGCTTCTAACCGTAAATGAGGCTATCTCCCCATTTAGCAGTTTTTTGCACATCCCTCTGGTTGATGGAGAATGGACTTGTGGTGAGCAAGATGAAAACAGGGAAACTCACATGTGTATCAGTTTACTAGATCAAGTGGCAGATGATTTTGAGTTGGACTGGGTGGGTGGTGACAGATGAAATGGAGAAAAGTAAAAAGATTAAAGAGGCATTTTGGAGGAAGAACAGAAACCTCTTCAGAAGGTCTCCTCCAAGTCATGGAGGAGAGGACTGTGCCAAGAATGCCTTCTAGGCTTATGGCCATGAAAGGTTCTGTGCTGAGGGAGGTCACCTGAGCCAATTAGATTCTCTCTCTTGAAAGAAGAGAGGAGGATGAGTGGGTGGAAGTGGACAAAGCTGGGATATATGATGCACGGCCAATGTGGACCGCCATGTTCATCCCAGGGCCGGAGGAGGACAAGCAACTGCAAATAGAGAAACAGACATCACTGTGTGACCCTCTAAGAGACCTAAGGCCTCATGGGCTTGCTTTCTGTTGTCTGAATACATCAAGTCTATTCCTGTCTGAGTCCCCTGCCCGGATCTCCTTCACTCGTGTCTTTCGGCCAGCCACTAAAAAGTCACCCACTCAAAGACGGCTTTCCCAACCAATCTTCAAGAACACCCAGTTTCTCATTATCATATCAGCATCTTCTTTTAATATTTTCAAAACGCCACCTTCTAAAACTGTCGTTCATTCATATGTGTGTCGCCCACCACCTCTGCCTCTAGAATGCAAGCTTCCAGACCACAGGGATTTGCCTGGCCCTTTCAGGCTGACCACCCTCCGCCCCTAGAACAACCCCTGGCATGGCCAGACACTCAGCGAACACCTGGTGAGTCAGTTCTGATCTGGCCGGCCTCCCAGTGCCAGGTTCTAGCTCACAGAGATCCAGCCATAAATTGCTTTCTACCCTTGGCTGCTGTAAAATCGCCACGTCCTCATAAGAATCTTTTCTTTTCCTTGATCTTATTTGAGTGACTTCTTGACCTTACCAACAAAAGGGCTGTACCAGAATACACATAGAAATCTAAATCAGTGGAGGGGCTGGACAAAGACCTGGAAAAGTGCCAAAAAGATCAACCTCTAATAAAAAGAAAAGCCACAGCTTTTTTTGAGGGAAAAAAAAAATTAGGACAGATACATCAAGGGAAGAATACTCTGCTAAGTAAGACACTAGCCTGTCTTACTGCTGATGAATATTAGCTAATTCAAAGGTTTTATTCCTTCCATGTGCAATCTCTGAGCAAGGCCAGGGATCCAGAGATGAAGAAGGGGAAGGGGCAGCCCAGCTGTGAGGGAAGGCAGTGTGCCGAGGGCAGATAAGAGTCTCAGTAATGGTAGCATGGGAGATTCCCAGGTGGCACTAGTGGTAAAGAACCTGCCTGCCAATGCAGGAGGCACAAGAGACCCGGTTTCCATCCCTGGGTCGGGAAGATCCCCTGGAGTAGGAAATAGCAACCCACCATAGCAACCCGCTGCAGTCTCCTTGCCTTAGGGAAATCCCACGGACAGAGGAGTCTGGCAGGCTCCAGTGCATGGGGTCCCAAAGAGTCAAACATGACTGAGCATACCTGTAGCACAGGTGGTGAGCCTGCTGTAGCAGTCTGCAGATCAGGCTTCAGGTATTGACAGCCACCAAGGAGGTAAGTTTCCCATTATCTTGAGATAATGGAGGAAGGAGGTCATTCCAGGTAGAGGAAACAGCAGGTGCGAGGCGCCAAAGATGCTGAACCAGGATATCAAGTTCTGAGCCCTTGATTCAGTGTGGCCAGAATTCAGGGTGTCTAAGAGCCAATGACAGAAATGATACTGAGACAGTAGCAAAGACCAGACTGGATGGACTTTTGTAAGGAAAAATCATTTTCTTTAGCAAATAAAACCCAAGACGATAAAATCTGGTCTTGGAAAAATAGTCTTGCCTGGTGAATCGGAACTCGCAGAGCCTCTGTTCCCTCCTGGATTTTTCCCACCTCCTGGTGACTCAATACTAACAAGCCTCAGGGGGACCCTTGTTTTTCCAAGCTGGAGAGCTGGGACTTTATTTTCTAGCTGACCACACACACATACACACACACACACACACACACACACACACATCCTTTCTTGAATGCTGTTTGACATTCTCCATGAGACTGCCTTCAAAAGAGCTGAGCAAATATTAAAGCCGCGTGTGATTAATAATGAAGTGCATTGGAAGTTAAGAGGCCGGCTGGTCCCAGTCCAAGTTCCCATGGATGGATATCCAGTGTCGCCAAGCCCAGCGCCATTGTCGCCCTCCTCAATGACAGCTTGCCAGGGGAAGGTGGCGAGCCAGGAATCCTCCAAAAGCTGCCTGTTGTGTAGGCTGCCGGGGATCACAGCATCACAAGGGGCTTCAGTTCACTCATTTAACAGGAAAGACATTCATTAGAACAGTTTGATTTTCATGAAAACAAAACCTGTTGCCTGGGAGGTACTCTGTCCTCTCAGAAACATTAAGGAGGAAACCCGGGGTAAACTTTTTCCTCTGCTTTCTGGCAATTTGCCACATTCTGTCAATTCCATCTTTTTATTTAAATTTCAAACCCACCCTCCTGCTTCACTTTCATTCTCATAACTGTAGTAAGGACTTTAGTATATCTTTATCTGAAATATCACAATAGCGTTTTAACTGGTCACGTGATTGTCAGTCTCCCGTTAGCATCGGACTCATTGTTTCTGGCTCCGTCTTCCTAAAGCAGTGCTTTGGACATGCCATGCTCTGCCCCTGAGCACTCTGTAACTCCCCGTTGTCTACAGAGAGACATCCTTGCCCAACTCTTTCACCCTCTGTGCTCTGGCGCTAACTCACCTTTCCCACTGTAATACCTACAACTCTGTCTTCATGCCTCAGCTGAACTAAAACATACTGTCCTTCTGTAGTGACAGGTTTATTCAGCTTAAAGCGTCCTTTTCTCCAACTTTCCCCACCCTTCAATGCTGACTTCAGATGCCCACTCTTCACTGAAGCAATCTCTCATCCTTTGGGTGGGATGGACTCACCTAGTAGCTCCCATAGCCTGTGACCTCACATCTCTCTTATAGAGCTAATCACCTGGCATTTTGTGCCAGAGTGGTATTTGCATGCGCACCTGTGTGTGCGTGTGTGGGTGCGTGAGCATGCTCAGTCGCTAAGTCATGTCCTACTCGTTTGCAACCCCATAGACTCTAGCCCACCAGGCTCCTCTCTCCATGGGATTTCCCAGGCAAGAATACTGGAGTGGGTTGCCATTTCCTTCTCCAGAGGATCTTCCCAATTCAGGGATCAAACCCACATCTCCTGCATTGGCAGGAGGATTCTGTACCACTAAGCCACAAAGGAAGCCCGGTATTTGCATACGTCAAGAATAAAAACTCCCAAACCACAAAGTGCATATCTTCTCTTTGAATCCCTCATAGCCCCTAGCAAGGCCTGTCTCTCCCTCGCCTAGTGTCTTGCCCTTGCTGGCAGTTTGTCTGTTGATTTAATGACGTAAGTACTTGATCCCACATAGAACTCCCAGCCCAGGTGTAACTTCATGTGGCATTGCGTTCAGTTGTCAGACAAGAGTGCCCGTCAAGGATTTGTTTCATTTTTCCGTTTTGTGCAGGAGGTAGTGGTTGGCTGTTGGGGGTTTGGGGCAAAAGCAAACTGAAGAGGTGCCCATTTGTAAAACGTGGCCTGGAAATCAACTAAACCCCTGCCCTGAAGGGCCTCTTACTGGCACAGAAGCCCAGCTTTGGCACAGCAATCTGAGCTTCCTTTCCTGCGTCCCTAATTGCTCACGTGGGCTCCTTTGTTGGAGGTTCTTTCCCATCTTGGACCTTTGCCCTGCTTAACAGCCCAGAACACCCTAGCGCCAGCAACACGTGTGTTTTGTCAGCTTTTACTCGGAAAGGATTTTATAGGATCAATTTGCTTAGGCAAACTTTTAATTTGGTTTTGTTTTCTCTTCAGGGACTTTATTTGTAAAAACTGAAACGCGTGTGTGCAAAATCGGATGATTAAAGTGCTTGAAATGCCAGGGAGCAGAAAGACAGCTCAGTCTCAGGGGGCACCGAGACAAACTAGCGGCATACACCCCAGATGTTCATCTGGACTGTTCGCACGTTTGTGGCAGCGAAACATTGAGTGATTACAGTACCTGTATCTAAGCCCTTTCAGGCTGAATAACAAAAATACCATACACTGAATGGCTTCAACAACAGACATTTGTGTCTCGTAGTTCTGGAAGCTGAAAAGTTCAAGATCAAGGTGCCAGCAGATTCCTCTTGGCGAGGGCCCACTCCCCAGTTCATAGACAACCATCTGTTTGCTCTAACCTCACATGGCAGAAGGAGAAGAGCTATCTCTGGGATCTCTTTTATAAAAGCACCAGTCCCATCCATGAAGGTTTCACCCTCATGATTTCAACATCTCCCAAAGGCCCCACCTCCTAATACCATCACATAGGGGCAGAAGGTTTCAATGTAAGAATTTGGCGGGCGGTGGTGGTAGGGAAGCGGGGGCTGGTGCACGAGCATTCAGACCGCAGCAACTTAGAGCAAGTAAGACACCTTCAACTAACAGGAAGGAAATAACTGATTAAAAGTCGTCCTGGGACTATTCTGGCAGTCCAGCAGCTAAGACTCTGCGCTTCCAATGCAAGGGGCACAGGTTAGATCCCTGGTCGGGGACCCAAGACCTCACGTGCCATGGGGGCATGGTCCAAAAAAAAATGTTTTAGTAAAAGTAGTCCAAATAATTGTGTTTATTTCATCAAACAAGACATCTAAAGGAAGGCAGTCCTACAGGAAGGTAGTTCTAACATCAGCAAAGAATAGGACTCTTGCTGTCTCCTTGCTCCCCTCTCCCAGTAATTAACAGGGTCCCCAGATGACTGGCATGACTGCAAGTATCATGTCTTCACCCAACCACATCCAAACAGGAAGAAATGGGGTGTGACAAAAGGCCTTTCTCATCCTGCTGCTCCTTTTCATCAGAGAGAAACCTTTTCCCAGAATTCTTCAGTAGCTTGTCTTGGTGGACTGAATTGGGTCACATGTTCATCCCTGGACCAGTCACTGTTAAAGGGAAATCCTGAAGTCCTGATTGGTGTAGGCCAATGATATCATTCGCAGGAGCCGGGCACCTTGTCAGATAAAAACAGAAATGGGTTCAGAGAGCAAGAAAAACAGGGCATGGTTATCGAGTAGGCCGCCCACTTTACCTGCCAAGTGCTGTACATGGCTCTTCAGCTTATTCAAAATCAAGAAGGTATTTTTTGTGGATAATCAATCAGTACTAATAAGAGTGAAAGGACTTCCCATTACTCCAAATCAAATATTAATAATAGCCCACTGCTATTTTTATTGTTGTTATAATTATCGGCATCATCAAACAGGATGATGATAAAGAACAGAATCTAAAGACCAAGACTGTCTTCCTGATTTAAGCTATAGTTTATTTTATTGTCCTGGGTATTTTTATACAGGGTTACTGAAAACATTTATCTTATGTTTACTTGAATTAAGCTGAAAGGCTATCACTATTTATTCTTTTCACATCAGTTGCTAAATTAAGTAGTGGCTTATGTATAATTACTGGGCCTGGAGACTTATCCCAACCTGTGGGAAAATTCCTCTCCATCTGTATGTCACTGTGAGCTTTCATTCAAATTGAGTCACCCAACCTTTGACACTTCCTGCTAGTCCAACTACAGCTGTCATTTACCTTTTATCGCTGCTTCCCAGGACACATCCTGCTAGCCTTTCTTCCTCAGTGGTTCTGTCTCACCTCAAATTTATTTCCTTTATTTTTGCGTGGGTGGCTCTTCCTTTGCGTCTTGCATTCACGCACTCACTGCCACGTTCTTCTGAACACATTGCAATCTAACGTTGCCCACAGACACAGACATTCCCCCAAGGGAAGCCGTCAAGGTCACAATTCCAGTGTAAGACTCCGAATATCAGAGTCTTCTTTGAAGCTGTGCTCCACTTTGAACCTTTCAAGAAACAGTGATGGAACAGACAGAGCAGTTGAACAATTCAAGGAGGACGAAAATGCCAGGGAACAGAAAGATAGTTCAGGCTCAGCTGAAACTCAGAAGACCTTGGACCAGATGACTGCCCTTATTGTAAAGAGACAGGGGAACCTAAGAGCTGTCGGAGGTCTGTTCTAGGAGGCTGGTTTAGTGAATAAGAGAAAGATAGTTAGCAGGAGGAATGGTGATGGCGAATTTGATCATATGCTAATTCTGAAAGCTTTTATTGGTTCTCTGCCTTTAAATCAGGCTTCCCAGGTGGTGCTAGTGGTAAAGAATCCACCTGCCAGTGGAGGAGATGTAAGAGACATGGGTTCGATCCCTGGCTCTGGAAGATCTCCTGGAGGAGGACATGGCAACCAACTCCAGTATTCTTGCCTGGAGAATCCCATGAACAGAGGAGCCTGGTGGGCTACAGTCCATTGGGTCACAAAAAGTTGAACATGACTGAAGCAACTGAACATGGACACACGCCTTTAAGTCACTTAATAGGATATTAAGGTTTATCCCCACTCTCCCATCTTTCTCCACAGCCTGCTGCTACCCACCCTCTTCCTAACTAGATTTAACAGTGAAGCAGAAATGGCATGTGGAACACCTGAGTTTCTCCTATAAAAAAGAATCCCTCTAACTTCAGGCAAGATCTCTCTGCAAATTTAGTTGCCTTGAAATCCTCTGATAATACATAATCAAGAATGAGACAGGCACTATTTCGTGGACATGCTTGCATATTATTTCACTTTCTCTCTCATAAATTCCCAAATCCCCAACCAATTTTATTGCCTGCTCCATCATTTTCTTCTATTTAATACTCTTCCAACACCATCTATGCAGTCTGACCTCCCCCTAGATTCAAAAGTAATAAATACAGAGTTTAAGAAAAAACTGTCTTCCTGTGTATGCAGATGGCTCAGACTTTGTCCTTGCTAGGCCTTCTGTATCTGAGTGACGGGATTCGGTGGAGAGCCCCAGCTGGGGCATATGTGGCAGCTGCACCCTAAGTGTGCCTTCTTTTCTTGTATATTAGCTCAGCTGGTAAAGAATCCACCTATAATGCAGGAGACCCAGGTTCAATTCCTGGGTCAGGAAGATCCCCTGGGGAAGGGATAGGCTGCCCACTCCAGTATTCATGGCCTTCCCTCATGGCTCAGCTGGTAAAGAATCCCCCTGCAGTGCGGGAGACCTGGGTTCGATCTCTGGGTTGGGGGAGATCCCCTGGAGAAGGGCATGGCAACTCACTCCAGTATTCTTGCCTGGAGAATCCCCATGGACCAAGGAGCCTGGCGGGCTACAGGCCACAGGGTCGCAAAGAATTGGACAGGACTGAGTGACTAACCACACACAGCACATGAGAAAGGGTTTAACCCCACCAGGTGACCACACCCAGGGACTTCCCTTTCAGACAGCGAGACCTACCATGCAGAGCAGAGATTCAGAGCCTCCCATTCTACCCACGTGTCTCTAACCCAGCCTCTCGAAAGCTGAGTAACCTTGGTCAGTATCCTTCCTCCCTCTGTGTCTACAGTTAAGCTCAGACAGTAAAGAATCTGCCTACAATGCTGGAGACCTGGGTTCGATCCCTGGGTTGGAAAGATCCGCTGGAGGAAGAAATAGCAACCAACTCCAGTATTCTTGCCTGGAGAATCCATGAACAGAGGAGTCTGCGGGGCTACAGTCCACAGACTCAAAAAGAGTAGGAAATGACTGAGTGACTAACACACACCTGTAAAATAAAGAAGATTAAAAGTTTCCACCTCATGAGGTTTTTGAGATGATCATGAAAATTAACCTATGAAAAGGCTTCAAAGTTTTACATAAGTAGCCACAGGGGACTATAGATTCTTTTTTTTTTTTTTTTCCTCTCTCTTTAACAGCTTTCAGTTCAGTTCAGTTCAGTTCAGTCGCTCAGTTGTGTCCGACTCTTTGCGACCCCATGAATTGCAGCACGCCAGGCCCTCTGTCCATCACCAACTCCCAGAATTCACTCAGACTCATGTCCATCGAGTCCGTGATGCCATCCAGCCATCTCATCCGCGGTCGTCCCCTTCTCCTGCCCCCAATCTGTCCCAGCATCAGAGTCTTTTCCAATGAGTCAACTCTTCACATGAGGTGGCCAAAGTACTGGAGCCTCAGCTTTAGCATCATTCCTTCCAAAGAAATCCCAGGGTTGATATCCTTCAGAATGGACTGGTTGGATCTCCTTGCAGTCCAAGGGACTCTCAAGAATCTTCTCTGACACCACAGTTCAAACGCATCAATTCTTCGGCGCTCAGCCTTCTTCACAGTCCAACTCTCACATCCATACATGACCACAGGGAAAACCATAGCCTTGACTAGACAGACCTTAGTTGGCAAAGTAATGTCTCTGCTTTTGAATATGCTATCTAGGTTGGTCATAACTTTCCTTCCAAGGAGTAAGCGTCTTTTAATTTCATGGCTGCAGTCACCATCTGCAGTGATTCTGGAGCCCAAAAAAATAAAGTCTGACACCCTTTCCACTGTTTCCCCATCTATTTCCCATGAAGTGATGGGACCGGATGCCATGATCTTCGTTTTCTGAATGTTGAGCTTTAAGCCAACTTTTTCGCTCTCCTCTTTCACTTTCATCAAGAGGCTTTTTAACTCCTCTTCACTTTCTGCCATAAGGGTGGTGTCATCTGCATATCTGAGGTTATTGATATTTCTCCCTTTATTAAGGTGTAATTCACATATACACAATTCACCCAATTCACCCATTGTATGAATCAGTGTATTTAAGGAGTTGTACAACTATCATGACACTCAATTTTAGAACATTTTTATCACCCAGAAACACCATGCTCTTTAGCTATCACCATGTCCGCTCACACCCCGCCCCCAGCCCAGGGCAATCACTACTCTGCCTCTGCCTGTATGGATGTACCTGTTCTGCACATCTCGTATAAATGGAACCACACAGCATGTGGTCTTTTGCGACTGGCTTCTTTCACTTGTAGCAGTGTTTTCAAGGTCCCTCTATATTATAACATATGCCAGTGCCTCGTTTCTTGTCATTGCTAAATAATATCCCATTTTATGGATATCTTCATTTATCAATTAATGGACATCTGTGTCATTTCCACATTTTCACCATTATGAAAAAATGCTGGTATAAATAGGCATGTATAAGTTTTGTATGGATGTACGTTTTCATTTCCTTTGGGTATAAACCCAGGAGTGGAATTGTTAGGTCATTTTGCAGCTCTAAATTTAATCAAACTGCCAGACTGTTTTCCAAAGTGGCGACACCATTCTTCATTCCCATTTGTAATGCATAAGCATTCCAGTTTCTCCACATCTCTACCAACATTTGCTGTCTTCTGACTTTTGGTTTCTAGCCGTCCTTATTGGGTAGGAAATGGTATCTCTTTGATTTCCATTTCCAGATGGTTGGATGGTATCACCGACTCAATGGACATGAGTCTGAGTAAACTCTGGGAGTTGGTGATGGACAGGGAGGCCTTGTGTGCTGCACCCCATGGGGTTGCAAAGAGTCAGACACGACTGAGCGGCTGAACTGAACTGAACTGAATAACTAATGAAGTTTAGCATTTTTGCATGTGCTTATTGGCCACTGGTAAGCTATGAGTTCTTACAAAATACCTCTTGTTGGTGCTTCAGGAAACTTACATCACGAGAGATATTCTGAGAGCAGATCTAGCTCCTGCATTCTCCTGAGATTTTGAAATGATCCAGATTACTCATACAACTTGGCCCTTGCCAGGTGGGAATACCAGCCATGTTTTTAAACATTATATCAATCAAAAGAAACTGAAAGACTAGGACAAGTTCATCTTGTGTTCAATACGTCTCCTATTTGGCTTACATTTCTACCCAGGCCTCTTCTGTTTCTATGAAAACTCTTTTATTCCAGTATCTCCCCAAGATCCCACTTTTACCATAATTTGGGTTTTCTCAAATTCTGCTGCCTTGATGTCTTTTTAATGTATGAGCCCTCCCACTGTAAAGCCTTCAAAGATACGGAACTTTTACATCTTTCACGATGCACATGGAAGTAATCTGTACGTACTGAATGAGGTCAAAATCTTCCCACATCTCAAGAAAGGCCCTCCTTAAACCAGCCAAGGCAGTTTAAAGCAGATTTATAAACTTCAACAAGTTAATTCACTTCCATTTCCACACTGGTCTAATGAGCTTTATAATTTCTAATTTATAGAGCTCTTGTGGACAGTAAGAAGTTGTATGTATCATATTTGGCACAGTGTTAGTCAAATAATAAGCACAGAATAAAAGGAATATACCTACAAATCCATTATTCTGTCTAAAAGCATGTGCATGCTGGCTCTCTAGTCTCCAGGGACCAGTTATACACATCAGGACTCGAGTCAGGGGCTGCCCAAGAACACAATTTGCTGAGAGGTTGAGAAAAAAGAGAGACTCCAGACCCACAGGGACCAATGGACAATGCTGAATTGTCAGAGGCACTTCCAATTCAGAAGGCTTGACCTGAATGAGTCAAGGCAGGAGGCAGAGGCCCTGGGCAATTCAAGGAAGGCCTCAGCCACATGCATTCCCTGGATGACCTTGGCCTTCCCATCCAGCCTGACCCTCCCTATTTGACCTTGACGGCTACTTCAGTGCTGCTGGGGTTCTTCTCCAAAGCTACAGAAGAAGAATCAAAACAGAATGGAATTCTCCAGCTCTGAAGACGAGGGCTACATCTCAGAAAACAAAATGAAGCATCCGTCAGAGATGTAATCTGTCATCTTCCACGTTCTTTCCTTTTCCAGAGTTTTACAACCTGGGGCTGATAGGAAGAGACTAGAAGGCCCTGCAGACAGTGACTGCAGCCATGAAATTAAAAGACACTTTCTCCTTGGATGGAAAGCTATGACAAACCTAGGCAGCATATCTAAAAGCAGAGATATTACTTTGCCAACAAAGGTCTGCATAGTCAAAGCTATGGTTTTTCCAGTAGTCATGTATGGATGTGAGAGTTGGACCCCAAAGAAGGCTGAGAGCCAAAGAATTGATGCTTTTGAACTGTGGTGTTGGAGAAGACCCTTGAGAGTCCCTTGGACTGCAAGGAGAGCCAACCAGTCAATCCTAAGGGAAATCAACCCTGAAAAGTCATTGAAAGGACTAATGGTGAAGCTGAAGCTTCAATACCTTGGGCACCTGATGCAAAGAGCTGCCTCATTAGAAAAGACCCTGATGCTAGAAAAGACTGAAGGCAAATGGAAAAGGGGGTGGCAGAGGATGAGATAGATAGCATCACCAGCTCAATTGACATGCATTTGAGCAAACTATGGGAGATAGTGAAGGACAGAGGAGCTCAGTGTACTGCAGTCCATGGCATTGCAAAGAGTCAGACACAATTTAGCTTCTGAACAACAAAGGCCCAGTGCTCTAGCAGAGTAGTCACTTGCTGCCACCTATGGGTAGGACATTAAAAGTGACCCAAGGGGAAATGAAAATTTCTCCCATCCCTTACTGTGCATTTAAATGTAATTCTACAGAAAGTACCAAGGAAGATTTTTGCTTATTTGTTGATTTTTACATTATGCAGAAACAAAAGAAAAAAGATTAAAGATAGCTACCAACTCTACAACAGATATCACCAAATCTACCTGAGAACAGTGATTCACAGATTATGCTATTGGTTTGAAAAATAGATTGATTCTGACTTGCCTAGCCCACCACAGCCTTTAATTGAGAACAAGTTGAAAAACAGATCAGATCAGTTTAAAAATTTTTCATTGTTCTGATTTAAAATAAGCTCATCAAAACCTATTATAGCAAAAGTGTGTTTGTCATGGTTACCATGGAATTAGGCTCTTCGCAATTATTTGAATATAGTACTTCCACTCCACAGCTAGAAACTTCTGCATACAGAAAGGGAAGAATGAGCTTTAATGAGAAAAGCTCAGTTGTGTCCTGAAATATTTATACCAGCTTTTCAAATAAGTATAAAACATTTAAGAGTTCTGCCTCCAAAGATATCCTTGAAAAAGATGGGAAATGTAACCTCTGATTCACCAAAAACAGAAACAAAAATATGTTTTGGCTTATCTGGTCTGCAATTTTAGGCAAATTTAAAAGTATAGGGTAGATGAATAGAACAAGAAATCGGGAAATGGTGACTTTAATTGGGGCGATGGAGGAAGATGCTGTGCACACAATTCTCAAAGTATCCATATTTCTGGTTAATATGCCTATCTTCTAAGTAGATATGAGATATTTGAAAGCAGAAATAGTATTTTGTACTTCTATCCACCAAAGGTATTCTGAGTGCCTAAAATTTAGACAATAAATATTTTTAGATATCTAGCCTCCCAAAATTTATTTCCCACCTACTATGTACCAGAGATACAAGCTTGATTTAGAAAAGGCAGAGGAAGGAGCGATCAAACTGCCAATATCTGCTGGATCATATAAAAAGCAAGGGAATTCCAGAAAACATCTGCTTCATTGACTACACTAAAGTCTTTGCCTGTGTGAGTCACAACAAATTGTGGGAAATACTCAAAGAGATAGGAATACCAGACCACCTTATCTGTCTCCTGAGAAACCTGTATGCAGGTCAAGAAACAAAACTTAGAACCAAACATGGAACCAGGGACTGGTTCAAAACTGGGAAAGGAGTACCTCAAGGCCATATATTGTCACCCTGCTTATTTAACAGGGGACGTATGAAAAGTACACCATGCAAAATGCTGGGCCAGATGAATCACAAGCTGGAATCAAGATTGCCAGGAGAAATAGCAACAACCTCAGATAGGCAGATACCATTCTAATGGCAGAACTGAAGAGCTTCTTGATGAGGGTGAAAGAGGAGAGTATAAAGGCTGGCTTGAAACTAAACATTCAAAAAACTAAGATCGTGGATCCAGTCCCATCACTTCATAGCAAATAGAAGGGGGGAAAGTGTAAACAGTGACAGATTTTATTTTCTTGAGCTCCAAAATCACTGTGGATGCTGACTGCAGCCATGAAACTAAAAGAGAATTGCTCTTGGAAGAAACGCTATGACAAACCTAGACAGTGCATTTAAAAGCAGAGATATCGCTTTGCAACAAAGGTCCACATAGTCAAAGCTATGGTTTTTCCAGTAGTCATGTATGGATGTGAGGGCTGGACCATAAGAAGGCTGAGCGCCGAAGAACTGGTGCTTTCGAACTGTGGGCACAGTTAGGCCTAAGGGCACAACTAGGCCTGTGCACCACGACTGCTGAAGCCCGCATGCCCAGAGCCCGTGTTCCACAGCAAGAGAGGCCCACACACCACCGCTAGAGAGCGAGCCTCACTCACTGCACCCAGAGAAAGCCCATGTGCAGCAAGAAAGACCGGTCGCCCTGCTTTTTTTAAAAAAGGAAGAGTGCTGACTTCGCAATGCAGGCGTGATACAAGGCAGGAGGAATAGTATCTTGTTGAACGGATAAGTTCAGATAAGTTCATTTGATTTGGCTAATAAGTTTGCCACAGTTTAGCCTGCCTTGTGGCTTCCCTGGTGGCTCAGATGGTGAAGAATCAACCTGCATCACAGGAGACTTGGGTTTGATCCCCGGGTCAGGAAGATTCCCTGGGAAAAGAGAATGGCTACTCACTCCAATATTCTTGCCTGGAGAATCCCATGGACGGACAGAGGAGCCTGGAGGGTTACAGTCCATGGGACTGCAAAGAGTTGCACATAACTGAGCAACTAACACTTTCACCATCAGCCTACAATACCAAGAAGAGGTAATGCATGAAGGCTAAACTTCAGTGTGGTATACTGACAAAATTCAAGCAGATTAGCTGATTACTTCCAGGTGAGGAAGGCAACAACCTCCCCTTTAGGGGAAAAAGAAAATAGATTATCTCGTTTACAACTGTATCTCTAGTTCTTACAAGAGATCAGTTCAGTTCAGTCTATCAGTCGTGTCCAACTCTTTGCGACTCCATGAATCGCAGCACACCAGGCCTCCCTGTCCATCACCAACTCCCGGAGTTCACGCAGACTCACGTCCATCGAGCTGAATAAATACCTATCAGTTCAATTCAGTTGCTTAGTCATGTCTGACTCTTTGCAACCCCATGGACTGCAGCACACTAGGCTTCCCTGTCCATCACCAACTCCTGGAACTTACTCAAACTCATGTCCATCGAGTTGGTGATGCCATCCAATCAATCTCATCCTCTGTTGTCTGCTTATCCTCCCGCCTTCAATCTTTCCCAGCATCAGGGTCTTTTCCAGTGAGTCAGTTTTTCACATCAGTGGCCAAAGTATTGGAGTTTCAGCGTCAGCATCAATCCTTCCAATGAATATTCAGGACTGACTTCCTTTAGGATGGACTGGTTGGATCTCCTTGCAATCCAAGGGACTCTCAAGAGTCTTCTCCAACACCACAGTTCAAAAGCATCAATTCTTCATAAACACCTATAGACAGAGTGCCTGATGAACTATGGAATGAGGTTCGTGACATTGTACAGGAGGCAGGGATCAAGACCATCCCCATGGAAAAGAAATGCAAAAAAGCAAAATGGCTGTCTGGGGAGGCCTTACAAATAGCTGTGAAAAGAAGAGAGGTGAAAAGCAAAGGAGAAAAGGAAAGATAAAAGCATTGAATGCAGAGTTCCAAAGAATAGCAAGAAGAGATAAGAAAGCCTTCCTCAGCGATCATTGCAAAGAAATAGAGGAAAAGAACAGAATGGGAAAGACTAGAGATCTCTTTAAGAAAATTAGAGATACCAAGGGAACATTTCATGCAAAGATGGGCTCGATAAAGGATAGAAATGGTATGGACCTAAGAGAAGCAGAAGATATTAAGAAGAGGTGGCAAGAACACACAGAACTGTACAAAAAAGATCTTCACGACCCAGATAATCATGATGATGTGATCACTAATCTAGAGCCAGACATCTTGGAATGTGAAGTCAAGTGGGCCTTAGAAAGCATCACTTCGAACAAAGCTAGTGGAGGTGATGGAATTCCAGTTGAGCTGTTTCAAATCCTGAAAGATGATGCTGTGAAAGTGCTACACTCAATATGCCAGCAAATTTGGAAAACTCAGCAGTGGCCACAGGACTGGAAAAGTTCAGTTTTCATTCCAATCCCAAAGAGAGGCCATGCCAAAGAATGCTTAAACTACCGCACAATTGCACTCATCTCACATGCTAGTAAAGTAATGCTCAAAATTCTCCAAGCCAGGCTTCAGCACTACGTGAACCATGAACTCCCTGATGTTCAAGCTGGTTTTAGAAAAGGCAGAGGAACCAGAGATCGAATTGCCAACATCCGCTGGATCATGGAAAAAGCAAGAGAGTTCCAGAAAAACATCTATTTCTGCTTTATTGACTATGCCAAAGCCTTTGACTGTGTGGATCACAATAAACTGTGGACAATTCTGAAAGACATGGGAATACCAGACCACCTGACCTGCCTCTTGAGAAATCTGTATGCAGATCAGGAAGTAACAGTTAGAACTGGACATGGAACAACAGACTGGTTCCAAATAGGAAAAGGAGTACATCAAGGCTGTATATTGTCACCCTGCTTATTTAACTTATATGCAGAGTACATCATGAGAAACGCTGGACTGGAAGAAACACAAGCTGGAATCAAGATTGCCGGGAGAAATATCAATAACCTCAGATATGCAGATGACACCACCCTTATGGCAGAAAGTGAAGAGGAGCTAAAAAGCCTCTTGATGAAAGTGAAAGAGGAGAGCGAAAAAGCTGGCTTAAAACTCAACTCAGAAAATGAAGATCGTGGCATCCGGTCCCATCACTTCATGGGAAATAGATGGGAAAACAGTAGAAACGGTGTCAGACTTTATTTTTTTGGGCTCCAGAATCACTGCAGATGGTGACTGCAGCCATGAAATTAAAAGACGCTTACTCCTTGGAAGAAAAGTTATGACCAACCTAGATAGCATATTGAAAAGCAGAGACATTACTTTGCCAACTAAGGTCTGTCTAGTCAAGGCTATGGTTTTTCCTGTGGTCATGTATGGATGTGAGAGTTGGACTGTGAAGAAGGCTGAGCGCCGAAGAATTGATGCTTTTGAACTGTGGTGTAGGAGAAAACTCTTGAGAGTCCCTTGGACTGCAAGGAGATCCAACCAGTCCATTCTGAAGGAGATCAACCCTGGGATTTCTTTGGAAGGAATGATGCTAAAGCTGAGGCTCCAGTACTTTGGCCACCTCATGCAAAGAGTTGACTCATTGGAAAAGACTCTGATGCTGGGAGGGATTGGGGGCAGGAGGAGAAGGGGATGACAGAGGATGAGATGGCTGGATGGCATCACCGACTCGATGGACATGAGTCTGAGTGAACTCCGGGAAATGGTGATGGACAGGGAGGCCTGGCGTGCTGCAATTCATGGGGTCGCAAAGAGTTGGACACGTCTGAGCGACTGAACCAAACTGAAATAGGAATATGATACCCTCCTACTGGAAGCATTATCTCCATATTAGTGAGAATGAGGGCTTCAGAGAGATGGAATGATCATCCCAAGGTCATTTAACAGAAAACTTTGAGTTCCAACTCAAATCGTATCCAAATGGGAGATTTCTGAGGTCTCAATATTAGTCATTCGACCAGACTGTGTTATACTGCTCAGATCTTACACCCCGGTCTTATCGACACTAGCAAATAAATACACACAAAGAAACCAGTGACTCCAGCCTCTTCACCTGCCTCTGCCCCAAGCCTAACTCAGTCCACCTTCTGTCTGAGGCTCTCCAAAGGCTTTCATGAGAATCACTGAGTTATATAACCATCCAGATGAGATTGTCCGTCCATCTGTTAAGGGCCATCAGAGCCCCTGTGCACTGAATTTCAATTTAAGGAGTTTCATGTCCCATCTGGAGCAAGAGGATTCATTCGTACGTGAGAGAAAGAGATCGCTGTGATTTTAACCTGGTTTTAATGGAAATGACTCAATTCTAGTTTCAAAATTTAAATGACATTTACACATGGTATGTTCCACACACAGTGAGAATTATCTTGCCAGTCATTGTTTTCAAAGTCACATTAGCACAGCAGTAAATGCTCTTTAAAAATAAACCATATAGACAAGAATTCTCATGGCAGCTTTGTTTGCCAGAGGAGAAAACTTGAAGCTAACCCACAAGTCTATCAAAGGAAATGAGATAAAGAGATCATGTTATGTTCCAACCATGAAGCTATTAAAAAGGATGAAGTCAATCTACATGTGCCAAGGTGACAATATTTAACATCTACCGATAAATGAAAAAAGGGAAATGCAAGACACTATGCATGTCTCTAATACTAATGATAACAGCTATAAAGGTCAGTATGTGCAGATCACAAAATCTGGAAGAATATGCAATGAGCTATCGAGAGTAATGACTCTAGGAAATGACATTATGGTATAATTTCATTTTCTACCTTATTCATCTCTGTATCTTATAAACTTTTATAAGCATTACCTATCGTTATGTTATTTTTTAATGCTTCTGTCTCATTTTAAATATAAGTAGGTATAATAAATTTAAAATTAATAAGCTGGAAGTTTTCAATGACAGTTTATATGTCAGCAGAGCATGATCCTTCTAGAGAGTTACCATGTGCCGCAAGCATTGTTAATGCTCTTTGGTCCAGTAATCTTTAATACAGAAAACCTTCATCTATACAGATGTCTATTACAGTTCTGTTGTATTAGCAGAAAGCTGCAAACAACCCGAGTGGTTACCAGAAAAAAAACAGTGAAATAAAATGCCATTCTCAAAATAGTATGCAACCTTTTAATAAGAAGTGTTAGAAGACTATGAAATAACATGAAATCCTTACATTATAATAGGAAGGGTAAATGCAAGATATAAAATCATATATTCAAATGTGTGCAGTCAGATGTCTCAATGGAAAATGAACTAGAAAGAAATTTACCAGGGCTGAGAATAATGTTGTTTTGATGGTGGTGCTCGTGTTTATTTTTCTTCCTTGCATATTTTCATTGTTTTCAGTTTTTCAATTACCTCTTACTGCCTGCATCATGGGAAATAATGCCATCAGTGCTGTTGATAGGAAATTAAAGAAACAGCAGCATTCTTATTACTGGCTTGGTGGAGAAATTCATATTTTTTCTTTTACTCGACTGTCAGGTTCATTTGAAGGAAAAACAAGTTCTCACCCTATGGTTGGCCCTGGCTTCCCCTGTGCTCTGGTGCAAACCCTCCCCAGCCTCTTTGCTCCTTAACTGTGAAATTAGACCATGCCATCAGGCTCAATGAGAAACTGAATAGTTTATAAAAGATGCAATTCCCACGAAAGGAGGTCATTTCTTCTAATGACTAAACTTAGCATCACGTGTGAGCAACCAGTGACTGCTAGAGAGACTGACAGTCCCATGTCAGGACGACAGAGCTCCAGTTACAGTTCGGACACTTAGTGAGTGTTCTTCCTGTGTTTTCTAATGGCTCCATGTTTCAACTTTTTCACTTGTGAAATAATTGTGTTGAACTAGAGTCTGAATTTCAAATGCAGCCTTTTTCTAAAATGGAAGGAATAGGAAGTACCTTTTGGATTCAAGGATAATATTAGATAGCGTTACCTTTATTGGATGCATAAAGAAATCAATATATAAAGAAGGTAAGAAAGTCGAGCAAGGTAGCAACTAAGCTAGGATTCCGTTCCAGGCCGTCTGACTCTTTCTCTTTAAGATTTTGTAGGCTGGGGAACTGAGGCTTCAGAGGACTGAATGATTTATCCAGAGTACATAGCAAGTTAGAGTTGAGGCTAGAATCCCAATTTCCGGATGCCTGTCCCACATTTACTTTACTTAAAAAAAAAAAAAAGTTGCAGATTCAAGTTACTTATAATCCTCCATTTATAGTTGATTATAATCAATTATTGGTATTGCCTACCCCTCTTGTTTTATTTAATTTTTCCCTTTTACTTCCTATCCTCACTATAATTTAACTTGCCCTCTGGGGGTGTTTCTGAATCTGTTATGGCAGTTCACTAATTTGCTCTTTGGCTATATATTTTCTATTGTGTATCCTAGCTCTCAAATTGGATGTTTTAGCCATTTTCAAAATATAATCATTATGTTCAGTAGATTCTCCTTTATAACCTCTCATTCCTATGTCATTTACCAAATATTCTCTATTTTAAATTTTTGATCAATTTTTTTCAATTCCTATGGGCTTTCCTTGTAGCTCAATCGGTAAAGAATCTGCCTCCAATGCAGGAGACTCAGGTTCGATCCCTGGGTCGGAAAGATCCCCTGGAGAAGGAAATGGCAACCCACGCCAGTATTCTTGCCTGGAGAATCCCACGGACAGAGGAACCTGGCAGGCTACAGTCCATGCAGTCACAAGAGTCAGACATGACTTCGCAACTAGAGAGAGAGAGAGAGGATGGTGTAGAATGTGCTGCGGTAACAAGTGATACTGGACATGTCAGCAGCTAATACACAGTAAGCTTTATTTCTCACTTGCAGGCAACTTCAGTTGCTTTTCTCAGACTGTGACCCAGGCTGCTTCCACACTGAAACCCCACCGTCTTGGAGGTCTTCACTGTAAGTCATAAAAACAGTAGCCCAATTACCATGGAGAACTCACACTCCATTAGCCAGAGCTAGTCACATGGCCCCAACCCAACTGCCAGGAAAGCTGGAACATGATAAATGAGCGCATGGACTTTTGGTGAGCACCAATTATCTCCTTGACAAGGGTAGCTTGCTTAATTTGTTGTCTGTGAGCTCCTTTTCGCCTGGGACCTCACTGTCCCCCACCCCCTTTTTGGCTGGAAATATGTATCTGGGGAAAGTCCAGGAGCTGTACATTGGGTGTATTAGTCAGGGTATGCTAACACATATCCCAGGATCCTCCAAATCCCACAGGCTTATCATATTAGAGGCATTGCTTCCTACTCACACCACAGACCAACCATGCATTCAGGTAGGCAGCCCTCCATGTAGTAACTCAGGAAGCTTGCTTTTTCCCTCTGGTGGGTTTCCCAAGCAGGCATGCAGAGCAAAGACTCATGGTCACCCTGGACCATTGCACTGGAGAAGCCCTAGGCAGAAAATAAAAGATACACAGTTCATGCTCAAGGTGAGATGCTCTCAGCAAGAAATAAGCCCCAGCCCAGAGGAAACTATTTGTTCTAGCCATTACTGACATCAGAGTTGGGGCTGAGAGGATGTAAGGCAATATGTGAAAGGCGTCAGATATCCCAGCTTCTACCACATTGCTTACCTTCAAAGGACCATGATTAAGCCTGCTCTAAATCCACGAATCCCGAGTTTGGTTGAACAACCCGACACACCTAGGATTGAGACGCATAAGGGAAAATGGCAAAAGCAGCCCCAATGTTCTTATCAATTTTAAGCCAATCACAAGCCTCCATTCAGTTCTCCTTGTATATTGAATGCCCTGTCATTTCATGCCCTTGCTATACCAGAAAGTTCTCCCATGCAGATCCAAGAATTGTTCTCTGCATGTGTGTGTGTGTGTGTGTGTGTGTGTTAGTTGCTCAGTCGTGTCCAACTCTTTGTGACCCCATGGACTGTAGCCCACCAGGCTCCTTTGTCCATGGGATTCTCCAGGCAAGAATACTGGAGTGGGTTGCCATTTCCTTCCCTGCAAGTAGGAACCACTTACTGGCTCAGTCATCTTGAGTGCATATACGTGCCAAGGATGCCTGTGTCAAGTTCTGACGTCCCCGGGACAAATCCCTACACGTATAAAAGTATGTCTTGCCCGGGTCAACTTTTTCTGGAATAAGGCATTTTAGCTTTGGTCTGCACAAAGTCTGCACATGAGATTTCCATTTCCTAGGAGCTTTACTTTCAAGGGAATAATGCAAGGAAAATGAAAACAAAAAGAAGACAGGAAAGCCTGTTTTCTGATCTTCCGGATATCTCCTCCTTTTCACCTCTGAACTCACACCCCAGCTGCCTCCCTGAGTGGCTCACTTGGCAGGGTTGGATCAGAGCTCACAGGATGTCCTCATCCATCTAGCCAGGAGTCTCCCAGGGGTTTTGATCAATGTGCCCCTTTCCTTAACCACCAGGACCCTTCCCTCTGACCCCTGCAGGGTGGGTCTACAAGCAGTACTTCTGCAAACTTTCCGTAGCCCTGCAGGTGACACCACAGCTGCTGCCAGGTGGGGCTCCTGGTGGCACCATTCCTCTTGCGTGCTTGCAGAACAATTCAATGCAATGCTAGCCTGCTTTAATATTAATAAACAAAATAAGTATTATACATTAATCACATATTGCAGACCAAGCACGATAGTATGTTTTGACCTTTCGTTTTAATCCTTACCTAAGAGGGAGATGGTATTATTATGACAGAATTCTCTTTAAGAATGGGATAAATCAGTGTGAGATCAAGAAAGAAATCACGTGAGGTCATACAGTTAGTAAATGCCAATCTTAACCACTGTGCTATTTTGCAAATAGCTCTCAATTTTTGGAATACTAGTGATTAGATCTCAATTTTTAGAAGGTAGACAACATTCCAGGACAAAAGTCTGTCTGTTACCTGAGAAATGTTAATATAACAGAGCTTGGCTCATACTGAGAGTTACACCACCCGTCTCTCCACAAACAAAACTACGTAACAAAATAAAATGGGGTTACTGTAAAGAGCTCGTGAAAATTTGAGCAGTTTAATCCCTGGGAAAACCCCAAAGGGGCCCATCTGGTTTCGAAATGCAAAATTGGCCAAGCAGAGTCTATGTGGAAAACTTTTAGACAAGATACACAATTGTGCTCAGACACTCAGCTGTGTCTGACTATTTGTGACCCCACAGACTGTAGCCCGCTAGGCTCCCCTGTCCATTGGATTTTTCAGGCAAGGATACTGGAGTGGGTTCCAGGGGATCTTCCTGGCTTGGGGATCAAGCACTTGTCTCCTGCATTGGCAGGAGGATTCCTTACCACTAGCTCCACCTGAGAAGCTCACTGTGCACAATAAAGTATCAGGAAGGTTTGGAGTTGTCAGCCAGTGCTACAAAAGGGAAATGGACTCCAGAAGAAGAGTGGGGGGTGGTCAGCGGGGGTATGCACACATGGACAGAGCCTGCTCATCACTGCTGAGAGTGATGGGAAAGCTTACAGAGAAAGCGACATCATTTGAAGTCCTTTTCTACATTTGCTATAGTAATCCTCAAACTTCATAAACATTTGTTAGTCAAAACAGCCTCATATTAGCACGGTTTTGGAGAAGGAATGGAAGAGCAGGTAGAAGTGACCCAACAGCAAAATTAATACTGTTCCCAACAATGATGAGATGCTAAGTTTCAGCAGCAAACCCACCTGAGCTGTGGAATAATTCTGTGTGTGTCCCAAATCCAGGAGACCCTTGGAAGCGGCAGAGAGAACTAGATGCTATCAGCAGATAGAACAGAGGGTGTGATATAATAAGAAATAAGTAGATTTGCTCTTTGTCCCCAATTCTTGGCACCTAAAGCCCTTGGAATCTCCAAAGTGGTGAGTGTCTTTTGTGCACTGAGCTCACTGGAGGCTGGGGGCCCCTGGATAGCTTCAGGACGGGGGCTGGTTTCCAGAAAGACGAAGGCATGGAACTTGCAGCCCCACCCCCTGACCTCCAGAGAAGGGAGCAGGGATAGAGGTTGAGAAAAATCACCAGTGGCCAATGAATTAATCAATCATGCCTAAGTAATGAAAGCTCCATAAAAACCCCTAAATGACAGAATTCCAACAGCATCTGGGTTGGTGAACATAGCCACTTATTTAGTCAGAAGTACAATCATCCCTTGGTATCCACGGGACACTGGTTCTGAAACCTCTGTGGATACCCAGATCCATGGATGCGCAAGTCCCTTGTATAAAATGGAGTAGTACAAACAAGAAACAACCTGAGACTTGAAATCAGCTTCAGAAACTGAGCTCTGAAATGCATGTTGTCTGACACCAACTTCCCAGAGTTGTTGGATTGAATTCTAAGACATCCAGTTGGTATCTGGAGAGTTGGAAAAAGTGGCTGTTGAGGAAAATATTCCCAGCCCTGTGATGTCAGAAATGTGAGTAAAAATGGCTCAGAGAGGATAATGCCATTTATTGAATGGGTGATACTGGAAAAATAGAGCACCTTAAGTCAGTTGGTTTTCACTGGTTTATTAAAAATTGGATAAAATACAGACCAGCTTTTATGTCCCATAAAACATAGTCACAAATGCAAACCACACATGTAATTTAAAGGCTTTTTTTAGTGGGCATGTTTTCAAAAAATAAAAAGAAATACATGAAGTTAACTTTAATAATATATTTCATTTAACCTAATATATCCAAAATTATCATTTCAACATGTAATCAATGTCTAAAAATACAGGAGGTATTTTGTATTCTTTTTTTTTTTTTTTTTGCAGTAAGTCTTTGAAATTCATTTTATACTTTACACTTACAGCTCTTCTCAGTTTGGACCAGCCACATGTGAAATGCACAAATCACTGAAGTTTCTCTGGTCAAGATTTAAAATGAAACTTTTTAAAATTTTTCATGGCAATTTGCATAAAAGATAGTACTATATATTACCATATTTGCTATTTGCAGCTTCTTTATTATAAAAGCAACATATGTTCATCTGTAGAAAATTTGAAAAAATACAAAGAAAAATAAATGTATCTATAAACCCCATTTCAGAAATAATCATTGTTAAATACTTTAATACATGTACTTCTAGGGTAACCTATATATATATATTATTCTTTATATATACTCAGCACTTCAACCTAATTCATTTCTCCCCAACATTACCATAAGAGTTACCTCTTTAATCTCCCTGAGTCCAGTCTCCTCCATTTCAACCCATCTTGACTACTAATGCAAAACTAATCTTCCAAAAATGCTATTTTCTGGCTATTGAGGGAAGGCAGGTAAAATGAGAGCTTGCATAGCCAGGTGTGACTGACTCATTCGAACAGAAACATACACTCCGGGAAATGTTTCCTTCTAATGGAAATAGAATTACTCCTCTGTTACCTCTTTCTCATATCTAGCCCATTATGGTGACGCAAAGTCTATTGCAAGATACTTAATAAGATCTCAGAAAGATTTGAGAGTACAGTCTCTCTAGGAAAGGCTGGAGGCAATAGCAGCTGAGCTCTCTCCCATGAGTGTTACAGCTTCAGGCTATGGCCAAGTATACAGAGCCCAAGAACTACACTCTCATGCTGAAGTACAGACATCGAGACAAACAGGTCTCACAGGAAAATCAGTAAAGATGTAAGGCGAGACCATCCAAGCAAACTGAAGGTCTGGTTAGAGCTGCCTGCATCAAGTATGTGTGTGTGAATGCTAAGTTGCTTCAGTCATGTCCAACTCTTTGCGGCGCCACGGACTGTATGTAGCCCACCAGGCTCCTCTGTCCATGGGATTCTTCAGAAAAGAGTACGGGAGGGGGTTGCCATTTCCATCTCCAGAGGATCTTTCCAGCCCAGAGATGGAATCCTGGTCTCCTTCATATTAGCGTACAGCCTTGTGGCTCTTGCCTTATAAGCCTCTGACTCTCTTCCTTGGAACACTCATTTGGTTTTACCTTAATAGTGAAGTCGCTCAGTCATGTCCGACTCTTTGAGACCCCATGAACTGCAGCCCACCAGGCTTAAAAAGTGTCTCCCAAATTGCAATTTTGAAGACAGCAAACAAAACAAAACAAAACAAAACTTTCATTTCCAGACTTTCTCAGTTTTTTTGGTTGACATTACATGGTGTCAGATGTAGATGCAGGCTTTCTGTTTTGTTTTTTTTTTCATTTCTGATTGACAATATTCACAACTGCTGCACATGGTGTCTAAGGAATTTACTATTTTGCCATAGTAAACAACTCACACATTATTGTTAAATGTATACACACATATATACAAGATACAGCATGTGTGAGGCATGATTCTAATACTTTACACTGGTAACTATGTGGACACTAAAAACTAAAACTGCAAATAGTTTTCCAATACAACAAGATTTACGTGATTGTATTCCAATGTGTACAAATTAAATAAACTGTCAACTTTAATTTTGAGATAAAAATTTGATTTTTAATTGTAATTATTTTTCTTTTAAAATAGCAATTCCAGTATTTTTGAAGAAAATATATAAATTATCAAAGCAATCTACTTTTACATTTTTTGCATTTGCCTTATGTTTTTGATGTAAATCATTCAACTTTTGTTCAATGTGAGTACATTTCGCTTTTTAATTCTTTAGATCTTTTCTATCCTAGAAAATGAACTATGTGAAAGTCTCCACTATACCAAGATAATTTGATTTTGTTGCAATGAAGGAAAGAAAAATTAATTTTATAGAGTAGGTAAAAATGCATAGAGTAGGAAAGGGTTTCAGTACTCATCTAAACACCACTGGTTCAGGAACTCAATGTGCCCCATGATAATTATATTCATCAATCTTTAATATTTTGCCAAGTTTCAATTATGTAAAAACTGTGTAAAACCATGAAAAATCAAGTTTTACACATTTTCTATTTTTTCCAGTCTGAAAGTGTATCTATCAAGTGTAAGGGAAGAAAAACTGTTTTTCCATCTTAGAGTCATAGGCTAGGGCCCTGTATATTAAGCTGATTAAAAAGATAGATTTACAAGAGAAAAACAGACAAGCTTATTAACACGTGCGCAGAACATACACACGGGAGTACTCAGAGAGGAGTAACACAAAGGAGTGGTCAGAACTCGGACTTAGATAGCATCTTAGCAAAAAGCAATAACTTTGCAGAGAAGTGGCAAGACAGAGGAAAAGGACTTTGAGCACCTAGGGCAGCAAATTGTGGCAAGGTCGATATATGGAAAATGCAGAGTACATCATGAGAAACGCTGGGCTGGAGGAAGCACAAACTGGAATCAAGATTGCCAGGAGAAATATCAATCACCTCAGATATGCAGATGACACCACCCTTATGGCAGAAAGTGAAGAGGAACTAAAAAGCCTCTTGATGAAAGTGAAAGAGGAGAGTGAAAACGTTGGCTTACACCTCAACATTCAGAAAACGAAGATCATGGCATCTGGTCCCATCACTTCATGGGAAATAGATGGGGAAACAGTGGAAAGGGTGTCAGACTTTATGTTTGTGGGCTCCAAAATCACTGCAGATGGTGACTGCAGCCATGAAATTAAAAGACGCTTACTCCTTGGAAGAAAAGTTATGACCAACCTAGATAGCATATTCAAAAGCAGAGACATTACTTTGCCAACTAAGGTCTGTCTAGTCAAGGCTATGGTTTTTCCAGTGGTCATGTATGGATGTGAGAGTTGGACTGTGAAGAAGGCTGAGTGCCAAAGAATTGATGCTTTTGAACTGTGGTGTTGGAGAAAACTCTTGAGAGTCCCTTGGACTGCAAGGAGATCCAACCAGTCCATTCTGAAGGAGATCAGCCCTGGGATTTCTTTGGAAGGAATGATGCTAAAGCTGAGGCTCCAGTACTTTGGCCACCTCATGCGAAGAGTTGACTCATTGGAAAAGACTCTGATGCTGGGAAGGATTGGGGGCAGGAGGCGAAGGGGATGACCAAGGATGAGATGGCTGGATGGCATCACTGACTCAATGGACATGAGTCTGAGTGAACTCCGGGAGTTGGTGATGGACAGGGAGGCCTGGCGTGCTGCGATTCATGGGGTCACAAAGAGTCAGACACGACTGAGTGACTGAAATGAACTGAACTGAACTGAATGGTCAATTAGGGCTAGTCTGAGTGAACTGATCATATAGATTCCTCAGATGCTGTCTCTGGGCTGCTAAGAGTTCTTTCTGGTGACTACCTTCTGCCCTTCACAGTAGAGAGGGGAGGGGGACACCCTTTATAAACTTATGTCCTGCTTTTAGGCCAAAATAAGGGAGAACAAAGAGATTCTCTTGTATTAGCTTTTTTTCAAAAGCCTTCAGTTCAATATAACCTTCATGCCAAAGTGGTGTATTTTGGGGTGGCATATTTTGCTACCCTTCAGAAGGAAGAGGGATAAACCATATTTTATTTAACAGTATATTAGCTTGATTTTCTCTGGTATAGACCATTTACATTTCATATGATTATTACTATATTTGAATTTGGGTCTACCATTTTACTATTTGCTTTCGGTTTGTTTCCTCTGGTTTTTTATCTATTTTCCCTTTGCTGTCTCTTTTTGGGTTATTTGAATATTTTTTATTATTACATTTTACCTATTGTGTGTTTGGACTATGTCTCTTCAGATAATATGTTTATAGATTACTTTAGGGATTACAGTGTACATATTGTTTTTAACATTAGCACTTCAAGCGCAATGTAGAAAACTCACCACCATGAAGATCTCTTTATCCCTGCCCTTTACTTTGTAGTTATATTACACAGACGTCACCTTCAGGTCACCACATGGTAACTACACACTGGCCAGGCCCAGGGCCTCCAGGGACAGCCCTGCCACCCTTCACTCTTTTCTCCTTGACGACCTCAGAGTGTATGAGGCCTGCCTAGAGATCTCACTTCCTAGGGCTTCCCTGGTGGCTCAGAGGTTAAAGCGTCTGCCTGCAATGTGGGAGACATGGGTTCGATTCCTGGGTTGGGAAGATCCCCTGGAGAAGGAAATGGCAACCCACTCCAGTATTCTTGCCTGGAGAACCCCATGGATGGAGGAGCCTGCTGGGTTACAGTCCACGGGGTTGCATAGGGTCGGACACAACTGAGTGACTTCACTTTAGAGATCTCACAGCATCTGCTCTGTGAACCCAAAATGGCTCATGGAAGTCCCCAGGTCCAGTTGTAGGGAGACAGCAGGAGGGCCCCATGTCCAAACATATTCTCCAATTCAACTTTGTCAGAAAAGTTCTGAGCCCTGAGGGTAGTTTGGTCCCTGCCTGAAGCTTTAATTTGTAGATATTTCTTTTTCGTTTGGCCTTTTAATCCCTGTATCTAGTCTTTCCGTTTATTAAGATTTCTGTTAGGATAAGAGACAGAAACATTACTCTATCTGATTTAAACAAAAAAAGTTTATAGATTTATGTAAATAAAAATGTTGGTTTCAATCTCTTTTTTTTATATCTCTTAGGCTGATGCCTTGGGCATTTCATTCCTTTGTTCAAGGAACACCTCTGAGTTCACACAATGGACCAGTAACTGAGATAGGTGCAGCGGGCATTCAAAAAGCTCACTGAACTGAACACTGCTAGTATCAGATATCCTTTTATACCAGTAGGTTTCATTTAACACTCAAGCTCCCACGTTTTAAATTCCCAGATTGACTTTCTCACTTGATCCACTAATCCGGAAACAAAAGCTCTTAAAGTTTAGATTTAAATGCATTGACTACGTTAAGTGCTACACCCTAGACCTTGTTAATAATCTTTAAAATGCACTCCGGCGCCAACACTCTGAGGGACTTCGGTCCGGGAAAGTCAGGAAAACCCAGGGCAGTTCGGCGGACTTTCCACGAGATTCTAAAGGGCCCCAGGATAATTAATGTCTTTATAAGGACATCAGTGTAATAAATACGCAAATCGTGGCAGTTCCGAGCTCATTCCAGCTCTGTGAAGGCCCACGACCACCTCCTGGTCTCCCTGGTCGCCGTTACGAAGCAGGATGCGGGTTCGATCTGTAACAGACTCTGAGCTGTGGTGTTGGAGAAAATTCTTGAGAGCACCTTGGACAGCAAGGAGATCCAACCAGTTCATCCTAAAGGAAATCAGTCCTGAATGTTCATTGGAAGGACTGATGGCTGAAGCTGAAACTTTGGCCACCTGATGCGAAGAACCGACTCATTAGAAAAGACCCTGATGCTGGAAATGATTGAAAGCAGGAGGAGAAGGGGACGACAGAGGATGAGATGGTTGGATGGCATCACCGACTCAATGGGCATGAGTTTGAGTAAACTCCGGGAGTTGGTGATGGACAGACAGGCCTAGCGTGCTGCAGTCCATGGGGTCGCAAAGAATCGGACACGACCGAGCGACTGAACTGAGAGACTCCGCTCTCTTCCGGCGCTGGCTCCGGTTGACGAGCCCGGCCCCGCCCCCAGCGCGCGCCCAGAGCCCCGCCTCCCAGCCCCGCCTCCCAGCCCCGCCCCCAGCGCCCGAGCGGAGACCCGCCCCTCTGCCCTGCCCCGCCCCCGGCGCGGGCCTGGAGCCCCGCCTACCCACCCAGCCCCGCCCCCGGCGCGGGCCCCGAACCTCGCCCGGCGGGCAGGAAAGGGCGGGCTCGGCGCCGGCGCCCGCGCTCGCTTCTGCCGGAGGCGTCGGGCGGGGGCCGCGCGTGACCGGCATGAGCGCGCTCCCGGGCCAGTGACCGCGTTGGGGATGGACTGCGGCTCCGTCGCGGCCGAGAGGCCGAAGTGCCCGCCGGGCCGCCGGCGGCTCCTGCTCCTCCTGGCCGCCGGCCGCGCTGGAGGCCCGGGCGGCCGCGGCATCCCCGCGCGCCGCCTCCTGCCCGCGCTACCCGGCGGTCCCGGGGCGCTGCGCCCCGGCGCCCGGGCGGTCCGCGGCGGCGCGGCACGTGCCTCCCCGTTGCTCCTCCTCCTGCTGGTGCCCTGCCCGCGCCGGGCGGCCGCGGCCCCGCGCCGGCCGCCGGCGGACTGGGAGCGCCCGCGCTCCGGACCCCCGGCGTCCCCGGGCTCCCCGGCCGGGCGCGGCGGCGTGTGGAGAAGCCAGCCGGGCCTGGCCCCGGGCCTCGCGGGTGCGGCGGGCGCGCTCCCCCGGTGCCTCGGCCGGGTGGCCGCCCTGGCGTCCTCCAGGAGAGGTGAGGGCCGGGCCGGGGCGGCGGGAGCTGGGCAGGCCGACCGAGGTCGCCGGTCTTCTCCCGGGCGGGGGACTGTCCGGTCACGCTGTCTGGGCCACGCGCTAACCTGGGCTTCCCCAGACGGGAAGGTCCGATCCCTCCGGCTGCGGGCGCCGGGTGTCTGGCGCAGGTTGTGACTGATGGCTGCGGGAAGGCGGTGCGTACTTCCTCAGATCCCCCGGGTCGGGTGCACACACGGCGTGTAATAGGCTAGCGATGGGAGGCGCGAAGCTACAGGAAACGAAGGGACTGTTTCACAGTTTAATTTCAGACCCTCTTTTGGGTACGTTACTGTGCCTGGTATTTTTCTAAGTACTCAGGGTGTATCGGTCAGCAAACTCTTTTCCTTCTTGGAGCTTAATTCTAGCAAAGGAGATTATATGTATATAATATAATAACATGTTATAATATACATAAGTATCATATATAATTATATATATGTATATAATAACATCTGATCAATGGTGTCGGAAAAAATAGAGGGGGTAAAGGTTGAGAAGTGGAGTGGTCCTCCAGTTACTCATTTAAATGGAGTCCTCGTAATCTTTGAGAAGTTGGCATTTGATTAAATTCTTTGAGAACGTGAGATCAATCACTCCCCTGCATGAGATGAGGAAAGTCTAAGCAGACTCAGTGTGCTAGACTGAAAACTGTTGATTAAAAAAAATATCATTTGGGGTAATCGTTATTTATTAGCAAAAGTCCAACTTTGGGGAGTCTATACATATACATCAGCAGCTCTTCCTAACCACACTGATGGCTATTTGAAAAATGTTTTCCTCAACAGAAGTGCTCGGTAAATGTTGGTTGCTTCTGAAATTTAAGAATATCTTTGGCTGGGCAAGAAACTGGTTAGTTTCTTGCAAAGCGTGAAGGAGAGTTGTGTAGGAGACTGGGAAATGAGTAGTCAGCTGTCAGTGTGCTGCA
The DNA here is from genome assembly GCF_001704415.2 of Capra hircus. Classification (NCBI taxonomy): domain Eukaryota; kingdom Metazoa; phylum Chordata; class Mammalia; order Artiodactyla; family Bovidae; genus Capra; species Capra hircus. Next base: position 7,474,066 of record NC_030830.1, on the reverse strand, counting down.
GTAATTGTGAGTCTTCATTTCTGTACTTTGCCTTTTGTTGCTCTTTTTTTGACAAGCTAGTAACTTGTGATTTCTTTTCCTCTCATGATCCCATCAGCTAATGAGAATTTTGTTTCTTGGTCTTCAGCCTAGTGGTCTGTTTGGTGTCCAGGATTCTCTGTAGAGCTACTTAGACCTAAGGGTGATTTATGAATAGGAACTTTGTGCTTCTTCCTCTGTCTAGGACTAACTTTGGGCTTCTTTTGTGTATGCTTTTGATGTGCTGAAGGTCCCCAAAGGAGAATTACATATCATAGCTCAGTTTCCTTGTTTCCTGGTTATTAATTCTGGGAATTCATAGTTCTTGGACCTCAATTTGTTGTCACAATAAAGAAGGAAAAGTGGGCCAGAGCTGCTTCTGGTGCCAGAGTACTGCTGTGTCTCTAGGCCCTGCTCTGTGATGGAGGCAAGATGGACTTCACCTTCCATCAGCCGGGGTTGGAGGGTCAAGTGGCACATAACTAGGCCATCTCCATTTTTCAGCCAATAATATTTATTTAAAATAAGCTTGCAGTATTGTTTTAAATTACATGAATGATTATTGTTATTAGAAGAAAGGAATTTGGGACTAGAATAATCGTATCAAGCCAGTTCTAGACACAAATATATTTGAGCTCTCTAACCCATGGAACAGTCCAGCACTTTTCTGAAATGGGTGGGGTGGCCTGTAAAGAGCTCTGTAAGAGGTACATTCATTCATTCACCTGCCATCCAGTTAGGGCTGTTCTGTGTCCGGGTCTCTTCTCATAAAGGCTGTTTTTGCCCATGGCTAGCCATCTATGGGGTCGTGCAGAGTCAGACACGACTGAGGCAACTTAGCAGCAGCGGCAGCAGAGATAAAGGATGAAAAAAGAGGTGCCAGATTTAAGTGACCTCACTTATGTGAAAAGGGAAAACCATAGATGAAGAGGAGAAATTAGTTCATCTCAAACTTTGTTTGTAGATCTGGATCTAAGAATTCATACAGTTGGATATTTTGTTAAGTTATTTCTGGCCTGCAATGTACCAGGACCTCTGCTAAATGCTAGTGATACAAAAATAACTGACTGGACACTCTTGGGGAGCTTGGAATGAAACACAGACATGGAAATAAATGTAGTAGGTGCTATGATAGGGTTGTCTGTCCTGGCCTGAGAACAGAGATAAGGAAGGAATACAGGCTGCTCCCTTACCTGGGAGGAGTTAGCAGAGAGAACCTTTCAGGGTAGCATAATGCCCCGCCCAGAGCATAATGGATTCCAAAGAAAGGCAATGCAAAAGAATGCTCAAACTACCGCACAATTGCACTCATCTCACATGCTAGTAAAGTCATGCTCAAAATTCTCCAAGCCAGGCTTCAGCAATGAATGAACCGTGAACTCCCTGTTGTTCAAGCTGGTTTTAGAAAAGGCAGAGGAACCAGAGATCAAATTGCCAACATCTGCTGGATCATGGAAAAAGCAAGAGAGTTCCAGAAAAACATCTACTTCTGCTTTATTGACTATGCCAAAGCCTTTCACTGTGTGGATCACAATAAACTGTGGACAATTCTGAAAGAGATGGGAATACCAGACCACCTAACCTGCCTCTTGAGAAATCTGTATTCAGGTCAGGAAGCTACAGTTAGAACTGGACATGGAACAACAGACTGGTTCCAAATAGGAAAAGGAGTATGTCAAGGCTGTATATTGTCACCCTGCTTATTTAACTTATATGCAGAGTACATCATGAGAAACGCTGGGCTGGAAGAAGCACAAGCTGGAATCAAGATTGCCGGGAGAAATATCAATCACCTCAGATATGCAGATGACACCACCCTTATGGCAGAAAGTGAAGAGGAACTAAAAAGCCTCTTGATGAAAGTGAAAGAGGAGAGTGAAAAAGTTGGCTTAAAGCTTAACATTCAGAAAACGAAGATCATGGCATCTGGTCCCATCACTTCATGAGAAATAGATGGGGAAACAGTAGAAACAGTGTCAGACTTTATTTTTTTGGGCTCCAAAATCACTGCAGATGGTGACTGCAGCCATGAAATTAAAAGACACTTGCTCCTTGGAAGAAAAGTTACGACCAACCTAGATAGTATATTCAAAAGCAGAGATATTACTTTGCCGACTAAGGTCCATCTAGTCAAGGCTATGGTTTGTCCAGTAGTCATGTATGGATGTGAGAGTTGGACTGTGAAGAAGGCGGAGCGCCGAAGAATTGATGCTTTTGAACTGTGGTGTTGGAGAAGACTCTTGAGAGTTGCTTGGACTGCAAGGAGATCCAGCCAGTCCATTCTGAAGGAGATCAACTCTGGGATTTCTTTGGAAGGAATGATGCTAAAGCTGAAGCTCCAGTACTTTGGCCACCTCAAGCGAAGAGTTGACTCATTGGAAAAGACTCTGATGCTGGGAGGGATTGGGGGCAGGAGGAGAAGGGGACGACCGAGGATGAGATGGCTGGATGGCATCACAGACTCGATGGACGTGAGTCTGAGTGAACTCCGGGAGCTGGTGATGGACAGGGAGGCCTGGCGTGCTGCAGTTCATGGGGTCGCAAAGAGTCGGACACGACTGAACGACTGAACTGAACTGACCACACTGTCAGATTAGATGAAGAGGGTAAAAGGGATGCTTAAAATTTACCAGTTGAGAAAGGGAAGCAAGCCAAGCTTAAGGATGGAGTACAGAGTCTGACAGTGTGGGAAACAGAATAGCTTAGGTGGCCAGAACAAAGGCTAAAGGGGTGAGCGGGCTAAACTGGGATGAGCTTTGTGTGCCTTGTCAAGGGCCTTATACTGTAGGCGAGTGCTGCTTTGAATCTCAGCAACTCTCAAGTTTTTTTGTTTGTTTTGTTTTTACTGTTTGACACACACATACAAAAGTAGTTGCTGCATTTTATGTTTCGTTGGTCTGCAAACAGTGCTTGGTACAAAGTGATTATTGGTTCTCTGGTCCTTATCTTGGTACAGACTGTGACTGCAGCCACCCCACTCTTTCCAGTAACTTGGGAACCACTGCTGTTTTCTTACAGAAAAGCATCAGATCTGTAGGGTCCTGTCCATGTCACATTTTTGCTTACTTGGAATTTCCTTTGAATGTTTAGGGGATGAGAATAGAATTGATCAGCTGACGGATGTTTAGGAGAGCTACTGAGAAAACTTTTCAACCCTGAATTAATAGATGACTATTCTGTCTTCTCTCGCTCTTCTATACCTGGCATCTTAGGAAAGTAAGAACAAAGATGTAGTAGGTTTTTATATTCAGTTCAGTGCAGTTGCTCAGTCTTGTCTGGCTCTTTGTGACTCCATGGACTGCAGCACGCCAGGCCTCCCTGTCCATCACCAACTTGTGGAGCTTACTCAAACTCATGTCCATTAAGTCGGTGATGCCATCCAACCATCTCATCCTCTGTCATCCCCTTCTCCTGCCGCCTTCAATCATTCCCAGCATCAGGGTCTTTTCCAGTGAGTCAGTTCTTCACATTAGGTGGCCAAAGTATTAGAGTTTCAGCTTCAGCATTGGTCCTTCCAATGAATAATCAAGACTGATTTACTTTAGGATGGACTGGTTTTTATATAGCTACGTTTATTACATTTAATTGAAAGATTTTTATTTTATATTGTCCATCTCTCTTTTGCCGTCAGTTTTAGTAGGCTTGTAAGAATAAGAAACTATTATGTTTAAATGGCCTTTCTTGATAAAAATTACAAGTTCATTTTGCAGTTGTTCCCTGTCATTTTAAAACTACTTTTATGGTTTGTGGAATACAAAAACCAGGAAACCATTACTATGCTGCCTCCTTCAAATGAGCACCAGGAGGGACTTCCTCGGCTGTCCAGTGCTTAGGACTCCACCCTTCATGTAGAGGGGCTGCAGGTTCAATCCCTGGTCAGGGAACTAGGATCCCACATATCATGAGGAGTGGCCAAAAAAATTTTAAAAATCAAATGAGCATCTTGAAACAAATTTGCAAAACAGGTTGGATCTGTGGTTAAAACACAAAAATTCATGTAACAGGTAATATATGAATTGTTAGAACATGTCTGCCCAAAGGTAGACTTTTATAAAGTCAAGGAAAGAAAACTACAGACAAAAATCTGTTATGAAAATACTAGCAAACCAAATCCAGCGATATGTAAGAGGGAGTCAGCGCCATGACCAAGTGGGCCTCCGTCTCAGGAACAGCAGGTTCACTTATCATCAGAAAATCAATTTGTGTAGCACACCACATTCACCGTGTAAAGGAGGAAAACCACACAATCATGGAAAAAAATGAAGAATTTGATGAAATTCCATAATCCATTCGTGACAAATCTGGATCAGAAGCAATCTGCCTCACCTGATTAAGGACATCTGAAACACCTGCAGTGAACTTCATACTTCATAGTGAAAGGCAAGATTCTTCTTCCCCCAAGGTCAGGGACAAAGATCTCCTCTCACTATTCAACTGAACACGGTGCCAGAAGTTCTAGCCAGTACAGTTAGGCAAGAAAATGAAAAGGCATCCAGATTGTAAAAGAAGAAGTAAATGATCACTATTCACAGATGACATGACCTTGTACATAGAAAACTCTAATGAATTCATTAAAATACTTTCACAGCTAATACACAAATTTAGCAAGATTGCAGGATACAAGATCAATATACAAATTCTATAAAAACAAAACTCAGTTGTATTTTTATATACTAGCAATGAACAGTCTGAAAAATCTAAAGAACAACTCCAGTAACAGTAGCATCAAAAAGAATAAAATCCTTAAATTTAACAACAAAAGCACAAAAGTTATATTCTGAAATTATATATAACAGTAAAGGAATTAAAGACCTAAATAAATAGACATTCCATGTTCATGGTTGGAAGACTTTAATATTTTTTAGATGGCACTGCTTCCCCAAATTGACCTACAGATTTAATGCAATCTCTGTCACAGTTCTAAGGAGCTTCTTTGCAGAAATTGATACGATATAATCCTAAAATTTATATGGAAATGCAATGGACTCAAAATAGCCGAGACAATCTTGAAAAAGAACAAAAAGAACTCACTTCCTGGTGTCAAAACTTATCACAGAGCTACAAGTAATCAAGAAAATGGGGCACTAGCAGATGGACAGACATACAGATCGATGGACTAGACTGGAGAGTCCACAGATAAACGCACCCACTTAAGATCGGTTGAATGTTTGATGAGTCACAAGACAGTTTAAAGGAGAAAATAGTGCTGAGAGAACTGGACATCCACATGTGAAAGGATGAAGTTGAACCCCCGTCTCACACCATATACAAAACTGTCTCAAATGGATCAAAGACCTAAATGTGAACACTAAAACTGCAAAACCCTTAGAAAACAGATGTCAATCTCTGTGCTCACATCTGCCAGTGGCTTCTTAGTTGTGACACCAAAAACAAAAGGACCAAGAGAAAAAGATAAATTGGACTTATCTTAAGATTAAAAAAAAAAAAAAACTCTCAGTAATAAAAAGATAGCCCAATTTTTAAAAAATGGGTGAAGGGTCTAAAAGTATATTTCTCCAAAGAGGTACAGATGGCCAGTAAACACACGAAAAGATATTCAGCATCATTAACTGTCAGGGAAATGCAAATCAAAACCACAGAGAGATACCACTTGACACCCACTAGGATAATTATAATTAAAAAAGACAGATAATAACAGTGTTGAGGATGTGGAAAAATTAGAACCTTCATACAGTTAGTCCTTTAACTGGTGACGACGTTAAAAAAAAAAACAACTGGTATATCTGTACAATGAAATATTACTCAGCAATAAAAAGATACTGACATAGAACACAGTGGGGTGAACCTCGAAAATACCACTCTGTGTGAAAGAAACCAGTCACGAGATATCATATACTTAATGATTCTGTTCAAATGAAATGTCCAGAGTAGGCAAATTCATAGAGAGAGAAGATAGATTAAGGGATTGCTGAGGTTGGGGAGCACGGAGTAGGGAAATGAGAAAGGGTAGCTAGAGGGTCTAGGATTTCTTTGGGATCGCTGAAAGTATTCTAAAGTTAGTTGTGGGTCAATTGCACAGCTCTGTAAATATATTGAAAACAACTGAAGTATGCATTGCAAATGGGTGAGTCATATGCATGTGAGGTGTGTCTCAATAAAGCCGTTGTTAATTTAAAAAATAGGCCTTTGAGGTGTGCCCCTGCGTTTTTGTGGGTTTTTTTTATTTTTTTCCTGATGCTGAGTTGCCTTTGTTTGCCATCAGGTCCTGTTTTGAACCACAGTGTCCTTTCCTTTCTAGAGCTGAGCCTCTGTGCTGGGAATCTGCAGCTGGACAGCAGAAGGAGAGAGTTCGCCTCTTCTGGGAACAGGAAGCTCTACTTTGACACCCATGCCTTAGTGTGTGTGCTCGAGGAGAATGGTAATCCTCTGCCAGTGGTCACTCGGTGTCATCGAGAAACACTGTACCTCACGGCTTCCTGATGGTCTCACCTAATTTCTCATATTTCTCTGTGACTTTGAAGTCTACAGGTTGCCTTTTGATCAGTCTCCATGTTTTTAAGTTCCTTGTTTTTTTTTTTTTTTTTCTGTTTAAGGGCATTTTTGCTTCATCAGTACAATTGAGACTTTTCTCCTACGTTTTCTCTTTGTCCAAGTGAAGTGTATGTTTATAACATCACTCTGGAAGTTAAAGATTAGTGTTACAGGTTAAAAATTAGACACAAGCCAGCAAAACTCAGGAATGGCTCCTAGGACAGCTGTCTAAGGCTGGAAGGGACAGTTTTATTCCTGTGCATCTCGTGTGCTCTAAAACCTTTTGTGAAATTAAAATGTTGCAGAGCAGCAGTTAGTGATCGTTTCAGCTTACTGTGGTTTTAAAAAAATATTCAGACTGACATTTTCTCTTACTGCTCTTGAACCAACTGATGTAAAAGATTACTCTGATATGTATGGCAGGTATTGAAAGTACACTTAGTATATAGGTAGCCGTCTCATATTTAATCTTGTCTAGACAGATGCACCGGAGAAGGCGATGGCACCCCACTCCAGTGTTCTTGCCTGGAAAATCCCATGGACAGAGGAGCCTGGTAGGCTGCGGTCCATGGGTTCGCTGGGAGTCGGATGCGACTGAGCAACTTCCCTTTCACTTTTGACTTTCATGCATTGGAGAAAGAAATGGCACCCCACTCCAGTGTTCTTGCCTGGAGAATCCCAGGGACGGGGGAGCCTGGTGGGCTGCCGTCTGTGGGGTCACACAGAGTCGGACACGACTGAAGTGACTTAGCAGCAGCAGACAGATGCAGAATGTAAGTTTAATACATATTATATTGATAATTCTTTAAACCGTGAACACATATACTCTCACAATCAGAATCTCAGATACCATAGCTTATGCCTTTGAAATACATCAGTCTGTGCTACAGTACAGTCATCTATCCGGTTATGCATGTTCATATCTGCAAAGCTGCCCTGTGTTAATGTGCTTTATCTACCCAGAACACGGTGATGGGGTGAGTCCTTCTGTGCGTACGTGGGTTAGTTAGCGGCTCTGGTTTCAGGCTCTGTAAGCTTCCAGCTGCGTGGCCTCACAGTCTTTCTCCCTTCTCAGTTCCCAGCCGCCCACCTCTGGAGCATGGGTGTACTAAGAATTCCAGAGAGCCCTTGTGAGTGTTAAGCAATGTCCTGAATGCACGTTGGGAAAACTCACAGGCTCTGTGATAATTTTTACAGCTTTTTCATCTCAAACTTGAAACAGTCAGCCTTTTCCACCACGACTTCTTTCTACTCAGAATTTTAGAAAGAAAAGTAGAAGTAAGAGGGGCATCTAAAATTATCTGGATAAGCAGAAGTCTTTTTTCCACTTTTCTTTTTCTTTCCTTTTTTCTTTTTCATGGATCTTTTGTATTCGAAGCAACCAAAAAGACATTCCAGAGATAATAGGAGCGTATCTACATGGACTAGATGTCTGACGTGTTAAGAGGACGTCATTTATTTTGTTAAGCATGACTGTGGCCAGGTAGCTGCTGTGGACCCAAAGCCTTTCTCCCATGAAAGGTGGGGTTTGTTTCTCCTGCCTTTCAGAATCCATTTATTTATTTTTGACAAAAATAATAGATGTTGAATGTTTCAACATATGGAGTTCCTACTTTTCTTGATTTAAAACCCTGGCCCGTGAGCATTTGCCTATTTCAAAGCCAGCGATGTAAGGACCCCAGTGGGTGTAGGATGTGAAAGTGCTTACTTGGATGATGGCTGGGTTAGGGTAAGAGCAGGAAGGACCCCTGGGGGAATGCTCTGTCCTTTATCCTTTTTTATCCCCTCTGGAGTTATGGCTCCTGATTCATAGAACTTCCTCTGTCCGTAATCTCACTGGCCCTGATTTTGTCCCACCTCCCTTTCCTGTTAATACAAAGAATTCATTTGGATCTGGTATCCCAGAAGTTTTCAGGCTTAACTTCTCCCTATTCTTATCCTTTCTCCTCCTGTAGGTGGTTCTAAATTATAAGGCTGTAAAGTTTCTCTCTTTTCTTATCAGTGTAAGTCCACTTTGGTTTCTCTTTTTCTTTTCTTTATAATCCTCAAGCCTAATTATGTTTAATTATGAACTCTTATTAATAAATTTTAAAAATTGCAAAGACTTGTTGATTTTTTAAAATTAGGAAAACAGAAAAGAGCCAAGAAAAACTGCTCTGAATCCCAGTCAGAGCTAAACTGTTAACATTTGAGTGATGTTTTTTTGCTAGCTGTTCATGACCCACACATTAAAAATAAAAGGATTTTGAATAAAGTGAAAAGAATAGGTTTTTGGAGATCTTTTTGTCTTCTTTGAATTTGTTTCTTTGTTCTTTTTCAGTATAGTCCCATGCTTAATCTCATCCAGATTGAATCAGGTATAACTTTATCCAGACAAATATGCCATGAACTAATTATAAGAATCAGTACATTCTTCTGAAGTTCTTATAGATGAAAGTATTTAACAGAATTATATACCAGGTACTTATGCATCTTAAATATTTAAAATTAAGCATTTTAATTAGAATTTTCAATGTGAAATATGTTAGTACCTATAGTTATTAAGAATAGTAGCACTGCTAAGTTGAGTCTATATAATTCAGTTCAGCATCATTTATTGAATATAAAAGAATATATTCTTTCCAATTTGGGCTTTCCTCGCTAGTGATTGAGGAAGATTGTGGAGGAAAAAATGTAAGAACTGATTTTGTCTTTAAATTAACAGCTGAATTATTATATAGCCATTGACTTGCCCAATTTGTGCTGGAAATAAACTTTCTCTACTTGATGTAATTATTTTTTACTAATATATACACTTTAAAATTGAAGAAGTCATATCCATCGTAGAAAATTAAGACAATGCAGAAGAAAATAACAGCTACCTAGACTCTTTCATAAGTTACAAAAGTAATAACTTGTATAATATCTGTATTTTTGAGTCTTGCATCTTTTCACTTGACCTTGCAGAGCAGATATCTCCTGTCATTAGACATTCTCTGAAAACATGGTTTTTGACCCCTAGGAGGGACGTCAGAGCTCAGTCAGCCCCACCCCTCATTTTACATGAGGAAACAGTCATGTAAACACTCATGTGTCCAACTTGTCCCAAGTGACAGATAGATCACAGCCTGTGACTAGACTCCACCCTCTTGCCATGCTAAACTTTCCAGCTGCTTCTAAATTCAGACATTCACCTGCAGGTGTAACTTTGTCTTTTCTCCCTTTCAATGAAGGATTTTTTTTTTTTTAATTGATTCTGACAACTATGGTCTCCTGAGTAATTGTCTTTGTGTGTTTGCCTAGGGTTTACTACTCAACAAGCAGAAGTCGTTGTATCTGCCTTGATGAAGATCATGGAGGCCAACATGGATATCATCTACAAAGATATGGTCACCAAGATGCAGCAGGTAGCTTTGCTGGGGCTCGTGAGCAGATAGAGCTAGTGGGCCACCAGGGAAGACCCAGCATATAGCAGTTTTAATATAGACGAGAGGCAAATGGCTAGAGTGGCATAAAATATATTTATTCAGAGCTGTTCGTTAAACTTCTATAGAATCATTAAGTTTGAAAACTAACTCTTCTAGTCAGCTATGCAGTGGACATGCGTTTGAGCAAACTCTGGGAGATGGGAAGCCCGGCCTGCTGCAGTCCGTGCGGTCGCAAAGAGACAGGCACAACTGAGCAATCGAACAACAGAATGCTTTCATAAATGGAAGTGCAGCCCGAATTGTAGCTGGCAGTTCCTCTGACTGCCGCTATTAACCGTGACTCATCTGGTGCTGATACTGGCCTATAGTTCTTCCTGTTTTCTCATTTGGAGACGGAGGAGGACGTTGCTGAACCTCTTTCTACGTGCCCATGTCCTGGTTTCTCATTAAGATGATCTCAGGTTGAGGTGGTAGGAGGTGGACTTCCTAGGCCAGATGAGGTTTATATGTTTCATTTTTCTTTTCCCAGGAGATCACTCTTCAGCAAATAATGTCTCAGATCGCTAACGTGAGAAAAGATATGATTATTTTGGAGAAGAGTGAATTTTCAGCCCTCAGATCAGAAAATGAGGTAAAACTAAAGAGCCACTCGTATTTATCAAGTGCTTTTCTATTAGGATATGGAGGTATAATGCATGTACACAAAAGTGTACAAAGAAGTGTACACCTCAGATGAAGAAGTGGTCCTTGACTGGCACCCCAAGACGTGCCGTCACCCACTGTAGTCACTCCTCCCCCAGCCAAAATCACTGTGGCCAACTTACATGGCCATTAACTGGTTTTGCTCTTCCAGAACTTTATCAGTGGAATCACAAGTGTGTCTTGCAGCAATAGGTTACTCTATTCCATCGTTCATAGTATTATCAGAACATGCTCCGTTATTCTACTGGGATCCATACTAGAGTTGTTTCCAGTTTGGGGTTATTATGAGTAAGTGCTGCTGTAAAATATCTCTTCAAGTCTTACGTGGGCGTATGAGATCAGTGTTTAAATAGGTACTGTCTCCGCATCTTCCTTTTGTTTTCAGTCCTATTTAGAGTCCCGTGAAGGAAGTTCATTTATCACCTGTTGGTCTTGATCTTATAAGAACCCACCTAGCAAACAATTCCTTCTTTTGCTAGAAAAAAAAGATAAAGTTTGAAACTGTCTTGAAGTCATTTATTTGAGGGCAGAATTAGTTAAAAGGAAACTTGAAAGAGATACTAAAGCATCTCTGGAGGGAAATGAGACTGTTGAAGACAGTTGTGTTACTAATTGTATGTGGCCTTCAACATGAATTGAAAGCCCTCAAGACACACCATGACTATAGTACCATACTGGCACGACCAGTGATCGTTTCTGCCTCTGAGACTGTTCAGTTATCGTTGTGTTCTAAACGTGGCTAAATTCATGTTGAATAGAGGAAAGAACTTGAAGAACTTGCTCATAGATGCATGTTGTAATATATGTTTATTACCAAGTTTTATGTTTTTCTTCTAACCTTCCAAACATATCCTTGACTGACTTCTTTTTAATATTTCTTTAGAAAATAAAACTTGAGCTCCATCGGTTAAAACAACAAGTAACGGTAAGATCCTCATTCCTGTTTGCTTGCTCGTTCATAATTACACAAGTTCAGTAATAAATATAATGTCCAAAATATTTATGTGTTCTTAAAAACTTGCTTCTGTGTTAAATATTTGTGTGATATGTCTCAAAAGTACATATTGGAAGATTTGACTGAGAACATAGCCAAAGAATAAGTTACTGATGTCTGTAACCAAATCCATTAAGAAAATTGTGATCCAGAAGGAATGAAGTCATTTTTAAATAAAATTTTTCTAAAACAGCCACATGGAATCCTTACATTCTCTTAGGAGAGACTGTCTTTAGAAGAATTACATGTGATTTTAAAATGCTGACTGCAGGGGTCCAACCCCAGTGGATCCAGGGTAATTCGAAGTGGGGGTGGCGTGGCGAGGAAAAACTTATTTATTTAGAAATATAAAAAGAGATTAGGAAGAAATAGTATAGTAGGAAAATTTAGTGGAGAAAAGAGGCTGAATAACTTGGTTTACGTGGAAAACTAATAAAGTTCCAAGACAAGGAACTTGCACCGTCTACGTTAGGCCACCGGCGCCCACTTGGATAGCAGAGGGTGCCCCGCCTTGGGCTCCCTCTCGCATGGGTCTTAGAAGCCGGGGCAAGTAAGTACACTCAGAGAGCCTCCACGCCCCAGATGGGAATTCAGCCTGAAAAGGAGAGGGAGGTAGAGGAAGAGAGAGAGAGATTCGACACGGGGGAACCCAGTCTTTCCAGTGACTTGCCCCCCCTCTATTGTCCGGAAAGGCTTTTTATACTTTGGGTTATACATAAAGATCAATGGATAATACAAAATTATGCAGCGTCAGCAGCCCTGACTGCTATCGAGACCAGGCTTTCTCTCTGCATACTTAGCTGTATACACAAGTCTTAGGTGATTTACATCATCTTCCGGCCAGAAGGCCAATTAACATTTTACGGCCCTTTTCTGATAAGGGTCTGTCAACCAGAAAACTTAAAAGTGTTGTTCTTTCCAAAGTCTGGTACCACTCTCAGAAAGCACTAAATAAAGTTACATTCTTACATAGCAAGGACACAACAATTTATAACAATGAAAGAGGAATACAGTGATTTATAACAAAGAGAAAATTAACTGAAAAGTCTAGTGTTACTAACATCAAAACTACTATATTCCTTTTTCTATATCCCAATTACATTGATTAATATCCTTCAGGTGCCTAAAAGATAAAGAATGTGGAGGCCTGGCAGCAGTCATTGACTCAACAATGAAAACCCATCACCAATGTAATTCTTAGCTGTTTAGAAAAGGCTCTATATCTTTAAGATGCTTTAAGCTTCGTGCCTCTCGTGGTTGGGGGGCTGTAAATAATCACAAGTTGTAAAAGTCCGGGCAGACCGGTCAGGTAAGTTAGAAAGCCATCAAAGGAGTTTAAACTGAGACATTCTTTTTATATGCAGGAGACTGTTAACTGGAGCTCTGAGTTAACTCTTTCCAGAGAAAGGTGGTCGGGGACAGCCCCTGTTATGTCAGAAGAGTGGAAAGCACAGTACATTAAGGCAGGCAGACTCTGGTTTTGGGGGGTAGATGTTCAGGAAAACCCAGGGGGACCCCTGAAGCCAGATCACGCCTTTTCATATGTCAGGCTTCCTTCCTCTTGACCTTTGCCATGGGCGGGATTCCTCATGCTGGCTCCCGGCAGCTGGCTCATGCCAGCTGCTTGATTTTTTTAAGTGGAAAGAACATTGGTGTTAAATAAGAAAAAGGTTTTGATGAGTGTCAGAAAGCTTTATTTGAACCAGAATCTAATATTTCACTTGAGTCCATCTCTGCTTCCAAAGTTGTCCAGAGAACAGCTTGATTCATAAATTCTACAAGACGACTGTATTGGGAATCTTGATGTTAAAAGCAATAGTAACCCGCTGTCATCTGACTTCAACATAAAAGGGGATTATCTGTATAAATAACCAGGAAGTCCCCACAGACGTGGCTTAACCAGTCTCTTGACCTGACTCGTCTCTAGCTCCATCTCTCCACACACCGCCGGCCCCTACCCTCGACCCCTCCGGTGAAGTAGTGGAGACAGTGGACCCAGGCTCATGTCCACACAGGCTTTGGATCTCTTACTTTGGATTTCTTTCTGTCTTTGATGTTTGCCCTCCCACTAGGATGAAGTGATCAAAGTCCGAACAGATACCAAATTAGACTTCAATCTAGAAAAGAGCAGAGTGAAAGAACTGGTATGTTTCTTTATTTAAAAATAGAACATAAATTAATTTCTTTGCAAGACGGAACATTTGGTCAAGTCTAAGGTTATTTACAGGTCATAAGTACTGTTAAATATTTACCTGTATATGATTGTTACACATGGTGTTTCTTTATTTCAACTGTATTTTGGATTAGGACTTTAAAAAGTAACATTAAAATTAAAATCTTGGTCAAGTCAAGTTTGAATCTTGTTTGTTTCAGAGATACTAAACTATTTGTCACTTAGACATGAATAAATTGTTTTATCTTGATCTCTTTGATATTAACTTAAATCTCCACTGGTCCTGATTTTGCAGAAGTTAAGTTGATTATCTGACTTGGATCATATTAAATTATAAATATTAAATAATGTTTTAAAATTAAAAATTGAGGGTTTGAAAACTGTTTCCATGTAGTGTTTTTAATAGAGAAATCTTAATGAGTTTTTTGCATTGTTTTGAAATGCAAATTCTAAATGATTCTTTAAGTTACGCTAAATTGAAATTTTTAGTTAGGAAAAATAACTGAAAAATAAAACTTTCATTACCAAAAAGATACCACAAAATATGGGTTGTGTATAAGCAGAAGGGATATATATATTTTTTGTTGTTGTTGTTTACTTGCTAAGTCATGTTTGACTATTTTGCAACCCCATGGACTGTAGCCCGCCAGGCTCCTCTGTCCGTGGGATTTCCCAGGCAAGTGGGTTGCCGTTTTCTTCTCTAGGGGGTCTTCCCGACACAGGGATCAAACCTGTGTCTCCTGCATTGGCTGGCAGGTTCTTTACCACTGAGCTACCAGGGAAGCCCCCATATGATATGCAGAATAATTATTATGCCAGTGTTACCTGCCTTTCTAGTCTTGAAACACTTTTAACCATGAAGAGGAAATCACTTAGTATTGCTAAAATATATAATGATCACTAGCATATGACTAGTTTCTAGAAGATGAAAAACTCCTTTGGTTACCTTTGCCCTTAAGGGTTATATATAGGCTTAGCAGGAATTCTGAATCCGCTTGATGTAGGACGATGCCTTTAGCAACGAAGTCAGGAAGAACTAGATCTCAGAGATCGGGAGATGTGGGCTGTGAGCATGGATTAAAGTCAGTCCATTTGTGTGACTTATTAACCTAGCTGAGAAGTCCTTTTTGGAAATCCTAAATTCAGATTACTCTGAAGTGCAGGACAGCAGTCTACTAGTCTGCAGCTAGCATGAGTTTAACTTGCACTGAGGAAGATGAGCTATCCAACCCTCTCATTTTGTTTAATACGCTTAGAATACTGTTCCAACAGCATTGACTGTGGTGATATTTACAGCCAGTTTCAAATGCAGTACAGCCTATAAACTGCTTTGGGGTAGAGGGAGATGGGTCCAGATAGATGCTACTTTTATAATCATGGCAGTGTCGAGATTTAGTCTTTCCTCTTGTGGCTGAGTCAGTATTAGTGAAGGCTGGAATTTTGAGGGATGCAGAAAATCCCATTCCACCCTGCCCTCTGGTGGTAATCTGGTGCATAGCTCTCTCTGAAACCCTGGAGATGAGCATTCTTTGGTCCTGCAAGTAGTTCTTGGTTTGGGGTTTGAGTTGTTTCTTTTAACTCCTAAGCAATGCTGTTTTTATACTCTATCCCCCTGGTAGTCATAGGGGGTCATTTATAGCTATAAAGTTTCTAGAGACTTCAAAAGCATTAATTTCCCCCCTATAACAAGTGTTAGTTTATTGAGGATTTTTTAAATTCTTCACTTAAATTACAAATTTTTATTTGCCTAGACAAATCCTAATGCCTACCACTAAGGAAACATGCCTGATTTTGGTTTCAGTATTGACAGAATCACACAGTCATTAATAGCAAAAAAGGCAAGGTATCATTTTAATTCTGAGTAGAACTAGTCAATTCCCTTAATAACATTGGATTGTGACAATGCCCACATGGATTTGTCTTTTGTTTTTTGTTTTTGTTTTTTTCAATTAAAACTAACATGTGATGGTGTAGTGTATTTCTTGAATCTGTGTATTTATGTAGTGTTTTATAATCAGAAGGCAGCATCTGTGTCACAGAATAATAATCCTTGAATTTATTTTTTTCCCAACTTTATGTCTTTTCTCTTTTGTCTAAGCTTCAAATAGTGCCAATTTTGTTTGTAGTTAAGATGGGATAGCTTAAATTGAATTGTTAACCCTACTTTTTTCAACCCTCCCAAAGCTGAAAAGCCTGTGACTCAGCATCCATCTAAATTGGTCCCAGGCAATGCTAGCATAATAGTGGGAGGGACTTAGAGACATCACAGCAAAGAGGTGAAAACCAACCGAGAGAGAGGTGGAAGATGACAAAAGGGAATCTAGATGTTGAAGCAATGAGTGAATATAAACAAGATTTTAAAAAGGTCAAAAGGAGAAAGCAGGTAGGCTGCTTTATCCTAGGGGTGACTGCTCATGGTACATATTCTTGGAAGTACTGAGACCAGAATATTTAAGGTACCAGACAAGGAAGAACGGAATAAATAAAGGAATAAATCAGAATCTAACCTGTTACATGTTTGTTTCAGTATTCGTTAAACGAAAGGAAGCTGCTGGAAATAAAAACAGAAATGGTGTCACTGGTAAGAAAAGATTTAGTTCTCACCTTGCAAAACTGAAACTCTACCCATTAAACGCAGTAGCTCTTTCTTCCTCCTGCTGGCTACCATCATTCTATTTTCTGCCTCTGTGAATTTGACCACTCTCAGTCCCTTGTGTAAGTGGAATCATACAGTATTTGTCCTTTTGTAACTGGCTTATTTTGCTTAGCTTTCCGTCCTCAGGGTCCATGCATATTGTAACATATGTCAGAATCCCCTTCCTTTTTAAAGCTAAATATTCCCTTGTATGGACATACTACATTTTGATTATCATTATGGCCATTGTGAATAGTGCTTTAATTGTGGGCTTGTGGATATCTGTTGGAGTCCCTTTTTTTAATTCTTTTGGGTATACATACCCAGAAGTGGAGTATCATGGCAATTTTTTGGTGCTTAACAAAGTACTTATTTTAATTGAGGAATAAATAAGGAATGGAGTTGTTATTGTTGTTGTTTTACTTTATTTTTAATTTATGGCATGGATAACTTCTTTTCTGTCCTTATTACCTGCGACCTCTGAAACCTGGAAGAGACTTCCATGAGAGAATACTAAACTCATCCTCTGGAATATTTTACTTGTCCATGCGTTTATTTCCTTATTCATTATCTGAACTGTTCACCACAGGGGACTACTTACTTGCCCTGGGATTTTTAGGAAGTATTTCCCATGCTTTTATGCATTCACATTAATGAAGAGTTACAAACCTTTATAACAGCCAAACTCACTACCCTTTGGGTGTTAACTATGTATCTGGTTTAACTATTATATTTGGGAAAGAACTCATAAAGGCCCTTGGTATAGCCATGCCTCATAATAAAACACTTGGTATTTGAATTATAAAAGAAGAAAACTTTTTAAAAATATGAATAGAAATAGTGTCAGCAAGCACTGTTGCTTTTAGATTACCTACCTAAGATTCCATTCATTTTTTAAAGCATGTTTTTTTTAATATAAATTAATTTATTTTAATTGGAGGTTAATTACTTTATAATGTTGTATTGGTTTTGCCATACATCAACATGAATCCGCCACAGGTATACACGTGTTCCCCATCCTGAACCCCCCCTCCCTCCTCCTTCCCCATACCATCCCTCTGGGTGATCCCAGTGCACCAGCCCCGAACATCCTGTATCATGCATTGAACCTGGACTGGCGATTCGTTTCACATATAATGTTATACATGTTTCAGTGCCACTCTCCCAAATCATCCCACCCTCGCCCTCTCCCACAGAGTCCAAAAGACTATTCTATACACCTGTGTCTCTTTTGCTGTCTCGCATACAGGGTTATCATTACCATATTTCTAAATTCCATATATATGTGTCAGTATACTGTATTGGTGTTTTTCTCTCTGGCTTACTTCACTCTGTATAATAGGCTCCAGTTTCATCCACCTCATTAGAATTGATTCAAATGTATTTTTAATGGCTGAGTAATACTCCATTGTGTATATGTACCACAACTTTCTTATCCATTCATCTGCTGGTAGACATCTAGGTTGCTTCCATGTCCTGGCTATTGTAAACAGTGCTGCAATGAACCTTGGGGTACACGTGTCTCTTTCAGTTTTGGTTTCCTCAGTGTGTATGCCCAGCAGTGGGATTGCTGGGTCATACAGCAGTTCTATTTCCAGTTTTTAAGGAATCTCCACACTGTTATCCATAGTGGCTGTACTAGTTTGCATTCCCACCAACAGTGTAAGAGGGTTCCTTAAAGCATGTTTTGAATACCTTTTATTGAGAGGAATTCAGAAGGAGGAGGTATATTCATTGCCATTGAGAACAGACCAGCTTCCTAATCTTAATCTTACTTGTAAAGCTGCCTATAATTTATAAAAGCTTTCTTCTATCAGTAATTGCACTTGATTCTCTAAACAGCCTTTGTGAAGACAGGGCCAATGTTACTTTTTACCTTTGTTTCAAACTGAAGGAAACAGGCCTAGAGATAGCTAAGGCCCTGACTAGCAGAATATAGCATGAAGCTATTCGAACTCAAGACTAAAGCCCAGGTCTCCTTAATCTGACCATGGGTGTATCTTGATTGCACCCTGTCGGGAAGGGACTCAAGGACAAATCCAGTGTGGTTTAATGCTGTGAATCTCTTTGTTTTAAAAGCACGCCCAGCAGGATCGGGCCGTCACACAGACAGACAGAAAGATAGACACCGAGGTTGCTGGCCTGAAAACCATGCTTGAGTCGCACAAGCTTGATAATATTAAATATTTAGCAGGTAAGCCGTCTTACATTTAGATAGTTAAAATGAGCTGAAAATAAATCTTAAAGTTTTTTGGCCGAGCCACACACGATCTTAGTTCCCCGACCAGGGATCAAACCCACGTGCCCTGCGGTGGAAATGCAGAGTCCTGACCACTGGACCACTAGGGAACTCCCAAGATAAACGTATAAATTAAGTCACAGACAGATATTGCGTTTCATTGATTCTAGGACACGTTTTTCGTGCTTTAGCATCTCTGAAATTAGAAGGCATCTTACAGTTTCCAATAGATAAAGTATCATACTATTAATGTCATTTTTTTTTTCCTTCTTTGTAAAGTACCTGACTTTCTTTACTACTACTCATGGCATCTTAAATTTGATGAGATGCTATCATCAAGCTGTAGTTATTGGTAATTATTTTTAGTGACATTCAAGATGGAATATTTTACACATAGTGAAGTTGTGATCTTTCTACTTCAGTGGGTGACACTTCTTATAAGGAGTTATTTTGCTTTCGGAATTTTTGAGCCAAAAGAGGGAAAAAGATTCATGTACCAAAAAAAAAATTACCTAACCATTATTTTAACTGAAATTTAACATTCTGTATCAATATTTTGAAGTAGAAGAGTATTTAAACGTAGAATTTTGCTCACAAAGTTAAAGGGTGCGTCCCTCTGTGGTACATGTGCCTTTACTTGGCTGCTGCTAAGTCGCTTCAGTCGTGTCCGACTCTGCGACCCCATAGACGGCAGCCCACCAGGCTCCCCCGTCCCTGGGACCCTCCAGGCAAGAACACTGGAGTGGGTTGCCGTTTCCTTCTCCAATGCATTTACTTTGTGACCACAGAATTCTTGTGATTCTATACATTTATTGAGAAGTTTCCTTGGATATTGAACACATTTGTACTTCAGAGATGACGATATCAGATGTGGGGCTTTTTAATAGGAAGGTGTTTCATGGAGCGTGGCACATCAGTGGACAAGCCAGGTTTCTTGGGTTTTACTTTCTTAGAGGATAAATGCCTGTTTTGTTTTAATTTGTTTTGTTTTTAGTAAAATGATGTTCCTGCAAGTAACTTTTAATAGAACTAATACTGTGCACAATTGTTCTTTTTCTTCCAGGATCTATATTTACGTGCCTAACAGTAGCTCTGGGATTTTATCGCCTGTGGATATAATAAAGTGTCTATTTAAAGAGCATTCTATTGTTCTGCCTTAAGAACATCAGATTCTTGCTGTACTTTTTTCTCATTTCTAATTATAATGCTGATTTTTAAATTTAATGTATATTATTTATTTTATGCAAATGATGGACAAATAACCAAGGCAGAGAAGTAAGAAATTTCAAAACTGCTTCTTTCATCTCTTCTATTTAGTTAACTTTATAGCTCTGAGTGGTGGACAAGGCAAGGAGGACTCCACTCCCCTGGACCAGTGAACTCAGTCTAACTTGCAGGACGTAGCAAAAGTAAATATGTGTATAACGCTGTAATTTTAAATCTTCTGTCTCATCAAGGATTTGGGGTCTCCATGTAAAGGCACGGAAGCTTTACTCAATGCTGAAGAATCATGGTAACCAAACCAAGAGCATCGAATCTTCTTCACCTGCTGACCCAGACCCTGACATCAGCCGGTCCCTGTGTTAGAGGCTGTGTTTCAAGTCCAGTCAGTCGGTAGCCTCATGCTACACTGTACTTGACACCAGAGAGAGATTTTTTTCTTTTGGTTTCCATTATCTTCGTTATTATTCTGCTTATTGTTTATGTGCCTTCCAGCTGGAAAATCTTGTTGCCTAATGAAGTATTATGATTAGGATGGAGACTGTCCCAGCCTCCTGGTGTGCAGACTCCCTCTGCCTCCTTCCCCCTCACTCGGTCCCTCCTCCTCTCCCTCTTGATTTAAGAGCTATCATCATGCTCCAGGGATGACACTGTCTCCCCAGAAAACATGCTTACTCTCAGCATGGAAGTCACCTTCAGTGTGTGTGATCGTCACCCTAATGGCCTTCATCAGCTTTGTACACGATACAAGGGCAGCACAAGGCATAATGTCTGTAGCAATACTGGGATAGTTAGCCAGTGTAGGTACTGCTCAGAAATATCTTTAACGAAGATGCCTTTGCCTATTACAAGCTCAGGTCATACGCTTTGAAATTAGAGAACTGTCCTGCCAGGTATCAGCCTAATGTGGGTTAATTTCTTTGGTTGTTAAAGACATTCTCATAGCGACCTTACCTCTGCATTTAAAACAGATTACTAGATACAGCTAGGGGGTGGGGAGGTTTGGAAATGCACATTCTCGTCTTACTTGAATGACCTGCACATGAAGAGAATAAGCATTCAAGAAATGATGACATCAGATGTCTCCTTCCTGTCTTTCTCACACGTGCGTGTGTATATCTGTGTGTATGTGGTCCAGTGGAAAAACCTCATAGAGACTTCTGGATCACACTGGTAGAATAACGTGCCCATCATCACTCTTCCATCCACAGTGGTGACTAAGTTGTCCTCTGTCCTTTGGATGCCATTTCCAAACTTTGTAAGTCTTTGCCTTGTTTGAGAATATTTGTGTAACTTAAAGAGTCTGAGCTCCAGATTAGTATGAAAATCAAATACTTTGGCATTCGTGGTATCAGTTTCAAAGTGAAAAATAATCTTTTTTCAACTAAATCCAAAGTTGTCTTAACTGCCACAAAAGATACTTTATCAATATATTCTTTCCCTTTCAGAGAAGGTTCTCCAGAAAATCCTGTTCATTTAACAATTGCCCTAAGTATTAGAGAGTGAAGTAAGTGACCTCCCATTAAGCCCACCTTTGCAACATAACTGATTAGGGAGAGCCAGAAGGAGGATGGAGCACACGCTCCAACAAACTAAAGTCCCAGGAGGAAAAAGCACTGTCCGCAGTCCTGTTTCAAAGCGAGTACCAATGCATTCGCAAAGTGACCTTATATTCCGATAAAATATTGTTTAAATAACATTCAGCTGGATGACTTTCTGTCCTCTGCCAAAAGTATTCCATGTGACATTCCTCCTAGTGAGGGTGGGCGGTACCCACCTGTCACTTGGTCCGGGCTGTCACTGGCTGCAGTGGATTCCTCCAAAGTACCAGCCCACGCCTCCCCAACCTTGGGGAAAAACGAACTCTGCTCTTGGTGGCCTGGACTGCCGGTTCGGGACCGTGTTCTCTATTTAGTCACATATATTCTATTTGAAAGCACAGGAGCCAGAAATGCAAGTATACCCTTGCCAGCGCTCACCCAGCCGTCTGTGAGCCTGTAAGTGGCTGGGGCTGGATGCTGTGCGACAGTTCCTAAGCTCAGCTGACTTAGAGGAAATTCGGTATTAGCACTCAGAAGGGAGAAGATACCTGATGAAACTCCCTGCGTCTAGCACATGGGGGAATTGGCCATAGCGAGGTCCTGAAGATCACCCCTCCAGGCACAGGTTCCTAACCCTGAATGTCAAGTGGCTTGAGTCCTTATTTCCAGTTCATGCACGAACCACTCAGAAGGTTCCTCCGTACCTTCTCTACACTCCCCTGCTTTTAATCTTTTTTAAAAGAGCTTAAACTGCAGCCTGACTCCTTTCCTGTTCCCTTCATCAGCAAGCCTGTTTGTGTGCATGGTTCTTTAGAGAAAATGTGAATTCTGACTTCCTTGCTGGTCTCAGCCCTCCTCTAAGTACTTTTCCAGCTCAATAGCTAACAAAACTACAGCTGAAGGTCTTCGTCGTCTTTCCGCTTAAGGATGTCAAGTACCAGTCGAGAAGTCTCTGGTTCAGGAAGAAAGGCTTGACTCAAGCCAGCCATCTTGCTCTGAGCTCTTTGAAAACCAAACTCCTGAGCCGCAGGGTCTGTGGCCCAGCCTCGGCCGTGTCCCTTTGCTGCCGTGCAGAGTGACGAGCTCTTCCTTCTGTCCCAGGTTCCTCCGCAGCCTCTCCTCCTGCTAACTAGCTGTGTCAGCGTTGGCAGGGACCTCTCTCCCCCCGATATGCCGTGTTCTGAGAATTTTGGCGTCATTCCTGAACAAATGTCGTATAGACAGCACTATGGAACTCACGTCTCGAAAACTGGCTCTTAACATACGTTCATCACATGTGTTGTGACTTTGCTGACACTGGAGCAAAAACATGTTAATCAGGAGTGATTTATTCTTTATAGGAAATGTTTGAGCCTGTTTAGCCTTTTATCAGGGTTTCATTTGGAAAATACCAACCTTCCTGCGGATTTATAACTTATGCTGCTCTCCTTATAACCCAAATCATTTCTTAACCCTTTCATTACTTAAGCAAATATCTGGTTACATTTTACTGTATAACAGAGGGGGCCTAATATTCTTATGATCTAAAATAAAATATTTAATTCTCTGTGATTAGAGTACTCTTCTGTTTGTTCACATTGTGAAAAACTAGAACAGCTTATGCCTACACTGTTTCTGCTGTTTTTTTCCTTCCAGTTGTATATGATAACAATGATGTGTTATTTTAAAAATCTAAAACCTGAACATTTGGATTTGCATACAGGATACATTTGAAAGTGGTTATCTGATTTAAAAATAAATTTTTATTCCAAAGACTCTCTTATTAGCGTGCTTGGAGTGAAGTGTTTTAACTCCTTGTTTGAGGGAAAATGTGGTTTTTATGCAAGTTTCTACAAAAGCCGAAGGTCAAGTTGCAAGTGATAGAAATCTGAATCAGATGAGCTTGAGCAAAGAGTTTGCTTTTCTTGGCCTAGATGATCAAAATTCAGGAAGAGTGAGACGAAAGCACCATGGGAACTCACCCCCCGGCACCTCACACTTCCACTGCTTACCAGGGCGGGTAGTTCTCTCAGACCAGCTTCACGGTGGTGAAGTTGCCAGCACACGCCCTGCGACTTAGCATGGGAGAGTTGCACCGTGAAAGGGCCTGGGAGGAAGAAACTGAAGTAGGCGGCTGCAGGAGCAACCAGAGGAGGGGTCCTGAGAGGGTTCTCCACGCTCCTTCCCCAGGACCCACCTGTCCGACACAAATGCCACCTCTGAAAGGTGGGGCTTTTCTGAGTCACCCGCACAGGCTTAGCTTCTGTGTGACAGACGCCTGCTCAAGAGGGAAGCAGGGGAATGGCTTGAGGTAGTGGATAAATGAGAGAGCGCCTGGAAACCAATTTTGGGCCCCTTTCATTTTCTCCAACCAGAAACCTTTTCCTCAAGTTAGGGAGTCACCAAGAACTGGCCAGATTCGAGGCGGCGTGGGGGGGTGCGGCGTCCAGTTTCTCAGAGCCGCGAAGTGATCCACAGACGCAGCCTTCCTGTGAAAACCGTGTCATAGAAGTTCAGACGTTAGTCTTCTGTCCGCCTTTTCACCTCAGTCCCCCTTCCACGTCCGTGGTGCGCAGACAGACTAAAAACCTGCTTTTTACCACGGCTCTTTGATTTCTTTAAAACTAAGAAAATTGTTTTAAAGAAAGACGTTTTCTAAAAACAGCGCTGTCGCTGGACTCTAACCCCTGGCATTCCACAGCAGTCTCGCTGCTCGTTGTGCTGGCAGCCGTGTTTCTACCCTAGTTCTGCAGTTTCCAGGGAGGACCGGACTAGGACCCCAGCAGGGGGCCGTGGTGGCCACTGTCCCACAGGGTCTGAGCTCCGGCATCTCTACGTTTTAAATAGGGAGCAAGGTGATGGCACCCCACTCCAGTACTCTGGCCTGGAAAATCCCATGGACAGAGGAGCCTGGTGGGCCGCAGCCCATGGGGTGACGAAGAGTTGGACATGACTGAGCGACTTCCCTTTCACTTTTCACTTTCATGCACTGGAGAAGGAAATGGCCACCCACTCCAGTGTCCTTGCCTGGAGAATCCCAGGGACGATGGAGCCTGGTGGGCTGCCGTCTAGGGGTCGCACAAAGTCAGACACAACTGAAGTGACTTTAGCAGCAGCAGCAGCAGTGAGCTTCCACTGTTTTGCACTTCACAGGTACATGGGGAACTATTTTTAGGCCAACACTCGGGTAAGAAGTTGATACAAGCTCACATTTTATAAGGTCCTAACTATTCCTTTCAGTTTTATTTTTTGTTTCTTTTTGCACGCAATTTGTATTTCAATAAACCCTGATCTATTGTTCATGATTCTGAAGTTCCAAGTCAGCTTAACATAAAGCCCAAGAGCTGCACTCAACAGCTTCAGGTCAGCGTGGTGTTTCTACACTTACCACCTCTCAGGGAAGGCTTTTTAAAAAACTTTGCTCTTCGGCCATCTCCGACTCCTCAACATCCATTCCCCTAGGAGAAAAACTACTGCTTAGCAGCCTCTTGTCCCTCAGCATGAAAACTAGTGTCCACCTAACACAGAGATATTTTTCACTAGTTCTCTTAGACTAGTTTATGGCCTGCATGAACCTGAAGTGCTGTATCAGGCAGTGACTAGCTCAGACCTCAAGAACTGCTACCTGTTGAAAACAGTGGTAAAACTTTGTGGGGAAAAGATGGAAGCTTGGGGGAATCAAAATACTCAGTGATCCCATGAAAGCACTTAGAATTGTTTGTTTTGTTTTTTCACATTTGTATCAGTTGGATGCTTTCAACTGTAAGTAGCATAAAACTAACTGATTTATACCTCATGACGTTTACTACTCAAGTCTAGAAGCAGGTGATCGTCAGGACTGGCTGGCAGTTTAACCCTTCATCTTTCCACTCTTACCTTCCTCTGTACATTTTAGTTCAGTTTAGTTCAGTCGCTCAGTCATGTCTGATTCTTTGTGACCCCATGGAATGCAGCACGCCAGGCTTCCCTGTCCATCACCAACTCCTGGAGCTTGCTCAAACTCACATCCATCGAGTTGGTGACGCCATCCAACCATCTCACCCTCTGCCGTCCCCTTCTCCTCCTGCCTTCAATCTTTCCCAGCATCAGGGTCACTGTACATTAGCTTTCAACTTCAGCCATGGGATTGCTGATCACAATATGACTGCCACAGCTCCAGGCATCACATCCTCACACAGCATCCAAGACAAAAAGAGAGAGATGCATAAAAGCATTCTTCCCATAAAAGGTCTCTCTCCTTTTAATCCGAGAAGAAGGTTTTCCACCCCTCCCACAGAAATTCCCTTATGTCTCATAGGCCAGGACTAGGTCACATGGCCATCTGTAGCCAGACAAGTTACCGAAGGGAATGTTTAACTTTCCAGCCCTTCTAGTAGGAGGTGGGCAAGGAAGAAGGAGTTTGGAAATGGTTGTTGGATTGTCATTCAACAGTGTTGTTTACAATGTTTGTGAAAATTTAATGAAACACAGGCTACACAGTAAAGACAGCCATAGGACAGCTTGATCTGAAATTCGAGTGGCCGTAGGAAGTGTGAAAAATAAGTCTACATTTGGTAGAATTCAAGGTCAGGGAAGGATGACTGAGACAACAGCCCTCAGGCTTGTTCAGGGTGGGTGGACCTAGAAGACGTCTTGCTCTCTACAGAACACTATGTCCTTTGTGAAATACTGCAAATTATTGGTGTATCTAATTCCTTCTTGCAACCCAGGATAGGTGTACCTGCAGAGTCTACTGACGCATGTATGCAATGAAATCACAAGGTCAGGGGCTCATGGAACGAAAAAAAAAAGTGGCTCTTGATCCAAGCATGGACAGTGAGTTCTCGGTTTTCTGCGTAAATATTTACGTGAATGCCTTGACTTGGCTGTGAACGCCAGCAAGTGGGACCAGCAAAGCAGCTGCAGGTCCACAGAGTTTAAGAAAACTCTAAGGGAAAAAGTGAGAGACATTAGACAAAAGTCTACTGATGTCTTCCTTCCAATGAATAAAACCACGATTATTTTGTCAGGGCAGCACAATATCTTGGTCTGGTCGCTACACACAAGTTTTTACAGGCAGATCATTTCACAACCACGGGTAGGATGAGTCAGGAGCCCTGGTTTCAGCCTCCAGCCTTACCACTTGCTTTGCTCTGGCGAAGCCATCTGACATTGCCGATCCTCAGTCCCACGTTTCTAAAATAATAGCATCAACAGCAATAATGATAATGGGAATAATTTTAGGGGTTCATTTACTGTCTTAGAGGCACAGTTCTAAAACCTTGGCATGCTCTGTCGCTTCAGTCATGTCCAACTCTTTGCGACCCTGTTAACTGTAGCCCACGAGGCTCCTCTGTCCATGGGATTCTCCAGGCAAGAACACTGGAGTGGGTTGCCATTTATCTTCATTGCATCCCTGGGAAGTAAGTATTATAATGATCTCTGTTTTATGTTGAAGGAATCAAGAATGAGAGAGGAGAAAATCTTGTCTCAGAGCACCCAGCTACTAAGTGGTGACTCCAGAATCAAGCCCAAGCCTCCCGACTCCAAGGAATAGAGACCCCACCCAACTGAGAGCACTTGGTGAGGATCAAGTGAGGCCAAACACATGGACACGTTCTGTAAATTGTAAAACCATACATTCATGGAAAACATAATGCAGTCCATGTGTGATAACTGGAATCACTTAGTAGTAATTACTAGGCATATTAGTTACACCACCGCCCAAACAAGTAAATTCCCCTTAGTATGCTCCCTAGCAACCACCCCAGAGCACCAAGACAGACGATGCCATATCCCAGCAAAAGAACATCGTCATCCTTTGAATGGCTGGTATAGAGATTGCAGTAGATATTAGAGGAATGTAGATTAGAATCTAGAGGAAATAAGTGTTATACTACAGCAGCCCTTCATATAAATCCCAGGGTAATTGTGACTGTTCATACTTCTCTTTGGAGGTCTTCCTACCAAAGAATTGGTGTTGGCATGGCACCCACTGTCCAAGCCTTAGCTTCATCTGATGTTTGGGCCTTAGGTAATTCCTTCCTGCTTAGTTCAGCACCCTTCTTTCTGTGACATGATCATTAACTAGGATATTTCATTCTTAATCAACAACATCAACCACTACATGAGAAAATAAATTTCAGCCTCTTTTCAAAAGTTTCCCAGAAAACTGGGCTCCCCAGATCCTGACCCAGGCCCCTTGGGAACATTCACATCTCATCTGAATTCTATTTTATTTGTATAAAACCCTTCTTGCTTGCTCTCAGCTTTCCATGGAAACTCAAGCCAAGCAAGATTTCAGATCTCAAAGAGGAGGGAGGAAGAATTGGTACCCTTACAGGTCACACTATGCTTTCACCCCAATCTCTTGTGCATTAAAAAAAAAATTATATACATGTAATTATATAGATTAAATTTTGTAAATGATATGTATGTATTGTACACACATGTACACAGCCTCACTAGAATAGGCAAATCCATAAAGACAGAAAGTAGACTGTTGCCGAGGGCTGGAGGCTGAGGATGGGGGGAGATGAAGTGTGAGAGCTAATTCTACAGGCTGTCTTTCTGGACTGATGAAAATATTCTAACATCCAATTTTGAAAAAAAAAAAAAAATCAGAGGCTGAGGGTGGGAGACAGGGGGCACAAGGGCACTGAGACCTGGATTTGTTTTTCTAAATTAAGTTGGAAAAGCAAAAACAAAACAAAAACCAATTTTGGTGATAGTTGTGCGGGTCGTGGAAGATTCGGAGAACCACTGGATGGCACGTTTTAAATGGGTCAATTGCAAGTTGCATTCTAGCTCCATTAAAGCTGTGTTGTTGTTTCCTTCTTGGTCTTCTTTAATGTCCATTCTACACCTCCGGTTTACAGATGAAGCCCTGAGGCCTGAGACTTGTCCCTTTGACTGCATGAGTCACACAGCTGTGACCGGCGGCCCGGCTGGGATCTGAGAGGCCAGCTCCTCCTGTGGCCTCATGACTCCTGACTAGTCTCCTGAGGTGATGCTTTGGTTGCTGTTAAGTCCTAAATCACTTTTTATCAGGTTTCATCGATGCCATAATATGGTCACCCTTCTTCTGTTTGTAACGTTTTACAAGGGGCAACTCCTGGTCAGTTCAGGGAGAGAAGCGGGAACACGCCCGTTTGTGAGTTT
This sequence comes from Capra hircus, assembly GCF_001704415.2. NCBI lineage: Eukaryota > Metazoa > Chordata > Mammalia > Artiodactyla > Bovidae > Capra > Capra hircus. Next base: position 7,445,525 of record NC_030830.1, on the reverse strand, counting down.
GTCTCCTCAAGAGCACTGGACTCACCCCCTGGCCCGGGTACTCCAGAGTCAGCGTCAGGACTTGCTCGTCTCATCCCCAGGATGCCGGAGAGAGGTGGTACCCACGTGGGCGGCGAGGGTGGAGAAGCGCCCATGCCGACCTCAGAGGCCTCTTCTAGGGAGCGAATCAGAGTGTGGCCAGAAGGGGGCGCAGTACCAGGCAGGAAGGCTGAGACGTCCACCATTCGTGGACCCCACTGCTTGGCTCTAACAGGAGTTCGGTGATTCCATCCTCACGCCTCCAAATCTGGACTAACCCAGGCCTGGGTAGGCAAGATCAACGTTTCATAATTCCCCAGGGAATCAGGAGGCCGGGGCGTGCTGGCCTGGGCACCACAGAATCGCTTTCAGCTTTAGTTTCTTTGTCTGTAAAATAAGGAGGGTGAAGCTGGTGGTTTTATTGTCCTTTCCAGACTCACAGCGAACTTTTAGAAACATCTTCAGAAGAACTGGTCCCTAACTGGTGTCCTTTCCCCGTGTCAAAATAATGCCCAGCACTGCCCAGTTGTTGCTTAGTTCCTCAGTCCTGTTGGACTCTCTGAGACCCCAGGGACTGTAGCCCGCCAGGATCCTCTGTCCATGGGATTTCCCAGGCAAGAATACTGGAGTGGGTTGCCATTTCCTTCTCCAGGAGATCTTCCCAACCCAGGGATCGAACTGGCGGGCAGATTCTTCACCACTGAGCCACCAAGGGAAGTCCACGGAGAGTCTTCAGTTAAATGCATGTGCTGTTTCCTACAGGAATCTGTTTAAAATTAGGAGAAAGTCCAACACTGGATTTTTTTTTTTTTTGGGCTGAAAGAGATCATTTGGTTTTAATGAGAACCAGAGAGGTTAAGTGACTTACTAAAGTTACTCAGCTAGTTAATGATAAAAGCCAGAATTAGAATCCCGTTCCTTCGACTACCAGCCTGTAGTATTCCCATAATGTCACGGTACCTTGTGAACTTCCTTTTCCAGCAGAGACACAGGAACAAACTGAAGTGAGAAAATGAAGGTAAAGCGACCAATGAAATCTTTATCAAGGGTGATCTGCCCCTGTTCCCAGGTGGCGCTATCGGTAAAGAATCCGCCTGTCAGTGCAGGAGGCGCAGGAGGCAGGGTTCCATCCCCGGGTCGGGAGGATCCCCTGGAGGGAAATGGCAACCCACTCCAGTGTTCTGGCCTGGAGAAGCCCATGGACAGAGGAGTCTGGCGGGCGACAGTCCGTTGGATTGCAGAATCGGATACAACTGAGCGATTGAGCACTCATTGTGAACTCTGGATATTTGTTGCAGAGAAGAGCTGTCAGCTTCTCATTTGCCTTGCTCTCCTGAAGCCTGACAGTGTCCTTTAGCTGTGCCACTCGAGTACCTCGGGACTGCCCTAAACAGGGCTTCAGATTACAGGTTAAAATTGGCCTCCTCCCTCTCTGAAGACCAGAGGAGGTGGGAATGTGGTGGGAGTGGGTGGCATAGTGGGAATAGAGGCCAGGGTCCCCCTCAGATGTTGGCATCCGAGGAGGGGGTAGGGAGCCCAGAGATCCCCGGGTTATAAAAATCCTGACTTCATGTGGTGGCTCGAGTGTCTTTGCAAGGTCTGCTGCTGCTACGTCTCAGCAGCATTGACAGCTGGAATCCTGCAGATTGTTCCCTTTGTGATTATAAACTGTCTCTGGAGTAGCGCGCTGTGGGCGGTTGCCGTTTATATTAATAGAACTGCCTGGACCAATCAGCCTGCTCCTCGAAGGAACACGCGCCTTCCCGTCTTCCAGGATTGTTCTTCCAAAACAACATGCTGTGCCGATCTGTTTGGAAGGAAAGGAGGAGAGAGAGGGCATCTTCCAACTCAGGGACATGAAGAAATACCGGAGCCCAGGCCAGTCCTGAACAGAACTCAGTGAGAACCGTCTTTTATGTATTATCTCTGCCCGCCTCCCGCCGCCCACTCTCCAGGCCTTCTCTTCTTCCGTGGTCTCCACCTGCTGTCAGATGCCCACTCCTTTCGTCTTTTCTCAGGACCCCAACCCACCAAAACCAAACCCCAAACCATCTACTCTCAGGAATAGTGCACGTCTCACCCTTTGGAGGCGGCCTTATGAAGGTGAGACTTTACAAGGAGCGTGCGTACTTAGTCACTCAGTCGTGCCGACTCTTGCGATCCCACGGACCGTAACCACCAGGATCCTCTGTCCATGGGATTCTCCAAGCAAGAACACTAGAGTGGGTTGCCATGCCCTCCTCCAGGGGATCTTCCCAACCCAGGGACTGAACCTGCATCATCTCCTCCATTAGCAGGTAGCACCACCTGGGAAACCCAACAACAAGGAGAGCTGAGTTTAAATCCTCACTCTTCTGCTTCCTAGTTGTCTGAATGATTGCAAATTACCTTCCCTCTCCAATGGCAAATATAGGTCGTGTGTGTATGTGTGTGTGTGTATGTGTGTGTGTGTTAGTCTCCCTGTCGTGTCCGACTCAACCTTAGCCCTCCAGGCTCCTCCATCCATGGGATTTCCCAGGCAAGAATACTGGAGTAGGTTGCCATTTCCTTCAGAGGATCTTTCTGACCCCGGGATCAAACCCGACTCTCCTGTATTGCAGACAGACTCTTTACCGTCTGAGCCACCAAGAGCCATACAGCTCATAACACTCACCATACCTGGCAGTGTGCTTTCAGCACCAAGTAACCAAAAAGTCAGCCCATAACAAAACGTATGGACCCCTATAATCAGAAGTTCAAAATCTATTTTTTAAGGGGAAAATATTTTAAAAAATAAAATATAAAGTCTTGAGTATGAACGTAAGTGAAGAACTTACCGTAATTCAGTGCTCAGGAAATGAGTAGTATTACTATCACTATTCTTTTCAGGGAACTTTGCTTTTACACTTGATCTGTTATTGAGGAATTTAAGATTCTCTCAACTAATAAACAATTTTCAGGTCCTAGTCAGCAAGTGAGGCAGCATTTTCTCACAAAATGATCTTGCCAGAGTCCCTCAAAACCATGCCTATAAGTAACTATTCCCTTAATTGGGAATAAGACCTGCACTCATGAGTATTTCTAGGATACAGTGGAAAGGTATCCTTTCTATTGGCTTCCATGTGGCTCCTGTATTAGAATGCTGGCTTTTGATGAGGCTCCTACAGATTGACTGATTTTACTAATAATTATGAAGGCTCTTTTAATTCTGTGTAGTACTTAGGTAAAAGCTAGTCCACCAATGTCCTCATTCACATTTTGTTATGCCCAAGGTCCAAATCCCCAGAACTGAGAGAACAAGACATCCACGGCAATGCAAACGCAAAAAGGGAATTTATTGCTAGCTTGAGCCAGGGCCCTGGCCACATCCAACACAGTGGGATAGAGCCAGGGCCCCGAGCCCTGGGTTACAGCAGTATTTATCGATTTAGGACAAAGACAGGGAATTGGCAAGGTTGGATTGGTTACAAGGGTTTCTCTGCATCTACTAATTGGCTAGATTTTCGCGCGCGCGGGCTTTCTTAGGAGATTTCTGTCCTCGTCCCGATTGGCACAGACCAGGCTACGGGGAGCATGCTGACAGGCTGAGTCCTCTCGTCACTGGCGGGGGTAATTTTGATCCCGCCTGGACAGTGTCTCAGCTGTTTCCGGGATGCTTGCTCCGGCCTATTTTAGTCATAGCCTCTATCAGGCCTCAACAATTTCAGTTATGGCAAGTCTCTAGAACCACAGCTTATCAAGGTACCAGTCAGGCATCTCCACTCTGGAGACAAATACACCTTCCCAATCTGAACAACATTACCCATCCCTTGGGCTTCCCAGGTGGCCCCAGGGATAAAGAATCTGCCGGCAGTGTAGGAGATGTGGGTTTGATCCCTGGGTGGGGAAGATCCCCTGGAGAAGGGAATGGCTACCCACTCCAGTATTCTTGCCTGGAGAATCCCGTAGACAGAGGAACCTGACAGGCTACAGTCCATGGGGTCACAAGAGTCGGAGATGCCTTAGCGACTAAACCACCACCCAGTACCTGTCACTTAGCTTCAGAATAGTCTGGTGGATAGAACAGTTTTTCTTATTTCTGCCAAACATATACATATATATCCTAACTTGCTACTTCCCGGGTTGTTTTTTCCCTTTCCTTCCGAGTGTGAGAGTCAGGTGGGTTTTTATCCAACTCTGTGACCCAGAGTAACTTGAGGGGTTCTTGGTTTCTGCATGTTGCTGGGGATGGGGGAAGAGCAGGTGCCATCGAGAAGAATCTACCAGTTCACCGGGAAGAAACCAGGGGAGCCTGAGGACCTAGAGTGTTTCCTCTGTCAGCTAATGTACGCCTGCAGCCCTGCCAAGCTCTGATGTGTTTAAACTTGAACTTCACAGGGAAGGTCGCACAAAAAGCAAGTTCCTGGGATTCAGTCTGTAGTCTGAGTGGGCTGGCGTGTTCTTGCTGGGCTATTTCTGTACAGAAAGCTGTCTGGAACCATCTGAGAATCACTAACCGCTGCGGTTTATGGTAATATATTTCCTAGTCACTTTCTCTTGCATCATTTCCTCTCCATTTTATGCTAAAGAGAGTGAGTGTGTGTGTGTACTTGCCTGCGTGCGTGCGAGTCTGTGTTGTGTGTGTTCCCAAGTTACGTTGCCATGGAGAGGTATTTGGAAAAGGTGTCTTGTGCACCACTTCAGCTGATGTATGAAACTGCGTTTTAGAAATCAAAGCTCCTCTTCCGTGTGTAGCTTCTGTCTGGAAGGACACATGAAAAATGGTAACAGTGCTTGTCTCTGGGGGAGAGAACTAGGGGTTCAGTGGTTAAGGGACACTCATTCTTCAGTGTGTATTGTTTATTTATTTATTTATTTTTTTACCATGAGCATGTAATCCTTTCTAAAAATGAGATCTGGTGATTCAGTGCCAAGGCTTCTCTTGGAAAATAGTCACTGACTCAGATATTCCTCTTGGGGGGCCTCCCTGGTGGCTCAATGGTTAAAGAGTCCGCCTGCCAATGCAGGAAATATGAGTTCGATCCCTGGCCTGGGGAGATCCCACATGCCTCAGAGCAACTAAGCCCGTGCGCCACAACTACTGAACCTGTCCTCTAGAGCAGGAGGAGAAACTGTTGAGCCCAGAAGCCACAACCCCTGAAGCCCCTGTACCCTAGAACCTCTGCTCCGCAACAAGAGAAGCCACTGTGATGAGAAGCCCTCGCACCTCAATTGCAGAGCAGCCCCAGCTTGCCCCAGCTTGCCACCGCTAGAAAAAAAGGCTGTGCACAGCAACGAAGACCCGGCACAGCCAAAAATAAATAAATATTTTTAATATACTACTGTTTAAAAAAAACTCCCCTTGACTTCTGCACTCAGCTCCCCAGAAAGAATTGGGGCATCTCCAAACAATCATAAAGTGAATATGAAGATGGAATCTGACTACCTTCTTGGGTGCACGTGACTCATCATCAAGGATACTGTCCTCAGCCCCGTCCACTGGGATGGATAAAGGTTGTTGACTGGAGAGATGATATCTGTTAGATTCAACAGTAATCAATAGTAGCACTGAACACGTTCTTGCTGGCAGTATCGCAAAGAGAGTGCAGCTGGTGGTGAATTTGCCACCTGCTGACTGCAGGGAGCCGGGCATACACCTGAGTTTCTGCCAAGCCAAACCGAGATAGCTCATCCAGGCTGGACAGGGAAGCCCCACGCCTGGTCACGTAAAGAATATTGAACACTTTCATGATTTTGATCAAAACACTACACATATTTTGATTCCGCAAGAGATGATGGCTTCAACTTCAGAAGCTGTGGTGACCTTATGGTGTATTTTTATATTCTCTGTGCTAAGTGGATGACCCACTTCCAAACCAAGAGTGCAAATTACAAACGAATGTCCCAACCGCATGTCATTTTCCATCTTCACTAGACTGGGAGTCCGTGAAAATAGAGTGTCAACACAGCACCTCCCATGGATGCTTGACATTCAGTGTGGGCTAACTGGATTGCACTGGATGCGTTTCTATTCACTGGAAATCATCAGCCAGCTCAAGAGGGAGGAAAACATTGCCCATCACAAAAATAACTCGAGAATTGTGCAATCTGCCAACATCGGTCATTTGTGTTGAACTTGCTTTCAGCACTCTGCTAAATATACCACACCCTACCACGGAAACGATCATTCCCTTCCTTTTGAGTCGCAAAGTGGTGGGAACTAGAAACGCTTCTGTGAATTTGGCAAGGGTTAGGATAAATGTTTCCAGTCCCTGTGGCAAAGGTGAGGCTGGCAAGGGAAACGCGTCTATTCATCATGCTTTAGTGCCACTTGTTCATTGAGGGCTATGCTCTGGGGGTAAAGCTGGGCTTTCCTGCCCCGAGACAATGCCTGGACCTCGTAAACATAACTGACAACATAATTTTGCCACACAGGTTATTGTTGTGTTTTTCCAATATGCTTGAAGTGATCATGAAACTTCACGATATGCTGAACGTTTTCCCACGGGAAATACTTTATTTTGCACACAGAGCCACCCGGTCTGAGAGTCCCCTGCTGGGGACACTGTGCTACTCCATTGAACACGAGGAAGCAGATGTTTCAGAGGATTTCGTACAGTTGGGAGGAATTTTGCTGACTGCCAGCCGTGTGCTAGACCCTTCTGCGTTTTTCAGGTCTGCACGCATTGTTGACAGCCTCTCTGCAAGGCTGACGTCACTGACTGCCGTCTAAGGGCAGAAGGCGGAGCATAGGGAAGGGAGGGGCTTGCCCGAGCGTGCCCCACTGTAAGTGACAGAACCGGGGTGCTGCACACCCAGGCCGTCCTTGTCCAAATGCAAACTTCTTTCCCTACAGCAGTGACACGGCCCTCCAATGCTTCTTTGAGGCAGAAGAGCAAGGTCTGCTCACAGTTTGGATGTGACTTTGAGGAAGGCTGCCCAGACCATGGATGGGACATTGATGAGAAAGAGAACTTGGATTTTTTCTTTTTTTAGGAGAGTGTCCACGAATTGCTAATACAATGACATCCGGAGGGTGAGAGGTGAGATTCCTGCTCTGCGAATAGCAAATATATAGAGAATGGATCATAGAGGCAGGATTGCACTCTCTAGAAAGACTGAGGAGGAGATCACAAGGCGGCCCCTGAGTCACAGAGGATATAAGCCAGGAAGGCATTGACTCAGAATCAAAAGGATCAAAGGAGCCAAGATGGAAACCCACAGGGAGCACGACATTGGCCATTCATTGATATGAGCGGCCAATGACCAGAACCAGCAAGAGCAACTCTGGCCTGCTGTGTGGCAGGCACTATTCTAGTTGCTACGGAAATAGCCATGAACAAAATAGACGAAGTCCTTGCCCTTATGGAGCTACGAGTATACAGATGATAGAACGGCATGTAGTTTGAAAAAAGCTGAAACACAGGGCAGGAAAGTCATTTTCCAGATGTCACTGAGCAAACCTAGCCGAGCCTGGCATTGAAGCAAGAGAACAGGCGTTCAGGACCAAAAGGCCAGTCCACCCCAGGACCTGAGGGAGATAAAAGGCACCTTAGCAGACATATGCAATGGTTTCAATGCTGGGGTGGTGGGCTGTCTAAAAATTTAAGGACCAGCATCAAATATATAAACAGGATCTTGGATAGCAGCCTGGGGCAAAGGAACAGAAGACACCCTAGAATGGCTACAGGGCAGACGGGGTGATGGCTTCAGTTTGCACTAAGGAGAGGATGCCCATTCCATGCTTAGAGACTCAAGGCAGGAGAGGACCACCTTGGAAATGAGATCCTCAAAATTAGCGGGCCTCCTCAGGGCCTTTGATGCACCGTAACCTCTGAACATGGCCCACCTGCCCTTCCCTGAAGCCCTGGCTGACTCTTCATCCTTCCGGTCTCATCTGAAATGTCATGAGGTCAGGAAAGCCTTTTACCTCAGCCAGCCTCCTTCCACCCAAATCCAGTCGTGAGACCAGTGAATTTGAAAGCTACCAATATTTTTTTCTGTGCAATTTAATGAAAATTCAAATTTTAAAGCAGGCAAGCATGTCATTCTAATCAGGTATCATTGAGGGCAGAACCAATGCTTTGTGAGCTGGGTCAATTGTATAGATGCTGGAGGCCAGTATAATATTCTGGGCCCTTCCACATCTCTTGGGATTGAGGTCCGTAACGTTTCTGCCCAAAGTGCTCTTTCTGCTTCCCTGGTGGTTCAGACAGTAAAGAATCTCCCTGCAATGCCAGAGACCCAGGTTCCATCCCTGGGTCGAGAGGATTCCCTGGAGAAGGGAATGGCAACCCACTCCAGTATTCTTGCCTGGAGAATTCCATGGACAGAGGAGCCTGGTGGGCTACAGTCCATGGGGTCTCAGAGAGTCGGTCACGACTCAGCAACTAACACAACAACAACAGAGCTCTCCTCCTGCAGAGGTCTAGAGAGCCTGCCCCTCCTGAATCTGCTGAGCATCATCAGAGCGAGGATTCCTGAACTCTCTCTCTAAAAATACCAGATGTACCCAGGCCACCCCATCGCCATCCCTCTAAGCTCCCTTCGTGGTTCTCCACTGCTTCTCCTGGCATTTTCACATGTCTGTTTATTGACCAACTTCCTCCTTCCCTTGAGGGCAGGGCATGTATCGTTTGCCATTGTGTCCCCAGGGCCTGGCGAGGAATAAGAGCTTAATAAATATTTGTTGAATGAATAAGAGGATTAATCAATGTCAGACGACAGGGAGAACAGGCTGTCTGGGCACTGATCAGCCTATCACATCCCAGGCCCCAGCCCCCAGCCTCCAGGTGAGGAAGCTTCCAGACTTCCCCTCATTTCCTTTTGTTGCTTTTTCTGCAGCAGAAGGTGGTCTGTGGTCTCCTGGATTTTTTTCCGTTTCTTGGTTTGGGTCTCACCTTGTCCTGGCCCTGATTTTCTGGTTCCTCTGGGATTAATTGACTTCCCTTAGTGGCCCAGACGGTAAAGAAAATGTCTGCAAGGCAGGAGATCTAGGTTCGATCCCTGGGTCGGGAAGATCCCCTGGAGCAAGAAATGGCAACCCACTCCAGAATTCTTGCCTGGAGAATTCCATGGACAGAGGAGCCTGGTGGGCTACAGTCCATGGGGTCACAAAGAGTTGGACACGACTGAGTGACAAACACACTGGGATTGAAGCAAGGCTCTGGCAGCCTGTTCACACGCTGCTGTTTCCCTTGGCTCCAGCTGCCCATCTGAGGTCAGTCCCACCTGTTCCGTGGGACAGAGCATCTCAGCAGCGCCCTACCCAGTTCCTGAAAAGATGCCCACCTGTCTGCTAGTCATGCTGGGGAAAATATCGCAATGAAGCCCCTCACTCTCCTGGCTAGATGGTGATCAAAGGCTTTCCTGCAGGTAAACATTCCAAAAATCGCTGAGCGGCACTTTGATCTGTGTTGAGGTCGCCCCTAAAACTTCCCATTGCTTCACGACCATCTTCCTGTGCGGAATTTTGAAGAGATTCTGACCGAAGCACCAGCAGAGAACAAACCTGTGGGAAGAAAGTTCACGAGGTGCCACGTCATTTGCTGTTTCAAATATTCAGCTAGAAAGAGGAAGAACAAGAGAGGTGAGGGGGTTATCTTCTGAGGCTGCCACTCAGCGGAGCTGACTCTCCCTCACCATAATTAGGACAGGACACAGGCTGTGAGCCTGTATTAAGATGTCCTTCTCCTGAAACAAAGCAGGGCACCCAACTCTCCTAGCCCTGCTGAATTTCTGCCGGGTCTTTCTTCTCTCCCAGAGACAAACATGCCTGAGACCCTTCAGACCCTAGCAGCCAAGGACTTCCGATGGCTTTGGTTTGCGGTCCTGAGGCTTCTTCCTAAAAGGCCAGGGAGCCGCCAACTGCCTTCACCCACTGAGACCACAAGCTATTGCTTGTTACCACTTTAGGTATTAGGGCTCAGCCACAAAATGCCAGCTGCCACCAAGCCACCCTTTGTTTACTCCTTGAAAGCAACGCCATCCACAGGTATTAAAACAGGTAAAGAGGGCTTTGCAGTCACTGAGGAATTAAGAAGTCCCCCTCAGGATCCGTGCCTGCATCTTTACATGAGTGGCTGTCAGAAGCCTCCTTACCAAAGGCCCCCAGTGCAGTGCCATTTAATAAGCACTGGACATTTTTCTGCGTGAGCCTAGGAAGAGGACAAACACTCTTTATCCATTGTTGAACATCTGGCACCTAGCAGAGTGCCAGGTATAGAGAGATCAAATAAATATTTGTTTAATGAGCGAGTGAAATTTTCAGAACGGTCTTTGGTGACAAGACTGCAACCTACTACCTGAGTAACCGTAGGAAATTTATGGAACTTCTTTGAGCATCAGTGTCTCTATATGTAGATGAGGAAAGGAAGGTGACCCACTGCAAGGCTGTTTCAGAGCCTAATTGTGATTGGACAAGACAGTGTGTAATATAGCTCAATACGATATCCTTATTGTGGCATTGTCATACTTTCAACCCTGATCTCCTCCTAAGGCCTAAAATTCTTAGATCATAGACTCAGGAACCAAAGAATACGAACTACTATCTTTTATGTCAGTGGCATTGCGGTTCAGTGTTACATGACTGTGCTTTCACGCTCAGACGTTCAGTCATGTCCGAGTCTTTGCAACCCCATGTGCTACAGCCCACCAAGCTCCTCTGTCCATGGGGTTTCCCAGGCTAGACTACTGGAGTGGGTTGCCATTTTCTTCTGCAGGGGGTCTTCCTGACCCAGGGATTGAACCCATGTCTCCTGCGTCTCCTGCATTGGCAGGTGGATTCTTTACTGCTGAGCCATCAGGGAACTACTCCTTTTCAGTTCCTACTGTTGAATATTTCTGTAATGAAAAATGAGATTTAGCTAAAATAGTTTTTCAGGAGTAAAGGACTTTCTTGTTGAAGGTGTTCTAATCCCATCCAAAAACACTCACAGACACGCACTCAGAATAATGTTTGACCAAATATCTGGGTCCCCGTGGCCCAGTCAAGCTGACCCACAAAATTAATCATCACAGGAGAACAGACTAATGATGAAGCAAAGAAGCATGTTTGTGTTGGAGATACTTCCTACTTGAGTTTTCCTAATGGAAAGGAACCTAAGAAAGAAATACTCCTCTTGGACAAAAGAGTATAAGTGTTCCACTGAGGGCTTCCCTGGCTCCCCAAGCACTTTTCATCTGAATGTCTGGAAGGCAGGGAGCTACTGCCCGCAGGGAGCAACCAATGATGATTTCAAATGTGTAGAGAAATACCCCAGCTTCCTCACCCCTCATGTCAGGCACATCTAATGTACCTGTGTACCATCTGCAACAGGAGCTTAGTGAAACTGGGTCCCGGTTGTCCAACGGTAACTTCAATCTTATTAATACACCATATCCAATTCCTTTTTTCATCTAATTCTCCACTGCCCTACTGGGGCTACCCAAGACATCACCTCTAAAATAAACTACTTGCACTCAGATCAGGTCTCAGGGTCTGTTTCCAAGGAAACCAGACTTAAGAGAATAAATTACAGTCATAAATTCATTTTTACATGGATTTAAGATTGAAATTCACATACATGGTTCTCCCAAAAATCCTACGTGGAATTTGTGTTCAATGTAGGCCAGAGCAGTAAATGAGGCCTGGAAAAAATGAATGAAAAATCTCTGATAAACACATTTTCAATACAGGCTTCAATGAATTATCAGAGATAGTTTTCCAAGGGAAAAAAGTCACAATAAAGCTATCTCAGAACATACAAGGATTCAAGTCTTCCTGCTTAAGAGTCCCTAAGATCAGAATGAAATTTTTTTAAGTGAAAAAAATATTAATCCATAGATTCACTGAACTCTCTTTCACAATCTCAGCACGTTTTTTGAAAACAGTGACAAACTCATTTTAAAATTTATATGGAATTACAGAGCCAAAAAATTTTGAAATAGAAGAACAAAGTTGAAGGAATGACAGTAACTGATTTCAATACTGGCTATAAAGCTACAGTAATTAAGACAGTGTGGTTTTGGTATAAGAACAAGCATACAAATTAATAGAATATGGTAAGCAGTCTAGAAACAGATCTTCACATATATAACCAATTGATTTTTGACAGAAGTACCAACGTAATTCAATGAGCTGAGGATATCTTTTCAACAAAATGTCCTGCAAAAATTGGATAATTGCATGGAAAAAAAAATTAGTCTTGGCTTTTATTGACCTCAAACCCCAAGATTAACTTGAAATAACCAAAGACCTGGACCTAAAAGCTAAAACTATGATATTTCTAAAAGAAATGATAGGAAAAGGTTTTCACAATCTCAGATTAAGCACTAAATGCTCAGCATTTTTATTCATCAGAGAAATGCAAATTAAATTCACTAGAATGACCAAAATTTTAAAACTGACACCACCACCAAGTATTGGGAAGGCTGTAGAGCTGGTAGAAATACAAAATGGAACAACCACACTGAGAAACAGTTGGACTGTTTCTTAAAGTTACACTAATCATATGACCTAGCTATTCTGCTCCTTTTATTGTGCCCAAGAGAAATGAAGAATATGTTCACCCAAAGACTTGCACATGGGTGTTTGCAGAAGCTATATTCATAATATCAAAAGCAAAACAAAACTGAAGTTAACCAAAATGTCTGTCATCAAGTGAGTCAATAAATGTGTTTTGGTATATTCTACCAAATATAATGAAATACTTGTTTCACTAGAGTGTTTGACTACTAAGTCATGTCCAACTCTTTGTGACCCTATGGACTGTAACCCTCCAGGCTCCTCTCTCCATGGGATTTTTCTGGCAAGAATACTGGAGTGGGTTGCCATGCCCTCCTCCAGGGGATTTCCTTCACCCAGGAATTGAAACTGCGTTTCCTGCTTGGCAGGCAGATTCTTTACCGCTGAGCCACCCGGGAAGCCCCTAATAGAACACTACTCAGCAATTAAAAAAGAGCAAACTGTTGGAATACCCAACATGGGTGAATTTCAAAAACATTACACTGAGTGAGAGAAAACAGATACCAAAGTGTCTACACTCTATGATCCCATTTATGAAGTTCTAGAAAAGAAGAAGGGAATTTACAATGACAGAAACATTCTCAAGCTCATGCACAGTTTTTAAAAGGCAAAGTAAAACTGCAGTGAGGTATGCTTTATTCAGTCTTCAGGATAGCCAAGGAATGTGCTTGAATAAAGCGCAAATCTGCAACAGGGGTCAGAGGTGGAATTTAGGAACTGACTCCAAAGGACCTTGAGAGAATATTTTGATTATGGTAGAATACCCAAGAGTATACATTTGTCAAAATCCAACAAAATATACACTTAGAATGAGTTTTATCGTAAGTCAATTCTACACCAACCAGGGGAATAGGAAGTTACTGTTTAATGATCATTGAGTTTCAGTTGGGGAAGATGAAAAAGTTCATCTTTTTTCGTGGTGGTGATATATGGTACTTCATGTGAATTTCTAAAACAACAATGTGAATATACTTAACGCCATAGATCTATACACTTAAAAATAGCTAAAATGGTAAATTTTGAATTATATATATTTTACTACAACAACAAAAAAATTATACCTCAATAATACTGATTTTGCAAAAATGAAAAGACGGAGTTCAAGGTAGAAGTTTGAAAATGAATGAAATACAATGTCTGGAAATGAATATAGGGGTTTCCTTAATGGCTCAGCCGGCAAAGAATCAGCCTGCAATGCAAGAGACATAGGGGACATGGGTTTGATTCCTGGGTCAGAAATCTCCCCCAGAGGTCTCCTGGGGGAGAAAAATGGCAACCCACTCCAGTATACTTGCCTGAAAAATTCCATGGACAGAGGAGCCTGTGTGGTCCAGTCTATGCGGTCACAAGGAGTCGGACACCACTGAGTGACTGATGCACACTCATACAGAAATGAATATATTTGGAAACATCTATGGAGGATATGTTAGCAAGATGTTAGATGCTGTCGAAGAAGACAAAAATGGCAACCACAGAGTAGAAAAAGAGCTGACTTAAAAAGCCAGCATTCCCTGTATCAGCAGGTCACATATTCTTTCCTCCTTGAGCTTCAGCTGCCTCACCAGCAACAGGTGGGGGATGGACTGGTTCACACCCAAGGGCCCTTCCAGTGCCAACACCCTCTGCTTTTATGTTCACTGGGGATTTACTTTCTTACAGAATAAGAGATGGGAAAACGAAGACGCAAAGCTGGGGTTAGACCGACGTAGCGGATTGCAGGTGGCGCTAGTGGTAAAGAACCCGCCTGCCAGTGGCGAGGTAAGAGATTCAGGTTCAGTCTCTGGGTCGGGAAGATCCCCTGGAGGAGGGCATGGCAACCCACTCCAGCATTCTTGCCTGGAGAACCACATTGACAAAGAAGCCTGGCAGGCCTCAGTCTGTAGGGTCGCAAAGAATCGGACGCAACTGAAGCAACTTAACACACATGCCCAAGGAATGCTTTAAAGAAGTGAAGGATATCTGCATTCATGAAAAAAATAATTTGTCTTAAAGAAGTCATGCTAGTTTTTTTTTCAATTAACTTTTATTAAGCGCTCATGGTTTATACCAGGCTTCTCTCTCTGTTTTCTCTGACTCTCTCTCTCCTGCCTTCCCTCCCTTTCTCTGATTTTCCTTTCTTGTGACTCAAGTGTTAGTCACTCAGTCGTGTCCAGCTCTTTGAGACCCCATGGACTGTAGCCCATAAGGCTTCTCTGTCCATAGAATTCTCCAGGCAAGAATACTGGAGTGGGTTGCCATGTCCTTCTCCAGGGGATCTTCCTGACCCAGGAGTCGAACCCGGGTCTCCTGCATTGCAGGCAGATTCTTTAACATCTGAGCCACCAGGGAAGAATCAAGGCTTCCCCAAACCTGCTCTACCAAAGGTCGCAGTGACCTGCTTCCTCATTGCCAATTCCAAAGCACTCTTAAATCTTCATTTTACCTGAGTTCTTGGCCAAACTCAACACTGATAACTCCTCCAATCTAATAAAACTTTCTACTCCTGGCTTCTCAGCTGCCGGTCTGTCTGCTTCTCCACCTGTATCCCTGACACCACCGTCTGAGCCTCCTCTTTTTCTCTTCATCCCAGATTCCAGGAATTGACAGATGTTTTCCATAAAAGGGATGATGGTTCATATTTTAGGTTTCATGGGCCACAGGGTCCCCGCTGCACATTCTTTGTTTTTTTTTTTTGTTTGTTTGCCTGCTGTTGTTTAAAACCTTGTCTAATGTTAAAAGCCCTTCTTAGATAAGTGTTTCTGCTCTGTGTGGGTCCCCCCCGCCACACTCTGAGGGTTCTTCATGGACCACTCCACCCACAGCCATTGTTCCAACACCTGTAACCCAATGGCCTCAATAGCAATGCCTTTTAAATTCCATCTTCGCATCGAAGGGTATTAAGGATGTCCCATTTTCTGCATCCAAGAAAAAATTATAGTTGTGCAAAAGAGAAAAAGGCCAAGTACACCAACAGATGATTTTAAGCATATGAAGACTTTCAACCTACGTGATAGAAGAAAGGCAAAGTCAAACTACAATGAGATGTGGTTTCACAATCTTGCAGACTAACAAACATGGAAGAGTGATAAGGACAAGTGTTGATGGGGTATTGGAGAGAAAAGCATTCCTCCTTTTCAGTGGGCAATTTAGCAATATCTCTCAAAATATGAAATGCACACCTCTTCAGACCCAAAAGGTCCATTTGTAGGTAGTTATATGAGAGTGGCAGAATGGAGAATACCTGGGTGGCATGTTACTGCTTGTATACGGAAGGTACGGAGACAACAAATGCATATACAGCAGACTGTTAAGAGTGCTTTGGGTGGGGAGAAACTGGAGTGGAGGAGTCAAGGGTTGGGGAGAAACTGACTTTTTCATTGTTGTAACTTTCTGTATTAGAATATTTTGGTCTTAGGCATATAGCATTTTTACCAAAAAATTAAGTAAATGAGAGGATAGATAGAAGAATCTGATAAACAAGAAAAGGAATAGTTGAGTTAGAAGGGGCCTTTGTTGTCATTGTTGTTCAGTTGCTAAGTCATGTCTGATTCTTTCTAACTCCATGGACTCCAGGTTCCCCTGTCCTTCACCATCTCCCAGAGTTCACCCAAGTTCATGTCCATTGAGTCACTGATCCTATCCAACCAAATCTTTCCTAGCTTCAGGGTCTTTTCCAATAAAAGCTTTTCATATCAGATGGCTAAGTATTGGAGCTTCAGCTTCAGCATCAGTCCTTCCAATGAGTACTCAGGATTGATTTCCTTTTAAGATTGACTGGTTTGATCTTGCAGTCCAAGGGATTCTCAAGAGTCTTCTCCAACACCAGAGTTCAAAAGCATCAATTCTTTGGCATTCAACCTTCTTTATGTTCCAAGTCTCACATCTGTACATGGCTACTGGAAAGACCATAACTTTGACTATGCAGAACTTTGTCAGCAAAGTGATATCTTTGCTTTTTAATATGTTTTCTAGGTTTGCCATAGAAGGGACTTTCAGGTCAGTTCAGTTCAGTTGCTCAGTCGTGTCCGACTCTTTGCGACCCCATGAATCACAGCACACCAGGCCTCCCTGTCCATCACCAACTCCTGGAGTTCACTCAAACTCATGTCCATCAAGTTGGTGATGCCATCCAGCCATCTCATCCTCTGTCCTCCCCTTCTCTTCCTGCCCTCAATCCCTCCCAGCATCAGGCTCTTTTCCAATGAGTCAACTCTTTGCATGAAGTAGCCAAAGTATTGGAGTTTCAACTTTAGCATCAGTCCTTCAAATGAACACCCAGGACAGATCTCCTTTAGAATGGACTGGTTAGACCTCCTTGCAGTCCAAGGGACTCTCAAGAGTCTTCTCCAAAACCAAAATTCAAAAGTATCAATTCTTCAGTGCTCAGCTTTCTTCACAGTCCAACTCTCACATCCATACATGACTGCTAGAAAAACCATAGCCTTGACTAGACGGACATTTGTTGGCAAAGTAATATCTCTGCTTTTGAATATACTATCTAGGTGGGTCATAACTTTCCTTCCAAGGAGTAAGCGTCTTTTAATTTCATGGCTACAATCACCATGCAGTGATTTTGGAGCCCAAAAAACTAAAGTCTGACACTGTTTCCACTGTTTCCCCATCTATTTGCCATGAAGTGATGGGACCGGATGCCATGAGCTGAGTTTTCTGAATGTTGAGCTTTAAGCCAACTTTTTCACTCTCCTTTCACTTTCATCAAGAGCTCTTTAGTTCCTCTTCACTTTCTGCCATAAGGGTGGTGTCATCTGCATATCTGAGGTTATTAATATTTATCCCAGCAATCTTGATTCTAGCCTGTGCTTCTTCCAGCTTAGTGTTTCTCATGATGCACTCTGCATATAAATTAAATAAGCAGGGTGACAATATACAGCCTTGACATACTCCTTTTCCTATTTGGAACCAGTCTGTTGTTCCATGTCCAGTTCTAACTGTTGCTTCCTGACCTGCATATAGGTTTCTCAAGAAGCAGTCAGGTGGTCTGGTATTCCCATCTCTTTCAGAATTTTCCAGTTTATTGTGATCCACACAGTCAAAGGCTTTGGCATAGTCAATAAAGCAGAAATAGATGTTTTTCTGGAACTCTCTTGCTTTTTCCATGATCCAGCAGATGTTGACAATTTGATCTCTGGTTCTTCTGCCTTATCTAAATTCAGCTTGAACATCTGGAAGTTCACAGTTCACGTATTGCTTAAGCTTGGCTTGGAGACTTTTGAGCATTACTTTACTAGCATGTGAGATGAGTGCAATCATGCAGTAGTTTGAGCATTCTTCGGCATTGCCTTTCTTTAGGATTGGAATGAAAACGGACCTTTTCCAGTCCTGTGGCCACTGCTGAGTTTTCCAAATTTGCTGGCATAATGAGTGCAGCACTTTCACAGCATCATCTTCCAGGATTTGAAATAGCTCCACTGGAATTCCATCACCTCCACTAGCTTTGTTGTAGTGATGCTTCCTAAGGCCCACTTGACTTCACATTCCAGGATGTCTGGCTCTAGGTGAGTGATCACACCATCGTGATTATCCTGGTTGTGAAGCTCTTTTTTGTACAGTTCTTCTGTGTATTCTTGCCACCTCTTCTTGATATCTTCTGCTTCTGTTAGGTCCATACCATTTCTGTCCTTTATCGAACCCATCTTTGCATGAAATGTTCCCTTGGTATCTCTAATTTTCTTGAAGAGATCTCTAGTCTTCCCCATTCTGTTGTTTTCCTCTATTTCTTTGCATTGATTGCTGAAGAAAGCTTTCTTATCTCTCCTTGCTATTCTTTGGAACTCTGCATTCAGATGCTTGTATCTTTCCTTTTCTCCTTTGTTTTTCACTTCTCTTCTTTTCACAGCTATTTGTAAGGCCTCCTTAGACAGCCATTTTGCTTTTTTGCATTTCTTCTTCTTGGGGATGGTCTTGATCCCTGTCTCCTGTACAATGTCACGAACCTCATTCCATAGTTCATCAGGCACTCTATCTATCATATCTAGTCCCTTAAATCTATTTCTCACTTCCACTGTATAATCATAAGGGATTTGATTTAGGTCATACCTGAATGGTCTAGTGATTTTCCCTACTTTCTTCAACTTAAGTCTGCATTTGGCAATAAGGAGTTCATGATCTATCTAATCCAACTGCACTTTTTGCAGATGAGGAAACTGAGCTCAGAGCAGTTCTGTGACTTTCCTAAGATCTTCCTGTTACTGGCCGAGCTTGAAGTTGAGTCCAGGCCTCCAAATTCCAATCTGACCCTGATCCTCTACATATACTACATTACATTCCTAAGTTGATCCCCTTGATTCAGGAAGTTTATCTACATAATTTGAACATGACAGAGAAATTAAGCATTTGTAAAATTAAACATTTGCAATGTATTTTCTTTAAAAAATCCAGTCTTGTATTTTATAATTATCAAAGTACACACGTACCTCATTTTACTGCCCTTTGCATTCTGTGCCTCACAGATACTTGTGTGGGTGTGTGTTTTACAAATGGAAGGTTTGTGGCCACCCTGCATTGATATCGGTGCCATTTTCCCAACAGTATTCACTCACTTCAAGGCTCTGTGTGACATTTTAGTAATTTTCACAATATTTTACACTTTTTTGTTATTGTTATATTTGTAATGGTGATCTGTGACCAGTAATCTTGTACTATTGTGAAAAGATTGACTTCCTGAAGGCTCAGATGATGGTTTTTTTAGTAATAAAGTATTTTTAAATTTATATTTAAAGAAAGATTGAAGGCAAAAGGAGAGGGGGTGGCAGAGGATAAGATGGCTATATAATATTACCGAATAAATGGACATGAGTTTGAGAAAACCCCAGGAGACAGTGAAGGATGGGGAAGCCTGGTGTGCTGCAGTTCATGGGGTCCCAAAGAGTCAGACATGACTTAGCGGCTAAACAACAACAACAGTTTTTAAATTAAAGTGTGTACATTGTTTTTAAAAGACATACTCCTGTGGCACACAATAAGACTACAATGCCGTGTAAACATAACTATTATAGGCACTGGGAAGCCAAACATTCAGGCTTTATTGCAATGTTTGCTTCACTGCAGTAGTCTGAAACTGAACCTGTTGTATCAGTTCAACATTCAGTCATGGCTGTATTAGATGATTTAGTATCTAGAGAATTGACAGAAAATTTAAATATTGCAGAAGTATATTGTAGTGGTTCCTTAACAAACATTCCAGCCCTTTCCCAACAGGTGGCAGCTATGAGTGATTTGCATGGGACTGACCCTACTCCCAATTCCAGGGGACACCCTGATTGATCTAAGCAAGCCTTCTTGCTACATTCATTTATTTAGAGTATATAGGCCTTAACCAATCAGCATTGGCCATTCCCTTGGCCATAGGAGTTCATTCAGGATTGGTCCAATCAGTGTCAAATCTGAAGAGCTTTACTGAGAATCATGGGACACAAATATACTCTTCTTCTGGATACCATGGTGTGTATATAACAAGCTTGGAACTGTTGGAAACTTTTTGCTACCATGAGGGAACCTTGACTAAGAATTCAGCTGACTCAACAGAAGGCAAAGTAGAGAGAAAGAAACCAACTCCTTGAAGACATTATTAAGTTGCTAAATCACACCAATCCCAGCATTGTCAACCGGCCAAGTCACATCAGACCTCTGGAACTTCAGTTACGTGAACAAAATCCCCCTGTGTATATTAGAGCTAATTTGATTTCAGTTCAGTTTAGTTGAGTCCGACTCTTTGTGACCCTATGGATTGCAGCATACCAAGCTTCCCTGTTCTTCACCAGCTCCCAGAGCCTGCTCAAACTCATGTCCATCAAGTCGGTGATGCCATCCAGCCATCTCATCCTCTGTTGTCCCTTCTCCTCCCGCCTTCAAACTTTCTCTGTATCAGGGTCTTTTCTAGTGAGTCAGTTCTTTGCATCAGGTGGCCAAAATATTGGAGTTTCAGCTTCAGCATCACTCCTTCCAGTGAATATTCAGGACTGATTTCCTTTAGAATAGACTAGTTGGAGCTCCTTGCAATCCAAGGGACTCTCAAGAGTCTTCTCCAACACCACAGTTCAAAAGCATCAATTCTTTGATGCTCAGCTTTATTGCTCAGCTTTATAGTCCAATCTTCACATCCATACATGACTACTAGAAAAACCATAGCTTTGACTAGACAGAACTTTGTTGGCAAAGTAATATCTCTGATTTTTAATATGCTGTCTAGGTTGGTCAGAGTTTTTCTTCCAAGAAGCAAGTGTCTTTTATTTCATGGCTGCAGTCACCATCTGCAGTGATTTTGGAGTCCAAAATAATTAAGTCTCTCACTGTTTCCATTGTTTCCCCATCAATTTGCCATGAAGTGATGGGACCGGATGCCACGAGCTGAATTTTCTGAATGTTGAGCTTTATGCCAACTTTTTCCACTCTCCTCTTTCACTTTCATCAAGAGGCTCTTTAGTTCTTCTTCGCTTTCTGCCATAAGGGTTGTGTCATCTATGTATCTGAGGTTCTTGATATCTCTTCTGGCAGTCTTGATTCTAGCTTGTGCTTCATCCATCCAGTAGGTCAGCATTTCTCATAATATACTCTGTGTATAAGTTAAGCAAGCAGAGTGACAATATGCAGCCTTGACAAACTCCTGTCCCAATTTGGAAGCATTCTGTTGTTCCATGCCCAGTTCTAACTGTTGCTTCCTGACCTGCATACAGATTTCTCAGGAGACAGGTCAGGTGGTCTGCTATTCCCATCTCTTTAAGAATGTCCCACAGTCTGTTGTGGTCTACATAGTCAAAGGATTTGGCATAGTCAACAAAGCAGAAGTAGATGTTTTTCTGGAACTCTCTTGCTTTTTTGGTGATCCAGCAGATGTTGGCAATTTGATCTCTGGCTCCACTGCCTTTTCTAAATCCAGCTTGAACATCTGGAAGTTCATGGTTCATGAACTGTTGAAGCCTGACTTGGAGAATTTTGAGCATTACTTTACTAGCGTGTGAGATGAGTGCAATTGTGTGGTAGTTTGAGCACTCTTTGGCATTGCCTTTCTTTGGGATTGGAATGAAAACTGACCGTTTCCAGTCCTGTGGCTACTGCTGAGTTTTCCAAATTTGTTGGCATATTTATTGAATGCAGGACTTTCACAGTATCATCTTTTAGGATTTGAAATAGCTCCACTGGAATTCCATCACCTCTACTAGCTTTGTTCATAGTGATGTTTCCTAAGGCCCACTTGACTTTGCATTCTAGGATGTCTGGCTCTAGGTGAGTGATCACACCATCATGGTTATCTGGGACATGAAGATCTTTTCTGTATAGTTCTTCTGTGTATTCTTGCCAACTCTTCTTGATATCTTCTGCTTCTGTTAGGTCCATACCATTTTTGTCCTTTATTGTGCCCATCTTTGCATGAAATGTTCCCTTGTTATCTCTAATTTTCTTGAAGAGATATCTGTTCTTTCCCATTCTATTGCTTTCCTCTATTTCTTTTCGTTGATTGCTGAGGAAGGCTTTCTTATCTCTTCTTGCTATTCTTTGGAACTCTGCATTCAGATGCTTATATCTTTCCTTTTCTCCTTTGCCTTTTGCTTCTCTTCTTTTCTCAGCTATTTGTAAGGCCTCCTTAGACAACTATTTTGCCTTTTTGCATTTCTTTTTCTTGGGGATGGTCTTGATCACTGCCTCCTGTGTAATGTCATGAACCTCCATCCATAGTTCTTCAGACACTCTATCAGATCGAATCCCTTGAATCTATTTGTCACTTTCACTGTATAATTGTAAGGGATTCAACTTAGGTCATACCTGAATGGTCTGGTGGTTTTCCCTACTTTCTTCAGTTTAAATCTGAATTTGACAATAAGGAGTTCATAATCTGAGCCACAGTCAATTCCTGGTCTTGTTTTTGCTGACTGTATAGAGCTTTTCCATCTTTGGCTGCAAAAAATAAAATCAATCTGATTTCGGTATTGACCATATGGTGATGTCCACGTGTAGAGTCTTCTCTTGTGTTGTTGGAAGAGGGTGTTTGCTATAACCCATGTGTTCTCTTGGCAAAACTCTGTTAACCTTTGCCCTGCTTCATTCCGTACTCCAAGGCCAAATTTTCCTGTTATTCCAGGTATCCTTAACTTCCTATTTTTGCATTCCAGTCCCCTATAATGAAAAGGACATATTTTGGGGGTGTTAGTTCTAGAAAGTCTTATAGGTCTTCATAAAACTGTTCAACTTCAGCTTCTTCAGCATTACTGATTGGGGCATAGACTTGGATTACTGTGATATTGAATGGTTTGCCTTGGAAATGAACAGAGATCATTCTGTCATTTTTGAGATTGCATCCAAGTACTGCATTTCAGAATCTTTTGTTGACCATGATGGTTATTCCATTTCTTCTAAGGGATTCTTGCCCACAGTAGTAGATATAATGGTCATCTGAGTTAAATTCACCCATTCCAGTCTATTTTATTTCACCGACTCCTAAAATGTCGATGTTCACTCTTGCCATCTCCTGTTTAATCACTTCCAATTTGCCTTGATTCATGGACCTAACATTCCAGGTTCCTATGCAATATTGCTCTTTATAGCATCGGACCTTGCTTCCATCACCGTCACATCTACAACTGGGTGTTGTTTTTGCTTTGGCTCCATCTCTTCGTTCTTTCTGGAGTTAGTTCTCCACTGATCTCCAGTAGCATATTGGGCACCTACCGACCTGGGGAGTTCATCTTTCAGTGTCCTATCTTTTTGCCTTTTCATACTGTTCATGGGTTCTCAAGGCAAGAATACTAAAGTGGTTTGCCATTCCCTTCTCCAGTGGACCATGTTTTGTCAGAACTCTCCACCAGGACCCATCCATCTTGGGTGGCCCTAAACTGCATAGCTCATAGTTTCATTAAGTTAGACAAGGCTCTGGTCCATGTGATCTGTTTGGTTAGTTTTCTGTGATTGTGGTTTTCATTCTGTCTTCCCTCTGATGGAAAAAGATAAGAGGCTTATGGAAGCTTCCTGATGGGAGAGACTGACCGACATAGATACTGGAACTTGTTCTGATGGGTGGGGCCATGCTCAGTAAATCTTTAATCCAATTTTCCACTGATGGATGGAGATGTGTTCCCTCCCTATTGTTTGACCTGAGGCCAAACTATGGTGGAGGTAATGAAGATAATTACTTCAAAAGGTTCCATGCAGGCACTGCTACACTCAATGCCTCCAACCCTCAGCAGGCCACCGCTGACCCAAACCTCTGCCAGAGACTCCTGGACAGTCACGGGCAAGTCTTGGTCAGTCTCTAGTGGGGCGGCTCTGTGGTGGGGTTAACGGTGACCTCCTCCGAGAGGGCTTATGCGATGCCCAGGTCTGCTGCACCCAGAACCTCTGTCCCTGTGGCAGGCTACTGCTGACCCGTACCTCTGCAGGAGATACTCAGGCACAGCATTGGCTCAGTCTCTGTCGGGTCTCTGGGTCCTGGTTCACACAAGGTTTGTTTGAGCCCTCTGAGCATCTCTGGAAGGTATGGGGCTTGATTCTAAACATGATTTCCCCCCTCTTACCATCTTACTGGGGCTTCACCTTTGCTCTTGGAGATGGGGTATCTTTTTTTGGTGGGATCCAACACTCTCCTGTCAACAGTTGCTCAGCAGTGAATTGTAATTTTGGAGTTCTTGCAGGAGACGATGAACACACATCCTTCTACTCCACCATCTTGTAGTCCCAAGTCACCTAATTTGAGTTTGGTGTTCCTTTACTACTATGCAAAGAAATAGAGGAAAACAATAGAATAGAAACAGAATGGGAAAGACTAGAGATCTCCTCAAGAAAATTAGAGCTACCAAGGGAATATTTCATGCAGAGATGGGCTCAATAAAGGACAGAAATGGTATGGACCTAACAGAAGCAGAAGATATTAAGAAGAGGTGGCAAGAATGTGAAGAAGAACTATAGAAAAAGATCTTCATGTCCCAGATAACCATGATGGTGTGATCACTCACCTAGAGCCAGACGTCCTGGAATGAGAAGTCAAGTGGGCCTTAGGGAACACCACTACAAACAAAGCTAGTGGAGGTGATGGAATTCCAGTTGAGCTATTTCAAACCCTAAAAGATGATGCTGTGAAAGTGCTGCACTCAATATGCCAACAAATTTGGAAAACTCAGGCCACAGGACTGGAAAATGTCAGTTTTCATTCCAATCCCAAAGAAAGGCTATGCCAAAGAATGCTCAAACTACCACACAATTGCACTCATTTCATACGCTAGTAAAGTAATGCTCAAAAATCTCCAAGTCAGGCTTCAACAGTTCATGAACCGTGAACTTCCAGATGTTCAAGCTGGATTTAAAAAAGGCAGAGGAACCAGAGATCAAATTGTCAACATCTACTGGATCATCGAAAAAGCAAAAGAGTTCCAGAAAAACATCTGTTTTATTGACTACACCAAAGCCTTTGACTGGGTCACAACAGACTGTGGAACATTCTTAAAGAGATGGGAATAGCAGACCACCTGACCTGTCTCCTGAGAAATCTGTATGCAGGTCAAGAAGCAACAGTTAGAACTGGACATGGAACAACAGAATGCTTCCAAATCGGGAAAGGAGTTCGTCAAGGCTGCATATTGTCACTCTGCTTGTTTAACATATCTACAGTACATCATGCGAAATACTGGGTTGGATGAAGTGCAAGCTAGAATCAAGATTGCTGGGATAAATATCAAGAACCTCAGACTCACAGATGATACTACCCTTATGGCAGAAAGTGAAGAACTAAAGAGCCTCTTGATGAAAGTGAAAGAGGAGAGTGAAAAAGATGGCTTAAAACTCAACATTCAAGAAACTAAGGTCACGGCATCTGGTCCCATCACTTCATGGCAAATCGATGGGGAAACAATGGAAACAGTGAGAGACTATTTTGGGGGGCTCCAAAATCACTGCAGATGGTGACTGCAGCCATGAAAGTAAAAGACGCTTGCTTCTTGGAAGAAAAGCTATGATCAACCTAGACAGCATACTAAAAAGCAGAGACATTACTTTGCCAACAAAGGTCCATCTAGTCAAAGCTATGGTTTTTCCAGTAGTCATGTATGGATATGAGTGTTGGGCTATAAAGAAAGCTGAGCACTGAAGAATTGATGCTTTTGAACTGTAGAGTTGGAGAAGGCTCTTGAGAGTCCCTTGGACTGCAAGGAGACCAAACCAGTCTATCCTAAAGGAAATCAGTCCTGAATATTCATTGGAAGGAGTGATGTTGAAGCTGAGGCTCCAATACTCTAGCCACCTGATGCAAAGGACTGACTCATTGGAAAAGGCCCTGATGCTGGGCAGGATTGAAGGCAGCTGTAGAAGGGGACAACAGAAGATGAGATGGTTGGATGGCATCACCAACTCGAAGGACATGAATTTGGGTAAACTCCAGGAGTTGGTGATGGACAGGGAAGTCTGGTGTCTTGCAGTCCATGGGGTCACAAAGAGTCGGACAGGACTGAGCGACTGAACTGAACTGAGAAAGGCTTTATAGTGCCCATCCTTGGGGGTTTGTAATTGTACCCACAGCTCCCCCTTCTGTGTGCCACAAGACCTCAACCTAGAACATGCCGAGGGCAGGGAGAATGCAGGTCTCTGGCCCTCAGTTTGCTCAGTATTTACTGAGCTACTGAACATGGTATTTAGCTGTGGAATACAGGAACAATACAGGATATAGAAACAATCGAGTTCCTGCCCCGAGGATGCCTGGAGGGCAAAGGAGGAAGTGACACACAAAATTCCTTTCCCTAAAGTCTGATTAACCATCTACCTTCACAAAACATTTAAATATAGATACTGGGGCTTCCCAGGTGTCTCAGTGGTAAAGAGTCCGCCTGCCAATGCAGGAGACTTCAATCCCTGGGTCAGGAAGATCCACTGGAGAAGGAAATGACAACCCGCTCCAGTATGCTTGCCTGGGAAATCCCATGGACAGAGAAGCCTGGCAGGCTATAGTCCATGGGGTTGCAAAAGAGTTGAACATGACTTAGCAACTAAATAACAACAGCAATAACAAATGAGGTTGACTAGAGAACTTTAGCATTCCAGAATTCTACCTTTAATTTCTCTTTGTATCCCACGCAGCACAATGTCTAACATGCAATGGTGTTAATGAACAAATAAATAATTTTTTTTACAAACATTCACTCTTAAAAATGACTACAGGTGCTAACAATAAATGTTTCTACTTTAAAACTTCTACTTTAGCTTCCCTGGTGCCTCAGACAGTAAAAAGTCTGCCTGCAGTGTGGAAGACCCGGGTTCAATCCCTGGGTCAAGAACATCTGGAGAAGGAAATGGCAACCCGCTCCAGTATTCCTGCCTGGAAAATCCCATGGACGAAGGATCTTGGCAGGCTACAGACCATGGGGTGGCAAAGAGTTGGACATGACTTCACTTTCACTTTAAAACTTAGATAAGAAATAGCTAAGCTTGAAACAAAGAAAAACCCTGGACACATTGTTTACATCTGAGGATGCATATATTATGAGGACCTTATGAGGATAAAATCATTGGCATTTGGTTAATCCTGAGCAGTAGATGCTATTAATAATGGTTGGTAAGAAATGTCACTGAACTTCCATATTTCTTGACCTTTCCTCTCTGTCTTGGTTCAAGGAAGTGAGTCTTATATTGGGTTCAGTTTAAGGCTTTAAAAAAATGTTAGAAGGAACTCTCCAGCCATCCAGTGCTTAGAACTCCAGTGTTTTTAAAACAGTATTCTGATTAATATAGGTAGAATTTAAGTAAATCTAATAACTGGAGAGTCTGATATCTAGCCAAAATCTTGGCTGAACATAAAAACTCACCCCAGAACCTCAAAAGTTTCTCGTTTCTCCTTCAGTTTCCAGCTAGCGAACATTTTCAGCTGCACGTGCGTCTGAGGAAGTTTATGCTGCCTGCTAGGGTCCAGCCTCCTTTTTTCAAGAGGTCTCCTTCCCATCACGAGAGTGTGCTGATTTAAAATGGTAATTAAACAAACAAAGGACTCAGAGAATCTCAAGAAAATGTTCACCTTCTCCTAAAACTGCAGCCTTTCCCTTTGTGCTTCTCAAGGAACAAAGACACTTGGAGGCCACCACTGTGACCTCTGGCACCCAGAACAGAGTCAAAATGCTGGTTGCATTTCTTCAGACATCCCCTGGCCAACTACATGGGCAAGTGGGTGTGTGTGTGTATGTATATGTGTCTTTGATTACTTTATAAAACCAGAATCAAATGTTCTATTTTTTTTAAAAAAAACTACTTTTGAATTTGCAGGGGAAAAAACCTCTAAAAACAGTCATAACTAGCAAATCTAAAAATTCTGTTTCTTTCTCCCCCGTGGTGTCTCTTGTGTCTTGTTTTTGCCAAGGAGAAAGTGCTCTGTTTACATTTTGCACCTCCCTCTTCACGTGTTTGGGATCCTCTTAGCCGGGCTCACGGGTTCTGGCAGCCCGCAGGCATTCTCTCTTGCTCCCACTCCTTAAAGGAGCCTTGGGCAGCTGTGTGGAGCCGGGGCTCTCACCCTGGCAGGCAGCAGGAGGGTGTGCTCCATGTCCTGATTGCATGATGCTATTCTTTGGGTCTGTTTTGACTAGCTGAGTGCTAGATCAGGGTGATTAGGAAAGACTTGATAGTATCACTTGACTACCAAGTAAATACAACCCAAAGCCACTGTCTTATTCATGATGAACACCAATAAGAAAAAAAAAAAAATGATATCCACAAGGCCTCTTGGAAGGTGTTCCGGTCACAAGGTCAAGATTTTCCAGGTCTGATGCTTTTCAGTGACTTGGGTCAAACCAGTTAACATTTCTGCGGTGATGACTAATGTTCACCCCCTACACAGTTACTAGGGATTTTATTATAAGAAAAACTTCTGGTTTGTAAGTAAGTCTGAAATTCAAGTCATGTGCAGCTCTGAAGGCTCCATAGGAAGCAAGTGCCTTAAACACCATGGCTGTGACGTAACCAAGACTGAGGGTGCGCGTCACGCCAGAAAATTCTTCTTAGTATTTTTTAATCGCAATCAAAGCTGCTGCGTATCTTAACTCAGACTGTGTCGGAAGATGATCTGACTCTTTGATCCCTCTCTTTCAGTGGTTTGCAAATGTAATTTTGCATCCATGTTCAGTGAGACTCTTTAAATTATGGTGCTCACGTTATATATGGGGTCCTGAAAACCAGGGATATAAATAAAACTATCTATCCAGTTTTATACGCATGTCACTGACCATAAAGAAAGCTGAACACCAAAGAACTGATGCTTTTGAGCTGTGGTACTGGAGAAGACTCTTGAGAGTCCCTTGGACTTCTAGGCGATCCAACCAGTCCATCCTAAAGGATATCAACCCCGAATATTCATTGGAAGGACTGATGCTGAAGCTGAAGCTCCAATACTTTGGCCACCCGATGCCAAGAACCACCTCATTGGAAAATACCCTGATGCTGGGAGAAAATTGAGGGCAAGAGGGGAGGGGGACAACGGAGAATGAGATGCTTGGATGACGTCACTGACTCAATGGACAGGAGTCTGAACAAGCTTTGGGAAATGGTGAAGGACAGGGAGGCCTGGCGTGCTGCAGTCGGTGGGGTTGCAGGAGTTGAACAAGATTTAGTGACAGAATGACAACACTGACCATCATCCACCAACCACTGGGGCAGGTGAAATAGGACGTACGTGGCTCCTGGGCCCACATATTCTGTAGAGATAGTTACTGTGTGTACTAAATTCTAATTCAGTCCATATTTATTGAACTTTTTGATGCTGTGCTTGCCTTCCGCCTGGAGACAGAACTAAACAAAGGAATAAGAGATGAAAGGGCTAGTGGCCATTCTTCTGAAAAGATTCCCATTTTTCTCATGTCAGCCCAGTAGCGTGTGCCTACCCAGGGCAGCTGGTATCAATCACTCAACAAGCATGTGAAAGACAGAATGAAGTAGATCTTTAAGGAACTTACTACCTAGTTTAGGAGAAAAATGTGTCTACATAAAAGAGCTAGAGATCAATGCAAGGTCATACAGAATCAAGCAGTGGAGCCTGATGACAAGGACAGGAGCATGGATGGAATTTGGAAAGGGGATACATCGGCTGGGCCCGGGTTAAGGAGCGTCTTCCATGAAAGATGGAGCCTTGGGAGCTGGCCCTTGAATGAAGTGAGGGATTGAACTAACACAAAGGACAGCAAAGTGGGCTTCCCTGGCTGGAAGAGAGATGAGCTCAGGGAAAGCCTAGAGCTCAAATGAAAGGGCTGAGCATCCTTGTTTACCTTTGTCCTTCTTTCTTTCTTTTTTTTTTTTTTTCCCCCTACTGCTTTGCACATTAGAGTTCCCCCAACGCCAGCTAATAGGCTGCAGATTTATAGAATAGCCACCTGTATTTTACACCATCTGTTCAGGGAATGTTTTGTACCTGTTCCCCCATCTTTTGGGGGAATAAAGGAGCATCGCATCTGATGAGGAAATAAAGAATCATTGAAAAGAAGTGGCTCTTTTCCTGTCTGGCCCTTCCCTTCTCTTCCCAAATGATCCAGTCATCCTAAAGTATTAGATGGGGCAGAGAGAGGTGGACATTCAGGGTGCGGGAGAGAGTTACCTGTGGCATGTTGGCACCCACTCTAGGTAAAGAGGACCTCTGTGCCAGGGGAAGTCTAATGGGGGGGCTCAGAGCTCATCAGGGTGGAGGGCATCCACAGACGGGCTGGCTCCACGTGTGTGTCAGAGTGTGAACGCAGTGACCAAGTCATCCTCATGTGAGCGTATTGGAGCCTGAGCAGAGAGGAAAGCATCTATAAGAGGGAGGGGTGGAGGTGAGCCCACGGAACTTATCAGATACATAAATCTATGAAGGTTCCTCATGCTCGAGAAAGGAGTCACAAATGTGGAAAGGGAGAGACCCAGAATGGACATGGTGGTGTTGGACTGGAACTGGAAGTATGACCACGAACCATGATTTTCAAGATAGAAAGACAAATGATAGACAGATAGAGAGACTAGGCAGGTAAAAATACAGGCATAGCTGTACACATGCAAATATGCACTGTAGCTTATGGTCTCCCCAGTTATGCACTTTAGGAGGCCTGGGTTTCTCCCTTGCCTTTGCCTCTTATTAAGGTGATTAAGGTTAAAGATTCTAAGGTGGTCCCTAATGGTCCACCCCTCCTGGAGCTCATCCCCTTGTGTAATTAATTCCCTCCCCTTGAGTGTGACATGACCAATGACTTGCTCTCAACCAACAGAATACAAAACGAATAAGATGTCATTTCTGTAATTATATTGCATAAGATTATGTCTGTCTTGCTTGGAGACTCTCTCCCTTGCCAGCTTTCACAAAGCAAGCTGCTATGTTTAGTCACTTGTCCTGTGGAGAGGCCCATATGGATTTAAAAAAAAAAAGTGGAGGCAACTTTATTCTTTGTGTTCTTACCAAGAACTGAGGTCCTTGAGGGTCCTCAGAACAAGAGAGGGTCCTCTTTGACCCTCCCAATCCCATAACAGAAGGAAATGGCAGCCCACTCCAGTATTCTTATCTGGAGAATCCCACGGACAGAGGAGCCTGGCAGGCCACAGTCCATGGGGTCGCAAGAGAGTCAGACTTGAGTGAGCAACTAAACGGCAACAACCTCTAGCCAACAGCCTCCAAGAAACTGAGGCTCTTTGCCCAACAAATCCACAAAGAACTGAATTCTGCCATCACATGAGCTTAGAAATGGGTCCTTCCCCAGTTGAGCCTGGAGACAAAAACACAGCCCCAGCTGACAGTTTTGGGGACTGTGATGCAGAGGAACAGGTAAGCCATGGCTGGACTCCTGACCTCAGAAACCAAATGATAGTAACTGCGTGTTGTTGTAAGCTGCTAATTTGTGCAGCTATAGAGAACTGACAGAGGAGCCTGGCAGGCCACGGTCCATGAGGTTGCAAAGAGTCGGACACGACTGAGCAAGTACTCGTCAACACTCAATAGAGGACCGGCACGGCAGTCTATGTACCTTAGCGCTCCCTGAGGATGCCTAAGGGACCAGCACTCCGGCAGCAGTGAGCACCCCTGGGGCCCACATTTGGACTTTAAGGCCACTTTCAATAAAAGGAACCATGGCTCCTTAGAGAGATGGCTGATTCCAGGACTGCAGCAGAGAAAGTACAAAATGAACCTGGAGCATTTTTTCGTGCCAGAAAATAAGCAAATGCTCAAAGAATGAGCAGGGCATGTCAAAAGGATATAGAGGTTGACTTGAAAGGGTTCCCACGAGCCAAGTCAGGGATAATTTGAACATCAGGGCGAATGATCATAGAAGCAGATTATGAATTTGTTGAATGAAACGAGAAGCCACGTGTCCATAGAGACACAAGTAAGTAATCTAATGAATAAACTGAAAATTTGACAAGAAGTGAGATATTTAGATCAGCTCAAAATACTTCTTCACATAATAGCTATTAACGACAAAGAGGAGAGAAACGAGGCAGATACCAGCTTCATTACGCAATGGAAGTTCACCTCGTCATTAATAGGTGAAGGTGAAGGTGAAGTTGCTACTCTTTGCAACACCGGGGACTGTAACCTACTAGACTTCTCCGTCCGTGGGATTCTCCAGGCAAGAATACTGGAGTGGATTGCCATTTCCTTCTCCAGGGGATCTTCCCGACCCAGGGATCGGACCCAGGTCTCCCGCATTGGAGGCAGACGCTTTAACCTCTGAGCCACCAGGGAAGCCTAGCCTGAGAGGTTGTACTGAGAGGAACACAGAAGCATCCGTTTGAGGTTCCTGCTCAAGATATATAACTTGAACCTACTCGCGAGGAAATAGCAGATCAATCCAAACTGGGGGTTGCTCCAAGAATAACGAGTCTGTGACCTTCAAAAGCGTCAGGGTCATGAAAGTCGAGGAGAGCCTAGGAACTGTTCATGACTGTGAGAACATGACAAGTCACTGAAATGCACGATTTTGAACTGGATCCTTTGGCTGTAAACAATGTTATTCGAGCAGTTTGCAAAATTTGAGTAGTATGGAAAGATTGGGTGGTAGCAATGCATCAGTGTTCCTTTCCTGATCACAACGGTCATACTTAGCTGATGTAGCAGAATATCTTGGTTTGTAGGAATTCCACACTAAAGTTCTAGAAGGTGATAGGCTGTGATGTCAGTAACTTATTTTCAAATAGATCAGTTTTTAAAAAAAAATTTGTGTCCTTTATTTCCAGCTTCTTTGTTGTTGTTCAGTCACTAAGTTGTGTCCGACTCTTCGTGACCCCATGGACTGCAGCGTGCCAGGCTTCCCTGTCCTCAGCATCTCCTGGAGTTTGCTCAAACTCATGTCCATTGACTCAGTGATGCTATCCAACCATCTCATCCTCTGTCGTCCCCTTCGCCTCTTGCCTTCAATCTTTCCCAGCAACAAGATCTTTTTTAATGAGTTGGCTCTTCGCATCAGGTGGCCACAGTATTGGAGTTTCAGCTTCAGTCCTTCCAATAAATGTAACTTCTTCGTAACTTTGTGATTGTTTCAAATTTTTTTTTTTAATTCTTTAAAAAAGAAAAATTCCAGTCCAGGGATTCCTAGAATGTGTTCCCCAGAACAGAAGCAGCAAGGCTACCTGGGAACTTGTTGGAAATGCAAATTGTTGAGCCCCACCCTTTAGGTGATTCTGAAGCACTCTTAAAGTTTGAGAACCACTGTACTAAATAGCATTCAAAAAGCCAGTTTTTAGCTGAATATACACGAACTGTTGACTACAAGTAAGATTGGTCTTTTTAAATTCCTTCCTCTCTTTCTGGGCCGCCCTGTGGCTCAGGTGATAAAGAATCTGTCTGCAATGTGGGAGATCTGGGTTGGATCCTTGGGTCAAGAAGGTCTGGGGAAGGGAAAGGCAACTCACTCCAGTATTCTTGCCTGGAGAATTCCGTGGACAGCAGAGCCTGGTGGGCTACGTACAAAGAGTTGGACATGACTGAGCAACTAACACTAACTAACCTCTCTTTCTGTTAATGATCCATTATGAAGCTGACAAACTTGGTACTAAGTAAGGAAAGAGGAATACTGCGAATAGATTTTAAAACTGTTTTGGAAATGGAAGAAAGGAAGTGCTCTCTACTGGGAGGATGCCACATGCCAGGTTTCATGCTAGGTTCTTTCCAGTAGGAAAGAAAATCCATATTTTTCAGGATAGCCTCCAGAAATTTTGAAAATTGATCAGAATCTCCTAACCCAATTTACTGAATATTCTAGGTTTCCAGGAGTCTATTCAAGATTTATTCGTTAAGCATCTTTTGATCACCTACCATATACCTCATAGTGAGCAAAGCATTTGAAGTTGTATTGTAGTTCATTGCTATACACAGGATTTGGTGGCTAGGACAAAACCCTCCCTAATACATATAATCTTCTTTTAAATCACAGCTTTATTGAGATATATTTCACATACCACAGAATTCATCTATTGAAAGTGTACAGTTCAATGGTTTTCGGTATATTCAAAAGTTGTACAACCACAATCAACTTGAGAACATTTTCATCATCTCAGAAAGAAACCTTATACTATTAGCAGTCACTCCCCCATCTCTCCTCCCCTCAGCTCCTGGCAACCACTCATCTACTTTCTATCCCTATGGATTGGCCTACTTTGGACATTTCATATAGAATCATAAAATATGCGGTCTTTTGTGACTGGCTTCATCACTTAGCAGATTGTTTTCAAGGTTTATCCATGGTGTGGCATGTGTTAGGATTTCATTTCTTTTTATTGTTGAATGCTGTTCCATTGTATGGATGGACTTCCATTGCATGGATGTTCCATTGAATGGATATACTACTTTAGTCCTCGGGGTTGCAAAAGTCAGACGCGGCTTAGTGCCTAAACCATGGCACCACCACTACTTTACTCATTCTTCCGTTGATGGGCACTGGGCTTGTTTCCACCTTTTGACTATTATGAATGATGCTGCTATGATATCTGTGAACAAATCTTGTTGTTGTTTTCGCCACAGTGCTTGGCTTGCAGGATCATAGTTCCCACGGAAACATGAAGTCCTAAACACTGGGCCATCGGGAAATTCTCTGGACATGTCCTTGTCCTTGTCATTAGTCTCATCATTCATAAAAGCATGGCTTCATCATAAGTTCCGTGGGCTATTGAAAAACCGTATATTATGTGTTAATTAAAAGAGCAAACATCAATTCAGATCCTTCTGGGCATAAGTGTATATTTTAAATTTTATAGTAAAACAAACATACTTTTAAGTACGATTTCCCCATATTAAAAGATACTGTTGAACAAACCTTATAGTGAATTTCACATTTGACCTTATTTTTTTCAGTAAATACAGTTGCGAAGATTGAGTCAGACTCTTTCTTTAAAAAACTCTCCCCTTAATACACACCACTGTGATTGGTCAAGACCGTATGGCACATAAAGGCAGCAACATCTGGACATGCGTCTTCACTCCTTTTGGGAACAGGAGTGGGATTTCTGGGTCATATGATGACTCCATGTTTACCCACTGTACTCTTTTTCAGAGTGACTGCCTCATTTTGCATTTCCACCAGCAGTGCATGAGCGTTCCAACTTTCCACATCCTCACCAATACGCTACCGGTACGTGTGATCTTTGCGTCATAATAGACTGAAAAAATTCATGCTTAAAATAAAAGCCGTACGCTGGATTAAAGACGTGGAAGCAAGTGTTATGAAACTAGTTTGTTCGAGCATCAGGAAGTTTTTAAGGAGGGCTTACTAGATGTAGGGCACTGTAATAGGAAATGGCTCTTTTGAGGTGTTTCTCGCGGCTTGTTAGGTAAATGGGACACCTATGACTCAGATTTCCCTGGCAAGCCAGGAAGTATCTCAAGATCACCTCTACATCTGGTTTTACAGGCAGAGAAGCGTGACTGAAAACGCTGGTTCTTCCAATCACCCATGGGGCAGTGGGCAGAGGCAAATGAAACAGTTTCCCAAAAAATGTTTAACTTTCATACAATTGTAAAGGTTACTTTCCGTTTAGAGTTGTATAAAATACTGACTATATTCAACCTATGGTACAATAATACATCCTTGAGCCTGACTTACAGCCAAGAGTTTGTACTACCCCCTCCCCGGCCCTATATTGCCCCCTCCCCTCTGGTAACCACTAGTTTGTTCTCTGTATCTGTGAGTCAGCTTCTTTTATGTTATATCCACTAGTTTGTTGCATTTTTTAGATTCCACACATAAATGATATCATACAGTATTTCTCTTTCTGTTTCTGACTTATTTCGCTAAGCATAATGCCCTCCAGGTCCACTCATGTTGCTCCAAATGGCAACATCTTATTCTTTTTTATAGCTGAATAGTATCCCATCATATATATGTACCATGTCTTTTTTTACCTTTCAGCTGCCGATGGACGCTTAGGTTGCTTTCGTGTCTTGGCAATTGTAAATAATGCTGCTATGAACATGGGGGTGCATGTATCTTTTGGAACTAATATTGTTGTTTTTTCTGTTTATATACATAGGAATGGAATTTCTAGGTCAGATGGTAGTTCTCTTTTCATTTTTTAAAAGAAACCTCCATACTGTTTTCCACCGTGGGGGCATCAATTTGCAGTTCCACCAACCATTCACGTGGGTTCACTTTCCTCCACATCTTTGTCAACGTTTGTCATTTGTGGACTTTTTGATGATAGCCATTCTGACAGGGGTGGGGTGATATCTCATGGTAGTTTTGAAATAATAATAGTTTTTGACTCTTCGGGGAGCCAGACAAATGTAAGACAGCAGAGCCCATCCAGGTCATCTGTAATTGGCCTGATTTTCCAGCTCTGAGCTCCGATCAGCCTTTAGGCCACTAACCGGTAACATTTTAACCAGGTCTGAGCCACAGAAGTGTTTTGTTTGGCCCGTGTCGTGTTTCACGCTTTCTGATTCGAATTCCTTTGCAGTCTCTAGTCTGTGACAGCTCCCACTGATCTCCACCGCTCTATGCACCATCAGCTTCACTCTTTTACACTGTCTGTCTGGTTCCTGGAATTGTTTGAGTGTGCGCATCCTGCTTCGGAGGCTGTCTTAATCACATGGTTAAAACCTGGGCAATTATTAAGTAGAACATTGTTTCCCAAAGCAAATAGGGCTTCCCCGGTAGCTCAGAGGGTAAAGAAACTGCCTGCAGTGCAGGAGACCCGGGTTCAATCCCTGGGTCAGGAAGACTCCCTGGAGAGGGAAACGGCAACCCACTCCAGTATTCTTGCCTGGAGAACACTATGGACAGAGGAGCCTGGCGGGCTACAGTCCATGGGAGTCACATGAGTCAGACACGACTTAGTGACTAAAGAACCACCACCAAAGCAAATAGTCACACACCTACACTTAATACAAGAAGAAGCAGTAATTAAGCAGATAATTGTGCAACATTAGAGAACAATACATACATTGGGACCTGTCCCCACTAGAACCTTCAGTTCAGTTCAGTTGTTCAGTCGTGTCCAACTCTTTGTAGTCCCATGCATCACACCACGCCAGGCCTCCCTGTCCATCACCAACGCCTGGAGTTAACACAAACTCATGTCCATTGAGTCGGTGATGCCATCCAGCCATCTCATCCTCTGTCGTCCCCTTCTCCTCCTGTCCCCAATCCCTCCCAGCATCAGGGTCTTTTCCAGTGAGTCAACTCTTCACATGAAGTGGCCAAAGTACTGGAGTTTCAGCTTTAGCATCATTCCTTCCAAAGAAATCCCAGGGCTGATCTCCTTCAGAATGGACTGGTTGGATCTCCTTGCAGTCCAAGGGACTCTCAAGAGTCTTCAGACTGAAATAATCTACACTGACACAGACAGACATTCATGTGGCTGACAGATCATGAAAATAAACATGATGCAACTCAGCCCTGGCCATAGCAGCACTGCCAGACTTGTGACTGGGCTCCTGCAATCTAACAACCGACTTCTTTACAAAAGACGTTCTTCCCACATTATTCCCATTAAGATTTGAAAATATTTGCTGATCATGTCTCCATGACATGATTCGAAAGACTCATGAAATTCCAATAATCTTTCGTAATGCAAGCATTTTTTTTTCTTTCAGTGAGTTCTCTGATAGCTGATGTGGCCACTAATATGATCAACCGTGTGATTAGAGACGCAATCTGAAGCAAAGTCCCTGCACCCTTGGACGTCCCAGGTGGTGCTAGTGGTAAATACCTCACTGCCAATACAGGAGACTTAAGAGACTCGAGTTCAATCCCTGGGTCAGGAAGATCCCTGGAGGAGGGCATCGTAACCCACTCCAGTATTCTTGCCTGGAGAATCCCACGGACAGAGGAGCCTGGCGAGCTATAGTCCATGGGGTTACAAAGAGTTGGACATGACTGAAGCAACTTAACACGTGCACAATCTGCATTCTTCGATGCAGCTGATACCCTGATCAGTTCCCCTTTACCTGCTGGTGTGCCCGTCTCAGGCTGCCATGAGCACTGGTTACCAATGACTCACACCACGTCCTCTCCAGAAGGAGCCTCCTTGCCCAGAGATGCTCAAGATGCTATGCTTTCCCCAGAGGAAGCTAATGAGTGATTAATCCAGGTTACAAAAGTCCTGGACTCTTGCCGGGGGCGGGGCCGGGAATTCTGCAGTGCTACACCCACTCCAGCTCCTTAGACTGAAGCCAGACTTCCTTAAACTTTGATTTTTGCCTGACTTTTCCCCCTGGGCTCTCCTGCTCCCCTTATTCCCTAACATATTTCACTTGCGAGCATGATCCTCCCAAAGTCACTTGCATCAGAAACTCCGTCTCAGAGTCTGTTGCGGGAAACCTGATACAAGACCTATCCTATAAAGTCAGATGTTTAAATGGTAGTTAAAGCACAACACAGATGATATTTAGGCAGGTAATGGTTAAAAGGTAACAGCCCTGCTTCCCTGGTGGTCCACTGGTTAAGAATCTTCCTTGCAATGCAAGGGATGCCGGTTTGATCCCTGGTGCAGGAAGATTCCACACGCCATAAGACAACTGAACCCATGTGACCCAGCTACTGAGCCCAGGCACCTCATACCTGTGCTCCACTACAAGACAAGCCACCGTGATAAGGAGCCTGAGCACTGTGACAAAGAGGAGCCCCTTCTCGCAGCAACTGGAGAAAACCCACGTGCAGCGATGAAGACCCAGCACAGCTAAAAATAAAACAAACAGGTAAATCTCAAAAAAATGAAAATAAAAAGGAACAGCCCTGAACTTGGCAGCCGTGGTGACCCACTAGCAGTGTTGCTAAGGCAGCATTATGGTATTTATGTTTCTGCTCAGTGGAAGAGTAATTTCAGCTCATATCCTAATCAAAAAATTACTTTTCCATCAAACCAGAGTGCTTATAACCCCCTTTTTACTGAAAAGTGGTCAGAACCCAGAGGGAGAGAGAGAGAGAGAGAAAACCATAAAATTATGAAGACAAGCAGTGAATTTAGATTTGCTTTTATTGATGCATAAAATTTATATAACATATGAGCTCTGCCTCTTATAAAAAAGTACATTCCAATAAAAAGCATTGCAGTTCTGATGGGGGAGAGATACAGTGCTGTATCACTGTAGCTTCCACAATCCACTGGTACCCTTGATCTTTTTAACAACTTTGTACAACTCTTCTCCCCAAGACCCGAAAGATCTGAGCAGCGTGTGTGTAATAGTTTCCTACAACTGCTATAAGAAATGACCACAGTCTTGGTGGCTTAAGACAACAGAAGCTTGTTCTCTCAAGTCCTGGAGGTCAGAAGTCCAAAATCAAGGTGGACTCCCCCTCAGTTCTGCAGGGGGAGGTTCCAGTCTTTGTCTCTCCCAGCATCTTGTGGCTGTTGGCGTTCCTCGGCTTGCGGTTCCATCTCTCTGCTCCATTTTCACACAGCTTCCTCCTTATCTGGCTGTCTCAAATCCCCTTATTCTTCCTTTCATAAGCCCCTGGATTCAGAGCACACTGAGATAATCCATTATATCCACTACTGTGGGCAAGAGTCTCTTAGAAGAAATGGAGTAGCCATCACAGTCAACAGAAGAGTCCAAAATGCAGTACTTGGATCCAATTTCAAGAACGACAGAATGATCTCTGTTCATTTCCAAGGCAAACCATTCAGTATCACGGTAATCCAAGTCTGTGTCCCAACCAGTTATGTAGAAGCTGAAGTTGAATGGTTCTATGAAGACCTACAAGACCTTTTAGAACTAATATCCAAAATAGATGTGCTTTTCATTATAGGGGACTGAAATGCTAAAGTAGGAAGTCAAGAAACAGCTGGAGTAACAGGCAAATTTGGCCTTGGAATACAGAATGAAGCAGGGCAAAGGCTAATAGAGTTTTGCCAAGAGAACACACTGGTCATAGCAAACACCCTGTTCCAACAACACAAGAGAAGATTCTACACATGGACATCACCAGATGGTCAACACCAAAATCAGATTGATTTTATTTTTTGCAGCCAAAGATGGAGAAGCTCTATATAGTCAGCAAAAACAAGACAGGAAGCTGACTATGGCTCAGATTATGAACTCTTTATTGCCAAATTCAGACTTGATTGAAGAATGTAGGGAAAACCACTAGACCATTTAAGTATGACCTAAATCAAATCCCTTATGATTGTACAGTGGAATTGAGAAATAGATTTAAGGGACTATATCTGATAGACAGAGTGCCTGAGAACTATGGACAGAGGTTCGTGACATTGTACAGGAGACAGGGATCAAGACCACCCCATGGAAAAGAAACGCAAAAAAGCAAAATGCCTGTCTGAGGAGGCCTTACAAATAGCTGTGAATAGAAGAGAAGCAAAAGGCAAAAGAGAAAAGGAAAGATACACCCATTTGAATGCAGAGTTCCAAAGAATAGCAAGGAGAGACAAGAAACTCTCCCTCAGTAATCAATGCAAAGAAATAGAGGAAAACAATAGAATGGGAAAGTCTAAAGATCTCTTCAAGAAAATTAGAGATACCATGGTAACATTTCATGCAAAAATATGCTCGATAAAGGACAGAAATGGTCTCAACCTAACAGAAGCAGAAGATATTAAGAAGAAGTAGCGAGAATACACAGAACTATACAAAAAGATCTTCACAACCCAGATAATCATGATGGTGTGATCACTCACCTAGAGCCAGACATCCTAGAATGCAAAGTCAAGTGGGCCTTAGGAAACATCACTATGAACAAAGCTAGTGGAGGTGATGGAATTCCAGTTGAGCTATTTCAAATTCTAAAAAATGATGCTGTGAAAGTGCTGCACTCAGTATGCCAGCAAATTTGGAAAACTCAGCAGTGGCCACAGGACTGGAAAAGGTCAGTTTCATTCCAATCCCAAAGAAAGGCAATGCCAAAGAATACTCAAACTACTGCACAATTGGACTCATCTCACATGCTAGTAGAGTAATGCTCAAAATTCTCCAAGCTAGGCTTCAACAGTATGTGAATCATGAACTTCCAGATGTTCAAGCTGATTTTAGGAAAGGCAGAGGAGCCAGAGATCAAATTGCCAACATCCGCTGGATCATCGAAAAAGCAAGAAAGTTCCAGAAAAACATCTACTTCTGCTTTATTAACTATGCCAAAGCCTTTGACTGTGTGGGTCACAATAAACTGTGGAAAATTCTGAAAGAGATGAGAACACCAGACCACCTGACCTGCCTCTTGAGAAATCTGTATGCAGGTCAGGAAGCAACAGTTAGAACTGGACATGGAACAACAGACTGGTTCCAAATAGGAAAAGGAGTACATCAAGGCTGTATATTGTCACCCTGCTTATTTAACTTATATGCAGAGTACATCATGAGAAATGCTGGGCTGGAAGAAGCACAAGCTGGAATCAAGATTGCCGTGAAAAATATCAATAACCTCAGATATGCAGATAACACCACTCTTATGGCAGAAAGCAAAGAAGAACTAAAGAGCCTCTTGATGAAAGTGAACAAGCAGTTGAAAAAGTTGGCTTAAAGCTCAACATTCAGAAAACGAAGATCATGGCATCTGGTCCCATCACTTCACGGCAAATAGATGGGGAAACAGTGGAAACAGTGGCTGGCTTTATTTTGGGTAGCTCCAAAATCATTACATTTGGTGACTGTAGCCATGAAATTAAAAGATGTTACTCCTTGGAAGGAAAGTTATGACCAACCTAGACAGCATATTAAAAAGCAGAGACATTACTTTGCCAACAGATGTCTGTCTAGTCAAGGCTATGGTTTTTCCAGTAGTAACGTATGGATGTGAAAGTTGGGCTATAAAGAAAGCTGAGTGCCAAAGAATTGATGCTTTTGAACTGTGGTGTTGGAGAAGACTCTTGAGAGCCACTTGGACTGCAAGGAGCTCCAGCCAGTTCATTCTAAAGGAGATCAGTCCTAGGTGTTCATTAGAAGGAGTCATGTTGAAGCTGAAACTCCAATATTTTGGCCACCTGATGCAAAGAGCTGACTCATTTGAAAAGACCCTGATGCTGGGAAAGATTGAAGGTACGAGGAGAAGAGGACGATAGAGGATGAGATGGTTGGATGGCATCACCGACTCAATGGACGTGAGTTTGGGTAAACTCCAGGCATTGGTGAGGGCAGGGAGGCCTGGCATTCTGCGGTCCATAGGGGTCACAAAGAGTTGGACACGACTAAGAGACTGAACTGAACTGAACTGAGATAATCCAGGATTATCTCATTTCAAAATCCTTGATCACATTTGCAAAGACCCCCACTCCCAAGAAGGTCATGTGCACAGATTCGCAGGTAAATCTCTTGAAGGGGCGTTTTTGGGCCTGTCACAGTGTGTACGTGTGTGCAGA
The DNA here is from genome assembly GCF_001704415.2 of Capra hircus. Lineage (NCBI taxonomy): Eukaryota > Metazoa > Chordata > Mammalia > Artiodactyla > Bovidae > Capra > Capra hircus. The sequence continues at coordinate 7,403,329 of NC_030830.1, read as the reverse complement.
CACAATCACACCGAGATAAAGAGAGACACGTACATTGAAAGTATCTGATCAGGGCAGAACTTGCACTCTTATGTATAAGTACTTACATACTATATTGAACACCCACAGTCTTTAGAAGCAGTCCAGAAAGTTCTTTATGTAATTCAGGTTCATAATTGTGCCCAAGCACAAAGTGCATCACATGTGTGATTGTGTGATGAGATTAGTGTGACTTGGAAGTACACACTTGGTCACTGAGTGATTTAGCCAACACCACTCAGTGCCTCCATGTCATGTGACTTTGGTGTTCTCTAATCATGTAGATTAGTCTCATTATATGTATTGAGTTTTATGGGGTGGCATAATACACTATGGTAGAATTAGGAGTTTGAGGATTTTGGAAAGGTCTTGGGCCTCTTAAGAATAGCCAAAGATCAATTACCTATGTGCGAATTTCAGGTGGGCAGTAGCATAAAGCATATTTGAGGGACTGAGACTGTTGATAACATTAGGAGACAGACAAGTAATTCCACAGCAAACGTGACTCCTCTTTAAACAATTGATATCTGTTTCTAATTTGACTATTCTTAGGATAATTGCAGTTGAAGCAGAGAAAGACTAAAGAAGTCTTTGAAACAGTTTTTAAGATACAGATGTTCTGATATCTTTGAAATAGTAAAATTTTTAAAAGCTTCACATATTGCTGGGCATATTTTTCCTTGCATGTCTTTAAAGGCAGTTAAGGAAAAAACTAGCAAAAATGCTTAAAAATTAATTATGAGGCATAAAATGACATAGAATCATGATGAAAGACAGTGAATTGTGAAATAAATTACTTCACTAAATTACTTTCTTCCTATATTTACTGAGACTGCAAATTAGGATTTGTACCTTCTTTGAGGACCATAATGATGAAATATATATATGTGTAATACTTTGGCCACCTCATGCAAAGAGTTATCTCATTGGAAAAGACTCTAATGCTGGGAGGGATTGGGGGCAGAAAGAGAAGGGGACGACAGAGGATGAGATGGCTGGATGGCATCACGGACTCGATGGACGTGAGTCTGAGTGAACTCCGGGAGTTCGTGATGGACAGGGAGGCCTGGGGGGCTGCAATTCATGGGGTCGCAAAAGGTCGGACATGACTGAGCGACTGAACTGAACCGAACTGAATATATATAATACATACGTATGAAAAAAAATATATATATACAGTAAAAAGTGTTAGTCGCTCAGTCATGTCCAACTCTTTGTGAGTCTATGAGCTATAGCCTGCCAGTCCATGTAGCTTTTGTCCATGGGATTCTCCAGGCAAAAATACTGGAGTGGGTTGTCATGCCCTCCTCTAGGGGATCTTCCTGACCCAGGGTTCGAACTCAGGTCTCCTGCATGGCAGGTAGATGCTTTACTGCCTTAGCCATCAGGGAAGCCCATATATACATATAGTTATCTCCATGCTATACCAGATACAAAGAAACTCACGTTGGAAAATTCATTTTAGTGATAATGGGTTCGGTTGGAGAATTACTTTTCCTTCTCCTGGGATATTAGAAAAATAGCCCTGGTGCTCTTTGTCTCTACTGTGGCTCTTTTCATACTCCACCCTGGAAAAACTGGCTGTGGATGTAATGTTTTTTCCCACAAAACTTAAGGAGCTTAAGTTCTTTCTCTCTTTCCCTCTTTCTCTCTTTTTAATTTCAACATGCTGCCTGGCACTGTGTATTTCATAGAGTAGGCACTAAATAAATGATGACTGATGTACAGCCCACATGTCAGGAAATAGGTGGCTAACTCGCAGAAGGAAGGTGAGTTATAGCCTCTGTCTCTAAAGAGCTTCCTCTGTTTCTCTAACTTCTTGTTATTCAAAAGATGGTCCATGGACCAGCAGCAGTGACATTCCCCGGAAGCCTGTTAGAAATGTAGCTTCTAGGGTGCCGCTCAGCAAATGCCTACCTGCAGATCTGGGAAGCCCTGTTGTTAGTCATGGGTACTACTCCAGCCTCTCCAACTAGATTCAGTTCACTGAAGGCTTAGATTCTATATTGCCGTGTTTGTCTTTGTAATCCTTCTTCATTCTTTCCCTGACTCTGTGCCCAGAAACTAACACAGGGTTCCAAACGTAATAGGTGCTTAATAAATGCTGACTGAGCATTACTCCAAACCCCTTCCTGCAGCAGCTTCCTAGCATTGTTCTGCCATCTGCCATCCAGTTCAATTTGCCACACGTTTGTGGCAGAAATATCCCGACTCTGTTCATGTATGGCATCAGGCATGTCCAGGACCCTAGGGTGAAGCGCATGTCATTGGTCATAAAGTCAACTTGCTGCCTTCTGGGATTTCATTGCTAGTGGCTTGGTCTTGCCATTTGGTACTGAGGATGGTTTATAAGAGGTGTTTTCTAGAACTGGGATCACAGTCTGTAGACCAAGTTCAGCCTGCTGCCTGTTTTTTGTAAGTGAAGTTTTATTGGAACACAGCCACGTCCATTGGTTTATGTATTGTCTGTGGCTTCTTTTCATCCACAAGGGCAAAGTTGAATAGTTTCAACAGGTGCATGGAATCTAAAATATTTACTACATAACCCGTTACAGAAAAAGTTGGCCAATTCCGGGTCTGAGAAGACATAGTTGATGTGTGTGTGGCAAGTGCAGTCTCCCTGGGTCACTGGAAGTTGTAACAACCCTGTAAGAGGCAGTTTTCAGACACCCTGCAAGGAAATTCCCTGCTGTCTGGTATCCATGCTGTTGTGTCAAACCCTCCCCTTAAAAGTAGGCTGGACCTAGTGACTTACTCTGAACAAACAGATTGTGGCCAAGGTAATGGATGTCATTTCTGTGATGCAGTTACTAAAGGCTGTGACTTCTGTCCCTCGGTTAGTGCTTCCTTGGCAGGCATATTTCAATGAAGCAAGCCCCATGCGGCAAAGAATAGAGGGCCAATACCCAGCAGGTAACCAAGCCCTTAGACCAACGGTCTCTAGAACAGAGTCCAATCCTGAGACAGCTGTGTGAGTGAGCTTAGATGCTTCCCCATCAATCCTTCAGCCCCAGCTGGCACCATGAATCCCCATGAGCCTTCTTTTTTTTCCCCTCTGCTGCACCTCTTGGTATGTGGGATGTTAGTTCCCAGATCAGGGATAGAAGGCATGCCCCTGTGATGGAAGCTTAACCACTGGATCTCCAGAGAAGCTCCTCCACCTCCCCCTACCCCCGCCCAAAGAGCTTTCTGACCCACAGAAACTGTATGATAATACATATTTTAAGCCACTTAGTTGGGGGATAATTTGTTCAGCAGCAATGGAAAACTAATACAGACCCTAACACCACACGACAGATGGCGCAGTCTGCCATCCCATTTTCCAGGGCCTAGAAGGATACGGTCATGGACATTTACTGAAACTGATGGGCCAGGGTCTGAACCTCTTTCTTGGTACTGGAAAATCCTTAACTGTGGATATCAGTGGTCCTGGTCCCATTAGGGCAGTGTGTTCTAACCTCTCCATGTCATGCCAAGCAAAGAAAACGAATTACAGGTGTTAAGTTCTCTATGAACTCACGTGACTGCTCATTGCCAGAAGGTGCCACAGGCCCTAGCCACTTCAGTCCCACCCCGAGTTGAAGGTTTCAGTAACTTAGCACCTCTATAACCTGGAAATCTCTACTCATTGGTAGCCCTTGGCAGGAGGTTGCAACTTAGGTTTGGCCAACTTTGAAGCTTGAGTGAGTGATGAAAAGATTGGGGGTCAGAAAGGTGGCAGAGGGAGCATCTGATGGTGGCTGATGGAACCAGTGGTGGGGCTACTCTACTTATGTTGCCTGGCCCCTTTTGGTCTTGTTTTAGGCCTGGTTGTCTAGGCTTCTGGTTAATCCTGAGAGCCACCCAATATGCTTCCAATGAGTTCCTTCCACTTAAGACAGTCAGAATTGGCTCCTAATTGTTTACTACTGAAAACTTCAGCACACATGTGTGTATCAGTATCATAGCAATGCATGGGAAGGATTGAAAATATAGGTGTAAAATGATTGTGGACAGGTTCAAGGCTAATAGGTTTTTACCATCTAGGTCTCTAAATGAAAGTCTCATATTTTTGTAATAAAACTTTACTTTAAATTATGGCTTCCCTGGTGGCTCAGACAGAAAAGCGTCTGCCTACAATGCGGGAGACCCAGGTTCGATCCCTGGGTTTGGAAAGATTCCCTGGAGAAGGGTATGGCAACCTCTCACTGAAGTGGGAAATGGCAACCCGCTCCAGTACTCTTGCCTGGAAAATTCCATGGACTGAGGAGCCTGGTAGGCTGCAGTCCATGCGGTGGCAAAGAGTCGGACATGACTGAGCGACTTCACTTTCACTGTATTATAATTGTGTATGGTAGAAGAATTTTGTGATTTTTTTTCCTCATGTCTTTCTGGTAATAATTTTGGCAAATTATTGTATAGCCTTTTTCCATTTAGAACGTCAGAATCACTTTTCTGTGTCTTCATCTTTAATAATGTATATACCTACTTCAGGCTGTGCTTATGCAAGAGGCCTGGAAGGACTGGGTACGAACTGTGCCCTGTGTCTACTGACTGATTCAAGAGGAAGGCGTGCCTGTTCTCTCGCTAGTTGTCCACCTTCTTTTGGAGATTGCACTGCCCAGGGGGGATGCATTAAAAAAATTTTTTTTAACAAATTTGCTAAATATGCTTCTGATTCCCTTGAGTGGAATCTCTTCAACTAGTCCCTTCATGTTGGGCATTTGGTTTGCTTCCATGTTTGATCTATCAGTATTTCCTGTTGAACATTTTTAGGCCTTAATTTTTTCAAGACTTCATATTTTGCTACTTGGTTCTAATTTTTTGGTGGGAGTATGTCAAAAGGCATGAACACCTTTATGTCTCTTTATAAATATGATGATGCTTCCCTGGTGGCTCAGCTGGTAAAGAATTCCCCTGAAATGTGGGAGACCTGGGCTTGATCCCTGGGTTGGGAAGATCCCCTGGAGAAGGAAATGGCTTCTTGCCTGGAGAATTCTAAGGACGGAGAAGCCTGGCGGGTTGCAGTTCATGGGGTCGCAAAGAGTTGGAGACGACTCAAGCAACTAAGGACAGCACATAAACATGATAAATTTGTGGCTGTCTAAAACGATGTTGCTGTTTTTGGAAACTTTCAGGATAAGGAAGGGCCTGCTTTACAGAATCCTGAAATTTACACAACTGAAATCATTAATTTCTTGAGGCTGCCTGTTTGGTAAGTAACTAGTCATCCCTATAAAAAGCTTCCAACAAAATATCAGCTACTTTTCTTCTCTCAGTTGTCCTAGTTCAGTTCAGTTCAGTTCAGTCCAGTCGCTCAGTCGTGTCTGACTCTTTGCGACCCCATGAATCGCAGCACACCAGGCCTCCCTGTCCATCACCAACTCCCGGAGTTCACTCAGATTCACGTCCATCGAGTCAGTGATACCATCCAGCCATCTCATCCTCTGTTGTCCCCTTCTCCTCCTGCCCCCAATCCCTCCCAGCATCAGAGTCTTTTCCAATGAGTCAACTCTTGGCATGAGGTGGCCAAAGTACTGGAGTTTCAGCTTTAGCATCATTCCTTCCAAAGAAATCCCAGGGCTGATCTCCTTCAGAATGGACTGGTTGGATCTCCTTGCAGTCCAAGGGACTCTCAAGAGTCTTCTCCAACACCACAGTTCAAATGCATCAATTCTTCGGCGCTCAGCCTTCTTCACAGTCCAACTCTCACATCCATACACGACCATAGGAAAAACCATAGCCTTGACTAGACGGACCTTAGTTGGCAAAGTAATGTCTCTGCTTTTGAATATGGTATCTAGGTTGGTCATAACTTTTCTTCCAAGGAATAGCATCTTTTAATTTCATGGCTGCAGTCACCATCTGCAGCGATTTTGGAGCCCCCCAAAATAAAGTCTGACACTGTTTCCCCATCTATTTCCCATGAAGTGATGGGACTGGATGCCATGTCCTAAGCATATGTAAAATTATAAATGGTTTCTCAGTGTACTGACAGAAGAAAATACACCTTTGTAAATAAAACTTTGGTGACTACTTTAAGTAAGTTGGATGAGACTTGGAGCTCACTTATTCTACCTTGGCTAGCCAATATTTAAATAAAGCTTGGCTTACAATTAACTCCTTACTGTAATATAAATGACAATCTTAGAACAATTTAAACACAATGACTTCATGTAATTTAAAGTGCAGTGGCTTGAAAAAAGTCATCGAGTGCTAGGTTAGAATTTTCGGGTATTTTTATTAAAGAGCAACAGGGCATCTAGTGGCTGGGTAATTGAGAGAGAAATTAGACTGAATGACTGTTAGTTCTGGCCAGCCCTTGAGGGCCTTCAATTAAGTCACCATTTACCTACCTACTCTCTCCAAGACAAATAATTCTCTATTCAGCAAGGAATGTTCTTTGCTTATTTGGCCAAACAATTACCATCATAATACCTTTGGAAGTAAACAAAACACTAGAATTTATATCGTGTAGATTACACGCTGTAAAACTCGATTTTGCCAGCTAAGTAAAGGATAACTTAAGGAGAAGTGGTGGAAACAAAATAGTAACTTTGGGAGGGGTCGGAGAGCAACGCTTGACCAGTTGTGCCAATCAGTCGACCAAGCAAAGCACTGTTGGGAATTGCAAAGTAGGAAGTCCTATTTTTGACTCTGCTGACCTCAGTGAATAGTTCCTTGTTTTGAAAATGGGCATAATTCATTGCTACCTAATAAAGATGTTTGTTATGAAAATTAACGAGTCTGCAAAGTGTTTGGACGCCTCTAGAAGCCCTTCCTGGAGAAGGAAATGGCAACCCACTCCAGTATTCTTGCCTGGAGAATCCTGTGGAGGGGGGAGCCTGGTGGGCTGCAGTCCATAGGGTCGCAGAGTCGGACATGACTGAAGCGACTTAGCATTGGGGAAGGAAATGGCAACCCACTCTAGTATTCTCGCCTGGAGAATCCCAGGGACAGAAGAGCGTGCTGGGCTGCCATCTATGGGGTCGCACAGAGTAGGACACGACTGAAGCGACTTAGCAGCAGCAGCAGCATAAGCCCTTCCTAAATACAACTTGTAATTTCGTGTCCCTGCTCTCCGATGACATGCCACTCTTTATTAGCACTCCTAATAAATTAGTGACACTTTCTGCCACCAGAGGTTCACTTTTAAGGCCTCATAAAATCAATTAATAAGACGCTCTCTGGTTTAAGTGGGAGACCTTCCCTTTAGAAACAGATATTAACATAACTGTGAAGGATGCGGAACAGTTGGGTCATCAAGCGGGAGGCGGCAAACAGGGCCCTGTCCAGGGGCACGAGCTCGAGCAGAACCCGGGCAAGCCCCGGACGGCTCACTCACGGACCCGATTTGGGCTCAGGGAGCCGGGGCGGTCCCGCTGGTCTTGGGGGTCCGCCGACCGGGCTCGCGGCTTTCCCAGCGGGGCTCGATTGCTTTCGCCTGGATGGGAAACGGCCCGGCCGCGCCAGCGGCGACCCTACGGTGGCGGGGGCGGGGCGACGGCAACAAAAAGAAGTCAGGTAGGAGGAGAGTCTGCCAGCCGGGCGGGCGGGGCGATACGGCGAGCTCCCGGCAGAGGCGGGGACGCCAGCGGCCGGCCCTCCGGCAGCCGGCGATCCTCCTCCGACCGCGCGCGTCCCACTAGCAGCCTGGACCCGGCGGCTGGACCCGCACGGGCCCGCCCTCCGCCGCCCGCGCGGCTCCGCCCCCTCTCCCGGCCCCGCCCCCTCGAGCTCCGGTCCCGCCTCCTCGCTGCACCGCCCGCGCACTTCGTCTCGCGCTCCGGTCCTGCCCCCTCGCCCGGCCCCGCCCTCCGCGCCGCGCTCGCGCTCCGGCCCCGCCCCCTCGCAGCACCGCCTGCGCGCAGCGTCTCGCGCCGGCCCGGCCCGCCCGCAGGGAAACAGCCGCGAGAAGAGCGGCCGCGGCGGCCGGCACCGCGCTCTCACCCCCCGCCCCGCCTCGCTGCGGCCTCGGCGCCTTGTTCCGGGCCCGCGCTCCGGCTAACGTTCTCTCGGGAGCCCGGGGCCCGCCGCTCACCCACTGCCCCGGCTGCGAGCCCCCAACCGTCGCGCTCCCTCCGTCTGGGCGCGCGGCCGGCCGCCTGCTTCCGGGGCGGGCGGACTGGGCGCCTGGTGCCGGCGGCCGCCGCCACAGCGCCCCCGGGAAGCCGAGGAGGAAGGAGAGAGGAGGCGGAGGCGGCCGCAGGCTGAGTCGCGGCCGGGATGTCCGGGCAGCCGCCGCCGCCGCCGCCGCCACAACAACAGCAGCAGCAGCAGCTCCCGCCGCCCCCGCCGGCGGCTGCGGCCCCGGTGCCCGGAGTCCTGCCGGCGCCCCCGGCCGTCAGCGCCGGCTCGTCTCCGGCCGGCTCGCCCGGCGGCGGCGGCGGCGGCGGCGGCGCGGGCGGCGGCTTGGGGGCCGCGGCGGCCGCCCTGCTCCTGCACCCGCCGCCGCCGCCACCGCCGCCGCCGCCCCCGGCCACCGCGGCCCCGCCGCCGCCGCCGCCCCCGCCGCCGCCGCCGCCAGCTTCGGCGGCCGCCCCCGGCGGCGCGCCCCCCGCTCCCCCGGGCCTCTCCGCGGGCCCCGGCCCGGCCGGAGGCGCCCCGGCCCCGGCCCCGGCGTCAGGCGGCAGCGCCGCGGCGCCTTTCCCGCACGGGGACTCGGCCCTGAACGAGCAGGAGAAGGAGCTGCAGCGACGGCTGAAGCGCCTCTACCCTGCCGTGGACGAGCAGGAGACGCCGCTGCCGCGGTCCTGGAGCCCAAAGGACAAGTTCAGCTACATCGGCCTGTCTCAGAACAACCTGCGGGTGCATTACAAAGGTGCGGGGCGTGCGGCGTGCGCAGGGAACCGGGGCCCGCGGCCCGCCCGCTGCTCCGGGGCCGGGCTCGGGGTCCACGGGGGGCGATCGCGGGAGGGGGTGGTGAGCGTTAAGGCTCCCTGCGTGTAGAGTGGGAGCTGGTAATCCCAGGCCGGGAGCAGGACACCTCGGGGGAATCCAGGATGACAGGACGTAACTCGCTTTCTGATTGCCTTTTGAGATAAATCGTCGGGCCGAGATAGAGGAAATCTGTGGGTTCTCAGTTGGGTTTACATTGTTCTCCAGGTGGTGGTGGGTCAGGCGCTCTCCTCTTACGTGGGGGGCGGCGGGAGGAATGGGAAGAGAGGCAAGATTCTGGGGTATTAATTTCTAATCAAGGGAGAGCAGGGATGTATGGGGGGGGGGAGGAGTGATCCGTGGTGGGGTTTGCCCCAAATTAGGCCAGAGATTGTCTAGGGGGTACGACAAAAGGACCGGCGACCGAAGTTTGTCGTCCGTGTTATCTCCATAAAAGCAACTGGAGGGTGAGAGAGGTTGAAACCTCAGGAAGACGTGTTGTCTTGGGGGAGCAGAAACGTACCACTACCGATTGGAAATGCCCTATATTTGTTGTTGGCGTTACGTAAAGTCTCGTGGAAAACAGGAATTTGTTTTTTTAAAAAAAAAACACGGTTTTTAGTGTTTTAAATAAAATTGGCTTCTGTTTTCCACCTGCAGTTTTAAAAAAAAAAGGCCTTAGGCTATTGCTCTTGTGTCCCTCCTCCCCTCACCTATCTCTCCTATGTAAAACAAAGCTTTAAGCAGATTAATTGTATATAAAATTATTAATTGCCATGGGAATTTTTGAAATGTAGCCCAAATTAATAGCATGCATCAAGTTTACATGTCTGGGTGGGGGGAGGGAATCAATCCATTATATCAGTCAATCTGAAAACAAATCCATTTTTTTAGGCCCCAAACCTGCTGCTTTTACATTCAAAGCAGTCTCATTTTTGATTGGCTTCAAAGGGACGGTCTTACTCAGATCCTAGTGACATGGATATAGAGGGTATAAACAACCATTGTGGTGAAATTCTTAAAAGTTTACCGGACTGAAATTTGAGAAGAACCTTGATAAATAAGTTACTATTTAATCAGAAAGGAGAATAGCCACAGAAATCTTCCAAATGATTTGGCAGCAAAGAATATGCACAAAAATAGGCCTTGTTGAATATTTCTTCCTTTTATCCATAGATCCAGAGAAGAACTTTCAATTTTAAATGCTATGGCTCTTGGTCTAAGTGACTGAAAATTTCAAAATATCAGACCTTTGGTTTTTTTATGTTAGGATATTTTGTTAATACCCTCCTCTGAAGGCTGTTACTTAATTTTGTGTTTTGTGTGAACAGTGCTCTAATGAAGTGTTCACTTCTGATCAGACCACCAGAATGCTTTTTGTTAGACTCGACAGAACTTGAAATGTTATGGTTGATAGTTAGGTTGTAAAATCAGAGACAGAAGTTACAGGGTATTATTGAACAAAGAATTCTAGCTTTCTGAATCCTGCCATCGTTTGTGATTTTAGGCATATTACCAGATAGGGCCTCAGTTTCTTCCTCTGAGTGATGAGAGAGTTGAACTAGGTGGTTGGTTGGTAAGGAAATTTCCAGCTCTGAATTTCCATGGTATCTGAGATTTGTGATTATAGTTTATTTAGCACTGTAACATGCCTTGACTAGTTTTACTAACTCCTTTGACATAAAATTGTTGATTTGGGTCAGGGAAAAGTACAGCTTATGTGAAATTGGTTGGAGTTTGGAATATTTATGACACTGCTGTCTCAATTATTTTTCCTGTTGGCCTCTTTATTACTCTGTTGTGTAATACTAAGATTCACTTTCTGGAAACCACTGTTTTGTAAACATAAACCATTATTTTTGGGAAAAAAGATTTTGCTGTTTGTCATCCTTTGCTCCCCCTTTCCCTTTCTCTCCTTTGTCTCTCTCTCTCCCCCCTTGTCACATGTACAGGCCCCCCCCCCATGCCCTGTGATTTTAATGTGTGCATGTGTGTTTTTCCTCTTGTTTTTCTGTGTGCTTCTGAGTGGACCACGCGAGAAGTTACTGGGCATCTGAGCAAAGGAGAGGTGTCATAGGCAGTGGTAATCAAACTTCAAGGCACAAAATAACATTGAAAACTACTGTTCATAAAGTATTTTTTGCATGCTGTAAAATTTCAAAAAATTGAAGGTAATTATTTTCCAGAATGGTGAGGATTTTCCCTACCTTTGAAAAAGAGATTTCTTTTGCTCTGAATGTATTCTGGTTTGAAGATGTAGTTCTTCTCAATAGGAATTAACTCTTTTTGGAAGCTGTGGGGTTCCTTAAGTGTTTGAGGGAATTGATGTTAAACAATGCCAGCCATGCAGACAAAGTTGATTAGATTGCAGGGGAATTGGGTGTGTTTACTCTGTTAAAATTTTTAAAAAGACTTCTTGCTTAGCAGTCATACACCAACTGTTGAAATCCTTAATCATGGCCCCTTTTATTTTTAAAATTCTTGTTAGCTTTGAATAAATATGACAAGTTTAGACTTAGTCATAATGATACATTTATTCCAGTTTAAAGCATTTTAACAAATATGACAGTAAGTTTGACTGTTCTGGATGTTTCGGTTGCAGGTTGGAGTTTTGTATTTGTGGCGTTACCACAGTCTGGATACTTTGCAAAGCTTTCAGCTACATACACCAAGAGCACGTTACTGGTTTTGAATAGGGTGGTAGAGCTCTCCTTTAAGACTCGAGGAAGTGGGGGCACCTGGAGGCACAGCTCCCCCACCACAGGCAGGCCAGGAATGGAAACTCACGGTCGCACACTCTGAGCTTACTGTTCTTCAGAGTGTATGAGACGTAATTGTCTCAACTAGATAAAATCCAGTGATCACATTTAGAACTTTCTGGAGAACAGTTGACTTTGAAGAGTAGTTGATGTTGAAAGTACTCCCTCTGGGGAAAGTGCTGCCTGGAGCACACTAATGCCGTGGAAAAGTCCAGATACCCGGATTATACTGATTTAGGGCAGCTTAGAAGAAATGTGAAAGTTGGGAATGATAGGAAGAAGTAAACAGTGAGTGTCACCTTCTAATTGAAGCATTATTAACAGTAACCAAATAGGTTGAACTTTTATGCCCAACTCCCCTCCCACTCAGTATCACCAGTCATTAGACCTTTAACACTTCCTAAATTTAATTGCCTATCAGTTTCTTGCACTTTAGGTAGAACAAATATCTCAACACATATTTGCTTGCATACCAATACAAATGTCTTTTGAGATTTATGGGAGGTGATACAGGAAATGTTCTTTAAAAATCAAGGAATTTAAAAAGTTTTTCCACACACACAAAAACTTTTTTGCCAAAATTTTGCTTCAAGAATGCTAGTTGAGAGGACTTCCCTTTCCAATGCAGAGTTGGATCCCTAATCTGGGAGCTAAGATCCCAGATGCCTCAGGGCCAAAAAGCCAAAACATAAACAGAAGCAACATTGTAACAAATTCAATGAAGACTTTAAAAATGGTCCACATCAAAGAACATCTGTTTTTTTTTTTTTTAAGGAGTACTTGTTGATAACTGCAAGAATTAAGTGATTCTAATAATCATACGATTTTTTTTTGTAATGATGATTTATTAAGCAATTGATGTATATAGTGCTTGTTGTGGAGAAGGAAATGGCAACCCACTCCAGTACTCTTGCCTGGAAAATCCCACGGATGGAGGAGCCTGGTGGGCTGCAGTCCATGGGGTCACTAAGAGTCAGACAGGACTGAAGTGACTTAGCAGCAGCAGCAGTGCTTGCTGTGTTTAGTCCCTGAGTCATGTCCGACTCTTTTGCGACCCCATGGACTGTAGCCCACTAGGCTTCTCTGTCCACAAGATTTCCGAGGCAAGAATATGGAGTGGATTGTCATTTTGTTCTCCAGAACTACCCAACCCAGAGATTGAACCCACATCTCCTGTATTGCAGGCAGATTCTTTACCACCGACCCACCTGGGAAGCCCAACTGTCTATTTATTTAGCAAGCTTTTAGTGAGTATTTACTTTGTGCCAGGTTCTGAGCATTCAAAGGTGAGTAAGACACTGTCTTTGAATTCAAAGCGCTCAAAGGACTTTGTGCAGTATATATAGTGGGGAGGTGTGTTACCGAGTGCTGAGGAAGATGGGAGGGGTGTCCACTGCAGGCTGCGTGGGCAGGGGTGAAGCTGGTGGGTGAGGGACAGCCTCTTGAAGGGGATGAGGCCAATGGTCAGTCTTAAAAGATGGATATGATACAGGGGAGGAGGAGGGGCTGGACATTACAAGGGAAAAGGCATAAACAACAGTGTAGAGGCGAGAATGATTCTAAATGTTTGGATCTGCAAGCAATATGAGGTTGTTGGAATGTAAGTGTGTGACAAGGAACAGCTGGGAAAAGATCCAGCAGGGCCTTACAGAATATTTCATTGAGCTTGGATCTTATTCTGTAGGAGATGAAGAATCATCAGAGGATTTTAAATAGGAGGGGACTAGCTCATTTTCATCTTTGTCAGATTACACAGCTAATTGGAAGATGGATTCAGGGGCCATAAGACTGGAAGGTAGCAGACTCATTCAGAAGGCTGTTGCATACATAGAAGAAATAAGGACCTGAATTGGTTGGTCAGTGTTGGGTGTAGAGAAAAAAAAAGACATATCTGTGATCTGTATTGAAGTCACCCTAACAGGATATGATGGATTGATTAAAAAAAAGAAATCAAGGCCAATGCTGGGTGTCTAGCCCTATCAGTTTTTTGCAGTGAATCGTGGTGTAAATGATGATGGCAGGGAAATATTACAGTATATTTAGAGATAAGTAAAAATGTGAATCTCAGCCATGTGCTCTGACTTCGTGTAATCCAGAAGAAGGCAAAGAAATAGCATTAGAAGAACAGCCAGTGGTCTTCTGGAGTCAGGGAGGTGCAGTGTCAGCGCACAGCTGGAGCTCGTGATTTTCCCCTTGATTGTGATGTTAAGGTGACTCAGCGACAGTGCTGGTTTCTGGTTGTTTTCTTCTCTTCCCTACTAGCTGGTTTATCCTTTTTCCTATTTTAAATTCCCAAGAGCCTTTTCAGATTGGCCTAGCTAATGGCCATCATTCTCAGTTGGACAGATCTTTTCGTTATATGCTGTGGTGCGAATTGGTGGCCTTCTCGTGGGTGCTGGTCTGTGTTGAGTCAACTGTAGGGGTGTGATGGTTGTTACGAGATGTCCTCCTGGCACAAGGGGCGTGTGGCCCCCCTTGTTTCAGTAGGGACAGCGTGGGGGCCAGTTTCTCCTTGGAAGGGCTGGCACGTACCACCGTGGACGGGATCCTGGGGGAGAGGTCGAGGTCATGACTGACTTGGGAGTCACCGCTAGCCGGTGGTTGAAGCTCAAGTGTCTGAGAGAGAAAGTAAAGTGAGAAGAGCAGTGGGCCGAAGTTGGAATCCTGAGCCAAGAGCAACATTGAAGGCTGGAGGGAGCCCAAGGAGAAGTAGTTAAGAGGCACCTGCACAGAGGGGAGGGTTGTGTCACAGTAGCTGAGCAAAGAAGTGGAGTGTCAGAAATGAGGAAGTGAACTTTGGCGTCAAAGACAACAGACAGGCTTAGTGAAGTAGGCACAGGAAAGTGTCCACTGGATTTGGAAGTTAGATCACTGTGACCTTAGGCAGAGCAGTGTGAATTGGGTGACGGGGGCAGAAATCAGGGTGAATAGAAGGGACCAAGCAGAAAGTATGGTGAATACAAATTATTCTCGAGGAATGTAGACGAGGAAAGAGATTAGGCAGTACCTGGAGGGGAATGGAGGATAGGGCCGATTTTTTGTTTTTTCTTTGTTGTGGCTGATATTGTGGCTCACTGATATCTGAAAATCAGCTTCTAACATCAGCATATACGATGACAATCCACATAATTAAAATTATCCCTAAGAGTCCTTTGGACAGTACTGTGTCATTTCTAAGTAGGTCTCATTTTAATCTGATTGTGGGTATAAAACTGAAGTGACGTAAGTTAGGTGACAGTATGATGTTAGTGCGAGGTATGGAGTCCCAGTAAATGTCTACAGGATTTAACGTGTTTTAACAAATAAGATAAATAGTAATGATACCTGGTTTTATTACCCTAAAGTTAGGGGGAAAGTTCGTAATACTCACCACCAACCCCAGTGCGTCACTGACAATGGCTTATAACACAGAGGCATGTAGTTTTATGAAACATGTATGCATTTGGGGGACACTGTGCCCTTAGAGCTTGAAGGGAAGGAGAGTAAAGAGGAGAAAGATGAAAATACAAGCTTGGGAGGCTGGCAGAGTGAGGATGTGGAGGGAGGAAAGTAGTGCAGAAGCGGAAGATGCTTGGCCTTGAAGAAGGGAGAAATACGCACTGGCCCTTCGATAACAGTGAAAGAGGCCCCCAGTTAGCAGTAAGGGAGTGGAGAGGACATAACCGCGTATAACGGTGGAGTCCCATTTGAGTCCCGTCTTGTGAGACAGGAGGCGAGGCAGTTTGCTCACTGAATTCAGATAGAGGACTTAGAGCCTGAAGTGAACGGTGAGGGTGTGAGCCATGTCCCTCATTCTGAAGATGTCTATGTGGTGTGGATATCGGTGGGGGTCCCTGCTGACGTTATTTGTTCACAGAGGTGACTGTTTGCAAGATGTTTGGACGTGTATTCGGCAAAGGCCAGCTGCCCGGGGCAGGAGTGGGGAAGATGGCTTGTAACGTTGATTTAGGCTGTGGTTTTGCTGCCTGTGATGGAAGGGTAGGCATATGAGGGAAATCAAGGCATTTGAGCGCTTTAAAATAATTACCACGTATATCGTCCTGAAAGAGGGAAAACAAACAAGAAAGAGTTCAGTGAGCTCAAGTTCCCTGGATTTTGAAGTGCAGAAGTGAGTTCTTTAGGAAGGGGAGAGGATAGGAGGGTGTGTCCTGGGGAAGACATCGACCTTGCTGCTGTAATGCCAGAATTGAGTTGCTGGGAAAACCTCATGTTTTCCACAGAGTCACACACTAAAAGTAACAGGGCTTTTGGGGAAAATAGGGCTGGGGCAGACCATTTAAAACCTGTGGAACTTTGTAATCAGAGCACTACAGAAATAACAGTTCTAATAAAATACAAGCCTGGTTAAATTCCCACTCCCGTGTGTGCCTGATATCACAGGCTGCTGAGCCCTCCTAGCGTTCAACCCGCAGGCTTGGTCTTCCCTGTTAGCGATGTAAGTTTCTGTTTAATCAGAAGCAAGCATCTGGGGGTTTCCTTGGTGGCTCAGTGGTAAGGAATCTGCCTGCCAATGCCAGAGACAGGGGTTCGATCCCTGATCCGGGAAGACCCCACGTGCCTTGAAGTAACTAAGCCTGTGCGCCGCGACTCCCGAGCCTGTGCTCCGGAGCCCGGGAGCTGCAGCTACTGGAGGCGGAATGCTCTGGAGCCTGTGCGCAGCAGCAAGAGAAGCCACTGTGGTGGGAGGCCCTCACACTGCCCTGAGGAGTGGCCCCCGCTCTCCGCAGCTGGAGAAAGCCTGCGCAGCAGTGCGGACCCGGCACAGCCGAAAATAAATACATAATAAATAAAATCAGTATTATTTTTAAGGTGAACCTTAATACGTGCATTCCCCCCCAGACTTTAAGCGTTTTCTTTTGTATTGGGCTATAGCCAATTGACAATGTTGTGATAGTTTCAGGTGACTAGCAAAGGGACTCAGCCATCCATACACATGTATCAATTCTCTCCCACACCCCCCTCCCGTCCAGGCTGGCAGATAAAGTTGAGCAGAGTTCCACGTGCTGTATAGGAGGTTCTTGTTGGTTATCCATGTTAAGGATAGCAGTGTGTACAGGAGCTTCCCAAAGTCCCTTACTCTCCTAGCCCCCATGCTGCAACCATAAAAGTTTGTTTTCTGAGTCTTTCTGTGTTGTAAGTTCATTTGTATCATTTCTTTTTAGATTCCACATATAAGGGATGTCAGTCAGTGTTTCTCCTTCTCTGTTTGACTGACTTCGCTTGGTATGACGCTCTTTGTCCAACCATGCTGCTGCAAATGGCATTGTTTCGTTCTTTTTAATGGCAGAGTAATACTCCATTGTATATCTGTTCCACGTCGTCTTTATCCTTTCCTCTGTCGCTGGACGTTTAGGTTGCTTCCGTGTCTTGGCTGTTGTAAACAGTGCTGCAGTGAATATTGGGGTGCGTGTTTTTCTTTTGGATCATGTTTTTCTCTAGATACGTGCCCCCGAATAGGATTGCAGGTCAAATGGTAGCTCTATTTAAAGAGCTTCCATGTTATTCTCCATAGTGGCGATACCGATTTACATTCCCACCAACAGTTGCAGGAGGGTTCCCTTCTCTCCACACCCTCTCCAGCATTTGTTATTTGTGGCTTTTTTGATGATAGCCATTCTGAGCAGTGTGAAGTGATGTCTCATTGTCGTTTTGGTTTAGTACATATTTTTAAAAAATTACTTGGGAGGAAGGTTGGGGGATCCCAGTATAGAATGTGAAATGTAACAAAGCAATCTAGCTATATTGCAAATATATGGAACAGTCTCAGGAAAGGAGGGAAAAGGCGCTGACCTGAATAAACAAGTTACTGGAAATCAGTGGAGTCTGTAAAACTGAAAAAGGTAAATGAAAGTAGATAAGCGCCAAATTCTTGTTGATAAGCTGTACCTCAGGGGGATAAAACAGTTCTGATACTATTATCCACGTAAACTGGAATTCAACGATTAATCAATGGATGGTGGACAGTGGGAGCTAGGTTTCTCAGCATTGAAGTGGTTGGAGTGATCGATGTGGTCATGGATTAGAGTTGGTTGTCTAGTTTAATATTTACACAGATAGTTACATAAAAAGTATGGATGTGTATAGTGAAATGGAAGTGTTAGTGTCCGACTCTGCGACTCTATGGACTGTAGCCCACCAGGCACCTCGGTTCATGGGGTTCTCCAGGCAAGGATACCAGGGTGGTTGCCATTTCCTTCTTCAGGGAGTCTTCCCAACCCAGGGATCAAACCCATGTCTCGTGTCTGCTGCGTTGGCAGGTGGATTCTTTACAGCTGTGCCTGGGAAGCCCAGCAGTGAGCATACCTGGTACCTAGATCTTGGATTCTACTGCCATTTGTCCATAAGAGGAGCCAGGGCTCCTTAGAGAAATGACTGATTCTGGGACTGGGGCAGGAAATAAGCCAGATGAGCTTCCAGCATCTTGCATTGCCAGAAAGGAACAAACAAGAACAAAACACAAATGGAGGTGTATCAGAGTGCCAGAGCAGCCAACTGGAGAGGCGCCCCGTGGCTGAATGGGGCTTAGTGGAGCAGCAGAGGGCATGAGCTGGCCTCGAACTGTGACCCGAAGTGTAAAATAAGCAGGCGTGAGATGCGGGAATCCAGGCGGATATAAACAGAGAAGGGGTACTGTGGCACTTTCGGTCTGTGCTGCTGTCGAATTTTTCCCAGATGGCTTAATATGGTGGTTAGTATAGCAGTTTCTGAAGCCACCAAACACCAGGGACAATAGGAATACACTTCTGGAGGAATCCCAGCTCTTTTGATTTTATGGGCCTTTTGTACATTGCTAAAATTTTCCCTTTAATTCATTAATGTACTGGGAAAAGCTGTTATGAACTGAATGACTTCTTTATTATGCTGACATCATTCCCATATTTATCAAGTGCATGTGAGCTAATTTGTATTCAAGAAATGTGTTTAGTAGCAAGACAGACTTTATTAGAATTTAATGTTTCTGCCGTGGAGTAGTTTCAGGTGATGTCTGAATCCAGAGCGTGGCTCCAGGAAGAATGGTCAAAATTAGAGTGGAAGTCCATGGGGAAAAGAGAGGTCCAGGAGTTGAAGTGCAGAAACAATAAAATAATCACATATGAGTGTTATGTGTATGAATGTTGTATGGAGGGCCTATAAACAAGGTTAGACTGAGTCAGAGAGATTAGAGACAGAACAGTTGAGGAAGTAAAGCTTGAGCTGAGATAGAAAGGCTGAGAAGGAAGGGCACCGCTCTGCAGCTCGAGGGAGTTGTGTGGGCACCGCCTGGCCTGGCCAGCGTGGCTGGAGCTGAAAGGAAGAGGTGGGAAACGCAGAGGGAGGGAGAGGTCAGACAGGGTTTTCAGGAAGTTTATCTTTTTCTTGGCTGGAAGGGGAGGACGTTAGTTGTGCTGAAGGCTAGTGGTACAAGGAAGGCTAGGTATGTTTTCAGAACGGCACTTAGCTGCTCTTTGGAGAGTGGCGGATTCTAGGCGTGGGGGCTTTATTCAGAACGGTCCAGTTAAATGCAGTCAGCAGGTGGTGTGCAAGGGAGAAACTGACCTTGCTAGCCTTAGAATCCTGAAGCAACACATGTATTTTCTTCTTGAACCATCTAGAAAACACTTAACCTTGAAGACTGTGGTTTTTAAAATGTGCACTTCGGTAGTGTGAGGTTGTACTTTGGTCACCACAAAATTTAAGGTAATATATTTCCTGCCGACAAATGTTATTAGAAATAGGCCCTATGATATTACTAGTCTCACCTAAAAATAGTATGCATCCTTTTAATCTTACATCGCGCCTTTCTCCTGGATCTTTACCTTTTAAAGTTAATTTTAAAATGAAGCAAATCCTTTTCACCTTTACAGAATTTTTCTATAGTGTCTTGGTAAAACATAATGAATATACTAGTCTTGGAGATTTAAGATTGTATAATTCTTTACAGTTATTTTTGCACAGTAGTAAAATGTAGGGGATTTTAATTCAGACATGGATTTAATGCATGATTCTACCAATTCGGGGCAAGTTACATTACCTCTGTAAGAATTTCTTCATTTTTAAAAATGAGATTGCTGCTGCTGCTAAGTCGCTTCAGTCGTGTCCGACTCTGTGCGACCCCATAGATGGCAGCCCTAAATTATACCTATTTCACAGATGTTGAATGAGAAAAATCTATACAAAAGCACCTAATGCTTTGAGAGATTGTTTATGCTCAAGTATTAGTTTTCTTTTTCTTTTCTCATAGAAGTAGCTTAAATAGGAGGTGGGAGTACTTCTGAAGTGATCCCAGAATGCCATGGTAACTAAATCCTTCCTGTGAGTTCAGAGCTCACTCTGGATCAGGCTTCTTGAATTAAAATCCCAGCGCAGATCCTGGTTTGGGACTCTCACTCAGCAGTGAGACCTGAGTTTCTTCCTTTGGCTTCCTCAAGTGTGAAATGGTAATAAATAGTACCTACTTCATGGGTTGTTTTGAATATGAAATGAGCTAATAAACACAGTGCTTTTATTTGCTTATTCACCATTTTCAAAATTGAAGTACAGTTAATTTACATTGTGTGTGTGTGTTAGATGCGCAGCATGTAATTCAGTTATACGTTCATATAAATTTTTTAGATTCTTTTCCATTGTAAGTTATTACAAGATATTGAATATAGTTCTCTGTGCTATGCGATAGGTCCTTGTTTATCTGTTTGATGTATGGTAGTGTGTATATGTTAATCTCAAACTCCTAATACATCTACCCCAGCCCCATCCCTTTTGGTAACTGTAAGTTTGTTTTCTATGTCAATACAGTGCTTTTAGAATGGTGCCTTTCACATAGTATTAAATATATGTCATCTATTATCACATACTGTTATTAAGTATAGTTTCAGATTCCCTTATTGAGCACGCCTCTTCAGAAAAGCCAAAACTAAAATAAAGGCTGGTTGATTTAGGACTCCTGGGTTAATTGGGGTTTCCCTTAGATTTATTTTTAGCTGTCTAAATTCTAAAAAAGCTTTTTCTTTACATGACCTTTTCCCAGGCAGCTCAATTATTTGAACATAATTTTACTGTGGAAGATGTTTTGCTGAAACGATAATTTATAAAATTTCAGTTTTTAAAAAGTGATTAGCATATCATTCTTGAGATTTGTGCTGTTATATTTTTCTTCCGCTTAGCTCAGTGTAAATATTACCTACTTATGTTAAAGCATTTTTATCAGCATCTGTACATTGCCACTTCCATTGTTATCTTCCTAGCTAAGTTGATCACCTCTCAGTTGTCCCCTGGGCTGAAAACTTGTGTACATAATATGTATACTTCAGACACCTATGAATGGTTGTAGACTAGAGTGGCTGAGTTCATTCTGTTTCTTTTAGGCCATGTGACCATGTGCTAATTTGCACTGCAAGTGTACACTCAACTGTTTAATGATAGGATATGCATTGATAATTTGACAGAGCATATGGTAAGAAAAGATACGATCTCATTGATGTGTGATGGTTATTGTATAGCCAATATAATTTTTGACTTAAAAGAGAGGTTTAATTTTAAAACAATCATGTTAAATTTAAGAAGTGGAATTCTGCTACCCACGAAGGTAGTGGTATAGTCTGACTGGAAGATTGATGACTGTACTGGGTGAAGCATATCTAACTGGAACACCTGAGTAATGACTTAGAGCTTTATTTCTCATCAGCCCTTTTGGGGATTGTGGGGCTTGTCTCATTCACTCTGAGTACTTTCTGACATGCTGCTTCAGCTTCTGTCTTTATTCTCCTGGTGGTTTAATGGGCATATTTGGGCATATTTTCTCTTGCTCACATGGGTTTGTTCACAACGCTAGCTTTCAAGATAATTGTGTCTTGGGTGATAGACATAGTGGGGAATGTGATACTAGTGAATAAAATTCTCTGCGATTAGATTGAGGAAAATCTGATATGTAAAAGTTTAAAAGCCGTTGCCTGGTTTTGTCAGCAATAGTATGGCTTATTCATTTCCTTTCTTAGACAAGAAAAGACAGCTGGAGGGCAGACAGGCTTCTCGGTGGGCCGTGATGGGCCACAGAGCTCTTATGGATCAGCCTCTGTATAGAATTAATGATCAAAGTATGTCAAAGAACGGCTTTGTAAATTCTTAAAGTAAGAAAGCTGTTTCACCAATTCAATCTAATTGTATAAAAAATAGTCAATGATAGAGATGCTTCTGGTTTAAAAAGGTCATTTGGCAAAAATGTGTTGTTTAGGAATTTTACAAATTATATGCAAATTTAGATCTAATAAAATGAATCTCATTCTCATCATCTTCTTAAAGTGTGTCCTTTTGTCTCTTAAAAATATTGTCTACCTTAAAATATTTTATTTAATTTGCAAAAAGGATTACTGGGTTCAACGTGCTTATTAGATTCGGAAATTTCACTCAAACTAGTAACTGTGTGAAGAGTTCCATGTTTAACTTGTGCTATTTTGCATATTGGATTAATTGTGAGAAGTGTGTTACTAAATCTTTGATTATTTGTACTGATGAGAGTAGAAATGTATATATCATTCAAAAGCTGTGTTCGTTCCTGAGTTAAGATTTTCGTTTGAATATCTGTCTTGATCGTCTTTCTTCCTGTTCCTCATGCAGGTCATGGCAAAACCCCAAAAGATGCGGCGTCAGTTCGTGCCACGCATCCAATACCAGCAGCCTGTGGGATTTATTATTTTGAAGTAAAAATTGTCAGTAAGGGAAGAGATGGGTAAGTGTAAATTTTGGTGGGAAAAATTTGTTTATGGATAATTATTTTTGTTTTCATTCATAACCGTTTATGATATAATTGGGAGATCGGAATTTTTTGGAAAATTTTGATAATTGAAAGAGTGGAATCTGAGTATTCTAGTATAGCAGGTTTTATCTGGTTCTGCTTAAATACTCGTTGAAGTTAACACTTGAGTTGATAAAATTACCAGATTTTTCTGGTAGGTTTCTTGTTAAAACGGAGAATTGGAATAAAACAATAGAGAGATAATGACTTATTTTCCGTGCCTTTCTTCCACTGCCATTTTCTGAATTCCACTAGAAGTTAAATCCTCTCAAAGATAGTTAACCAAAACCAAAAGGTGATTCACAGATATTTTATAGGATTGGAG
Organism: Capra hircus; assembly: GCF_001704415.2. NCBI lineage: Eukaryota > Metazoa > Chordata > Mammalia > Artiodactyla > Bovidae > Capra > Capra hircus. Next base: position 7,380,603 of record NC_030830.1, on the reverse strand, counting down.
ACTCAGAATTTTAGGTTTAGGTCAGGGAATGTATGTTAGTACACTCTCAGCTGTTTGCAAGGATTAGGATATAGTTTACTACTACTACTACTAAGTCGCTTCAGTCGTGTCTGACTCTGCGACCCCATAGACGGCAGCCCACCAGGCTCCCCCGTCCCTGGGATTCTCCAGGCAAGAACACTGGAGTGGGTTGCCATTTCCTTCTCCAACGCATGAAAGTGAAAATTGAAAGTGAAGTCACTCAGTCGTGTCCGACTCTTAGCAACCCCATGGACTGCAGCCTACCAGGCTCCTCCATCCATGGGATTTTCCAGGCAAGAGTACTGGAGTGGGGTGCCATTGCCTTCCAATTGACAACTTCGTGTGGCTGCTGGAACTAACTTTTGTATCATTGCTTTTCAATTTGGGATCAGTGATGTGTGGTGTGTACACAGCAGAGTACACACCTGTGATGTATACACACAGTATACACACCACTCTTTGTGTGTATACACGTCAGAGTCACTTAGGGGACTAATAAAAATATAGTAGTTTGGGTCTTACCCCCCGAGTTCCTTAATCAGTATTTTCAGGTGTAGACTTTGGACATGATGGACATTTTGAGGACACTCCACAGGGAATTTCGGTGCATACCTCTCTCTGAATGAGAGCTGATTATATAGACTCATTGGATTGGTCCTGTGGTATTTCCTGATAAATTCATTGTGGTATCAGAGATCCTTTAAAGCATCTCTAGAGTTGTTTGTCCAGTTCCCAAGGTGAGGTTACTAAAATGTGTAACTACCTGTATTTGAAGTGAGTCATTTCACCCCTTTTAGTGCTTCTTATGGGTTTAATTGACTAAATAAGTGTGTTCAGTAGATTATTTTTCTTACTTTATTTGCTGAACACTATCTACGTCAGCAGTATGGAAAGTACAAAGTGAAGCCTTGGATTCCACAGTAACTTTTTCACTGCTTCAGTTTTCCCAGGGTGATCAGGCCAAAGATAAAATCAGAGAAGCCAAGAGTTACGTGGTTGAGAGACCCCAGAGTGAAGTGGCGCGTAACTGGAACCATTTCTAGCTCTGCTGCACACTCACCCAGTTCCTTTATACTTCAGATTACATCATTAGCTCCATAAGGCTGGCGTTGCTCAGGATAATTCCCAGAATTCTCTTTACCTTTAATTCTACATACTCCGCATGAGCTTGACCTTACATTTTCATGGCTGCCGGTACCCTGACGAGTCTCAAATCTGAAACTGCATCTCAGGATATTCCCTTGAGCTCTGGACCAGGTGTTTGTATTTGAATGTCCCATAGGCATTTAAATTTAGCTTATTTAAAATCTTTTTCTCAACCGTAGCCTGGCTCATGGTTTCACTATAGCTAGAAACTTGCAGATTTCCTGCCTTTAACTTTCTCTGTCCACGTCTACAGTTTCTGCCCATCAGGTGTCGGTCGTTTGTGCCCTTAGTGACTGAGACCTCCCAGGTGCTCCCTGTTTTGCTCTCACTCCAGTCTATAACTGTTGTCCATCTTCCACCTGATACAGAACTGAAGTGTCCGTCCTTCTCTTTAGATTATTTAATACACTGGTTACTTGGAGAATAAAATCTAAAACTTCTTAGCAGGATCCTTCACGATGTATGACTAATGCCTTGCTGATGTTTTTAGTCTCATCTTTTTGTGGCCAGAATTTCTTTCATTTTTTAAAACTAGGTATATTTTATATGTAGTAAATCTTAAACTGTTTTAGCGTGCAGGTCTGTGAGTTTTGACAGATGTGTACAGTCTTGTAACCATCACCACAATCAATATATAAAACATTTCCATCACCCACCAACACCCAGATTCCTCCATATCCCTTTTCAGGCAACCTTTGCCTATCTCCAGCCCCTGGCAAGCACTGATTTGTTTTCTTCCTTTATAGTTTGCTGTTTCTAGGATGGTATATACATGGAGTCATGTAGTGTAAAGAGTATAGTAGCCTTTTAAGCCCGGCATCTTTCACTTAGTATAATGCTTGTGAAATTCATCCCTACTGTTGTATGTATTGGTAGATCAGTTCTTGTTACCGCTGGTTGTATGGAGGAACCAACCAGTGTCCTTACTCACTCTTCAGTTGAAGGACATCAGATTATTTCCAGTTTTTTTGGCAACTAGGAATATAGGCGCTAGAAACATTTATGTATAGGTTTTTGCATAAACGTGAGTTTTCACTTAACTTGGGTAAATACACAGGAATGGGATGGCTGGGTCGTTCGTTCGTTAAGTGTCTTTTTAACTGTATAACAAACTGCCGAGCTGTTTTGCAGTGTGGCTGTGCTGGCTTCCATTCCCACCAGCAGCGTGTGGGGTCCCGGGGGCCATGCCTCCGCAGAAGCCCTTGGTATTGTCAGGGTCGTTTTGTTTGTCTGTCTTTAATTTGCTACCATTCTAATAGATACCTAGTGGTTTCTTGTGATTTTAACTGACATTTCCCTAATGACCAATGATGCTGAAGAATCATTAATTCTCATCTGTCCTGTTTTTTTTTTAAACAAACTTAATAATTCTTTCACTTAATTTTAAATTAATTTCTTGTCAACAACTATGGACATGGTTAAGAAAGGATGTAACAGATACACTAAAGGACACTGAACTGGCGAGCACAGTTGAATGGAGTGCTTCTTAGGGCAAGTCTCATTTTAGCCTTCACCCTGATTAAATTTAAGGTCCTTATTTCTCCTCTCTTTCCTGAGCTGGAGGGCCTCAGAGTGAGGCACCCAGTTACTCTCCATTCCCACTTGCCTGCCAGTGTGGGCTTGGAGGGGCAAGCCCCAGAAGACAGAGAGGAGGCTGTTGAACAGAGCCAAGCCAATATAAAGTGACCCGACAGGAGAGGGATGGGACACACTGGAGGTTAGAAAATGTTACCTAACCAAACTGGGGTCCACTTGCCCAGCACCCAGCGGTGCCAGTCTTCTGACACCGGGTTGTGGTGAAGAGCAGTGTTTAGTTTGAGCACAAAGCCAGGAGGATGGGCGGCTTACGCCCCAAGACCCAAACTCCCCAGTGGCTTCCGGGGAGGTTTTCTAAAGGCAGCATTAGAGGCGAGGGCTGCAGGGTGTATGCTCAGCCTGTGGGCTTTCCTCAGGTGTGGTGAGATAACAGGGTGATGCTTTGGGAATCTTAATCATCAGCCTTCTGGTTCCAGCCTGTCCCGGGTCAGCACATAGTCACCATCCACCTCCTGGGAGGGGTGGGGGGTCTCAGTTGCCTCAGAACACCTCAGAGATACTCGTCAGATTGTTACGTGCATCCCTTGAGGGAGACTGGGGCTCTGTTTTGTCACTGAACTAGCAAGCTGTCATTACTTTTTCTGAATGACCGCTTTTCATTTGTTTCTGCATTCCCTCACGTCCCTAGTTAGTAACTGCTTGAATCTGCTCTTCGGAACTCAGGAAACATGGAAGGGCTTTCGTGCCCGGGAAGGCCTCACAGGGACCTCCTGGGTTTCAGTCTCCCTTTTTCTGATACGTCTCATTCTGGAGGGGAAGAGGGGTGAGAACAGAAAGGGAATCAAGTTTTGGATAGAGCGGTTAACCGTCAACCTGGCAAGAAATTAAAAAATGAATTTCTCTTGTCCCTTTCCCCATTTGCCAAGCTTATTAGCTAACTTAATACTCTTCCAGTCTGGTTGACAGGTACTTTTTTTTTGGTGGCACTTTCTCCTTCCCGAAATAAGATCGTGCCTTTATCATGCTTCCTTTCCTTTGAGGGCAGACAAATTATAGTACCTATACTGCTGTAATTGTCACTTATTGATCCAAGGATAAGGGACTCTTATATTTCTGTATTCCAGGGCTTTATTTTTAGCTGGCCCTCATATGAATGAACAAATGGATAGACGGGAAACAGTACCTACCGCCTGTTTTTTGGTCTGATTTTGTTTATTTCTGGTGATCTTTCTTAGTGCAGTTTTAGGTCCAACCCAATGCTTTTGGAAGCGAAGAACAAACAGTTCATTTTTGGAACAAAAGCAAGTCATGTAGCTTATTTTGGCCAAGTAAGGTCAAGTGGGCCTTAGAAAGCATCACTATGAACAAAGCTAGTGGAGTTGATGGAATTCCAGTTGAGCTCTTTCAAATCCTGAAAGATGATGCTGTGAAAGTGCTGCATTCAATATGCCAGCAAATTTGGAAAACTCAGCAGTGGCCACAGGGCTGGAAAAGGTCAGTTTTCATTCCAATCACAAAGAAAGGCAATGCCAAAGAATACTCAAACTACCGCACAATTGCACTCATCTCACATGCTAGTAAAGTAATGCTCAAAATTCTCCAAGCCAGGCTTCAGCAATATGTGAACCATGATCTTCCAGATGTTCAAGCTGGTTTTAGAAAAGGCAGAGGAGCCAGAGATCAAATTACCAACATCCGCTGGATCATGGAAAAAGCAAGAGAGTTCCAGAAAAACATCTATTTCTGCTTTATTAACTATGCCAAAGCCTTTGACTGTGTGGATCACATTAAACTGTGGAAAATTCTGAAAGAGATGGGAATCGCAGACCACCTGACCTGCCTCTTGAGAAACCTGTATGCAGGTCAGGAAGCAACAGTTAGAACTGGACATGGGACAACAGACTGGTTCCAGATAGGAAAAGGAGTGCGTCAAGGCTGTATATTGTCACCCTGCTTATTTAACTTCTATGCAGAGTACATCATGAGAAACGCTGGGCTGGAAGAAGCACAAGCTGGAATCAAGATTGCCAGGAGAAATATCAGTAACCTCAGCTATGCAGGTGACACCACCCTTATGGCAGAAAGTGAAGAGGAACTAAAAAGCCTTTTGAGAGTGAAAGAAGAGAGTGAAAAAGTTGGCTTAAAGCTCAACATTCAGAAAACGAAGATCATGGCATCTGGTCCCATCACTTCATGGGAAATAGATGGGGAAACAGTGGAAACAGTGTCAGACTTTATTTTTGGGGGCTCCAAAATCACTGCAGATGGTGACTACAGCCATGAAATTAAATGACGCTTACTCCTTGAAAGAAAAGTTATGACCAACCTAGATAGCATATTCAAAAGCAGAGACATTACTTTGCCAACAAATGTCCGTCTAGTCAAGGCTATGGTTTTTCCAGTGGTCATGTATGGATGTGAGAGTTGGACTGTGAAGAAAGCCGAGCACTGAAGAATTGATCCTTTTGAACTGTGGTGTTGGAGAAGACTCTTGAGAGTCCCTTGGACTTCAGGGATATCCAGCCAGTCCATTCTAAAGGAGATCAGCCCTTTGGAAGGACTGATGATAAAGCTGAAACTCCAGTACTTTGGCCACCTCATGGGAAGAGTTGACTCATTGGAAAAGACTCTGATGCTGGGAGGGATTAGGGGCAGGAGGAGAAGGGGAGGACAGAGGATGAGATGGCTGGATGGCATCACCGACTCGATGGATGTGAGTCTGAGTGAACTCCGGGAGATGGTGATGGACAGGGAGGCCTAGCGTGGTGCGATTCATAGTGTGGCAAAGAGTCGGACACGACTAAGCGACTGAACTGAACTGAAGGTCTTTCTGGAGATACATTGAACTGTTATCAAGAGATACAAGAATTCCTTCCTAAAATCCTAACATTGTTGTGAAGATTTAACCAGAAAGAGCTGCTGTCAGTTTTCTTTGATTTGCGGTGATATATGTTCATCTGAGAGTTTATTATATTTAATTTAAAATTGAATTTTTTTTAAGCAATGTGTTTATCCAAGGTAAATAAGTATTTGGATCCAAGACGGCAGTTTTCTTAAGAGAAATTGTCATTGTAGGAGGCTTTTTCATAAAGTGGCAGGAGTTGGGTATGAATTGCTCTTCAGTTTATTTGTAAAATGCATGATTTCTAGGTTGCCTTGGAAAATTAGGAATATGACTGTGATGATTATTACTTGTATTTCTTCATTCCATAAGAAGTGAGGCTTGAAGGAAGCTCCTCTTGTTGAATAAAACAATATGTTTTGCTTCTTGCCTTGGAGTTTCATTTATTTTCAATTTCATTTAAATGTTTATTTTCATTTAAATGTAATTTTTTTGTATGTTCAGCAAAATAAGCTTACTTTATTAGGGCAGAATCACCAGTCTAGATTTTTTAATTTAAAATGAATTTCTAACACACTTTGCAACCAGAAAATTAAGTCACATTATCTGCATAAAATCATTTTTTAGGAGACATATTTAAAGGGTATATATTTACTTTATGTTCTTGTTAATTCTTATTGATAGGATGAATTTCTAATAGACTTTGTCTCATGAATGTACTTTCAGTTCAGGAATTTCATTCAGGTTTTAAATTATGCATACTAATAGAGGCAGTGGAGATTTAATTATAAATGTGAGAGATAATAAAATTTTTATTTGGAAATTTTTAGAATAATTTATTATGAGTGTGATATTTTTAGCTCTTCAAACAAAATATTGATGCCATTCTGCCAGTGTGATTCAGGAGAAATCAGCAAGTAATCCAGTCTCTGTTCTGTTCCTAGATTCTGCTGATAATAAAATGTAGTCTTCAGAACATTCCTTCTATGCTTCCTGACTTTTCTGGATAATTTCCTGGGGTAATAGAAAAGAAATCAAAGGTCTTTTCCCCCACCTAGCCTTAAAAAGTCTTTCCTTCTAGTTTCTGTTGGTGATAGCAGTGAAGGGAAACACAGACGGAAATCAAATGAGCAATATATTTATTAACATAGTGAATTTAATGAACTGAACAAGAGTGATATATGGTGTACCAGGCACTCTCAGCAACTGAGTGAGTTTAAATAAGAACTTATTTGTTTCTGCATTCTTCCTAGATTCTAGTAGAGAACCAGGCAGCAGCAGCCCAGTAAATGCATTGAGTGAGCCAAATGTGGATTCGTGTCCTCAAGGAATACAGAGTTCAGTATATGGAGGGGACAGTGGTGCAGGGCAGGGAGAGGTATGTGCGAATAACTCTAGGTGAAGACATACTAAGTGTGTAAAGAATGAGCGACTATATGGGAAAACTGAGGAGATGATGATTCTAGCTCCAGGAAACAGATTTATAAGGGAAATAGTATTTGATAGGCCTTAGAAAATGAGTTAGAATTTGAGACACCTTGTTGGGGAAGAATATTCCAGACTGTGCCAAGTGGGAGGAATGGAACCGTCTGGTGTCTTTGGCTGAGGTACCTGACCCAGTACTGGTGGCGACTTGAGGGCTTATAGTGAAGAGTTTACAGAAGTATGAGCGGAGTTGGAATCGGATCTTGGAGAGCCTTGATGATAGTTCTGTGGGCGGATACTCTGTAGGCAGAAGAGGGCCTTCAGTCTTCTTGAATCAGGCAGTGATATTTTATCTGTTTAGAAAAACAGTACCGGGTGGGGAGGGGATACAGTGTGGAAGAGAGCCAGAGACGGGAGTGAGGCTCTGAGGGTGTTGCCTAGGATTGAATTGTGATAGAGGTTAAAAAGAAGAGAGGAAGAAGAGGTAGTTCCCCTTGTTGGGCGCCTCTTACGTACCAGCTGCTATGCTAGGAACCCAGGGTTTACAAGGATGTGTTGGCTGAGACTGGGTCCCTGCCTTCCAGATGTGTGTCGGTAAGATGAGAAGTGAGCATGGCAACACATTATAACATGTATAATAATAGCTGTATGGACAAAGTAGAGAAGTGTGGTGGAGAAAGTGACCAGCTCTGTTGGAAGATGGGGTGGCAATCAGGGAAGCCTCTAGAAAGTGCATGTAGTTGTGGAAGAGGAAGAAAGCCGAACACAAGTCTCTCTCACTTCCCTGTCCTTCAGCCACCTGCTCACCCTCCTTAGACCGGTTTCCTAGGAATCCCTCCAGAGTTCGTCCCTGAGCAGAGTTTTCAAAGACAAATAGCTGCTTTAGAAGCTGATTTAGTTACTTTTGCTAAAATACAGTTAAGTACTTTGGGATTAGAAAGATGGAGATTTGGATATTGGCTCTGCCACTAATCGGAGCTTCCCTGGTGGCTCAGACAGTAAAGAATGCCCGCAGTGTGGGAGGCCTGGGTTCGATCCCTGGGTAGGAAAGATCCCGTGGAGGAGGGCATGGCAACCCACTCCAGTATTCTGGCCTGGAGAATCCCATGGACAGAGGAGCCTGCTGGGACTGGGACCCCATAGTTAATGGGGTACAGAGAGTTGGATTTGACTGAGCGACTACATCACTTTCACTTTTCTGCTACTTACTAGTTCTGTGTCCTTATACTTTTTGACAAACTTTTTTTTTCCCTTTTCTGTAAAATGGAAACAGTGCCAACCTCATAGGGTTGGAAATAGTTCGGGTAAAGCAGCTATTGCAGTGCCTGCTGCGAATCCTTGATGCTGCTGTTGCCGATGGAGAAAGAGAAACGCAAAGGTTTGTGGCAGGAATGTGTCTAGGGTTTATCATGAAGGGACCTCTAATGGATAATCTCTACCTATTAGGTGCTAGTTTTAATGGGGAATGATAACGATTGGATTTGCATGTTGGGACGGTTACTCTGTTACAGAAAAGAGAGGTCTGTGAGACACAAGAGGACCAGTTGGGCCATTATGATTTTGAATTGGCTTAATCTGTGTAGTGGAGTTAGTGACAAAAATAGATGGATTTGTTAGCTCTTTAGGACTTTAAAGAAAACGAAGAGGCTTGATTAGGAAGTGGGGATAGTAAGGGTAGCTGTTCAAAAGCAAAGAATGAAGTGTGGTGACTGGGACAGTCAGTCAGATAGATGGTGCTGTGACTGAACATGATAAAGAATACTGGAGGGAAGTGGAGCTTTGAAATTGCAGATAATGGGAACAGTGTGAGACATCCAGATGATGAATTAATAGTAGGGCTTTGACTAAAAATAAATGGGATTTAGGAGAGAGAAAAGCTGTCAGTGGATTTTAGAGTCCTCAGAATGTAAGTTGTTGAAGCCATGAGGATTGATATGATCGTCCAAGTATGTGGGGTAAAAAAGAGGAGGCCAGAGGATGGACATCTGAAACACCTCATTTATAGGAAATGTAGAAGAGTGTTAATAGCTAAGAATTCTGAGCAGGGATGGTCAGAGTCAGAAGGAAGGTTGTGAAGAGTCCTGGGTGTTAGAAGCCAGGGAGGTCAGTTTAAAGGAGAACTGAAGTGTCTGCTGGTTGGTCACTGGGGAGGTGGTTAATCCTTGTTCTAGCAAATTCCTTAAAGTTGGGGTGAGAGGGAGTGCGTTGTGTTAGAGAGTTAAGAGTATGGGACGGAGTTAATGGAGCTGCCTCGCTGTGTGGCTGTTATGGGAAATAGTCATTTTCTGTCCCTTCAGAAAAATAGGAAGAAAATTACATCTTGTATAAATTCTATTAATGATTCGACTTGTTTCCTTCCAGTGTTTATATATACACTTTTATTACACAGCTCTACTCTTCCTTAAACAGTTTTATAGCCTATTTTTATTATTGATTTACTTACTATGTATTTTTTAACCTGCTTACAGGTGTAAGCCTTTTGCTTTAAGATTAAAAGCTTTGGTCATCTTTCTTCTTTTCACTTTATTTTTTTCCTGCAGTATCATCTATTGTATGTGTATTAAGGCCCATCCATAGCTGTTCTCCTCTTGTTATTTAAGTTGTTTCTCTAATTTTTCGATATTCTAAAAAATGTTTTGCATTTGCGTATTCGTGTTCAATGATTTTTTTTTAAATCTTTCTTAGGAAAGATTTCTTGAAGTAGAATTAATGTATCAAAAGAAGGAGTATGTACACTTTTAGATACATGATGCAATGGCCAAATTACTCTCTAGAAAAATGAGTTCAACTTCTGCTTGGGTAGGAGAAGCTTGGTCATATATGTAAATTAAGGAGAGGGAGTCACTGGGGAATCCAAGGCAAGTTGAGGAAACAAGCTCCTTTACTGACAGAGTGGGGTCGAGGGGTTAAATATGTTAGGAATGTGGGCTGGAATATGCAGTTGATTAGAAGAGAAACATCTCTGCTTTGGGGAGCCTGTCTTGACAGCCTTTGCACCTCCAAACTAGGTTAGACTCCTTTTATCTGCTTTCATAGCACTTCTACTCCCCGTCATAGCATTTCATCATATTCATAATTATTTATGTAAGATCTGTCTTCCTTGTTAGAGTGTGAGCTCCACTAGAGCACAGACTTTTGTCTTCTTTACAACTTAATCTCTGTTGTCCCACTCATAGTTACTTAGTAAATATACCTTGATCAGAGAAGTAAAAATGTTGAACTGTGAGATCTAAAACCATGAATTTGTTGTGACAGCAATTTACATATGTAACATTATTTTTCACTATGTACTCAGCTGGCTGGGGAGGAAAGTTGAATTGCATGATTGATGCAGAATGGAAAATTACAGTTTAGGAAGTAAGAAGAACAGTTGTAGTAGTTGAGGTTTACTGGTGAAGGAACTTTCAAACAGACAATTTTAGTTCAGGCTGGGTGAAGGAGAAATGAAATCAGTAAAGAGCCAGCAAAAAAATAGGCAGAATGGAGACATTTGAGGATTGCTGCTTCTCGTGAGGTTTGAGAGGAGGTGTGGTGGCATTTCTGCGGTGGCGTTCCTAGAGCTGCCAGGCAGGGTGCGCCAGTGACAGAGAGCCTACGTGAGGAGGAGGAGGAGGGCTTTGGGGACAGTTTTTTTCACTAATGTGTCCTCAGTGCACAGAACAATGTCGGGCACAGAACAGGGGCCTGGGTGCAGGTGGCGAGAAGAACAGCTTTTCCTCGGCAAACCCCAGCCCTGTGGCACGCGCCAAGTATAGGTGTTGGTGTTTACAAAATGGACAAGGGGAAGCTTGGGTTTTAGATACTTCTTTCCCTACGTTTTGAAACCACCAAAGATGCTTGGGAGCTGCATTTTTGATGGTGAGGAGGAATGTGTTATTTAACAACTGCCTAGTGAATGTGGGAAAGGTGCCCTAGAGATAAATAACCACCACGTTTCTTCAATTATTCTTGAGTTGGTTATCTGTCTTCAGTGTTGTTGAAATCCCAAGTCACCTCTACGTCTGCTCCATCACTTATTTTATGCCCAGCAAATGCATGTGGATTTTTTTAAAGAACATTTTCTCCAGTTGTAAGGTAATGTATTCTTCCAAGGAATATATATGTGTGTGTGTGTGTGTGTATATATATATATATATATATACATATATATATGTGTGTGTGTGTGTATATATATATATCTCATTGCATGCAGCATGTGGGATCTTAATTCCCTGATCAGGAATCAAACTTCTTCCCCTTGCATTGGAAGCCTATTGGAGTCTTAACCAGTGGACCACCAAGGAAGTCCCCTGGTAGTGTATTCTTATGCAAAAGAGAAAATCAGACAAATCCTGTGAAGTAGAAAAAAGCATAACTATTTTAAATAGCGTTTGCAGTCCTACCACTCATACTAAACTACAGTTGATATTTTGGGGTATATTCTGCCTTTTTTCCTTCTATTTAAACAGATTTTAACATTAGTCTAAGAATGAAAATTTGGTTTAAGATATATGCGAATCATGTGTATCACTACCTATACTTAATATGAGTTTAATTAAAAATTGAGAGACAATCCCATTTTAATAATGTCTTGAAGACACCCACAGTCTTTCAATACAGCATTAAGGTTGTATTTGTTGTTCATGTTTGGTCCCTGAATCGTGTCTGACTCTGTGGCTCCATAACTCTAGCTCTCCAGGCAAGAATACTGGGTTGCCATTTCCTTGTGCAGGGAATCTTCCCTACCCAGGCGACCAAACCCAAGTCGCCTGCATTAACAGGCGGATTCTTGAGCACAGAGCCACCAGGGAAGCCTGTTAAGCTTGTATAGCTTTGTCGTAATGAATCAGTTCAGTTCAGTCGCTCAGTCGTGTCCGACTCTTTGCGACCCCATGAATCACAGCATGCCAGGCCTCCCTGTCCATCACCATCTCCTGGAGTTCACTCAGACTCACGTCCGTTGAGTCAGTGATGCCATCCAGCCATCTCATCCTCTGTTGTCCCCTTCTCCTCCTGCCCACAATCCCTCCCAGCATCAGAGTCTTTTCCAGTGAGTCAGCTCTTCCCATGAGGTGGCCAAAGTACTGGAGTTTCAGCTTTATCATCAGTCCTTCCAAAGGGCTGATCTCCTTTAGAATGGACTGGTTGGATATCCCTGCAGTCCAAGGGACTCTCAAGAGTCTTCTCCAGCACCACAGTTCAAAAGGATCAATTCTTCAGTGCTCGGCTTTCTTCACAGTCCAACTCTCACATCCACACATGACCACTGGAAAAACCATAGCCTTGACTAGACGGACCTTTGTTGGCAAAGTAATGTCTCTGCTTTTGAATATGCTATCTAGGTTGGTCATAACTTTTCTTTCAAGGAGTAAGCGTCATTTAATTTCATGGCTGCAATCACCATCGTAATGAATATATTGTTACTTAGTCATATTTCAGTTATACAGAATCAGAAAACAGTTTGTAACCAGTCCGTTTATGTTTATTTCAGATATATTGCATGCTTGCTATTTGCCTACTGCTGAAAGCACTTACATAAAAGTAAATGTTCCAGAATAGAGAGATGTGATCTGTTAGTCCTGGACCTTCTGATTTTTTCTGGGTGATTTGGCACTTAGAGCGGTCATTCAGGAGGGCTGGTTGAGTTGTTTAAAGTGATGACAGAGTAGTAACTGGGAAAGAAGCACAGGCTGGCGTGGAGTTGCCCCTCATCCTAGGGCTGCCCGCTCTGTGATTTAGGTGGTGCGGGACCTCAGCAGCCTTCCTCGTGCCAAGAAAAGTTAATGCAGTGAACACCCACATACCACCTTAAGTTTAGAGTTAGGGTTTTGCTCTATTTGCTTTATCCCAGATCTGTCCATCCAGGAATACTTTTTTTATTTTTTTTTCTAAATGCATTTCAAGGTCAGAGTTTCCAAACCAGTTTTAATTCTCCAGTTTTACACTTGAATCTCTTTTCTTAGTCTGAAAATCTTGTTTGTAATCCTATTGACATGATTTTATTTGCTTTGTCCTAGAACATAACTATACATTTCTGAATGAACATACCAATACTATTACTAAAAGAATGTTGAATACCACATGGTTTTTTTTTTTACAGTTTCACACCAATTGACATTTTATTAGTTTCACTTGTTAAAATTTACCTTCGTTTATAGGGATTGCTTTTTTCTTTTTGATTTTTGTTTAAATAACACTTCTGAACATTTACATTGTTCACAAATTAAAACTGTACAAGAAGGCCCTTCACAGAAGGCCCCCCTTTACCCTGGTCTTCCCCCATAGGTAACCATTTTCACTGATTCTTGTTTTTTTTCTACTATTTCCTTTTGAACTTACAAGCGAATATGCCAGAGAAGACTATGAACGGATCTCACAATCACTGGTGACACTAATTGCCTGTAGATATGGGGAAGTGGTTATGTGGAAATGGGAGAGAAAGGAAGCTTTGAACATTTTCGTCACGTTTGAATTTTGTTTTTTTTTATTATGATGTGGTCTGTTTGCCTTTTCTTTTTGTTTTTGTTTTTTTTTTTTAAAGGTGGGGCATCAGTGTATTTTTACGCTTAGAAAATTAGTTTATAGTAATACCTGTAGTCTCCTCTTTAAAGATATTCTCTGTTGTGAGCAGTGATGGAATTAATTACTAACCTCTTTTGGACCTTCCCTTCCCGCTTTCCTAGAATCTTTTTATTGAGTTTTTCGGATAGCCAGCCTCTAGATTTCTTTGCTGGGGGAGCGGGGTGGGACTCTTTCCAGTCCTCCTCTTTATTGATTGAAGTATAGTTGCTTTACAGTATTATATTAGTTTCAGGTGTACAGCATAGTGAGTATTTTTTCTAGGTTTTACTCCAGTTAAAGTTATTATGAAATACTGGCTATATTCCCTATGCTATACAGTATGCCCATGTAGCTTATTTAGTGCATACATAGTAGTTTATACCTCTTCATCCTCTGTCCTTTATCTTGTTTTCTGTATCTGTGAGTCTGTTTATGTTTTGTTATATTTATCCCTTTTATATTTTAGATTCCATATATAAGTGATAACATATAGTATCTGTTTTTCTTTGTCTGACTTATTTCGCTGAGCTTAATACTCTCCAGGTCCTCCATGTCGTTGCAAGTGGCAGAATTCTTGGCTGCATAGCACTCTGTGTGTGTGTGACATCACATCTTCTTTATCTATTTATGTGACACTTAAGTTGCTCCCATATCTTGGCTGTTGGAAATAATGCTGATGTGAACATTAGGGTGCATGTATCTTTTAAAATTAGTGTTTTCATTGTCTTCAGGAGTGGAATTGCTTTATCATATGGTAGTCTGTTTTTAGAACTATTTTTTAATTGACTGCACCAATTTACATTCCCATGAACAGTGTACAAAGGTTCCCTTTGCTCCACATCTTTGCCATTATTTATTTGGGGTCTTTCTGATGAGGGCTGTTCTGACAGGTGTGATGTGATAGCTCACTCTGGTTTCGATTGCTTTTCCCTGATGACTAACAGTGTGAAGAACCAGCGTTTGATTTTTTTTATTTTCTCAGGTTTCCTGTTTTCAATTTCATTGATTTCTGCTCTGATTTTTATTATTTATTCTCTTCCTAGACTTATATTTTTCTTAATTACTGATTCCCTAAGATAGAAGCATAAATTATTGATTTTAGATTATTATAATGTTCAGTACTATAAATTTTCCTCTAAGTACCTTTTTTAAGCTGCATCCCACAAATTTTGATGTTATATTTTCATTTTTATTTAGTCTAAGATATTTTAAAATTTCTTTTGAGAAATCTTTGTGACCTTTTTGTTATTTAGCAGTGTGATGCTTAATCACTAAATAATTTGAGATTTTTCAGCTTTTGAGTTCTTGTTCAACTTCATTATTGGTTTCAGAGTGTCCCTTGTATTATTTCAGTTTTTAAAAATATGAATCTGATCTTTCCTGGTGACTGTTTTTGTGAACTTGAAAAGAATGTATATTCTGATGTTTTTAGATGTGAATGTCAGTGAAATCCAGTTGATGGATGGTGTTCTCTATATCCTTACTGGTTTTCCTCCTGCTCTGTCTGCCAGTTACAGATGTCTCCAGTTATAATAGTGGATTTGACTACTTTTCTGTGTAATTCTATCAGTTTTTGCCTCACATCTTTTGACATTTTGTTACTAGGTGCATCAACATTAAGAATTGTTCTGAAATCTGCTTTGTTTGAAACTAATATAACTGGTCCAGCTTCTTTTGATTAGTATTAGCATAGTATTAGCATAGTGTACCTCTCTCCATCCCTTCATGTTCACCTGTCTGCGTCTTTATAATGTAAAATAGGTTTCTTGTAGACAGCATCTGTGGGTCTTGTTCTCTCAGTAGTCTTTCAGTTTCTTTTGATTGTTGTGTTTAGACCTCTCACATTGAAAATGACTATTGTTATAGCTGGCGTGATATCAGCCTTGATTTTAACTATTTTATCCATTGCATTTGTTCCCTGTTGGCTTTTTAAAAATCTTTTCCCCGCTTCAGTGTTCATTTTTTAAAATGATTGCATTTTCTCTTCTATCTTGAGATAGCATGTATAGTTCTTTAGAAAATTTTATTGGTAGAGTTGCAGTAGACGTTTTCAAGCACTCTTAAGTCCATTTTCAAGTAACCCTTCACTGCTTTACAGGTGATGCAGATGCTTTCTGACAGATTATAACCAGTCGCTCTTCCCAGCAGTACCAGCTACGTCGCCGCTGCTTTTCCGCTTGCTTCTGAGCACCCTTGAAATAACGATACTGTGCGCAAAAGCCCGACCACTTGTAGAAGATGCACGCACATGACCACATACGCCAGACGCGTGGACTAACTTACGTGATTGGACATGTGAACGCACGTTTGCATCTGTTAGAGTTCGCAGCTTGAAGATTCATATGTAGGGGGCTTACTGCACATACTACCACAATAAGCTTCTTGTCCATCGAATCTTCTCACTCCCTCACTGCTGTTGAGTGTGAGCTTGTTTTTGTATGTCATGCAACACCTCAGACAGCTGCCAGCTGTCTTGGTTCACTCTTGATTGTGAGCCACAGCCCTGCACATCTGGTGTTGCAAATCTCCCCTGTCCAATCACTCCTTCTACCACTTTGCAACTCGCAAGCTGCAGTTCTATTTCACCAACTTCCCCAAGTAACCTTTAGGTCTTTCTCAGTGTAAGGTGCCGTATTTATTATAGTATTTATGTATTTCTTGACAATTGCACATGTGTAAAACCATTGTTATTGAATTTTGGTTGTTTTTAATTGGATTTTTACCCTTTTAAAAAAAGATATGATGAAGTTTTTGAATGTTGTGCTCTTAAACCCATTTTCTCCTTAAGCTCTGTGGTTTTTATTGCATGATGTTGTAACTGCAATGATTTTAAGGAACTCAGACATCATGATAATAGCAGAACTGACTGTAATTGCTCTATCCCATATCTGCCCATTCCTGTCCACCCAGCCATCGATCTTATTAATGTATTTCCAAGTAAACAGACTTAAGTCCTAAAGATTATGGCATGCATAGCGTTAACTAGAGTTTGATACTTGCTTACTGCTCTTTTAAAAATTATAAAAGTTACGTACCGTGAAGTCTGCAGTGTACCATTTGATGAGTAGAAGTGTTTCCTCCTCCTCTTTCCCAGTTAGGCCCTGTCCTCACGGTCTCAGAAGTGCCATTGTTTTCATTTTGCCTGTTCCAGAACTTCATATACAGGCATACTTTGGAGAAATTGCAGGTTCAGTTTCATACCACCACAGTGAAGCAAATAATCACAATAAAGCAAGTCACATGAGTTTTTTTGGTTTCCCAGTACAGATGAGTTATGTTAACATTATACTATCATCTGTTCATTGTGCAATAGCATTATGTCAAAAAAAAAGTATATCCCTTAATTTAAAAGTACTTAATTGCTAAAAATGCTAGGAAATGGTTGAAATATTACAAGAATTCCCAAAACGTGATAGAGACGCAAAGTGAGCAGTTGCTGCTTGCAAATCGGTGCTGATGGACCTTGTGAGTGCAGGGTTGCCACAGACCTTCAGTTGGTTGCTTTAAAGCTGTATCTGTGAAGCTGGGTAAAATGAGGTATGTCTGCAAAAGGCATCACACAGCATAGACTCTTTTGCAGATTTCTTTGATTCAGGATTACATTTTTTAGGTCATCCGTGTTGTGTGTATCAGTACTTCACTTTCCATTTTATTTCTGAGTAGAACATACCACAGTTTGTGAATCCGTTCACTTGTTGATAGACACGTGGGCTGTTTCAGCTTTTTCTCTTTTGTGAAGGAAGTTCTCAGGAGCATGGTTATGCAAGTTTCTAGGTGCACATGTTGCCTTCATTTCTTTTCTGAGTGGAACCGCAGGGTTTTGGGGTAAGCATACACTCAGACTTAGGAGAGACTGCCAGCCATGTTCCAAAGGGGTTGTACCATTTTACGTTCCCACCAACAGCGTGCGAAAGTTCTTACTGTACCAGATTCTTGGCAGTACTGGTGTGGTCAGCCTGAAATCGTGACCATTCTGCTGGGTGTATAGAGGTACCTCAGTGTGGCTTTAATTTCCCTTTTTAGTGACTACTCGTCACTGCAGTGCAGCGTTTCGTGTGCTTCTTGTTTATTTGCAGTGTTCTATGATATTTTGTGAAGTGTCTATTCAGATCTTTTGTTCATTTATAAAAATTAGATTGTCTTATGTCTTTGGGGCAGAGTTTAATTTTGTTGATGTCTGACTCATGAGTTTGTTATTTAATGGTTCTTGCTTTCTGTGTCCTAATAGGTATTTGCTTTATCCCCATGTAAGTAAGATACTTTTATGTGTTTTCTTTTAGAAGCTTTATACATTTAATCTTTGTGTTTAGGACTGTGATCCATTTTCAGTTGAGTTTTATATATCGTGTGAGGTAGAGATTAATGTTTACTTTTGCAAATGGATATCAGTTCTATCACTGTTGATAGAAAAACCTTCCTTACTCTTTTGGGCCGTTTTGGCACCCTTGTAAAAATGATTGGATAAGTGTGGAACTCTTTTGGGTCTTTTTCTGAATCCATTGCGTTGATTTGTTTGTTGATCCTTCGTGCCAGTACCACACTGTCCTGATTACTCAGGTTTATGCTAGGTGAATCTTGAGGTCAAATGATGTAAGTCCTACATCTGTATTCTTTCTTATACTTTCTTTTGGATATTTTAGATCCTGTTTATTTCAGATGTTAGAATCAGCCTGTCAGTTTTATAGAAACCTCCTAGCATGAGTATAATTTGGATTGCATTGACTAGAGATCAATTTGGAGAGAATTGTAGCCTTAATAATATTGAGTCTTCTAGTCCATAAATGTGATGTATCTCTCTATTTATTTACATCTTCTTTAATTTCCCCATCATTGTTTAGTAATTTTCAGCTGAGAAATTCTACATGTCTTTTGTTCAGTTCTTAAATACTTTATGCTTTCTGGTCCTTTCGTAGATGTAATTGTTTTTAAATTTTTATTTTCTTAGTGTTTGCTGCCAGCATATACAAATACAATAGATACTTTTATATAGTAATTCTGTATCATGCAACTGTATTTAAATTCACTTATTAACTTTACTGATTATTTTGTGTTTATCTTTTGTTAAAGTGCTGTTATTTACAAATAAAGTCAGATTTATTTCTTCCCCTTTTTCTTGAATAGGATGTTTTTATTAGATGAATATATTTATCTGTCTGTATTTAGCTTTTAGCAATAAGCTATGCTGAACTCTAAAAATGTCCTACCATTAATTTATGCAATATTTTTTAGTCAAACTAACCCTTCATTCGAAAATGTGCATTGAGCACCTCCTCTGTGCCAGTCCGCCCCTCTGCACAGAGAACGGAATGCTAATAGTCACAGTGACACAGTCCTTGCTATAAATTTGGCACACCTCTGAGTTGTTCCTTGCGTGTGAAAGCCAGTGAGGGATCATGTTATACTGTGTCTTTATATGTCAGGTAATTTTGAATTGCATATTGTAACTGGATTATAATTTTTTAAATTAACAATATTTTTCAGTGAGTTTAATGACATTTCTTAATTTTCTTTGCTAATTGTCATTTCTCTGTCTCATGCATTTCCTTCTGGTTTCACTGGACTTTCTATTGAAGTCTATTCTCAAATAGTTCTTTCGTGAGCATTTGTGGATAGCAGAGTATTAGCTTTATTATGCCATAGAATGCCTTGTTTTGCTCTCATTCTTGGATGAGGCTTTACCTGGGATTAAGTGCTGGGTTGACAGTTCTTTACTCTCAATGCTTTGTGCCATCGTTTACTGTCATCAGCTGCTGCTGGAGAGGAGTCAGCTTTCGTTTTAATTGTCATTCCTTCTGACTTGATCTGCCTTTCTCTTTGGAAGCTTTTAGGAGTTTGTTTGTATCGACAGTCTATAGTGTGTTTGTGTGTGAGTCTATTTTTATCTTCCTCAGTGTGTGTGATGTGCACTTTCAACTTAACCAAAATATTTTTTAATTGTGGGAAATCACTCGCTAAACTATCTCAGTAAATATTGGTGTTCCACTGTCCTTTTTAATAATGATGATTCCATTTTTTTTAACATAATCCTAAATGTATGTATTTTTTAAATGCTTTTTTTTTTTTTTAATCGTACTCTCCATTGATTTCTTCTAGAATGAATTCATGTTCCAGTTGTGTATTTCATTGGTCTTATGCACCTTTTGCGGGGGGCTTCCTGTGTAGCTCAGCTGGTGAAGAACCTGCCGGCAATGCAGGGGACTCTGTTCGATTCCTGGGTGGGGAAGTTCCCTTGGAGAAGGGATAGGCTGCCCACTCCAGTGTTCTTGGGCTTCCCTGGTGGCTCAGACAGTAAAGAGTCTGCCTGCACAAGAATATACAATGGAGAAAATACAGTCTCTTTAACAAGTGGTGCTGGGAAAACTGGTCAACCACTTGTAAAAGAATGAAACTAGAACACTTTCTAACACCATACACACAAATAAACTCAAAATGGATTAAAGATCTGAATGTAAGACCAGAAACTATAAAACTCCTAGAGGAAAACATGGGCAAAACACTCTCTGACATAAATCACAGCAGGATCCTCTATGACCCACCTCCCAAAGTAATGGAAATGAAAGCAAAAATAAATGCGACTTAATTAAACTTAAAAACTTTGCACAACGAAGGAAACTATAAGCAAGGTGAAAAGACAGCCTTCAGAATGGGAGAAAATAATAGCAAACGAAGCAACTGACAAAGAATTAATCTCAAAAATATACAAGCAGCTCATGCAGCTCAGTTCCAGAAAAATAAACGACCCAGTCAAAAAATGGGCCAAAGAACTAAACAGACATTTCTCCAAAGAAGACATACAGATGGCTAACAAACACATGAAAAGATGCTCAACATCACTCATTATCAGAGAAATGCAAATCAAAACCACAATGAGGTACCATCTCATGCGGGTCAGAATGGTTACTGTCAAAAAGTCTACAAACAGTAAATGCTGGAGAGGGTACGGAGAAAATGGAACCCTCTTAAACTGTTGGTGGGAATGCAAACTAGTACAGCCACTATGGAGAACAATGTGGAGACTCCTTTAAAAACTGGAAATAGTACTGCTGTACAACCCAGCAATCCCACTGCTGGGCATACACACCAAGGAAAGCGGAATTGAAAGAGACACGTGTACCCCAATGTTCATCGCAGCACTGTTTATAATAGCCAGGACGTGGAAGCAACCTAGATGTCCATCAGCAGATGAATGGATAAGAAAGCTGTGGTACATATACACAATGAAATATTACTCAGCTATTAAAAAGAAGGCATTTGAATCAGTTCTAATGAGGTGGATGAAACTGGAGCCTATTATACAGAGTGAAGTAAGCCAGAAAGAAAAACACCAATATAGTATACTAACGCATATATTAGAAAGATGGTAATGATGACCCTATATGTGGGACATCAAAAGAGACACAGATGTAAAGAACAGACTTTTGGACTCTGTGGGAGAAGGAGAGGGTGGGATGATTTGGGAGAATAGCATTGAAATATGTATATTACCTTATGTGAAACAGATCGCCAGTCCAGGTTTGATGCATGAAACAGGGCACTCAGGGCCAGTGCACTGGGATGACCCGGAGGGATGAGATGGGGAGGGATGGGGGAGGGGAGTTCAGGATGGGGACTCCATGGCTGATTCATGTGAATATATGGCAAAAATCACTACAGTATTATAAAGTAATTAGCCTCCAATTAAATAAATTTTTTAAAAAAAGAATTTGCCTGCAGTGTGGGAGACCTGGGTTCAATCCCTGGGTTGGAAAGATCCCCTGGAGGAGGGCATGACAACCCACTCCAGTATGCTTGCCTGGAGAATTCCCATGGACAGAGGAGCCTGGCGGGCTATAGTCCATGGGGTCACAAAGAGTTGGCCACAATTAAACATGGCACATTTTTGGTGTATTTTAGAATTCTGTTTTTGTGGCATTATTTTAATTAGGAAGGTAAACATTTTTCTTCATTTTGTTATCTAGTTGTCTACTTTCTCTTGGTTACAGTTTATAGTTGCTTTCTAACTCCTGGGCCCCCAGTCAAAAGCCAGTCTACATTAGGGCTGCCAGGTTCTCTGTTCAGGGTGAGTGTTACAGGCTGCGTCACAGATGGAGTCAGGAACTTTGTCCAGCTCTTAGCTAAGAGGCTGTTCTTCTCCCTCCCGCTTAACTAGGCCATAGTCTCAGATGAGCTTTAGCCAAGGCCGCGGGTGGTATCTGTGTTTTCTTCCCTTCAGGAGGGGGAGCCTCTTCCCTGTGGGCTTTAAGCAGTGAGCAGAGCTGATGATCCACTGTGGAAGCCTGTTAGCCCTTGGTGCCTCAGGAGGAACTCCTCCCCGCTCATGGGTGTCCTCAGGCCCAGAGCTGTCCCTGCTTGCTTTGTGTTTCTTCTCGGAGGTTCTCTTGTAACTCACTACTTTCTTTAAACATAAATAATTACATTGTGTGCTGTATTTGGGACAAAGGGGCTGAATCAGAACACCAACTTAATGAGTCTTGACTGGACATCCAACATGTTTCTTCTTGGTATGTCATTGTTGTGTCCCTTGACCCATAACTCTTGTTGGGCATATTGCGCTTGCGAATTCTAATATCTGTGAATGTTAATATCTAGTAGGACAGACACAAGTTATTTTTTATTTAACTTTGTCTTGACCAAAATTCTCTATTTTTACATGTGAACTTTAAAATCACCTTTTCTAGTTTTAAAGAGATAGGCTCATTTGGAGCCTTATCTTGAACCTCAGTACACATATATATTGATTTTAGAAAGATTGCTATTCTTATGCTGTTATGTTATCCAGATACTAAAATACTCATTTATTATCACTTTTAAGATACCGTTTTTGAGCTTTGCTTGAGCTCTTTACTCCTATTTTGTATACGTGCATGCTGAGTCACTTCAGTTGTGTCCGACTCTTTGCAACCCTATGGACTGTGGCCCGCTAGGCTCCTTTGTCCATTGGATTCTCCAGGCAAGAATACTAGAGTGGGTTGCCATTTCCTTCTCCAGGGAATATTCCCGACCCGGGGATCGATCCCGTGTCTCTTAAGTCACCTGGGAAGCCTCCATCCTTAATGATACCCCTGTTTTATAGTGTCTGTAGTTATTATGATTGGTAACTATAGATTCTACTTCCTTTCTCTAGCTGATTATTACTAGAAAAGAAATTAAAATATTTTTCTTACATTCAGTCAATTTCCAAAAGTGTGTTAGTTGCTCAGTTGTGCCTAACTCTTTGCGACCTCTTGGACTGTAGCTGGTCAGGTTCCTCTATTCATGAAATTCTCCAGGCAAGAATACTGGAGTGGGTGTCTATTACCTTCTCCAGGGGATCTTAAATTTTCCGAAAATACCTAGTTAATTCTAAAAACTTATAGTATATTCCATAGTTTCCAAGGTATATAATCGGAGCAACTACAATTAATATAATTTTATA
This sequence comes from Capra hircus, assembly GCF_001704415.2. Classification (NCBI taxonomy): domain Eukaryota; kingdom Metazoa; phylum Chordata; class Mammalia; order Artiodactyla; family Bovidae; genus Capra; species Capra hircus. The sequence continues at coordinate 7,357,678 of NC_030830.1, read as the reverse complement.
TCTTATAATATTTATACTTGTTATCTAGTTCTATTATTAAACTAACACCTTTAAAACAATGTTTAACAGTTGTAGGCATCTCTGTGCCTGATTTTACTGGAAATGACTTAAGTGTTTCACTGTTGAATACCTTGCTTGTTGTATTAGATCTGGCAAAAAGTGTGTCTTATTTAGGTACTTCCTTTTATTTGAGTTTTTATTAGGAGTGGTAGCTGAATTCATCAAATACCATTTTAAATCTTGCACAGTTAGCGATTTAATTGTTATCTAATGGACTCAGTTTGCTTTTTTAGGTTTTCTTTTTTGCATCAATATTTGTAAATGAATTTCTTTATACTTTTTATACTTTTTTGTACTTTATACTTAAAAAATATTTCTCTTACATTATATTTTGAACTCCCTTTATCAGACTTTATTAATATTTAAAAATTTTTTTAAATGAATCGCATACTTTAATGATTACCTTTTGCTCTAGTATTTCTTTTGTAGAGATAATTTTGTTCTCATGTTTTATACATTAATAATTAAGGCTTTCATGTTGAAGTCCATATCGTCAATTTGCCTAAATACTTCCGGAAAACCAATACATAGTTACCCTGTACCGCATACTTTTTAGGATATTTAGGTATTGCAGATGCTTTTATCTGAATCGAATTTTTTTCAAATATGTCTCCATGTCTTTGTTTAGGGGAGGAGAGGAACTAGATTTTTACTGTGTCCTTTTAAAAGCCACATGCCCCTCTGTACTTTTTGTTAGAATTCTTAATTCCAAATATGTATGTGTAGATAAGTTGGAAAGATTTTTATAATTGTAAGAATACATAAGTAATTCTTTGGGTATGTTTATGAATGATAGCTATAGGTATTTACTGTGAGTTTGGGTTTTGTTGTTTGCTTAATATTGCCCTTTTTGCTTTTTCATGAATTCGAAGAATTTTTTTGTAGCTACCCTGTGCATTTCATCTTGGGCTTAATTCTGGTAATGTTTGAGAGTGTTTGGTAATTTATACTTATATATAACTATAATCACCAGCTTTTCTTTTTTCCTTTTTTTTTTTAAACAGTTACATGGGAATTGGCCTTTCTGCTCAAGGTGTGAACATGAACAGACTGCCAGGTACACTTGTAATTGAATTACAGTACGGTCTTGTGCTAATTCTGGCTAAAAATGTTGAGTAATAATAACTTGAGATAGTTAAGTACATTAATCTTCTATATTTTTGATCTCTTTATGAGTTCAGAGTTGAAGCTAAATGTTTCTAATAAATTTTATGCTATTTTGCAAAATATGCCATGCCTTGTTTTGTTTTGCTTGTTTCTGTTTTGTTTGTTGGTATTTTGAACTTCTAGTACATAGTGATATCAACTAGGTTAGATGTTTTAGTGTGGTTGGTTCTGTCTCCTACCCAACACATTCCTGACTTTAGGAATTCCCCATTTTCAGTTGTTTAATACTCTGGGTATCTAGGCTGATATTAAAAGTAAACTAAGGAGAAAAAAGGCAAAGTAAGGAAGGTGTGAAACACAATGGTAGACTGTTTTCCTAAAACCATTAATTGTACCAAAGTGATTCTTCAATTATATTTTCTGATGTTCTGTTTACTAATGTTAAAAATTAACTTTAGAGGAAACTGCTTGAAAATTGAAAGAAAAATCTTGTATGTTATTTTAAACTCCGTGTGTGCTTAAACCAATTCAAAGCAAAATTCCTTTGGTCTATTAGCAAAGGAAAAATGCATGGAGACTGCGTCTTACTGTTTGTTTGCTTTTTCTGTTAAGAGTCCTCTCTGTTTATGACATAGTTTAGCGTTCTGTGTGGCAGATTTATTTTTGTTAATGTAAGCAGTGTTTTAATACAATTTATGTACTCTTGGGAATTTTACCTCTGCAAAGGTGAAATTTACAGAGATTGTACTATTCTTGCTTGTCTTGTTATAAATTTACTGAATAGTTCTAGTATGGGGGAACCTTACTTTTCACTGTAAATACACTGAAACTTTCTCTTTTAGGCTGGGATAAACATTCATATGGTTACCATGGTGATGATGGACATTCATTTTGTTCTTCTGGAACGGGACAACCTTATGGACCAACTTTTACAACTGGTGATGTCATTGGCTGTTGTGTTAACCTTATCAACAACACCTGCTTCTACACCAAGAATGGACATAGTTTAGGTACTAAAATAACCAGATGTTATGGTTATTGTACTTACAACATGGTAGTAATGTTTATTATGTAATCCTCCTTTATGAGTAGATGCCTCTGGAAATTATTTCTTTGTTCTTTCTAGGTAGAAATTGAGAAAACGGTGAAAATTTAAATCTGAAGCATTATGTAATGGGCACATATTCAATTAAAAATCTTAATTTTTTACATTGAAGGCCACATCGTATCACACCTGTGGGACTAACTAGAAAGAACTGCATGGTCAGATATTTATTCTAGTAATGGAAATGCTACATGTTTTCTGCTTTGCTTTGCATAAAGCCCTTTACAGTATGATCCAGTTTTCTAGATACTGGGTGCTGAGAAAAAAGCCGTCAGTTTTTAGTATAATATGAGGGTAATGAGAGAGCCTGGAAAAGCTTATGCTCCCAGCCAAATGAAGGGCATTGACATACTGAAAAATCAGGCCTGCTAACAAAAATTAATAAAGATTGTAACTACAAGCTAGTTCTGCAAACAGGAGCAGAACTAAAGTGAGCAAATGATAACAAAACTAAAAGACAGCTGGCAAATAAACAGATTAGCGAAAGGATGAGAAAATCACTCTGCTGTAAGGCTAACAAGGAAATTAGGGGTTTTGGTCGAATATCTATACTACTTCAGATTTAATACTTTTATGCTCCCTTTTCTTAGATTTTTTTTTTGTCTTTGTTTTGTATTAAAGTAAGTATAAAGGGTAGCAAGGTTGATGCTTTTTAAAAAAGTTTCAGGTTAACTGTTTAAAACATTCTTGATTTATAGCAGGTTATTTCTGATGAGATAAAGTGAAAGAAGGCATAAACTAATCCCCAAAGGCAGAAAATTCAGTTTCCTTGTAAACAGTATTTAAAAATTAAACTGCAGATAGTATGCTTAGACATATAATAAATACTCTTTAATATAATGCAAACACTATTCTGTAATTTAATAGTAGAGAATTCTAAATTTTGGGCTACGTTGGTAATAGTTATTTGGGTTTTTTAGTGTCTCGACATACTCCTCATATAATGTTACTGTCTTAGTCATAGTTAGTTACATTTGGCTAAAAACTTTTCCTTCTGATTATTACTGTTGATTCTGAAGTTCTGTGCTGGCTAACTTAAAAGCTCTCACAAGTCCACAGAGATTCTTAACATTCTTCTCAGTACAAGACCGTTGATAAAGGATGCCATGTATATATAGTGTGTGTATTTGTGATCTGATTGTTATTGGCAGACTGGCTTCCAGGAGGAGGCAGCCCTTTTAGTTTGTTGTTGCTCTTCAGGCTCTGTCTGACTTGTCAAAGCAGTTAACTGGGATAGTCTTCATTGGCTTGGCTGCTTAAGGTATTTAAGATCTTAAACCAGAAGTCTGCCTTTAGGTAGGTCCTTTGGTTCAGTAATGCAAAGATGACATTTTTAAAACCAAAACGAGTCTTTTTATAGTTTACAAAAACTTTATTTCAGAGAAGAAATATGTTGTTGTCGTTCAGTTCCTAAGTTGTGTGTGACTCTTTGTGACCCCATGAACTGCAGCACATGAGATGCTGTTTAAGAACAAGGGTACTCATGGAATCACGTTCTAAAATTGTCAGTTTGAAACACTTGGTATTATTCATTCATAAACCTAATATGTGTTTATCAAACACATGGAGAGTCAGGATGACGGTGGTCAGTATGAGAGTTCAGTTGTCTGGGTTTATCTCCTGGCTTGGGCTTGTGACCTTAGGTGAGTTACTTAAACATCTCTGTGCCTCAGATCATAAAACCAGATCACTATAACATGTGCCTTATTGAGGTTGCTAGGGCAAACTGAAGTGATGTGTGTGAAGTTAAGTGATTGCCATACACTTAGTGAGTGCTCAGTAAATGTTGTTTATTGTCATTTGCCAGACTCTGGCCCAGGTGCTGGGGATGCAGTGAGCAAAAATTATTCCTCTGGAGCAGAGGTCAGCAAGCTGTGATGGCCCATGGGCCAGATCAGTCTTGGGTCTGCTTTCTAAGTAAAGTTTCATTGAAACACAGTCACCCCCACCCCACCCCCACCCCCTGTTCATTTATTTTCTGTATATGGCTGCTGTCCTGCTACTGGAGCAGAATTAAGTAGTTGAAACAAGCCTAGAGAGCTGACCCTCTACAGAGTAATGTGTTTCTCTCTGGACCAGATTCTAGCATGTAGAAGATAAAATATTGCTCAGCTACTTTTCCTTCGTATTTCACAAAGTGGATAATTTGTGCCCCAAAGCTTGGTACATCCTTAGTTTCTGTCTCATGGAGGTTTTCAAAATGTATATTTACTTACCATATAGAGAGAAATAAAAAGGGTTTTGAGGAAATAATTAAAGGAGAAGTATTTCAGTATGCAAGTTAATTTATTTGTATTTTTAAATTTTGTTATCATTCTTCAGTTGACGGTTACTTTTCTGCAAGTCTGTTGATAATCAGATTAGGAAGTTGGGAAAAAATTGTTTTCTGTGTAAAACTTAAATAATTGTTCAGCTTGTTAAAGTGCCATTTTTGTGGTCTGAGTATGTATAGGTTGTGTTTAATATATTTGACAGTGTTCAAAAGTGTTATTCTATAGAATAAAGTTGGATATTTCATTAGAGATTTTGGTAAAGTGAGGAAGGATCTCATTAATTACTGACAAAAGTAAATTTTTGCTTAAACGATATAAATTTACACAGTCTTCATCGATAGACATTTTTGAAGAAAAGTGATTAGGCTGCTGTTTTATGAAAGGTGGTAAAATTATGTATGGTCATGTTTTATTTGTTCTTGCTATTTTCTTTGTTCTTTTTAGTTTTCTGAAATTTTTAGGATAAATTCTCAAATTTGTTTGGCCCACAATCGCTTTACTTTCTGTTTATTAATGAAACTAAAGGTAATCTGAACGTTTTCACTTTTGACAAGTTAACGTATGAGTTTACTGGTTTTTAGCAGTCATAAAAACAGTGTTTTAATTACAAAGCACTATTTTTACATTTATTTCAAGGCGTATACAGTAGAGATTTATAGTCAGTTTGCCTTTTAACTTTATCACTTTAATGAATAGTCAAGTAGTTGTATTTTCTGGTGGCACAGCACAGCTCTAGAGCCACAGACTCTCAACTGGGAAGAGACCTTAAAGATAATGTTTCAACAGAAGGGCCCTCATTCTTTTAGGTGGTGATCATCACCATAGAGGGAGGGATGCTGGCATGGTTTCATTTTGTCTTAATGTGTGTTTAAACTGAAGAATTGCGATTAGCCAGCTCAACAGTACCACCCCTCCCATTATTATAGAGCTCAGTCTTTTTAAACATATGACTGAGGTCCTGTAGAAATATCTGGTTTGTTTATTATCTTATTTTCAGCTAAGTAATTTATTTGCATATTTAAAGGGTGATTACATCATCACTTTGGGATGTCAGTAGATTTATTCCAGTGATGTTGCCATTGTTCAAATGTATTTGGTACATAACTGTTGAAATTACTGTCAGAGGGCATTTAAGAGTCTCAACTGTATCTTTGTCCTTTGAAGGAGGAATTAATTTTGTTTTCTAGAGTGATCAAAACTTTGAGAATGTATTTTTATGAGAATTTTTTAAAGTAAACAAGGCTACTATATTTTCTCTTCACCCCTTTTTGTAACAGAAAGTCTCCTTTTCCCTTAAAATTATTTAAAAGCTAAATCTAGGTAAGGAAGATTTAAATGACAAGGCTGCATAAAGCAGCTTAGGTGTCAGTCAGAAATTAAATGTAATTATTTTGCAACCAGTTTTCTTTTGTGGTTCCTCACATAGCTTTGAATATATATCTGAAACCATTTCAGAAATCCTGGAGGCAACAACCGTACCCCAGAAATAAAATTGGCGTGTCCCTAACACAAGGGTCATGAGCTTGAAACAGGATGGCATTCACTCAGACCTGTATAAGTGTTATTGAGAGAAAAACTGGTCTTGTTATTTTATATTTAGCTTTTTAATTTTTTTCGTCCTTTGCTATGTCTTCCCTTCTTTTTGGTGAGAAATTCAGCTTGTCACCACACTCTGCCTTTGAAAAACGACTTCTAATGCCGTTTTCGTTTCCTTTTAGGTATCGCTTTCACCGACTTACCGGTAAGACATAATTTCTTGTAAAAGTAGTTTTGTATTTTTAATTAAAAGAAGTATATCGAAACTAGTACTACTCACATTTAAAATGCAGTCTTATTGATAATTAAGTTTATAAGCCATGCTGCACATAGACCAGAATGCCTTTCTTGAGCTGCCATTGGTGTGGACCATCAGAAAGTAAGCCCAAAATTGCACTGGGCACTGTTGCCCAGGGGAACTTAGCTGTGGCTGAGAACCAAATCGGAAATGTTTATTTAGAAGACACGTTTTAGTATCACTGTGGATTCATTTGAAATATGTTTCTCTTTTATTGTTGGGCTTTTTAGTAAACGGCTGTATGACAGTCATTTACTAATTCAGCGTCTATTGATGCCACTGTGTGGCGAGTTCTGTGCTTGCTTTTATTCAACAAAACCGATGGAGGTTTCTGTCCTTTCGGACTACTCAAGTTGAGGACCTTAATAAATAATGCGTTAAAAATATTTTTAAAATTTTAAATACTTTTTAAAGGAGGAAAAACAGTAGCACTTGAGAGGACCAAAGACAGAACCCAGGTGGTACAGTTTGCTCACCACTGTTCAAGGTAATTGCTGAGCAAAATCTTTGGAGGAAGCGAGGGCACTTTGGAGGAAGCGAGGGCACGGAGAACATTCCAGGCAGAGGGAGCGGTTAGGGGGCGGGCGCTCAGGCGGGAGCGCAGGGGGCGCGCCTGAAGAGCGCGAAGGGAGGTAGAGAGGCTGAGGCGGTGGGAGTCAGAGCCGAGGGTGGGGCCCACGGTGGGCACCTGGGCGTTTACTCTGAACGAAGTACACTGGCAGTGCAGAGTGCTAGCTGTCATGACACCCCGGGATGACCAACAGGCGGCAGCTGGGGGGAGTAAAGACAGAGACAAGCCGACTGCGAGGGGCTGTTGCAGAAACTCCGGCAGGAGATGCCGGTGACCCGGCATCTAGAGACAGGAGGAGCGGCTCGATTCTAGACCCCTTACGCCCCAAATCTAAGCCTCGATCAGTTGTCCTATGCATCGTACCTAGCCCTAAAGGGCGTGGGGACTAATAAACTCTGATACAGCGCTTTCTTATCATTTAGGACTGACAGTTTATATTCACTGATCTCTTCAGATATGTAAATCTATTAATAGACTTTTGATCGGTATCACTTATTGTACGCCTGAAACAGGACATTAAGAAGCAGCGACCAGTGAGTGGGGCAGGAGGAGGGCTAAGAATGGGGTGTCCTTCTTCAGAGCCAACTGAAGAAGATCTACCCAGAAGGAAGGAGAAGTCAGCATGTCAGATGCCACTGAGATGTATCGCGACACAGGGGCTGAGGACTGACCGGCGGGTTCCTTGTTAGGGTTAGCAGGGTGTTTGCCTTCTGTTGGGAATGATACAGTAGCAAGAGAAATAGGGGATGTTGTATATCCAGAGGGAAAGTGGCCGTGGTCCTGCCCTTGAATGGACAGGGGGTGATCCCGTGGGTGAGTGGAAAGGAGAGGCTTTGGAGAGGAGCGTCTGGTGGGGGCGGCTGGGTGTTGGTGCGGGTACGAGGGCCCACGTAGCCCAGCCTTGTTGCAGACGTTTTGCTCAAACTCTCCGTGTCACATGGATTTGGAGAAAGGGCATATGTAGCTGGTTTGATTTTTCTTTTTTTTTCTTCCCCCAGTTTTTGTAGCACTAAGCAAGTAAAATCAACTTGTCAGTTAGCAGATTTTGTTCCTCACTGATAGACAGTGATGATCATTTGAAAAAGGTGTAGCTCGTTGTAGATACGTTGAATGTTTGGGGTTGCCTTCTGATCATTTTTTGTCCCATTTAGAATCACCAGTTATATTTTTCGCCTTGTCTGTAATTAGCCAAGGGGGATGTTCATTTCTGCCTCAGTGGGTAAAGTGGTGGTTAGGGTAGTGGTTGTAAGTTTTCTGTTAATAACACAGTGGTTCTGAGAGCTCATTTTTGTGACTGTGAGATCTTCTGGGACTTCCACACACAAAATATCACTCTTCTACTTAAAAAGGAAAGAAAAAGTTAGTCTTTCTCTTAGAGTCCCCACCACCTGTGATCCTTCACTAGCCAGTCATGGCAGTCAGCCTCCGTGGAGGGGATGTTTACAGAAAAAAGGCTTACCTTTTATGGAACCAGAGGGTGCTTTACATCTCTGAAAACTGGAGATGTTTGTCAAAGTGATCACTCTTCCCCAACTCACCTCACCATCTTTAGATGTGATGATTGTGTTGAGTATATGCCCTTTGAGATCTGTTCTAAACTTATGTTAGCCAGGACGTCCGTGACTGTCGGCTGGAAGAGGGTGGGCCATAGTTGAGGCACTGTTCTGATAGCTTGCTTTCTTCATTTAGTAATGTGTATTGCGCCTCTTTCTGCGTCAGTATACACATTTTTAATGCTTTCTTTTTGCTTGTTTTTATAATATCTTACTGTAAGATGCACTGCAAGGATTTAAAGATGTATGTTTTTGCATATTTGACATTTATGAAATGGGGTGTATCCTAGAAATCCATGGCCTGTCCCAGTTTAATGGACAGTGTTTCTGCTTACACATAAAATGATGGTAGATCTTATAGTCAGTGGGGGCTGAGCTTCCCTGATCGTGGTGTATCATACCACCTGTGAATGGACATTCTTTTTAATTTTTTATTTGCTATTAAAAATAATGCTGCAGGACATATATCTTTGCACATGTTTGTTTTTCTGTAGGATTAATTTCTTACAAGAAAAAGACTAATTACCAGCAAGGAGATTGAATCTATAATTTCAAAATCAGACAAGAAAAAGAAATAAAAGCAATTCAAATTGGAAAGAAAGAAGTAAAGTAAAATTGTCTTGTCAGTTTTAATAGATTTTGCCAAATATCTTTCTTACAAGGTTATATTGATTCCTATTTCTGTATACAGTGAATGAGAGGGCTTATTTTCTCAGCCTTCATCAACACTGGGTATTCTCAGCTTTTAAAATCTTAATCTGTTGTGCAAAATAATCTGCTTATTTTAATTTGCATTTAAGAAATTCAATTTGTATCTCTTTATATTTTTAATCATCTTGTTTCTTCAAATTGCCTATGTATCTATTGCCAGTTAAATTATTTTTAACTAGTAATTTTGTTTGTTTTTTAATTTTTTGTTTTGTACTGGGGTATAGCCAATTAACAATGTTGTGATAGTGTCAGGTACACAGCAAAAGGGACTCAGCCATACATATACATGTATCCATTCTCCCCCCAAACTCCCCTCAAATCCAGGCTGCCACACAACATTGAGCAGACGAACTAGTAGTCTTTGTTTTCCTATATTCTGAGATTATTTTTTTGTATTTAGAATATTGGTCCTTATAATGTGTGGCAGATTTTTTTTTCTATAAATTTCATTTTTCTTGACATAGAGTTTTTGGCTTAAAATACTTTTGTTTTAAACTATGTCACAATTTTGTAACGGGCTTTAATGAAAATACTGTGTTCGGAGTGGAGCCATGAGTTTCCCTTTCTGCGTGTCATTAACAAACTGGTGCTTTTGGAGACACCGTGCAAGCTCTTTAAATCTCCATTTCTCATTGGTGAAATGAGAAGGTTATAATGAGTATCTCACTTGTCTTCACCGTAAAATTCTATTAACTTGTGAGTTTTGTTGATTATTAAGAATCAATACATATGTGTGTGTTGTGTTACCATTTATTTCCCTAACCCAGTGTGACTGTCTTTCTCAATATATTACCACAGTACTCCTTCTGTTTCTGATTTGGGTTGCTTGATTGGTCACCGGAGTTTAAAAATACCTTCTAAGCTTTTTGCAGTGAAATTCTATCTAAGCATCTTATATTTCCGCACATGATATTCTCTTAATCTTTACCTGATTTTGTACTGAAGATACCTGTGATAATCATTAAAGCAACGAAATAGGCATAAATATAGAGGCTGAAGATGAAGTAGGGTTTGGAGTTACGGAAAGGTACACTGAACTTAGATTTCGGTGTTAAATAAGCCTGTGTTCCAGTCCCAGCTCTGCCATAGTATAGGACAGCTGTGAGCACGTTAATTTACCCCAGTCCTCAGTTCCTCTATCCTCACAATGCAAATAATAACAATGATGATGACTTAACAGGGTAATTATAATGATTAAACCTGGGCATTTAGTAGACATTCAGTAACTTATTCTCCCTTCAGATGTGACAACTAGTGATAGGGCCAATAGAAGGACTTCTGTATTTCCTGTACAAATTTTTGAAGCTGTTGAACTTGTTTCACCCTCAAGTCTTGGAGTATATCTTGGGAGGAAATGCATTTCTTTATGAATTTGAATGTTTAAATCCTTTTAGGCAATGTGTGCATTTTATTTTTATGTAAAGAATCTCTATTCTTAAAGGCACTGTTTGGCTTATAATTAAGTTCTTATACCATTCCTTAATAAAGGCATTCCAGATGTAGAGAGAATAGAAATTAGTAAACTTAAAATAGTGTATGCCCAGTTAGGATGTTCTTCTGTGGGAATCAGCTTCCACGTGTACTTTCTAGAAGCGCATCACAGTATCGTACGTAAGAGGATAAACATGAGTTATGCTTGAATCTCTCTATTGTATGACATACTTTTTTTTTCCCAATTTTTTAACTGAAGGATAATTGCTTTACAGAATTGTGTGGTTTTCTGTCATACATCAACAAGTGTCAGCCATAGGTATCCCCGTGTCCCCTCCCTCCCAGACCTTCACCTGTCTCCCTCTAGCCCACTCTTCAGCCTGTCACAGAGCCCCTGTTTCAGTTCCCTGAGTCTGTATGACACATTCTTAAGAGCAAGAATTTATTTATTAGAAGCACCTCCATTTACTAGAAGTATAATGCCCTATGGTCTGAATAAACACGTAGCTTAGGTTGCTGTGTATTTTTCTTGATCATTTGCTTTAGTTTTTCCTCGACTAGTTTCTGATTGAGATCTTAAAATATTTTGTGGAGCAGATTTGCAATTCTGTAATTTTAAAGGTAGCATTTGAAAGAATGAATTTTTTTTTAACATAAAAGGGATGGATATTTAGTGAACTGTGTTGTCTTACAGCCAAATTTATATCCAACCGTGGGGCTCCAGACACCAGGAGAAGTTGTCGATGCTAATTTTGGGCAGCACCCTTTCGTGTTCGATATAGAAGATTACATGCGCGAGTGGAGAACGAAGACGCAGGCACAGATAGACCGCTTTCCTATCGGAGACCGGGAAGGGGAGTGGCAGACCATGATACAGAAGTGAGTGGGGAGGTGCGCAGGGACGTCTTCAAGAGTACGTTTCTTGTAAAACATTTCAGCCTTCGGTGTGAAAGACTGTGTATCTCTTCATATGTGTCCTAATGATCTTAATGTGTTAATAATGCTTGATTTGGTGACACACGTCCCGAATTGTATTTCATCTGATTTATTAATTTGCTGGAGGAAATAAAGTGACACTAGATCGCGTAGGTTAATTCATTTGCTGTCCTTAGTAATGGGATTTAACAGTTTCCATAAGTTAACATGACTCAGCTATTAATAGTGCCAGTGCAGAAGATACATTTAGAAATATAATTTAGACTGTAGAATTCACATTGTGGTTTTGGGGCAGGAACTTGGCTGTGTTGTTCAGCAGTGGTATAAACACTTAGGGGAAAAAATAATTACTGCTCAGAGAGAATAAACATCACAATAATGGTGTATTTTACATCGTGCAGTACAGACATGATGTGCTCATTGCACCTTTCAGGATTTGGCTTAATTTTTCCAGTGAATGGGTAACTATGTAAGAATGCTATCAGCTATTTTTGTTTACTTGGATCCCTTTTTTTTGTCTGACAAAAAATCTCCAGCCTAAAGAATTTTCAGAACTCCATTTACTTACTGTATATTCTATTAGACATTTAAGAGGAGGGAAAGGGAATACAAATCAAGAGACCGTGAGTGTGGAGCTTAGATTCCTCAGTGCAGTTTAAATGCTTGCAAGTCAGTGTAACAGGGTGGACAGGCAGCAGCAGCGCAGATAGTGGGCGTTAGTGAGAGCACTGTACATGAATGGCCTTTGTCTCAGCTCACTCTTTACCCCCAGTTTACAATTCGTTTTATTAGGCAGCTTTTTATGAAAAAGTAGAATTTCGATATGGGAGTCAGCAAGAAAATAGAAGCCCTGTGACAGTCATCTATTTCAGACTATGCCTTTGTTTGAAAGGCTCGAGATGACATGTGAATGTCAGTCGTACTGAATAGCAGTAGCTCTTAAAACTCCAAATAGTGCAGACTTCAAAATAAATACTGTTACGTTTCAGTAGTTATTTTCACTATCATAATCTAACCTGAGAAAATTCAAAATAGCCTCAATCTGACACAGCTCATCTTAAATGTCTATATAATTGAACAATCTTAAATTTGCAAATCTCGTAAAACTTGTCATGTTTTTTGGAGGAGATAATTTGGGGTAGGATGATGGTTCCGAAAACGAGCTTCTTCCCCGGAGCTGATACCTAGGGTCTCGACACCACTGTTTCTGTCCTGCACAGTTGGAAAGCTAGTGGCCCTGACTCAGAATCCCCTGGTCACAGTGAGTTAACAGTGTGAGCTGGGCTGGACTGCTCTCTGGGGTCCCGTCTCTTCATGCTCTCCAGTGGTTCCCGCTGAGCATCGCGGGTGGCTACAGAGGAAGCATCACCTACCTTAGTCCTGCAGCCAGGGTTCGGGGAGAGCGCCCTCCCCTGCCCCATTCCTCACAAGATATATCCTCACTGGGGGAAGTTCATGTTAAAACGTTCTCCCCTACCCTCTTAAATTAATCTGACATTTAGATGAAATAGAATGAAAAAAATCCGTTTGTTAGAAATTTCCCCGTGCCAGCTCGGTCCCTTTCCCGAACCACTGCTTCATATCGTTTTCTACTGGGCCCTTAGTAGCGCCAGATGGAGGCAGGTTCAAGAGTTGAATATTTATAGGTATATTGGATATTTCAGTTAATATTGTTTAGTCAGCGGTTTTTCTAACATTTTGTCATTAGATCCAAATACCATGCTTGTAAACACCACTTGGCTTTTAAAAAATCAGTTTTGCTCTTTGGAAGTGTCACTCACTCATCAGTCATGTTTAAGGACTTCGTCTCCTGTGCACGAACATACCACCTGATTTAGATTAGAAGGCTGACTCCTCACTGATTAATATGATCACCCTCATAGACTTTGTTCCGGAAGATTCTGTCTGTGGGGTCACCTTCGTATTTTTTGTTTTCACACCTTGTGACCCGTTTTATGTAATTGGTGGACAGAACTGCAAAGAGTTAAACTACAGAACAGGAAGAGTTAATCTATTGTTTTTTATTTTACAAAATGCCAGCACTTTACTAGGGTAAGTCATATGATAATGGTAAAATAGAAATTATGGTTAGTACGATTGAGTAAGGGTGGGAAATAATAGGAAAGGACTTGGGGATAGTGGAGTGCTAAGAATCAAAGTTATTTCTTGTCCTTGATCGTCTGGTAATACTTACTTTTAGGCAGAGTAGACTGACTGTAGCATTTGCAGTTCTTTTTGGAAATAATTCTGTGAATAAGACAAAATGATATTTTGAACTGATTTTGAACCTGAGGTAATTAAAGCCTTCATTGTTCCAGGGCATAGACTGGTTTTGTAACACCAGGGTAGACCTTGTGTATGTAAATTGTAGTATGAAGCATGTATTCTCTTGACTAAAAGCTGTGTGTTTCTTCTTTTTATTTTAAGAATGGTTTCATCTTATTTAGTCCACCATGGGTACTGTGCCACAGCAGAGGCCTTTGCCAGATCTACAGACCAGACCGTTCTAGAAGAATTAGCTTCCATTAAAAATAGACAAAGTAAGGACCTGTGGTGCATGGCTAACATGTGTTTTCAGATTACAGTTTTTGGTTACATTGACTTTTAGAAACCTGATTTTTTTCATGAAAGTTTTTTTTCAAATTTATTAATTTGAAATTATGCCTCTGAAATTGTCTTTTACTGACATTTTTGAAGGTTACCTTAAAAAATTCACAGGACTGTAGTAGTATTCTGGATGTAGAAGGATAGAATTGTGGTGAAATTTTTGTTAAAATGTTTGCCACTTTTTCTTTAAAAATGTTTTCTTGAGCTTTCAGAAAGTAAACATTTAATAAGAATGTGTGTGTGTGTATGTGTGTGTGTGTTTTTCAACAGGTAAAGTAGTCCCATGATTATTAGATGTTAGTGGAGATAATGTGTGAGATGTTTGCACTTAAATTGCTATGTAAATTTAAGATAGTATTGGTTTCAAGTATTTATTGCTTAGGTCCCAATGCTAGTGGCCAGTGCTGTGGGGCCTGTTCCAACAGGGGCAAATCAGCATGACAACTGATCCGCAGTTAGCCGTCCTCAAATCGGTGCTGTCAGTCCCTCAGGGAGAGTGTGGCTTGATGAGGGTGTCGAGACAAAAAACGAGACAAGAGGGACGCAAACAGAACTTTCATAGATGAGATTGTTAGAAAACACGGATGACGTTGTGTTGTAGCTGATGGTATGCTTGTCTTTCTCACCGCGTTGTATAGGCTGTAGCAAGCAGGCGGTGTCTGCTTAATCTTTCCCTATCCTCATCTTCTAACCTCAGGGCATGCTCATTCAGTGGCTGTGAATTCAGGTCTTACTCAAAGGCTAATTTTCATTTAGTACTGGGTTCAAAAGGCTATATAGTATTTGATAAGACATTTTGAATATTACTTCTTTAATATCTCCTGTGGTCTTTTCTTTAAAAGCCACTTTATTGAGATATGGTTGACATGAAAAACGATGCCTATTTAGGCTACACAGCCTGATGAGTTTGTATATATCCGTGAGACCATCACCACAGTATATGGCATAATATACCCATCTTTTTCATCTCAGTGTTTAATACATTAGTATTGCTTAACAGCTGTTTTTCCTATATTACTTATATGTTTGAATTTTTTTAGTAGTTTATTAAAGTATTTGTTTTTCTAATTGGTTATTTTGTCTGAAAATACTCCTTAAAATAGAAACTGAGTTAGAAAATAAGTGCAGACTCAGTCACAATTTAAAGATTATTTTTTACTAATTTTTTGAGGGTCTACTAAGTTTCCTTTTCTAGTCTTATAAAATTTATCTTTTGCTTTCCTTTTCTAAATAGGAATTCAGAAATTGGTGTTAGCAGGAAGAATGGGAGAAGCCATTGAAACGACACAACAGTTATATCCAAGTTTACTTGAAAGAAATCCCAATCTCCTTTTCACATTAAAGTGAGTTTAATAAATGTGATATTAATTATATATATGTGTTACATAACCACAGTTATTTTCTTGCTTTAATAGCTTTAATTTTTGTTTCACCTTGCTTCAGGTATTTAGACATAATTGTGTAATGTGGCACATTCAAGTACCAGGTTGGGAATACACTTTTGTGTTGAGGACTCTTAAGTAGAAGGCATTTTTCTACTTTGTGTTTGCTCTTCTGTCATTCTATCCCTGTATTTTAAAAATGTGAAACTCTTACTTAGAAGATGGGTTATCTATTTTTTCTCTTGTAAAATACCTTATAGTAAGTTTGCAGCATTTTTAAAAATTGCAGTAAAAATATATGTGAAAGTCGCTCAGTTGTGTCTGACTCTTTGTGACCCCATGGATTGTATAGTCCTGAATTCTCCAGGCCAGAATACCAGAGTGGGTAGCCTTTCCCTTCTCCAGGGGATCTTCCCAACCCAGGAATCGAAACGGGGTCTCCTGCATCGCAGGGGGATTCTTTACCAACTGAGCCATCAGGGATGCCCGGTAAACATACGCACATCATAAAATCTGCCGTTTCTTCGTGCACAGCTTTCTGATAGTCACCTGGTTTCTGGTACACTCACATTGTTTCCAGCCACCACCAGCCATCTGTTTCTAGAACCTGTTTCATGATCTCAGTCTAAAACTTGGTACCTGTTAAACACTGACTCGGCATTTCTCTCTCTCCCCTCAGCTCCTGGCAGCCATTCTCCTCTCTGTCTCTGTACACTTGAGTTTGGGTACTCTGAGCACTTCATGTAAATGGAATCATAGAATGTCCTTTGTCACTGCCTTACTTCCCTCAGCATAATGGGTGTGCACGTCTGTGTCGGAGTTCTGCTTTCATTCTTTTGCATATATGCTCAGAAGGGGGATTGTGGAAGATAGGATAATTCTGTGTTTAATTTTTTGAAAATTAGTCCTCACAGTTCCATAGCCCTGTACAATTTTACATTCCTGCCAACAGTGACAAGATTCTAGTTTTTCATCCTGACTTACACTTACTGTTTTCTGTTTCTTTCATTTTTTTTCTAAATAAATAATAGCTGTTTGACTTTTTTGTTGGTTGTATGAATCTTTGTTATCTTAAATTCAGCTGTTATTAAGTTTAAGATTTAAACTTTTAAGCATCAGGAATGATAAAAAATGATCAGAAATGATCATAAAAAGATCAGAAATGCTAAACCTGATGACAACTACTTTGATTTAGAATAAAAGTTTAAATGTGGCCCGTTTGATTAAGAGGTCGCAGATGGGACTAGGGGTGAGGAAATGTGGGGAGTAAGCCCTTATTTTGTGTGAAGGTAGATATGTACATAAAACTACATCAGGTCCTTCTTAGGTACTATTTGATTTGCGTCCAAATGCAAATATTATTTTGATTATTTTAGGTTAAAAAAAAAATGAGGTCCGTTTTGGTTTACTGTAGCTACAGACAGATTTTCAGTTTCTTAGTAAATCTTGATTAAAGGTGATACAATGTCTTTGCATTATACTCTCATTTTTCGGGAAACTTTTAAATAATATTCTAGGCAGTACAGTATATGGAGCCATATTTCGTGTTTTTAGTATTCCATCTAAAGGCCAGAGTTTCTGATAAATGCAGACTATTAAAGTGTTTCCTGGTAGAAATCCGCTGCTATTAGGTAACTGAACAGTAATCTGGAGATGATGTAAATAAATTTTTGTTTTCTCTTTTTAGAGTCCGTCAGTTTATAGAAATGGTGAATGGTACAGATAGTGAAGTACGGTGTTTGGGAGGCCGAAGTCCAAAGTCTCAAGACAGTTATCCTGTTAGTCCTCGACCGTTTAGTAGTCCAAGTATGAGCCCCAGCCATGGGATGAATATCCACAGTTTAGCATCGGGCAAAGGAAGTACTGCACATTTTTCTGGTGAGATTCAGTCTTACGTTATCTTACAGTTTTTACCCTTCTTCATGATTTTGAACAACAACAACAAAAAAAATGTAGACATTTCTGCCAGCCATTTTGCACATTTGTAATTAGATCTCAAGAGATTCTGGAAGAAAAATTGTGGGCGAGTCAGATTCGTGTGTTTTTAGTACCAGAAAGTAACTTCAAGATGAGCTGTTTCTAAGAATGGGTTACTAACAGATCTCTATAAATGAAGGGCAACTTTCGAGTTTTGTCTCTAGAAGTCAAATCAGAGGTCTCTGGTAATGAGAAGGCAGTGGTGTGTTTTAGTCAAGTCTGCGTGTAAAGGCAGTGACGTGGCCGTGGTGTCGGAAGCCCCCGGCCCCACGCACGGCTCCTAGCGGGGCTGCCTCTCCCTCCTCCCTTCCCACCTCAGCCACTGACAAGTCAGGTCTGCCTGTCTGCTTCCTCCTGGACTCACGGAGGCTTTTGGTGAGGTTTAATTAAAGTTCTCTCCTTTCTTTCTTCTACAGATTTATTTCTGGTCCTTCTCAGTCTTTTTGCTCTGCTTGTCTCTTTCTGTTTTTCCCAAGGTCTTACCTTTCCTCTGGACGTTTAACTTTCTAAAACCCAACTCAGATACTGTTTCCTGTGGTTTCATGTTTGCTGTTTCTTCCTCAACGCAACACCTTTCTGCATTGCTGCCTCTCAGGTTGTTCCCATCACCATCCTGCACAGTGTGTGGGGGTCTCACGCTTGTGTTCTTCGTTGGCGCCCCTCGGACACCATGTGTCCTGTCAGGCTGGGGCAGATCTTGGTCTCGCTGTGTACTTAGTGAAATGGGGTTATGGTGACGCTGGGCCTCATGGCAGGGATTAAATGAGATGCATAACTAAGCCTTCAGTAAATGCAGGAGGAGATTACAGCTCACAATTAAGTATCCTGATGTTCTTTCGGAGAAGTTATCCACTTGTTTCCTATTTAAGTAGTCCACTGACTTTCCTACATTATGAAAGGTTTAAGTACATCATCAGAACATGGTAGATCTGTCGCAGCCTGATTTGTTTCTGTGTTTATAAAGTGTCTTTTCTTTTTCTCCCCAGGTTTTGAAAGCTGTAGTAACGGTGTGATATCTAACAAAGCGCATCAGGCGTACTGCCACAGTAAGCACCAGCTGTGTGGTCTGAACGTACCAGAGCTGAACAGCATCAACACGTCCAGGTCGCAGCAGGCCAGCAGCTTCACCAGGTAACGAGGCCCCCAGCACCGGCATCACTGTGAGCAACCTCCGTTATGGGTGGCATCGTCTGAAATAGTTTGGAAAAATGGAGTTAGGTGGCCACTGTGGGGGTCTGCGAGAATGAAAGGGTGAGGAGTCAGTTCCCCAGTGGCGTCCCGTCCTCTTCCTCTGCACCCCTCTCCCTCTGGAGGGTGACGGGGGCGGATCCAGGCTCTCTATTGCCTTCCTGCCACCGCAGACCCCTACGGTGGCCACAGAAATGCTATTTGTTAATGTTTCCAAGTTAAGTCACTGTAGTGTATTTAAGCTCTGGAGTTGACATATGATACATATACAACTATTTTTTTCTCAAGTATTTTTTCTCTGTGTGTGGGTTTTTCAGTGTGATAAGTGTTTCCTGAGTTACAAATAACTAACTTTATAAAAAATATTTGTTGATGAGAACCTACCTTTAATTTGAACAGCTTGCATAAAGCATATAATTAAGTCATTTAGTAAACATACAGCGCAAGGAGGGGATTGGAGACTTGCTGGGTGTCAGACACTGTGCTGCTGGTATGGTCTCCACTCGAAGAGCTTTGAGAGGAGAGGTGGTCCCGCCATGGTGCTCTGACATGCTCAAGTTTCTATTCATGAAACCTAAAGGATCGTGAAATACAACCATTTGAATTAAATGCTAGTGTGTGAGGGCAAGTTCTTATGGATTTTTATCAATTTGATTGATGTTGGTTTGGTCTTAGAACATGAATTGATGGGTCACATTGCATTTTGGGGGAATATGCATCAGTGCAAAATTCTCCCATTGAAGGAGACAGCACCTAATGTTTACAGTGACTCTCAGTGTAAATATGCTCCTGGAGAAGTACATGTAAAAACTCTGTATTTAGCAATTTGGAGATTAATCAGAATTTCCAGGTTATCTATTATAAATGACAAATATGTACTGAAATAATGGCGTTATGTGGTACAGCTGTGAAATCCACAAAAATGATCCAAAAACAGCAGCAGGAAAAGGGATTGTCTTGCTGGGGAGGTCAGGGTAGGCAGTGGAGATGACACACTAAAATATGAAATTAGAATATCATAATAAAAATTTTGTATGGCGATGTAAACAAGCCTTTAGTGCATCATCATACTTTATAGTATTTATTAATGGTACTTTATGATTATTAGATGGTTCTACCATAGTTTGAAGGTAGGATTGCAGTTACTTTGTTGAGTTTTTCACTTCAATATTATGCTCATGGCAGGAAGTTGCTAAAGAGACCTGTAATTACCTGAGTTGAGGGAACCAAGCTGAACGGAAGGGGTTGATGACACAGCATCCTCTTTTGTGTGCAGCATAGAAGAAAGTAAGCTCTTAAACTGCATTAAACTGTTAAGCAGTAACAGTGATTTTCTAGTTGGTAACGGCTTTCCTTGTGCCAGTGTGGTGAAGTAGGCAAAGATGGTATTAACCAACCACGAAAACCATTTTACAGATGTAGAGCTGAGTACCAGAGAAGCAAGTGGCTTTTTAAAAAAGGTGAATAATTAGTAACACTAGTAAGTTGCAGAACGGTGACTACTTCCCAGGATGTCTGACCTCTAGACTCGCGCCTTCTCCCTTAGACTCCCCGTGAGAAATGCTCTTCTCCCCGCCACCTTCTCCTCCATCCCAGATTCTACTCAAGCTGTAGAATTCCACTTCGGTTGTTAACCTCTTCCAGGATGATTTCTTACCAATTCTCACATTTCATGAAGATGCTGCACAAGCTTTTCTAACTGGCGGAGATGTGCTGGGGCCACGCCCTGTGCTTCTAGGTCTCTGCGTGTCCATGTGCCCTGATGGTCTTACGGACAGAGAGTGTGTGCACCCGCTCCCCAGGCTGGAAACCTGTGGTTGCCTTTGCTGGCACTGTGCACAAAGTGCTTTCTGCTTCTCTGCATTCGATGTTGTTGTTGTTTTACTACAAATGAATATGCATTGCTTTTTTAACGAGAAATGATCGTTTTTATTTACATAAATATTTTCTAAAGTTTCATCAAGTGTTTCCTTCTGGACTGTATAATCATTACCTAGATCTTCATAGGAGAAATCTGGAAGGTTAGATATTGTTGCTCAGGGTGTGGATGGAATGAAGGGCAAATGTTGGCAACCTCAGCGTGGCCAACTTAGAGCTGTTGGCACATGCTGTTCATCCAGTCCGTGTGAAATGGGCGAGTTGGAAACGCCTTAGGGATCCAAAACAGCATTTCAGAAATTAAGACTCTGCAGTATATTTAGAATCTTCAGCCAGTAAGAAAGCCTGTCAGAGAAAAGTAGTGTTGGGTTCTGAAAAGGGCTGAGGATAAGAAAGCCTGTCAGAGAAAAGTAGTGTTGGGTTCTGAAAAGGGCTGAGGGGATGAGACTGAGTAGTCGTTTTTCATGGCATCACTTAATACCTTTGAGAAAGAGTATAATTTTGAGTAGTAAGGACAAAGGTCCAAATGCCAAGACTGTTAGAGAAAAAGTAGTCTAGAAGCAAGCTGAGTATGAGGGCAGGGAAACAGGTGAAATGAGGTGGGTCCCTGGAGCAGTTTTTTGTCAGGGAGGTTTTACCCTTACATGCTTGGGGCAGGGGGGTGTTATTTTAGGGCAGGAGTTGATTAAATGAAGTGCAGATCTAATTTTGAAAGTTAATGGGAAATATGTGCTGAAAAATGATTTCTCCATAGTGATAGGAAGTCTTAAAGCCACTACATATTAGTACATGTATCTTTTTCCTTCCTTATCTCCAGGACTACAAATTCGTTAAAAGTTAGCTACATCTTTGGCTTTGAATACATTCAAGATTTAACTGAATACCTTTTTTCCAGATTGCTGTTGCCTTATGAAGTCAGTTTTATAAGTAGGCTCTGTAGTCGAGTACTGATTGATATTACACTAAGCTGCACCTGTGCTGTCTCTAAAATCAGGTTTGTTTTTTCATTTCCAGTAATGATGTAGACATGATGGAAGCAGATCACCACTCCAATGGAGTTGGAGAAGCTTCGTCCAATGGCTTCCTAAACGGTAGCTCTAAACATGACCACGAAATGGAGGACTGTGACACCGAAATGGGTCTGCAGTGATATTTCTTACATTTTTAATAAAAACTGATGACTACAAGGTTATGTTTTTACTTGTACTGATTCACAGCTGATGAACATAAATCAAATTTAAAGATGTGTGTGCCATTGGATTTGATAGTAACATATTTTAGAAGTCTCTGAGAGTGGCTTGCTAGAGAGAGTAGAGCTTAATTTTTTAGCATCTTGTGGAGTTTTCTTTGCTGAACTGTTTCTGCACAACTGCAGTGCTTTCAGTCATGCAGCAGTGCCAACTTACTAGTGTTCACTATCCTTTGAAAGGATTGGTAAGGCTGGAGATACAAAAAGTTTGTGTACCTATTTCAATATAGCCAAGATAGATAGGCCCCATGGGTAGAGATGATTTTATAAATTCTAATCAGATTTTCTTTAATTCATTTAACCTGAATATATGCGACTGTTCATAGTTCAGTGCCTGGCAGGTAGTAGGTGCCTGTTTAGACACCCTCCCTTGGTTCCTTCCCCCTCAAAATTATGTGGCTGAAAAATGTATTAGCATGCATAATTTTACTTTGTGGACAACTTGTATAGTAAATTGTGCCATAAAGTTAAACAAGCAGCAAACTTTCCCATCAATTGGAGAGTGAAAATTACTGAAGCTTATAAATTTTTATTTGATTTTATAATATTTTGATATTAAAGGGAATTTATTAAAATTGCTAGAAACTATTTTATAAATGCAAACTTAATATTACTTACACAACCACCTTCTTGTTTAGGATCATGTCTTCCAATGTATAATTCACTTTGTCAAGCAAGGAGTATGACTGAAAGGCAGCCTAGTTTTACGCTATCAAATATTAGCAAGCAGCCTCAATATTCCAAGAATAATTTGTGCCTAGGGATAAAAAGCAGGAGTTCTAGAGCTGGATCACCTGGATTTGAATTCTGCAACTGCCACTTACTAGCTGTGTAACCTTGGGTGAATTACTTAGGAGCTCTTTGCCTCAGTTTCTTCATCTGTAAAATGGGTGTAATGATAACTGCCTGTAAGTGCTTCATAAACATTAACTGTTACCGTCATGATTGGTGATTTATATATTGTTAACTAGTGATGTATACTTTTTGCATTGTTGATCAGTGATTATTGTCAGTCAAGATATATAAACTGTAAAATTTTTTCCTAAAAGTAGTGTAATTAACCCTTTTGATTAGGTGTGGTATCGTCTGTGTTTTTATTGGAGTCATTTAGACTATCTTACCTTCTAACTGTTCTATGTCAGTTAAAGTAGCCTGGGAAGTAGTTACTTTTTCCTTTTCTATTTTTTTTTTTTTTGCAGTGTTGCTATATTTTTAGAAAATTGTGCTTAATTTTTCATAACATTTTCCTTGAGACATGTACATCATAACACTGAAAGCTTGTCACCTGACTTTCAACTCCAAGCTAGACAGATATTGGATCCTAGACTCATGAGCCCTAGAGAAAGTATTCCTTGTAGCTACAAGGTTCCATATTATAATAAATTAAAAAGAAACCACATATTTAGGTAAAATATTAGGAAGTAGTTACTAAATGAAATGTCCAAAATGTTGTAAGCAATGTATGTTTGTTTCTCCATTGTATCCCAACTGTACGGTAGTAAAATACCTGTTTGTTTTGCTTACAGAAGTTGATTCAAGCCAGTTAAGGCGCCAGTTGTGTGGAGGAAGTCAAGCTGCCATAGAAAGAATGATTCACTTTGGAAGAGAGCTGCAAGCGATGAGTGAACAGCTAAGGAGAGAATGTGGCAAGAACACAGCAAATAAAAAAATGTTGAAGGTAAATTTGTTTTCCCTTGAAAAATTATAAATGTGCGGATGAAACTAGAACGTCGTTTTGTAAAGCACTGAGCAGTACTGGAGTTCATGTTGGGAAACCTGGACACGAGCTCCTCCCTGACTTCCTGCCCAGTCGAGGGTGAAAACGTGCGACGGGGTGAGGCAGCCAGGCTCTGCTGGAGAAAGCGCTGGATTTCAGTAAAACACGTAGGTTAGCCCCCAGTTCTGCACTTCCCAGTGTCGTGTGCCTCTTACCAACTTGCTTTCTTAGTTTTATTTTCTCAGCTATAAAATTGGCAGAGTCATTAGGAGAAATGTGAGTATGCTGATCAAACTATAAATGTGGGATACTTTGATTTTAGTAAACATTGCTTAGGGTTGCAGCCAACTGAATGTGCGACATGTGGCCTTTATTTTGATGGTGGTTGGCGAAGGGTTGGGTCGTCTTCCGCAGAAGAATGAAGACATGTTCTCAGGCCTCCTCTGGATTGATGCCTGTGCCGGGTGGTGATAACAGGCAGAATGGAAACACTTCAGTCAGTTGGCCGCAGCTCTGTGTAGCAGCTGAAGATGGAGTTTTGGCTCCCTTAACTCAGCACTGCAGTCGGCTAGGGACGGGATTTGTTTTCGTAGTCCCAGAAGTCCCACCAGCCCTGTAGGCCTGTGAAACAGGCACCTAGCCACTGTGCTGGTGTGCTGTGTTTTGTGTGCCCTGCATCAGGTTGGGCCTCGGTGTCAGGTTGTTGAAACATTTTCTTCTCAGTGTTTTGAAATAAGTCCAAAAAGTGAAGGAGAAATGGCACGTAGTGGCCTTGACACTGAGACCTTGGGTACTAAAGGAGAGGGTGAGCCTCAGGACTATCGCCACCCCTTCCCGAGCTGAACTGAGAGAGGGCCAGTGAGCAGCAGCGACTAGCACTAACTATGTGTAAAATCAGGGGGAAATAACCACCCCAGCTACCTGCACTGAGAGCTTTAGTACAGCACCTGAGTAGGCAGAATGTACCTGTCTAAGAAGGTTCAAGAAGCCACTTTGACACTTCCAGATAAAAAGGCACGCATAACTGGATTTTTCCAGATTGCAAATGTTCATCATTCTATCAGGTTGGTGCAAAAGTAATTGGAGTTTTTCATTGTTGAACTTTGCCATATAATATTGGAATACATTCTTAAATAACTGTGATTATGTTATACATCATTTTAATGTGCATTTCTCACTTTGGTTTTTTTGCTAATGACTTATTTTAGACTATAGAAATGTTAGATAAAAGGAAAATTCGAGTGATTTTTTCTTTGAGTTCAAAATGGGTCGTAAAGCAGTGGAGGCAACTTGCAAAACCAGCAGCCGCATTTGGCCCAGGAACTGCTAACCAACACAGTGCAGTGGCGGTTCAAGAAGCCTTGCAAAGACGACAGCAGCCTTGAAGGTGAGGAGAGCAGTGGGCCTCTGGAAGCTGACAACGACCAGTTGAGAGCCATCACTGAAGCTGTTCCTCTTAAACTACATGAGAAGTTGCCAAAGAACTCGGCGTTGATCATTCTGTGTTCATTTGGCATATGGAGCAGATTGGAAAGGTGAAAAAGCTTGAAAAGCAGGTGCCTCTTGAGCTGACCGATAATCAAAAAAATTGTCATTTTGAACTGTCGTCTTCTCTTACTGTACTAAACAACAACGAACCATTTCTCGATCAAATTGTGACATGTGACAAAAAGTGGATTTTATATAGACAGCTGGTGACAACCAGTTCAGTGCTTGGACCAAGAAGAAGCTCCAAAGCACTTCCGAAAGCCAACTTGCCCCAAATAAAGGTCCTGGTCACTGTTCGGTGGTTGCTGCCCATCTGATCCACTGCAGCTTTCTGAGTCCTGGTGAAACTGTTACATCTGAGAAGTATGCTCAGCAAATCAATGAGATGCACCAAAAACTGCCACGCCTGCAGCTGACATTGGTCAGCAGAATGGGCCCAATTCTTCTCTGTGACAAGGCCTGACCACGTTGCACAGCTTACACTTCAAAAGTTGAACAAGTTTGGATACAAAGTTTTGCCTCATCTGCCATATTCACCTGACCTCTTGCCAGCAAGCTACCGCATCAAGCACCGCAACAACTTTTTGCAGGGAAAATGCTTCCACAACCAGCAGGAGGCAGAAAATGCTTTCCAAGAATTAGTCGAATCCCAAAGCATGGATTTTTATGCTACAGGAATAAACAGGCTTAATTCTCGATGGCAAAAATGTGTTGATTGTAATGGTTCCTATTTTGATTAATAAAGATGTGTTTGAGCCTCGTTATAATGATTTAAAATACACCATCCGAACCAGCAGTTACTTTTGTATCAACCTATTACAACTTTGTAAAATCTTTTTAGCTATCAACAGTGCTAAGAAGCTTGCTTCTCAGGCTTTATTATTACTTCCTGTTTCCAGAGCTATCCATCTGGGAAACTTCCTTACTAGGTACTGGGTTGTTTTAGGGCAGTGGTTCTCATCCTTTTTGGTATCTAAACCCTTTGAAACCGATTAAAGATTCCCAAAGGGCTTTTGTTTGTATGAGTTATATTTATTGATTTTACTCTACTAGAAGTTAATACTGAAATTATTGATTCACTCTAACAAATCGTTACATGGGTATTTTTCATAAAAGTGTTACTTAATCTTTCTAAAATAAAACAATGAGAAGAGAGTGGCATTGCTTTACATTTTTGTAAATCTTTAATGCCAGGTTTAATAAAAGGAAAGCTGGATTCTCGTCCCTGCTTCTGCATTCAGTCTTTCATGAACTCACACATCATGTCGCCTCTGGAAAGCCCCACTGGGAGAGCTGTGAGGGAATAGGAGTGAGAAAAGAGCCAGGACTATCTTAATTTAGTATCATGAAAATAGTGTGGACCTCACAAGAGCCCATGAAAGGGTCTTGGACCACAGTTGTCCCTGGAGAGAACTGATGTTTTAGGAGATATTTTGGAGATAGGGAATGTTTTTTTAAAAAGAACTCGTAAACCTTTTTACACTAGATAATGTGTTTTCTTGTTAAAACTTTATGCTAATTGAGTATCATTTTATGTAGTCCCTTTGAAAATTTAACATTTCACTCCGTGGCTTATTCTATGATTGTAATTTGTGTGAAGCACAGAAAAGGGCATTACATGGCCTGTTCTCAGAGATACTCCTGGATTATATGTTGAATGAAGTGAAGAGGTAATTTATCATCTAAGGAACGCGGATGGCTTTGATTTTGCACCTCTGACTTTTGTGCAGATGCTGACTACTGTCTCAGCGTTCTGAGCTGCTTCTCACCCTCCCCAGGCTTAATCTCCTCCCAGGTAGATCCAAGTGACTGGCCCAGGGGTGTCTCAGCACCTGGGAACAGTGCTGAGGGATTTGTGTTGGAGGGGGACACAGAGAGGACTTTGGTTTGCCTTGGTTAAGAAGGATTAGAAATTAGTGCTTTTTTTTATTCTTCACTTCAGGTCATGGGTAGCTGAAGTGGGCTTTTTTATCTTTTTTTTTTTTTTTTAATTTGCACAAGCTTCTGAAGCATATATACGTATGTAGAGAGAGACGGAATTAGTAAAAGCTGAGGTGAGGTTTACCTAAGTGATCATAGGGCCCCTGGGTGTTCTGCTTCTCCTCAGTCATGGAGTAGCAGGCACACGGTGGACCCCTGGAGTAGCCACCCCGCTGGGCTGAAAACAGGTTGGGGGTCCCTGCTGCACCCGGGCTCGCTTGACCTTTTTCTCATTTTCTCAGTCCTTTCCTGTCTTCCTGTTGTCTTTGTTTTTCTTGCTGACCTGCCTGAGTCTGCCAGTGGCTCCCGAGAGAGCGCCCTAAATTGTTCAACAGCTGTGTATTGAACCTTGCAGAGCGGAGGGTCAAGCTGGAGGGCTGGGTGGGTCAGGTTAGAATATGCAGGCCCAGTCTGCAAGTGGCTCTTAATCTAGTAACGGAAGCAGAAATTGAATCATTTAGGCGCATCCTACTTAGAAACTGCTACTGATTTTAAGCCAAATATAAGTACGGTTTGAGAATCCTACCTAAATGTCGTATTTCCCTCAGAAATTATTTCCACTGAGGTAAATTTTTTCTAAAATAAAAAGTAACCCATAATACCACGCTCTTTTACAGGTATTTTCAGTTTTCTGTCTTAAATGCATGGGCATATATTAATATTTTATCTGGTTGGTAATTGTGGTTATCCTATTTTGTGTTGTCCTCACTGTCATAAAAATGTATTTCCAGCTCCCAGGTGGTGCTAGTGGTAAAAAACCAGACTGCCAGTGCAGGAGTCACGGGTTCAGTCCTGGGGTCAGGAAGAGGCCCTGGAGGAGGGCATGGCAACCCACTCCAGTCCTCTTGCCTGGAGACTCCCAGGGACAGGGGAGCCTGGCGGGCTACAGCCCTTGGGGCCCCAGAGAGTCGGGACTCGGCCGAGTGACTAACAGCTCCTATAGCTGCACTGGAAAAAATGGGAGTTTTCTAGGGTGTTTCAGGATCTAAGCTCATACCCATGGCTCCCACCATCCAGGGCTTTTCTCTCCTCTCAGCCTGTGTCTCCGGCTGCTGCTTGTGACACAGTACACTGTTAGCAAGCAGTACCCGGCGCGCCACCGCTCACACGTCTGCCTTCCTCCCAGGACTGTGAGTCCTTGCAACAGTTACGAGGCCCTGGTGATCCCCGTCTTCGTCCAATAAATACTTGTTCAACCGTACTGAAAATACTGGGCCAAGATCTTAAGACTTTTTTGCTTGTAATATTTAGATTGGTAATTGAAAGAAACTGTTTTTACTAAAAGAAGTACAGGAAGTACTAGCTGTGGTGGTAACCTCTCACGGCCTCAGTTTGCTTCTAAGATGGGCATAAACATCTGGCTCCTAAGGTTATTGTGAGGATTAAATAAGATGGTTCACGTTAGCCCTTGAAACACTTCCTTGCACAGTGTTAGCGCACAATAAGTTACTACCATCACGATCTTTTTCTGTTAATATTTTAAATGCCAGGAGGTGTAGACAGAATGGTCTTGATGGGAGATTTGGAACTGCAGCATCCCACCTTTCGGGGAGCAAGTCAGGATGTAGATTCAGGAGCATAGTCTTGTGCTTAAAGTTTTATGTAGCGATTATTCCTTGGACAGATTCTTCAGTCTTTTAAAATTTATCTGCACTATAGGGATCACAAAGACTTAGACACAACTGAGCAACTGAACGGAGCTGAAGTGCGCTATAGGGGTGGCACGTCATGAGATGGATGTGGGTGAATTAAGTCTTGAGCGAAGCTCAGTCCTTAGAAATAGTGATTGATCAGTTAGCTTCACAGGATATTAGTACTTTCTCCATGAATAAATTTGGATTGGGAGAGAACCAGAATCTAGTAGCTTTGTGGGATGCAAAAGATATCTTAAGTACTGTTCAGCAGGTCTTGCAATCAACAGGTATATGAGCCTTTTTTTTTTCACCCCTTTGTATCCAGCATCTTGAGGACTGCAGGGGAACAATAGTATAAGTTCTTCAAAGAACTTTCATTAATAGGTGGGGCAAGAGGTCTAATGTGAATGAAATGCTCAGCCGTGTAGGACAGTGGATGGGGGACCCTAATGTATTCCTGTTGTCAACCCCAGACTGCACAGCTCTGCTTAATGGGCAGCTCTTCTCTAGTCGCCACAACACAGAGGCCAATTCAGATGAGAAAGGACAAGGTCAGACTTGACCAGGAAGCCTTTTCCCACTAGCAAGATGACTCAAGGGATGCTGGAGCAGTTTACCTGGGAAGATAGTAGTATTCTTCAGGAATGTGGCTTCCACATTTCAGTGACCGGCATTCTGAGTGTTGTTACTGAATTCACTGATTTCACTCCCTCAGCACTTCTCCACGTACCCCATGTGAACTAGGAAGGTGTCCTATGTCTATCTGCATCATCATATTATTCTGGATTGGGGTGTTGATTTCTGGCAAAACAGTAATTTATCATTCATTGAAAGATTAGCGTGAACTGACATGGCTAATTTCTTTAGCTCAGTGAGTCCTCATAAACTGAAATAGGACCTCTTACAATCCCTGTGATGTTGGGGGAGGAGGGGTTGTGCTCAGTCGTGTCTGACTCTTTGCAACTCCATGGACTGTATCCCTCCAGGCTCCTCTGTCCTTGAAATTATCCCAGCAAGTATACAGGTTGCCATTTCCTCCTCTAGGGGATCTTCCTGACCCAGGGATTGAACCTGCAGCTTCTGTGGCTCCTGCGCTGGCAAGCAGATTCTTTACCACTGAGCCACCTGGGAAGCCCAATCCCCATTATACAGATGATGAAACTGATACTTAGGAAGGTTGTTCTTGCCAAAGGCTACACTGGTGATGCAGCTCCACTTGAGGCCAACGTCTGAAACCGTCGTAGTTCCATCCGTAGTTCTATCCTCCCACAGAAAGACAAGAGCCATCACCTGAAAAGAATGCTGGATGTCAGTTGCTTCAGGAGGGGCAGTCTGAAGGTGGTTGGGACGCCTGAGTGTTCCTGAAGGGGAGCTAGTTGTTTTGATCGCTGAGTTTGAGAAGACGTCCAGTAAGATGTGTCCAGTTTCCCCCATCTTTTTTTTTTTTTTTTAAATATATGGCAGGTCATATCCTTTTAATGTCACATTCCTATCAGTGGTCATTAATTATAGAGCATCTGAATGTTTTGTCTTTAACTTAAACAGTAGTAGCCCATTCCACAAGAATGAGTTTTTTCCATTTTATTTCTGTCCTGTATGTTTTGTAGGTATAAGTGGTGGATGGTGAAAATGGCTGTTTGTAAAAAATAGGAAAACAGATTAGACTTTGCTGCATAATCTAGTTGTTAAAAAACAGTCTCAGATCACAGGGGTAAATGAGTTGAAGTGTTAATTCAGTGCCTTAAGGTTGTATTTTACCTGTCTCTCAAGTTGAAGCCATAGTGAGCAGACACTGAACTATCTGACTTAATCAAATTGCTGTTTTCAACAGGATGCATTCAGTTTACTAGCCTATTCAGATCCTTGGAACAGCCCAGTTGGAAATCAGCTTGACCCAATTCAGAGAGAACCTGTGTGCTCAGCTCTTAACAGTGCAATATTAGGTAAGTGAAGCCAGAAAGCACAGCTTCAACTAGTCTCTTGAGTATTTGAGACAGTATTTGTGCTGGCATTTATCCTTTGGTAAAATCTTGAGGAAAATGTTTTCTACATTAAAAAAAAAAATTACCTCACAGTATAGAAAAATTCCTGTTATCTCAGTCCCAGATTAAATGGATTCCAATGGAATAAAAACAGTACATTGGGGTGTATCTTGTGATATAAGAAAACAAGTCTGGAAAACAAGTGTCTGTGTGAATGTGGACACAGCATTCCTGGCCTGAATCACTCGGGGCCTCCAGGGGGCTCTTGAGTGCTGTCAGCCCCAGCTCTTGGAGACGCAGGCTGTTTGCATTAAAGATTTAACTACTTGCCTTAGCAAGTGAAAGGGGGGCGGGGGGGGCGGGGCAGCAGTACGTAGGCTTAGCCAGGGGAGCCCAAAGTGGGAAACGGGACTTGCTGTCCCGACTGGTGACCATTCCTTGGGAGCAGAGTGCAGTGCTTATAAACTGAACAGATGCTCTTTAAATGAATTCAGTAACTGCATGTTTTATGCATTTATATATAAACTACATGCTGCTGCTGCTGCTAAGTCACTTCAGTCATGTCCGACTCTGCAACCCCATAGACGGCAGTCCACCAGGCTCCCCCATCCCTGGGATTCTCCAGGCAAGAACACTGGAATGGGTTGCCATTTCCTTCTCCAATGCATGAAAATGAAAAGTGCAAGTGGAGTCGCTCAGTTGTATCCAACTCTTAGTGACCCCATGGACTGCAGCCCACCAGGCTCCTCCGTCCATAGGATTTTCCAGGCAAGAGTACTGGAGTGGGGTGTCATTGCCTTCTCCAATATAAACTACATAGGGTTGATTATTTACATAAAATAACATTTTAACACCTGGGCATTTTTTTTCAAAGGGAATTTGGATGAGAGTGACTTTCACCTTCCATTTTAGAATGTAATTCCTCAAGAAAAATGGGAGCTACCAGTTTAAAGTCTGTTGTGTGCTGTTTGGCCATTAGGCTTGGGAGCTTTGAGGAACATGTGAGACACTCTTAGATGAGGGCCGTGCACACAGTCTCGAGCCAAAGCCAGGGGAAGCGATTTAGAGTTCTGACATTGGGGCCTTAATCTGCTTCTTTTCTCTGATAAAGTTCATTAATTAATTAATTGCATTGTGGCTTAATAGTGAAGTTTTGGCATAGGAATTGGTATTGTTATAATTTTCTCACATTTAGAATTTGTATATAATGATGTGAACTTTCTTTGGTTAATGTGTTGCTTTGGTTATTCAAAATTAATTTAGTTCTACTGATAAAAAATAAGTATACTCAGTAGCAGTGCTAGAATTGTAGGGCAAATTATAGTTTACTGTAACTGTCTTTTTGAAATGACTACATTATAGGTAATCATGAAGTCCTAATTGCTTTGTATCTGGGTAATGCTCAGATTCAGAATTTTTGAAGAAAAGTGACCAGTTTTCATGTGACAGTTAAGAATCTTATGTTCTCCAGGGGAATTAAAATTTCAAGTAGTCAATTGCTTAGGACCATTATCCAGGGGATATATATATAGTCTTATATATTGTGCCCTAAATTATGTAGTTCAACTATAAATAGTGCTTAAATTTATTAACTATATATAATTCCTGCAAAAGGAATGACCAGACTTAAACTGCCGTGGGGGTGTGTGTGCGTATTTGTATACTGTGCTGTATTGTAGAGCTTCATGTCTCAATGGGGCTTCAGGTTACATTACTGTATGTGATGCCTGCAAGTTTTGTATTCCAAAAAAAATCTAAAGGACAATTATAACTGATGTGCCTCCCTTGGCCAAAATAAAAGTGTAACAATGTGCTTACCAACCCAAATAGCATTCACCACTGTGCCCTGGAGAGGAGTAGGTGGCCTCTGTTGGGCCGTATCCCCAGAAAGATGAAGAATCCATCAGTAAAACTTTACTGAAAGCCTGGTGCCTCTTTCTCTGGTAATGTCAAGATTAGATAAACATTAGATAAGAAATTACATCATTCCCATCATAGTAAATATGGAAGTAAAAGTTTTTGAATATCTAACAGTCTTAGTTCTGCAAGAACTTACTACTACTTGAAAACCCAGTGACCATATAGTACCTTGTCAAAGTAATGTCCAAGGTATTGTTTGCTTAAAAACCACCTTTGCTACTTAGCTCGTTAAGTGCAGTACAGGCATTGGTAATTTTGTAAGCAATGCAGTATTTTCCTGATTGAGAGATGCTGTTTAAAATGTCTTGCTAATTGGCGTTTCCACTTTTAATCATTTTTCCTCAGAAACCCACAATCTGCCAAAGCAACCTCCACTCGCCCTAGCCATGGGACAGGCCACCCAGTGTCTGGGACTGATGTCTCGATCAGGAATCGGATCCTGTGCTTTTGCCACAGTGGACGACTACCTACATTAGCTATGCATTTTCGGAGCTCACACTTACATTGCGGCATATAGACGACATGGAAGTAGACCAGCTCTGCTGATCTGAAACTTAGATTTTTTTAATTATGTACTGGGGACAGGTTTTTGTCGCTTTACATTGCTTCCTAGTTTACAGCATGATGCAAATGATTTTCTAACTTAGTGTTAGGAGCAATTATTTTCCATCTTTAGCCTCTTAGTTGTCTAAGAGTTAAATATTACTGAATTCCAGACATTCAAATTGATCGTCACAAATCCTCTAAAACAATTACCTAAAAGAAACCAAAAAGTCCTGCCTTCGTTGTTGGGGGGAGAGAGGGGGGAAGGAAACGGAACAAGTTGTGTTTGTGTTAGCATGTGGGTGATGTAAACTTCAAATTGGGAGGTATTCTGACCCCCGCTCCCATATAAGCATTCAATCAGTGTAACTTGCAAAATGCATAAACATCTGACGGTTTGAATTTATAGTGTTGATGGAAGAAATCATTTTTAATGTGTACTGTAAAACTTGAAATACTCAGGAGCTGAGTGAATATGTTTGTTGCTACTTACAATCCCGACCTGTTAGTCCCAGTAGTTTTGTTTTAACATGGTCTTTCTCAACTTTGTTTCCTGTTTAACTACAGATGACTTCTGTTGTAGACTCACAAGTTGAACTGTTGTATTATAACAGTATTACATGTCAACAGTGTGGTTATGACCTTTATTTATATAAAAACCAAATATTTAGTCAATTTACTGTGTCTTAATTTAATCTTTGTACACCTTCCATTTTTAAGTGCTTAAAATGAGTACTATATTGCAATAAAAATGTAGTGATATAATTAACCAGCCATTAAAAATTTACTTCTACAGATACCAGAGTGTCAATTGAATTTATACATTAGGTACTTGCATACTTATGATTAATATAAAGTTAGAACAAGTAAAATGAGTGGTTGCTACTATAAATCTGAGCTCTGCAACCCAAGACTGCCTTGCATTTACTGGCCTCCCTGGATCAGGGCCAAACCTGATGCTATAGATGATGCAGAAAGCAGGGAGTCGATCTTATTTTCATGATCATTGTATGGCGTGTGACTTGCCAGTTTTATAGCAAACCCCCAAACTGGTTAAAAGTAAAATATAAACAAGCTCTTCAACAGAATGACCATATCCTTTGGTTTGGCAAAGGTGTCTGCTGGCTGTACACTGAGTCTTAAACCTTCTTTTAAAAGAACAGATCATCTACGCTTGGATACTGCACTCTTCCACATATTCTGAGAGTCTCATCAGTGGCACCAAAATACCCGAGACAAACACATGTGGGAGCTTCAGCGAGAGACTTTTACTGCCATACCGGGGACGGGCGGTAGCAGAGGTGCCCTCCTGGTGTGGGTACTGCTTGTGGTCAATAAGATGGAGAAACAGGAAAAAACAGGGAAGACAAGTCCTTTTAAACTGCTGCTTCCAGGATGCTCAAAGACTAGGAGGCACAGTTACACGCCAGGTGGATGAAGTGTTGACTAGGTACTGCCCCTGAGAGACTTGAGATTTTTAAAATGACTCTTCAGAAGGATTTATAAGTGATTTATTTTTTTCCCAGAAAAATTACATTCTTTAAATAACTAAGTTCTATACATACAAAGTACTCGTTCTTCATCTAGCTTTGATTTATGTCTTAGGAGTTTTCATCTTTCTGACCATCCAACGTTTGGTAAACCTCTTGGCATTTTGTTTTCTCTGAGATCCTAGAATAAAAAGTTTTGTGCAGTTAAGAATAAATAAAATTCCCAAGAAACAATTCACAAATTTTCTACATAACTAAAATTTGCTATATGTACACATATACTGGGCTTTGCTGGTGGCTCAATGGTAGAAGAATCTCACTGCAATGCCAGAGACATGAGTTCAATCCCTGGGTTGGGAAGATCCCCTGGTGGAGGGCATGGCAACCCACTCCAGTGTTCTTGCCTGGAGAATCCCATGGACAGAGGAGCCTGGCGGGCTACAGGCCCTGGGGTCACAAGAGGTGGACACAGCTGAGCACACATGCACATATATACTACACTGACCTGCTCTCTAAGCAACTTTAAAACAGTAACAGAAGCCACTTAAGAAAAAAAGATACTTCATGAGTATTTACCAGCTCCTTAACAAGAAACATTGTTCAATATATAAAACTCAGATTCAAGAGAATAAAGCCAAGTCTTACCCCAAGTATTATTCAAAAACTGGGCTGCAGCCTTTTTCATCGGTAACCTCTTGTTTTCAAGAGACAGGAACTTGTTTACTAGGAAAGAGGATTATTTGTCATTTTTTGGTTTAATTCACAGTTAGAAAAGGAAGAAAAAACAGTCTGTAAGGAAATTACCAGTAGTTCTGTTGGTTCCAGGACCATATAAACAATTTTGTATGAAGGCTTTGGCAGCTTCTTGCCTTGAATCTCTCAAATCTTGATCTTTTAGCCTTACAGCCACGTAGCTTTTATTCTGGCTGGTGATCAATACAAAAGGTAAAAATGAGGCCATACTTATTTTCAAAGTAAAGTATTTCTGTTAGTTGATTCAAATAGTGGAGAAAAATCCC
This sequence comes from Capra hircus, assembly GCF_001704415.2. NCBI lineage: Eukaryota > Metazoa > Chordata > Mammalia > Artiodactyla > Bovidae > Capra > Capra hircus. Next base: position 7,322,043 of record NC_030830.1, on the reverse strand, counting down.
CAAATCCCTAATTTTGTGTAAGCACAGGTTAGATGATAAAATTACAGGGCTATTTTACAACTAACGTTTACATTTCAGTAGAGCAAATACTTTTAAATATAAATACCCAAAATTTCCCACAGAGGATCCAATCTGAAACCGCTACTAATTGAGGTAATACCCCCCTCAAAGGTCACCTCTACATCCTACACAGAAAGACGACGCCTTACCCAACAGTCTGTACTTTCTGCACTTTAGCTTTCTTAGAGTCACTTCCTTTCTCTCGTTCTTCATTTTTCTTTTGCAAATTAACTAAAAAATTGAGTTAATATTTCTCATTAGCATTTGTGCACAAATAAATCAAGACTATATGCTGGAGTTTACTTTAAATAACCACTACACACCAATTAGTATGTGACAGTACAAAATAAGCTAAAATTTAAGACTCTGTGCTCCCAGTGCAGGGGGCTTAGGTTCAGTCCCTACTGGGAGAACTAGATCCCACAGGCCAAGACTAACAGATGTGCATGCCACAACTAAGACCCAGCAGAGCCAAATAAATTATTTTTTTGAAAAAAGAAACAAGCTAAAGCCCACCAGGCCTGTTCCCATGCTCCTTCTCAGGGTCAACAACATTTGCAAATACCAGCAAATGCCCTTGACACTTAATGAGAGGTTACGTAAATAGTTCATACCTTCTTTCAACTTTCCCGGTGATTTCTTCACACTAAGGAAGGACAAGCAAAACACTGATTGGGATAGAGAGCAACGACGACTCAGGTTACCACACAGTTTCAGCTGGTTTTACAAATAAGATAACCCTCTTTAACTACCACCATTCTCAATTTTTACTGAGCATCCTTAAAGTCACTCCCCAATGCACTGTCAACAACTCCCAATCAACAAACTATACTAGGCTTGTAGGATCAGAATTTAAAATCTGAAAGTATATTAGCAGGCTTCCAAAGAAGCAGATTGTTGCGGTTGATGGAGTAAAAAGTATTTAAGAATTATGTAATACAGTATTTGAAACATGAAGTGAAAGGTGGTAGGCCTGCCTCGCTTTATGTGGAGAGAGCTGAAAGGATTAATTGAACACTTCAGACACAAGAATGGAGACAAACAATGGTAGTCTCAAGAAGTGTGGTCTAATGGAGAGTCAAAGGCCAGAACACAATGAGATGTCTATACAGAAGTGGAAAAGCTAATCGGCGGGAGCAGTGATGAGGTAGAGGGAATAAGAAGGGACAGGTGACAACTTGGTTTTCAAAGATGAAAGGGACTTTGCCACCATGATGTATTCAGAAACTGAGTAACTTTGGAAAAGTTCTACGGAAAAAGAACCACTGTTCTAGCAGGGCTAAGCTAAATTGAAAGCAAAAAGGAGACAAAGGGGAACAGGAAAAAAAAAAGCAAATATTTAATCTAAATTTAGTACAGTACAGAACCTGATGCCATAGCACAGAGGAGAAGGGAACTTTAAACATACGGTGGATGGCAAAGCTACTAAATGAAAAGGGGAACAAGGAGGGAAAAATTCTGTGGCTCAGATGGTAAAGCGTCTGCCTACAATGCGGGAGTCCCAGGGTCGATCCCTGGGTCGGGAAGATACCCCGGAGAAGGAAACGGCAACCCACTCCAGTACTCTTGCCTGGAAAACCCCATGGAAACAGTCCACAGGGGCACAAAGAGTTGGACAGGACTGACTGACTTCACTTTAACAAGGAGGGAGAAGTAGGTAAGGCAAGCACGGGACAAGCTGAGTTTTAGGAGCCTATGGATAATAGAATAGTACTCCACACCCCACTAAAGGATGAACTTCAAAACACTGTTTTATTCACACCATCTATCCTGCCCCTAGTACACTGACATACTGTAGGAACTCACTGAGATCAGCAACTCAGAAGCTAGAGCTACCCATGCGAACAACAAAAATAAGAAACCGCCACAGATGGAAAATAAGTGGAACATTTCCCTCCACCTGTCCCACCAAATTCAAGTATCTCCTGGGTAGCTTTTTAATTTAGAAAACTTGAGTTCAGACAAATGTACCAAGACAGCATTGAAACACTGTATGTAAACAAATAATAAAACGAGATCCACCACTTACCTAGTTTGTGAAGCTGTAGTTAACTTCTCTAAAATAGTATCTGGAAGGAGTTTTCTTTTCTTAAAGACGTTAAAAAAAAAATCATAAAAAGTAAGCAACTGAGTAACAACATGCCCTTAAGTGCTTTTGAAGTTACCATTTTAAGGATAGCCCTACCTCTAGGCAAATAAATGATCCGAACACTGCCCTCCACTACCTGTGAGCTGTGGGAAGAACTGGGGACCAAGCAACTCAGAGCCTACTCCCACTTCACTTGGAAGACGTGAAGGCTGGAAAAGGTGCCCGGTTTATTCTAACCCTCGGGTCACGTTATACACCGAGGGCAATTCACAGGCACGTCCACCTGCGGCCAATCTCCGGAACAGCAGAGCGCGAACCAAGCATCCTCTGCACAGCCCTCCGTTTACGCAGCGCTGCCTCCACACAGCGACCCAGGTTCACATAAACCACCTCCGCCGCGCGTCAGAGGTGGGTCTGGCTCTACTTCACCTCTTCCCGACCCTATTCTGAATCGGTGGACAGCGAGGAGCACTAGTACGCGGATGTTAGTGCTGTCGGAAGAGACCACCGGCGGCTGTCCTCCGCCCCGGACCCCAGCAGCCTTGAACTCTGCCCCGAGCCGGCCCGTGAAACGCCCCCCTCTTTGCAAACCTCTAACCTTCTGTTCAATGAACAGTTCCTCGCGCCGTTTCCTCTTCTCCTTCAGAAGCGCTCTGTCCCTGGAAGAGACCGCGACGAGTCAGGGTGGGCGGAAAAGAGAAGGGGGACGGTTAGGTGGCGCTTCCCGCCCCCGGCCCGGCCCCCGGGGCTCCGAACCTGCGCACCGTCTCCCGAACTCGCCGCTCCTCCTCCTTCGCTTCGGCCTGGGCGCTGGCGAAAGTCAGCTCCTCCGGGGCCTCGTCGTCGATTTCGTCGTCCCCCTCCTCGTCTTCCTCCAGCGGCTCGGCGGCCGCGCCGCTGCTGGGCTGCCCGAGCAGCAGCCCGTGCCCCGCCTCCTCTTCGGAGGCGGGCTGGCCCTCGTCCACCATCGCCGAGGCCGATGCCGGGGCGCGGGACGCGCGCGGACGGAGCTGCACCATGACCCGAGCTGCGGGGACTCGGCGGCCGCCTTGACCTCTGACCCGGAAGCCGCACGCACAAGGTGAGTGACGCAAAAGGCAGGGGCGGCCGGGGCTCTGCCGCCCTCTGCAGGTTCGGAGGCCCCACCGCGCGGTACGGAGGCGCATGCGCAGAGCCGGGACGGGGGCGTGGCCTAAGGAAAGCGCCGGCAGTTCCCTTCCTCCCCACCCGGAGCCTGCGCGCGGCGGGCCGGGGTGCCGGGTCCCCGCCCACGGTTACGAGACCCGGTGGACTTGGGGGCTTGTGTCCAGGCAGGGCCGATCCGTGCTGCTGCCGCCTTAGCGGGGATGCCGAGAGCGTTGTTGCTTGGATCCCTGAGCTCCTCGGGGCGGGCTGGTGCAGGTCACGCCGCCCGGTGCCCAAGAAACCGGGGACCTCGAGCCCCGGTCGCCCTGTCGCCGCCTCTTTCCGCTCAGAGAGACTCTCAGTTCAGTTCAGTCGCTCAGTCGTGTCCGACTTTGCGACCCCATGGACCGCAGCATGCCAGGCCTCCCTGTCCATCACCAACTCCTGGAGTTTACTCAAACTCATGTCCATCGAGTTGGTGATGCCATCTAACCATCTCATCCTCTGTCGTCCCCTTCTCCTCCGGCCTTCAATCTTTCCCAGCATCAGGGTCTCTTCCAGGGAGTCAGTTCTTCGAATCAGGTGGCCAAAGTATTGAAGTTTCCGCTTCAGAATCAGTCCTTAATGAACACCCAGGACTGATCTCCTTTAGGATGGACTGGTTAGATTTCCTTGCAGTCCAAGGGACTCTCAGGTGTCTTCTCCAACACCACAGTTCAAAAGCATCAATTCTTCAGCGCTCAGCTTTCTTTATGGTCCAACTCTCTCATCCATACACGACCCAGAGAGCCGCTGGGTCGATCTAAATCAGTATATAGATTCGGCTTCCTCTACTCCACACTCCCCATAAAAGTGCCGCTTCAAAAGGCGGGAGCGCGCCATAGCAGCGGGACCCCATGCCTTGCAGCCCTGTTGGCACTGAGGAGAAACAAGGTGGACAGACCCACAGTTACATCGATCTCGGCACCAAGCGTGCGGTGTGGCAACCTCTGCCGCCCTCTCGCAGGCATCCCTGCCCAGCCCTTGGCCGCTGCCTGTTCTTTGTCCGCACAGACTCTCGCTCCAGACTGCCCCTCCCCCCCCCCAACCTTTAGAACGTGAGCTCAGTGAGAGCAGGGACCCCCACTTCCCAGCTGTGACCCAGGGACCTTGCCCAGTGACTGCCCATCGCACCTCCACTAAGTGATTGAAACCCGGGTACAGGGTATTTTTATGTCCCGCTCCGCCCCTACTACACCTATTTCATCTCTTAGTGTAGGTGGCCATTCAGTGATCTTTGTGTTTTCTCCCACCTGCTCAGCCAGTAAAGAAAACGCCTGCAATGCAGGAAACCCTGGTTTGATCCCTGGATTGGGAAGATCCCCTGGAAGAGGGCATGGCAACCCACTCCAGTGTTCTTGCCTGGAGAATCCCATGGACAGAGAAGCCTGGTGGCCTACAGTCCATGGGGTCACAAAGAGTCGGACAGGACAGAGCGACTAAGCACACACCCATTATACAACAGCAAATGATTCATCATTCTCTGAACTGCTGCTGCTGCTAAGTCACTTCAGTTGTGTCTGACTCTGTGTGACCCCATAGACGGCAGCCCACCAGGCTTCTCTGTCCCTGGGATTCTCCGTCTTGGAGTGGGGTGCCATTGCCTTCTCTGTATTCTCTGAAGAAACCAAGCTACTTCATGCTTACCTTGCAGTTGGACATGCTCTTGTACACAGTCCTCACTTGGAACTCCTATTTATAACTGAAAACCCGCACCCAGGCTGAGTTCCTCTCAAAGCCTTTCAGACACCCTAATGTCCACCCCATCCCCACCCTGCTCATCTCTAGTTGCACTCTCCTATGAATCTTTTTCTGTTACTGTAGCTTCCGTGATGTGTAACACTTTCTGTGCCAGTGGTCCCAACCAAATTCTTGTGAACTCCTTGAAGGAAGGTACAGCCCTCTTAATCACTGTATTTCTAATGTCTATCATAGAGTAGATATTCGATAAATATTAAATTGAATAATCCCTCCTCACATAAATTCTGCAGTATTTTCAATTAGCTTTTCCTTTTCTCGTGGAAGCATCTCCTAGCTTAAAAACAAGAAGTCCAAAACACAAACAAAAAGTATGAAATGGAACCAAAAAAAGCTACAGGAACCAATGGCCTAGTAGGAAGGGGTTTACAAAGGACAGTTCTGAAATATCTGGGCCTTGGTCAGATAGAAATTACAAATTAAAAATATAGTCAGGCTTCCTCCGCCAGCGTACTGGCTTCCACCACTGCTAACACCAGGGCAATGTATATAGAGTGCTCTGTTGAAAAGCTCGAGAACAAACCTCTTAGAAGGGAATGATGGTATATTATGTACAAAGAAGTGTTAACTGTTAGTCGCTAAGTCATGTCCAACTCTTTGTGACCCCATGGACTGTAGCCTGCCAAGCTCCTCTGTCCATGGGATTCTCCTGGCAAGAATGCTGCAGTGGGTTGCCATTCCCTTCTCCAGGGAATCTCCCCAACGTAGGGATCGAACCCGGGTCCCTTGTGTCTCCTGCATTACTGGCAGATGGCAACCCACTCCAGTCAACCCACTCTTGCCTGGAAAATCCCATGGATGGAGGAGCCTGGTAGGTTGCAGTCCCTGGGGTCACACGACTGAGCGACTTCACTTCACTTCACTTCTCTACCATCGGAGTCACCAGAGAAGCCCCGTTTTCATACCGAAACTACACTGTAAGTATTATAAATCCCCTCCTACCGATGCAAAGGATCCTTGGCGTTTATTAAAAGGCGTGACGTGCAAAGGCAGCACAAAGCTTTATGTCACCATGTGGCTTCTCCGAAAGCCAAGGGTGTGAGAGTAAATGCACTTTTGTAAGGGCCGGAAGTGATGTCACCCAGCTGCATAACCCCCGGGGAGCCCACCTGGTCTAAGGGAGTTAGATCTGTCCAATCTTCCAGCGCTGGGTGCTGACGGCCACTCCCCGAGTTGGTCTCTGGTGCTCGCTGACAGCGGGCAGCCCTGGGTCTGCATTAGGTAGGGGGAGTTGAAGGGGGAGCTGTCTTCTTCCTGCTTTACAAAAAAGGTACTCTGAGCATACACTTTTTAAGTCCCATGGGAAAAACTCCCTTCCAGGTTCCATGTCTGGGGAAGCTTGGCAGAGCCCGCAGGGTGTGTGTTTATAACAGTGAGAAATGTCCTTCCGTGTATATGACACTGAGAAGCAGCCCACGGTAGCCTCTCCCTTTCTTCTTCGGCTGTGTTCAGTTTTAGGAAGCTTTGTTTAACCTACATTTGCATCATTCTTTTTTCTCATCCTGATTTTCTACCTTGCTGCTAATTTTCTCTTCCATCCTTGCATGAGTTCTTATTGTAAGCTATCCCCACCCCGAACTTGAGGTTAAGGCAGTCAAACAGGTAAACACTGAAAAGAAAATGTCCCAAACAAAGACAACTCTTGGGCTAACATTTTTATACAATAAATTACCTGCATAGGGAGTGATTTTATTTCCCACCAAACCTTGCACAACAATCAGAAATACCTGAGTTTTACCCCTCTATGTCTATCTTTGCCCGAATAGCAGAAACACAATCAGGAGAATCACTTTGTTTTAGACAATCTAATCACAAAGTTACCCAGTAACCAACCAAACACATCAGACTTATGTTCAGGATCAAACCAAATAACAGGAACTGACTTCAGAAGTCCTGTGACTTCTCCTTCTAAACACGGTTACTACTGTTGCTTCCAAGTCCCCATCAACCATCAGCAGTTTGGATTCCAGCCCAGCAATCAAAAGATATTTTCAGACTTTCCAGTATTTGGCTCACCATCCACAAGACTGCCTCCCATGCTGGTGGCTTGGTACGTAGATGCGCTGAGATTTCTTCCTTCCCCAGGATGGCTATGAAACAGTTTCAGTTTCATGAGGAGCGAGGGCTTCGGGAAGAGTAGTCCCACACGGCCCCTGGAAATGAAACCTGAAAAAGGAGGACGAACACAGCAAACTTATGAGCAAAGTGAGAATTCTGCTTCAGCAAGTCAACTTTCTTAGTCACAGCCAGAATAAAATCCCGATTCCCATAGGAGTCCTAGGCATCTTGGAGCCCAGTTCTTTCATCGAGTTTCTGACAAGGCCAAATGCAGATACTTCAGTATGGGTTGGCACCCTCATTCCCAAGGGAATTTGGGAAAGCAGTTGCTTAGAATTTCAGTTCAGTTCGGTTGCTCAGTTGTGTCTGACTCTTTGCGACCCAATGGACTACAACACTCCAGGCTTCCCTGTCCATCACCAACTCCCAGAGTTTACCCAAACTCATGTTCATTGAGTCGGTGATACCATCCAACATCTCATCCTCTGTCGTCCCCTTCTCCTCCTGCCCTCAATCTTTCCCAGCATCAGGGTCTTTTCCAGTAAATCAGTTCTTTGTATCAGGTGGCCAAAGTATTGGAGTTTCAGCTTCAATATCAGTCCTTCCAATGAACACCCAGGACTGATCTCCTTTAGGATGAACTGGTTGGATCTCCTTGCAGTCCAAGGGACTCTCAAGAGTCTTCTCCAACACCACAGTTCAAAAACATCAATTCTTTGGCACTCAGCTTTCTTCACAGTCCAACTCTCACATCCATACATGACTGCTGGAAAAACCACAGCCTTGACTAGACGACCTTTGTTGGCACAGTAACATCTCTGCTTTTTAATATGCTGTCTAGGTTGGTAATAACTTTCCTTCCAAGGAGTAAATGTCTTTTAATTTCATGGGTGCAGTCACCATCTGCAGTGATTTTGAAGCCCACAAAAATAAAATCGGCCACTGTTTCCACTGTTTCCCCATCTATTTCCCATGAAGTAACAGGACCAGATGCCATGATCTTAGTTTCTTTAATGTTGCGTTTAGAATTCAGGTGCCTATAAATGAGAATTTTATTTTAAGGAGGAAGGAGAGACATGATTGTATTTTGTGACTGCTTTGCCAAACTCATAATTGTAAGTTTTATAAACTCTTATACAACTACATAAAACCGCCTTCACTGGTACTAAGGACAAGAGAAAATGAACCTCATACACCATGCAGACCATAAGGATCCTAACTGAGTCAGCTTGCCCACACCAATCACTGAAATTCACAACTAGCCCTGACCTGTAGTTAAAAAGTAGGAAAAAGAGAAAGATCAAAGAAAGAAGAGAGAGAGAAAAGAAGAAAAAACAATGATTTCTGCTTCCTTCAAGGGAAACCAGTTATGACAGGAGGAAAAAAAGAAACCAACTAATTCTACTGTGTTATTAATAAATGAAAACCAACCGAGGACAATTTAAAATTAAAAAAAAAAAAGCATCTGGTCATATTACTTATTCTTGATACAACACAGATCAAGAATGTTCCCTCTGTGCCATGAATGGACGCCCCTGACCAACTGGCATTTCGGATCCTTCTGCCTCCCCTCCCACAGCCCCACCCCATCCCCACCACTCCCAGCACGAGGAAGGCTGCCCACTAGAAAGCTCCTCCCAGCACAGTCCCTTGAGGACTTCCCAGGAAGCACAGCCAGGCAGAGAGCACTCAGGGACTTCCCTCGACTTGCACCTGTTCTTTCGTGTGCCCCTTTCCACATTCATCCTCCTCCCATTTACCAAAGCAAGTTGCACCTGACCTCACCCATCCCAAATCTTACATGGTGCCTCTTACCCCAGAATGTGAAAACTTAACGGGCTGCCAAACCAAGGGATGTTTGAAACACTGCTGTGGATCTGAGAAAACAAACGGTTTCTAAAGACTGGGTGATATATACAAACAGGGCCATTTCATTCTTGCTTTCAGTTAAAATTGAAAGATGCTCTTACAGAATTGCCAAACAGATCACTAAAGTCGATTCAGGAGTACTCTGGATATTTCAGCATATTAAGATGGAAGGTGGTCCAAAATCTGAGTGGCCAGAACAAAGTTCTTTCATGCCCGGGGTTTATGTGGCCCTGGTTTCTGAGTATTTTATGTATGGTATTGTTGCTGTTCACTTGCCAAGTCGTGTCCCACTCTGCGACACCATGGACTGCAGCCTGCCAGGCTTCCCTGTCCTTCACCATCTCCCAGAGCTTGCTCAAACTCATGTCCATTGGGTCGGTGATGCCATCCGATCATCTGGTCCTCTGTCGTCCCCTTCTCCTCCTGCCTTCAATCTTTCCCAGCATCAGGGTCTTTTCCAATGAGTCAGCTGTTTGCATCAGGTGGCCGGAGCACTGGAGTTTCAGCTTTAGCATTGATATTTAGGACTGATTTCCTTTAACATTGACTAGTTTGATCCCCTGGCAGTCCAAGGGACTCTCAAGAGTCTTCTCCAGCACCACAGTTTGAAAGGATCAATCCTTAGGTGCTCTGTCCTCTTTATGGTCCAACTCTCACATCTGTACATGACTACTTAGTTTTTGCTTTTCTCTATAAAAAGCAAAAACTAAGAATTACAGTTGACATTGAAAAGGTAAGTGTTTAGCTTGGAAAATCTGGCCTGCCACCCCCCAGACTGGAATTAGAGACACAGATACTCGAAACACAATTCCCCCCGCCCCACTCCAAGACAAGCTGCACACGGTCACAGCAGCTCCCTTCTTCGAACGACCACTGCTCTGATGCTCACCAAGGAAGTCTGTCCTCTCAAATCATACACTATCAGACACTTCACTGTTGGAAATGACGGCAGTAAAAAATGAAAGACTCCTGTGCCTGGAGAACCTCAGTCACGTGGCCACAGAGAAGCACCCTGACTTCCAGCCCAGGCGTGGAGCTCCAGGTGCAAACAGCTGAGAGGTGTCTGGGCCCAGTGTTTCACGCCCACCTCCAAGGTCACAGGACCCTGCGACCACGTTGCAGCCAAAGCGGATCTAACCCCTCTCCACACACACAGTCCAGCTAGCTGCTGAGTTGATAAAAAACGGCTTCACTGAAATTTCACCGAAACTCAACCCTCCTTCCACATGCTACAGTAACTCCATCTTTTCCTCTGTTTGGGGACACGCAGCAGGGCTCTCTGGGGTCCCCTGTGCTGCGGTGAGTCAGGAAACCTGATCTTCTTAGGATGCAGGTTTGTTTCCTGTGACCACAGGCGTATTAGGGCTGCAGCACCATGAACTTTGCCTCCTCCTAATGGTACGAAATACTTGGCGTAGATGTGTGTGTGTCTCTGTTAGTCATTCAATCGTGTCCAACTCTTTGCGACCCCATGGACTGTAAGTCACCAGGCTCCTCTGTCCACGAGATTTCCCAGGCAGGGATACTGGAGTGGGTTGCCATTCCGTTCTCCAGGGGATCTTCGCAACCCAGGAATCGAACCCGGGTCTCCTGCATTACCAGGCAGATTCTTTACCGTCTGAGCCAACAGGGAAGCCAGTGGACACTTGAACTAATTCAAAAACCTCACGCTCCACGTATCTACTAAGAGATGCATTTCCCATAGTTTGACTTTTACAGAATTATTAACCAAAATGTATCATTTGTTGTTTTCAACAACTACATAGGATAAATTACTGTGGTGATAATTCCATCTAGAAGAGCTTTTCTGTGGAACAATTTTTAAGGAAACTGAGAATAAATAATTCGTATACTTTGAAGCAGAAGTATAAAATGATAGTCAAAAGATTTTCAAGCATTAAAATACATATAGTATAAATTTCTGTGATAGAAATAGGATGGATGGGGATACAAGTTCAAAGAGAAAAAGAAAAAAATGTGAAGGTTCTCACTGTGAAAAACCCGCTTACATATTTGTTTTGTAAATAATGACGGTGGGTGTCAAGTTGCTGTGTCATTCAGACTCCACAGGATACAATTAAAACCAGGACAACGGCAGCTTTGCTTTTAAATGTCGGTCTCTTATTTCTAGGGCTTCCTCAGTGGCTTAGAGGTAAAGAATCCGCCTGCTAATGCAGGAGACTCAGGATAGATCTTTGGGCCAGGAAGATCCCCTGGAGGAGGGCATGGCAACCCACTCCAGTATTCTTGCCTGGAGAATCCCATGGACAGAGGAGCCTGGTGGGCTACAGTCCATGGGGTCGCAAGAGTCAGACACAACTGAGCGACGAAACCACCACCGCCAGGAGGATTATGAGTATGATTTATGCAACAAAGGTGAGCCCCAATCTGCAGATTCCTACTCAAAGAAAAGGCCTTTGGCTCTATTAAAAAAAAAAAAAAAGTAAACGAATGCCCATTTATGCTTTAAATGAAAATGAGATGCTGACGTGTCGTTTTTTTACTATTCTTGCTTTAAGTGACTTTTTTGGTTAAGGGGCCACTAGGGCCCCACTGCATGGACTAACAGGGTCCTACCAGCTACCTGATGATCTTGGCAGGCAGAGCATTGCCCTTCCCAATCAAATGGGCCAACCATAAATTACAAGTAACCTCTTCACCCTCCTGAGGGGTACAAACATAAACAAGAAACCATCTATGAAGCTGTTTTCTAGCTAAGAGTTCCTGAGACGTCCAAACTCCGCCTGCAGGGCGCTTTCTCTGGGGACACGTCCCCCGCACACACGTTACGAGCCCTCCACACACTACTGACCACCTCCACCTCCTGGAGCGCCCCTCCTCGCCCCCTCTCCACACACACTGGCCTCCTTGCTGTCCCTTGGGCCTCCCGGGCTGGCTGCCACCTTGGGGCCTTTGCCCAGGTGGTCCTCGCACCTGGCAGGCTCTTGGCCCAGAGGTCTCCTAGCGAACCGTTTCTCCTCCTCCAGGGTGGTCAGACCTCTTCTCTCTGATGCCCCCCACCACCCACTGGATCCCAGGCCCGCCTGCTCCCCCCGCCTCTTTCTACCTCTGCTTTTTCCCACGGCCTGATCCCACTCCTCATGGGCCATGCAATATGCACATTTATTATCTTACTGTTCACTGTTTGCCCTCTGAAGCTTCTAGGAGGCCATCTTCACGTGGTAGGATTTTTATTTTGTTTACGAAAATATCCTATCCCAAGCACTCAGAACAGTATCAGTGGTAAAGATTCTTCCTGCCAATGCAGGAGACTCAGGGTCGATCCCTGGGTGGGGAAGATCCCTTGGAGAAGGAAATGGCAACCCACTCCAGTATTCCTGCCTGGAAAATTTCATGAACAGAGGAGCCTGGTGGGTAAAAGTTCATGGGGTCACAAAAGAGTTGGACACATCTGAGTCACTAAACAACAACAAGGTCTAGGACATCAGTTCAGTTCAGTTCAGTCACTCGGTCGTGTCCAACTCTTTGTGACCCCGTGAATCTCAGCACGCCAGGCCTCCCTGTCCATCACCAACTCCCGGAGTTCACTCAGACTCACGTCCATCGAGTCCGTGATGCCATCCAGCCATCTCATCCTCTGTCATCCCCTTCTCCTCCTGCCCCCAATCCCTCCCAGCATCAGAGTCTTTTCCAATGAGTCAACTCTTCGCATGAGGTGGCCAAAGTACCGGAGTTTCAGCTTTAGCATCATTCCTTCCAAAGAACACCCAGGGCTGATCTCCTTCAGAGAGGACTGGTTGGATCTCCTTGCAGTCCAAGGGACTCTCAAGAGTCTTCTCCAACACCACAGTTCAAAAGCATCAATTCTTCGGCACTCAGCCTTCTTTACAGTCCAACTCTCACATCCATACATGACTACTGGAAAAACCATAGCCTTGACTAGATGGACCTTAGTCGGAAACTAATGTCTCTGCTTTTGAATATGCTATCTAGGTTGATCATAACTTTTCTTCCAAGGAGCAAGTGTCTTTTAATTTCATGGCTGCAGTCACCATCTGCAGTGATTTTGGAGCCCCCCAAAATAAAGTCTGACACTGTTTCCACTGTTTCCCCATCTATTTGACATGAAGTGATGGGACCGGATGCCATGAGCTGAGTTTTCTGAATGTTGAGCTTTAAGCCAACTTTTTCACTCTCCTCTTCCACTTTCATCAAGAGGCTTTTTAGTTCCTCTTCACTTTCTGCCATAAGGGTGGTGTCATCTGCATATCTGAGTCTAGGACATAGTAGGTGCTAAATAAACACTCGTGGACTTGGACTAAATTCCAAAGTTTAGAGAAATGGAAAGCTGCCCGACTCGGGGTACAAGGCGTGGGGGGCCCACTGTCCTTGGAAGGCCTTGCACCCCAGTCCCTTGGGTGCACTAATCCCATTTCTGCTTCAACAAATATACAGATCCTTACATGCCAAAGACCCCTGGGGTTGAGAAACAGTCAAATCCCTGATGCTTAAATCCCCAAATACCTAGTCTAATGGTTTCTCAGAAAATCATCCAAGATAACCATCTGGGACAGGGGAAATGACAAAAAACAAAACAGGAACCAATTAACACCTTGAAAATATTAATACATTTCGATGGGAGGCAAATACCATGACTCTGTTTCTAAATTAGAATTGGGGCAAAGAATCCAAACAAGGATTGGATTTGTGCAAGGTCGAAGGAGTCTTGTGAAATCCAAATTTAAAATGTAAGCAGAAATAAATAAATACATAAAATGCAGGCATCATTTCCTACAACCTATTTAGGTAACAAATCAGGTGAAAAGGCAGTATCATTTCAATTTTCATTTTTCCTACTAACCTAGAGCTGGGGCTGGCAAAATGTTTTCTGTAAACAGTCAGAGACTTACTGTTTCATCTTTGCAGGCCAGACAGTCTCTGCTGCAACTCTTTACTTCCATTGTTTAAGTGCAAAAGCAGCCACAGACAATATAGGAACATGTGGCTGTGGCTGGGTGCCAATAAAACTTTATTTACAAAAACGTAGTGGGTGAATTCGGAGAAGGCAATGCCACCCCACTCTACTCTTGACAGGAAAATCCGATGGATGGAGGAGCCTGGTCAGCTGCAGTCCATGACGTTGCAAAGAGTCGGACATGACTGAGACACTTCACTTTCACTTTTCACGTTCATGCATTGGAGAAGGAAATGGCAACCCACTCCAGTGTTCTTGCCTGGAGAATCCCAGAGACGGTAGAGTCTGGGTGGGCTGCCATCTATGGGGTCGCACAGAGTCGGACACGACTGAAGCAACTTAGCAGCAGCAGCAGCAGTAGGTGAATTTGGCCTGCAGGCAGTAGTTTGCTGACATCTGACCTAGGCTAGAGTTCAGCCAACATCTGTTACATGTGAGATGTGAGGAATTTCGGCCTTTGTTAAGATGCATGTTTAAACCAGCTTCTCAGTCACTCTGGGTTTGGTCCCTGTTTGAAAACCCAAGTAGGATGAGAAGATGACCACGCACGCCTCTTCTAAATGTCAGCTTTGATGACGCCCAGATAAAAGCATCGCTGGCTTCACTGATCAGTTATACTCATCTGGGAAAATTCCAAGATGTTGTGGTACAAAGAGTCTTGGCTTCTGAAAAGGTCCACTGAGCATCTGTTGTGGTTCCTGCGGTTGGTGCTATTCAGTTCAGTTCAGTTCAGTCGCTCAGTCATGTCCGACTCTTTGCGACCCCATGAATCGCAGCACGCCAGGCCTCCCTGTCCATCACCATCTCCCGGAGTTCACTCAGACTCACGTCCATCGAGTCTGTGATGCCATCCAGCCATCTCATCCTCGGTCGTCCCCTTCTTCTCCTGCCCCCAATCCCTCCCAGCATCAGAGTCTTTTCCAATGAGTCAACTCTTCACTTGAGGTGGCCTAAGTACTGGAGCTTCAGCTTTAGCATCATTCCTTCCAAAGAAATCCCAGGGCTGATCTCCTTCAGAATGGACTGGTTGGATCTCCTTGCAGTCCAAGGAACTCTCAAGAGTCTTCTCCAACACCACAGTTCAAAAACATCAATTCTTCGGCGCTCAGCCTTCTTCACAGTTGGTGCTGTTCAGATCTGATCAAAGTCTCAGACCAGCGAGAGGCCTGTTTATTTGAACAGAAACACTGCAGGTTTTCAGGATAGGAAGCTGAAGAATTTTTGTTGAGGATGAGTAGCAGCTGATGCAGGTTTTTGGTTTTGGGAGGCCCAACTTATGAAGTGATATCATTACACTCCAAGAATTTCGTCTGAACTTGCAGGGAAAACTGCCAAGTTCATTTTCCTTTCATGTAAAGATGTACACACTGGATGCATATCAGAATCACCCAGGAAGCATATAAAAGGGGGGGCCCAGGCTATACCTCACACCAGTTACATTAGAATCTCCTGAGTGGTACCCAGTCATCAGATTTTAGAAAAAAAAATTTTTAAGATTTTTTTTTTTTAATGTGGACCATTCTTAAAGTCTTCATTGAATTTGTTACAATACTGCTTCTGTTATGTTCTGGTTTTATGGCCAAGAGGCATGTGTGATCTTAGCTCCCCGACCAGGGGTGGAACCCACACCCACTGCACTGGGAGGCCAAATCTTAACCTCTGGATCACCAGGGAAGTTCCCAGTCATCATTTTTAAAAATACATAGTTGAGGTAAAAGTCACCGACTAAAATATTGACAAGATGCTTCAGTAACGTTTTACATTTTACTTATTCATATTGATGTATTAGTTCATAGTCTACCTAATTCTGGAAAGGAAATTAGACTCTTAAGAATATATAAAGTACATTAAAAGGGAAGACAGAAAAGCAGGGGTGAAAAAAAGAAAGCAAAACAAAGGAGATGTAAACTGGAGCCTAGACAGACATGTGAATATCCTACAATAATCTATACTTTCCACACAGATTTGGGGGGGCAGGATCAATATCATTAAATGGCCACAAGTACAAGCATTCTTGGCAATAAGACCAGAGAGGAATTTGCCCAGGGAGCCCCACGGAGAACAGTGGGTGACGGAGTTGTATGTGGGTATCTCCCTGGCTTATGTGCTGAGTCTTCAGCTGACCGGCATCGAAAAGCCATTACTATACTTAGCTTCAACGCATGAATAAAAGTAAAGTCTAAAGCATCAAAGAAGAACTTTCAAAATGTGAAAAACAAAAACCCTACGGCAAACTCCCTGTAAAAAGACATGGCCACCTCAATCTACAGTTAATGCTTTCTTCCATCAATCTACAAATAGCACGTTGTTTTCTTCCATCAATGCAACTACAGACCAAATAAGAAAACATGAACTCTGTTACAAAACCAGGACAGCAGGTAAAATCTGCTTGGATGACCACGTCCAAACCTGCTCAGCGCTGTCCACCTCCCACCCCGGGGACCCCGTACCTGAATCTGTTGGTGGCCGGGGTGGTTTCCGTGTTGAATTCGGCCACTGGCACGCCGCGGGCTGACACCTGGGGGGCAAACATGGCCGCGGGATAGACCACGGAGGAAGTCCCGACCTGCAGAGCAGACAAACGGACGTGCACAAGTGACCACACGGTGGAGAAGCAGCGTCTTTGCAGAAAACCTTACGGAAACTTGGGCCAGTCTGCGGCTGCTGGTGTGAGGGAAGGTAAGCTGGGCGGGATAAATGGAGAATGTCTGGGGGACAAGAGGGCATGGGGAGGCTCCCCTTTGGCTGATCCCTAGAATTTAGGAAGGATATTTTTCATGTTTAGTCACCAAGTCATGTCTGATTGTTTAGAACCCCATGGACTGCAGCCCTCGTGTCTCCCCTTGTCCATGGAATTTCCCAGCAAGAACACTGGAGTGGGTTGCCATTTCCTTCTCAGGGGATCTTCCAGACCCAGGGATCAAACCCATGTCTCCTGCCTTGGCAGGCAGGTTCTTTACCACCAGTTACCTGGTATGAAAAAGAGAGCTGGGCTTGTGGCAAGAGTGGCAAAGAAATGATCTGATCATCACCCAAATTAGTTTTAATTGTTTCTGCTCTTTGAAAAGATCAGGGAAGGCCGTGACTTACCACTAGACACAGGTCACAGAGGGCCAGCTCTTTGTCCACCTCCTCCAGAATGGCAGGGTCCAGGTTTTCTCCAAACCACACCACGTGAGGTCGCAGCAGGCCCCCGCATCCTGCCTCTTCACACCTGTAAGAGTGACGTCCTTAACCCACTCCCAAGACCTACTCTTGGGAAGGCCTGCCTAGGTGGATCGGCAGAAATCGTAGCCTCTATTGTGTCCGGATGCACTGGGGTGATTTGCTGGCGAATGTGTCTCAGCCAACCTTGACCTTCTCTTTCTAAATAGCTTTCTCTTTCCCAGCTACTTCCTTCCACTCAGGCACAGACATGCTCATGGTTAGCTGGACCCAGGAGGACTACTGAACTCAGATTTTCCTTCAACACACAAACCACTTGCTAATGTCATCAATGACTTCCCTCATCTTCTCTCAAATTCACCTCTCTCTTGCCTTGTTGGTAGCCAAGTTCTCCTGTGTCAATTTCCCAAAATCGCTCATCTTTCACGAGCTACTAACCTAGGTCATCTCTAGTCAACGTATTTATTTACGTTCTAAAATAATCTCCCTCAAACTCCATTTTGATCATATTAATTGCCTAATCAAGTTTATTTTAGATCAAAACTTTAGAATTTAGTCATGAAAACTTACTCTTTTAGGTCAAAACTCTGATTTTAGTAATGAAAATCCTTATTAAGAAAAATTCAGAAGGTTCAGTAAACCAGGGAAATGTTAGTGTAATTGGTCATTAGGCAGTAACAAGGCACTTTCACACATTCAGTGCTCTGAGTAGCTCTGCAGCAAAGCAAGATGCTTCAAACTTGGTTCACTCTCGTGGTTCCATATTCATTTGGGCATGTGACATCTTTTTCCTCCGAGTAGTGCCTACCAACGTCACACGGATCTACTGCCCTATGAAACGCTTTGGGAAAGGCCATTTTAAGGTCAAGTTTTGAAACACTGACATAAAAATCTTTCCAAGTTTTTTTGCTATTGTTAATCTGCACAAATTCTGCTCGGACCCATAACTTTACCCCTGTGAGACCTCTTACGGCCTCCATAGCCCTGGATTAGTGACACTGATGAGGAGGAGACAGTGGGGAGGGCAGTAGCTGAGGCTTCCTGACCAGTTAGGTCCGGGATGCCAGCCACGCTTCACACACATCGGGGGAATGTCTACAACCAGCAGCTTCTGAGACGTTCCAGACCTCAAATGATCCCACCACTACACAGAGGAGAAAGGGACAGGACAGATGTACTTCTCTTAAGCCTGGTTTGGTTCACCCTTTGTCCTTTCACCCTTGACCTCATGGGTCAGGGCTGGTTTCTGCATTGGCATATTTCAGAGGCATCTCACCAAGTGAACTTAGATTTGGACTCCTACTAATTTTTTTTTTCCAAACACAGATCAAAGTCTTTTTACTCACCGGGGCAGTTTCTCCACTGGAATTCCGGCATCTTGAGTTTGGGGGTCTGGAGCCCTGAAGTAAATAATATTAGAAAAGGAAGAATGTTACTGATGTAATCAAAGAACAAAGAAATAAGATAACCCAGTAAGATTGTCTCTTTGCCTGGCCATCTATGGCACAAAACCTCTGATGAATACACACTGGCTTATAGGAGGATGAGGAGGGTAGACACAAACAATTGATTATCAGTGGTTCTACCTCAAGCGAGGGAATATGTACGGGAGAGGGGGTGTAGTACTGTTGCGCTAAGGAGAGTTTCATGATTTGCATCATGTATGTCACTGCAATTTCAATCACCTGCAATGATATTATATTAATAAGTTACTTGTACAACTTATACCAATGACTAGGTAGAATTTTTCTCAATATTTTGAGTCTACTCTTAATTTTTCCCCCAATTATACTGTTTACAATAGTAAATGTTCATCATAGACATGTTGGAAGGTTCAGAAAGATATAAATCAAAATTGCCATAATCCTACTGTCCCTGTTAATATGTTGTTGATTTTCTTCTGGACGTTTATCTACATACAGATACGTCAACATGGTGAGGGTGGATGTGTCTCTAAATACAAAGCTGGGATCATAATGTATAGAGTTAGAGCCTGTTATTTTCACTTACTGTAACCTGTGAGCAAAATATTTCCCTTACAATATAGCTGTACTGTCTCTAGCTTTATGTCTCATAAATATCCATGGGAGTCATAGATGAATGTTCAATTTCTTCATGTTTATAGTCAACTGAAGAGGCAAAACAGCACACACCTATTCCAGAGTGCAGTATACTCACCCTTTTCCTGATAAAGCCGGACAAATTGGACTCTTATAGTTCTCAGCCACAACTCCACAAGAGGTACATCGAGTCTTAAATAAGCTGCCTGAAAAACCCAAGTCGAACAAGACCGGAATTTAGTATAATCGGGAGCAACGGACTCCACGTCTAAACGAGTACAAAATGATTTAGTTTCTATACATCACTTTAACAAATGCACCCATCCCAGCTTTCATGGGAAACCTCAAGGCATGTAGCAAGATGGAAAAAGCCAGAACACATGCCCTCCTGGACTTCGTAATCAGGAGAGGAGAGAGGGACAGGAAGTAAGTTACTGCATAACCAAGGAGCTCTCTGATCACCCAGGTGTTCAGGTGGAATCCAAATGTGCAACAGGGTAGAAGAAGACAACCTAACCCTAAGGGCAGGATTTACTGAGAATACGCCTGATGGAGGCTCAGTAGCTTGGGATGTTTTACAAAATCTTAATATTGACTTAGTAAAGCTTGAATCTTTTCTACAAAAGCAGCTCAATAAATAATCAAATAATAAATGAAGAAAATAATCATTAAAACTGGCAAAGACTTACTGAGCTTAACCCATAGAAGGTGACCTCAGTTCGCTACATAGTCAGCGTTGAGCAGGTCACACAGCAGGGGACACACGCTGGTCCATTCTCTCCAGGCCTCCTTCTTTGAGAAACCAACCCCCTCCTCTGTCCCACGCCAAGCTGATGGAGCTGTCAGTCACATTCCCCAAATACAAGCTGGGGCACAAGTTCCAGACTGGTCCAATTGTGGCATACTGTCCCTCCAGCAGTAGTGTTTGGTCAAAAAGGACAATGAGGGTCAGGCCATCCAGAGATTTATTTTCTGAGGAGATGGTTAAACTGGAGGAAGGGAGCGTGGAGCCCCACTGGGTCACTGCTTCTGGAAATTCTGCAATTTGAAATGCATTTATTTGGACTGAATTTTTGTAGACTATTAAAGGGCTTCTATGGATGGCTCAGCAGTAAAGAATTTACCTGCAATGCAGGAGATGCAGGTTCAGTCCCTGGGTCAGGACAGTCCTCTAGAGGAGGAAATGGCAACCCATTCCAGTATTCTTTCCTGGGAAATCCCACAGACAGAGGAGCCTGGCGGGCTACAGTCCAAATGGTAGCAAAGAGTTGGACACGACTGAGCGGCTCAACACAGCATCACAGACTATCCAATGCCCTTGGGAAGAAATTCTGGCATACCCATTTATGCTCTCGTGTGAACAAATTCATTAGATTTTCAGTGAGAAGAGGGAAGAAGAGGGTGTCAGTGAAAGCAGAGAAGAGAAACCAGAGGGACCCCAGACAAGCTCCTCGGTGTCACAGACCCGGTGGGCTCCCAGGAGGGAAGGTCACTGAGCTGGCAGCCCCCTTAAGGCTCCAGGGTGGAGAAGGAACACAGCCGGAGCGGACAGTGCCCACGGTGCAGGGGCAGGGCAGGGCAGGGAGAGTAAATGGACCTCCCAGGGATGCCAGGCCTTCGCAGCCTGAATCCTGCTAGAGCCCTAGCTGTTCAATGGCCCAAACCTCCCGCTTCCTGGCGCCCAGGTGGGGGTGGGGTGGGGACCATCTGGGAGCACAGGGTCCCCACAACAGGACCCCCGGGGAGGGGAGAGCACGCAGGGACGCAGACCGGCTTCTCCAGGCCAGGCAGTCTGCGTGCCAGACCCTGGGGTCCTGGCACCATGCTGCTCTGACTCGGTGGACCCAGCTGGGCCCCAGCAGCACAGGTGTTTTCTGGTCTGGTTTCCCCTCCCATGAAGACCAAGGGCCTCTCACCATGGATTTCCAGAAGATTCCTGGTGCCAGCCTTGCGGTGCAGCTCGTCGATGTTCTGAGTTATGACCACCACCTGTCGGCCCTGCCTGTGCAGCCGGGCCTGGCACTCGGCAATGGCCAGGTGCCCGGCGTTGGGCTCCTTGCTCTGCACCACCTCCCGCCGGTAGTGGTAGAACTCCCACACCTGGGACGGGTTCCGGGCGAAGGCCTGCGGCGTGGCCAGGTCCTGGGGGGCAGGCAGGAGGCGGGGGTTAGGGGGGAAAGAAGGGCTGATGTTCTGGAAGCCGGGCCGAGGGGGTACTGGACTTAGGTGGGAGGACACTCCCAGGCGCCCTTGGCTGTGGGCGGCAGGCACACAGTTCCGGGGGGTGTCCTGGGAAGGTTCACATGGGGCCCTGGAGAAATTAGGTTTAATTTCCCCAGCAAGATCGTAACCTGTCCCATCTTCTACTCAGGTGAGCTACGAACATAGAGCAACACGTGGGAAGGTAACTTAGGCTGGAAGCCACGTTTTCATGGAGCTCCACATGACATGATGGCTATCTCATTTATCCAGGAAAAGTAAAATGCAAAACGCCCAACTGAGCTATAATGGCCATAGTGGGAAAACTCGGTTTTTATAGGTCCACACACACATACAACTACACATTAAAAAAAAAAAAAAGCTGTATACATTATAGTAATAGGATATATAAAATACATATTTTTAAAAGTATGATTCCTCCAAACTTCCCTGGTGGTACAGTGGATAAGAATCCACCTGCCAATGCAGGGTTTGATCCCTGATGAAGGAACAAAGATCCCACCTGTGCACAGTGTAGCCAAGATAAATAAATAAAAATAAATACAGTAAAAAAAAAAAAAGAAATGTTATACACCTTGACTGTGGTGGCAGTTGTACCACTATATATACATCTGTCAAAACTCACTGAACTGTACACTCAAAATTGGTGATTTTTATTGCATGTATATTATATCTTAATAAAAACTGAATTTTAAAAACTCCGTGCCCCCAGAGAACTTATATTCTAATGACCTTTGTACAAAGTTTTGAGCATCAAGGCCTAAGCCTTTAACAACTCAACACTGGTTTTCATTTGTAAAGTTCACAGGAACTTTTTAAAAATGTGTAATTCTTAATTTCAACATGAATAGAAAAGTAATGAATTATGCTAACCAAAGTTTCCCGGTTCCACTTTGGTTACTAGAGGAAATCCAATTGCTATCTGAATAAGGATAATCAATACACAACAAGAAAGAAAGAAAAGAGGCGGGTTTGCTGAGGTTATAACCCTATGGACTTTGTGTCAATGCCAAAAAGAACAGGATAAAAGGGTCACAGAAAATTTCAAAACATTCCCCTCTGATAGAGATTCTGAGTCAAACTGTTAAACGGCTTCATTCAGAAAGAGCCTTTCAGAGTTCTGGAAACATTACCAACCTGGGCTTTCCATTTTCTCCAGTAACCTCCCTCTCCTCTGAACGTCGGAACCCCACTCTCAGCACTGATGCCAGCCCCGGAAATGACAACTATGTGCTTGGCTTTTGCAAAACACTTCCGGAAGTCAGCCATATCTAAAGAGAGGAAAATCTTGGTCAATCCAGTGTTTCATTTGGACATTTACGTCCCGGTTCAATTGCTTATATTTTGAAACTTGACCTTGCATGAAATTATACTTTTAAGATAACCAAATAAAAATCTTCCGATGCGATGAAGATGGCCCTATGCACCTTGTGTGAGAGAACGACGTCTGCAGAAAGGGGCGGGGGTCTGGGGTGAACTGCCCGAGCTCTGAGCCCCAATCTGCCCACTCCCCACCCCCACCATCTCCCACGAGTGGGATCCTATGTGAACTGCTGACCCTCTGCTGTCTGGGTCTCCTTAGCTGTTTCATGTGCACAAGCGTGCTTTCCTGAGAGCGGGGCTGCTGGGAGGATTAAAAAAGGCTTCCCAGGTGGCGCAGAGGTAGAGAACCTGCCTGCCATACAGGAGACGCAAGAGGCGTGGGTTCAACCCCTGGGTTGGGAAGATCCCCTGGAGAAGGAAATGGCAGCCTGCTTCAGTCTTCTTGGCTGGGAAATCCCATGGACAGAGGAGCCTGGCAGGCTATAGTCCATGGGGTCGCAGAGTTGAAACTGACTAAGCACACACACACACACACACACACACACACACACACACACACACACACACAGAGTGGGAATGCATCTTCCTTCTTAAAAGTAAAAGCAAGCTTGTATGGTGTGAGGGCTGACCTCAGGCCCACTGGACCCCAAAAGCCGTCCCTTCCTCCCCAAATTCACTTCCCTTGGAGGATCCTGCTAATTCCAGCTTCCCTCAGCATCACTACCAGGGTGAGGACAAGGGCCCCTCCCCATGAACAAATGCTCCGTCCCACTCTGGACACACTCTTCTCTACAGCTCCAGGGAGACTTGGTCTTCTTAACAAGACGGCCCCAGAGACCTGGGGTAACGGAAGGGGACTGAACGCACAGAATGACTCGGCAGCAGGGAGTCATAGTCACTGCCCACAGCGTGCACCCCAGGACACAAGGGCTGGCCCTCCATCTCCAGGCATCCTCCTGCCCAAGCTCAGACCCACGGGGGCAGCAGCTCGCCTTCCGTGAGGGCTTCCTGTGTCCAGGCTCTGCGCCGAGCACTTGGGCATCACAAGGTGGCCTGAGCCAAATAGCATCATCCCAGGATAAGGATCAAGAGCCAGACTGGGAACTGCCGTTTTCTCTCCTGCAGCGGAGACTTGGTCCTGGCACCGCCTCTGGCTCCCGCTGTCCTGGGCGCTGCAGCTCTGCAGCCCTCGCATGCGGGATAAGGAAAGGTTGTATCCCAACCGGCCGGGCCTGAGTGGTTCACAAGCTGTGGGAGCTCCCTCCATGCCCACGCTGGGAGAAGCCAGTGTGGGCCCGCATTGCCTCTGGCTGGCCCAGGCCACCCAGTCAGGGTCTGCTGGGCACAGGCCACCTTCCAAGTGTAGCCAATCGGTGCTAAGGCACTAAAGGTTTGAGCAAGACCAGAAGCAGGCTCCTCGGTTGACGGAGTGGGCTCTCTGGTCTCCCCGGGAGGCAGTGGCGACCAAGGCTAACTAACTCTTGGACCAATCAAGCGCCCCTCAGACATGAAACCAGTGATGGAGAGAAGGAAGGAAGAGAGTGGGCTGCAGAGGGAGGTGATGGCACCGTGTATGAAAGACCTACTTGAACTTGGCCGAGCCATTGTTAGGCAAATCTTGGTTTGTGTGGAGATTGGAGACTTCAGTCCACAGTACAGCTGGGAAAACAATCGGTTTGGGACGATCCAGAGAGGTGGCATCAGGTTTTCTGTGTTGCGCTAACAATTGAGATGGACTTTAGAAAAATCACAAAACAAACAGAAACAATCAGAAAACGTTCATATTTCTACAAATATATACACACACACACACACACACCCATATGGGCTTCCCACGTAGCACAAGTGGTAAAGAACGGGCCTGCCAATTCGGGAGCTATAAAGAGGTGTGGGTTCAATCCCTGGGTCCGGAAGATCCCCTAGAGGAGGGCATAGCAACCCACTCCAGTATTCTTGCCTGGAGAATCCCCATGGACAGAGGAGACTGGTGGGCTGCAGTCCAGTCATGGATGGACATGAGTTTGAGTGAATTCCGGGAGTTGGTGATGGACAGGGAGGCCTCGCATGCTGCGATTCATGGGGTTGCAAAGAGTTGGACATGAATGAGCGACTGAACTGATTGACTGACTCTTAAGTGCTCTGAGGTGCCTAGAAGAGTGGTTTACAAAGTATGGTTCCCAGACCAGCATCATCCCGAGATCTCATCAGAAATGTAAAGTCATAGGCTCCACTCCAGACCCACTGAACCAGGAACTCTTCAGGCAGGGCCCCCATCTGGCTCCAGGTGATTTTGATGAACACTCAAGTTTGAGAACCACAGCCTTAGAGGTTTAGGAAGGAGTTAGATGGGAAAATTCATTTGAAAAACAGGTTCTGATACTTTTAAAAAGGTATGAGAGCCATTGGCTTGACTTCGAGTCAAAATACAGTTTCTATGAGGATGTAAATTCTAACTGAGAACTGAACGAGGCCGGAAAGATATGTACCGTAACAACAAATGGGATTAAGATGAGATCATGTCAAAGAAATCTGTGAGTCTTAAAGCACACTGACTAAATCTTTATCTATCCCTGAGGAGTTAGACAGGGATAACGGAGAAAGACAAAGACACAGAGAAAGGCAATATTCACATCCATGACATCAAAAGGGTAGCTGACATATCTGACTTTTACCTAGTGGAAGAACGCAAATTGTTGGAAGAACTCAGGATTAAAGTTTTGTAGGTACAGGAAAAATAGAAAAAGAACACATTTGCCAACATTTTACAATCCCTTTGGAGGACAACTTACCAAAATTACAAATCCACTTGCCCTTTGACCTAGCAATCCCGTCTGGACATTTTTACGACAGTGAGACTCACACACCTTCAACATGACGTATCTACAGAGTTGTTGTTTGGAAGAGTCTAGAACAACCTACATGACCATCTGCAGGGGATGAGTTCAATAAACAAGGACACATTCACAATACGCAGCATGGTTGCTATAAACAAAGAATGCGTGTATGATTCTTCCTGTATGACATTCTAGAGTGCAAAGAGTACTTATTTGCATGTGTTTAAAAAAAAAAAAATATGGTCCCAAGACATTAGTAACAAGAATGAGGATGAGAATCAGGATGTATGGAGACGAGAGTGGAAGCAAGGATTTTCAGTAGATGTGTTTCTATGCATTGTGAGAGCTCTCCGGGGAAAGTCCAGGAACACACGGGCAGCTGAGCAAGTGCAAGGAGGGAGAAGCTCACGGTGAGGGGCTGCAGGCATATTGGTGACATATTGGTGACTTTGGTGGTGGTGGCTTAGTTGATAAGTAGTGTGTCTCTTGCAACCCCATGGACTGTAGTCTGCCAGGCCCCTCTCTCCATGGGACTTCCTGGCAAGAATACTAGAGTGGGTTGCCATTTCCTCCTCCAGGGGATCTTTCCAACGTAGGGATCGAACCCGAATCTCCTGCCTTGCAGGCAGATTCTTTACCAGTGAGTCACCAGGGAAGCCCGTCTCGATGAAGTCAGGACTCAGAACAGGATTTGGGCTTGTGCTGGGTGGGAGAAGGAAATGGCAACCCACTCCAGCGTTCTTGCCTGGAGAATCCCAGGGATGGAGGAGCCTGGTGTGCTGCCGTCTGTGGGGTCCCACAGAGTTGGACACGACTGAAGCGACTTAGCAGCAGCAGCAGCAGGGAGAGTCATGGAAGGAGGCTCTGATCTACACTGGATGTTGTCTGGGAAAAGTTTCCTTTTATTGGATATTTCAAGGAACATGATCTGAAGAGGAGGGAGTGAAGTAAAGCTTGAGCTGGGATTGGTCAAGAGGCAACAGGCCCTCCTACTAGCCAGGATAGGAGGGTGTCTTGTCATTTTCGTGGTTTAGAGAAAGTTCTTATTTAGACGGAAAGCGTCTGTCTACAATGTGGGAGACCTGGGTTCGATCCCTGGGTCAGGAAGTTCCCTGGAGAAGGAAATGGCAACCCACTCCAGTACTCTCGCCTAGAAAATCCCATGGACGGAGGAGCCTGGTGTCCATGGGGTCGCAAAGAGTTGGACACGACTGAGCAACTTCATTTCACGTCACACCTAATTATGAAGTCTTATTTTGTCCTGATTCATCATGATTACAGTGTAGCCTTGTTTGATGTTGGTGTCCTGTGAAATTAGTTACGTTCAACAGGCCTATCAGATAGTAGCATGTCAAAGGCCTATCAAGTTATGAATGGATAAATAAACTGTGGTTCATCCATTAACAGATATAGCTCATCACTGGCTGTATTTCATCCAGGGAAATACTATTCAGCCTTGTAGTTAAAAACTACAAGTTTAGTTTAACTAAAACAGTAAGTTTTAGTTTCATAGTTAAAACTTAAAAAGGTACTAAAAAGCTAGAGTATTTCAAACTGCTGCTGATTGTCAACTGGAAATTAGATGAAAGTCGAAATTGTAATGTTAAATAAAAAACATTTACAAGACAAAAAAAATGAGTTTTTTTTAATGAATGTGGGAACTGTTTTGCTAAATTTTCCATTAATTTACAAGATATTCTCCAAGTCTCTCAGTAAATGTGAAAACAAAGGAAAGGTCTTAAAAAAAAAACTTAAATTTTTTTAATAAACACTGTTTTAGAACAGTGCCACCTGAATTTTATCTCCACAATTTGTAAATGCTCAGAACAGAAGTCTATTTTCAATATGCTTTGTTGTTGCTGTTTAGTCGCTCAATTGCAACCCCATG
This sequence comes from Capra hircus, assembly GCF_001704415.2. Lineage (NCBI taxonomy): Eukaryota > Metazoa > Chordata > Mammalia > Artiodactyla > Bovidae > Capra > Capra hircus. The sequence continues at coordinate 7,294,619 of NC_030830.1, read as the reverse complement.
GACTATATATAGCCAGCTGGGCTCCTCTGTCCATGGAATTCTCCAGCCAAGAGTACTGCAATAGGCTGCCATTTCTTTCTCCAGGCGATCTTCCCAACCCAGGGATACAGCCAGCGTCTCCCGCATTGGCAGGCGGATTCTTTACCACTGTGCCACCTGAGAAACATTTTCAAGATGCTACTGCAAAGTATTCATCAGAAGAATCCTCTGTGTCAATATTTATGTGCTTTTCTGGGGGATCAGAATGGACAGTAGTTCTAGCTGCCACAAACTCAACCCAATTCAAACGCCAAAGCAAATATCTCCAAAGCAAATATCGGGAGGGTAAGAAGGCCCCCACTATGCTGAGTCAGAGGAGGAAGACATCAGTTTGTCTGGTCCAAAAGCCCTCAGGGTGAAAACTGCCCTGGGTAAAGCCTCCAATTATCCGGCCCTGATTTGACTTTCAGGTGGCAAGTAAGGCTTCAGGGAAGAAAATAAACTCATTCATCCCAATCATTGGGAGCTTTCTGAGTGCAGGATAGGTTCTCAAACACTGACATTAGTCTCGGTGAATGGCAATCCTCACTTAACCAGGCTTTTTTGGGAAACCTGGAACTCACCTACTCAATTAGAAAATCAGAAAAATGTCTCTGTGTTCCCTGTTGAGAAAGGGGGCACCTCAATTCTTAAAAATACAATAATACAATAAATGTAAGGTTATATGAGGAATTTGAGAGAAAAAGCATTTACAAAACATGAAAGTACATCGAGAGGGAACTACAAAAACTCCCAAGGGTGTTCAATAAATACTTTTTGAACACCTATGAGTCAAACAAATGCGAAGTACCAGGCCCCAGCTATCAGCTCTGGGAGACTCACTTCCTCTCCCCAGTTCACCGCTGGCTCTTATCTAGGTCACCAGCCCGCTCCACCTTGCTAAACCCAGCGGTCCACCGGGATCAGGTCCAGCCTCTGACCCCTTTGATCACATCTTGGGGAACCTCTCGCTGCTCCTGGTTTTCCTCCTACCTCGCTGGATCGCTCACCCTCCCGGGGCTTCACCAGTGCCCGCCTCGGATGTCCAACACAAGGCTCCCAGCTCACAGTCAAGCCTCAACTCTTGAACGTCCCCCCAAAAGCCTTAGGTAGCCATCCTCCTTGGCCCCCACTTCTCCCTTTGGCTCAAGTCTCACACTCACACAACCCGATATACCCCCAGCAACTGCAGCTTTACAACTGTGTCCCAACCCGGCCGCGCCTCCCACGCCCACCATCCGGTCCAGGCCTCCCCATGTGCCACTCGGCCTGCAGCAGGGCCCGGAGGGCCTCTACTCAACGGGGACACCCTACCCCGAGTCCCCAGGGCCACCCCTCCTTCACGGCGACCTACCAGGCCCACCCGCCCCGGGCACCTGACTTTACAACCTCGTTTCTGGTCCCCTCCCTCGCCTCTCCGGCCGCAGCTAGCACCCCGCGCCGTGCCGGGAAGACCCCCGATCTCCGGCCTCCGCACGCGTGTCTGCCGGCGGTGTGGGGGACTGCCAGCTGAATTCACCCGAAGAAACGGGGTCCGCGCCCCATTCCCTTCCTCGCCCTCCCCTTCCCCGCCTCGCCCTCCCCGTTCCCCACCCCACCTCCACTCTCTCCCCTTCCCCACTTCCCCTGTGCCCTTTCGCCTCCCCTCCAACCCTCGCGGACCCCGGAACCGGCCGAGGCAATTGATCCGCGCATGCGCGCCCCAGTGGGCCGCCCCTCACAACCCCGCGCCCTCCCCGGGAGCCCCGCTCCACGGCGCCCACCCGGCCCCCTGTGCTCGATCGCGACCCTCGGAGTCCAGGGAGGCGGCGGAGAGCACGACCCGGCCCCGGCGCCCACGCACCTGTAGGAGGCGGGGACCGCGGCGGATCCCGGGCGCGGGGGCTGGACAACGAGCCTGGGGGCGGAGCGGCTCGAGCCGCCTACCCAGGGCTGCAGCGGCCCCTGCCGGAGGCCCACAGCTGATCCGGCTCCCGAGCCCTGGAGGCTGGTCCCTGGGCCTGCTTGTCGCACAAGATTGTTTCTTTGCATTTCTTTCTTGGGGCGGGGCGGGGGGAGGGGGTCCCGGCGGGGGAAGGGACCGGCTGTTGCCTCGTCTTTGTGAGCTTCCTAGACGTGTCGTGAAAGACGGATGAGCTGCTTTCTTCTTTGAGTCTGCAGCTAGCTGGACCGCACTACTTAGCCACAGAGCATGTGAAATATTGGGGTGGCTTTCCCCGAAACGCTATTTCCAGTGAAGGTTAGCGGGGGTTCCCAGGCCTGCCTACCAATGACGAGCGCTGGTGCTGAGAGCCTTACCCTGCGTCGGAAGGGACCAGTTTCCAGGCCTCGAGTACTCTGTGATCTCCGTGACTCCCCGCGTCTGATCGCCCTTAAAAGCAGTCCTCTTTCTTTGTCTTTGATTCAGTCTTACAGCCAGAACTAATTTTCCGAGAATAGAATTGTTTCTGGACTGACCAGTAATCCTAAAGGGAGGTGGTCTGAGAACTTGGGTGCATAGAATGTGATGTTAGCATTTGTTTTTCCAACTCTGACCTCAACCGCCCCCCTCAGTTTGGCTGGAAGTCCCACCCGCTTTGGAACCCCTCTTGCTCCCGCAGGTTATATCAGTCTCCGGGGGCCCTATGGGGCCCAGGAAAATTGGAGAAGGGTCTTATGTCTGGCTGCTACTTTTTCTGTAACATATATATGGCACTTTGTACCAGACACCTCTAAGAACTTCACGTGTCTTAACCAGTTAAAATCTTCCCCATCCAATAAAAGATATACAGTTATTCCCACTTTACAGACAGGGAAACTGAGGCACAAGGCGGTCAAGTAACTACTCAAGATAGGCTGTTGAATAGCAGAGCTGGGGTTTCCGCCTAAATGCTTTGGCTCCAGCCACAGGGGTCTGCGCCACTGCCTGTACTGCCTCTCCTTAACATGTTAAGCTGCTTTTTGTGGTTTTGATGTTAGTCATCAGGTGTCAATCCTTGTCTTCATTCAGACACTGGGGGGAGGGAGGGCACAGTGTGGGGGAGGCCCTGTGCCAGTCACTGCAAACTTCCATGGCACCAGCCACAGGTTGGATCCCTTCTGGGACATCACATTCTATCAAGGCCCAGGAGTCACCGCCCACAGCTACCCGTTATATATCCCTTAACCACATACCTTCTTCCAGGCTTAGAAAAGCTGACTCTTCTGCCGCTATCAGGCTACTTTGTCTTCTTGAAACATCAACCACTATCCTTTCCATCCTTAGAGCAACTCGAGCTTAATTTCTTGATGGTCTTGTCCTTACAAACCAGAGGCTGGTCCCTCTTTCTGGAATATTTGTTTTTCATTCCCTCAGTAGTAATGCTGCAGGGAAAAGTTATTTCATACTCCATGCTGAGACTGTTTCTTTGATTTGCTTTTCGTTGCTTTTGTAATTGTAATTGTACATAATGGCCTGCCTCAGGGAATCCTGCCCCTCTATCTGACTGTAAACTAAAGTGCCTTTGTTCAGAACCCTGTCCACCTGTAGACTGCAGGATGGAAGAAATTAACACATCCCCTGCCTGAGGTTTGCCATTCTAGGAGATATTTGCTAGATTAATGGCCTTTTTACTTTGTTCATTCATCTCCCCTCATCTGTGATCCATAAAAATACCTGGCATCCAGACCCCATAAAGATGATTACTTTGAAATATTAGTCTACCACTTTCTCAGTCAGCTGAATAAAGTTGTAATTCCTTGCCTCAACACCTCCTCTCCAGTCCATTGGCCTGTTGTGCAGCAGGCAGAGCAACCTTGGACTCGGTAACAGTAACTCCTTTCTCGTCCTTCCAGTCTCAGTTCAGTCGTCACTTCCTCAAGGAGCCTTCTCTGACCCCCATCTCCCCCAGCATCCACTAGGTAGATCCCTTGTCCTGATGCAGGCTCTTAAAGCACCATAGCAGTTATCCCAATGAAGACTTCAAATGTATTTCTGTTCATTTGATTAAATTTTATCTGCCCACCAGGCTGTGAGTTTCCCTGAAGATGACCCATGTGCTCACAATGATATTTCCAGTCCCTCATGGTGCCTGATAGGAGATGCTCAATTTATGAATTCATTTAATATGTATTCAATAAAAGAATGAGCAGCCTCACGGGAAAAGCAGCCCAGAACTGAGAGGATAACAGCTTGGCTATCTTTACCAAAATGAAGGCAAAGCAAATCAACTTTATTCCATGCTGCTTATGGGTCCCTAGCAGGACAAAACAATTGAAAAAATAAAGAAGCAAGTAAGTTTATTAATAACTCACCCTATCTTCAGAGAGTCTCCTGGCATCATCAGGTAGGTGATATAAGAGTTTAGGAGCACATATACTGGGAGTTGGTACTGCCTCCTTCCTCTAGTGAAATGCAGACAGGCCGAGCTATACCTCTGGAAAGACAGTCTCCCCCCACCCTGACTTTTCCCATCCTCATGGGGCCACTCGCTTTGCTGGCTGTCATGCTGCCCCTCGGGGGTGGACTGTCCTCTTTAAGCCTCTGATACAAATATAAACTTGGACATAAACCCCTAGGCTTGATGTCTTTCATTGATTGATTGATTTTGACACACTAGGAGAAGGCTAAAACTTTCTAAGGGAGAATAAGAAGAAAAAAAGAATCAAGATCACAAAACTGCAAAAGACACAACACAATCCAGAAATTGTGCAAAAGCCCAGCCCCACTCGGTTCTATTATATTTCCCAGCTCCAACTTGTTTCCACAAGACCATGCCAAGGTAACATCATTGCCACATGGCCACTCCCAACAACATGTTGGGTCCTTCTTGGAGGAAGGCAAGAGACCAAGGCCCTCTCTGCGCAGGCCCTCAGGTTCTTTGGGTTTCAGTATGAGTTCTGAGCGGGTAGCTAACCCCAAATGTGATCCTGCCCTAAGAGGGATCCATGCACACAGCACTGTGGCTTGTGGCTTTTACCCTCTGCAGCTGGTCAGTGCGTCTGCACAGGATGTGACTGCATATATTACAGCAACCAAGCACACAGCTCAGGCTGAAGAAGTAACATTGACAGGAGGAGCTGAACTGAGTGGTGGTGGACAGGAAATGGGGTGGCAGGTGTTTGCAGGCTCTGCGGTAAGGAACACAAGGTAGTGAGACCAAGGCTGCATCAGACAGTCTGGAGCAATGAGAAGGACAGTCTTTCAGGGCTGGAGGATGGGCTGTGGAGGAGCTCATCCCTGAATTCTTAACACCCGAGAGTCTCGTCCTTTCTTTTCATGTTTAAAACATCCAACGTATTGTTGATTTTTTTGGTGGGTGCAATAACTTTTATCTTTCTAAAGAAATTGAAAGAGTGACCACACTCATGCAATGAGAATTTCCCCATTGTGTCTTTTCCTTTCTATCTTTATCTTAAGATATAGCTCTCCTTTCATGCCTCCATCCAACCTCAATTAGATGTCTGAATTCTCCATACTTATGAGTGTTTAGTGGCGAATGGATGGAGAAGGCAATGGCACCCCACTCCAGTAGTCTTGCCTGGAAAATCCCATGGACGGAGGAGCCTGGAAGGCTGCAGTCCATGGGGTCGCTGACACGACTGAGCGACTTCACTTTCACTTTTCACTTTCATGCATTGGAGAAGGAAATGGCAACCCACTCCAGTGTTCTTGCCTGGAGAATCCCAGGGATGGGGGAGCCTGGTGGGCTGCCGTCCATGGGGTCGCACAGAGTTGGACACGACTGAAGTGACTTAGCAGCAGCAGCAGTGGCGAATGGAAGGCTGTTCACACTTGTTGAGTAGGGGGAGGAGAGAGTTGAGTGGAGAAGGTCCGCGCTTGAGGACCTGTCTCTTCTGAGACCCCTCCACATTGCTTCTTGGCCTTCTGATTCGTTCTTTTTATCACTTCTTCAATTTTCAAAGTCTGGTGTAGGTGCCTCTGCCTGCCATGCCTCCGTCCTGTAGTCGTCCTTTGGGAAACCAAGTAGCTTTGCATTTTCACCTTCTAGAGCAAAGGCAAACTCTACCTCCCACCAAAACCTCTAAGGCAGGAGGATTCCCCTAACATTGGAATGGGGAACAGATGCTGAGTGGCCAAAAAGAATGACACGTCCGCTGTGACAGTGGGTACCATCTCTTTCAAGTGTTGTCTTAAACTGGCCTCTTTTGGTCTAGAGATGCTTCACATTCCAGTACAGGAAATTGTCCACATTTACTTCGCAAGTGTTTAATACACATCAAAACACTAAGATGCTTGACAAGATATTCACTTGTCTGTCCACCTCTTCTTCCACATGCTCCACTACAGTGGAGCAAACCTTTGTATGCTCCAAACCTGTTAGCATTTTCTGCTTTGACATGTTTGAGAATAAAAGCTTTGCGTTCTACCTAAACAACCAAAGGCAATGAGGAGGCCCCAGACTGTGTGGCACAGAAAAAAGGCTTTGGGTCACGCCAGATCCTTACAGAACAGCCACAGGGGGATGCGTAGAAGCAAAGTTTACAAGTGGCCATTACTTTGAACTAATTTCCCTTTGGCAAAAACTTTCTGGTGGAAAAGGGCTATCTTCTTTTGTTTAAATGTTACAGAATGCCAAAATGGCACCTAAGTGGTTCATTTCTACTCTGGCAACGTGCTTAGCTTATGCTATATGTATATTACTGCAGAAGGGATTTTTATAGTGTTTTATACGTCCTAAGTGCTCTCCAATCATTAATAAGTTATTCCTTCCTGAATCTTCAGGTCAATGTTAACATCTTCCGTTTTAAGAGCAGCCACCTGGATGTAGAGATTAAGTGCCTGGCCCAAGGTCAGGGGGTGAGGCACTGTCAAACCTGGGACTGTGTAATTTAATAGGAAAAGAATCCAACATTATATCATTCATCAGAAGAAGGCTACACTTAACCCAGGCCACTTTAACAGTCAAAGGAGAGACGAATTAAATGCTGAGCTGGTTTGTTTCAAACCTTGCTTAGAGGGGTACCAGCCAGGGAAGGGTCAGTTACTTTGCTGTGATAGGACTTGTAAATCAATCCAGTTCAGCACCTTGACCACAGACACTAAAACTGTCACTTGTGATGTCTCTCCCTGTATTTTTATATATTCACAGTCATGTTCTAAAAATGAGCTTCTGAGGGACTGATGGAAGAGGTGATTTAGATCCAAGGTCACTAAAATTGACAATAAAAGAAGGAATTTTAGCTTTACGTAGTAGTCATTTCTTAAAGGCTATGGGTAGCTGATATTCTATTTATTTTTTCTTACTAGTAGGGTCAATTTAAAATATATCTGGCAAGAACGCTCTACTGTTTTGTAGGACTTTTCAGCAAGGGAAGGTTAAAAGCACTAAAAGGAATCCTCAGGCGTTGCCAGGTAAAATCAATAGTTGCTTCTTCTAGGCTTCAGCATCAGAGGATTTCCTGTCTTCCAATTTCCCTTCTTACATTCCTCTGAAAGGCCGAAGGAAAGCTCTAGAAGCGAGTTCAAACTCAGTTTCCTTGACTTTCCAGAGATCCCTATAATTAAGCAATTGTGATTTAGTGAGAGAATCTAAGAAAATGGATTCATTCTTCAGTCTGAGTAGAAAAAGCTTCTGCCTAAACTAACTTCTTTGTTCACTCTTGCCTCTGTCCTCGTAGGTAGCTATGGATGGTCTCAGCTCTTCGCTGTGAGTTCTTTGCAAAGCAGCATGAAGCAGTTTTTCTAGAGAAAGCAAGTATGTGGCTATTTGACCCCGAGCAGGTGGAAACAGCGACCAGGAGGCTGGAAGAGGGTAGTCAGGCAGACTTGGGCCACATGTCCTCCTATGGCCCAGAGGGGTAGATCAGCCCATCTGAGTCACAGGTACTACACAAGAATAGAAGAGGGTGACCACCAGGAGAAATTTAAAACGCTACTGGAAATCAAAGGAGAATTAGATGCTGGGCAGACAAAAACAACAGGTGGCACTACAGAAATCCATGTTATATATGAGGAAAATAAGGCTCAGAATGTTTAAGAAACTTAGTTAAGGCCATGTAGGTAGTGGTTCATCCGGGCTTCAAACAGCTCTGATTAAAGGTTAAGAGTCTAAGCTTTGGAATCAGACATGTTGGCTATGTGATCTTGGTTAAGTTACTGAATTTCTCTGAGCCTTGGTTTTTTCATCAGTAAAGTGGGAATAATAATACATGTTTCATAAAATTAAATAACACATGAAGAATTTGTTAGGGCACTTTGTACAGAGAAAGGTGGTGAGAATGTTATTACTAGTATTAATTTTGGCCTATCTTCAGAGCCTCTAACTATCACAAAATATGAGTAAAGTTTGACAAGAGTCATTAGTAAACTTGGAAATGTGTAACCACTAATGTTTTAGGATTCCAAGACTTTTAAAATAAATGTCAGAAGTTTAATTCCGATTGCATGCTTTCTGCTGTTTTCTTGTGACCATCTTCTGGTGAAAATAGTGCATATCTTTTTCCTGATTCCACTTTGAAACCTCTTAAAAACTAGGATCTTACTACGCCGTTCATAAGCAGCCATAACCCCAGACTGAAGGCACCAATCTCTTTTTGGCTTCTGTTGGGGATCCCTTTCACCTGTGACCAAGATTTCTGCACAGCTTCTAAGCTCGTTTAGTCTGCCCAAGAATCTGCTTGCCAATGTTGGAAATGTGGGTTGGATCCCTGGGTCTGGAAGATCCCCTAGAGAAGGAAATGGCAACCCAATCCAGTGTTCTTGCCAGGAAAATTCCATGGACAGAGGAGCCTGGCAGGCTACAGTCCATGGGGTCATGAAAAGTTGGATGTTACTGAGCGACTAAACAACAACAAGGTTTTGAAACATTGTAAAGAGAAACTTCTGATGATTTAAAATTCAAACCACATACCATCCGTTTTGAAGTAAAACATCGGATGTCAGTTAAGACCCATCTCTTTTCCAATCTGTAGCTCTTTTATTGCAAAATAGTAGTGATAACCTCCACCACCTGGCTGTGCTGTGCTGTGCTTAGTTGGTCAGTCGTGTCTGACTCTTTGTGACTGCAAGAACTGTAGTGAAGCTCCTCTGTCCATGAGGATTCTCCAGGCAAGAATACTGAAGTGAGTTGCCATGCCTCCCTCCAAGGGATCTTCCCCATGCAGTGATCAAACCCAGGTCTCCCACGTTGTGGGTGGGTTCTTTACCATCTGAGCCACAAGGAAGCCCATCTTACTATTCAAATATAAAGTGACACAGAGACAAAGCTCATGACATGATCATTTTTATTAATATGATTTTTTTCTCTTGAGGATATTTTAAGGAAGGGGAATGCATGCCAGTCTCAGAATATATTTTAATCATTTTGAGAGTTACATAGAGTCACTAGGACACTCTTTACTATATCATCTTGCATCTATGACAAATATTTTCACTGCCTATGACAATCTGTTATTGTTGAAACTGGCTAAAATTCAATGTAATGCCAACTTGTGAGCCAGACATCCTGGAATGTGAAGTCAAATGGGCCTTAGGAAGCATCACTACGAACAAAGCTAGTAAAGGTGAAGGAATTCCAGTTGAGCTATTTCAAATCCTAAAAGATGATGCTGTGAAAGTCCTGCACACAATATGCCAACAAATTTGGAAAACTTAGCAGTGGCCACAGGACTGGAAAAGGTCAGTTTCATTCCAATCCCATAGAAAAGCAATGCCAAAGAACGCTCAAACTACCGCACAATTGCACTCATCTTACATGCTAGTAGAGTAAAGCTCAAAATTCTCCAAGCCAGGCTTCAGCAATACATGAACTGTGAACTTCCAGATGTTCAAGCTGGTTTCAGAAAAGGCAGAGGAACCAGAGATCAAATTGCCAACATCTGTTAGATCATCAAAAAAGCAAGAGAGTTCCAGAAAAACATCTACTTCTGCTTTATTGACTGCCAAAGCCTTTGACTGTGTGGATCACCACAAACTGTGGAAAATTCTTCAAGAGGTGGGAATACCAGACCACCTGACCTGCCTCTTGAGAAACCTGTATGCATTTCAGGAAGCAACAGTTAGAACTGGACATGGAACAACAGACTGGTTCCAAATAGGAAAAGGAGTACGTCAAGGCTATATATTGTCACCCTGCTTATTTAACTTATATGCAGAGTACATAATGAGAAACGCTGGGCTAGAAGAAGAACAAGCTGGAATCAAGATTGCCGGGAGAAATCTCAATAACCTCAGATATGCAGATGACACCACCCTTATGGCAGAAAGTGAAGAAGAACTAAAGAGCCTCTTGAGGAAAGTGAAAAAGGAGAGTGAAAAAGTTGGCTTAAAGCTCAACATCCAGAAAACGAAGATCATGGCATCTGGTCCCATCACTTCTTGGGAAATAGATGGGGAAACAGTGGAAACAGTGGCTGACTTTGTTTTTCTGGGCTCCAAAATCACTGCAGATGGTGATTGCAGCCATGACATTAAAAGACGCTTGCTCCTTGGAAGGAAAGTTATGACTAACCTAGACAGCATATTAAAAAGCAGAGACACTACTTTGCCAACAAAGGTCCACCTAGTCAAGGCTATGATTTTTGCAGTCGTCATGTATGGATGTGAGAGTTGAACTATAAAGAAAGCTGAGCACCGAATAATTGATGCTTTTGAACTGTGGTGTTGGAGAAGACTCTTGAGAGTCCCTTGGATTGCAAGGAGATCCAACCAGTCCATCCTAAAGGAGATCAGTCCTGGGTGTTCATTGGAAGGACTGATGTTGAAGCTGAAACTCCAATACTTTGGTCACCTGATGCAAAGAGCTGACTCATTTGAAAAGACCCTGATGCTGGGAAAGATTGAAGGCAGGTAGAGAAGGGGACGACAGAGGATGAGATGTTGGATGGTATCACCAACTCAATGAACATGAGTTTGGGTAAACTCCGGGAATTGGTGATGGAAAGGGAGGCCTGGTGTGGTGCCATCCATGGAGTTGCAAAGAGTCAGACACAACTGAGTGACTGAGCTGAACTGTGAGCCACAGTTAGTGATTGTTCATGCCTGGCTTTCTTGGACTTGAGGGCTCAGCTCTGTCCCCAGGCAGCCCTGTTCCTTCTAGCCTTACATCTGTGACTCAGCCTGCAACTATGACAGGGAGGAAAAGGTGCTTAAGGACTGTCTACACCACATCGCTGGGTGAGCCAAACTGCCAGCGAAAGTGCTAGTGGTTCTCAGCCCACCCCTAAGAGCTGTGGGGCAGGAGTGACCCAAGGACACAGACTTTTCTGTCTCAGCTTGGAGACTAAGCTTCAAGAGGGCTGGGAGCTCCCAGAAGAAAGAGATGCAGAGATGATACAAGGGGTTAAAAAAAAAAAAGTTATTAGCTCATTTAACTTGGAGAAAGGAAGCCTGAGAATAGTTCTGATTTGTGATGTTAAATATCAGCTTCAACCCAGAAATATTTATCAAGAGCCCACCGCACAACTGGGCTGGTGCTACTCACGAGGAATCCTTGCCTGAAACAATGTCCCGCTTGTTCTGTCTCCACTGAGGATGGAACAAAGGAAACGGATCTGCGTGGAAGAAGAGTTTCAAAGTAGCTGTAATGGAGATTTTTTGACATCACATAATGAGCATCCATTAATCCCAGGCTGGCTTGCCAGGGGGATGGCAAAGCCTGAAGCATGCCTGGGGCTGGCCTGCACGAATCAGTTCTGGCTGGTTTGAGATGCGAAGTTTACAGTAACCAATTATCCAAGTAAGGCTAGGGTTAAGATAGGATGGTGTTGTTTTTCTCTCTGTGTTATTTTGAAACTTCATTTTTATAAATACTACCAAGAAACCTCTCAGAAGAGTTAAAAACAGGTTACTTGGAGAAAAGAGAAGTGAGTAGCTAAACTTTACATGAAGGATGTTACAATGGAAAACACCCAGAGGTTTAAATAAACATTTTCAAGTGTTATGAAAAAGGTATTCAAATGTTAAAAGAAATAGCAATCTGAGGACAATACTGAGACTATGACCAATGACAAAGTATTTGCTAATTGTTCATTGCAATTGGTTAGAAAAACATTACAACCCCAATAGATAATTGGATTAAAAATTCATTAAAAAGGTTTATATCTGGCCAACAAATGAATGAAAAAAATTTTTTGACCTGATTCCTTATAAAGCAAAATTCAATATAAATAATGTACTATAAGTCAACTGTAAAATGTCAATGTACTATAAAAAATCAACTATTTTTTCAATAAAAATTTCCATTGGTGATAAGAAATTAAGTTGCCCATTTGGACATCAAGGTGACTCTTATAGGCAAGAGCTCCTTTCAAAACATTTTTAGTAGTTCTATTTCCATTTTTGGAAATCTATCCTTAAAAACATCTAAATCCAAAAATAGCTTTGCTCAAAAATATTCACTGCCTTATCCATAGTCACAAATAAAAGAAGTTCAACATTACCCATAACCACAAGAAACTGGACATAACCCAAATGTCCAGTGGCAGGTGACTGTTTTGTAAAATGGGATATAGCAACTCATAATACTGGACAACAGTTAAAAAGAAATTTTAAGTAGAGTTTTAATATGGAATGGAGAAGGCAATGGCACCCCACTCCAGTACTCTTGCCTGGAAAATCCCATGGACAGAGGATCCTGGTAGGCTGCAGTCCATGGGGTCTCAAAGAGTCGGACATGACTGAACGACTTCACTTTCACTTTTCACTTTCATGCATTGGAAAAGGAAATGGCAACCCACTCCAGTGTTCTTGCCTGGAGAATCCCAGGGATGGGGGAGCCTGGTGGGCTGCTGTCTATGGGGTAGCACAGAGTCAGACACGACTGAGCGACTTCACTTTCACTTTCCTTTCACTTTAATACAGAAAAGATCATGCTCAATGTTAAGTGGAAAAAGTAGGATATACCTGTTCGGCTGCTTACTATATGGTGAGTAACAGACTCAGGTTCTCATCCATAAGAGTAAGTAACAACAGTTATCTTCTTTATCAGGTTTTGACCGTTAAGTGGAATTATGTACATAAAGTGCTCACCCAAGTGACTAGCAAATAGTAAATGTTCCATAAATTATAGTTTTTATTTTTTGAACACGAGATATAACCTTGGATTTAAAGAGTCATCATCACAAGATTTTAAGCCAAAATCTAAGCTTAGAATGAAACTTGCAAAGAAATAGGTCAAAAGCAAAGGTCATCTCTGTAAGTATTCAATTATGAGTCAAATATGATTCAACTATTATTTTCTCTCCTTTTTACGTTTTTTATGTTTTGGAGTTTCTCCCCTTGGTTATGCTACTACTTTTATAATGGATGAAGAGGCCAGTTTTTTTTTTTTTTTAACTAATAATTTAGTTTAATGGACTATTACTCAGTCATAAAAAAGAATGTAATATTGCCATTTGCAGCAACATGGATGGGCCTAAAGAATATTATACTAGGTGAAGTGAATCAGACAAAGACAAATATTAACACTATCACTTGTATGTGGAATCTAAAAATAATACAAATGAATCTATATACAAAACAGAAACAGACTCACAGATATAGAAAACAGACTTCTGGTCACCAAAGGGGAAAGGGACAGGGGTGGGATAAATTGGGAGTATAGGATTAACAGATACAAACTACCATATATAAAACAGATCAGCAACAAGGATTTACTGTGTAGCACAGGGAACTATATTCACCGTCTTATTATAACGCACAATGAAAAATATTCTAAAATGTATATGTATATACCATATATAACTGAATCTCCTTTGCTGGTCACCTGAAGCTAATGCAGTATTGTTAATCAACTATACTTCAATTAAATAAATAATTTAGTTTGTAATACTTTCCAGGAAGAAATACAGTAAATCCCTAAAACTTGGAGAGAATTTACAGACATTAAATTTGGCTTTACTGGACCCAAACTGCATGAATGGCCAGTGAGAACATCAGGTTGCCATTGCCTCCCACCCAGCCCTGAGTCCTCGGTCTCCCCATTTTGTTGTTGAGACCATGCTAGGCCACGTCTGAAGCTAACCGGGTGTTTATCAAACTGTCTACCCGGCCCCTCTTCTTATGTTTGGTTTCTTGCATTCTTTTCTCCAGCAATCAAAGAACTGCAAAGACAGATTTTCCATAAAGAGCCAAGTTTTTATACAACCAAAAGTCTGATTCATCTTGCTTGACTTCATGAATACCCAAATGGAGTTTTATTTTTAAATTCTCAAAAAACCCTGTTCTTTCTCCTTGAGTCAGCAATTAGTGGCTTAAAAAAAAAAAAAAGTTTTTTTATTCCTTAGGTTAAAAGTTAATCAAAGAAAGGAAAAGAACCTACAAGCAGTTTTTTCCCTAGGGACATGAAAGTCTGTAATTTGTATGGCTAAGTTGCGTGTTCATTCTTTTGTACACACGCCAACACGTGTGACACACGGGTCCCTGGGGAGGGAAGGGAATGAGGGCTGGTTGCTGCAGAAGGAGCGATGACCCCTGAATGCTAATGCTCTGGTATTCATTTCAGGGACAACTGTGAATAGGGCTCGGGATAAATATCCTCAGATAACCTCCCGTGAATTTATACACATCTCATAACCAAAACCTCCCCCACCCGTGTGCTTCCTTCCTCTCCTGCTCTTTTAAAAGCTGTTTGATTAACAGCCGCGTCACACCATCCCCACCTTCTGCTGTCGGCTCCCTCCCACCCCCAGCCCTGGGCCCTGCAAAGAAAGAGTCTCTTCATGAGACGTGCAGCTGCGTGGCTCCCAGGCAGGAAGGTGCAAGTCTGGCCTGAATGAGATGGATCAGGGCCCTCTGCATCCCCACTCCCAGCTCCTCGGGGCTGCTTTGTGAGGCTGCTCTGCACTGGGGCTTTCCCAAAAAGAGACTCAAGGCACAGCCAGGCCCTCACATACCCCTGAACTGAACATAAATGCTATCTTATCTTGGCTGGCATGTCCTTGGTCTGCTTGTGAGCTATAGAAGAAAGTGAAGAGGAAAGAATGCTTGCGTCTCTGCTGTGAACGTGGGTCATGCTGAGATGTTAAAAATAAATGAATGTGTTCCCGCTCCGGGCACAGGATGTCAGGCAGGAGTTTTGAGCCTTATTTTCTGGGGAAGCTGAAAGGAAAAGGTTTGCCTTAGAGCAGGATTTCTTAGCCTTGGCACCACTGACCCTTTGGACCAGATAATTCTTTGTGGTGGGAGACTTTCCCGGGCACTGTAGGATGTTTAACAGCATCCCTGGCCTCTACCCATCCCAGGAGTTGTCACAACCAAAAATGTCTCTAGACCTTGCCAGCACCATCCCCTGGGTGCCACCAGGTTACCAGATAAAATATAGAATGCCCAGTGAAATGTGAATTTCAGATAAATAATGCAGTATTTGGAACTGACTTATACTGACAAATTATTTGTTGTTTATCCCAAAGTTCACATTTGACTGGGCACCCTGTATGTTTTATTCACTAAATCTGGCAACCCTACCTGGGGAACAAAAATCATGCCCAGTTGAAAACCACTGCCTTGAAGATACCAGCAACTGGAGGCATAGTCTTGAGGCTTGGGGTTTTCATCAGGAACTGATTACTTGATCAATCTGAGCACCTGAGAAGGAAATAGAAATCAATTACCATGGCACTCTGTTTACTACGTCAAAGGATAGGGGAGAATTCCACTCTTTCTTTTCAAGAAGTAGCATTAAAAACACCCCTACTTTCTTGCAAAATTAATTTCTCAGTAGAAGTAGTTTCCCAAAGAAACATGCACACAACTCATAGATTCTTGGGATTAACTGGTTCTCTCCCCTGATCAGGTTGACAAGACGACTTTCTTTGCCCTCTTTCAACACTCAGCTGTCGATGTCATTGGCAACATCAACACGATGGTTTCTTGAACATAATTTTTTCCTGGATAACTGCCCTAAGGACCACAGTTTTGCTTGGATTTTTGTGTGTGTTTATTTTTGCTTTGCCAATGAGTAGGTGTGGGGCCAGGGCCACCCACAGTCTTGCCTCTTGTGAACGCTTCTGAAAAGTGCTGTGATGGATGACGTTCCAGATATCCTGTAGGAACATAATCACTCCAGGCTGGCATTTCCAGGGAACAAATACCACTCCCAGTTGAAAACCACTGCCTTGAAGATACCAGCTGCTGCTGCTGCTGCTGCTAAGTCATTTCAATCATGTCCCACTCTGTGCGACCCCATAGATGGCAGCCCAACAGACTCCCCCATCCCTGGGATTCTCTAGGCAAGAATACTGGAGTGGTTTGCCATTTCCTTCTCCAATGCATGAAAGTCAAAAGTCAAAGTGAAGTTGCTCAGTCGTGTCCGACTCCTAGCGACTCCATGGACTGCAGCCTACCAGGCCCCTCCGTCCATGGGATTTTCCAGGCAAGAGTACTGGAGTGGGGTGCCATTGCCTTCTCCAGAAGATACCAGAAACTGGAGGCATAGTCTTGAGGCTTGGAGTTTTCACTGGGGAACTGATTACTTGATCAATCTGAGAGCCTGAGAAGGGAATAGAAATTAATTACCATGGCACTCTGTTTACTATCCTAGGGGGTAGGGGAGAATTCCACTCTTTCTTTTCAAGAAGTAACATTAAAGACATCCCTACTTTCTTTACAGAATAGCCATACCATTCCTTGGGTAGTCTGTCCATCTACCCAAGGCACCAAGATTCCCTCCAATTGGAACCGAGTAGAAGAAACTGAGGAAAGACTGTCACTCATTTTAAAATTAACCTAACGAATTTGAATTTCAGGCTTAACTTGAAAGGGCAAAAATATTTGATTAATTCATTTGAACTTGAATTTTAAAATTTTAGACTTCAACTTCTTTGAGATTTTAACCTTCAGATTTCAGATCCATGGTGGACATTATGATAGGAGGAATGTGTTATTGGCATGTTTTTATCATTATGATACCGTTTGAGCTCATGATGGAGCCTCTAATAAATGACACTGAATGACCTGACTGATGACTTAGGATGGGAAATAGACCAGGAAAAGGAGTTTTTAGCTTTCCAGAATCTTGGAGTTAACTGGAGAGGGGAACCAGAAATGAATCTAGGTTTTATGCAATTCTAGATTCAAACTCTAGGTTTTTTCATACTTATATAATATGTGACTCTTTTAAGAAAAAGAACAAAATTGTGAATATGAAATTATATGTGAAAGTATCTCTGTATTTGGAATGAGAAAATAAATCATAAAAAATTACAATTTTAAAAAGCTTACATATACCTCAAATAACACAAATCCAGAAACCAACATTAACATTATTTTTAATCAATTGTTTGATCCTGTATATATATATAGCTACCTACTCTTTGTTATCTCCTTACAACTATGTTTTCTAATATTTTGTGTAGCAAGAATAGAAAAGTAATCCCGTCTTCTGGCATGGTTAATTAAATTTTCCTCAGTTGCACATTTTCCCTCAGCAGTGAAGCATCATTTGGAGACGTGGAGCTTGACCTTGAATCATATCTGAAAAGGAGAGTGCTTTCTGCAGGAACTCGGTTTCCCTAAGAAAAAGGCAAAGGGATGACTTTTGGAGTCACCGGTCTGATGAGTGTCTGCTCCTCCCCTGAGGATGAACGGGTGGTGGGAGAAGACTGTTTATGGAAAAATCCGTCCTCTTAGAACCAGACCAACAGCAGTGTAATGAGCATTGTCCCCTACCTGCCTCAACTTTTTACTCCTGTAACCTGGAGGGCTTAACCATTCGGTCTATGATCACAAAGAGTGGGGCTGGCCCCTTTCAGGAAGGAGACCCAACTGATCAGAGAAGACCTGCTCCCACCCTCCTTCCAAACCCATCCCTCCTCTTCTGTAGCTCCTCTGGGCAATGCTGATGAGCAGCCTTGATTTTGTCCTCGGAAAAGTTCCCAAGTGGCTCAGAAGGCCAGAGGCGGACTGACCTTGAAACTAACAAGATCTAAGCTCCAGGGTCCATCAGCTGTGCAGGTCTCTCTGGGGTCTCGCGTATTCTGTGGCGCCTGCAGTGGGATCTTTATTTGCCTTCTCAAAAACTAACAAAAATCTGGCCTTCGCATTACCCAAGGTATCTTTTTGCTTTGGGGAAGTTGGAAGATTTTACAGAAATAATAGACAATGCTTCTGATGTGCCAAGTAGGATTATGCTTCAAGATTTCAGCCCTGGGAAGCAGGCTAGGGTCTTAACGGGTGACTTTCTCAGTGCCTTTATCCACCACCCTCTCCCCTCATCCTATGTCTTCTTCCTGCTAAATTCCTAATGCTTCCTTAGGTCCTGAGGTACCGCTGGCACTCAGAGTGCAATTGAGCGTCAAAGGATACTATCAAGAGAAGGAAAAGAGTACCCACAGAACAGGAGGAAATATTCGCAAATCATGTATCTGATAAGGGATGGACATCAGAATAATGTGTATAAATAATGTTCACAACACAAAAGCAAAAGCAAAAGGAAAAACTTGCGAATAACTCAGTTAAAAAACGGGCAAAGAGGGAATTCCTTGGCGGTCCAGGACCTTCCAATACAGGGAGTTCGGGTTCAGCTCCTGGTCAGGAGCTGAGATCCCACCTGCCTCTGAACCAAAAAACCAAAACATAAAACAGAAGCAGTGTTGTAACAAATTCAGTTAGGATTTTTTAAAAAATGGTCCACATCAAAAAATCTCTAAAAGAAAAAAAAATTGGCAAAAGACTCAAAAAGGCCCTAAAGAAGATACAGAAATGGCTAACGAGCAATGCAAAAATCCTCAACATCATTAGCCATTAGGGAAACACAAGTCAAAACTGCAGTGAGACATTACAGCCATCATGGTGACTGTTATCAAAACGCAAAATAACAAATCTTAGTGTGGTGTGGCGCTATTAGAGCACTCATACAGTGCTAATGGGAATGTGAGATGGTGGAGTACTGGGGAAAACAAGTTTGCAGGTCTTCAAAGAGTTAAACACAGAATAATCACAGGACCCAGCAATCCACTTCTGGGTAGATACCAAAAAAAAAAAAAGGGGGAAAGAAGTGACTCAAATAGATATTATTATACCAATGTTCATTAGAGCATCATTCACAATATCCGAAAGATCGAGGCAAGTCAAGTGTTCATCCACAGAGGAATGGATACATAACACGGTGGTGTAAACATACCATGGAATATTATTCATCCATAATTAGGAAATTCTGGCACATGTTACAGTTTGGATGAACCTTGAATATATTATGCTAAGTGAAACAAACCAGAAACGCAAAGGACAAATACTGCCTGAATCCACTGATAGGAGTTATCCAGAACAGAGAAATTCCTAGAGACAGAAAGCTGAGGAAGGGGGCAACGGGAACTTGTGCCATGGATGTGGACTTCCTGTCTGGTGATGATAAAGTTCTGGAGATGGACAGCAGTGATGATTTGACAACAATGTGAGTGTACTTAATGCCAGAGAACTACCCTCTTAAAATGGTTAGTGGTAAATTTTATGTTATGTATGCGTGCGTGCGTGTGTGCATGCTAAGTCATTTCAGTCATGTCCGACTCTTTGCGACCCCATGAATTATAGTCCATCAGGCTTCTCTGTCCAGGGGATTCTCCAGGCAAGAATACTGGAGTGGATAGCCGTGCCCTCCTCCAGGGGATCTTCCCGGCCCAGGAATCGAACCGGCATCTCTTAACGTCTCCGGAATTAGCAAACAAGTTATTTACCCCTGAGCCACCTGGGAAGCCCATGTTATGTATATTATGCCACAATTTAAAAATGAAAAATAAAAAAGATTCAGGAAGCCACCTGGAAACAAAAATCCAATCCTGTTGGTTCTATTTACGCCTCTCTCAAGTAGATGTGCTTTTGCCTTCCTTAAGGCTGCTGGGAAAGTCCAGCTCCCCATCGTGTTTACCTAGATTATTGTAGTAGCCTCCTTGTCTTTCGCCAGATGTTCATCCTTACTCTTTCTAATCTGTTCTCCAAGGAGAGCCACCTATTGTTTGTCATTCACTCGCTAAGTTGGGTCTGACTCTTCTGCAACCCCATGGACTGTAGTCTGCCAGGCACCACTGTCCTTGGGATTTCCCAGACAAGAATACTGAAGCAGGTTGCCAGAGGGGCCTTCCAAAGTATACACCCAACTGGGTCAGCCCCCTGCCTACTAAGCCAGCACACGGAGGAAGGTTGGAGGATTTCAAGCAAAGGGGTACCATACCTACATTTATACTGTTAAAAAAAATACTGGCTTCTGTGGCAGGGAAGCTGGATTTGTAAGAATTCAAGAGAAGAGGTTCTCAAACTTCAGGGTCATCAGCTGGAGGACTTGTTAATACTCAGATAGCTGGGTCCCAGGGTTCTGATTCAGTAGGTCTGGCGTGGGGCATCCCAGGCTAGGGTGAGGAATCTGCATCTCTAATAAGCTCCCAGGTGATGCTCTGATCAAGTTGCTTCTGGTTGATTGCAAACCAGGGAACATATTTTGGGAGCCCCCGGCCTGGAGTGAACAAAGCAGGGAGAACAAAGCTCTCTGTGGCCTGGCCCTACTCTCCCTCCAAGAGACAACTTACGGAAATTCTTCTATTTTCTTAGATGCCTCGAGTTCAGGACTTCATTCTCACAGTCCCATCTGCCTGGAGCATTCTTCCTTTTCTCCCCTTTCCTTTCTCTCTGTACTCCCACTTTCTGCCTGGTTAACCATCATCCATCTTTCAAGAATCTGCTTATACAATGTGTGTGCCTTTAAAAAAAAAAAGCAACTTTGAAATATAATTCACATATTATCTAGTTCACCCACTTAACACACACAGTTTATCAGATTTTAGTATAGTCACAGATATGTGCAACTATTCAGTTCAGTTCAGTCGTTCAGTCGTGTCCGACTCTTTGCGACCCCATGAATCGCAGCACGCCAGGCCTCCCTGTCCAACACCAACTCCCAGAGTTCACTCAGACTCACATCCATCAAGTCAGTGATGCCATCCAGCCATCTCATCCTCTGTCGTCCCCTTCTCCTCCTGCCCCCAATCCCTCCCAGCATCAGAGTCTTTTCCAATGAGTCAACCCTTCGCATGAGGTGGCCAAAGTACTGGAGTTTCAGCTTTAGCATCATTCCTTCCAAAGAAATCCCAGGGTTGATCTCCTTCAGAATGGACTGGTTGGATCTCCTTGCAGTCCAAGGGACTCTCAAGAGTCTTCTCCAACACCACAGTTCAAAAGCATCAATTCTTCAGCGCTCAGCCTTCTTCACAATCCAACTCTCACATTGATGCATGACTACCTGGAAAAACCATAGCCTTGACTAGACGGACCTTAGTCGGCAAAGTAATGTCTCTGTTTTTGAATATGCTATTACCTCAGTCAATTTCATTTATTTAATTTAAAAAATTTAAATTTTTTTAATTTTTATTTTTACTTTATTTTATTTTACAATACTGTATTGGTTTTGCCATACATTGACATGAATCCACCACAGGTGTACATGAGTTCCCAATCCTGAACCCCCCTCCCACCTCCCACCCCATATCATCTCTCTGGATCATCCCCGTGCACCAGCCCCAAGCATCCTGTATCCTGTATCGAACATAGACTGGCGATTCATTTCTTACATGATAGTATATATGTTTCAATGCCATTCTCCCACATCATCCATCCCACCCTCTCCTTCTCCCACAGAGCCCAAAAGTCCATTCTATACATCTGTGTCTCTTTTGCTGTCTCACATACAGGGTTATCATTACCATCTTTCTAAATTCCATATATATGTGTTAGTATACTGTATTGGTGTTTTTCTTTCTGGCTTACTTCACTCTGTATAATCGGCTCCAGTTTCATCCATCTCATTAGAACTGATTCGAATGTATTCTTTTTACTGGCTGAGTAATACTCCATTGTGTATATGTACCACAGCTTTCTTATCCATTCATCTGCTGATAGACATCTAGGTTGTTTCCATGTCCTGGCTATTATAAACAGTGCTGCAATGAACATTGGAGTACATGTGTCTCTTTCAATTCTGGTTTCCTCGGTGTGTATGCCCAGCAGTGGGATTGCTGGGTCATAAGGCAGTTCTATTTGCAATTTTTTAAGGAATCTCCACACTGTTCTCCATAGTGGCTGTACTAGTTTGCATTCCCACCAACAGTGTAAGAGAGTTCCCTTTTCTCCACACCCTCTCCAGCATTTATTGTTTGCAGACTTTTGGATCGCAGCCATTCTGACTGGTGTGAAATGGTACCTTATTGTGGTCTTGATTTGCATTTCTCTGATAACAAGTGATGTTGAGCATCTTTTCATGTGTTTGTTAGCCATCCATATGTCTTCTTTGGAGAAATGTCTATTTAATTCTTTGGCCTGTTTTTTGATTGGGTCATTTATTTTTTTGGAATTGAGCTGCATAAGTTGCTTGTATATTTTTGAGATTAGTTGTTTGTCAGTTGCTTCATTTGCTATTATTTTCTCCCATTCAGAAGGCTGTCTTTTCACCTTGCTTATAGTTTCCTTTGTTGTGCAGAAGCTTTTAGTTTTAATTAGATCGCATTTGTTTATTTTTGCTTTTATTTCCAGTATTCTGGGAGGTGGATCATAGCAGATTCTGCTGTGATTTATGTCGGAGAGTGTTTAATTATTTTTTAACAGTAGAAGCATCCATTTTACTGCATGACAATTACAAAATACAAAATAAAAGAATAAAAAACCAAAAATTATTATCATAAAAGTCAGAATAATGACACTTCTGAGAAAGTATGAGAATGTGATCCTAATGGACGCAAAGGAGTCCCTAAAGTCCTGATAACATTTCTTTTTTACTGAACTATAGTCGATTTATAATATTGTGTTAGTTTCAGATATATAGTACAGTGATTCAGTTATATATATACCTGAAATACATACAACCTATAAGGGAAAATGTTATAACCTATTACCTATAGGTTATAAGTTATAACCTATAAGGGAAAAAGATCTTCCCTGATAGCTCAGTTGGTAAAGCGTCTGCCTGCAATGCAGGAGATCCCCTGGAGAAGGGAAAGGCTACCCATTCCAGTATTCTGGCCTGGAGAATTCCATGGACTAGAGTCCATGGGGTCACAAAGAGTCAGACACAACTGAGTGACTTTCTCTTTCACTATAAGGGAAAAGAATCTGAGAAAGAAATACATATATATATATATATATAATAAAAATAAATATAAATATATATTTTTCTTTTTCAGGTTCTTTTCCCTTATAGATTATAACAAAATATTGATTATAGTTCCCTGTGCTATAGAGTAGGTCCTTGTTTGTTATCTTATTTTTATATATAGCAGTGTGTATGTGTGAATCCCAAACTCCTAATTTATCCCTCCCTCCTTCCTCTTTGGCAATCATAAGCATGTTTTCTATGTCTGTGAGTCAGTTTTAGACTAAATGGAAATCTTGTAGTCTTTAGCTATCACCTCCCTATTTCCCCTTCTTGCCCTCTAACCCCCAGTAGGTCCAGGGAGGGGCATCTGGTAATTTGCATTTCCCCTGGGTGATTCTGTTACACAGCAAGTAAAAATATTCTGTGAAGGCGAGAACCACACTTGTCTCCCCACTATTGTGTCCCTGCACCAAGAAGGGCAGGGCGATGGTACTGTGCATGGACTAACAATCAATGAATTTTGTTGAATAAAGAAGTGTTGCAATTTGACCAAGGTCACGTAACCAGGAGATGAAGGCTTAGAACCGTTGCGTTTTTGCCTTGGTTGTCTGGTTTATCTTGTGAGGTTGGTAAGACTATCCCAGTCTATTCAACAAGCATCTGTTGAGGAATTACTACCTACTCAGCATTTTTCAAAATCTGGCCAAATGTTCGAGCTTTGGTAATAATCTGTGAGGCATCAATGGATAGCTCTGAAAGATAATTGGAAGCACTTGGAGTCCTAAAAGAATTGGGGAAAACTGGACTTTATTAAACACCAGGGGGAGCTTTGTTAAAATAGTACTGAATAGCAGACCACATTGAAGGGCAAGTCACCCCAGCATAAGGCACTTATTATTTTTAAGAATAAATTTGTTCAAAGTTGCCTGTACTGAATTTTTTAATAGATAATCTTTTCCCCCACTAGACTTTATTATCGGGATATTTTCATTTCCTGGAATCAAGATTGCCGGGAGAAATATCAATAACCTCAGATATGCAGATGACACCACCCTTATGGCAGAAAGTGAAGAGGAACTAAAAAGCCTCTTGATAAAACTGAAAGAGGAGAGTGAAAATGTTGGTTTAAAGTTCAACATTCAGAAAACGAAGATCATGGCATCCGGTCTCATCACTTCATGGGAAATAGATGGGGGGAAAGTGTCATACTTTATTTTTGGGGGCTCCAAAATCACTGCAGATGGTGATTGCAGCCATGAAATTAAAAGATGCTTACTCCTTGAAAGAAAACTTATGACCAACCTAGATAGCATATTCAAAAGCAGAGACATTACTTTGCCAACTAAGGTCCGTCTAGTCAAGGCTATGGTTTTTCCAGTAGTCATGCATGGATGTGAGAGTTGGACTGTGAAGAAGGCTGAGCGCCGAAGAATTGATGCTTTTGAACTGTGGTGTTGGAGAAGACTCTTGAGAGTCCCTTGGACTGCAAGGAGATCCAACCAGTCCATTCTGAAGGAGATCAGCCCTGGGATTTCTTTGGAAGGACTGATGCTAAAGCTGAAACTCCAGTACTTAGGCCACCTCATGCGAAGAGCTGACTCATTGGAAAAGACTCTGATGCTGGGAGGGATTGGAGGCAGGAGGAGAAGGGGACGACCGAGGATGAGATGGCTGGATGGCATCACTGACTCGATGGACATGAGTCTGAGTGAACTGTGGGAGTTGGTGATGGACAGGGAGGCCTGGCATGCTGCGATTCATGGGGTCGCAAAGAGTCGGACACGACTGAGCGATTGAACTGGAGGCATAATAAAATCACTTAAGATTGAAACAAGTTTTTAAAGAACACATTTATGGAAAAACAATTTTATAATTTCCTGAAATAATAAAATTCAGTTAATCACAAAACAAATGCATGGTAGCTAGGGTTACTTCTGTTTTGCACAATAGTTTCAAGTTCTAAAAGGGAAAAAGGGAAAGATGAAACAAACACACTGTTCTTCCAGAATTCTGAGTGGTTATGTGGAGTTCAAGAATTTCTATGTCAAGAATTATTAGAATGGTGATGCTTTTCTAATAAATCTTTGAGAATATTGGAAGTCTAATCTAAAAAATATTAGGTACAGTAGAAGGAAACCACTCCTGTGAGTTTTATTAGCTTACTTTAGGGAAGGCAAAGGTTATCATTCTAGAGGAAATTGAGTTATGTGGAAGGGAGAACACACTGTTCATGGCCAAATTCATCATCCACTCTTAGAGCCTCATTACTAAGGAAAAGCCTTCCTCAGTCATCCAACTTTAATTTGAAAACACTGCTTTAGTAGAAGTTCACACTCTTCTGCTTTATCGGAAATAGATCTAATTCTGGGAAAGTGCCAATGCGTTGCGGATGTCCAACAAGCAGCAAATGAATATATGAAATCAGCCACAAGTTTTCGCTTGAACTTTCCAAGACCTGAAACCGTGTTCAAAGGTTCAAAACCGTGTTGAAAATCTACCTGTTTTGCATGAATCGGTTGCTACTAAAGCAAGAAAGATAATACAAAGTGAACACCAATTTAAAGCTACAAATGATGGACTTTCTGATCAAAGCCCAGTGTCCAGCCAGTCACTCTGGAAATATTTCACTATTCAATAAGAAAAGGTTATTCTCAAAAGATTTAACTGTAAGTTGTTAATTAAAACGGAGACTGAATGGATGGATGGATGGACTAAAGCGATTTTAGGCAGATTACTTAGCCTACCCATGCCTGTTCTCTGATTTTGAGCATGCAGATAGTAATAATACTTACCTTGCAAGGTTTCTGAGAGAGTTATGCATGTCCAGAGCTTTGCAGAACATGTGGCAAATATTCACTCTTCAACAAACGTTCATTACTATGTACATGCACTTATTTCCTTTGATGCTCCACTCCACAATCCTTTATCTGCAACTCCCAAATCCCCCAAATCTCTGAAAATCCCAAATTTAGTGGTACAATCATGCCTGATGATGAAAGGCTGATCTGAGGCTTCTAGACCCACTTAGTGAAAATATTAGTATGTTTTGCTACAGAAGTATTAATGAACATAAGTTTCTAAAATCTCAAAACTTCTAAATTCAAAGCTGCTTAGTCCCTCGAGGTTTCAAGTAAGTGACTATGAGCCTCAAACATGATGCTAACACAATTCAGAGAAAAACCAACCAATCTCTGATTCACAACCTGGCTTTGAATCCAGAACTGGTCATAACTGCATCCTCGGGACAGCTACTTTACTTCTCTAAAACCTCAGTGGTTGGTGGATGGATAATCCCTTTTATTGCACAAGATGTGAAACTCCTCAAATTCCTGCATCTCCCCACCCCACCATGTATATTTCTCTTTATCCATCCTCATGAATAACCCATTTTTAGAGACTGCTGCATGCCTGAGTTGTTCAAGGCCACCCTCCCCCTACCCACTTCACCAACTGAACCACAGGTGGATGGCATATGAGCCAAATGAGAAAGTTCTATGGAATTTCAAGAATTAAGAAAATGGTTCAGATGAAGGGTCTGGGTTGATTTGTCAGTATTTTTTTTTCTATTTGTCCTTCTCTGACCTTCTGCCATTAGCAATTGATGAGTTAGCTTCCCAAAGGGCTGCTGAGCTACAGCATAATGCATAAGGGTATAAATGGTATAAATGTATAAAAGTATAAATGTCTAACAGTTTAAGGTGGTGCTGGTTTTAATTCACATACAAATTAGAAGGAGGAAAAAAAGTTTCACCTCCTATCATTGTTGGCTACAGAAATCAGAAATAGAAAGTTGGATGATGTGGAGGAGGCAAGATTCAAGATGGGTTCATTGCCAATCAGCCAACCAACCAACAAGTTTACCTGAGCTCTGAGTGCTCCGCAGAAGCCAGTTCCCATCAGAGCTACAAGTGAGAGTTTAGTAGTGAGCTCCAGTATGTGGGAACACAGGAGAGGGACATCTAGCCCAGCTGAGGGTCCAGGGGTAGAAAAGTAGGCAAGAAGCCTTTCCAATAGAGGTCACCGTGAGCTGGGTCCCAAGGTTAAGTGGCAATGAGCCACAAGAGGGGCTGGGGTATACAAGACAAACGTTCCCGGTTAAACACGAAACAACTAGGTTGGGAGGGAGGGATGGCTTCTTCCAGGGCTTGCAGAGCCTGAAATTCTAAACCTTGGTTCCACTACTTCTTGACATAGGACCTTGAGAGGGGTAAGCAGAATCACGGCTCCCTAAAGATATCCCTGCTTAATATCTGTGTCCTGTGACTATGTTATCTTGCCCGGCAAAAGGGACTTTGCAGATGTGATTAAGTTAAGGATCTTGAGACGGGAGATTATCCCGGATTATCCAGGGGTGCCCAATGTAATCACAAGGGTCCTTAGAAGGGGGAGCGGGAAATCAGAAAAGAGAGAAGGAAAGGTGATGATGGAAACACAGGTCAAGCGATAAGGTCAGGAAGCAAGGAACACCGGCAGCCTCTAAAAGGCAGAAGAAGCGAGAAAAAGCAGCACCTCTGGAAAAAACGCTCTGCTCCTGATGTCTTGATTTTAAAACTGATGTTGGACTTCTGTCCTCTAGAAGGGAGGGTAATGAATTTGTGTAGTTTAAACCACTAGGTTTGTGGTAGTGTATTACACATACCAGTGTTTGATTAGCTCACCTATACCCTGAGAGGTAAGTTAAATAACATAACAGAAAGTGCTTAGAACACTGCCTTGCATGTGGTAAGTATTCAATGATTTTTATCACACTAAAGGTATTTTATTCAGTGTGAAATAAGGAGATACAGGAGCATTTTAACCAATAAAATGACATAAGCATATTCCTATTGTGCGTGCGTGCTCAGTTGCTTTAGACTCTTTGCGACCCCATGGACTATTGCCCATCAGGCTCCTCTGCCCATGGGATTCCCCAGACAAGAATAGTGGAGTGGGTTACTGTGCCTTTCTCCAGGGGATCTTCTTGACACAGGGATGGAACTCATGACTCTTCCATCTCCCTCAGTGGAGGCTAATTCTTTACCGCTGAGCCACCACTGGGGAAGCCCAAGATTTGCATTGTAGGCAGATCCAATGGGACAACGTGAAGAATGGGTTCATGGAGTAGGTGGAGGAGAGGGAAGGTCAGTGGCTGGAGGTCCAGTTAAGAGGCTACAACCATGATCCCAGCCAGTGGCAATAAGGTAAGATCTAAGACATCCTTTCCTCACCCATCTATCTTGTTACCCCATTTAATTCTGAAATGCTCTTTATATATTGTAATCAACACAGCTGTCTCCCAACCCAGAATTTGCTCCCCTATTCTTCCTTCCTGAAAAGAACCCGAATTTTGGTCCAATACATCCTCCCACACACCCCCTTGGGGCAGAGACTCCCTCCTCTTTGATCTAAAGTTAATTCCATTCCTTTCTGCTAGTCTTGGTTCTGGAATAGGCTGGTGACCCAATTATAGCCAATGAGATTTGAGGGAAGTCTAGGGGGTGGTGGTTCTAGTGAAGGGTCTCTCTCTCTCCTTGGAGTGTCACAGGAGAAGAGCGTTCTACTCCCTTTGGCTTTGGTAAAATCTGGATGTGATGCCTGGGGCTGCTACAGTCATCTTGCTTCCGGCTTTAGGATAAAGCGAAACAAGGTGCTGGAGCAGAAAGATGGAAAAATCCCAGGTCCTTGATGACACTTTTGAACCGCCGATCGTAAGTCCCTGAAGACTTCTCCAGAACGGAAATTAAGCCAGTTTCTTACACCCAATAGACAAAAACAGTTTGACACGCAGTCTGAGATGACTGTTTATATATTGATTACTGTCTCACCTGATAAGATGGCAAGCTTCTTAATGATGAGGTCCTTATGCCTGTAATCCCCTCCACTCCCTCGATTGTGCTGGGCACATCATAGGTGTACAATAAATATGTTTTATTTTTTTCAGTCAGACCTGGTGATTGTTGGACTATGGGATGTTGGGGAAAGGAGTCCAAGACGACTTCCTGGTTTCAGGCCCATGTGACCAGGCCAAAAGCCCTGCCATGAATGGAGCAATACTGGAAATGGAGCAGCCCAGACTTCTGACACCACTGGGCATTTTTCTAGGGACTTTTCTGGCCTCTACCTCCACCACACCCTGGCTGCTACCATGGGTGCTTTGTGAAAACAGTAAGGGAAAATGGGTAGGATCCCCAAGACCAAGACTAAGAGACATGGCTTGGCCGCTTACAGTCCCTCATCCCTCCTTTCGCCACACCTATACTTGGGACTCAAGCATGTTTCCGAGTGGGTCTCGTCCTGACCTGCCGTTTTGTAGAACCATCCTCCACTGGAGAGAAGCTCTTATCAAAACTCATCAGGTTTCTGACCTTCCAGGTGCCCTGGGAAAATCTAACAGGGGTAAGAAAACCGCCCTTTTCCACAATTTAAATAAAATCCATCTTCATCACCAAAAAAAGAGATACAATACAAAAACTCCCCTTCCAACTTGCCCTTTCCCATCACCACACAAAGTTTTCAAAGCTGTTGTCACCCAAGCTTTGAGATTCTGAAATCTCCAAAACAGCTGGACCAGGCACTAGGAGGGCCTTAGGGTCTGGCCCCAAGCACTCCCTCTAAAGTGGGTATTTTGTATTCAGGCCTTGAAGGTTGCTTTCTGCTTTGAAGCTTGTTTCTCTCTGTTTTCCTGGTTATCAGGAGAAAGTGCCTCCTCTCCTCTTTCCTGGGTAACACTTTGAGCTTCGGGACCCTCCCACCTTCTCCTCCCTCCCCTCCTTCCTCAGCAGAAATCCTTAGCAGACGCGTGTGCCTTACACACAGAGACAACAAGGGGCCTGCTGTCCCACGACGATGTAAACACAGCCAGTCTGGAAATTGATCTGGTCTCTGTTGCTTCCTTTCTCTTGAATTAAATTAAAAAAAATAAAAGTGAGAGAGACGCCAAGGGTTAAGAGAGACAGGCGCAGAGAAGAAAAACAGCTCTTAAATGCTGCTTCGCTCATCCTTGAGAAGGTGGGGGAGACAGGGAAGAACGCTCCTTTGTTAGGGGAAGCTAGGCTGGAAGACTCTGCTGAATGAACCCCGCGGGCCTGTCCCCGGGAGAAGAAACACAGGAGATGGTGATGCTCCCTTCAATATTTGGTCCACTTAAATAGGTGGGAGTTTTTGGCTGGGTTAGAGAGGCAGCCAACAGTCCCGAGGTGGGCGGGGCCATACGGGAATGGGCGGGGCCAGGGTGAGACGAGCGGGTGGGCCAGAAGGGGAGTGGGCGGGGTCAGAATGAGATGAGTGGGCGGGCCAGAAGAGGAGTGGGCGGGGTCAGGATGAAACGAGTGGGCGGGGTCAGGACGAGACAAGTGGGTTACGGGCTGACGCTCCTCACCTGCGTCCCTTCGTCTTCTGCGGTCCTCTGCCGTGTGGTTGGGGGCATCTACAGGGCAGCCTCACCGAGGCCCCTCTGTCCCGGGGCTTCCTGAATTTTCTGCTAAGGGGAGGCACCAGCAGGAGATGGAAGGGACCGGGCCGTCCCATGGGTGGCCGCAGTCCCCTCCCTGCCCCAGCGCTCCCTGCCTTCTGTCGACCCGGTCCCTCCACCATCAGCCCGCCAGTCCTAGAGGTGGTGACCGCTTCCGGCATTTGTTGTTTCCGGGGCCTCATCGCCCCACGCTGCTTCCTTTCATCCTGCCTGCCCTTCTGTAAATAGTCCCTCCATTACATTTTTTTCAGCTGAACACTCTGGATTGTGCCATCTGTTTCCTGCCAGGTCCTGGCTGATACTGTTAGTAAACCTTCTCTCCCTTAGGCTTAAAATATGTTGGTGTCGCCTGTGTACCCAGAGTCAGTAGCCAACACCTGTAGCAACTGGCTGCTGGTGGGCTGAATTTTTGGCTGTGCACCCCCTGTCTGGCTTTGCCTTTCCCATACTTCCTATTTGGGTCATTATCTGCTGATTACTTTTGTTTCCTAGCCCAGGTTTGTGATTTGCAGGACAATAGGAATAGGAAAATTGTAGGTAGCTATAATAGTGTCGGAGAAGGCAATGGCAATCCACTCTAGTACTCTTGCCTGGAAAATCCCATGGATGGAGGAGCCTGGTAGGCTGCAGTCCATGGGGTCGCGAAGCGTCAGACATGACTGAGCGACTTCACTTTCACTTCTCACTTTTATGCATTGGAGAAGGAGCTGGCAACCCACTCCAGTGTTCTTGCCTGGAGAATCCCAAGGATGGGGGAGCCTGGTGGGCTGCTGTCCATGGGGTCGCACAGAGTCGGACACGACCGAAGTGACTTAGCAGCAGCAGCAATGATGCAACTCCTGTGCCTCAGCTTTCCTCATTCCTAAAAATGGATATAATAACAGATATCAGGTAGTCTCACCACATGGTGGGAGAGGATTCCCTCTGTTATATGTGGGTCTTTGCTCTGGTCCATGGGTTACCGTCTTTCTAGGAGTGTTTCTCCAGAGAAAAATGGGTATTTGTTCCCCATCCAGTACTTGTGGGAACATAGTTTTATCCAGGGCTTCCTAGGAGGCCCTAATGATAAAGAACCCACCTGCCAATGCAGGAGACCTAAGAGATGTGGGTTTGATCCCCACGTTGGGAAGATCCCCTGGAGGAGGGCTGGCAACCCAGTCCGGTATTCTTGCCTGGAGAATCCCATGGACAGAGGAACCTGGTTGGCTATAGTCCATGGGGTTGCAAAGAGTCAGACATGAGTTATATCTAAGGAAGAGAAGAGAAAGGCAGGGTGATGGTTATGGAGGGAATCTGTAAGGGGTATGGTGGTGTATACGTGTGTATGTGTATGTGTGTGTGTGTGTGTGCACGTGCGTGCTCGAGCGTGCACTCCTGTGATACTTTTTCTGTTTTTCGAGGAGCCATATTCTTCAGGAGCCCAAGGCCAGTTCTCTTTGGCTAAGAATGAGGGTGTGTCAGGAAACCTGAGTGACTAGGAAGGAAAAGACCTAGAAAAGACATGAAATATTCGGCCATCAGGAGAGAGAGAGTGCAGTCTGGCTGGAACGGAGCAGGCTACAGGGACCACTGCTGGTTCCCCAAGGGTCCAGCCCAGTGGAACCCTGAGACCCTGTGGGAGCCTCAGGTAGTCACATGACACTGGAGTTTGCACTTCCTCTTCTCTAGGCCTTTCTCTACCAACTAGTCTTGATTTTGGACGCTGCTTAGCAGACAGACCCTGGTGCTGGGAAAGACTGAAGGCAGGAGGAGGGGATGACAGAGGATGAGAGGGCTGGATGGCATCACCGACTCAATGCACATGAGTTTGAGTAAACTCCAGGAGTTGGTGATGGACAGGGAGGCCTGGCATGCTGCAGACCATGGGGTCGCAAAGAGCTGGACACGACTGAGCGACTGAACTGAACTAGCAGATAGATCCTCCCCCCTCCTCCTCAGAGTGATCCTTTCTTGGTCCCAGGCATTTCTGGTACAAAAGGGCAGAATGATAATCGCTGTTACTTTGCCTGAGGTTGTCCCCCGACTCTGGGCCTGGACCACCTCCATGTAATATGCCCGGTGCTCCTTGCTCTCAGTAGTTTCTGGAAAATCCTAGTAGCTCTGCGTCAGCAGAGCCTGCATGGCTCCCCTGTGACCTTGCTGCTGCTTGTGGCTTTGCCTGAGGCCCAGCAAACTCCAGAGCTCATAGCCGGCCCTGCCGCCCTGACGCAAACGCTCCCCTGGCGGCGACCCAAAGGCTATTTCTGAGGCTCTCCCGGCATCTGTGTCCTGAGGGCTCGTGTGCCAGTCGTTGAAGGACCCGCATTTCTCCGTCTCCAGGCTCTGCTTCCCTCCCCCGTTGTCCTCTTTTTCTGGCAAATGTGCTCGTCTGTGACTTTGACTTGGTCGCCCTGCAGTGATGGGTGTTTCTCTGCCTGGACTTGGATATTTGTCGATGCTGTCAGACTGACCCACTCCTCCTTTGCAGAGGGTTTTGTTTTTGTTTATTCAGTTGGCAGAGACGCCCACAGGCACTGGTGTCCCGTCTCCTCGCTTGTGTCGCAGCCCGGTGAGTCTACAGTGTTTGCGCTTCTCTGGTCAGGCCTGGGAGACCCATGGTGCCCACGCCCCTCCCAGCAGCCCAGGTAGACTTACCTGGGACCCTGCGACATCTCAGTGGAAGCTTAACTCTCGCCTCGCCCAGTCCACACCTCTCAGCACAGAAAAGGACAGTCAGAGGTCTGGAATTTGGGATTGAAACATCACATCAGGGCACCAGGTTGAAAAGGCTCTCGTTATCTGTCCAAATTTCCCAGCAAACAACTTCCCTAAAAATGTGATTTCCACTTTCACTTAGAAACCATTTTGCTGAGTCCTGTCCCTTACGCCTGCTTGGACCCCACTGATGAATTATTCGGGTAACAGAACAGATGGGAATTTCTTCTTTTCTGTCCACTTCAACAGGTTCTCTGACCTAGTTCTGCCTATACTGAAAAAAATATAATGAATTTTTTTGTTTGCAGATTCCAATATACAGGATGAGGTTTCTGAAAATGCCTATTCTTAAAGTATATTTTTTATTAGGTGAAATGGCTCCTGTTATTCTTAAAAAAAAAAAAAAAAAGATCAAAGATTCTAAATACTTTGTTCTGGCTCTTTTTTTAAAAAAACAGATGAAGCCAGTTAGCATTCCTTAGCTGAAACAGAAATGTAGTCAGAGGAAGCTGGATGCAAATGTTTGCATTTATATACAATTTTAGTAGGAAGTATGTGGCTTAGCTGGTAAAGAATCTGTCAGCAATGCAGGAGAGCTGGATTAGAACCCTAGGTTGGGAAGATCCCCTGGTGGAGGGAAAGGCTACCCACTCCAGTATTCTGGCCTGGAGAATTCCATGGGCTCTATAGTCCATGGGGTCACAAAGAGTTGGACACGAGTGAGCGACTTTCACTTCACTTCACTTTATTCTAAACTTTTCCAAAGTGTGAGAACCACAGAAGCATGACAACGATATTGAATACGTTTCAAATTTTGTAACAAGGACTTACATGAGAATGTGGTACAATATCTAGATCTTTAGAAGGCAAATCTGAAAAACCTTCTTCAGCTACTGGGCTTTTTCAGTTGCAGGAAACCCTGAATGACATGCTCTGCTGGAGACAGAGAATTTTTTTTGACAGCGTTCTACCCACTATGTGATATGATGATCATTTTAATGAACTCCATGTCCTTGAGTCATATCTTAATGAGAACTTGCTGGCTAAGTAGGAAAAAGGAAGCTACAGATTAGAGCTGGACAGAAGTACTTAAAGAATTTCATTATTAAAACATTCATCTTCCAAAGAATAAAGAGGGTGTGTGAATTCGTCCAGTCATTATTGGGTGGGGACACGGTAGCCTCATGAATGTTTCTTTTAAGTGGCTCATGATAGAAAATTTCAGATAATAATGTAATGAAATTCCAGTTCTCTAGCACCTAGTTTCATCAGTTAACAACATTTTGCCAATCATATTTCATCTATCCTTCCTGGATTATATTTTTAATTAAAAAAATTATTTCTGAGTATTTTAAAGTAAACTCCAGTTAATATAAATGCTTGCATGATGATTAATTTTATGTGTCAGTTTAGATGGGTCACTGTATTAGTCTGCTTGGACTTCCCTGGTGGCTCAGATGGTAAAGCGTCTGTCTACAATGTGGGAGACCCGGGTTCGATCCCTGGGTTGGGAAGATCCCCTGGAGAAGGAAATGGCAATCCACTCCAGGACTATTGCCTGGAAAATCCCATGGACAGAGGAGCCTGGTAGGCTACAGTCCATGGGGTTGCAAAGAGTTGGACACGACTGAGCGACTTCACTTCATTTCAAGGCTACTGTAAGAAAATACCAGAGTGGCTTAAACAGCAAAAGTTTATTCTCACAGTTGTGGAGGCTGAGTCCAAGATCAAGGTGCCAGCAACAGAGGTTTGATTCTGAGGCCTCTTTTCTTGGCTTGCAGGCAGCAACCATTCTCCTGTGTGCTCACGTGACCTCTGCTCTGTGTGCACTTCATAAGGCCTGTAATCCTACTGATCCGGGCTCCACCCTTAATTTAACCTTAATTACCTCCTACAGTCCCTATCTCCAAATACAGTTATGTTGGGAGTTAGAGTTTCAACATATGAATTTGGAAGGTGGAGGATGGAGGACACAGTTCAGCTCCTAACAGTCACTGTACTCAGCACTTTGGTCAGATATTATTCCAGGTGTTTCTGTGAATGTATTTTTCTAGACATGAATAATATTTAAGTCTGCAGACTCAGAGTAAAGCAGATTGCCCTCCATAATGTGGACAGGTCTCATCCAATCAATTGAAGGCTTTAACAGAACAAAAACTAAATTAGAGTTCTTTGTTAAGCCCTGTGTTCTCATTTGGGGCTCAGACTATATGCTCATCTCTTAATAGAATATGGTGCATTGAATGGTCAGCTGGATTATTTGACAGTAGGCTTTGTTCCAGTTCCTCCTCACCCATTAAGCTTATGGGCACTTGCCTTCCTCTGTGGACCACTTTATAGGGAAGGGAGTAGGTTGACCAATAGACATGAATATTTCAATTCTCCAGGCAGTTGCATTACTGACAAAATTATATATAGGCATTTTGATTTATATATCTGTTTTCCATGACTTTGGTCAATGTGAGTCAATCCCCAGAATCTGATTGGCTGAATAAAATGAAAGAAACTGAATTGCTTGATATTCTCAGGTTGAACTCTGGATTAACAACTCCACCAAGATCCTGTCATTGAGGGAAGCCCTGCCTACAAAGCCTGCCTACCTCTCTTTTCGAAGTAGCATGTTATTTTTGTCCTCTTGGGAAGAGAACCTTTCACCATCAAGAACACTGAATGGAACATTAGCCTTGTTTTCTTTGATTCTAATCACTCTAACTTTTTCCCCCTCAAAGGGCTCTGCTATGTGTACTGTGCCTTGCATTCTTCAACCTCATCGCCCCATGGTTCCGCCTCAGAGACCCTGCCCTGCTGTTTCTTCAGCCTGGAGCCATCCCCCGCCTCAACACACACGAACATAATTACCTTTTATTCATTTTTCGGATCTCAGCTCAATTATCACCTTCTCAGGGAAATCGTCCCCAGTCCTTAGACTAGGTGATAACCTTCTGTTATATGCTCTCATGGCACACAACACCTTTCCTCCCTAACACCTGTCACTGTTTGTAATTAAACATTTGTTTGTGTAATTATTAGATTAGCATTGAGAGATAAGGACCACTTCTGTTGTGCTTACCTTTGAGTCTTCTGTGCCCATCACCGGCCCAGCACAACAGTAGGTGCTGATTACCGACATCAGTGGCTAAATGAATGACTGACATCTCCCCAGGAGAGGACAACGAACCCATCACATTAGGAACCCAACACATTTGGGCGCATATGATGGGTAACCCCTTCACCCAGACTCCTTTCCTCACCTGCAGCTCAGCATTCCTCAAACCTGGACCAAGGCCAGGCATCTATTAACATCCTCAGATGCACCAGTTGGCTTAACCTTGGAGTATAACCCTTCACCCTGGGTTAGTCAGGTGCTGTAGGCTGGTGTGGAGTGTGTTCTTGGGGGTACCC
This sequence comes from Capra hircus, assembly GCF_001704415.2. Lineage (NCBI taxonomy): Eukaryota > Metazoa > Chordata > Mammalia > Artiodactyla > Bovidae > Capra > Capra hircus. The sequence continues at coordinate 7,258,064 of NC_030830.1, read as the reverse complement.
CTCCTCATGCAGTCTTGTATTCATGCCATATTGGTCCTGGTTTCTGACCAACTTCCCTCCTTAAACTCCAGTTTTCTTCTGTGACGAGTTCAGTTCATTTCAGTTGCTCAGTCACGTCCTACTCTTTGTGACCCCATGGACTGCAACACGCCAGGCCTCCCTGTCCATCACCAGCTCCCAGAGTTGTCCATTGAGTTGGTGATGCCATCCAGCCATCTCATCCTTTGTTGTCCCCTTCTTCTCCTACCTTCAACTCTTCCCAGCATCAGAGACTATTCAAAAAAAGCACTCTGTGATGAGTGCTCTGCCCCAAATGCCAGCCCCCTTGATACTCTGCTCAGCATCCATAGTTCTGTCCCTCTAGGAGACTGGCCCACTGTTATATGACTGGCCCATTGTCAAATTTGTCATGTACTGGCTCTGTGACCGTGAACATGCCATATCAGCTCTCTGAGCCTTAGTATCCTTAATGAAAACACTGGGCCAACAGCCTGGTCTTCTAGGGTGCTGGAGGAACTAATTAGAAGAATACAGATAGCAATACTTCCTCACCAAAAGTAAAGAAGAGAACCTTGCAAGTCCGGATCTGGGGAGAGCATCTGTAAAAATGAGACACTTGAGGTGAGATGGAAAGGACAAATAGGAGTTACTCTGAAAGATGTAAGGTGGCAATGATGACAGATTAATTCATTTCAATGAATATTTTGGGGAGCAATTGCTGTTTCTCCAGAATTGGGTTATTAGTTTGGCGAATGCAAAAAAGGCATGATATGCTCTTGACTTTGTGTTGCTGATGGTTATGTTATGGTGACCACATATTCACACGGACCAGGGACTCTCAACCACAGTATTTTGTCCCTTAAGAGAAAAATCTGGAGACATTTTTGCTTGAAATGCCTGAAGGAAAGAGATGTGCTTACTGGATCTAGCGGGTAGAGGTCAAGGGTGCTGACAGACACCCTATACTGAATTCACATCCTCGCAAACGCTCTTAAACAATGGGCCATCAGGCTGGCTTGGGACACCTGGGGGTGGCTTCAAGGCTGAAATGTGAGATGAATCTTGAAAAATAAGTTGGATTTTAAGAAGTGGAAACGTCTGTAGCCTCCACTTTGGCACCTAGTGATGCTTATCATCGTGTTTTGGATAATTGCTTCGGTGGGGTCAAACCAGGTACTCAACACTATGAAGGTTTGTGTCAATGACTGATCTGGCAGTATAGGCTGGTTAGCAGCACCCTTGACCTTACTGATCTTGGCAAGAAATTGCTTAAGGAACCTAGGGGGCACTGGCGAGTCCATTCTCTTACAGTCCTGCCAGAGAGTGAATTCCAAAAGCCCTGGGAAGAAAGACAGCTCTACTCTGAACAATCAAGTTGGCAGGGAACAGCCCAGTGGGCCTTGTAGTGTCCTTTGAAAAACTTCTTCGGTTTCCAACTTAATTTGTCTGTTTCTGCCTGTCTTCCATATCAGGGAGAAGAAAAATTCCAAACTCAGAAACTTTTTTTAATCTTCAAATCTGCCCCACTTCTTGGTGGGGCTATGGCTGTATTGAAAATGTTTGCTTATTTGCTTAAGTTCATCGATGTGATATTGGTTTTGTATGGGGATCCTAGTACCTATTGGTTTTGTTTATTTATGGGATTTTCCAGGCAATGATACTGGAATGGGTTGCCATTTCCTATTCCAGGGGATCTTCCCAACCGAGAGATGGAACCCATGTCTCGTGTCTCCTGCCTTGCCGGCAGGTTCTTTACCCACTGAGCATTCAGGGAAGCCTGTTTTATTGAAAACCCTAGGTCAATATCAGGTCAGAAGATGGCCAGCCCAGCTGTGGATGATTTTGAGCGAGCAGCTGGAATTACTTTTCAGATATTTTGGCAAGAGGGAAATCCCAAATGTGTTTTGCCCCAAGCACTTTTACACTTACTAAAAAAAAAAAAAAACATTTGTAGTGTAGAAATAAATTTAATCTCTGAACCCTTAATTACTTTAAACTTGACTCATTCAAATAGTGTTTATGTTTAAAAAGATGTTTTGTTCCAAGAAACCTGTAAGACATTAAAAATCCTACCCACTCTACTGTTGCCAGAAATAGAAAAAGCGTGACTGCCAAGAATAAATGAAACTTTACAACCACTTTGTAAAACTGTTTGGCATTATTTCACAAAATCGAACATTCATATAACCTATGACCCAGCAATTTATTCTTAGGTGTATACCTAACAGAAATCCCTGCAGGATATGCATTAAAAAGACATGTACCAGAGTGTTCAGATGAGCACAATTTCTAACAACTCCAAATTGTCAGCAGACCCAAATATTCATGAATAGTAGCATGAGCAGATAAATTGTTGTATAGTCGTTTAATGGAATATTACACAGCAATCAAATAAATGAACTACACCCTGGGTGACTCTCCAAGACAACATATTCAATAAAGGAAGTCATACCAAAAAGTACACGTTATATTATTCCATTTATATAAAAAATTTTAAAACTAGTAAAGCTAATCTTTGTTAGAGGTGAACTGTGGTTAGCTTTGGGGGGTGGGGGAGTGGTGATGGCGATAGAGAGGGTTAGAAGGGCCTTTCTGGGGTGCTGGTAACATTCTACTTATCAACCTGGCAGGTGTTACATAGATAAGAGCACCTTGGCATAACGCACTACACACTTCTGATTAATGAACTTTTTAATAAATAAGTTTCTTTTAAGTAAAAAATGCATTCTAAATCTCGTAAGTTTTAATATCTTAGGAACACAATCTAAATCTAAGAAAATATATTCTTTTCCCCCAAATCTTATTCCCATTGCTTTACCTAATTAGAAGGTAGTCTCCATTATAAGTAACTAAAGAGCCTCTTGATGAAAGTGAAAGAGGAGAGTGAAAAAGCTGGCTTAAAACTCAACATTCAAAAAACTAAGATCATGGCATCTGGTCCCATCACTTCATGGGAAGTAGATGGGGAAACAGTGGAAACAGTGGCTGACTTTATTTTTTTGGGCTCCAAAATCGCTGCAGATGGTGACTGCAGCCATGAAATTAAAAGACGCTTGCTCCTTGGAAGAAAAGCTATGACCAACCTAGACAGCATAGTAAAAAGCAGAGACATTACTTTGCCAACAAAGGTCTGTCTAGTCAAAGCTATGATTTGTCCAGTAGTCATGTATGGATGTGAGAGTTGGACTATAAAGAAAGCTGAGCGCCAAAGAATCTATGTTCTTTAATTGCGGTGTTGGAGAAGACTCTTGAGAGTCCCTTGGACTGCAAGGAGATCCAACCAGTCCATCTTAAAGGAGATCAGTCCTGACTATTCATTGGAAGGACCGATACTGAAGCTGAAACTCCAATACTTTGGCCATCTGATACAAAGAATTGACTCATTGGAAAAGACCTTGTTGCTGGGAAAGATTGAAGGCCGGAGGAGAAGGGGACAACAGAGGATGAGATGGTTGGATGGCATCACTGACTTGATGGAGATGAGTTTGAGCAGGTGCTGGGAGTTGGTGAAGGACAGGGAAGCCTGCCGTGGTGTAGTCCATGGGGTTGCAAAGAGTCGAACATGACTGAGTGACTGAACTGAACTGAACTCCATTATAAAGTACATAACTTGTATATTTGAATCATTTGGAATACCTAGAATGGATATCAGTATAACAGTTTAGGTTAGAATGAAAATAATCAGTTGGTCTTCTGATTATACAGTAGATAAAGAATCCCATAGGTCTCTACAGATAAAGCACAGTTTTCTTGTAATTCACTAAAAATTTTCATGTCTCTATTAGCTAAAAGGGAAAAATGTTTCACTTAAAGAGAGCTCAGCTCTTTTCTAGTGCAATATAGCTTTCTGACTCTTGAAACAATTTTAACATGGGATTGGAACTCAAGTATAAGAACAGAAAATTTTCAAGTATGCAAATGATAAAAATGTTTCTTGTGTATATCAATTTGCTTATTGGTGAGCTACATGCTCCTGCTTAGAACTGTTTGAGTTCTCTTTGAAAAAAATTATTTTATTAAAGTATGGTTGATTTACAATGTTGCGTTAGTTTATTTGAGTTCTTGAAGGATTAAAACTACCCAAGTGTTCTTTTCAAAGCTCTTTAGCATATTACGAATGTTAATGGGATTGGCATGGCATCCATTATGGGCGTATTTGAGTATTAGGTCTTCATGCAATGGATTTGTTCTCAGAGAAAAATGTGGTTGCTGAGTTTTGGAGCCAGTTTTCAAGGAGTGTTCTACTTTACAAAACCTACCCACAGTTATTATAAAGACCATGCTACAGTTAAAGGGAGTCACAGGGAATAAAAGAAAAGGCAGCCTCTGCCTTCTAGATCCTTTTAGATCCATACTTGGACTGGTCTGTAGTTACACCCCAAGTCTACTTACTTGTGTGGGCATTAAAAAATTTTTTTTCTATTGGACCAGTTACTTTTCAGTTTCTCTTCTTTTCCCCTGTGGCACAAGTACTTCTCCAATGGCCCAGGGCAGTACCTGACAGGCATTAATGGGCTCTTGATACTATGCAAACTAGGGTGGGACCTTAGTCACTAAGACAACCCTCACTTTTCAGAGAAGGAGGCGTCAGTCCAGCCTCGCTGACAGTGACAGGTGGAGAAGGCTGCAGGTCCTTCTCCATCTTGTCCCCTCTTTCTTACCCTCTGGCTGGTAAGATAGGGCTGCTCTTTGCTGCTCTGTGTCACAGAACTTTGGGTAGGGAAGCTGATCTGAGAACTAGAGGCCATAACAGCAGGCTTCTTAATTCTTGTCACCCCACTGCCCACTTGTCCATGGTATAGCTGGCTTTAGAAATCCCTTACCTCCTCTTTCCATTCCCTAGGGCTCTACCTGAGCCTCTATTTCCAGAGCATGACATTCAAGTTTCCCTCTCAGATGCTGCCATCAAATTCCCACGCTTGGGCTTCCCTGGTAGGCCAGTGGTTAAGAGTCTGCCTTTCGGAGGGACGACTAGAATTCTATTTGCAGGCTTCTTTGGGCTTGCCAGGTAGACATCACGAGCAAGGCTCACCCTCCCAAGATGAAAAAATTTATGGATAAGATGTTATCATTGAAATTAAATGGTGGCAGACATGTCCAAGGGATATTCTGGGGACCTGACCCCTTTATGAATCTTATGATGTATGAATGTGTGGAGATGGCAACTCATGGGCAACAGAACAGTAGCGGAATGGTGAATACGAGGAAATAGTATCATCATGTTAGAAGCCTTGGGACGAGTATGAACAATGACTGTGTTCCCCAGAGAAATCAGCTGCTCCCATGTGTCCCCTCTTCACATTTTACTATGAGAAAAACTGGGTCGTGTTCATTATCTTACTGAACTTTTTTGTTAAATAAACTTTAGAAATATTAAAAAAAAAAAAGAAGAAGAAAGAAAGGGAATCTGTCTTGCAGTGCAGGGGATATGGGTTCAATCCCTGGCCTGGAAAGATCCCACATGCCTCAGAGCAACTAAGCCCATGTGCTGCAATTACTAAGCCCATGAGTTGCAAGTACTGAAACCTGAACGCCTAGGCCCTGTGCTCTGCAACAAGAGAAGCCACCACAATGAGAAGCTGGCACGCCACAACTAGAGAGTAACTCCCGCTTTCTGCAAGGAGAGAAAACCCTTGTGCACAGCAGTGAAGACCCAGTGCAGCCGTAATAAGAAAAAGTCCCACACTCATATCGCTACTGAGAGTCCTAAATAAACACTGGGGTTTCTATTTGACAGCTTATCTATCTCCATTCTTGTGTGTGTTTTCTCCCCAGGCTTGGACAGGTCCTAAGAGGCTTGAGCAGCTCCTCTGAACTATTCTACCGGTTCTCTTTACAACATGCAACAAAAATGTGACCTCATTTATGTTTCTGCAGTGTAAGCAAGAAGAGGCAGGTTACCTGCTCTGCACTCAGCCCAGGCAAGAGTCCTTTGCAAGTGGAAAATAACTGAAAATAAGAGTTATCCACAGAAGGAAGAACAGGTGAACGCCAACTCATCAACAATGAAACTGGCGGCCCTACTTCTGGAGCCTCTTGAGTAACAGGGTAATGCCACCACTGGGCAGACCCTTGCCTCCAGTCTAGGTGCCCAGCAGTCACTGGTTGACGAATCCTGCAGAGGTGGGTCGTGGTAACTTACACTGATACCACCTTCGAGTCCTGGATCACCCCATGACTTCCAGGAACGCAGGTCTCATTTCATAAAGGAGCCAGAATTTGGTTAACAATTCTGGGTATCGTCACAGAATATTTGAAATTAAAATATGTAGCTCTCAAGAAAAGAGGAAATTCTGTCCATATAAGGTGAAAAAGGACCTGAGGACCACCCATATATATATGGCTCCCCTGCTAGCTTCTCTGGTGGCTCAGATGGGAAAGAATTCGCCTGCGGTTCAGGAGACCTGGGTTCAGTTCTTAGGTGGGGAAGATCCCCTGCAGAAGGAAACAGCAACCCACGCCAATATTCTTAACCTGAAGAATTCCATGGACAGAGGAGCCTGGTGGGCTACAGTCCATGGGGTCGCAAAGAATCAGACATGACTGAGCAAATAACACTTTCACATTCATATACACATTAATGGTATTCTTGGATTGATCCCTTGATTATTATGTAGTGTCCTTCCTTGTCTCTTGTAATAGTCTTTATTTTAAAGTCCATTTTGTTTGACATGAGTATTGCTACTCCAGCTTTCTTGTGATTTCCAAAACCAGAGGGTTGGTTTGTGCCTATGATATACTAGATATTAAATAATTCTGTTGTCATCCTTGGGTGAGTGAATGGCCTTGGTTTCTCTCTACTCCCATTGTGCTTGAGTTGCATGACATGTCCTTTCTGCCATGATTGTCCCAGGCCACACTTTGTCCCTCTGTCTCTCTACCCAAGAACAAGCCTTGGGTCTCCTAGCCCTTCAGGCCATATACCTACAGGGCCAGAGTCTACATTATGGTATCTCTGCCCAGATATGCATGCTTCAAGGGCTTGATTTTTGGGTTCTATGCTCAGTCACTAAGTCATATTCAACTCTTTGTGACCCCATGGACTGTAGCCCACCAGGCTTATCTGCTCATGAGATTTTCCTGGCAAGTATACTGGAGTGGGTTGCCATTTCCTTCTCCATGTTGCCTGTAGCTCAGCTGGTAAAGAATCCGCCTGCAAGGCAGGTTTGATTCCTGGGTTGGGAAGATATCCTAGAGAAGGGATAGGTTACCTAGCCCAGTATTTTTGGGCTTCCCCACTCTAGCAGAATTGCCTGGTGAATTCCATGAACAGAGAAGCCTGGCAGGCTACATACAGTCCATGGGGTCACAAAGAGTCAGACACCACCGAGCAACTTTTACTTTCTTTGATTAATAAATAGGAGAGAGAGGGTTGTCCCTGGTGCTCCAGTGGTTAAGACTCCAGACTTCCAAAGCAGAGGGCATGAGTTCGATCCCTGGTCAGGGAACTAGGATCCCATATGCTGCATGATGCAACCAAACAGTAAAAAATTAAAAAAATAATAATAAATAGGAGACACTTCTTTAAAATGGAGCATATATTGTTTTATGTGCTAACTCTAAACCAGAAACTGTTCCTAAAATTTGAGTTGTAAAGGCTACATCATTCTTTTCCCAATAGTATTTGCTTTCTGCCAGACTGTTACAAGGGTTATTTTTCTGGTGTGCTAATCTGCATATGTAAGCAGTGTGTTAATGATTTGGGATGATAAATAGTTTTCCTATGAACTTATTGATCTGTCTGGATAAAAGCAAACTGCATTCTTTCTGTTTATTTATGGAGCAATTACACCACCTGCCCCCCATTCCTTCTCATGTTGACCGAGAGAGCAGAAAGTTACACAGAAGGGCATTATTCCAGAGAAATCATGGGTGTGAAGAAGCAAAGGGCCCTGAGGGTTTCTACACATCAAGAAGATAAGTTCTGTATTTTCCCCTTAACCTTGTGATGCCTAGGCCCCTGGGCATTATTTGAAAGCCATTCCTACCCTTTAAAGCCATTTCCATCCTCTGAGAGATGCAGATTTGTTGATGGTGCTTTAAAGGGTACCCGAGCTTCTCTTGCCTTGGTGAGAGACAAAAATAAGAAATTTGTTGTCTGATCACCTAATTGAGTCAGCTATGCTTTTTGGTATTTCAGAGCACTTGTAACTAATTAGACATGTTTAGTCCCTTTCACTCAGTCTTCAGGCTTCTTCGGTCAATGAGTTCACTTACTGAGAGTTGGACCTGGAGATGAAAGAAATTTCTGAGCGTGTGACCAGACCTGTTAGGTCATTGAAATGTTTACATATTTTTCTTTTCTTTGTATTTTCCTTTTTTTCTTACATTTAAAATAGGCAGTAGAAAGTAGCAGATTTCTTTTAACTTCATAGGCGATGTCTTCTTAAAAATATGTAGTTGAATGCACAACATTCTGCATGTGTACATTGAATTGTATACTTAATGACGGAAGTGGAAAATTTTATGTGTATTTTACCCCAATGAAGATGAAAAATCTATATATTTGCAGTGCTACTATATATGCAATATTGTTTTAGCTTTTAAACATAACATTGTGCTATAATCGTTTTTTCCACACCACTATGTGATATAAGAACATTTTACTATCTATGTGGTTAATCTATTCACTCAATAAAAATTTCTTATGTATCAGTGAGGTACCAAGTACTATTTTAGGTCATGAAAATATAGCAATAGATGAGACCAACAAGAGCCCTGGGCCCAAAGAGTTTATATTCCAGGCAGGAGAGTCACGCAGTGGTCAAGAAAGCAAACTCCAGAAGACTGTATATGTGGATGGATGGAATTAAGCACAGCAGTGTTGGAAAGCGGGCCTCCCCAAAGGCTCGGTGGTAAAGAATTCACCTGCAAATCAGGAGACAGAGAAGATGCGGGTTGGATCCCTGGTTCAGGAAAATCCCCTGGAGGAGGAAATGGCACCCCACTCCAGAATTCTTGCCTGGGAAATCCCATGGACAGAGGAGCCTGGTGGGCTACAGTCCATGAGGCCACAAAGAGTCAGATACAACTGAGCAAGGCCTTTCTTTTCTTTCTCTGATTACTTAATAGATCAGAGGTGTCAAGAGTGGGAGGTTTGGGCTTTCCTGGTGCTATTGTTAGTCGCTAAGTAGTGTCTGACTCTTTTGCGACCCCACAGACTGTAGCCCTCCAGGCTCCTCTGTCGATGGGATTTCCCAGGGAAGAATACTGGAGTGGGTTGCCATTTCCTTCTCCAGGGCATCTTCCAGACCCAGGGATCAAACCTGCATCTCCTGCTTTGCAGGCTCAGTGGTAAAGAATCCACCTGCCATTTCAGGAGACAAGGGTTCGATCCCTGATCCGGGAGAATCCCACAGGTCTCAGGCCAACTGGACTGGTACGCCACAATTGAGCCTGTGTTGTAGAGCCCAGGAACCACAACTGCTGAGCCCCTGAGCCCTAGAGCCCGCGCTCTGCAATAAGAGAAGCCACAGCAGTGAGAAGCCCGTGCAACTAGCAAGGAGCCCCTGCTTGCTGAAACTAGAGGAAAGCCCTGGCAGCAATAAAGACCCAGCACGGCCAGAGAGAAATGTAAACAAATTAAAAAAATCATTTTTTAAAGATGAGGGGGAGGGTCAGCCCTGTTAGGAGGGGACTGTGTGCATCATGGAGTGGACAGTCCTGTCCCTGCCCTGCTCCCCAGGAGCAGCAGCGCCATCGGGCACCTCGCTCTTGGCCTTGATGGCAGCACTAGGCTTCGCTAGTGCTTCTCCGGGGATCACTGGCTCTCTTTTAGGGGAATGGAAGAAAGACATCGCCATCTTCTCTAGAGGCCCAAGGGCCCTGTTGTTGGGGCAAAATGGAGACTGTTGTATTTAACTGTAGTTACAGCCCACCCAGGCTTAGAGGTTCCAATGCTATGATTTGTAGAATCAGGGGGTTTTAGTCAATTGCTCGCCTCTACGACCACACTCAGGCAAATTACTTTTTTTATGTAGCGGTTTCTTTATTTGTAATAATGGGGATAATTTTACTTATCTGAAAAAGCTCTGAGGCGTAAATGCATACAGCATGCTTAGTTTATGCCTCATATATAACAAACACCCAATAAACGGTAGCTGTTAACAGTAACAATAGGACTTCCCTGGTGGTCCAGGGACGAAGATTCTCTGCTTCCAAAGCAGGAGGCCTGGATTTGATCCCTCCCCTGAACTGAAAGTATAATGATGACTAGGCATTTTAAAAGAGTTTACTAATGAAGATAAGTTTGGGAAAAACTTTCAGCATGATACATATTAGAACTGTTTAGAATCGTTGGCAGTCGTAACTATGCTAGTTTTTCAACTTGGCAAAAGCTCTATTTCCACCAAGTGCAAAAGGATTTCATTCCACAAATACTAAGATTCATAAGGATATTGAGTATTTATGGATAACTCAGCTAAAAATAACCAAAGCCTGTTTCTACTTTGCATCAAAGAAATAAACAGATTTAAATAGCAAGGCTTTCTCTTTTTCATCAAAGTATTTCCAAAATTGTGAAAGTAAATAAACCAAATTATTTACGGGAGCTTTGTAAGGGTAGAGAGATTAAGGTGGATATCATCCTGTTTTCTGAAATTTCTGTATTATGTATAAGTGACTTTTATAATGAAAACTATTTAAAATTCTCATTAAAACTAAACTAATATGAAAAAAATTCCATTTCATAATCATGTGAGGGCTGTGAATAAAAAATAAATCCTTTCTATTTTTATTTCTAAAAGAAGGTTAAGGATGCTCTGTTTGGAGTCACATGACAATCACCTGAAATTAAAATGGGCCTCAAATCTTCACCCAAATGCAAACAGTAGAGGTTGGCAGGTAATCCACGGATTGAAGGGAAAGAAAATTCTAGGCCTATTTTCAGAACTATTTTAAAATGTTAGGTTGTGTTAGGATTCAGGATCGAGGTGAGAGAGGATTTTTCGAGCAGATATGGAATAGCCAGAAGATGTTTTGGAGGGTATCATGGTATAAGCACAGAGGTTCAAAGGTCAAAGGTCTGTGTTATCGGAAGCTCAGAATCGATGTGTGACCTTCCAGCTCAGTACTGATCAAGCCTGTTAAGCTGGTGAGTAACAAACGTCCACTCAGCTTCTCCACTCTCCCAGGACAGGAAGTTGCCCCAACTGCTTCTCACTTCCGCATCCAGTTAGCAAGGACGCCCCGGAGATTTCATTCCCTAAGGAAACGGCAACCCACTCCAGTATTCTTGGGTGGGAGATCCCATGGACAGAGGAGCCAGGCAGGCTACAGTCCACGGGGTCACAAAAGAGTCAGACACGACTTAGTGGCGAAACAATAGCTCAAAGCGCCCGGTTTATCACAGGCACCTGTGGCCCCATCGCCAGTCCCCTGCCTGCTGCCTTCACTCAACCCCCTTCCTTCACTCCCCGATGACTGCAGTGGTCTCCTCGCAGGGCTGTGATGAGCACAATCTACCCTCCACTACAGAGCCTTGAGCAAAGGCTCTCAAATGCAATCTGACTGAGCACTGTCTGCTCGGAGTCTTTCAGTGCTTCCCCCTCACACCTTGGCCTCCTCCACACACCCTCCCACCTTGAGTTAGCTTGTTTTCCACCTCCCTCTGTCTGGAATCTCCTCCCCTCTTTCTTCTAGCTAACTCCAGCAAGTCTTTCAAAGCCTGGGTCCAGCCCACTCCCCTCTCTGCAAGTCTTCCAAGGCTTCCCAATCTGGTTTCCAAGCCCTTCTCTGCTCCCTAAGGGCTTCCGTGCTGCTCAGAGGTTAAAGCGTCTGCCTGCAATGCGGGAGACCGGGGTTCGATCCCTGGGTTGGGAAGATCCCCCGGAGAAGGAAATGGCAACCCACTCCAGTATTCTTGCCTGGAGAATCCCATGGACGGAGGAGCCTAGTAGGCTACAGTCCACGGGGTCGCAAAGAGTCGGACACGACTGAGCGACTTCACTTTCACTTTTCAGTTTCACTTTCTCTGCTCCCAAGTTACCCTCTGCAGGCCCCTACCTTGGCCCAGGTGGCTATATTGCCATGTAATTCATGTTCCCAATCAACAGGCCGTCAGGGGCAGGAGCATCACGGTCCTCAGCCTTACTTCTCCAGGGCCTGAACCATTCTTGCATATGGCACTTGGCACAGTTCTAAAGGGTTTATAAATTCAAACTTACACAATCCTCATAATAGTACATAGTTGTTAGAAGAACCACGTGTAAACATTTGTCCAACAAATATATATTGTCCAGCAGGGGCCAGATACAAATTTTAGGTACCGGGGGATTCAGCAATGAATAAGACACACAAGCTTCTAATCTCAGTGAGTTTAATAGTCTATTGAGACAAATAGATGATAAACAGATAAACAGGGATCCAATTCAATTCGAGGTGGTAAGAGGAGCTATAAAGTAAAATACAGCCAGACAAAGGGATGAAACGTGACAGAGGTCATCTTAGATAGGATGGTCAGGCAAGGCGACTGAGGAGGGGACATCTGAGCAGAGGCCTGGGTAAAGTCAGTGAGTGGGCCACACAGATACGTGGCAGAGTGGGGGGTGCGAGTGGGCAGAGGAGTGGTGAGTTCAAAGGCTTCAGGGAAGAGGACAGGCTGTCTGTGGAGTGCACAGTGAGGCAGCCAGTGTGCTAGGGTGTAGGGTGTGGGGCAGAAACTGGGAGGAGACAGATGAGGCAGGGTTGGGGGGGTAGGGGGGATAGGGGGTGGGAGGATGGGTGAGTCCAGTAAAGCTTTTCAGGCCATCCTGAGGCCATGGGAGATGTTGAGGCCATGGGAGATGTTAAGCCTGGTGGGAAACGGTCTGACTCATCTTTTAAAAGGTCACTCTGGCTGCTAAATGGAGTATACGATGAGGAGCAAGAGTGGAAGCAGGTAGAGCATTGAGGAGGCAGATGGCGTGGTCCAGGTAGTGATGATGATGAGGAATCAGATTCCCCTTGATGGCAGAGGTGCAGTCAGACTCTTAAGTGCTGTGTAAGAAGGGCAGACATGTGCTGATGCTTGGCTGTAGAGCGTGTAAGAGAAGAGTCCTGAATGGTTCCAAGGCTTTTGGCCAACTGGTGGGCTGGCAGTGCCATTTGTGGAGATGGGGATAATTGAAGGAGCAATAGTTTGGGAGCTGGGTTGGAAACGAAGCCTTCTGTTTTAGACCGTTAAGCTTGAGTTGCTGCCGGGATTCAGTTTTATCTTCTGTGAAATGGGGGTCGTGTTTATTTTACACCTTTCTTATGAGAATCAAATGTGATCATTTTCTTTTCATATCATGTAGATGGAAGGTTTATTTTTATTCACACAGCAGCTAGGGATAGACTTCCCTTTAAAAGAACAGAATCACAACTTTTTTAATTGGCTAGATGTTGCTGCTCATGTACAAGCATCTCTCACATCACATCAAGGAACGATGTTGATAAAAGACCACTCTCCACATTCCTTTAACATTTATGTAGCGCTTATTATGTGCCAGGCAAAATTCTAAGGACTTTATAAAACTAGCTCATATAATCCTCCCAAATCCTTAGTAGTCTATACCATGATTTCTCCCATTTCACAAAATCTGGCCCAGAGAGGTGAACACGTTTGCTTCATAGCTAATTAATACTCCAGCCAGGCGCCAACCCCGGGTGCTCCAGTTCTGTTTCCAGCCCCAATGCCAAGCCCCAAGCCTCTGGGTACTGAGCTGCCAGGTCACTCAGTCTGTCTCCTGTCTAACCTCAGTGCCTGCCCCCCTGCCACCCCCTGCACCTCCCCCTCCCCCGCCCCCTTGGGCTTGCCTGCCTTGTTCTTGGAAAACCTCTGCTTTCAAGAAGCCTGACAGTATTGATGGCCACACCGCTTTCTTCTCAGCAGCCCCAGTCCTGTGTCCTGCGTGCATTTCTTCTAATGCCCTGAGGTCAGCTCCCTCCCAGCATTGTTACAAGCTTTTTTTTTTTTTTTGGTATCCTGCTCTCTCCACGGCACCCGGCCTCATTGCCAGTTGTTACAAGCTGTTTTTAAAGCTTCCGAGTATTATGCTTTTCACTCATGCATTCAGGCGGACCTTGTGCCACGTTGAATGCTGAAGACGAAATTGACAGGATGCCCGACCCTTCCAGAGACTTTGAACTAGAGGCCAGGTCCCATGCCTTTCAGCTTGAGTCAACCCTCCTAGCACCAGGTGGGCGCAAAGGGGACATTCAGTGAGCATTCATTCATTCATTTACCAAATGTTTATGGAGCGCTTACCACGAGCCAGGCAGGCCGAGTGAGGGGTGTCGAAGATAGGGCCTGAAACCACACACGCGCAGGGTCCCCACCGCTCGTGGGGCGCGGGGTCAGCCTTGGCCTGCCCGCCACGGCTATTCCACGAGGGCTCCGAGAGGCAGCTGAGGGTTGAGGTGGGGGGACAAGCGAGCGGAGGGCCCGGAAATTGATGTCGAAGGAGCCAAAGCGCGAGGCGAGAGGCTGGCGAGGCCTCTGGCCGAGCGACCCACTCTTGTCTCCAAACCCAGACGCGACATACAAGTGCCGCAGCCGTTTCGGGGACCCTTTTTTCCACGGCGGGCCGCCGGCCCCCCGGGGAAGCAGAACTTATCAAGACGAGACTGTCTGGGAGGCAGGTGGCTGGACCTTGCGTGCGCGGCCAGGAGAGGGTGGCGCACGATCAGAGGCCCTGTTGGAGAGGAGGAGAACGCCCCCGGCTCGCCGTCCAAGCTCCGGAGCCAGGATTCCAACTCCAGGCCTGTGGTTTACCTGTTGTGCAACCTTGCGCGAGTCCTTGATTCTTCCCAGGACTCAGTTACATCATCGGTTTTATGGGTTTCCCTATAATCTTAGGGTCGGTATGGGGATTAAGGGAGCATGCGAGGAGAGCTTGTCCGGCGTGGTTCCCGGAGCGGAGGTAGTAATGACTCGCTGCTCACACCTGACCGCCTCCCATGGCCTCCCCTCGGGGCCCCGGCGCCCTCTGCTCTCTTCCAAGGCACCGACAACAAGCCTGATGGGGCGCGCCCTGCCTCGATACACTTATTTTGGCTTGTCCGGGGCGGGGTTTGGGAAGAGGCGAGGATAGGATGAAGGAGGTGGTGGAGGGTGAAGAAAGGGGAGATGAGCGAGGCTGGAGGCGAGCGAGGCGGGGCCGGGGAGGAGCCGCGCGAGTGCTGGCCAGGGCGCAGCGCGCACCCGGGGCCCCGGCGGCGCGGGGGCGGGGGCGGCGCGCGGCGGCCAATGGCGAGCGGCGCCGTGGTGGGGGCGGGGCAGGCACCCCCAGGGCCCCGCCTCCCTCGGCCTCTGACAGCCAAACTCACCAACTCCGCCCTCGCGCCCGCGGGAGCCGGGAGCCCGGAGCCCGGCCCCGACCAGCGAACATGGCAGCAGCGTGAGAAGGCTGGCGCCGGGTCGTGGCCGCCGCTGCTCTGCCGTTCCGCATCCGCGCCCGGCGCCCTCCGAGCCTCCTGCTTAGCCGGCCTGCCGGTGGCCGCCGGTTTATTTCCTTTGGAGCGGCGGGCAGCGAGGACTGGGACCCCCACCCCCCCCCCCCCCCCGCAGCCTGGCCGGTCCGGTCGAGGCTTGTGCGTGCGACTCGCCGGCTGCGGTAAACTACGCGCGCGGGGGAGAGAGCCGGTCCCCGGCTGCGGCGGCGCGGGCGCGCGGGGATGAGCCGGCCATGGAGCGGCCTCGGCGGGGCGCACGCAACCGGCCGGCGCTGCCAAGGGGGAGCCGCCTGAGCCCGGGTTCCGCGGGGCTTCGGGGCCTCGGGCGCCCCGGCGGGGTGCCTGCCGCCGCCTCTGGGAAGGACCGGAGCCTCGCGTGGCGGACACAGCAGCGGTCACCGAGCTGAGACGCCCAAGCCCGCTCCTCCTGCAGCTCGGTGCGTTCTTGGGCACCCGGGCGCCCTGCCCGGTGCACGGTGGCTGGCGCACCGCGGCGAGCCGGGTGCCAGACTGTCTAGAGGGGGGTGTGTGTGTGTATTTGTGTGTGGTGTGTGCGCGCGCGTGTTCGAGCGGAGATCCCGAGCTAACGCCGAACCAGGCGGATCGGAGCAGCCATGCTTCCCGGGGTAGGCGTGTTCGGCACTAGCCTCACGGCCCGTGTCATCATCCCGCTGCTGAAAGACGAGGGCTTCGCGGTGAAGGCGCTGTGGGGCCGCACGCAGGAGGAAGCGGAGGAGCTGGCCAAGGAGATGAGCGTCCCCTTCTACACCAGCCGCATTGACGAAGTGCTCCTGCATCAGGACGTGGACTTGGTGTGCATCAACCTTCCGCCGCCCCTCACCAGGCAGATCGCCGTCAAGACTCTGGGTGAGCGACCCCTCCCCACCTGCCCCCAGCCCCTTCTCGCCTTCCCTCCCCCGCTGCTTTTCTCCCCCTCGCCCCCTCTTCATCCCGGAAGCTTACATGGCACCTACAGCGCCCTCGGGGACCCGAGATCCCACATCCCACTCGGAGCTTTCGCCGCCGTCATCCCTGGCCTTCCCCACACCTACGCTTCCCTTCTCCTTTCTGGCACCACTCGGGCGCGCTTTCCCACGTGCGTGGCGCGGAGGCTGGAGGAGGCGCGGGTTCCGCGGAACTCGATCAGGCGGAGGAAATGCTTAGGACTGGGGATGAGCCGCTCGCAGGAAGACAAAACTAAGTCGCCAGCTGTGTGTGTGTAGCGCCCGAATGTGTGTGTTTGCGTGCGCGCCTGCGAGAGGCGGGTGCGCGCCCAGGAACGCCTGAATAAAGGGCCGCACACGTGTCTCGGGTTTTCCTGCCGGCAATAGATTACCTGTCAGTAGCTGTGGCGCCCTGCTAGGATAGTTTGTTTCTTTCTGCGGCGTTGTTAGTTTAGAGGGAGATTAGAGATGTGACAATCAGAGAATTATTGCCTCTTTGCTAGGATGGTGGGAGTGGTGGGATGGGGGTGGGGCGCGTATCTTTTAGGACGTCTGGGAGTTACTTGATAAAACCAGAAAGACTTAACTTTCAGGTGCTGCTGCCCGATAACTGACTTCCGCGCTGTTTTGGAGTAGGATCTTAGTAATTCAGGGCTTCCCAGGTGGCTCAGTGGTAAAGAATCCGCCTGCCTATGCAGGAGACTTGGGTTCGATGGAGGAGGAAATGGCACCCCACTCCAGTATTCTTGCCTGGAAAATCCTTTGGACAGAGGAACCTGGTAGGATGCAGTCAGTTCAGTTCAGTCGCTCAGTCGTGTCTGGCTCTTTGTGACCCCATGGACTGCAGCACGCTAGGCCCCCCTGTCCATCACCAACTCTCCGAGCTTGCTCAAACTCACGTCCATCCAGTCGGTGATGCCATCCAACCATCTCATCCTCTGTTGTCCCCTTCTTCTCCCGCCTTCAATCTTTCCCAGCATCAGGGTCTTTTCTAGTGAGTCAGTTCTTTGCGTCAGGTGGTTAAGTCCGCGGGATGGCAAAATAGACAGGACTTAGCGACTCAACAGTAACAGCTTAGTAATTTAGGGATGAATGCAGTAGTTCCAGAGGCTGCCAGTGTCACGTGGGAACATGCAATGGTCCCTCCTTAATTTCTGGCAAGAGTAGTTCCAGGGCCTGGTGACAGGCAGGTTGGGGATGAGCTTAACAGCCATCACTGCTGGTTTCCCCCACCTAATCCAGGCAGACTGGACCACCTCTGAGCAGAGTATCAGAGTCCCTGACATGCCCAGAGGAAGAAGTGCATGTTTTGCTGTCTATCATATGAACCTGGATGGTTGCTCACTCCTTTGTTGTTCTTCAGTCGTGTCCGACTCTGCGCGCTCCTTAGGGCCTGAGAAAATGTCATTGCCCACCCTTGAAAGTTGGAATTTTTGTTGGCCAGGAAAAGAGACGCAGCTTAGAGCCCAGGACGCCATGTTAGGGAAGAGTTGGAGGAGCAGCCCTGGGAAGGAGCGGAGACAGCATCCAGAGACCAGTGGGAATTTATGCAATCTTGGAAAGAATGTTTTATTTTTAAAAACAGGCATGGATTTAGGGTTGGTGACATGTACATATATTTTAATTCTATCTTTCCAGAACTATGATCAGATGTAGAACACGCTCTCCCTAGAAAACCATGTTTATCAGGCCATTCTGTTGTTGACTCAGATGGGACATCTGATAGGATATCTAAGGAGGCTGTCCACGGCTGTCAGTTTTCACGTAAATTTTATTACGTTTCTGACTTTTGTTGCCTGGTTTCTTTGGTTTTGAATGTAATGTCATTGGGTTCTGGCCAATATTTCTTTTCTGTTTGATCTAATATATATGTTGGGTAGCTAGCCTCTGTGGTCACGATGGAGCTGTGCATATTCAATAGATGATAACTGTCTTATAGCATAAATCTGTAAGAGCAATGCATACAAAACAGATCCGTCTTGAGCCCTGTCTCTGTTCAAGGGCTTATGACTGATCACATCAGAAAGACCTTGTTGTAACACTGTGCCCCTGCCCCCCGCACCCCATGGCAGCTCAGCACTGAAGGTCAGGCCCACAGAGCAACTGCAGAGCATGGCTCCTGGAGGGCGGCAGTTTGGGGAACAGGGATGTTCCAGTTTTCTGGCTTTGAGAGAAGTGGCACAAATGATACATTTCTGGATACTTCTTCTGTTCTTATTTTTAAAAATCCCTGTAATTTTTTTTTTTCCTTGACGAGACAGAGATGGGTTACCTTTTCAGAACGAAGTGTCAGAGGCGAAAGAAGTAGACTTGGTTTAATCATGCCTAAGGAAGAGGGGTGTGTTCATATTTTCATGGTAAGTCTTGGCCATTTAAATTATTTAAAATTCCTGATTTCACAGGTAATCAGACCACCTGCTTTTGATTGTAGGCAATGTGGAGGCTCTGGATTTAGAGATGATTGGATTGGGCTCATTTGAGGCTTCATCTTCACTGGAAAATCGCTAGACTTGACTTCTCTCCTTTGTACCTGCGCGTGCCCGATGGGTTGGTCATCTCAGTTTGCCGCACTGTCACAGTTGGAGGTTGAACGCATGCAACACAGGAAGTGAAAAACCCCAAACAGTTATGGGGCCAGCCTGGCCATCGAGGGTTTGTAGACACTAGTGTTTGCCTGGAATTGAAACAAGCCAAGCTTGGTTGGTCCTGGCCTCCTCTTCTCATCCTTCTTTGAGTTGCTTGCCCAGCAATGGCAAGAGATCTGTGCCCTCCATCCATACTGGTCAGAGGTGAGGGGCAGTGGCCAGGATGGAGACGCAAAACTTGCAATTGATTGAACCACAGCATCCTCCACTGATTTCCAAAAACTGGCCTGAAATCCCTACCTTAGCAAACTTAGCGTTTCTCTGTTGGAGACATTTTTCTACAACGTATAATTTCTACAGCGTCTGGGCTGCCTCTTGTCACATGCCTACTATGTGCAATGGGGTAGGTGTGGTCTATGACATGTTTCATTTCATGACTAAAATAATCCTCTAGGATGACTATTGGCCCTACTTTACAGAAGAGGCTGGAGTCGAATTTCTCAAGAACATACAGCTAGAGATGTGAACCTCCCACTGTGCTTCCCCCACCTCCCCGGAAATAGTCATGCCTTCCTCTCCCATCTCCTAAATTTGCTCCTTTGCCTCACTTCCTTCTTAGAGAGTGGCAGCCCAGGTGAGATGGTTGGCATTATCCTTTATTTGTGTCTACCCCTCTGATGGAATCAGTTCCTAAATCTGGTTGATGCCGACTCCCCACTGTTCTCACGTCTGTTGCCTCGTCTACGTCATTGCTTCCCCCGAAGAAGGAACTAGCCCCTTATCTCATCTGAATTAGGCTCCAGTCTGCCCACCTCCACCCCTGTCTCTGTCCACCTTCCACGCTGCTACTGGAATAACCTTGAAGAGTTGCAAACTCCCCGCTTTCATCACTTCTAAGAAAAGCCCCAACTTCTTGGCACAGCAGGCAAGACCTTGCCTCTGTCCAGCCTCATGTCCTGCTGGTGGTTCTGGAACCCCACGCCCTGCAACTAAACCAAACTGCGGGTGTTTCCTGGAAAGACCCTCTTTTGTTCCTGCGTCCACGCCTCTGTCAGGAACTCCCTTCTGCCTCATGTGTGTGATGGATGCTTGTTTCACCCTTCCAGGTTCAGCCCCGGTGGTACCTCCTCCTGAAATCCTGCCCCTTCCTCAATCTTGACCCAACTCCCACTCCCCGAGTCTCAGCACTGTGTACCTCCATCTTTTCTTGCACTCACATTAAAGCATCTGTGTAAAAACTAGCCTTAATTCAGTTATTTTAAGTAGGTTACGTATTCAGATGGCACAAATTTCAAAAGCTCTAACACATTCAAAATAGTACACAATGAGGAGGAAGTGTCCCGTAATCCCTGTCATTCAACTGGTGGTAATCATGGTTATAAGTTTTTATGTCCCTTTTGAAGATTTTGAAAGTCTACGCTAGACTTTCCAGGTGGCTCAGTGGTAAAGAATCCACCTGCCAATGTAGGAGACACCAGTTCAATCCCTGGGTGGGGAAGATCCCCTGGAGTAGGAAATGAAACCCCACTCCAGTATTCTTGCCTAGAAAATTCCATGGACAGAGGAGCCTAGTGGGCTACAGTCCATGGAGTCGAAAAGAGTAGGATATGACTGAGCAACTGAGCGTGCACACATACATACATATATGGGAAACTCAGAGGGTAAAAGTCCTGGTCTTCCTGTTTTTGGCTGCATGGCATTTCACTGTATGGATAAACCAGAATTTATTTAAGCAGTTCCCCGTGACTCAGGAGAAGGCAATGGCACCCCACTCCAGTACTCTTGCCTGGAAAATCCTATGGACAGAGGAGCCTGGTAGGCTGCAGTCCATGGGGTCGCTAGGAGTCGGACACGACTAAGTGACTTCACTTTCACTTTTCACTTTCATGCATTGGAGAAGGAAATGGCAACCCACTCCAGTGTTCTTGCCTGGAGAATCCCAGGGATGGGGGAGCCTGGTGGGCTGCCGTCTATGGGGTCACACAGAGTCGGACACAACTGAAGTGACTTAGCAGCAGCAGCAGCAGCGTGACTCAACATTTCAGTTGTTTCCTACCTTTCGCTTATACAAATTTGTAATGAATAATCTAGTGCATATGGCATTTTGCTTGCAGGCCAGTGTGCTCAAAGGATAAATACATGGATTCTTTATCAAAGGTGGTGATAATCTCTTTTATGTGTTTGCTTATTCTCCTATTTGCTATTTGTCTGCGCAGTTAGAATGTAAGTTCTTCGAGGTGGTAGGGCCTTTGTCTGCTTGACTCACCGGGTTGCCTTATCTCCCCTAGACGGTGCCAGGCACTGAGTCACATCATAGGCATGCTATAAATATTTCTTGATTGCCAAATGAATGCCTTTCATCGAATGAATGAATGCTCTGCTTATCAACAGGATGTGTCAGTAAATACAGAACATTTTTGTCCGGTGTGCAGTAGCCTGGTACCTTGCAAACATTAATTTGTGGTAGGGGATCTTGTCAAAATGCAGATTCCAGGGTGGGACCCAAGATGCAAAATTTCCATCCAGCTCTCAGGTGGCACGGATGCTGTAGCAGCCAGACACAGAGGTGTGATGGTTCTCTGCCTTTGGGAAAACAAGGCGTCCCCCACCATGAGTTGTTAAGCTGGCAGGGGAACTGTGTTAAAATACCTGTTGCCTTTACGTGTCATAAGGCAACATCTGTTCTCATGGTCCCTGCCCCGATTTTTAGAGAAAACAGTGCAGGCTCCTTTGGGGAGGTCTCCCCCTGGGATGGATGCTGCTTTAAATAAGGCTGTAGGGTTTCATTGAGCCTTGAACTGGCTCCACTCTGATCTTGCCCCAACTTGTTTGGCATCATTAGCTGCGGACTGGAAGCAGTGTGTCCTTTTCTGCCCTACTTCACAGTGTCAGCAAATTGCGCAAGGTTGAGGAGGGCTGCGGGGACAGGCCTGAGAGAGTGGGGAGGAAACAGGGCCCCCTCGGTCACCGTTGCCACACGAGCAGAGATACGGCTGCAGATAACCACACGGTGTACTTGGAGTTGATAGTAACCGTTCTGAAACTCCAGCAAACCCTCCATTTCCTGTTTTTCCTTCAGGGCCTGTTCTCCATCTATTCCTGTCTGAAGACTGTAGTAAAGGCAATTGCATTTTCCTCTGAGTGTCTGCCCCTGAGCACAGAGAGAAATTATTTCGGTCTATTGATTTGGTGTAGAGTTGAGAAAGCTCTGGGGCTTTATGTAAATGAACGAAATAACTCTATTTACTGTTAGGAAAAGTCAAGCATCACCAGCCTCATTTCATCTAACTTAAATTAGGCTCAGGTGAATGATTGTTGATGGTATCTGGCTTTGCAAACGTACAACTCTGCAGAAGTTTATTTTGGAGCGGGGAGAAGCCAAATGAAGTTGGACATTTTGATACCTGAAACTGGGAAAGAACCGCGCACCCCCCCCCCGCAAAAAAGTGAAAGTAAATAGCGTGTTTTAAAGGTTTCACTGAGAAAGAAATAGGCAATTAGTTCTCTATTTTGATTCAAGGACATCCTGATCCATCAAAGAGCCTTATGATTTAAGATGTGGTGATACATAAAAGTAACCAATGTTGGGAAAGGTTGGCAGGTTACAACTGTGTGGCTTTGGCAGAGGTAACACCCTTTGTGAGCCTCAGTTTTTTCATCAATAAAATGGAGTTAAGGATACTATCATATAGAGTTGGTGTGGCAGTTTAAATGTGGGAGGCAAGATAAAGACTTAGTCCATGCTCACTGCACCCCCCACCTCCCTTTGTCTGCATCAGCTCAGTAAATGTTGGTTCTACCTCACCCCAGTGTGGTCAGTAATTTAGACAGTCCCACGTGGTATTTCTGGAGATACTTTCCCCCTCATTTTCTGATGAGATGACTCCTTCCTGCTAGATTCAGAAAGTAGAGTTTGAAGTTTCCTTATTTTAAAAAGGGAATGTGCATAAACTAGGCTTCCGATGGCATCCGTGCTGAAAATCCAGTCCTGGCTTCACAGATACGTGGTCTCCAAAGTGCTGATGGTGTGTTTCCAGGCGCTCACCGTCCTCCGGGAAGATTTAGCATCACTTGTGGGAAGGATGCAGGGCACCTCATGGAGTTCGGGGCAGGGATGTTGCTGGGTCTCCGTAGGTACCTAGAACCCATGAACTCCTGGAATTTCACCATTTTGAGTTCTGCTCTTCTCTACGCGTCGCCTTTATCAAGCATTTCTCTCTCAAGCAGCCTCCTCTGCCTCCTGCGCCCATGTAGTGGGTGGAACACTGTCCACATGCAGCTCCCAAACACAAAAATTACTTGTCTCGCAGCCTGAAAAGGGAAGTCCTCCCCGCCCCCAGGTGTTCCTGTTCCTGCCTGATGCTTTCTCCTGACCCAGCCTTTTTGGCGGTTCTCTCGCGATGTGGAGGCTGCATCACAAAATGCTGCAGGGACCAGTCTACTGAAGGGCAGAGGTGGAGGGATTAAGAGTGGTCATTCTGAGCCAGTCCACACTCCGCACAGGTGCTGATGATAAGAACACAGACTTGGTTAAAGATTTTACAGCTGTGGATGTTTCTTGATGATGGAGGTTCTTTATCTACTTTGTGAAATTACACATTTGGCATTTTGGTGCTGTTGCAATGACCGTGGTAAAACAGTAGAGAGAAAAATATATATGGGGATCAAATGATGCCAACCTTGTCATTATCAGTAAATTTAGGATGCACATGGGTTTAGGTAGGTAATGGGAGAGTAGATGAACATGACCATCTCCATGGAGTTTTATGTAGGTTTGCAGGTCTTCACGGAGCACCTCTTGCATGGCGTGTATCAGCAGAGGACCACCAGGAGGCAGAGACCCTTTGAGTTCAAGTATTAGCTTAAGGCCTCGAAGGAGTCAGGAGTCAGGAAAGACTGAGGCCCCCGAGAAAGGAGCATTTCTGCTTTCAGACCACTTTCCTACTGGAAATGGCAACATCAGCTCTTCCCCAGTTTCCAGCCTGCTGGCCTGTCCTGTAAATTTTAGAACTTGCCAGTCCTCTTCATGGCATGAGCCAATTCCTTAAAATTAAACCTCGCTCTCTATTTATCCATATTCTATTGATCCTGTTTCTCTGAAGAATTCGGACAAGTACAGATTTCAGCTGGACCAAGGCCACCTGGCCAGGGGATTTGGGCAAGGAGATGCCTGGCAGACCTGGCCGGAGTGTGGGTCTAGAAAGACTAGGAGAAGCTGCTGTGGGGAACTCGGCTGATAGGTGTGGATCCCTGGGGCTTCCCAGGTGACGCTAGTGATAAAGAACCCATTTGCATAGAGAACCCATTTGCTAATGCAGGAGACATAAAAGATGCAGGTTTGATCCCTGAGTTGGGAAGATCCCCTGAAAGAGGGCATGGCAACCCACTCCAGTAGTCTTGCTTGGAGAGTCCCAGGGACAGAGGAGCCTGGCCGGCTGCAGTCCATAGAGTCACAAAGAGTCGGACACGACTGAAGAGACTCAGCACACACGCACTCACTGAGCCTTGCTCAGAAGCTGGAAGATGTTGGGTGGGTGCGGGGGAGTTCCTTTGCTGTGAAAAGACTTTTCCCACACTCCCGGCTGGGAGTCTCGTGGACCCCTCGCCCTGACAGCCCTCGACCTGTCAGCAGGGCTGTGGGGGAACTGGTCTGTCAGGTTTGGGCAAGTCTGGGATGCCTTGGGGTTTAGACTTTATTTTAAAAAAAGTTTATTTATTTATTTGGCTGCTCTAGGTCTTAGTTGCGTCATGCAGGATCCAGTTCCCCAACCAGAGATCAAACCCAGGGCTCCCTGCGTTGGGAGTGTGGAATCTTAGCCACTGGACCACCAGGGAAGCCTCTAGACTTTCCCTGAGAATTGTTAGTGAGTATGAAAAATTGCGGAAAAGTAACTTTACATTAAATGATACGAATTGTTTTTTAAATTTCCAATTTCCAACTAGAATAGCCCTTAGGGTACTGAGATGCTCTCTTAGTTAGCTTTAATATCCATAAACTGAAACTATCCAGTTTTGAAGCCCCAAATTAAGTTGGTTTGCAGCTTTAGCATTACTTAAAAAAAAAAAAAGCAAAACAGCTTTACTGAGATGTGCTTTATATTTAATCATAAATTCACCATTGTAAGTGATTTTATGATTTTTAGTAAACGCAGGTTTTAGTAAACGTAGGTTTGCTTGTGAAACTATCACCACCAAAAGCTTCAAACACTTCAACATCCCCCGACATTTCCTCATGCTTGTTTTTGGCCAGTCCCCCTTTCCCACCCCTAGCACCAGGCAACCACTGATCTGCTAACAGTTTGCCTTTCCTAGGAATTTCGTATAAATGGAATCATATAAGTGTAGTCTTTTAAGCCTGGCTTCGTTCACCTTGCATGTTTTTGATATCCATCATTCTGTTGCATGTAGCAGGAGTTCATTGTTTTTTCTAATTGCCGAATTATATTTTATTATATACGTAGAACACATTTTGTTTTATCCATTCACCATTTGATGGGTATTTGTATTTCTAGTTTTTAGCTATTATAAATAATGCTGTGATGAACATTTGCATAAAAGTCTTTTATAGACCCTTGTTTTCATTTCTTTTGACTAGATATCTAGGAGTGAAATCGATGGGTTACATGGTGGCTCGGACAGTAAAGAATCTGCGTGCAACCCAGGAAGACCTGGGTTCCACTCCTGGGTCAGGAATATGCCCTGGAGAAGGGAATGGCAGCCCCCTCTGGTGTTCTTGCCTGGGAAATCCCATGGACAGAGGAACCTGAAGGGCTGCAGTCCATGGGGTCTCAAAGAGTCAGACACCACTGAGTGACTAAACATACATGCATAGTATGTATATTTAATTTAAGAAACTGCCAAAGTATTTTCTAAAGTAGCTGCACTATTTTATATTCCTACCAGCTATGTGGGAGAATTCTAATTTCCATACATCATCACCAACATTGATATTGTCAGTCTTTCCACTTGTCGCTGTTATAGTCAGTGCATAATGGTATCTCGTGATTTTGATTTGCATTTTCCTAATGACTAATAATGTCCGGCACCTTTTCATGTGCTTATTAGTCATATATCTTCTTTGGTGAAATGTCTATTCAAATCTCTTAACCATTTTTAAATTGGGTTGTTATCTTATTATTGAGGTGGAAGCAATGGTTTTATGATTTTGTTGTTAACTTAGGGTAGGTTTGGGGGAGTTTTAAATGCTACTCTTTATTTTTGATTTTGAAACTAGATACAGTTGAACTAATTCTCCAACCCAAGTGAAATTAGCTTTGCCAAATATTCATTGAAATGGTTCATTATTTAAAACAGCGAGACAATCATGTGAGCAGATGCTGATGACGAGGGCTCCTGAGTTGCCCAGGGCCCTGATGGTACTCTAAACATCCTTTGAGGACCTTTCCGAATTCGAAGATTTTTTTTTTTTGAGAGGTGCCCCAGGAACTTTCAATCATTTATTTTGCCCAGTGTCTGGAGAGGGAGTCCTCCCCCCAACCATTTCTATTTAATAAGTGCCTTTGAATGGCTGTAGCTGTGGTGAGCAATACTCTAGATAGTAAGATACAATCTTTGTTCTTGGGAGAAGATAAGCCTTCGCAAGGACACAGAAATGCAACGAAGTATGTGATTAAGTACAGAACGAATTGTTACCCTGCAGCAGCAGGAAGTGTTTGCTTCAGGCCCATGAGTAACCCCAAAATATCAGCACTGGATTAAGGGCTGGCCACCTGGGTAGCTTGCCCATGCCAGTCTATAAAGAGTGCTAGAAGAAAGGGGACAAGCAGAGGAAGTGTTTGAAGAGGATTCTCTTCATAGAAAGTGCGGTGTGGGGGGAATGGGAGATGCATCAGAGTGAGACTTGGGAGGGGCCTCCTCTCATCCGGGCTGAAGTCCTGCCGTCTTCTAGAAGCGCTGGCCCCAGTTCACTGATGAGCTTTTGTTTGGCTGAGGGAGGAGCTTGAGTTTGAGGTTAGAGATCAAATGCATGGGGCGGTGAGAATAGACCACACTGGTCCCCAGTGCCCTTCCCCTTGGGCAGCCTGGGTCCCTGAGGAGGTGGCCTTGCAGATAATGGATGCTGCCTGAGAGCTGAGAACTCCAGATTACTCCTGAGGGTGAGATGGTTTGGAAGAACCTTTGGAGGAGGTGGGGCTTATCCTGGACCAAGAAGAGGGTGTTAATTGCTCAGTCGTGTCTGACTCTTTGTGACCCCAAGGACTGTAGCCCGCCAGGCTTCTCTGTCCACGGGATTTCCCAGGCAAGAATTCTGGAGTGGGTTGCCGTGCCGTCTTCCATGGGATCTTCCCGACCCAGGGATCAAACTGGGCCTCCTGCATTGCAGGCAGATTCATTACCGTCTGATGTAAATAACTGAAAGGAAGTTGTAGAACGCTCTATGATGTAAAATCCTCTTCAAGGAACCGCTTAGCCCTGTAGCAGCACTCTGGGAAAAATTGTTTCCTATGAATTGATTTGCCTCGGAGAAAGAGTGGCTTAAAAATGTCCAGAATTTAAAAAATTTTCTTACCTAGAATTAAATATATATATAGTCAGCAAGTCTTCCCCTCCCACTGTCAGGAGTAAGTGCCACTTTCCTCTTGCCCTCGGATTCCAAATGGTGACAGTCACAGATGATACAGCTCTGGGGGAGGCAGAGGAAGCAGCTTGGTGGGGGGCCACTGGGAAAAACCCCATTGAGAGAGACCCAAGGGGCCTTAAGAGGTGAGAAGCAGCTAGAACTGTTGTGAGCCTGGGTGCTCCCAGGGTGATGGGTCTCTCCCTGTGATGGCGCGGGGCGGGGCCTTGCCGTGAGGGAGGGGAGGGGAGGGGAGGGTCAGCAGAGAGGAAGACAGAGCTGGCCGAGCTCCTCTTCTGGTTTTGTGCTTGCGTCGGATGGTGATGTCTTTCTTCTTTCACTTTCTTCTTCACAAGCTCTAACTTGCTTTAGTTTTATTTTTTTTTAATTGGTATACAATTGCTGTTACAATGTTCTGTTAGTTTTCACAACCATGTGAATCAGCTGTATGTACACATCTGTCCCTTCCCTCTTGACCCTCCCATCCCACCCATGTCGGTCATCACAGAGCACCAGGCTGAGCTCCCTGCACTATACGGCAGCTTTGCGCTACCTGTGTGTTACACACGTGGTAGGTAGTGTATAGATGTCACTGTTCTTTCCACCCCTATAGTTAAGAGCTTCCCTGGTGGCTCAGATGGTAAACCACCTGCCTACAATGCAGGAGACCTGGGTTCAATCTCTGGGTCTGGAAGACCCCCTGGAGAAGGAAATGGCACCCCACTCCAGTACTCTTGCCTGGAAAATCCCATGGACGGAGGAGCCTGGTGGGCTACAGTCCATGGGGCTGCAAAAGAGTTGGACACGACTGAGTAACTTCACATTCTTTCTTTATGGCCCAAGGGGTGAGGCAGGCCTGGGGCTGTGAGTCACTGAGTGAGAAGGGATGAGTGATCTCCTTGGAGAAGGACACTTCAGTGCATCAGAGGTGGACGTGCCTGTCAGCCTTAGGAGGTGAGAACCTCCTATGATGACCTACATAATGACCAGGAGGCAACTGCAGAGGAGTCGGCTGTCATGGGAGTTGATTTCACGGAGCAGCCCGTGGTGGGATGCACTGTTAATTCTTGACTGGGGACCCAGGAGGTCCTTGCTCGGTCAGTGCACTGTCTGGCTAGGCTCTTAAAAGGTCCCCAAATGTGAAACACTGTGTATTCATTGCTCTCTTTCAAAAGGAAAAATTCTTTCCTTTTCCAAGTTTCCAAAAAAAAAAAAAAATCGTTGAATCTGGTGTCATCCTGTAGAAATTAAAGTGAGGTATCGGAATGTTTTTGTCATCAGTGGAAAAGCTGACTAGTTTTTTAAGAGGCTGCCTGTCCTCCTGTGTGGGGTTGAGTCTTGGCTTTACTACATTTTACGTGGCTGGGGCTCCTGTACTTTTCTGAGCCTCCTTTTCTTTATCTGTAAAACAGAGATGATAAACATACCTAACTCAGAAGGTCGTAGACTTAAACAGGGATTTGTTTAAAGTGGGTGCTC
The DNA here is from genome assembly GCF_001704415.2 of Capra hircus. NCBI lineage: Eukaryota > Metazoa > Chordata > Mammalia > Artiodactyla > Bovidae > Capra > Capra hircus. The sequence goes on along the minus strand of NC_030830.1, from coordinate 7,229,064 downwards.
AAAAAGCATGGGAATCCTGCTTAATCAGGACTTAGGATGGTGAGTTAGTGTCCATTCATTCTTCCCTTGAGCCAGTCTTTATTGAGCACCAGCTATATATCAGGTGGGGCTTCCCTGGTGGCTTAAGATGGTAAAGAATCAGCCTGCAACGCAGAAGGCCCAGGTTTGATCCCTGGGTGGGGAAGATCCTCTGGAGAAGGAAATGGCTACTGGCTCCAGTATTCTTGCCTGGAGAATCCCAGAGCTTGGTGGGCTAAGTCTGTGGAGTTGCAGAGAGTGAGACATGACTGAGCGACTAACACTATATACCAGGCACTCTCAAGGTCTTTGCATTACTGTAGTCACTAATCATACATGGCTCTTTAACTTTGTATAAATTAAAACTAAATAAAGAATACAGGTCCTCAATTGCTGTAGCCACGTTTCAAGTGCTCAAAGGCCGCAAGTGGCTGGCTGGAGGCTACCATATTGGCCAGTGCAGTGTAGAACATTTCCATCACTGTAGAAACTTCTGTTGGACTGGGAAATTTGGCTGTGAGCAAAGCAGTCATATATTCTTGATCTGAACAGGGGTTTTTGAGAAATCCAAACTTTTGCCTGTGTTTCCGTTTCTCCTAGGAATGAGGTGCTAATGATTAATGGATGCTTAATGATGTATAGGTACCACCTCCTATATTTGTTAGTAAGGACTCTGTTATTAATAAGAAGTACTGGGGTAGTTTAGTACTCCTAAAATCCTCTTTAGAGGTCAGAAATGGGCAACCAGAGGTAAGTGACGTAACTCCCGTGGGTGGCAGGTGGCCCCAGAGGAGGCTGAGTGACACCAGGGCAGGAATGCAGGTTCCCCTCGCAGGAGACGCTTCCTTAAGCCTCTCAGCAACCCTCTGAGGTTTTTCTCGCCTTTGGCCAATGAAGAACCCAAAGCACAAAGAAGCAGAGGGACTTTGGAGTCTGCTTCTAGGGGCTGGGGGAGGGGCGAGATTGATGCCCCTCGATCTCGCGAGAACCGTGCAGGCCGGCCTGGGACTGGGTGGGAGAGTATCCTTCCTTCCCCCTGCACAGCCTCTGCTCTGCAGCTCTGGTGGGGACGTGGTTTCTGACTCTATCCCTCCTCTCCCTGCTCCCTCTGTCCTACCTCCATCCGAGGGCAAAGGCCACATAAGTGCTCAAGCAGATACGCCTCCACGAATAGGTAATTGCTATTTCAGTAATTTTTATTGCTTTCTTCCCCTTTCAAGTCCCATTAACTTTGTGAAAGCAATACCCATCTGTGTGAGCGTTCCTTAGGGAACTGGGACTGTGAAATTCCAACTAATTGGAGCTTGGAGGCAGCAGTGGGTGGCTTTGTGATGTCTCTTGACTCAAGTCAAGGGCGGCATCAGGATTTCGGATGACTTGTCATTTAAATTTGTTATTGGCAGTGCCTCTCTTCTCCTACCTGACTATGAATAATCAAAAGTGGGTGGTAGGAAATGAGGTTGTTTCCCTGCCCTTTTCCATAGGCACTAGAGGAGAAAACAGGAGCTGTAAATATTTTTTGGGAAAATCCCTCCATGCTACGCAGTCCTGTTTGTCTGAAATGTTCTCCTTCCAGCATCAGCCACGTGAGACGTTTGTTTACATGGCACAGTGCAGTCTCAGAGAGGCCTGGGGACAGGTTGAGAGCCCCTGGGGACATGGCCTGTCTGACTTCTCACGCACAGCCGTTCGCATCGACGGCGCAGAGGCAGCCCAGTTTTCACCGAGAGGCCGAGATACCACAAGTGCCGTGCTTGTCTGTGGACCTGAGATGTGGCTACAAGTGCTGACCCCAGTGCAGTGGGCTGCTGTCCACAGCCGGCCCACGTGCGAGTTCCATGGAGGATGTATACCTGCCATCTGCTTTTCTCCTTTCCAGCCCCCATGACCCAGGATGATACTGAGAGACGCCCTCGACACTGACAGGTCCTGGGGGAGCCAGGGGACTTGCAGCGGCCACACCTTCCCACAGGGGTGCCGCACGTGGGCATACATCAGCTTTCAAACTAGTTTACGCTGTATTCACTATTCATCTATTGGATGCCTAGAATGTGTACGGCCTTGTTCTAGGTCACGGAGGGCTTTGAGAAGAGGTCAAAGACGTGTGAGATACGCTCACTGTTCTGAAAAGAACATCTGACCTATCTAGAACCTACCCAACCCTTTTGGAAAGAGAAGAGGAGCTGACATTTTCTTCTTTTGAAATTTAAAATGTTTTGTATTTTTTTAAACTATGAAGGTATGATAACAGATTTGCAGGAGTCTTGGAAAATACAGGACAAAGTTACATATGAGGAGCTAACATGTTCTCAAGTACTTTGGACCAGGTCCAGGGGACAAGTGTCACTTCCTTCCCACCTTACAACCAGGCTTCCCGGTCAGGCATGTAATGTCTCCGTCTTACAAGTGAGAAGTTGCACTGGAGAGAGCTTGAATATCATGCCTCTTTGACGTACCTAGGACACATTTTTTTTTTCCTCACACTTATCATCTAAAATAGGGAACTGACTTACAATTGATGTCAGGTCATAGTTTAATTGGCACCAGCTTTTCTTTCTTGGTAATAAGTAAAATCACCATTGGTCTTCGCAGCAGTGTCTTCGAGTCCGTGAAACAGGCTATTTTGTCAGGCTTCACCCAGCAGAGGAGAAGTGGAATTGCAGTTCAGCGTGGGAGTGCCTGACTCCAAAGCTGGCGTATCTACCAACACAATGTGCTGCAAAATCCATGGGCCATAGGGCTTTCACAGACGAAGGATGAAAAGGGGGAAACAGTGACTAAATTGGAGTGCACGTCATCTGATTCCATCCCTGGGGGGACAATAGCTGGGGAGCTGCAGGTGTTAAGCAGGATGCTGAGAGCCTGAGAAATGCTGGTCTCATTGTCTTCCCTTCTCTCCTGGTTATTTTTTATTGTTTAAAGAGGACAGAAATAAATGCAAACTCCGGTGTAGACAAGATGCAAACAGGAGTGCTGGTCCTCCATCGGTTCCGCGTGCTCTGGGCTGAGGGCCATGTTTGCACCTGCAGGGATCCCCTGAGGGTGTGACTAGGGGTCATAGGCGCAGTGGCCTCTGCTGTCCTCGAGAAGTCTGATAGGAGACTCAGGCCAGCTCCACGACCCGCATGGCAGAATTCTGGGAAGCCCCCAAGTGCAGGCCTGTGTGTGTTTACTGTCAACACAGCGCCCTCTGGTCAGCACACTCAGGTATGAAGCGAGGGCTGTCAGAGTCCACGGCTGACCTGGATTCAGCGCCAAGGACTCGGGGGCGGAGGGAGAAGCAGCCACTGCAGCTGCCACAGTTTGCAAGGCCTAGGCTTGGACTGCAAGGCCCCTGCCTGTTTAAACAATTCTGATCTCACAATGAGCGTAGACCAGGTCATTCTCCTGAGCAGCTGATGTGAAAAGCAGGGAGATAGGTGGGTGATTTGGTGTCTCCTGGGAGGCCGTGTGGAATGGTGGATAGAGACACTGATAGGCTTGGAGGGACTGATCCCCTAACACCCAAGGGAAACTGAGTCTCAGAGGAGTTGAGCTGCTGGTTGCTATTCTCACGGCTAATCGCTGACAGCTGAGTCAGGATGGAACCCGGGTCCCTAGAGGCTGTTCGTTTTGCCTTATCAGACATTTAATCACTCCAGGCCTGTGTTTCTCCAACAATAAAAAAAAAAATGGGAGATTGACTTCTGGTAAGCTCTCTGAAGGAAATAACTTCAAATAATAACTCTGAAAAAACCTGCACACACAATAGGATTCAGTGAAGCCTTATTTGTGACATGAAACACTAGGAACAAATGTAAATGTCCCACAGTAGGAGAGCAGTTAGGTAAATATAGTTGATTAAATACTAAATAGCCTTTGGAATTATGTATGGGAAGACTATAGCAGCATGGGGAATTGTTTTTGATACAACCATAGGTTAAGAAAAAGGATATGAAAGTAATTGTATATGATGATGATAGCCTTGCTTAAAATACACACTGGCCCAGAAAATTAAAGCCTGGTAGGTAATCAGTCAAAATCCTAAGGATGGTTATTATGGGCCCATGGGATTGTGGATTTTTATTTCTTCTTTAAATTTTCAGTTTTTCAATGGTCTTAATAGAAAAAAATGCATTGATTTTTTTTTTTCTCCCCCAAGAGGAAAGAGACCATAACATGGGGAAGATGTTTGGCTGAATTGACTCTCCAGTTCTTATATTCCGTGATCCTTAAAATCTGGGACAGTTGTCCCCAGGCACGTGCAGACATTTGTGATGTGTAAAAACTAGTCCAGCATTGCCCAAAGGGGAGAGATGGTCTTTCAGGAAGTGGAAGTGGATGCTTGAGGGCCTAGGAGCTCTGCTGCTGTTCAGGAAGGTACTCGGAAGTGACTCTGAATCCGGGGAGAAGCCACAGGCTCTTGGTGGTAGGGTGATTTCTTTGTAATTCTAACCTTGTGCAGCCAAAGCCCAAACACTGTGGGAAAGAGCCAAGGCAGCTCCTTCGTTTTCCTCTTCCTGCTGACCTGGCCCCAGAGTGGGAAGTGAAGCTCCTGTTGGCTTCAGCCTTCCAGAGAAACACAGAGGTGGTGCGGTGGAAATATTTCCAGTTTTCACTTCCCCTTTTCTTTGCAGAAGTCATGCCTTTTAGGCAAACCTGAGCTGGTGTAGCTGGTGCACAGCTTCAGAACCTTTGTTCTGGGAGCTTCCTCACAGTCTATGGGAATCCCTTCCTGGGCTGTGGTTGGAGATGTGAGCAACCAGAGGGTGTTGGCCTGGGGGCCTGGACAGGTGGTTCTTATCCCGGCAGCTCAACTAATTAGCTGTGACCTTGGGCAAGTGATGTCACCTCTCTAGACCTTTCATTAGCTTCATGAAAAAATGCAGACGCTGGAGTCAGTTTATTAAGTTTCTGCAACACTTGCGTTCTAACAACTCACTTTAAAAGCTTGGCACTGACCAGACAAAGTGATCTGTATCCGTGTTAGTTGCTCAGTCGTGTCCAACTCTTTGTGACCCCATGGATTGCAGCTCTTCAGTTTCCTCTGTCCATGGGATTTCCCAGGCAAGAATACTGGAGTTGGTTGCCATTTCCTTCTCCAGGGGATCTTCCTGACCCAGGGTTCGAACCCAGGTCTCCTGCATTGCAGGCAGATTCTTTACCATCTGAGCCACCAGGGAAGCCCTGTGACTTCCTGGTGGAAGTGATCTGGGTCTGGTAGATATTTTTAAGTGCTGTTTTATTCCTACTGCGGTCATGTGGTTGGTTACCCTGACCTGTTGTTGTTTTGTAATTTGTTAGACAAACACAGCTCTCTTTTATACCAGGAAGATAAAGTCTCCCCTTTATCTGCAAGGGAGGAAATGTGTTCTGGGCGGCAAAGTGGTCTGACTGGTGTGGCTTGGTGGGAAGGCTGTTTGCCTAGGTTTTTGTGTGTGCACATGTGCATGCGTGTGTGCCTGCCTGCCTGCCCGCATGCGTTGTGCCGTTGATGGTGTGGGTTTTTTTTTTTTTCCCCCTTTAATACCACTGCTGAGAGCTCATCTGCAGGGGTGGCTGCCACTACCAGCTGTCAAGCTAGTAATGCAGTGGGGTTTGGTATGATTTCTGAGCACAAATTTATCGACACAGTGGGTGTTTGGGGTTAGCTTTGTCTGCAGGTGCCTCATTAAGCAGATTGTCCTCCACGGCACTAAGGAAAGATGTAGTTTTGTGCAAGAAGAGCTCCTGCGTTGTCAGCAACAGATCAAAGACATATTTACTCCATCAAGCAGATTCGTGTCTCTTCTCCAAAGACATATTCACTCCAGGTCAGAACTTGTTCGGGGGACAGTTTATAGGAGGCGGTGACTGTCACATGTGAGCAGTCGTCTGGATGCAGCCACTTTTCATTCAAGGGTCCGCCCGGGTCTGCGCCTGCTGCACGTTAGGCACCCTTCCTAAAACATAAAGTGTATGATGGGAGTGACTGGGTGGAAAACCTGGTGTAACTGATCATAACCCTGGCAGGGGAGTTAGTGGGCTTCACCTGTCCGCGTAAAGTTAAATGCAGAGAGGGTTTGAAAGGAAAAACTCTGTTTATTCTTTTCTCTGTCCCATCTTTTCTCCCTGTTATCTCCTATCTTCAGATGAAAAATCCGTGCCATGGTAACACTGAGCAGCACAATAATATCAGCTTGAGCCTTCCACAGGAATTACAGAAGCAAAGAACCAGGGGCCAGGAGAAGATCAAGGCACCAATAGAGGCGGGATCTGTGTCTACACAGGATGTTTTTGGGTCACCCTAGCCCACGGTGGCTCCTGGTCTTTCCCAGCACTAATTTTATACCTGGTTTCAGTGTTAGACAGTCATTAAAAATGGGAAGGGTTCCTAAGATCCAGCCTAGACTGAGTGATTCTTTGTGTTCATAGAACCTGTTCCTACTGGTTCGCTTTATAGAGGAGACGCTTGGTGTCATGACAGCGTTGTGCACTGGCTGTGTGTTGGATGACCTAAGTTTCGTTTAAAATTTGCTGAGAGTGCCTATGGATTTTTTCCCTCCCTCCTTAACATTTTTAGGGAGACAGGAAACTTTGGTGGGGTCTGATATTAACTCACTTTGTAGCTTGACCTTCTCTTCACTGGTCTCAATTTCTCTTATAAAATGAAGGGTTCATTTACAATGGTTCTCAAGCTTAGCTAAACAGTCAGAACCCCTGGGAAGATTTTCAGCATCCTGATACCCAGCCTGCATCCCAGACCAATGACATCAGAATCTCTAAGGGTGGCAACTGAGTGTTGATATTTTCACAGGCTCCTTGGAGTTCAGGAGCTTTGTTCAGAAACAGTGCTTCTCAAACTTTAATGTGATATGAACCTCCTGAGTATCTTTTCAGACTTTCAGATTCCAGTTCCCTAGGTCTGGGATGGGGGTTATGCATTTCTTCTTCTTCTTTTTTTTTTAAACTTTTCATTTGTTTTTATTCATTTTTGGCTCCGCTGGATCTTCATTGCTGTGCACGGGCTTTCTCTAGTTGCTGCGAGTGGGGGCTGCTTTTCATTGCAGGCTTCTCATTGAGGTGGCTTCTCTTGTTGCAGAGCATCGGCTCTCGGCTCGTAGGCTTCAGGATTTGTGACCCGTAGGCTCTAGAGCACTGGCTCAGTTCAATTCAGTCGCTCATTCGTGTCCGACTCTTTGCGACCCCATGGACTGCAGCACACCAGGCCAACTCCTAGAGTTTACTCAAACTCATGTCCATTGACTTGGTGATGCCATCTAGCCATCTCATCCTCTGTCATCCCCTCCTCCTCCTGCCTTCAATCTTTCCCACCATCAGGGTATCTGAAATGAGTCAGCTCTTTGCATCAGGTGGCCAAAGTATTGGAGCTTCAGCTTCAACATCAGTCCTTGCAATGAATATTCAGGACTGATCTCCTTGGTTGGACTGGTTGGATCTCCTTGCAGTCTAAGGGACTCTCAACAGTCTTCTCCAACACCACTGTTCAAAAGCAAGAGCACTGGTTCAGTCATGTGCTTAGTTGCCCCTCGGCATGTGGAATCTTTCTGGATCAGAAATCGAACCCATGTCCCCTGCATTAGCAGGCATGTTCTTAGCCAGTGGACCACCAGGGAAGCCTGGGATTCTGCATTTCTAACAAGTTTCCAGAGGATGCTGATGCTGCCAGTTCATGGACCAAACTTTGAATAACAAGATTTAGAACCTAAATCTTAATCATGGTACGTGGCACAAGAATTATGTTTGCAAAAATGTGGCACAAGGAATAGGCTACAGAAATGAGCAAAGAAGAAGCAGTCAGTTTGGTAGAAGAAATCAGGGGTTGCTGCACAGAGGAGGTGGCATTTGAGAGAAGAGAACGCCTTGAACCATGAGGAGGCTCTCTTGGGATAGAATATGAGTGTATGTTAGTCTGAGAAACTTGTTTCTCTAGAGAAGCAAACAATAGGATATGTGTTTGTGTGCATATGTGCAGTTGCTGCTTGAACAGCATGGGGTTTAAGGGTACCAACTTTCCACAGAGTCAAAAAAATCTGTATATAACTTATAGTCAGCCCTCCATATCCGCAGTTCCTCCGTATCTACAGTTTTTATCTGCATAGATTCAACCGACAGTGGATTGTGTGGTACTGTAGTAGTAACTGTTGGGAGAAAAACCCAAAAAACTGCCTGTAAGTGGACTCACACAGTTCAAACCTGTAATGATCAAGGGTCATGTATGTGTGTATGTATTTATGTATGTGTGTATATTCACATATGTATATATGAGTGAGAGAGAGATTGATTTTAAGAAATTATCTTCTGCAGTTGTGGACACTGGCGAGTCTGAAACCTGCAGGGCAGGAGAGCAGGCTGGAGACCCAGAGAAGAGCCAGTATTGCAGCTCAAGTCTGAAGGCCATCTGCTGGCAGAATTCCCTCTTTTTAAGAGGAGATCAGTCTTTTTCTAGTAAAGGTCTTCAACTGATTTGACAAGGCCCACCTACATTATGGAGAATATTGTGCTTTCCTCAGTCTGCTGATTTAAATGTTAATCTCACCTAAAAAAAACCTTCTCAGAAACTTTTAGAATAATGTTTGTTCAAATAACTGGGTGTTGTTTCCTAGCCAGGTTGATGCATAAAGTTTACCACCCCAGTAAGGGAAGGTGAAAGTCGTGTCTGACTCTTGGTGACCCCATGGACTGTAGCCCTCCAGGCTGCTCTGTCCATGGAATTCTCCAGGCCACAATACTGGAGTGGGTTGCCATTTCCATTCTCCAGGGGATCTTCCCAACCCAGAGACTGAACCCAGGTCTCCTACATTGTGGACCGATTCTTTAACATCAGAGCCACCAGGGAAGTCCAGTGAGGGAAAGGGTGTTCCAGTTTCTTTAGGCCTCCAGGCACAATAGAACTAACAGCCAGAGCAGGAGGAGTGCATGGTCCAAGGCAGCAAGGGTGATTCCTGGGCATTTCTTCATCTTTACTCTGTTCGGCTCTGTTTGGCTATAAATGTAGCAGAGCCAGACTCCCCCAGCCACAGAATCAGTGTTGGCCGGGCTGTGGGTCTGTCTGCCCAGCCTCCCCTCTGCCTCTGCCCATGTGTGGGTCCTGGAGCCCAGACCAGTGTCTCGGTCCTTTCAGTTGCCTGGCTCTGTGCCCAGGGGTAATGAATTAACAGGGAAGAGCACACAGGGGAAACCAGGTGTGCAGGAAAACCCACGTATGATGCTATGGCGCAGACGCTCGGCCTCACTCCCTCGTGATTTGAGTCATCCTAGAAGAGGGGAAGTTGAGCGGGGCACATACACACACAGAGTGTCTGTAGCCCAGAAGCACACTGTGGTGCAGAGGGTCTAAGTTTTTCTGACCCTGACCACAGGAAGAAATATGTTGTACATCATGGCCAAGTAGATACATAACTATGTTGTTCAGTCGCTCAGTCATGTCTGACTCTTTGTGACCCCATGGACTGCAGCACATCAGGCTTCCCTGTCCATCACCATTTCCCAGAGTTTGCTCAAACTTATGTCCATCAAGTCAGTGATGCCATCCAACCATCTCGTCCTCTGTCGTCCCCTTAGATATAGAACTATAAATATATTGATATAGAGAACATGCATGTATGTGTCTCAATAAAGTGGCATCAAATTGAAACAGTTTTATCCCATGACGCTTCCCCTTATGTCACTGGCACATGATATTTTCTATTCTCTGTTTCATGAAGAAGAAAAGCTGGTCTGTCCCACTGACCCAGTTTTACAGCGCTCGATAGAGGCACCTGCAGTAAAAGTGAGACCGAAACCCGGGTGGAATGGAAAGAGCTTGGGGAGTCTTGTGACCTGAAGGGATGCCGTCCAGTAGAATTTCTGTGCTGATGGAAACATTGTGTGCTGTCCGATGCAGCAGACGCTGGCCCCATGTGGCTTTTGAGCACGTGAGATGCAGCCAGTGCAAATGAGGCACTGAATTTTACATTTTATTCCATTTTAATTAATTGAAATGAGAATCTTCTCATGTAGCTGGTGGCTCCGGTGGTGGACAGCACAGATCTGGGGGACTGCCCTGCCCCTGCCTTTCACTAGCTCTGTGGCAGTGAGTCCCCATGATCACCGCACCCCTAGGACACCCACCCCCACAGGCTGGCCACCTGCAGCTTTCTGGAGTCTGGTGGTCAGGAGAGCCCAGCTTGATGGGGGCATATGGTTAATTAAGTGCCCGAGGCAGTGTTACAGATAACATGCTTTGCATTTTTAAATGGTCCTTAGGAGACCTTTCCCTTCTTCCCTTTCAGCTGCTTGATTGCTCACCTGTGTGACTCACTGGTTTGAAAAGAGAGATGCTTTCTGCTTAATGAAATCTTAGCCCATCTTCACCGACTTGGTGGCATTTGCGACCTGGACACAAGGTGCTTTTCTTTCATTGCTTGCTTTCTTGACTTTCTTCTTTCCAAATGGGTGTAATAGCCCAAAGGAAGAGGCCAGTGGGAACTGGGAGGCAGAGGTTAACCATCAGACTGGGCTCTTTTGCTGCTGTTGTTGTATGTAGTTTGCAAAGCTGGTGATGACATTTGAGGTTTGCTGGACAGATTTTGTTTAAATTCTAGCAGTTAGAATTGGAAAACATCCATTACTCCACTGACCTCAGGGCTCTGCTGGAAAAGATTAGGGGACCCAGGAAAGGATAGGGGAAGGGTGACTTCATCCTCACTCTCCAAAAAGTTCTGGTAATAAGAATCAACCTTGACTGAGCTGGGGTTTGGCAGGATACATATATCAGCTTATTTTACTTCACAGCATCAGTTTCTTCTCAAGCATGGCCTCACAGTTGACCAGACTGAAGGTGAGTTGGGTGAGAAGCTCAAGCCTATTGCTTAGTGTTGAACCCAGAAGTGAGCTGAGATGCTCTGCCAATTCATTTTGGCTCCAAAGGGAGGGGTACAAAGAGGGATAGAAATTCTAAGTGCTAGTCGCTCAGTCGTGTCTGACTCTCTGTGACCCCTTGGACTGTAGCCTGCCAGGCTCCTCTGTCCACAGGATTTCCTAGGCAAGAATCCTGGAGTGGATTGCCATTTTCTCCTCCAGGGGATCTTACTGACTCAGAGACTGAACCCAGGTCTTCTGCATTGCAGGCAGATTCTTTACTGTCTGAGCCACCATCAGTATAGAAATTCTAGGAAGAGCCTTAACTCAAGACTTTCAAAAACTGGGAACAAAATAACCAGCCCCTCAATTGGAATTATTGTAAATGGCCCAGTCCCCTAAGAGTTTTTATCTTATTTACTTGTTGGTAAATAATATAAATAATGTTTGCATTTTAAAATGGTCCTTAAGAGACCATTTATACAGAGACTCTCTGTATAAATAATGTTAAGTGTTAGTTGCTCAGTTGTGTCCAACTCTTTGCGATCCCATGAACTGTTGCCCACCAGGCTCCTCTGTCCATGAAATTCTCCAGGCAAGAATACTGGAGTGGGTTGCCATGCCCTCCTCCAGGGGATCTTCCTGACCCTGGGATTGAACCTGGGTCTCCTCCACTGCACGCAGATTCTTTACCATCTGAGCCACCAGGGTATGGATAATGAGAGGAGTTTTAAACGGGTCCAGCGATAGCAGTGAAGATGAGCGAGGTCAGAAGCCACTGCACAGAAATGCAGCCCTTTTTGTTAAAAGTACCTTTGTCGTGTGCCAGGCATCTCACTTAATTCTTACCACTGCCTTCTGAAGAAGTGACGGTTTTTATTTCTAGATAGAGAAACAGAGGGGTTAAGTCACTTGCCCGATGTTACACAGCTAGGAATTGGCACCTGGGTCTGCTGTTGGGACTTTAAGCTTCAGGCCTGACAGGCTGAAAGTGGCCCCACTGTGTCCCAGAATTTTGGTGACTCATTGGTACACACAGATGCCCCGATGGCATACAAGAGGCGTCCTGGGTGACCATCACTCCTGGAGCTGGGAAGACGGGTCCTCCGCTCGCTGGCTGTCTTGGTGGAGACAGCCCAGCTGCCATGCGTTCTGAGAATAGACGATTCTGGGGTGAGGTGGGGCGATGGACTTCTCTTTAATGTCAGAGAGAGGGAACTCGTGGTGAAGGTGAGCGTGCACCCTACGCATACCAGATACAGCAGGAGAGAGCCGCTGGCCCTTGCGGATTCAGCTGACAGGAAGCAACTGCCGAAGGAGGGCTGGCAGTTCGAGGGCAGAGTGGCACTGCCCTGCCCTGGAGGGTGGAACGTGTGAGCTGACACGAAATGGAAAAACAAAACAGGGAGACGGCCTTGGTTCTCTCACCGACTGCTGGAGGAATCGCAGCTGTGGCGGCTGACTCAGGAGACCCAGGGCGCTTCCCATGGCCTCGTGGCGAGGGTCTGTGCAGGGCCGTGCCTGTGAGGGCAGGTGCTTCCCGCCCCCTCGGAACTGGGGCACCCTCCCTCCTCCCCAGCGACTCTGGCTTGGAGACACAGATGCCAGCCTGTGGGGCAGGGGGCGAAGGGGGCTGTCTGTCGTCATCATCACGGGAGCAGCATTGATGGAGCCTGCCATGTACCTACAAGCTACTCAGCCAGCGGCTGCAAAGGAGACTCAGAGTGTGATGAGATGGAGCCCCTGCTTCCAAAGAACCAAGTTGGGAAATGAAAAATAGACTCGATACAAAAACAAAGGGCTTCCCTCGTAGCGCAGTTGGTTGAGTCTGCCGGCAATGCAGGAGACCTGGGTCGGATTCCTGGGTTGGGAATATCCCCTGTAGAAGGAAATGGCACCCCACTCCAATATTCTTGCCCAGAAAATCCCATGGACAGAAGAGCCTGATGGGCTACAGTCCATGGGGTTGCAAGAGTCGGACACAACTGAGTGATTAAACCATCACATACAAAAACAGGTCACACACACACAAAAACAGAACAAGACAGAAACTCAGAGACACAATTTGAACTTGCCCTTTGGCCCCTAACACGGCTCTTCTGAGTTGCCTCTCAGCTTCAAGCATGACGCGTTCAAGGGGACTTGCTGTGCCCCACAGGATTTGTGACTCCTGGTGTACCCCTGACGTCCCTGGAACCCATAGATGTGGGCGGCATTGGTGTCCCCCATCCAGAGAGGCAGGAAACAAAACCTAAGGCAGATTCTGGTCGAATTCCCAGGACTGATAGAATTCCCATTTTCTTTCCAAAAACTCTTCATTCAACACTGGTCATCTGTGGCCTCTGGGGAGGCCCACTGGAATTGCTGAAGTTCGGCTCAACAAAGGTTTATTTTGAATCTATTGGAAGCAAGGGAGTGGGGTCCCTGTCTTCCAAGAGCTTGCAGCCTCTTGGCTTCCAGGACGGGGTAGGCTGCTGGGAAGGAGAGAAGCCACCCCTAAGTGAACCACTCACCTCAGCCTGAGCTCCAGGAATCTCATCTGGAGCCTCTGCTCTTGCCTGGATAGAAAATGCTCCTTGCTTTTGACTGAAGGCTATCGCTAAAGGAGCCCAAGTAAATGGTGCAAGGGCACTGAGGACAGGGCCTGCGAAAGCTCCGAGCTCACTTTTCTAGCGACAGCCACTTCCAAAGAGCACACGTTGTAGAGTCCAGTTTAGAACTGCGTTGAGGATGTCTTGCTGACCTTGAATCACAGCCAGCTGCAGGCATTTGTTACAGATGGTTGCTGACAGTGGGAAATAACTACTCTCCATCAATAATCAATAATGCTCCTGGCATAAGGGAAGTATCAAGTGTAACGTCATCCAGGCTCTAGTCCCAGCTCCAGCATTCCCTAGGCTTGTGTCTTTTTCTTTTTCTACATTAGTTTCTCAGAGTGTTTCTATGGATCTGTTGGGGGTGCATGAGGGACTCGTTGAAAGTGGAGACCCTTGGGACTTCCCTGGTGGTTCAGTGGTTAACAATCTGCCTGCCAATGCAGTTGGTGTTCAGTTGCTCAGTTATGTCGGACTCTTTGTGACCCCATGGACTGCTGCACACCACGCTTCCCTGTCCTTCATCATCTCCTGGAGCTTGCTCAAACTCATGTCCATTGGGTCAGTGATGCCATCCAACCATCTCATCCTCTGTCGTCCCCTTCTCCTCGTGCCTTCAGTCTTTCCCAGCATCAGGGTCTTTTCCAATGAGTTGGCTCTTTGCATCAGGTGGCCTAAGTATCGGAGCTTCAGCATCAGTCCTTCCAATGAATATTCAGGACTGATTTCTTTTAGGATTGTCTGGTTGGATCTCCTTGAAGTCCAAGGAACTCTCAAGAGTCTTCAACACCACAGTTCAAAAGCATCAATTCTTTGGCTCTCAGCCTTCCTTATAGTCCAACTCTCACGTCTATATGTGACTACTGGATAAACCATAGCCTTGACTATACGGACCAATGTGCCAATGCAGGGCACACGGGTTTGATCCCTAGTGTGGGAAGATCCCACATGCCAAGTAGCCACTAAGCCCGAGAGTCCCGTGGCGTCTGTCTGGAAATGTCTGCAGAAGGCTGACCAGGCAGATGTTACATGATGACCATCTCGGGGAGCAGGTGAGGCTGCCTGGGAGAGTCAGGGTCCCTTCCCCATGAGAGCAGGTTCCAGCAGGCGGGTGGACAGATGCAGACGTGCAGAAAGGCCACGGGGCAGTTTGACCTGTGCTCTTCCTGATCTAATGTGGTGCTTTGTGTGGGTGTCTGTACAGAACGCCGGAGAAGGCAATGGCAACCCACTCCAGTACTCTTGCCCGGAAAATCCCAGGGACGGCGGAGCCTGCTGGGCTGCCGTCTATGGGGTCGCACAGAGTCGGACATGACTGAAGCGACTTAGCAGCAGCAGCTGTGGTGAATGCAGCTGAGGTGTTTCTGCGCGGGCTTCCCTGCTTCCAGCAGGATGCGAGGTGGCCCAGGCAGGGCCCTGCTGACTGGTGGTTAGTAGGACCTCTAGTTCGTCCTGTTGGGGCTGAAGGAGACCCCTTTGTCTTCAGTTTCAGCAATTTCCCGTCAATCTGTGGTGCATTATCATAAAGGTTTTCTCCTGACAAATAACCTGTGTTATCATCTCTGGAGTTTCTACAACCATTTTCAGTCCAGAGACAAGGTTGCTTTCCCTACCTGTGGCAGCCTGCCTGCCTGGGACAATTCTCCACGGCTTCTGTGAGCTGGAGCCACAGGAAACAAAACCCTGATGGGTGTCTGGAATTACCACGGTGATGTAGCGATAGGGACCTCTGGGAGAACCAACCCTCAGCGTAAAACTCAGTCTGGATGGAGTCAGAAACCTGACCACTATCTCGGGGTGTACATGCTCACTGCCAAGCTTCCAGAATCCCTAAGGATGCTGGCAGGGGCAGGGGCCTGGGCGGAAGGCGGGGGGGTGGCGTGTGTGCATGCGTGGAGGACCCCAGTGTGATGGGTGCACATGCCCAGAGATTCCGATCAGGGAGCCTCAGATGACTGAACCCTAAACTCCACTGGGAGCTGCAGTATTGGATGGTATAAAATCTCACCCCAGTGCACGGATACTCTACTTGAGGCTTCGTGTCGGGGTAGCAGATAGGAGTGACAGAGGACGAAGCCAGGTCCTGGGGTCCCCCATCTCCCTCTTCCCCAACTCTGCTCTGGTGTCCCATTTGGGGGCTACCTCTGACTCTGCCAGGCAACCCCCAGAGGGACCGGGAGGTGTCCGCATCTGTCCCCAGCTGTCACTTGTCACCTCTGAATCGCCGCAGGCTGAGCTCCGTGGGAGCTGGAGAGTGAGGCAGTGTCTTATGCAGTGGGGAGGGAAGAGCTGCTTTGTGATGGGAGTGAGCGTGGGTATGTACAATGACATGTGCTCATGGACAGGGTGGGCGTGGGTGAAGGGGTGGGTGTGCTGTTGCTCATTCTGGGGAGTGACTGGGTAGCACAGAAGTGTCTTCTCTTGGTTTGATTTTAGAAGAAGTAGTCACTGAGAGGCCAGGAAATAGGATTCAGGGACATGCCTGTAAACAAGAAACTGCACGAGCATCCTGTATCTGTCGCTGTCTGGTCCAACATGCGTGCATCATGGTGTCAGCAACTGTTACTGCAGGACAGTCTCTGAGAACGAGACGTCAGCCTTGCTGGCTCCAGCCTCGTTTTATTAGCTTGATGGGCTTCTATTAGCTTCCCAGACCTGCCCTTCCAAGGCTCAGCTGGGCGGCGTAAACAACAGAACGTAATTTTCTTACAGGCTTTAGAGGCTGGAAGACTGAGATCAAAGGTGCCGGCAGGGCTGGTTGCTTCCAAGGGCCCCAGGGAGCATCCATTCCAGCTCTGTCCCTCAGCTTCTGGTGGGTCGCTGGCCATCTTTGTGATTCCTTGGCTTCGCGAGCATCTACCCATCTCCGCGTTCATGTTCAGCAATGTTCTCCCTGCATGTGAGTCTGTGTCTGAATGTCCCCTTTTCGATCAGGACACCAGTCATGTTGGGGTAACCCACTCAGTTACCCCATTTTAACCTGATGGTCTGTGAAGACTCCCCTTCCCAATAAAGTCACCTTCACAGGTACGGGGTTGGGACTGTGTCTTTTGTGGGTGTGGGGGACACAGGTCAGCCTGTAACAGGGGCAAAAGGGGTTTTGTGCTCACCTTACAGGTGAGGCCATGGGAATGTGTGTTATAGGGTTTGATAGCCTGCGATTGACAGCTGCCACTTGGTAGCTGTGTGTTCCTGAGCAAGTTATTGGCTTGCTTCCTTTTAGTAAATTGGGCGACTTAAAAAAAATGGTTGATGGATCAGATAAGTTAATACACATAAGGTTCTTTAAACAAGACTTGGCACATTTAGCTCTCACTAAATATAAGTTGCTTCTGCTATTACCTCTGCTATTCACTTGCTTGTTTAAAGTTGCAAGCCTTTTGTGTTATTGAAGATGTTTTCAAAAGGGTGAATTGAAAGCGTTACAGATGTTAGCACCTGAATTTCTAGGTTCTCACATCTTCAGATGATGAAGTAATTGTCCCCTCTGGGGAATTTGCAAAGATCCATTGTGTTTTGAATACTGAAAAAAAAGCTGTCTTTGAAACTAGGTTTATTCACTTAACAAACATTTATTCAAGCCTTGCTATGCACAGAACACTTTGCTACGTGGCTAAGGTGGATAAAACATGACTAAGATGCTATTTCTGGGTTTTAAGGAGCTTGCAGCCAGTGAGAGAGACATGGAGCAAGGTAGTCAGGCGGGTGCAGGCCTTCTGCAGAGCACTGTGCCTGGATTAACCGAGTTATCCACCCAGTGAGCTGATGAGATGGATTCAGGACTACGGTCCCTAATCCTCAATTCTAGGAAAATAAAAACCCAAAACTCAACTCCAAAAATCGAATGTTTTTGGTTGGTGTAAACTCTCTTGATTACAGTACCTGAGCTGAACGAGTGTGAAGCCATTCATTTATTATCTCCCATCATGTACATATTTGCACGTTTTGGGGCAGAAAAGCATGGGGGTGATATGTAACTTCCAGCAAACACATCATATTACCTTTTTAAAATCTGGGAATCTGGGACCACAGATTTTGGGAAAGGCTGGTGGGCCTGTTACAGTCGGACATTTTACAGACAAGGAATGCAGAGGGTTGGTTAACTGTGTGGTCAGGTCTGAAAACTCTAAAGCGATGCAGTCTGTTTTCAGCCTGGCTCCAGCACCCTGAGCTGAGGACCAGGCCCGGGGAGGTGCTGAGGGTACATGTCTTATCCGACGGGCCCGGCCATCCCTGCCCCTGGGTCTCCAGACGCCTTTCATCTGGACCATTCCCACAGCCTTCCTTTATCATAGTGAAGGAGCGAAGTCTGGTCAGCTGTTGCTACCTGCATTCCTTAAGCCTGTGTTTCTTGCAGGTCCCAGAAACCATCTCCAGGAGGGGATCTAATGGGGCTGGGTGGGAGAGCTGTGATTCGGGGATACGGTGTCTGCGGAGCCCCAGACGGAGGGGCCGTGGCTCAGCCTTGGGAAGGATTCCAGCCAGGGCCCTAGGGGGCTCTCTGTCTCATTTCCCATCAGAGCTTCTTTTTTCACTGTTGCTTTTCCTGTTTCCCAGTCTGCACATTAGAAAGCAGCTACCACCGCCCGAACCTGCCTTTGTTGTTGTCGTTTAGTCACTCCGTTGTGTCAGACTCTTTTTTTGATTTCATGAACTGTAGCCCACCAGGCTCCTTGGTCCATGGAATTTCCCAGGCAAGGACACTGGAGTGGATTGCCGTTTCCTTCTTCAGGGGATCGTCCTGACCCAGGAATCTGACCCGTGTCTCCTGCACTGCAGGCAGATTCTCTACCACTGAGCCACCATGAAGTCCAAACCTGCCTTTCTGTTGCCTCCTCGATTTAAGAGAGCAGCCAGGCAGAGCCAGGGTCTCTTTAGCCTTCCTCACATTCCCACGTGTCTGCCTCTCTTCTGTGAGTGAGAATGAATTGAGGTTTAAGAAAGCAGCACATAGGCGCCCTCCCTCCAGGTGGATTTGATCTGGGATGATTATCAATGACCTTGGGGGACCACCCCCTGACCTTGCTCCTTTCTGCTCCAATCTGGTGTTGCCAGTCCGTTGCTGATTCGCATTTCAGCTGCTTTGGGATCACAGTCCGTTTGTCTGGGGCCAAGGGACACTGCTTGGCCTTTGGCTGCCCTTGACCCCCAAGCTCCTGACCTCAAGCCAAGGATCCCCTGGAGCTGTCAAACCACTGCCTGCCTGATAGCTGCTCAGAGGACTCCGCTGATAAAATCTCAGGACACTTGCAGGCAGGCCTCGTGTGGAAGGGGATGCACTGGACTTCATGAGCTGCATGACCCGTGTTCACCAGGCCTGAACTGCTAGGCAGCCCTCCCCAGGCCCCGTCACACAGCCAGGCCGCTCCCTGGGCCCAGCCCGCCACGTTGCTCATCTGTTTCTCGTCTCTTCGGCCTGTGGGTCGTGGCTGAAGGCCGTGGATCAGGGCCTGCTCAGCGTCAGAGGCTGGGAGAGTCTGGCAGAAGACAGGCTTTCAGAGGCAGGCTTGATCTGGGCACTTACCCTCCCTAAGGGTCCCTTTCCTCATCTGTATCCTGAGGGGAATGAACCAGTGTTCTTTCAGGGCCCTTCTGGTTCTGAGAAACTTTGTGATGTCCATCAGGGACTCTGGCCAGAGCTGCCAAGGCTGCACAAAATGACCATCACAGCCGATGGAGAGGAAGGCCTGTGTGTGGAAGCAGCCGGCCTGCAGGTGTGAACCACACTGACATGAAGGCGGGTGGGAACCTTAATAAAGAGGATCCTGGGTTGCTGGGGTCTGGGATGCTCGTCCCTTGGGCTGAGTCTTGGTTTACTCGCTGCACAGACCTGAGTCTGCTCCGCTGAGAAGGGCCGGGTGGGGAGACTGACCCTTGACCGATATCTGGAAGCTTGACTGGTCAACAGTTCCCTGTGCTATTATAAAACCTTCCCTAAGAAGTAATCAGGGCCCACTGCCTGTTTGTGCAAACAGTGTAGTTTATACTGAACACCAGCTTGTCTCCTGGGAGTCTGGGATGTTGGCACACGCCAGGCAGAGGTTGCCTGTGTGACCAGTCTCCAATAAAACCCTGGACACTGAGTCTCTGCTGGGTTTTCCTCCCTGTGGTCACAGTTGGCTGCTGGAGGAATCAAGGGCATCCCATGTGGCTTCACTGGGAAAGGACTCTCGGAGGCTTGAGCCTGGTGTCCCCCAGACGTCACTCCACGTGACTTTGCTTTGTGCTGTTGTTTAGTACTCTTTTTGCCACAGCTGTGGCTGTAACTATATGCTGAGTTCTGGGGATCTTCCTACCAGTTCACTTCCTTCCAAGCCTGGGAGTGGCCTTGAGGAGTCCCGCGCTCATGGACTTTAAAGTGATTGAAAGCCAGTGAAGGCAGGCCCCACACGGCAGTGTCGCCCCCAGTGCTAACTCAGGGCATCTGGGTTCTGGGTTCCTCTGCTTGCCCTAAGAGCAGCTTCAGATAAGTTAAAATTGCTGAACGTTGCCTCCTTAGCACCGATGTCCCACCAGCCGCACGGAGAATCTGGTCGTCGCCAGAGCACTCCTAGTTCAGGTGTAAAAAAATCAGCTTGACTTTCCAGAATAAAGAGGGAATTTTCTGAAACAGTTTGGCTGGCATGCCTGCTC